>NC_138526.1:7680816-10323316 GCF_000230855.2 Cajanus cajan | reverse complement strand
AGAACGGGCCATTCCCAAACTGGAACGAGCCGTTCCAAAATACAAAAATTGTCTACAAGTTTTAGATGGGAACGGTTTGTTCCCAAATTGGAACGAGGCGTTCCAAATCACCAAAAATGCTTATAACCCTAATTGAGAACGGGCCATTCCAGATATGGCCATTATGGGTTAAATGCAACCCCAGAACGGGCCGTACTGATTTGAGAACAGGCCGTTCTGGATGTCAATTTTACACATGCTGTCAGAGTCCAGAACGGGCTATTCTGGATTTGAAACGGGTCGTTCCAGCGATGCTTGATGCCTATAAATAGAGAGCTTTAGCACTCCCAAAAAGCACACCTTTCATTTCTGACTTCTTTCAGTTCTGACTCCTTTCTTCTACATTCTCTTCTTTTCCTTCTACACTCTCTGAAGATCGAGGGGCACTCAGATGAGGAGACCAAGGAGATCTCTGTTTTAGTTTCAGCTACTGTTTATCCAGGTACGGGACAAAAAGGGGAGATTTATATGTAGAGTTACATGAAGGGATTGGGTAGAGAAAGAGTCCCTTAGAATTATGGGTAATTTTTAATTATTTCTGTTTGAGAAATTGATGATCCCATTAGATTCTATATGTGTTGAGGATTAGAAATATATATTTAATTTGTAAGAATGATGATTTGGGAGAGAGAACGAAATTGTAGAAAAGTGCCTCTAAGTTAGGTTTTTGAAAAAATTGGGGGTTTTCCTATTTGATTTAATATTGTATTAAATTGGTGAATTAATTGGGTTTTATATTAATTTATAAATATTATTGTTATATTATTCTTATAGATGTGTATTCATGGTGAATTGCTTGATGGGTATGTGAATCATTGTATTGTGTGGACTTATCTATATGTAATATGGAATTTGAGTTATGAAGTGAGATGTGTGAAATGTGAATGAGATGTGATTGTGGATCCTCATACTGATGACCAAGGGTGAGCACGGCCCTAGACTTTTAAAAGGGCAGCGTGACCTTGGTACAGTGTTATATCAGGGGTGAGCACGACCCTAGGCTACTAAAAGGGTAGCATGACCTTGGCACAATGTTATGTCAAGGGTGAGCACGACCCTATGCTGAAGGGTAACGTGACCTTGACATAGTAAGATTTTTGATGATTGTGATGTGATTGTGGTTCCTCACACATATGACCAAGGGTGAGACGACCCTGGGTAAGTGATGCTACAGGGATGGCGTGCCCCTGGCATAGTGTGGGATGAGTGAGGCAATTAATACGTATCACTTATGTCTAGAGTGGCACGACCTTGAGGTGGCTTGACCATTGGCATAGTGTTAATTGCAAGATTTGTGATAGACTGGTCTGATTGTGAAATTGTGATGTGAATATGATGCATGATTGATAGAATTAGAATGTATGGATATGCTTGTAAAGACTTCAATAATTGATGAGATTATGTTGTGTTTTTCCTTGTGTGCTTTACATATAGATGTTTTCTTTTCTCACCGTGCAATTGTGGATATTTTAGGTGAGGAACATCCGGCTATGAGTGACATCTAGAATGCCAACGGTTGAATTGTGGGTATGCTCTGATATTGTGACATCGGGGCATAGGATTTCTAGGACATGGATTTTTATATGGATTTGGAGTTGTACTTATTACTTTAAAAACAATTTGTGAACTCTTACGTTTTATTTTCCAATGTTCATTTTCAATCATTTTGGATATTGAAAAACATTTGTGAAGGTTTTTATGTGAACCCTTTTACCAGTGTTGAAAAATTTATTTCCTTAATTTAATTACATTATTACAATATATGTGTTGGGGTAGTAAGGGTGTCACAAGTCTAAATTCTTCCACCTTCCACTCCATTACTTTGACATCAGACTGGGGCAATTGCCCAATCTCTTGTGCCTTTTAGGTTCTCAATTTTATCATATGTCAAGGTAGTTTGTTATATTTTCTCTACATCAAAAAACAAATTCATGTTCAAATATCCTTTTGAACTTAGAATAGTCTTCCAAAAAATCACTTGTCATAGTTATGCATGTTGGTTAAATGATGTTTTAAATGGAATAACAAGATGGTGATAATCACTCAATTGTTAATTTAGGCCAAATGAGTCTTACTTGATTCTAGGTGGGATAAGTTTGAAAGGATAAATTGTGAGATCATTTGTTAATGATTGAGAAAGAAGGAAAGAATGGGATTTCATGGATTAAAACAAGGATAAAAAGGTGAATTATTGAGTCAACAAAAAGGGCTTTGCATGGATTTGTTTTCTCTAAAGAAAATAATCATTTTATTGTTTTCTTCAAAAAGAAAAAAAGAAACAAAATAAAACTTGTGATCAATAATACCTTTGCATCTCAACATTGCATCAAACATTAATACATTAAAATTACATCATTTGCATTAAAATGTCTAAAGCATTCGTTCAAGTCCAATACCCACTTGACAACCACTTTATTTGCATCAAAGTCTGGTACTTTCTCAATACATGCATTCAAATTCATCACTTGCATATAAAGCCTTGTACTTATCTGACATCTATATCATTTGCATTTGAGTTGGGCACATGTTTGACATTCATTACATCATAGTTTGGTACATCCATTCAAATCCAATACTTGCCCAACACCCACATTATTCACATTAATGTTTGATAACTTTCTTGACACATTCATTCAAGCCCAATGCGTTCTTGTCATGTGCATCATCAAAGTTTGGTCCATCCCTGACACATGCATTCAAGTTCAATACATGCTTAACATCCACAACATTTGCACCAAAGTTCAATACCTACCATGCACATGCAATCAAGTAAAGTACATGCTTAACACAATCATTCAATTTTAACATCTACTTGGAATCAACATTGTTTGCATCAAAATTCTCACTTTGCATTGATTTAAATCCAATACTTGATTGATATCCACATCATTTGTATCACAATTCGGTTCTTGTCTTGTAGTTGCATTCAAATTCAATACTTGCCTAACATTTTTTTATACTTATAGTCAAATGTAGAATTTACCCAATGACTACATGTAGGCACCACTTTCGAGTGTATATATCTCGACATTTGTCTTTTTACTCTTGTGTTTAATGTTTTAGGGCTCTCTGCCTACGTTTTTCAAGCTCTAATATTCGATTTTAAGCTTTATGCTCATTCTCCTTTAATGCTCCATGCCCACAACATTTTAGGCTCCATGATTATTGGATTTTGAGCTCCATTTTCATCTCCTTTGAAGGCTTCCTACTCACACTTTTCAAGTTTAACACCTTTTTGTTTTCAAACCTCGTGCTCTTTTTTTTTCAAGACTTTTTTCTAATACATTTTTATGCTCCTCACCTACAACACTATATTTCATATATTAGATTATGACACTTACTTATTTTTAATATCGGGTCCCCGTGCCCACTATTTTTTAAAATATTGAATCATCCCAGTCATTCTTTTTACACCTTGGATCTCCACGCCCATTGCATGATATATCTTGAGTCCCTATGCTCATTCCTTTCATATATTGGGTCCCCGTTCCTATTACATGTTATATCTTGAGTCCCCATGCTCACTCTTTTTACATGACGAGTCCTTGCAATCATTGCATTTTGCATTTTTAGTCCGTGTGCTGACTTTTCTTATATATCAAGTCTTCGCGCTTATTACATGATATATCTTGAGTCCCCGTGCTCACTCTTCTTACATATCAAGGCCCCGTACCTATTGCATGATATATCTCGAGTCCCTGTGCTCACTCTTCTTACATATTAGGTCCTTACACCCATAGCATGATATATCTTGAGCCCCAATGCTCACCCTATATTACATATCAGGTCCCCGCGCCCATTGCATGAAATATATTTACTTATGCTCATTCCTTTCACATATTAGGTCCTCGTGCCTGTTGCATGTTATATCCCGAGCCCCTGTGCCCACCCTTTTTTACATATCAGGTCTCTACGCCCATCGCATGTTATATCTTGAGTCTCTGTGCTCATTCTTCTTACATGATGGGTCCTCGCACCCACTTCATTTTGCATCTTGAGTCCCCACACTCACTCTTCTTATATATCGAGTCTCGGCGCCTATTGCAGGAAATATCTTGAGTCCCTATGCTCACTATTCTTACATATCAGGTCCTCACACCTATTGCATAATATATCTTGAGTCCTCATACTCACTCTTCTTACATATCAGGTACCTACACCTATTGCATGATATATCTTGAGTCCTCGTGCTCACTCTTCTTACATTTCAGGTCTCTACACCCATTGCATGGTATATCTCGAGTCCCCGTGCTCAGGCTTCTTGCATATCAGGTCTTTGCACCCATTGCATGATATATCTTGAGTCCTTGTGCTCACTTTTCTTACATATCGGTTCCCCATGCTCATTGGATGTTATATTTTGGGTCCCCGTTCCCACTACATTTTACATCTTGAGTCCCCGTGCTCACCTTTTTTATATATGTCAAGTCCTTACGCCGCTTTTTACATCACAAGTCTTCACACCCATTACATTTTACATCTTAAGTCCCTGTGCTAACTTTTTTTTTTACATAATTGGGTCCCCGTGCCCATTGCATTTTATATTTTGAATCCCGACACTCACTTTTTACACGACAGATCCTCATGCCCATTGCATTTTACATCTTGAGGCCCTATGCTCACTCATTTTACATATTGGGTCCCCATGCCCATTATTTATCAAATCTTGACTTCCTGTACTCATATTTTTTGCATTTTGAGTCCTCGTGTTCACTCATTTTACATATTGAGTCCCTGCACTCACTCTTTATATTACGAGTCCCCGTTCCCATTGCGATTTACATATTGAGTCCATATGCTCACTTTGTTTAAATCTCAGGTCTCCATGCCCATTACATTTTACATATTAAGTCCTCACGCCCATCGCATTTTACATTATAGGTCTTCGCATCTATAACTTTTAACTTTCAGGTCCCCGTGCCCATTATTTTTTATAATGTTGGTCTCTATGTCCAATGCTTTTTACAATCTGGGTTTCTACGTCCAATGCTCCTACACTGGGTCTCTACACCCACAACTTTTACCTTTTGGAACCTCATGCACACTTTTTTTATAACTCAAGCCATTGTTTTAATTCCCGAACGAAATTAGAGTTTTCTTTACTTATATTTTACTACAATAATATAAAAACATGAGTTGTTCATATTATTTGGTAAAATCAAGTAAAGAGGGACAATTGTAATAACCCAATTTCGTCCAAAAATTTATGAAAAATTAAGTAAAAAAATATGTAAAATAAAATGTCAAAAATGAAAAATTAAGTATAAAATTATAAAATTGAAAATTAGAAAAAAAATGTGAGTGCGTAGATTTTTTTCCAGATTTTGTGCGACCAATATCTTCTAACATGCATACCTAAATCTTTAGGTCATAAATGTTTTAGGAAAAAAAATTGGAATGTTGTCCCTTCATCGTGATTAATTTGACATTTAAAACAAAAAAAAAATACTCTCAGATTCACACTCTAAACGAAGGGACACACGGAGGGAAAAAAAGAAAGGGGGGAGGGACACATGAGTCTCTCCCTCACATTCATTACACTCACACCTATGTAACACACGCGCACACAAAATGGGAGAGTGTCGCCACCCGCCGAAACGGACATTGGCATTCGCGACGATGGTTGGACTCTTTTTAGTTTTGAAAAATGATGGATTCTTGAATCGACTTATTCTCAAACTGAGACCTCATCGAACTAACAATTTTATTAAATGATTCTCACCAATCTATGTTAATCCCAAGCGGGACCCTCCATGGATTAGTGGTTTTCGCAAAAAGGGGTTCTTGGAGTCGCCACCAATGTTTTACTCAAAACATTGGAAAAAGAAATAAGGCAATTGATTTTCGCAAATCAACTTTGGCCATTACAACCAGAGTTGGGTAAGGGAGTCGATTACGTGTGGGGAAGGTGTTAGCACCCCACAACGCCCCTTTCGGGTTCCCTATGACGGATTATTTCATAAATAATAGCGTAAAATTACTAAACTACCCCTATTTATTAGAACGATTATAAGTAAACTATCTACATGATGAAAGCGTGCAATGTAACAATCAGAAAGCGGTAAAAGAAAGGATTTGGAAAGAAACCTTCGAAGCGGGCTTTTATATATTCAAAAGGATTAGGAGGCTTTTTGGCGCTCCTTCCCACTACACGTTCGCTCCTTTCCCTAAAAATAAATTTTTACTATGGAAATCAAAGAGATTTCCCTTCGACTTGTTCGAGACTCAAGCTAATGGCTCGTGACTCAAGAACTTCGTCGGATCGGCTCTCGGAGAGACTTCTAGGGCAGAGAATAGCTCAAAATCCCAAGAATACTCAGCACGAGGGTCCAGAAGTGTGGAAAAAGTGTGGAAGGACGTGCAAATGACGTCCTATTTATAGGATTGAGGCGCAATACGGCCTGGGAGGTCAATACGGCCCGTACTGAGTTTTTGAACTACAGTACGGCCGTATTGAATTCAATACGGCCGTATTGAAGTTCAAAAACTTCAATACGGCCGTATTGGTTTCAGTATGGCCGTATTGTAGTTCAAATAGCTCAGTACGGCCGTACTGAACCTTTGGGAGGGCGTATTGAGCTCCAATCCTCACACACCCTTATTCTAAGCTACTCTAAGACTTCTAGACCTACAAATAATCATCCTAGGGTCTTCCAGGAGTCTTTCCGGCTGACTTTCCTTCGGTCTTTGAGAGTCTCTGAGCTTTATTTCCGACCAGGACAATTTTAGGGGTCTACAGCTGCCCCCCCTTTACTTAGTCGAACGGCTTTTTGGTGTACCGGTTGACAAGTAAAGGAGTTGACCCAATTGTCCGGGGAGTAAGCCATCCTTCCGACTTGTAGTGTCTTCAGGTGGGAAAATTGTTGAGTAGCCTCTCCAGGTTGAGTATTAGTCGTCGCCTCTCCAGGCTCGTGCATACCTCGGTGTTTCTGACGACCTCGGTAGCGTGAGTTTGCCCTCTCCAGGGTCTGCATGCCTCCGTGTTTCTGACGACGTTGGCAGCTGCATACCTCCGTGTTTCTGACGACGGGGTAGCTGAGTATTAGTCGTCGCCTCTCCAGGCTCGTGCATACCTCGGTGTTTCTGATAACCTCGGTAGCGTGCATACCTCCGAGTTTCTGACGACGTCGGTAGCATGAGTATTAGTCGTCGCCTCTCCAGGCTCGTGCATACCTCGGTGTTTCTGACAACCTCGGCAGCTTGAGTTTGCCCTCTCCAGGGTCTGCATGCCTCCGTGTTTCTGACGACGTTGGCAGCTGCATACCTCCGTGTTTCTGACGATGGGGTAGCTGAGTATTAGTCGCCGCCTCTCCAGGCTCGTGCGTACCTCAGTGTTTCTGGTCACTTTGGTAGCGTGAGTTTGCCCTCTCCAGGGATTTGTGATGATTTTGTCTCCACAGTCCACGATGCTGCTTCGACGGTTGTTTTTGATTTTGGTGCCGCTGAAGGCTGGATAACGCAGGGATCCGTCTAGGGGATGTGCAGTTACTCATAGGTTCTTGTGTCCCAACTTTCCATTGCGTAGTTGGTGCCCACTGGGGAAATTCTGATTCCTTGGGGATGCAGACACAAGAATGCTCTTTCTGGGATGAGCGATGCCGTATGATTGGCTGACGTCCTTTCGACGTTGGTGGAGTATCCCGGTTATCCTTATTCGGGTGACTCTTTTGATTTTCTGGTTTTGTTGCCTCTGCGTAGGCTGTTATCCGCTGGGGGATTCTGTCGTATTGATCTTGATTGGCCTCTTCTGTTAGGCAGATTATCTTGATGTTCGGTGTTTGGTTGGATGCCGAATTCCACTTGGGGAATGGTTATTGATCTTTTCGGATTTTCTCTTTTTGAAGGAGTGCCTCTGAGTAGGCGAATGGGATTGAGGATCTAATGTATCCCAGAGTATTATTTAGAAAGCCTCTGCAGGCTTAGCTTCACTCGTCGCTCGAGTTGGAAAGCTATCTCCCACTGAGGAAGTCTAAGTCCTTTGACTCGGATATTTTGTTTGGATGATCATGCTTCCATTGGGGAATCTTGCTGATCTTGCTCTGATAGCTTTCACTGGGAATTCGTCCCAAGAGTGTAAGCTGAGATATCTCTGGGGAGTATTATTTCGGCAAGCCTCTCCAGGCTCAGTTATTCTGTACGATTGTTTGGATTTTCTGAATTTTTGCCTTTTTTGTCGATTTCGGCTTTTTCTGTACAGAAATTAAAGTGCTAAAGAATTTTGGATTCAAAAGTGGAAAATTTCATTTATTAAATGGAATGAAATTTGTACAATGGTAATGAAAAGAGTGGGGCACAGCCCGATCAATCAAATAAACAAAAGCAAGAAAAATAGTCGGTCTTCACTCCTCTGCCGGCGGATCCTGTGGAGGGTCTGGGAAGCGACGATGCAGCCAGACTGACAGGCTGTCAAAATCCTATCTGAGGGCGTCGATACTGTGCTGCGCAGTGTCGAATCGAGCGTCGATGCTCTGCTGCAACGCGTCGAAACGAGCACCAAAATAGGCCCTGTCCTGCTGCGAGGTGTTGGCCTCTGGCTGCGGGTCCACATCACCCGGGAGCTCGATGTTCTCGAAGAGCTCACTGAAGGTGTCGTGGGTGGTCGCTCGTACATATTGCCTCCCTGCCCTGGCAATGATCTTCATGTTGAGCAGGGTGGCAGCATTGATGGGCTTGGGCGCCAACTCCCCCGCATCTACGCCATCGGGGCACCCCCAAGTCTCGGCGAGTCGTGAAAGGAGCGTGGAGATCATAATGTATCCTCGCCGAGCGTCGCTACCCTCTCTTGCCCCCAGATTCTTTATATGCTCGAGGAAAAAGAATCCGGGGTTGGCCCTCTGTCTGGTGGCCATGCAGTAAAGAGCCAGCAGATCCTGCCGCGTCACTGACTCTGGGCTCTTCAGTCTGGCGTGGATGGAACCAGTGATCAGCTTATGGCAGATCCGGAGCGCAGTCAGGAGCCGAGTACCCTTCACTCCAGTGTGGTAATCCATCTGACCCGTGACCTCTCTCCACATCTCGGTCGGGGTCAGGTTATCGGGGCACTCGCAGACGGCGTCCCGATACTCTAGCTGATCGGCTCGCTGAAAGAAGCCAGCCTGGACGTTGAACTCATCCAACATCAGGGAGCGGTATCCTCCCTTCATCCAGAAGTCTACTGAGTAGACCGTTGCGCCATAGCTGTTCGTCGACTCTGTGACGCCGACGGTAGCCAGAAACTCCTTCGTCGCGGTCGGATAGATCTTAGGGTGGGGGTCAAGGAGGAACCCCCATCCTATGGCGTTGATGTAGCCTCTGACCTCATCCTCCCATTCCATTGCCCGGAGGATGTTGAAGTCGAGCACCCTCGACGGATGGAAGACGAACGTTTCGAGGAACTCCAGCCTCTCTTGATGCCGCGTGGTCATTTCGAGTTGCGCGGGGACTCTCTGTCTCTTTCTTGAAGACTCGGCCATTTCTCGGAATTGGGGGGATCTCAGACACACTCACAGACAAAGTATGCAGAGGGATGATAATGCTGTGAAGAATGAGAGGAGGAGGGGCGTATTTATAGAAAAAAGTAGGTCAGTACGGCCCATATTGAATTCAGTACGGCCGTACTGACTTTTCCGTTAATATACAAAAGAGGAGGCCAATACGGGCCATATTGAATTCAATACGCCCGTATTGGTGTGTACGTTATGGCTAATACGGGCGTATTCAACTCAGTACGCCCGTGCTGAGTTAAAAATATGTTCATAACCTTAATTGCAATACGGGCGTACTGAATTGAATACGGCCGTATTGAGTTTTTTTTTTTTTTTTTTTTAATAAACAGAGAATAAGTGATCTTCCAGTACACCTATCATCTGTATGCATGTATGCGGTATGATGCACCTAATTCTATTTGATTTATTTTTTCAAAAGAATTAACCGATGCATTTCTTTGTTTGGATTTTGCCATTCCTCTAGACGGGCTGTGCGCTGCCGATTTCTGTAACCCAGTGATCCTTCCCTTCCTTTAGAAGATGTATCAACCCTCCTATTGACCACTATATCTCCATGTTTCCACTAGATTATTCTAAAATCGTTTGGGACAAGAGAAAAGAAAGGAAAGATATTTTTGTTCAAAAGTTTGTGTTTTAGAGGGGATTATTATTGTTTTGAAAATGGTTTTTGTAAGAATGGTTGGCCAAGGTAGGCTCATGTGTTTAGGCTTGTTTGATTAAACACTTATGAAGTTAAGAAAGTCTTGTTATTGACGTTGTGATTCGACAACTTAAATAGCTTCCCTTGAACCTTTCTTTTTGAATTCAGCTCATGGTACCATCATGGATTTCTTTTGCTTTTTTGATTGTCCTTATTTTTGCCTAAAACACCCCTTTGTGGCGTCTCAGCGGACCTTTGTTTTTGTTCATTTTTGCAACCCTAATTTTTGCCTAGGTCACCCTTTTGTGGGATTCCTAGCGGGTTCTTTGCTCTTATTTTTGCGCAGCCCCCTTTTTGGGTTTCCTGCCGAGCTTTTTTTGTTTTTAGGATTTTGTCCTTAAAGGATTTCTTTTTTTATCCATGATGGCACTTGTCGAGGCCAAGGAAAGGTGCTCCAAGTTGTCACACACACTTCCACATAAAAATGATGCGGGTTTATTGTTATTAAGACGATTTTAACCTCATTCATGCTTATTCAAACAGGGTTAAAAATAATGTGGTCTAGAATTTTATTGCAAGCAAGAAGAGAAGCAATAAGAAATAAGAATGATTTTATTATAATTCTAGCGGAAACATGTGCCCTATCGAGGCTCGGGGGTCGGGCTGTCCCCGAGGAGTGATCTCTAACAGTCATCAGGTCTATACATCCCTATCGGAAGAAGAAGAGCACTTGATGACGACGACTGGCCTTGACGCTTGTGAACCGGCCTTCTTAAAGATCTGGCTTAAAGAACGTCGAGAAGGATCTTGGTTCCTCTTCGCCCTTTGATCTTTATTAGGGTTGTATCCTAACCCTTGTTTCCTCGGATTATCCTTTTCTTTTTCCTTTCCTTTATTCTTGGGGGCTTTATCATGAAGATCTTGGGAGTGTAGATCCTGCCACTCCTAGTCATGCCCCCAAGTCCAGCGATGTTAGAGATATCACTGACGGCAGAAGAATGGATATCGTATATCCATGGCACAGCCTTATTCGATTCGTAGGGAAAAGGTCTTGGAGCAGTGATCTTCAACGGTGTCGGACCTTCCCCTTTATTCGTCTTGATTACCAACAACGGAGTTAATGTGCGTTCGCTTGGCGCGGTTGTTGGCTTACACTTAATAACAAACGGCGTACGATCCATTCTGAACATACGCATCGATTAATCCTTTCTTTTTATTAATGTTATTAATGAATTACTAGGAGAGATGTATGCAAATGAATGACTATGAAATGCAAAGGCAATTGAAAGATTTCATAGATCTCAAAAATTCGATTTATTAATCAAAGAAAGTGTACCACTCATTATACAATGCTTCGAAGCAAATTTTTACAAAATGAGAAAAGCCGATAGAAACCCACAGGCGGGTTCATGTTTCTTCTCCATTCAACTTCGGCTTCCTCTATATGACGGGCCATTGCTTCGGCTTGCGTATGGACCGCTTGGCTCATATTATCACTAATCTTTTGAGCGTCCTTCGCCTTTTGAATATAGTAGTTGATCATGGCTTGCAGCTCATTAAGCTCGTCTTCGGCTCGATCCTTCTCCTCTCGGAGCTTATCCATATGTGCTAATCCTTCCCTTTCCTTTTTGCGAAAATCGGAAAGGCTTGCGGTTTGTTGTTGAGCAACTTCCCGCCATTGCTGCCCATCAGATTGAGTCAAGACTAGATCATCTTGCATATCCTTGATCAACTGTGCCTGCCTTGCGTACTCGGCTTCAAGGCGTGCTATCTTTGCGTTGACATCTTGGAGTTGACTACTCGGTTCAACCTTTGGCATTTTGGATGCCCGAATAGCCTTCTCATTAAGGTTAGCACACTCGTCCTTGAGCCGCTCTATCTCATTATCTTTTTTCTTGCACTGCCTTTGTAGACCGTCAATGGCGAAACTGGATTCTTCGTTTTGCTCCTCAAGAACTCTCATCTGAGCTCCCATGATTTCCAGTTTCTTGGTCAAGGCATCGACTTGTTCTTGCAGCAACCTCCTCGTAACTGCGGTCGCGCAAGAGGCGGATGGTTGGGGCACTCCCCTCTCGCTCCTCCAAATCTCGTAGTCGGTGGAGACGGATACCCGAGGCTTTCCAAGCTCTCGATCTCCCTCGTAGATTGGTCTCTCCCATGCTCTAATGACAGCGTGCATGTCCCTTTGATGCTCGGAATCAAAGGAGAAACACAATCCTCCAAGCTCCTCTTTAGTAGGAACAATCTGAGTCCTCATAAGTTGCCTCATAGCCAATCTAGGTGAATAAGCTATGCAACCTCTGAGGCCCATCAAAGGTACGCTTGGGTAACTGCCGCATCTCATCAATACGTTGCTCGGACGGAACCAAGGACAAACCCATGTGAAGTGCTCAATGCTCCACTGTTCCATCTCTTCCTTCCATTCGGAAGCATAACGGCGGCATACGGGGATCTTCGAAAAGCTCCTCAACGGATCGGGCAAAGTCCCCATGTGACTAGAGGCGTAGAAGTGTGTGATGCTCCACACATATAACAAGGAGGTGCAGCATCGGATAATCTTCCCTTGCTTCTGCTGAGATATGTTGACAGAAAGCAAGGTGTCGGCAAGAATGGCAGGCACGAGACTCTTCATGTGCACGTCCCATGCGAAGAAAGCGTCCATAGCGGCATGGTCCACTGTGTTAGCGTGAAAGGGGAATAGGACCGTCCCAAACACGGCTAACGCTAGAGTCTTGTTGAAAGTTAACCAATCTCCCTCACCAGCTAAGGAAGAAAGGTGATCCTCAATCATAGCGAGCTTCCAACCTTTGATACTGCCGTTCCCCACTAAGGCAGATGATCGTGATGGTAGTTTGACTTGAGTAGCGACCCTCTCCACGGCCACATAATTACCATGAAAAACATAGACCCCTGCTGATTTGGGCCATCGCAGCATGAGCTCGTACTCCTCGAGAGTAGGAACTAAGTCAAATTGGGGGAACTCGAAACAATGCAGATCGAGACTCCAAAAGTGAACCAATGCTCTCAGAAAGGCCGGATCCACACATATCTTCATCAAATCGAGGACTCGTCCATATGATTTCTCGAACTCAACACGAGCCTCGTGTGGCATCAAAGAACAAAGGTGGTCCAACCTCTCGGCACGGTATAATAAGAAGTCCACTTTCTTCAACTGCCCTTGCACTCCCCTAGATCCCTCCATGATCTACAATAAGAATGCATGATATGAGATGATGGAGTTGAATATGCATGCATTGTGTTTATTCAACTAAGCATTATCATGTTTTCAGGATGCTCCTAAGATGATGCATGATATTGCTTGGTTTGGATAAATAACTTTTTTTCTTTGGGTATTTTGTTTTTTGTATTTTTTTTGGGTATTTTGTTTTTTGTATTTTTTTGGGTGAAAAGGGAAACTACCTATATGAATGTGATGAGGGTAGATGTTAACACCATGTAATGGAAGATTCTTATTCCTATTTATTCTTATTTTAAAAAGGGAATGTTGTATGTTTAAAGAATGCAATCTATGCTCAAACAATGTCACATAAACAATGCACAAACAATTCACTCATCCATGAACAGTCACGAGCGAATCATGAGGTAGGGGTATCCTGCAGACAAGTGCATATTCAAGGAGGTTCTAACTGTTCTCACCGGTCTAAGGCCCCCAAGGTGCCCCCATTATAGGGACCCAATCCCTCTCATCGTAAGTCGATGGAAAGTTCCAACGTACTGTCGGACTTGAGTTCATGGTTTTCACCTTGAGTGATGCTTTCCGACAACGGTCTACGGGCACCTATAGACCCATTCGACAACCGGCCGTACTAACATCCACTCCCTATGGCTTTCCACTCATGCCCCCGGGTATAGAGGGAACTGTTGTGTGCAAAGGTTCGTGTGCAGTTTATATTTCAAACAATTGCGAAAATTTAAACATCCAACAGTTATTAAAGCCAATTAAGTAAAACATATTATCATACAAGCGAGGGGTAATGAAGTAATTTTAAACTATCATTTTGGAAATAATCCATCACTAAATGGGACTGACTCTCGAGGCTTCCCCAGTGGAGTCGCCATCTGTCGCCACCCGCCGAAACGGACATTGGCATTCGCGACGATGGTTGGACTCTTTTTAGTTTTTGAAAAATGATGGATTGATAGAACGACTTATTCTCAAACTGAGACCTCATCGAACTAACAATCTTGTTAAATGATTCTCACCAATCCATGTTAATCCCAAACGGGACCCTCCATGGATTGGTGGTTTTCGCAAAAAGGGGTTCTTGGAGTCGCCACCAATGTTTTACTCAAAACATTGGAAAAAGAAATAAGGCAATTGATTTTCGCAAATCAACTTTGGCCATTACAACCAGAGTTGGGTAAGGGAGTCGATTACGTGTGGGGAAGGTGTTAGCACCCCACAACGCCCCTTTCGGGTTCCCTATGACGGATTATTTCATAAATAATAGCATAAAATTACTAAACTACCCCTATTTATTAGAACGATTATAAGTAAACTATCTACATGATGAAAGCGTGCAATGTAACAATCAGAAAGCGGTAAAAGAAAGGATTTGGAAAGAAACCTTCGAAGCGGGCTTTTATATATTCAAAAGGATTAGGAGGCTTTTTGGCGCTCCTTCCCACTACACGTTCGCTCCTTTCCCTAAAAATAAATTTTTACTATGGAAATCAAAGAGATTTCCCTTCGACTTGTTCGAGACTCAAGCTAATGGCTCGTGACTCAAGAACTTCGTCGGATCGGCTCTCGGAGAGACTTCTAGGGCAGAGAATAGCTCAAAAACCCAAGAATACTCAGCACGAGGGTCCAGAAGTGTGGAAAAAGTGTGGAAGGACGTGCAAATGACGTCCTATTTATAGGATTGAGGCGCAATACGGCCTGGGAGGTCAATACGGCCCGTACTGAGTTTTTGAACTACAGTACGGCCGTATTGAATTCAATACGGCCGTATTGGTTTCAGTATGGCCGTATTGTAGTTCAAATAGCTCAGTACGGCCGTACTGAACCTTTGGGAGGGCGTATTGAGCTCCAATCCTCACACACCCTTATTCTAAGCTACTCTAAGACTTCTAGACCTACAAATAATCATCCTAGGGTCTTCCAGGAGTCCTTCCGGCTGACTTTCCTTCGGTCTTTGAGAGTCTCTGAGCTTTCTTTCCGACCCGGACAATTTTAGGGGTCTACAGAGAGGAGGCTCAATCTTTCTTTCCCTTCATATATTCTTTCCAACATCACAAGTCACAAATCATGCATATTCTAAGAATTTTCCAGCTTCCCTAAAGCCTTGGTAATGTACCAACTATATAGAACCAGCCATTGCACATCCACTCTTTCCTCCTGCTGAATGAAAACCTTATGATTTTGCCTTCACAAACTCGACATACATAAATCATGTACCTGCACCAAAGTCTAGAACGTGCTTCACATAGTATGGCATAACCTTCCAACCAGTTGTGTACTGAGTCATACGACAAAAAGCACCAACACTAAATACATGACATTGAACTAAGGTGTTGCGCGTGTGCATGGTATAATGACCATGTCACAACACAAGGTTTTTTTTTTTTTTTTTTTTTTTTTCTCTTTTCACTTCTAAATATTAATTTATTGTGCTCATTTGCTTTGTTGTTGTTCGGTTTTATTTTACTTGTGATATTATGTTTCAGAGTTGAGCTTTGATAAATTGCTTTTGATTTGTAAAGGTTTATTAGTCGTATATCTCTTTTATTTGTGCATGCACTGGTTTTACTAGATGAATGGTCTGGTGTCTTTCTATTACCATCTATAATTTTTTTATTCTACTTTCGTCTTATCATATATGTGTACAATAATAAAATGAAAAATACACTCCTTGCACCACACTCGAATCACACCTAGCATGAGTGCTTTTGGTTTTGTTTTGATTCTCCCATTCTTTATCTATTTTCTTTTAGTAGATGTAGTAGTATATTCAGATAAATGATTATAAAATGATAATAAATAATTATAGTAATCAAGATACAAATATTTATAAATTTAAGGAAATAATTGAAATTAATTAGTTTTCTTGACTAATTATAAATATTACTCAATAAAAAAATTAATTAGATGTAAGAACATAAGTTAAGACAACTTGATAGTTCTAAAACTCTTATAAATAAAATATAACTATTTATAATTCAACCGATAATAACAAAATTATAGTGAAATTTCTTAATAAAAAGATTAATTAGACGTAATGCTCTTTGATGTCTAAAAGTTTAGGACAAATTGTGACAAATCCATGTCTAAACACATGGAGATACATAGGAGCAGGAAATCACTCCTGTCGAGCAAAAAAAAAATAATATCTAATTTTTTCTACAATAATAATAATAAATAATTTTAGTATTCGTTAAAATAAAGTAAATTGATGGAAGAGCATGGACCAAAGGTCCAATCACTAGAACTATGGCAAGGAGGCTACTTGAAGATTTGACTGCTTCAGAGCTTAGTGGGCTTAATGGGCTTGGTGGGCCTAGGGTACTCTTCACATGGGTTTTGCATGAATGACCACATTTTATTATATTCTTGGTAGTGTAGGATTTCATATTGTTTGATCTTGTATTATAGGCCACTAGTATAGGTATTTTGGGCTTTAGGCTTATTGGGCCTAGTTTTGGGTTCCATGGGCCTTTGGGCTTTTAGTACCCAATATTGGGTTCATTTTAATCCTTGTAACTTTTTCTTTCCATTGTATTTGATTGGCCATTGTATTTAGGCCATTAGATTAGGAATATAAAAGAAATTCAATAATAGGACTATTAGGCTTAATCCAAGTTTAATTTAGGAGTCATTTGGCTTGAATTTGGGTCACATGGTTTAAGCATTGTTGGTGCTGAACATGTGCGCCCAAATTCAATCCAAATACACTCTAAATTAAACCTAGATAAGGGCTAGAAGCATCACTCACAGATTAGCACATGGGTGATCCAAAATTTGAATTTCAAATACCATTTGAAATTCAAATCTTGGCGCCTAAATTGCTTGCTTGAGTTGGTGCCACTAACTAACTTGATCCGGTCCTATATATTGCATACTTCACTCATTTTGTATTCACTTTGAACATTATAGAAAATTATTCTGAAAATTGCTTCAGCTTTCTCTCCTCTCAAAGTCACTTGGCCGAATAGTTCTTAGATCTTCTAGCAACTAGGTCTACTTTTGTGATTAATCCTTTACTCACTTGGCATTAGTGCTTCTGGTTCCTTTCTTCTTTCATCTTCATCTTCATATCCGTGTTTGGATCTTCATCTAACCTCCTCAAGGAAGTGATCAAGAAGTCGTGCAATTCAAGGAGTGAAGAACATCAGTCCTCTTCACTTGGAATTGCCATCATAAATGCACTTGTTAAATAAAATACATTTGGTTGTTATAGTCAATTTTGATTAATCTGTTATGAGATAAATATTTTAAAAAAGTTGTAATAGTTTGCTTAATTAATTAGTGGTAATTGTGTTTATGATGGATGTTATAAAGTGTTAATACCTTCCTTACATATAATCAACTCCCAAATTCAAAATCTGATTTTGTAGACTATTTTTCTTTTTAATTTTATGATTTTTCTAATATTTTTCCGTAAAATAAATATTGGTGGTGGCGACTCCCTATTTTTCAATCTATTTTTATCATCCCATGGTACTATAGTTTTCAATTGTAGATTTATTCATGCTGACGGAGAAGCTGGCAGCAATCCTAGAACCTTTTCTAAATTTACTGCAGCCTCGAGAAAGAATCTTGGGAAAGTCGGTTTCTGATTTTAAGCTAGGAAGCCTGGTAGAAAATTTAACTCTGCTGTTGTTCTTGAAACAGAACCGGTTGGTAATCTTGGTGCAGCTGTGATTGTTGATAAATCTGGTCCCAGAATGCCTGATGCAGCAATTGTTTCAGGTGATGTTAATTCTGCCAGTTTTGGTTTCTGGTTTGGACCAAGGTGTAAAGGAACTTGGTGCCTTGCTGTCAGCCCATGAACCAACTGCAAAGGCTAATAATCCAGTCAATCCAGGAGTGGCTGATATTGGTGCTGCTGCTACGGCTGAATTAGTTTCAACTGTTGACGCTGGTCCAAGGAAATTGGTCCAATGTTGGTGGTGCTGCTACGGATCATATTTCTGAATTAGCTTCAATTATGGTTGCAGGCTTTAAACCTTGTGTTGATGCAGCTTTACATAATTCTGCTGCTGGACCCTTGTGAAATGGGACAGACTCGGTGAATGTGGCAGTTGGTGCAACTGAACTCATAGTTGTTGCTGTCGGTGTAGTAAATTCACACGGTGATGATCCAGCACTTGCTTTTTGTGTGGAACAAGCAGCTGCTTCTGTTGATAAGCAAAAATTGGTTGATCAGCAGTCAGATCATGATCCTTTGATGGCTGATTCAGAGTTAGAAGTTGCTAAAGAATTGGATTTGATTCAACTAAAGGATAATGTCACGAGTTTTGAAGGAATGTCTCCTCTTGAGAGCATTTCTGAATTTGAAGTGCAGCAGGAAATGCCTGTTGAAACTGCCCCTGTTGCTGCTGTCAAAACTACAAGATCTCAAGCCTTTGGTGTACAAAAAACTGCATATGCCGATTCTGGTTATGAATCTGATCAGATTTCATCTTTCCCCTAGAATATCAGGATTTGTCCGAATTTCCTCCATCAGTTCAACAGGTTTTAGAGTTCTTATTGAAAGTGATTTTGCTTGGAATGAGGTGGCTTAATCTTCTCAAAAGCCTAAAACGCAAAAGCTCAAGATAAAATTGACTACAAGACCTCATAATAGAGCCTATATGGAAAAGCCCCCTTCATAATAGAGCCTATATGGAAAAGCCCCCTTAGAATTCGTAGAAAGGGGAATTCTAATAATTCATCCTTTCCAATGATGAAGTTTATGTTTGATTAATTATCTTTAGCAAAGTGACTGTTGTTTATATGCTAATATGTTGACTCTTTATCTTATAGGTTGTTTCCCTTCTTATATTACTCTTTGTTGGTGGATTTTGATTTGGTCTCACCACTTTTTATTTTCTCTTTTTCTTTAATGTTTAGCATCTTTTCTATGTGCATATGATTGATGTGGAGTGGAGTGCTAATCTAGTATGATTAAGAAAACTGGATATTACTTAGTCAAAGATAATCAGTCATGGACATGGCAAAAGTTAGTATAAATTAAAGAAAAACTAAATGAATATATAATTTACATTTTAAATTATAAAATAATTTCTCAACAAAATGACACTAAATACTATCAAATGTAGAAGGAATGTAATTTTCAAAAACTAAAATCTAAATTAAAAAATCATTATTTTTTCTTTTAAAAATGATACAAAAAATCATTTTAGCTTCATCTTATCCAAATTAATATGCATTTTGTTTTGAAAATTTCATTTAAACCCAAAAAAAAAAAAAAAGATGCATAATTTTTTTTTAATCTTATTATATTAGAACCTTAAGAATTAGACTTAAGATTTAAACTATCAAAGTAGATGTAATCCTCTAAGGGTTAACTAAATTAACATAGAACTTAATATGTTTAATTGAATATAATTATCATCAGACAATTTAATTAGATACACCTTTGAATCTTGAGAGGAAAAGAAAAATACCTTAGATTAATTCACTTTCAAAGACAACAAATAAATACAAAATAAAATGATATTTAAATATATGAGGACTCCTTGAGTCAATCCTTAATTCTAGAAATTTCTTTTATAATTAATTACTTTAATCACCTTAATTTCATTCTTTCTCAAATTTATTTTTAGATTTATTCTTAACTTGTCTCCAAACATTCATTCTCATTTGTTTAATTTAACTAAATACTAATAATAAGCTTGCGGTTTTCTCACATCAATAGGCATCAAGCCCCTATTTGAGACGTCGTTCAATACTCACCAAACTCGATTACCTCAAACTTCCCAAATTTGATACAATTTCGCCACGCCTTATATATGGAATATCTTAATAAACTCCAATGTAGCCTAACTAACTTTTCACATTTTATGTCACACCCTACCCCTATATAAATGGCACCACCTTCAGCTATTTGTAGGTTCTATAATTACCTTACTACTACCCTCGTCTTCCTCCCTTGCTAAAGAGCTATATATCTTGCCAGAGTTCAATGTCAAACCCTCAATTGTTGTATTTGAACATGCTATAAACTGTTGTTCTGTTTTATTTTATGTTCATATTCTTTTAAAAACAACTCACATTTTTACATGAATAATATGTATTTTAGAAAGTAGAGCTTGGACACTCCGTCGGTCAAGGTGAACTGTACAAGCTCACAAGAAAAAAAAAAAAAAAAAGATGGATCCTATATTAATGAGATAGCAAGATTTGTTGGGATAATTTATAGGGACTTTATAGTACACCAATATCTCTTTGAACTTTTGTCATTACAGAGAATTTAGTTAGTCTATATATTATTTTCTTGTGATGTTTTTTTTTCTTTACAATTTCCCCTATTATTGAATATTGATGGTCCATATTATCGGTATTTCATGCATGTTTGTAAATGTTTGTTTGGAAAGGTGAGATGCTTATATTTAGAACTTGTTTTCTCTTTTCTCTTGCAGGAGAAGATTGCACAAGAAATGAGTCAATTCGAAAATTCTACAATAATTTCATCTAGTGATGCACTTGCTAAAGTTTTGGGGGAAAGATCATTGTAGATGTGTACGTTGCTTAGGAAAATTAAGGAGGGCTTCATAGTATTGCCTTTAAGTCTAACACAAGATATTATGATGTAGGATCTAGTTATTTAATAAATCTGGTGAAAATTCTAATTAAAAAAATAAATTAATAGTTTTAAGGCTAATCTAGCAACAACAAAAGAAAATGTCAACACATTATTAAAAACTTTAATGCTTGCATTCATTCAACTGAAGGAAGACTATATTCCCCCAGAGTTAGTTTCTATGATAAACAATCTTAATAATCTAACGAAAATAATTATATTAACTAGAATGAAATTTGTCTTATATATATTTTTATTAATTATGCTAACATGATGAAATTATTTTTTTTTTCATAGGATGAAGAGTGAGCAAGATGTTCTAATACCATATTCCCCCTTGTACTTTTGCCTTGCACAAAAGAATTTTCACAAAAATATTTTTCAAAGAAAAATAACAAGAAAGTGCCTAAAGTGTACAATTAAACAATGCTTGAAAACATAAATGGCAAGAAAACATAAATTGCTTGAAAACTTAAATTGCTGAAAACATAAATTGCTTAAAACATAAACTAGGCGTGAAAAGCAATTTAAACCTATGTGAGAGCTTGAAAGGCACCAAAGACCTTCAAGGACCACTCTCACTAGTACTAAACGAAATTACTATGAGAACACTTAAGGAGAGATGGAGATACACCAAAGGCACTCCAAGACACTCCTTAATAAAGGCCTTGTACAAAAAATTGGGAAATCAAAAATTACAAGAAAAATTGAAATGCAAATTTACTTCAAATGAAATGCAAATTCACACTCCAAATGAAATGTAAATTCACACCAAATGAAATGTAAATTCACAATCAAATGAAATTAGTGGCTGCACTTAATTTCAAAGAAAACAAATTAGCCACTAATTAGAGACAAATTTTAGAGACGGATTTTGTAAGGAAAATAGGTTTAGTAACAAAAATTTTCGTCACTAAAATTGGTCTCTAAGGTTCACAAAAATTTTCAAAATTTTGTTGCTCCTTATCTTCCAATTCAGCCACCTAGCTTGCAGCCTCACAATGTGTTTCACTCCTCTTTAGAAGCAACCTTGATGTTGGTTACTCCTAGGTGTTTGAATTTCCAAGAATCCAATCCAATGAGAAACAAGCTCCTAGGTCACCACCAAAATCCTTCAATATTGGCTATCCTTAAGCTTGGCCTTCAACACCTTCTAAGAGGCACTCAACACACCTTAATATGCTGGAATATTAGTACAAAAACTGAAAAGGAACAATTTAGAATGGCTACACCAAATGGTAGAGTAAAAGGTGACAAACTAGAAAGAGTTCCACAAAAATGACAAGCAACAATTAAGGAAAATTTAGAAAGCTAGCACACAAAAGATATCCTATCAAAGGCACTAGAAAGGATTAAAAAATCAAAGCTAAGATTAGAAACAAAAATAAGACACAAAATATGTGGCTGGACAGAAAATTTTTAAGGCAAAGCTTCACCAAAACCGAGAGCTAGTTACACTAGGTTTTTCACTCCTTTTGGCTTTTTCTTTTGCTATTTTCTTTCTTTTCTTTTTGCAAAATATTTTTCACTTCTTTTTCTTTTAATGATCAGGAGTTCAAATGCCTTTTTAGCACATATAAGTCTCGGTTTTAGGCTACTAAAAACTGCTGCAAAAATTTCATACAAAACAAGAGGTGTTCACATGCATTTTGTAACTAGTGCTTCACAATTTTGTAGTGTTTTTAGGTCAAATTTTTAAGCACTCATTCTTTTGTTTTTCTCATGCATTTAGAACACATGCACCTCTATTTTGTCTCTGTTTTAATGTTTTAAAAATTGCAATAGGTTTCAGCCACACATAAGACTCAAGTTTAGGAACGACCCGTTCCAGTTTAGGAACGACCCGTTCCAGTTTAGGAATGGCCCGTTCCGGTTTTGCAACAGCCTGTTCCAGGCTACTAAAACTAGCTTGTTTGGGCTTTTAGGCCTCTTGATGTCTTGTCCTGTTAGTTCCATGCTTGGGAGCTCCATTTCTTTGATGATAGACGTCCATTTCATTGCTATTGTTGGTCCGTACGAAATTGGGTGTCTACAGCTGCCCCTCTTTACTTGTCCTTTGAAATAGCTATGTGTTGCTTTTCCAAAGGCAAGTAAAGACGTAGACATTTCATCCAGGTCTTCTCTTCGTCTCTTTGGTGCTGGCGCTTCTGCATTATTTCCCTTGGATAGGTGTATTTTCTCGTATCTTCACCCTTTAGAGCAGTTGCATACTCTATTGGGTAACAAGGCTGACAAACTGTACACCTGATCTTCAGTCTTCGAGTAGAAGCTCCATTGTCTCTCTTATGATAATGTGTTCCTTTATTTGTAGCTTGTTTCACTTTAAGGTTAGGTAACCCTCTTCAATCTTGTACTAGTTTTGGAGATCTAGCAACCCTTTCACTCTAAGGTCAGGTAACCCTTTTTCTACTAGTTTTGGGGATCTAGCAACCCTTTCACTAAGTTCAGGTAACCCTCTTTGTACTAGTTTTGGGGATCTAGCAACCCTTTCACTAAGGTTAGGTAACCCACTTTGTACTAGTTTTGGGGATCTAGCAACCCTTTCACTAAGGTTAGGTAACCCACTTTGTACTAGTTTTGGGGATCTAGCAACCCTTTCACTAAGGTCAAGTATCCTTTTTTGTTCTAGTTTTGGGGATCTAGCAACCCTTTCACTAAGGTCAGGTAACCCACTTTGTACTAGTTTTGGGGATCTAGCAACCATTTCACTAAGGTCAGGTAACCCTTTTTGTTCTAGTTTTGGGGATCTAGCAACCCTTTCACTAAGGTCAGGTAACCCACTTTGTACTAGTTTTGTAGATCTAGCAACCCTTTCACTAAGGTCAGGTAACCCACTTTGTACTTGTACTTGATGTCTTCTCATTGTTGTTATGGGATGAAAGACTGCCCCTAGGTGGATGGGCAGGAGAGGTTTGATGTGTCCCTGTGTTGGTGGGCAAAGATAGATGGATGACAAGAATTCTAGTGTTGCCCCTACCATGTGAGTATTATGATATTTCTCCAGGCGTCTGTTTGTGGTAGGTTTTTTTTTTCTGAATTTCATTTTTTAGCTTCGGCTTTTTAATGTTTAAAGCTTGCCTTTTTTGCTATTTTTCTAAATGCTTCAGCTTTTTTCAACATTTACGAAGCTTTCCTTTTTCTCATGTCATTGCTTTTGCTTTTTTATTGTCATCGTTGGTGGAGGGATCTATTCCATGATGATGTTATTTGCTGAATCTTTATTGATGAGTATTATTTTGGAAGCCACTCCTGGCTTTGGTAGGAAAACATTCCTGGTCTTGGCATTTTCATGAATCTTCCATCATTCGGTTAAGGAGTATAACTCGGTCGAAGATAGAATAAAGCTTAGTGCTTTCTTCATGCTTGTTGATTATTCTTCCTCTTCTAGTTCTATCCGGTCTTGTTGTTGACGTGTCTTTCTTTTCTTGATGGCTATATGAAACCACTTGTATGGAATGCCCTTGTTGGGGCTAGGATTTTTGACATGATCTTGGCTCTTAAGGCACTATCTAGCTGTTGATCTTTTTACGAGTGCTTCAGCCTCTTGATTCCTCCGACAAGTGATGGATAGACACACACAAAGAATGCAAGAATGCAAAAGAAAATGCAAAGCAGGAATGGATTGGATTTTTTTCAATTTTTTTAATGAACTTTACCCTTTTATGCACACTTGTGCCATATGCATGTTATGCAATGATGCTTCTATGCTAATGCTTATTTATGCAAGATTTATCTATTTATTTTTTTGAATAATTCCCATTGGATAAAGAAAGTTTTCTAAGTGCGTGGAATGCTTGTTGGATGCATGCAATGCATGTTTTGATTTTAGTGTTTTTTAGAAGGTGACTTTCCTTTTCTCCTTCTCACGAATAAACTGCTCTGATTGATGCATAACTTTTGTTGTATTGGCCACTTGGTATCAAACTGCCTTGAGGTTTTCTCTTTTTCTTTTTTTCTTTTTTTGTTCAAAAACCCTAACTTTTGCCTAGGATGTATCCTAGTGGGTATTTTTGCTCTTTTTATTTGCCCTATTTTTTGCCTAGGATGCCCTTTACGGGTTTTGCATCCCAGCGGGTCATTTTTATTTTCTTGTTGACATGTTCAATTTTGACAACCATCAACAATATACGTCATTATGATTGGACAAGACAGAAAGGACGGGAAAGGATGATTTAGAATGGGTGGTTGAGGTAGGTCAATGTTTAAGTTTTTTTTTTCTTAAACAAATATTTCCTTGGATAATTATTATAATCATTCTCCTAATTATCTTGGACTACATGTCTGAGTCTTGGGCAAAGTCTTTGTATTTTAGCCTCTTATAGAAGTATTTAAGCCACCTTTTGGATTCTAGTTTGGAGAGTTGTCACTTGCTATTTTTTTTTCTTTTTAGATCCCTAATTTTTTCCTAGGACGTGTCCTAGCGGGAACTTTTGATTTATTTATTTTTATTTTTTTATTGAGGACGCCCTTTGCGGGTTTTCATCCTAGTGGTATTTTGCAAGTGATATTTTTCAGGCATAATACTTCTTTGCTTTGACAAAACTTCTTGTCATCCATATTTGGGAAGACCAGTGCCTTCTACTCCCGTCCCATACATCAAGGAGAAAGATATTTCCCCGACCTTTGGGTGTCGAGAGACCTTTCATGCACCAAGATTTGTGCTTCCTTTTTCGGTAAAAGATGAGTTGAAGTTATTATTATTTTTTGTGTAAGACTCCTCTTATGCCATGAGAATATTATAGTTATGCATTTGATCACTTCCTCATCTTTGTGTGTTTTAAGGAAGTTATCTCCTTTTCTGCCTCAGACTCAGACAATGCGTCGTAGATGTTTGGAGTTTTGATTAATTTTATTATCTTCAGTCATGTTTTTTTTCATGGTGATTGATTTTGGGATTTAATGTGTGACATAAGAGAGAAAAGAATAGACGCAAGGGTTTTATGGAAATGACGTATGTTATTGATGAATGTAAAAAAAAAGCACTTATCTTGAACTCATGATCGTGGGCGAAGGTCATGAGTTAAGCATGAACAGAAAGTAATTTTTTTTTTCAAAAGGAGAACCCCTTGACAGCTTTCTAATAGACCATCCCAAGATTGCTACTTATCTTGGTCATTTAGCGATATTAGATACACTGGCCTCAAACTTGAGCCATCCGGCGTCTATATGCCTTTGTACGCGAAACTTCAAGGCTCTACAATCTTCGATGGAGTGCCCTGCTGCTCCCGAATGCTAGTCGCAAGTTTCTTCAGGCCTATACCATGATGGGTATAGTGGTTCTTTCTTTCTTGGCGGTGGGATTCTCACCAACATTGAGGCCCTTAATAATTGAGGAAGCAAGTTTGCATAGCTCATAGGAATTTCTTCAGAAGTTTTTTTTACTTTTGAGACTGTTTTAAGCTTTCGAGGGAAGACGGGGAGAGTGGTAGCACTAAGTTTCTCCTCTCTTTTTCTCCCATAACCGTGGGGGTATTGTGGTATCGCATATGAGTGGATCTCCTGTGTTGGGTAGGTTTCAGCAGCTTCTTTACCATCAAAATTGTATGTTTTGACGACTCTCAATATTTCTTCTAGAATGTTCAGACATCCTCTAGTATGGTCGATGTCATGTTGCATTCTGGTCATGGCATCGATCATCTTAGTCATTTGTTGTTTGAGCTGTATGAACTCCATAAAAAGTACACGACTTCCTTCTTGTAGAGATTCCATGACTCTTTCCCCTTGAGCTTCGTGAGTATGGAGTGTTTAGGAGACACCTTCGAGTGATAATGAATAGTTTTCTATTAAACTATTTGGATGTAAATGATGAAAGGGAATTCCTAACAAAGATTCGATGGCTCATCCTTGTCGCGAGGTGAGTTATCGGTGTTCCTCTTCATAATATTTTATGATGTCACAGAGGTCACACTGATTTCTTGTCTTTGATACAAATCCCCTGGAGATCCTAAATATATGATATGCATGTTCCTGTTTTTTGCCTAATCTTTTCCATGTTTCTATTATCTAAAGGGGAATGATGCATGGTAAAGATGAGATTTCTTTCATTCATTTTTTTTTTACAAAAGGAAACTACCTATATGATGTTAATGAATACTGACCTAAGAATGTACAAAGGGGTATAAATTTTTTATTTTTTTTATTATCTATTTTCTTATTTTAAAATTCCGATCCATTCTTATTAGAAGAAATAATACAAATAAATGCACACACATGCTCAATCAACATACACCCACGAACGATCGTATTCAAATCCTTAGTCTGTGGTCCCTGTTAAGAAAAGTGCGTTGTATAGGATAATTCTAATCTCACTGGTCTTAAGGCCCCCAAGGTTCCCCCATTATAGGGACCCAGTATCTCTGTCGCCGCCACCTGGAAAACTCTAAGGTCTGTCGCAGTATTTCAAGCTAGAGTAACCGGTTATCACCTTGAGTGTGATTTCTGACAAGGCTCGCAGGCTCCAAGGCCAAACTTGGGCCGGTCGTACGTCAATCACTCCCTATGTTTATTACCCTTATGCCCTCAGGTGTAGGGAGAATTGTTGTGTGTAAAGGATTGTGTACAATTTTATTCAAATAGGTGCAGAATTTAAACAAACAAACAGATATTAATGCCAAACAAATAAAACAAACAAAATAAAGGGGAAAAATATTTAAATTATTATATTTTATAATGCTAATTTCATCATTTATATGGGCCTGACCCTCTTTAAATGTCTCCAGTGGAGTCGCCATCTGTCGCAACCCAAAAATTTTCGATCTCGCGACTAATGGTTTAGACATCCTTTTGAAAGTCTCATTAATTAAGGAATGCCTGGACACCAAACTAATCCTTAATTAATGGTTTTGAAAAATGAGTTCATGGAGTCGCCACCAATATTTTACTCAAAACATTGAAAAAGAAAAGATTTTTTTAAAAATTCCAATAATGGCCTTGATAACCAGAATTGGGTTCGGGGGTCGGTTACGTGTAGGGAAGGTATTAAGCACCCCTACAACACCCTTAATTGGTACCCTATGATGAAGTTAGCATTATAAATGATAATAATAGAAATATTAAATCCCCTTTTTATTAATAATTATTTACATGCCTGAAATTTAAATTATACAATTAACCCTAAAATGTCTACATGATTATTTCTATTATAACAATATTTATTATAGATAAGAAATAAAAAAGAGAGAAAAAGATTAACTGAAATACCTCTTGAATGAGCTCTATTGGATCTTCAAAATAGGATGATTTTAGGTGCTTTGTGGCAACCCTTCACACTACAATGTGCCTCACAAAATCTCAAGAAATACAAAAGAGAAAGAAAGAGAAAAAAAAGAGAGAAATTTTGAGCTCTAAGGAGTCTGGACGAAATTTGGAGCCCCGAGAACTATGCCCAAGCTGTTTATTTATAGGCGTTAGAAGGGTTTCCAGAATGGCCCATTCCAAAATCGGAACGACCCGCTCTGGATCTGAACGTTGTGTGTTAATCTTGTGACTAGAGCGGCCCGTTCTGAAACTAGAACGGCCTGTTCCAGAAGTGAGATTAACACATAATTTCCTAGACTGGAACGGCCGTTCCAAACAGAGTTTGTAGGCCATTTTAATGACTTGGAACAGCCCGTTCCAGTTTAGGAACGACCCGTTCCGATTTTGCAATAGCCTGTTCCAGGCTACTAAAACTAGCTTGTTTGGGCTTTTAGGCCTCCTGATGTCTTGTCGTGTAATTTCCATGCTTGGGAGCTCCATTTCTTTGATGATAGACATCCATTTCATTGTTATTGTTGGTCTAGATGAAATTGAGTGTCTATAGTGGTCAATTGGACCTTATTGAATAAAAGGATTAAATTTTTGGTGTCATGACCATTTTACTAGAAAAAGGGTGAAGAGAGCCTACAATAAA
Source organism: Cajanus cajan (assembly GCF_000230855.2). NCBI lineage: Eukaryota > Viridiplantae > Streptophyta > Magnoliopsida > Fabales > Fabaceae > Cajanus > Cajanus cajan. The sequence continues at coordinate 10,294,492 of NC_138526.1, read as the reverse complement.
ATATTCATTCTCGAGAGTTTCAAGGAGATTTGGTGCTCAAGAAGATCTTACCAACCTAACAGAATCATAGAGGGAAACAAACATCAAATTGTAAAGGGACTTATATGGTGAAAAATGCCTTTTCAATAACTTTGATCCATGGAAATATAGATGGTGGAGATTTATAACTTCATGCAGTCAAGAAATATCATGTCTAAAAAGGAGTGGATCATAAAAGAAGAGACAAATAAAAGAAAGAAAAAACTCCCTAGGATGAAAACCTAAAAAGGAAACCGAGGCAAAAGTTAGAGCAACCTGTAGGTAGGCTGAAAACTCTAAAAGAGAAACCTAGATAAACGTTAGGGTGAAAAAGGTGAGGAAAAGAAACCGAATAAAGCATTGAAGGCAACACTATAGCAAATATCATTGTTTCAAATACTCTTCAAACACATATTTGAGCCTTTATACCCTTTCTTTCATATCCATCTCACCAACTAGTTTACAACCCAAAAATGTCCATACAGATAAAAAATTGGCTATTTTTGTTTTCTTAAATTTTAGCCTTAAGACAAAACAATTGAACTCATCTATCATTGTTAACATGATTGCTCCAAAAAAAAAAAAAGGAAAAATGCTCATATGACTTGCACATCCATTATGTCATAAAGAGAAACAAACATCTAGTACAAAATCTTCTAATCGTCATAGTTCATTGATCACTATGCTCACTACTCATGAGAATCATTCAAAAAAGGATAGCTTGGGAACAAGTCACAAGTCTTGCCTTCCTTTGATTCCACCTTACCCAATTAAATAAGACATTTGTCTTATGTTTCATTCCTCCATCAATTCATACATCAATGTTATTTCCTTGAGTTACAAAATAAGGCAATCCCATTCGTCATTGTCACTACAAGAAAAATGATGATTTATGATAGAAATTTTCGACAGAAATAGGTAAATTTCCGACAGATTTTTCTTTTTCTGACGAATTTCAATCCGTCAGAAAAAGAGGCGTCAGAAAAAAAAATCCGTCGGAAATAATTTTTCGACGAAATTTTCCGACGGAAAATTCTGTCGGAAATTTCCGACAGAAATATCTGTCAAAAATATCCGTCAGAAATTTCTGACGGAAAAATCCATCAGAAATTGCTATCAAAATTTCTGATGGAAAAATCCGTCGAAAATTATAATTTTTTTTTAATTTTAATAAATTTATTAATGTAACAACTCTCATATTTGGCCTCTCAAGGGTTCTATTTCACAATATTTCACTATTTAGCGTGTTTTATCCATACTTGTACAATTTCTGGGAGACTTCCCAGAAGGTCACCCATCCCAGTACTACTCCAGGTCAGGCACGCTTAACTGTGAAGTTCTGATGAGTAAGTTACCGAAATGTCTATGTATGTTATCAGTATAACTTGTACAAATTAATTCATTTAAGTCATCCTCAAATATACAATCTCATATTTGTACTATAATAATAATATATAATAATTTTATATTACGAATAATAATAATAATAATATTAATAATAATAATAATATATTTAATTATTCTTTATTTATATGTACTTACTTTTATAATTAACATCTACTTATTTTATTAATTTTATAATTTATAATGATAATATAATTTATAAAATTATAAATATTTATTTATTACATACTTATAAATTAAATTTTAATATGTTAAATAAATTATTAATTAATTTAATATATTTATTTACCTTAAATCAAACATATAAAATTCAAAAAATGTATTTATTCTTATTTTTTTTAATTATCAACTATTAATAAAATACTAACTTAAAATCTTATCTAATTATATATAATATTTTCATATCAAATTTAAAACCAGATATTAGTTATACAAAAATATTAAGATCATATAGTAAATTGTCGATAAGATTTTAGTTAAATAATTTAAAATAATTAATATTTCAATTATATTGTTAATTAGAAAATAGTTTATTCCAAAACTAATTAATTTTTTTATATTAATTATTAGTAAAATTTAATAACTTTTAATTTAACAATTAATTGGATCGATGAAATTCAACACACACCATGAGTTATTGAGCGGAATAACTTTACCAAGAGTTATTTTGTAAGTTATCTTAAATCAAACATATAAAATTCAAAAAATGTATTTATCCATGTTTTATTTTTTAATTATCAACCATTAATAAAATACTAACTTAAAATCTTATCTAATTATATCATAATATTTTCATATCAAATTTAAAACCAGTTCTTACATTTTCGTCAAATATAAATTTGTCTGAAATATTCTATCAATAATATAGCTTTTCCTACAAAAAATTTCTCATCGAAAATATAAATTTTTCGACAAATTTAATTTTGTTTTATAAGAAATCATCTTCGATTAATATAACATTTTGTATATATGATTTAACAGTAAAAGATTTTCAATTTAACGGTTGAATTTACAAAATTCACATTTAATATAAAGTTATTGAGCGGTGTAACACTTAGTAAAATTTATACCATTGTAATTATAACCCCCCTCACACACACACACACACACACACACACACACAGATACACACACACACACACACACACACAGATATATATATCTGTGTGTGTGTGTGTGTGTGTGTGTGTGTGTGTGTGTGTGTTTGTCTATATATATATATATATGTGTGTGTGTGTGTGTGTGTGTGTATCTATATATATATATATGATTTAAGAGTAAAAGATTTTCAATTTAACGGTTGAATTTACAAAATTCACATTTAATATAAAGTTATTGAACGGTGTAACACTTAGTAAAATTTATACCATTGTAATTATAACCCCCCTCATATATATATATATATATGTGTGTGTGTGTGTGTGTGTGTGTGTCTATATATATATATATATATATTAAATGTGACTTTTACAAAGTATTACACCGCTCAATAACTTTATATTAAATGTGAATTTGATATATATATATGAACACTTGGATTAACTTCCAGTTGTTGAATTTTAACAAAATTTGATATACACTTATAAAGTGATATGAACTTTCAATTTAACGGTTGGATTTACAAAATTCACATTTAATATAAAGTTATAGAGCGGCATAATACTTAGTAAAAGTTACACCAGTGTAATTATAACCCCCTATATTATATATATATATATATATATATATATATATATATATATATATATATATATATATATATATATATATATATATATATATATATATATATATATATATATATATATATATATATACATACATACATATATATACAGGGACAACTGCACGTTTGGAATAGTGAGGCACTTGCCCTCACTACTATTTGACATATACATAATTTTTTATCTAAAAAATAATATATTTTAAAAAATAAAAATTATTCTAATAAAATAAATATATAGATTCAGAAAAAATGTTTATTTATTTGATATCTGTCAAAATTTTGAAGGAAATTAATTCTCATGTGATAAAAAAATATTTCTTAATAATGAATTTTTTAAAAAAGTTTAATTATAATATATATATGTATATATATATATATATATCTTAATATTCACATATATAATTATGTAATATATTAAAACAAATAATTTTTTGATAAAATAAAAATTGTAGCATGCATGTTTATCTTTTGTGTTTTTTATTTATTGTATACGTTGATTGAAAAAATCAAAATAGTAAAATTGTATACATTGATTAAAAAAATCAAAATAAGAAAAATCATAAGATTTATATTCCATTTAGAATTGTTATTATAAGATATATTTTAAAATAAATTATCATCTAAAAATATATATTAGATATTAAAAATATATTTTATCATAAATAAATTAAACTTTATTTTTATAAATTTAACATATAGATTTTTATATTTTTAATAGTGTTAAATTATTATAAAATAAGTCTTTATGATTGTAGTTCTACCCAAACATTTAAAAATTGTCTATGATAGATAAATAAGTCATAATTAAAATATATATTTTTAAAGAAAGTTAGGTTCAAACCAAGCAAATTATAATAAAATATAGTATGACCTAATTTATTTTTATCTTTAATATTAATCGTAGCTATAAAAAACTTGTAATAAATAATTATAATATATATTTATACCTTTAAAAGATATATAAAATTTTTAATACTACAAATATATATAAGAAATTAAAAATAATAAATTAAAAAATAAGAAATTAAAAAAGAAATTAAAAATAAAAATAAAAAATAATAATTAAAAATAAGATTTTCGACGGAAAATTCCGTTTGAAATTTCTGACGGAATAAATCCGTCGAAAATTTCTGACGGAATAAATCTGTCGGAAATTTCTGACGGAAATTTCCGTCAGAAATTTTCTGGCAGAAATTTCTGACAGATTTATTTTTCCATCGGAAATTTCTGACGGAATTTTCCATCAGAAAGTTTCTGTCGGAAATTTCTGACGAATTTATATTTCTGTCAAAAATTTCTGACGGAAAATTTCTGACAAAAAATTTCGTCAGAAATTTCTGACAGAAATATAAATCCGTCAGAAATTTCCGACGGATCCAAATCCGTCAGAAATTTTCTGTCGGAAATTTACATTTTTCTTGTAGTGTGTCTTTTATACCCTTTCCTTTCAAGACTAAATTGGAACAACCACTTCACACTGGGCAAAGGATTTCATCACCTTAATCTTCAATTAGAATAATTGTCCAATCCAACTTTGTTCCTTATTTCTTCACAAACTAGGGCAACTCAAATTACTCGTTTTATACTGGGGCAAGTTCTCAAATGTCATCATATTTTCATTCCAACCCTTAATCTTACATACAATGATATAATCCATGTGTCTCAAGTTTAATCAAGTTAATGCATGTATCATCCATATTCCCCCATTCTAAATATGGGTTATCCTTCCTATATGTGTCATTCTTTGATTCTATCCACTCAAGTCTAAAGTGGTGCAAATCCTTTGTCTCACATGTTTATCTATTAATTCAAAGTCCAAGTTAGTCTTGTAACAGTCTGATTTTCATAGATTGTTTGAGGGCCTAAAGGCCCAATAGGGGTGACTTAGTAGCCTAGAACGGGTCATTCCAAACTACTAAAACGAGAGTGATTTTGTAGTTTAGAACGGGCCATTCCCAAACTGGAACGAGCCGTTCCAAAATACAAAAATTGTCTACAAGTTTTAGATGGGAACGGTTTGTTCCCAAATTGGAACGAGGCGTTCCAAATCACCAAAAATGCTTATAACCCTAATTGAGAACGGGTCATTCCAGATATGGCCATTATGGGTTAAATGCAACCCCAGAACGGGCCGTACTGATTTGAGAACAGGCCGTTCTGGATGTCAATTTTACACATGCCGTCAGAGTCCAGAACGGGCTATTCTGGATTTGAAGATCGAGGGGCACTCAGATGAGGAGACCAAGGAGATCTCTGTTTTAGTTTCAGCTACTGTTTATCCAGGTACGGGAGAAAAAGGGGAGATTTATATGTAGAGTTACATGAGGGGATTGGGTAGAGAAAGAGTCCCTTAGAATTATGGGTAATTTTTAATTATTTCTGTTTGAGAAATTGATGATCCCATTAGATTCTATATGTGTTGAGGATTAGAAATATATATTTAATTTGTAAGAATGATGATTTGGGAGAGAGAACGAAATTGTAGAAAAGTGCCTCTAAGTTAGGTTTTTGAAAAAATTGGGGGTTTTCCTATTTGATTTAATATTGTATTAAATTGGTGAATTAATTGGGTTTTATATTAATTTATAAATATTATTGTTATATTATTCTTATAGATGTGTATTCATGGTGAATTGCTTGATGGGTATGTGAATCATTGTATTGTGTGGACTTATCTATATGTAATATGGAATTTGAGTTATGAAGTGAGATGTGTGAAATGTGAATGAGATGTGATTGTGGATCCTCATACTGATGACCAAGGGTGAGCACGGCCCTAGACTTTTAAAAGGGTAGCGTGACCTTGGTACAGTGTTATATCAGGGGTGAGCACGACCCTAGGCTACTAAAAGGGTAGCATGACCTTGGCACAATGTTATGTCAAGGGTGAGCACGACCCTATGCTGAAGGGTAACGTGACCTTGACATAGTAAGATTTTTGATGATTGTGATGTGATTGTGGTTCCTCACACATATGACCAAGGGTGAGACGAACCTGGGTAAGTGATGCTACAGGGATGGCGTGCCCCTGGCATAGTGTGGGATGAGTGAGGCAATTAATACGTATCACTTATGTCTAGAGTGGCACGACCTTGAGGTGGCTTGACCATTGGCATAGTGTTAATTGCAAGATTTGTGATAGACTGGTCTGATTGTGAAATTGTGATGTGAATATGATGCATGATTGATAGAATTAGAATGTATGGATATGCTTGTAAAGACTTCAATAATTGATGAGATTATGTTGTGTTTTTCCTTGTGTGCTTTACATATAGATGTTTTCTTTTCTCACCGTGCAATTGTGGATATTTTAGGTGAGGAACATCCGGCTATGAGTGACATCTAGAATGCCAACGGTTGAATTGTGGGTATGCTCTGATATTGTGACATCGGGGCATAGGATTTCTAGGACATGAATTTTTATATGGATTTGGAGTTGTACTTATTACTTTAAAAACAATTTGTGAACTCTTACGTTTTATTTTCCAATGTTCATTTTCAATCATTTTGGATATTGAAAAACATTTGTGAAGGTTTTTATGTGAACCCTTTTACCAGTGTTGAAAAATTTATTTCCTTAATTTAATTACATTATTACAATATATGTGTTGGGGTAGTAAGGGTGTCACAAGTCTAAATTCTTCCACCTTCCACTCCATTACTTTGACATCAGACTGGGGCAATTGCCCAATCTCTTGTGCCTTTTAGGTTCTCAATTTTATCATATGTCAAGGTAGTTTGTTATATTTTCTCTACATCAAAAAAACAAATTCATGTTCAAATATCCTTTTGAACTTAGAATAGTCTTCCAAAAAATCACTTGTCATAGTTATGCATGTTGGTTAAATGATGTTTTAAATGGAATAACAAGATGGTGATAATCACTCAATTGTTAATTTAGGCCAAATGAGTCTTACTTGATTCTAGGTGGGATAAGTTTGAAAGGATAAATTGTGAGATCATTTGTTAATGATTGAGAAAGAAGGAAAGAATGGGATTTCATGGATTAAAACAAGGATAAAAAGGTGAATTATTGAGTCAACAAAAAGGGCTTTGCATGGATTTGTTTTCTCTAAAGAAAATAATCATTTTATTGTTTTCTTCAAAAAGAAAAAAAGAAACAAAATAAAACTTGTGATGAATAATACCTTTGCATCTCAACATTGCATCAAACATTAATACATTAAAATTACATCATTTGCATTAAAATGTCTAAAGCATTCGTTCAAGTCCAATACCCACTTGACAACCACTTTATTTGCATCAAAGTCTGGTACTTTCTCAATACATGCATTCAAATTCATCACTTGCATATAAAGCCTTGTACTTATCTGACATCTATATCATTTGCATTTGAGTTGGGCACATGTTTGACATTCATTACATCATAGTTTGGTACATCCATTCAAATCCAATACTTGCCCAACACCCACATTATTCACATTAATGTTTGATAACTTTCTTGACACATTCATTCAAGCCCAATGCGTTCTTGTCATGTGCATCATCAAAGTTTGGTCCATCCCTGACACATGCATTCAAGTTCAATACATGCTTAACATCCACAACATTTGCACCAAAGTTCAATACCTACCATGCACATGCAATCAAGTAAAGTACATGCTTAACACAATCATTCAATTTTAACATCTACTTGGAATCAACATTGTTTGCATCAAAATTCTCACTTTGCATTGATTTAAATCCAATACTTGATTGATATCCACATCATTTGTATCACAATTTGGTTCTTGTCTTGTATTTGCATTCAAATTCAATACTTGCCTAACATTTTTTTATACTTATAGTCAAATGTAGAATTTACCCAATGACTACATGTAGGCACCACTTTCGAGTGTATATATCTCGACTTTTGTCTTTTTACTCTTGTGTTTAATGTTTTAGGGCTCTCTGCCTACGTTTTTCAAGCTCTAATATTCGATTTTAAGCTTTATGCTCATTCTCCTTTAATGCTCCATGCCCACAACATTTTAGGCTCCATGATTATTGGATTTTGAGCTCCATTTTCATCTCCTTTGAAGGCTTCCTACTCACACTTTTCAAGTTTAACACCTTTTTGTTTTCAAACCTCGTGCTCTTTTTTTTTCAAGACTTTTTTCTAATACATTTTTATGCTCCTCACCTACAACACTATATTTCATATATTAGATTATGACACTTACTTATTTTTAATATCGGGTCCCCGTGCCCACTATTTTTTAAAATATTGAATCATCCCAGTCATTCTTTTTACACCTTGGATCTCCACGCCTATTGCATGATATATCTTGAGTCCCTATGCTCATTCCTTTCATATATTGGGTCCCCGTGCCTATTACATGTTATATCTTGAGTCCCCATGCTCACTCTTTTTACATGACGAGTCCTTGCAATCATTGCATTTTGCATTTTTAGTCCCTGTGCTGACTTTTCTTATATATCAAGTCTTCGCGCTTATTACATGATATATCTTGAGTCCCCGTGCTCACTCTTCTTACATATCAAGTCCCCGTACCTATTGCATGATATATCTCGAGTCCCTGTGCTCACTCTTCTTACATATTAGGTCCTTACACCCATAGCATGATATATCTTGAGCCCCAATGCTCACCCTATATTACATATCAGGTCCCCGCGCCTATTGCATGAAATATATTTACTTATGCTCATTCCTTTCACATATTAGGTCCTCGTGCCTGTTGCATGTTATATCCCGAGCCCCTGTGCCCACCCTTTTTTACATATCAGGTCTCTATGTGACACCCTCTATCCCGCATATCATAAATCAATAAATTTAAATAATATAACTTTAATAATCAAACATGTTTACAGAGTATCACATTTTTAACAAACATAATCAGCGGAAATTACAAAGAAATAAATCTCAAAGTTTTCAAAGTAATTTAAAATAACATTAACAACCTAATCTAATCTTATCTATACCCCGATGTCACATGTCCTATCAGAGCATAGCCCATAAAGAAGCCTAAGCTTCACCACCAACATCCTCAGCCTCATGCTGATAATCACCTGTATAACGGTTAAAGAAAAAAAAACAGCACAAAGAAAAAGGGAGTGAGAAAACATCTCACTCGGCTCACAGTGTAGGAATATATACTAGATAGCCAAACACAAACAATACATACGTAAAATAACAATATCTCATATTTGCACATGTATCATGCATTGGTTTTCTTGACTAGACTCACAAATGCATGCATGTGGCGCCATACGGAAGATTCTCATATCATCGTGGGTGACCCTAAGGTACACCTGGTTATCATATCGTGGGTGACCCAAAGGTACACCTAGTTATCATATCGTGGGTGACCCAAAGGTACACCTTGTTAGTCGTGGGTATGCGGCCTCAGCGGCACACCTGGAGTATTGTATGCATATGATGCATGTCAAACAAGACTCTATGCATTCTCATATTACTTTATCACTTTCCATGGTCATTTCATATCTCATTAACATATTATCACATTTCATATCTCATGTCTCAACCATAGTTCATATTATCTCCTGGTCATTTCACATCATCATATTTCATCATCACATCATATCATATTATCATCATATCATATCATCACATTCACATTATCACATCATATTCACAACTTAACAATCATAGTCTCAACATAGTTTCTATTCATACACGTATATTAACCAAGCAATTAGAACATACAAACAATATGACATATAACAAACACAGGATTGGGGGCCAATCCCACTACCCAGCATACAATCCCACACCCAGAGCGAGGTTTCTCACTCCCCCCTTACCTGGATGACAAGCGCTGAAACTAAAGAAGAGCTTCCTCCTCTAGGCTCCTTCTACTAGGATAGAACCACCTCCTATGGATTCCTCTAGGTCTTCAAAGAGAAGAAGAGGAGAAGAAGAGAGTATAAGAGAAGAGAGAATGAGAATTGAGGGATGGTTTGCAATGGAGAAGTGAAGGGCTATTTATAGCCTTCAAGTCACATTAAAAAATGGAAAATAATGAAAAAATCTTAGACAAAACTAAGTGGAATGAATTAGTGAGATGAATTATTAAAGTTGGTGGGATGAATTAATGGAGTTGGTGCCATGTTCTTTTCCTCATCGACTTTAGCTACTGATTTGGACCTTATAGACAGCAGAATCTGAAAATATTTCCTTCATGAAAGTTGTAGGATTTTCTCTTATCTTTCCATAGCCACCAAGTTTGTATCATTTGAACAACCACCGACCAAGTTATACCCCACAAACCGAGGCTTGCCAATCAGTCCAGCGAGAAACAATTGTATCAATCCAATTCCAATTTTGACCTCCTAAACGACCGATTTGGCAAATGGCTATTTCTGTAAAAGTTGTGCGTTTTTCTCTTAGATTTCCATTGACACCAATTTTGCATCATTTGGACCATCACAGCCCAAGTTATGCCCTAAACACCGGGGGTTGCCAGTCAGCCCAGCGAAAACGATTTTATTGAAAAGAAAGTTTACAACTATCTAATTAAGCCCAACAATATACATGTATTTCTAAAGCCTATAATTAAGCATAAATGGAGTATGAATTAGCTACATTTGGAATAAAAGATAACTACCAAATATCATAATAATAATAGTAACCATTTTGGAAAACTGGGGTGTTACAATTCTCCCCTCCTTTAAGAAATTTCGTCCTCGAAATTTACCTGAAAATAGGAATGGATAAACTTCACGCATCTTGCTTTCTAATTCCCAGGTAGCATTTTCTTCAAAATTTCCTCCCCAAACGACCTTAACCAAAGGAATTTCCTTTCCTCTTAGTTGTTTCACCCTCGTATCATCAATTCTTAAAGGAACTGTTTCATAGGTGAGATTATCTTTCAATTGAACGTTGTCAGACTCAATGATATGGGAAGAATCATGGACATATTTTCTGAGTTGGGAAACATGAAAGACATTATGGAGATTTGAAAGAGATGGGGGTAAGGCAAGTTGATAGGCTACTTCACCAATCCTTTTAAGGATTTGATAAGGACCAATGAAACGTGGAGTAAGCTTACGAGATTTTAGTGCTCTGCCTACTCCTGTCCAAGGAGTAACTTTAAGGAATACATGATCACCTTCATTAAACTCAAGGTCCTTTCTCCTCTTATCACTGTAACTCTTCTGCCTACTCTGAGCTGCTCTCATTCTCTCCTGGATCATCTTAACTTGTTCAGTAGTTTGTTGAACTATCTCAGGTCCTAAGATAACATTCTCTCCAGGTTCTACCCAACACAAGGGTGTTCTACATCTCCTACCATATAGAGCTTCATAGGGTGCCATCCCAATACTGGAATGGTAGCTATTGTTGTAGGTAAATTCTATCAAAGGTAGGAAACTATCCCAACTACCCCCATGTTCTAAGATGCAAGCTCTCAACAAGTCTTCCAAAGATTGAATAGTTCTTTCGGTTTGGCCATCTGTTTGGGGATGGTAGGCTGAACTCAATCTAAGCTTAGTGCCTAGAGCCTCATGTAAACTGTCCCAAAATCTAGAAGTAAACCTAGGATCTCTGTCAGAAACTATACTAGTAGGAACCCCATGCAATCTCACAATCTCACTTATGTACAACTTGGTTAGTCTCTCCAAAGAGTATCTAATGTTAATGGGAATAAAATGGGCAGACTTAGTCAATCTATCTACAATGACCCATATAGCATCTAGGTTTTTCGTAGTTTTAGGTAATCCAACTATGAAATCCATAGAGATGCTATCCCATTTCCATACAGGCACATCCAAAGGTTGCATCAAACCTGAAGGTTTTTGGTGTTCTACCTTAGCTTTTTGACATACTAGGCAGGCATACACAAATTCCTCCACTTCCTTCTTCATCTTAGGCCACCAAAACATCTTCTTAAGGTCTTGGTACATCTTAGTGGCTCCAGGATGAATACTAAGGCTACTCCTATGTCCTTCTTCAAGAATTGTTCTCTTAAGTTCAGGCACATCAGGAATACACAACCTATCCCTAAATCTCAATACTCCATCTATTCCAATTCTAAATTCACTTTCCACACCTTGATTCAACTTCTCAGCTTGACTCAATAAGAAAGGATCTACCTTCTGACCTTTTCTAATTTCATCTATCAAGTTATTAGTCACCTTCAAGGTTCCCAACCTAATACTCTTAGGAGTTAGCTCACACCCTAAACTCATATCCCTAAATTCCTCAATCATGTGCAATTCCCTCATCATTAAAGAAGAAATTCTCAAGGATTTCCTACTCAAAGCGTCAGCTACCACATTAGCTTTGCTGGGGTGATAGTTCAACTGAAAGTCATAGTCCTTAAGAAACTCTAACCATCTTCTCTGTCTCATATTTAATTCTTTTTGGTCAAACAAGTACTTAAGGCTTTTATGATCACTAAACACCTCAAATCTAGAGCCAAACAAGTAGTGCCTCCACAACTTAAGTACAAAAACTATAGCAGCTAACTCAAGGTCATGAGTAGGATAGTTCTGTTCATGGGTTTTAAGTTGTCTAGATGCATAGGCTACTACCCTTCTTTCCTGCATAAGTACTCCACCTAAACCTGATTTGGAAGCATCACAAAATACCTCAAAAGTCTTGCTAGGGTCAGGTAATACTAACACAGGGGCACTAGTTAGTCTTTTCTTAAGTTCTTGAAAACTCTCTTCACACTTAGAGTCCCACACAAAAGGTTGGTTTTTCCTAGTCAATTTGGTCAAAGGTAAAGCTAATTTAGAAAAACCCTCTATAAATCTCCTATAATACCCAGCTAGTCCTAGAAAACTCCTAATCTCAAAAACCGACTTAGGTGTTTTCCATTCAAGAACCGCCTCTACCTTAGAAGGATCTACAGCTATCCCATCCTTGGATATCACATGTCCTAAAAAATTTACACTCTCCAACCAAAATTCACATTTTGCCAATTTAGCATACAACTGTTTCTCCTTAAGGGTTTGAAGAACGATCCTAAGGTGCTCAGCATGCTCCTCCCTATTCTTAGAATATACTAGAATATCATCTATGAAGACCACTACAAATCTATCCAAGTAAGGGTGAAAGATCCTATTCATGTAGTCCATGAAAACACTAGGTGCATTAGTCACACCAAAAGGCATCACTAAATACTCATAGTGCCCATAGCGGGTCCTAAAAGCAGTCTTTGGGATATCCTCGGATTTCACTCGGATTTGGTGATAACCTGATCTCAAATCTATCTTACTAAACACACAAGCCCCAACTAGCTGGTCCATAAGGTCATCTATTCTAGGCAATGGATACTTATTCTTAATGGTTACCTTATTCAATTGTCTATAATCTATGCACAATCTCATGCTCCCATCTTTCTTCTTGACCAATAGAACAGGCGCTCCCCAAGGTGAAACACTAGGCCTAATGAATTGTTTCTCTTGTAGTTCCTCTATCTGTTTCTTAAGCTCAACTAACTCTTTAGGAGACATCCTATATGGTGCTATAGATATGGGTGCGGTACCTGGCACTAAGTCTATACTGAACTCAATCTCTCTCTCAGGTGGTAAACTAGACACATCCTTAGGAAATACTTCTGGAAATTCTCTCACTAAGGGAATCTCATCTAGCTTACTCTCAGTCTCAACTGTTAATGAAGATAAGATCATGTATACCCTTTCATTTTCCTTTAAACAAGTTTTAATGTTAGAAGCACTAAGAAATTCCGTACTCTTACATTCACCAAATGAAATGGATTTATCAAAGCAATTTAAAAGAACATGGTGAGAAGATAGCCAATCCATACCAAGGATTACATCTAATTGACTAAGAGGCAGACAGATTAAGTCAACTAGAAACTGTTTATCAGAAATTGTCAAAGGGCATTTTAAACACACTAGGGATGTAGTTACTGAACCATTAGTAGGGGTTTCAACAACTAAATCAAAATTTAACAAAGACACAGGCAATTTCAGTTTTTGGACACAAGAGATGGAAATAAAGGAATGAGTTGCACCAGAATCAAATAGTACAACAAAAGGAGTCTCAGCTATGAAACAAGTACCTTGTATCAAATTTTCTGACTGAGCAGCTTCAACACCACTAAGAGCAAATACTCTTCCTACAGTCTTTGGTCGTTCGGTTTGCGATCCTGATCCAACGACACGTGTTCTTGGTGGTTCAGGACATTGAGTGCTAATATGTCCTTTACCACTACAGTTGAAACAGGTAATCTCCTTGTCACGACATTCTGACTTGTTATGACCAACACGTCCACACTTCCCACACCTCCCTGAAAAAGTAGATCCTCCAACACTTCCAATAGTATTCACAGTGGGTTCTTTAGTAAAGGGTTTACTTCTATTAGTAGTAGACATACTCCCTTGAAATCTTGTAGAAGTGGAATAAGGCTTACTCCTACCAGAAGTACTAGGATTCACTGTACGAGTAGGACCTCCAGCTCCTTTATAGAAAGCAGCACGAGCACGGTTGTCACGATCATAAATGCTGCACTTATTGACCAGAATGGGAAAATGATATATCTCCTGATAGTTAATTGCTGTTTTCACTTCAGGACGCAGACCATTTACAAACTTTATGCATTTGGCCCTTTCACCATTCTCACCATGGTAGTGTGTACAGTAGCGGACCAAAGCATCAAATTTGGCAGCATAAGCTTCCACAGTATCATTTCCTTGTTTGAGTTCAAGGAATTCCATTTCCTTCCTACTTCTCACATCATCGGGAAAATATTTCTCAAGAAATACTCTTTTAAAGTTCTCCCAATTCAAGTGCACGCCTCCATCAATTATCCTCCGAAGTGCTCCTTCCCACCAAAAGTAAGCATCAGCTGTCAGCATGAAGGTGGCTAGCTTCACTCTCTCTGTAAGGGGACAATCCATAACATTAAAGATTTTCTCGATCTCTGATAACCAATTCATGGCGGCATCTGGGTCATAACCTCCTTTGAAAGTGGGTGGATTATTCCTCTGAAATTGCTCCAACCAGTTAGGAGCAACTCCATTCATATTATTGTTGTTCATAGCTTGGGCTAATGCTTGGAGAGCATCAGCAATCGCACGATCATTTCTACCAGCCATATTCTAAAGAAACAATACAATTAATAGACATAGGCAAGCATCATACCAACATAATAGATCTCACAATCAATTCATTTATCAAATAAACATGTTAAAAACATAACTCACGGCCGATAGAATCGACCTGCTCTGATACCACTAAATGTGACACCCTCTATCCCGCATATCATAAATCAATAAATTTAAATAATATAACTTTAATAATCAAACATGTTTACAGAGTATCACATTTTTAACAAACATAATCAGCGGAAATTACAAAGAAATAAATCTCAAAGTTTTCAAAGTAATTTAAAATAACATTAACAACCTAATCTAATCTTATCTATACCTCGATGTCACATGTCCTATCAGAGCATAGCCCATAAAGAAGCCTAAGCTTCACCACCAACATCCTCAGCCTCATGCTGATAATCACCTGTATAACGGTTAAAGAAAAAAAAACAGCACAAAGAAAAAGGGAGTGAGAAAACATCTCACTCGGCTCACAGTGTAGGAATATATACTAGATAGCCAAACACAAACAATACATACGTAAAATAACAATATCTCATATTTGCACATGTATCATGCATTGGTTTTCTTGACTAGACTCACAAATGCATGCATGTGGCGCCATACGGAAGATTCTCATATCATCGTGGGTGACCCTAAGGTACACCTGGTTATCATATCGTGGGTGACCCAAAGGTACACCTAGTTATCATATCGTGGGTGACCCAAAGGTACACCTTGTTAGTCGTGGGTATGCGGCCTCAGCGGCACACCTGGAGTATTGTATGCATATGATGCATGTCAAACAAGACTCTATGCATTCTCATATTACTTTATCACTTTCCATGGTCATTTCATATCTCATTAACATATTATCACATTTCATATCTCATGTCTCAACCATAGTTCATATTATCTCCTGGTCATTTCACATCATCATATTTCATCATCACATCATATCATATTATCATCATATCATATCATCACATTCACATTATCACATCATATTCACAACTTAACAATCATAGTCTCAACATAGTTTCTATTCATACACGTATATTAACCAAGCAATTAGAACATACAAACAATATGACATATAACAAACACAGGATTGGGGGCCAATCCCACTACCCAGCATACAATCCCACACCCAGAGCGAGGTTTCTCACTCCCCCCTTACCTGGATGACAAGCGCTGAAACTAAAGAAGAGCTTCCTCCTCTAGGCTCCTTCTACTAGGATAGAACCACCTCCTATGGATTCCTCTAGGTCTTCAAAGAGAAGAAGAGGAGAAGAAGAGAGTATAAGAGAAGAGAGAATGAGAATTGAGGGATGGTTTGCAATGGAGAAGTGAAGGGCTATTTATAGCCTTCAAGTCACATTAAAAAATGGAAAATAATGAAAAAATCTTAGACAAAACTAAGTGGAATGAATTAGTGAGATGAATTATTAAAGTTGGTGGGATGAATTAATGGAGTTGGTGCCATGTTCTTTTCCTCATCGACTTTAGCTACTGATTTGGACCTTATAGACAGCCGAATCTGAAAATATTTCCTTCATGAAAGTTGTAGGATTTTCTCTTATCTTTCCATATCCACCAAGTTTGTATCATTTGAACAACCACCGACCAAGTTATACCCCACAAACCGAGGCTTGCCAATCAGTCCAGCGAGAAACAATTGTATCAATCAAATTCCAATTTTGACCTCCTAAACGACCGATTTTGCAAATGGCTATTTCTGTAAAAGTTGTGCGTTTTTCTCTTATATTTCCATTGACACCAATTTTGCATCATTTGGACCATCACAGCCCAAGTTATGCCCTAAACACCGAGGGTTGCCAGTCAGCCCAGCGAAAACGATTTTATTGAAAAGAAAGTTTACAACTATCTAATTAAGCCCAACAATATACATGTATTTCTAAAGCCTATAATTAAGCATAAATGGAGTATGAATTAGCTACATTTGGAATAAAAGATAACTACCAAATATCATAATAATAATAGTAACCATTTTGGAAAACTGGGGTGTTACACTCTACGCCCATCGCATGTTATATCTTGAGTCTCTGTGCTCATTCTTCTTACATGATGGGTCCTCGCACCCACTTCATTTTGCATCTTGAGTCCCCACACTCACTCTTCTTATATATCGAGTCTCGGCGCCTATTGCAGGAAATATCTTGAGTCCCTATGCTCACTATTCTTACATATCAGGTCCTCACACCTATTGCATAATATATATTGAGTCCTCATACTCACTTTTCTTACATATCAGGTACCTACACCCATTGCATGATATATCTTGAGTCCTCGTGCTCACTCTTCTTACATTTCAGGTCTCTACACCCATTGCATGGTATATCTCGAGTCCCCGTGCTCAGTCTTCTTGCATATCAGGTCTTTGCACCCATTGCATGATATATCTTGAGTCCTTGTGCTCACTTTTCTTACATATCGGGTCCCCATGCTCATTGGATGTTATATTTTGGGTCCCCGTTCCCACTACATTTTACATCTTGAGTCCCCGTGCTCACCTTTTTTATATATGTCAAGTCCTTACGCCGCTTTTTACATCACAAGTCTTCACACCCATTACATTTTACATCTTAAGTCCCTGTGCTAACTTTTTTTTTTTACATAATTGGGTCCCCGTGCCCATTGCATTTTATATTTTGAATCCCGACACTCACTTTTTACACGACAGATCCTCATGCCCATTGCATTTTACATCTTGAGGCCCTATGCTCACTCATTTTACATATTGGGTCCCCATGCCCATTATTTATCAAATCTTGACTTCCTGTACTCATATTTTTTGCATTTTGAGTCCTCGTGTTCACTCATTTTACATATTGAGTCCCTGCACTCACTCTTTATATTACGAGTCCCCGTTCCCATTGCGATTTACATATTGAGTCCATATGCTCACTTTGTTTAAATCTCAGGTCTCCATGCCCATTACATTTTACATATTAAGTCCTCACGCCCATCGCATTTTACATTATAGGTCTTCGCATCTATAACTTTTAACTTTCAAGTCCCCGTGCCCATTATTTTTTATAATGTTGGTCTCTATGTCCAATGCTTTTTACAATCTGGGTTTCTACGTCCAATGCTCCTACATTGGGTCTCTACACCCACAACTTTTACCTTTTGGAACCTCATGCACACTTTTTTTATAACTCAAGCCATTGTTTTAATTCCCGAACGAAATTAGAGTTTTCTTTACTTATATTTTACTACAATAATATGAAAACATGAGTTGTTCATATTATTTGGTAAAATCAAGTAAAGAGGGACAATTGTAATAACCCAATTTCGTCCAAAAATTTATGAAAAATTAAGTAAAAAAATATGTAAAATAAAATGTCAAAAATGAAAAATTAAGTATAAAATTATAAAATTGAAAATTAGAAAAAAATGTGAGTGCGTAGATTTTTTTCCAGATTTTGTGCGACCCTTCTAACATGCATACGTAAATCTTTAGGTCATAAATGTTTTAGGAAAAAAAATTGGAATGTTGTCCCTTCATCGTGATTAATTTGACATTTAAAACAAAAAAAAAAAAAAAATACTCTCAGATTCACACTCTAAACGAAGGGACACACGGAGGGAAAAAAAGAAAGGGGGGAGGGACACATGAGTCTCTCCCTCACATTCATTACACTCACACCTAAGTAACACACGCGCACACCAAATGGGAGAGGAGGCTCAATCTTTCTTTCCCTTCATATATTCTTTCCAACATCACAAGTCACAAATCATGCATATTCTAAGAATTTTCCAGCTTCCCTAAAGCCTTGGTAATGTACCAACTATATAGAACCAGCCATTGCACATCCACTCTTTCCTCCTGCTGAATGAAAACCTTATGTTTTTGCCTTCACAAACTCGACATACATAAATCATGTACCTGCACCAAAGTCTAGAACGTGCTTCACATAGTATGGCATAACCTTCCAACCAGTTGTGTACTGAGTCATACGACAAAAAGCACCAACACTAAATACATGACATTGAACTAAGGTGTTGCGTGTGTGCATGGTATAATGACCATGTCAAAACACAAGGTTTTTTTTTTTTTTTTTTTCTTTTCACTTCTAAATATTAATTTATTGTGCTCATTTGCTTTGTTGTTGTTCGGTTTTATTTTACTTGTGATATTATGTTTCAGAGTTGAGCTTTGATAAATTGCTTTTGATTTGTAAAGGTTTATTAGTCGTATATCTCTTTTATTTGTGCATGCACTGGTTTTACTAGATGAATGGTCTGGTGTCTTTCTATTACCATCTATAATTTTTTTATTCTACTTTCGTCTTATCATATATGTGTACAATAATAAAATGAAAAATACACTCCTTGCACCACACTCGAATCACACCTAGCATGAGTGCTTTTGGTTTTGTTTTGATTCTCCCATTCTTTATCTATTTTCTTTTAGTAGATGTAGTAGTATATTCAGATAAATGATTATAAAATGATAATAAATAATTATAGTAATCAAGATACAAATATTTATAAATTTAAGGAAATAATTGAAATTAATTAGTTTTCTTGACTAATTATAAATATTACTCAATAAAAAAATTAATTAGATGTAAGAACATAAGTTAAGACAACTTGATAGTTCTAAAACTCTTATAAATAAAATATAACTATTTATAATTCAACCGATAATAACAAAATTATAGTGAAATTTCTTAATAAAAAGATTAATTAGACGTAATGCTCTTTGATGTCTAAAAGTTTAGGACAAATTGTGACAAATCCATGTCTAAACACATGGAGATACATAGGAGCAGGAAATCACTCCTGTCGAGCAAAAAAAAATAATATCTAATTTTTTCTACAATAATAATAATAAATAATTTTAGTATTCGTTAAAATAAAGTAAATTGATGGAAGAGCATGGACCAAAGGTCCAACCACTAGAACTATGGCAAGGAGGCTACTTGAAGATTTGACTGCTTCAGAGCTTAGTGGGCTTAATGGGCTTGGTGGGCCTAGGGTACTCTTCACATGGGTTTTGCATGAATGACCACATTTTATTATATTCTTGGTAGTGTAGGATTTCATATTGTTTGATCTTGTATTATAGGCCACTAGTATAGGTATTTTGGGCTTTAGGCTTATTGGGCCTAGTTTTGGGTTCCATGGGCCTTTGGGCTTTTAGTACCCAATATTGGGTTCATTTTAATCCTTGTAACTTTTTCTTTCCATTGTATTTGATTGGCCATTGTATTTAGGCCATTAGAACTTAGTCATGCTTCAAGTACTTGCATTGCTGCTCCACCGTTAGCTCATGATAGTAGGACACGCTCCTTAACCCTCATGTTATTAGGAAAAAGACTCTCCGTACATAACCTATCGCTAAGAAGCCTTTCGATACGAAGGATCTTATCCATGAATGCACATACCAATTCCATCATACTTGTCTGAGTTGATCACCTAGTTGAACCATCAACTCTAATATCACATGTAGTGCACTACTACACATGTCCCTATATTAACATGATATTTTCCATTTTGGGTTTGAACTTTCATGTCATCACCCAAAAAGCTTCATACTAATGAAGACATTTGTGTGTTTATAAACTCATGTTCTTCCTCTTATTCTAATGTGGGACTTTAAGGTATCCTAACAAAATGTTTAGTGTTCTTTATTTTGTCCATACTTTTTAAAGATTCGTGCATCACTGTTATAACATATTTCATTAAAAAGGATTTTAAAGATAAATCTTTAATATCTGTTTCTTATGTGGTGATCAATATCTCATGGTCTTGAAGATTATGGTTGATGAAAAACCATTTTAAGATCTAGAGCAAATTTTTTTTAAGTGTTATTCAATTTAGTCATCTATTTTAACATCTTTCACTCTTTCTTAGTTTTTTCATTTCAAACACATCCAAAAAAAATTACAATATAAATAGAAAAGACTAGAAACTCTTTGTAAAAAAATCACCTCATTATATGGCTTACTAGAAAGGAAAGTTATAGTGGATTCTAATTTTTTTATTATTTTCTTTTGGCATTTATCCCTCTTATTTTTTCATTATTCAAACAAGTGAAATTTTTTATTTCAATTGTAACTAACTTCTTTTTATTAATCTCTATTCCAAGTCAACTTAGCAAAACACAAAGTAAAAGAACTAGTTTCTAGAATAAAAAATGAATAAATATATTTTTTTATCTCGGTCAAACAATTTTTTTTATTATTTATGAAATGGTAGATAGGTGGTGACATCCTCAAAAATTGGATAGAGAGCCAATAATATATTGACAATTCTCATATTAAGTACCACTATTTTCTGAGTGGTTAGCTGAAGCATAATACCCATTTTGATTAAGGACTTGACTTGTTGAAATTTCATCTTTGATATCAAGAGATCTCTTTGAATATGTATACCTATCAAAGTATAATTTTAATAGTTATGAATTTCTTTTAATTTTTAATTCACTTAATTCTTTTATTTGAATCTAATAAAAATACTATATAAAAAATGATAAGATAATTTTGAATTATATTTTATTTTGGAAAAAATACAGTATTTTATTTTTTTAAATATTTTGAATAATTTTATTCCCCTTAACCATTTCATTTTGGTTTCTGGTTTTACTCTATTATTATTTGAAAATGAAATTGAATTAAGAATATGCATATGCGAATCAGCTAATCAGAAATATTTGAAAGAACTAAAATATAATAAATTATAATTTATAATAAATAATATAAGATGAACAATTTCTACTCTAAAAATTGAACAACTTCTTTCTTTAAAAAATTTCCTCAAATACTACCTTTAAAAATTTATATTAATTAAACTATTTATCATTGAAAAATTAATATATTAATAAAAAATTTGAAATAATATTTTATAAAAAATGAAAGAGTCACTACTAGAATTTCTCTTATTACATAGGACTTTTCCTGCGAATTTTTCATAAAAACGCAAGAAATGTTGTTCCTGCAAATTTTCTTACGAAATTTGTTGCGAAAAAAATTTGCAGGAAAGTTTCCTGCAAAAAAAAATTCGCAGGAAAGTTTCCTGCGAATTTTTTTGCAAAAAATTTTGCAAGAATAATTTTTACGAAAAAAATTAAAGAAATTACTATAAATTCTATCAATAATCTTTCAACTTTCAAATGCTCACAATGAATTCATCCGAAGCATTTGTTCCCATGCCTCCAACATGTGATACATAATTTTTTAAATTCTAAGATTGTAGATTATAAGCCTAACACTCAACCATACAAATCAACTTGTAAGGTAAGTGTTGCCCCCAACTTATATACTCTTTAATTGTTTTATTTTCAATCGAGGTGGGACTTGAAGTTTTTTAAAATATTAAACTTATAAATTTAAATATTTTTTATTTTTCCTGCGGATTAAAATTTGCAGGAAAATCCGCAGGAAAAGTTACCTGCAAAATTTTTCTACCATTTAGTAAACATTACTTGCGAATTTATTTTTGCAAGAAAATCTGCAAAAAACAAAATAAATTCTTATAATATTTTCTGCAAATTTTTACCATGAAAAAAAAATTCTATGATTATTAAAATTGTAGCAAAATTTGTAAGAAATATCTGTAAATTAGTTTTTGCAAATAAATTTGCAAAAAATTTCTGCGAATATTATTTTGCAGAAAAATTTGCAAGAAAATAACACTTTTCTAGTAGTGAGTAATGAAATTATAAGAAATAAAAGTATTTTATTATTTTTATAAACATTTTATAATGTAAATAATAAAATATATATATATATATATATATATATATATATATATATATTTAATGTATATATATTTGATTTTAAATTTGTTAAATTTTATATGTAAATGTGAAATTTTATATACGGATTTATATTACAAATTAGGCTAAAAATTTATTTTAGTCCCCTATAATAATTGTTTGTTTCAATTTAGTCCCACTTTTATTTTTTGTCTCAATTTGGTCCCTAATAAATTAATTGGTTGCAATGTCGAACTTCCGTCCAAATTATTTATACAGAGTTAATTGTTGGCCACGTGGATGCCACGTAGATGCATAGGTGGATGTCACGTGAATGTCAATTTTTTTGAAAATACCTGAAACCAAAATGGGCCATTCTGGGTGCACTCTTGGTGTGTTAATTTTGCATTCGGAACAGCCCGTTCCAGGTGCAAAATTAACTCACTAAGAGTGCACCAGAATGGGTCATTCTGGTGTCAATGATTATAGTTCACGGTTGTGAATCGTGGAAAGAAAAAGAACCAAGGTACAAAGCATTTCAAACACTAGATTTGGTAATATTGTCAATGAAAATTGATAACTTCAATTACTAAACAGTTGGGCTATACAGTGTATCATTAAGGACAATGCAGTGTATCACTAAAGACAATGGTAGCATATTTTATTTCATTGTTAGTCAAGCTGGAGTGAACCACATACTACCAAATTGACACTATACAGTAAAGGATGAAAATGACATGGTATTTTTTCTTGAAGTCATTAACAATGTACCCCAACAACAACAACCTATTCTTGAGGATATACAACCTGAGGATATTTTTTTTAATTTTATTTTATTGTTTAATTATTTTTTATTTTGTGGTAAAATTATCTTCATTGTTAATGAAGAAAAAATTTACTTACTTCAAGAGTAAGTCTTGATAGATTTACTTAATAATTAATGTTCTATATCAAATTTTTAAAAATTTAATTGTTAAATTAAAAAGTTTTTCATGTATAGATCAAATTTATAAAATTTTTTAAGAAATTAAAAATCATATGATACTTCGTTAAATTAATTCAAAATAACATATAAAATATTTTTGTTTTAAATGAGTGTAAAAATTTAGAGGACACTAAAAGAAAACAAATTAATAATTTTATTATGTTTATCCTATTAATTTTTATCATTTTATTTCTCTAATTTTAAATAAGTTGCAAAAAATTATACAGTGACACTTAAATATTTCTTCAGACAGAAAGAGAAAAAAGAAAAGTTATCACTCTATTTATAAGACAATTGTATTTTATAAAAATAAGTAATTTTAAATTTTTTACCGTGAAAAAATATTTTTCAAAATTATTATATTTTTTAATAAAAATAATATAGAATATTCTATTTCGTTCACTTAACAAGTTGGCGTTATGGAACGAGCCGTTCTGCATCCAGAACGGCCCGTTCTAAATCCTAAACGGCCCGTTTTGAAACCAGAATGTCCCGTTCTGGTTTCAGAACGGGCCATTCTAATGTACTCGTGGTGTGTTAATTTTGCATCTGAAACGACCTGTTTCAGATGCAAAATTAACCCACAAAGAGTGCTCTCAAAACGGCCCGTTCTGGTTTCAGAACGGGCCGTACTGGTTCTAGGTATATTCAAGCAATTTGGCATCCACGTAGCATCCACCTATACATTTACGTGGCATCCACGTGGTCAACAGTTAACTCCGTTTAAATAATTTGCACGGAAGTCCGACATTACAATCAATTAATTTATTAGGGATCAAATTGAGACAAAAAATAAAAGTGAGACTAAATTGAAACAAACAATTATTATAAGGGAGCAAAATAGGTTTTTAGCCTACAAAATACTATATTAACTATTTTTTAATATGTAAATTATTGTAAATTTATATAATAAATTAATATATTTACTTTATTTGATATCATTTTTAAATATGTAAAATACACATTTTTGTCATTTCTCTCCAAAAACTTCTTGTTGAAACATATAAATAAATATTTTATGCTAATAAATAAATAATAAGATAAAAAAAATATGTATTTAATATTTTTAATATGATTAAATATTAATGAATGGTACTTTCATTACTAATTATGAATTATACAAATTTAATAATTATTAAAACTACTTGATTTAAAATTTTGTAAAAATAAATTAATATAATTGGCAAATTAACGATAAAACCTGATGTAAGATTCATATATAAAAATTTGGATAGATAATTCGTAAATATTTTTCCTTATTTAATATTTTTAATATGTAATTTATTACTAATGATTACTCAATTTAAAATTCAAATAAAAATATTAATTATAAAAATTATTCATTAATATCTTATAAATTAACGTAAAATGTTTTCATTAATTTAAATTTTTTTATATATAATTTAATTAACATTAATACTTTTAATCAGATAATATTAATTGCAGCTTTAAATTAAATGTGAAATTTTTTTCATAAAAATATATTAATACAAAAGATAGTAATTATTACATTAAAATTTAACATTAATATATTAAAAATTTATGTATAATATTTATATTAATTGATAATATTTCATGTAAAAAAATATTAATTATTGTACTAAAAATTCACTTTAATGTATTGAAAATTCACTTAAAATATTTATATTAATTATTTTCAGACATCATATTTAAATTATTTCTTAATATTTCACATAAAATTTTCAAATAAAGTTTTATCAATATTAGTGTAAATAGTTTTTTTTTTTGAAAAATTCACCAAAAAAATGAATATATGTTTCCCATAAATAAGGTAATATTAAAAAAATATTTATATAAAAATATTTAAATTATTAGTAATCGAATATATGTATATATATATATATAATCCCCGTAAAAGATTGATAAAAAAATTCTCCATAAAAAATTATAACGTAATATTAATAATTAATAAATAAATATTTATATAAAGTGTTAAAATTATTAATTGAAACTAACAATAATAATAGTTTTGAATATAAATACTATTATAATATGAAAAAAAATGTGCACTCAAAATGTGTTTTACTGATACCTTATTGGCCGTTTCTATGATCCTTTTTATCTCATAAATTAAGACTTTATTATATCAAAATATAAATTGTGGAGATGTTTACTTAGACTTCATTTTTCATGTTATATTGTAGTTGTAAATGTTGTAGTAGGATGATCGACAATGGGGTATGACCATGTTAACACTTCCTAAATAATTTTCTATTTAAAAAAGAAAGTTGATTGGATTTTCTCTAGTCAATTTTTTTTTTTTTTATCTTCTTCAACTTACTTGGAAGGTAGATGAAGACACAGGTCAATATTTTTTTTTTTTCTTCATCCTCCAATTTTTTTTTTAATGTTTTGTGAATATTTATGTCATTAATTTCATTAAAAAAATGTTATATATAGTAATATACAAAAAGTGTCACTATATATACATATATATATATAGATAAATCCATTTAATGTATAGCTTCATACAATTTTAATGTTAATTTTAAATGAGATTTAATAATATATAATGTTATTATAGTTACATATATTTATATTTTGTTTAACAATATACCAATATTTATTATATTTATAATATAGGTAAAATTAAATTTTAATGACAAGTATTATATCACTATAGAGTGTATGACAAATTTTTTATAGTGTTTTATGGATGTTTTGTAGTATGAGTCTAAAATTCAATTAATAAACAAGAGATAAACAAATTCTTCTTTAGCACGTAAATCTTGGAAAAGGTTGAAAGTTTTGAATTTGAGGTGGGCTATGATTGAAGCACATTAAATGACTTTTGAGAGGTTTTTTTTTTTTTTTTTTTTTTTTTTTTTTTAAATTGATGGTCACAATTCTACCTTTACAAAAATAAAAAGTTATGTTACAGAAGTTATTTCCGGGGATTAAGAAAAGGAAGTTATTTACTTGCAAACTAAAATTGAAATGGATGATTAAGAAAAGATCTTTGGGTTTATTAAAGATAAAATGTTTGAATTGAGATACTATTTTTTTATCCTTTTTCCAAAAGTAAAATAAATTGCCTAATTATTCAATTATGATAAAAATGAGTTATTATATCAGAGATAAAAACATGTACTATAATTCTTTGATTTTATTTCCAATTAAAATGCATCTTTATACTAAATAACTTTAATCAGAACAATCTATCTCGAAGAAAGTCCAATCGACAAACAACATAATTTTACTTATATTTTATTATTTACTTATTTACTTGTATAACAATATGACAATAAAAATAATTATATTATTACAATACTTTGATATTCTTTTACAATTTGTCCTTAACAACTTGTTATTGAAAAGAAATTGTGATTGAGTTTACATGGAAATGATCAGCAACACTTGGAGATAACAAACGAATTACTAGCGGAATAAGAGAGGAAAAGGACCAACGAAAGCTTTTCCCAAAGCAAAATGGAAAAAAAAAAGTTTCAGTTTATTGTCCAACAAATTGAATGGGACAAGCTCAATTCAAATTAATGTGATGAGTATAAATCCTTTGAACTTAAAAAGTTAAAAAAAAAAAAAAATTGTCTATGAGGAATAGTAGATCCCGTTGCATGGAGATTTTTGCGTTTATGCTACATCATTTTGTTTCTCAAGTTAAATTTTTAAATCTATTAAGATAATAAGTTTAAATATGATCTTTTTATAATTCTAAAGGGAAAAAATGAATTCAGAAAATAGAGATATTTTAAATTTAAATTTTTAATAACTTGATTAAAATTAAATTCTTTGTAAAAATAATACACCAAAAAAAATCATTGTAAAAAAAAGACTAAACTTGGTAAATACATTGAGTTTATTAATTACATAAACGTATGTAATTAATTTAATTATAAAAAAATTATTGTTATTATTTAATGGCACATATTATGGTTGTTAAATAAAATTAAAGAAAAGTTTTGAAATTTAACGTGAATCATGAAGATATTCTCAATTGTGACTTTTATTTAAAATCTTTTTTATATGCGAAATAAATAATAGAAAATATCAATTGAATAAAAAGTAGAAAAAAAAATGGAATAATTACTTTAGTAGCGTGAATGAGACCCTAATTCGTGAATCGTGAACGCGTTACTTCACTGAAATTTTTGCTCTTCTTTGCCTCACTACATAGAAATCTATCGCTATTTTTAAGTACGTCTTTGTGCTTTAAAAGGTTGACTATTTCAATTCCAGGATGATTCAAACGTGAAATGCACCATTTTCACCCTAAGGTTTTTATCCCTCTGTCTCTGTGTTTGTGATAATAAAAGCACATACAGTATTTTTATTTTGTTTAAATTTATTTTTGGTCCTTGCATGTTATAACATATAGTTTTTTTTAAAGTGCATGTCAATTTGTGATTGACAGATGCATTCATACACATGACACAGGAAGTCAAATTTAGTCTTTGGTTTTGTTTCATTTGTGTGTGCATTCACTCATTCATTTACTTGAATTTTTGTTATCTCGAAAGCAGGTGTTGCCCCTTTTAATTTATAATAATGATGGATTTAGATTATTACTTGATAATGATATACAAAAACAAAAATTTGTTTCTTTTATTTTTTTTATCTACAGGCAAATTAAGATTCAAGGAGATCCTCCAGTTATATGAAGAGGTGAATAGAAAGAATTTGAATATGTATTTTGACAAACAGGTAAGTGATAACATATTTATTCACTTTTTATTATGAAACTTTATTATCATCTATTTTTCATTATATTACTTATATTTACTAGGAGGATGACTTTGAAAAATTATGGAATATTTGGAACGACAAGTATTCACTCTCAACAATTTCTCTCATTGACAACAAGGTTCAATTTAATTCATGGTTAGTCTTCATATTTTGTTATTGCTTATCTATTTAAATTGTATTTTCTTTGTGGCAGGTTCATCGTTTAAAAGTATATTCTATTGGGTGGAGTTCTACAATAATAGTAGATAAAACCCAACTTTGGAAAATGGTGAAAAAAGAATTGTCTCAAAAATTAGAAAGATAATATAATAATATGGTTCTAAAAATATTTTATATGTGATAATTTCATATATATAAAAATATAGTTTTATTATTACCTAATTTAAATCAATTCTAACTCATATTTTTAACAATAATAGGACACTTGAAAATGCAAGATCGAGTAATATCTGTCATATTAACAACTTTCACGCAAAATAAGATATTTCCATTTTTTAGGTTGTGGTAATTTTTTCATAACCTATAAAAATTTTCATCAAATATTAAATCTCTCATATTGATACTTGACACTCTATTATTTGTTTATGCAATTTTTTAAAGTTAAAGAAATTATGGATGATGTATTTTATAAAGAATTAAAATTTATTCTCGAAAGGTATGACATTATGCAATTTAATTATTAATTACTTAAAATGTTGTTTATTATTTATTGACATTTAATTTCGTTAATTTCGTTCATAATTTGCAGGGAAGCTAAAAATCGTCCTGAAGCGAAATCATTATTTGATCTTCTTATTAAAAAAATTTATGATGGAAAAATTGCATGTAATTATTATATATATTATTTTAATCCATCATTACAAATATAACTATGTAAAACATAAATTTTTCTTTTATATGAATTCGCCTTCTATTATGTTTTGATTATTATGCATTTCATCAATGAACAATGATTGAATTAATCATATTATATTGTGTAAAATTATTTATAGAATTATATGTCAAGAATGAATTCATTCAATCCATGCGTTATTTTAAAGTTAGAGATAAAATTCATATAGAGGCACGAAGTGCCTCGGCCCCGCTAGTATATATAATATAAATATAAAAAAAAATCTCAACTAATAAACTAATTTTAATAAGATTGAATTATAATTGAAACTCATTTAAAAGAAAAACATATTAGAATCCATTTTATATCTATTAAGAATGCATATCATTTATTGATGTTTATTAAGGAATTAATAACTCTTTGTAAGTGGTCAGCCACTTTAGAAGTAAAGTGATGTCTCTTGCTATAATTTCATATCCAAGTCAGAAATCAAACTCGAGTCATTGTAGAAGTCAATTGTAACAAAAAAATATAATGTAAGGTGAATTGTAACGTTTGCTGAATGTTAGTAAGAAAATGTTGCTAAATGAACTATGCATAGTAGTATTAATTAAGGAACACACTTTTCAAATCACTTGTAAATTGATATAACAGCTTTCAGTTGATGTACCCCCCACTTTAGAAAGCTTTTGAAATAATTTGTAAATAAAGTCTACCGTATGAGCTGTTGAAGATGACACAAGTGCAGATAATGAGGTTCTTGTGGTTGCTCAATAGAAGCTGAGAGAGAAAATCAATTCTTCATGTTTGAAATTCTTTTGTTTCTTTTGTTTGAGAGAGATCTAAGGCTGTGTTTGGTTCCAGATTCATACAAAGAGAGGTTTTTGTTAAAAGAAGAAGGTGGTGTGAGATGGCATTTCAGTCTACTATATAAGGGAGACATGAGAGTGTACAGTGGAAAAAGGAAGAAAATATCTTGTACGTAAACCTATTGGTAGGAGCATACTACTCCAAAATTTTATTACTAAATTAAATAATTTAATTATTTTACAATAAATTAAAATGAAATGATAATAAAATATGTTAATTAATATTTCAAATAAAATGTTTTACCTACGAAATTTATCTATGGTGAAGTTATCTACGAAAATTTTCGTAGATAAATTATCTACGAAAAAATCCGTAGATAAGTTATCTACGGAAATTTCCGTAGATAACTAAATATTATCTACGAAAATAATTCCGTAGGTAATATTCCGTAGATAACTAAAAATTATCTACGAAAAAAATTCCATAGATAATATTTCGTAGATAACTAAACATTATCTACGGAAAAAATTCCGTAGATAATAATCATTTTTCTTGTAGTGGCATGAAACAACCTCACGTGCCACCCAACCCCTCTCCGTCAGCATCCCTGACCTCACAAACCCCAACATCAACCACGATGCCAAAGCCTTCCCCAACAAAACTCATAAGATTAACCTAGGTCAGAAAACTCAGAAATAGCAACGAAAGGCTCAAAACTCATAAATAGCAACTCACATTCACCGAAAACTCAGAAAATCCCTTCACCTGATCAGTCAAAAATATGGAGAATGACCCACCAATGACGATCCGTCCTTCGCAGGAAGTCATCGGAGCTCAAAACGCAACCAGAACTCATTATCACCTTTGCTAGAAATTGCCCAAACGCTTTTCAGATTAACCTAGGTAGCGCGCGCGAGGAAGACGAAGGCGCGACCAGGGATATAAAAAGGTTTTTACGTCGGACTAAATAGGGGTCTGACGTAAAATTTCAAATATACGTCGGCTGTGGCTTCTATCCGACGTAGATTTCAATTTTTATGTTGGACCCTATGTAGTTTGACTAAAATAGTTTGACTTATTTACAAAATTGTCACCTCGTCTTTTTTACGTCGCTTTTTTGTATAGCTGACGACAAAGAGATGACGTAAAAGACTGATTTTCCACTAGTGATTATACCTTATGACGGGTGTAATGACGCCTAACATAGAAAGAAATTTTTATGATAGATGAAATAACATCCAACATAAAAAGTGATTTAAAATTTCAAATTAAAAATGCAGTTTGCGTTCCATACTCTTGTTTACGATTTTGTCTTCTTTTCTTTGTCGTTCTCCTTCTCGCACATTTAGTTAAATTATTTTCTTCTCTATTTTTTGCGTTTTCTATTGTTATTGTTTAAATATTGATAGTGTAGTGGTTTGGAAGTAAACATGGTGGTGTTGAAACGCAAAATCCGATGGTCACAAAAGAAGATGCGAGAATAAGAAGGAAACATGAAGAGATGAGACGAGAGAGAAAAAGTGGTGGTGAAACATGAAAAGATGAGACGAAAAAGAAAGAGTGCATGCAGTAGTGAAACATGAAGAGATGCAACAAGAGTGAAAGAGTGGGACAAAAAAATGCAAAGAGATACGATAGCGAGAAGGAAAGAGCAACACAATGGTGAAATATGAAAAAATTCAATGAGAGGGAAAGAGTGTAGGAAAGAAGCATTTGTTAATCTAAAAAATAAGACTTTTTATGTCGGTTATTTTTATAGCTAACATAAAAATTCAAGAATTTATATGTTGCTGGGATCTATGAAGGCTCCAAAATCAATGTAAAAAGTCGCTTTTACATGTCATAAAGTGTCGCTTACATTAGCGAAAGTGAATTAAAATTGTTGTGCATTGGTGACACACCCACATACACCTCTCCATGTTGGCATGATGTTGTCCACTTTGAGCTTAAAGTCATCATGTATTTACTTTTGGCCATCACTCAAAAGTAATACCAATGGAGGCATTTATATGTTTATAAACTAATAGTCATCCTTTTGTTCTAATGATATGGGACTTTGATTATATCCCAACAATCTTCCCTTCAAACAAAAGATTATGGTTTAACCTCTCCTTACAATGGAAGCCATATTTTCAGTCCATGAGTATCCAATGGTGACCTATGGAACTTAGTCATACTTTACTTGCACCGCAGCTCCACCATTAGCTTAAAATAGTAGGACACGTCTCTTAACCCTTATGCTATTAGGAAGACTCTCCATATATGTTACCTATTGTTAGGAAGACTTTTGATATAAGGGATCTTATGCCTAAATCCACATACCAATTCCATCATACTTTTATGAGTTAATCACCTAGTTGAACCATCAGTTCTGATACCACTTGTAGTGCACCAAGGGTTGTCACCCACATACACATGCATGTCATTGTATTAGCTTGATATTGTCCACGTTGGGTTTGAACTCTCATGTCATCACCCAAAAAGCTTTATACCAATAAAGACATTTGTGAATTTATAAACTAATGTTCTTTCTTTTGATACATCCTAACAAAATTTTTAGTCTTCTTTATTTTGTCCATACTTTTTAAAGATTTGTATATCACTGTTATAACATATTTTATTAAAGGATTTTAAAGATGGATCTTTAATATTTATTTCTTATGTGGTGGTCAATATCTCATGGTCTTGAAGATTATGGGTTGATGAAAAACCATTTTAAGATCTAGAGTGAAATTTTTTTAATGCTATTCAATTTAGTCATCTATTTTAACATCTTTCACTCTTTTTTAATTCATTCATTTTCAACACATCCAAAACAATCACAACAATATAAATAGAAAAAGACAAGAAATTCTTTGTAAAAAAAATACCCCATTATATAGCTTACTAGAAATTAGGAAAGGTGTTATAGTGGATTCTAATTTATTTTATTTTCTTTTCTTTTGGCATATCCCTCCTAATTTTCCACTACTCAAACAAGTAAAATTTTTTATTTCATTTGTAACTAACTTCTTTTTATTAATCTCCATTCCATGTCAACTTATTAAAACACAAAGTAAAAGAACTAGTTTCTAGAATAAAAAGTGAAGTAATATATTCTTTTTTACCTCAATTAAACATTTTTTTATTATTCATAAAATGGTATATAAGTGATAACATCCTAAAAAATTATTGGATAGAGAACCAATAACATATTTAGAATTCTTATATCAAGTACCACTATTTATACTTAGTGGTTAGCTGAAGCATAGTACCCAATTCAATGGAGAACTTTACTTGTTGAACTAAATGTAATCTATCAGAGTAATTTTACTAGTGATATCGAGAGATCTCTTTAAGTATGTATGTCTATCAAAGTAGAATTTTAATAGTTATGAATTTCTTTAATTTTTAATTCACTTAATTCTTTTATTTGAATCTAATAAAAATACAGTATAAAAAGTGAACATAATTTTAAATTATATTTCATTTTGGAAAGAAAATACAATATTTTATTTTTTTTAAATATTTTGTATGATTTTATTCTGCTTAACCATTTCATTTTGATTTCTGGTTTTACTCTATTATTATTGAAAATGGAATTGAATTAGGAATATGTATAAGTGAATCAGCTAATCAGAAATATTCGAAAGAACTAAAATATAATAAATTATAATTTATAATAAATAATATAAAGTGAACAATTTCTACTTTCTAAAAATTGAACAACTTCTATTTTCAAAAAATTTCCTCAAAAACTACATTTAAAATTTTATATTAATTAAACTATTTATCATTGAAAATTTAATATATTAATAAAAAATTAATATAAATATAATTTCAAATTAATTAACATTAATACTTTTTAATCAAGTAATATTAATTGCATCTTTAAATTAAATGTGAGATTTTTTTTCATAAAAATATATTAATACAAAAAACTAGTAATTATTACATTAAAATTTAACATTAATTTATTAAAAATATATGTATAATATTTATATTAATTCTTAATATTTCATGTAAAAAAAATATTAATTATTGTACTAAAAATTCACTTTAATGTATTAAAATTCACGTAAAACAATTATATTAATTTTTTTGTGGCATCATATTTAAATTATTTCTTAATATTTCGCATAAAATTTTCAAATAAAATTTTATCAATATTAATGTAAATAATTTTTGTTGTAAAATTCACGTAAAAAATTGAATATATATTTCCCATAAAATTTTATATAAGGTAATATTAAAAAATATTTATATAAAAATATTAAAATTATTAATGATTGAAATATATATATATATATATATATATATATATATAATCCCCGTAAAAAAATTGATAAAAAAATTCTCCATAAAAAATTATAACGTAATATTAGTAACTAATAAATAAATATTTATATAAAGTGTTAAAATTATTAATCAAAACTAGTAATAATACTTTTGAATATAAATATTGTTGTAATATTAAAAAAACGTGCTCCCAAATTGGCCATTTCTATTATTCTTTTTATCTCTGATAAATTAAGACTTTATTGTATCAAAATATAAATTGTGGAAATGTTTACTTAGACTTCATTTTTCATGTTATATTGTAGTTGTAAATGTTGTAGTAGGATGATCGACAATGGGGTATGACCATGTTAACACCTGCTAAATAATTTCCTATTTAAAAAACAAAATTGATTGGATTTTCTCCGGTCAATTTTTTTTTTTTTTTTTTTTATCTTCTTCAACTTACTTGAAAGATAAAATGTTTGAATTGAGATACTTTTTTATCCTTTTTTCAAAAGCAAAATAGATAGCCTAATTATTCAAATCCTGATAAGATGAGTTATTATATCATAGAGTTAAAAACATGTACCATAATTCTTTGACAACATATGTAATTCCAATTAAAATGCATCTTTATATAAAAATAACTTTAATAGACCAATCATCTGGAAGAAAGTCCAATCGACAAACAACATAATTTTACTTGTATTTTATTATTTACTTATTTACCTGTATAACAATATAACAATAAAAAAAATTATATTATTACAATACTTTGATATTCTTTTATAATTTGTCTTGAACAACATGTTCTTGAAAAGAAATTGTGATTGAGTTTACATGGAAATGATCAGCAACATTTGGAGATAACAAACGAATTACTTGCGGAATAAGAGAGGAAAAGGACCAACGAAGGCTCTTCCCAAAGAAAAATGGAAAAAAAAAGAAAAAAGTTTCAGTTTATTGTCCAACAAATTGAATGGGACAAGCTCAATTCAAGTTAATGTGATGAGTATAAATCCTTCGAACTTAAAAAGTTTTTTTTTTTTTTTTAAATGTCTATGAAGAATAGTAGATCCCGTTGCATGGAGTTTTTGCATTTATGCTACATTATTTTGTTTATCAAGTTGGGTTCCAATTCATTAAGAAAAATTAGACTTGGCTACGTTTTTAATTTTTAAAATTTGAAACAATTTATGTGATAATGTTAGTTTTTCATAATTTTGAATTTTTGTGTGTTTTTTTATGGTTAACTATTATTTGGGTGGACCATGTCCATCGGTATACACGACAGGTAAAGTCAAGTAGTAAATATAAAGGGAAAAGAGTCCAAAGAGTACCTCGAAAGCTTTGAAGCTTCTCTCCACTTCAAAAGTTTCGGTCGGAATTCTAATGTAACCTACACATCAAATTTTCAGCTTATATAAAACCAAAATAATTAAATAAACATAATAAAAATGTATGCCTTCATCCATTCCTAAAATAAAAATGTAATATTTGCTGAATGTTAGTAAGAAAATAATGCTAAATATGAATTATGCATAGTAGCAGTAATTAAGGAACACACTTTTCAAATCACTTGTAAATTGATATAACAGCTTTCAGTTGATATATACCCCAGTTTAGAAAGCTTTTGAATTAATAGAAGAGAGAATGAGGTTCTTGTGGTTGCTCAATAGAAGCTGAGAGAGAAAATCAATTCTGCATGATTGAAATTCTCTTGTTTCCTTAGTTTGAGAGAGATCTAAGGCTGTGTTTAGTTACAGATTCACACAAAGAGAGGTTTTGTTAAAAGAAGAAGGTGGTGTCAGATGGCATCTCAGTCTAGAATATAAGGGAGACATGAGAGTGTACAGTGGAAAAAGGAAGAAAATATCTTGTACGTAAACCTATTGGTAGGAGCATACTACTCCAAAATTTTATTACTAAACTTACTTTAGTGGTTATAAAATCTTTACTTTTTTTTTTGGTTTGTTTTAAAGATAGTAAGCCCCAAGATTTAACATCGCTGCAGAGACACAAAAATAAGATATCTATTTAGATTTTTTAAGACATAATTTTAATTTTGTTATTTTGCATTAAATTAATATTATCCGATAGATAATTGGAGACTAATTTTCTTTGGTTAGGATGAAGAATCATGGAAGTATATTTTATTAATTTCTTTCAATAATATTTTTTCCATATATGTAAGGTTAGGTTATCGAGATTTATCATGTCAAAATATTTAAAGAACTCAACTATCCGGTTATAATTTTAAATTTTAATTATAATTGTCATTATAACGAGACGTGCTCTTAGTAATCTTGATAGCGATAGATGAAGGTTGTGAAACTTTGAAATGATATTCTTCCAACTCTCCAAATTAACAGTTCTTCAATTGAAAAGAGAAAAGAGATATAAACGTAAAACTAAATAAGCGCAAAATTCACTCAACCTTTCAAAACCTCACTTTTAAAAACTTAACTCCTTTTCCTAAAAAATTATGCATAGTTAATAAAACAATATAATAAAATACTATTTTCCAACTACACATTATAAAAAAAAATAAAAAAAAAAACTCCAATTATTATAAAAACTCAAGTAATTAATTAATTGAAACTCTTTGATTAATTTTAGAAAAATTCGGAGTGTTACGTTTGAAAATCAAATAAAAATACAACTGTAAAAGAAGATATAAAGATTATTTGAAATTGATGACTATAATTAATACTACTATAAAAATGAAATCTGACGATTATGTGAAAATGACCTAAGGAGATTTTAACGTAAATCGATTATGTGTAAATTTTCTGAAAATTTTCCTGAGGAAATATTTGAGTTACCGGTTACCACGAGAAAAAGAGTGGTGATTTTCGTAGTTAAACAATTAAGGTTGTGCATAATAGATTGGTCCAGCTACAGTTCTTGGAGTTTATCCATAGGTTTATCTGTTCCAGAAGTCTTGGCTTGATTCTTGTTGTTTTCTTGCTCTAGGCCAAATCTATGCTACATTTACATTTTACTTGTTTAGTAACATTTTTGCAATTAGTTATGTTTATTAAAATATTATTATTAATTAAGTTAATAGGTTATTGTATTTCTTTTTTTCAAAAATTGTTATTATAGATAAAGTAATATTTTTTAATCTTAATATTATTCTTGTTAATTGATTTTCAAAATTAAAATCTCACATCGAATAAAAAAATAACACACAAAAGATATACCTTTTCAATCTCTAATTATCTTTTAAAATTAAAATTTCACATCGAATAAAAAATAATACATAAAAAATATATATAACTACAAAGTGAATCTTAAAATAAATATAAATTTTAATATTAAATAATTTCAAATCTTTTCAATTCTAAAAGACTTATAGACGGATTAAAATATAAGTGAAAGTACATCTAGGGATGACAAAAATACCCGCTCCCGCGAATATCTGTGGGTAAAATCCGCTACGGATAATAAATGAATAAGCTAATTGGGTACCCGCGGATAATGGGGACAAATAATTTTTTATCCGTTTATAAACGGGGCGGGAGAGGGTATGATGATATCCATATCCGCAGGTACCCGTTTAATAATATTTCTTAAATATCCTAATTATCCTTGTACCACATAATCCTAAAACTACATTATCTCATCTTATTTTCTTACAAAAGTGAGGTTGATGAAGTTACCAACATGTGTTAAACATGTTATATAATTATGTTGGAAGTAATTTGATTAATTTTCTAGCTTTGATTGAACCAATAAAATTTATGTAATTTAAGTTGTTTATTTTCATTTAGAATTATGAGATTAAGGGGGGTGTATTGGATTAAGATTTTAAAGGACTTTTTTAGTTAAAAAAAATCCTGCGAATTTTAAAAGAATTTGCAGGATTTTCATGACTTTTAAGATTTTGTAGGATTCTATAAGACTTAAAATCAGGATTTTAATGGATTCTGCAAGATTTTTAAATCAGGATTTTAATGGATTCTATGGGATTTTGTAGAATTTGTAGAATTTTTGTGGAGTTTTGACATTTGATAAGATTTAAAAAAAATCATACATTTAAATTTAAAAAGAGTCAAAGTAAAAATAATAAAAATAATAATAATGTCTAGATAAATAATAATTATAATAATTCTCCATAATATCCTATCCTTTTTTTTCTAGCAGCCACTATCAATTGTAACAATTCATCGGAATCCTCCTTGGCCCAAGCTTCATATTGTTTTCTCTTTTCCTTTAACTTTATTATTTCTTTGTGAATCTCCCATTTGAATTACTAAAACAATATATGTTGAAAATTAGTTATATAAATAATTATGAATAAGAGACAAAATATATAAAATTATATTATTATTTTTAGAAGCACACCAATCATACAATATCGAATATATCTTGGCTATCCAAATGGATCAAACACCTCAGCCATTATAAAAAAAAATGCAAAAACAGAAATTTAGAAACATAAGATAATTTTTTATATAAAAAAATCAGTATATTTAATACTGGAAAAATATTTAGATATATAACTTTTTTTTATATAAATGGAAGTATTTCGATATAGAGAATATATATATATATATATATATATATATATATATATATATATTATTTTAGTTATATATTATATGATAATTTTTAATGATATTTATAAATGTAAATTATTCTAACAAATATTTTAACAATATTTTCTATTTTTAAAAAAATAAGCTAATGAAGGCATCTTATAT
Organism: Cajanus cajan; assembly: GCF_000230855.2. Lineage (NCBI taxonomy): Eukaryota > Viridiplantae > Streptophyta > Magnoliopsida > Fabales > Fabaceae > Cajanus > Cajanus cajan. The sequence goes on along the minus strand of NC_138526.1, from coordinate 10,255,249 downwards.
ATGTGTATATATATGTGTATATATATATACACATATTTCCTATTTTTAAAAACCCTATTTCCTATTTTTCATCTCATTCTACGGTGAAGTCTCTGATAGTGAAGTTTAGTAAGTGGTCCATCCGTGCAGCATGTTTAGGAATTAGGATGACCGTAGATATAATATTAAATTATTGAACGGTTGAGATTATGATGTAATGAGGAAAATTGAAGAATTGCAGAGTCGTCCTTGTAATGTTTATATTTGCCCGTGTTTGGTATGTTTATGAAGGGTTATGTTGTTTTTCAGGGTTTTGCATGATCAGTTGATTTGCGATCCGGTTATTGTGTCGTATTTGTTGTAGGAGTTCCGATTAGCAGGTGCGATAGGCGGCGGTGTGAGTTTGTGGAGAGCATCTTCGTAGTGGTCTTCCGGGGGCGTATCCTTTGTTGTTGGCGGAAGTCGGCAAGCGGTGCGAACATTTTTTAGGTTTAACAGGTGAGGAATCGATTTGTTTATTTTTTAAAGGTAAATTGTCGCGTACCAAAGGAAGCCGTTTTGCAGGTTTACGTGATTTGTTTAATTTGCATTTGATTTGATATGTATGTGCAATTTTGTTGATACATCTGTTGCTGGTGTGTATAGTTAATAGAGAGATTAACTGGTGCGGAAGTGTTTTCAGGTTCATACATTGATTTATTGGTTGTAAACGTGAAAGTAGAATGGAGTTTGAGAATTGGAGTATAGAGGTAAATGACATTTGTGTGATGTTTAGGGTTGCGTCCTTTAATATTGCGTTGTGTCATGTGTGTCATAACTGTGATGATGTATGTGGATATTGTTTTTAACTTTGTGATGGTCATAAAAGGTTTAATTGAGGATTAAAATTGTTTAGGTCCCAGTAGATAATTGTGAAAGCATAAGTGAAGGAGTAGAAAACATTGAAGGCATAAATGAAGGAGTATATAATTTTCAAGGAATAAATGAAGGAGAAGATAATATAAATGAGGATGAGGTTGAGGATGAGGATGAGGATGAGGAAGATGAGAATTTGGTTATTGATTTACAGGAGAATTGTGAAGAAGAAGTGGAAAATGTTGTTAATGAAGGAAGATCTGAGGTTTTTGACAGTGAAAACGGGGTGATAGTTTCTACTTTGGATGATATTTTTAATTTAGATTTGCATTTAAGTCCCTATGAACTCAGGAATGTTGAATTTGTAAGTGTTGAGATGGCTTACTTATTTTATTACTGGTTTGCAAGAGTTAATGGATTTGCTGCAAGAAAGAGCAAGATTTTGAGAAATATTAAGGGGGAAAAATTACAACAAACATTTGTTTGTTTCAAGGAAGGATTTAGAGATAAGCGGCGTATGAACATACAGAATCGAAAGCGAAAGGAAACACCGGTGACAAGGTGCGGATGTGAAGCAAAACTAAGAGTGCATATTGATAGCACATGTGGACTATGGTACATTACATATTTTGTGGATGATCACAACCATAGTTTTTTGGAAGATAAGTATTGTAGAATGTTAGCTTCTCATACAGATATGAGTGAGTTAGATATTATGCAGTTGAATAAAATGAGAAAAGTTGGCATAAGTAGTCCTCATATTTATGGGTCACTTGCAGATCAGCCTGGAGGTTATGAGAGACTTTCTTTTTGTAAAAAGGACATATACAATCAAATTGGAAGGCAAAGAAGGTTGCAAGGTTTGGATTCAAAATGTGCGTTGAAATTTTTGAATGGTTTAAAACGCAATGATCCTGTAATGTATGTTGGTCACACTGTTGATGAGGAAAACAAATTGCAGCATTTGTTCTGGTGTGATGGCATGATGCAGATGGATTATGAAGTTTTTGGTGATGTGTTAGCTTTTGATGCAACATATGGGAAAAATAAGTATTTATGTCCTGTAGTTGTATTTTCTGGTGTTAATCATCACAATCATACGATAGTATTTGGGAGTGCTATTGTTTCAAATGAAAGTGAAGAAACATATATTTGGGTACTTGAGCAATTTGCAGAAGCCATGAAAGGAAAGTCACCAATATCTATTATCACTGATGGTGATGTTGCAATGAAAAATGCCATAAGAAAGGTGTTTCGTAATTCAAACCATAGGTTGTGTGCATGGCACTTATTAAGAAATGCGACAACTAACATTAAGAAGCCAGCATTTACAAAGGATTTAAGAAAATGCATGTTGGGTGAGTATGAAATTGGTGAATTTCGAAAGAAGTGGTCTGAAATGTTGAACAAGTTTGAGTTGCATGATCATCCTTGGGTTATAGAGTTATTTGAAAAGAGGAAGATGTGGTGTACAGCTTATATTAGAGGGGCTTTCTTTGCTGGTTTTAGGGCAACTTCTCGGTGTGAAGGATTACATTCTGAGTTGAAAAAATATATTCATCCAAAGATTAATCTGATAGAGTTTGTTCAACAATTTAATCGTCTTGTGAGTTATATGCGTCATAGGGAAGTTGAAGCTGACTTTGCATCAATTCATGGTGATCCTGTTCCAGAAACAGATTTTCATAACCTTGAGGTATCGGGGGCAAAGTGTTATACGAAAGAAATATTCAAATTATTTCGTGATCAGCTTCATAGTTCATGTTTGATGAGGGTCATTGGTTGCAAGCAGACATTTGGTTGTTGTATATACATAGTGAGAAAATATGAAATGATGCACAAAGAATGGCATGTGTCATATCAATCAAGACCGTGTGATTTGAAGTGTTCGTGCTTAAGAATGGAATCAGTCGGCATTCCATGTGATCATATACTTGCAGTGTTGGTTCATCTGAATGTATCAGAGTTACCAAAATGTTTGGTGTTAAAAAGGTGGACTAAGTTGGCGAAGGATGAAGTGAAGGGCAATGTTAGTACACATAGGTGGGACTCTGAGAAAGATGCCAGATACTTGTCATTAATGGAGTATTTTAAAGAGCTTAGTACTTTGGCATGTGAAACATATGATGATTATGTTGATAAAAGGGATAAAGTTGTAAATGAATTAGTTGAAATAAGAGGTAAAAAAGGTCATGAATCCGAAGAAGGCAATGCATTGGGTGATGAATCCAGTGTAGTTATAAGAAATCCTGCCATTGCTAGAAGTAAAGGAAGGTCTGTTGTTGAAGGTTCATGGGGCAAAAGTAGGAAATCAAAAAAGAGTATTAAGTGTAGTTTGTGTAAACAAATAGGTCATAACATGAGAACCTGTCGAAGACAACATTTGGATGATATGGAACAAAACACAGGTGGAATGAGTTGTGAATTTGAAGAAAGTTATGTAGCTTACCAAAATGAAGAGGTAACGAATATAAGTTATATTAAAATTATGTATTTGTTTTATAAACAGAGTTAAATGTGATGTGTGTAATGTTGTCATTGTTGGGATTGTAGGAAGATGAATACATTGAAGATTTGTTTGACAAATGCGATGAATTTGATAATGGTGTTGCTGAGATGTCTGTTTCACAGTCAGGATCAATATATAGTTATGAAGTGTCGTTATCTCCAGCATTCAGTGATACAGGTAATGTTTATGAATTAGTAAGTGAAGTCTGTTATTGTAGCTGTATGAGGAGTAGTTAGTTAAATTTTATTGTATTACTATGATGTTATAGTATTTTACTTGTGTATGTGTAATATTGCAATTAATGGATTGCTGATAATTGATATTAATTTTGATTTGCAGGTTTTATATACAATTGATGACGGATGCAGTAGAATGGAAATCCATGAATTGACATAGTTTGGATTGAACATTTAGATGAATGTGATGTTTGTTGGTTATTTATGGAGGAGTTTTATTTTATATTGTTTTTAATTGAAGTTGGTAAATATTATGCAGTAATGAAATTATGATAGATCAGTTGATGTAGTTTGGATGGAAAATTAAAGATGGAATACCGTTATGTTGTTTATTTTTGCAGCAATTGTATTTTGTAATATGATTAGTTCAATTGATAAAAGATATAATTAATATTTTGATGATTTGTAATTAAGAAAAATATGAACATACAATATGCATTAAAATAATGTTTGTTGATAGAAGAAAAAAAATAATTTATTAGTTAGATTTAATTTATAATTTTACTATAATAGAAAAAACAAAGGGCTGGTTGTTTTATACACTAACACAGGAGTTGATTATTAATAATAAATTAGTAAATTATTGAATTTATTGAATGAATTTCGGGTTTCGTTTAGGGTTGGTTAATGGTTTAATTTGAATAGGTAATAATTGGTATTTAATCACGTTAAATGTTATATGATGAGCATTTTTTGTAAGTGTCATTTTTGAACTTGTTCTCGGTTATAGGAGTATAATAAGAATTGTATTTTGATTGCAATGAAATGGAGTCATTAGTAGAAATTTAATGAGGCTTCTGTATTGAACTTTTGTGTTACTGTAATTTAAAAATACATATTTTGTAATATGAAACTATAATATTTATATATTATGAAAATATTGGGTTGCGATTGAGGTAGGTGTTGTGTATGACGTGGAAAGTATAATCCCAAATTTGGGGTTTATTTCTGAAATTATACGGTGAAAATTAAAGTAAAAAATAAAATCATGCAACGGAGTAATAATACAAAAAACGATATAAAAAATTGTTAGAAAATAAAAAGTGTAAATAAAAAAAAATTAATTTATTAATAAAGAAACCTTTGTTATTGTGGAGGTGTATCGGTGTGTGGTGTTTAGGGCAAAGAGAACGAAATATATATTTGGGCAGCATAGAAGGAAAGTAAATATTTTCATGCAAGTAATAATTAAACACATAAAAATATAATAATGGATGACAATATTAAAGTACCAGTATCAAAAAAATAAATTACAAAATATAAAATGTTGAGTTCTAAATTTGAAGTAGCAGTAGTTCCCGTAAAGCCGGGCATGGTGAGAATCAAGCTTTCTGAACATTTAAAACTATATAATTGGGGTCATTCATTTTTTCAATTTTCAACATTTGGTGTTGGTTGTATCCTTGTCGCTTAATCAGGTGACCCCATTCTTTGCCGACGTAAAACTCGTTCTTGTTTCGCTTTGTAGACTTTATGATGTCAGACTTGACCATATTTCCTTGCTCATCAATCAACACACAAATTTTGTACTTGTTAACGTTCCAGACATGAACAAATTTTACTGGAAAATACTGCAATGAGTAATAGTTGTTGGTCATAAATGTTAATATTGCTTTATAAATAAAAAAAATAGAATTCATTTTATTGCTCACCAATGGCTGTCGTCCGGTTGAACCGGCTTTTGTCAGCGTGGGAAACCAGGTCATTGGATGTTTTTCAAGTTGGGTGGCAGGATGTGTTTCAATTTGGGTTGCTGGAATGGTTTGATCATTGTCAACTAAATCTTGATTTTGAATTTCAGGTTGCATAACTTGCACAGTATCGATGCTGAGAAAATAAAAACGTTTAATTTAGTAGTACAAATATTAATAAAAATAATAATACATTGGGGTTTATGTGTATGTAAACTTTACCCGATATCTGTTGAAGTGTTGTTGGTTTCTTTTTTCAACTGAGGATAACATATTTCCTCCTCAGCAAGATTATAAATACGCATATCAAAAATGTTAGTGTCATTGTAGTAGAACTCAACAATGTGTGTGGATGTCAGACCATAGAAATTTAGAATTTGTTTTACACCATAAAACATGCCAACAGTTTGACCTAAATTTTTCAAATTAACTTTAAAGGTGTTCCCGTTTGGGTCTCTTATGATGCACTCTCCTACTTTTATCTTACCATTCCAGTGTTTGTAAAACTGAGCATTTAAAAATATCCGATCCTAACAATCACAAAAGAATTCAACCAACGATCAGTATGATTATTAATACTTTATAATAGTATTAAACCATTTATATGGAATTCGAAAGAAAAAATATAAAACAAGTTAACCTTATTCGGTGATAACTCAGATCTGAAGTGTTTCAGTATGTTATCCATTTCAGAAATCATAAGAGTGTCCATTTTCTGCATTTGAATGTTTTAATTTAATATAGAACAACATGCAACAAAGACAATACATGGGACGAAGAAAAGAGTTTTAAAATCAATGATTTTGGTTATGATAACAGTAATAATAATGATAAAAAACACAAGGTTTGTTAAATATTTCATGATATTCGTTATAGTATAAAACCGAAAGTTACTGAAAGGTAAAACAACATACATTTAAGTGTCCTGAATATTTATGTGTTAAGAGAGAAATGTGAATAAAATCAACTAAAAATATAAATTTGTCGAATGCAAATAGAATCATACCAGTACATGCTGTTTAGGGTTGCAAAATGGGAAGGCGTTGATTTTGGGTGAAACCCATGAAATGTTCAATGGATATTAGGGTTTTGGCAGACGGAAGAGGAAGAAGATGAATACTTGATTTTAGGGTTTAAAAGAAAAAATTATATACATTTAAAACCCAAAGTTAGTGAAAGGTAAAACAACATTTAGGGTATAAGTTTCCTGAATATTTATGTGTTAAGACATAAATTTGAATAAAATTAAGTAAAAACAAATTTTTTTTTAATGAAATAGAAGCATACCAGTAGATGCTGTTTAGCGTTGCGAAATAGAAAGGCGGTGATTTTGGGTGAATCCGTTGAAATGTTGAATGGATATTACGATTTTGGCAGATGGAAGACGAAGAAGATGAATACTAGATTTTTGGAATGGTGTGTAACTGTGTATGAAGAAAAAATAATTTTCTGAAACGTGTAATTATTCTCTTTGATCGTGCGTTTCGGAGTTGGAACTTGGAAGTATAAATGCTTACGTGTATCAATGGAAACCAAATGAAGGGTCACATGTGTTTAGGGTTTAACGTTCCCATTAGTTACCGAAACCGTGGCATATATATCTATATATTTTATTTTATTATCAAATTTGTTAAGTGTTTAAATTTTTTTTTATATATGTTAAATTTCATCTTAATGTACGATGTGTTATAAATAAATATTTTCTTAATATGTTTCAAGTTTATTTCAGTCTTAATTATTGATTTTATAATATTATTAATTTATTTAATTACATTATTCATTATTTTCCTTTTTCTAATTGATTAAATTTTGTTTTTTGAATTTTTTTTTAAATTTATTAAAAATTGTGTTTTTAAAATTTTAATAGGCATTGTTTGGTTTCACGTTCCCATCTGTGTTAATGTTGGTTACCGCTTTATATAAAAACAAATTTCGTCATAAAGTAATAATTAATAACTTTGATTATATAAATTATTTAATAAATGTTTTGTTCAAATTGCGTACAACTGCTTATTTTATGTATGCACCTGTTTATATACATTTATCTTTTGTTTTATATTTTAAGTATATTTGTAGATAATTTATTTTTAAAATGTTGTATAAGAAATGAAAAGTTAAAATTTTATTGTACATTTGTACATCTCGCATGGTAATAATTACAAACAAACTAATTTTTAGCACAATGGCCGATGAAAATTGTTACATAATATATGTTGTCACATTTGACAATTTAGTCATTATTAGTATATATATAAAACCTTAAACATATTTTTAAAAACATCAGCAACCAATTATGATATAAATTAAAAAATAATATTGTATACAAAAATAAAGCTGTTTTAAATTACGCAATAAGTTAAGAAAATTTTAAAAGTAGCGTGCCATTTGTGATAATTATTAATAGGGATAGTAATAAAAAAAACAAGATTGTCATCATACAAAAAACCATGTCATCATACAGAACCAGTTAAATTAAGTGAAAGAGTTCTAAAAGAAGCATAAAATGAGAAGGCCAAGTCAGGCTTTGTTAACTTGTAGGATCAGGAAGTTGAAGTTTTGAACTTTTTCAATCTTAAGTCTTATGCCTGTGTTGTATCGTTGGCCTTTAATAAGCTGCCCCCATTCCTTCCCAACATAAAACTCCCTTTTGTTTCGCTGTGTTGATGTTTTTTTAATGTCAGCTTCAATCATGTCTCCATGTTCGTTGATTAAGACACACAAATTGTATTTGTGAATGCCCCAAACATGAAAGTATTTGACCGGAAAATACTGAAATTCAATTATTCACATCATTATGTATATTGATTAATGAAATAAAATTGTTTGTTAATTTTAAAATAATGATGTAATTCCATACCAAAGGTTGTCTTCCACTTGCTGCAGATTTGGTTATAGTGTGAAACCAAGGAACAGGATGTCTTGGCATATGATCTGTTGGAAAAGGCAATTGTACAAGTTGTTCTTCACGTGGTGGTGAATCACCCTCCGTTAAATCTATAATCTCATTGTCAGGGTGGAGAACTGGGACATTAACGTTGCTGAGATAATTAAAAGTGCATATTAATTATAAAATAAATAAATAAATAAATAATTAACATATTAAACTTAATGAACTATAGGTTCGCAATTATATGTACCTTGTAGAACTCTGGCCAATTTCGTTTTTAATTTTAGGATAGGATATTTCCTCTTCAGCAGCAGTAAAGATCCGCAAGTTAAATTCGTTTGACCCCTTGTACCAAAACTCAGCAATATGTTTTTCTTTTATCCCATAAAAAGCAATCATGTCATTTACCCCTTTGTTAAAGATACCAACAGTTTTACATAAATTTTTCAGGTAAACCTTGAAGGAGTTTCCTTGAGGGTCTGTAATGAGACACTCCCCTGGTTCAATTTTACAGATCCAGTATTTGTAAAATTGACCATTTAAATGGATGCGACCCTAAACAAAAAACAAAACAAAAATATGGAAGAACATAAGTTGTTAATAGCATTGAATTTTGTTATTTTATTTTATTTAACATAAAATAAGTTTACCTTATTTGGGTAAACGTCAGATCTGAAGTGTGTTGGTGGGTTTTGGTCATCAGCGTCGTTAAAATAATCCATTATATGTCTTCAACAGGAAGAAAGACAAGTAAATTGAAGGGTTTATTTCCAGCATGCAATATAAACCCTAAACCGTAGACATAAAAATAGATAATGTAAAAAGAATATATGCAATGTATGAAATGATCATTAAGGATACATGCAATGAAGAACAATGGGTTTTTTATTTTGTATTACAGAATACAGACGAAGAACAGTGATATGAACGAATTTAACATGTAAAGTTTTGATTTTTATATTAACTGAAGTATGAAAATCATTAAGCCGTAAAATAAAGGATTTTTTGCCTAAACAACCATAATGAAATGAAGATGATGAAGTTAACTAACCAACGATTTTGAAGTTTTTGAGATGACTGTGGCAACAATATGATTCTTCGGAGAAGATGAAAGGGGGTTGCTGTTGCTGTCTTGTATTTCTTGAGAGAATGATAAAGTGACCGATTGTATTCGGCCCACGATTTTTGTTTGGAACGTTAAGAGTTGCGGTACTGGGCAATTAATGATTGTACATTGAGAAAATCAAAACCACAGGTGTGTACCTTACCGTATAATAATGTCTTTGGTATTCCCAAACCATCTCCTGTGGTTAATATTTATTACATTATATTATTATAATTAAACAATAGGATTTTAATTTTTCATGAATGTAATCAAACTTTAACAATAACAGTTAACAAAATTGGAGATAAAAGGAGACAAAAACCCTAAACCAAATTTATTAATTATGAAGATGAAGCAGTAACAAAGTTTGGAATAATAACATTTAACAAAATTGGAGATTAAAGGAGAAAAAATTATAACAAAGTTTTGATATTTTGATTTTCGAGTGCACTTAAGTGAGTTAAAAACTAAATTCAATTTACAGTAGTTGAAATTATTAGCTTTTGATGCTACGTTCGTGTATTGGAATTTGAATTGCATACGTGTATGTCTGAAAAGCAACCGAATGGTCTGTGTTTAATGAGTTTAGGGTTTAATTCCATGAATAAGGCATTTTGTTAGCTACTTATTTTTTTAAAAAATGTGTTAGATCATATGATCAGTTTTAAAGTATTGAATAAGCCATTTTTTTTAAGTTGTTCGTTGAAACTGCACTGAAAAAATCAGATATAAAATGTATAATATCAAATATTATATTTATATAATTGAATATATAGTCAAGAAATTGGATTTCATAATATGTTTAATAAATTAATACATGATATTAAAGATTATACTACATCAAATAATGTAACAAAAGCATAAAAATAATAAAATTACATTAAACTTAGGTTGAAAGCAGTGTCTCTTCACACACTATCATCTCGTGCTCACATTCTGTGACATGGCCAAAATTCCTATATTGTAATGTCTCATCTATTGCATTCCATGTTGCCAAAAGTCCCGTTTGATTGTTGACAAATAAAATAGAATCATCTGAAGAACAAGCCGGCAACATAAATCCTGGAAAGTCATTACTGACTTCCATAGATGTCAACTTAGTCCAAGAAGTGTCCACACCATATTCTTTCATTTCCCATATGTCGACCATGTAGACCCAGTTTTCATCTCTCATGACAGTACAAAATGCCAAACAATCTCTTATATTTCTCAAACAACAAAGAGTATAGTCCTGTAATTTAACTTCCGTTGGAATATTTAGTTGATAAAATTTTGACTCAATCAAATTATAAGCCAAAATAACATCAACATTGGTTTCCCAGTTTGAAGTAATCCAGTGAAGACAATCGCCAAAATACACACCGATACTTCCCTGATGAACAGAAATACAAGGATAGGTAATTCTCAAAAGGGACTCATCTTCGAAATCCCTCCATGAAGCACCATTCACAGAATAGACGAGAGCGCGATGAGACGGATCACATTTACTAAGATAAATTTGAACCACAACATAATTGTCTTCAGATGGGTCATAACCAAATCCATAGTAGTTGAGACCAAAATAATCACCACAGATTTTCATAGTAGGTGGATATGCAAAAAAACAACGAGTAAACCCGGTTGACGGATTCCAAATGAAGAAGTATGTAGGAAGCCAAATAAGTATCATGCCCCTGCATGTACCCATAATTTTCATGTATGCATTGGAGTAGGTCATTGGGTATGGAACAATGCAACTTGCATCTGCAGCAAGAAGAGGCTTGCTTGCGTCTACGGATAGTACTTCAGTTAAGAAACATGAAAAGAACATTACCTTTTTAGTGATTTTGGATTCTTTGTAGTGCCTTTTTGCGAAGTCCGATCGGGCAAACAAAGAAAACCAAAGTTTACACACCGCTTTGGCTCTACACACTGATTTAACGGGTGCTCGAACAAAACTTTCAACTATTAAGTCCGTTGGGAGTTCCATTTTTGAGGATGATGTTTACTGTAGATAATTACCGTACACTCTGTGTTCTGCAGTAAAGCAATGATGACTAACAAATCCCTTTGGTCATATTTATACCAAAAATGACATATACGAAGAGTTATATGTATACTAGAAGTTGCATCCCCATATACCCCACATCTGTTCCCAATAACTGGACCTCCCTTCGGTCCCACGTCCGTACATTACAACCGTTAATTTTAATTTGCATCATTTTTATTTAATTTTAATGACTCGTTTATTTTAAGTGAATTTAACTGGATCAGGTTCATTCCTTTGCGTAATTAAAGTCGCATATTTGAATTTAACTACTTTACAATTTTTAATAAATGAATTAACAAATACAAAATTAATTATATGTACTGTATACTTCATATTAATATACTTTATCTGTATGTGTGTAAATACTAACAAAATGTGTTTTATATTTAAATACATTATTTTCTGTATATATTTAAAGGAAGTCATATTATATGTAGTTTATATTTAAAATTATTAATTAAAGTTTACGTGTATGTGTTTAAGGGGGTTAAATATGACTTTTATATTTAATTAAAGTAAGTCATATTATATGTACTTTAATTATATTTAACATTAATAGAGTTTAGGTATGTTTGTGTAAGGAGAAAAATATGAATACACTATGCTAGTTACTTACAATGATGACTCTAATGTTAACTAATCATGACCAAATGACAAAAGTAAAATGATATTATATATTTAGGGTTTATTTAAGATTATTGAAGTATAACTATATGTGCGTAACAAAATGTTTATGTTAAAAAAAATGTTAATTTATTTTTTCCAACAGTTAATTAATTGATATAAATTATTTCATAACTTAAACGTTATTATTGGTGTTTATTAAAAAAACTCCGTAATATTGCATTTGAAGTAAATGCAAGGTAATAATATATGCAATGACTTAGACTATCTCATCCCGATATTCAATACTGCGGATAATTATTGCTTGTGGAATTCGAAATTTGTCTTTTGAATAGAAAGGGACATTATGGGTTGTGCACGTTCAAAAAGGTGAAACCCTTTATTGAATTCTTCGGAGAGTAATCATAACTTATGTAAAGAATTTAACTCTGAAATAGGAACCGTTCATGAGGAAAAGGCTATATGTAAACCCTTTCAACTTTCTACTTAAAAGCAACACTGCTGTTTTTGTTCACGAAACACAGGCTTTTCACATTCCGTCTTCCACAACCCAAAACCATCTATTTCCAGTTCACTTCATCGTTGTGTCATCCAGGTATGTCGCTTTTCACTTTCAGTTTCAATTTCAATTTTATTTCAACTACACAATGCAACAACATAAATAATTGTTAGTAAACAAATTTATTGGTTCAGATTTTAAAAATGGCATCTTCATCCACAACCCTAAACAATGGCAACTTCAAAAACTGGTTTCAGACTTCCGGTTCAAAATTAACCCCGGGAATAGTAAGTTAATTTTATGTTTAATGCTAAGTAGTACTGTTTATAAAGTCGTTTTTTTTGTAATGCAACTCTTTAAATTTGAATATACAGGATTCAATGAAAATATGCAAGTACTTTAACAAATTTTGGGGTCATCATCTGCTGACTGATTTATGTTATGCCATGGATCCGAACGGGAATGTCACCACACTTGAAATTTGTAAAAGAAAACATAAGCATTGGTTTAGAAGTGGCTGCACTCGTATGGCAAATTTCTATGAAATGAAGACAGTTCATATTATTTTCCTGCACTTTATAGGAAATAATTATTTCCATGTACGTATATACAATGACAAATATGTTGAAATAGATTATCCAATTCCAAACCGATTGATGGACCCAAGTACTATTGACTTTTCAACCAACTTTTGGCAAACTTTCAAAACCAACCTAAATAAGGAAGAGGTACTCATTTTACATTTAATCTTCCATAAAAAAAATGTGTGTAGTTTTTTGTATCATTATGTAATTTCATTTGTTTAAATTTGATGTTATATTCTTTTATACCAGGATATATTGCCACTTGGAGGAACTTTTAATTTCTTTTGGCAACATAAGATGAATGTTGGCGTTGCGCTGATTAGTGATCCTGCAGGAAATGAATTTTGTTTTCAATTAGAATACGACTCACGTGGAGTTGATTTCCAATTGAGAGGTGCTTTGCAACTGGTACAAAGTTATCAGCTTAAAAAGAATCATCTGCTATGGATTCATTATGTGGAGCATAATAAGTTCTTAATAAGGGTTTTTTCTGCAAGCAAATTCGAGATTAATTATGATATTCGAAAAGACGAAGATAATTTACAATCGTTTATGCTTGACAAAAGTTGGATCAAAATAATTAGTCAGGATGATTTATTTCAATTACAACCGTTGGTAAGTTTTGTTAGTAATTAAGTACTCAAAATGATTTTAATTAATATTTTATTTGATGACTAATTATAAAATGTTGTTATTGTAGACTATTCCATCTGAAGTTGTTAGAGATTTTATCCCAAATGAACAACAAAAAATAGTCATACAAGATGAAGAAGGTAATCAATATTTATGTCAACTTAAGGGAAGTTGTCATAAAAGGTACATGGCTGCAGGATGGTATGACTTTGTGTGTTCAAACAACTTTTTGGTCGACGATGTACTTCAATTTTATTTTACTCATGATCCGAAGATCCTATATGTACAAAAAGGGTAATGGTGTTTGTCTTTATTGCAAGACATACTGTATTACATGACTTTCGTTCTGAGTTATAATTTGTAATCATTCACGCTACAATTGTATTGTTAGTTTATAATGAAGTTGACTGCATTCAATGAACACAAATTATAGACACAAAATGTTTATAATTAACGACTGAATTAAAACAGCCAGACTCCCATGAAATAACAAATATGAATCAATTTGTCGATGTTAAAAGAAAAGTAAATGCAAGTGTATGTAACATGTGTATTCACGACAAATAATTGCACCGCATAACGCAAACAGTCACTGTTGAGTGAATAAATAAATAAAGACAATGTTCGGTGACTTGAGTGGAAGTTCAACAATTATCACGAAGATAACACATTCGTCATTTTTAAAAAAGGGACAACTTATATACATACAGCATATCACAAAACATTCTCATAAAAGGAAATAACCACCCCCCATCCAAAAACATCAAAAAACCAAGAAATACATTTATGATGTCCTTAACATACCAGCAAAACATTCAGTCACTAGGGCGGAGTAGGAAACGTCTTTCAAACAATCATTCTTCTTGTTTTTCCTTCGCAGCTCTGAAATTTGCCATCTGTTGATTCAACATACAAACCTCCATCTCCAGCTCCAAATTTTCATTCATTGTTTTTTCAAGTTTTTCCTCCAGGATTTGAACATTATAGTAGTTGTAGTCACGAATCTTTTTACCCGTTGCTGCTAGTAGTCGACGAATCAATGAAGCCGACACATCCTCTTGAGCATCGTAGTCATTTGCTGCAAATTTTCCCAATGAAACCAGGTTCCCAACATCACCCGTAACCAATGTTCCATAGTACCTACGATACTCAACTCCGTCAACAATCTGTTTTCGCTCCAGTGTGAACATTGGGTCAGGATAACCACGAACGGCACATATGTCAGACAACAATATTCCCATGCTTTGATGAACAAGAAACACCTCACAATTACTGTCCTCTGCAATATCATGTGGCTTACTACCTAATAAGAAAATAAAAAAACAAAAAGTAATTAACAATTTTTAAAATACATATTTATTCATAAATTAATGGAAAAATCAACCTTCTCCGCTACTCGTTGATTCTTTTCGACATTTTGTGTGACCTTTGTTTTTATTTTTTTTGTCTTGATTGGCTTCTTTGTTGCAGTACATTATCCAAGCGGACCATGCTTCATCATACGTGGCATATGATTTATGTTTGTTACCCTTGTAGCCACTAACCTGTGCTTCACATTCTTCCCAACAGTAATAAATTCCTGGGTTCCGTCCCTCAAAGACGACATAAACCTTTGGCTGAGAGCTGTTTGTACTCATTTTTTTTTTGTACAAAGAGGAGGTAGGGATGAACTGAACCTCACAAATGACAATACACATTACCATTTATAATCAAATTACGACGCTAATAAATAATAATTAAAACATTTATTATTTTATTAATATTCTACAACACGTATATAAAAAAGCATACCATATGATTTGATATTTTGTTTTCGCATCTTATTTTGTCAATGAAAAACCAAAACAAAGGTCTACACACTGGACAACGAAATTAAAAGTAATAAACTATTGGAAAACCATTTCCATCTTTCAACTTTGCCAGTCACACAAAATAAATGAATGACTTCCATTCCACCACTATGCGGTCAGTAGCTTCTGCGGATGAAGGTGTCAAATAATGATGACAATTGAAATGATTTGATGTCCTCGGTTTGCTGTCCATGTTCAAAAGATATATGTATTGTATAAATGGTAAGTTAATTTTATAGACAACCAAAATCAGTGTTTTAAAACCCGGACCGACCCGGCCGGTCGGACCGGTTGGACCGGGAACCGGTGGTCCAGCCGGTCCGAATCTGAAGTTGGATCGGTTATGCAGTCGACCCGTTTCAAACCGGATTGAACCGGTCAATTTTCCGGTTCAACCGGTGAACCGGTGGGTCAAACCGGTTCAACCACTTTTTTTTCTTTTTTTTTTAAATTTTTTTTAAGGGATCATAAATCACAAAAATAATAATGAAAATTGAATCTCTTAATGAAAAAGCAAGGAGTCTTATTAAATATAACAATGACTACTTATTCTAATATATTTGTTTGCAATATATACAACTTAAATAACTTTTATAGTATATTATTAATTTTAAATTATATATTTAATAATGCAATATCTATGTAAATATTACATATATTATTTTGTGATATTAATTGCAAGTATATTATATATGTACATATTATTTATATTTTTAATTTGTATTAATATACCGTTTAACATGTAATTTTTTTATGTATTTTTTTACAAAATAAAAATAAAAATAATTTTAAATAAGATAGAAAAATTGAAATTTAAAATAAGATATGAATTTATTAAAATTTATAAGTATAAAATATATTTAATATGAATATTTTTTTAATAAAAATAAATAAAAATCGAGTCATGCGGTTCAACTAGTGACCCACCGGTTCAACCTTTGACCCACTGACCCAGTACCTTAACCGGTTCGATGACCGGTCCGGTTTTTAAAACTATGACCAAAATGCTGGAACTTAGGTCTCATGTCCTCGGCTTGCTGTACATCTTAAAAAAATATATGTATTGTACAACATCAGAAATTTTATATTGATTTAACTAATTTATTTTACTTAAGAACACGTGGTGTTCTATATTACGATTCTCTTACTTATACTTCTGTACTGTGTTCTGTATGAAATGCTGCCTACACAAGTTGTACTACTTCACGCCTTGTGTTGTTTTATTGCTGCATGAGGTGACCACTCAGCACCGTCTGACTTGTGACGACGGACATGGCGCATCACATCACTTCTCACCAGCCTTTGACCAACCATTCCCTTAATGCCGCGTGGACCCAATGTTTTTTGTAATTTCCAGTTTCTCTATTTATACATCATGCCTCTCATTCTCCGCCCAAGTGTTCATCCTTTGCTTTGCCTACATTTATTGTTCTCCGCTAGACTTCCTTGCTGTAAGTGTTATTTTCCTATTAATGTATCTTTTTATATATCATATTTATATGACAATAATATAAATTGTTAATACTTCATATATATATTGTCAATATACTTGTCTTCTTGGATTGCAGGTTTGAAATTATTTTGACGTATTTACTACTCATCTTTACACGTAAGTCTAATATAACAATTCAATATTTCAGTTTATCCTTAAATTCATGTTCTAATCAAATGTCATGTATATGAACTATCTATTAAAATACAATACTATATTTATTATAACCCATATTCTAATAAATTTGATACTTAATAAATGCTATGTAAGATAAAAAAATTTAAAATTAAATAATTTAATAAAAAAAATACCTATATTTGAATATATGTTACTTATATTCTAAGTTAATATAAATAAAATATTTAAGCAGTATTTTAATTTTTATAATAAACACATTTAAGTAAAAATATTGAAATTATTAAACACAAACGTATGAAATATCCTCAACCTACTCAAATGATATTATTTTCCAGATATTATAAGTTAAATCATTTCAATTAATTTAAATAATTGTACGTACCGTGTTTAACTAAATTATAAAATACTATAAATATCATTAAAAAAAGTATATATATATATATATATATATATATATATATATATATACTGAATGTATTATTTAATAATTGTAAATAAAAACCGTACATCAAATTTCTTTAATTTATTTATATTGAAATACATGATAAATATAAAATAAATGACAAAATCAAATAATAATATTACAATAATATTTTTTTTTTATTATTAGAAATGTCTCGTAGAGGAGTGGATTACGTGCCAGACAGCGATGAGGAGCAACACTTACTTCGGTCAGAGGAAGAAATCATACATGAACAATTACTATCTCAATGGAGAAGGATTAGGGCAGCTAAGGAAGTTGATGACACTACAGAACAACGGCCATTGTCTCCATTATCACCACCACCGCAGGAACTTGGAGACGATAATGATGACCACACATTTAGGTCATTTAACATACCCACTGTTATTCCTGGACCTGCTGGTATGGTGCAAGCTGAGATCACCAACAGGCAATCTGATAATCCTTTATCAACACAACAATTGCATTCAAATATTGGCC
Source organism: Cajanus cajan (assembly GCF_000230855.2). Taxonomy (NCBI): domain Eukaryota; kingdom Viridiplantae; phylum Streptophyta; class Magnoliopsida; order Fabales; family Fabaceae; genus Cajanus; species Cajanus cajan. Next base: position 10,237,195 of record NC_138526.1, on the reverse strand, counting down.
GAGTTGCCAACATGGTGTTCAATACTAACCCCTGGCGTTATGCTCTACATTATGTAAAATCCAGAGGTTTCTTCCATTATTTATGTCTATCTCTTTAAATATTCCAACGCAATTAAAATAATGTGTTGTATCTGTTTATTAACAATTGGACTACCAGAAGTGACACCATTGATTAACATAGACCATAATTTAGAAAGGGTTGCAACTGTTGTTGCTTTTGTCGACTCCATGACCCCAACAGGCAACGGCAATTATACACTTAAATTGAAGGTATCAATACTAAACTTTCGTATACTTCATTAAAAATATTTCATTTAATAATAACATAATGCTTAATTTAGGACCCAACTGCAACCATTGGGGCAAGCCTACATTACAAAGCAAAGGACCACCCACAATACGGCCAACACATTGTTGTTGGTTGTGTCTTAGTGTTGAGGGAGGTAATATTTGTACTAACAATATATCAAATTTAACTTAATTGTCCAATTTATTTACTTTAACTTTTTCCCAGATTGTGGTCTTTGCCCCAGGCCGTTTTCGTGGTCCATACTTTTTAAACATAACCAAAAACAACGTGCAACGGGTCAGTATACACAGTCAATTTTAATTTAATAACATTTTTATATTGCATATAAACCAATTAATATTATTTACTAATTGTTTGTTGCATGTTTGTCTCAGGTAATTCAAAAGGATATATGACTTAATCATCATAACAATATTGTATTTTAAGTGTATGTTGTTTTTAAATATGGATGACTGTTATTAAATGTTTTATTTTCATTGTTAAATTTTCATTTGCTGCATAATTACAATTAAATATTCCTATATTTCTGGTATCGTGGCTTACCAACTCGTCAATGCATCAGAACTTTCAATTTCATAAATAATTCAAAAAAATCAAGTTTAATTTTCAAAATTGTTATAAATAATCTTTATGATAAAATAAATAACTTTTAACAATTACTATAATAATGAATTTTATGTACAATTTGTCACAAACTCTACGTTCAGTTGTCAAAAATCGAAGTATGACCTATAAAAATGTAAACGTCATTATAACCAAATTACATTTTCACAAAAATTCTATAAATATACTGTGAATTCGTTTATGCTTTATAAGTATTGTCTTATTTTGTTAATAAAATATTTATAGTCAATATTATAAATATCTAACAAAAACAATAAAATAAAAACTGAAACTATAAACATCAAACATTTAAATATTCTGTGTATATCATTTATGGTATGTGGCTTTCAGATTAGGGTTTACCTTTTTATGCTATATTATGACTAAATCTTACAAATATTTACCCCAAACATACATACTGTAACTTCTACTTAAATTAGAATTTATATTCAATTTACATAATACAATTCATATTAACTTTCCCTATCTCAAGTATGTAGTAAATACATTATTCTAACTGTAACTTCTACACCTATGTCCTTAACATCTTAACACAAACATTTATATTTATTTAAACATAATATACAAAAAATATAACTATATAAATTCAATTAATTATATATATACATATATACATATATAATTATATATAAATTACAATTTATACAAACTAACAACTACATAAGTGAAAGTAAAAGAATTTTAAAAAAACATTAAACTGTGCATTTCCTTTATTATTTATGATTTACATTTTAGGATTAAGCTTTTGTCTTTAACCCTAAACTTTAAAGTCTTACGTACATATCCTAAATGCTGCCATATGTCATGTGATACACCATTTTAAGAAGTCGTGCATGGTTCACCATGAGTTTTGACAATAACAATCATCTAAACTAATAACTTATAATAATCCTTATGACACAATATATAAAACTAAAACTAACAAAATTTTCCAATAATTTCAATGACACAAAACTATATTTAGAATACAAAATTTTCTTTGTTGTTATCTTCTAATTACAGTTACAAATTTACGCATATAATTAATGTGAACCTCTAATTGTAATACAAACACATTATAAAATGAAAAACTATATTTAATTTAATGTAAACCTCTAATTATAATACATAAACATTATGGATTTTAAATGTATACTTTAATTTTTAAATGTAATTTAGGAGAATGAAAATAATATATATTTTTCCTTTATAAATTTGTTATCACAAATATGTTCTTACAACGGACCGTTCCGATTGCACAAGGGTCTGTTGTCGTTTAACTAGTATTGACTATGTTTTCAACCTGCAACGGCCTGACGTAATGTCTGAACGGTCCGCTGAGATTTCGCAACACCTCGTTCTAATCCATTCCTCCTGTCTTATTTTGATATCTCCAACGGGCCGTTCTTATGTCAGTACGACATATTTCGAAAATCATTACCAACTGATGCACTACATCGTAACACGTGTCATATTTTTTGGTTTTTAAAATCAATTCATTATTTTAACTCAAATTCACGAAAATTTGGATCCATAGTAATATGGTCTCTTATGTTCTATTACTTTATATGTTTAGGGTTTAGGTTACAATTCATGCTTCACTTATATACCACTTATATAAGTGCTTCATCACAAAATAAACCTTAAACACTAACGCTTAACCTTAAATCCTACACCCAAAACACTCACATACATGACAATTAATAAAAATGTACTTCATACTATTCATATTAACATTCATTCTTTGAACTATGTACTTAATACTTAAACCTAACTTGTATGACTAAAGCCTTTAATGGTAACAACTTTAATATATATTATAACAACATATATAAATTTAATATGTTATTGTAACAATTGTTTTTTTTTTCTCTTCACTAAAAAACAATTATTATATATTCATAACAATTACATTTTTTTTTATTAAAATTTTTTAACTCAAATACCAATATTATAAACACTATAAATTATTTATTTCTGTGTACCGTTAAACATTTATGGTTTCCAATATAATCACTTCTTCCTATGATTTCTTATATACATTGATTTTATATTATTCAAATCTTGTTATAATAAATAAATTAACCATTCTTTTAACAAATCACACAAATTTTGTATTGGTTTTTTTTATTTTAATTTTTTTATATTATTTTTTATTATAAAGTCTTATATAAATAACTATCATAATCAAAGGTTCTGCATTTGTACACTATAAACATTACATTAATATGAAATTTATTAAGTATGAAACAAATGAATTTAAAGTCTTCAAAATATTATGTAAGTATCATCAATTTTAAATTATAAGTAATTTTGTTATAATACTATTTATTTTTATTCACGACATAACATTTACATTTTTACCCACTAACTTGCTGCATCAATAATTCATTTTACATATGCTGTTTTTGAATATTCATTCATTAACAAATAAACTTTTCAAAACGGAAGGGCAAACAAAGCACCGTAATTTTGCCCAACCAAATCTTACAACCTACTGCTCTACGTAATGATGGACGGTCTATCACAGGTTTGATGAACCTTTTACTGTCCCGAGGAAGCTCATTAATTTGGCAACACACCTGTCTCCGTCCCACTCATCAATAAATCCATAACATTTCCATATTAAATTATTAATCCAACTATCACAATCCATTAACCTAGCATCCACCGAAGCGTCACAATATGAGTATTCATGTCACAAATCATTAAATTATAAAATAATTTTAACAACATTAATTATTACGGCTGACAGTACAAAATCACCACACATTTCTTACAATATTTCACTGCTGCATGCAATTAATTCTTCACTGCTACATGTCAAACATTAAATCAACTATTAATGAATTTCATTATTAACCCTAAGTCTACAAAATTTATATAATAAAATTAAATCTCAATTACAAAACCTTAACACACTTTACTCCTTTACAATGGACACAAATAAGGAACTACATTCTTCACCACTTGCTATGAATTCTCCTGATGCCACCCGCATGAACACAGAAGCAATTACTATGGGAATCACAGCGCCAGCAACAAACAATACTCCAACCATTACGTCGTCAACAAATGCTGAACCCTTTGAAAACACTTCAACTTCTTTTGGGTTAGTTTAACAATGCATTTATTGTAAAACGGTTGTATTCATTCATCAAAGTTCCATGCTTGGTAAACAAATCTTTTTTTACAGGCCAATAGAAGTTATTGCTTTAACGAATAATCCTGACACAGCCAACCAACATGAAAATCATTCCAAGGTAATACTCTTATTCTACTACATCTCAGAAATCGTTGTCATTATGTACATCTATATGATCAAATCATTTAATGCTTCATTTTGTAGAATGCATTTGAAGTACTACTTCTTGACAAAACTATTCAGGCCATATACTCCGCAACAAAACTCATTTCTAACATCACTCAGGTTTTCCATCAAACATTTTATACTTTTTTCCTTACGCAACAACCTCAATGTCATATATGGTTCCCTCATATATACTAACTTCATTTTTTTACAACCTTCTTTTATAGGGTGTTAATGACCGTCTTCAGGAAATGGAGAAAAAACAAAATGAAATACATACGAAGCTTGCAAACATTGAGTCTCAAATTAATATTACAAGAGATATAACTATGACTGCAATTTCTCGCTCAATGAATGTTCAACAAAATTCTCCAACATTAACAACAACAAATACAGATACTGGACTCAACACCACACCTAAGCGAATATTTTGTCGGAATTCATCTCCATTGTCAAAACAATCCCAACGGAAATTTATGAATCAGTCACACATTCTAAATCAAGTTGATACAAGACCAAGTAAGCGTAAGATGATTGGTAAAAGCATTTTGAGCAATAACAATATAGTTGGATATTCATCTTCGAACAACACCAATGCAATTCAACTGGGAGTTCATCATCGTCAGTCAACACAACCACCCAACTACAATCAAAATAGTAGTTTTTCCATTCCACTCAAACGGAAGGTCGTATGCATACTTTACTTTACATTTACTTTATAATACATTCAAAAAAATAGTCAATGAAATTACTTGTTCCATTCCACTAAAACTACAATTCCTTTTTTTTAGCCAATAATTAACGAAGGGTCATTGGAGACACCGTTGCCATCCAATGTATACAGAAACTTGACATTTAACGACTCAGCTGCACAAACCAATGTAAAAATACCTGACATACCAACTGAGTTAACACAGAATGCAAAAAACCAGGTTCAACAGCCAAACAAGACAGATGTGCAAGATATACCATCAAGTGATGATGAGTTACATGGTATCGTTGCTGTAGGCCACATTTTGCCACGGGTAAAAATCTTGACATTTTCCATCTTTTTTTAATACAACTCCTCTAACACATGTCTATTGTAGAAAATCAACTCAATTTTTAGGCCTACCCAAGACATGGCATTAACAAAAGAACAATTACGACTTTCCACCTATATTTTTTACCCTGACTATAAACTCAGGTTACCATTTTCATAACTCATTCATACTGTGTTAAATATTTACAACAACAATTTTGTCTTCTTATTTATACTTTTTTTTCTATTTCTTTTCCTCTAGTGAAGTGCTCCTAAAGATGAATTACACAGAGGTTACAAGACAACAATTACAATGTTTAAGTCCTGGAAATAAAATCAAACGTCAGGTATACGTATAAATTTAATATTTCATAATGTTTAATCATCTACAACAATACTCATTACCCTCTCTGCTCTCTAACCTCATTAGGTTGTTGCTTGGATGTCAATGAAGATCACTGATATGCAGGACAAGATTACTGATCAAACCATTTGGTGTCTTCCTCCTGAATTTGCGGTAACCTTTCATTCTTATTATTTTTCTAACTTTTTTTTTCAACTCCACAACCCAATACACTTTACTTTTCTTTTCTGACTAATAATTTTCACAATTTGTAAATATTATCATATAACTTTTACACTAAATTACTGTAATTTTAATTTTCCTATCTATTTAATGTACAATTATAAACTTCAAATAACATCTATTATCAACATTTTCATCATTAGTTTTCCTTCTTTACTACACCTAATAACATCTATCAAAATTGTCATATTTACAGAGAGCTATCATTGAAGGAGACACAATTGAAGACCTATTGGAAACATATGCAAAACACTGGATGAAACCATATCAAAAATTAAAATATGTATACTGCATTCCATATTTCTTTCAAATGAAATACTAAACTATTTATTTAACTACATTTCATTTACCCATTTAATAAAATATTTTGCTTTTCATAGATATATGTGCCAATTGAGGAATATAGCGGACACTGGTATTTGATGGTTCTTAGCTTAGAAGACAATGTAATATATCATTTGGATTCTTATCTGAAGGACCAAACAATGGATCGTAGACGTCACAACATGATGCAAATTGTATGTCACAAATAACTCCAAATAAATCAACCATCCTAACTTCACTATCAATTTCATATATACTATTTTCCTGTTTCAGTCCAACGTCATAATACAATTGATGGAATCAAGTTTTTATCCTCAAAATTTTGTTAAAGAATTAGTACATGGAGAAAGCTGGGATATTTTGCAAGGAAGGGCAGTTCCAAATTGTGGCCATAGGTAACCAATACTAATTTACTTTATTATTTTATTCATAATGAATTTTATATTCACAACTTTTTTTTCCAATGCATAACAGTAACAACTCTATTATTTGGGTTTTACAATGGATGGATATGGAATATGCATTTCAACCAAACTTAATCAAAGTGGTGAGCAAATAATGCAATACATTTCAAATTACATTGTATTTTACTTATGCATATTAATATATGTCAAACAATGTAACATTTTCAGAGCCTTGATGAAGAAACTGTTCGAATGAAAATTGCTTTAGATTTGGTTTCCGGTGATCATAATGAATATAAACGCACCATCCACATCAGAGCTGCAGAATTCTGTCAAAGTATTGGACTATCATAAATTGAATTCAGAAAACAACTTCACGATTGAGCCTACACGTTTAGGATTAATATCATCAGCTGGGCTGCACATTTTTGGATCCTTATTCTGCAACCAAAATATTGTATCACTTCGCCCAATTATTTTTTGATTAGTTTTTTGGATATATATATTGCAAGAGGTCCAATATAATTCTACCTTTCTTCACAACTTTAAAACACTCAGCAAAAACAATCACATTTTTGTATTTCATATTTTGTCATTATTAAATGAAACTAACTTCGTTATCTCTAATTTTAATGTACTATTTAAACATGCTTTTTATTATATTCTAGATCCAAAAACACACGAATCAATTTTTAATCACATGGTTTTAATAATTATTCATTACTGACATTATTAAACCAATATATATGAAATTAACAACTTCAAATCAATACCTAAACACCAATTTCATATACATGATAAATGTGATAGCATTAAACTCATGAATCGTAAATAGGTAACTAACAATCTTACCCATTCATGGAGCCATTGCTGCCCTTTGGGTCTGCTTTTATGTAAAGCTTTACATCCAATAACAAGCTCTACTACCCCAAAGGAGAAAACATCAACTTCTTTACTGATTTTACCACTTTCAGTGCATTCTGGAGTCAAATACGTATCCATACAAGAGCAATTTTTTCACCATCACTTACTAATGATAAACAATTGTCTTTCATTCAGTACTACACTAACCAAATGTTCCAGCCACCCTGCTTTCCACTTCCACATGCTTTTCTCCATTCGTATGCCACCTGCCAAGGCCAAAATTTTCCAACTAAATCCATTACTCGCACTTAGTTCAGACATCTTATCCGCTGAAAGCATGATTCTTTATATTAACATAAACAATCCTTCAGAATAACCACGTAACACGAACTACCTAATAACATACTATAATAAAGATGTAGCAAAAAAAAACATACAAGATTAACATCAACCTACTAATTGCAATGGTAAAAAGATAGACTTAACAAACAACCTTACATTCATACATTTTAACATTACAAAATTATTGGACTTCGACATACTAACCATAAATTTTCTTCCACCCTCCACACAAAACCCTAAACCATCACAACATTACGATGTTGTGTTCAACTTAAAACCTCTATTTCTGACAAAAATTCTTCATCACCCTGAGCACCAGTTAACATATACCTCATCATTGCAACAACCTGCTCATCAGGTACCACTCCACGGTGTACATAACCAAATTCATCTTCAGCCAAAACAAAATGGGGGGGTCGCAGTAGTGGCAATTGGGACTACTCAAATTGCTTCTGTAACACTTCTATTCAACTTCACATCCAGTTTACAATTAGGTACTCCTAACATAACATCATCATCCTATTTGTATTCTGCTAACAAACACAACATTCTACAACAATTCACAACATTAACGATTACACAAACACCTAACCATCACGACCACCTCCTCATAAAGTTTGCTTACTTATGCCACCTTCTTTAAGCTGCAGCTATATCTCTGCATTCTATGCTTCAACTAACCAAAATTTCTGTTTAACAATACAGGGGGGCACATACAGCAGTACAAACGTATACACACAAAATCAAGGATCAACTTCATAAACTTCCTAAAATAAATCTAACAACCTCACACTGCATTTCCTCAAACTCACTTCGCCTACTCTGCATACCACGCCCGACTGTCTTCCATTCATGTAAAACTATATTTCATGTAATCAAATCTAACAAACATCAAATTTGTCAATAAGATTTTTACAAAAACAAAATCAATCTAGTAACAAACATATTTCAATGCTCAACAAATAATACCATTACCATAAACACAATTTTCAACAAAAATGTTAACAAACAACAAAACCAAAACTTCAGCCATCAACGATGTTCAACCCACCACTATTTTCTTCTTCTAAGCAATACCCTGCACTAACGCATCATCAATCCGCTCTTCCCACTCCACAATCAACAAACCCTTTTCACAGGGGTTGCGGCCTGCGACAAACAAAACACGACCACCGTGCCAAACTCGTAATTCACCCATGCTTCCCAACAAACTACCGCCACAATCGTAACAAAACACCACCACCTCCACCACCGTCGGAGACTCGTACTTCACCCATGTTAAACGGAACCCTAAACAATAGAAAATGTCCGTCAATATCAAATGTCCGCCACAATCGTAACAAAACACCACCACCTCCACCACCGTCAGAGACTCGTACTTCACCCATGTTAAACGGAACCCTAAACAATAGAAAATGTCCGTCAATATCAAATGTCCGCCACAATCGTAACAAAACACCACCACCTCCACCACCGTCGGAGACTCGTACTTCACCCATGTTAAACGGAACCCTAAACAATAGAAAATGTCCGTCAATATCAAATTTCAAAGGACTAATATGCAATTGTTCAAATTTAAACATTAAATTCAATCTCAACCGTTTACTTTTTTAAACTTCTCATCTACGGTCATTATTAATTGACCACCAATGCACCACTTCTTAAACTGGTCCGTCAGAGAATTTACCCTCATTCTACTCACAGAAACCCTAACAAATTCATCTTATATATGTGTGTATATATATATATATATATATATATGTATATATTATAGAGATTGTGATATCAATTTCATCTTTTACCTTTTTCTTTTCTTGACGTGTGTTTTTAAAAAAAAATTATCACTTGAAAGTTAAAATTTCAAGAATTTTTTTGTGTTATATAAAGGAACAAATTCAACTACATAGAATAAAATAAAGCAAGTCAATTAAAGAGAACGAATAGAAAAATAGAGCAAGTCAATGACACTATCATTTACATATCGGAGTTTCACAAAATAGGGGAATGAGATGAGAACAGTACTACAATATTATATATGAGCAATGAACAATAGTGCAGTATTATTAATAGAGAAAAAAATGGAGAAGACAGGAGCATAGAAAAAAAATATGAAAAACTCACTTGAAAATTCTTGAAACACTTGAAAAGTCACTTCAAACAATCCTTCAAAATTCGATGGGTTTGGATGAGATTGTTTTATAAATCTGGTATTTATAGATAATACTAGAAAGTCCTTCAAAATCTCTCTCATACAACAATCCTTTAAAATCCTTATATTTTTGAATACCAATGGATTGTTTTTAAGTTATAAAAAATCTCAAATGAATACCAGTGGATTTTAATGGACTCTTTAAAAAATCTTGAAAATCTAGATTGAATACTACCAGATTGTTTTTAAGTGACATAAAATCCTAATTGAATACCAATGGACTTTTTTACTCAAAAAAAGTCTTTTAAAATCCTACGAAATCCTAAACCAATACACCTCCCTAAATTATTATAGCTTTGTGATATGAGATTTTCACTTACTTGTGAGATTGATGTATTTTAAGTTATTGATTATCTTGTATTTTTATTATTATTTCAACAAAATTAACGCTAAATACAAGTTCAAAATTAACATTGATTTTTTTAATATTTTAATGATATTAAATATAAACTTAAAAATTATTTGTAATATAATTTTTTTAATTTCTTAAAAAATTTATAAATATCCATGGATATCCGTGGGTATTTTAAAATATATTTTATAAAAAAATTTAAATAAAATATAAATCTTCCGATATTTCCTATTTTGATTTTTTTAATCAATGCATACAATAAATAAAAAGTACAAAAGGTAAAAAATTGCATACTGTAAATTTTATTTTATCAAACATTTAATGTTTTAATATATAATATTATATATGTGAGCATTAATACACACACACACAAACCACAATTAAAACAATTTAAAAAATTATTAGAGAAAAAATAACTCATTTTCAAAACATTTTCACAATTTAAAAAATTATTAGAGAAAAAATAACTCATTTTCAAAACATTTTCACGATTAAAGGTATTACATTTCAAATATAATTTTATAAGCAAAAACTAAATTAAATTAATTTTGGCACACCAAATGCGATTGCAAGATTGAAATCAAAACTCCAAATACCCTAGTGCTATCACACTTAGTGCCACATCACTTACACTTGGCATCAAATGTACAAAGAGCAACCCTTTCTCTATAGAGATCTCATGCTTAACACACAACATCTCACCCTTTATGTCAAATTTTGGTGTCCTCACTATGGCTCTCACATTTAGCACAGACTTGGTTTTAGTTAGAATCAAAATCACTAGGTTTATTTGTGACTATTGCACTTAATGAGACAATGCACTCACTTAGTGTCAAAGTATGTCTAGCTCACTATGACTATCACACTTAATTAGCATCGCCTTCTTTGTACTTAGCACCAAAGAGATACTAACTCTTTGAAGCTTTCATACTTAGCTTAAGGACTCTATGCTTATTAGATACATAATTCGCAACATATTGTAGTTTCGTGATTTTAGTCTTCTTATGGTCCTCTAAACATATAATCCACCCCATTATGTCCAATTATATTGTATAGGTTTAATCTTCTTAATCTATTCTCATTTTATTCAATTAAACTCTCAATTACACTTGATCAATTCACAATTGATCAATCCTCATTCTCAAAATCCTAACTCATCACAAACTCTATTCAATCCAATACAATACTAAAATCATTCCTATAACGATTATCAACACATTCTAAAATAATATAACTTCACAAAATTCAACGGATTGTCAATTAAATCAAACAAGTATTGAAGCAAACATTCTTCATGGTCATCATGATCACTTTACGAACCCAAATTATTAAGAATCCAAAACAGCCCAATAAAATAACACAACTAATTTAATATACCGATACAAATACACTACAACAAAATTGTAATACAGTGACACACATTCTATAGTAACACTATATATGTCACTAAAAATTACTTTTACCCACATAATAACTACAATATATGTTAGTATATTATTAAAAAGTGTGAGTATAAATTATAGTGACACACAAAATATATTGTTAAATCTCATTCAAAATCAACACTAAAATTGTGTGTAACTATATGTCAAATAGACATATAACTACATATATTGTACCTATAGTGACACTTTTTGTATGTCACTACATGTAACATTTCTTGTAGTGATAGCTCAGGTGCTTATTAACAATTTATTTAGGAAATTAGCATAAACATTAAGATCAAACAAAAAGAAAAGGAGTCTAGGCTCAACCTCTCTACTCACCACACTTACTACCATGAGCAAGACAATTCCCTCCCTTTCACAAAAATAAAAACCTTCAAAAGCAAGGGTGCAAGTGAACATTGACCTCCTCAAAGTTCCTCTCTATGATCATATTGTTTTGAGATGATGATAAGGTTCAACCACAACACAATAGAAATGAAAGAATTACATTTAACCTAAAAGACTCATTTTTAAAAGAGAGCGTATCAACCTTTTAATTATGAAACCCATTTAAAAATCTCTTAAATTCCCAAAACATTTTATTTAACTTAAATCCTATATTACTTCTCTTAACATACTCATACATTAGTTAAAATTTATCAAAAAATTATAAAGTTAAAAGAGAGAGTGGTTAGATAAAATGTGAATTCTATCAAATTTTAACAAATAAAAGAAAATAAAGTTAGCATTTTGATTCCTGTCGGTTTCTTTCGGGTGTGCCTCACTTCACCTTCGTGTTAATGCCATCCACTTGTACGTATTTGTGCACTTTTTAATGCTGCCATTATGATTGTACTTCTATGATTTATGCACGTTTTTAATGTGTACACCTTTTCATCTTTTATGTTATGCTTCTAGCTTTGTAGTCGTTAATTCTTCTATGGTGTTGTTATTATAGGCAATTATTCTCCATTAGTTAATTATAGGTTTGTTTATATAAATAATAGTATTTGGTTCCATTCATGGAAGGTAATTACTTGTTTGGGGAAGAGGAATGTAAAAGCAACAAGATAACCCTGGCATAGACACTTTAAGACATCGTCTATCTACCCACCTACCTAAATTAATGGATGTTTAATGCCAACTCAAAGGGTAGATCGTGAAACAATGCTTTGGCATCGTCGAGTAAGTGGGCATAGTTAGTATTGATATGAAAAGGACAACGAAGGTTCAACGTCAACGACTGTAGGCATGGATATACTAATGTTATGTCCGGGGACAAGTGCCCACTACCATTTAATATATATATATATATATATATATATATATATATATATATATATATATATATATTATTTTTATTCAACAAAATATTATATTTTAAAAAATAAGTTATATTTTAATAAAATAAATATATTTTTAAATTATTGTATGTATAAAATATAAATTTAGAGGAGATGATCATTTATTTGATGTTTGTTAAATTTTCAAAGGAAATTAATTCTCATATATGATAAAGAATTCTTCTTAATAACGACCAATTTTTATAAAAAAATTTAATTAATATATATATACACTACTAAAAAAGTGTCATTTTCTTGTGAAATTTTCTACAAAAAATATTCGCAAAATTTTTTTGCGAATTTTCTTGTAATAATAATTTCACAAAAAAAATTTACGAATTTATTTGCAAAATATTATTTACAGATATTTCTTACAAATTTTTTTATGAAAAATAATCTACAAGAATCTTTTTTCAAATTTTGCTACATACAATTTTAACGATCATAAAATTTTTTTTTCCATGATAAAAGTTTGCAGAAAATATTGTAAGAATTTTATTTTGTTTCTTGTGGATTTTCTTACAAAAATAAATTCACAAGTAATATTTACTAAATGGTAGAAAAATTTTGCAAGTAACTTTTCTTGCAGATTTTCAAGCCAATTTTAATCCACAGGAAAATAAAAAAATTAAATTTATAAGTTTAATATTTGAAAAAAACTTTAAGTTTCACATCGATTGAAAATAGAACAATTAAAGAGTATATAAGTTGGGGCAACACTTACCTTACAAGTTGATTTGTATGGTTGAGTGTTAGACTTATAATCTACAATCTTAAAGTTTAAAATATTATGTATCACATGTTGGAGGTGTGAAAACAAATGTTTCGAATAAATTCATTGAGCATTTAAAAGTTGAAGAATTATTGATTGAATTTGTAGTAATTTCTTTGATTTTTTTGTAAAAAATATTCTTACAGATTTTCTTGCAAAATAATTTCGCAGGAAACTTTCTTGTGACTTTTTTTTTGCAGGAAACTTTCCTGCGAATATTTTTTGCAAGAAATTTCCCAGTATTTCTTGCGAATTTTAAAATTCACAAAAACATATTATCCATGAAGATATTACCTGCTATTCTTACCGGAGATCAGTCATAGGACGATCTGCTGGGCAAGATTGGTGAGCCTCCTTTGCTGGGTATGCTTGCTGTTCCAAAGTGGGGGTGGTACCTGCAAAAGAGACTACGATGCTAAAGTTAGTGTTTGTGGATGTATGAGTTTCGTATAAGTAATGCACGTACCTTAGTGTGAATTAGGGTTTATCTGGGCTTGGGACCCGAGATCAGTTATGGTCTGTCCAGATAGTGGGCCTTTGTCTTGGCCGATGTCGCGCGACACGTGTCTGATATCAATCTGCGCTGTGATGCTGAGCTCAAGCTCGGCTTAGCGGTACAGATAGTACACTAACCCCTCGAGCTCCGAAGACCGTGGGTAGAGGAGTTAATACCGAGCTCGATGAAGGGTCATGACTTTTCGCATACGCTTCTCTGACGTGACGCCATGTGTCATAAGTGTCACCTCGTTCCCCAAAACGCGTGGGCGGTGTGTTAATGGGAGGTGACAGTTATGTAATGATGGGGTGCACTCGTCATAATGGGCTCCATTAATGTGTCGTCAGTTTTGTCTTCTTCCTCCACGTGTCACTTCCGTTTCAATTTTGGGAACCCCTTTTTCCCTCTCTCCTTCGTGCCTTCTCACATTCACTTTGTTCGTTCTCTCTTGGCTTCCCTCGTACGCCTTTCTCTTTGTCTCCTACCTTCATCTCCATTTTCTCTTAGTGACTCCATTGTGCCCTGCCGTCGCCGTTTCCGACAATCGAGTCGCCGTTAAGGTCATTGTCTGAGGAGTACCAGGTACTTCCCCTACTCTACCTTCTTCCTCGTTCTTTCTCTCCGTCGATTTCCTTCTTCCTTCCCTTTTCCCCCTTTTGAGTCATTTTCGTCCTTCGATGGCTAGAGAGAATACTGTCGCACCTTTTGCGCCGGCCAAGGGCAAGGGCAAGGCGCGCGACAAGGTAGTGGCCGACGAGACGGCTGCTGCTGAAAAAAAGAGGGGTGGGAATAACCTTAGGGATTCTCACCCCGCCATCACCACTCCTGGCTATGAATGGGTTAGAGGGGACGTCAGAGAGTTCCAGAGCGTCTTTAAATCATTTCTTGAGGTCAATGCGATGTGGAAATCGCACAGGATCTGCCAAGCATCCATTTCCAAGCTCATCCAAGTTGAGCCTTGTCAACCTAGCAAGCGTGTGTATATGGGGGGGTACCCCTAATACCCCTTTTTTCTATATGTACCAATGTTTTTATAGGGATTTAGGTGTATGTCTGCCCTTCACTTAGTTTGAGTGTGATTTTTTGAATTTCATCAATGTGGCTCCTTGTCAGCTGCACCCCAATAGTTAGGGTTTTTTGAGGGTTTTTCAAGTCCTGTGCTCGGCCTTGGGGATAGGGTTGTCACTGCCCGTTTTCCTTCATTTCTACCAACTCAAGTTTGGTGAGCCTCCTCTGGGTTGGGTGTCTCTGAATGAGAGTAAGGCCGGAGGGTTGTTCTCACTTTACTCCCAGTCGTACAAGAGCTTCAAAAAGGAGTTCTTCCGAGTTCTGTCCAAAGAGACCGACCCTCTAGTCGATGAGGTCTTCCACTTTGGTGGATTGCCGAGGTTCCCTTTTTTTCTAGCAGCAGAATCTGATCAAATTCAATGGGTCAAGTGGTCTTCAGCTAACGGATTCAGATACTGCTGCCATTGCTGACCTAGTTGCGCTCCCTCGTTCCTTGGATTGCAAGCTCGTTCTGTCGCTTGCTTTCTAACATGGCGAACAAGGAGAGGGGTTTAGAGAGTGAGTACCTCGTCATCTTTAGTTATGAGGCTCTTTATCATTTTGCTTTTTCTTATGTGTTGGGTTTTTGTGCTTACAGGTAGAATAGGGAAGAGCAAGTGGCGCGAGTTGAAAACCCGCTACAACACAGAGGAGATCGAGATCCCCGAGCCTGGCGAGGAGGAGATCGCTCCTCTGGAAACTCGCAGAAAAAGAAAGAGGGGTGAAAAGAGGGTCGGTGAGACCTCGGCCCCTTAAGATGCTAAAGAGGTGACCTCGAAGGCCGCCGACGCCGACCCGGCCGACCTCACCGAGAGTCCTCCACCTGGGGGGTCTTCCAGAGTGGCCGCGGAAGGGGTCGCTCATGAGGCGCAAGTTTGTGTTTTTCTCTTGTGACTTTGCTTCCATGTTACATGATCTTCTACTTTGTAACTTAGAAAAATTGCTATGTTTTATGTAGGTGGAGCCTATGCTGACTTCCGCCGAGGCTCGGATGGAGCCAAGCTTAGAGGTGCCAGGGCTGAATGCCTCAGCTACTGTGTAGGCGGCTCCTACTCCGACTCCTGCCGAGGCCTGCAGAGAGGGACCGAGCTCTGCGACCCAGCCGCCAACTCTTGCCGTCGCTGTGCTGCCTCCTCCTCTGTCAGGGGCTCCAAAGGGGAAATTCATCGCGCAACTCTTCGATGTTAGTCGCCCCCTGGTGAGGTTGGACCATCTGAGCGTGTCATCGGATGTGGACTTGATTTGGAGTTCGAAGGTGACCGCCGAGACCTTCTACCTGAGGTTCACTCTACTCGACTGACAAGGCGATGATTGAGAAGGTCGGGCCAGTGGAGGGCCTGGACTCTGCGGAGGTCTTCCTACAGAGGTCAATTACCATTATGGACCATTGGAAGCACAAGTGGTCGAAGCTGCAGGGGGAGCTCGAAAGTGATAGAAGCCGAGTTCATCCTCTGGAGGAGGAGAACCAAGCCCTGAGAGCTGCTCTAGGCGAGGCTAAGAGAAAGAATGAGGCCGAGCTGCAAGCCACGAGGAGGGATCTTGCGAGGACTCATAAGTCTTTGGAGATTGCTCTGAAGGCTAATGAAGTTTATGCTGCCCAAGTAGGCGATCTGCAGGAGGTCGCCAATTCTACTCGAGGTCGGGCGCGCTCTCTAGAGGACGAGGTCTCGGGGTTGAGGGCTGAGTTGGCGGAGGAGACTAAGAGACGTCTCTATGACGAGGTGCTTCTGGCTGGCAAGGAGGAGGAGGACAGTGCCTTGAAGGCCGACCTTGACGCGATGATAGCGGCGCGAGCAAGCTTGGAGGGGAAGCTCATCGAGACCGAGAAGGCTGTCTCGAGGGAGCACAAGAGGGGGTTCATCAAGGCAACTCGTCAGGCTAGGCTGTTAGCGCCAGGGGTTGACCTTTCTTCCATGAACGTAGAGAAGGAGGTGCGAGGTGGCCAACTGGTGAACGAGGACAACTTGCCTGGTAGCTCAAGCGAGAACACTGCTGTTTAGGCCCTCTATAATAACTTAGCTATTTTGGTTTTCTTTCTATATTGAACTCGTTTTGTTGATGAACGTATTGTGTATATAATTTATTTCTCTTATCTCATTCTTTTGCTAATTCTCGTTTTGATAAGGTTTAAATTTGACCTTCGACTTTAGTCTAGGAATTGAATCCAGAATTTTGGGCTTAGTCGTGGCCTGCTTTTGAGGTTTGAAACTTGTCTAGTATTTTGCGCTTTGAGGCTCAAACTTGGCCTGTGAAGGTTCAATCTTGACCTTTGTTTTTGATTTTGATAGTGTCAAGGTTCGAACTCGACCTTGGCTTGGAATGACATGATTTGCGCCGAGGTTCAGATTCGACCTTGGCTTAACATGATACAAGTCGCACCGAGGTTCGAGGTCGACCTTGGCTTAGCGTAATATAATTCATACCAAGGTTCGAATTCGACCTTGGCTCAACGTGCTAAGGTTCAGATTCAACCTTGGCTTAACGTGCTAAGGTTCGGATTCGACCTTGGCTTAACATGATACAATTCGTACTGAGGTTCGAACTCGACCTTGGCTTAGCGTGATATAATTTGTACCACGGTTCGAATTCGACCTTGGTTTAACATGATATAATTCGCACCGAGGTTCGAACTCGACCTTAGATTAACGTGATATAATTCTTACCAAGGTTCGAATTTGACCTTGGCTTAAGATGATATGATTCTTGCAAATGCGGTGTAAACTTGAAGAGATATGAGTGAAATGAGTCTTTTTATTAATGTCGAGGGTATGCCTCGTTAAAACCCCTCTCAACCAAAACCCATTTTTCTATTTTTTGGGACAAAAGACTGAGTCGAGAAAAGAGTGCATAACCCACTTGTACAGTTTAACTAAATTAAAACTTGAGATGCGTGGCATTCCAAGTTCGTGGGGTGGTTTTTCCGTTGAGCTCTTCTAGTCGGTATGCCCCATTTTTAAGGTCTTCTATGACTCGAAATAGGCCATCCCAGTTAGGCACGAGTTTCCCTTCTGATGGGTCTCTTCGTGCTTCACCTAGTAGTCGCTACACCAGGTCGCCGACTTGGAAAGAGCGAGGTCAGACTCACATGTTGTATCTTCTGAAGGCTCGAAGTTTGCAGGCTTCTTCATGGATCCAAGCTTCCTCTCTAAGCTCATCAATCAGGTCGAGGTTGACTGCCATTTCTTGAGCATTTTTCTCACTGTTGAAGGTATGATGTTCATGCGATGTCTCTCTAACCTCCACTGAGATCATGGCATCGGCTCCGTAGGTCAATCTATAAGGCATTTCCTGCGTTGTTGATTAGGGGCTATAGTGGCACGCCTAAAGAATACTGAGGAGTTCGTCGACCCATTGTCCTTTGGCATTTCCTAGTCGCTTCTTGAGCTCTCGGAGTATTACTTTGTTTACGACTTTGGCTTGGCCATTGGTTTGGAGATGCTCCACCAAGGTTGGGAGGTGCTTGATTTTGAGTTCTCAGAAGAAGTCCTCAAAGTTTTGCGTGATGAACTGTCTGCCATTATCGATGATGAGGGAATGTGGGATGCCAAATCTGCAAATGATGTTCTTTTAGGTGAATTTTTGCACATTCTCGGCGATGATCTTCGCGAGCAGGCATGCCTCGATCCACTTGGTGAAGTAGTCAATTGCCACTAGGAGAAATTTGAGTTGACCTTTCGCGGGGGAAACGGTTTGAGGATGTCCATTCCCCACTGGGCAAAAGGCCACGGTGACACCATCTGGTGGAGGACTTCGGGTGGTTGCCATGTGCGTTACCGAATTGCTGACATTCCTTGCACCTCTGTACGTAAGCTTGGCAATCCGACTTCAATGTGGGCTAGTATTACCCTGGTCACCATCGAGCATGCCACAGAGTGCATCCCACATATCCCTCGGTGGATTTCTTCGACGACGTAGGTGGTCTGGGACTCTACTAGGCATTTCAGCAGAGGAGTGGAAATGCCACGTTTGAACAGCTTGTCTCCAATGATGACGAACTTAGTCGACCTTACCCTCATCTTCTGAGCTTCGTCTTTATCTTCGGGTAGAGTTCCTTCCTTTAAGTAGTTCCAAATACCTGTCATCCATCCTTGGTCTTCACTATCACTAGTGTTGACGAATTTGTCGTCTAAACTAGGTGAATTCAGGGTCTCCTGGATGATGGTCCGATGTTGCCCGTGGCATTTCGTACTGGCGAGTTTGGACAGGAGATCGGCTTTGGCATTCTGCTCTTGGGGCACATGGTGTATGGTGAATTCATCGAAGGAGGAGATTCATTAGGATGCTACATGAAAGTACCTCTGTAGTAGGGTATCCTTGGTCTGGTATGCCCCACTAAGCTACTCTACCATTAGTTTTAAGTCGCTATTGCAACTCACCCGCTGTGCTCCGAGATTGCGTGCCAACCTCAATCCTGTCAGTAGCGCTTCGTACTCTGTTTGATTGTTGGTCACTTTGAATTTGTGAGATTTCTCTACGGTGACTTTATTTGGTCCCTCCAAAATGATACATGCACCACCACCTTTAGAATTGGAGGATCCATCAACGTGTAAAGTCCATACCTGTTGTTCTTCGGCCGAGGTTGGGGTGAGTTTGGCCATGAAATCTGCCAGGCATTGAGCTTTTAAGGGGCCGCAACTTTCATATTGGATGCTGTAGACCCCTAAAATTGTCCGGGTCGGAAATAAGACTCAAAGACTCTCGAAGACCGAAGGAAAGTCAGCCGGAAGGACTCCTGGAAGACCCTAGGATGATTCTTTGTAGGTCTAGAAGTCTTAGAGTAGCTTAGAATAAGGGTGTGCGAGGATTGGAGCTCAATACACCCTCCCAGAGGTTTAGTACGGCCGTACTGAGCCATTTGAACTGCAATACGGCCGTAGTGAACTCAATACGGCCGTACTGAAGTTTTTGAACTTCAGTACGGCCGTACCAAATTCAATACGGCCGTACTGTAGTTCAAAAAACTCAGTACGGGCCGTAGTGAAATCAATACGGACGTACTGAAGTTTTTGAACTTCAGTACGGCCGTACCAAATTCAATACGGCCGTACTGTAGTTCAAAAACCCAGTACGGGCCGTATTGACCTCCCAGGCCGTATTGCGCCTCAATCCTATAAATAGGACGTCATTGGCACGTCCTCCCACACTTTTGACACACGTTTGGACCCTCTTGCTGAGGATTCTTGGGTTTTTGAGCTATTCTCTGCCCTAGGAACCTCTCTGAGAGCCAACCCGACTAAGTTCTTGAGTCATGAGCCTTGAAGCTTGAGACTCGAACAAGTCGAAGGGAAATCTCTTTGATTTCCATAGTTAATATTTGTTCTAGGGAAAGGAGCGAGCGAGCGTGTAGTGGGAAGGAGCGCCAAAAAGCCTCCTAATTCCTTTTTGAATCTATAAAAGCACGCTTCAAAGGTTTCTTTCCAAATCCTTTCTTTTACCGCTTTCATTTACCGCTTTTTGATTGTTGCATTGCACGTTTAAGCTTTCATCATGTAAATATTATACTTATAATCGTTTCTAATAAATAGGGGTAATTTAGTAACTTTACACTATTATTTATGAAATAATCCGTCATAGGGAACCCGAAAGGGGCGTTGTGGGGTGCTAACACCTTCCTCGCACGTAACCGACTCCCTTACCCAACTCTGGTTGTAATGGCCGAAGTTGATTTGCGAAAATCAATTGCCTTATATCTTTTTCCAATGTTTTGAGTAAAACATTGGTGGCGACTCCAAGAACCCCTTCTTTTTGCGAAAACCACTAATCCATGGAGGGTCCCGCTTGGGATTAACATGGATTGGTGAGAGTCATTTAAATAAAATTGTTAGCTCGATGAGGTCTCAGTTTGAGAATAAGTCGTTCTAACAATCCATCATTTTTCAAAACTTAAAAAGAGTCCAACCATCGTCGCGAATGCCAGTGTCCGTTTCGGCGGGTGGCGACAGATGCCGAACTCAGATAGCTCTACTGACCATGCTATCATACTCCCCGCGAGTTCTGGTTTTCTCAATATCTGCGTGATCGGGTAGTCAATTTTGATGACCACCTGATAACTCTAGAAATAAGGTCGGAGGCGCCGAGCTGCGGTGACGAGTGCTAGTGCCAGTTTCTCGATCTTCTGATATCGTTTCTCCGTGTCTTGAAGGATTCGGCTGATGAAGTAAATAGGCGTTTACACTTTGTGGTGTTCTTGCACTATTACCGTGCTGATGGCGCTTTCTGCCACGACCAGATAGAGGAGGAGGTCGGAGTGATGATCCCGCCCTTGAAGGACTAGCGGAGTGGTGAGGAAAATTTTGAAGCTCTTGAAAGCTTTTTCACATTGGTTAGTCCATTCGAAGCTCTTCGGCTTCCGTAGTAGGGTGAAGATGGGCCTTGCTCTCTCTACCAACCTGGGGATGAAGTGAGAAAGAGAGACTAACCTTCCTACCAAGCGTTGAATGTCCTTGACAGTCTGGGGACTTTGCATTTGTATAATGGCTTTGCACTTCTCCGGGTTGGCTTCAATTCCCCTGCTGGTGATCATAAAGCCAAGAAATTTATCTCCCTAGACTCTGAAAACACATTTCTCCGGGTTCAGGTGCATGTTGTGCTTTCAGATTTGGCTGAACACCTCGGCCAAGTCAGTGGCATGAGCCTCGGCTGATAATGTTTTGACGACCATGTCGTCCATGTACACCTCCATGTTCCTTCCAATTTGGTGCTAGAAGACCTTGTGCATCTGACGCTGGTAAGTGGCTCTGGCATTTTTGAGGCCGAATGGCATCACACGATAGCAGAAATTTGCGTGGTCGATGATGAAGGCTATGTGCTCCTCGTCTGGTGGGTACATCATGATCTGATTGTACCCCGAGTATGCGTCGATAAAACTGAGGAGGGCATGGCCTAAAGTGCCGTCAACCAACTTGTCAATGCTCGGTAGGGGGTATGAGTCTTTGTGACACGCCTTGTTGAGGTCGATATAGTCGATGCACATACGCCACTTCCCCTAGTTGTTCTTGACTAGTACCACGTTCGCCAGCCACGTGGTGTATCTAACTTCGCAGATGAAGCCCGCGTTCATCAACTTTCATGTTTCAGCAATGATGGCATCACGTCATTCCCCTCCGACTTTCTTTTTTCTCTGAGCAATTGGCTTTGCTTCCTTGTGGATGGCTAGCCTGTGGCAGATGAGGTTAGGATCAATACTTGGCATGTCGGCACTTGACCATGAGAAAAGATCGGTATTTTTACAGATTTCCTCTATGAGCCGCTGTCGTAGCTATGGGTTTAGCTGCCAGCTTATCTTCATGCACTGTCCAAGGAGCTTGTCGACTTGAAGGTCGTCGAGCTTTTCGATGGGGCTTGTCCGTTCGTCATGGGATTCTGACCTTGGATCCAGGTCAGTGATGTCAACCTGGGCTATGTGAGCTACTACAGGGGGTAACTTTTGTGGCGCTCCTCGAATGGCGAGACCTTCAGGCTTTTGGCATAGCATTGCTGAGCTGTCTTCTGGTTTGCCCTGATTGAGATGATCTTGCCATTGCTCCCTGGAAATTTCATCGTTAGGTGCGGGGTAGACACCACAACTCTGAGCTGGTTCAACGTCGGCCTTCCGATGATGATATTGTAGGATGTGTTGGCCTCAACAAGGAGGTATCTGACCATGATTCTCCTTGAGTCAGGAGGAGTCCCAAAGGTTGTCAGCAGATCTACGTACCCTCGAGTGTGAACTCGCTCTCCTGAAAAATTGACTAGGGGTTCTATGTGAGGTTGAATGAGGGAGTGAGGGATATCTAACCTTAGGAACGTCGGCCAGTATAGAACGTCTGCTGAGCTTCCCTGGTTAATCAACGTCTTGTGGACTTCCCAATTAGCGACTTCCACTACGATGACCATGGGATCATCCTGGTTTGGACAGATGCTAGTGTAGTCGTCGTTCATAAAGGTGATGGGCGGTGTATTGTGGTGCGGGGCCGAGGTGGCAGTATGGACATTGTTGATGTTGCACAAATGTCTTTTGCGCGCCGAGCTATTGGAGCCTCCCCCAGCGAAGCCACCTACAATTGTATTGGTGACTCCTCGTAAGGGAGCCGATCCTGTATCCTGACTTACCTCAGCTTGCACTGTTTTTCCATTGTTTTGTTGAGATCCGGAGGGTTGGTCTGTGCGAGTGCCAAAACCTCGACCTCGTCCTCATCCTCGTCCGTGGTAGCCTCCTCTGTGAGATTGCTATCGTTGGACGTATTGTCCGAGGTGCCCTCCTTGGACGAGTTCCTCGATGCGGTCTCTGAGTGTGCAGCACTCCTCGGTTGTGTGACCATAGTTTCTATGGTATTGACAATGCTTGGATTTGTCTGCACTGTTGGGACTGTGTCCAGGCAGTGGCAGAGTGAGCAGATTAGTGCTGCTGGCCTCTTCCAGGATGTGTACTCGAGGTGCGTTCAAGGGGGTGTAGAAGTCATACCTCCCTCTTTTGCTTTCCGTAGCCTTTTTGAACTGACTATCATTGGTGACTTTCATCTTATCCTTATGGCCGTGGTCCGGCTTCGCCTGTGATTTTCCACGAACTTGGTCGCGGAATGTGGTGTGCTCTTCCATCTGAATGTACCCTGCAGCTCGGGCACGGAGTTCGTCCATATCTGGGGGAGGTCATCGACACAGGCTGTCAACGAAAGGTCTTGGCTTGAGCGCCATGAGCATGGCGTGAAGGGCGACCTCGGGGTCCTGGTTGCGGATCTTGACCGAGGTATTAGCAAAGCACTTCATGAATGCCCTTAGTGGTTCATTGTCGCCCTGTCTGAGACTGGCCAAGGCAGCTGACGTGATGTGGTGAGGTCAGATTGCGTACTGCACCGTGAATCGTCTCACCAGAGTGTCGAAGTTATTGATCGATCCCGCTGGAAATTGAGTGTACCAGGCGAGTGCCGATCCCTTGAGCGAGGTTAGAAAAACCCTACACAGAATAACATCCTCATTAGTGTATAGGTTTACCTGTGTGACGTACAAATTGACGTGCTCATTTGGGTCGGTGGTGCCATCGTAACGCTCAATGTTGAGAGGCTTCCATCCAAAAGATAGGGGCATCTCCATGATGCCGTCAACAAAAGGATGGTAGTGGATGCTCGCCCTATGTTCTGGAGCCTGGGCAGGCGCATTGCTGACTTCGTGATCTGACCTATTTGTTGGTGCGTGCGATCGATGAACAATAAACCTATGGGTCGCCGCCTTGGGCACAGTCGTTGGTTGGGAAACCGAGTGACCCTCTTCCTCGTTTTGATTACTCAGTTGAAGGGGTTGATCAGAAGGGCGCCGAGGAAGCTAGGCGCAAATGCGCTCATTCTCAGCGCGCAGCGCCACAAGGTCGGCTTCGTGCCTGGCGCGGATGTTTTCCAGGTCAACGGCATGTTGTTGCCGCATTTGATCGACCTGCTCGATCAACCGCCTAAATGTCGCTTCGCCTTCCATTCTTGTCGCGTGATCTTGGTCGTTTGTTGCTCGTCTACTATGGCTTCGGGTGAAACCATAAGCGTAGCCGATAAGAGATGTCTTGATCCGCCTCACGGTGGGCACCAAATGTTCTTACCGGAGATCGGTCGTATGGGCGATCTACTGGGCAAGATTGGTGAGCCTCCTTCGCTGGGTACGCTTGCTGTTCCAAAGTGGGGGAGGTACCTACAAAAGAGACTCCGATGCTAAAGTTAGTGTTTGTGGATGTATGGGTCTCGTATAAGTAATGCACGTACCTTAGTGTGAATTAGGGTTTACCTGGGCTTGGGGCCCGAGATCAGTTATGGTCTGTCCAGATAATGGGCCTTTATCTTGGCCGATGTCGCCTGGCACGTGTACGATGTCAATCTGTACTGTGATGCCGAGCTCAAGCTCAGCTTAGCGGTACAGATAGTATACCTGTAGATAAAATTTTGCAAAAAAATTCGTAGGAATAATGTTTGTTAAGAATTTTAATACAAAATTCGCAGGAAAAGTCGTATGTAATAAGAGAAATTCTAATAGTGTAATAAAATATTGATGACTAATATATAATGGTCACTAAAAGTGTATTTACATCACACCAAAAAATTTATATTAGCGATAATTATTTATTGGAAAAAACTTAAGTCCCACATCAATTAGAGATGAGATAATTAAAGAGTATATAAGTGGATGATAACTCTCACCTTACAAGTTTGTTTTGTAGGGTTGAATTAGGCCTATAACTTACTATTCTAAGTTAGTATTAGATTACTCATCATTACCAAACTCAATAGTGTTAAACTTGAGGAAGTGTATTGAGAAAATTCCAAATCCCACATCGACTATTGATAAAATAATTAATTAGAGGACAATCCTCATCAAAGTATTTGTATTCATCTTACATGTCTTACATCAACTAGAAATAAGTTAATTAAAGACTATTATGAATCATTTATTAAACTTTTAGTGACAATAGCAAAAAAATATTAAATGCTAGTAAAAATGCTACAAAACTCATACATTTTTTCCGACCATTATTAAGGTCTTTACCAGAATGCAGATTTTGTAGCAATTTTTATTGCCACTAAGATTCATATTAAATGTCACTAAAAGTTTATTTTGTTGTAGTGTTTTAATGTAGAAAATCCTCAATGTAAAAGTAAAAAGCACGAGTCATCAAGACCAAAGAAAAACACCATTATAATCAACAAAGGATACAAGAGAATCTCCAAATAAGGCACCAAACATTGTTTACAATCAACTAAAACAAAATTGAACACAATTGCTTACAATTGAAAAATAAAAAGATGAAAAAGCTCCAAAATAGAGTTGTTATTGTGAGGCACTTTTCTCCCACTTTAGACTATTTTTTGACAATCTAACCGTTGAATATGAAACATCGTATCTTAGGAACCTGTTGTCCAAGCATCAACTTGATTCAATGGTAAACGAATCTCTTATTGCAATTTAACAAATATTGCTGGATGGATATGCGACATGTAACTTTCTTTTTTCTCTTCTCTTTATATTTTGCTGTTGTTTTCTCAAATTGAGTTATTCTCACTCTATCTTAATTTGACCCTTCTCCACCTGATTAAGTGAGACATAATGAGCTTCCACTTTGGGTCTATTCTCCACATAGGAAAGGAGCCCAAAGCCCAACATGTCCCGCAAGAACAACATCGAGGACTTGCAAATTTTGTGCGAGGTACATCAGTAGAAAAGGCTTTGGCACCACATGCTCTAGCAACAACTCCATGATAGTACTAACACTATTCTCAATGGTGACCTTCAAGGGAAACAGACACGAAGATGAGGATGGCATGAGGAACGACATCGACAAGGGGCAGTGTGGAACATGACAATGGAGGAGAGAGGCGACGAAGGCACGAAGAAAAAGATAGCAACAACAAGAGAGCTTGGTTAACAAAATGGCAAAAGGGATCAATACGGGAGTAGTTTTAAAAATTTATAGGGAATTTAAAATCATTTGTATTAGAATCGGTTTTGTATTCTACCTACAAAATTTATAACCAAGGTTTTGGTCTTCACTTTTGCCTATCCAATTTTACCCCTTAAAAAATAACCTCCACACAACTATAATTCATGATCATCCAATTTTACAATTTTTTTGGTTTTTACCATAAAAATAAGACATAATTTAATTAAAATAGAAAAATCATTGGCAGTTGAAGGAGGATGGAGCAAAGCAACCAATGCATTTCAAAATCAAGGTGTTAATGGCAAATCGAATATGCATTCCAATTCCTCACAGTAGTAGTACTTTCAATTTTCATTCGAATTAAATCTTAGATTTAATTCACCCAACCACTCCATGCAATATTCTAATCGAATTGCAATTTATTTCACTTCACATTCTCTTTCTCTTTCTCTTACATTTTCGATAATTCTATTTATTTTGGAAATAATTATATGCTTTCACATTTTTACTTTATTTTTTCTTTTCCATTTCTACTTTTATCCTTTGTGTGTTGCTGCATTTTGTTAACAACAAGAATGCGAGAGTGAGGGTTACTAGAATAATTAAGAATTAATTATGGGTACTTTTTAGGTTGTGGTGGCAAGGGTTTATTGTAAATTTGTATTTTTAATTTGTAAATCTTGATAATATACTTGATTTGGTTTTTTTTGCACTTCTTAGTGCTTCTGATATATAGGAACGTGAAATTCTCAATAGGTGGTATTTTGCATACTAAAGAGAAAGACTAGGTGAAATTCTCAACTATTAAAAGAATGTATTGTGCTTTTAAATGTGAAAATAATTCATTTATCATGACTTGAATTGAACGAACTTCACCAACTTTAGTGGTAACTTCTAAGTTACCAAGTCATAGAGCATCCTTAGAAAAAATATGTAAGTTTTATTTGGGTATAGTGACTCTCACATGTCAATTTTGTTTGCTGAAATTTATCGCTAGATATCTACATTCTTAACTTACCTCAGTTAAACATTTTTATGATTTTATTACTATATTTTATATTTTATGCAATCTTACAAAAGATACCATTCACAATATTGTGACATATCAAAAACATATTGAAAATCTTCCCCTATCCATATCCATAGTTTTCATGTTAGTATTTTCTTATTTATATTTGTATATTTATTTTTCTATAACTATAGATAAAAGGGATACAAAAGGCTTTGGTCTCCAGTTTTTTAATCTAATTTTACCCTTTATTATTATTGATATTGATGTTTACTTTCTTTCAAAACAATAACTATAAGATGATTACTTTCTTTCAAAATAATAATCCCACAAATAACCTTCGTTAAGTACGTTATTTTCAAAAAAATTATAAACCAAATCCATTCTCACTCTATTCTGAGTCCCAATCCAATGTTTTGTAAGATAGTGTTTTTTTCTCTCACCAAAATTTTCATTTAACGCTATCACCAAATCACACAATTATCATATCTAACTGGGCTGCACATGATTCTTCTGGCAACATCACTCCTTACACTTTCAAGCAATAAACAAAGCATATTTTTTGTCCTAAAATAAGTCAAATCGCGTTACTGAAGCATTCACACAGGATAATGAAATTGACTTACCCGCTTGAATCCTGGTTCCATGACTCATTGCCAATGATGCACATCAATGCCTTCCGTATTTGTTTTGATCGATGAAGAACATTAATACCTTTGATCTTATACTTTCCCGTTCATAGTTTCTAGGTTAGTATTCTCTAATTATCATTTTTATGTGTTTATGAGAATGTGTTATGAGTTGTATAGGAATTGTACTAAACTTTTTTAAAAACTAAATTAAAGTTATATCTGTTTATATATTATTTTGATTTTTTTCTTTTTAGTTTTTTTAAACTTTATTTAAAACTTAATACATATATAAATTCATTTTCATTTTAGTTTTTACACATTTGGATGTGTTAATTTTCTTTAAAATTTAAGAAATTTATTTTAAAACGTATTTATTATTTAATAATAGAATTGATTTAAAAATGTTAATATCTATCTATAACTTCTATGTAACTTCTATAACTTCTACAACTTAAGATTTTACCCTTATTTATGGTTAATTTCTTTTAAAATAATAACTGTAAAATATATCTATGATTTTATCTAATTTTATCTTCTCGCTCTTAGAAATTCCTTCTCCCTCTTTTGTACAATTTTTTTTCCGTTCTCCCTCTCTATGATTTTCTCATTCCAATCGATTCTCAACTTCCCCTTTATTCCAAACTTATCCTCACTCTATCCTGGTATGAATCACATTTGAAAGCAAATTGTATTATATTTTAAGTCATCTTCTTTAACATTCTAATATATTTTTTAATGATTTTCTTTGTTTCTTCTTCTACTCAACATTTTGGATATAGTGACACATGGTGTAAAAGAATAATACTCTGAGCCCGATAAAGACACCATTAAGAAGCATGATTGTGGTCATGACGATTAGTACACCCTTGACGATCATGACTTAGATGAGGATGAATAAAGGACTGAAGACCCACAAGTCCATCAAACAAAAAGTATGTTCTTTTTTCTAAATCATCTACAGTTAGATATGCAAGAAATTAGAATAGAAAGAGTGTAGTTTTGTTTTTCTTCTCTCAGTGATGACATTGCATCAATGTTATTACTTACAAAAAATGGCATGTAACATGTCTACAAGTTATCTGATTCAAAAGTAATAGTAAAAATTACTTTTAAAAGTTTTAAAATTTACAAGGACATAAATAAATTTCACTATATTTGGAGGACATACCTTGCATTGAATTCATTTTAAGTTTAGTCAATAGTAAATTTAAATGTACTTTTCTTTCATATTATGTTTAATCAATTTTTTAAATGCCCAAATTTAAAGTATGTTTGTTTCTTATTTTGAATTTTATTTTCTAATTTATAGATTTATATTTTAAAATTTAAAATTTTAATATATTTTAAAAAATTTAAATATATTTATAAATATCTAATATTATTTTAGTAAATATTATAAATAAAAAATATTACAATTCAACCATGAAGCATTTGATTTATGTTATCCAAATAATATAATCACCATGTTTGAGTGAACTTAAATGTGTATCTTAAATTTATTCTATTTTTTCAATGAAATTAGGTTTACTAAATTAAATGTGTTTCTCAACTTTAATAATTTTTTTTCCATGTAATTATGTTAATTTTAAAAGTTGTTTTTAATATCGCATATTTATTTTGTAGTGTTCAACTCTTTTGTATTAACTAAACTTTGGAAAATGGTGAAAAAATTGTTATCTAAAAAATTAGAAAGGTAATATAATAATATGGTTATGAAAATATTTTATATGTGTCAATTTAATAGATATAAAATATAATTTTAACATTTACTCATTTAAATCAATTCTAACTCATATTTTTCTCAATATTAAGACACTTGAAAAAGCAAGATCGACTAATATTTGTTATATTAACAACTTTCATGCAAAATAAGATATATATCTCCATTTTTTAGGTTATGGTTATTTCTTTAATAAACTAGCTAGAGTAAATTGTT
Source organism: Cajanus cajan (assembly GCF_000230855.2). Classification (NCBI taxonomy): domain Eukaryota; kingdom Viridiplantae; phylum Streptophyta; class Magnoliopsida; order Fabales; family Fabaceae; genus Cajanus; species Cajanus cajan. Next base: position 10,206,816 of record NC_138526.1, on the reverse strand, counting down.
AGAAAATGGCTACATATATTATTTGTAGTATTTATATTAGCTATTTACATTTAGTTGGACTCAATAAAAAGTGATATAATTTTAATGAGCTTTTAAACTATTAATAGGAAAAATTGATATGGACCCAAATAAGTGAAAATCAGATTTGGCCCGTTAGGGGTTAATAGGAACCCTAATAGGTTTAAAATCGTAAAGATAGTCATGGTCTTCAATATGCCAAATTAGAAACATACATCTCTCTGTCTCCCCATCAGAAGAGGAATATCAAGTCCCGTTGAAAAATCTAGTGAGTTGGTTGAGGAAAATCATTGTACCAAAAGGGTATTATGCTACAACCATTAGTCAACGTCAATGAATACAAGTATGTGTTTCTAACCTTAACTCTGTAAACTGACACAACAATTCTTAATATTGATTAATGGAAAATTTCTATTTGGATTAAGAAATTTATCCCAACAAGTGGTATCAGAGCCGCTATTGTTGTTAGGTTATGAGGTTTTACAACGTATTATTACAAATTTTTTTTTTGTGATAGAAATTGAATGAATCAATATTTGATTTGTGCTTTGTTTACATGATTTGATTCATATATCGTATATAGTTTTTTCTATTTTTTTTTATTTTGTTTCATTAACAGTACGCATATTTGAATGCGTTGGTTGTATGATAGCTCCAATTTAGTTTAATTGGTTGTATGGATACATGATTGATTAAAATTTGAATTTTTTTATTTATATTAATGGGATCGAATAAAATGATTATTTTAATTATTACAGTTTTTTTTATTATGATTCTTATATCTCTCGATCATTGATATTTTGCTCAAATTTGAATTGATAATTTTGAAATTGGTAGATGTTGCATGCTTGTATCAAATTTTTTTATATCAAATTTGAGTACGAATTAATTTTGATAGATTATAGACTCTCTTTATTTATTAATTTGTCTAGTGATTTTTTAATTAAATTAATTGATGTAATATATTGTCAAAGCAATCCCTATTATAAAAATTAACTTAATTAAAATTACAATAGATGTTAATATGAGATTATTTATGCAATTTGTGCTCGTCCCAAAGGAAGACACAATTTTACTAAATAATAATTAACATGCATGTGATCAGAAATATGTGACAATTATAAAGTTATAATTATGTGAATAATAGTCAGTCCAAAGAAAGATTATTATTTGACAGAATTAATTGTCAATATTTGATCGTTGCATTGAGAGTATCACTTATAAATCAATTTGTATGTCCAAAAATAAATAATTAATATTGTGTTAAGTATCTTGTAATAGGTCTATTATATAAATAACCTGGATATTTTACACTAATTTTTACTTTTTTTTTTATGAAATCAATTCTCACTTATTTTCTTCCATTTCCCTCAATTTTTTCTCCTTCTTCAAACAAAGCATAAAAGTATAGGAATTAAAAAATATATATTTTAATCATAATCAAATTAAAAATTATTACAAAAAAATAAAGGTTTTGAAATAATTTGTAAATAAAGTCTACTGTATGAGCTGTTGAAGATGACACGACTGCAGAGAATGGTCAGGTTCTTGTGGTTGCTCAATAGAAGTTGAGAGAGAAAATCAATTGTTCATGTTTGAAATTCTTTTGTTTCCTTTGTTCGGTCTCAGATTACGTACTTCTTTTCACAATGTATTCTCCATTTGCACGCGAACTCTATCATGTCAAATAATACTTACAGATTTCAACTATCTACCAATTGAAATAGATTTTGTTGGTTATAATTTTAAAATTTAATTGGAAGTTACTACATCAAGATGCATATTTAGTAATATTAGAAAAATGTTATCAAATTATATAAGTAAATTTTGTTAATATAATTTTGTGACATTTTATCAAATAATAAAAGTTACGTTACTTATAAAGACTATTAGTAACATTTGTATATATTAATTACAACATTTTAAGAATGTTATAAAAGATATTTTTATAACATTTTAACAATATTATTAAATTTTTGTAAATTTTAAAATAATAATTAATTTTAATATAATGATATTGTCACTTATACTTTATACCATCTATCGATAAATTTTTTAAAGTTGAAAAGCATCCTAAATTAGTCACCTTAAAAATCTAGATCAAATAAAAAAGTTCATTTATCTTTAGCTTCACACTAAGGTTATGTATACTTTTTATATGTGTCATTCTTTAATTCTGTGATACCCATTTTACTCCAACATATATAATAAAATAAAATAAAGAATAAATTATTTTAATCTTGGATAAATGGTCCATATATAAAACATCACCAATTATTTGACTAATTTGAAACTAACATTTATAAAATTTAAATCTTGCAATTGTAATGAACAAAAGAAATTGTTAATCTAAGTCCCTTGTCCCGATGTCACACTATCAAAGCAACCCACACTTCAACAATCGACACCTTGAGTGCCATGCGCATCAAGATTGTCCTCATCTAAAACAATAAAAAAAAAATATACGATGAGAAAAGAACATTTATATACATGTCACAAGAAGAAGTTCCAACCAACACAACCTAGTCCAAATAAATATATAAATAAATTTCATCCAATCATGCCTCATTAAATCAATTCCAAATTTATTCAATTCAATCACCACATCACAATATAATGTGCATTATGAACACATGCACACCGATGCTCATGCATCCCAAATATGCACCATGAACACACCTAAACCAATGCTCATGCATCCCAAATATGCATCATGAACACACCTACACCGATGCCCATGCATCACAACCTCCTATGAAGAATTGACTCAGAGTGCTGCACAATAGGCGAACCTTATGAATCTCCTCAAGCACCGCCTTGCACTTACCCACTATTATACACCACACATGCCAATGAATATATGAGTGTAACATACATTCCTTATTATACATTACACAGGCCAAGGTAATGCATTTCCCTATTATACATCATACAAGCCAAGGCGGTTACCCTTATATATTATACATTCCTGTTATACACCATATAGGACAGGGTAATGCATATGCGTCTATCGATGGTCATACCATTTCACATTCTCATCCATGTCAATGCATCATACATCTAGTATACTCATTCAACCAATGCATTACACACGCAAACATTCCTATGCAAACCAATGCACAACATTCTCATACATACCATCCTATAATTCACATCCAATTCCATTCCATCCAGTATACATCATTTATATATATATATATATATATATATATATATATAGAGAGAGAGAGAGAGAGAGAGAAAGGGAGAGAAAGAGAGATGAAGGTTATAATAATACCGGTATAACTTTTACTAAGTGTTCCTGTAAGAAACACTTCTACTGATCTCTTTGATGACTGATCCCTAAGGTTTGAGGTGCTGACTGAATCTCTGCTCCAAGTGATGGGGAGGGTACCTGCAAAGGCACTCCAACGCTCAAGTAAGTATTCGGTACAGAGCAATAAGGCTACAATATGAAATGATCATACCTATCCTATTAGTCGCATCAATGCTGTATTTATAGTGATGTTTTTGGGCCTCATGGGACTTTTGGGGTAATGGGCTGATTATAGTAGGTTTTATTTCTTGATTATAGCTGACATGGATTTTCATTGTGAATCTATGATTAACATAATTCAGATAACAAGGGGTGGTTCGACTTCTATCTCGGTCGAGTACCCCTTCGAGGTATCTACAGGCCGAAGCGTGTACTCAGTCCTTTTGGTTCCGAAATAGGGCCCAAGCTTTTGTGGCTTGTGGCTGTTCGGGTCGGAATGAAGTCGAAGGGGTGTTTGGTCATGGTGATGGCCAAAGGGTTGGTTTGGTGTTCGGTCAATGTTGAGGTTGAGGACCTGTTTGGTCAGCATGAAAGTCAAAGGGTTGTTATGGTCCCCGGTACACTAAGTATTATACCACTCAATAACTTTATATTAAATGTGTATTTTGTAAATTCAACCATTAGATTGAAAGTTTTTTACTCTTATATCATATATACAAATTTTTATGTTAATCCAAGATGATTTGATACTTCATTTTTATAAAACAAAATTGACGTAATATATTCATTTTAAAATATAATAAAATATGAGCACTTTAATTACCTTCAAGTTGTTGTTCAATTTTAACAAAATTAGATATAAACATATAAAGTGATATGAACTTTCAATCTAACTGTTAGATTTACAAAATTCACATTTAATACGAAGTTATTGAGTGATGTAATACTTAGTAAAAGTTACACTGGTGTTATTATAACCCTCCTCACACACACACACACACACACACACACGCACATATATATATATATATATATATAAACATAACCAGCATTAAACATTTCCAATAGAACATATTAGCCTTTTAGGCCTGTGCCCGGTGAAACTACTGTTTGGCTGGCGCTAAGCTCAACCTAAGAGCTCTATTTCTCGCCCATGCCAGGTGACAAGAAATCTCACATGGCGCTAAGGCCTGTTAGAGACTGCCTCAAAGGAATTATGCTTGAGATGAAATAACCCACACTTGGCCCAAACCTTCTAGGTTTCACATTCATCACTATGAATGTGAGCCTGACACAAAGAACCAAGCCCGACATGAACGCGATTCTTTGCAACCCAGAACGCGAACATAACATCCAAAAATGCATCAACCATCAATCAAACAATATACTAACATTCCAATTGGTCAAAATTCATCTTTTACATACTCAATTACATTATGCGGTCTCAATTTCCCAAAAAACATACATCAATTAAAAAAACCCTAATCCCTTATGAACCATAACTCATAGGCACTTTTCAAACAATTCAATCTCATGGTAGAGACGACCTCAAAGGAATTACATCCGGTGTGAAATAATCCACGCCTGGCGCAAACCTTCTGAGTTTTACATTCAACACTATGAATGTGAGCTTGACATGAAGAACCAAGCCCGACATTAATGCAATTCTCTACAACCCAGAATGCGAACAAAACATCCAAAAATGCATAAGCCATCAATCAAATAATATACTCACATTCCAATTGGTCAAAATTCATCGTTTACATGCCCAATTACATTATGTAGCCTCGATTTCCCAAAAATATACATCAATTAACAAAATCCCAATCCCTCAAGAACCCTAACTCATAGGCACTTTTCAAACAATTGAATTTCACATTCAAGACATCCATTTTAACAATTAATGCAAGAAATATATGAAGTTTAGTGAAAAACACATAGAAGGGGGGTTGAATGTGTGTGTACGAAGGATTTTAAAAACGTTTTTGCAAAAGTGCTACTTTCCGTTAGAAAATAATATTTCAACTACGTAAGGAAAGTGCAAGATTGATTAAAAGGAACTTTGCGTCCAAGGATCTATCGTCTGTTCAAAAATGGTTTCCTCAGTCAAACAAATACAAGTTCGTCTAAATATTATTTAGAAAATAGGTAGCAGTAGACAAAATTTTTCAGAGTGATAAGTCAATATGAGTAAAACTGCGTTTCTAAATCAAATAACAATGCACAGAGTTTAGAAAAGGAACTTTGCGTCCAAGGATATATCGTCTGTTCAAAAATGGTTTCCTCAGTCAAACAAATACAAGTTCGTCTAAATATTATTTAGAAAATAGGTAGTAGTAGACGAAATTTTTCAGAGTGATAAGTCAATATGAGTAAAACTACGTTTCTAAATCAAATAACAATGCACATAGTTTTTATACTGGTTCACTCATTCTGAGCTACATCCAGTCTCCTTCAACTAAAGGGTTCCACTAATCACAATGGATTACAAGTATTATTAACCACTTCTGGTTCGTCAACTTCACTCGTTGACACTAGTATTCTTAAACTACTTCTGGGTTCCCAAGTATTCTCAACCACTCCTGGTTCTTCAACTTCACTTATTGACGTTAGTATTCTTGAATCACTTCTAGCTCTACAAGTATTCTTTTGCTAGCCTCTTCAGGCTTTACAAACGATAGATGTTTTGAGTGTGTTTGTAACTCTCATAGAGAGGATAGAATGGTTTCTACACTCACTAAGGTTTTCAACCTTAGTTTTACAAGAATGTGTTTAAAGTATGTATGTAACTCTCACAGAGAGGGTAAAATAATTTCTACACTCATTAAGATAAACTATCTTAGTTTTACACGAATATTCAACTTTGCACAAAAAGAGAGGTGAGATTGTTTTGACACCTATTTTTGCTTATTGCTTGTTGCTTTTCTTCTCTCTTTCTTTTCTTCTCAGATCTTGATATTTATAGCCATGTGATAAATCTGCCCATTGCTTGAATTTGAATGTGTCCGTTGAGGCAAAACTTTATGTTGGTGCAGATAAACATTCGTCATGGATACACAGATCTTTCTCATTTAATGTGTTTGATTTTGCATTAAATGCTTTGCTTGCTAAATCTGTGTTACGTGAAGTCTTTTGCATAATTTGTTCTCTTTTATTTCTGACTTCAATCATAACCTAGGTATGTTTTTCCTTTTGCCTTTATTGTAGTTGTGAAGGCCTTGTCTTTCTCTGAAAAGTAGGTGTACTTTCCCTGACACATGCAACTTTGACTTGTGCATTCACGCTCTTCAATTTTTTCTTTCTTTTCATTCCTTTGATAACTCCGTGTGCTTTTCTTGTGAGTGGAGATGATATATGATTTTCTTTGTTATGACTAGTTGACTTTAAATGCTTTTCATCATGCTTTGTTTGCGTCTAAAAATTTGAGTCTCCGTCTAAGGGTTAGACTTTGACATTTTCATCTCGTCTAATCAGTCTTGAGGGTGAACGACTTTTATTCCGTCTGGAATGTTTCTTTGTCTTGCGTTATCCAACGACTGATGATTGTTTTGTTGACTTTTATGTGGTTGACCATTGAGCTTCATCTTATGTTTATTTGGTGCTGAACCAACTTTGTCTTGGTCTTGTTTTGCTCTTGTTTCTGATTTCTTATATTGCGCTCTGGATTTGTTCTTGGCATATCTTTGTTTGGTATTCATTGTCGTCTGGTGCGCAAGTTATGATCCTTCTTTCATTTAGCTTGATTTGTCTGATCTTTGTTTTGCTCGATCCTCCTTCATGCTTTAGTTTTTCCTGTTCTTATACATATCTGAAACATTACTACACAGATTAGTAATAACAATATGTATTATATTTGTCATATTCAAAACCTTGCTGGGAATTGCTTCGTCTGACTTAACAATATAATCAAAAATCCACATAGAAATTATTAAAATTATTAAACATACAAACAGAAATAGATATAAAATTCCTAATAATTTTAGGGACCTTTCCCTCTACCCATTCCTTCTTACAACTACGCGTATGAAAATCCCCTTTTCCCATATACCTTGTTATGTTATTCTGAATAATTCTGATGCAAATGGAGATTGTTCCTGAGCACCCCTCCTTTAGCGCTCTTTATTTTTCCTCTCCTTTTCTATTACTCCTTCAGAATGCCAAAATGCGACACAAATTTAACTTTGTCTGATCCCTTTCTTAAAATAATCCATTGCACCGAGTCAACCTAACCCGTTTCTCTTCTTGACTCACTTCTCTTTTTCCCAAAATAATAATCAAATATACAAATAAATAGTTATATAATACAAAATACTTTTTCCCCAATAATAAATAAAAGGCTTAAATATGTTTTTAGTCCCTCAAATTTAGGGTAAATCTGTTTTTGGTCCCTCAAATTTAAAATTGTTGTTTTTAGTCCCTGTAATTTCAAAAAATCTTATTTTAGTCATTATATTCAAATTTTGTTAAGAAATTTATCAAACATTATTGCATAAAATCTACATATTCGTGTCCCTATTAGTGAAAATATCATATTAAATCTGGTTGATATTGCATAATTGTCTTAATTAGCCACTTTTAAATATATTATTGGTAACTTAAGGAACTAAAATAAGATTTTTGAAAATTACAGGGACTAAAAACAACAGTTTTAAATTTGAGGGACCAAAAACAAATTTGCCTTAAATTTGAGGGACTAAAAACATATTTAAGCCTAAATAAAATATTTCAAACCCAAAATATAATAATATATATAATTTTAATATCAAAATATCCTATAAAATCAACCCTATAAATTTTATAATAAAATATATAATTAATTTAATTGTAAAAATATAGGGGTTGTATCTCATCTCGACCCCTAAGTTATCTTTTAAAATATATAAATAATTATTTAAAATGTTAATAAAAATACTTATTGAATATGTACAAAATAATTATTTAAAACGTATGAAATAATATTCTCCTATAATAATAAAAATAATTTTGAACAAATATCATATAATAATAATAATAGTATTTTTGAAAAATGGGTGTTACAAATTGATGTGGGATTTTAATTTGGAGGAACAATTAGAAATTGGATAGGTATATTTTTTATGTGTCATTCTTTTACTTGATGTGAATCTTGAATTTTGAGAAGTAATTAGAAAAAATAATATATTAAGATAAAAAATGTTACTAAATTTCACTACCTAACATATAACTCACACCCCAGAATATGATTAATCACTCCCTTCTTAACTCATTAATGCTAGATGAAGGTTGTAGAACTCTTGGATGATCTCCTTCTTGTTTTCTAAGTAGTTCTTCTAATAGAGACCCATGGGCCAAGGGCCCAACTACTAGGGCTATGGCCAAGAGGATACATGAAGAATGGGCCAATGCTAAAGAAAAGCCCATAGTTCTTTTTAGTTGGGCTATAACCTAAAGCCCAAGTAGTTTAGGTTTAGGCCCAATGGGCTTGTACTTTCTTGGACCTTGTATTTTGGGTCACTTAGGATAGGTGTGATTTTCAGCCATGTAATTGGACCATGTGGACGACCATGTGAGGAGGTGCACATGGTGTGACACAAATCCACTCTAAATGAGACTTAAATCACATGAACATTCACTCACCATGTGGGTTCCAAATTTGGTGCCGTGAAGCAGGGGAGAATTCAAATTTGAATTCTTTTTGGCGCCAAGGGTTAATATTAACCATACCATGGTTTAATATTAACTCTTGGTCTAGTAGCTTCTCAAGCACATTTCCTAAAACCTATAAATCTCTAGGATCCGAGTAGATCTCCACTTTTGGCATTTATGAGATTCATTTCTTCTAAATTTGAATCCCCACCGAAAGTCACTTTTCTCTCTTCCAAGGAGAACTCTCTCCTTCTCATCTCCTTGAGCCTCCCTCTTTGGAGCTTTAGGAGTTCTTGCTGGGATCGCTAGCAACATTGGATCATCATTGATTCTCCAAGCTAGTTTTGGCCTTGAAGATCCTCTTGGTTCAAGCTTGAGAATTCTTTCAAATTCGGTCAAGAAGCATGCTAAATAGGAGCTTCATCAAGTGGTATCTTGATGGAGGAGGCCCATGGGCCAAGGGCCCAACTACTAGGGCTATGGCCAAGAGGATTCAAGAAGATTGGGCCCATGCTCAAGAAAAGCCCATCACACTTTTCAGTTGGGCTTTGACTCAAGCCCAAGAAGACTAGGAGTAGTGTAGGTTTGGGCCTTTGGCTTGTATTGTATTTTGGGCCTTGTATTTTGGCCACTTAGACTAGGATTTTCATTTCATGGTCATTTGGATTTAGGGTTAATTTAGGTTAGCATGTGCATCTTCATTTGCATGTAATTAGTATGGCATTTGGAATGCATTTTGGCCATGTGCACACATGCACATGGTGTGACCGAAATGCAACTCAAATGGATACCAAATCACATCCAAATGAGTGCACATGGAGGAGGTGACCGGTTGGCACAAAAATTTGAATATTTGAATTCAAATTTTGGCACCTAAGGCTAAGTAAACCATACCATGGTTTTACTTAACCTTAGGTTAACCCAACGTGCACCTTGACCTAAGTTTACCTATAAATTCCTTCTTGGCCGAGTTTGTAAACACTTTTGGAATTAATTGAATGAGAATTCTTCCTTTGAAATCTCTCCTCCGAAAGTCTCCTTTAGCCTAAACTCTACCCTACTTGAGATCCTCTCCTTGTAGAGTTAGGCTTCATCACTTCTATCCGAGAATAGCTAGGTTATGCTTGGCTACACTTGTTCTTCTTGGAGCTTCTATTCCTTGCTATCCTTCCAAGGATCCGAGAAGAGTTGAAGAGCATTCCTTAAGGTTTTCTTCAAGAAGTATGATGGAATAACACTAAGGCCAAGATGTCCAAGAGGTGATGTATTGAAGGAAGCAAAAGGAATGGGTTAGTGTTGAAAAACCATAGGAGGAGTGAGGCCACTTTTGGACCTTAGCTCCTAAGTTCTTATTAGCATAGCATTTATTTTTATTCCTATTTTGCCCTTATCTTTGATTCCAAAATTACCCTTGTACTTTGGGGTATTTTAGTCATAGAATTTATTTTACTTGTATTTCCAATTTTACCCTTGTATTTTGGGGTGTTTAGGACTTAGAATTTATTTTCCCTTGTATTTCCCATTTTACCCTTGTATTATGGGGTGCTCTAGATGATTAGGGTTTTTAATTTTGGGCTAGGGTGTTAATTAGAGGGTGACGCATATTTTTGGTGCCTATTGGGTCTATTTTTGGTGTTAGAAAGTCTTAGGCCCAAGTGGAGGGCAAAGGTTAGATGGTATTATCATGCACCTAGATATAGCCAATCTAAACCGAAAGATTCCATCCTTGGCCACCAAGTTGCATCTAGGGTTCATTTGCATTTCATTTGGAATGCATTTGCCTACTCCAAATGCAACCCTAGATGCCTCTCCTCCTATAAATACCCAATGCACCACACCTTGTAAATACTTTTGGAATTTATGATATTAAGAGAGCCTTTGTGCCTTAATATTTTTCCTTAGTCCCCTTGGTCATTTCGGCCACCTATCCTTCTCATCTTCACCGTGAGTGTTCTCACCTTTAGGAGTGGCCTTCATCCATCAATGAAGTGAGCAAAAACCCTAGAGTACCACATTAGCATTTCATCAAACACCTAGCCTCCATAAACACCATTCACCCATCTCCATCTCCAAGGCTAGAAACCTTGAGTTCCATGATCCAAGGAGTCCGGTCATCCCTCTTTCATGCTCTTAACTCAATCCATGCAAGAAGGGTTTCCATCATGTGGTTTCTAGAGCCAATGGTTCTTCAAGGGTAATCTCTAGTCTATTTTAAGTCTTTTAAAAATTCGGTCATGTCATGGTGTCTTCTTGCTTGTCTTGAAGTTGTGCTTGATAGATCATATTCATGCTATATTCTCATGGTCTATGTGTCTTGTTTTGTTCATTGATTCATGCCATAAATTTCCTTATGAATCATCTTGGTGCCTAGGTTTCTTTGTAGGATTCGTCCATTTTTGTTTAAGTTTGGGTGGCTGGAAAATTTTGTGCATGATAAGAAAAATGATGATCATGTGTTTTTATTTTATAATCTATTAAGTTTTGTCATAAGAGTATGATTCTCCCTAATTTTTCTTGAAGGGAAAATCCAAATACACATGCCTAAAGACTTTCATGATCAAAATATGATATGCATGCTATATGTTTGTTGAAATGGCCGTGGGATTTAGAGTGCTTTAGAGAGTCAATCATGCATGCTAATTAGTCCTAGCATGTTCCTTGATTTTTAACCATTCATGTGTGATTTGTATCTTTGCACATGTTGCAAAAATCGGCCATCTTGCTTTCCTTTTCCATTTGCACTTAATATGAACATGTTTTGCTTGATAATTTGAGGTTGAAAAGTGATTATATGTGCTTATTTTACTGCTGGACTTTATTACACAAAAAGCTCAAAGAAACTAAAATTATTGACTCATTAAGCCATTACTAATTGCTAAAAGGATACTCCAAATTTTTTGCTAATCAAAATCAACAAACACAAGTGTAAAACCCAAGCAAAGGAGGAATATTAATATAAAAAAAAGCAAGAAAGTGGCTGGACATTATCATTAAAAAAAAAAAGTGCCAAAACAAGTGAAAAAAAAAATGCAAACAAAAGGGATCCTTTGCTAGACTTGTGGACTTTTGGACAATTTTTCCTACCTTAGCAATTGGAGTTATTCTTTGGACCTTTGGACTATGTTTTAGTGGCTGAATGAGACTTTAAAATTTAACATGTTAAGTGCAACATTTTATCAAACACTTTCTACTCAATTCTAGTGCCATTCTAGGAATTAATCTTTTGAGTACTTGCCTTTCTTAATGTGCCTTAATTTTATTTTTTGTGTCTTCTTTCTACTCTTAAGTTTTGTCACATATATCTCTACTTGAGTTTAGCCTTTTTAATTGTGCCTTTTTAGTTTTATTTCTTTGGACTCTTGTACTCTTGGGTGGTTTCTTCTTGATCTAGGTGTGGAAAGCTCCTAAAACTCATCACATACACTTTTGGTGAATTGATTGGAGGAGCTGTCCGATTTGATTCCAAGACCTTTGGAAGGATTTCTACTATCAAAAAGAGTGCGTACACATTGAGAGGCTAACTTTTGGTTGTTCCTTGTGAAGGGGTGACAAGTGGGAGACTAGAAGACTCAATTTCTTGAATTGTTTTATCTTTTGCACCATTTCTTTTAGGCCACTTGTATTTGGCCTTTGTTTATTCATTTTTGGTTTGTAATTGGCCATTTCTAAACCTCTTCACTTTGGTTTTAGTTCGTGTAGTTGAAGGTGATTTGAAAACCTTCACCTAGGACTTCGACTAGAGTATGTTTTAAGTGCTTTCCTTTTGCATGTTTTATAGTTTTTGGTAGTATAATTGTTAGGGTTTTAACTTTGCTTCCAATTACGTTTAGAAGGCTTGCTTTTTCCTACTAGGGGTAACGTGCACACACACACTTTATTGTTGTGCCAACTTGTTTTGTGAGAAAAGTGGAAAAGGCTTTGTGATTTTTACTTGAAAAGGCTTGGTTCTTAAGTGATTCCTAGTAGTCCACCTCCCTTTGATAGTTCACTTTGTACACTTAGGCCTTTTCCTACCTATCTTGCACCTTGAAAAACCTTTTTGAAAACCTTTTATCACTCACTCTTTGTGAAAACTTTTTCAACCTTTTTTGAAAACAACTTTGTGAAAACCTTTTTGATCAAAGATGAGTGATCATTCTAGTGTACATGGTCATAATTCTTGTAGCACTAGGTCTAGTGTTAGAGATGAGATTAGAAAGTGATCGAAGCCGTATCCGGTCAAATAAATACAATTAAATGTAGTACTAGGAAGTGACTCCTAGGTCATCTCCCAAGGACCTTCTTTTACTGTTAAAGGCTTAAACACACGAAGTGGGGGGGGGGGGTTTGGTTCAGATTTTTAGTTTATAACAAAAGAAAACGAAATAACGCAGCAAGTAAAATAGATTGGCTCCTTGTTCGGATTGTAACTCTTTTATCCCTGGTTCTCAAAGATTACTCTATTAACCACTTAATCCTTGTTCCATCCGAGTTAACCAACTAAGTGAAGATTAACTCAAGATTTCCCTACACGAATTAAGCAAACGTATACAACATCAACCTCTTCACAGATTAAGCAACTGTGGCATTGAAGCACAGCCCATTAAGCATGGACACAGAGGTACAATGGAGAAGAACAAAGCAGAACAGAGATAGAAAAATATACCCAACCTCAAACAGAGATTACAATCCACAACAAGAAGCCAACCAGTGTTTTTAGCCTTCCATTTAAACGGAAACAAAAATGAAATTACAAACAGAAAGTAAAACAAAAACAGAAACGAAAATGCAAGGAAGAGAAGGAAAACGAAATGGCAGCTCAGAGAAGCAAAACATAAAGGAAGCAGAACAGGGAAGCAAAACGTAAAACTCAGCTGAAAGCAAGAAAAACGTGAATAATAATGGAGTTTTTGAGCAGAGAAATAAAACATTCAGCACCTCAAGAGACCCCCCAACGTAAAAACTAAAAGAAAGAGAAGCTAAAAACGTCCAGAATAATGAAGGGGGCTACTGTTCATGTGGTCACATCAGACCCCTCCCCTAGTGGCTGCCAAGTCAGCCCTAGCCTAGACCTAAAATGACCTAAAATGAGATTGGGCCCCAAAACAATTGCATGTCTGACCCAATAACAATAAAATAGCCTAAAAACTAAAAATGAATGCTGAGGTGGAAAATGGTGCAGCAGTGACGTGGCAGATGACGTGGCAGCTCCACTTGAAGTCCAAAAATTAATTCCAAGCCCAGATAATTTATGAAACTGCCCTAAAATAAAAATTTGGAATAATTAGATTCAGAAAATTCAAATTAGTTAAAATATGAATTACCGGTCCAATTAAAGCCCAAATAGAAAACAGTGCAGATAATCAACAATTAAGTGCAAATCAGAGATTAAAATAAGTACAAAAAGGTAAGAAAATAGGAGAAAATAATGACTCATCAAATTCCCCACACTTAGCCTTTTGCACTCCTGGGCAAAATCAAAAAGTAGAGCAAGGAACAATTCCAGAGACAACAAAGAGAGTGACACAATAGGAAGAAAGAAAAACAAAAATACACAGAAGACAACAAACAGATTTACACAATCCTCAATGAATCCTAGGAAAAGAAAAGGAGTAGAAAACATCCAACATGCAAAGAGTCAGAGAAACCAGATACTTATCAAAATCATCCAAGCATTTCAAAACATGGCAAGACAATCAATCAGCTCAAGAGGTGAATCAAAAGCAACAGAGCCTTACTAGATGCACTATATCATTGTATCTCTCAAGTGTCTAGGCAACTGTATACTCTCAAAGCACTCATGAAAACAAGCAACAGATAGACTTGGCAAGCCGCTAAAATCAACACCCAACAAACATGCACATAAGGATCAAAAGGTCTTTTTAGGGTTGTAATGAGGCCAAGGACAGGGTAGAGGAAAATATATGGGATAAGTAACTACAACCAGAGGAACTAGAGGAGCAATGGGGAATAAGTCGAGAATGCACACAAGAAACAAACCCAAAAACCTCTAATGACCTCTATGATGATCAATCCTTTGTCTCTTGCCTCGAACAACTTCTTTTTTTTTTTTTTTTTTTTTAAGGAACAGTATGTAGTGAACAGTATATACGAAAATTCGAAATGAGATAAGAAAACATGCAGAGAAGTAAAATGTACAGCATAAGGAAGGAATCAACTAGCCAATATACATCATCCAATGAAACATACACACACCCCCACACTTATTCAAGAACTTATTCCCAAAACAATTCCAAAGCTCCAAAACTCCCTAAGGTTAAGGTAATCATGGTTTTTCGCTTAAGGCTTGTAATGAGCTTCAAACAAAGAAGGGGGAAATAGGCTCAACAGGGGTTATCAGAGGAGTTAATTCAAGGTAGGCTTATTTGGCTAGAGGCTTATGAGAATCAAAATGCCTTAATCATATCCAAACATGGATGTGAATCAAGAGTTATCAAACAGAGTCAAGACAAGGCAACTGCACAAGCAATCAAGAGGCATAACACACAAGAAAGAACAGAGAGTGGCTCAAATCCTCACACAGGGTATATCTGTCACAATTAAAACAACCTCTCAAACCTCAAAATCATCTTTCCAAGCAGAGAAAAATAGGGATTTCAAACCATATAGTATCAAAAAACTCCTATCCAAGAATGAAGTCAGTGCCTACAAACAATCAAAACCCAGAAATCACAGAGAAACATGCAAAGCTGTACAGAACACCTAAACATAAAACCTAAAATAACAAATAAACCCTAAAAGCATGTAACCAAAACAAAACAGTTCCCCCCCACACTTAAATCACACATTGTCCCAATGTGGCCCAAATAGAAGATCAGAGCAATCAAAACAAGTAATAAATCTGGACAAGTGCAATAAAAGTAAAGAAGGAGAAGGGGAAAGAAAACTCCCTAAGTCATGGTGGGAGAGTAGCGGGGTCGAGCAGAGACATCTCCTCTTCAACTGCATTCAACAAGGATGGATTGCTGAGGAAAGGCTTCAGACGGTGCCCATTAACTTTGAAGATCTTGTCTGTGGATTCACTTTTGACCTCAACTGTACCATGAGGAAAAACATTAGTGACAACAAAAGGTCCAATCCACTTAGAACGTAACTTACCACCCATGAGTCCGAGCCGAGAATTGTACAAGAGAACTTTCTGGCCAACCACGAAGTCCTTCCTAGCTATCAAGCTGTTATGGAACTTCTTGGTTTTCTCCTTGTAGAACTTAGAGTTCTCATAGGCTTCAAGGCGAATCTCATCAAGCTCACTCAGTTGCAACATTCTTTCCTCTCTAGCCTGATCAATAGAGAAGTTGCAGGTCTTCACAGCCCAGTAGGCTCGGTGCTCTATCTCCACAGGAAGATGACATGCTTTGCCAAAGACAACCCGATAAGGAGACATCCCTATGGGTGCTTTGTAAGCAGTCCTATGTGCCCAGAGAGCATCCTCTAGCCTATTGCTCCAATCTTTTCTGTTGGGCTGCACAATCTTCTCTAAGATCCTCTTTATCTCCCTGTTTGAAATTTCAGCTTGCCCATAAGTCTGGGGGTGGTAGGGTGTAGAAATTCTGTGCACTACCCCGTACTTCTTGAGCAAAGCCTGCATGGATATGTTACAAAAATGGGTGCCCTGATCACTAATAATGGCTCTGGGTATTCCAAACCTGCAGAATATGTTAGATCTGACAAAATCCACAACAACCCGAGCATCATTAGTTCTGGTGGCTTTGGCTTCCACCCATTTTGAAACATAATCAACAGCAAGGAGAATATATGAAAAACCAAAAGAGACAGGAAAAGGACCCATGAAATCAATACCCCAGACATCAAACACCTCACAGAATAGCATGGGCTGTTGAGGCATCTGCTGTCTCCATGTAAGGGATCCTCCTACTCTCTGACACTGCTCACAAGTGCTACAAATCTTCCACGCATCTCTGAAGATGGTGGGCCAGTAGAAACCACAATCAAGCACCTTGCGAGCTGTCCTCTGAATGCCTAGATGGCCACCTGGTGCAGAAGAGTGACAAAACTGCAGGACCGAATAGATCTCATGATCTGGTATGCATCTCCTAATGACCTGGTCACTGCACAACTTCCACAAATAGGGGTCATCCCAAATGTAATGCTTAGAATTACTCTTAATTTTATCAATTTGAGCTCGTGATGCTAAGGGAGGAAAAACATAAGCAACTAAAAAATTAACAATATTTGCAAACCAAGGGGTGGTAGAAGCAGAAACAGAAGAAACAGTTAACAAATTTTCATCAGGAAAATTATCCTGGATGGGCAAGACGTCAGCACTATCCTCAGCTCTCTCAATCCTACTGAGATGGTCTGCCACTAAATTCTGAGCTCCACTCCTGTCCCAGATGTCCAAATCAAACTCCTGCAGCCAGAGCATCCACCTGATCAATCTGGGCTTTGACTCAGCCTTTTTTAGTAGGTACTTTAGAGCTGCATGGTCAGTATAGACAATAACACGAAAACCAAGCAAATAAGATCTTAATTTATCAAGAGCAAAAACAATGGCCAGAAGCTCTTTCTCAGTGGTAGTGTAATTTGCTTGGGCAGCGTCCGAAGTCCGGGAAGCATAATATATCACTCTGGGCAACTTGTCAACTCTCTGTGCCAGGACAACCC
The DNA here is from genome assembly GCF_000230855.2 of Cajanus cajan. Classification (NCBI taxonomy): domain Eukaryota; kingdom Viridiplantae; phylum Streptophyta; class Magnoliopsida; order Fabales; family Fabaceae; genus Cajanus; species Cajanus cajan. Next base: position 10,189,292 of record NC_138526.1, on the reverse strand, counting down.
CCAATGCATAATTAGATGCATCACACATTAGCTCGAATGGGACTGTCCAATCAGGTGCCTAAATGATTGGAGTAGTGGTCAGTGCTTCCTTGAGGCAGTCAAAAGCCTGTTTACACCTGTCATCAAAAACAAAGTCAACATCTTTTTGTAGCAGATTGGATAGCGGAAGGGCCTTCTTGCTGAATTCTTTGACAAAGCGCCTATAGAAACCTGCATGGCCAAGAAAAGATCGAACCTCTCGCACGCAAGAGGGGTAAGGTAACTGTGAAATAACAGAGACTTTTGCAGGATCTACTTCTATGCCCTTACTAGAAATAATATGCCCTAAAACTATACCCTGTTCAACCATGAAATGACATTTCTCAAAATTAAGAACAAGGTTAGTCTCAATGCATCTATTCAGAACTCTATCTAAACTATCCAAACATGCATCAAAAGAGGATCCATATACAGTAAAATCATCCATAAACACCTCTATGCAATTTTCAAGAAAATCAGAAAAAAATACTAAGCATGCACCGCTGGAAGGTACCAGGGGCATTGCATAGGCCAAAAGGCATCCTCCTATAGGCAAAAGTACCAAAAGGGCAGGTGAATGTGGTCTTTTCCTGATCCTCAGGAGCAATATGAATCTGAAAATAACCAGAGAACCCATCAAGAAAGAAGTAATGAGATTTACCTGCCAGACGCTCAAGCATCTGATTAATGAAGGGCAGAGGGAAATGATCCTTCTTGGTTGCTTGATTCAGCCTCCAGTAGTCAATACAGACCCTCCAACTATTTTGCACTCTAGTGGGAATGAGCTCATCCCTCTCATTTTTCACAACAGTGAGGCCTGTCTTCTTAGGGACCACCTGGACCGGACTCACCCACTGACTATCTGATATAGGATAGATGATCCCAGCTTGAAGAAGCTTGGTCACCTCTTTCTTCACAACTTCCAAAATGACAGGGTTGAGTCGCCTCTAGGGCTATCTCACTGGTTTAGCTCCATCCTCCAATAATATCCTGTGCATGCATGTGGATGGGCTAATGCCAGGAATGTCTGCCAGGGTCCAACCAATTGCTTTCTTATGCTTTTTTAGAACCTGCAACAATTTCTCCGCTTGAACAACATCAAGGGAGGTGGGAATGATCACTGGCAGCTTCTCATCATCCTCCAAGTAAGCATACTTGAGGTTCTCTGGAAGAGGCTTCAACTCTGGTGTGGGTGCTGGCTGAACATCAGAAGGAACCAAAGAAGGGAGAAGTGGTTCTGCATCCTGTACCTCAACCTGCAAGTCAGATTCTTTTGTACTTCCTGCAACATGGTTAGTGCATTCTGACTGTATAAAATCAAGAGCAAGAGGTACAACACCCAAAGTGTCACATTCAAATTCAGATGCCTCATAATCAGTTTCACATTCAGATTGATATTCAGATTCAGACTCAGACTCAACGCATGGAAGATAGCTATACAAATCAGATGAAAATGAATGCTTCTTAGCATGAGAAGAATCTAAACCATGGATGTGCTCATCAACTAGATCATCAATAAATTCAGCACGAAAAACAGAATGAGCTTCAGAAGGAAATTTCATGGCATCCAAAATATTAAAATGAACAATAATATCACCAAATTCCATAGACAAGGTGCCAGCATAAACATCAATCTTGGTCCGGGCCATTTTCAAAAATGGTCTACCTGGAATGATTGGGACAGAACCATGGGAGAATCTGTCCTCCATATCAAGCACATAAAAATCAGCAGGAAAAATTAGTTCACCAACCCGAACCAAGACATCCTCTATAAAACCTGTGGGGTGGGCAACACTCCTATTGGCCAACTGAATGACCACACCCATAGGTTGCAAAGTACCAAGAGACAAAGAATTAAAAATAGACAGAGGCATGACATTAATTGAAGCTCCTAAATCAAGCATGGCATTTTCAAATTTATTGTTACCAATAATGCAAGGTACACAAAATGTACCTGGGTCCTTACACTTCTCAGGAATGTGTGGAACAGATTTACCTGTGAGTGCTGAGACGTTTCCGCCCATGCTGATTCGCTCATTGCCCTTCAGCTTCCTCTTGTGGGTGCACAACTCCTTCAAGAATTTTGCATATCTGGGAATTTGCTTGATGGCATCCAGTAGAGGTATGTTCACCTCCACCTTCCTGAAGGTCTCCAAGATCTCCTTATCCACCTCTTCCATCTTTTTGCTTGGAATTGATTTTGGTGGAAATGGAAGAGGGATAGGAGGCTGATGTAGATCATCACTGTGTGCACTGGAAGAAGGTCCACCTGCATGAAAATTTTTGCTACTACCTGTATGGCCCTCTTTCTCAAGTGTAGGCTCAGGTGGAGGTACAACAGCTGTAGGTGGTGCTGGTATGTCAATCTGTTTGCCTGACCTCAATGTGATGGCACTCACATTTTTCGGATTTTGCACAGTCTGTGAAGGCAAATTGTCTGAATTCACTACTAGAAAAGTGTTATTTTTTTGCAAATTTTCTTGCAAAAAAAAGTTTGCAGAAAATTTTTGCGAATTTTCCTGCAAAAAATTTTTGCGAATTTTCCTACAAAAAAATATTCGCAGAAACTTTTTGCGAATTTTCCTACAAAAAATAATTTACAGATATTTCTTACAAATTTTGCTACAATTTTAATAATCATGGAAAAAAAATTTCATGGTAAAAATTTGCAGAAAATATTGTAAGAATTTTATTTTGTTTCTTGCAGATTTTCTTGCAAAAATAAATTTGCAAGTAATGTTTACTAAATGGTAGAAAAATTTTGCAGGTAACTTTTCCTGCGAATTTTCTTGCAAATTTTAATTCGCGGGAAAAATAAAAAATATATTTAAATTAATAAGATTAATATTTTAAAAAATCTTCAAGTCCCACATCGATTGAAAATAAAACAATTAAAGAGTATATAAGTTGGAATAACACTTACCTTACAAGTAGAATTGTATGGTTGAGTGTTAGACTTGTAATCTATAATCTTAGAATTTAAAAGATTATGTATGAGGCATGAAAATAAAAGATTATGAATTCTTAAAATATAGAATTTATAATAATTTTTTTTAATTTTTTCGTAAAAAATATTCCTGCAGAATTTCTTGCGAAAAAATTTGCAGGAAAGTTTCCTGCGAATTTTCCTGCGAATTTTTTTTTGCAGGAAAATTTCCTGCAAATTTTTTTTTGCAAGAAACTTTCCTGCAAATTTTTTTCGCAGGAAAATTTCCTGCGAATTTTAAAATTCGCAAAAATATATTATCCACGAAGGTATTACCTGTAAATAAAATTTTGCAGAAAAATTTGCAGGAACAACGTTTCCTGCAAATTTTTATAAAAAATTCGCAGGAAAAGTTGCATGTAATAAGAGAAATTCTAGTAGTGATTTTGAGACTATGTCTGATTCAGCTGAGTGGCCATCTGACCCATTTGATTTGTCAAACTCTGAATGGAAGCTCTTGTCTCTTGCTGGAACTGCATGTTTTGCAGAGTCATCTGCCTCACCAGCTCCTCCAATGAAGGTTCAAAAGTAGAAGGTTGAGGAGCTGGTGGTGCTGGAGCTTCGTGTTGTCTCTGTTGCTGCTGTTGGATAGGAGGAGGTACATATCTGCTAGGACCAACATTGTTTTGGAAGGGAGGGGATGGCTGTTGGAACTGTTGTTGCTGCTGCTACTGCTGGTTAGACCATTTGAGATTAGGAAGATGTCTCCAACCTGGATTGTACCTATTGCTGGAGAGGTCATAACTCTGCTGCTGTTGTTGTTGCACTAGTCTATTATTGTAGATATTTGCAGCATAGGCTTGTGGGGCATCAAGGCCTGTAGAAGAGTCTTGCAAGGAGGGACAAACATCTGTTGGATGGTTAATTGAAGTGCAGATGCCACATACTTTTGCTGGTTGTGGTGGAGTTGATTTTTGATTTGCAGCCAGTTGTGAAACCAAGGTGGTGAGAGCATCAATCTTACTCTCCAGCTTCTTATGTTCAGTGGAATCTGAGGCTACCACATCATGCACACCCCTCACAACTATGACATCACTCCTCATATTGAATTGTTGTGAGTTGGACGCCATCTTTTCAATCAGCCCTCTAGCAGAAGCAGGTGTCATATCTCCTAAAGCTCCTCCACTAGCTGCATCAATCATGCTTCTATCCATCATGTTCAACCCCTCATAGAAATACTACAATAATAACTGCTCAAAAATTTGATGGTGAGGGCAGCTAGCACACAGCCTCTTGAATCTTTCCCAGTACTCGTATAAGCTCTCCCCCATGAGTTGCCTAATTCCAGATATGTCTTTTCGGATTGCAGTGGTCCTGGATGCAGGGAAGAATTTTTCGAGGAACACTCTCTTCAAGTCATCCCAGCCTGTTATTAAACCAGGAGCCAGATAGTACAACCAGTCCTTGGCAAGATCCTCCAATGAAAAAGGGAATGCCTTAAGGTAGATGTGATCTTCAGGGACATTAGGTGGCCTCATGGTGGAACAAACTATGTGGAACTCCTTGAGATGCTTGTGCGGATCCTCACCTGCACGACCATGAAACTTAGGCAACAAATGGATCAGTCCAGTTTTAAGCACAAAAGGGATATCTTCCTCAGGATATTAAATGCATAGACTCTCATATGTGAAATTAGGTGCAACCATCTCCCTAAGTGTTCTCTCTCGAGGTCCATTATGTTCACCCATGTTTTTAGGTTGACTTGAATGAAGTTCAGATGCAACACTTACACTATCACTAACACTATGACTATCACTATCTAAAGATGGAACTATATGCTCTCTAACTAATCTATGGTATGTTCTATCAATCTCAGGATCAAATGGATGCAAATAACCAGGGTTGCTCCTAGTCATGCACTACATGCAACACATGCATCAGAACACGTGAACAGTAGGGGTAAAAAGGGAATTTCCATGAAAACTCAGAAAATATCAAAACTAATGCACCAACAACATCCTAAAATCATAAGACACTACCACAAAAAAGTTGAGAACAAAATTCAAAACCTAACTATTTTAAAAAATTAGAAAAGTTTGGAGAAATAGTGAAATAAAACTTAAAAAAAAAAAATAGTAAACGACCTTTTTTTGAAGATCTGGCTGGGGCCACACAGCATAGCAGTGTGGGTTGGATAGATCTTTTTTTTTTCTACCCAAAATGAAAGAAAAGTTTGCCTAATTCCGATAACCAGAGCCAGTGTTATGGCCCTTTGAAGTTTTGCTGAAAAAGTTTTTTTAAAAGTTTGTATCTCCAAATTTTGACCAAACTATGTGCCTTAGCTATTTTTTACACAAAATATAGGTTGAAAGAAGTTACCACAAAAACAATCAGACAAAAATAACAAGTCTAGCTATCAAAAACAAAAATCACAATTAATTGGAAAATTTGACACTATTTAGCACTATTCATGCGCCACATTTTGCACCAGATTTGTGCACCAAAATTGGACCAATTTCCCCCAATTTTAGAACCCGAACAGAGGACTAGTAGGGAGAGAAAACAGAGCATGCCCAAACTGAAACAGAGCATGCACCAAACTAGACCAAAAAATGCACCAAAACAGGGGAAAAACGCACCAAAATTTGAGCCAAAATGCACCAGATTTTTAGCCACATGCACCAGAATTTGAGCCAAAAAAAACGCACCAGATTTTGATGTCTACACTTATGGACGAATTGAAACTCAACACAACACAACACAACAATGATTTAGCACACCAAATGGAATCAATATAATTGGACAATGAGTTATGAAATGCAATAAAGATCAGTTATCACAAACACATAACAGCAAATGCACCAAAATTCGAGTTACTGTTCCATTGGTTTACACAACATAAAATTCATGTAATGACACACATAACATATCAGAGCTCTAAAACACAAACACAAAAACGCTGATACACAAAATTCATACAAAATTGAAACAGAAACTGATACACTAACACTGATACACTAATACACTACACACATAACATATCAGAGCTCTAAAACACAAAACACACAATAGAACAAATAACACACAAACACACAGCCTATAACAGCAACCGAAACTCCCCGGCAACGGTGCCAAATTTGATCGAAGCCGTATCTGGTCAAATAAATACAATTAAATGTAGTACTAGGAAGTGACTCCTAGGTCGTCTCCCAAGGACCGTATTTTACTGTTAAAGGCTTAAACACACGAAGTGGGGGGGGGGGTTTGGTTCAGATTTTTAGTTTACAACAAAATAAAACGAAATAATGCAGCAAGTAAAATAGATTGGCTCCTTGTTCGGATTGTAACTCTTTTATCCCTGGTTCTCAAAGATTACTCTATTAACCACTTAATCCTTGTTCCATCCGAGTTAACCAACTAAGCGAAGATTAACTCAAGATTACCCTACACGAATTAAGCAAACGTATACAACATCAACCTCTTCACAGATTAAGCAACTGTGGCATTGAAGCACAACCCATTAAGCATGGACACAGAGGTACAATGGAGAAGAACAAAGCAGAACAGAGACAGAAAAATATACCCAACCTCAAACAGAGATTACAATCCACAACAAGAAGCCAACCCAGTGTTTTTAGCCTTCCATTTAAATGGAAACAAAAACGAAATTACAAACAAAAAGTAAAACGAAAACAGAAACGAAAATGCAAGGAAGAGAAGGAAAACAAAATGGCAGCTTAGAGAAGCAAAACGTAAAGGAAGCAGAACAGGGAAGCAAAACGTAAAACTCAGCTGAAAGCAAGAAAAACGTGAATAACAATGGAGTTTTTGAGCAGAGAAATAAAACGTTTAGCACCTCAAGAGACCCCCCAACGTAAAATCTAAAAGAAAGAGAAGCTAAAAACGTCCAGAATAATGAAGGGGGCTACTGTTCACGTGGTCACATCAGACCCCTCTCCTAGTGGCTGCCAAGTCAGCCCTAACCTAGACCTAAAATGACCTAAAATGAGATTGGGCCCTAAAACAATTACATGTCTGACCCAATAACAATAAAATAGCCTAAAAACTAAAAATGAATGCTGAGGTGGAAAATGGTGCAGCGGTGATGTGGCAGATGACGTGGCAGATGACGTGGCAGCTCCACTTGAAGTCCAGAAATTAATTCCAAGCCCAGATAATTTATGAAACTGGCCTGAAAATAAAAATTTGGAATAATTAGATTCAGAAAATTCAAATTAGTTAAAATATGAATTACTGGTCCAATTAAAGCCCGAATAGAAAACAGTGTAGATAATCAACCATTAAGCGCAAATCAGAGATTAAAATAAGTACAGAAAGGTAAGAAAATAGGGGGAAATAATGACTAATCAGAAAGTTAAAAGAGTACATAAGAAAAAAAGAAGAGGAGCACATAAAAAGAGAGAAGAAATTAGAAAAAGGGAAAAAAATGCAAGGAATAATGAGGAAATAAAACAACTACTTGCAAAATTAGTTGAGGGGAGAGAAACTAGTGGATCCCAACCTAGGATTGTTCCAACTAGATCTCAAAAAGGCAAAGAAGTTAGAGTTCCTAGGAGTATGCATGAGCAAGAAAATACAACAAGAGAGGAGGAACTTAGAAGGAAATAAAAAGAAAAGAACATAGAAAAGAAAGAAAAAATAAAGAAAAGTATAGAGAAGGTTAAAGAGTGGTTATAAAAAGAAAAACAACAACCAACACTCTTAGAGAAGAGTAAGGAGGATAATGTTTTTTCCAAAGGGCTTATGCTTGAAGAGAGTCACTCTCCCATTGAAAATGATTTAAAAAAGACTCTTTTTATTCATCAAGACCTTAACTCTTTCTCTCACGTTGCCACTAGTCATGAAGTGGAGATTCAAAAACAAGTCCTTTTTAAAGAAAAAGAATCTCAACTTCAAAATTTAGTGAAGAAATGGACTTCACTTAGTACCACCTCTTGTACTACTTCCTTGGTGGTGCCCAAGATAGTTGAGCCTTCTTTCTTTAAGGCTCTTTCTACTTCCAGCAGAGTTGAATGGGGGAATATTGAGCGTTGATTTGTTTAGGGTTTATGGATGGGTGGTATTCGTTGAGTTGAATGGGATTTTGAACTTGCGGTGTGTGCGAGAACGGTGAGAGAGATGAATGGGGAATATTGAGCGTTGATTTGTTGGGAAAATGAATGGGTGGTATTCGTTTGAGGGTGTGACAGTGCGCGGATCGGTCACGTGGCAGGGAGGAGTACGGAAGGCCGTTGATCTTGCGATAATGAAGGGCAGAGATTGAATGTGTATTCTTGAAGAGGAAACGAAAAGAAATTTTGATATTTGGGCGGGTTCTGAAAATGGGGCTGCCAAATCAAAAACTTTGAAGTTTGAAACCCATGTCCTTAAACAATTATCCTACTCGATTAATATTAAATGAGATTAAACAATTATCCTACTCGATTAATATTAAATTTTGATATTTGAAGTTTGAAGTTTGAATTACCTACTCGATTTTGAATCCATTATTATAGTAGGTTCGATAATGATTTCCCACCCAATTATCCTGATGATTATTAAATGAGATTATTAATTTTTTTTAATTTAGTTATATATGTATTTTATTGATATAAATTGTCATTCAATCATAAATGATTTTATATAATGAGTTGATTAATACCTAAAATATTTTTTATTACGACAATGTAATAAGCTTTGCAATGATCGTACATTAAATTAAATTAAATTTTATTATATTAAATATTTTCAGTTTTTTTGTTAGTTATAAAATTTCAATAATTTTATAAAACATTAAAAAAGAAAAAATTTAATAAATAATAGAAATAAAAAATTATTAAAATTACAATATAGAAATTCAAAAATTTAAGACAAAAAAACAAAAATATTATTAAAAAATAATTTAATTAAAATGAAAATATAATAAAATATGTTAACTGATATTTCAATAAAATACATTAAAATATTTTAATCAAAAGAAATTTAATATTAAATCAAAAGATTATATAAATCATAACTAAAATTATAATAAATATTCTGATATTAAATTTATTATATATTAAAATTAATTACATATTTGTATCAAAGAAATTGCTACAAATTTTAGCTTTTATTTATTATGTTTTATAATAAATAAAATCCAATATTAAATCAAAAGATTATAACAATCATAACTCAAATCCAGGTAAATATCTTTCATAATCAAAAGAAATCCAATATTAAATCAAAAGATAATAAAAATTATAACTAAAATATTTATATATTTTCTAATATTAAATTTAGTATATATTAAAATTAATTAATTAAATATTTGTATTTAAGAAATTGTTATACATTTTAGATATATATTTTAAAGTTTTTATCTTATTAAATTAATTAAAAATTAATTATATTTTATTACTTTTTAATCAAGAGTGAATGATAATGAATTAACTAAAATTCTAAAATATATTTTAATTAAAAATAATTTTTTGGTAAATACGATAACTAAAAAATATTATAATAAATAATTAAACTAAAAAAGAATAAATTTTATAATGATTATTTTTTTTAATGATGTTAAATTAAATATTCTAATTATTTTATAATAAATAGAAATGAAAAATAATAAAAATATGTTTTACCTACGGAATTATCCGTAGATAAGTTATCTACGGAAATATCTGTAGATAAGTTATCTACGGAAAAGCTAAGTTATCTACGGAAATTTCTGTAGATAATTTATCTACGAACATTTCCGTAGATAACTGGACATTATCTACGGAAAAAATTCCGTAGATAATACTCCGTAGAAAATTAAATATTATCTACAGAAAAAATTCCGTAGATAATATTCCATAGATAATTAAACGTTATCTACGGAAAAATTTCCGTAGATAATATTCCGTAGATAATAACAATTTTTCTTGTAGTGAAGATATTAAATCAATCATAATTATGTAAATTAAAACAAGTTCATTCATACAAAATAAAATGTCATACATAACAAATAAAGCTTAGGAGTTCAAATTTAAAAATAACATATTGTACGATCAGTAGAATTATAACATAATGTCTAATAATCAGAATATCCATGTTGTTACAATCTAATAATCAAATATTGAGGGGTTTTAATACATTCTTAGAATGTAAACTCATAAAAAATTTAAAAATATTAATTTAATTATAAAATTAGTAATCCAAATTATATTTATAACATAAAAAGTAAGATAAAATTATAGAGATTAAAATTATAAAATTTTAATAATCTTATAAAACATTAAAAAAGAAAAGAATTAATAAATAATAGAAATAAAAAATTATTAAAATTACAATATAGAAATTCAAAAATTTAAGACAAAATATACTTAAAAAATAATTCAAATTAAAATATAGAAATTCAAATATTTTAAGTGAAAAGACAAAAATATACTTAAAAAATTATTAAAATTAAACTATTTAAATATATAATCATATTATTACAAATAAAATTAGAATATATAAAATAAAAATAAAATGAATAAATAATTCAAAAATTAAAATAATAAAATATCATAAATATTATTTAAATAAATTATTAAAAATATAAAATATAAACAATATAGGTACCATAGAATTTCTCAAAAAATTATATTCTCTCTAAATAACTACATACAATCTTCTAATATTCTATCTACATATCATTATTAGTGGCACAAAGTGATTCAACCCTCCTAGTATTTATAAAAAATATTTAATTTTTAATAATATTTTTATTTTTAATAAAATTTCTAGATAAAATCATTTAATATATATGTATATATATATATGTATATATATATATATATATATATATATATATATATATATATATATATATGGTGTGTATATTAAAGAGAATGGATTTTTTTTACTCTAAGAGTAAGTCTTGCTAGACTTATTTTGTTCAATAACTCATGTTCTATATCAAATTTCAACGATCTAACCGTTCAATTTAAAGTTCTTAATGCATAGAGCAAATATGTAAATTGTTAGAAAATTTGAAAATTATTTGATACTTTGTTTCATTAATTTGAATCAATGTATAAAATGATTCTATCATTATCCATCAATTTGAATTAATGAAATGAAGTATCAAATGATTTTCAAATTTTCTAAAAATTTGCAGATTTGATCTATGCATTAAGAATTTTACATTGAACAGTTGGATCGTTAAAATTTAATGTTGAACATGAGTTATTAAATGGAGTAAGTCTAGGTAAACTTACTCTTTGAGTAAAAAGATCCCTCTTCATATATATATATATATATATATATATATATATATATATATATTAAATTAGTTTATCACGTACCATTATATATATATACTAGGAGAATTAAAAGAGGAAACAGACACTTTGTGTCTTTAAATCTTTTTAAAAGTAAAATAATTAAAAATTATTTATTTATTTCTTAAGAATTAAGGGTATAATTATCTATTATTTTTTAGACAAAATCAGTTACAAGATGACGTATATTTCCCTTTATCTATTACTATAGATAATCAAACAACTATATATTTAACTATTTTTCTTCCATTCATTTTCTCTGTCTTTATCTCTACTTTCTATATATAGATTCATTGAAGTTTTAAATACTCATATTTATACTCGTTACTTTGTATTTTACTGATTTACTTAAATATAAAATTCAGAAATCAATAAAATGTAAATTTAAGAAATTACTACAACTTGAAGAGATATTTTTAAATCAATCAGTTATTAGGAACAAAAATAATTATTTAGTGTAATATTTTAACTTTAATGTTTTAAGTTTTAAATAAAGAAGATTTAATCTAGAAAAAATTTCATTAATCTAGAAAAAATTTCATTAACCCCTACTTGAAGTTTTTCTCAATAATGTCATACGTATATCTCTTCTCAAATTTTTAAAGTGAGTATTAATTTATTTATTTATTTATTTAAGTGGCACATACAACTACTTATATAAGATAATACTATTTATATACTATTAAGAGAAAATAATTTATTAATACAAATATCAACAATTAAATGAGATTTGATCTCTTATTTCATTATTTCAACTTTTTTGAAATTTATTTTAAATATCATGCACACTGTGATTTAAAAAATATATTAAATTTAAGTAATAATTTTAAAAATGAATTGAAAAAAATATTATTTTCAAAATTGAAGATCAATGAAAGTTTTCATGAAAATGACATAGTATTGGATGTAATTTAGAAATAAATGATAGATACATATATATGATTTGCAGAACATAATTTAACTTTTTTTCCCCCTTATTTAATTAATAACGTTATTTTCAAAGAGATGAGTGATTTTTAAAAATTAAAGAAAAGATATGTTATTCTTAAATTTGGACGTCATGTGTTGGTATTTTTCAAGATAAGTAAAAAAAAAACACATTTACGCTAATCAGTTTATAATTTATAATAACCTAAACATATAATTATATATAGGTAAGCCATACCTCATTCACTCTGATTTATATTTATCTTATTCATTACAATATATTTATATTTTGAAAACACCCATATAATAATGAAAATATTATATAGTGCATTGTTGCGTGTATCGATGGGATCAGGATTGCTTGCATTTGAAAAATAATTGGCTTATATTTTATTTAATAATTTCAGAAGGATTTAAATCTGTTGGAAATTTCAGACGAATTTAAATTCGTCGGAAACTCTGTCAAAAATTTCAGACAGATTTAAATTCGTGGGAAATTCCGTTAGAAATTTCAGACGGATTTAAATCTGTCGAAAATTCCATAAAAAATTTCAGACAGATTTAAATCCGTCAGAAATTCAGTCAGAAATTTCATCAGTTAAAATTCTGTCAGAAATTTCGTCAGAAATTTCTGACGGATCTAAATCCGTGGGAAATTTTTGACGAATTTTTGTACGTGGGAAATTATTAGTCGGAAATTTAACTTTTTCTTGTAGTGATGACTCTGTTAATTGGGGTTACCTTATATACATGTTGCGAAGACTTTGGTTCAACAAAAAATGGAATCAGTGGATACATGAATGCTTGGTTTCATCAAAGGTTTCTGTCTTAGTTATTGGTAGCCCAACACAAGAGTTCGCAATACACAAAGGCCTTAAACAGGGTGACCGTTGGCACCTTTCCTATTTTTGGTTGCAGTAGAAGGGTTGAGTGGCATGATGAGGGTTGCGGTTACATTGAATTTATTTACAGCATACTCAATTGGGGACAATGGAGTGGAGATCAACATACAACAATATGTAGATGACACATTGTTTTCTGGGGAGGCAAATATGAACAATGTAGTAATTGTAAAATGTGACACCCTTACTACCCAACACATATATAAATAAATCTTGTAAATAAACTAAAGAATAAAATATTCAACGTCGGTAAAAGGGTTCACATAAAACCTTCATAAATAACCAAAATAATTAAAAATGAAATTTAGAAAGTAAAACTTGAGAGTTTACAAATTGCTTTCAAAAGAGAAGGTATAAATCTAAATACATATATGAATTTATCCTAGAATTCTCTGCCCCAATATCACAATATCAGAGCACATCCACAACTCAACGGTTAACATTCTAGATGCCACTCAAAGCCGGATCTTCCTTACCTAAAACATCCACAAATTGTAAGGTGAGAAAAGAAAACATTTATATATAAAGCACACAAGGAAATGACATTTATAGTGAAGAATCCTCATCATCTTCATCTTCTAGTGAGAGTGAAGAGAAAACTAGTGAACATGAACTAGAAAAGCTTTATCCTATTGATGGTGATCTTCTTATGGTCAAAAGGCTTCTTGGAAGTCAACCTTGTCCCACTTCATTATCACAAAGAGAGAACATCTTTCATACAAGATGTTTAGTTTGTAAAAGACATTGTTCTCTCATTGTTGATAGTGGATCATGTTCTAATTATTGCAGTACAAGGTTGGTTAACAAGTTAGCTTTTACCACCATTCCTCACCCTCAACCTTATAAACTTCATTAGCTCAATGAAGGTGAAGAATTGGAGGTAAATCAACAAGTGAAGGTTAAGTTTTCTATAGGGGATTATAAAGATAAAGTTTTATGTGATGTGATCCCTATAGAAGCTTGTCATATTTTGTTAGGAAGGTCATGGCAATTTGACAAACATACTATACATGATGGCCTTACTAACAAAATATCTTTCACTCATAAGGATAGAAAAATTTGTTTTTAATCCTTTAACACCACCCCAAGTGTTTGAAGATAAAAATAAATGAAAAGAAAAATAAAGAAAGAGAGAAAAGAAAATAAATTATTAGGAAAGAGTGAGGATGAATGAACCTCCTCTAAAGAACTTGTGATTAAGGAGAATTATTTTATCAACAAACAGCCCATGAAAAATACTCTCTTAATACATAAGGATCTTAACTCTTATCCTAATGTTGCCACTGATCATGAAGTTGAAAATAAACAACAAAACCATTTTCAAACAAATAATTTTCAACTTCAAGATATAGTGAAGAAGGAGTGGAATATTCCTAGTTTCACTTCTGATACTACTTTCTTGGAGGTGCCCAAGAAAGAAAGTATTTTTGTTTTTAAGACTCTTCCTTCTTTAGGGGTTCTAATAAAGCACCCAATTCTTGGATCATGTTGTTTGGTAGATACAACTTGTAGTGACCAATATCTTATGTTTGATCTTAGGGGAAGGTCCTTGTCATTTGAACTTAATTTGAGTCCTTCCTTACAAGACAAATATAGTTTATATGAGTTTTTAAAAACCCATTGGGCATTATTTTTTCAAGGCTATCTAACAAATAATAAAGTCCAAAATTGTTTAGGAAATTTCATTGTTTTGTTGCCTTTATATTCTAGGAAACACCTAGGTCATCATTTAGGGTACCTTAGGCAAGATGTTGTAGTTTTTAGAAATAATTCTTTCACATGTTATAGTCTTATTTTTTTTTCTCACATTTTTAGGTTTTAGTTATATACATAGACTTTGTTTAGCAAAGGATCCTATTCCTATATCTAGAAAGTATAATCTTATAAATTTCTTGGCTAGGTTTTATAGATGGAGTCCTCTTAGGATACATAATCTATTTTCTTCACATGAATTTTTCACCTCTTATACATGGTATTTTGTGCATGTAGGTGATGATTCCTATCACATGGATCGTCGTGATTTGAGGACAAATCCTTTTCAAGAGGGAGGGGATGATGGAATCATGCCTAGGAAGGTAAGGGGTGATACCTTGAAAGATCCAAGAGGAATGGGCTAGGCATGAAGGTTTGGACCAGTCAAGGCCAATGGGCCCGATGGGCTTTGAAGGCCCAATATGAGTTTCACATGGGCCATACATTGATGTATCCATTGTTTTTATATTAGTATAGGTTTCATATAATTTGGTCTTGTATTTTGGACCACATAGATTAGGAATTTGGACTTTAGGCTTATTGGGCCTAGTTTTGGGCTTCATGGGCCTTTGGGCTTTTGATACCCAATATTGGGCTCATTTTCATTCTTGTAATTTTTCCTTTCATTGTATTTGAATTTTCCATTGTATTTAGGCCATTAGATTAGGATTACACGAGGAATTCAATATTAGGTGCATTAAGTTTCATTTACATGTTATTTAAAAGTCATTTAGTTTGAATTTGAGTCACATGGATTAGCATGGTGATGGCCGGCCATGTGAGTCACAAATTCAACCTAAATTACCTTTAAATGACATGTAATTGAAGAGTGATTCGGTTTAAGCACATGGCTAACCAAAGTTTGAATTTCAAATTCAAATTTGAAATTCAAACTTGGCGCCATTTTGGGTGGCCACGGATTGGCACCGACCAAGGTCAGTTCCGCACCTATATACGAATCCTTCTTGCCTTGTAAGATCAATTTTGATATAATAGAGAATTTTTTGAAAAATCATTCAGCCACATTCTCTCTTAAAGGTCAGCGAGAGCTAGCTTTAGATTTAGGAAAACCTGCCATTTTTTCCTACTCTTGAAGTGAGCTTTCATTTTCTTCTTTTGCTAGGATGCTTCCATCTCTAGTTTAGGATCTTCAAGTCATTACTCCGATTCCTTTCAATTGGATTCCATTAAAACCTTGTTAAACTAACACAACATCACTAATCAAATTTTTTTTCTTCTAATTTTAGAAACATGAAAAAATTCATCTAAGACAAGAATATTTCCAGAAGATAATTTTAATTCTACTCAGCCTAGACCAATAACATGTGCTAGGCTCCCATTCCCCATGTTCACAGTATGTGTGCCACATTCTTGATATGAAAAAAAGTATTTTTTTTTATTAGCACATATATGAACATTAGTGTAACACCCCGATTTTCATGGATTATACGAAGGCTCAAAGCCCAATAAGGGTGTTTTAGTATACCAGAATAGGTTGTTTCCAAATTGGAACGGACCGTTCCAAGCTATTAAAAGGTTTGATATTTAGTAGTCTAGAATAGGCCGTTCCAAGCTACTAAAAAGGCCTATAACCCTAGTTGGGAATGGGCCGTTCCAAATATGGCCATTGTGTGTTAAAACCCAACTCCAGAACGGGCCGTTCCAGATGAAAATTTAACACATGATGAAAGGATCCAGAACGGGCCGTTTCAAATTTGAAATGGGCCGTTCTGACCACTCTTGACATCTATAAATAGCAAACTCTGGCACTACTTCTAAACACTCTCTAGAGACCAAGGAGAACCAAGAGAAGGAGATCAAGCAGATTTCACTCTAGCTTCATCTTCTACTTATCCAGGTAAGGGGGGGAGTGAGAAACCTTGCTCTGAGTGTGGGAATGTATGTTGGGTAGTTGGATTGGACCCCAATCCTCTGTTTTTTGTATGCTCATTTACGAAGGGTTTTTCCCTATTATATATGTTTCTTCTATTTGCTCTTCTTATATGTAAATAACTGTATGATTTGAGATCTCTATGAGTTCCTACGGGAAACCCTAAGGGAATGCATTGGTGATTGTAAGAGGATATTGTTTGAAGAGGTAATTGTATGAGTAAATTGTACTATTTTAAATGTTTATTATATAAATTAGAGTGCTCTATGGGTTCCTGTGAGAATCCTATGAGAAACAGACAAATTTCTAATATTTTCTATTTTACCTTCTGATTGTTCTGTTGTATTCCTTGTTGAATGTGATGTACGAATATGTGTTTACTTTTGCAAATAGAAAAGTTTTGATATGAATTAAAGTGCTTTATGGATACTATGTGAATATGATATAATGTGAAATGTGAATATGAGACATGAGATATGACGATATGTGATAATGTTACATGATGATGTGATGTGATAATTTTACACGATGATGTGATATGATAATGAGACATGATGATGTGATGTGATAATGATACATGATGATGTGATATGAAAATGAGACATGATAATATGATATGAGAATGCATAGAGTCGTGATTGACATGCATCATTTGCATAAATGTTTTTAAGGGTACGATATGGAATACACCGCCAGGGAAGGACCCCTTGTGTAAAAGCTTGGGGATTAGTCCTTAGGGATAGCTCAGTTTTTAAGTCATAGTCTCGCCCATTGTGTGCATGGGATGTATCTTGCGTGGCTTAGCTATCCTGACGAGACCCGACATGTACTCCAAGACTACTCTCGTGTATTGCTAGCGGCAATACACCATGTGATATGTGTTACTGGCGCCGCATGCATGATAAAATGTAGTTCGCGTCCATTACATGTGCATTTTAATGTTATATGTTAACTTGATGTTTTTATGTCTTTGATGAGTGGAATGTGATATTATTGTTAATCCATCTATGCTATGTACATATACATGTCTTGTTTGTGTTTGGCTATCCGGTGTGTATTCCTACACTATGAGCCAGAGTGAAATGTTTCTCACTCCCTTTTTGATGGAGGAAGCCCATGGGCTAAGGGCCCAACTACTAGGGCTATGGAAAGGAGGATTCATGAAGAGTGGGCCCAAGCCCAAGAGAAGCCCATTACTCTGTTTTGTTGGGCTTTGACTCAAGCCTAAGTAGTATAGGGTAGTATAGGATTTGGGCCTTAAAGCCTTGTACTTTCTTTGGGCCTTGTATTTCCGGCCATGTAGTGTAGGATATACATTTAGAGGTCATGTGAATTTAGGGTTATTTAGGTTACATGTGAAGTTACATTAACATGTAATTAGAAGCACATTTGGTGTGCATTTTGGCCATGTGCAACACATGCACATGGTGTGATCCGAAATGCAACTCAAATGGCTTCTTAATTACATACCAAATGAACTAGCACATGGGTGATCCGGGTTTTGGCACCAAAATTTGAATTTTGAATTCAAATTTTGGGCACCTAAGGTTAAGTGAACCTTACCTTGGTTCCACTTAACCTTAGACTAACCCAAGGTCACTTTAACCTAATTTTAACCTATAAATCACTATGGCCGAGACTTGTATGTCACTTTTGGATTAATTGAATGAGATTTCTCTTCTTAGAACTCTCCCCTCCGAAAGTCACCTCTTCCTAAAACTCTACCCTACTTGAGATCCTCTCCTTGTAGAGTTAGGAAGCTTACTCTTCTCCGGACTTAGCTAGAAGCACTCATAAGTCACATTGAAGCTACTTGGAGTCTCCCTCCTTGAAGTTCTTCCAAGGAATCCGAGAAGCTTTAGAAGTGTTCTTGAGATTTCCAAGTGGAATCTCATCAAGTGGTATCAAGAGCATTCGGTTCTTCAAGAGATAAGTCCATTTTCTTGTCTTTTGAAGTGTGGATCCGTGGTTCAATATTGTCATCTTGTGTTCATCTTGTGTTCATCCTTGTTCATCTTTGTGTTCATGTCATTTTAGAGTTGATTCCTTCCTAGATCTATTTTCTTGTCTTAAAATTGATGGATCTAGTTTCGGTTTTGCTTGAATGATTCATAAATGCATTTTAGCTTGAATTGCTTTTCATGAATCATGCTCCATCTCTTATGCTATTAGGAGAATTCTACCTATGAACATTTTATTTTGCTTGAGTCATATTTGAAATCTTATTCGGTCAATGTGTGTTTGAGTCATTTTATTTTTGAATCCATGTCTAGAAGTAATGTGTAGTTCTTGTATTGTTCATCATTCTTAGCTATGCTTGTTTAACTTTGATTTTTCTTTTGCATCTTGAAATTTTTTTTAATAGGATTTGGCCGAGATCCTTATTGTCATGTGTGCTCATAATTTTTTGTTTGAATTTGAGTTCATAAACTACTACTAGATCATTAGTAGTTTTCTTAGAATTTTAAGTTTCCTATACTATAGAAAATGTCTTGAAAATTTTTTCTCATGATCCGTGAGTTTAATCTTGTGAGCTTTGGATATGTGCTGAAAATTGTGTTACATTCAATTTGAAATTTGAAATTGGAGCAAAAAACCGTGCATGTGCTAAATCAAACCAACAAGCATACAAAGCATGTTGCATGTCAATTACATCTAAATCTAATTTGATTGTCATTTGCCATTCAAATTTGAATTCGGTTTTTGTGTTTCAATAAGTGAGACCGAGAATAGTGTGTTACATTTTGACCTAAAAGAAAAAGGCAACTCCTAAGATTAAAAAAAAAATTAGAAGAAAGACCAAAAGGAAAATTCAAAACAAAAGTGAATTAAAAAAAAAAAGTGCTAATCCTAATTTTAAAAAAAGAAAAAGCCAATTAAGGAGTTGAATCTTCATTTGTTGTCTTCTCGGTTTGGACTTGTAATTGCATTATAATTTTTTTCAACTTACATCTATCTTTGAGTGTTTTGGTTTTGAGCATCAATTCTAGAACCTTTCTTAGGATTTTTCTTTCTTGACCTAGCCAACTCTTGTCTTTTGTCATTTATAATGTCTACTCCTATTCTACTCTAGTCTTCAATCATTCTCAAATTCTTTGTTTTGCTGTTCATAATCTCTTTTAAACTCAAGTGTGACTTATGTTTGACCTAGTCTATCTTCCTAGAAGCTAGTTCTACAAGGGTCATCAAAAGAGGACTAAGAAAAGGAGGAGGAAAGGACAAAGGTGGCTCTGGGTTTTGACTACTACAAGAACAAACACTAAACACTTTTGGCTAAAAAAATTATGGCTGCTGGACTTGCAATCCGTGGAGGATCTTTGAAGTTTTAATTTGATTTTGTAATTGAAGTTATAAGCATTAGTGACGGATTTAGAGACCAAATTTTCCTTACTAATTTGAAAAAAATTTGTTGCAAATTTGGTCACTCATCCTTCACTAATTCTTAGTGGATGTTTTTAATTTTTATTCCAGCCATTTGTTCTTTGTTGTCCAGCTTGTTCATACCTTGTAATTGGACCATTTAAAGGAGTGTCTTGGGAGTGTCTTTGGTACACAACCATCTCTCCTTAGGTTTACAACTTTCGTTAGTACTTGGTGGGAGTGGTCCTTGATTGATCTTTGGTATCTCTCAAGCTCTCACCCTAGGACACGTTTAGTTAGTTTTAATTCTTGTTTAATATTTGTCTTTATTTGCTTTCATATGACTAGCATATTATAGTTCACAAAACATCAAAAATATTTTTTCATTGAAAAGAATTTGGTAGAGATTAACTACAAAGGGGATTAGTAATTTTTACTTGAAGAGGCTTGGTTTTTAAGTGGCTCTTAATAGCTCACCTCCCTCCAAAGTTCAATTTGTATACATAATCCTCCAAGTACTTAGTCTTAACCTTGCACAAAAATAATTGATTTTAAAAGTTCATTCATCAAAAAGCATCTTTCTCCTATAATGGAAGAGTTTTCTACTCCCCAAAGTGATAGTAATTCAAGTGATTACAATGACTTATCAAAAGTAACACATGAATTAAGATCACTTAAGCTTTGGAAAAAGCAAGAAGCCAAACAAAAACTTAAAGAAAAACTTGAAAGAGAGGCTCAACTTGCTATGTTGGAGGAAGAAATTCGTTTATTAAAGGAGAAAGAAGAAAAATTACACCACAAGCACCGAAGTAGACATAGCTCCCAACATAGCTCAACCCTAGGAGAGTCAATGAATGATGATAGCCTTGCTTTAGGAGATCATTATCAACAACCTCCTAGAAGGGTGCATAGGACCCCCAAGCCAAGAGAATCTAGGGTAGATCTCCCTTATTTTCATGGAAAGGATGATGTGGAGGGGTACCTAGATTGGGAGATGAAGGTGGAACAAATCTTCACTTGCCACCAAGTGAGTGAAGAAAGAAAAGTCTCCTTAGCCACTCTAAGCTTCCAAGGTCACTTTAACCTAATTTTAACCTATAAATCACTATGGCCGAGACTTGTATGACACTTTTGGATTAATTGAATGAGATTTCTCTTCTTAGAACTCTCCCCTCCGAAAGTCACCTCTTCCTAAAACTCTACCCTACTTGAGATTTCCAAGGTCACGCCATGTATTGGTGGACTTCTCTTGTAAGAGATAGGCGTCTCCATAATGATCCTCCAATTCAATATTGGAATGAATTAAGGAGTGCCTTGAGGAGGAGGCATATACCCTCTTACTACACTAGGGAGCTTATCAACAAGCTTCAAAGACTCCATCAAAAAAATATGACTGTGGAAGAGTATAGACAAACGATGGAGTTATACCTAATGAGAGCTGGTATTAGGGAGGAGGAAAACATTACCATTGCTAGGTTTTTGAGTGGATTGACTTTTGATATAAGAGATAAGGTTGAGCTTCTCCCTTATAGGGATTTGAATGATTTGGTTCAACTTTGTATAAAGGTTGAACAACAAAATTTGCGAAAAGGTTTTAAATCAAGCTCATACTCATCATCTTATTCTAAGGTTGACTACAAGAGGGAGGGTAAGAAAAATGATTTTGAAAAAAATATTTTTCCCTCCAAAAATCTAGACAAAGGTAAAGAAAAGGAAAAAGATAAAAAAACCAACACTTCACACACTAGCACCAAGTCTAGTGACATAAAGTGCTTTAAGTGTCTTGGGAGAGGCCACATTGCTTCTCAATGCCTTAACAAGAAAGTGATGATTTTAAGGGGCCAAGACATTTATAGTAGCCATGATGAAGCTACTACTTCTTCATCTTCAAGTGAGGATGAAGAAGAAGCAAGTGAGGGAGAGTCATGTGAGGTCACTTACCCTTACAATGGGGAACTTCTTATGATGAGAAGGGTCCTCAATAACCAACCTAGTGATACACAATCACAAAGAGAGAACATCTTTCATACAAGATGTAACATTTCAAACAAGGCTTGTTCTCTCATAGTGGATAGTGGATCTTGGTGCAATTGTTGTAGCACTAGGATGGTTGAGAAGTTGGGATTGACTACCACACCCCATCCAAAACCTTATCAACTTCATTGGCTTAATGATGATGGGGATATGGTGGTCAACCAACAAGTGGAAGTAGAGTTTTCTATTGGGAATTATCAAGACAAAGTTAAATGTGATGTAGTTCCCATGGAAGCTTGTCATATTTTATTAGGGAGACTATGGCAATTTTACAAACAAACTCATCATGATGGTCTAACTAATAAAATAACTTTCACACATAAGGGTAAAAAGTTTGTGCTTCATCCTTTATCACCTTCACAAGTGAAGGAGGATCAAGTACAAATGAAGGCCAAACGTGATAAAGAAAAAGGGAAGTAAAAAAAGGTTGAAAAAAAAAAGCTCTAAAAATTGATGAAAAAGAGGATTCTAGAGAGACTAGTGTTCCCTCTCTAGAGATAGTTCATGAAGAGATTTTTGACTCAACACCTTTACACAAAACCTCTCTCTTTCTTGAACCATCTTCTCATATCCTCATGTGTAGAGGAACACTAACTTGCACTGCCACATCTTCTTTGGAAACTTCTCTACCTCTTGAGATAAAACAAATTTTAAAAGAATTTGGTGATGTATTCCCTAGTGAAGGACCCATTGGACTTCCACCTTTTAGGGGAATAGAGCATCAAATAGATTTTGTGCCTGGGGCTAGTCTTCCAAATAGGCCAGCCTATAGGACTAAACCACAAGAAACCAAAGAGATAGAGAAGCAAGTACAAGAGTTGTTGGAGAAGGGATGGATTCAAAAGAGTCTAAGCCCTTGTGCTGTACCAGTAATTTTGGTGCCAAAAAAAGATGGAAAATGGAGGATGTGTTGTGACTGTAGAGCCATCAACAACATCACCATAAAATATAGGCATCCAATTCCTAGGCTTGATGACATGCTTGATGAATTGCATGGGTCATCCATATTTTCCAAAATAGATCTTAAAAGTGGATATCACCAAATTAGAATTAAGGAGGGTGATGAGTGGAAAGCTGCTTTTAAGACCAAGTTTGGTCTATATGAATGGTTGGTTATGCCTTTTGGGCTTACTAATGCACCTAGCACATTCATGAGGCCAATGAATCATACCCTTAGGGATTGCATTGGTAGGTTTGTAGTTGTTTATTTTGATGATATTTTAATATATAGCAAGAGTCTAAGTGATCATGTGGATCACCTAAGACAAGTTTTACTTGTTCTTAGAGACAATCACTTGTTTGCCAATGTAGACAAGTGCACTTTTTGTGTGGATAATGTTATTTTCTTAGGGTTTGTGGTAAGCAAAAATGGGGTTCATATGGACCCCGCAAAAATCAAAGCCATCCAAGAATGGCCTATTCCTACTAATGTTAGTGAAGTTAGGAGCTTCCATGGTTTGGCAAGCTTTTATAGAAGATTTGTTCCTAACTTCTCTACATTAGCTTCACCTCTCAATGAGTTGGTGAAGAAGGATGTGGCTTTTGAATGGAAGGAAAAACATAATTTAGCTTTTCAAGAACTAAAACATAAACTTACTCAAGCACCCGTTCTAGCTTTGCCTGATTTTTCTAAAACTTTTGAGCTAGAATGTGATGCTTCAGGTCTTGGCATAGAAGCTGTGTTGTTACAAGGTGGTCACCCAATAGCTTATTTCAGTGAAAAACTGCATGGGGCTGCCTTGAACTACCCTACCTATGACAAGAAGTTATATGCCTTAGTTCGTGCCCTTCAAACTTGGGAACATTATCTTGTGACCAAGGAATTTGTCATCCATAGTGATCATGAATCACTTAAATATTTGAAGGGTCAACATAAATTAAATAAAAGGCATGCAAAATGGGTTGAGTACCTTGAACAATTTCCTTATGTCATCAAATATAAAAAGGGCTCTACAAATGTAGTAGCTGATGCTTTGTCAAGAAGACATGTTTTATTGAACACCCTCTGATAGACTATGGCCAAGGCCAAGGAATCCAAGAGGTGATATACTGAAAGAACCAAGAGGAATGGGATGATCTTAAAGACCTTTTTCATATATTTTGTAAATAGTCTCTTGTATAGGTTATTTTGCCTTTGTATTTGTGAGGCACTTTACTTACTTTTTCCTAGTGTTTGTATATTGTTTTTAAGGTAGGCTACTTGGAGAGTTTAGCTCCATTTAACCTCCCTATATGATACATTCATTTTATATTTTTTTCAGTAGGGAAAAGGGGGTGACATTTAGCAATGCTTGTGGGTGTAACAAGTAATTGGGCCAGAACTGGGCCTAGACAAAATTTTGCATATTGGACTCATTTTGCTCCTAATTTTTCATAGATTTGATTTAGCTAGGTTTCATCATCATATGATGAACCTAACTAAACCAAATCAAACATTTTTTAATTAATTCAAGGAGCAAATTGGACCCAAGGCCGCCTAGCTTCATCCTTGTTCTTTGGCCGAATTGAACTTGTTACTCTCCAAGGTTTGAAGCTTGCTTTGCAAGCTTCTCAAACCTTGGACGGTTTAGGCAACCTAACCATGGTTCTTAAATGAACCATGGTCAAGGTTGGCTTCTCCCACAAGCTACCTAAACCGTGGGAGTTAAAGTTTACCCTACCATGGTTCCTAGTGAACCATGGTTAGGGATAACTTCTCCTACAAGCTACCCTCTCCTATATATTTGATTTTCCTACACTTGTACTCACTTTTGACATTAATGAGAATTGAACTTCAGAATTCTCTCTCAAGAGTCCTCTCAAAACCGTAGAGAACTTCCCCTCTAGGTTTTCACCAAAGTTTCTTCAAACTTTGCCATGGTTTCTAAAGCTTCCTATGCAAGCTAAGGAACACCGAATCACTTCAAGGCTTCTTCTCCATTGAAGAACACTTCAAGGAGCTTCAAAGAACCATTGGAGTCTTAACCTCAAGATCATTCACAGTCCTAAGCATGGAGCAAGTGAAGGAAACAACAATCTCCTCACCTAGTTCCATCACCCTCGGTTCTCAAATATTAGGGTTTGATGACATCAAGGAGTTGTATGAGAAAGACCTTGATTTTGCTAACTTTTATTCTTTATGTATTCAAAAACCTTATCAAGGGTACTATATTTCTGAGGGGTATCTTTTTAAAGAAAACAAACTTTGTATACCCCAAGGATCTATTAGAAAACTCTTGGTTAGAGAGAGCCATGAGGGTGGGCTCATGGGGCATTTTGGAATTGAGAAAACTCTTTCACTTTTGAAAGAGAAATTCTTTTGGCCTCATATGAAAAGAGATGTTCAAAGGTTTTGTAGTAGTTGTATTGCTTGTTTACAAGCAAAATCTACCACTAAACCTCATGGACTATACACCCCCTTGCCCATATCCTCTTCTCCTTGGGTAGACATTTCCATGAATTTTATTCTTGGATTGCCTAGAACCCAAAGAGGAAAGGATTCCATTTTTGTGGTTGTGGACCGTTTTAGTAAAATGGCACACTTTATTCCATGCCACAAAGTGGATGATGCAAGTCACATTGCTAAATTATTCTTTCAGGAAATAGTGAGACTACATGGGTTACCCAAAACTATAGTCTCAGATAGAGATGTTAAGTTCCTTAGCCATTTTTGGAAAAATCTTTGGGCACGGCTAGGAACTAAACTTCTATTTTCTACCACATGTCATCCTCAAACTGATGGACAAACTGAGGTAGTAAATAGATCTCTAGGGACTATGTTGAGGGCAATCCTCAAGGGCAATAAAAAGTCATGGGATGACTATCTCCCTCATGTGGAGTTTGCCTATAATAGAGTGGTTCACAAGACCACTAACATGTCTCCTTTTGAGATTGTTTATGGCTTTAATCCTCTTACTCCATTATATTTATTACCCTACCAAATGTTACTTCCTTTATTCATAAAGAAGGCACATCTAGGGCTGAGTTTGTCAGGAAATTACATGAGAGGGTTAGAGATCATATTCAATCCCAAACAGAAAAATATCAAAAATATAATAATAGGGGTAGGAAAGAAGTTATCTTCAAGGAAGGTGACTGGGTTTGGCTACACCTTAGGAAGGATAGGTTTCCTTCCCAAAGAAAGTCAAAACTTAGTCCTCGAGGGGATGGCCCTTTCCAAATCCTTAAGAAAATTAATAATAATGCCTATGTCCTAGATCTCCCTTCTAAGTATGGTGTTAGTTCTAGCTTCAATATTTCTGATCTCTTTTTTTTTTTACAGGACTAGCTACCCAAGAGGAGGAAACTTTGGATTTGAGGACAAATCCTCTTCAAGAGGGAGGGGATGATGGAGGAAGCCCATGGGCTAAGGGCCCAACTACTAGGGCTATGGCAAGGAGGATTCATGAAGAGTGGGCCCAAGCCCAAGAGAAGCCCATTACTCTGTTTTGTTGGGCTTTGACTCAAGCCTAAGTAGTATAGGGTAGTATAGGATTTGGGCCTTAAAGCCTTGTACTTTCTTTGGGCCTTGTATTTCCGGCCATGTAGTGTATGATATACATTTAGAGGTCATGTGAATTTAGGGTTATTTAGGTTACATGTGAAGTTACATTAGCATGTAATTAGAAGCACATTTGGTGTGCATTTCGGCCATGTGCAACACATGCACATGGTGTGATCTGAAATGCAACTCAAATAGCTTCTTAATTACATACCAAATGAACTAGCACATGGGTGATCCGGGTTTTGGCACCAAAATTTGAATTTTGAATTCAAATTTTGGGCGCCTAAGGTTAAGTGAACCTTACCTTGGTTCCACTTAACCTTAGACTAACCCAAGGTCACTTTAACCTAATTTTAACCTATAAATCACTATGGCCGAGACTTGTATGTCACTTTTGGATTAATTGAATGAGATTTCTCTTCTTAGAACTCTCCCCTCCGAAAGTCACCTCTTCCTAAAACTCTACCCTACTTGAGATCCTCTCCTTGAAGAGTTAGGAAGCTTACTCTTCTCCGGACTTAGCTAGAAGCACTTATAAGTCACATTGAAGCTACTTGGAGTCTCCCTCCTTGAAGTTCTTCCAAGGAATTTGATGGAAGAGCATGGGCTAAAGGCCCAACCACTAGAGCTATGGCCAGGAGGTTACTTGAAGATTTGACTGCTTCAGAGCTTAGTGGGCCCAACGGGCTTGGTGGGCCTAGGGTGCTTCTCACTTGGGCTTTGATTGATTGAACACCATGTTTAATTGTATTTTCTTAGTATAGGAATTTACTTTGATGTTGGTCTTGTATTTTGACCATAGATTAGGGTTTAGGTGTCTTGGGCTTAATTTTGGGCTTCTTGGGCTTTGGGCTTTTGATACCCAATATTGGGCTCATTCTTCTCCTTGTAATTTTTCCTATTCATTGTATTCATTAGACCATTGTATTTTGGTCATTAGATTAGGGTTTAAGGAGGTTTAGTAGTTCATTTGAATTAGGACAAATTAGGTTAAATTTAGGATGGATTTAAGTTGCATTTAGGTCACACTTTTGGCACCACCATGGCTGCACAAGTGTGACACCGAAATGCAACCCTAAATACATACTAAATTCAGCCTAATTCACATTTAGCTCTACATGACCGGTTAAGCACATGTGACACTGTCGCCACCGGCCCGAAACGGGCTTTCGGCACTCGCGAGGGATGGTTGGACTCTTTTATTTGTTAAAAATATGAATTGCTAGAATGACTTATTCTCAAACTGAGACCTCGTCAAACAAGCAATTTTATTAAAAGGCTCACCAATCCATGTTAATCCTAAGCGGGACCCTCCATGGATTAGCGGTTTTTATAAAAAGGAAGGGTTCATGGAGTCGCCACCAATGTTTTACTCAAAACATTGGAAAAAGAAGATTAAGGCAATCGATTCAAAAATCGACTTCGGCCATTACAACCAGAGTCGGGTAAGGGAGTCGGTTACGCGTGGGGAAGGTGTTAGCACCCCACAGCGCCCCTTTCGGGTTCCCTATGACAGATTATTTTAAAAATAATAGTGCAAAATTACTAAATTACCCCTATTTATTCTAAGCAATTATAAATTAACTATCTACATGATGACAGTTTAAATATGTACACACAGAAAGCGGTAAAAGAAGGGACTTTAAAGAGATAAACCTTTGAAGCGTGCTTTCTTATATATCTTGACAGAAATTGGGAAGCGTTTTGGCGTTCCCTCCCTCTACAAGACCGCTCGCTCCCTCCTATAAAATTTTTACTATGGAAATCCGGAGGATTTCCCTTCGACTAGGTTCGAGACTCAAGCAAATAGCTCGTGGCTCAAGAACTTCGTCGGATCAACTCTCCGAGTGATTTCTAGGCAGAGCACTGCTCAAAAAAAACCCAGAATACTCAAGAAGAGGGTTAAAACTCAGTCCAAAAGTGTAGAATGACGTCCAATTGACGTCATATTTATAGGGATGAGGCTCAATACGGTTTCTGGGGGTCAATACGGTCCGTATTGAAGTTTTGAACTACAATACGGCCGTATTGAATTCAATACGGCCGTATTGAAGTTCAAAAAACCTCAATACGGCCGTATTGAAGTTCAGTGCAGCCGTATTGAAGTTCAGTGCAGCCGTATTGAATTCAATGCAGCCGTATTGAAGTTCAGAAACTTCAATACGGCCGTATTGAGTTCAGTGCGGCCGTATTGTAGTTTAAAATGTGCAGTACGGCCGTACTGAACTCCAAGGAGGCCGTATTGAGCTCCAAACCTCCCACTTTCTTATTTTTTGTTACTCTAAGACCTCTAAACCTACAGATTGTCATCCTAGGGTCTTCCAGGGTCTTCCAGGAGTCCTTCCGGCTGACTTTCCTTTGGTCTTCGAGAGTCTTCAAGCTTTATTTCCGACCCGGACAATTTTAGGGGTCTACAGCTGCCCCCCCTTTACTTAGTCGGACGGTCTTTTGGTGTACCGGCTGACAAGTAAAGGAGTTGACCCAATTGTCCGGGTGATGTGCCAACCTTCTGACTTGTAGCGTCTTCCGGCGGAAAATTGTTGAGTAGCCTCTCCAGGTTGAGTTTGCCCTCTCCAGGGTGAGTATTAGTCGTCGCCTCTCCAGGCTCATGCATACTTCCGTGTTCTTGACAACCTCGGGGTAGCTGAGTACCGCCTCTCCAGGCTATACCAACGTGTTCTTGACAACCTCGTGGTAGTTGCATACCTCCGTGTTCTTGACAACCTCGGGGTAGCGTGAGTTTTCCCTCTCCAGGGTATACCAACGTGTTCTTGACAACCTCGTGGTAGTTGCATACCTCCGTGTTCTTGACAACCTCGGGGTAGCGTGAGTTTTCCCTCTCCAGGGTATACCAACGTGTTCTTGACAACCTCGTGGTAGTTGCATACCTCCGTGTTCTTGACAACCTCGGGGTAGCGTGAGTTTTCCCTCTCCAGGGTATACCAACGTGTTCTTGAGAACCTCGTGGTAGTTGCATACCTCCGTGTTCTTGACAACCTCGGGGTAGCGTGAGTTTTCCCTCTCCAGGGTATACCAACGTGTTCTTGACAACCTCGTGGTAGTTGCATACCTCCGTGTTCTTGACAACCTCGGGGTAGCGTGAGTTTTCCCTCTCCAGGGTTTTGTGATGATTTTGTCTTCACAGTCCACGATGCTGTTTCGACGGTTGTTTTTTTGATTTTTGTGCCACTGAGGGCTGGATAACGCAGGGATCCATCTAGGGGATGTGCAGTTACTCATAGGTTCTTGTGTCCCAACTTTCCATTGCGTAGTTGGTACCCATTGAGGAATTTCTGTTTCCTTGGGGTGTAGACACGAAGATGCTCTTTCTAATGTGAGCGATGCCTTATGATTGGCTGACGTCCTTTTGACGGTGGTGGAGTATCCCGGTTGTCCTTATTCGGGTGACTCTTTTTGATTTTCTGATTTTATTGCCTCTGCGTAGGCTGTTATCCACTAGGGGATTCTATCGTTGATTGTGATTAGCCTCTTCTGTTAGGCGGATCATCTTGATGCTTGATGTTTGGCTGAAAGCCGATTTCCACTTGGGGAATGGTTTATTGATTTTCTTTTTTGGATTTTCCTTTTTGAAGGAGTGCCTCTTGTGTAGGCGATTGGGGATTTGAAGTTCTTATGTATCCCAGAGTATTATTTAGAAAGCCTCTTCAGGCTTAGCTTCACTCTTTGTTTGAGTTGGAAAGCTATCTTCCATTGAAGAAGTTTAAGTCCTTTCGACTTGGATATTCTGTTTAGATGATCAAGCCTCCCTTGGGAATTTTGCTGATCTTGGTTTGATAGCTTTCACTGGGGAATTTGGTCCAAGGGTGAAAGCTAAAATATCTCTGGGGAGTATTATTTCGGCAAGCCTCTCCAGGCTCAGTTATTCTGTGGGAGTATTATTTCGGCAAGCCTCTCCAGGCTCAATTATTCTGAGAAAGTATTTTTTCAGCAAGCCTCTCCAGGCTCAGTTATTCTGTATGATGAGAGAGTATTGTTTCTGCAAGCCTCTCCAGGCTTAGTTATTCTGTACAATTTTGCTGGATTTTCTGTATTTTGCCTTTTTTGTCGTTTTTGGCTTTTTCTGTATTTTTTGCCTTTCTTGTCATTTTTTGGCTTTTTCTGTATTTTTGCCTTTTCTGTTGATTTGCGGCCCTTTCTGTTGACCGCTGCCATACACAAGCATTTTTTATTTTTTATTTTTATTTTTATTTTTTTTTATTTTATGCAATTACCTTATGATAAGGTCTTTGAATATGCAACTAATATGTGTGTGATGCACGGAATGTAAGTTTTATTATTTTGTTAATATTTTCAGAAAAATGAATGGCTCTCCCTATCCTCCTTTTCTTGGAGGAACTTCTGTCATTGACGTGAGGGAATATTTTTGTGAGCCTTTTTACGCAGGAGATTACGGATTTTATAGGAACCCCTCCCATTTTCTTTATTGACCGATTATTAAGGAATTTCATACAATTTTTTAGAAATACCAATTTTAGAGGCATAATCACATGGTCAAGAGAGAAAAGAAATGAATAGATATTTTATTAATATTCACAAGTGTTTTTACAGAAAGATATACAGAAGGAAATTTCTGAAGAATGGCTGGCCTGGGTAGGCTATTTACATGTGGGCTTAACAATTATATCTGTAATTGTCGCTCCGTACATTCTCCTAGTTGTTTCGGGTGAGATGCCTGAGCCAGGAGCGTAGATGCTGCAAGACACTTGCTTCTAGAAGATAATCACTTGAACCGCCTTTCGGTTTTCGATTCAAGTGACCGTTGCTTGCTTTGCTTTTACATCTTATTCTTTTGCCCCTAACTTTTGCCTAGGACGTATCCTAGCGGGGATAATTTTGCCTTTGTTTTGCCTAGTACCCTTGTACTGGCGGGCTTTTTGTTTTGCCCTAACTTTTGCCTAGGATGCCCTTTTTCGGGTTTTCATCCTAGCGGGCTTATGCAAGCAACGTCTTCAAGCATAGTACTTCTTTACCTTGTCAGCGTTGACTGGGTATCGAAGTTCTTTTCCATCCATGCCTGTGAGGATCAATGCTCCTCCTGAGAAGACTCGTTTTTCCACGTATGGTCCTCCGTGATTTGGGGCATACTTTCCGATTTTGTCCTTTTGAGTTGGTAGCAATTTCTTCATTACCAACTCTCCCTCATGGTAGACTCGAGGGTGGACTTTCTTGTCAAAAACCTTTTTTGATCTTCCTCTGATAGGCTTGACCATGGCATATGGCATTCAGCCGTTTCTTTTTGATAAGGTTCAACTGATCGTATCGGCTTTGAACCCATTTTACCTCGGAAAGTTTTGTTTCCATGATTACCCTTAGAGAAGGTATCTCGACTTCGATGGGTAGAACTGCCTCCATCCCATAAACGAGGGAGAATGGAGTAGCTCCTGTAGATGTATGTACTGAAGTCCTATAGCCATGAGGAGCGAAGGGTAACATCTCGTGCCAGTCTTTAAATGAGACAACCATCTTTTGCACTATTTTCTTGATGTTCTTATTGGTTGCCTCGACTGCCCCATTCATCTTCGGCCGATATGGGGAAGAGTTATGGTGTTGGATCTTGAATTCTTGGCACAGTTCTTCCACCATTTTGTTGTTCAGATTAGATCCATTATCAGTGATGATTTATTTCTCCATGCTTCCACTAGATTATTCTAAAATCTTTTGGGACAAGAGAGAAAAGAAGGGAAAGATTTTTTTATTCTGAAGTTTGTGTTTTAGAGGGGATTTATTTTTCAAAAATGGTTTTTGTAAGAATGTTTGGCCAATGGTAGGCTTAAGTGTTTAGGCTTGTTTGATTAAACACTTATGAAGTTAAGAAAATCTTTGTTTATTGACGTTGTGATTTTGACAACTTGGATAGCTTCCCTTGAACCTTTCTTTTTGAATTTGGTTCATGGTACCATCATGGATTTCTTTTGTTTTTTGATTGTCCTTATTTTTGCCTAAAACACCCTTTTGTGGCGTTTTAGCAGACCTTTGTTTTTGTTTATTTTTATAACCCTAACTTTTGCCTAGGTCACCCTTTCATGGGATTCCTGTAGACCCCTAAAATTGTCCGGGTCGGAAATAAAGCTTGAAGACTCTCGAAGACTGAAGGATAATCAGCCAGAAGGACTCCTCGAAGGCCCTAGGAGGGTTCTCTGTAGGTCCAGAGGTCTTAGAATAGCTCAAAATAAAGAAGTGGAGGGAAAAAGCCCAATACGGCCGTACTGAACTTAATACGGCCGTATTGAAGCTTCAATACGGCCATACTGAAGTCAGTACGACCGTATTGACACTTCAATACAACCGCAGCGAACTCAATACGGGCGTATTGAAATTTCTGAACTTCAATACGACCGTATTGAACTTCAATACGACCGTATTGAAGTTCAAAAATTTCAATACGGCCGTATTGCCCCTGTAGGCCGTATTGCGCCTATTCCCTATAAATATGACGTCAATTGGACGTCATTCCACACTTTTTCACTCAGTTTTGACTCCCTCCTTGAGTATTCTGGGGTTTTTGAGCAGTGTTCTGCCCTAGAAATCTCTCTGGGAGTCGATCCGACGAAGTTCTGGAATTCCGAGCACTTAGCTTGGAGATTCGAACCTAGTCGAAGGGAAATCCTCCGGATTTCCATAGTCAAAATTTTATAGGAGAGAGCGAGCGAGCTTGTAGAGCGAGGGAACGCCAAAAAGCTTCCCAGTTTTACTCAATATATAAAAGCACGCTTCAAGAGGTTTCTTCTTAAATCCTTCCTTTTACTGCTTTCTGTGTGCATATTTAAACTGTCATCATGTAGATAGTTAATTTATAATCGCTTATAATAAATAGGGGTAATTTAGTAATTTTACGCTATTATTTTAGAAATAATCTGTCATAGGGAACCCGAAAGGGGCGCTGTGGGGTGCTAACACCTTCCCCACGCGTAACCGACTCCCTTACCCGACTCTGGTTGTAATGGCCAAAGTTGATTTATAAAATCAATTGCCTTATCCCTTTTTCCAATGTTTTGAGTAAAACATTGGTGGCGACTCCACGAACCCTCCTTTTGCGAAAACCACTAATCCATGGAGGGTCCCGCTTGGGATTAATATGGATTAGTGAGACTTTTAATAAATAAATTGGATAAGATCGACAAGGTCTCAGTTTGAGAACAAGTCGTTCTAATAATCCAATACATTTTCAAAACTAAAATAAAAGCGAGCTCGACCGTCTTCGCGACCGCCGAAAGCCCGTTTCGGGCCGGTGGCGACAGATGGCGACTCCACTGGGGAAGCCTCGAGAGTCAGTCCCATTTAGTGACAGATTATTCTTAACAAATAATAGTTAAAATTACTTTATTACCCCTTGCTTGTATGATAACATGATTTATTATATGGCTTTTAATAACTGTTGTTTGTTTAATTTCCGCAATTGTTTTGAAATACAAACTGTACACAAACCTTTGCACACAACAGTTCCCTCTATACCCGGGGGCATGAGTGGTAATCCATAGGGAGTGGATGTTAGTACGGCCGGTTGATGGGTTTATAGGAGCCTATGAGACCGTTGTCGGAAAACATCACTCAAGGTGATAACCATGAACTTGAGTCCGACGGTGCGTTGGAGCTTTCCATCGACCTACGACAAGAGGAATTGGGTCCCTATAATGGGGGCACCTTGGGGGCCTTTGACCAAGTGAGAACAGTTAGATCCTCCTTGAATATGCACTTTTCTGCAGGAGACCCCTACCTCGTGATTCGCTCGTGACTGTTCGTGGATGAGTGAATTGTTTGTGCATTTTTATGTGACATTGTATGAGCATACATTTGCACCTTTTAAACATACAACATTCTTTTTTAAAAATAAAAAGAATAAATAGAAATAAAGATCTTCTAGTACATGGTGTTAACATCTACCTTCATTGCATTCATATAGGTAGTTTCCCTTTTCACCCAAAAAATACAAAAAAGATACAAAATATTCAAAAGAAAAATATGTATTTACCCAAACCAAGCAATATCATGCATCATCTTAGGAAAAACCTAAAAACATGATAATACTTAGTTCAATAAACACAATGCATGCATATTCAACATCATCATCTCATGCATGTAGATCATGGAGGGATCTAGGAATCATTCATTTCATACATCCCTCCTAGTAATTCAGTAATAAACATTAATAAAAAGAAAGAAATAATCGATGCGTATGTTCAAAGAATGGATCGCACGCCGTTCGTTATCAAGTGTAAGCCAACAACCGCACCAAGCGAGCGCACATCAACTCCGTTGTTGGTAATCAAGACGAATAAAGGGGAAGGTCCGACACCATTAAGGATCACAGTTCCAAGGCCTTTCCCTTACAAATCAAATAAGGCTGTGCCGTGGATATACGACATCCACTCTTCTGCCGACAGCGATATCTCCAACATCGCTGGACTTGGGGGCATGACTAGGAGTGGCAGGATCTACACTCCCGAAGATCTTCATGATAAAGCCCCCAAGAATAAAGAAAAAGAAGAAAAGAAAACCGAGGAAAAAGAATCTGAGGAGGAGACAGACAAGCTGTTAAAATATATCCGACAGAGCGAGTATTCCATCATGGATCAACTTCATAAGACGCCAGCAAAGATTACTCTGTTGTCGTTGATCCTATGCTTCGAACCGCATCGGCAAGCTCTGTCGAAAGTCTTGAACGAGGCATATGTGTCGCACACCATCTCCCAAGACGAGTTTGAGGGGATTGTTAGTCACATCAAGGCTAATGATCACCTCACCTTCATCGATGAAGAAATCCCCGCCGAGGGATCAAACCACAACAAGCCCTTGCACATCTCTATAAAGTGCAAGGAGTATCACATCGCTAAAAGTCTTGGTAGATAATGGATCTTCCTTGGACGTAATGCCAAAAAGAACGCTCAAGCAATTGGCAATCAAGGGAATCCAAATGCGCCCGAGCAACATGATCGTCCGAGCTTTCGACGGTTCTAAAAGAGAAGTGGTGGGAGAGATCAATCTTCCAATCCAAATTGGACCCACTATCTTCAACGTCGAATTCCAAGTGATGGACATTACTCCCGCATACAGCTGTCTCCTCGGCCGACCTTGGATTCATGATGCAAAAGCTGTACCCTCTACGCTCCACCAGAAAGTCAAATCCATTGTGGGTGACAAGTTGGTGACTGTACAAAATGAAGATGACATACTCATCAGCAAAC
This sequence comes from Cajanus cajan, assembly GCF_000230855.2. NCBI lineage: Eukaryota > Viridiplantae > Streptophyta > Magnoliopsida > Fabales > Fabaceae > Cajanus > Cajanus cajan. Next base: position 10,153,508 of record NC_138526.1, on the reverse strand, counting down.
CATCCACCATACCTTACGTGGATGCAGCGGAGGAAGCTTTAGAAACCGCCTTCCAAGCATTGGAAATCGCCAATGTCGAAACGTTTCCCCGAGAAATGAAGAAGGTAGCCTCCATGCTCACCTAGAACGGATACTTGCCAGGACAAGGATTAGGCAAGTACTCCCAAGGAATCCCGGAGCTACCCATTATCAAGGACAATCCGGGGAAACAAGGGTTAGGATACAACCCTATTAAAGATCAAAGAACGAAGAGGAATCAAGATCCTTCTCGACGTTCTTTAAGCCAGATCTTTAGGAAGGCTGGTTCACAAACGTCAAGGCCAGCTGTCGTCATCAAGTGTCCTTTTCCTTCTAATAGGGATGTGTAAATTCAGTGACTATTAGAGATCACTCCTCGGGGACAGCCCGACCCCCGAGCCTCGATAGGGCACATGTTTCCATTATGATTATAATAAAATCATTCTTCATTAATTCTTTATTGCTTCTTTTCTCGCTTGCAATAAAATTCTAGACCACATTATTTTAACCCTGTTTGAATAAACATGAATGAGGTTAAAATCGTCTTAATAATAATAAACCCACATCATTTTTATGTGGAAGTGTGTGTGTCAACTTGGAGCACCTTTTCTTGGCATCAATAAGTGCCATCATGGATAAAAGAAATCCTAAAGATAATAAGCTCGGCAGGAAACCCAAAAAGGGGACTGCGCAAAAATAAGAGCAAAGGACCCGCTAGGAATCCCACAAAAGGGTGACCTAGGCAAAAGTTAGGGTTACAAAATGAAGACAAAAACCCGCTAGGAATCCCACGAAAAGGGTGACCTAGGCAAAAGTTAGGGTTACAAAACGAATACAAAAGCCCGCTAAGACATCACAAAAGGGTGTTTTAGGCAAAAGTTAGGGCCGTCAAAAAAAGAAAAAAACAAAATAAATCCATGATGGTACCATCAATTGAATTCAACAAGGGGCTCAAGAAAAGCTATCCAAGTTGTCAAAGCACAATCATTAATAACAAAGATGTGCTTAACCTCATAAGTGTTTAAACAAACAAACCTAAACACATAAGCCTACCATGGCCAGCCATTCTTACAAAAACCATTTTTCAAAAATAAAATAAACCCCTCTAAAACACAAACTTTCGAAAAATATATACCTTTCCTTTCTTTTCTCTCTTGTCCCAACGATTTTTGAATAATCTAGTGGAAACATGGAGATATAGTGATCAATAGGAGGGTTGACACATCTTCTAAAGAAAGGGAAGAATCATTTGGTTGATGACACCAAAATCAAATACGCATCATTCCTCGGTAACAGAAATCGGCAGCTCACAGTCCGTCTGGAGGAATGGCAAAATCCAAACACAAAAACGCATCGGTTAATTCTTTTGAAAAAAGAATCAAATAGAATTAGGTGCATCATACTGCATACATGCATACAGATGATAGGTGTACTGGAAGATCACTTATTCTCTGTTTATTGAAAAAACAAAAAAAATAAAATATATAAACTTCAGAAAAAACAATGCGCCCGTACCATGTTCAGTACACCCGTACCAAAATTGGGGTTATGAACAAATTTTTAACTCAAACATGGGCGTACTGAAATGGATGCAGCCGTATTGGCCATAAAGAAATTTTCAAAAACCTCGTCATGAGGCAACTACATAAATTAGAAAAAATAGGAAAAATTGCTTGTGTATGACAGCAGCAAACAAAATGCAAAGATTCAGAAAATCAACAGCGTCATACAAAATAACTGAGCCTGGAGAGGCTTGCCGAAAGAATACTCTCAAAATAACTGAGCCTGGAGAGGCTTGCCGAAAGAATACTCTCAAAATAACTGAGCCTGGAGAGGCTTGCCGAAAGAATACTCTCAGAATAACTGAGCCTGGAGAGGCTTGCCGAAAGAATACTCTCTCAAAATAACTGAGCCTGGAGAGGCTCGCCGAAATAATACTCTCTCAGAATAATTGAGCCTGGAGAGGCTCGCCGAAATAATACTCTCTCAGAATAACTGAGACATTTCTGTACAGAAAAAGCCAAAAAATGACAAAAAAGGCAAAAATACAGAAAAAGCCAAAAAATGACAAAAAAGGCAAACATACAGAAAAAGCCAAAAGTCGACAAAAAAGACAAAGATTTCACATCTTTCAGAATAACTGAGCCTGGAGAGACTCGCCGAAATAATACTCTCAGAATAATTGAGCCTGGAGAGGCTTGCAGAAATAATACTCTCTTTCAGAATAACTGAGCCTGGAGAGGCTTGCAGAAATAATACTCTCTTCAGAATAACTAAGCCTGGAGAGGCTTGCAGAAATAATACTCCCCCAACTGTACAGAATAAATGAGCCTGGAGAGGCTCGCAGAAATAATACTCCCCAGAGAAACCTCAACTCAAGCTCACGGAACGAATCCCCAACGAGAGCTATCAAAGCAAAATCGACGCAATCCCCAAGGGAAGTGCGATCATCCAAACAGTATATACAAGTCAAAGGACTTAACACTTCCTCAGTGGAAGATAGCTCTCCGACTCAAAGCGCTGAGTGAGGCTAAGCCTGCAGAGGCTTCCTAAATAATACTCTGGGATACATAAGATCCCTCATTCCCCAATCGCCTACTCAGAGGCATCCCTGCAAAAGGAGAAAAATCAAAAAATATCAATAAATATTCCCCAAGCGGAATCCAGCACTCAGCCGGACACTGAACCCCAATTCCTCAGTCGCCTACATAAGAGACACTCCTTCAAAAGGAAAAATCATAAAAAGATCAATAATCACTCCCCAAGTGGAATCTGGCTCTCAGCCAATCATTGAACGTCAAGCTGATACGCCTAACAGAAGAGGCTAATCAAAATCAACGACAAAATCCCCCAGTGGATAACAGCCTACACAGAGGCAGCAAAATCAAAAAAAAAAAAAAAAAAAAGAGATACCCGAATAAGGATAAACCGGGATACTCTACCAACGTCAAAGGACGTCAGCCAAACATAAGGCATCGCTCAACTCAGAGAGAAAGAGCATCTGTGTCTATACCCCAAGGAGTCAGAAATTCCCCAAGGGTACCAACAATGCAATGCAAGTTGGGGCACAGGAACCTGTGAATGACTGCACATCCCCTAGACGGATCCCTGCGTTATCCAGCCCTCAGTGGCACAAAAATCAAAAATAATCGTCGAAGCAGCATCGTGGACTGTGGAGACAAAATCAACATCCAGAATCCCCAGCGGATAACAGCCTACACAGAGGCAGCAAAAAATCAGAAAATCAAAAAGAGTTACCCGAACAAGGATAACCGGGATACTCCACCAACGTCGAAAGGACGTCAGCCAATCATAAGGCACCGCTCACATCAGAAAGAGCATTTTTGTGTCTGCATCCCTAAGGAATCAGAAATTCCCCAGTGGGAACCAACTACGCAATGGAAAGTTGGGACACAAGAACCTATGAGTAACTGCACATCCCCTAGACGGATCCCTGCGTTATCCAGCCCTTAGTGGCACAAAATCAAAAAACAACCGTCGAAGCAGCATCGTGGACTGTGGAGACAAAATCATCACGAATCCCTGGAAAGGAGATATTCACGCTACCCCCGTCGTCACAAACACGGAGGTATGCAGCTTCCGGCTCGAGCAATGAGCGAAGCTATCTCTGGAAAGGAGGCACACACTGCTTACCATCGTCACAAAGGTACTTAGCTTCCGGCTCGAACAAAGAGTGAAGCTAAGCCTGGAGAGACGGTACTTACAACTTCCAGCTTGGGCAACAAGCAAAGCAAGGCCTGGAGAGGCAAAACTCACACTGCTACCGTTTTCACAAGGGTACTTAGCTTCCGGCTCGAACAAAGAGTGAAGCTAAGCCTGGAGAGGCGGTACTCACAGCTTCCAGCTTGGGCAGCAAGCAAAGCAAGGCCTGGAGAGGCAAAACTCACACTGCTTACCGTTGTCACAAGGGTACTTAGCTTCCGGCTCAAACAAAGAGTGAAGCTAAGCCTGCAGAGGCGGTACTCAACCATCAGCGTCATCAGAGGCGCGTTGATGTCCAACTTCCGGCTCGGGCGTCGAGTGAAGTTGACCTTGGAGAAGGTAAACTCAGCTACCAAGGATGTCAGAAGCGCCGAGGTATGCACCCACCTGGAGAGGCTACTCAACATTTTTCCACCGGAAGACGCTACAAGTCAGAAGGTCGGCACAATACCCGGACAATTGGGTCAACTCCTTTACTTGTCAGCCGATACACCAAAAGGACGTCCGACTAAGTAAAGGGGGGGCAGCTGTAGACCCCTAAAATTGTCCGGGTCGGAAATAAAGCTTGAAGACTCTCGAAGACTGAAGGATAATCAGCCAGAAGGACTCCTCGAAGGCCCTAGGAGGGTTCTCTGTAGGTCCAGAGGTCTTAGAATAGCTCAAAATAAAGAAGTGGAGGGAAAAAGCCCAATACGGCCGTACTGAACTTAATACGGCCGTATTGAAGCTTCAATACGGCCATACTGAAGTCAGTACGACCGTATTGACACTTCAATACAACCGCAGCGAACTCAATACGGGCGTATTGAAATTTCTGAACTTCAATACGACCGTATTGAACTTCAATACGACCGTATTGAAGTTCAAAAATTTCAATACGGCCGTATTGCCCCTGTAGGCCGTATTGCGCCTATTCCCTATAAATATGACGTCAATTGGACGTCATTCCACACTTTTTCACTCAGTTTTGACTCCCTCCTTGAGTATTCTGGGGTTTTTGAGCAGTGTTCTGCCCTAGAAATCTCTCTGGGAGTCGATCCGACGAAGTTCTGGAATTCCGAGCACTTAGCTTGGAGATTCGAACCTAGTCGAAGGGAAATCCTCCGGATTTCCATAGTCAAAATTTTATAGGAGAGAGCGAGCGAGCTTGTAGAGCGAGGGAACGCCAAAAAGCTTCCCAGTTTTACTCAATATATAAAAGCACGCTTCAAGAGGTTTCTTCTTAAATCCTTCCTTTTACTGCTTTCTGTGTGCATATTTAAACTGTCATCATGTAGATAGTTAATTTATAATCGCTTATAATAAATAGGGGTAATTTAGTAATTTTACGCTATTATTTTAGAAATAATCTGTCATAGGGAACCCGAAAGGGGCGCTGTGGGGTGCTAACACCTTCCCCACGCGTAACCGACTCCCTTACCCGACTCTGGTTGTAATGGCCAAAGTTGATTTATAAAATCAATTGCCTTATCCCTTTTTCCAATGTTTTGAGTAAAACATTGGTGGCGACTCCACGAACCCTCCTTTTGCGAAAACCACTAATCCATGGAGGGTCCCGCTTGGGATTAATATGGATTAGTGAGACTTTTAATAAATAAATTGGATAAGATCGACAAGGTCTCAGTTTGAGAACAAGTCGTTCTAATAATCCAATACATTCTCAAAACTAAAATAAAAGCGAGCTCGACCGTCTTCGCGACCGCCGAAAGCCCGTTTCGGGCCGGTGGCGACAATTCCTAGCGGGTCTTTTGCTCTTATTTTTGCGCAGTCCCCTTTTTGAGTTTCCTGCCGAGCTTCTTTTATTTTAAAGGATTTCTTTTTACCCATGATGGCACTTGTCAAGGCCAAGGGAAGGTGCTCCAAGTTGTCACACACACCTCCACATAAAAATGATGTAGGTTTATTATTATTAAGATGATTTTAACCTCATTCATGTTTATTCAAACAGGGTTAAAAATAATGTGGTTTAGAATTTTATTATAAGCAAGAAAAGAAGCAATGAAGAATGATTTTATTATAATCATAGCGGAAACATGTGTCCTTATTTCATCACTGATATGGGTCCCAATGTTGACCTCTTATATCTCTCGGCCATGCCCCAAATTCACAGTCTCCAATTTCTCTTGACGAGTTGGAGTAGGCGAGCTTCTCGTTCTAGCAGTCTTTGCAGATCCGGAGAAATGGTCTCCTCCTCACTGTCCAACTCAACCCATTTATCCTCAACTTTCGGATCCCGGTCAGAGCGAACAATTACAGACATAATTATTTTATTGGTTCTGTTTAGGTTTAGAATTATTAATGTTAATGAGGAAAGAGAGAAAAGAACAAAAGAGAGAATGATATGTGAAAAATGCCTCTTTATTGATATGTATTAAAACTGTACAAAAACCCTTATTTACATGAAAAGGTTCCATGATCTCGGGTACTGATCATGAGTCTCAAAAAGAAAAAGAAAATTAAGGAGGGGCCCTATCGTGGCTTGCCCTTCTTTCTACTCCTGCTTTGGCAGAGGGTTCTTGCTCACGTCGGGCGCTGTCGAATCGAAGGTGACCCACCCGGCATCAATAAGGTCTTGGACCTTGTATTTGAGAGCCTTACAGTTCTTAGTTGAATGTCCTGGTGCCCCCGAGTGGTATAGGCATTTATCTTGTGGTTTGTACCACTCGGGATAAGGTGGATCCATCTTCCTTGGTGGAATGTAAGCTAGAAGATGAGCTTCCACTAACTTCGGCAGGAGGTCGCTATATGTGGTCGGAAGTTTATCAAACTTCTTCACAGAGTTATACTGCGACTTTCCTGACTTCGAAGTGGAAGAAGATGAAGAAATGGTTACAGCGTTGACTCCTCCTTCTTTCTTCTTCCCGAAGGCCTTCTTAGCTTCATATGATTGGGAAGGCTTAGCCAGCTTCCCACTTTTAAGTCCTTGTTCCACTCTCTCCCCAATGGTGATGATGTCCAAGAAGAGTGTCGTTGTGTTCCCTATCATTTTATCGTAATAGGGACCAGTCAACGAGTTGATGAATAGGGACACCGTCTCCTTATCCGACAGCGGGGGCTCTATCTGTGCCGCCAACTCCCTCCATCGTTGGGCGTACGCCTTGAAAGATTCATCATTCTTTTTACTCAAGGCTTGAAGATCTGACCTATCGGGTGTTAGGTCGATGTTGTATTTGTAGCGCTTGAGAAAGGCGTCGGCCAACTGCCTCCATGTGTGTACTAGATTTCCATCTAGCTGCATATACCAGTTGAGCGCGGTATCAGCCAAGCTCTCTTGGAAGCAGTGGATCAAGAGCTTTTCGTTTGTGGCATATGCAGCCATCTTTCGGCAGTACATGGTGAGATGACTCTTGGGGCAAGTCGATCCCACATATTTCGGGAAATCTGGCACTTTAAATTTAGGAGGGAATTGAATGTCCCTCACTAAGCACATGTCGGTGGCATCTTTGATGTCAAAATTATGCCCCTCCATAGCCCTCAACCGATCCTCTAGGGCGTGGAATTGTTCTTTTGAAACCTCGGGCTCTTTGATTACAATTCCAGCCCCTATAGGTATAGCGTGTGGAGGCTCTTCCTCGTGCTCTTCCTCCTCTCCATGATGGGACTCATGGTCACTGTGGTGTGATCCATGCATATTGTGGTGACGCATGAGCTCCATCATTTGCGCCATCTGTTCTTTGATCTGAGAGAGCTCGGTTGTGAGCTTCTTATTTTGCTCTTCCAGCGCTTCCATTTTCTTGATTTTCTGCGCGCGCGTGAGGACAGAGAGATGACCAGCCACTTTCTAAAATGAATGTTTATTCTAATTAGCTTATTTATGATATGAATACACCCTTGATGTGAGCTTGATAATCTTTCATCTTTAAGGCGCTGCCTTTTTAAGATGAAAGTTTATCACCCTCCCTAGCCTATGATCTCTCCACAACGGAGAATCTCAATAGTCACGGGTCTCTTTCACTCACATCGAGAGGGTATTAGTGAACCTATAAATGATGATGAGGATGCATGAGGTATTATTGATAATGATGCCTATGCTCCTTACTTTTATTATATTTTCACACATTGGTTTTTCCTCTCATGTCATGACATTTTCATGCATGGGGATTATTCTTTAGACCTTATCACGAGGTTATTTATTAATGCACAAACAATTGCACATAAGCATTTACACAAACAATTCACTCATCCACGAACAGTCACGAGCGAATCACGAGGTAGGGGTTTCCTGCAGAAAGGTGCATATTCAAGGTGGTTCTAACTGTTCTCACCGGTCTGAGGCCCCCAAGGTGCCCCCATTATAGGGACCCAATTCCTCTCGTCGTAAGTCGATGGAAAGCTCCAACGCACTGTCGGACTCGAGTTCATGGTTATCACCTTGAGTGATGCTTTCCGACAACGGTCTATGGGCACCTATAGACCCATTCGACAACCGGCCGTACTAACATCCACTCCCTATGGCTTACCACTCATGCCCCCGGGTATAGAGGGAACTGTTGTGTGCAAAGGTTTGTGTGCAGTTTTTATTCCAAACAATTGCAAAAATTTAAACATACAACAGTTATTTAAAGCCAAATAGGTAAAACGTGTTATAATACAAGTGAGGGGTAATAAAGTAATTTTAACTATTATTTGTTAAAAATAATCTGTCACTAAATGGGACTGACTCTCGAGGCTTCCCCGGTGGAGTCGCCATCTGTCGCCACCGGCCCGAAACGGGCTTTCGGCACTCGCGAGGGATGGTTGGACTCTTTTATTTGTTAAAAATATGAATTGCTAGAATGACTTATTCTCAAACTGAGACCTCGTCAAACGAGCAATTTTATTAAAAGGCTCAGCAATCCATGTTAATCCTAAGCGGGACCCTCCATGGATTAGCGGTTTTTATAAAAAGGAAGGGTTCATGGAGTCGCCACCAATGTTTTACTCAAAACATTGAAAAAGAAGATTAAGGCAATCGATTCAAAAATCGACTTCGGCCATTACAACCAGAGTCGGGTAAGGGAGTCGGTTACGCGTGGGGAAGGTGTTAGCACCCCACAGCGCCCCTTTCGGGTTCCCTATGACAGATTATTTTAAAAATAATAGTGCGAAATTACTAAATTACCCCTATTTATTCTAAGCAATTATAAATTAACTATCTACATGATGACAGTTTAAATATGTACACACAGAAAGCGGTAAAAGAAGGGACTTTAAAGAGATAAACCTTTGAAGCGTGCTTTCTTATATATCTTGACAGAAATTGGGAAGCGTTTTTGCGTTCCCTCCCTCTACAAGACCGCTCGCTCCCTCCTATAAAATTTTTACTATGGAAATCCGGAGGATTTCCCTTCGACTAGGTTCGAGACTCAAGCAAATAGCTCGTGGCTCAAGAACTTCGTCGGATCAACTCTCCGAGTGATTTCTAGGCAGAGCACTGCTCAAAAAAACCCAGAATACTCAAGAAGAGGGTTAAAACTCAGTCCAAAAGTGTAGAATGACGTCCAATTGACGTCATATTTATAGGGATGAGGCTCAATACGGTTTCTGGGGGTCAATACGGTCCGTATTGAAGTTTTGAACTACAATACGGCCGTATTGAATTCAATACGGCCGTATTGAAGTTCAAAAAACCTCAATACGGCCGTATTGAAGTTCAGTGCAGCCGTATTGAAGTTCAGTGCAGCCGTATTGAATTCAATGCAGCCGTATTGAAGTTCAGAAACTTCAATACGGCCGTATTGAGTTCAGTGCGGCCGTATTGTAGTTTAAAATGTGCAGTACGGCCGTACTGAACTCCAAGGAGGCCGTATTGAGCTCCAAACCTCCCACTTTCTTATTTTTTGTTACTCTAAGACCTCTAAACCTACAGATTGTCATCCTAGGGTCTTCCAGGGTCTTCCAGGAGTCCTTCCAGCTGACTTTCCTTTGGTCTTCGAGAGTCTTCAAGCTTTATTTCCGACCTGGACAATTTTAGGGGTCTACAGACACAAGGTTTGAATTCAAATTTGAATTTGAATTCAAATCTTGGCGCCAACATGTGACCTTTCATGTGGCGCCAAGTGTCTTCCTAAATTCGGTGACCTATATGTTCCCTCCTAACACATTTTGTATTCACTTTTGAACATAATAGAAATTTGTGAGCCATTGGCCGAGTTTCCTCTCTCAAAAGTCTCCAACCTCTCACCTTCAAAAACCCTAGGCTAGTTGTCTACTTTCCTACTTTTTGAAGTGAGAATCCATTGATGCTTGAGCTTGGATGCTTCCCTCCTAAACTTTGGAAGAGTGTATCCATGAGTTCATAGTCTTCAAGTGCTCTTAGTTGTGGAATCAAGTCTCCTTTGAAGAAGATCCTGCCTAAGCAAATCCGTGGAAAAGAACTATCTTCACTTCTCCTAGTTTTGCTATCAATTTTGGTATCAAGAGCAAGGTCTTCAAGGAGATAAGTGTTCTTCATTTTTGTGTCCGTGTTCTTGTGTTCTTGTGTTTGTCTTGTCTTAATTTGAGTTTCAATTTTTGGATCTATATTTTGATGTTCTTGTGTTCATAGATCCATTGTTGATTGTTTTTGAATTTCTTCCTCAATCAACTTGTTTAGGAACTATTTGCTTTGTGCTAATTTTGATTTTATTTTGAGTCTCTCCATTCCTTATATGTGTCCGTGATTGGACCTCATGCATATACATTAGATTTTGTTTTTGAATCCTTGTTTTTGTCTTAGAAGTTTGTGTTTAGTCCTTATATGTTGCAAATTCCTTGAATAGCATGTTTAACCTAGTGTTATTTTGAATTTTGTATCTACATTGTTGATTCGGTCATACTTCATTTGTGCCTACCTATATGTGCTTTTTCTTTTACCTTATTGTGTTCATGATTTGCTATTAGTCCTAGCAAGTTTCTTTAGAGTTAGGTTTCCATTGTGTTCTTAAAGTTTTCAAATCACTTTCCATTGAAAAATCTTATAAAAACATTTATGATTCAAAATTTCAAGTACTTCTAGTGCATTATCTTTGGATTCAAGTTTTAAAAAAAAATATATATACATTAAGGCTGGAAAAACAGAGTTAAAACAGAGCCTAAAGTGTTCAAAAGATCAAAAGAAAAGAGTTCATAAGGAAGCCAAATCAAAACCTAAAGATTAGTGCACTAGTTTCTCAAGTTTACTTGAATTTTGACCTAATTTTTGGCTAACTTGTAGTCTCGGTTTCTATAGCTTGGAATCATAGAAAAATTTGAAACAAAAGGCAAACACCTTCTCTGGAGTCTTAATTTGAGACTAGAAAAAGAAAGAATTATAAAAAAAATATATAAGACATTTTAAATTGAAAAAGCCGTGAGGTGTGTATTGATAGAAAATCATTTGATTCCTTGTTATTGTTTTGAATACTACTTGTTCTATACTCATCCAATTGCTTTCAAATTTTTTTTGTTTTGTTCATCTACTCTAGTACCTATCTAGGAACATTCCTAACTGAGTGCTAGCTTTATTTTGGATTCATATTTCTCAAAGTAGTAGTGACTTTGAATCTCCTAAAAGTTTTAGAAGAATTGTTAAGGAGGTTGAGGCACTAAAACTTTGGAAGCAACAAGAGGTACTTCAAAAAGAAAAAGAGAAAATTGAAAGAGAAGTACAACTTGTTGCTTTGGAGGAAGAGATAAACAAGATCAAGCTAAGAGAAGAAAAACTTTTGAAAAAAATTCATAAACATAAAAGCCAAAAAAGTTCTTCCACTAAGAGTTCCAATGACTCTCAAAGCCAAGAAAAAGATGGTACTTTGAACATGGATGCATACTACCAACCTCATCCTAGGAGAGTCATTAAAGAACACAAAGTGAGGGAATCAAGGGTTGATCTCCCTTACTTTCAAGGCAAAGAAATGTGGATGCCTACTTAGATTGGGAGATGAAAGTGGAGCAAATCTTCACTTGTCATCAAGTAGGTGAGGAAAGAAGAGTTCCTCTAGCCACCCTAGCTTTTCAAGGACAAGCCATGTATTGGTGGACATCCTTGGAAAGAGAGAGAAGACTTCACAATGATCCTCCCATCACTTATTGGAATGAATTGAGGAGTGCTATGAGAAGAAGGCACATTCCTTCTTATTATAGTAGGGATGATGGAATCATGCTTTGGAGTGCAAGAGGTGACATACTCAAAGTTCCAAGAGGAGTTGGCTAGACATGAAGGTTTGGGCCTGTCAGGGCCCATCGGGCCAATGGGCCTAGGAAGGCCCAAGTTGAACTTTTCATGGGCCATATTTTTGTCATAGCTATTTTCATATGTTTTGTATACATCATGTTAGTATAGGTATCATATATTTTGGTCTTGTATTTTGGACCACATAGAGTAGCATTTTAGGTTTTAGGCTTGTTGGGCCTAGTTTTGGGCTTCATGGGCCTTTGGGCTTTTGGTACCCAATATTGGGCTCATTTTCATTCTTGTAATTTTTCCTATTGATTGTATTCATTAGACCATTGTATTTTGGTCATTAGTTTAGGGTTTAAGGAGGTTTAATAGTTCATTTGAATTAGGACAAATTAGGTCAAATTTAGGATGAATTTAAGTTGCATTTAGGTCACACTTTTGGCACCACCTTGGTTGCACAAGTGTGACACCGAAATGCAACCCTAAATTCACTCTAAATTCAACCTAATCTATCATTTAGCTCTACATGACCGGTCATGAGCATGTGACACAAGGTTTGAATTCAAATTTGAATTTGAATTCAAATCTTGGCGCCAACATGTGACCAATCATGTGGCGCCAAGTGTTCTCCTCAAATTCGGATGCTATATGTTTCCCTCCTCTCATCTTTTGTACTCACTTTTGATCATAATTGAAATTTGTGAGCCATTGGCCGAGTTTCCTCTCTCAAAAGTCCCTTAGAGTTCATCTTCAAAACCTTAGGATTTCACCTTAGAATCCTCCTCTTTGAAGTGTGCTCTCCATTGATGCTTGAGCTTGGATGCTTCCCTCCTAGTTCTAGGTTGAGTGCATCCGTGAGTTCTTAAGCTTCTAAGTGTTCTTGAGTTGAAGAATCAAGCCTCCATTGAAGAAGATCCGGCCTAAGCAAATCCGTGGAGAAGATCATCCATCACTTCTCCTAAGTTTGCTATCAAGGGAGCTTATGGATAAGCTCCAAAGACTCCAACAAAAGAATATGAGTGTTGAGGAGTATAGGCAAAAGATGGAGTTGTATCTCATGAGGGCTGGGATAAGGGAGGAAGAAAGATTGACCATTGCTAGATTTTTAAGTGGTCTCAATTTTGACATAAGAGATAAGGTTGAGTTACTCCCTTATAGGGACCTTGATGATTTGGTCCAACTTTGTATAAGGGTGGAACAACAAAATTTGAGAAAAAGCTCTTTTAAAGACAAAACTCAATCTAGCTCTTATGTTAAGAAAGACTACAAGAGGGAGGGTCAATATGATTCTTCTAAGAAATTTGGCAAAGGTCTTGAAAAAGAAAATGAAAATGAAAAAGAGAAAAATAAAAATGTTGTCACTTCTAGTAGTAAGACTAGTGACATCAAATGCTTTAAATGTCTTGGGAGAGGCCACATAGCTTCTCAATGCCCAACTAAAAAGGTAATGATTTTGAGAGGGCAAGATGTTTATAGTAATGTTGATGAATCTAGTTCCACTACTTCAAGTGATAGTGAAGCAAGTGAGGAAGACCATCCAATTGAAAGTGCATATCCTTGTGATGGTCAACTTCTTATGATTACAAGGCTTCTAGGAAGCCAACCTCATGAGTCTCACCTTTCACAAAGAGAGAATATTTTTCACACAAGGTGTAAAATTCTTGATAATGCTTGTTCTCTCATTGTGGATAGTGGGTCTTGTTGTAATTGTTGTAGTACAAGGTTGGTGGAGAAGCTTGGTCTTACTATTATTCCCCATCCGAAACCATATCAACTTCATTGGATTAATGAGGATGGGGATATCAATGTTGATAAACAAGTGAAAGTCAAGTTCTGTATTGGTAACTATGAAGATCAAGTTGTTTGTGACATAGTTCCAATGGAGGCTTGCCATATTTTGTTGGGAAGGCCATGGCAATTTGACAAGAAAACCATGCATAATGGCCTTACCAATGAAATCACTTTCACCCATAAAGAAAAGAAATTTGTACTTCATCCTTTGTCTCCTTCACAAGTGATAGAGGATCAAGTACAAATGAAAAAGAAAAGAGAAGAAGAAAAAAAAACTTAATTAAAAAAAGAGAGGAGAAAAAGCATAAAGCTTCAAAGAAGAAGGAAGAGAAATCTCTTTCTATAGAAGGATATCAACAAGAAACTTTAAAACAAACCCTAATTGTTGAAAAACCTTCTTACCTTTTTCTTTGTAGAGGTGTGCTTAAGTGTTATAATTTAAACATTGAGCTTAGTTCTTAACCTCCTCAAGTTTCTCATTTATTAAAAGAATTTGATGATGTATTCCCTATTGATGGTCCAAAGGGCCTTCCTGCTTTTAGGGGTATAGAACATCAAATTGATTTTGTGCCTGGGACTAGTCTACCCAATAGACCAGCCTATAGGACAAATCCTCAAGAAACTAAGGAGATAGAGAACCAAGTCCAAGAACTTTTGGATAAGGGGTGGGTACAAAAGAGTTTGAGTCCCTGTGCTGTGCCTGTATTGTTAGTGCCCAAGAAAGATGGAAAATTGAGAATGTGTTGTGATTGTAGGGCCATTAACAATATCACAATCAAGTACAGGCACCCAATCCCTAGACTTGATGATATGCTTGATGAATTACATGGTGCTACTATATTTTCTAAAATTGATCTTAAAAGTGGTTATCACCAAATAAGAATTAAAAAGGGTGATGAGTGGAAAACTGCTTTTAAGACCAAATTTGGATTGTATGAGTGGCTAGTTATGCCTTTTGGTTTAACTAATGCACCAAGTGCATTCATGAGGCTTATGAATCATGTCTTGAGAGCGTGTATAGGAAAATTTTTTGTTGTTTATTTTGATGACATATTAATCTATAGTAAATCTCAAGATGATCACTTAGGACATCTTAGAGAAGTTATGATGATCCTTAGGGAAAACCAATTATTTGCAAATCTTGAAAAATGTACTTTTTGTGTGGATCATGTGGTTTTCCTAGGGTTCATTGTAAGCAAAAATGGGGTTCAAATGGACCCCGAGAAAATCAAAGCCATTCAAGAGTGGCCCAAGCCTAAAAATGTTAGTGAAGTTAGGAGTTTTCATGGACTAGCAAGTTTTTATAGAAGATTTGTGCCTAACTTCTCTAGCATTGCTTCACCCTTGAATGAGCTTGTCAAAAAAGATATTTTATTTGATTGGACTTCAAAGCATGACCAAGCATTTCAACTTCTTAAGGAACAACTTACTAATGCACCCATTTTAGCTCTACCAAATTTTGAAAAGACTTTTGAGCTAGAATGTGATGCATCAAGAGTAGGCATAGGAGCTGTGTTATTGCAAGGAGGACACCCCATTGCATATTTTAGTGAAAAACTAAAAGGTGCCTCCGTCAATTACCCTACCTATGACAAGGAGTTGTATGCATTGGTTAGAGCCTTACAAACTTGGGAACACTACCTTGTGTCCAAAGAGTTTGTCATTCATAGTGACCATGAGTCACTTAAGTATTTAAGAGGTCAAGGTAAGTTAAATAAGAGACATGCCAAATGGTTGGAGTTCCTTAAACAATTCCCATATATTATTAAATTCAAGAAAGGAAAATCAAATGTTGTAGCTGATGCTTTATCTAGGAGACATACTTTGTTTGTGTCTCTAGGAACTCAAATTCTTGGATTTGATAATATTAAGGAGTTGTATGAGGAAGATCTTGAGTTTGGTGATAATTATAAAAAATGTCAACAAAAAGCTTTTGATGGTTTCTATATGGTTGATGGGTACTTGTATAAAGAAGGAAGGTTATGCATACCCCAAGGATCCATTAGGAAATTATTAATTAAAGAGAGTCATGAAGGTGGGCTTATGGGGCACTTTGGTGTTGAGAAAACCCTTAGTTTGTTAAAAGAAAAATTTTATTGGCCCCATATGCGAAAAGATGTCCAAAGGCATTGTTTTAGATGTTTAGCTTGTTTACAAGCTAAGTCTAAAGTAATGCCTCATGGTACATACACACCTTTGCCTGTTGCTTCTTCTCCTTGGGTAGATATTAACATGGATTTTGTGCTAGGTTTGCCTAGAACCCAAAGGGGAATGGATTCTATCTTTGTGGTAGTGGACCGTTTCAGTAAAATGGCTCATTTTATTCCTTGCCACAAAGTAGATGATGCAAGCAACATTGCAAAACTCTTCTTTAGAGATGTGGTTAAACTTCATGGGCTTCCTAGGACTATAGTTTCAGATAGAGATACAAAGTTCCTAAGCCACTTTTGGCATGTCTTGTGGTCAAGACTAGGAACCAAACTCCTCTTTTCAACTACTTGTCATCCTCAAACAGATGGCCAAACTGAGGTAGTGAATAGATCTCTGTCTACTATGCTTAGGGCAGTCCTAAAGGGTAATCACAAATCTTGGGATGAGTTCTTGCCACACATTGAATTTGCCTACAATAGGGTAGTTCACAAAACTACCAATATTTCTCCTTTTGAGGCTGTATATGGGTTTAATCCTTTAACCCCTTTGGATTTGATACCTTTTCCTAATGTTGAACATTTCATTCATAAGGAAGGGGCTTCAAGGGCTAATTTTGTTAAGAAACTTCATGAAAGGATTAAAATTCATATTCAAAATCAAAATGAGAAATATGCAAAACAAGGAAGTAAAGGCAAGAAATCTATGATCTTCGAGGAAGGTGATTGGGTTTGGCTTCACTTAAGAAAAGAACGTTTTCCAAATCAAAGGAAGTCCAAACTCAGTCCTAGAGGAGATGGTCCCTTTCAGGTCTTACAGCGTATCAATGATAACGCTTATAGACTTGATTTACCCTCTGATTATGGAGTCAGCACCACTTTTAATGTTAGTGATCTTAAACCTTTTGTAGGTGCTAGTGATGATGAGGAAGAGTCTTCAGATTCGAGGACGAATCCTTCTCAAGAGGGAGGGAATGATGGAAGAGCATGGGCTAAAGGCCCAACCACTAGAGCTATGGCCAGGAGGTTACTTGAAGATTTGACTGCTTCAGAGCTTAGTGGGCCCAATGGGCTTGGTGGGCCTAGGGTGCTTCTCACTTGGGCTTTGATTGATTGAACACCATGTTTAATTGTATTTTCTTAGTATAGGAATTTACTTTGATGTTGGTCTTGTATTTTGACCATAGATTAGGGTTTAGGTGTCTTGGGCTTAATTTTGGGCTTCTTGGGCTTTGGGCTTTTGATACCCAATATTGGGCTCATTCTTCTCCTTGTAATTTTTCCTATTCATTGTATTCATTAGACCATTGTATTTTGGTCATTAGATTAGGGTTTAAGGAGGTTTAGTAGTTCATTTGAATTAGGACAAATTAGGTTAAATTTAGGATGGATTTAAGTTGCATTTAGGTCACACTTTTGGCACCACCATGGCTGCACAAGTGTGACACCGAAATGCAACCCTAAATACATACTAAATTCAGCCTAATTCACATTTAACTCTACATGACCGGTTAAGCACATGTGACACAAGGTTTGAATTCAAATTTGAATTTGAATTCAAATCTTGGCGCCAACATGTGACCTCTCATGTGGCGCCAAGTGTCTTCCTAAATTCGGTGACCTATATGTTCCCTCCTAACACATTTTGTATTCACTTTTGAACATAATAGAGATTTGTGAGCCATTGGCCGAGTTTCCTCTCTCAAAAGTCTCCAACCTCTCACCTTCAAAAACCCTAGGCTAGTTGTCTACTTTCCTACTTTTTGAAGTGAGAATCCATTGATGCTTGAGCTTGGATGCTTCCCTCCTAAACTTTGGAAGAGTGTATCCGTGAGTTCATAGTCTTCAAGTGCTCTTAGTTGTGGAATCAAGTCTCCTTTGAAGAAGATCCGGCCTAAGCAAATCCGTGGAGAAGAACTATCTTCACTTCTCCTAGTTTTGCTATCAGAATCCGAGAAGCTTTAGAAGTGTTCTTGAGATTTCCAAGTGGAATCTCATCACTTTTATTTTTTATTGTTTTTCTTTAACCGTTATACAGGTGATTATCAGCATGAGGTTGAGGATGTTGGTGATGAAGCTTAGGCTTCTATGTTGGGCTTTGCTCTGATAGGACATGTGACATCAGGGCGTAGATATGATTAGATTAAGATTTTATTTCTATTAAATTATTTTGAAAACCTTAGCCTTATTTCATTGTAATTTCTGCTGATTATGTTATTTTTTTAAGTTATGGATGTGGTGCTCTCTATCTGAACATATTTGGTATTTTAATAATGAAATATTGTGCTATTCAAATTTTATTATTTATATGTTATGGTATGCGGGGTAGAGGGTGTCACAATTAGCTTTGGAGTCAACCCACCAATTATTTTGAGTTATAAATAAAATTAAAACTCTAGGCTAGTGACATAATACTTGTTAGATGGGGAATCTAAGCTGATGGAAGAGCATGGACCAAAGGTCCAAGCACTAGAGCTATGGCTAGAAGACTACTTGAAGATTTGACTGCTTTTGAGCTTAGTGGGCCCAATGGGCTTGGTGGGCCTAGGGTTCTCTTCACTTGGGCTTTGCATGGATGACTACCTCTTTTATTGCATGTTTTACTAGTGTAGGATTTCATGTTGTTTGGTCTTGTCTTATGGACCTTAGTCTAGGACTTTTGGGCTTCATGGGCCTTTGGGCTTTTGGTACCTAATATTGGGCTCATTTTCATTCTTGTAACTTTTCTTTTCCATTGTATTTGCTTGGCCATTGTATTTAGGCCATTAGAATAGGAATTTAAAAGGAATAAGTATTAGGCATGAATCATAGAATTTTAATTACATTTAGGAGTAATTAGAGTTTCATTTGAGTCACATGTTTTGTGCCAAAGGTGGCTGCACATGTGTACACTTAAATGAACCCTAAATTACCTCTAAATCCAATTAGGATTCAAGAAGGGATGGCTTCACATGGCATGGTGCAAGTGGACGTCCAAATTTGAATTCAAATTCAAATTTGAATTCAAATTTGGCGCCACTTTGTGTGCACATGGGAGTGGCGCCAATTTCCTTGATTTGTGGCCTTTAAATGCTTAGCCTTTCATTCTTGTAATCCACTTTGATGCATATATGAGATTTCTGAATTTTTCAGCCAAGTCTCCCCTTCAAAGTCTCTCTCAAAAACTCATAGCGTTAGCCTTAGAAAACCTACATTCTAAGCCTTAGCTGTGAGCAATCATTTGAGTTTCTAAGCTAGGATACTTCCATCTTAGCCTATGGATCCTTGTTTTGTGTTGATCTCAAATCCTTCAATTTGAATTCTTTGTTCAAGGAAGAATATCCGCTTAGTGGAGAAGGAAAAGGAAGAATATCAATCACATCTCTTGTTTTCTCCCATCATAAGCTAGCATTAGCGGTAATATAGCATTAACCTGAGGTTGAGAAGAAGATTTTGGATCAGATGCAATGTCTTTTGGTTGATGACGATAATGAAAAAAATTCTTAGCAAAATGATTGTTTCTCCCACAAACAAAGCAAAGACTCATTTCCTTGAGTTTTACTCTTTGATTTCTAGTTGTTATTAAAAGCCTTGATTTTAGTTTTGAAGAAATGGGCTCTCTTGATAGAAGTAGGTAGGTGAAGTGAAGCTTGATCTTCCCTTTCCTCCTCCTATAGCTTGGATCTTCTTCCTTGATCAATGAACATGGAATGAAGGATGAATTGAGAAGAGATTGAGATGGTTTCCCTAAGCTAAGAAGAAAGTATCCTTGCTAGAGAATCAAGAGAAAGCCCATGGACAAGGCTTAGGAGAAGTGATTTTCCTAAGGCTAAGACTAAGCTTTTTAGGTGACTTTGTGATGGAATAACACTAAGGCCAAGAAGTCCAAAAGGTGATGTATTGGAGGAAACAAAAGGAATGGGTTAGTGTTGAAAAACCATAGGAGGAGTGAGGCCACTTTTGGACCTTAGCTCCTAAGTTTTTATTAGCATAACATTTATTTTTATTCTTATTTTTTCCTTGTCTTTGATTTCCTATTTTACCCTTGAATCTTGGGGTATTTTAGTCTTAGAATTTATTTTACTTGTATTTCCCATTTTACCCTTGTATTTTGGGGTATCTTAGTCATAGGATTTATTTTCTTTTGTATTTCCTATTTTTACCCTTGTATTATGCGGTGTTTTAGATCATAGGATTTTATTTTTGGGCTAAGGTATTTGATTAGGGTGGGAACAAAAACCTAGACGTAATTTTTGTGGCTATTGGACCTATTTTTGGTGTTAGAAAGGCTTAGGCCCAAGTGGAGGGCAAAGGTTGCATGGTCTTATCATTCAACTAGATGTAGCCTAACTAATCCCAAAGATTCCATCCTTGGCCACCAAGTTGCATCTAGGGTCAATTTGTATTTCATTTGGTGTGCATTTGGCTTGTGAATTTCGGCCATGCACTCTCCAAATGCAACCCTAGATGCCTCCCACTCCTATGAATACCCTAGGCTATGCATCATGTAAATACTTTGGATATTGAATACAAAGAGAGCCTTTTGTGCCTTTATATCTTTCCTTAGTCACCCTTGGCTAATTCGGCCACCTCCCTCCCATCTCCACCTTAAGAGAAACAACCCTAGAAGTGGCCTTCATCACCATGAAGTGAGCCAACCCTAGAGTACCCTCCTCAAGCATTTCATCAAACACCTTCGACCCTACTTCCCATTCTCACATTCTATCATCATCCATCCTAAAACCTTGTTACACCTTTGAAGAACTTGATCCTTGGAGTAGGCGTCCTCCTCCTTGCTCATCATTTCATGTTCATGCAAGTAAGGATGCCATCATGTGGTATCTAGAGCCTTGGTTCTTCAAGGGTAACATTTCCTTTATCTCTAACATTTTCCATCATGTCATGTCTTCCTTGAATGTCTTCTAAGTTGTGCTTAAATGAATCATCATTTTTCCATATTTTTTTGATCCATAAATCTCCTTTCATGTGTTGATTCATACCATATCTTCCTTTTGAATCATCTTGGCATTTTTAGGCTTTCTTATTTTGGTTCTTGCCATTTTTCTTTAAATTTGAGTTGCTGGAAAATTTTGGGCTACATGATATATTGATGATTTTTATTTTATAATCCATCCGGTTTTGTCATAAGCTTGTCTCCTTTGAACTACCTTGAAAGAAATTCCAAGTTTTTATGCTTAGCCTTTGAAATGAACGAAAAAATGACATGCATGCCACTTGTTTGATGAAATGGCCATGAGTCCTTGATGTGCTTTAGAGAGTCAATCATGCATGCTAATTAGTTCTAGCATGTTCTACATTCCTAAAATATCATGTGTGATTAATTTCTTTGCACATACTTGCTTAAAAATTTTCGGCCACTTTGTGTATTCCTTGGTGCACATGATATGCCTGTGTATTGTTTGATGTTTTGAGTATTAAAATGACTTTTATGTGCAAATTCTTGTTGCTGGACATTGCACATTAAAAATCTTAAGAAAACACTCAAAACTTGTCTCTTTAAGCCATTGTAAGTTGCTAAGAGGAAACTCCAAGGACTTGCTCAACCAACTAACAAGACACAAGTGTAAAACCCAAGCAAAGGAGAACTATAAAATTAAAAAAAAAAGTATTGGATGGACTTTTGGACCTCAAAACCGTGACCTAGTCAAGTGTCAAAAGGAACAAAAGAAACAAAATCAAAAGAATCAAAGACAAAAGAAAAAGGGAACCTTTGCTAGACTTGTGGAGTTTGGACACAAAATTCTTATACCTTGGCACTTGGAGTTATTCTTGGACCATTGGAAAATGCTTATTTACCTTATGAGACATTTAATCAAACACCTTAAGTGCATTATTTTCTTTTAAGCCTACTTGTTGAATTCTATTCTAGTGCCATTCTAGGACTTACTTTTTTGTGTGCTTGCCTTTTGTTAATGTACCTTAATTTTAGTTTTTGAGTCATTCTTTCTACTCTTAAGTTTGTCTCAACAAATCCATTTGAGTTTAGCCTTTTTAATTGTGCCTTTTTAGTTTTCTTCCTTGGCCTCTTGTACTCTTGGGTTGTGTTTTCTTCTTGACCTAGGTGGGAAAGCTTCTAAACACCATACACTTTCTTGGTGGATTGAGTGGAGGGGATGTCCGATTTGAGTTTAACGAACGTTGGAGGATCACACCAAATCAAAGAGTGCAAACACCATTGAAAGGCTAACCTTGGGTGTTCATTGTGAAGGGGTGGAGACTTGAATACTTAAAGATTTGAAATTATTGCTTTTTCATACTTGTTTCCTTTTGTTCAATTTTTGGCCTCTTGTGTTTTGGCCTTTATTTTCATTCACTTTGGTTTGTAATTGGCCATTTTTAAATCTCTTCATTTTTTTGGTGGTAGTTTCGTGTAGTTTGAAGGTGATTTGAAAACCTTCACCTAGGAAACCGACTAGCATATGCTTTAAGTGCTTTACTTTGCATGCTTTAAGGCTTTGGTAGTATATTTTCCTAGGACTTTACTTTGTTTATTTGTTTCGTTTAGAAGGCTTCATTTGCCTACTAGGGGGCGCACACATCACATACCTTAGTATTGTGAAAATTGTTTTTGTGAGAAAAGTGTGAAAAGGCTTAGTGATTTTTACTTGAAAAGGCTTGGTTTTTAAGTGATTCTTAGTAGTCCACCTCCCTTTATAGTTCACTTTGTACACTTAGGCCTTTTCATACCAATCTTGAATCTTGAAAACCTTTTTGTGAAAACCTTTATATCATTCATTCTTTGTGAAAACCTTTTTGACAACCTTTTGAAAACAAATTTGTGAAAACCTTTTCTTGATCAAAGATGAGTGATCATTCTAGTGTACATGGTCATAATTCTTGTAGTACTAGGTCTAGTGTTAGAGATGAGATTAGAGAGTTAAAAGAGTACATAAGAAAAAAAAAAGGAATACATAAAAAGAGAGGAAGAAATTATAAAAAAGGAAAAAGAAAATACTAGGAATAAGGAGGAAATAAAAAAATTACTTGCAAAATTAGTTAAGGGGAGAGAAACTAGTGGATCCAAACCTAGGGTTGTCCCAACTGGGTATCAAAAATCCAAAGAAGTTAGAATTCATAAGAGTATGCATGAGGAATAAAATACAAAAAGAGAGGGAGAACTTAGAAGAAAAAAAAAAGAAAAGAAAGAAAAAAAGAAGAAAAGTATAGAAAAAGTTCAAGAGTGGTTAGAAAATGAAAAACAACAACCAACACTCTTAGAGAAGAGTAAGGAGGAACATGTCTCTTCTAAAGGGCTTATGCTTGAAGAGAGTCATTTTCCTATTGAAAATGATTTAAAAAAGACTCTCTTCATTCATCAAGACCTTAACTCTTTCTCCCACGTTGCCACTAGTCATGAAGTGGAGATTTAAAAACAAATCCTTTTTAAAGAAAAAGAATCTCAACTTCAAGATTTAGTGAAGAAGAAGTGGACTTCACTTAGTCCCACTTCTTGTGCTACTTCCTTGGTGGTGCCCAAGGAAGATAAGCCTTCTTTCTTTAAGACACTTTCTACTTTACTTGTCCTCATAAAGCACCCAATTTTTTATTTGTATGATTTGTTGAATACATCTCATGGTGCCCTATTTTCTATTTTTGATCTTGAGGGAAGTTCAAACTTATTTGAACTTAACTTGGTTACTTCCCCACAAGACAAACTTAGATTATATGAGTTTTCTAGACTCCTCTTCACACCTTTTTCTCATATGTATCTAACAAATAATGAAATACAAAGTTGTTTAGGTAATTGTTTAGTTAAGTTTTCTTTATTTTCTAGTACATACCTAGGTCACTACATTGGGTACCTCCAACAAGATATTTTAGTTTTTAGGACTAATGCATTAGTGTTCTATAGTTTTAGTCTTTTTACCTTTTTAGGTTTTGGTTATACATCTAGACTTCACCATGGGGAGGATCCTATCTTTCGCATTAGAGAGTCTAGTCCTTTTTAATTTAGACAATCTTTTTAGCATTTTTAGTAGAACTCATCTTAGAATACACTTTCCATTTCTATCATATACTATTCCCTCTAATGCTTATTTTTATGTTTTTGTTGGTCATGATGCCCACCATGAGGAACCTCTTGATTTGAGGTCAAATCCTTTTCAAGAGGGAGGGAATGATGGAATAACACTAAGGCCAAGAAGTCCAAGAGGTGATGTATTGAAGGAAGCAAAAGGAATGGGTTAGTGTTGAAAAACCATAGGAGGAGTGAGGCCACTTTTGGACCTTAGCTCCTAAGTTTTTATTAGCATAGCATTTATTTTTATTCCTATTTTTCCCTTGTCTTTGATTTCCTATTTTACCCTTGTATCTTAGGGTACTTTAGTCTTAGAATTTATTTTACTTGTATTTCCCATTTTACCCTTGTATTTTGGGGTATCTTAGTCATAGGATTTATTTTCTTTTGTATTTCCCATTTTACCCTTGTATTATGGGGTATTTTAGATCATAAGATTTTATTTTTGGGCTAAGGTATTTGATTAGGGTGGGAACAAAAACCTAGACGTAATTTTTGTGGCTATTGGACCTATTTTTGGTGTTAGAAAGGCTTAGGCCCAAGTGGAGGGACAGGGTTTCATGGTCTTATCATGCAACTAGATGTAGCCTAACTAATCCCAAAGATTCCATCCTTGGCCACCAAGTTGCATCTAGGGTTAGTTTGCATTTCATTTGGTGTGCATTTGGCTTGTGAATTTTGGCCATGCACTCTCCAAATGCAACCCTAGATGCCTCCGACTCCTATAAATACCCTAGGATATACATCATGTAAATACTTTGGATATTGAATATAAAGAGAGCCTTTTGTGCCTTTATATCTTTCCTTAGTCACCCTTGGCTAATTCGGCCACCTCCCTCCCATCTCCACCTTGAGAGAAACAACCCTAGAAGTGGCCTTCATCACCATGAAGTGAGCCAACCCTAGAGTACCCTCCTCAAGCATTTCATCAAACACCTTCTACCCTACTTCCCATTCTCCCATTCTATCATCATCCATCCTAAAACCTTGTTCCACCTTTGAAGAACTTGATCCTTGGAGTAGGCGTCCTCCTCCTTGCTCATCATTTCATGTTCATGCAAGTAAGGATGCCATCACTTTGAGAGAGAGAGACTTAGCTGAAAATTTCAGAAATCTTATTAAGCATCAAAGTGATTTTACAAGGGAGAGGATTCACTTAAATAGGTCACGGACTAGGAAGTATTGGCGCCGAAATCAAGCCACACATTTTGACCCCTAGATTTGAATTCAAATTTAAAATTTGAATTCAAATCTTAGCCAACATGTGCTAGGCCGTGAGTTTAGGTGCTTCTTTGCATCTAGGTTTAATTTAGATGGCATTTAGGGTTAGTTTGAGTAAGCACATGTTCAGCCACTAGTGGTGAAAAACATGTGACTCAAATGCAACTTAAATGGGTTCCAAATTAAACTTAGTTTAGCCTAATTCGTTCATTTAAGTGATCCTTGCATATTCCTATTCTAATGGCCTAAATATAATGGCCAATCAAATACAATGTAAAGCAAAAATTACAAGAATGAAAATGAGCCCAATATTGGGTACCAAAAGTGTGACACCCTCTACGTCACATACATAACACAAACAAGAAAAATTGAATAACATAATTTTTTTTTTTCATAATTGAAATACCAAACATGTTTAAATAGAGGGTATCACATCCATAACTTAAAAAATAGCTTAATCAATGAAAATTACATAGAAATAATATAAGGTCTTCCTAAATAACTTAATAAAAACATTCTAATCTAATTTTATCTATGCCCCGATGTCACATGTCCTATCAGAGCAAATCCCAACATAGGAGCCTAAGCTTCATCACCAACATCCCCAATCTCATGCTGATAATTACCTGTAAGACAGTCAAGGAGAAACAACACAAGAAAAGGGAGTGAGAAACATCTCACTCTGGCTCACAGTGTAGAAATATACGCCACATAGCCAAACACAAACAAAACAGGTATAACATAGATAAATTAATAAAATCATCATATCTCACTCATCCAAGACATCAATTTTTCATACAACATTAAAATGCACATGTATGGACACAAACTACATTGTATCATGCATGGGGTACCAATAACATATCACATGGCATATTTTCACTAGTATTACAGGCAGAGTAGTCTAGGAGTACATGCTAGGTCACACTCTCTACGCACTCTCACTAGAAGGACAAACTACCAGAGTCTCGTTGGGATAGCTAAGCCACACAAGATACATCCATGCACATAATGGGCCAGACTGGGACTTACAAACCGAGCTATCCCCAAAGCTTTTACACTAGGGGGCCTTCTCTATTCCATATCGTACCCTTAAAAATATTTATGCATATGATGCATGTCAATAAAGACTACATGCTTTTCTCATATCATATTTTCATATCTCATTCCATATCATATTATCATGTCTCATCATCATGTCTTATCATCATAACACATCATCATATCACATTATCATGTCTCATTATCATATCACATTATCATGTCACATCACCATATCACATTATCATATTATAACATTATATTCATAATTTTCACTGAACACTTTAATTCATATAAAAACTCATCTATTTGCAAAATGAAACACATATTTACACTCCGTAAACATCAAAGAATACAAAAGAAAACTCAGGGGATAAAATAGAAAACATTCATATTTTGCCCGTTTTCTCATAGGATTTCCCGTAGGAATCCACAGAGCACTCTAATTCATATAAAAACATTCATTTTCAAAATTAACCACATACTCATGCATCACATCCAACAAGGAACACAACAAAGTAATCAGAAGGCAAAACATGGGCCTTCTCTGGCGGTGTATTCCATATCGTACCCTTAAAACACTTATGCAAATGATGCATGTCATTCAAGACTCTATGCATTCTCATATCTCATTATCATTTCTCATTCCCATATCACATTATCATGTCTCATTATCACTTTTCACATCATCTCATCATATTCACATAGTCATCACTTTTCACATCATCTCATCATATTCACATAATCATCATTTTTCACATCATCTCATCATATTCACATAGTGTCTACAGAGCACTCAAAATCATATCAAAACTGATCTATTTTCAAAAATAAACACATATTTATACATCTCATTCAATAAGGAATACATCAGAACAATCAGAAAGCAAAACAGAAAATATTCATATTTTGCCTGTTTCTCATAGGGTTCCCACAGGAACCCACAGAGCACTCTAATTCATATCAAAACTTGATTATTTTCAAGATTATATACATATTTACACTCAGCAAATATCAAAAAACACAACAGAAAACTCAGAAGGTAAAACAGAAAACATTTAAAATTTGCCTCTTACAATTATCAATGCATTCCCTTAGGGTTTCCCATAGGAACCCATAGAAATCTCAATTCATATGATTAATTACATATAAGAAAACAATAGGCAAAACAGATACAATTGGGAAAAACCCCTCATACATAAGCATACCAAAAATGCAACAAACACAGGATTGGGGGCCAATCCCACTACCCAGCATACAATCCCACACCCAGAGCGAGGTTTCTCACTCCCCCCCTTACCTCGATAAGCAGGAGTCGAATCTTGTTGGTCGCCCCCTCTAGGTTCCCCTTCGTCTTCAGAGAGAAAGGAGGAACAAGATTAGAAAATGAAAAAATGAGTTTTAGAGAGTGCAAAACGCTTTATTTATAGGCATCAGGTCGCGGTCAGAACGGCCCGTTCCGAATCTGGAACGGCCCGTTCTGGGCACACGGAATAGGTACAAAAGCTTCTCCTAGAACGGCCCGTTCTGGGGTTTTCGGAACGGCCCGTTTCAATGTGGAATGGCCCGTTCTAAGTCAAACTTTGTTCTTTTAAAATCACATCCGGAACGGCCCGTTCCTAAAGTGGAACGGCCGGTTCTGGGTTAAAATTTTACCCACGAATGCTTGATTTGGAACGCCCCGTTCCCAAAGTGGAACGGCCCGTTCCAGAGCTATGAAAATCCAAATTACTGATTAATAAATAAATAAATAACGTATATATATATCAAAATAAAATATCAATACAATTTAAAACATGATTTTCTTCAAATAATAATTATAACAAAAATATCATAATTAATAATATTATACAAAATAATTTTCATAAATGATTATTATTAAAAACCTTTAAAAATTCAATCAAACTCATTTAATTAATCAAAATAATTATAAGGAAATAATCTTCATAAATACAAAAATAAATAATAATAATTTGTAGTATTAGTAGAAAAATTCGGGATGTTACATTTATTATTGAAAGTTTGGTACTATTATATAAGTATTTGTAATTATTTTTATTTTAATATTTAGTATTTAAGACCATTTTAACTATTGATAAATTTTTGTGTGATAAAATTTAGCTTATAAATAAAAAATATCTTTTTCTTCTAATTTTATATATTTTTATTTTTTAAAAAATATTTTTTTAACCATTCTTTAGACCGGCGGACAGGTCCGTTATCAGCAGATTTTGGCGGGGCGGATACGGACTTAAAAAATAAATCCATTTATTTTATGGATCAGACTTATCCGGTCCGTATAAAACACAGGATTTAGGGACCAAACCTTAAACGAGCTGGACCAGTCTATATACCCATCCCTAGGTATGATCAACTAATTGTCTAAATTGGATAAAATATATTTACATAATTGGTAATTATTAATGGTGTTGAGACTGGTATTGCCTCGATTATTTTAGATGAATAAGAATGCACTGATAAATTTTTATTATTATGATGGATTTTTTTAGTGTTATTGTTATGCCTTATATGTGTTGTATACAGATGAGATATATTCTCACTCCCCATGTTGTTGTTGTTGTTTGAGTTGATCACAATTATTAGGATAAATCAAGTACAAGAAGAGAAGTTTTATGGAGGAAAAAACCTAGTGCTTCAATGGTTTTTCCAGGATCTTGCTTTAATAGTGCAACATCAAGACTAGAGAGATTTATGTTTTTCCTTAGTTTGATAAAGTTTCATTTATATTATGTCGTTTTATGTTTTATATTGGATTTTATATGGGCTTTCAGCTAGGGCTTGATACTTTGTGGAGAAGTCTTGATAAAGAGATTTGGCATGTTGTGGTTGTGGATATAATAGTTTTAATTGTTGTTGCTGTATTGAGTTAATTATGTCGGGTCCATACATAGCATTCATACTTTCTTTGGTAAGGTGGTGTGAAGCTATGTAGAAAGGTATTTATGGTCATCTATCTAGACCTTGGGCCTTTATAATGGGGAGTCCCTAACAAGTATGAGGGGAAACCATGATTGACTATAATGTTTGAAATAGATGCTAATAGATATCCCCCACTTGAGAGTGGATTGAGAGAGTCACCTAATGTGCAATTATTCGATCCACGGCTCCTATGTTTCCTTGTACTGGAGCCTCTTTTGACGATGTTGGAGTTTGGTACCATATGCATGTAAAGTTAGGAGCATATGTCACATGAGTCCTTAATATTGGGACAATAATTGTGACACCTTTCTACCCCAAAGCATTATAAATAAAGATTTTTATAAATAAAACTAATTAAAAATAAAATATTATATTAAAAAAAATGATTAGACTTAACTCCTATAATAAAAGGGTTTCACAAAACTTAAAATAAAACTTAGAATCAAAACATGAATAACCTTAACATTCTTTATGATGATCTCAAGGATGTTCTTGTGCTTTCTCGCGCTCACTTAAGCAAGCCCAATTATGATGATGTGTCCTTGTTGGTTATGTTGTGTTGACTCATTTAGATGGCTTGCTTGAGTGAGCTCTTTATGATGCTTCATGGGTATCTTCTAAATTGGCTTACTTGCTCGCTTTAAATGAGCATGAAGTCGCTTAGAACATGCTTCCCATTCACTCTAAGCGAATACTCTCAATGTTCAAATCTTTTTACCTACTTCCTTATTGTATCTCAAAATTAACAAAAACCATAAAAACCACTTAAAACTAATAGAACTCTGGTAATTAATGTGGTAAAATTAAAATAATATTTTTTTTTTAAAATAAGGCTCTAAAGCATAAGGTATGATTAGGGGTGGGTAGATGGACCCAGGTCCGTGTAACGGGTCGTAAGCCTGTTGACCAACTCATTTTCCTTCTCTTCTAACCCACTTCTTTTTTTCCTCAAAATAATTAAATAAGATAAATACATGTATATTATAAAATATTTTTTCTCTATAATAATAATATATTTCTGACCCCAAAATATAATAATATAATATCAAAAACAAAATATCATATAAAATGAACCTTCTCTTAAAACATATAAATATTTATTTAAAAATGTTAATGAAATTACTTATTAAATACATACAAAATAATTATCCAAAACAATAATTATTTAAAACGTACAAAATAATATTCCTCTATAATTATTAAAATAATTATGACCAAATACCATATAATAATAATAATAATAATAATAATAATAATAATAATAATAATAATAACCTTTTTGAAAATTGGGGTGTTACAATACTTCTGCCCTTTTAAGAAATTCATCCTCGAATTTCTGAAATGAAGAAGTTCGACTATGACTCCTTCATTAAACTCAAGATTCTTCCTAAACTTCCTAGACAAACCCACAACAAAGTCTAGACACATTATCTCACCTCCAAACAGGGACATCTAAAGGCTACAAAAGTCCTAAAAGGCTTCTGATGTTCTGTCTTAGGCTTATACCATACTAAACATGAGTACACAAACTTCTTATACTCCTCTCTTCACCTTAGACCACCATGCTTCCGCTGCACCACTCTGATACATCTTAGTAGCTCCTAAATGGATGCTAAGAGTACTCTTATGTCCTCCCTCTAAAATCATCTTCCTAAATTCAAGATTACTAGGCCATAGATCCTATCATTGAACCCCAAAACACCATCAACTTCCACTCGTAAAGGGCTATCTATACCCCTACCAATCCTCTCCACTTGGTTCACTAAGAAAGGATCTGACTCCTAGGCTTCTCTAATCTCGGCCATTAATTCATTAGTCACTTCAACATACTAAATTCAATGCTCCTAAGGGTGAGCTCACACAT
This sequence comes from Cajanus cajan, assembly GCF_000230855.2. Taxonomy (NCBI): domain Eukaryota; kingdom Viridiplantae; phylum Streptophyta; class Magnoliopsida; order Fabales; family Fabaceae; genus Cajanus; species Cajanus cajan. The sequence goes on along the minus strand of NC_138526.1, from coordinate 10,122,627 downwards.
CACGCTTAAGTCTCTAAACACTTCAATCAAATCCAACTCTTAAATCATCAAAGACGATAGATGAAAGATCATCCTACTCAAGGTATCTACCAGAATAATAGCTTTATTTCTACGACCCTCTCTAAAGATCAAGCGCCTAAGCATAAGTTCACTAGGTACACAAAATCGATCTCTAAGTCTTACCACTTCATCTATACCCAAGGCAACTCTTATCCACTACCTTGTCCTATAGCCTCATGTCTTGTCACCAAAATGAATCAACTAATTATGCTTCTCCAATTTCCTTCAACAATCCACTCGTTACTTGAGTCATACCTAGTCTCACACTACTAAGGGTAACCTCATAAGCCAAACTTAAATCCTTAGATCGAGCCAAAAGATCCATCTCTCTAACCATAAGGGAAGATATATCTAGAGGTCTTCTACTCAAAGAATTAGCCACCATATTGGCTTTTCCCAGATGACAACTAAGATCAAAATCCTAGTCCTTAAGAAATTCCAGTTATCTTTTTTCTCTCATATTCAACTCCTTTGGTCAAAAGATATTTAAGGCTCTTATGATCACTAAATACCTCAAGCTTAGAACCGTACAGGTAGTGTCTCCAAATCTTAGTGTAAATATCATAACTACTAACTCAAGGTCATGGGTAAGTAATTCCTCTTATGAATTTTCCATTTCCTAGAAACATTCGTCAAAGCTCGTCCCCTCTCTGCGGACCGTGGTAGGAGTCGGGGTAGAGGCCGCCTACGCAACAGCGGTGGCATTCAGTCCTTGCGCCTCTGAGCTCGGGGCCACCTGGGCCTCGGCAGCAGCTGACTCAAGCTCCGCCTACATAGAAGACAAAACAAAATTTTGCCTAAGTTAAAAAGCAAGGGAAATACACAACAAGGAAGAAGCAAAAATACGTTAAGGCAAAGATACCGACCTACGCCTCATGAGTGACCTCCTCTTGTCGCCACCGGCCCGAAACGGGCTTTCGGCATTCGCGAAGGATGGTTGGACTCTTTTATCTGTTTAAAAATATGGATTGTTAGAATGACTTATTCTCAAACTGAGACCTCGTCAAACGAGCAATTTTATTAAAAGGCTCACCAATCCATGTTAATCCCAAGCGGGACCCTCCATGGATTAGTGGTTTTCATAAAAGGAAGGGTTCATGGAGTCGCCACCAATGTTTTACTCAAAACATTGGAAAAAGAGGTTTAGGGCAATCGATTCAAAAATCGACTTCGGCCATTACAACCAGAGTCGGGTAAGGGAGTCGATTACGCGTGGGGAAGGTGTTAGCACCCCACAGCGCCCCTTTCGGGTTCCCTATGACAGATTATTTTAAAAATAATAGTGCAAAATTACTAAATTACCCCTATTTATTCTAAGCAATTATAAATTAACTATCTACATGATGACAGTTTAAATATGTACACACAGAAAGCGGTAAAAGAAGGGACTTTAAAGATATAAACCTTTGAAGCGTGCTTTCTTATATATCTTGACAGAAATTGGGAAGCGTTTTGGCGTTCCCTCCCTCTACAAGACCGCTCGCTCCCCCCTAAAAAATAATTTTTGACTTGGAAATCCGATGGATTTCCCTTCGACTTAGTTTGAGACTCAAGCAAAATGCTCAGAACTCAAAAACTTCGTCGGATCAACTCTCCGAGTGATTTCTAGGCAGAGCACTGCTCAAAAAAAACCTAGAATACTCAAGAAGAGGGTTAAAACTCAGTCCAAAAGTGTGAAATGACGTCCCATTGACGTCATATTTATAGGGATGAGGCTCAATACGGTTTATGAGGGTCAATACGGTCAACATTGAAATTTTGAACTAATACGGCCGTATTGAATTCAATACGGCCGTATTGAAGTTCAAAAAACCTCAATACGGCCGTATTGAAGTTCAGTGCGGCCGTATTGAAGTTCAGTGCAGCCGTATTGAATTTAATGCAGCCGTATTGAAGTTCAGAAACTTCAATACGGCTGTATTGAGTTCAGTGCGGCCGTATTGAAGTTCAAAATGTTCAATACGGCCGTACTGAACCTCTGGGAGACCGTATTGGGCTTCATTCCCTCCACTTTCTTATTTTTTGCTACTCTAAGACCTCTAAACCTACAGATTGTCATTCTAGGGTCTTCCAGAGTCTTCCAGGAGTCCTTCCGGCTGACTTTCCTTTGGTCTTTGAAAGTCTTCGAGTCTTATTTCTGACCCGGACAATTTTAGGGGTCTACAGCTGCTCCCCCTTTACTTAGTCAAACGGCTTTTAGTGTACCGTTTGACAAGTAAAGGAGTTGACCCAATTGTCCGGGGAATAAGCCATCCTTCCGACTTGTAGTGTCTTCTGGTGGAAAATTGTTGAGTAGCCTCTCCAGGTCGAGTATTAGTCGTCGCCTCTCCAGGCTCATTGCATACCTCGGTGCTCTGGACATCTGGGTAGCTGAGTATTGCCTCTCCAGGCTTGTGCATACCTCGATGCTCTGGACATCTGGGTAGCTGAGTATTGCCTCTCCAGGCTTGTGCATACCTCGGTGCTCTGGACATCTGGGTAGCTGAGTATTGCCTCTCCAGGCTTGTGCATACCTCGGTGCTCTGGACATCTGGGTAGCTGAGTATTGCCTCTCCAGGCTTGTGCATATCTCGGTGCTCTGGACATCTGGGTAGCTGAGTATTGCCTCTCCAGGCTTGTGCATACCTCGGTGCTCTGGACATCTGGGTAGCTGAGTATGCCCTCTCCAGGGATTTGTGATAGTTTTGTCTCCACAGTCCACGATGCTGCTTCGACGGTTGTTTTTGATTTTGGTGCCGCTGAGGGCTGGATAACGCAGGGATCCGTCTAGGGGATGTGCAGTTACTCATAGGTTCTTGTGTCCCAATTTTGCATTGCGTAATTGGTGCCCATTGAGGAATTTCTGTTTCCTTGGGGTGTAGACACAAAGATGCTCTTTCTGAGATGAGCGGTGCCTTATGGTTGGCTGACGTCCTTTTGACGGTGGTGGAGTATCCCGGTTATCCTTATTCGGGCGACTCTTTTTGTTTTTCTGGTTTTGTTGCCTCTGTGTAGGCTATTATCCGCTGGGGATTTTGTCATTGATTTTGATTAGCCTCTTCTGTTAGGCATATCATCTTGATGTTCAATGTTTGGCTGAAAAGCCAGATTCCGCTTGGGGAATTGTTATTGATCTTTTGGATTTTTGCTTTTTGTAGGAATGCCTCTGTGTAGGCGACTGGGGATTTGAAGTTCTTATGTATCCCAGAGTATTATTTAGAAAGCCTCTTCAGGCTTAGCTTCACTCTTCGTTTGAGTTGGAAAGCTATCTTCCACTGAGGAAGTCTAAGTCCTTTGACTTGGATATTTTGTTTGGATCATGCTTCCGTTGGGGAATTTTGCTGATCTCGCTTTGATAGCTTTCACTGGGGAATTTGGCCCGTGAGTGGAAGCTGAGATATCTCTGGGGAGTATTATTTCGGCGAGCCTCTCCAGGCTCAGTTATTCTGAGAGAGTATTATTTCGGCAAGCCTCTCCAGGCTCAGTTATTCTGTACGAGGCGATTGATTTTCTAAATCTTTTGCCTTTTTTGTCGTTTTTGGCTTTTTCTGTAGTTTTTTGCCTTTTTGTCATTTTTTGGCTTTTTCTATATTTTTGCCTTTTCTGTTGATTTGCGGCTTTTTCTGTTGACCGCTGTCATACACAAGCAATTTTTTCTATTTTTTCTATTTTATGCAATTGCCTCATGATAAGGTCTTTGAATGTGCAACTAATGTGTGTGTGATGCACCAAATGCAAGTTTTATTATTTAATGTTTTTAGAAAAATGAATGGCTCTCCCTATCCTCCTTTTCTTGGAGGAATTTCTGTCATCGACGTGAGGGAATATTTTTGTGAGCCTTTTATGCAGGAGATTACGGATTTTATAGGAACCCCTCCAACTTTCTTTATTGACCGATTATTAAGGAATTTCATACAATTTTTTAGAAATACCAATTTAGAGGCATAATCACATGGTCAAGAGAGGAAAGAAATGAATAAATATTTTATTAATATTCACAAGTGTTTTTACAGAAAGATATACAGAAGGAATTTCTGAAGAATGGCTGGCCAGGGTAGGCTATATACATTTTTGGCTTAAACAATTATATCTGTAATTGTCGCTCTTCCCGTTCCCTTAATCGCTTCGGGTGAGATGCCTGAGCCAGGAGTGTAGATGCTGCAAGACGCTCGCTTCTAGAAGATAATCACTTGAACCGCCTTTCGGTTTTCGATTCAAGTGACCGTTGCTTGCTTATTTTATATATCTTATTCTTTTGCCCCTAACTTTTGCCTAGGACGTGTCCTAGCGGGGATAATTTTGCCTTTATTTTGCCTAGTACCCTTGTACTGGCGGGCTTTTTATTTTGCCCTAACTTTTGCCTAGGACGCCCTTCTTGGGTTTTCATCCTAGCGGGCCTATGCAAGCAACATCTTCAAGCATAGTACTTCTTTACCACGTCAGTGTTGACTGGGTATCGAAGTTCTTCTCCATCCATGTCTGTGAGGATCAATGCTCCTCCTGAGAAGGCTCGTTTTTCCACGTATGGTCCTCCGTGATTTGGGGCATACTTTCCGATTTTGTCCTTTTGAGTTGGTAGCAATTTCTTCATTACCAACTCTCCCTCATGGTAGACTCGAGGGTGGACTTTCTTGTCAAAAGCCTTTTTTGATCTTCTTCTGATAGGCTTGACCATGGCATATGGCGTTCAGCCGTTTTTCTTCAATGAGGTTCAACTGGTCATACCGGCCTTGAACCCATTCTGCTTCGGAAGGTTTTGCTTCCATGATTACCCTTAGGGAAGGTATTTCGACTTCGACGGGTAGAACTGCCTTCATCCCATAGACGAGGGAGAATGGAGTAGCTCCTGTAGATGTGCGTACTGAAGTCCTATAACCATGAAGAGCGAAGGGTAACATCTCGTGCCAGTCTTTAAATGAGGCAACCATCATTTGCCCTATTTTCTTGGTGTTCTTATTGGTTGCCTCGACTGCCCCATTCATCTTTGGACGATATGGGGAAGAATTATGGTGTTGGATCTCGAATTCTTGGCACAGTTCTTCCACCATTTTGTTGTTCAGATTAGATCCATTATCAGTGATGATTTATTTCTCCATGCTTCCACTAGATTATTCTAAAATCATTTGGGACAAGAGAGAAGAGAAAGGAAAGATATTTTTGTTCTGAAGTTTGTGTTTTAGAGAGGATTTATTTTTCAAAAATGGTTTTTGTAAGAATGGATGGCCAAGGTAGGCTTATGTGTTTAGGCTTGTTTGATTAAACACTTATGAAGTTAAAAAGTCGTGTTGTGATTTGACAACTTGGATAGCTTCCCTTGAACCTTTCTTTTTGAATTCGGTTCATGGTACCATCATGGATTTATTTTTGTTTTTTGATTGTCCTTATTTTTTGCCTAAAACACCCTTTTGTGGCGTTTTAGCGGACCTTTGTTTTTGTTTATTTTTGTAACCCTAACTTTTGCCTAGGTTACCCTTTCGTGGGATTCCTAGCGGGTCTTTTGCTCTTATTTTTGCGCAGTCCCCTTTTTTGAGTTTCCTGCCGAGCTTCTTTTATTTTGAAAGATTTCTTTTTACCCATGATGGCACTTGTCAAGGCCAAGGGAAGGTGCTCCAAGTCGTCACACACACCTCCACATGAAAATGATGTGGGTTTATTATTATTAAGATGATTTTAACCTCATTCATGTTTATTCAAACAGGGTTAAAAATGATGTGGTTTAGAATTTTATTATAAGCAAGAAAAGAAGCAATGAAGAATGATTTTATTATAATCATAGCGGAAACATGTGTCCTTATTTCATCACTGATATGGGTCCCAATGTTGACCTCTTATATCTCTCGGCCATGCCCCAAATTCACAGTCTCCAATTTCTCTTGACGAGTTGGAGTAAGCGAGCTTCTCGTTCTAGCAGTCTTTGCAGATCCGGAGAGATGGTCTCCTCATCACTCTCCAACTCAACCCATTCACTTTTGGATCCCGGTCAGAGCGAACAATTACAGACATAATTATTTTATTGGTTCTGTTTAGGTTTAGAATTATTAATGAGAGAGAAAAGAAAAAAAAGAGAGTAATGTGAAAAATGCCTCTTTATTGATATGTATTAAAACTGTAGAAAAACCCTTATTTACATGAAAGGTCCTCATGATCTCGGGTACTGATCATGAGTCCCAAAAAGAAAATTAAGGAGGGGCCCTATCGTGGCTTGCCCTTCTCTCTACTCCTGCTTTGGCAGAGGGTTCTTTCTCACGTCGGGCGCTGTCGAATCGAAGGTGACCCACCCAGCATCAATAAGGTCTTGGACCTTATATTTGAAAACTCTGCAGTTCTCCGTTGAGTGCCCCGGTGCCCCCGAATGGTATAGACATTTATCTTGTGGATTGTACCAATCGGGGTAGGGTGGATCCATTTTCTTTGGTGGAACATAAGCTAGAAGACGTGCTTCCACTAGCTTCGGCAGGAGGTCGCTATATGTGGTCGGAAGTTTATCAAACTTCCTCACAGGGTTGTGTTGCGACTTTCCTGACTTCGAAGTGGAAGAAGATGAAGAAATATTTACGGCATTGACTCCTCCCTCCTTCTTCTTCCCGTAGGTCTTCTTGGCTTCAAATGATTGGGAAAGCCCAGCTAGCTTCCCACTTTTAAGTCCTTGTTCCACTCTCTCCCCAATGGTGATGATGTCCGAGAAGAGTGTTGTCGTGTTCCCTATCATCTTGTCATAATAGGGACCGGTCAACGAGTTTATGAATAAGGACACCGTCTCCTTATCCAACAGCGGGGGCTCTATCTGTGCCGCCAACTCCCTCCATCGTTGGGCGTACGCCTTGAAAGATTCATCATTTTTCTTACTCAAGGCTTGAAGATCTGACCTATCGGGTGTTAGGTCGATGTTGTATTTATAGCGCTTGAGAAAGGCGTCGGCCAACTGCCTCCATGTGTGTACTAGATTTCCATCCAGCTGCATATACCAATTGAGTGCGGTTTCAGCCAAGCTCTCTTGAAAGCAATGAATTAAGAGCTTTTCATTGGTAGCATATGCAGCCATTTTTCGGCAATACATGGTGAGATGACTTTTGGGGCAAGTCGATCCCACATATTTTGGGAAATCTGGCACTTTAAATTTGGGAGGGAATTGGATGTCCCTCACTAAGCACATGTCGGCGGCGTCTTTAATATCAAAATCATGCCCCTCCATAGCCCTTAGCCGATCCTCTAGGGCGTGGAATTGTTCCTTTGAAACTTCGGGCTCTTTAATCATAATTCCAGCCCCAATAGGTATGGCGTGCAGAGGCTCTTCTTCATGCACCTCCTCTTCCTCATGATGATGGGACTCATGGTCACTGTGGTGAGACCCATGTACATTATGGTGACGCATGAGTTCCATCATTTGCGCCATTTGTTCTTTGAGCTGTGAGAGCTCGGCTGTAAGCTTCTTATTTTGGTCCTCCAGCGCTTCCATCTTCTTGATTTTCTGTGCGCGTGTGAGGACAGAGAGATGACCAGCCACTTTCTAAAAATGAATATTTAATTTAATTAATTTATGGAATAATACGCTCTTGACATGAGCTTGATAACCCTCCATTTTTAAGGTGCTGCCCTTTTAAAATGGAATGTTACCACCCTCCTTGACTTATGATCTCTCCTTAACGGAGAATCTCGATAATTATGGGTCTCTTTTACTCATGTCAAGAGGTATTGGTGAACCTAGAATGCATGGTTTGTGAGGATGCATGATATCTTATTGGTAATGATGCACATGCTCCTCACTTTTATTATATTTTCACACATGGTTTTTCCTCTCATGTCATGGTTTTTTCATGCATGGGGATTATTCTTTAGACCTTATTACGAGGTTATTTATTAATGCATAAACAATTGCACATAAGCATTTACACAAACAATTCACTCATCCACGAACAGTCACGAGCGAATCACGAGGTAGGGGTTTCCTGCAGAAAGGTGCATATTCAAGGTGGTTCTAACTGTTCTCACCGGTCTGAGGCCCCCAAGGTGCCCCCATTATAGGGACCCAATTCCTCTCGTCGTAAGCCGATGGAAAGCTCCAACGCACTATCGGACTCGAGTTCATGGTTATCACCTTGAGTGATGCTTTCCGACAACGGTCTACGGGCACCTATAGACCCATTCGACAACCGGCCGTACTAACATCCACTCCCTATGGCTTACCACTCATGCCCCCGGGTATAGAGGGAACTGTTGTGTGCAAAGGTTTGTGTGCAGTTTTTATTTCAAACAATTGCGTAAAATTAAACATACAACAGTTATTTAAAGCCAAATAGGTAAAACGTGTTATTATACAAGCAAGGGGTAATGAAGTAATTTTAACTATTATTTGTTAAAAATAATCTGTCACTAAATGGGACTGACTCTCGAGGCTTCCCCAGTGGAGTCGCCATCTGTCGCCACCGGCCCGAAACGGGCTTTCGGCATTCGTGAAGGATGGTTGGACTCTTTTATTTGTTTAAAAATATGGATTGTTAGAATGACTTATTCTCAAACTGAGACCTCGTCAAACGAGCAATTTTATTAAAAGGCTCACCAATCCATGTTAATCCCAAGCGAGACCCTCCATGGATTAGTGGTTTTCATAAAAGGAAGGGTTCATGGAGTCGCCACCAATGTTTTACTCAAAACATTGGAAAAAGAGGTTTAGGGCAATCGATTCAAAAATCGACTTCGGCCATTACAACCAGAGTCGGGTAAGGGAGTCGATTACGCGTGGGGAAGGTGTTAGCACCCCACAGCGCCCCTTTCGGGTTCCCTATGACAGATTATTTTAAAAATAATAGTGCAAAATTACTAAATTACCCCTATTTATTCTAAGCAATTATAAATTAACTATCTACATGATGACAGTTTAAATATGTACACACAGAAAGCGGTAAAAGAAGGGACTTTAAAGATATAAACCTTTGAAGCGTGCTTTCTTATATATCTTGACAGAAATTGGGAAGCGTTTTGGCGTTCCCTCCCTCTACAAGACCGCTCGCTCCCCCCTAAAAAATAATTTTTGACTTGGAAATCCGATGGATTTCCCTTCGACTTAGTTTGAGACTCAAGCAAAATGCTCAGAACTCAAAAACTTCGTCGGATCAACTCTCCGAGTGATTTCTAGGCAGAGCACTGCTCAAAAAAACCTAGAATACTCAAGAAGAGGGTTAAAACTCAGTCCAAAAGTGTGAAATGACGTCCCATTGACGTCATATTTATAGGGATGAGGCTCAATACGGTTTATGAGGGTCAATACGGTCAACATTGAAATTTTGAACTAATACGGCCGTATTGAAGTTCAAAAAACCTCAATACGGCCGTATTGAAGTTCAGTGCGGCCGTATTGAAGTTCAGTGCAGCCGTATTGAATTTAATGCAGCCGTATTGAAGTTCAGAAACTTCAATACGGCCGTATTGAGTTCAGTGCGGCCGTATTGAAGTTCAAAATGTTCAATACGGCCGTACTGAACCTCTGGGAGACCGTATTGGGCTTCATTCCCTCCACTTTCTTATTTTTTGCTACTCTAAGACCTCTAAACCTACAGATTGTCATTCTAGGGTCTTCCAGAGTCTTCCAGGAGTCCTTCCGGCTGACTTTCCTTTGGTCTTTGAAAGTCTTCGAGTCTTATTTCTGACCCGGACAATTTTAGGGGTCTACACCTCCACTGCAACTTGGGCAACTCCCTCAGGAGGGGGACTCCCAGTGAGGTCGACTGCGTCAGCGTCAGCCGCCTTTGAAGTCACCTCCTCCGCATCTTGAGGGGCAGAGGCCCCCCCGACCTCCTTCTCCCCCCTCTTTCTTTTTCTACGGGTCACCAGGGGGGCAATCTCCTCCTCTTGAGGCTTAGGGACCTCGATCTCGGCAACATTATAGCGAGCTTTCAGCTTGCGCCATTTGCTCTTTCCCATTATCCTTGCAAGTACAAAAGCCAAACACATTAGTAAAAGAAAATTTTACAAACCCTGACAGCTAAAAAAGACGAGATACTCACTCTCTAAACCCCTCTCCTTGTACACCAAGTTAGCAAGCGACAAGACAAGCTTGCAATCCAAGGGACGAGGAAGAGCTTCTAGGTTTTTAATGGCAGCAGTGTCTGAGGCCATCAATTGAAGGTTGGCCGACCCATTAAACCTGACCGGAGCCTCCTTCCAGTAGAGAGGGAACCTCGGCAACCCACCGAAGTGGAACACCTCATCTTCTAGTGGGTCGGCCTCCTTGGGCAGAACCCGGAAAAACTCTTGTTTGAAATTTTTGTAAGACTAGGAGTAAAGAGAAAACAACCCCCCAGCCTTACTACCGTTCAAAGACACCCAACCATAGGGAGGTACACCTAGTTTCAGTTGGTAGAAGTGAAGAAAAATAGGGAGAGATAACCCTATCCCTAGGGTCGAGCACAGGACCTAGAAAGCCCTAAAAAAACCCTAACTATTGGGGTGCAACTGGCAAGGAGCCGAGTTGACAAAATTCAAAAAATCACATTCAAATTGGGAAAAGGGAAGGCACACGCCTAAATCCCTAAAAAAGCACCAGTACATATAGAAGAAGGGGAGATTGGAGGTACCCCCCATGTATACACGCTCACTGGGCTGACAAAGTTGAAGCCGGATAAGCTTAAAAATGGAGGGTTCACAGATCCTATGCGATTTCCACATCGCATTAATCTCCAAGAACGACTTGAAGACGCTATGGAATTCCCCGACGTCACCTCTGACCCATTCGTAGCCAGAGATGACGGGGAAGGGTTCCCTAGGCTGGTTCCCCCCCCCCCTTTTTCTTTTCGGCAGCGGCCGTCTCGGCGGCCACCGCCTTGCCGCGCGCTTTGCCTTTACCCTTGGTCGGCGCGGAAGGAGCGGCATCACTGTTACCAACGATCAAGAAGATGAAAAGATTTGAGAAAAAGGAGAAGATAGGAAAATCAAAGTACCTAGTACTCCTTTGACAAAAGAAAGAACAATAACGAAGGATGAAAACTCGGTTGCCAGAAATGGCGAAGGAGGAGAACAGAGACAAGGAAAGCGAAGATGGAGAGTGAACAGAGAAAGAAGAGAAGGCATCGAGAGTAAGCTAGAGGAAAAAGAGTAAAGTGAAAGAGGAAAGGGCGTGAGAGAGAGAAAAGGGATTTCTAAAATTCAAATGGTCGTGACACGTGTCAACCAGGGGACACAACACTGACGACACATTAATGAAGCCCATTATGACGGATATGACCATCATTACAGAACCGTCAGCGCCCATCAACATGCCGCCTGCACGTTTTTGAGAACGAGGCGACGGTTATAAGACATGGCATCTTGACAAACAGGCGTACGTGAAGGGTCACGGCCCCTTGTCGAGCTTGGACTTAACTCCTTGACCCACAATCTTTGGAGCTCGAGGGGCTAGTGTACTATCCGTACCGCTATGCCGAGCTCGAGCTTGGCATCACAACGCGAGGTGACCTCGGACGCGCGCTAGGCGACATCATCCCGACATTTAAATAGGTCATAACAGACCTCAGGCCCAAGGCCTAATGAAACCCTAATTCACACAAAGGTACGTGCATTACTTATACGAGACTCATACACCCACAAAAACTAACTTTGGCATCGGAGTCTCTTATGCAGGTACCACCCCTGCCTTGGAACAACAAACGTACCCAGCGAAGGAGGCTCACCGATCTTACCTAGCAGATCGTTCCCTACCACCAATCTCAGGTAAGAATACAATGTAAAGCAAAAATTATAAGAATGAAAATGAGCCCAATATTGGGTACCAAAAGCCCAAAGGCCCATGAAGCCCAAAACTAGGCCCAATAAACCTAAAATCCAAAAGTCCTATTCTAAGGTCCATAATACAAGACAAAATAAAATGAAATCCTACACTACTCAACATTCAATACAAGGTGATTATCCAAGCAAAGCCCAAGTGAAGAGAACCTTAGGCCCACCAAGCCATTGGGCCCACTAAGCTCTGAAGTAGTCAAATCTTCAAGTAATATTCTAGCCATAGCTCTAGTGGTTGGACCTTTGGTCCATGCTCTTCCATCATCTCTGACCAAACTTATGTTTACAAAATCATTATTGTTTAAAAAAACTTTTGTTTATGCTTATTAGAATTCTCCACTAAATGAGCCTTAGCTTGAAAATGAGGTTTGTGAGAATCATTTTGTGAAAGAAAATGCTTATCTTAAATTTTCAAAGAAGCCAATAACTCACCTAAAGTGAAATAACCAGGTTTATGCTTAAGGCTTCTTGAAAATTTAGGCCAAGAAGGAGGCAATTTAGAAATCAAGAGATTACCAAGCTTAATATCAAGCAAAATGTTTTCTTTCATTTTCATATCATAAATAACATTTTCAAATTGATGAGCTTGGTCTGAAAAAATGTTTTCCGTCTTCCATTTGAAAATAAAATATTATTTCACAAGAGTATCATCTTAAACCTTTTTTAACAGAACCATATTTTAGTTTAAGAGCATCACATAACTCTAAAGCAGATTTTGAATGACAAAATATTATACAAATATTATCTAATAGAGCACATAAAATATGACTATGACACAAAATATCTTTATCACTAGAAGTATTGTCAGAAGAGCTAACTTTAACAAAAACATGATAAATTTTTTTTATCTTCAGAATTTCCATTTAAAATAATAAAAAATACACCTGACTCTATAAACCAAAATTTCATCTATTTTTGCCAACATAAAAAATTTTCACCATTAACTTTTTTGACTTACTGCTTAAAGACTTTAAAATATACATTGTAGATATGTTGATATTGAAAAAGAAAAGATTCTTCCTCTCTGATTGTTGGAATAATAATAAAGAGCACAAATAAATAACTAATTAAATTTACAAAAAAACAGAGCTGAAATAATTGATTATAGTTAGTAATAATCGATTATTTTGAGTTAGTTTTCAAAAATTTGATTTCACACTTCAAAAAATTTCCAAGTTATTTGAATCATCATCATACTCACTCTTAGTCAGTTTAGATTTAGATTAACTCATGCACAAAACATACACATACAAAATAAACTCAACATATAAGAACACATAAACTACTCCTATATATTACATATTGTATTCTTTTATGATCTTCATGTCTTCCTTTCTTGATTAGCTTGTGTCCTTTGTTATCATCAAAACTCTTAGAACTTCAGAGCTGAGTTTGATTCATCATCCATGAATCTCAACATCAGTAACAACCAATTAAACATAAAGAGTAAATTAAATAAAAAAATAAGATTAGAGTAGTGTAGGTTGAAACATGTATAACATTATCCTTAGAGAGAAAATGTCCCCACTGCACTGGTAATTTGAATCTATAGTGCGCTCCTCTCCCAAGATACATCAATTAGTTAAACTATTCAAGTGCAACCAAAGATCTTAGAACTAAAGAACATCACTCCAAAAATATTTAATAATAGAAATAAATTTTAAAGGAGAGAGATAGTGAATTATATTTTTCTTTCACTTATGTACCAATATATAGATACTTGTAAAAAAAAATCATATCAAATTTGATTTGTAGCTTCCAAAAAGGGACTTATGTCTACTCAAGAAAAAGGTATCTACTTATGTTTTCTTAGAAAAAACATATCTACTTGTACAAGACTCTCCGAGAATCTCTCTCCATGGTAAGGCATGGACAAGTTTCCTTGTCCATGGCCTTGCCTTATTTTTCCATCTTCTCCAATGATTCATAAGCCATATTTTGCTCATGTTTTATCTTCCTTTTCGAATTAGGTTCTTTCTTTCTCTTCCTTTTCGCGACCTTGTTGGAAGGGTGATGTTCTTGTAGTCAAGATTCTTGAAGAAGCCTACCAAGAAGGCTTGGCTAGATGTAAATTTCATCTTCATGGAAGAGTTCTTCTCAAAAAGGGTCAAACACCGATCAAACTCGCAAATCTTCATGCCAAATTGACCAAGATTCGGGCCAAGATTGTTGGCTGGAAACTCATATCACTTGGTAAAGGCTTCTTTGAGTTTGAATTTCAAAGAAATGCTAATTTTCAAGCTATTCTTGAGGCAGGTTTGTAGAATTTGAAACCTGGGATTCTACGACTTTCTTTATTGAAGCCAAATTTTAATCTAAGGCTTCACAAAACACTCATGTTTAAGTTTGGGTGAGGATTTTTGATCCTCCTCAAGAGTATTAGAGCTCAAAAATTATATTCTCCATTGCCTCTAGTTTGGGAGTTCCGATTGCACATGATAAAGCCACTTCAGATCATTCATTTAATCACTTTGCAAGAGTTTTGGTGGAGGTGAATCTTGAGGAAAACATCTCTGACCAGGTTCTTTTTGAAAGGGAAGGATAAACATTCATTATTTCTTGAATCATTGAAAAATTTCTTGAAAGTTGTTCTTCATTTCATAGTGTTAGTCACCTAGCTTCTATAGTAACCCAATTTCATCTAGAAATATATGAAAAATTAAGTAAAAAAATATGTAAAAGAAAATTTCATAAAATGAAAAATTAAGTATAAAATTATAAAATTGAACATTAGAAAAAGAAATGTGAGTGCGTAGATTTTTTCTGGATTTTGTGTTGCCAATATCTTCTAATGTGCATGCCTAAATCTTTAGATCATAAATGTTTCAGCCAAAAAAATGAAATGTTGTCCCTTCATCATGATTAATGTGACACCCTTACTACCCCAACACATATATTGTATAAATAAACTAAGGAAATAAAATTTTCAACGTCGGTAAAAGGGTTCACATAAAAACCTTTAGAAACATTCTTCGATATCCAAAATATTTTGAAAAAGAAACTTGGAAAATAAAATATAAGAGGTTACAAAAATGATTTCAAAATAATAAGTACAACTCCATTTACAAATAAAGTTCATGTCCTAGAAGTCCTCTGCCCCGATGTCACAATATCAGAGTATACCTCTAATTTAACTGTTGACATTCTAGATGTCACTCATAGTCGGATCTTCCTCACCTAAAACATCCACAAAATTGTACGGTGAGAAAAGAAAACATCTATACGTAAAGCACATAAGGAAAACACAACATAATCTCATCATTATACATTAATGAAATATTCACAAGCTTTTATATATATCATAATTTATCAATCATTCAACATCTTCACATCTCAATTACATCAATCCACACAAATCTTACAATTAACACTATGCCAAGACCACGCCACAACTGACATAAGTGATACAGGTTAATTGTCGCACTCATCCCACACTATGCCAGGGTCACGCCCTCCTTGTAGCATCACTTACCCAAGGGTCATGCCATCCCTAGTCATTGATGTGAGGAACCACAATCACATCACAATCCACACAATCTCTTACAATTAACCCTATGCCAGGGCTGCCATATTCGACATAAGTGATACGTGTCAATTGTCTCACTCACCCCACACCATGCCAGGGTCATGCCCTCCCTGTAGCATCACTTACCCAGGGGCCATGCCATCCCTGGTCATTGATGTGGGTGTCGCCACCGGCCCGAAACGGGCTTTCGGCACTCGCGAGGGATGGTTGGACTCTTTTATTTGTTAAAAATATGAATTGCTAGAATGACTTATTCTCAAACTGAGACCTCGTCAAACGAGCAATTTTATTAAAAGGCTCACCAATCCATGTTAATCCTAAGCGGGACCCTCCATGGATTAGCGGTTTTTATAAAAAGGAAGGGTTCATGGAGTCGCCACCAATGTTTTACTCAAAACATTGGAAAAAGAAGATTAAGGCAATCGATTCAAAAATCGACTTCGGCCATTACAACCAGAGTCGGGTAAGGGAGTCGGTTACGCGTGGGGAAGGTGTTAGCACCCCACAGCGCCCCTTTCGGGTTCCCTATGACAGATTATTTTAAAAATAATAGTGCGAAATTACTAAATTACCCCTATTTATTCTAAGCAATTATAAATTAACTATCTACATGATGACAGTTTAAATATGTACACACAGAAAGCGGTAAAAGAAGGGAATTTAAAGAGATAAACCTTTGAAGCGTGCTTTCTTATATATCTTGACAGAAATTGGGAAGCGTTTTGGCGTTCCCTCCCTCTACAAGACCGCTCGCTCCCTCCTATAAAATTTTTACTATGGAAATCCGGAGGATTTCCCTTCGACTAGGTTCGAGACTCAAGCAAATAGCTCGTGGCTCAAGAACTTCGTCGGATCAACTCTCCGAGTGATTTCTAGGCAGAGCACTGCTAAAAAAAACCCAGAATACTCAAGAAGAGGGTTAAAACTCAGTCCAAAAGTGTAGAATGACGTCCAATTGACGTCATATTTATAGGGATGAGGCTCAACACGGTCCCTGGGGGTCAATACGGTCCGTATTGAAGTTTTGAACTACAATACGGCCGTATTGAATTCAATACGGCCGTATTGAAGTTCAAAAAACCTCAATACGGCCGTATTGAAGTTCAGTGCAGCCGTATTGAAGTTCAGTGCAGCCGTATTGAATTCAATGCAGCCGTATTGAAGTTCAGAAACTTCAATACGGCCGTATTGAGTTTAGTGCGGCCGTATTGTAGTTTAAAATGTGCAGTACGGCCGTACTGAACTCCAAGGAGGCCGTATTGAGCTCCAAACCTCCCACTTTCTTATTTTTTGTTACTCTAAGACCTCTAAACCTACAGATTGTCATCCTAGGGTCTTCTAGGGTCTTCCAGGAGTCCTTCCGACTGACTTTCCTTTGGTCTTCGAGAGTCTTCAAGCTTTATTTCCGACCCGGACAATTTTAGGGGTCTACAGCTGCCCCCCCTTTACTTAGTCGGACGGTCTTTTGGTGTACCGGCTGACAAGTAAAGGAGTTGACCCAATTGTCCGGGTGATGTGCCAACCTTCTGACTTGTAGCGTCTTCCGGCGGAAAATTGTTGAGTAGCCTCTCCAGGTTGAGTTTGCCCTCTCCAGGGTGAGTATTAGTCGTCGCCTCTCCAGGCTCATGCATACTTCCGTGTTCTTGACAACCTCGGGGTAGCTGAGTACCGCCTCTCCAGGCTATACCAACGTGTTCTTGACAACCTCGTGGTAGTTGCATACCTCCGTGTTCTTGACAACCTCGGGGTAGCGTGAGTTTTCCCTCTCCAGGGTATACCAACGTGTTCTTGACAACCTCGTGGTAGTTGCATACCTCCGTGCTCTTGACAACCTCGGGGTAGCGTGAGTTTTCCCTCTCCAGGGTATACCAACGTGTTCTTGACAACCTCGTGGTAGTTGCATACCTCCGTGTTCTTGACAACCTCGGGGTAGCGTGAGTTTTCCCTCTCCAGGGTATACCAACGTGTTCTTGACAACCTCGTGGTAGTTGCATACCTCCGTGTTCTTGACAACCTCGGGGTAGCGTGAGTTTTCCCTCTCCAGGGTATACCAACGTGTTCTTGACAACCTCGTGGTAGTTGCATACCTCCGTGTTCTTGACAACCTCGGGGTAGCGTGAGTTTTCCCTCTCCAGGGTTTTGTGATGATTTTGTCTTCACAGTCCACGATGCTGTTTCGACGGTTGTTTTTTTGATTTTTGTGCCACTGAGGGCTGGATAACGCAGGGATCCATCTAGGGGATGTGCAGTTACTCATAGGTTCTTGTGTCCCAACTTTCCATTGCGTAGTTGGTACCCATTGAGAAATTTCTGTTTCCTTGGGGTGTAGACACGAAGATGCTCTTTCTAATGTGAGCGATGCCTTATGATTGGCTGACGTCCTTTTGACGGTGGTGGAGTATCCCGGTTGTCCTTATTCGGGTGACTCTTTTTGATTTTCTGATTTTATTGCCTCTGCGTAGGCTGTTATCCACTAGGGGATTCTGTCGTTGATTGTGATTAGCCTCTTCTGTTAGGCGGATCATCTTGACGCTTGATGTTTGGCTGAAAGCCGATTTCCACTTGGGGAATGGTTTATTGATTTTCTTTTTTGGATTTTCCTTTTTGAAGGAGTGCCTCTTGTGTAGGCGATTGGGGATTTGAAGTTCTTATGTATCCCAGAGTATTATTTAGAAAGCCTCTTCAGGCTTAGCTTCACTCTTTGTTTGAGTTGGAAAGCTATCTTCCATTGAAGAAGTTTAAGTCCTTTCGACTTGGATATTCTGTTTAGATGATCAAGCCTCCCTTGGGAATTTTGCTGATCTTGGTTTGATAGCTTTCACTGGGGAATTTGGTCCAAGGGTGAAAGCTAAAATATCTCTGGGGAGTATTATTTCGGCAAGCCTCTCCAGGCTCAGTTATTCTGTGGGAGTATTATTTCGGCAAGCCTCTCCAGGCTCAATTATTCTGAGAAAGTATTTTTTCAGCAAGCCTCTCCAGGCTCAGTTATTCTGTATGATGAGAGAGTATTGTTTCTGCAAGCCTCTCCAGGCTTAGTTATTCTGTACAATTTTGCTGGATTTTCTGTATTTTGCCTTTTTTGTCGTTTTTGGCTTTTTCTGTATTTTTTGCCTTTCTTGTCATTTTTTGGCTTTTTCTGTATTTTTGCATTTTCTGTTGATTTGCGGCCCTTTCTGTTGACCTCTGCCATACACAAGCAATTTTTTTTTTTTATTTTATTTTTTTTATTTTATGCAATTACCTTATGATAAGGTCTTTGAATATGCAACTAATATGTGTGTGATGCACGGAATGTAAGTTTTATTATTTTGTTAATATTTTCAGAAAAATGAATGGCTCTCCCTATCCTCCTTTTCTTGGAGGAACTTCTGTCATTGACGTGAGGGAATATTTTTGTGAGCCTTTTTACGCAGGAGATTACGGATTTTATAGGAACCCCTCCCATTTTCTTTATTGACCGATTATTAAGGAATTTCATACAATTTTTTAGAAATACCAATTTTAGAGGCATAATCACATGGTCAAGAGAGAAAAGAAATGAATAGATATTTTATTAATATTCACAAGTGTTTTTACAGAAAGATATACAGAAGGAAATTTCTGAAGAATGGCTGGCCTGGGTAGGCTATTTACATGTGGGCTTAACAATTATATCTGTAATTGTCGCTCCGTACATTCTCCTAGTTGTTTCGGGTGAGATGCCTGAGCCAGGAGCGTAGATGCTGCAAGACACTTGCTTCTAGAAGATAATCACTTGAACCGCCTTTCGGTTTTCGATTCAAGTGACCGTTGCTTGCTTTGCTTTTACATCTTATTCTTTTGCCCCTAACTTTTGCCTAGGACGTATCCTAGCGGGGATAATTTTGCCTTTGTTTTGCCTAGTACCCTTGTACTGGCGGGCTTTTTGTTTTGCCCTAACTTTTGCCTAGGATGCCCTTTTTCGGGTTTTCATCCTAGCGGGCTTATGCAAGCAACGTCTTCAAGCATAGTACTTCTTTACCTTGTCAGCGTTGACTGGGTATCGAAGTTCTTTTCCATCCATGCCTGTGAGGATCAATGCTCCTCCTGAGAAGACTCGTTTTTCCACGTATGGTCCTCCGTGATTTGGGGCATACTTTCCGATTTTGTCCTTTTGAGTTGGTAGCAATTTCTTCATTACCAACTCTCCCTCATGGTAGACTCGAGGGTGGACTTTCTTGTCAAAAACCTTTTTTGATCTTCCTCTGATAGGCTTGACCATGGCATATGGCGTTCAGCCGTTTCTTTTTTATAAGGTTCAACTGATCGTATCGGCTTTGAACCCATTTTACCTCGGAAAGTTTTGTTTCCATGATTACCCTTAGAGAAGGTATCTCGACTTCGATGGGTAGAACTGCCTCCATCCCATAAACGAGGGAGAATGGAGTAGCTCCTGTAGATGTATGTACTGAAGTCCTATAGCCATGAGGAGCGAAGGGTAACATCTCGTGCCAGTCTTTAAATGAGACAACCATCTTTTGCACTATTTTCTTGATGTTCTTATTGGTTGCCTCGACTGCCCCATTCATCTTCGGCCGATATGGGGAAGAGTTATGGTGTTGGATCTTGAATTCTTGGCACAGTTCTTCCACCATTTTGTTGTTCAGATTAGATCCATTATCAGTGATGATTTATTTCTCCATGCTTCCACTAGATTATTCTAAAATCTTTTGGGACAAGAGAGAAAAGAAGGGAAAGATTTTTTTATTCTGAAGTTTGTGTTTTAGAGGGGATTTATTTTTCAAAAATGGTTTTTGTAAGAATGTTTGGCCAATGGTAGGCTTAAGTGTTTAGGCTTGTTTGATTAAACACTTATGAAGTTAAGAAAATCTTTGTTTATTGACGTTGTGATTTTGACAACTTGGATAGCTTCCCTTGAACCTTTCTTTTTGAATTCGGTTCATGGTACCATCATGGATTTCTTTTGTTTTTTGATTGTCCTTATTTTTGCCTAAAACACCCTTTTGTGGCGTTTTAGCGGACCTTTGTTTTTGTTTATTTTTATAACCCTAACTTTTGCCTAGGTCACCCTTTCGTGGGATTCCTAGCGGGTCTTTTGCTCTTATTTTTGCGCAGTCCCCTTTTTGAGTTTCCTGCCGAGCTTCTTTTATTTTAAAGGATTTCTTTTTACCCATGATGGCACTTGTCAAGGCCAAGGGAAGGTGCTCCAAGTTGTCACACACACCTCCACATAAAAATGATGTGGGTTTATTATTATTAAGATGATTTTAACCTCATTCATGTTTATTCAAACAGGGTTAAAAATAATGTGGTTTAGAATTTTATTATAAGCAAGAAAAGAAGCAATGAAGAATGATTTTATTATAATCATAGCGGAAACATGTGTCCTTATTTCATCACTGATATGGGTCCCAATGTTGACCTCTTATATCTCTCGGCCATGCCCCAAATTCACAGTCTCCAATTTCTCTTGACGAGTTGGAGTAGGCGAGCTTCTCGTTCTAGCAGTCTTTGCAGATCCGGAGAAATGGTCTCCTCCTCACTGTCCAACTCAACCCATTTATCCTCAACTTTCGGATCCCGGTCAGAGCGAACAATTACATACATAATTATTTTATTGGTTCTGTTTAGGTTTAGAATTATTAATGTTAATGAGGAAAGAGAGAAAAGAACAAAAGAGAGAATGATATGTGAAAAATGCCTCTTTATTGATATGTATTAAAACTGTACAAAAACCCTTATTTACATGAAAAGGTTCTCATGATCTCGGGTACTGATCATGAGTCCCAAAAAGAAAAAGAAAATTAAGGAGGGGCCCTATCGTGGCTTGCCCTTCTTTCTACTCCTGCTTTGGCAGAGGGTTCTTGCTCACGTCGGGCGTTGTCGAATCGAAGGTGACCCACCCGGCATCAATAAGGTCTTGGACCTTGTATTTGAGAGCCTTACAGTTCTCAGTTGAATGTCCTGGTGCCCCCGAGTGGTATAGGCATTTATCTTGTGGTTTGTACCACTCGGGATAAGGTGGATCCATCTTCCTTGGTGGAATGTAAGCTAGAAGATGAGCTTCCACTAACTTCGGCAGGAGGTCGCTATATGTGGTCGGAAGTTTATCAAACTTCTTCACAGAGTTATACTGCGACTTTCCTGACTTCGAAGTGGAAGAAGATGAAGAAATGGTTACAGCGTTGACTCCTCCTTCTTTCTTCTTCCCGAAGGCCTTCTTAGCTTCATATGATTGGGAAGGCTTAGCCAGCTTCCCACTTTTAAGTCCTTGTTCCACTCTCTCCCCAATGGTGATGATGTCCGAGAAGAGTGTCGTTGTGTTCCCTATCATTTTATCGTAATAGGGACCAGTCAACGAGTTGATGAATAGGGACACCGTCTCCTTATCCGACAGCGGGGGCTCTATCTGTGCCGCCAACTCCCTCCATCGTTGGGCGTACGCCTTGAAAGATTCATCATTCTTTTTACTCAAGGCTTGAAGATCTGACCTATCGGGTGTTAGGTCGATGTTGTATTTGTAGCGCTTGAGAAAGGCGTCGGCCAACTGCCTCCATGTGTGTACTAGATTTCCATCTAGCTGCATATACCAGTTGAGCGCGGTATCAGCCAAGCTCTCTTGGAAGCAGTGGATCAAGAGCTTTTCGTTTGTGGCATATGCAGCCATCTTTCGGCAGTACATGGTGAGATGACTCTTGGGGCAAGTCGATCCCACGTATTTCGGGAAATCTGGCACTTTAAATTTAGGAGGGAATTGAATGTCCCTCACTAAGCACATGTCGGTGGCATCTTTGATGTCAAAATCATGCCCCTCCATAGCCCTCAACCGATCCTCTAGGGCGTGGAATTGTTCTTTTGAAACCTCGGGCTCTTTGATTACAATTCCAGCCCCTATAGGTATAGCGTGTGGAGGCTCTTCCTCGTGCTCTTCCTCCTCTCCATGATGGGACTCATGGTCACTGTGGTGTGATCCATGCATATTGTGGTGACGCATGAGCTCCATCATTTGCGCCATCTGTTCTTTGATCTGAGAGAGCTCGGTTGTGAGCTTCTTATTTTGCTCTTCCAGCGCTTCCATTTTCTTGATTTTCTGCGCGCGCGTGAGGACAGAGAGATGACCAGCCACTTTCTAAAATGAATGTTTATTCTAATTAGCTTATTTATGATATGAATACACCCTTGATGTGAGCTTGATAATCTTTCATCTTTAAGGCGCTGCCTTTTTAAGATGAAAGTTTATCACCCTCCCTAGCCTATGATCTCTCCACAACGGAGAATCTCAATAGTCACGGGTCTCTTTCACTCACATCGAGAGGGTATTAGTGAACCTATAAATGATGATGAGGATGCATGAGGTATTATTGATAATGATGCCTATGCTCCTTACTTTTATTATATTTTCACACATTGGTTTTTCCTCTCATGTCATGACATTTTCATGCATGGGGATTATTCTTTAGACCTTATCACGAGGTTATTTATTAATGCACAAACAATTGCACATAAGCATTTACACAAACAATTCACTCATCCACGAACAGTCACGAGCGAATCACGAGGTAGGGGTTTCCTGCAGAAAGGTGCATATTCAAGGTGGTTCTAACTGTTCTCACCGGTCTGAGGCCCCCAAGGTGCCCCCATTATAGGGACCCAATTCCTCTCGTCGTAAGTCGATGGAAAGCTCCAACGCACTGTCGGACTCGAGTTCATGGTTATCACCTTGAGTGATGCTTTCCGACAACGGTCTACGGGCACCTATAGACCCATTCGACAACCGGTCGTACTAACATCCACTCCCTATGGCTTACCACTCATGCCCCCGGGTATAGAGGGAACTGTTGTGTGCAAAGGTTTGTGTGCAGTTTTTATTTCAAACAATTGCAAAAATTTAAACATACAACAGTTATTTAAAGCCAAATAGGTAAAACGTGTTATAATACAAGTGAGGGGTAATAAAGTAATTTTAACTATTATTTGTTAAAAATAATCTGTCACTAAATGGGACTGACTCTCGAGGCTTCCCCGGTGGAGTCGCCATCTGTCGCCACCGGCCCGAAACGGGCTTTCGGCACTCGCGAGGGATGGTTGGACTCTTTTATTTGTTAAAAATATGAATTGCTAGAATGACTTATTCTCAAACTGAGACCTCGTCAAACGAGCAATTTTATTAAAAGGCTCACCAATCCATGTTAATCCTAAGCGGGACCCTCCATGGATTAGCGATTTTTATAAAAAGGAAGGGTTCATGGAGTCGCCACCAATGTTTTACTCAAAACATTGGAAAAAGAAGATTAAGGCAATCGATTCAAAAATCGACTTCGGCCATTACAACCAGAGTCGGGTAAGGGAGTCGGTTACGCGTGGGGAAGGTGTTAGCACCCCACAGCGCCCCTTTCGGGTTCCCTATGACAGATTATTTTAAAAATAATAGTGCGAAATTACTAAATTACCCCTATTTATTCTAAGCAATTATAAATTAACTATCTACATGATGACAGTTTAAATATGTACACACAGAAAGCGGTAAAAGAATGGACTTTAAAGAGATAAACCTTTGAAGCGTGCTTTCTTATATATCTTGACAGAAATTGGGAAGCGTTTTGGCGTTCCCTCCCTCTACAAGACCGCTCGCTCCCTCCTATAAAATTTTTACTATGGAAATCCGGAGGATTTCCCTTCGACTAGGTTCGAGACTCAAGCAAATAGCTCGTGGCTCAAGAACTTCGTCGGATCAACTCTCCGAGTGATTTCTAGGCAGAGCACTGCTCAAAAAAACCCAGAATACTCAAGAAGAGGGTTAAAACTCAGTCCAAAAGTGTAGAATGACGTCCAATTGACGTCATATTTATAGGGATGAGGCTCAATACGGTCCCTGGGGGTCAATACGGTCCGTATTGAAGTTTTGAACTACAATACGGCCGTATTGAATTCAATACGGCCGTATTGAAGTTCAAAAAACCTCAATACGGCCGTATTGAAGTTCAGTGCAGCCGTATTGAAGTTCAGTGCAGCCGTATTGAATTCAATGCAGCCGTATTGAAGTTCAGAAACTTCAATACGGCCGTATTGAGTTCAGTGCGGCCGTATTGTAGTTTAAAATGTGCAGTACGGCCGTACTGAACTCCAAGGAGGCCGTATTGAGCTCCAAACCTCCCACTTTCTTATTTTTTGTTACTTTAAGACCTCTAAACCTACAGATTGTCATCCTAGGGTCTTCCAGGGTCTTCCAGGAGTCCTTCCGGCTGACTTTCCTTTGGTCTTCGAGAGTCTTCAAGCTTTATTTCCGACCCGGACAATTTTAGGGGTCTACAGTGGGGAACCACAATCATAGTCATAATCATATCCACACAACATCTCATCTCATATCTCAATTTCATATTACCAACACAATTCCATATCACATACACAACAGATAAGTCCAATTATTCCAAAGCCTAACTTACAGGCACTTTTCTATGATTTCGTTCTCTCTCCCAGAGCATCATTTTTACAAATAAAATATATTTTCATAATCCTAAATTCATACAAAATCACATAAAACAAAGAATTCTCTAAACAGAAATAATCATAAAATTAGGGTTCTTCCTCTACCCAATTCCCTCATGTAACTCTACATATAAATAGTCCCTTTTTCCCCCGTACCTGGATAAACAACAGTTGAAATAAAACAAGGATCTCTTGGTCTCCTCCTCTAAGTGCCCCTTGGCCTTCAGAGAGAAGAAGAGGGAAAGAAGAGAGAACAGAAAATAATAGGAAGAGAGAATGAGAGATGTGTGAAAATGACAGGTGAGGGGCGCTATTTATAGGATTTCAGGCTCACCTACCGGAACGGCTCGTTCCAAAATTGGAATGCCCGTTCTGGACCCTTCAAACCTACACAAATTTCTCAACTGGAAAGACCCGTTCTAAAATTGGAACGACCCGTTCTCAAACTCAGCAGAACGGCCCGTTCTGTTTCCAGAACGGCCCGTTCTCCTTCCGGAACGGCCCGTTCTCCCTCCAGAACAGCTCGTTCTCCAAACCAGAACAACCCGTTCTCCAATTGGAATGGCCCGAATGTTGGATTGTATGCTCTATTGGGTGTCAAGGATGGTGAACCGAAAAATCTAGGCTTCAAGATCCATGTGAATGCCTTATGTTGCTTGCTATGTCCGAATCTTCTCCTTTACTTCAGTAGTGTAGATGCCCCCACACCATTTTCTTTCGGGTAGATGGTGTTTACCTGTATCCTTGTCCCTAAGAGCAACTGAGTGTTGGTTTATATGCTTCGTTGGGTGATAAGGATGGTAAACCGAAACACCTAGGCTTCTGGTCTTGATGTTGATGCTTCCTATTGCTTCTGCTTGTCTCATGGTAGTATGTTTCTTTATTTGTAGCTTGTTAAAGAGGGAGTATATTCTGAGCTCAGCCTCTCCAAGTTGGATTGATATTTAGGGCTTTAGCCGGCCCACTACTAGTTTTGGGGTCTAGCAACGCTTACCGATCTTATACTAGTTTTAGGGATCTAGCAACCTTTACCGATCTTGTACTAGTTTTAGGGATCTAGCAACCCTTACCGATCTTGTACTAGTTTTGGGATCTAGCAACCCTTACCGATCTTGTACTAGTTTTAAGGATCTAACAACCCTTTTCTGATCTTGTACTAGTTTTGGGGATCTAGCAACCCTTACTAATCTTGTACTAGTTTTAGGGATCTAGCAACCCTTACTGATCTTGTACTAGTTTTGGGGATCTAGCAACCCTTACCGATCTTGTACTAGTTTTAGGGATCTAGCAACCCTTACCGATCTTGTACTAGTTTTAGGGATCTAGCAACCCTTACCGATCTTATAATAGTTTTGAGGATCTAGCAACCTTTTCTGATCTTGTACTAGTTTTGGGGATCTAGCAACCCTTACTAATCTTGTACTAGTTTTAGGGATCTAGCAACCCTTACTGATCTTGTACTAGTTTTAAGGATCTAGCAACCCTTTCCGTGTTTTTACTTAATGTCTTCTTGTTGGTGTTGTGAGATGAAAGACTGCCCCCAGGTGAATGGGCAGGAGATGTTTGATGTGCCCCTGTGTTGGTGTGCAAAGAAGTGGATGATTGACAGAGATTTCAATGTTGCCCCCTACCACTTGAGTATTATGATGCCTCTCCAGGCGCCTTCATTATGGGATGGTTGGTAAGAGTTTGTTCTTATCAAGGTGAGCATTGTGATGCCTCTCCAGGCGTCTGCTTGTGGTAGGTTTTTTCTGAATTTCATTTTTGTTTAGCTTCGGCTCTTTCATGTTTGAAGTTTGCCTCTTTTTTCTTGCTATTTTTTTTATGCTTTGGTTTTTTCCACATGTACAAAGCTTGCCTTTTTCTCATGTTGTTTTTTACTTTTTTATTGTCATCATTGGTGGAGGGATCTATTCCATGATGGTGTTATTTGCTGAATCTTCATTGATGAGTATTATTTTGGAAGCCACTCCTGGCTTTGGTTAGGAAGTCATTCCTGGTCTTGGCATTCTCTTGGATCATCCTTCATTCAATTAAGGAGTAGGGCGCGATGGCCTCTTCATGCTTACAGATTTGCTTGTTTGGTCGATTCTATTCTATTCCACTGTTGATATGTCTTTCTATAGTGGGCACATAGATTCACTTGGGGTCGCTGTTTGCTACTGCTTGGCTCATGGTTGGCTATTTAGCTTGGGCTTCGTCCTGATGACTCCTTCTGACTCATAGCAAGGAGAATGCATGGATGCATGGATGCAATGAAAATGCAAGACAGGAGTGATTTTATTATTATTATTTTATTTATTCTTTTTTTTGTGTAATGCCCTTCCATATGCCCCTACCTCATATGCATGCGATGCAGTTTATACTCATGTGTTTGTTCCTAAAGAATGCAATTTTTTTATGTCGGGAAATTAACTTGTACGCGTTAAGGTTAATGATGACGATTCCTTTTTATCCATGTCATTTTTGATCATTGTTGAGATGTTTTCTTTTGAGCCCAAGCTTCAGTGGCTCCTTGACTATCCAGTCGATATGTAGTCAAACGTCTCCCAGCTCTGTTTGGGGACATCTCGATCTTCCCTCTGTGAGTATTCACTTTGCATTTTTCGTGTATCTTTTCGGTACCATTTTAATGCCATAAGGGTCAACAGAAAAGAAGGAAGGAATGTTATTATTATTATTTTTTTTTCAAAAGGGGTTGTTAGAAGGGATTTTTCAAAAAGAGTTTTTTAGAAGAATGGCTGGCCAAGGTAGGCTTTGGTGTTTAGGGTTATTAAACAAAGCATATTTGCTACAAAGAAGCTATCATTGTGTTTTAGCCTTTTTGGAAAGTGGAGTGATGACTTGGGGTCGTGTTCTGATTAAATGATCCCTCCTGAGCCGCCTTTCGATTTTCAACTCAAGTTGCTGCTTTAACGTCCTAACTTTTGCGTAGGTCACTTTGGATGTGTTTCCTAGCAGACATTTTTCTTTTGATCTCTTTTCTTTTTTTTCCTAGGTTACCCATTCTTACTTGTGGGTTGCCTAGTAGATCTTGCCCTAACTTTTGCGCAGCCCCCTTAGTGGGTTTCCTACCGGGCCTTCTTTTTCGCAGCATTTGTGTGGGACGTCCTTATTTTAATGAACCCTAGTCATGTTTGGATTCCTGATTGTTCCTTTGTTATCCTTTCCATGCTATTATTAAGTAACATCTTTGTCGCAAATACGTTTTGTTTGTTAAGGGTTGATGGATTAGGCCTAGAGTGAATATTTAAAGGGAGAAAAGAAACGAAAGAGTGCTATGACATTTAAAACAGTACTTTCAATTTACACGTGCCCCTTTAGCAAAGCTCGGAGGCCCGGGCATGCCCCGAGTTCGTGATTCGTACACAGAGAGATTAACCGAGGTTGCCCCCTAGAGAGGCATGGTTGACGATTGGATGAACTACGTTAAGAACGCATTCCCGCTTGTTCAAATGTGGGTGTTTCGACTTCGGAGTGAAACCTTTATGAATTCTTGCTTTCTAAAAGGAAATACTCAAGATGCCTTTCGGTTTTCAACGCGAGCAGGCATTGCTTTTTTTTTTTTATTTTTGTGTATCCCTAACTTTTGCATAGGACGTATTTTATCGGAATTTTGATTCCTTTTTTTTTTCCCTAATTTTTGCCTAGGACGCCCTTTACGGGTTTTCATCCTAGCGGGCCCTCATCATGCAATGCCTTCATCCTTCAATTGGATTTTGTCTTGTAATTCCCTAGAAGCAAGGATTCGTCCATTCTTGATCATTCTTCCTATCCCGGCAATTGTCATTTTCACATGGAAAAATATCGGTGTTTGAATCGTCGATTTGGGCATGTGATGCCCCCCAGTCTTCTTGCACAATTACTGGTTTTTAAGTGCTTCCAATTTGATGTACCAGGTTTGCACTTGATTACCAGTGATCTCATTATTTGATTAACACGCACATGTTAGGTTTCTTTTTTTATTCTTATTTATTATTTACAAGGAAGACATATTATCTATATGAAGTGCAAAATAGGAT
The DNA here is from genome assembly GCF_000230855.2 of Cajanus cajan. Lineage (NCBI taxonomy): Eukaryota > Viridiplantae > Streptophyta > Magnoliopsida > Fabales > Fabaceae > Cajanus > Cajanus cajan. The sequence goes on along the minus strand of NC_138526.1, from coordinate 10,093,803 downwards.
GCAAAGGTGATTGAGAAATTCAAGAAATATCATTCTCATTGATTTGTTTGTTTAGAGAACATTCTTTGTACAAGATCTTTCGGTGCACTTTGATGATGTTGTTGAGGCTACAAAAGCTATTGCTTGAATGATGTCCCTAAAGACATGCTTGCTCGTTCGTTGATTTGCAATTAGTTCTTGTTTCTTCTTAGATTCTCTTCTTGCTATTCCCATCAGAAGTAACTGTCAATAGGATCTCCGGGTTCACCACTATTTTTGTGATTGCCAAAATTTTCATCTTTATTGACGAGGTTGATGAGTTAAAGAAGAAAGATGAAGTTAAGAGTGATTTGATAACGAATTGGAGGTGTAAGGGATCTTATCATCAAATTTTTTTTTTAAATTCCCTAGGTTCATGATTTCTCGTTCATTAGTGGAGTTTTCTTTAACTTCCCAAACTATGTTCTTTTGAAGCAATTTTTTTTTTTTGCTTCAATTTCCCTTTTTTGCGTGCCTCCTTTCCAAAATTTCAAATAATCTCCTATTTGGGTTGAGGAATGAAATCTTTCTAAATTGGAAGAAGTCTAAGAAGATGTAGACTTTGTCTTCTGTTGAAAGGATGACGAGTGTCCAAAGTCTAGTAGGCCTCCTTAGTATAAGGGCACACGATTCCTGTATTTTGGGATGTTCTCCTTTCTCAAAAATCTTTGCATACTATGTGTCTTCCATTTCTAATGAATGTATATGCTAAACTAAAAGATCCATGATATTTGTTTTCTACCTAAATTTTATCATGTTTTTAACTAAGGGTTATGATGCATGATTTTTTTTGCTATATTTTTTTTTAATTTTTTGAAATAAACTACCCTATATGATGCTTTAGAGTTAGGGTATACAGAAGGGAGTTAAAATTTTTATCATAATTTTTTTCATTAATATATACTTGTTTGTAATTTTTATCTATTTGAAATAAATAAACACAAACAAATACAACATGCATATGCTCAAACAGATGTACACCCGCGAACAGTCACGTTTAAACCCTTGGTTTGTGGTCCCTACAAGAAAAGTGCATTGTATAGGACGGTTCTAATCTCACTGGTCTTAAGGCCCCCAAGGTGTCCCCATTATAGGGACCCAGTATCTCTGTCGCCATCACCTGGCAAACTCTAAGGTGTGTCGCAGTATTTCAGGCTAGAGTAACCGGTTATCACCTTGAGTGTGATTTTCGACAAGGCTCGCAGGCTCCAAGGCCAAACTTGGGCTAGTCGTAAGTCAACCACTCCTTATGTTTATTACCCTCATGCCCCCGGGTGTAGGGGGAACTGTTGTGTGCAAAGGATTGTGTACAATTTTATTCAAACAGGTGCAAAATTTAAATAAACAAACAAACAGATATTAAAGTCAAACAAATAAGACAAATAAAGTAAAGGGGGAAAATATTTAAATTATTATTTTTATTTTATTAACTTCATCAATTAAATGGGCCTGACCCTCTTTAAACGTACACTAGACTAATCCTTAATTAATGGTTTTGAAAAATGAGTTCATGGAGTCGCCACCAATGTTTTACTCAAAACATTGGAAAAAGAAAAGGTTTTTAAAAGTTCAATAATGGTCTTGATAACCAGAATTGGGTTCGAGGGTCGGTTACGTGTAGGGAAGGTATTAAGCACCCCTACAACGCCCTAAATCGGTACCCTATGATGAAGATAACGTAATAAGAATTAATAATTAAAATATTTAATCCCCTTTATTAATAATTATTTACATGCTTGAAATTTAAATTATACAATTAATCTTAAAATATCTACATGATTATTTTTTATTATAACAATATTTATTATAGATAAGAAATAAATAAATAAAGAAGAATTAAACAGATTAATAGAAATACCTCTTAAATGAGCTCTATTGAATCTTCAAAACAGGAATATTTTAGGTGCTTTGTGGCAACCTTTCACACTACAATGCCTCACAGAATCTCAAGAAATACAAAAGAAAGGGGGAGAAAAAAAGAGAGAAATTTCGTGCTCTAAGGAGTCTGGACGAAATTTTGGAGTTTGGAGAAATGAGCATAAGCTGTCTATTTATAGACTTCAAAAAGGGTCCAGAACGGCCCGTTCCAAAATTGGAACGACCCGTTCTGGATATGGCCGTTGTGGGTTAATTTTGTAACTGAAACGACCCGTTCTGAAATTGGAACGGCCCGTTCTGAAATTGGAACTGCCCGTTTCGAGAACCAGAACAGCCCCTTCTGAAATTGGAACGACCCGTTCGAGACCAAATATTTTAGGCCTTTTAAAAGTCACGGAATGGCCCATTCTAAAATCAGAACGGCCCGTTCTAGGAACCAAAACGGCCTGTTTTAATATTGGAACGGCCCGTTCCATACCAAATATTTTAGGTCCTTTGATTGGTTTGGAACGGCCTGTTCTGGTCTAGAATGGCCCGTTCCAACCTACAATTTTAGGCCTTTTAGGAGTCTCGAAAAGGCCTGTTCCAATTCAAGAACGGCCCATTCCAGACTTAGGAATGACCCATTCTGATTTTGGAACGGCCCGTTCTGGGCCACAAAGAATAGTTGATTTGGGCCTTTGGGCCCTCTAATGTCCTATCTTGTTATTTCCATGCTTGGGAGATCCATTTCTTTGATGATAGATGTCCATTTCTTTGTTTGTATGCCCCCTGGACAAAATTGGGTGTCTACACACACCAAATGGGAAGGGAGGCTCAATCTTTCTTTCCCTTCCTATATGCTCTCCAACACCACAAGTCACAAATAATGCATATGCTAAGAATTTTCTAACCTCCCTATTGTTGGTAATGTACCAACTATATAGAACCAGCCATTTCACATCCACTCTTTCCTCCTGCTGAATCAAAACCTTGTGTTTTGGCCCTCACAAACTCAACTTACATAAATCATGTAAACACATCCCTGCACCAAGGTCTAGAACATGCTTCATGTAGTATGGCATAACCTTCCAACCAGTTGTGTACTGAGTCATACAACAAAAAGCACCAACACTAAATACATGACATTGAACTAATGTGTTGCATGTGTTCATGGTACAGTGATCAGGTCACAACATGAGGTCTTTTTTTTTTTCTTTCTCTTTTCACTTCTAAATATTAATTTATTATGCTCATTTGCATTATTGTTGTTTGGTTTAATTTTACTTGTGATATTATGTTTTAGAGTTGAGCTTTGATAAATTGCTTTTGATTTGTAAAGGCTTGTTAGTCATATCTCTTTTGTTTGTGCATGCACCGGGTTTTACTAAATGAATGGTCTAGTGTCTTCCTATTACCATCTATAACTTCCTTATTCTACTTTCGTCTTATCATGTATGTGTATAATGATAAAATGAAAAACACAATGCTTGTACCACACTTGAATCACCTAGCATGAGTGCTTTTAGTTTTGTTTTCATTCTCATGTTCTTTATCTATTTTCTTGACAGATGTAGTAGTATATTTAGATAAATGATTATAAAATGATAATAAATAATTATAGTAATCAAGATACAAAAATTTTAAAATTTTAAGGAAATAATTGAAATTGATTAGTTTTCTTGATTAATTATAAATATTACTCAATAAAAAAGTTAATTAGATGTAACATCTTTTTGACTTTTAAAATCTTTAGAACACAAGTTGAGACAACTTGATAGTTATAAAACTCTTATAAATAAAATATAACTATTTATAATTCAATCGATAATAAAAAAAATTATAGTGAAATTTCTTAATAAAAAGATTAATTAGACGCAATGTCTCTTTGATCCCTAAATTTTTAGGACAAATTGTGATAACTTGATTGTCCTAAATTCTTAAAAATAAAATATTATAAATATGAAAATCAAGTACTTATGATTTATCTAATATAAACAATATTGTAATGAGATTTTAATGCAAAATAGTCAATTAGACGTGACGTCTTTTTGAACCCTAAATTTCCTAAGAAAAGATAGTTATAGTCAATTTTGATTAATCTATGATGAGATAAATATTTTAAAAAAGTTTTGATAGTTTGCTTAATTAATTATAGGCAACCGTCTTAACGATGGATGTTGTAACGTACTAATACCGTTCTTACATGTAATCGACTCTCGAACTCAAAATCTAATTTCGTAGACCATTTTTATTTTATTTTATTGTTTTTCCAATATTTTTCCGTAAAAATAAACATTGGTGCCAACTCCCTATTTTTCAATATATTTTTGTAATCCCGTGGTAACCTAGGTTGCTACAGATGAACTGGGGATATTCGAGTGTCAAGCCTTTTGTAATTAATTAAGAAAAATATTTGTAACTTCTAATTTATTTATCTCACCATTTGATTTTCTTTTTCTCATGTATTTTGATGTATATAAATTATTTTATTAACATATTATGTTACATTCATATATATATATATATATATATATATATATATATATATATATATATATATATATATATATATATATATATATATATATATATATATATATATATTGCATGTGCTTGAACCATGGGATAATTCACCTTTTATAATGTATGTACTATACACTTCATTTACACATTGTTTTACGTTTTCATGAGCGAGGTCCTATACTTGGATTTGAGTGCAACTTAGGATAGGAAAGAGGTTGAGATGGATGTACATCTTGTTTGGTAATCATGAAGACTTCAGTATTGTTGTAGTTAATATTTTGAGAAAGAATATTTGGCTCTAGGAACCTATTTTAGGACCCTAGAACCACCCAACGAAAGGAACACGTATTAATGGTCATATAACTATCGACTGTTAGGAATAACTCATGTGTTTCCTTTCGGATAACTCATCATGAAAATAATAAATATATTCATGCATGCATTTATTTGCATTTCATAATTTACTAATAATAAGCATAAAGAAATAACATTAATATTATGTGTTGCCATTCATACATTGATTAAAATTTGTACCTGTTATCAACATTGACACTCTTGTTTCTCAAAGAAAATAAAAAAGAATTTTTCATTACATAATTTAAGTAGGATCATCATTTCACTTGAGTATTTAGTCTAAAAATGTATCTCATAACATTCAATATTTTCACAATTTTGCAAGGCATCTACAGATCAACATCGTTTATATTAAGCAATCATCGTACATTCATTCTAATAATTTTTTAGGCGTACTACATTTTTTTTTAATAATTTTCATGGTTGCAGTCTATCATTCTCACTTCATCCTCTTGAATCAAATACATTTGTTTCTCTCTAAAAAAAACAAAAACAAAAATTTCTTCATCTCAAATTCTTCGTTCTAAATTTACTTGTGTTCATTTTTTTCTTTTTTAACTCCATTTCATGCATACATGCATTTCATAGTTAAATAAAGGTCCAAATGACTATTTACTCATGCCATTTTAGAAAAGAAGAGAAAAAAAAACTATCTAAATTGATTATTTCCTTTTAGAGAAGATGTCCAAAAAAAAAATCAAATTCATCCAATGGTCTCAAATGGAAAATAAAAAGAAATAGGAAACCAAGAATATATGAAATGATATGAAGTCATCATTCTCACTTACAATTATTTTCTCTACAAGAGGATAAACTTTATGAAAGTTTAACCTGTTCATTGACGTGGTTTAAAAGAATTGTTAACCTTTTGAAATATTTATTTAATTAACTTGCATAACAAGTTGTTGTTATCTTCATTGTCATACCTTGTCTTTTTTCTCATTCAATCTCATTGTTTCCACATTATTCTTCCAAAAAATAAAGATTTTGTCCTCATAGAAAGTTGACTCTATTGGATAATTCTCAAGCATAAAGTTTTGCAATAGAAAATTTGAAGATTTCTTTTGAGAGAAAATTTATCATTTTATGAGTATTTGTTCAACTAGCTACCACATTTAATGGAGGCAAGTCTTATAAGCAAAAAAAAAAGTGAAAAAAATGTAAATTCTGTTAGATTGAAAACTTGAAAGGGTAGTCTAAGGAAAATTTAGGACAAATAAAAAAAGAGAAATGGTGTTCACATTTAATGAAAATTTGAGCCTAAAAATGAAAATTTTCTTCAATTACCTCAAACAAGGATCACCCTTATAATAGGGGAAACATAGTGTTCACATTTAATACAACTTGTTCATCATACCATCAAAATAGTGAAAAATGGAAAAGAAGAATGATGAACAAAAGGCATCAAACGAGAATTGTTTCATCCTTATTGCTATCAATTGCTTCACTGAATGGGTCAAGGTAGCTTCTTATGCAAGTGTGACAAGGAATGTGGTGGTCAAGTTCATCAAAAGAGGTTTAATTTGTCATTATGATAGTCTATCGATTCATATCATTGTTGATAATAAGACCAATTTAAGTAACAAGATGATGACTTGTGCAATAACATCAAAATTTGAATGGGACAATAGGAGTAACAAACAAGAATATAAAGAAAATTCTTCAAGAGATGGTGGTGATTCTACCAACATTGATATGATATGCTTGTTTTTGCTCTACATGACTATCACACCTCTATTCACACCTCCAATAGGGCAACTCCATATTTCTTGGTGATGATAGGGAAGTGTGCTTCTAATTGTGGCATAAGTGTCCTCCCTATGAGCATTAGCTGAAACTAAACTTGAGGAAGTTCAATGAGTTAAAATACCTTGTGGTCAATTGGACCTTATTGAAGAAAACGATTAAAGTTTTTGTGTCACGACCATTTTACTAGAAAAAGGGTGAAGAAAGCCTACAATAAAAGATTCATTCTTGAGAGAAAGATTCATTCTAGAGAGTTTCAAGGAGATTTGGTGCTCAAGAAGATCCTACCAACCTAACAGAATCATAGAGGGAAACAAACATCAAATTGTAAAGGGACTTATATGTTGAAAAGTGCCTTTTCAATAACTTTGATCCGTGGAAATATAGATGGTGGAGATATATCACTTCATGCAGTTAAGAAATATCATGTCTAAAAAAGAGTGAATCATAAAAAGAAGAGACAAATAAAAGAAGGAAAAAGCTCCCTAGGATGAAAACCTAAAAAGGGAGCCGAGGAAAAAGTTAGAGCAACCTGCAGGTACGCTAAAAACTCCAAAAGAGAAACCTAGACTAACGTTAGGGTGAAAAAGGTGAGGAAAAACAACCGAATAAAGCATTGAAGGCAACAATATAGTAATGATCATTGTTTCAAATACCCTTCAAACACATATTTGAGCCTTTATACCCTTTCTTTCATATCCATCTCACCAACTAGTTTACAACCCAAAAATGTCCATACAAATAAAAAATTGGCTCTTTTTGTTTTCTTAAATTTTAGCCTTAAGACAAAATAATTGAACTCATCTATCATTGTTAACATGATTGCTCCAAAAAAAGGAAAAATGCTCATATGACTTGCACATCCATTATGTCATGAAGAGAAACAAACATCTAGTGCAAAATCTTTTATTTATCATAGTTCATTGATCACTATGCTCACTACTCATAAGAATCATTCAAAAAAGGATAGATTGGGAACAAGTCACAAGTCTTGCCTTCCTTTGATTCCACCTTACCCAATTAAATAAGACATTTGTTTTATGTTTCATTCCTCCATTAATTCGTACATCAACGTTATTTCCTTGAGTTAGAAAATAAGACAATCCCATTCGTCATTGTCTTTTACTCTACCCTTGCCTTTCAAGACTAAACTGGAACAACCACTTCACACTGGGGCAGAGGATTTCATCACCTTAATCTTCAATTAGAATAATTGTCCAATCCAATTTTGTTCCTTAATTCTTCCCAAACTGGGGCAACTCAAATTACTCGCTTTATACTGGGGCAAGTTCTCAAATGTCATCATATTTTCATTCCAACCCTTAATCCTACATACAATGATATAATCCACGTATCTCAAGTTTAATCAAGTCAATGCATGTATCATCCATATTCCCCCATTCTAAATATGGGTTATCCTTCCTATATGTGTCATTCTTTGTTTCTATCCACTCAAGTCTAAACTGGTGCAAATCCTTTGTCTAACTTGTTTATCTATTAATTTAAAGTCCAAGTTAGTCTAAATTCTTCCACCTTCCACTCCATTACTTTGACATCAGACTGGGGAAATTGCCCAATCTCTTGTGCCTTTCAGGTTCTCAATTTTATCATATGTCAAGGTAGTTTTTTATATTTTCTCTACATCAAAAAAAAATTCATGTTCAAATATTGATGGAAGAGCATGGGCTAAAGGCCCAACCACTAGAGCTATGGCCAGGAGGTTACTTGAAGATTTGACTGCTTCAGAGCTTAGTGGGCCCAATGGGCTTGGTGGGCCTAGGGTGCTTCTTACTTGGGCTTAATTGATTATACACCATGTTTAATTGTACTTTCTTAGTTTAGGAATCTATTTTCATGTTGGTCTTGTATTTTGACCATAGATTAGGGTTTAGGCTAGTTGGGCCTAGTTTTGGGCTTCATGGGCCTTTGGGCTTTTGGTACCCAATATTGGGCTCATTATTTTCCTTGTAATATTTCCTATTGATTGTATTCATTAGACCATTGTATTTTGGTCATTAATTTAGGGTTTAAGGAGGTTTAATAGTTCATTTGAATTAGGACAAATTAGGTCAAATTTAGGATGAATTTAAGTTGCATTTAGGTCACACTTTTGGCACCACCTTGGTTGCACAAGTGTGACACCGAAATGCAACCCTAAATTCACTCTAAATTCAACCTAATCTATCATTTAGCATTACATGACCGGTCATGAGCATGTGACACAAGGTTTGAATTCAAATTTGAATTTGAATTCAAATCTTGGCGCCAACATGTGACCAATCATGTGGCGCCAAGTGTGCTCCTCAATTTCGGATGCTATATGTTTCCCTCCTCTCATCTTTGTACTCACTTTTGAACATTATAGAAATTTGTGAGCCATTGGCCGATCTCACCTTCAAAAACCCTAGGCTAGTTGTCTACTTTCCTACTTTTTGAAGTGAGAATCCATTGATGCTTGAGCTTGGATGCTTCCCTCCTAAACTTTGGAAGAGTGTATCCGTGAGTTCATAGTCTTCAAGTGCTCTTAGTTGTGGAATCAAGTCTCCTTTGAAGAAGATCCGGCCTAAGCAAATCCGTGGAGAAGAACTACCTTCACTTCTCCTAGTTTTGCTATCAAATATCCTTTTGAACTTAGGATAGTCTTCCAAAAAATAACTTGTCATAGTTATGCATGTTGGTTAAATGATGTTTTAAAGGGAATAACAAGATGGTGATAATCACTCAATTGTTAAGTTAGGCCAAATGAGTCTTACTTGATTCTAGGTGGGATAAGTTTGAAAGGATAAATTGTGAGATCATTTGTTAATGATTGAGAAAGAAGTAAAGAATGAGATTTCGTGGATTAAAACAAGGATAAAAAAGTGAATTATTGAGTCAACAAAAAGGGCTTTGCATGGATTTGTTTTCTCTAAAAAAATAATCATTTTATCGTTTTCTTCAAAAAGAAAAAAAGAAACAAAATAAAACTTGTGATCAATAATACCTTTGAGCATCTCAACATTGCATTAAACATTAATACATTAAAATTACATCATTTGCATTAAAATGTCTAAAACATTCTTTCAAGTCCAATACCCACTTGACATCCATTTTATTTGCATCAAAGTTTGGTACTTTCCCAATACATGCATTCAAATTCATCACTTGCATATAAAGCCTTGTACTTATCTGACATCTATATCATTTGCATTTGAGTTGGGCACATATTTGACATTCATTACATCATAGTTTGGTACATCCATTCAAATCCAATACTTGCCCAACACCCACATTATTCACATTAATGTTTGATACTTTGCTTGACACATTCATTCAAGCCCAATGTGTGCTTGTCATGTGCATCATCAAAGTTTAGTCCATCCCTGACACATGCATTCAAGTTCAATACATGCTTAACATCCACAACATTTGCACCAAAGTTCAATACCTACCATGCACATGCAATCAAGTAAAGTACAGGCTTAACACATTCATTCAATTTTAACATCTACTTGGAATCAACATTGTTTGCATCAAAATTCTCACTTTGCATTGATTTAAATCTAATACTTGATTGACATCCACATGATTTGTATCATAGTTCGGTTCTTGTCTTATAGTTGCATTCAAATTCAATACTTGCCTGACATTTTTTTTATACTTATAGTCAAATGTAGAATTTACCCAATAACTACATGTAGGCACCACTTTCGAGTGTATATATCTCCATATTTGTCTTTTTATTCTTGTGTTTAATGTTTTAGGGCTCTCTGCCTACGTTTTTCAAGCTCTAATATTCGATTTTGAGCTTTATGCTCATTCTCCTTTAATGCTCCATGCCCACAACATTTTAGGCTCCATGATTATTGGATTTTGAGCTCCATTTTCATCTCCTTTCAAGGCTTCCTGCTCACACTTTTCAAGTTTCACAGCTATTTGTTTTCAAACCTTGTGCTCTTTTGCTTTCAAGACACTTTTCTCATACATTTTAATGCTCCTCACCTACAACACTATTTCATATATTAGATTTGACACTTACTTATTTTTTATATTGGGTCCCCATGCCCACTATTTTTTAAAATATTGGATCATCCCAGTCATTCTTTTTACACCTTAGATCTCCATGCCCATTGCATGACATATCTTGAGTACCTATGCTCATTCCTTTCACATATTGGGTCCCCATGCCTATTACATGTTATATCTTGAGTCTTTGTGCTCACTCTTTTTACATGACGAGTTCTTGCAATCATTTCATTTTGCATCTTTAGTCCCTGCACTGACTTTTCTTATATATCAAGTCCTCGTACCTATTGCATGATATATCTTGAGTCCCCGTGCTCACTCTTCTTACATATCAGGTCCCCGTACCTATTGCATGATATATCTCGAGTCCCTGTACTCACTCTTGTCGCCACCGGCCCGAACGGGCCTCGGCGGTCGCGAAGACGGTCGAGCTCGCTTTTATTTTAGTTTTGAAAATGTATTGGATTATTAGAACGACTTGTTCTCAAACTGAGACCTTGTCGATCTTATCCAATTTATTTATTAAAAGTCTCACCAATCCATATTAATCCCAAGCGGGACCCTCCATGGATTAGTGGTTTTCGCAAAAGGAGGGTTCGTGGAGTCGCCACCAATGTTTTACTCAAAACATTGGAAAAAGGGATAAGGCAATTGATTTTATAAATCAACTTTGGCCATTACAACCAGAGTTGGGTAAGGGAGTCGGTTACGCGTGGGGAAGGTGTTAGCACCCCACAACGCCCCTTTCGGGTTCCCTATGACAGATTATTTCTAAAATAACAGTGTAAAATTACTAAATTACCCCTATTTATTCTACGCAATTATAAATTAACTATCTACATGATGACAGTTTAAATATGCACACAGAAAGCAGTAAAAGGAAGGATTTAAGAAGAAACCTTTGAAGCGTGCTTTTATATATTTCGTAAAACTGGGAAGCTTTTTGGCGTTCCCTCGCTCTACAAGCCCGCTCGCTCCCTCCTATAAAATTTTGACTATGGAAATCCGGAGGATTTCCCTTCGACTAGGTTCGAATCTCCAAGCTAAGTGCTCGGAATTCCAGAACTTCGTCGGATCAACTCCCAGAGAGATTTCTAGGGCAGAACACTGCTCAAAAACCCCAGAATACTCAAGGAGGGAGTCAAAACTGAGTGTGAAAGTGTGGAATGACGTCCAATTGACGTCATATTTATAGGGAATAGGCGCAATACGGCCTACAGAAGCAATACGGCCGTATTGAAATTTTTGAACTTCAATACGGCCGTATTGAGTTCAATACGGCCGTATTGAAATTCAGAAATTTCAATACGGCCGTATTAAGTTCAATACGGCTGTATTGAAGCTTCAATACGGCCGTATTGATTTCAGTACGGCCGTATTGAAGTTTCAGAAACTTCAATACGCCGTATTGAGTTCACTGCGGCCGTATTGAAGCTTCAATACGGCCGTATTAAGTTCAGTACGGCCGTATTGGGCTTCATTCCCTCCACTTCCTTATTTTGAGCTATTCTAAGACCTCTAGACCTACAGAGAACCCTCCTAGGGCCTTCCAGGAGTCCTTCTGGCTGATCTTCCTTCAGTCTTCGAGAGTCTTCAAGCTTTATTTCCGACCCGGACAATTTTAGGGGTCTACAGCTGCCCCCCCCTTTACTTAGTCAAACGGTCTTTTTAGTGCATCGATTGACAAGTAAAGGAGTTGACCCAATTGTCCGGGTAATAAGCCAACCTTCTGACTTGTAGTGTCTTCCGGTGGAAAATTGTCGAGTAGCCTCTCCAGGTTTTGCTTTGCTTGCTGCCCAAGCTGGAAGCTGTGAGTACCGCCTCTCCAGGCTTAGCTTCACTCTTTGTTCGAGCCGGAAGCTAAGTACCCTTGTGACAACGGTAAGCAGTGAGTACCTCCTTTCCAGAGATAGCTTCGCTCATTGCTCGAGCCGGAAGCTGCATACCTCCGTGTTTGTGACGACGGGGTAGCGTGAATATCTCCTTTTCAGGGATTTGTGATGATTTTGTCTCCACAGTCCACGATGCTGCTTCGACGGTTGTTTTTTGATTTTGTGCCACTGAGGGCTGGATAACGCAGGGATCCGTCTAGGGGATGTGCAGTCATTCACAGGTTCCTGTGCCCCAACTTGCATTGCATTGTTGGTACCCTTGGGGAATTTCTGACTCCTTGGGGTATAGACACAAAGATGCTCTTTCTGATGTGAGCGGTGCCTTATGATTGGCTGACGTCCTTTCGACGTTGGTGGAGTATCCCGGTTATCCTTGTTCGGGTAACTCTTTTTGATTTTCTGATTTTTTGCTGCCTCTGTGTAGGCTGTTATCCGCTGGGGATTCTGGATGTTGATTTTGTCTCCACAGTCCACGATGCTGCTTCGACGATTGTTTTTGATTTTTGTGCCACTGAGGGCTGGATAACGCAGGGATCCGTCTAGGGGATGTGCAGTCATTCACAGGTTCCTGTGCCCCAACTTGCATTGCATTGTTGGTACCCTTGGGGAATTTCTGACTCCTTGGGGTATAGACACAGATGCTCTTTCTCTCTGAGTTGAGCAATGCCTTATGTTTGGCTGACGTCCTTTTGACGTAGGTGGAGTATCCCGGTTATCCTTATTCGGGTAACTCTTTTTAATTTTTGGATTTTGTTGCCTCTGCGTAGGCTGTTATCCGCCAGGGGATTTTGTCATTGGTTGTGATTGGCCTCTTCTGTTAGGCAGATCATCTTGATGTTCAATGATAGGCTGAGAGCCGGATTCCGTTTGGGGAATGATTATTGATCTTTTCGATTTTTTCTCTTTTTTGAAAGAGTGCCTCTGAATAGGCGAATTATCTTGATGTTTGATGATTGGCTGAATGCCGAATTCCTCTTGGGGAATGGTTATTGATCTTTTTGATTTTTTTTCTTTTTGAAGGGGTGCCTCTTAAGTAGGCGACTGGGGATTTGAAGTTCAGTGTTCGGCTGAGTGCCAAATTCCGCTTGGGGAATGGTTATTGATCTTTTTTATTTTTCCTCTTTTTGAAGGAGTGCCTCTTGAGTAGGCGATTGGGGAATGAGGGATGTTATGTATCCCAGAGTATTATTTAGGAAGCCTCTGCAGGCTTAGCCTCACTCAATACTTGAGTCAGAGAGCTATCTTCCACTGAGGAAGTTTTAAGTCCTTTGACTAGATATACTGCTTGGGTGATCGTGCTTCCATTGGGAATGTCGTCGATCTTGCTTTGATAGCTCTCGCTGGGGATTTTGAATCCAAGAGCATGAGTTGAGGTTCCCTCTGGGGAGTATTATTTCTGCGAGCCTCTCCAGGCTCAATTATTCTTTGATGTGGAGTATTATTTTGGCGAGCCTCTCCAGGCTCAATTATTCTGAATGAGTATTGTTTCGGCAAGCCTCTCCAGGCTCAGTTATTTCTGAGAGAGTATTATTTCAGTAAGCCTCTCCAGGCTCAGTTATTCTGATGAGAGTATTATTTCAGCAAGCCTCTCCAGGCTCAATTATTCTGAGAGTATTATTTCGGCGAGCCTCTCCAGGCTCAGTTATTCTGAAAGATGTGAAATCTTTGTCTTTTTTTTTTTTTTTGTCGACTTTTGACTTTTTCTGTATGTTTGCCTTTTTTGTCATTTTTTGGCTTTTTCTGTATTTTTGCCTTTTTTGTCATTTTTTGGCTTTTTCTGTATTTTTGCCTTTTCTGTTGTTTTTCGGCTTTTTCTGTACAGAAATGTCTCAGTTATTATGAGAGAGTATTATTTCGGCGAGCCTCTCCAGGCTCAATTATTCTGAAAGAGTATTATTTCGGCGAGCCTCTCCAGGCTCAGTTATTCTGAGAGTATTATTTCAGCAAGCCTCTCCAGGCTCAGTTATTCTGAGAGTATTCTTTCGGCAAGCCTCTCCAGGCTCAGTTATTCTGAGAGTATTCTTTCGGCAAGCCTCTCCAGGCTCAGTTATTCTGTATGACGCTGTTGATTTTCTGAATCTTTGCATTTTGTTTGCTGCTGTCATACACAAGCAATTTTTCTATTTTTCTATTTTATGCAATTGCCTCATGATGAGGTCTTTGAACGTGCTATTAATGTGCGCGATGCACAAAATGCAAGTTTAATTATTTTATTTTTGGAAAAAATGAATGGCTCCCCCTATCCTCTTCTTTTTGGAGGAATTTTGTCATTGATGTGAGGGAGGATTTCTGTTATTGCCAATACGGCCGTTATTCATTTCAGTACGCCCGTATTGAATTGAAAATTTGTTCATAACCCTAATTTTGGTACGGGCGTACTGAACATGATACGGGCGTATTGTTTTTCTGAAGTTTATATTTTTTTATTTTTTTTTATTTTTTATTTTTTTGTTTTTTCAATAAACAGAGAATAAGTGATCTTCCAGTACACCTATCATCTGTATGCATGTATGCAGTATGATGCACCTAATTCTATTTGATTCTTTTTTCAAAAGAATTAACCGATGCGTTTTTGTGTTTGGATTTTGCCATTCCTCCAGACGGACTGTGCTCTGCCGATTTCTGTTACCGAGGAATGATGCATATTTGATTTTGGTGTCATCAACCAAATGATTCTTCCCTTTCTTTAGAAGATGTGTCAACCCTCCTATTGACCACTATATCTCCATGTTTCCACAAGATTATTCAAAAATCGTTTGGGACAAGAGAGAAAAGAAGGAAAGGATATATTTTCAAAGGTTTGTGTTTTAGAGGGGATTATTTTATTTTTGAAAAATGGTTTTTGTAAGAATGGCTGGCCATGGTAGGCTTATGTGTTTAGGCTTGTTCGATTAAACACTTATGAGGTTAAGCACATCTTTGTTATTAATGATTGTGCTTTGACAACTTGGATAGCTTTTCTTGAGCCCCTTGTTGAATTCAATTGATGGTACCATCATGGATTTATTATTATTCTTTTTCTTTTTGATGGCCCTTACTTTTGCCTAAAACACCCATTTGTGATGTCTTAGCGGGCTTTTGTTTTTGTTCATCATTTTGTAACCCTAATTTTTGCCTAGGTCACCCTTTTGTGGGATTCCTAGCGGGTCTTTTGCTCTTATTTTTGTGCAGCCCCCTTTTTGGGTTTCCTGCTGAGCTTATTATCTTTAGGATTTCTTTTATCCATGATGGCACTTATTGATGCCAAGAAAAGGTGCTCCAAGCTGTCATGCACATTTCCACATAAAAATGATGCGGGTTTATTGTTATCAAGATGATTTTAACCTCATTTATGCTTATTCAAACAGGGTTAAAATAATGTGGTCTAGAATTTTATTGCAAGCGAGAAAAGAAGCAATAAAGAATTAATGAAGAATGATTTTATTATAATCATAATGGAAACATGTGCCCTATCGAGGCTCGGGGGTCGGGCTGTCCCCGAGGAGTGATCTCTAATAGTCACCGAATTTACACATCCCTATTAGAAGGAAAAGGACACTCGATGACGACAACCGGCCTTGACGATTGTGAACCGGCCTTCCTAAAGATCTGGCTTAAAGAACGTCGAGAAGGATCTTGGTTCCTCTTCGTCCTTTGATCTTTGTTAGGGTTGTATCTTAACCCTTGTTTCCCCGGATTGTCTTTGATAATGGGTAGCTCCGGGATTCCTTGGGAGTCCTTGCCTAATTCTTGTCTTGGCAAGTATCCGTTCTTTGTGAGCGTATGAGCTGCCTTCTTCATTTCTCGGGGAAACGTTTCAACATTGGCGATCTCCAATGCTTGGAAGGCGGTTTCTAAAGCTTCCTCTGCTGCATCCACATAAAGTATGTTGGATGGCTTGCTGATGAGTATGTCATCTTTAGCTTGTACGGTCACCAGTTTGTCACCCACTATGAACTTGACTTTCTGGTGGAGCGTAGAAGGAATAGCTTTCGCATCATGAATCCAAGGTCGGCCGAGGAGACAGCTGTATGTTGGAGTAATGTCCATCACTTGAAATTCGACGTTGAAGATAGTGGGTCCAATTTGGATTGGAAGATTGATCTCTCCCACCACTTCTCTTTTAGAACCGTCGAAAGCTCGGACGATCATGTTGCTCGGGCGCATTTGGACTCCCTTGATTGCCAATTGCTTGAGCGTTCTTTTTGGCATTACGTTCAAGGAAGATCCATTATCTACCAAGACTTTTAGCGATGTGATACTCCTTGCACTTTATAGAGATGTGCAAGGGCTTGTTGTGGTTTGATCCCTCGGTGGGGATTTCTTCATCGATGAAGGTGAGGTGATCATTAGCCGTGATGTGACTAATAATCCCCTCAAACTTGTCTTGGGAGATAGTGTGCGACACGTATGCCTCGTTCAAGACTTTCAACAGAGCTTGCCGATGCGGTTCGGAGCATAGGATCAACGACAACAGAGTAATCTTTGCTGGCGTCTTATGAAGTTGATCCATGATGGAGTACTCGCTCTGTCGGATATATTTTAACAGCTTGTCTGTCTCCTCCTCGGATTCCTTATTTTCCTCGGTTTTTTCTTCTTTTTCTTTCCCTTTATTCTTGGGAGCTTTGTCATGAAGATCTTCGGGAGTGTAGATCCTGCCACTCCTAGTCATGCCCCCAAGTCCAGCGATGTTGGAGATATCGCTGTCGGCAGAAGAGTGGATGTCGTATATCCACGGCACAGCCTTATTTGATTTGTAAGGGAAAGGCCTTGGAACTGTGATCCTTAATGGTGTCGGACCTTCCCCTTTATTCGTCTTGATTACCAACAACGGAGTTGATGTGCGCTCGCTTGGCGCGGTTGTTGGCTTACACTTGATAACGAACGGCATGTGATCCATCTTGAACATACGCATCGATTATTTCTTTCTTTTTTATTAATGTTTATTAATGAATTACTAGGAGGGATGTATGAAATGACTCCTAGATCTCTCCATGATCTATATGCATGATATGAGATGATGAGGTTGAATATGCATGCATAGTGTTTATTCAACTAAGCATTATCATGTTTTTAGGATGTTCCTAAGATGATGCATGATATTGCTTGGTTTGGATAAATAACCCTTTTTCTTTTTTGGGTATTTTTTATTATTTTTTGGGTGAAAAGGGAAACTACCTA
The DNA here is from genome assembly GCF_000230855.2 of Cajanus cajan. Classification (NCBI taxonomy): domain Eukaryota; kingdom Viridiplantae; phylum Streptophyta; class Magnoliopsida; order Fabales; family Fabaceae; genus Cajanus; species Cajanus cajan. The sequence continues at coordinate 10,076,245 of NC_138526.1, read as the reverse complement.
TATGAATGTGATGAAGGTAGATGTTAACACCATGCAATGGAAGATTCTTATTCCTATTTATTCTTATTTTTAAAAAGGAATGTTGTATGTTTAAAGAAATGCAATGTATGCTCAAACAATTTCACATAAACAATGCACAAACAATTCACTCATCCACGAACAGTCACGAGCGAATCACGAGGTAGGGGTATCCTGCAGAAAAGTGCATATTCAAGGTGGATCTAACTGTTCTCACCGGTCTGAGGCCCCCAAGGTGCCCCCATTATAGGGACCCAATTCCTCTCATCGTAGGTCGATGGAAAGCTCCAACGCACCGTCGGACTCAAGTTCATGGTTATCACCTTGAGTGATGTTTTCCGACAACGGTCTACGGGCACCTATAGACCCATTCGACAACCGGCCGTACTAACATCCACTCCCTATGGTTAATCACTCATGCCCCCGGGTATAGAGGGAACTGTTGTGTGCAAAGGTTTGTGTACAGTTTGTATTTCAAACAATTGCGGAATTTAAACATACAACAGTTATTTTAAAGCCATATAATAAATCATGTTATCATACAAGCAAGGGGTAATGAAGTAATTTTAACTTTTATTTGTTAAAAATAATCTGTCACTAAATGGGACTGACTCTCGAAGCTTCCCCAGTGGAGTCGCCATCTGTCGCCACCGGCCCGAACGGGCCTCGGCGGTCGCGAAGACGGTCGAGCTCGCTTTTATTTTAGTTTTGAAAATGTATTGGATTATTAGAACGACTTGTTCTCAAACTGAGACCTTGTCGATCTTATCCAATTTATTTATTAAAAGTCTCACCAATCCATATTAATCCCAAGCGGGACCCTCCATGGATTAGTGGTTTTCGCAAAAGGAGGGTTCGTGGAGTCGCCACCAATGTTTTACTCAAAACATTGGAAAAAGGGATAAGGCAATTGATTTTATAAATCAACTTTGGCCATTACAACCAGAGTTGGGTAAGGGAGTCGGTTACGCGTGGGGAAGGTGTTAGCACCCCACAACGCCCCTTTCGGGTTCCCTATGACAGATTATTTCTAAAATAACAGTGTAAAATTACTAAATTACCCCTATTTATTCTACGCAATTATAAATTAACTATCTACATGATGACAGTTTAAATATGCACACAGAAAGCAGTAAAAGGAAGGATTTAAGAAGAAACCTTTGAAGCGTGCTTTTATATATTTCGTAAAACTGGGAAGCTTTTTGGCGTTCCCTCGCTCTACAAGCCCGCTCGCTCCCTCCTATAAAATTTTGACTATGGAAATCCGGAGGATTTCCCTTCGACTAGGTTCGAATCTCCAAGCTAAGTGCTCGGAATTCCAGAACTTCGTCGGATCAACTCCCAGAGAGATTTCTAGGGCAGAACACTGCTCAAAAACCCCAGAATACTCAAGGAGGGAGTCAAAACTGAGTGTGAAAGTGTGGAATGACGTCCAATTGACGTCATATTTATAGGGAATAGGCGCAATACGGCCTACAGAAGCAATACGGTCGTATTGAAATTTTTGAACTTCAATACGGCCGTATTGAGTTCAGTACGGCCGTATTGAAGTTTCAGAAACTTCAATACGCCGTATTGAGTTCACTGCGGCCGTATTGAAGCTTCAATACGGCCGTATTAAGTTCAGTACGGCCGTATTGGGCTTCATTCCCTCCACTTCCTTATTTTGAGCTATTCTAAGACCTCTAGACCTACAGAGAACCCTCCTAGGGCCTTCCAGGAGTCCTTATGGCTGATCTTCCTTCAGTCTTCGAGAGTCTTCAAGCTTTATTTCCGACCCGGACAATTTTAGGGGTCTACAACTCTTCTTACATATCATGTCCTTGCACCCATTGCATGATATATCTAGAGCCCCAATGCTCACCCTATATTACATATCAGGTCCCCGTGCCCATTGCATGACATATATTGAGTACTTATGCTCATTCCTTTCACATATTAGGTCCTTGTGCCTATTGCATGTTATATCCTAAGCCTTTGTGCCCACCCTTTTTTACATATCGGGTCTCTACGCCCATTGCATGTTATATCTTGAGTCCTTGTAATCATTCTTATTACATGAAGGGTCCTCACACCCACTGCATTTTGCATCTTGAGTCCCCACACTCACTCTTCTTATATATCGAGTCTTAGCGCCTATTGCATGATATATCTTGAGTCCCTGTTCTCACTCTTCTTACATATCAGGTCCTCACACCTATTGCATAATATATCTTGAGTCCTCATACTCACTCTTCTTACATATTAGGTACCTACACCCATTGCATGATATATCTTGAGTCCTCGTGCTCACTCTTCTTACATATCAGGTCCCTACACCCATTGCATGATATATCTCGAGTCCTCATGCTCAATCTTCTTACATATCAGGTTTTTGCACCCATTTCATGATATATCTTGAGTCCTTGTGCTGCTCACTTTTCTTACATATCGGGTCCCCGTGCTAATTAAATGTTATATTTTGGGTCCCCGTGCCCACTACATTTTACATCTTGAGTCCTCGTGCTCACCGTTTTTTTTTATATGTCAAGTCCTTATGCTTACACTTTTTACATCACAAGTCTTCACACCCATTACATTTTACATCTTGAGTCCCTATGCTAACTTTTTTTTTTTACATAATTGGGTCCCTACGCCCATTGCATTTTATATTTTGAATCACCACACTCACTTTTTACACGACAGATCCTCATGGCCAGTGATTTAAAAACTGGACCGACCCGGCCGATCAGACCGGAAGGACCGGGAACCGGTGGTCCAGCCGGTCCGAATCTTAAGTTGGATCAGTTATGCAATCGACCCCTTTCAAACCGGATTGAACCGGTCAATTTTTCGGTTCAACCGGTGAACCGGTGGGTCAAACCGGTTCAACCACTTTTTTTTCTTATTTTTTTTTAATTTTTTTAAGGGACCATAAATCACAAAAATAATAATGAAAATTGAATCTCTTAATTGAAAAGCAAAGAGTCTTATTAAATATAACAATGACTACTTGTTCTAATATATTTGTTTGCAATATATACAACTTAAATAACTTTTATAGTATATTATTAATTTTAAATTATATATTTAATAATATAATATCTATGTAAATATTACATATATTATCTTGTGATATTAATTGCAAGCATATTATATATGTACATATTATTTATATTTTTAATTTATATAAATATACTGTTTAACATATAATTTTTTATGTATTTTTTTTACAAAATAAAAATAAAAATAATTTTAAATAAGATAGAAAAATTGAAATTTAAAATAAGATATGAATTTATTAAAATTTATAAGTATAAAATATATTTAATATGAATATTTTTTTAATAAAAATAAATAAAAATCGAGTCATGCAGTTCAACTAATGACCCACCGGTTCAACCTTTGACTTACTGACCCAATACCTTAACCGGTTCGATGACCGGTCCAGTTTTTAAAACTATGCTCATGGCCATTGAATTTTACATCTTGAGTCCTCATGCTCACTCATTTTACATATTGGGTCCCCATGCCAATTATTTATCAAATCTTGACTTCTTGTACTCACGTTTTTTACATTTTGAGTCCTCGTGTTCACTCATTTTACATATTGAGTCCTCGTGCTCACTCTTTATATTACGAGTCCCCGTGCCCATTACAGTTTAGATATTGAGTCCATATGCTCACTTTGTTTAAATCTCAGGTCCCCATGCCCATTAATTTTACATATTAAGTCCTCACACTCATCGCATTTTACATTATAGGTCTTCGCATCTATAACTTTTAACTTTCATGTTCTCATGCCCATTATTTTTTATAATTTTGGTCTCTATGTCCAATACTTTTTACAATCTGGGTTTCTACATCCAATGCTCCTTCATTGGGTCTCTACACCCGCAACTTTTACCTTTTGGAACCTCATGCACATTGTTTTTATAACTCGAGCCATTATTTTAATTCCCGAACGAAATTGGAGTTTTCTTTCCTTATATTTTACTACAATAATATGAAAACATGAGTTGTTCATATTATTTGATAAAATCCAGTAAAGAGGGACAACTGTAGAAACCAAATTTTGTCCGAAAATATATGAAAAATTAAGTAAAAAAACATGTAAAATAAAATTTCAAAAAAGGAAAAATTAAGTAAAATTATAAAATTGAAAATTAGAAGAAAAAAAAATGTGAGTGCGTAGATTTTTTTCTAGATTTTGTGCGACCAATATCTTCTAACATGCATGCCTAAATCTTTAGGTCATAAATGTTTTAGGAAAAAAAATTGGATTGTTGTCCCTTCATCGTGATTAATTTGACATTTAAAAAAAAAAAAAAAAAAAAAAAAACTCTTAGATTCACACTCTAAAGGAAGGGACACACGGAGGGAAAAAAAAATAGGACGGACACATGACTCTCCCCCTCACATTCATCACACTCACATCTAAGTAACACGCGCACACCAAATGCGAGGGGAGGCTCAATCTTTCTTTCCCTTCCTATATTCTCTCCAACACCACAAGTCACAAATCATGCATATTCTAAGAATTTTCCAGCTTCCCTAAAGCCTTGGTAATGTACCAACTATATAGAACCAGCCATTACACATCCACTCTTTCCTCCTGCTGAATGAAAACCTTGTGTTTTTGCCCTCACAAACTTGACTTACATAAATCATGTAAGCACATCCCTGCACCAAAGTCTAGAACGTGCTTCACATAGTATGGCATAACCTTCCAACCACTTGTGTACCGAGTCATTCGACAAAAAGCACCAACACTAAATACATGACATTGAACTAAGGTGTTGCGCGTGTGCATGGTATAATGACCATGTCATAACACAATGTTTTTTTTTTTCTCTTTTCACTTCTAAATATTAATTTATTGTGCTCATTTACTTTGTTGTTGTTTGGTTTTATTTTACTTGTGATATTATATTTCGGAGTTGAGCTTTGATAAATTGCTTTTGATTTGTAAAGGTTTGTTAGCCGTATCTCTTTTCATGCACTGGTTTTACTAGATGAATGGTCGGGTGTCTTTCTATTACCATCTATAATTTCTTTATTCTACTTTCATCTTATCATATATGTGTATAATAATAAAATGAAAAATACACTCCTTGCACCACACTCGAATCACACCTAGCATGATTGCTTTTGGTTTTGTTTTGATTCTCCCATTCTTTATCTATTTTCTTTTGGCAGATGTAGTAGTATATTCAGATAAATGATAATAAAATGATAATAAATAATTATAGTAATCAAGATAAATTTTTTTATAATTTTAAGGAAATAATTGAAATTAATTAGTTTCCTTAACATTATAAATATTACTCAATAAAAAAATTAATTTGATGTAACATCTTTTTGACTTTTAAAGTCCTTAAAACATAAGTTAAGACAACTTGATAGTTCTAAAACTCTTATAAATAAAATATAACTTTATAATTCAACCGATAATAACAAAATTATAGTGAAATTTCTTAATAAAAAGATTAATTAGACGTAATGCTCTTTGATGTCTAAATTTTTAGTACAAATTGTGAGAAATCCATGTCTAAACACATGGAGATACATAGGAACAGGAAATCACTCCTGTCGAGCAAAAAAAAATATATCTCATTTTTTCATCAATAATAATAATAAATAGTATTAGTATTCATTAAAATAAAGTAAATTGATGGAGGAGCATGGACCAAAGGTCCAACCACTAGAGTTATGACAAGGAGGCTACTTGGAGATTTGACTGCTTCGGAACTTAGTGGGCCCAATGGGCTTGGTGGGCCTAGGGTACTCTTCACATGGGCTTTGCATGAATGACCACCTTTTATTGTATTCTTGGTAGTGTAGGATTTCATATTGTTTGGTCTTGTATTATGGGCCACTAGTATAGGTATTTTGTGATAGCAAACTTAGGAGAAGTGAAGGATGATCTTCTCCACGGATTTGCTTAGGCCGGATCTTCTTCAATGGAGAATGGATTCTTCAACTCAAGAACACTTGCAAGCTATGAACTCACGGATGAACTCAACCTAGAACTAGGAGGGAAGCATCCAAGCTCAAGCATCAATGGAGAGCACACTTCAAAGAGAAGGAATCTAGGTGAATTCCTAAGGTTTTTGAAGATGAACTCTAAGAGACTTTTGAGAGAGAAACTCGGCACTATGGCTCACAAATTTCATATAAGGTTCAAAAGTGAATACAAAATGTGTTAGGAGGGAACATATAGGTCACCGAATTTAGGAAGACACTTGGCGCCACATGAGAGGTCACATGTTGGCGCCAAGATTTGAATTCAAATTCAAATTTGAATTCAAACCTTGTGTCACATGTGCTTAACCGGTCATGTAGAGCTAAATGTAAATTAGGCTGAATTTAGTATGTATTTAGGGTTGCATTTCGGTGTCACACTTGTGCAGCCATGGTGGTGCCAAAAGTGTGACCTAAATGCAACTTAAATCCATCCTAAATTTAATCTAATTTGTCCTAATTCAAATGAACTACTAAACCTCCTTAAACCCTAATCTAATGACCAAAATACAATGGTCTAATGAATACAATGAATAGGAAAAATTACAAGGAGAAGAATGAGCCCAATATTGGGTATCAAAAGCCCAAAGCCCAAGAAGCCCAAAATTAAGCCCAAGACACCTAAACCCTAATCTATGGTCAAAATACAAGACCAACATCAAAGTAAATTCCTATACTAAGAAAATACAATTAAACATGGTGTTCAATCAAAGCCCAAATGAGAAGCACCCTAGGCCCACCAAGCCCATTGGGCCTACTAAGCTCTGAAGCAGTCAAATCTTCAAGTAACCTCCTGGCCATAGCTCTAGTGGTTGGGCCTTTAGCCCATGCTCTTCCATCATTCCCTCCCTCTTGAGAAAGATTCGTCCTCGAATCTGAAGACTCCTCCTCATCATCACTAGCACCTACAAAAGGTTTAAGATCACTAACATTAAAAGTAGTGGTGACTCCATAATCAGAGGGTAAATCAAGTCTATAAGCGTTATCATTGATACGCTGTAAGACCTGAAAGGGACCATCTCCTCTAGGACTGAGTTTGGACTTCCTTTGATTTGGAAAACGTTCTTTTCTGAGATAAAGCCAAACCCAATCTCCTTCCTCGAAGATCATAGATTTCTTGCCTTTATTCCCTTGTTTGGCATATTTCTCATTTTGATTTTGAATATGAGTTTTAATCCTCTCATGAAGTTTCTTAACAAAATCAGCTCGTGAAGCCCCTTCCTTATGAATGAAATGTTCAACATTAGGAAGAGGAATCAAGTCTAAAGGACTTAAAGGATTAAACCCATACACAGCCTCAAAAGGAGAAATATTGGTAGTTTTGTGAACTACCCTATTGTAGGCAAATTCAATGTGAGGCAAAAACTCATCCCAAGATTTGTGATTACCCTTTAGGACTGCCCTAAGCATAGTTGATAGAGATCTATTAACTACTTCAGTTTGGCCATCTGTTTGAGGATGACAAGTAGTTGAAAAGAGGAGTTTAGTTCCTAGTCTTGACCACAAGACATGCCAAAAGTGGCTTAGGAACTTTGTATCTCTATTTGATACTATAGTCCTAGGAAGCCCATGAAGTTTAACCACATCTCTAAAGAAAAGTTTTGCTATGTAGCTTGCATCATCTACTTTGTGGCATGGAATAAAATGAGCCATTTTACTAAAACGGTCCACTACCACAAAGATATAATCCATTCCCCTTTGGGTTCTAGGTAAACCTAGCACAAAATCCATGCTAATATCTACCCAAGGGGAAGAAGCAACAGGCAAAGGTGTGTATGTTCCATGAGGCATTACTTTAGACTTAGCTTGTAAACAAGCTAAACATCTAAAACAATGCCTTTGGACATCTTTTCGCATATGGGGCCAATAAAATTTTTCTTTTAGCAAACTAAGGGTTTTATCAACACCAAAGTGCCCCATAAGCCCACCTTCATGACTTTCTTTAATTAATAATTTCCTAATGGATCCTTGGGGTATGCATAATCTTCCTTCTTTGTACAAATACCCCTCAGCCATATAGAAACCATCAAAAGCTTTTTGTTGGCATTTTTTATAATTATCACCAAGATCAAGATCTTCCTCATACAATTCTCTAACATTATCAAATCCAAGGATCTGAGTGCCTAGAGACATAAGCAATGTATGCCTTCTAGATAATGCATCAGCTACAACATTTGATTTTCCTTTCTTGAATTTAATAATATATGGAAATTGTTCAAGGAACTCTAGCCATTTGGCATGCCTCTTGTTTAACTTACCTTGTCCTCTTAAATATTTTAGTGACTCATGGTCACTATGGATGACAAACTCTTTGGACACAAGATAGTGTTCCCAAGTTTGTAAAGCTCTAATCAAGGCATACAACTCTTTATCATAGGTGGGGTAATTGAGGGATGCACCTTTTAGTTTTTCACTAAAATAGGCAATGGGGTGTCCTCCTTGCAATAACACAGCTCCTATGCCAACTGCTGATGCATCACATTCTAGCTCAAAAGTCTTTTCAAAATTTGGTAGAGCTAGTATGGGTGCATTAGTAAGCTGATCTTTAAGAATTTGGAATGCTTGGTCATGCTTTGAAGTCCATTCAAATAAAATATCTTTTTTAACAAGCTCATTCAAGGGTGAAGCAATGCTAGAGAAGTTAGGCACAAATCTTCTATAAAAACTTGCTAGTCCATGAAAAATCCTAACTTCACTAACATTTTTAGGCTTGGGCCACTCTTGAATAGCTTTGATTTTCTCGGGGTCCACTTTGTAGACCCCTAAAATTGTTCGGGTCGGAAATAAGACTCAAAGACTCTCGAAGACTGAAGGAAAGTCAGCCGGAAGGACTCCTGGAAGACCCTAGGATGATTCTTTGTAGGTCTAGAAGTCTTAGAGTAGCTTAGAATAAGGGTGTGCGAGGATTGGAGCTCAATACACCCTCCTAGAGGTTCAGTACGGCCGTACTGAGCCATTTGAACTACAATACGGCTGTAGTGAAATCAATACGGCCGTACTGAAGTTTTTGAACTTCAGTACGGCCGTACCAAATTCAATACGGTCGTACTGTAGTTGAAAAACTCAGTACGGGCCATATTGACCCCCTAGGCCGTACTACGCCTCAATCCTATAAATAGGACGTCATTGGCACGTCCTCCCACACTTTTGGAGCATTCCTCCACCCTCTGGCTGAGTATTCTTGGGTTTTTGAGCTATTCTCTGCCCTAGAAATCTCTCTGGGAGCCGATCCGACTAAGTTCTTGAGTTCACGAGCCATTAGCTTGAGACTCGAACAAGTCGAAGGGAAATCTCTTTGATTTCCATAGTAAACATTATTTTTAGGGAAAGGAGCGAGCGAACGTGTAGTGGGAAGGAGCGCCAAAAAGCCTCCTAACTCCTTTTTGAGTATATAAAAGCCCGCTTTGAAGGTTTCTTTCCAAATCCTTTCTTTTACCGCTTTTTGATTGTTGCATTGCACGTTTAAAGCTTTCATCATGTAGATAGTTTACTTATAATCGTTCCAATAAATAGGGGTAGTTTAGTAATTTTACGCTATTATTTATGAAATAATCCCTCATAGGGAACCCGAAAGGGGCGTTGTGGGGTGCTAACACCTTCCCCGCACGTAATCGACTCCCTTACTGATGGAAATGGTAAGGAGGAGTGATGAATGTTCTTCTCCTTAGCTCTCCTTATGCACGGATCAACTTCAATGGAGATAAACCGAATGTAGAACACCTCTAGAAGATGTAGAACCTGCGGATTAGGATTCCTAATCCATAGAAGGAAGCATCCAAGCTCAAGCCTCAAGGGATTGCACACTTCAAAGAGAAGGAAAATAGGTTTTCCTAGGGTATTTTGAAGGCACTCTCTAAGACTTTCTCTCTTGGAATTTCGGTGACTTTGAGGGAGAAACTTGGCTCAATAGCTCTCAAATTTCTGAATATTCAAAGTGAATACAAAATGGTGAATGAAACACTTAAGTAAGCATGGTTTTGCACACTTTGGGCGCCTAAATCAAAAGGTGACATGTGGCGCCCAAAATTTGAATTCAAATTTGAAATTTGAATTCAAATTTTGGCTCCCATGTGCTACTCCGAAAATTCAGGTACCTAAGGTGCATCTAAGTGTAATTTGGAGTGTCATTTAGGGTTAATTTGAGGTCACATGTTCAGCCACCAAAGGTGCAAAACATGTGACTCAAATGTAACTTAAATGGCTTCCAAATTAAACCTAATTTAACCTAATTAGCCTACTTTAGTATTCCTTGTATTTTCCTAATCTAATGACCTAAATACAATGGTCAAACAAATACAATGGAAAGGAAAAATTACAAGAATGAAAATGAGCCCAATATTGGGTACCAAAAGCCCAAAGGCCCATGAAGCCCAAAACTAGGCCCAACAAGCCTAAAACCTAAAATGCTACTCTATGTGGTCCAAAATACAAGACCAAAATATATGATACCTATACTAACATGATGTATACAAAACATATGAAAATAGCTATAACAAAATATGGCCCATGAAAAGTTCAACTTGGGCCTTCCCAGGCCCATAAGGCCCATTGGGCCCTGACTGGCCCAAACCTTCATGTCTAGCCAACTCCTCTTTGCTCCTTCAATATGTCACCTCTTGCCTTCCTAGGCATGTTTCCATCACTTACCCAACTCTGGTTGTAATGGCCAAAGTTGATTTGCGAAAATCAATTGCCTTATGTCTTTTTCCAATGTTTTGAGTAAAACATTGGTGGCGACTCCAAGAACCCCTTTTTGCGAAAACCACTAATCCATGGAGGGTCCCGTTTGGGATTAACATGGATTGGTGAGAATCATTTAACAAAATTGTTAGTTCGATAAGGTCTCAGTTTGAGAATAAGTCGTTCTAACAATCCATCATTTTTCAAAACTAAAAAGAGTCTGACCATCGTCGCGAATGCCAACGTCCGTTTCGGCGGGTGGCGACAGATGGCGACTCCACTGGGGAAATTCGAGAGTCAGTCCCATTTAGTGATGGATTATTTCTAAAATGATAGCTTAAAATTACTTCATTACCCCTCGCTTGTATGATAATACGTTTTACGTAATTGGCTTTAATAACTGTTGGATGTTTAAATTTTCGCAATTGTTTGAAATATAAACTGCACACGAACCTTTGCACACAACAGTTCCCTCTATACCCGGGGGCATGAGTGGAAAGCCATAGGGAGTGGATGTTAGTACGGCCGGTTGTCGAATGGGTCTATAGGTGCCCGTAGACCGTTGTCGGAAAGCATCACTCAAGGTGAAAACCATGAACTCAAGTCCGACAGTGCGTTGGAGCTTTCCATCGACTTACGACGAGAGGGATTGGGTCCCTATAATGGGGGCACCTTGGGGGCCTTAGACCGGTGAGAACAGTTAGAACCTCCTTGAATATGCACTTGTCTGCAGGATACCCCTACCTCGTGATTCGCTCGTGACTGTTCGTGGATGAGTGAATTGTTTGTGCATTGTTTATGTGACATTGTTTGAGCATACATTGCATTCTTTAAACATACAACATTCCCCTTTTAGAATAAGAATAAATAGGAATAAGAATCTTCCATTACATGGTGTTAACATCTACCTTCATCACATTCATGTAGGTAGTTTCCATTTTCACCCAAAAAAATACAAAAAACAAAATACCCAAAAAAAGAAAAAGGGTTATTTATCCAAACCAAGCAATATCATGCATCATCTTAGGAGCATCCTGAAAACATGATAATGCTTAGTGGAATAAACACAATGCATGCATATTCAACGCCATCATCTCATATCATGCATTCTTATCGAAGGTCATGGAGGGATCTAGGGGAGTGCAAGGGCAGTTGAAGAAAGTGGACTTCTTGTTATACCGTGCCGAGAAGTTGGACCACCTTTGTTCTTCGATGCCACATGAGGCTCGTGTTGAGTTCGAGAAATCATATGGACGAGTCCTCGATTTGATGAAGATATGTGTGGATCCGGCCTTTCTGAGAGCATTGGTTCACTTTTGGAGTCTCGATCTGCATTGCTTCGAGTTCCCCCAGTTTGACTTAGTTCCTACTCTCGAGGAGTACGAGCTCATGCTGCGATGGCCCAAATCAGCAGGGGTCTATATTTTTCATGGTAATTATGTGGCCGTGGAGAGGGTCGCTACTCAAGTCAAACTACCATCACGATCATCTGCCTTAGTGGGGAACGGCAGTATCAAAGGTTGGAAGCTCGCTATGATTGAGGATCACCTTTCTTCCTTAGCTGGTGAGGGAGATTGGTTAGCTTTCAACAAGACTCTAGCGTTAGCCGTGTTTGACAGTCCTATTCCCCTTTCACGCTAACACAGTGGACCATGCCGCTATGGATGCTTTCTTCGCATGGGACGTGCACATCAAGAGTCCCGTGCCTGCCATTCTTGCCGACACCTTGCTTTCTGTCAACATATCTCAGCAGAAGCAAGGGAAGATTATCCGATGCTGCACCTCCTTGTTATATGTGTGGAGCATCACACACTTCTACGCCTCTAGTCACATGGGGACTTTCCCCGATCCGTTGAGGAGCTTTTCGAAGATCCCCGTGCGCCGCCGTTATGCTTCCGAATGGAAGGAAGAGATGGAACAGTGGAGCATTGAGCACTTTACATGGGTTTTTCCTTGGTTCCGTCCGAGCAACGTATTGATGAGATGCGGCAGTTACCCAAGCGTACCTTTGATGGGCCTCAGAGGTTGCATAGCTTATTCACCTAGATTGGCTATGAGGCAACTTATGAGGACTCAGATTGTTCCTACTAAAGAGGAGCTTGGAGGATTGTGTTTCTCCTTTGATTCCGAGCATCAAAGGGACATGCACGCTGTCGTTAGAGCGTGGGAGAGACCAATCTACGAGGGAGATCGAGAGCTTGGAAAGCCTCGGGTATCCGTCTCCACCGACTATGAGACTTGGAGGAGCGAGAGGGGAGTGCCCCAACCATCCACCTCTTGCGCAACCGCAGTTACGAAGAGGTTGCTGCAAGAACAAGTCGATGCCTTGACCAAGGAGCTGGAAATCATGGGAGCTCAGATGAGAGTTCTCGAGGAGAAAAACGAAGAATCCAGTTTCGCCATTGACGGTCTACAAAGGCAGTGCAAGAAAAAAGACCATGAGATAGAGCGGCTCAAGGACGAGTGTGCTAACCTTAATGAGAAGGCTATTCGGGCATCCAAAATGCCAAAGGTTGAATCGAGTAGTCAACTTCGAGATGTCGACGTAAAGATAGCACGCCTTGAAGCCGAGTACGCAAGGCAGGCACAATTGATCAAGGATATGCAAGATGATCTACTCTTGACTCGATCCGATGCACAGCAATGGCGGGAAGTTGCTCAACAACAAACCGCAAGCCTTTCCGATTTTCGCAAGAAGGAAAGGGAAGGATTAGCACATATGGCTAAGCTCCGAGAGGAGAAGGATCGAGTCGAAGACGAGCTTAATGAGCTGCAAGCCATGATCAACTACTATATTCAAAAGGCGAAGGACGCTCAAAAGATTAGTGATAATATGAGCCAAGCGGTCCATACGCAAGCCGAAGCAATGGCCCGTCATGTAGAGGAAGCCGAAGTTGAATGGAAAAGAAACATGAACCCGCCTGTGGGTTTCTATCGGCTTTTCTCATTTTGTAAAAATTTGCTTCGAAGCATTGTATAATGAGTTGTACACTTTCTTTGATTAATAAATTGAATTTTTGAGATCTATGAAATCTTTCAATTGCCTTTGCATTTCATAGTCATTCATTTGCATACATCTCTCCTAGTAATTTATTAATAACATTAATAAAAAGAAAGGATTAATCGATGCGTATGTTCAGAATGGATCGCACGCCGTTTGTTATTAAGTGTAAGCCAACAACCGCGCCAAGCGAACGCACATCAACTCCGTTGTTGGTAATCAAGACAAATAAAGGGGAAGGTCCGACACCGTTGAAGATCACTGCTCCAAGACCTTTTCCCTACGTGATGGAATAACACTAAGGCCGAGAAGACCAAGAGGTGATATACTAAAGGAGGCAAGAGGAATGGGATAGTGAGGCCATTTTTGGACCTTAGCTCCTATGTTTTTTTTAGCATTTATTTTATTTCCTATTTTACCCTTGTATTTTGGGGTATTTTAGTCATAGGATTTATTTTCTTTGTATTTCCCATTTTGCCCTTGTATTTTGGGGTGTTTAGATGCTTAGGTTAATTTCAAAATGGGCTAGGTGTGTCCATTAGGAGGGTGACGCACACTTAGTGGAGTTGTTTGGACATTTTTGGTGTTAGGTAGGCTTAGGCCCAATTGGAGGGCCAAGGTGCATAAACTTATCATGCATCTTGTTGTAGCCAACCTAAACCCTTAGATGCCAAACTTGGCCACCAAGTAGCATCTAGGGTTAATTTGCATCTCATTTAGTGTGCATTTGGCTTGGTGAATTTCGGCCAATGCAACACCAAATGAAACCCTAGATACTAGCACTCCTATTTATACCCTAGCCTATCACCTTGTACATACTTTGGATATTAATGATATTGAGTGTGCATTTTGCCTCATTGTCATTCTCCTTAGTCTCTAGGAACTCCACGGCCTCCTCCCCTTCTCCTCCTCCTTCCACCACCGTGAGTGAGTGAGTTTGGCCTACCTTGGGTGGCCTTCACCAACCTTAGTGAAGTGAGCTAGCCAAAAGGAGCAACACCCCACCAAACACCTCCCATACACCTTGTGCGCCACCTCCATCACCCTAAACACCAACCTTTTCCTTAGCACTAGGTTGCCTTTGGCTAACCTCCTCCCATCTCCACCATAAAAGCAAAACCCTAAATAGGTTTCATCCTACACTTGGATGAAACAACCTTGAGCAAACCCTCTTCACCTTCACCTTTGTGCTTCCGCCACCATCTCCTTCATTTTTCATCATCTTTTGGAGTCTCCCTTGTTGAACCAAGATCAAGGGCGTGCATGGAACTAAGCCACCTTCCATCAAGTGGTATCTAGAGCCATGGTTCTTCAAGGGTAAATGTTTTCCTTCCTTATTTTCCTTTGAGTCTTCTTTGTTCTCTATTTTTTGGTATTCGGTCATTTCTCTTCTTCTCCTCTCTTGACCGAATATTTTTGTGTGGTTCATACTTGTTTTCCTTGAACCTTCCATGTTTTAGGTTCCATTGTTAGGTTGTCATATTTCTATGCTAGGTTGAGTATTACATGTTCATGCATTTTTCTTTTTGAATCTACCTATTGTTTTGTCATTTTTACTTCCTATATTTTGTCTTACATATTTTCCATGTATGTGCCCAAACACCTTGCATGAAAACATGAAAAATACCATGATGCATACATCTTAAGTGGGCGTGTCATATAGAATTCCTATCTAGGTCATTCATGCATGCTAATAGCTTCTAGCATGTTCTATGTTGCCATGATTTTCCATGTGTGAACCTTCTTGCACATGCTAGAAAAACCGCCCATCTTTACCCTTGCATTTTCACTTGTCTAAGTTGCTTTCTTGTTTTCCAAGAACCCTAAAAGAATCTAAGAGGTGCTGGATATTTTGTGCTAAAACAACTTGACCTAAATAGTACAAAACCAATTCCACTCAAAATTTCCTTAAAGAACCTCTAAGGATGCGCCACTTGTCTTGCTCCTATGCTACATATTTTTGACCTAATTTTTGTGCCACCACAAGTGCAAAACCTAAGCAACAAATTGGGTTGAAATTTTTAAAAAAAATTGGACCCAAGGACATTAAAAAGCAAAAGGCCGTGAACCCAAAAAGAACAAGAACAAAAAAAAAAAAAAAAAATTATACCTTGGACAAAAAGGACTTGTTGCTTGACTTGTGGACTTGGACCAAATACCTTAGCATTGGAGTTGGAACTTGACCATTTTGGACATATTTTGGGACTTATACCTTGGCTGGACCAAAAACATTAAAGGACTTAAGCAAGTGAAACTTAAACACAAACCCATTCTAGTGCCATTCTAGGTTTACTCTTTTGAGTGCTATCTTTTATTGATTGAGTCTTAATTTTTGCTTGTCTTTCTTTTGGCCTCTTTTGTTTGTCTCCATAAATTCTCTTTGAGTTTAGCTTTCCTAATTGTGCCTTTTCAGTTTTATCTTTTTGGAACTCTTGCTCTTGGTTGGTTTTCATTGATTGTAGGTGAAGCACCTATCTAGCAAAGTAGCAATCCTTTGGTGGATTGAGTGGAGGAGTGAACCAAAACCCAACCTAGCCTTTGGAAGGGTTTTCACTAAACCAAAGGAGAGTAAACACTTTGGAGAGGTGCTAATACGTTTGCTCATTGTGAAGGAACCACAAGAGGAGGAGTTGAAGACTTAATTTCTTGTTTACCTTGTTTTACTTGCTTTCGGCCTCTTTGTTTTAGGCCATTCATTTCTTCCATTTGGTTTGTAATTTTGGCCATTTTAAACCTCTTCAACTTGGGTTTTAGAGCGTGTAGAGAAGGTGATTTGAAAACCTTCACTAGGACCTCGACTAGTGTATGTTCTAAATTGCTTTCCATTGCATGCTTTATAGCTTTACTAGTATAATTGTCTAGGATTTTTACTTTTGCTTCCATAACGTTTAGAAGGCTTAATTCTTTTGCCTACTAGGGGTGCGTGCACACACACACTTAGTAGTGTCAAAATTGTTTTTGTAAGAAAGGTAAAAAGGGCTTAGTGATTTTTTACTTGAAAAGGGCTTGGTTATTAAGTGATTCTTTGTAGTCCACCTCCCCTTGAAGGTTCAATTTGTATACTTAGGCCTTTTCTACTTATCTTGCACCTTTAAAAACTTTTTGTGAAAACCTTTTTATCACTCAATCTTTGTGAAAACCTTTTTAACTCTTTGTGAAAATTTTGTGAAAACCTTTTTGATCAAAGATGAGTGAGCATTCTAGTGTACATGGTCATAATTCGCATAGTACTAGGTCTAGTGTTAGGGATGAACTTAGGGAATTGAAAGAGTACCTACGAAAAAAAGAAAAGGAAAATATAAAAAGAGAGGAAGAGTTGAGAAGAAAAGAAAAAGAGTTTGAAAAGAATAACAAGGAAATAAGAAATTTACTTGCAAAGTTGGTAGAAACTCGTGGATCCCACCCTAGGATTGTTCCATCTAGATCTCAAAAGGAGAAAGAAGCTAGAATTCCTAGGAGTATGCATGAGGAAGAAAATACAAAAAGAGAGGAAGAACTTAAAAGAAAAGAAAAAGAAAAGAAAAGAGAAAAGAAAGAAAAAATAAAGAAAAGTATAGAGAAAGTTCAAGAGTGGTTAGAAAATGAGACACAACCAACACTCTTGGAGAAGAGTAAGGAGGATAATGTTTCCTCCAAAGGGCTTATGCTTAAAGAGAGTCACTTTCCCATTGAAAATGACTTAAAAGAAACTCTCTTTATTCATCAAGACCTTAATTCTTTCTCCCACGTTGCTACTAGTCATGAAGTGGAGATTCAACAACAAATCCTTTTTAAAGAAAAAGAATCCCAACTTCAAGATTTAGTGAAGAAGAAGTGGACTTCACTTAGTTCCACTTCTTGTGCTACTTCCTTGGTAGCGCCCAAGGTAGATAGCCTTCCTTTGTGTAGGACTTTTCCTACCTTAGTTGTGTCAATAATGCACCCAATTTATGGAATATATTATTTGTTGGATATACCATATGAACCTTCAAGGTTCCTTGTGACAAATTCTTTTCATAATTATCCAACAAATAATATAATCCAAAATTGCTTAGGAAATTTTCTAGTTGTATTTCCTTTGTTTTCTAGGAAATGCCTAGGTTACCACATAGGGTACTTTAGGCAAGATGTTCTAGTTTTTAGGACTAATGCTTTAGTGTGCTATAGTTTTAGTCTTTTTAACTTTTTAGGTTTTAGTTATACACCTAGACTTCACTATGAGGAGGATCCTATCTTTCGCATTAGAGAGTCTAGTCCTTTTAGTTTAGACAATCTTTTTAGCATTTTTAGTGGAACTCCTCTTTGGATACACTTTCCATTTCTATCATATACTGTCACCTTTAATGCTTATTTTTATGTTTTTATTGGTCATGAGGCCCACCATGAAGAACCTCTTGATTTGAGGTCAAATCCTTTTCAAGAGGGAGGGAATGATGGAATAACACTAAGGCCGAGAAGACCAAGAGGTGATATACTAAAGGAGGCAAGAGGAATGGGATAGTGAGGCCATTTTTGGACCTTAGCTCCTATGTTTTTTTTAGCATTTATTTTATTTCCTATTTTACCCTTGTATTTTGGGGTATTTTAGTCATAGGATTTATTTTCTTTGTATTTCCCATTTTGCCCTTGTATTTTGGGGTGTTTAGATGCTTAGGTTAATTTCAAAATGGGCTAGGTGTGTCCATTAGGAGGGTGACGCACACTTAGTGGAGTTGTTTGGACATTTTTGGTGTTAGGTAGGCTTAGGCCCAATTGGAGGGCCAAGGTGCATAAACTTATCATGCATCTTGTTGTAGCCAACCTAAACCCTTAGATGCCAAACTTGGCCACCAAGTAGCATCTAGGGTTAATTTGCATCTCATTTAGTGTGCATTTGGCTTGGTGAATTTCGGCCAATGCAACACCAAATGAAACCCTAGATACTAGCACTCCTATTTATACCCTAGCCTATCACCTTGTACATACTTTGGATATTAATGATATTGAGTGTGCATTTTGCCTCATTGTCATTCTCCTTAGTCTCTAGGAACTCCACGGCCTCCTCCCCTTCTCCTCCTCCTTCCACCACCGTGAGTGAGTGAGTTTGGCCTACCTTGGGTGGCCTTCACCAACCTTAGTGAAGTGAGCTAGCCAAAAGGAGCAACACCCCACCAAACACCTCCCATACACCTTGTGCGCCACCTCCATCACCCTAAACACCAACCTTTTCCTTAGAACTAGGTTGCCTTTGGCTAACCTCCTCCCATCTCCACCATAAAAGCAAAACCCTAAATAGGTTTCATCCTACACTTGGATGAAACAACCTTGAGCAAACCCTCTTCACCTTCACCTTTGTGCTTCCGCCACCATCTCCTTCATTTTTCATCATCTTTTGGAGTCTCCCTTGTTGAACCAAGATCAAGGGCGTGCATGGAACTAAGCCACCTTCCATCACTACGAATCAAATAAAGCTGTGCCATGGATATACGACATCTATTCTTCTGCCGACAGCGATATCTCTAACATCGCTGGACTTGGGGGCATGACTAGGAGTGGCAGGATCTACACTCCCGAAGATCTTCATGATAAAGCTCCCAAGAATAAAGGAAAGGAAAAAGAAAAGGAGAAAACCGAGGAAAATAAAGAATCCGAGGAGGAGACTGACGAGCTGTTAAAATATATCCGACAGAGCGAGTACTCCATCGTGGATCAACTTCATAGGACGCCAGCAAAGATTACTCTGTTGTCGTTGATCCTAAGCTCCGAACCGCATCGGCAAGCTCTGTTGAAAGTCTTGAACGAGGCATACGTGTCGCACACTATCTCCCAAGACAAATTTGAGGGGATTGTTAGTCACATCACGGCTAATGATCACCTCAGTTTCACCGATGAAGAAATCCCCGCTGAGGGACCGAACCACAACAAGCCCTTGCACATCTCTGTAAAGTGCAAGGAATATCACATCGCTAAAGTCTTGGTGGATAATGGATCTTCCTTGAATGTGATGCCAAAAAGAACGTTTGATCAAGTGGCAATCAAGGGAATCCAAATGCGCCCGAGCAACATGATCGTCCGAGCTTTCGACGGTTCTAAAAGAGAAGTGGTGGGAGAAATCAATCTTCCAATCCAAATTGGACCCACCATCTTTAATGTCGAATTTCAAGTGATGGACATTACTCCCGCGTACAGCTGTCTCCTCGGCCGACCTTGGATTCATGATGCGAGAGCTGTTCCCTCTACGCTCCACCAGAAAGTCAAATTCATAGTGGGTGACAAGTTGGTGACTGTACAAGCCGAAGATGACATACTCATCAGCAAGCCATCTGCCATACCTTACGTGGATGCAGCAGAGGAAGCTCTAGAGACCGCCTTCCAAGCATTGGAGATTGCCAATGTCGAAAGGTTTCCCCGAGAAATGAAGAAGGTAGCCTACATGCTCACCAAGAACGGATACTTGCCTGGACAAGGACTTGGCAAGGATTCCCAAGGAATTCCCGAGCTACCCATTATTAAGGATAATCCAGGGAAACAAGGGTTAGGATACAACCCTAATAAAGATCAAAGGACGAAGAGGAACCAAGATCCTTCTCGACGTTCTTTAAGCCAGATCTTTAGGAAGGTCGGTTCACAAGCGTCAAGGCCGGTCGTCGTCATCAAGTGCTCTTCTTCTTCCGATAGGGATGTATAGACCTGATGACTGTTAGAGATCACTCCTCGGGGACAGCCCGACCCCCGAGCCTCGATAGGGCACATGTTTCCGCTAGAATTATAATAAAATCGTTCTTTATTAGTTCTTATTGCTTCTTTTCTTGCTTGCAATAAATTTCTAGACCACATTATTTTTAACCCTGTTTGAATAAGCATGAATGAGGTTAAAATCGTCTTAATAACAATAAACCCGCATCATTTTTATGTGGAAGTGTGTGTGACAACTTGGAGCACCTTTCCTTGGCCTCGACAAGTGCCATCATGGATAAAAAAGAAATCCTGTAAGGACAAAATCCTAAAAACAAAAAAAAAGCTCGGCAGGAAACCCAAAAAAGGGGGCTGCGCAAAAATAAGAGCAAAGAACCCGCTAGGAATCCCACGAAAGGGTGACCTAGGCAAAAATTAGGGTTGCAAAAAAGAACAAAAACAAAGGTCCGCTGAGACACCACAAAGGGGTGTTTTAGGCAAAAATAAGGACAATCAAAAAAGCAAAAGAAATCTATGATGGTACCATGAGCTGAATTCAAAAAAAAAGGTTCAAGGGAAACTATCTAAGTTGTCGAATCACAACGTCAATAACAAGACTTTCTTAACTTCATAAGTGTTTAATCAAACAAGCCTAAACACATGAGCCTACCTTGGCCAGCCATTCTTACAAAAACCATTTTCAAAACAATAATAATCCCCTCTAAAACACAAACTTTTGAACAAAAATATCTTTCCTTTCTTTTCTCTTGTCCCAAACGATTTTAGAATAATCTAGTGGAAACATAGAGATATAGTGGTCAATAGGAAGGTTGATACGTCTTCTAAAGGAAGGGAAGGATCACTGGGTTGATGACACCAATCTCGATATAACACGTATCATTCCTCGGTTACAGAAATCGGCAGCGCACAGCCCGTCTAGAGGAATGGCAAAGATCCAAGCAAAGAAACGCATCGGTTAATTCTTTTGAAAAATAAATCAAATAAAATTAGGTGCATCATACCGCATACATGCATACAGATGATAGGTGTACTGGAAGATCACTTATTCTCTGTTTATTGAAAAAAAAATAAAAAAATAAAAATTAACTTCAGAAAAAACAATGCGCCCGTACCATGTTCAGTACGCCCGTACTAAATTAGGGTTATGAACAAATTTTCAACTCAATACGGGCGTACTGAAATGAATACGGCCGTATTGGCCATAACGTCCACACCAATACGGGCGTATTGAATTCAATACGGCCCGTATTGGCCCATTCTTTTGTACATCAACAGTAAGATCAGTACGGCCGTACTGAATTCAGTATGGGCCGTACTTTTTTCTATAAATACGTCCCTCCTCCTCTCATTCATCACAACATCTTCATTCCTCTGCATACTTTATCTGTGAGTGTGTTTGAGATCCCTCCGATGCCGAAAAAAAGCTGAAATCGACAAAAAAGGCAAAAATTCAGAAAATCCAACAAATCGTACAGAATAACTGAGCCTGGAGAGGCTTGCCGAAATAATACTCCCCAGAGACATCTCAGCTTGCACTCTTGGGCCGAATTCCCAGTGAAAGCTATCAGAGCAAGATCAGCAAGATTCCCCAATGGAAGCATGATCATCCAAACAAAATATCCAAGTCAAAGGACTTAGACTTCCTGAGTGGAAGATAGCTTTCCAACTCAAGCGACGAGTGAAGCTAAGCCTGAAGAGGCTTTCTAAATAATACTCTGGGATACATATGATCCTCAATCCCCATTCGCCTACTCAGAGGCACTCCTTCAAAAAGAGAAAATCCGAAAAGATCAATAACCATTCCCCAAGCGGAATTTGGTATTCAGCTAAACATTGAACGTCAAGATAATCCGCCTAACAGAAGAGGCCAATCAAGATCAATACGACAGAATCCCCCAGCGGATAACAGCCTACGCAGAGGCAACAAAACCAGAAAATCAAAAAAGTCACCCGAATAAGGATAACCGGGATACTCCACCAACGTCGAAAGGACGTCAGCCAATCATAAGGCATCGCTCACCTCAGAAAGAGCATCTTTGTGTCTGCATCCCCAAGGAACCAGAATTTCCCCAGTGGGCACCAACTACGCAATGGAAAGTTGGGACACAAGAACCTATGAGTAACTGCACATCCCCTAGACGGATCCCTGCGTTATCCAGCCCTCAGCGGCACCAAAATCAAAAACAACCGTCGAAGCAGCATCGTGGACTGTGGAGACAAAATCATCACAAATCCCTGGAGAGGGCAAACTCACGCTACCAAAGTGACCAGAAGCACGGAGGTATGCATCCCTGGAGAGAGCAAACTCACGCTACCAAAGTGACCAGAAGCACGGAGCTATGCATCCCTGGAGAGGGCAAACTCACGCTGCCAACGTCGTCAGAAACACGGAGGCATGCAGACCCTGGAGAGGGCAAACTCACGCTACCGAGGTCGTCAGAAACACCGAGGTATGCACGAGCCTGGAGAGGCGACGACTAATACTCAGCTACCAACGTCGTCAGAAACACGGAGGTATGCAGCTGCCAACGTCGTCAGAAACACGGAGGCATGCAGACCCTGGAGAGGGCAAACTCACGCTACCGAGGTCGTTAGAAACACCGAGGTATGCACGAACCTGGAGAGGCGACGACTAATACTCAGCTACCGACATCGTCAGAAACACGGAGGTATGCAGCTGCCAACGTCGTCAGAAACACGGAGGCATGCAGACCCTGGAGAGGGCAAACTCACGCTACCGAGGTTGTCAGAAACACCAAGGTATGCACGAGCCTGGAGAGGCGACGACTAATACTCAGCTACCGACGTCGTCAGAAACACGGAGGTATGCAGCTGCCAACATCGTCAGAAACACGGAGGCATGCAGACCCTGGAGAGGGCAAACTCACGCTACCGAGGTCGTTAGAAACACCGAGGTATGCACGAGCCTGGAGAGGCGACGACTGATACTCACCCTGGAGAGGCTACTCAACAATTTTCCCACCTGAAGACACTACAAGTCGGAAGGATGGCCTACTCCCCGGACAATTGGGTCAACTCCTTTACTTGTCAATCGGTACACCAAAAAAGTCGTTCGACTAAGTAAAGGGGGGGCAGCTGTAGACCCCTAAAATTGTCCGGGTCAGAAATAAGACTCAAAGACTCTCGAAGACCGAAGGAAAGTCAGCCGGAAGGACTCCTGGAAGACCCTAGGATGATTCTTTGTAGGTCTAGAAGTCTTAGAGTAGCTTAGAATAAGGGTGTGCAAGGATTGAAGCTCAATACACCCTCCTAGAGGTTCAGTACGACCGTACTGAGCCATTTGAACTACAATACGGCCGTAGTGAAATCAATACGGCCGTACTGAAGTTTTTGAACTTCAGTACGGCCGTACCGAATTCAATACGGCCGTACTGTAGTTCAAAAACTCAGTACGGGCCGTATTGACCCCCTAGGCCGTACTGCGCCTCAATCCTATAAATAGGACGTCATTGGCACGTCCTCCCACACTTTTGGAGCATTCCTCCACCCTCTGGCTGAGTATTCTTGGGTTTTTGAGCTATTCTCTGCCCTAGAAATCTCTCTGGGAGCCGATCCGACTAAGTTCTTGAGTTCACGAGCCATTAGCTAGAGACTCGAACAAGTCGAAGGGAAATCTCTTTGATTTCCATAGTAAACATTATTTTTAGGGAAAGGAGCGAGCGAACGTGTAGTGGGAAGGAGCGCCAAAAAGCCTCCTAACTCCTTTTTGAGTATATAAAAGCCCGCTTCGAAGGTTTCTTTCCAAATCCTTTCTTTTACCGCTTTTTGATTGTTGCATTGCACGTTTAAAGCTTTCATCATGTAGATAGTTTACTTATAATCGTTCCAATAAATAGGGGTAGTTTAGTAATTTTACGCTATTATTTATGAAATAATCCGTCATAGGGAACCCGAAAGGGGCGTTGTGGGGTGCTAACACCTTCCCCGCACGTAATCGACTCCCTTACCCAACTCTGGTTGTAATGGCCAAAGTTGATTTGCGAAAATCAATTGCCTTATGTCTTTTTCCAATGTTTTGAGTAAAACATTGGTGGCGACTCCAAGAACCCCTTTTTGCGAAAACCACTTGTCGCCACCCGCCGAAACGGAGCTTGGCATTCGCGACGATGGTCGGACTCGTTTTAATGTTTGGAAAAATGATGGATTGCTAGAACGACTTATTCTCAAACTGAGACCTTGTCGAACTAACAATTTTATTAAAATGATTCACCAATCCATGTTAATCCCAAGCGGGACCCTCCATGGATTAGTAGTTTTCGCAAAAGGTAGGGTTCTTGGAGTCGCCACCAATATTTTACTCAAAACATTGGAAAAAGATTTAAGGCAATTGATTTTTATAAATCAACTTTGGCCATTACAACCAGAGTTGGGTAAGGGAGTCGGTTACGTGCGGGGAAGGTGTTAGCACCCCCACAGCGCCCCATTAGGGTTCCCTATGATGGATTATTTCATAAATAACAGTGTAAAATTACTAAATTACCCCTATTTATTATAAGCGATTATATATTAAATATCTACATGATGACGAATTTAAATATGCAACAATCAGAAAGCGGTAAAAGAAGGGATTTTTAGAGAAGAAACCTCTTGAAGCGTGCTTTTTATATATCAATGAAGTTTAGGAGGCTTTTTGGCGCTCCCTCCCTCTACAAGCTCGCTCGCTCCTTCCTAAAAAATAATTTTTACTATGGAAATCAAAAAGATTTCCCTTCGACTAGTTCGAATTCTCAAGCTAAATGCTTAGAACTCAAGAACTTCGTCGGATTGACTCTCAGAGCGATTTCTAGGGCAGAACACTGCTCAAAAACCCAAGAATACTCAAGGAGAGAGTCAAAACTGTGTGAAAAAGTGTAGAATGACGTCCAAATGACGTCTTATTTATAGGGAACAGGCGCAATACGGTCCCTGGGGTCAATACGGCCCGTATTGAAGTTTTGAACTTCAATACGGCCGTATTGAATTCAATACGGCCGTATTAAGGTTCAAAAGCTTCAATACGGCCGTATTGCAGTTCAAAAATGCAATACGGGTCGTACTGAGCTCCAAAGAGGCCGTATTGAGCTCCACTCCTCTCACTTTCTTATTTTTAGCTACTCTAAGTCCTCTAAACCTACAGATAGTCATCCTAGGGTCTTCCAGGAGTCCTTCCGGCTGACTTTCCTTTGGTCTTCGAGGGTCTTCGAGTCTTATTTCCGACCCGGACAATTTTAGGGGTCTACAGCTGCCCCCCCTTTACTTAGTCAAGCGGCTTTTTAGTGTACCGGTTGACAAGTAAAGGAGTTGACCCAATTGTCCGGGGAGTAGGCCATCCTTCTGACTTGTAGTGTCTTCCGGTGGAAAATTGTTGAGTAGCCTCTCCAGGTTGAGTATTAGTCGTCGCCTCTCCAGGCTCATGCATACCTCCGTGTTCTTGACAACCTCGGGGTAGCTGAGTACCCGCCTCTCCAGGCTATACCAACGTGTTCTTGACAACCTCGTGGTAGTTGCATACCTCCGTGTTCTTGACAACCTCGGGGTAGCTGAGTACCGCCTCTCCAGGCTATACCAACGTGTTCTTGACAACCTCGTGGTAGTTGCATACCTCCGTGTTCTTGACAACCTCGGGGTAGCCGAGTACCCGCCTCTCCAGGCTATACCAACGTGTTCTTGACAACCTCGTGGTAGTTGCATACCTCCGTGTTCTTGACAACCTCGGGGTAGCCGAGTACCGCCTCTCCAGGCTATACCAGCATGTTCTTGACGACACTGGCAATGTGAGTTTGCCCTCTCCAGGGATCTGTGATGGTTTTGTCTCCACAGTCCACGATGCTGCTTTGACAGTTTGTTTTTGATATTGATGCCGCTGAGGGCTGGATAACGCAGGGATCCGTCTAGGGGATGTGCAGTTATTCATAGGTTCTTGTGTCCCAACTTTCCTTTGCGTAGTTGGTGCCCATTGAGGAATTTCTGCCTTGGGGTGTAGACACGAAGATGCTCTTTCTGATGTGAGCGATGCCTTATGATTGGCTGACGTCCTTTCGACGATGGTGGAGTATCCCAGTTATCCTTATTCGGGTGACTCTTTTTGGTTTTCTGATCTTGTTGCCTCTGTGCAGGCTATCATCCGCTGGGGGATTTTGTCGTTTTGTTGTGATTAGCCTCTTCTGTTAGGCAGATCATCTCGACGCTTGATGTTTGGCTGAGAGCCGGATTCCACTTGGGGAATGATTATTTGTCTTTTGTGATTTTTCTTGAAGGGGTGCCTCTGAGTAGGCGAGTGGGGATTTAAAGTTTATATATCCCAGAGTATTATTTAGAAAGCCTCTTCAGGCTTAGCTTCACTCATCGCTTGAGTTGGAAAGCTATCCTCCACTGAGGAGGTCATAGTCCTTTCGACTCGGATATTCTGTTTAGACGATCAAGCCCTCCTTGGGGAATCTTGCTGATCTTGGTTTGATAGCTTTCACTGGGGAATTTGGTCCGTGAGTGGAAGCTGAGATATCTCTGGGGAGTATTATTTCGGCGAGCCTCTCCAGGCTCAATTATTCTGTACAATTTGTTGAGTATTATTTCGGCGAGCCTCTCCAGGCTCAGTTATTCTGTGGGAGTATTGTTTCGGCAAGCCTCTCCAGGCTCAATTATTCTGAGAGAGTATTATTTCGGCAAGCCTCTCCAGGCTCAATTATTCTGTGAGAGTATTATTTTGGCAAGCCTCTCCAGGCTTAGTTATTCTGTATGAGTATTGTTTCGGCAAGCCTCTCCAGGCTCAGTTATTCTGTATGAGTATTGTTTCGGCAAGCCTCTCCAGGCTCAATTATTCTGTATGATGTGATTGATTTTCTGAATTTTCGCCTTTTTTTTGTCGTTTTTTGACTTTTTCTGTATTTTTGCCTTTTTTGTCATTTTTTGGCTTTCTCTGTATTTGATTGCTTTTTCTGTCGATTTGCGGCTTTTTCTGTTGACCGTTGCCATACACAAGCAATTTTTCCTATTTTTCTATTTTATGCAATTGCCTCATGAAGAGGTCTTTGAAAATTTCTTTGTGGCCAATACGGCCATATCCATTTCAGTACGCCCGTATTGAGTTGAAAATTTGTTCATAACCCTATTTTTAGTACGGGTGTATTGAACATGATACGGGCGCATTTGTTGTTTCTGAAGTTTGATTTGATTTTTTTTTTTTTTTATATAAACAGAGAATAAGTGATCTTCCAGTACACCTATCATCTGTATGCATGTATGTGATGTATGATGCACCTAATTCTATTTGATTTATCTTTCAAAAGAATTAACCGATGCGTTTTTTGTTTGGATTCTGCCATTCCTCAAGACGGACTGTGCGCTGCCGACTTCTATAACCGAGGAATGATGCATGTTATATCGAGATTTGGTGTCATCAACCTGTCGCCACCGGCCCGAACGGGCCTCGGCGGTCGCGAAGACGGTCGAGCTCGCTTTTATTTTAGTTTTGAGAATGTATTGGATTATTAGAACGACTTGTTCTCAAACTGAGACCTTGTCGATCCTATCCAATTTATTTATTAAAACGTCTCACCAATCCATATTAATCCCAAGCGGGACCCTCCATGGATTAGTGGTTTTCGTAAAAGGAGGGTTCGTGGAGTCGCCACCAATGTTTTACTCAAAACATTGGAAAAAGGGATAAGGCAATTGATTTTATAAATCAACTTTGGCCATTACAACCAGAGTCGGGTAAGGGAGTCGGTTACGCGTGGGGAAGGTGTTAGCACCCCACAGCGCCCCTTTCGGGTTCCCTATGACAGATTATATTCTAAAATAACAGTATAAAATTACTAAATTACCCCTATTTATTATAAGCGATTATAAATTAACTATCTACATGATGACAGTTTAAATATGCACACAGAAAGCAGTAAAAGGAAGGATTTAAGAAGAAACCTCTTGAAGCGTGCTTTTATATATTGAGTAAAACTGGGAAGCTTTTTGGCGTTCCCTCGCTCTACAAGCTCGCTCGCTCTCTCCTATAAAATTTTTGACTATGGAAATCCGGAGGATTTCCCTTCGACTAGGTTCGAATCTCCAAGCTAAGTGCTCGGAATTCCAGAACTTCGTCGGATCGACTCCCAGAGAGATTTCTAGGGCAGAACACTGCTCAAAAACCCCAGAATACTCAAGGAGGGAGTCAAAACTGAGTGTGAAAGTGTGGAATGACGTCCAATTGACGTCATATTTATAGGGAATAGGCGCAATACGGCCTACAGGGGCAATACGGCCGTATTGAAATTTTTGAACTTCAATACGGTCGTATTGAAGTTCAATACGGTCGTATTGAAATTCAGAAATTTCAATGCGCCCGTATTGAGTTCGCTGCGGTTGTATTGAAGTGTCAATACGGTCGTATTGACTTCAGTACGACCGTATTGAAGTGTCAATATGGTCGTATTGACTTCAGTACGGCCGTATTGAAGTTTCAGAAACTTCAATACGCCGTATTGAGTTTCGCTGCGGCCGTATTGAAGCTTCAATACGGCCGTATTAAGTTCAGTACGGCCGTATTGGGCTTTTTCCCTCCACTTCCTTATTTTGAGCTATTCTAAGACCTCTAGACCTACAGAGAACCCTCCTAGGGCCTTCGAGGAGTCCTTCTGGCTGATTATCCTTCAGTCTTCGAGAGTCTTCAAGCTTTATTTCCGACCCGGACAATTTTAGGGGTCTACAGCTGCCCCCCCTTTACTTAGTCGGACGGTCTTTTGGTGTACCGGCTGACAAGTAAAGGAGTTGACCCAATTGTCCGGGTGATGTGCCAACCTTCTGACTTGTAGCGTCTTCCGGTGGAAAATTATAGAATAGCCTCTCCAGGTTGTTGCATACCTCGGCGCTTCTGACAACCTCGGTAGCTAAGTTTAACACCAACGTGCCTCTGACGACGCTGATGGCTGAGTATTGTCTCTCCAGACCTTGAGTATTGTCTCTCCAGACCTTGAGTACTGTCTCTCCAGACCTTGAGTACTGTCTCTCCAGACTTTGAGTACCGTCTCTCCAGACTTTGTTTGAGTACCGTCTCTCCAGACCTTGTTTGAGTATTGTCTCTCCAGACCTCGTTTGAGTATTGTCTCTCCAGACCTTGTTTGAGTACCGTCTCTCCAGACCTTGTTTGAGTACCGTCTCTCCAGACCTTGTTTGAGTATTGTCTCTCCAGACCTTGTTTGAGTATCGTCTCTCCAGACCTTGTTTGAGTATTGTCTCTCCAGACCTCGTTTGAGTATTGTCTCTCCAGACCTTGTTTGAGTATTGTCTCTCCAGACCTTGTTTGAGTACTGTCTCTCCAGACTTCGTTTGAGTATCGTCTCTCCAGACTTTGCCTCTCAAAGATGAGGTAGTTGAGTATAGTTTGTCTCCACAGTCCACAATGCTGCTTCGACGGTTTGTTTTTCTGATTTTGTGCCGCTGAGGGCTGGATAACGCAGGGATCCGTCTAGGGGATGTGCAGTCATTCATAGGTTCTTGTGTCCCAACTTGCATTGCTTAGTTGGTACCCATGGGAATTTTTGACTCCTTGGGGTGTAGACACAGATGCTCTCTCTCTGAGTTGAGCGATGCCTTATGTTTGGCTGACGTCCTTTTGACGTGAGTGGAGTATCCCGGTTGTCCTTATTCGGGTGTCTCTCTTTGATTTTCTGATTGTGTTGCCTCTGTGTAGGCTATTATCCGCTGGGGGATTTCGTCGTTGATTTTGATTAGCCTCTTCTGTTAGGCGTATCGGCTTGACGTTCGATGTTTGGCTAAGAGCCGGATTCCACTTGGGGAATACTTATTGATATTTTTGATTTTCTTCTCCTTTTTGCAGGGATGCCTCTTGAGTAGGCGATTGGGGATTTGGGGATCTTATTGTATCCCAGAGTATTATTTAGGAAGCCTCTACAGGCTTAGCCTCGCTCAGCGCTTTGAGTCGGAGAGCTATCTTCCACTGAGGAAGTGTTAAGTCCTTTGACTTGTATATACTGTTTGGATGATCGCACTTCCATTGGGGATTTGCGTCGATTTTGCTTTGATAGCTCTCGCTGGGGATTTTTCCGTGAGCTTGAGCTGAGGTTCCCTCTGGGGAGTATTATTTCTGCGAGCCTCTCCAGGCTCAGTTATTCTGCACAGTTGGGGGAGTATTATTTCTGTAAGCCTCTCCAGGCTTTAGTTATTCTGAGGAAGTATTATTTCTGCAAGCCTCTCCAGGCTCAATTATTCTGAAGGAGTATTATTTCAGCAAGCCTCTCCAGGCTCAATTATTCTGAATGAGTATTGTTTCGGCAAGCCTCTCCAGGCTCAGTTATTCTGAAAGATGTGAAATCTTTGTCTTTTTTTTGTCGACTTTTGACTTTTTCTGTATGTTTGCCTTTTTTGTCATTTTTTGGCTTTTTCTGTATTTTTGCCTTTTTTGTCATTTTTTGGCTTTTTCTGTATTTTTGCCTTTTCTGTTGTTTTTCGGCTTTTTCTGTACAGAAATGTCTCAGTTATTATGAGAGAGTATTATTTCGCGAGCCTCTCCAGGCTCAGTTATTTTGTAGGAGTATTATTTCGGCAAGCCTCTCCAGGCTCAATTATTCTGAAGGAGTATTATTTCGACAAGCCTCTCCAGGCTCAATTATTCTGTGGGAGTATTGTTTCGGCAAGCCTCTCCAGGCTCAATTATTCTGTACGAGTATTATTTCGGCAAGCCTCTCCAGGCTCAATTATTCTGAGAGAGTATTATTTCGGCGAGCCTCTCCAGGCTCAGTTATTTTGAGAGTATTCTTTCGGCAAGCCTCTCCAGGCTCAGTTATTCTGAGAGTATTCTTTCGGCAAGCCTCTCCAGGCTCAGTTATTCTGTATGACGCTGTTGATTTTTTGAATCTTTGCATTTTGTTTGCTGTTGTCATACACAAGCAATTTTCTATTTTTCTATTTTATGCGGTTGCCTCATGATACGGTCTTTGAATGTGCAACTAATGTGTGTGTGATGCACAAATGCAATACAATTTTTTTATTTTTGTTCATTTATTTAGAAAAGTGAGTGGCTCTCCCTATCCTCTTCTTCTTGGAGGACTTTCTGTCATTGACGCGAGGGAGTATTTTTGTGAGCCTTTATGCAGGAGATTATGGATTTTACAGGAACCCCTCCAATTTTCTTTTATTGACCGATTAATAATGGAATTTCGTACAATTTTTATGAAAAACCAATTCAGAGGCATAATCACATGGTCAAGAAAGAAAAGAAACAAATGGATATTTTTATTGATATTCACAAGTGTTTTTACAGAGAGATATACAGAAGGAAATTTCTGAAGAATGGCTGGCCAAGGTAGGCTATACATTTTTGGCTTAAACAATTATATCTGTAATTGTCGCTCTTCCCGTTCCCCTAATCGTTTCGGGTGAGATGCCTGAGCCAGGAGTGTAGATACTGCAAGACGCTTGCTTCTAGAAGATTATCACTTGAACCGCCTTTCGGTTTTCGGTTCAAGTGATCGTTGCTTGCTTTGTTTTTATATCTTATTCTTTTGCCCCTAACTTTTGCTTAGGACGTATCCTAACGGGGTAATTTTGCCGTTATTTTGCCTAGTACCCTTGTACTGGCGGGCTTTTTATTTTGCCTTAACTTTTGCCTAGGACGCCTTTTTTGGGTTTTCATCCTAGCAGGCCTATGCAAGCAACGTCTTCAAGCATAGTACTTCTTTACCACGTCAATGTTGACTGGGTATCGAAGTTCTTCTCCGTCCCTGTTTGTGAGAATCAATGCTTCTCCTGAGAAGGCTCGTTTTACCACGTATGGTCCTCCGTGATTTGGGGCACACTTTCCGATTTTGCCCTTTTTGAGTTGGTAGTAATTTCTTCATTACCAACTTTCCCTCATGGTAGACTCGAGGGTGGACTTTCTTGTCAAAAGCCTTTTTGATCTTCCTCTGATAGGCTTGACCATGGCATATGGCGTTCAGCCGTTTCTTTTTGATAGGGTTCAACTGGTCATATTGGCTTTGAACCCATTCTGCCTCGGAAAGTTTTGTTTCCATGATTACCCTTAGATAGAGTATCTCGACTTCGATGGGTAGAACTGCCTCCACCCCATAAACGAGTGAGAATGGAGTAGCTCCTGTAAATGGACGTACTGAAGTCCTGTAGCCATGAGGAGCGAAGGGTAACATCTCGTGTCAGTCTTTAAATGAGACAACCATCTTTTGCACTATTTTTTGATGTTCTTATTGGTTGCCTCGACTGCCCCATTCATCTTTGGCCGATATGGGGAAGAATTGTGGTGTTGGATCTTGAATTCTTGGCATAGTTCTTCCACCATTTTGTTGTTCAGATCAGTGATGATTTATTTCTCCATGCTTCCACTAGATTATTCTAAAATCTTTTGGGACAAGAGAGAAAAGAAGAGAAAGATATTTTTTATTCTGAAGTTTGTGTTTTAGAGGGGATTATTTTATTTTTGAAAAAATGGTTTTTGTAAGAATGGTTAGCCGAGGTAGGCTTATGTGTTTAGGCTTGTTCGATTAAACACTTTATGAAGTTAAGCACATCTTTGTTATTAATGATTGTGCTTTGACAACTTGGATAGCTTTTCTTGAGCCCCTTGTTGAATTCAATTGATGGTACCATCATGGATTTATTTTGTTTTTCTTTTGCCCTAACTTTTGCCTAAAACATCCATTTGTGGAGTTTTAGCGGGCTTTTGTTTTTGTTCATTATTTTGTAACCCTAACTTTTGCCTAGGTCACCCTTTTGTGGGATTCCTAGCGGGTCTTTTGCTTTTATTTTGTAACCCTAACTTTTGCCTAGGTCACCCTTTTGTGGGATTCCTAGCGGGTCTTTTTATCTTTAGGATTTCTTTATCCATGATGGCACTTATTGAGGCCAAGAAAAGGTGCTCCAAGTTGACACACACACTTCCACATAAAAATGATGTGGGTTTATTATTATTAAGATGATTTTAACCTCATTCATGTTAATTCAAACAGGGTTAAAAAATGTGGTTTAGAATTTTATTATAAGCAAGAAAAGAAGCAATGAGAAAGAATGATTTTATTATAATCATAGTGGAAGCATGTGTCCTTATTTCATCACTGATATGGGTCCCAATGTTGACCTCTTTTATCTCTCGGCCATGCCCCAAATTTATAGTCTCCAATTTCTCTTGACGAGCTTCTTGATCTAGCAATCTTTGCAGATCCGGAGAAGTGGTTTCCTCATCACTGTCCAACTCAACTCTTTCACCTTCGGATCCCGGTCAGAGCGAACAATTACAGACATAATTATTTTATTGGTTCTGTTTAGGTTTAGAATTATTAATGTTAATGAGGAAAGAGAGAAAAGAACAAAAAAGAGAATAATGTGAAAAATGCCTCTTTATTGATATGTATTAAAACTGTACAAAAACCCTTATTTACATGAAAAGGTTCTCATGATCTCGGGTACTGATCATGAGTCCCTAAAAGAGAAATATGAAGGGGCCCTATCGTGGCTTGTTCTTCTCTCTACTCCTGCTTTGGCAGAGGATTCTTGCTCACGTCGGGCGCTGTCGAATCGAAGGTGACCCACCCGGCATCAATAAGGTTTTGGACCTTGTATTTGAGAGCTAGGCATCTCTCTGTTGAATGCCCTGGTGCCCCCGAATGGTATAAACATTTGTCTTGTGGCTTGTACCAATCGGGGTAAGGTGGGTCGATCTTCCTTGGTGGAACATGAGCTAGAAGTTTGGCTTCTACTAGCTTCGGCAGGAGATCGCTATAAGTGGTCGGAAGTTTATCAAACTTCTTCACAGGGATGAATTGCGATCTTCCTGACTTCGAAGTGGAAGAAGATGAAGAAATGGTTATGGCGTTGACTCCTTCCTCCTTCTTCTTCCCAAAGGTCTTCTTAGCTTCGAATGATTGGGAGGGCTTTGCTAGCTTCCCACTTTTAAGTCCTTGTTCCACTCTCTCCCCAATGGTGATGATGTCCGAGAAGAGTGTCGTTGTGTTCCCTATCATTTTATCGTAATAGGGACCAGTCAACGAGTTGATGAATAAGGACACCGTCTCCTTATCCGACAGCGGGGGCTCTATCTGTGCCGCCAACTCCCTCCATCGTTGGGCGTACGCCTTGAAAGATTCATCATTTTTCTTACTCAAGGCTTGAAGATCTGACCTATCGGGTGTTAGGTCGATGTTGTATTTGTAGCGCTTGAGAAAGGCGTCGGCCAACTGCCTCCATGTACATACTTGATTTCCATCTAGCTGCATATACCAGTTGAGTGCGGTATCAGCCAAGCTCTCTTGGAAGCAGTGGATCAAGAGCTTTTCGTTTGTGGCATATGCAGCCATCTTTCGGCAGTACATGGTGAGATGACTCTTGGGGCAAGTCGATCCCACGTATCTCGGGAAATCTGGCACTTTAAATTTGGGAGGGAATTGAATATCCCTCACTAAGCACATGTCGGCGGCATTTTTGATGTCAAAATCATGCCCCTCCATAGCCCTTAGCCGATCCTCTAGGGCGTGGATTTGTTCTTTTGAAACTTCGGGCTCTTTAATCATGATTCCAGCCCCAATAGGTATGGCATGTGGAGGATCTTCTTCATGCTCTTCCTCCTCTCCCTCATGATGGGACCCATGGTCACTGTGATGAGATCCATGAATGTTATGGTGACGCATGAGTTCCAACATTTGCGCCATCTGCTCTTTGAGCTGTGAAAGCTCGGTCGTGAGCTTCTTGTTTTGTTCCTCTAGCGCTTCCATTTTCTTGATTTTCTTTGCGCGTGTGAGGACAGAGAGGTGACCAGCCACTTTCTAAAATGAATGTTTATTCTAATTAGCTTATTTATGATATGAATAGACTCTTGATGTGAGCTTGATAATCTTTCATCTTTGAGGCGCTGCCTTTTTAAGATGAAAGTTTATCACCCTCCCTAGGCTATTATCTCTCCACAACGGAGAATCTCAATAGTCACGGGTCTCTTTCACTCACATCGAGAGGGTATTAGTGAACCTATAAATGATGATGAGGATGCATGAGGTATTATTGATAATGATGTCTATGCTCCTTACTTTTATTATATTTTCACACATGGTCTTTCCTCTCATGTCATGACATTTTCATGCATGGGGATTATTCTTTAGACCTTATCACGAGGTTATTTATTAATGCACAAACAATTGCACATAAGCATTTACACAAACAATTCACTCATCCACGAACAGTCACGAGCGAATCACGAGGTAGGGGTCTCCTGCAGAAAAGTGCATATTCAAGGAGGATCTAACTGTTCTCACTTGGTCAAAGGCCCCCAAGGTGCCCCCATTATAGGGACCCAATTCCTTCCGTCGTAGGTCGATGGAAAGTTCCAACGCACCGTCGGACTCAAGTTCATGGTTATCACCTTGAGTGATGTTTTCCGACAACGGTCTACGGGCACCTATAGACCCATTCGACAACCGGCCGTACTAACATCCACTCCCTATGGTTAATCACTCATGCCCCCGGGTATAGAGGGAACTGTTGTGTGCAAAGGTTTGTGTGCAATTTTATTTCAAACAATTGCGGAAAATTAAACATACAACAGTTATTAAGGCCAAATAGATAAACATGTTATCATACAAGTGAGGGGTAATAAAGTAATTTTAACTATTATTTGTTAAAAATAATCTGTCACTAAATGGGACTGACTCTCGAGGCTTCCCCAGCAGAGTCGCCATCTGTCGCCACCGGCCCGAACGGGCCTCGGCGGTCGCGAAGACGGTCGAGCTCGCTTTTATTTTAGTTTTGAGAATGTATTGGATTATTAGAACGACTTGTTCTCAAACTGAGACCTTGTCGATCCTATCCAATTTATTTATTAAAACGTCTCACCAATCCATATTAATCCCAAGCGGGACCCTCCATGGATTAGTGGTTTTCGTAAAAGGAGGGTTCGTGGAGTCGCCACCAATGTTTTACTCAAAACATTGGAAAAAGGGATAAGGCAATTGATTTTATAAATCAACTTTGGCCATTACAACCAGAGTCGGGTAAGGGAGTCGGTTACGCGTGGGGAAGGTGTTAGCACCCCACAGCGCCCCTTTCGGGTTCCCTATGACAGATTATATTCTAAAATAACAGTATAAAATTACTAAATTACCCCTATTTATTATAAGCGATTATAAATTAACTATCTACATGATGACAGTTTAAATATGCACACAGAAAGCAGTAAAAGGAAGGATTTAAGAAGAAACCTCTTGAAGCGTGCTTTTATATATTGAGTAAAACTGGGAAGCTTTTTGGCGTTCCCTCGCTCTACAAGCTCGCTCGCTCTCTCCTATAAAATTTTTGACTATGGAAATCCGGAGGATTTCCCTTCGACTAGGTTCGAATCTCCAAGCTAAGTGCTCGGAATTCCAGAACTTCGTCGGATCGACTCCCAGAGAGATTTCTAGGGCAGAACACTGCTCAAAAACCCCAGAATACTCAAGGAGGGAGTCAAAACTGAGTGTGAAAGTGTGGAATGACGTCCAATTGACGTCATATTTATAGGGAATAGGCGCAATACGGCCTACAGGGGCAATACGGCCGTATTGAAATTTTTGAACTTCAATACGGTCGTATTGAAGTTCAATACGGTCGTATTGAAATTCAGAAATTTCAATGCGCCCGTATTGAGTTCGCTGCGGTTGTATTGAAGTGTCAATACGGTCGTATTGACTTCAGTACGACCGTATTGAAGTGTCAATACGGTCGTATTGACTTCAGTACGGCCGTATTGAAGTTTCAGAAACTTCAATACGCCGTATTGAGTTTCGCTGCGGCCGTATTGAAGCTTCAATACGGCCGTATTAAGTTCAGTACGGCCGTATTGGGCTTTTTCCCTCCACTTCCTTATTTTGAGCTATTCTAAGACCTCTAGACCTACAGAGAACCCTCCTAGGGCCTTCGAGGAGTCCTTCTGGCTGATTATCCTTCAGTCTTCGAGAGTCTTCAAGCTTTATTTCCGACCCGGACAATTTTAGGGGTCTACACAACCCAGTGATTCTTCCCTTCCTTTAGAAGATGTGTCAACCCTCCTATTGACCACTATATCTCCATGTTTCCACTAGATTATTCTAAAATCGTTTGGGACAAGAGAGTGTCGCCACCGGCCCGAAACGGGCTTTCGGCATTCGCGAAGGATGGTTGGACTCGTTTTATTTGTTTGAAAATGTAGATTGCTAGAATGACTTATTCTCAAACTGAGACCTCGTCAAACGAGCAATTTTATTAAAAGGCTCACCAATCCATATTAATCCCAAGCGGGACCCTCCATGGATTAGTGGTTTTCGCAAAAGGAGGGTTCGTGGAGTCGCCACCAATGTTTTACTCAAAACATTGGAAAAAGGGATAAGGCAATTGATTTTTATAAATCAACTTTGGCCATTACAACCAGAGTCGGGTAAGGGAGTCGGTTACGCGTGGGGAAGGTGTTAGCACCCCACGGCGCCCCTTTCGGGTTCCCTATGACAGATTATTTTCAAAAGAACAGTATAAAATTACTAAATTACCCCTATTTATTCTAAACAATTATGAATTGACTATCTACATGATGACAGTTTAAATATGCACACAGAAAGCAGTAAAAGGAAGGATTTAAGAAGAAACCTCTTGAAGCGTGCTTTTATATATTGCAAAGAACTGGGAAGCGTTTTGGCGTTCCCTCGCTCTACAAGCCCACTCCTCGCTCTCCTAGAACAAAATTTTAACTAAGGGAATCAAAAGATTTCCCCTCGACTAGGTTCGATCCTCAAGCAAAATGGCTCGGGGCTCAAGAACTTCGTCGGATCAACTCTCCGAGTGATTTCTAGGGCAGAACACTGCTCAAAAACCCCAGAATACTCAAGGAGAGGGTTGAAACTATCTAAAAAAGTGTGGAATGACGTCCAATTGACGTCATATTTATAGGGAATAGGCGCAGTACGGCCTACAGGGCCAATACGGCCGTATTGAAATTTTTGAACTTCAATACGGTCGTATTGGAGTTCAATACGGTCGTATTGAAAGTCAGAAATTTCAATACGCCCGTATTGAGTTCGCAGCGGTCGTATTGAAGTGTCAATACGGTCGTACTGACTTCAGTATGGCCGTATTGAAGCTTCAATACGGCCGTATTGAGTTCAGTACGGCCGTATTGGGCTTTTTCCCTCCACTTCTTTATTTTGAGCTATTCTAAGACCTCTGGACCTACAGAGAACCCTCCTAGGGCCTTCGAGGAGTCCTTCTGGCTGATTATCCTTCAGTCTTCGAGAGTCTTCAAGCTTTATTTCCGACCCGGACAATTTTAGGGGTCTACAGCTGCCCCCCCTTTACTTAGTCGGACGGCCTTTTGGTATACCGGCTGACAAGTAAAGGAGTTGACCCAATTGTCCGGGTATTGTGCCGACCTTCTGACTTGTAGCGTCTTCCGGTGGGAAAATGTTGAGTAGCCTCTCCAGGTGGGTGCATACCTCGGCGCTTTTGACATCCTCGGTTGCTGAGTTTACCTTCTCCAAGGCCAACTTCACTCGACGCTCGAGCCGGAAGTTGGACATCAACGCGCCTCTGATGACGCTGATGGTTGAGTACCGCCTCTCTAGGCTTAGCTTCACTCTTTGTTCGAGCCGGAAGCTAAGTATCCTTGTGACGACGGTGAGCAGTGTGAGTTTTGCCTCTCCAGGCCTTGCTTTGCTTGTTGCCCAAGCTGGAAGCTGTGAGTACCGTCTCTCCAGGCTTAACTTCACTCTTTGTTCGAGCCGGAAGCTAAGCACCTTTGTGACGACGGTGAGCAGTATGAGTTTTGCCTCTCCAGGCCTTGCTTTGCTTGTTGCCCAAGCTGGAAGCTGTAAGTACCGTCTCTCCAGGCTTAGCTTCACTCTTTGTTCGAGCCGGAAGCTAAGTACCTTTATGACAACGGTAGGCGGTGAGCACCCTTTTTCAGAGATAGCTTCGCTCATTGTCCGAGCCGGAAGCTGCATACCTCCGTGTTTGTGACAACGGGGTAGCGTGAATATCTCCTTTCCAGGGATTTGTGATGATTTTGTCTCCACAGTCCACGATGCTGCTTCGACGGTTGTTTTTTGATTTTGTGCCACTAGGGGCTGGATAACGCAGGGATCCGTCTAGGGGATGTGCAGTTACTCACAGGTTCTTGTGTCCCAACTTTCCATTGCGTAGTTGGTTCCCACTGGGGAATTTCTGATTCCTTTGGGTGCAGACACAAAGATGCTCTTTCTGATGTGAGCGGTGCCTTATGATTGGCTGACGTCCTTTCGACGTTGGTGGAGTATCCCGGTTATCCTTGTTCGGGTGTCTCTTTTGTTTTCTGATTTTGCTGCCTCTGTGTAGGCTGTTATCCACTGGGGGATTTTGTCGTTGATTTTGATTAGCCTCTTCTGTTAGGCGTATCAGCTTGACGTTCAACGATTGGCTGAGAGCCAGATTCCACTTGGGGAATGATTATTGATTTTTTATTTTTTCTCCTTCTGCAGGGATGCCTCTTGAGTAGGCGACTGGGGATTTGGGGATCTTATGTATCCCAGAGTATTATTTAGGAAGCCTCTACAGGCTTAGCCTCACTCGACACTTGAGTTGGAGAGCTATCTTCACTGAGGAAGTTTAAGTCCTTTGACTTGGATATTCTGCTTGGGTGATCGTACTTCCATTGGGAATGTCGTCGATCTTGCTTTGATAGCTCTTGCTGGGGATTTTGAGTCCAAGAGCGTGAGTTGAGGTTTCTCTGGGGAGTATTATTTCTGCGAGCCTCTCCAGGCTCAGTTATTCTTTGAGATGTGGGGGATGAGGAGTATTGTTTCGGCAAGCCTCTCCAGGCTCAGTTATTCTGAGAGTATTCTTTCGGCAAGCCTCTCCAGGCTCAATTATTCTGTATGATGCTGCTGATTTTCTGAATCTTTGTATTCTGCTTGCTGCTGTCATACACAAGCAATTTTCTATTTTTCTATTTTATGTAGTTGCCTCATGATAAGGTCTTTGAATGTGCAACTAATATGTGTGTGATGCACAAATGCAATACAATTTTTATTTTTGTTCATTTATTTAGAAAAGTGGGTGGCTCTCCCTATCCTCTTCTTCTTGGAGGACTTTCTGTCATTGACGCGAGGGAGTATTTTTGTGAGCCTTTATGCAGGAGATTATGGATTTTACAGGAACCCCTCCAATTTTCTTTTATTGACCGATTATTAAGAGTTTCGTACAATTTTTAGAAACATCAATTTTAAAGGCATAATCACATGGTCAAGAGAGAAAAGAAACAAATGGATATTTTATTGATATTTACAAATGTTTATACAGAAAGATTTACAAAGGGAACTTCTGAAGAATGGCTGGCCAAGGTAGGCTATACATTTTTGGCTTAAACAATTATATCTGTAATTGTCGCTTTTCTCGTTCCCCTAATCGTTTTGGGTGAGATGCCTGAGCCAGGAGTGTAGATACTGCAAGACGCTTGCTTCTAGAAGATTATCACTTGAACCGCCTTTCGGTTTTCGGTTCAAGTGATCGTTGCTTGCTTTACTTTTTGCATCTTATTCTTTTGCCCCTAATTTTTGCCTAGGACGTGTCCTAGCGGGGATAATTTTGCCTTTGTTTTGCCTAGTACCCTTGTACTGGCGGGCTTTTTGTTTTGCCCTAACTTTTGCCTAGGATGCCCTTTTTGGGTTTTCATCCTAGCGGGCTGATGCAAGCAACGTCTTCAAGCATAATACTTCTTTACCACGTCAGCGTTGACTGGGTATCGAAGTTCTTCTCCGTCCATGTCTGTGAGAATCAATGATCCTCCGGAGAAGGCTCGCTTTACCACGTATGGTCCTTCGTAATTTGGGGCCCACTTTCCGATTTTGTCCTTTTGAGCCGGTAGCAATTTCTTCATCACTAGCTCTCCCTCATGGTAGACTCGAGGATGGACTTTCTTGTCAAAAGCCTTTTTGATCTTCCTTTGGTAGGCTTGACCATGGCATACGGCGTTCAGTCGTTTTTCTTCGATAAGGTTCAATTGGTTGTATCGACTTTGAACCCATTCTGCCTCGGAAAGTTTTGCTTCCATGATTACTCTCAGAGACGGTATCTCGACTTCAACCGGCAGAACTGCCTCCATTCCATAAACAAGGGAGAATGGAGTAGCTCCTGTGGATGTACGTACTGAAGTCCTATAACCATGGAGAGCGAAGGGTAGCATCTCATGCCAGTCTTTGAATGAGACAACCATCTTTTGTACTATCTTCTTGATATTCTTATTGGCTGCCTCGACTGCCCCATTCATCTTTGGTCGATATGGGGAAGAGTTATGGTGCTGGATTTTGAACTCTTTGCACAGCTCTTCCACCATCTTATTGTTCAAATTGGATCCATTATCAGTGATGATTTTATCGGGAATACCGTATCTGCATATGATATTCTTTCTGATGAAGGATGTTACCACCTTTCGGGTCACATGAGCATACGATGCCGCTTCTACCCATTTGGTGAAATAGTCAATGGCCACAAGGATGAACCTATGTCCATTGGATGCCTTTGGCTCGATGGGTCCAATAACATCCATGCCCCACATTGCAAATGGCCATGGTGAAGCCAGAACATTGAGTGGCGTTGGTGGGACATGAATATTGTCGGCATATGCTTGACACTTGTGGCATTTCCGGACATATTGGTAACAATCCTTTTCAATGGTCGACCAATAATATCCTGCTCTGAGGATTTTCTTAGCCATTGCAGGCCCGGGAATATGGGTACCAAAAACCCCCTCATGTATTTCTTTGATTATATTTTGAGCTTCGACTTGGTCTATACATCTCAACAAGACCGAGTCATAATTCTTTTTGTAGAGGGTTTCTCCAATCAACAGAAATCCCATGGCCCTTCTTCGGATATGCTTTTTATCATTATCGCTGGCCATATCAGGATATTCCCCTTTTGACAGATATTGTTTGATGTCATGGAACCATGGATGATCGTCAACAGCTTCATCTATCAGTAGGCAAAACGCTTGCTTATCGTGCCGCCGGATATTGATGATGGGCATTTCATGCTCCTTATCCAAGGCAAACATCGATGATAGTGTAGCAAGGGCGTCAGCGAACTGATTCTCCTCCCTTGGAATGTATTCAAAGATGACACTTTGGAAGAATTGTGTCAAATCTTTGATATGCTCAACATATGGTATCAGTTTAGGATTTCGGACTTCCCAGTCTCCTCGTAGCTGATGGATGACTAAAGCCGAATCTCCAAATACTTTGAGTTTGAGGATACCATTATTGATAGCCGCTTGGATTCCTAACGCGCAAGCCTCGTATTCGGCCATATTATTTGTACAGTCGAAATTGAGTCTTGCTGTTAGAGGGATATGCTTTCCTTGTGGGGAGATTAACACTGTCCCGATCCCCTGTCCAAGCATGTTGGAGGCTCCATCAAAATACATGGTCCACGCATCGTCCTTAGGATCTTCATGTTGTATACTCATTACATGTTCATCGGGGAAATCATCCTGAAGGGATTGATAGTCATTGGTCGGCCCGTGTGCTAGGTAATCAGCTAAGGTACTACCCTTGATGGCCTTTTGTGTGACATGTATGATGTCAAATTCTGATAATTGCACTTGCCATCGGGCAATCTTCCCAGTGATTATTGGTTTGTCGAACACGTACTTAATTGGGTCCATTTTGGAAACCAACCAAGTAGTATGCCTTATCATGTACTGCCTGAGCCTTTGTGTTGCCCACGCTAACGCACAGCAAGTCTTTTCTAATGGCGTGTAGCGGGTTTCATAATCAAGGAACTTTTTGCTCAGGTAGTAGATGGCTTGTTCTTTCTTTCCAGTTTCGTCCTGTTGCCCTAGCACGGCTCCCATGGACTCATCAAGCACTGTTAGATAGAGGATTAATGGCCTTCCCTCGACAGGCGGCACCAATACTGGTGGATTGGCCAAGCACTGTTTGATCTTGTCAAAAGCTCGTTGACAATTCTCATCCCAAGTTTCGGAATGATTCTTGCGCAACAGCTTGAATATTGGTTTGCACGTGTCAGTCAACTGTGCGATGAACCTTGCGACGTAGTTCACCCTGCCGAGGAATCCTCTAATTTCTTTCTCAGTTTTAGGAGGAGGCATTTCCATTATTGCCTTTACTTTATCGGGGTCCACCTCTATGCCTTTTTCACTGACGATGAACCCAAGAAGCTTACCCGACCGAACTCCGAAAGTACACTTAGCTGGGTTTAGCTTAAGCTGATACTTACGAAGCCGATTGAATAATTTTCTCAAATATTGGATGTGGTCCATTTCGT
The DNA here is from genome assembly GCF_000230855.2 of Cajanus cajan. Classification (NCBI taxonomy): domain Eukaryota; kingdom Viridiplantae; phylum Streptophyta; class Magnoliopsida; order Fabales; family Fabaceae; genus Cajanus; species Cajanus cajan. Next base: position 10,032,621 of record NC_138526.1, on the reverse strand, counting down.
CTTTCGACTTTGCGATCATGTCATCCACGTATACTTCAATTTCTTTGTGGATCATATCGTGGAATAGAGTCACCATCGCTCGTTGGTAGGTGGCACCCGCATTTTTAAGTCCAAAGGGCATCACCCTGTAGCAGAAAGTTCCCCAGGGTGTAATGAAAGAAGTTTTCTCGCGGTCTTCTATATTCATCTTGATTTGATTATACCCCGAGTATCCATCCATGAAGGAATAGAGTGTGTTTGTGGCGGTGTGATCCACGAGTGTATCAATATGTGGCAAGGGAAAATCGTCCTTTGGACTGGCACGATTCAAATCCCTATAATCAACACACACTCTAACTTTCCCATTCTTTTTGACGACTGGCACAATGTTAGCCAGCCATTCGGGATACTGGGATACAACCAAAAATCCCGCGTCCAATTGTTTTTCCACCTCCTCCTTAATTTTTAAGGACCATTCGGGCTTGATTCGTCGAAGCTTTTGCTTAATAGGTCGAAACCCCTCTTTTAAGGGCAACTTGTGTTCGACAATGTTGGAGTCCAACCCGGGCATATCATGGTACGACCATGCAAATACGTCCTTGTATTCCCTCAATAATTGAATTAATTGCGTTTTTATTCCATCACTGATACGGGTCCCAATGTTGACCTCTTTCAATTCTTGACCTTGCCCCAAATTCACGGTCTCCAATTCTTCTTGATTCGGTTGGAGTAGACGAGCTTCTTGATCTAGCAGTCTTTGCAGATCCGGAGAGATGGTCTCCTCATCACTGTCCAACTCAACCCATTCACCCTCGGCTTTCGGATCCCGGACAGAGCGAGCAATCACAGACATAATTATTTATTGGTTCTGTTTAGGTTTAGAGTTTATTAATATTAATGAGAGAGAGAGAATAGAACAAAATGAGAGAATAATGTGTGAAAAATGCCTTTTTATTGATATATGAGTGTAAAATTGTACAAAACCCTTTATTTACATGAAAAGGTTCTCATGATTTCGGGTACTAATCATGAGTCCCTAAAAAAAATGTGGAGGGGCCCTATCATGGCTTGCCCTTCTCTCTACTCCTGCTGCGGTAGAGGATTCTTGCTCACGTCGGGCGCCGTCGAATCGAAAGTGACCCACCCAGCGTCGATAAGGTCTTGGACCTTATACTTGAGAGCTCGGCAGTTCTCCGTTGAATGCCCTTGTGCCCCCGAGTGGTATAGACATTTGTCTTGTGGATTGTACCAATCGGGGTAGGGTGGATTCACCTTCTTTGGTGGAATGTAAGCTATAAGACGCGCCTCTACTAGCTTCGGCAGGAGATCGCTATAAGTGGTCGGAAGTCTATCAAACTTCTTCACAGAGTTGTTTTGCGATTTGCCTGACTTCGAAGCGGAAGAAGACGGAGCAATGGTTACAGCGTTGACTCCTCCTTCCTTCTTCTTCCCAAAGACCTTCTTAGCTTCATATGATTGGGAAGGCTTAGCCAGCTTCCCACTTTTAAGTCCTTGTTCCACCCTTTCTCCTATGGTGATGATGTCCGAGAAGAGTGTCGTTGTGTTCCCTATCATCTTATCGTAATAGGGACCAGTCAACGAGTTGATGAATAAGGACACCGTCTCCTTATCCGACAGCGGGGGCTCTATCTGTGCCGCCAACTCCCTCCAACGTTGGGCGTACGCCTTGAAGGATTCATCGTTCTTTTTACTCAAGGCTTGAAGATCAGACCTATCGGGTGTTAGGTCGATGTTGTATTTGTAGCGCTTGAGGAAGGCGTCGGCCAACTGCCTCCATGTGTGTACTAGATTTCCATCTAGCTGCATATACCAGTTGAGTGCAGTTTCAGCTAAGCTCTCTTGAAAGCAGTGGATCAAGAGCTTTTCATTTGTGGCATATGCAGCCATCTTGCGACAGTACATGGTGAGATGACTTTTAGGGCAAGTCGATCCCACGTACTTTGGGAAATCTGGCACTTTAAATTTAGGAGGGAATTGAATGTCCCTCACTAAACACATGTCGGCGGCATCCTTAATGTCAAAGTCGTGCCCCTCCATAGCCCTTAGCCGATCCTCGAGGGCATGGAATTGTTCCTTTGATACCTCGGGCTCTTTTATTATAATTCCTGCCCCAAGGGGTACGGCGTTTGGAGGATCTTTTTCATGCTCTTCCTCCTCTCCCTCATGATGGGACCCATGATCACTATGATGAGATTCATGGATGTTGTGATGACGCATGAGTTCCATCATTTGCGCCATTTGCTCTTTAAGTTGTGAAAGCTCGGTTGTGAGCTTCTTGTTTTGCTCCTCCAATGCTTCCATTTTCTTGATTTTCCGTGCGCGCGTAAGGACAGAGAGATGACCAGCCACTTTCTAAAATGAATGTTTAGTTAGTTTATTTTATGGAATGAATACACTCTTTAACATGAGCTTGATAAACCTCCATCTTTAAGGCGTTGCCTTTTTAAGACGGAAGTTTACCACCCTTCTTTATCTATGATTTCTCCCCAACGGAGAATCTCTATAGTCATGGGTCTCTTTCACTCATGTCAAGAGGTATTGGTGACCCTAAAATGTATGTTTTTATGAGGATGCATGATGTCTTATTGGTAATGATGTACATGCTCCTCACTTTTGTTATATTTTCGCACATGGTCTTTCCTCTCATGTCATGGTTTTTTATGCATGGGGATTATTTTTAGACCTTATCACGAGGTTATTTATTAATGCACAAACAATTGCACATAAACATTTACACAAACAATTCACTCATCCACGAACAGTCACGAGCGAATCACGAGGTAGGGGTATCCTGCAGAAATGGTGCATATTCAAGGTAGGTTCTAACTGTTCTCACCAGTCCAAGGCCCCCAAGGTGCCCCCATTATAGGGACCCAATTCCTCTCGTCGTAGGTCGATGGAAAGTTCCAACGCACCGTCGGACTCAAGTTCATGGTTATCACCTTGAGTGATGTTTTCCGACAACGGTCTACGGGCACCTATAGACCCATTCGACAACCGGCCGTACTAACATCCACTCCCTATGGTTAATCACTCATGCCCCCGGGTATAGAGGGAACTGTTGTGTGCAAAGGTTTGTGTGCAGTTTTTATTTCAAACAATTGCGGAATTTAAAAATACAACAGTTATTAAAGCCAAATAGATAAACATGTTATCATACAAGTGAGGGGTAATAAAGTAATTTTAACTATTATTTGTTAAAAATAATCTGTCACTAAATGGGACTGACTCTCGAGGCTTCCCCAGTGGAGTCGCCATCTGTCGCCACCGGCCCGAAACGGGCTTTCGGCATTCGCGAAGGATGGTTGGACTCGTTTTATTTGTTTGAAAATGTAGATTGCTAGAATGACTTATTCTCAAACTGAGACCTCGTCAAACGAGCAATTTTATTAAAAGGCTCACCAATCCATATTAATCCCAAGCGGGACCCTCCATGGATTAGTGGTTTTCGCAAAAGGAGGGTTCGTGGAGTCGCCACCAATGTTTTACTCAAAACATTGGAAAAAGGGATAAGGCAATTGATTTTTATAAATCAACTTTGGCCATTACAACCAGAGTCGGGTAAGGGAGTCGGTTACGCGTGGGGAAGGTGTTAGCACCCCACGGCGCCCCTTTCGGGTTCCCTATGACAGATTATTTTCAAAAGAACAGTATAAAATTACTAAATTACCCCTATTTATTCTAAACAATTATGAATTGACTATCTACATGATGACAGTTTAAATATGCACACAGAAAGCAGTAAAAGGAAGGATTTAAGAAGAAACCTCTTGAAGCGTGCTTTTATATATTGCAAAGAACTGGGAAGCGTTTTGGCGTTCCCTCGCTCTACAAGCCCACTCCTCGCTCTCCTAGAACAAAATTTTAACTAAGGGAATCAAAAGATTTCCCCTCGACTAGGTTCGATCCTCAAGCAAAATGGCTCGGGGCTCAAGAACTTCGTCGGATCAACTCTCCGAGTGATTTCTAGGGCAGAACACTGCTCAAAAACCCCAGAATACTCAAGGAGAGGGTTGAAACTATCTAAAAAAGTGTGGAATGACGTCCAATTGACGTCATATTTATAGGGAATAGGCGCAGTACGGCCTACAGGGCCAATACGGCCGTATTGAAATTTTTGAACTTCAATACGGTCGTATTGGAGTTCAATACGGTCGTATTGAAAGTCAGAAATTTCAATACGCCCGTATTGAGTTCGCAGCGGTCGTATTGAAGTGTCAATACGGTCGTACTGACTTCAGTATGGCCGTATTGAAGCTTCAATACGGCCGTATTGAGTTCAGTACGGCCGTATTGGGCTTTTTCCCTCCACTTCTTTATTTTGAGCTATTCTAAGACCTCTGGACCTACAGAGAACCCTCCTAGGGCCTTCGAGGAGTCCTTCTGGCTGATTATCCTTCAGTCTTCGAGAGTCTTCAAGCTTTATTTCCGACCCGGACAATTTTAGGGGTCTACAGAGAGAAAAGAAGGGAAAAGAATATTTTTTGTTCGAAAGTTTGTGTTTTAGAGGGGATTATTATTAATTTTAAAAATGGATTTTGTAAGAATGGCTGGCCAAGGTAGGCTTATGTGTTTAGGCTTGTTTGATTAAACACTTATGAAGTTAATAAAATCTTGTTTATTGACGTTGTGATTTTGACAACTTAGATAGCTCCCCTTGAACCTTTCTTTTTTGAATTCGGCTCATGGTACCATCATGGATTTCTTTTGTTTTTTGATTGTCCTTATTTTTGCCTAAAACACCCTTTTGTGGCGTTTTAGCGGACTTTTGTTTTTGTTCATTTTTGCAACCCTAACTTTTGCCTAGGTCACCCTTTCGTGGGATTCCTAGCGGGTCTTTTGCTCTTATTTTTGCGCAGCCCCCTTTTTGGGTTTCCTGCCGAGCTTCTTTTATTTTAAAGGATTTCTTTTTATCCATGATGGCACTTGTTGAGGCCAAGGGAAGGTGCTCCAAGTTGTCACACACACTTCCACATAAAAATGATGTGGGTTTATTGTTATTAAGACAATTTTAACCTCATTCATGTTTATTCAAATAGGGTTAAAAATAATGCGGTTTAGAAATTTATTATAAGCAAGAAGAGAAGCAGTAAGAAATGATAAAGAATGATTTTATTATAATCATAATGGAAACATGTGCCCTATCGAGGCTCGGGGGTCGGGCTGTCCCCGAGGAGTAATCTCTAATAGTCATCAGGTCTATACATCCCTATCGGAAGGAGAAGAGCACTTGATGACGACGACCGGCCTTGACGCTTGTGAACCGGCCTTCCTAAAGATCTGGCTTAAAGAACGTCGAGAAGGATCTTGGTTCCTCTTCGTCCTTTGATCTTTATTAGGGTTGTATCCTAACCCTTGTTTCCCCGGATTATCCTTGATAATAGGTAGCTCGGGAATTCCTTGGGAATCTTTGCCAAGTCCTTGTCCCGGCAAGTATCCGTTCTTGGTGAGCATGTAGGCTACCGTCTTCATTTCTCGGGGAAACGTTTCAACATTGGCACTTTCCAATGCTTGGAAGGCGGTCTCTAGATTTTCCTCCTCGGATTCTTTATTTTCCTTTCCTTTATTCTTGGGAGCTTTTATCATGAAGATCATTGGGAGTGTAGATCCTGCCACTCCTAGTCATGCCCTCAAGTCCAGCGATGTTAGAGAAATCGTTGTCGGCAGAAAAATGGATGTCGTATATCCATGGCACAGCCTTATTTGATTCGTAGGGAAAAGGCCTTGGAGTAGTGATCCTTAACGGTGTCGGACCTTCCCCTTTGTTCGTCTTGATTACCAACAACGAAGTTGTCGTGTGCTCGCTTGGCGCAGTTGTTGGTTTGCATTTGATAACAAATGGCGTGCGATCCACTCTTTGATTATACGCATCGATTAATTCTTTCTTTTTATTAATGTTTATTATTAAATTACTTGGAGAGATGTATGCAAATGAATGACTATGAAATGCAAAGGCAATTGAGAGATTTCATAAATCAAAAACTTGATTTCATTGATCATAGAAAGTGTACAACTTATCATACAATGCTTTGAAGCAATTTTTTACAATATGAGAAAAGCCGATAAAAACCCACAGGCGGGTTCATTTTTCTTCTCCATTCATCTTCGGCTTCCTCTACATGGCGGGCCATTGCTTCGACTTGCGTATGGACTGCTTGGCTCATATCATCACTGATCTTTTGAGCGTCCTTCGCCTTTTGATTATGGTAGTTGATCATGGCCTGCAGTTCATTAAGTTCGTCTTCGGCTCGATCCTTCTCCTCCCGGAGTCTAGCCATCTGTGCGAGTCCCTCTCTTTCCTTTTTGCGGAAATCGGAAAGGCTTGCTGTTTGTTGTTGAGCAACTTCCCGCCATTGTTGTGCGTCAGATCGAGTCAAGAGCAGATCGTCTTGCATGTCCTTTGTCAACTGTGTCTGCCTTGCATGCTCGGCTTCAAGGTGTGCTATCTTTGTGTTGACTTCTAGGAGTTGACTACTCGGTTCAACCTTTGGCATTTTGGATGCCCGAGTAGCCTCCTCATTGAGGTTAGCACACTCATCCTTGAGCCGCTCTATCTCGTGGTCTTTCTTCTTGCATTGCCTTTGTAGACCATCGATGACGAAACTGGATTCTTCATTTTTCTCTTCAAGAACTCTCATTTGAGCTCCCATAATTTCCAGCTTCTTGGTCAAGGCGTCGACTTGTTCTTGCATTAACCTCCTTGTGGTTGCGGTTGCGCAAGAGGTGGATGGTTGAGACACCCCCCTCTCGCTCCTCCATATCTCATAGTCGGTGGAGGCGGATACCCGAGGCTTTCCAAGCTCTCGATCTCCCTCATAGATTGGTTTCTCCCACGCTCTAATGACAGCGTGCATATCCCTCTGATGCTCGGAATCAAAGGAGAAACACAACCCTCCAAGCTCCTCTTTAGTAGGAATAATTTGAGTCCTCATTAGTTGTCTCATAACCAATCTAGGTGAGTAGGCTATGCAACCTCTGAGGCCCATCAATGGTATGCTTGGATAACTGCCGCATCTTGTCAATACATTACTTGGACGGAACCAAGGACAAACCCACGTGAAGTGCTCAATACTCCACTGTTCCATCTCTTCCTTCCACTCGGAAGCATATCGGCGGCGTACGGGGATCTTCGAAAAACTCGTCAACGGATCGGGCAAGGTCCCCATGTGACTAGAGGCATAGAAGTGTGTGATGCCCCACACATACAACAAGGAGGTGCAGCATCGGATAGTCTTCCCTTGCTTCTGTTGAGATAGGTTGACAGAAAGCAAGGTGTCGGCAAGAATGGTAGGCACGGGACTCTTCATTGTCGCCACCGGCCCGAAACGGGCTTTCGGCATTCGCGAAGGATGGTTGGACTCCTTTATTTGTTTAAAAATATGGATTGTTAGAATGACTTATTCTCAAACTGAGACCTTGTCAAACGAGCAATTTTATTAAAAGGCTCACCAATCCATGTTAATCCCAAGCGGGACCCTCCATGGATTAGCGATTTTCATAAAAAGGAAGGGTTCATGGAGTCGCCACCAATGTTTTACTCAAAACATTGGAAAAAGAAGTTTAAGGCAATCGATTCAAAAATCGACTTCGGCCATGACAACCAGAGTCGGGTAAGGGAGTCGGTTATGCGTGGGGAAGGTGTTAGCACCCCACAGCGCCCCTTTCGGGTTCCCTATGACAGATTATTTCTAAAAATAATAGTGCAAAATTACTAAATTACCCCTATTTATTCTAAACAATTATAACTTAACTATCTACATGATGACAGTTAAATATACACACAGAAAGCAGTAAAAGGAAGGTCTTAAGAAGAAACCTTTGAAGCGTGCTTTTATATTCAAGTAAAACTGGGAAGCTTTTTGGCGTTCCCTCGCTCTACAAGCTCGCTCGCTCCTTCCTAAAAAATAATTTTTACTATGGAAATCTAAAAGATTTCCCTTCGACTAAGTTCGAATCTCCAAGCTAAATGCTCGGAATTCCAGAACTTCGTCGGATCGACTCCCAGAGAGATTTCTAGGGCAGAACACTGCTCAAAAACCCCAGAATACTCAAGGAGGGAGTCAAAACTGTGTGGAAAAGTGTGGAATGACGTCCAAATGACGTCTTATTTATAGGGAACAGGCGCAATACGGGCCCTGGAGTCAATACGGCCCGTATTGAAGTTTTGAACTACAATACGGCCGTATTGAATTCAGTACGACCGTATTGAAGTTCAAGAAACCTCAATACAGCCGTATTGAGTTCAGTGCGGCCGTATTGAAGTTCAAGAAACCTCAATACGGCCGTATTGAGTTCAGTGCGGCCGTATTGTAGTTCAAAATGTTCAATACGGCCGTACTGAACTTTTGGGAGGCCGTATTGGGCTTCATTCCCTCCACTTCCTTATTTTGAGCTATTACAAGACCTCTAGACCTACAGAGAATCCTCCTAGGGCCTTCCATGAGTCCTTCTGGCTGACTTTCCTTCAGTCCTCAAGAGTCTTCAAGCTTTATTTCCGACCCGGACAATTTTAGGGGTCTACAGCTGCCCCCCCTTTACTTAGTCGGACGACCTTTTAGTGTACCGGCTGACAAGTAAAGGAGTTGACCCAATTGTCCGGGGAATAAGCCATCCTTCCGACTTGTAGTGTCTTCCGGTGGAAAATTGTTGAGTAGCCTCTCCAGGTTGAGTATTAGTCGTCGCCTCTCCAGGCTCATTGCATACCTCGGTGCTCTCGACAACTGGGTAGCTGAGTACCGCCTCTCCAGGCTTGTGCATACCTCGGTGCTCTCGACAACTGGGTAGCTGAGTACCGCCTCTCCAGGCTTGTGCATACCTCGGTGTTCTCGACAACTGGGTAGCTGAGTATTGCCTCTCCAGGCTTGTGCATACCTCGGTGCTCTCGACAACTGGGTAGCTGAGTACCGCCTCTCCAGGCTTGTGCATACCTCGGTGCTCTCGACAATTGGGTAGCTGAGTAGCGCCTCTCCAGGCTTGTGCATACCTCGGTGCTCTCGACAACTGGGTAGCTGAGTACCGCCTCTCCAGGCTTGTGCATACCTCGGTGCTCTCGACAACTGGGTAGCTGAGTAGCGCCTCCCCAGGCTTGTGCATACCTCGGTGCTCTCGACTACTGGGTAGCTGAGTATTGCCTCTCCAGGCTTGTGCATACCTCGGTGCTCTCGACAACTGGGTAGCTGAGTACCGCCTCTCCAGGCTTGTGCATACCTCGGTGCTCTCGACAACTGGGTAGCTGAGTAGCGCCTCTCTTGTGCATACCTCGGTGCTCTCGACAACTGGGTAGCTGAGTACCGCCTCTCCAGGCTTGTGCATACCTCGGTGCTTTCGACAACTGGGTAGCTGAGTAGCGCCTCTCCAGGCTTGTGCATACCTCGGTGCTCTCGACAACTGGGTAGCTGAGTACCGCCTCTCCAGGCTTGTGCATACCTCGGTGCTCTCGACAACTGGGTAGCTGAGTATTGCCTCTTAGGCTTTGAGATGATTTTGTCTCCACAGTCCATGATGCTGCTTCGACGGTTTGATTTTGATTTTGGTGTCGCTGAGGGCTGGATAACGCAGGGATCCGTCTAGGGGATGTGCAGTCATTCATAGGTTCTTGTGCCCCAACTTGCATTTGCATAGTTGGTACCCATGGGGAATTTCTGACTCCTTGGGGTGTAGACACAGATGCTCTTCTTGAATTGAGCGATGCCTTATGTTTGGCTGACGTCCTTTGACGTTGGTGGAGTATCCCGGTTATCCTTATTCGGGTGTCTCTTTGATTTTCTGATTTTGTAGCCTCTGTGTAGGCTATTATCCACTGGGGGATCTGGATGTTGATTTTGATTAGCCTCTTCTGTTAGGCATATCATCTTGATGTTCAATGATTGGCTGAAAAGCCAAATTCCGCTTGGGGAATTGTTATTGATCTTTTGGATTTTTGCTTTTTGTAGGAATGCCTCTGTGTAGGCGACTGGGGATTTGAAGTTCTTATGTATCCCAGAGTATTATTTAGAAAGCCTCTTCAGGCTTAGCTTCACTCTTCGTTTGAGTTGGAAAGCTATCTTCCACTGAGGAAGTTTAGGTCCTTTGACTTGGATATTTTGTTTGGATCATGCTTCCGTTGGGGAATTTCGATGATCTGGTTTGGATAGCTTTCTCTGGGAAATTTGGTCCAAGAGTGAAAGCTAAAATATCTCTGGGGAGTATTATTTCGGCAAGCCTCTCCAGGCTCAATTATTCTGTATGATGAATTGGTTTTTTGTTCAGCCCGAGAATGCGAGCTGAGACGTCTTTTGGAGAGTATTATTTCGGCAAGCCTCTCCAGGCTTAATTATTTTGTGGGAGTATTATTTCAGCAAGCCTCTCCAGGCTCAGTTATTCTGTGGGAGTATTATTTCGGCAAGCCTCTCCAGGCTCAATTATTCTGTGGGAGTATTATTTCGGCAAGCCTCTCCAGGCTCAGTTATTCTGTATGAGTATTATTTCGGCAAGCCTCTCCAGGCTCAGTTATTCTGTACGATGAGTTGCTTTTCTTGTTTAGCCCAAGAATGCAAGCTGAGATGTCTTTTGGAGAGTATTATTTTGGCAAGCCTCTCCAGGCTCAGTTATTCTGTATAATTTGTTGGATTTTCTGTATTTTTCCTTTTTGTTGATTTTGGCTTTTTCTGTGTTTTTGCCTTTTTTGTTGATTTTGGCTTTTTCTGTGTTTTTGCCTTTTTTGTTGATTTCGGCTTTTTCTATATTTTTTGTTGATTTTGGCTTTTTCTGTATTTTTGCCTTTTTTGTTGGTTTTGGCTTTTTCTGTACAGAAATGTCTCTGAGGAGTATTATTTTGGCAAGCCTCTTCAGGCTCAGTTATTCTGAGAGAGTATTATTTCGCCGAGCCTCTCCAGGCTCAATTATTCTGAGAGAGTATTATTTCGGCGAGCCTCTCCAGGCTCAGTTATTCTGAGAGAGTATTATTTCGGCGAGCCTCTCCAGGCTCAGTTATTCTGAGAGAGTATTATTTCGGCAAGCCTCTCCAGGCTCAATTATTCTGAGAGAGTATTATTTCGGCAAGCCTCTCCAGGCTCAATTATTCTGTACGTTTTATTGATTTTCTGAATTTCTGCATTTTGTTTGCTGCTGTCATACACAAGCAATTTTTCTATTTTTTCTATTTTATGCGACTGCCTCATGATGAGGTCTTTGAATGTGCAATTAATGTGCGTGATGCACAAAATGCAAGTTTAATTATTTTATTAATTTGTTTTTTTTAGAAAAAATGAATGGCTCCCCCTATCCTCTTCTTCTTGGAGGAATTTTTGTCATTGACGTGAGGGAGGATTTCTGTTATTGCCAATACGGCCGTTATTCATTTCAGTATGCCCGTATTGAATTGAAAATTTGTTCATAACCCTAATTTTGGTACGGGCGTACTGAACATGATACGGGCGTATTGTTTTTCTAAATTTTTTTTTTTTTTTTTTTTTGATAAACAGAGAATAAGTGATCTTCCAGTACACCTATCATCTGTATGCATGTATGCGGTATGATGCACCTAATTCTATTTGATTCATTTTTCAAAAGAATTAACCGATGCGTTTTTGGATTTTGCCATTCCTCCAGACGGGCTGTGTGCTGCCGATTTCTGTAACCGAGGAATGATGCATGTTATATTGAGATTTGGTGTCATCAACCAAATGATTTTCCTTTCCTTTAGAAGATGTGTCAACCCTCCTATTGACTACTATATCTCCATGTTTCCACTAGATTATTCAAAAATCGTTTGGGACAAGAGAGAAAAGAAGGAAAGGATATTTTTTTCGAAAGTTTGTGTTTTAGAGGGGATTATTTATTTTTTGAAAAATGGATTTTGTAAGAATGGCTTGGCCAATGGTAGGCTTAAGTGTTTAGGCTTGTTTGATTAAACACTTATGAAGTTAAGCACGTCTTGGTTATTAACATTTGTGATTTGACAACTTGGATAGCTTTTCTTGAGCCCCTTTGTTGAATTCAATTGGTGGTACCATCATGGATTTATTCTATTTTTCGATTGCCCTAACTTTTGCCTAAAACACCCATTTGTGGAGTTTTAGCGGGCTTTTGTTTTTGTTCATTATTTTGTAACCCTAATTTTTGCCTAGGTCACCCTTTTGTGGGATTCCTAGCGGGTCTCTTGCTTTTATTTTTGCGCAGTCCCCTTTTTGGGTTTCCTGCCGAGCTTTTTGTTTTTTAGGATTTTTGTCCTGAATGGAATTCTTTTTATCCATGACGGTACTTATTGAGGCCAAGGAAAGGTGCTCCAAGTTGTCACACACTTCCACATAAAAAAGATGCGGGTTTATTTTTATTAAGACGATTTTAACCTCATTCATGCTTATTCAAACAGGGTTAAAAATAATGTGGTCTAGAGATTTATTGCAAGCAAGAAAAGAAGTAATAAGAAAGAATAAAGAATGATTTTATTATAATCATAGTGGAAACATGTGCCCTATCGAGGCTCGGGGGTCGGGCTGTCCCCGAGGAGTAATCTCTAATAGTCATCAGGTTTACACATCCCTATCGGAAGGAGGAGAGCACTTGATGACGACGACCGGCCTTGATGCTTGTGAACCGGCCTTCCTAAAGATCTGGCTTAAAGAACGTCGAGAAGGATCTTGATTCCTCTTCGTTCTTTGATCTTTAACAGGGTTGTATCCTAACCCTTGTTTCCCCGGATTATCCTTGATGATGGGTAGCTCCGGAACTCCTTGGGAGTCCTTGCCAAGTCCTTGTCCCGGCAAGTATCCATTCTTGGTGAGCATATGGGCTACCTTCTTCATTTCTCGGGGAAATGTCTCAACATTGGCGATCTCCAATGCTTGGAAGGCGGTTTCTAAAGCTTCCTCTGCTGCATCCACATAAGGTATGTTGGATGGCTTGCTGATGAGTATGTCATCTTCAGCTTGTACAGTCACCAGTTTGTCACCCACTATGAACTTGACTTTCTGGTGGAGCGTAGAGGGTACAGCTTTCGCATCATGAATCCAAGGTCGGCCAAGGAGACAGCTGTATGCCGGAGTAATGTCCATTACTTGAAATTCGACGTTGAAGATAGTGGGTCCAATTTGGATTGGAAGATTGATTTCTCCCACTACTTCTCTTTTAGATCCGTCGAAAGCTCGAACGATCATGTTGCTCGGGCGCATTTGGACTCCCTTGATTGCCACTTGATCGAGCGTTCTTTTTGGCATCACGTTCAAGGAAGATCCATTATCTACCAAGACTTTAGCGATGTGATATTCCTTGCACTTTACAGAGATGTGCAAGGGCTTGTTGTGGTTCGGTCCCTCAGCGGGGATCTCTTCATCGGTGAAAGTGAGGTGATCATTAGTCGTGATGTGACTAACAATCCCCTCAAATTTGTCTTGGGAGATAGTGTGCGACACATATGCCTCGTTCAAGACTTTCAACAGAGCTTGTCGATGCGGTTCGGAGCATAGGATCAACGACAACAGAGTTATCTTTGCTGGCGTCTTATGAAGTTGATCCATGATGGAGTACTCGCTCTGTCGGATAAACTTTAACAGCTCATCAGTCTCCTCCTCGGATTCTTTGTTTTCCTCGGTTTTCTCTTCTTTTTCTTTCCCTTTATTCTTGGGAGCTTTATCATGAAGATCTTCGGGAGTGTAGATCCTGCCACTCCTAGTCATGCCCCCAAGTCCAGCGATGTTGGAAATATCGCTGTCGCAGAAGAATGGATGTCGTATATCCATGGCACAGCCTTATTTGATTCGTAGGGAAAAGGCCTTGGAGCGATGATCCTTAACGGCGTTGGACCTTCCCCTTTGTTTGTGTTGATTACCAACAACGGAGTTGACGTATGCTCGCTTGGCGCGGTTGTTGGCTTACACTTAATAACAAACGGCGTGCGATCCATCTTGAACATACGCATCGATTAATTCTTTCTTTTTATTAATGTTTATTAATGAATTACTAGGAGGGATGTATGAAATGCAAATCTAGATCCCTCCATGATCTTTGATAAGAATGCATGATATGAGATGATGACGTTGAATATGCATGCATTGTGTTTATTCAACTAAGCATTATCATGTTTTTTAGGATGTCCCTAAGATGATGCATGATATTGCTTGGTTTGGATAAATAACCTTTTTTCTTTATTTTTCTTTTGGGTATTTTTTTGTATTTTTGGGTGAAAAGGGAAACTACTTATATGAATGTGATGATGGTAGATGTTAACACCATGTAACGGAAGATTCTTATTCCCATTTATTCTTTTAAAAAGGAATGTTGTATGTTTAAAGAATGCAATGTATGCTCAAACAATGTCACATAAACAATGCACAAACAATTCACTCATCCACGAACAGTCACGAGCGAATCACGAGGTAGGGGTATCCTGCAGAAAAGTGCATATTCAAGGAGGTTCTAACTGTTCTCACTGGTCTGAGGCCCCCAAGGTGCCCCCATTATAGGGACCCAATTCCTCTCGTCGTAAGTCGATGGAAAGTTCCAACGCACTGTCGGACTCGAGTTCATGGTTATCACCTTGAGTGATGTTTTCCGACAACGGTCTACGGGCACCTATAGACCCATTCGACAACCGGCCGTACTAACATCCACTCCCTATGGCTTTCCACTCATGCCCCCGGGTATAGAGGGAACTGTTGTGTGCAAAGGTTCGTGTGCAGTTTGTATTCCAAACAATTGCGAGAATTTAAACATACAACAGTTATTTAAAGCCAAATAGATAAAACATATTATCATACAAGTGAGGGGTAATAAAGTAATTTTAAACTATTATTTTAGAAATAATCCATCACTAAATGGGACTGACTCTCGAGGCTTCCCCAGTGGAGTCGCCATCTGTCGCCACCGGCCCGAAACGGGCTTTCGGCATTCGCGAAGGATGGTTGGACTCTTTTATTTGTTTAAAAATATGGATTGTTAGAATGACTTATTCTTAAACTGAGACCTTGTCAAACGAGCAATTTTATTAAAAGGCTCACCAATCCATGTTAATCCCAAGCGGGACCCTCCATGGATTAGCGGTTTTCATAAAAAGGAAGGGTTCATGGAGTCGCCACCAATGTTTTACTCAAAACATTGGAAAAAGAAGTTTAAGGCAATCGATTCAAAAAACGACTTCGGCCATGACAACCAGAGTCGGGTAAGGGAGTCGGTTACGCGTGGGGAAGGTGTTAGCACCCCACAGCGCCCCTTTCGGGTTCCCTATGACAGATTATTTCTAAAAATAATAGTGCGAAATTACTAAATTACCCCTATTTATTCTAAACAATTATAACTTAACTATCTACATGATGACAGTTAAATATACACACAGAAAGCAGTAAAAGGAAGGTCTTAAGAAGAAACCTTTGAAGCGTGCTTTTATATTCAAGTAAAACTGGGAAGCTTTTTGGCGTTCCCTCGCTCTACAAGCTCGCTCGCTCCTTCCTAAAAAATAATTTTTACTATGGAAATCTAAAAGATTTCCCTTCGACTAAGTTCGAATCTCCAAGCTAAATGCTCGGAATTCCAGAACTTCGTCGGATCGACTCCCAGAGAGATTTCTAGGGCAGAACACTGCTCAAAAACCCCATAATACTCAAGGAGGGAGTCAAAACTGTGTGGAAAAGTGTGGAATGACGTCCAAATGACGTCTTATTTATAGGGAACAGGCGCAATACGGGCCCTGGAGTCAATACGGCCCGTATTGAAGTTTTGAACTACAATACGGCCGTATTGAATTCAGTACGGCCGTATTGAAGTTCAAGAAACCTCAATACAGCCGTATTGAGTTCAGTGCGGCCGTATTGAAGTTCAAGAAACCTCAATACGGCCGTATTGAGTTCAGTGCGGCCGTATTGTAGTTCAAAATGTTCAATACGGCCGTACTGAACTTTTGGGAGGCCGTATTGGGCTTCATTCCCTCCACTTCCTTATTTTGAGCTATTACAAGACCTCTAGACCTACAGAGAATCCTCCTAGGGCCTTCCATGAGTCCTTCTGGCTGAATTTCCTTCAGTCCTCAAGAGTCTTCAAGCTTTATTTCCGACCCGGACAATTTTAGGGGTCTACATTCATGTGTACGTCCCAAGCGAAGAAGGCGTCCATAGCAGCATGGTCCACTGTGTTAGCGTGAAAGAGGAATAAGATCGTCCCAAACACGGCTAACGCTAAAGTCTTTTTGAAAGCTAACCAATCTCCCTCACCAGCCAAGGAAGAGAGGTGGTCTTCAATCATTGCGAGCTTCCAACCCTTGATACTGCCGTTCCCCACTAATGCAGATAAACGTGATGGCATTTTGACTTGAGTTGCGACCCTCTCCACGGCCACATGATTGCCATGAAAGATATAGACCCCGGCTGATTTGGGCCATCGAAGCATGAGCTCGTACTCCTCGAGAGTAGGAACTAAGTCAAACTGAGGGAACTCGAAACAATGCAGATCGAGACTCCAAAAATGGACCAATGCTCTCAGAAAAGCTGGATCCACACAAATCTTCATCAAGTCGAGGACTCGTCCATAAGATTTTTCGAACTCCAAATGAGCCTCTCGCGGCATCAAGGAACAGAGGTGATCCAACCTCTCGGCACGATACAATAAGAAGTCCACTTTCTTCAATTGCCCTTGTATTCCCCTAGATCCCTCCATAATCTACAATAAAATGCATGATATGAGATGGTGATGTTGAATATGCATGCATAGTGTTTATTTAACTAAGCATTATCATGTTTTCGGGATATTCCTAAAATGATGCATGATATTGTTTGGTTTGGATAAATAACCCTTTTTTTTCTTTTTTTTGGGTATTTTGTTTTTTGTATTTTTTTGGGTGAAAAGGGAAACTACCTATATGAATGTGATGAAGGTAGATGTTAACACCATGTAATGGAAGATTCTTATTCCTATTTATTCTTATTTTAAAAAGGAATGTTGTATGTTTAAAGAATGCAATGTATGCTCAAAAAATGTCACATAAACAATGCACAAACAATTCACTCATCCACGAACAGTCACGAGCGAATCACGAGGTAGGGGTATCCTGCAGAAAAGTGCATATTCAAGGAGGTTCTAACTGTTCTCACTGGTCTGAGGCCCCCAAGGTGCCCCCATTATAGGGACCCAATTCCTCTCGTCGTAAGTCGATGGAAAGTTCCAACGCACTGTCGGACTTGAGTTCATGGTTATCACCTTGAGTGATGTTTTCCGACAACGGTCTACGGGCACCTATAGACCCATTCGACAACCGGCCGTACTAACATCCACTCCCTATGGCTTTCCACTCATGCCCCCGGGTATAGAGGGAACTGTTGTGTGCAAAGGTTTGTGTGCAGTTTTTATTTCAAACAATTGCGAAAATTTAAACATACAACAGTTATTAAAGCCAAATAGATAAAACGTGTTATCATACAAGCAAGGGGTAATGAAGTAATTTTAAACTATTATTTTAAAAATAATCCATCACTAAATGGGACTGACTCTCGAGGCTTCCCCAGTGGAGTCGCCATCTGTCGCCACCCGCCGAAACGGAGCTTGACATTCGCGACGATGGTCGGACTCGTTTTAATGTTTGGAAAAATGATGGATTGCTAGAACGACTTATTCTCAAACTGAGACCTTGTCGAACTAACAATTTTATTAAAATGATTCACCAATCCATGTTAATCCCAAGCGGGACCCTCCATGGATTAGTAGTTTTCGCAAAAGGTAGGGTTCTTGGAGTCGCCACCAATATTTTACTCAAAACATTGGAAAAAGATTTAAGGCAATTGATTTTTATAAATCAACTTTGGCCATTACAACCAGAGTTGGGTAAGGGAGTCGGTTATGTGCGGGGAAGGTGTTAGCACCCCCACAGCGCCCCATTAGGGTTCCCTATGATGGATTATTTCATAAATAACAGTGTAAAATTACTAAATTACCCCTATTTATTATAAGCGATTATATATTAAATATCTACATGATGACGAATTTAAATATGCAACAATCAGAAAGCGGTAAAAGAAGGGATTTTTAGAGAAGAAACCTCTTGAAGCGTGCTTTTTATATATCAATGAAGTTTAGGAGGCTTTTTGGCGCTCCCTCCTTCTACAAGCTCGCTCGCTCCTTCCTAAAAAATAATTTTTACTATGGAAATCAAAAAGATTTCCCTTCGACTAGTTTGAATTCTCAAGCTAAATGCTTAGAACTCAAGAACTTCGTCGGATTGACTCTCAGAGCGATTTCTAGGGCAGAACACTGCTCAAAAACCCCAGAATACTCAAGGAGAGAGTCAAAACTGTGTGAAAAAGTGTAGAATGACGTCCAAATGACGTCTTATTTATAGGGAACAGGCGCAATACGGTCCCTGGGGTCAATACGGCCCGTATTGAAGTTTTGAACTTCAATACGGCCGTATTGAATTCAATACGGCCGTATTGAGGTTCAAAAGCTTCAATACGGCCGTATTGGTTTTAGTACGGCCGTATTGCAGTTCAAAAATGCAATACGGGCCGTACTGAGCTCCAAAGAGGCCGTATTGAGCTCCACTCCTCTCACTTTCTTATTTTTAGCTACTCTAAGTCCTCTAAACCTACAGATAGTCATCCTAGGGTCTTCCAGGGTCTTCCAGGAGTCCTTCCGGCTGACTTTCCTTTGGTCTTCGAGGGTCTTCGAGTCTTATTTCCGACCCGGACAATTTTAGGGGTCTACACCACTAATCCATGGAGGGTCCCGTTTGGGATTAACATGGATTGGTGAGAATCATTTAACAAAATTGTTAGTTCGATAAGGTCTCAGTTTGAGAATAAGTCGTTCTAACAATCCATCATTTTTCAAAACTAAAAAGAGTCCGACCATCGTCGCGAATGCCAATGTCTGTTTCGGCGGGTGGCGATTGAACCCCATTTTTGCTTACAATGAACCCTAGGAAAACCACATGATCCACACAAAAAGTACATTTTTCAAGATTTGCAAATAATTGGTTTTCCCTAAGGATCATCATAACTTCTGTAAGATGTCCTAAGTGATCATCTTGAGACCTACTATTGATTAATATGTCATCAAAATAAACAACAACAAATTTTCCTATACACTCTCTCAAGACATGATTCATAAGCCTCATGAATGTACTTGGTGCATTAGTTAAACCAAAAGGCATAACTAACCACTCATATAATCCAAATTTGGTCTTAAAAGCAATTTTCCACTCATCACCCTTTTTAATTCTTATTTGGTGATAACCACTTTTAAGATCAATTTTAGAAAATATAGTAGCACCATGTAATTCATCAAGCATATCATCAAGTCTAGGGATTGGGTGCCTGTACTTGATTGTGATATTATTAATGGCCCTACAATCACAACACATTCTCCATTTTCCATCTTTCTTGGGCACTAACAATACAGGCACAGCACAGGGACTCAAACTCTTTTGCACCCACCCCTTATCCAAAAGTTCTTGGACTTGGTTCTCTATCTCCTTAGTTTCTTGAGGATTTGTCCTATAGGCTGGTCTATTGGGTAGACTAGTTCCAGGCACAAAATCAATTTGATGTTCTATACCCCTAAAAGGAGGAAGGCCCTTTGGACCATCAATAGGGAATACATCATCAAATTCTTTTAATAAATGAGAAACTTGAGGAGGTAAAGAACTAAGCTCAATGTTTAAATTATAACACTTAAGCACACCTCTACAAAGAAGAAGGTAAGAAGGTTTTTCAACAATTAGGGTTTGTTTTAAAGTTTCTTGTTGAATTCCTTCTATAGAAAGAGTTTTCTCTTCCTTCTTCTTTGAAGCTTTATGCTTTTTCTCCTCTTTTCTTTTTTTTTAATTAAGTTTTTTTTTTCTTCTTCTCTTTTCTTTTTCATTTGTACTTGATCCTCTATCACTTGTGAAGGAGACAAATGATGAAGTACAAATTTCTTCTTTATGGGTGAAAGTGATTTCATTGGTAAGGCCATTATGCATGGTTTTCTTGTCAAATTGCCATGGCCTTCCCAACAAAATATGGCAAGCCTCCATTGGAACTATGTCACAAACCACTTGATCTTCATAGTTACCAATAGAGAACTTGACTTTCACTTGTTTATCAACATTGATATCCCCATCTTCATTAATCCAATGAAGTTGATACGGTTTCGGATGGGGAATAATAGTAAGACCAAGCTTCTCCACCAACCTTGTACTACAACAATTACAACAAGACCCACTATCCACAATGAGAGAACAAGCATTATCAAGAATTTTACACCTTGTGTGAAAAATATTCTCTCTTTGTGAAAGGTGAGACTCATGAGGTTGGCTTCCTAGAAGCCTTCTAATCATAAGAAGTTGACCATCACAAGGATATGCACTTTCAATTGGATGGTCTTCCTCACTTGCTTCACTATCACTTGAAGTAGTGGAACTAGATTCATCAACACTACTATAAACATCTTGCCCTCTCAAAATCATTACCTTTTTAGTTGGGCATTGAGAAGCTATGTGGCCTCTCCCAAGACATTTAAAGCATTTGATGTCACTAGTCTTACTACTAGAAGTGACAACATTTTTATTTTTCTCTTTTTAATTTTCTTTTTCTTTTTCAAGACCTTTGCCAAATTTCTTAGAAGAATCATATTGACCCTCCCTCTTGTAGTCTTTCTTAACATAAGAGCTAGATTGAGTTTTGCCTTTAAAAGAGCTTTTTCTCAAGTTTTGTTGTTCCACCCTTATACAAAGTTGGACCAAATCATCAAGGTCCCTATAAGGGAGTAACTCAACCTTATCTCTTATGTCAAAATTGAGACCACTTAAAAATCTAGCAATGGTCAATCTTTCTTCCTCCCTTATCCCAACCCTCATGAGATACAACTCCATCTTTTGCCTCTACTCCTCAACACTCATATTCTTTTTGTTGGAGTCTTTGGAGCTTATCCATAAGCTCCCTACTATAATAAGAAGGAATGTGTCTTCTTCTCATAGCACTCCTCAATTCATTCCAATAAGTGATGGGAGGATCATTGTGAAGTCTTTTCTCTCTTTCCAAGGATGTCCACCAATACATGGCTTGTCCTTGAAAAGCTAGGGTGGCTAGAGGAACTCTTCTTTCCTCACCTACTTGATGACAAGTGAAGATTTGCTCCACTTTCATCTCCCAATCCAAGTAGGCATCCACATTTTCTTTGCCTTGAAAGTAAGGGAGATCAACCCTTGATTCCCTCACTTTGTGTTCTTTAATGACTCTCCTAGGATGAGGTTGGTAGTATGCATCCATATTCAAACTACCATCATTTTCTTGGCTTTGAGAGTCATTGGAACTCTTAGTGGAAGAACTTTTTTGACTTTTATGTTTATGAATTTTTTTCAAAAGTTTTTCTTCTCTTAGCTTGATCTTGTTTATCTCTTCCTCTAAAGCAACTAGTTGTACTTCTCTTTCAATTTTCTCTTTTTATTTTTGAAGTACCTCTTGTTGCTTCCAAAGTTTTAGTGCCTCAACCTCCTTAACAATTCTTCTAAAACTTTTAGGACATTCAAAGTCACTACTACTTTGAGAAATATGACTCATGATTAAGCAAAGAGAATTTTATATGCTATGCAAAAAGTTATAAAAAAATTTTGGTATTTTCTAGGAATGAAAATAGCACTTGGAAGTCTAAGTGTACAAGTTGCACTATCAAGGGAGGTGAGCTACAAAGAGCCACTTAATAACCAAGCCTTTTCAAGTGGAAATCACTAAACTCCTTTGTGGTATTTCCAATCACTAGTGCAAAAATTGGATTTAAAATCGGAGTTTTAAGATCGGTTACAAGGTAACCGATCTTAAAAGTGACGCGGTGGCAATTTTGTAAATAATATGAACACTTTTAAGATCGGTTCAAATTTAACCGATCTTAAAAGTACTTTTAAGATCGGTTATTTTATGACCGATCTTAAAAGATATACATTTAAAATCGGTTCAAATATAACCGATTTTAAAAAATATTTTTAAAATCAGTTACATTTTAACTGATTTTAAATCATGTCTTTTTTACTACTTTTAAGATCGGTTATAAAGGAACTGATTTTGTATCCAACATACAAAATCGGTTCCAGATAACCGATCTTAAATATCCTATGTTCCCTTTCCTTCATTCATGCTTAGGGTTTCTACCCATTCACGATGGCTTTCACTAAAACCTTGCAAATTGTGAAACCCTAAAGCAATCAATCTCAACAATGGTAGTCTCTCCAATGGCGCAAGATCTCCTCAACTCCTTCTCCCTCCCCAAAACCCTGAAGCTCAAAACCAAGCAGCAAGAGCTCCTAATCCGCGTCGCCACGCTCTCCCTCATCTACCTCCTTGCCTTCGTCACGCGCCTCTTCAGCGTCCTCCGCTACGAGTTCATGATCCACGAGTTCGACCCCTACTTCAACTACTGCACCACGCTTCTTTTTTCACGCGCCATGGCTTCTCCGAGTTCTGGAACTGGTTCGACTCCGAGTCCTGGAACCCCTCGGCCGCATCGTCGACGGCACCCTCTACCCCGGCCTCATGCTCACTGCCGTCGCCATTCACTCCCTCCTCCGCCTCCTCCGTCTCGCCGTCCACATCCGCAAGGTCTGCGTCCTCACCGCCCCCTTCTTCGCCTCCAACACCACCCTCGTCGCTTACTTCTTCGCCAAGGAGGTTTGGGACTCCTGCGCCAGCCTCGTCGCCGCCGCGCTCATCGCTTATTTCTACATGGTGCCGCTTTATGTGTTGGAGCTGCTGGTCACGGGGAGGTACTCGTTGAGGCTCTATGTGGCGTATAACTGCATGTATGTGTTGGGGATGTTGTTGGCTATGCAGATTAGGTTTGTGGGGTTCCAGCATGTGCAGTCCTAAACAAGGATTATGGGGTTCCGCTTATTTCTTCAGTCGTTTTCTGTTTATTTTGCTAACTGCCCACGAGATACTGGTGTTTATCATGACATTTTATTTTTTCAGTATGATTGGTTTTGCCCACTAACTGTTTGATGCAGGTTCTAAACAAGGAGGGCGACAAATTGTGATTCATGGGGCCCATTCATTTTTATTATTGAAATGTTCACAACAAATTCTTTTGACATACCCACTTGCGTTCGTTCTCAGTAGTTTGTTAGACCACATACATGACACAAATTGATAGGTAAGCTCTTGGTTAGAATTGTTAGTGTTTTACTGTTTGGTTCTTGTGTGGTTTTAGGAAGCTGGATGCCTTTGATTTTCTGGCTGAATTCGGGGGTTAAGAGTGTTTTACTATTTTCTCTTTAAAAATATATGTAGTGGACAATGACAATTCTTTGTCCTATTCGTTGGCTTCTGACTTGCAACAATTGAAAACATGCATCTATGATGTATCTTCATTAGTAAGGATTAAGGTAATAATTAATAAGGGTTAACTTTGTTAGGATTGCGCATGACTTCATTGCAGGATAAGATATAAAAAAATATGTGAGTTTCTATCCAAAATGAGTTGTACTGTTTTAGGGTGTATTATTAAGATTTTAAAAGATAACTATATTCATAATAAAGTCAAGTAGTATTTAAGAAAAACCTTTAAATAATATAAATAAGTTTTATTTTGTGGTATTTCATCAGCACGGTCAAGGTTTTTTTTATAAAGGATGTTAAAATTTGATAGGATTCAATTGTGATTTAATACTACTTATATTATAAAATTATATTAAATTATGCTTTAGTTTCGCATGATATTCAATTTGCAATTTTGGTTTGCCAAATTTTAATTCTGCAATTTTAATTTCTTAATTTTATAAGATTCATAATTTTGATCTTTTTGTTAAATATTCATTCATTAATTGTTAAAATTTTTAAGTTGATCATGCATCGTTAAATTTCTGGTTTTCATTTTTGTTTCATTTTACTACTACTGGGCTAAATATTCATTCACAGGTAATTTTATTATTTTTAAGTTAAATATTAAAATATTATTTATAATGTACTCTAGTCCAGACATTTATGCTTTCTCATTTCTAAAATACTATTTGCAGGCAGATTCAGGGACATGTTCAACAAATGGATCTGAATCTTTCATCTTGTGGAGATGATATGCTTCAATTTCGCAGATGCCTTGTTGCTTCCTTTTTCCTTAATGCAGTTGTAAAGCAACCAGAGGGGACATACAAGTATCTAATTCAACCTAGAAATTCTTGTGTTGATCCGTCTCTATAGCTTGCTTTCTTTTCCCTCTGTTATAAGCTCAAATTCCACTATTAGTTTTGAATTTCTTTATTGGTATTTTGACTCACTAATTGGAATCCTTACCTGCATATATAATTTTATCATATAATGCTTTGCTATAAAAAGAGACTCTTATTTCTTAGTTACATGACAGGGCTTTGGCAAGTGGTCAGGTGGTGCAGATCCACCCTTCTTCTGTATTATTCCGGCAAAAACCAGAGTGCGTGATATATAATGAATTGGTCCAAACTAATAACAAGTATGTCCGAAATTTAACCAGAGTTGATTGCCTATGGTTAACCGAGCTGGCTCCTCAATATTATGCCATGCAGAATTAAATTCGTGACGGTGCCACTAAACAGGTGATTAACATTACCATTATTTTAATATCTTATTTTGTTTATACATGATCTTGTTCGGCTGGTTTAAATACTTCTATTATGTGCAAAATTGATGGTTTACATCCCCCATTCACGTAATCCCCTATTACTGACTTCATAATTGTTCTTAATGCAAATGAAAATTGTATCTTACCTATTTGTGGGTAAGGGTCTAAGGGATGGGAAAAATTGTGTTTTTCTTTTATTAATTGAAAGACAGTGTATATGTTGGGATCAAGAAATAAACACCAAATTTTGAATAAAAGTATTGAGCTGTATCTGGTGAAACTTCCCTTTTCTATATAAAAAATTTCCAATTAGTGTTATTTTAATTTTATTTTTTATTTTTTGAAGGGAGTAAGAGGTATAATAAGGTACTTGGGTAGGTTGTGTTATTATTTTTGTTGAATAGAAAACTGGTAAGGTTTTGTTCTATGGCTAAATACATTCTGAAGAATTTTAATATATTCAGTTATTCTCTTTCATCTTATAACATACTTCTAATTGGGTTTTCTCTCGCAATCTGCAGGACATTCAAGAGACTCACACAGGGAAAATAGTTGTTGTATTTGGCGTTGATTGTGCATCAGGTTATACTTGTGTTTGCTTGAACCTATGCATTTCTTGAATTTTATATTGTGCAAAAGGGTCCTGGGAATTGGCAGAAAAGGCTTACACAAGTTTAGGCTGGGAGTTGCGTTGATTGATGTAATCTTGGTTTTTTTTATTATGATTGTTATATATTACATATCCTGTATTTTGCCAACACTTATAATTCTATTGCAAGTGATTAATGCAAGATGAATTTCATTTTACCTAACTGTCAGCTCTGATTATGTATTTTAGAATTCTAATTTATGCCATTGAATTTCCGATAGTATTGCTGTCACATTGATTGTTTCTTCTATGATTTGTGAAACTTTTGGTTTTTATTGTGCTTGCTTTGAGTATTTTGAGATTTGACTTAAGGTTTCTTAATTTCACTCTTTTTTGGGTTTAAAATCTAGAAGGATTTCAGATAAGATATTCATGTTAATGATGAACTATTGATTTAGAGTGTATATGATAATAATATATCAGTGTTTAAACTCAGTTGCTTGCATACAAATTTAATTTGTGATAGATTTATGAACTCAGTTGCTTGCATACAAATTTAATTTGTGATAGATAATATTAAATTTTTTTTTTATTTCAATTGACTTTTAAAATCGGTTGTTACATAACCGATTTTAAAAGTCTTGACTTTTAAGATCGGTTAAAATCATAACCGATCTTAAAAGTCAAGACTTTTAAAATCGGTTATATAACAACCGATTTTAAAAGTCAAGACTTTTAAGATCGGTTATAAATCAACCGATCTTAAAAGTCTACTTTTAAAATCGGTTGATAACCGATCTTAAAAGTCTACCTTTTCAAAATCGGCTCTTTTAAGATCGGTTCCATAACCGATTTTAAAAGTCCAAAATAACCGATTTTAAAAGCCTTTTTTCCACTAGTGAATTCCCCAAAGCTTTTCACAAAAATTTTTGTATGCTTTTCTCAATTAGTTTGTTATGCAATCTAAGCTCAACGTGAACAATTAAAAGCTACACAATTCTAGTCGAAATAAGGCAGCAAAATAAAACAATTAAAGACAAAGAACTTAAAGAAAGCAAGATAAGTAACTAGTCGGTTTCCCTAAGTGGAAGCTTGAAACATATGAAATTTCCAAGCCACTTCCACTAGTACTACACGTGAGTAGACTACCAAGGAGTTAGATATACCTGACCAGATTCTTAATACTCCCTCCAAGCTTTACAAATTGGTTTAAAAATACAAAAGAGATTGCAAAATTTAAACTAGCCTAGAAAACAATTAATGACGGCTTTTGTGACCCAATTAGTGACGGATTGGTTGATCAACTTTTCTAACACTTGTTCAAGTGTTTTAATCCGCCACTAATCCTTGAATTAAGATGCTCCTGGACCTGCACAATGAACACAACAAAAATGGTTAATGGAGGCTCCTCACAAGGTGAAAGGAATGGTCACTCAAGTGAAGGAAGTTTAGGAAAAGCTAGGTCACTAAATTAGGTCAAAAATTTGTAGCCTTAGTGTCCAAACTTTTCCTACTCTTTGTTGAGCAATGCTTGATCCTTGAGCAAGGATTTAAGGCCACTTCCAGCACAGGAAAATTATTGAAAGAAAACTAGACAAGCAATAAAGCACAATTTGGAAAGCTTATACCAAAATTAAGAGTAATATGTATATATGACAAGACTCAAAGAGGTTCAACAATTAAAACTGAAAATTAAGACTCCAAATAAAGCTAGCACTCAGATAGGAATGTTCCTAGATAGGTACTAGAATGGATGAACAAAACAAAAAAAATTTGAAAGCAATTGGACAAGTATAGAACAAGTTGTAGTAAAAAATATAACAAGGAATCAAGTAGGTTTTTCAGCTTGTACACCTCTCGGCTTTTTCCTTTTAATTTGTTTTCTCTATATTTTTTTTAATTCTTTCTTTTTCCAGTATCAAGTTAAGAGTCCAGAGAGTATATTTTCCTTTTGTTTCAAATTTTTCTATGATTCCAAGCTATAGAAACCGAGACTACAAGTTAGCCAAAAATTAGGTCAAAATTCAAGTAAACTTGAGAAACTAGTGCACTAGTCTTTAGGTTTTGATTTGGATTCCTTATGAACTCTTTTCTTTTGATCTTTTGAACACTTTAGGCTCTGTTTTAACTCTGTTTTTCCAGCCTTAATGTATATATATATATTTTTTTTTAAATTTGAATCCAAAGATAATGCACTAGAAGTACTTGAAATTTTGAATCATAAATGTTTTTATAAGATTTTTCAATGGAAAGTGATTTGAAAACTTTAAGAACACAATGGAAACCTAACTCTAAGGAAACTTGCTATGACTAATAGCAAATTATGAACACAATAAGGTAAAATAAAAAAGCACATATAGGTAGGCACAAATGAAGTATGATCGAATCAACAATGTAGACACAAAATTCAAAATAACACTAGGTTAAACATGTTATTCAAGGAATTTGCAACATATAAGGACTAAACAAAAACTTCTAAGACAAAACAAGGATTCAAAAACAAAATCTAATGCATATGCATGAGGTCCAATCACGGACACATACAAGGAATGGAGAGACTCAAAATAAAATCAAAATTAGCACAAAGCAAATAGTTCCTAAACAAGTTGATTGAGGAAGAAATTCAAAAACAATCAACCATGGATCTATGAACACAAACTATGAATTAAAGCATATAGATCTGGAGAGAAACTCAAACAAGACAAGGAGATATACAAGAACACAAGCACGGACACACAAAAAGATGAAGAACTTATCTCCTTGAAGACCTTGCTCTTGATACCAAAAATGATAGCAAACTTAGGAGAAGTGAAGGATGATCTTCTCCACGGTTTTGCTTAGGCCGGATCTTCTTCAATGGAGAATGGATTCTTCAACTCAAGAACACTTGCAAGCTATGAACTCACGGATGAACTCAACCTAGAACTAGGAGGGAAGCATCCAAGCTCAAGCATCAATGGAGAGCACACTTCAAAGAGAAGGAATCTAGGTGAATTCCTAAGGTTTTTGAAGATGAACTCTAAGAGACTTTTGAGAGAGAAACTCGGCACTATGGCTCACAAATTTCATATAAGGTTCAAAAGTGAATACAAAATGTGTTAGGAGGGAACATATAGGTCACCGAATTTAGGAAGACACTTGGCGCCACATGAGAGGTCACATGTTGGCGCCAAGATTTGAATTCAAATTCAAATTTGAATTCAAACCTTGTGTCACATGTGCTTAACCGGTCATGTAGAGCTAAATGTAAATTAGGCTGAATTTAGTATGTATTTAGGATTGCATTTCGGTGTCACACTTGTGCAGCCATGGTGGTGCCAAAAGTGTGACCTAAATGCAACTTAAATCCATCCTAAATTTAACCTAATTTGTCCTAATTCAAATGAACTACTAAACCTCCTTAAACCCTAATCTAATGACCAAAATACAATGGTCTAATGAATACAATGAATAGGAAAAATTACAAGGAGAAGAATGAGCCCAATATTAGGTATCAAAAGCCCAAAGCCCAAGAAGCCCAAAATTAAGCCCAAGACACCTAAACCCTAATCTATGGTCAAAATACAAGACCAACATCAAAGTAAATTCATATAGTAAGAAAATACAATTAAACATGGTGTTCAATCAAAACCCAAATGAGAAGCACCCTAGGCCCACCAAGCCCATTGGGCCCACTAAGCTCTGAAGCAGTCAAATCTTCAAGTAACCTCCTGGCCATAGCTTTAGTGGTTGGGCCTTTAGCCCATGCTCTTCCATCATTTTGGGCTTTAGGCTTATTGGGTCTAGTTTTGGGCTCCATGGGTCTTTGGGCTTTTGGTACCTAATATTGGGCTCATTTTAATCCTTGTAATTTTTCCTTCCCAATGTATTTGATTGGCCATTGTATTTAGACCCTTAGATTAGGAATATAAAAGGAATTCAATAATAGGACTATTAGGCTTAATCTAAGTTTAATTTAGGAGTCATTTGACTTGAATTTGGGTCACATGGTTTAAGCATTGTTGTTGCTGAACATGTGCACCCAAATTCAATCCAAATACACTCTAAATTAAACCTAGATTAGGGCTATAAGCATCACTCACAAATTAGCACATGGGTGATCCAAAATTTGAATTTCAAATATCATTTGAAATTCAAATATTGGCGCCTAAATTTCTTGCTTGAGTTGGGGCCACTAGCTAGCTTGATCTGGTCCGATATATTGCATACTTCACTCATTTTGTATTCACTTTGAACATTATAGATAATTATTCTAAACATTGCTTCAGCTTTCTCTCCTCTCAAAGTCACTTGGCTGAATAGTTCTTAGAACTCTTATAGGAACTAGGTCTACTTTTGTGAGTAATCATTAACTCACTCGGCATTGGTGCTTCTGGTTCCTTTCTTGTTTCATCTTCATCTTCATCTCCGTGGTTGGATCTTCATCTAACCTCCTCAAGGAAGTGATCAAGAAGCCATGCAATTTAAGGAATGAAGAGCATCATTCCTCTTCACTTGGAATTTCCATCATTTTTGGTATCAAGAGCTTAGGTTCTTCTTTGAGGTTATGTGCTCATTTTCACCATTTGAATTTTGTGATTTGTATTCTTGATTGTCTCTCATAGGTTTTGCTATAAGGATCTAATTCTTTTGCTCAAAATTTGATAGATCCAATTGAGTGATTGTAATTTGTGTTCAATCTGCAATCACTAAGGTGTCTAGGCTTCTACTTGTGTTGTTTTTGCTTTTATTTGATTTTTATTCATTGATTTGATTCGGTCATCCTTTGAGTCTTGCATGTGTTTTTCCATTTTTGAATCTTATAATTGTCTAGAGTCATGTGTAGTTCATTTTGAATGTCATAAACTCAAGATATGCTTAGTTAAACCTATATTGTTTTGATTCAATTCTAGTTGATTTGCTCTGGTCGAGA
This sequence comes from Cajanus cajan, assembly GCF_000230855.2. Classification (NCBI taxonomy): domain Eukaryota; kingdom Viridiplantae; phylum Streptophyta; class Magnoliopsida; order Fabales; family Fabaceae; genus Cajanus; species Cajanus cajan. The sequence continues at coordinate 10,002,598 of NC_138526.1, read as the reverse complement.
GCTTTGTTGTTGTGTGCCTTGCTTATGCGCTTTTCATTTTGCTACTTGTAGACCCCTAAAATTGTCCGGGTCGGAAATAAGACTCGAAGACTCTCAAAGATCGAAGGAAAGTCAGCCAGAAGGACTCCCAGAAGACCATAGGATGACTATCTTTAGGTTTAGAGGTCTTAGAGTAGCCAAAAAAAAAGAAAGAGGGAGGTTTGGAGCTCAATACGGCCTCCTTGGAGTTCAGTACGGCCGTACTGCACATTTTGAACTACAATACGGCCGCACCGAACTCAATACGGCCGTATTGAAGTTTCTGAACTTCAATACGGCTGCATTGAATTCAATACGGCTGCACTGAACTTCAATACGGCTGCACTGAACTTCAATACGGCCGTATTGAGGTTTTTTGAACTTCAATACGGCCGTATTGAATTCAATACGGCCGTATTGTAGTTCAAAATTTCAATGTGGACCGTATTGACCCCCAGAGACCGTATTGAGCCTCATCCCTATAAATATGACGTCAATGGGACGTCATTCTACACTTTTTCACACAGTTTTGACTCCCTCCTTGAGTATTCTGGGGTTTTTGAGCAGTGTTCTACCCTAGAAATCTCTCTGGGAGTCGATCCGACGAAGTTCTGGAATTCCGAGCATTTAGCTTGGAGATTCGAACTTAGTCGAAGGGAAATCCTCCGGATTTCCATAGTTAAAATTTTATAGGAGGGAGCGAGCGGTCTTGTAGAGGGAGGGAACGCCAAAACGCTTCCCAATTTCTGTCAAGATATATAAGAAAGCACGCTTCAACGGTTTATCTTTTTAAAGTCCCTTCTTTTACTGCTTTCTGTGTGTACATATTTAAACTGTCATCATGTAGATAGTTAATTTATAACTGCTTAGAATAAATAGGGGTAATTTAGTAATTTCGCACTATTATTTTTAAATAATCTGTCATAGGGAACCCGAAAGGGGCGCTGTGGGGTGCTAACACCTTCCCCACGCGTAACCGACTCCCTTACCCGACTCTGGTTGTAATGGCCGAAGTCGATTTTTGAATCGATTGCCTTAAATCTCTTTTTCCAATGTTTTGAGTAAAACATTGGTGGCGACTCCATGAACCCTTCCTTTTTACGAAAACCGCTAATCCATGGAGGGTCCCGCTTGGGATTAACATGGATTGGTGAGCCTTTTAATAAAATTGCTCGTTTGACGAGGTCTCAGTTTGAGAATAAGTCATTCTAGCAATCCATATTTTTAAACAAATAAAAGTGTCCAACCATCCTTCGCGAATGCCGAAAGCCCCGTTTCGGGCCGGTGGCGACAGATGGCGACTCCACTGGGGAAGCCTCGAGAGTCAGTCCCATTTAGTGACAGATTATTTTTAACAAATAATAGTTAAAATTACTTCATTACCCCTCACTTGTATGATAACATGTTTTATCTAATTGGCTTTAAATAACTGTTGTATGTTTAAATTTTCTGCAATTGTTTGAAATACAAACTGCACACAAGCCTTTGCACACAACAGTTCCCTCTATACCCGGGGGCATGAGTGGTAAACCATAGGGAGTGGATGTTAGTACGGCCGGTTGTCGAATGGGTCTATAGGTGCCCGTAGACCGTTGTCGGAAAGCATCACTCAAGGTGATAACCATGAACTCGAGTTCGACAGTGCGTTGGAGCTTTCCATCGACTTACGACGAGAGGAATTGGGTCCCTATAATGGGGGCACCTTGGGGGCCTCAGACCGGTGAGAACAGTTAGAACCACCTTGAATATGCACTTTTCTGCAGGATACCCCTACCTCGTGATTCGCTCGTGACTGTTCGTGGATGAGTGAATTGTGTGTGCATTTTTATGTGACATTGTATGAGCATACATTGCACCTTTTAAACATACAACGTTCTTTTTTTAAATAAAAAGAATAAATAGAAATAAAGATCTTCTAGTACATGGTGTTAACATCTACCTTCATTGCATTCATATAGGTAGTTTCCCTTTTCACCCAAAAAATACAAAAAGATACAAAATATCCAAAAGAAAAAATATGTATTTATCCAAACCAAGCAATATCATGCATCATCTTAGGAAAATCCCAAAACATGATAATGCTTAGTTGAATAAACACTATGCATGCATATTCATCTCCATCATCTCATATCATGCATTGTATTGTAGAATATGGAGAGGTCTAAGGAGATGCATAAGCAGTTGAAGAAAGTAGACTTCTTGTTATACCATGCTGAGAGGTTAGATCACCTCTGTACTTTGATGCCAAGAGAGGCTCGCGTCAAGTTTGAGAAATCATATGGACGAGTCCTCGACTTGATGAAGATCTGTGTGGATCCAGCATTTATGAGAGCACTGGTTCACTTCTGGAGTATCGATTTGCACTGCTTCGAGTTCCCCCAGTTTGACCTAGTTCCTACTCTCGAGGAGTACGAACTCATGCTACGATGGCCCAAATCAGCCGGGGTCTATATCTTTCATGACAACCATGTGGCCGTAGAGAGAGTTGCCACTCAGGTCAAATTACCATCACGATCAGCTGCCTTAGTGGGGAACGGCAGTATTAAAGGTTGGAAGCTTGCTATGATTGAGGACCACCTTTCTTCCTTGGCTGGTGAGGGAGATTGGTTAGCTTTCAACAAAACTCTAGCGTTAGCTGTGTTTGGGATGATCCTATTCCCCTTTCACGCTAACACGGTGGACCATGCTGCTATGGACGCCTTCTTCGCTTGGGACGTACATATGAAGAGTCCCGTGCCTGCTATTCTTGTCGACACCTTGCTCTCTGTTCATCTGTCTCAACAGAAGCAAGGAAAAATCATCCGATGCTGCACCTCCTTGCTGTATGTGTGGAGCATCACTCATTTCTATGCCTCTAGTCATATGGGGACCTTGCCCGACCCTTTTGATGGAATAACACTAAGGCCGAGAAGACCAAGAGGTGATATATTAAAGGAAGCAAGAGGAATGGGTTAGTGAGGCCACTTTTGGACCTTAGCTCCTAAGTTCTTTTTAATCATAGAATTTATTTTACTTGTATTTCCAATTTTACCCTTATATTTTGGGGTGTTTACGACTTAGAATTTATTTTCCCTTGTATTTCCCTTTTTACCCTTGTATTATGGGGTGCTCTAGATGATTAGGGTTTTTAATTTTGGGCTAGGGTGTTAACTAGAAGGGTGACACATTTTTTTTGGTGTTCATTGGATCTATTTTTGGTGTTAGAAAGGCTTAGGCCCAAGTGGAGGGCAAAGGTTGCATGGTCTTATCATGCACCTAGATATAGCCAATCTAAATCCAAAGATTCCATCCTTGGCCACCAAGTTGCATCTAGGGTTCATTTGCATTTCATTTGGAATGCATTTGCCTACTCCAAATGCAACCCTAGATGCCTCCCCTCCTATAAATACCCAACACCCCACACCTTGTAAATACTTTGGATATTGAATATAAAGAGAGCCTTTAGTGCCTTTATATCTTTCCTTAGTCACCCTTGGCTATTTTCGGCCAAACCCTACCATCTCCACCTTGAGAGAAACAACCCTAGAAGTGGCCTTCATCATCATGAAGTGAGCCAACCCTAGAGTACCATTCTCAAGCATTTCCTCAAACACCTTCTACCCAACCTTCATTTTCGTCCATTCCATCATCATCCACCCTAAAACCTTGGTCCACCTTTGAAGAACTTGATCCTTGGAGAAGGCGTCCTCCTCCTTGCTCATAATCTCAAGTTCATGCAAGTAAGGATGCCATCACCTTTGAGGAGTTTTTCGAAAATTCCCGTACGCCGCCGATATGCTTCTGAGTGGAAGGAAGAGATGGAACAGTGGAGTATCGAGCACTTCACGTGGGTTTGCCCTTGGTTCCGTCCAAGCCATGTATTGATGAGATGCGGCAGTTATCCAAGCATACCATTGATGGGCCTCAGAGGTTGCATAGCCTACTCACCTAGATTGGTTATGAGGCAACTGATGAGGACCCAGACCATTCCTACTATAGAGGAGCTTGGAGGGTTGTGTTTCTCCTTCGATTCCGAGCATCAGAAGGACATGCACGCTGTCATGAGAGCGTGGGGGAGACCAACTTATGAGGGAGATCTCGAGCTTGGAAAGCCTCGGGTATCCGTCTCCATTGATTATGAGGAATGGAGGAGCAAGAGAGGGGTGCCTCAACCATCCACTTCTTGTGCAACCACAGCAACAAGGAAGGTGTTGCAAGAGCAAGTCGACGCCTTGACCAAGAAACTGGAAATCATGGGAGCTCAGATGAGAGTTCTTGAAGAGAAAAATGAAGAATCCAGTTTTACTATTGATGGTCTTCAAAGGCAATGCAAGAAGAAAGATCACGAGATAGAGCGGCTCAAGGATGATTGTGCTAACCTCAATGAGGAGGCTACTCGGGCACCCAAAATGCCAAAGGTTGAACCGAGTAGTCAACTCCAAGAAGTCAACATGAAGATAGCACACCTTGAGGCCGAGTATTCAAAGCAGGCACAGTTGATCAAGGATATGCAAGACGATCTGCTTTTGACTCGATCTGATGCGCAACAATGGCGGGAAGTTGTTCAACGACAAGCCGCAAACCTTTCCGACTTCCGCAAAAAGGAAAGGGAAGGATTGGCACAAATGGCCAAACTCCAAGAGGAGAAGGATCGGGCCGAGGATGAGCTTAATGAGCTGCAGGCCATGATCAACTATCATATACAAAAAGCGAAAGATGCTCAGAAAATCAGTGATGATATGAGCCAAGCGGTCCATACTCAGATTGAAGCAATGGGCCGCCATGTGGAGGAAGCCGAAGATGAATGGCAAAGACATATGAACCCGCCTGTGGGTTTTTACCGGCTTTTCTCTTTTTGTAAAAAGTTGCTTCAAAGCATTGTATAAAAGTTGTACACTTTCTTCAATTAATAAAAATTGTATTTTTGAGATTTATTGCCTTTGCATCTCATTAGTCATTCATTTGCATTTATCTCTCCCGGTAATTTAATAATAAATATTAATAAAAAGAAAGAATTAATCGATGCGTATGTTCAGATGGATCGCACGCCATTTGTTATTAAGTGTAAGCCAACAACCGCGCCAAGCGAGCGCACATCAACTCCGTTGTTGGTAATCAAGACAGACAAAGGGAAAGGTCCGACACCGTTAAGGATCATCACTCCAAGGCCTTTCCCCTACGAATCAAATAAGGATGTGCCATGGATATACGACGTCCATTCTTCTGCTGACAGCGATATCTCCAACATCACTGGACTTGGGGGCATGACTAGGAGTGGAAGGATCTACACTCCCGAAGATCTGCACGACAAAGCTCCCAAGAATAAAGGAAAAGAAAAGGAGAAAACCGAGGAAGATAGAGAATCCGAGGAGGAGACTGATGAGCTGTTAAAATTCATCAAACAAAGCGAGTACTCCATTGTGGATCAACTTCACAAGACACCAGCAAAGATCACTTTGTTGTCGTTGATCCTAAGCTCCGAACCGCATCGGCAAGCTCTGTTGAAAGTCTTGAACGAGGCATATGTGTCGCATACTATCTCCCAAGATAAATTTGAGGGGATTGTTAGTCACATTACGACTAATGATCACCTCTCTTTCACCGATGAAGAGATCCCCGCTGAGGGACCGAACCACAACAAGCCCTTGCACATCTCTGTAAAGTGCAAGGAGTATCACATCGCAAAGGTCTTGGTGGATAATGGATCTTCCTTGAACGTAATGCCAAAAAGAACGCTCGATCAAGTGGCAATCAAGGGAGTCCAAATGCGCCCTAGCAACATGATCGTTCGAGCTTTCGACGGATCTAAAAGAGAAGTAGTGGGAGAAATCAATCTTCCAATCCAAATTGGACCCACTATCTTCAACGTCGAATTTCAAGTGATGGACATTACTCCCGCATACAGCTGTCTCCTCGGCCGACCTTGGATTCATGATGCGAAAGCTGTACCCTCTACGCTCCACCAGAAAGTCAAGTTCATAGTGGGTGACAAACTGGTGACCGTACAACCTGAAGATGACATACTCATCAGCAAGCCATCCACCATACCTTATGTGGATGCAGCAGAGGAAGCTTTGGAAACCGCCTTCCAAGCATTGGAAATTGCCAATGTTGAGACGTTTCCCCGAGAAATGAAGAAGGTAGCCCATATGCTCACCAAGAATGGATACTTGCCGGGACAAGGACTTGGCAAGGACTCCCAAGGAATTCCGGAGCTACCCATCATCAAGGATAATCCGGGGAAACAAGGGTTAGGATACAACCCTGTTAAAGATCAAAGAACGAAGAGGAATCAAGATCCTTCTCGACGTTCTTTAAGCCAGATCTTTAGGAAGGCTGGTTCACAAATATCAAGGCCGGCTGTCGTCATCAAGTGTTTTTCTTCTTCCGATAGGGATGTATAAACTCGATGACTGTTAGAGATTACTCCTCGGGGACAGCCCGACCCCCGAGCCTCGATAGGGCACATGTTTCCACTACGATTATAATAAAATCATTCTTCATTATTTCTTATTGCTTCTTTTCTTGCTTGCAATAAAATTCTAAACCACATTATTTAACCCTGTTTGAATGAACATAAGTGAGGTTAAAATCGTCTTAATAATCAATAAACCCACATCATTTTGTGTGGAAGTGTGCACGACAACTTGGAGCACCTTTTCTTGGCCTCGACAAGTGCCATCATGGATAAAAAGAAATCCATTCAGGACAAAAATCCTAAAAAACAAAAAGCTCGGCAGGAAACCCAAAAAGGGGACTGCGCAAAAATAAGAGCAAAAGACCCGCTAGGAATCCCACAAAAGGGTGACCTAGGCAAAAATTAGGGTTACAAAATAATGAACAAAAACAAAAGCCCGCTAAAACTCCACAAATGGGTGTTTTAGGCAAAAGTTAGGGCAATCAAAAAACAGAATAAATCCATGATGGTACCACCAACTGAATTCAACAAAAGGCTCAAGAAAAGCTATCCAAGTTATCAAAGCACAATCGTTAATAACCAAGACGTGTTTAAACTTCATAAGTGTTTAATCAAACAAGCCTAAACAATTAAGCCTACCATTGGCCAAGCCATTCTTACAAAATCCATTTTTCAGAAAATAAATAATCCCCTCTAAAACACAAACTTTCGAAAAAAAAATATCCTTTCCTTCTTTTCTCTCTTGTCCCAAACGATTTTTGAATAATCTAGTGGAAACATGGAGATATAGTAGTCAATAGGAGGGTTGACACATCTTCTAAAGGAAAGGAAAATCATTTGGTTGATGACACCAAATCTCAAAAAACAAATATGCATCATTCCTCGGTCATAAAAGTCGGCAGCGCACAGTCCGTCTGGAGGAATGGCAAAATCCAAGCAAAAAACGCATCGGTTAATTCTTTTGAAAAATGAATCAAATAGAATTAGGTGCATCATACTGCATACATGCATACAGATGATAGGTGTAATGGAAGATCACTTATTCTCTGTTTATTGGAAAAAAACAAAAAATATATATAAACTTCAAAAAAAAAATGCGCCCGTACCATGTTCAGTACACCCGTACTAAAAATAGGGTTATGAACAAATTTTCAACTCAATACGGGCGTACTGAAATGGATATGGCCGTATTGGCCACAAAGAAATTTTCAAAGACCTCTTCACGAGGCAATTGCATAAAATAGAAAAAATAGAAAATTGCTTGTGTATGACAGCAGTCAACAAAAGCCGAAAACGAAAAAAGGCAAGGATACAAACAATACTCCTCAGTTTGTACAGAATAATTGAGCCTGGAGAGGCTTGCTGAAAAAATACTTCCTCAGAATAATTAAGCCTGGAGAGGCTTGCCGAAATAATACTCTCTCAGAATAACTGAGCCTGGAGAGGCTTGCTGAAATAATACTCTCGCAGAATAACTGAGCCTGGAGAGGCTCGCCGAAATAATACTCTCTCAGAATAATTGAGCCTGGAGAGGCTTGCTGAAATAACACTCTCATCAGAATAATTGAGCCTAGAGAGGCTCGCAGAAATAATACTCCCCAGAGAAACCCCAACTCAAGCTCACGGAACAAATCCCCAGCGAGAGCTATCAAAGCAAGATCGACAAAATTCCCAATGGAAGCACGATCACCCAAGCAGTATATCTAGTCAAAGGACTTAAAACTTCCTCAGTGGAAGATAGCTCTCCAACTCAGGCGTTGAGTGAGTCTAAGCCTGTAGAGGCTTCCTAAATAATACTCTGGGATACATAAGATCCCCAAATCTCCAGTCGCCTACTCAAGAGGCATTCCTACAAAAAGAAAAAAAATCAAAAGATCAATAATCATTCCCCAAATGGAATCTGGCTTTTTGGCCAAACATCAAGCGTCAAGATGATCTGCCTAACAAAAGAGGCTAATCACAATCAAAATCCCCCAGCGGATAACAGCCTACACAGAGGCGACAAAACCAGAAAAACAAAAAGAGTTACCCGAATAAGGATAACCGGGATACTCCACCATCGTCGAAAGGACGTCAGCCAATCATAAGGCACCGCTCATCTCAGAAAGAGCATCTTCGTGTCTACACCCCAGGGAAACAGAAATTCCTCAATGGGCACCAACTATGCAAAGGAAAGTTGGGACACAAGAACCTATGAGTAACTGCACATCCCCTAGACGGATCCCTGCGTTATCCAGCCCTTAGTGGCACAAAAATCAAAAACAATCGTCAAAGCAGCATCGTGGACTGTGGAGACAAAATCAAAATCAACATCCAGAACCCCCAGTGGATAATAGCCTACACAGAGGCTACAAAATCAGAAAATCAAAGAGAGACACCCGAATAAGGATAACCGGGATACTCCACTTACGTCAAAAGGATGTCAGCCAAACATAAGGCATCGCTCAATTCAAGAAGAGCATCTGTGTCTACACCCCAAGGAGTCAGAAATTCCCCATGGGTACCAACTATGCAAATGCAAGTTGGGGCACAAGAACCTATGAATGACTGCACATCCCCTAGATGGATCCCTGCGTTATCCAGCCCTCAGTGGCACAAAATCAGAAAAACGTCGAAGCAGCATAGTGGACTGTGGAGACCAAAAATCATCTCAGATCCCTGGAGAGGGCAAACTCACATTGCCAATGTCGTCAAGAACACGGAGGCAGACCCTGGGGAGGGCAAACCGCAGACCCTGGAGAGGGCAAACTCACGCTACCAAAGTGATCACAAGCACGGAGGTACGCAGACCCTGGGGAGGGCAAACCGCAGACCCTGGAGAGGGCAAACTCAACTGCCTAGGTTGTCAGAAACACCAAAGCAGAGCCTGGAGAGGCGGTACTCACGCTACCAAAGTGTTCAGAAGCACGGAGGTATGCAGCTTCCAGCTCGGGCGGCGAGCGAAGCAAAGCCTGGAGAGGCGATACTCACAACTTCCAGCTCGGGCGTCGAGTGAAGTTGAGCCTGGAGAGGCAGTACTCACAGCTTCCAGCTTGGGCGGCAAGCGAAGCTAACCCTGGAGAGGGCAAACTCAACTGCCTAGGATGTCAGAAGCACCGAAGCAGAGCCTGGAGAGGCGGGGTACTCACAGCTTCCAGCTTGGGCGGCAAGCGAAGCTAACCCTGGAGAGGGCAAACTCAACTGCCTAGGATGTCAGAAGCACCGAAGCAGAGCCTGGAGAGGCGGGTACTCACAGCTTCCAGCTTGGGCGGCAAGCGAAGCTAACCCTGGAGAGGGCAAACTCAACTGCCTAGGATGTCAGAAGCACCGAAGCAGAGCTTGGAGAGGCGGTACTCACAACTTCCAACTCGGGCGTCGAGTGAAGTTGACCCTGGAGAGGGCAAACTCACGCTACCAAAGTGATCACAAGCATGGAGGTACGCAGACCCTGGGGAGGGAAAACCGCAGACCCTGGAGAGGGCAAACTCAACTGCCTAGGTTGTCAGAAGCACCGAAGCAGAGCCTGGAGAGGCGGTACTCACGCTACCAAAGTGTTCTGAAGCACGGAGGTATGCAGCTTCCAGCTCGGGCGGCGAGCGAAGCAAAGCCTGGAGAGGCGGGTACTCACAACTTCCAGCTCGGGCGTCGAGTGAAGTTGAGCCTGGAGAGGCGGGTACTCACAGCTTCCAGCTTGGACGGCAAGCGAAGCTAACCCTGGAGAGGGCAAACTCAACTGCCTAGGATGTCAGAAGCACCGAAGCAGAGCCTGGAGAGGCGGTACTCACAACTTCCAACTCGGGCGTCGAGTGAAGTTGACCCTGGAGAGGGCAAACTCACGCTACCAAAGTGATCACAAGCACGGAGGTACGCAGACCCTGGGGAGGGCAAACTCAACTGCCTAGGTTGTCAGAAGCACCGAAGCAGAGCCTGGAGAGGCGGTACTCACGCTACCAAAGTGTTCTGAAGCACGGAGGTATGCAGCTTCCAGCTCGGGCGGCGAGCGAAGCAAAGCCTGGAGAGGCGGTACTCACAACTTCCAGCTCGGGCGTCGAGTGAAGTTGAGCCTGGAGAGGCGGGGTACTCACAGCTTCCAGCTTGGACGGCAAGCAAAGCTAACCCTGGAGAGGGCAAACTCAACTGCCTAGGATGTCAGAAGCACCGAGGCAGAGCCTGGAGAGGCGGTACTCACAGCTTCCAGCTTGGGCGGCAAGCGAAGCTAACCCTGGAGAGGGCAAACTCAACTGCCTAGGATGTCAGAAGCACCGAAGCAGAGCCTGGAGAGGCGGTACTCACAACTTCCAGCTTGGGCGGCAAGCGAAGCTAAGCCTGGAGAGGCGGGGTACTCACAACTTCCAGCTCGGGCGTCGAGTGAAGTTGAGCCTGGAGAGGCGGTACTCACGCTACCAGAGTGTTCAGAAGCACGGAGGTATGCAGCTTCCGGCTCGGGCGACGAGCGAAGCAAAACCTGGAGAGGCTACTCAGCAATTTTCCACCGGAAGACACTACAAGTCGGAAGGATGGCCTTATTCCCCGGACAATTGGGTCAACTCCTTTACTTATCAACCGGTACACTAAAAGGCCGTTTGACTAAGTAAAGGGGGGGCAGCTGTAGACCCCTAAAATTGTCCGGGTCGGAAATAAGACTTGAAGACTCTCAAAGATCGAAGGAAAGTTAGCCAGAAGGACTCCCAGAAGACCATAGGATGACTATCTTTAGGTTTAGAGGTCTTAGAGTAGCCAAAAAAAAAAGAAAGTGGGAGGTTTGGAGCTCAATACGGCCTCCTTGGAGTTCAGTACGGCCGTACTGCACATTTTGAACTACAATACGGCCGCACCAAACTCAATACGGCCGTATTGAAGTTTCTGAACTTCAATACGGCTGCATTGAATTCAATACGGCTGCACTGAACTTCAATACGACTGCATTGAATTCAATACGGCTGCACTGAACTTCAATACGGCTGCACTGAACTTCAATATGGCCGTATTGAGGTTTTTTGAACTTCAATACGGCCGTATTGAATTCAATACGGCCGTATTGTAGTTCAAAATTTCAATGTGGACCGTATTGACCCCCAGAGACCGTATTGAGCCTCATCCCTTGATGGAGGACCATCCATGGTACTTCATGTGAAACCCATCACATGGTCCAATGCTATGACTAATTTTGAGTAGTGTAGGATTTATTTGGTTTATTCCAATTTTACCCTTGTATTTTGGGGTATTTTAGTCCTAGGGTTTATTTCTTTGTATTTCCCATTTTGCCCTTGTATTTTGGGGTGTTTAGATGCTTAGGTTAATTTCAAAATGGGCTAGGTGTGTCCATTAGGAGGGTGACGCACACTTAGTGGAGTTGTTTGGACATTTTTGGTGTTAGGTAGGCTTAGGCCCAATTGGAGGGCCAAGGTGCATAAACTTATCATGCATCTTGTTGTAGCCAACCTAAACCCTTAGATGCCAAACTTGGCCACCAAGTAGCATCTAGGGTTAATTTGCATCTCATTTAGTGTGCATTTGGCTTGGTGAATTTCGGCCAATGCAACACCAAATGAAACCCTAGATACTAGCACTCCTATTTATACCCTAGCCTATCACCTTGTACATACTTTGGATATTAATGATATTGAGTGTGCATTTTGCCTCATTGTCATTCTCCTTAGTCTCTAGGAACTCCACGGCCTCCTCCCCTTCTCCTCCTCCTTCCACCACCGTGAGTGAGTGAGTTTGGCCTACCTTGGGTGGCCTTCACCAACCTTAGTGAAGTGAGCTAGCCAAAAGGAGCAACACCCCACCAAACACCTCCCATACACCTTGTGCGCCACCTCCATCACCCTAAACACCAACCTTTTCCTTAGCACTAGGTTGCCTTTGGCTAACCTCCTCCCATCTCCACCATAAAAGCAAAACCCTAAATAGGTTTCATCCTACACTTGGATGAAACAACCTTGAGCAAACCCTCTTCACCTTCACCTTTGTGCTTCCGCCACTATCTCCTTCATTTTTCATCATCTTTTGGAGTCTCCCTTGTTGAACCAAGATCAAGGGCGTGCATGGAACTAAGCCACCTTCCATCAAGTGGTATCTAGAGCCATGGTTCTTCAAGGGTAAATGTTTTCCTTCCTTATTTCCTTTGAGTCTTCTTTGTTCTCTATTTTTTGGTATTCGGTCATTTCTCTTCTTCTCCTCTCTTGACCGAATATTTTTGTGTGGTTCATACTTGTTTTCCTTGAACCTTCCATGTTTTAGGTTCCATTGTTAGGTTGTCATATTTCTATGCTAGGTTGAGTATTACATGTTCATGCATTTTTCTTTTTGAATCTACCTATTGTTTTGTCATTTTTACTTCCTATATTTTGTCTTACATATTTTCCATGTATGTGCCCAAACACCTTGCATGAAAACATGAAAAATACCATGATGCATACATCTTAAGTGGGCGTGTCATATAGAATTCCTATCTAGGTCATTCATGCATGCTAATAGCTTCTAGCATGTTCTATGTTGCCATGATTTTCCATGTGTGAACCTTCTTGCACATGCTAGAAAAACCGCCCATCTTTACCCTTGCATTTTCACTTGTCTAAGTTGCTTTCTTGTTTTCCAAGAACCCTAAAAGAATCTAAGAGGTGCTGGATATTTTGTGCTAAAACAACTTGACCTAAATAGTACAAAACCAATTCCACTCAAAATTTCCTTAAAGAACCTCTAAGGATGCGCCACTTGTCTTGCTCCTATGCTACATATTTTTGACCTAATTTTTGTGCCACCACAAGTGCAAAACCTAAGCAACAAATTGGGTTGAAATTTTAAAAAAAAATTGGACCCAAGGACATTAAAAAGCAAAAGGCCGTGAACCCAAAAAGAACAAGAACAAAAAAAAAAAAAAATTATACCTTGGACAAAAAGGACTTGTTGCTTGACTTGTGGACTTGGACCAAATACCTTAGCATTGGAGTTGGAACTTGACCATTTTGGACTTATTTTGGGACCTAAACCTTGGCTGGACCAAAAACATTAAAGGACTTAAGCAAGTGAAACTTAAACACAAACCCATTCTAGTGCCATTCTAGGTTTATTCTTTTGAGTGCTATCTTTTATTGATTGAGTCTTAATTTTTGCTTGTCTTTCTTTTGGCCTCTTTTGTTTGTCTCCATAAATTCTCTTTGAGTTTAGCTTTCCTAATTGTGCCTTTTCAGTTTTATCTTTTTGGAACTCTTGCTCTTGGTTGGTTTTCATTGATTGTAGGTGAAGCACCTATCTAGCAAAGTAGCAATCCTTTGGTGGATTGAGTGGAGGAGTGAACCAAAACCCAACCTAGCCTTTGGAAGGGTTTTCACTAAACCAAAGGAAAGTAAACACTTTGGAGAGGTGCTAATACGTTTGCTCATTGTGAAGGAACCACAAGAGGAGGAGTTGAAGACTTAATTTCTTGTTTACCTTGTTTTACTTGCTTTCGGCCTCTTTGTTTTAGGCCATTCATTTCTTCCATTTGGTTTGTAATTTTGGCCATTTTAAACCTCTTCAACTTGGGTTTTAGAGCGTGTAGAGAAGGTGATTTGAAAACCTTCACTAGGACCTCGACTAGTGTATGTTCTAAATTGCTTTCCATAGCATGCTTTATAGCTTTACTAGTATAATTGTCTAGGATTTTTTTACTTTTGCTTCCAAAACGTTTAGAAGGCTTAATTCTTTTGCCTACTAGGGGTGCGTGCACACACACACTTGGTAGTGTCAAAATTGTTTTTTGTAAGAAAGGTAAAAAGGGCTTAGTAATTTTTACTTGAAAAGGGCTTGGTTATTAAGTGATTCTTTGTAGTCCACCTCCCCTTGAAGGTTCAATTTGTATACTTAGGCCTTTTCTACTTATCTTGCACCTTCAAAACTTTTTGTGAAAACCTTTTTATCACTCAATCTTTGTGAAACCCTTTTTAACTCTTTGTGAAAATTTTGTGAAAACCTTTTGATCAAAGATGAGTGAGCATTCTAGTGTACATGGTCATAATTCTCATAGTACTAGGTCTAGTGTTAGGGATGAGCTTAGGCAATTGAAAGATTACCTAATGTAGACCCCTAAAATTGTCCGGGTCGGAAATAAAACTCGAAGACCCTCAAAGATCGAAGGAAAGTCAACCAGAAGGACTCCTAGAAGACCATAGGATGGCTATCTGTAGATTTAGAGGTCTTAGAGTAGCTTAAAATAAGGAAGTGGAGGGAATGAAGCCCAATACGGCCGTACTAAACTTAATACGGCCGTATTGAAGCTTCAACACGGCCGCAGTGAACTCAATACGGCGTATTGAAGTTTCTGAAACTTCAATACGGCCGTACTGAAATCAATACGGCCGTATTGAAGCTTCAATACAGCCGCAGTGAACTCAATACGGGCGCATTGAAATTTCTGAATTTCAATACGGCCGTATTGAACTCAATACGACCGTATTGAAGTTCAAAAATTTCAATACGGCCGTATTGCTTCTGTAGGCCGTATTGCGCCTATTCCCTATAAATATGACGTCAATTGGACGTCATTCCACACTTTTTCAGATAGTTTCAACCCTCTCCTTGAGTATTCTGGGGTTTTTGAGCAGTGTTCTGCCCTAGAAATCACTCGGAGAGTTGATCCGACAAAGTTCTTGAGCCCCGAGCCATTTTGCTTGAGGATCGAACCTAGTCGAAGGGAAATCCTCCGGATTTCCATAGTTAAAAGTTTTAGGAAGGAGCGAGCGAGCTTGTAGAGCGAGGGAACGCCAAAAAGCTTCCCAGTTTTACTCAATATATAAAAGCACGCTTCAAGAGGTTTCTTCTTAAATCCTTCCTTTTACTGCTTTCTGTGTGCATATTTAAACTGTCATCATGTAGATAGTTAATTTATAATCGCTTATAATAAATAGGGGTAATTTAGTAATTTTACGTTGTTATTTTAGAAAATAATCTGTCATAGGGAACCCGAAAGGGGCGCTATGGGGTGCTAACACCTTCCCCACGCGTAACCGACTCCCTTACCCAACTCTGGTTGTAATGGCCAAGGTTGATTTATAAAATCAATTGCCTTATCCCTTTTTCCAATGTTTTGAGTAAAACATTGGTGGCGACTCCACGAACCCTCCTTTTACGAAAACCATTAATCCATGGAGGGTCCCGCTTGGGATTAATATGGATTGGTGAGACATTTTAATAAATAAATTGGATAAGATCGACAAGGTCTCAGTTTGAGAACAAGTCGTTCTAATAATCCAATACATTTTCAAAACTAAAATAAAAGCGAGCTCGACCGTCTTCGCGACCGCCGAGGCCCGTTTGGGCCGGGTAGCGACAGATGGCGACTCTGCTGGGGAAGTCTCGAGAGTCAGTCCCATTTAGTGACAGATTATTTTTAACAAATAATAGTTAAAATTACTTCATTACCCCTTGTTTGTATGATAACATGATTTATTATATGGCTTTAATAACTGTTGTATTTTTAAATTTACGCAATTGTTTGAAATAAAAACTGCACACAAACCTTTGCACACAACAGTTCCCTCTATACCCGGGGGCATGAGTGATTAACCATAGGGAGTGGATGTTAGTACGGCCGGTTGTCGAATGGGTCTATAGGTGCCCGTAGACCGTTGTCGGAAAACATCACTCAAGGTGATAACCATGAACTTGAGTCCGACGGTGCGTTGGAGCTTTCCATCGACCTACGATGAGAGGAATTGGGTCCCTATAATGGGGGCACCTTGGGGGCCTTGGACTGGTGAGAACAGTTAGAACCACCTTGAATATGCACCATTTCTGCAGGATACCCCTACCTCGTGATTCGCTCGTGACTGTTCGTGGATGAGTGAATTGTTTGTGTGAATGCTTATGTGCAATTGTTTGTGCATTAATAAAAAACCTCGTGATAAGGTCTAAGAATAATACCCATGCATGAAAATACCATGACATGAGAGGAAAAACCATGTGTGAAAATATAATAAAAGTAAGGAGCATAGGCATCATTATCAATAATACCTCATGCATCCTCATCATTATTTATAGGTTCACTAATACCCTCTCGATGTAAGTGAAAGAGACCCGTGACTATTGAGATTCTCCGTTGTGGAGAAATCATAGGCTAGGGAGGGTGATAAACTTTCATCTTAAAAAGGCAGCGCCTTAAAGATGAAAGATTATCAAGCTCACATCGAGAGTGTATTCATATCATAAATAAGCTAATTAGAATAAACATTCATTTTAGAAAGTGGCTGGTCATCTCTCTGTCCTCACACGCGCAAAGAAGATCAAGAAAATGGAAGCATTGGAGGAGCAAAACAAAAAGCTCACAACCGAGCTTTCACAACTTAAAGACCAAATGGCGCAAATGATGGAACTCATGCGTCATCACAACATCCATGGATCTCATCACAGTGATCATGGGTCCCATCATGAGGGAGAGGAGGAAGAGCATGAAAAAGATCCTCCACATACTGTACCCCTTGGGGCTGGAATTATGATTAAAGAGCCCGAAGTATCAAAAGAACAATTCCACGCCCTCGAGGATCGGCTAAGGGCTATGGAGGGGCATGATTTTGACATCAAGGATGCCGCCGACATGTGTTTAGTGAGGGACATCCAATTCCCTCCTAAATTTAAAGTGCCGGATTTCCCAAAGTACGTGGGATCGACTTGCCCCAAAAGTCATCTCACCATGTACTGTCGCAAGATGGCCGCATATGCCACAAATGAAAAGCTCTTGATCCACTGCTTTCAAGAGAGCTTAGCTGAAACTGCACTCAACTGGTATATGCAGCTAGATGGAAATCTAGTACATACATGGAGGCAGTTGGCCGACGCCTTTCTCAAGCGCTATAAATACAACATCGACCTAACACCCGATAGGTCTGATCTTCAAGCCTTGAGTAAAAAGAACGATGAATCCTTCAAGGCGTACGCCCAACGTTGGAGGGAGTTGGCGGCACAGATAGAGCCCCCGCTGTCGGATAAGGAGACGGTATCCTTATTCATCAACTCGTTGACTGGTCCCTATTACGATAAAATGATAGGGAACACAACGACACTCTTCTCGGACATAATCACCATTGGAGAAAGGGTGGAACAAGGACTTAAAAGTGGGAAGCTGGCTAAGCCTTCCCAACCATATGAAGCTAAGAAGGCCTTCGGGAAGAAGAAAGAAGGAGGAGTCAACGCTGTAACCATTTCTCCATCTTCTTCCACTTCGAAGTCAGGCAAATCGCAATACAACTCTGTGAAGAAGTTTGACAAACTTCCGACCACTTATAGCGATCTCCTGCCGAAGCTAGTAGAAGCCCAACTTCTAGCCTATATTCCACCAAGAAAGATCGACCCACCTTACCCCGATTGGTACAAGCCTCAAGACAAATGTCTATACCATTCGGGAGCACCAAGGCATTCAACAGAGAACTGTCTAGCTCTCAAACACAAGGTCCAAGGCCTTATTGATGCTGGGTGGGTCACTTTCGATTCGACAGCGCCCGACGTGAGCAAGAACCCTCTGCCGAAGCAGGAGTAGAGAGAAGGGCAAGCCACAATAGGGCCTCTCCTTAATTTTCTTAATTTTCTTTTAGGGACTCATGATCAGTACCCGAGATCATGAGGACCTTTCATGTAAATAAGGGTTTTGTACATATATCAATAAAGAGGCATTTTTCACACATTATTCTCTCATTTTGTTCTATTCTCTCTCTCTCATTAATATTAATAAACTCTAAACCTAAACAGAACCAATAAATAATTATGTCTGTGATTTCTCGCTCTGACCGGAATCCGAAAGCCGAGGATGAATGGGTTGAGTTGGACAGTGATGAGGAGACCATCTCTCCGGATCTGCAAAGGCTGCTAGATCAAGAAGCTCGTCTACTCCAACCGTATCAAGAAGAATTGGAGACCGTGAATTTGGGGCAGGGTCAAGAATTGAAAGAGGTCAACATTGGGACCCATATCAGTGATGGAATAAGAACACAGTTGATCCAATTATTAAGGGAATACAAGGACGTATTTGCATGGTCGTACCGTGATATGCCCGAATTGGACTCTAACATCGTCGAGCATAAGTTGCCATTAAAAGAAGGGTTTCGACCCGTTAAGCAAAAGCTTCGACGAATCAAGCCCGAATGGTCTTTAAAGATCAAGGAGGAGGTAGAAAAGCAATTAGATGCGGGATTCTTGGTCGTATCCCAATATCCTGAATGGCTGGCTAACATTGTGCCAGTCATCAAAAAGAATGGGAAGGTTAGAGTGTGTGTTGATTATAGGGATTTGAATCGTGCCAGTCCAAAGGACGATTTTCCCTTGCCACACATCGATACACTTGTGGATCACACTGCCACAAACACACTCTATTCCTTTATGGATGGATACTCGGGGTATAATCAAATCAAGATGAATATAGAAGACCGCGAGAAAACTTCTTTCATCACACCCTGGGGCACTTTCTGCTACAGGGTGATGCCTTTTGGACTTAAAAATGCGGGTGCCACCTACCAACGAGCGATGGTGACGCTATTCCACGATATGATCCACAAAGAAATTGAAGTATACGTGGATGACATGATCGCAAAGTCAAAAGACGAGATGGACCACATCCAATATTTGAGAAAATTATTCAATCGGCTTCGTAAGTATCAGCTTAAGCTAAACCCGGCTAAGTGTACTTTCGAAGTTCGGTCGGGTAAGCTTCTCGGGTTCATCGTCAGTGAAAAAGGCATAGAGGTGGACCCCGATAAAGTAAAGGCAATAATGGAAATGCCTCCTCCTAAAACTGAGAAAGAAATTAGAGGATTCCTCGGCAGGGTGAACTACGTCGCAAGGTTCATCGCACAGTTGACTGACACGTGCAAACCAATATTCAAGCTGTTGCGCAAGAATCATTCCGAATCTTGGGATGAGAATTGTCAACAAGCTTTCGATAAGATCAAACAGTGCTTGGCCAATCCACCAGTGTTGGTGCCACCTGTCGAGGGAAGACCATTAATCCTCTATCTAACGGTACTTGATGAGTCCATGGGAGCTGTGCTAGGACAACAAGATGAAACAAAGAAGAAAGAACAAGCCATCTACTACCTGAGCAAAAAGTTCCTTGATTATGAAACCCGCTACACGCCACTAGAAAAGACGTGCTGTGCGTTAGCATGGGCAACACAACGGCTCAGGCAGTATATGATTAGGCATACTACTTGGTTGGTTTCCAAAATGGACCCAATTAAGTACGTGTTCGACAAACCGATAATCACTGGGAAGATTGCCCGATGGCAAGTGCAATTATCAGAATTTGACATCATACATGTCACACAAAAGGCCATCAAGGGTAGTACCCTAGCTGATTACCTAGCACACGGGCCGACCAATGACTATCAATCCCTTCAGGATGATTTCCCCGATGAGGATATAATGCATTTACAACATGAAGATCCTAAGGATGATACGTGGACCATGTACTTTGATGGAGCCTCCAACATGCTTGGACAGGGGATTGGAACAGTATTAATCTCCCCACAAGGAAAGCATATCCCCTTAACGGCAAGACTCAACTTCGACTGTACAAATAACATGGCCGAATACGAGGCTTGCGCGTTAGGAATCCAAGCAGCAATCAACAATGGTATCCTAAAGCTCAAAGTATTTGGGGATTCGGCTTTAGTCATCCACCAACTGCGAGGTGAATGGGAAGTCCGAAATCCTAAACTGATACCATATGTTGAGCATATCAAAGACCTGATACAATTCTTTCAAAATGTCGTCTTTGAATATATCCCAAGGGAGGAAAATCAGTTCGCCGACGCCCTTGCTACACTATCATCGATGTTCGCCTTGGATAAGGAGCATGAAATGCCCATCATCAATATCCGGCGGCACGATAAGCAAGCGTTCTGCCTACTGATAGATGAAGCTGTTGATGATTATCCATGGTTCCATGACATCAAACAATATCTGTCAAAAGGGGAATATCCTGATATGGCTAGCGATAATGATAAAAAGCATATCCGAAGAAGGGCCATGGGATTTCTGTTGATTGGAGAAACCCTCTACAAAAAGAATTATGACTCGGTCTTGTTGAGATGTATAGACCAAGTCGAAGCTCAAAATGTAATCAAAGAAATACATGAGGGGGTTTTCGGTACCCATATTCCCGGGCCTGCAATGGCTAAGAAAATCCTCAGAGCAGGATATTATTGGTCGACCATTGAAAGGGATTGTTACCAATACGTCCGGAAATGCCACAAGTGTCAAGCATACGCTGACAACATTCATGTCCCACCAACGCCACTCAATGTGTTGACTTCACCATGGCCATTCGCAATGTGGGGCATGGATGTTATTGGACCCATCGAGCCAAAGGCATCTAATGGACATAGGTTCATTCTTGTAGCCATTGACTATTTCACCAAATGGGTAGAAGCGGCATCGTATGCTCATGTGACCCGAAAGGTGGTAACATCCTTCATCAGAAAGAATATCATATGCAGATACGGTATTCCCGACAAAATCATCACTGATAATGGATCCAATTTGAATAATAAGATGGTGGAAGAACTGTGCAAAGAGTTCAAAATTCAGCACCACAACTCTTCCCCATATCGACCAAAGATGAATGGGGCAGTCGAGGCAGCCAATAAGAATATCAAGAAGATAGTACAAAAGATGGTTGTCTCACTCAAAGACTGGCATGAGATGCTACCCTTCGCTCTCCATGGTTATAGGACTTCAGTACGTACATCCACAGGAGCTACTCCATTCTCCCTTGTTTATGGAATGGAGGCAGTTCTGCCGGTTGAAGTCGAGATACCTTCTCTGAGAGTAATCATGGAAGCAAAACTTTCCGAGGCAGAATGGGTTCAAAGTCGATACGACCAATTGAACCTTATCGAAGAAAAACGACTGAACGCCATATGCCATGGTCAAGCCTACCAAAGGAAGATCAAAAAGGCTTTTGACAAGAAAGTCCATCCTCGAATCTACCATGAGGGAGAGCTGGTGATGAAGAAATTGCTACCAGCTCAAAAGGACAAAATCGGAAAGTGGGCCCCAAATTACGAAGGACCATACGTGGTGAAGCGAGCCTTCTCCGGAGGAGCATTGATTCTCACAGACATGGATGGAGAAGAACTTCGATACCCAGTCAACGCTGACGTGGTAAAGAAGTATTATGCTTGAAGACGTTGCTTGCATCAGCCCGCTAGGATGAAAACCCAAAAAGGGCATCCTAGGCAAAAGTTAGGGCAAAACGAAAAGCCCGCCAGTACAAGGGTACTAGGCAAAACAAAGGCAAAATTATCCCCGCTAGGACATGTCCTAGGCAAAAATTAGGGGCAAAAGAATAAGATGCAAAAAGTAAAGCAAGCAACGATCACTTGAATCGAAAACCGAAAAGGCATTTCAAGTGATAATCTTCTAGAAGCAAGCGTCTTGCAGCATCTACACTCCTGGCTCAGGCATCTCACCCGAAGCAACTAGGGAACGGGAAGGGCAGCAATCACAGATGTAATTGTTTAAGCCAAAAAAATGTACAGCCTACCCTGGCCAGCCATTCTTCAGAAAATCCCTTTGTAAATCTTTCTGTACAAACATTTGAATATCAATAAAATATCCATTTGTTTCTTTTCTCTCTTGACCTTGTGATTATGCCTTTAAATTGATGTTTCTAAAAATTGTACGAAACTCTTAAATCGGTCAATAAAAGAAAACTGGAGGGGTTCCTATAAAATCTTTAAACTCCTGCATTCAAAGGCTCATGAAAATATTCCCTCGCGTCAATGACAGAAGTTCCTCTAAATAGAAGAAGAGGATAGGGAGAGCCATTCATCTTTCTAAAAAATATATATATAATAAACAAATAATAAAGCTTGCATTTCGTGCATCACACACATTAGTTGCACATTCAAAGACCTTATCATGAAGCAATTGCATAAAATAGAAAAATAGAAAATTGCTTGTGTATGACAGCAGTCAGCAAAAGCCAAATCAGAAAAAAAAGCAAAATACAGAAAAAGCCGAAAATGAAAAAGGCAAGGATATAGAAAATCCAACAAAAAGATTGCACAAAATAACTGAGCCTGGAGAGGCTTGCCGAAATAATACTCCCGCAGAATAACCGAGCCTGGAGAGGCTTGCCGAAACAATACTCATCAGTTTGTACAGAATAACTGAGCCTGGAGAGGCTTGCCGAAACAATACTCCTCAGTAAACAGAATAATTGAGCCTGGAGAGGCTCGCAGAAATAATACTCCCCAGAGGGAACCTCAGCTCAAGCTCACGGAAAAATCCCCAGCGAGAGCTATCAAAGCAAAATCGACGCAATCCCCAATGGAAGTGCGATCATCCAAACAGTATATACAAGTCAAAGGACTTAACACTTCCTCAGTGGAAGATAGCTCTCCGACTCAAAGTGCTGAGCGAGGCTAAGCCTGTAGAGGCTTCCTAAATAATACTCTGGGATACAATAAGATCCCCAAGTCCCCAATCGCCTACTCAAGAGGCATCCCTACAAAAGGAGAAAAAATAAAAAAATCTCAATAAATATTCCCCAAGCGGAATGCGGCATCCAGCCAAGCACCGAACATCAAGATTATCTGCCCAACAGAAGAGGCCAGTCAAGAAATGAATGACAGAATTCCCTAGTGGATAATAGCCTACACAGAGGCTACAAAATCAGAAAATTGAAAAGAGTCACCCGAATAAGGACAACCGGGATACTCCACCAACGTCAAAGGACGTCAGCCAAACATAAGGCATCGCTCAACTCAAAGAGAGAGCATCTGTGTCCATACCCCAAGGATTCAGAAATTCCCCATGGGTACCAACAATGCAAGGCAAGTTGGGGCACAGGAACCTATGAATGACTGCACATCCCCTAGACGGATCCCTGCGTTATCCAGCCCTCAGCGGCACAAAATCAGAAAAAACTGTCGAAGCAGCATAGTGGACTGTGGAGACAAAAATCATCTCAAAACCCTGGAGAGGGTAAACTCGCATTGCCGAAGTGATCAGAAGACACGGACGCAGTCCCTGGAGAGGGCAAACTCAGCTGCCGATGTTAAGACGCAGTCCCTGGAGAGGGTAAACTCAGCTGCCGATGTTAAGACGCAGTCCCTGGAGAGGGTAAACTCAGTTGCCGATGTTAAGGCGCAGTCCCTGGAGAGGGTAAACTCACCTGCCGATGTTAAGACGTAGACCCTGGAGAGGGCAAACTCAACTGCCAAATGTTAAGCGGCAGAGCCTGGAGAGGCGGGTACTCAATCATCAGGGTGATGTTAACACACTGGTGTCTAGCTTCCGGCTCGGGCGTCGAGTGAGGCTAGGTCTGGAGAGACGGTACTCAACCATCAGCGTCATCAGAGGTGCGTTGATGTCCAACTTCCGGCTCGGGCGTCGAGTGAAGTTGACCCTGGAGAGGGTAAACTCAGCTACCAAGGATGTCAGAAGCGCCGAGGTATGCACCCACCTGGAGAGGCTACTCAACAATTTTCCACCGGAAGACATTACAAGTCAGAAGGTCGGCACATCACCCGGACAATTGGGTCAACTCCTTTACTTGTCAGCCGGTACACCAAAAGGCCGTCCGACTAAGTAAAGGGGGGGCAGCTGTAGACCCCTAAAATTGTCCGGGTCGGAAATAAAACTCGAAGACCCTCAAAGATCGAAGGAAAGTCAACCAGAAGGACTCCTAGAAGACCATAGGATGGCTATCTGTAGATTTAGAGGTCTTAGAGTAGCTTAAAATAAGGAAGTGGAGGGAATGAAGCCCAATACGGCCGTACTAAACTTAATACGGCCGTATTGAAGCTTCAACACGGCCGCAGTGAACTCAATACGGCGTATTGAAGTTTCTGAAACTTCAATACGGCCGTACTGAAATCAATACGGCCGTATTGAAGCTTCAATACAGCCGCAGTGAACTCAATACGGGCGCATTGAAATTTCTGAATTTCAATACGGCCGTATTGAACTCAATACGACCGTATTGAAGTTCAAAAATTTCAATACGGCCGTATTGCTTCTGTAGGCCGTATTGCGCCTATTCCCTATAAATATGACGTCAATTGGACGTCATTCCACACTTTTTCAGATAGTTTCAACCCTCTCCTTGAGTATTCTGGGGTTTTTGAGCAGTGTTCTGCCCTAGAAATCACTCGGAGAGTTGATCCGACAAAGTTCTTGAGCCCCGAGCCATTTTGCTTGAGGATCGAACCTAGTAGAAGGGAAATCCTCCGGATTTCCATAGTTAAAAGTTTTAGGAAGGAGCGAGCGAGCTTGTAGAGCGAGGGAACGCCAAAAAGCTTCCCAGTTTTACTCAATATATAAAAGCACGCTTCAAGAGGTTTCTTCTTAAATCCTTCCTTTTACTGCTTTCTGTGTGCATATTTAAACTGTCATCATGTAGATAGTTAATTTATAATCGCTTATAATAAATAGGGGTAATTTAGTAATTTTACGTTGTTATTTTAGAAAATAATCTGTCATAGGGAACCCGAAAGGGGCGCTATGGGGTGCTAACACCTTCCCCACGCGTAACCGACTCCCTTACCCAACTCTGGTTGTAATGGCCAAGGTTGATTTATAAAATCAATTGCCTTATCCCTTTTTCCAATGTTTTGAGTAAAACATTGGTGGCGACTCCACGAACCCTCCTTTTACGAAAACCATTAATCCATGGAGGGTCCCGCTTGGGATTAATATGGATTGGTGAGACATTTTAATAAATAAATTGGATAAGATCGACAAGGTCTCAGTTTGAGAACAAGTCGTTCTAATAATCCAATACATTTTCAAAACTAAAATAAAAGCGAGCTCGACCGTCTTCGCGACTGCCGAGGCCCGTTTGGGCCGGGGTAGCGACACCTAAGAAGAAAAGAGGAAGAAAATATAAAAAGAGAGGAAGAAATTAGAAGAAAAGAAAAAGAGCAAGAAAGAAATAATGAAGAAATAAGAAGATTGCTAGAAAGATTAGTTGTGGGAGGAGAGGCTAGTGGTTCAAGACCAAAAGTCACTTCTCCTCAACCCTCAAGAGGAAAAGGGCACATGTATGCAAGTGCTCATGAGGAGGAAGGGCATCATACCCAACCTCCAAGTGATATCTTCTTTAGTAGTCATCACAATGATGATTACTATCAAAGGCCCCCAAGACATCATAGAAATAGGGAGTCCTCCAATAGGGAACCTAACATCAATCTTCCCCCATTTCATGGCAAGGATAATGTTGAAAATTATTTAGATTGGGAAATGAAAGTTGAGCAACTTTTCTCTTGCCATGGAATAAGTGAAGATAGGAAGGTTTCTTTAGCAACCCTTAGCTTCCAAGGGCATGCTATGTATTGGTGGACCTCCTTAGAAAAAGAAAGGAGAATAAATCATGAGCCCCCAATCCAATATTGGAATGAGCTCCGTAGTGCCTTAAGAAGGAGGCATATTCCTCCATACTATGACCGAGAGCTTATGGATAAGCTTCAAAGATTAAAACAAGGGTCCTCTAGTGTGGAAGAATATAGGCAATCTATGGAGTTACTCATGATGAGGGCTGGGATTAGGGAGGAAGAGAGGACCACAATCTCTAGATTTCAAAGTGGTCTTAATCTTGAGATAAGAGACAAAGTTGAACTTCTACCTTATAGGGATTTGAATGAACTTGTTCAACTTTGCTCAAGAGTGGAGCAACAACTTACAAGAAAACCTTTTCGAAAAGACTCCACTCCCTCTTATTCCAAGAGTTTTAAGAAGGAGGGCCACTCTTCCCTACCTTATCCCAAGGAAGAAAAAGAAAAAGAAAAATCATCTTTTAAAGCACCTTCCAAAGAGTCTAAGTCAAGTGAAATCAAGTGCTTCAAGTGTCTTGGAAGAGGACATATTGCTTCCCAATGTCCTACAAAGAAAACTATGGTTTTAAAAGCCCAAGACCACTATAGTAGCCTTGATGAAGCTACTTCTTCTTCCTCTAGTAGTGAAGGAGAAGCCATAGATTCCGAGGAAGAAATCTTACCTTGTGAAGGAGACCTATTGTTGGTTAGAAGGCTCCTTAACAATCAATCTAGTGAAATTGACCAATCACAAAGAGAGAACTTGTTTCAAACAAAATGCAATGTCTTAGAAAGTACTTGTTCTCTCATTGTCGATAGTGGGTCTACTTCAAATTGTTGTAGTACTAGATTGGTTGATAAGTTAGCCTTGACTACAAAACATCATCCTAAACCTTACAAAATGCAATGGATCAATGAGGATAGAGGTGTTGTAGTTAACCAACAAGCAAGCATACCAATCTCTATTGGCAACTATAAAGAAAATGTTTTGTGTGACATAGTGCCATTAGAGGTTAGTCATGTCTTGCTTGGGAGGCCATGGCAATTTGACAAGCACATAATCCATGATGGCCTCACCAATAAAATAAGTTTCCAACACTTAGGTAAGAAGTTTGTGTGGTGTCCTCTATCACCCTCTCAAGTGAATGAGGACCAACTCAAACTAAAGGCTAAGAAAGATGATGAAGAGAAAATCAAAAACAAAAACAAAAAGAAAAGAAAAGATAAAAAGAATTTTTCCTTTGAAGAAAAAGGGCTAGGTTCAAGTGAACCTTAACCCTTGTGCCATCCTCTTTTCTTTGGTGCCAAAGAAAGATGGCAATGGAGGATGAGCACCTTTTAAAAGCCATCATTGAATAAAAGGCACCCAATCCTAAGATAGATGATTTGGTGAATGAATTGCATGGGTCAATAAATTTTAAATGGTGATGCCTCTTTGGCTCTTTCCTTTTGCCCTAAGCACCTTCATTCAACAAATTATGTACTTAAGGATTGCATAGTTAAGTTTTAATATTTTACTCCCCTAATTGTGGTTTCACTTCTTTTGAAGGATCAATGGAATGGAAGAACTTGAAGATTTGTGGTCAAATCCTTCTCAAGAAGGAGGGTATGATGGAGGACCATCCATGGTACTTCATGTGAAACCCATCACATGGTCCAATGCTATGACTAATTTTGAGTAGTGTAGGATTTATTTGGTTTATTCCAATTTTACCCTTGTATTTTGGGGTATTTTAGTCCTAGGGTTTATTTCTTTGTATTTCCCATTTTGCCCTTGTATTTTGGGGTGTTTAGATGCTTAGGTTAATTTCAAAATGGGCTAGGTGTGTCCATTAGGAGGGTGACGCACACTTAGTGGAGTTGTTTGGACATTTTTGGTGTTAGGTAGGCTTAGGCCCAATTGGAGGGCCAAGGTGCATAAACTTATCATGCATCTTGTTGTAGCCAACCTAAACCCTTAGATGCCAAACTTGGCCACCAAGTAGCATCTAGGGTTAATTTGCATCTCATTTAGTGTGCATTTGGCTTGGTGAATTTCGGCCAATGCAACACCAAATGAAACCCTAGATACTAGCACTCCTATTTATACCCTAGCCTATCACCTTGTACATACTTTGGATATTAATGATATTGAGTGTGCATTTTGCCTCATTGTCATTCTCCTTAGTCTCTAGGAACTCCACGGCCTCCTCCCCTTCTCCTCCTCCTTCCACCACCGTGAGTGAGTGAGTTTGGCCTACCTTGGGTGGCCTTCACCAACCTTAGTGAAGTGAGCTAGCCAAAAGGAGCAACACCCCACCAAACACCTCCCATACACCTTGTGCGCCACCTCCATCACCCTAAACACCAACCTTTTCCTTAGCACTAGGTTGCCTTTGGCTAACCTCCTCCCATCTCCACCATAAAAGCAAAACCCTAAATAGGTTTCATCCTACACTTGGATGAAACAACCTTGAGCAAACCCTCTTCACCTTCACCTTTGTGCTTCCGCCACCATCTCCTTCATTTTTCATCATCTTTTGGAGTCTCCCTTGTTGAACCAAGATCAAGGGCGTGCATGGAACTAAGCCACCTTCCATCATCCCTATAAATATGACGTCAATGGGACGTCATTCTACACTTTTTCACACAGTTTTGACTCCCTCCTTGAGTATTCTGGGGTTTTTGAGCAGTGTTCTGCCCTAGAAATCTCTCTGGGAGTCGATCCGACGAAGTTCTGGAATTCCGAGCATTTAGCTTGGAGATTCGAACTTAGTCGAAGGGAAATCCTCCGGATTTCCATAGTTAAAATTTTATAGGAGCGAGCGAGCGGTCTTGTAGAGGGAGGGAACGCCAAAACGCTTCCCAATTTCTGTCAAGATATATAAGAAAGCACGCTTCAAAGGTTTATCTCTTTAAAGTCCCTTCTTTTACTGCTTTCTGTGTGTACATATTTAAACTGTCATCATGTAGATAGTTAATTTATAACTGCTTAGAATAAATAGGGGTAATTTAGTAATTTCGCACTATTATTTTTAAATAATCTGTCATAGGGAACCCGAAAGGGGCGCTGTGGGGTGCTAACACCTTCCCCACGCGTAACCGACTCCCTTACCCGACTCTGGTTGTAATGGCCGAAGTCGATTTTTGAATCGATTGCCTTAAATCTCTTTTTGCAATGTTTTGAGTAAAACATTGGTGGCAACTCCATGAACCCTTCCTTTTTACGAAAACCGCTAATCCATGGAGGGTCCCGCTTGGGATTAACATGGATTGGTGAGCCTTTTAATAAAATTGCTCGTTTGACGAGGTCTCAGTTTGAGAATAAGTCATTCTAGCAATCCATATTTTTAAACAAATAAAAGAGTCCAACCATCCTTCGCGAATGCCGAAAGCCCCGTTTCGGGCCGGTGGCGACACTACTTTGAGTTCATATCCATTACTAGTTCGTTGTTTGATTCTTAGAGTTAGGTTTTTATTGCGTTTCATTTGTTGTCTTGAATTTGTTTCCAAGAAATTTTTTTTAAAAAAATTGTGATCCATTTCTTAGATGTTTTGGCTAATTGTAGTAGTTATGTTTTGGTGCATGACTTGAAACTTATAAATCTGAAAAAAAAAAAAGTACTTAAAAAAAAGGAGGAAAACAGAATCAAAGGTGTTAAAACAAAATTTGAAGAAATGTTGATTTGAAGCAAGCAAAAAGTGACTTAGAGAGTGCACCAAAATTGCTACAAAAGTTGAACTACTTTTAGCTGAAATTTTTTGTACTAATCCTGATTTGTTTCCTTGAATTAGTGGCCAAAAAATTATCTGGAAAAAGGCAAGAAACTCCTTAAGTGATTCAAGAAAAGAATTGAAAATAAAGATTATATAAAAAATAGATCAAAGTAGAAAAAGCCAAAGGAGCAACTAAATACATTGCTTTTGTGCCACTTCAAGTGAACCGGATTGTATTGTTTTGAATCCTCTCCTATTTCTTTTTCTTTTTTAATTTTGGTTTTGTTAATCCAACCTAGAGCTAATCTAGGATCTTTCTTTTGTGTGCCATCCTTTTAGGTGTGTCTTAATTTTTTTTAGTCTTTTAGTCATGATTGGAATTCTTTGTTTATGTCACATCTTATTCCGTTTGTGATGGAATAACACTAAGGCCGAGAAGACCAAGGGGTGATATACTAAAGGAGGCAAGAGGAATGGGATAGTGAGGCCATTTTTGGACCTTAGCTCCTAAGTTTTTTTTAGCATTTATTTTATTTTCTATTTTTACCCTTGTATTTTGGGGTATTTTAGTCATAGAATTTATTTTCTTGTATTTCCAATTTTACCCTTGTATTTTGGGGTGTTTAGGACTTAGAATTTATTTTCTTTTGTATTTCCCATTTTACCCTTGTATTATGGGGTGTTCTAGATGATTAGGGTTTTAATTTTGGGCTAGGGTTTAACATTAGGAGGTGACGCATTTTTTGGTGACCTTGGACCTATTTTTGGTGTTAGAAAGGTTTAGGCCCAAGTGGAGGGCAAAGGTTGCATGGTCTTATCATGCACCTAGATATAGCCAATCTAAACCCATAGATTCCATCCTTGGCCACCAAGTTGCATCTAGGGTTCATTTGCATTTCATTTGGAATGCATTTGCCTACTCCAAATGTAACCCTAGATGCCTCCCCTCCTATAAATACCCAACACCCCACCACTGGTAAATACTTTGGAATATATAGATTTTGAGTGAGCATTTTATGCCTCAACATCTCTTCCTTAGTCACTAGGTTGGATTCGTCTAACCCCCTCCTATCTCCACCCTTGGAGAGTAGGAAACCTAGAGTGGCCTCCACCTTCACTTGGAGTGAGCCAATCTTGTGAGCACCCAAACACCTTTCACCATATGCTTCCGCCCAACACCTCCTTTCACGCCCATCTCCCTTTTGTCCCACAAAAACCTTCCTTTGTCTACCCCTTGGTGAACCTAGATCAAGGGCAAGGAGTCTCCTTTCAACCACTATCATCATCCATGGAAGGAACTACTCCATCAAGTGGTATCTAGAGCCAAGGATCATCAAGGGTAAACGTTGTCTTCCTTGTCTTTGTGTTTTCTTTTCATTCGGTCTTTGTCTCCCCTTTTGCCTTTCTTTGAATGGCCGAATGCTTTGGGTTCATATTCTTGTCCTTGTGAACCTTTCTTGAACATTTTAGGTTTCCATTGTTAGGTGTTATCCATGCTTTCCTATTTTTTAGGTTGAGTCTCATATTAACATGATGAACATGCTTTTTGATTTTTGAATCTTTTGAAGTTTTGTCAAGTCTTGTTTCCTATATTTTGTCTACAAAATTTCATGTATGTGCCAAACACCTTTGCATGAATACATGAACAAAAAATACCATAGTGCATGATATATATAGTGGGTGTGACATATAGCTACCATCTAGGAGTCATTCATGCATGCTACTTAGTCCTAGCATGTTCTTTGTATTTTTTGAGTTTCCATGTGTGAAATGCTTCCTTGCACATGCATAAAAATTGCTGCCCACTTTTCCCTTGCATTCCACTTATTATGATCTTTATTTGATGCTTAATAACCCTAAAAGAATCTAAGAGGTGTGCTGAAAATTTTGTGCAAAACAACTTGTACTAGATAGTACAAATCAATTTCCACTCAAAAGATTCCCTAAGCACCACTAAGAAACTGCCACTTGTCCTCCTCTCCTTCTCCTAAAATTTGACCTAATTTCTCTCCACCCACAAGTGCAAAACCTAAGCAACAATTGGGCTGAACATTAAAAAACAAATTGGACCCAAAGTATAAAAGAAAGCAGTGACGTGAAAAGAAAGGAAAAGAAAGAACAAAAAAAAAAAAATTTGACCAAAAAGGACTTGTTGCTAGACTTGTGGACTTGGACCTGTA
Organism: Cajanus cajan; assembly: GCF_000230855.2. Taxonomy (NCBI): domain Eukaryota; kingdom Viridiplantae; phylum Streptophyta; class Magnoliopsida; order Fabales; family Fabaceae; genus Cajanus; species Cajanus cajan. The sequence goes on along the minus strand of NC_138526.1, from coordinate 9,971,036 downwards.
GACCCCTAAAATTGTCCGGGTCGGAAATAAGACTCGAAGACTCTCGAAGATCAAAGGAAAGTCAGCCAAAGGGACTCTTAGAAGACCGTGGGATGACAATCTGTAGGTTTAGAGGTCTTAGAGTAGCAAAAAATAAGAAAGTGGAGGGAATGAAGCCCAATACGGCCTCCCAAAGGTTCAGTACGGCCGTATTGAACATTTTAAACTACAATACGGCCGCACTGAACTCAATACGGCCGTATTGAAGTTTCTGAACTTCAATACGGCTGCACTGAACTCAATACGGCTGCACTGAACTTCAATACGGCTGCACTGAACTCAATACGGCCGTATTGAGGTTTTTTGAACTTCAATACGGCCGTACTGAATTCAATACGGCCGTATTGTAGTTCAAAACTTCAATACGGACCGTATTGACCCCCAGAGGCCGTATTGCGCCTCATCCCTATAAATATGACGTCAATTGGACGTCATTCCACACTTTTTCACTGAGTTTTAACCCTCTTCTTGAGTATTCTGGGTTTTTTGAGCAGTGCTCTGCCTAGAAATCACTCGGAGAGTTGATCCGACGAAGTTCTTGAGTCACGAGCCATTTGCTTGAGTCTCGAACCTAGTCGAAGGGAAATCCTCCGGATTTCCATAGTTAAAATTTTATAGGAGGGAGCGAGCGGTCTTGTAGAGGGAGGGAACGCCAAAACGCTTCCCAATTTCTGTCAAGATATATAAGAAAGCACGCTTCAAAGGTTTATCTCTTTAAAGTCCCTTCTTTTACCGCTTTCTGTGTGTACATATTTAAACTGTCATCATGTAGATAGTTAATTTATAATTGCTTAGAATAAATAGGGGTAATTTAGTAATTTCGCACTATTATTTTTAAATAATCTGTCATAGGGAACCCGAAAGGGGCGCTGTGGGGTGCTAACACCTTCCCCACGCGTAACCGACTCCCTTACCCGACTCTGGTTGTAATGGCCGAAGTCGATTTTTGAATCGATTGCCTTAAACCTCTTTTTCCAATGTTTTGGGTAAAACATTGGTGGCGACTCCATGAACCCTTCCTTTTTATGAAAACCGCTAATCCACGGAGGGTCCCGCTTGGGATTAACATGGATTGGTGAGCCTTTTAATAAAATTGCTCGTTTGACGAGGTCTCAGTTTGAGAATAAGTCATTCTAGCAATCCATATTTTTAAACAAATAAAAAGAGTCCAACCATCCTTCGCGAATGCCGAAAGCCCGTTTCGGGCCGGTGGCGACAGATGGCGACTCCACTGGGGAAGCCTCGAGAGTCAGTCCCATTTAGTGACAGATTATTTTTAACAAATAATAGTTAAAATTACTTCATTACCCCTTGCTTGTATGATAACATACTTTATCTATTTGGCTTTAATAACTGTTGTTTGTTTAATTTTCCGCAATTGTTTGAAATACAAACTGTACACAAACCTTTGCACACAACAGTTCCCTCTATACCCGGGGGCATGAGTGGTAAGCCATAGGGAGTGGATGTTAGTACGGCCGGTTGTCGAATGGGTCTATAGGTGCCCGTAGACCGTTGTCGGAAAGCATCACTCAAGGTGATAACCATGAACTCGAGTCCGACAGTGCGTTGGAGCTTTCCATCGGCTTACGACGAGAGGAATTGGGTCCCTATAATGGGGGCACCTTGGGGGCCTCAGACCGGTGAGAACAGTTAGAACCACCTTGAATACCCACTTTTCTGCAGGATACCCCTACCTCGTGATTTGCTCGTGACTGTTCGTGGATGAGTGAATTGTTTGTGTAAATGCTTATGTGCAATTGTTTGTGCATTAATAAATAACCTCGTGATAAGGTCTAAAGAATAATCCCCATGCATGAAAATACCATGACATGAGAAGAAAGACCATGTGTGAAAATATAATAAAAGTGAGGAGCATGTGCATCATTGCCAATAAGACCTCATGCATCCTCATCAATTATTCATTTTAGGATCACCAATACCCTCTCGATGTGAGTAAAAGGGACCCATGACTATTGAGATTCTCCGTTGGGGAGAGATCATAGGCTAGGGAGGGTGATAAACCTTCATCTTAAAAAGGCAGCGCCTTAAAGATGGAGTCTTATCAAGCTCACATCGAGGGTGTATTCATACCATAAATTAATTAGATTAAATATTCATTTTTAGAAAGTGGCTGGTCATCTCTCTGTCCTCACGCGCGCGCAGAAAATCAAGAAGATGGACGTGTTGGAGGAACAATATAAGAAGCTTACAGCCGAGCTCTCACAGCTCAAGGAGCAAATGGCGCAAATGATGGAACTCATGCGTCACCACAACATACACGGGGCTGAGCACAGTGACCATGAGTCCCATCATGTTGGAGGAAGAGTGGAACAAGAGCTGAAAAGTGGGAAGCTAGCTGAACCTTCCCAATCATTTAAAGCTAAGAAGACCTTTGGGAAGAAGAAGGAGAGAAGAGTCAGCGCCATAACCATTTCCTCATCTTCTTCCACTTCGAAGTCAGGAAAGTCGCAATACAACCCTGTGAAGAAGTTTGATAAACTTCCGACCACATATAGCGACCTCCTGCCGAAGCTAGTGGAAGCACGTCTTCTAGCTTACGTTCCACTAAAGAAGGTTGATCCACCTCATCCCTATTGGTACAAACCGCAAGACAAATGTTTATACCATTCGGGGGCACCAGGGCATTCAACGGAGAACTGTAAAGCTCTCAAATACAAGGTCCAAAGCCTTATTGACGCCGGGTGGATCACTTTTGATTCGACAGCGCACGACGTGAGCAAGAATCCTCGGCCGAAGTAGGAGTAGAGAGAAGATCAAGCCACGATAGGGCCCCTCCTTAATTTTCTTTTTGGGACTCATGATCAGTACCCGAGATCATGAGAACCTTTTCATGTAAATAAGGGTTTTTGTACAGTTTTAATACATATCAATAAAGAGGCATTTTTCACACATCACTCTCTCTTTTGTTCTTTTCTCTCTTTCCTCATTAACATTAATAATTCTAAACCTAAACAGAACCAATAAAATAATTATGTCTGTAATTGTTCGCTCTGACCGGGATCCGAAAGTTGAGGATAAATGGGTTGAGTTGGACAGTGATGAGGAGACCATTTCTCCGGATCTGCAAAGATTGCTAGATCAAGAAGCTCGTCAAGAGAAATTGGAGACTGTGAATTTGGGGCATGGCCGAGAGATAAAAGAGGTCAACATTGGGACCCATATCAGTGATGAAATAAGGACACATGTTTCCGCTATGATTATAATAAAATCATTCTTCATTGCTTCTTTTCTTGCTTATAATAAAATTCTAAACCACATTATTTTTAACCCTGTTTGAATAAACATGAATGAGGTTAAAATCATCTTAATAATAATAAACCCGCATCATTTTTATGTGGAAGTGTGTGTGACAACTTGGAGCACCTTCCCTTGGCCTCGACAAGTGCCATCATGGGTAAAAAGAAATCTTTCAAAATAAAAGAAGCTCGGCAGGAAACCCAAAAAGGGGACTGCGCAAAAATAAGAGCAAAGAACCCGCTAGGAATCCCACGAAGGGGTGACCTAGGCAAAAATTAGGGTTGCAAAATAAACAAAAAACAAAAGTCCGCTAAAACACCACAAAAGGGTGTTTTAGGCAAAAATAAGGACAATCAAAAAAACAAAAGAAATCCATGATGGTACCATGAGCCGAATTCAAGAAAGGTTCAAGGGAAGCTATCCAAGTTGTCGAATCACAACACGACTTTTTAACTTCATAAGTGTTTAATCAAACAAGCCTAAACACATAAGCCTACCTTGTCCATCCATTCTTACAAAAATCATTTTTGAAAAATAAATCCCCTCTAAAACACAAACTTCAGAATAAAAGTATCTTTCCCTTCTTTTCTCTCTTGTCCCAAATGATTTTAGAATAATCTAGTGGAAGCATGGAGAAATAAATCATCACTGATAATGGATCTAATCTGAACAACAAAATGGTGGAAGAACTGTGCCAAGAATTCAAGATCCAACACCATAACTCTTCCCCATATCGGCCAAAGATGAATGGGGCAGTCGAGGCAACCAATAAGAACATCAAGAAAATAGTGCAAAAGATGGTTGTCTTATTTAGAGACTGGCACGAGATGTTACCCTTCGCTCCTCATAGCTATAGGACTTCAGTACGTACATTTACAGGAGCTACTCCATTCTCCCTCGTTTATGGGATGGAGGCAGTTCTACCCGTCGAAGTCGAGATACCTTCTCTAAGGGTAATCATGGAAACAAAACTTTCCGAGGCAGAGTGGGTTCAAAGCCGATACGACCAGTTGAACCCTATCAAAAAGAAACGGCTGAACGCCATATGCCATGGTCAAGCCTATCAGAGGAAGATCAAAAAGGCTTTTGACAAGAAAGTCCACCCTCGAGTCTACCATGAGGGAAAGTTGGTAATGAAGAAATTGCTACCAACTCAAAAGGACAAAATCGGAAAGCGTGCCCCAAATCACGGAGGACCATACGTGGTAAAACGAGCCTTCTCACGAGGAGCATTGATCCTCACAGACATGGATGGAGAAGAACTTCGATACCCAGTCAACGCCGATGTGGTAAAGAAGTATTATGCTTGAAGACGTTGCTTGCATAAGCCCGCTAGGATGAAAACCCGAAAAGGGCATCCTAGGCAAAAGTTAGGGCAAAATAAAAAGCCTGCCAGTACAAGGGTACTAGGCAAAACAAAGGCAAATTATCCCCGCTAGGATACGTCCTAGGCAAAAGTTAGGGGCAAAAGAATAAGATACAAAAACAAAGCAAGCAACGATCACTTGAATCGAAAAACCGAAAGGCGGCTCAAGTGATTATCTTCTAGAAGCAAGCGTCTTGCAGTATCTACACTCCTGGCTCAGGCATCTCACCCGAAGCAATTAGGGGAGCGTAAAGAGCAACAATTACAGATATAAATTAAGCCCAATGTATATAGCCTACCCTGGCCAGCCATTCTTCAGAAATTCCTTCTGTATATCTTTCTGTAAAAACACTTGTGAATATTAATAAAATATCTATCCATTTCTTTTCTCTCTTGACCATGTGATTATGCCTCTAAATTGGTATTTCTAAAAAAATTGTATGAAATTCCTTAATAATCGGTCAATAAAGAAAATTGGAGGGGTTCCTATAAAATCCATAATCTCCTGCATAAAAGGCTCACAAAAATATTCCCTCACGTCGATGACAAAAATTCCTCCAAGAAGAGGAGGATAGGGAGAGCCATTCATTTTTCTAAAAAAACATTAAATAATAAAACTTGCATTTGTGCATCACACACACATTAGTTGCACATTCAAAGACCTTATCATGAGGCAATCGCATAAAATAAAAAAAAATAAAAAAAATTGCTTGTGTATGGCAACGGTCTACAGAAAAAGCCGAAATCAACGAAAAAAGGCAAAAGATTTAGAAAATCAACCGCGTCGTACAGAATAACTAAGCCTGGAGAGGCTTACCGAAACAATACTCATACAGAATAACTGAGCCTGGAGAGGCTTGCCGAAACAATACTCATACAAGATAACTGAGCCTGGAGAGGCTTGCCGAAACAATACTCATACAAGATAACTGAGCCTGGAGAGGCTTGCCGAAATAATACTCTCTCAGAATAATTGAGCCTGGAGAGGCTCGCCGAAATAATACTCCCTCATCAGAATAATTGAGCCTGGAGAGGCTTGCCGAAATAATACTCTCTCAGAATAATTGAGCCTGGAGAGGCTTGCCGAAATAATACTCATACAGAATAACTGAGCCTGAAGAGGCTTGCCGAAACAATACTCCCTCAGAATAATCAAGCCTGGAGAGGCTTGCAGAAATAACACTCTCTCAGAATAATTGAGCCTGGAGAGGCTCGCAGAAATAATACTCCCCAGAGAAACCTCAGCTTAAGCTCATGGAACAAATCCCCAGCGAGAGCTATCAAAGCAAGATCGTCAAAATCCCCAATGGAAGCGCAATCATCCAAAGCAAAATATTCAGTCAAAGGACTTGAAACTTGCTCAGTGGAAGATAGCTCTCTGACTCAAGCGCTGAGTGAGGCTAAGCCTGCAGAGGCTTCCAAAATAATACTCTGGGATACATAAGATCCCCAAATCCCCAGTCGCCTACTCAAGAGGCACCCCTACAAAAGGAGAAAAATAAAAAAAATCAATAACCATTCCCCAAGCGGAATCCGGCACTCAGCCGAACACCAAACATCAAGATAATTCGCCTACTCAGAGGCACTCCTTCAAAAAAGAGGAAAAATCGAAAGATCAATAATCATTCCCCAAGCGGAATTCGGCATTCAGCCAATCCTTGAACATCAAGATGATATGCCTAACAGAAGAGGCTAATCAAAATCAACGACAAAATCCCCCAGCGGATAACAGCCTACACAGAGGCAATAAAACCAAGAAAATCAAAAAGAGTCACCCGAATAAGGATAACCGGGATACTCCACCAACGTCGAAAGGACGTCAGCCAATCATAAGGCACCGCTCATCTCAGAAAGAGCATCTTCGTGTCTACACCCCAAGGAAACAGAAATTCCTCAATGGGTACCAACTACACAATGGAAAGTTGGGACACAAGAACCTATGAGTAACTGCACATCCCCTAGACGGATCCCTGCGTTATCCAGCCCTCAGCGGCACCAAAACCAAAATCAAACCGTCGAAGCAGCATCGTGGACTGTGGAGACAAAATCATCTCAAAGCCTAAGAGGCAATACTCAGCTACCCAGTTGTCGAGAGCACCGAGGTATGCACAAGTCTGGAGAGACGGTACTCAAAGAAAGTCTGGAGAGACTGTACTCAAAGAAAGTCTGGAGAGACGGTACTCAAAGAAAGTCTGGAGAGACGGTACTCAAAGAAAGTCTGGAGAGACGGTACTCAAAGAAAGTCTGGAGAGACGGTACTCAAAGAAAGTCTGGAGAGACGGTACTCAAAGAAAGTCTGGAGAGACGGTACTCAAACAAAGTCTGGAGAGACGGTACTCAAACAAAGTCTGGAGAGACGGTACTCAAAGTCTGGAGAGACGGTACTCAAAGAAAGTCTGGAGAGACGGTACTCAAAGAAAGTCTGGAGAGACGGTACTCAAAGAAAGTCTGGAGAGACGGTACTCAAAGAAAGTCTGGAGAGACGGTACTCAAAGTCTGGAGAGACGGTACTCAAAGTCTGGAGAGACGGTACTCAAAGTCTGGAGAGACGGTACTCAAAGTCTGGAGAGACGGTACTCAAAGTCTGGAGAGACGGTACTCAGAGTCTGGAGAGACGGTACTCAAAGTCTGGAGAGACGGTACTCAAAGTCTGGAGAGACGGTACTCAAAGTCTGGAGAGACGGTACTCAAAGTCTGGAGAGACGGTACTCAAGGTCTGGAGAAACAGTACTCAAAGTCTGGAGAGACGGTACTCAAGGTCTGGAGAGACAGTACTCAACCATCAGCGTCGTCAGAGGCACGTTGGTGTTCAACTTCCGGCTCGGGCGTCGAGTGAAGTTGACCCTGGAGAGGGTAAGCTTAGCTACCGAGGTTGTCAGAAGCGCCGAGGTATGCAACAACCTGGAGAGGCTACTCAACAATTTTCCACCGGAAGACGCTACAAGTCAGAAGGTTGGCACATCACCCGGACAATTGGGTCAACTCCTTTACTTGTCAGCCGGTACACTAAAAGGCCGTTTGACTAAGTAAAGGGGGGGCAGCTGTAGACCCCTAAAATTGTCCGGGTCGGAAATAAGACTCGAAGACTCTCGAAGATCAAAGGAAAGTCAGCCAAAGGGACTCTTAGAAGACCGTGGGATGACAATCTGTAGGTTTAGAGGTCTTAGAGTAGCAAAAAATAAGAAAGTGGAGGGAATGAAGCCCAATACGGCCTCCCAAAGGTTCAGTACGGCCGTATTGAACATTTTAAACTACAATACGGCCGCACTGAACTCAATACGGCCGTATTGAAGTTTCTGAACTTCAATACGGCTGCACTGAACTCAATACGGCTGCACTGAACTTCAATACGGCTGCACTGAACTCAATACGGCCGTATTGAGGTTTTTTGAACTTCAATACGGCCGTACTGAATTCAATACGGCCGTATTGTAGTTCAAAACTTCAATACGGACCGTATTGACCCCCAGAGGCCGTATTGCGCCTCATCCCTATAAATATGACGTCAATTGGACGTCATTCCACACTTTTTCACTGAGTTTTAACCCTCTTCTTGAGTATTCTGGGTTTTTTTGAGCAGTGCTCTGCCTAGAAATCACTCGGAGAGTTGATCCGACGAAGTTCTTGAGTCACGAGCCATTTGCTTGAGTCTCGAACCTAGTCGAAGGGAAATCCTCCGGATTTCCATAGTTAAAATTTTATAGGAGGGAGCGAGCGGTCTTGTAGAGGGAGGGAACGCCAAAACGCTTCCCAATTTCTGTCAAGATATATAAGAAAGCACGCTTCAAAGGTTTATCTCTTTAAAGTCCCTTCTTTTACCGCTTTCTGTGTGTACATATTTAAACTGTCATCATGTAGATAGTTAATTTATAATTGCTTAGAATAAATAGGGGTAATTTAGTAATTTCGCACTATTATTTTTAAATAATCTGTCATAGGGAACCCGAAAGGGGCGCTGTGGGGTGCTAACACCTTCCCCACGCGTAACCGACTCCCTTACCCGACTCTGGTTGTAATGGCCGAAGTCGATTTTTGAATCGATTGCCTTAAACCTCTTTTTCCAATGTTTTGGGTAAAACATTGGTGGCGACTCCATGAACCCTTCCTTTTTATGAAAATCGCTAATCCACGGAGGGTCCCGCTTGGGATTAACATGGATTGGTGAGCCTTTTAATAAAATTGCTCGTTTGACGAGGTCTCAGTTTGAGAATAAGTCATTCTAGCAATCCATATTTTTAAACAAATAAAAAGAGTCCAACCATCCTTCGCGAATGCCGAAAGCCCGTTTCGGGCCGGTGGCGACAGGACCAATACCTATGCTTTTTGGAGTTGGACTTAAGACCATTATTGACCTATTTTGAGACCTTAAAGGTGGCTGGAACGAATCAATTAAAAGACTTAAGCAAGTGGACTAAACACTAATCCATTCTAGTGTCATTCGAGGATTACTCTTTTGTGTGCTTCCTATTGAGTCTTAATTTTAGTTTGTCTTTTCTTTGGCCTCTTTTGTTTTGTCTCAACTAATTCTCTCTGAGTTTAGCCTTCCTAATTGTGCTTTTTCAGTTTTATTTCTTGGACTCTTGCTCTTTGGGTTGGTTTCACTTTACTTGTAGGTGAAGAACTTCTCTAGCAAACTAGCACACCTTTGGTGGATTTGAGTGGAGGAGTGAACCGAATCCAAACCTAGCCTTTGGAGGGATTTCCACCATACAAAAGGAGTGTTAAACACTTGGAGAGGACTAACAAGTTTGTTCTTTGTGAAGGAACCCCAAGTGGAGGAGTTTGAAGACCAAGACTTTTGTTTTTCATAATTTTTGCTTAATTTTTCTTCTTCTCGGCCTAGTGTGTTTTTGGGCCTTGGTTTCATTCTTTTTGGTTTGTAATTTGGCCAATCTTAAACCTTTTCATTTTGGTTTAGCTTCGTGTAGTTTGAAGGTGATTTGAAAACCTTCACCTAGGACCTCGACTAGAATATGTTTTAAGTGTTTTCCTTTTGCATGTTTTATAGTTTTGGTAGTATAATTGCTTAGGCTTTTATCTTTGTCTCCAAATCCGTTTAGAAGGCTTGCTTTTGCCTACTAGGGGTAACGTGCACACACACACTTTATTGTTGTGCCAAATTGTTTTGTAAGAAAAGTAGAAAAGGCTTAGTGATTTTTACTTGATAGGCTTGGTTATTAAGTGATTCTTTGTAGTCCACCTCCCCTTGAAAGTTCACTTTGTACACTTAGGCCTTTTCCTACCTATCTTGCACTTTGAAAACCTTTTGTGAAAACCATTTTATCACTCACTCTTTGTGAAAACTTTTCTAACCCCTTTGAAAACAATTTGTGAAAACCTTTTCTTGATCAAAGATGAGTGATCATTCTAGTGTCCATGGTCATAATTCTCGTAGTACTAGGTCTAGTGTTAGGGATGAACTTAGGGAATTGAAAGAGTACCCAAGAAAAAAAGAAAAGGAAAATATAAAAAGAGAGGAAGAGTTGAGAAGAAAAGAAAAAGAGTTTGAAAAGAATAATAAGGAAATAAGAAATTTACTTACAAAGTTGGTAGAAACTCGTGGATCCCACCCTAGGATTGTTCCATCTAGATCTCAAAAGGACAAAGAAGTTAGCGTTCCTAGGAGTATGCATGAGGAAGAAAATACAAAAAGAGAGGAAGAACTTGAAAGAAAAGAAAAAGAAAAGAAAAGAGAAAAGAAAGAAAAAATAAATAAAAGTATAAAGAAAGTTCAAGAGTGGTTAGAAAATGAAACACAACCAACACTCTTAGAGAAGAGTAAGGAGGATAATGTTTCCTCCAAAGGGCTTATGCTTGAAGAGAGTCACTTGCCCATTGAAAATTATTTAAAAGAAACTCTCTTTATTCATCAAGACCTTAACTCTTTCTCTCACGTTGCCACTAGTCATGAAGTGGAGATTCAAAAAAAAATCCTTTTTAAAGAAAAAGAATCTCAACTTCAAGATTTAGTGAAGAAGAAGTGGACTTCACTTAGTCCCACTTCTTGTGCTACTTCCTTGGTGGTGCCCAAGGAAGATAAGCCTTCTTTCTTTAAGACTCTTTCTACTTTAGTTGTCCTCATAAAGCACCCAACTTTAGATTTGTATGATTTGTTGGATACATCTCATGGTGTCCTATTTTCTATTTTTGCTCTTGAGGGAAGTTCAAATTTATTTGGACTTAACTTGGATACTTCTCTACAAGACAAACTTAGATTATATGAGTTTTCTAAACTCCTCTTAACACCTTTTTTTCCTATGTATCTAACAAATTATGCAATACTAAGTTGTTTAGGTAATTTTTTAGTTAAGTTTTCTTTATTTTCCAATACATACCTAGGACATTACATTGGGCACTTCCAACAAGATATTTTAGTTTTTAGGACTCATACATTAGTGTGCTATAGTTTTAGTCTTTTTACCTTTTTAGGTTTTGGTTATACACCTAGACTTCATCATGGGGAGGATCCTATCCTTAGCATTAGGGAGTCTAGTCTTTTTAGTTTAGAAAATCTTTTTAGCATTTTTAGTGGCACTCCTCTTAGGATGCACTTTCCATCTATATCGTATACTATTACCTCTCATGCTTACTTTTATGTTTTTGTTGGTCGTGACGTCTACCATGAAGAACCTCTTGATTTGAGGTCAAATCCTTTTCAAGAGGGAGGGAATGATGGAATAACACTAAGGCCGAGAAGACCAAGGGGTGATATACTAAAGGAGGCAAGAGGAATGGGATAGTGAGGCCATTTTTGGACCTTAGCTCCTAAGTTTTTTTTAGCATTTATTTTATTTTCTATTTTTACCCTTGTATTTTGGGGTATTTTAGTCATAGAATTTATTTTCTTGTATTTTCAATTTTACCCTTGTATTTTGGGGTGTTTAGGACTTAGAATTTATTTTCTTTTGTATTTCCCATTTTACCCTTGTATTATGGGGTGTTCTAGATGATTAGGGTTTTAATTTTGGGCTAGGGTTTAACATTAGGAGGTGACGCATTTTTTGGTGACCTTGGACCTATTTTTGGTGTTATAAAGGCTTAGGCCCAAGTGGAGGGCAAAGGTTGCATGGTCTTATCATGCACCTAGATATAGCCAATCTAAACCCATAGATTCCATCCTTGGCCACCAAGTTGCATCTAGGGTTCATTTGCATTTCATTTGGAATGCATTTGCCTACTCCAAATGCAACCCTAGATGCCTCCCCTCCTATAAATACCCAACACCCCACCACTTGTAAATACTTTGGAATATATAGATTTTGAGTGAGCATTTTATGCCTCAACATCTCTTCCTTAGTCACTAGGTTGGATTCGTCTAACCCCCTCCTATCTCCACCCTTGGAGAGTAGGAAACCTAGAGTGGCCTCCACCTTCACTTGGAGTGAGCCAACCTTGTGAGCACCCAAACACCTTTCACCATATGCTTCCGCCCAACACCTCCTTTCACGCCCATCTCCCTTTTGTCCCACAAAAACCTTCCTTTGTCTACCCCTTGGTGAACCTAGATCAAGGGCAAGGAGTCTCCTTTCAACCACTATCATCATCCATGGAAGGAACTACTCCATCAGTTTGGTTTAGCCTTCTTCTAATTGTGCATTTTATTTTTTTATCCTTGGATTCTTGGCTGGAAGTTGCATCAAACCTTTGCAAAGGGAGTAAACATTGACTCACAAAACCTAGAGGAAGGACAAGGATTCTAAGGCTAGTCGGATTTGGAAATCAACCAACACCAAAATCCTTGAACCTCCTAAATAACCTTCACAAGTGTGATCCTTCCTTTTTCATTGTGAAGAGGCCTTCAATTTTCAGGACTTAGTTTGTTCCTTGTGCAGGTGTAAGAATCCAAGAAGCAACTCAGCTTAGAGATGGATTTAGTGACCAATTTTGGTTGCTGGTAAATCTGTCACAAAGCAAATTCTTCTCTAAATAAGTTGCAATTTTTGTTGCAAAATTATGTTTTTAGGCTAGTTTATTTTCCTTGCAATTTTTGTTGATTTTAATCAATTGTAAAAGCTTGGAGGGAGTATTAAGAAGCTAGTCAGGTATATCTAGATCTTTATAGATCACTCACGTGTAAATCTAGTGGAAGTGGCTTGAAAATTTTATATGATTTCAAGCTTCCACTTAGGAAACATACTAGCTTGTTAAGCTTTGTTCTTTTCTATTGTTTAGTTTCCCTTTGTTTGTTTTACTCTTGAAAATTCAACTAGATTGTGTATAATTTTAATTCCTTATGTTTAGATAGAAGTCAAGAAAATCATTAAACATCAAAGTTTTTGTGAAAAGTTTTGTGGAATTGAAGCTACCACAAGGGGGTTTAGTAATTTTCACTTGAAAAGATTTGGTTATTAAGTGGCTCCTAGTAGCTCCCCTCCCTTGATAGTGCAATTTGTATACTTAGACCTCCAAGTGCTAGTTTTGTTCCTAGAAAATCCAAAAATATTTTCTTTTTGCATTGGATATTAAAAAATTTCTTGAAAACTTAACCATGAGTAACCATTCTCAAAGTGGTAGTGATTTGGACTCACCAAAAAGTTTTTCTCACCTTGTTAAAGAGTTGAAATCACTAAAACTTTGGAGGAAACAAGAGGTACTTGCCAAAGAAAAAAAAATAATAGAAAGGGAAGTACAACTTGCTATTCTCGAAGAAGAGATACAAAAGGTTAAAAAACAATAAGAAACACTTTTAGCTAAGCTAAAACAAAAAAAAAAAAAAAAAAGTAACAAAGGTTTCCAAAGTTCCACAAACCAAGAAGAGGTAGGAAGTTTGAATATAGATGAATACTATCAACCTACCCCTAGAAGAGTCATAAGAGAGCCAAAGGTTAGGGAATCACTGGTAGAAAAGAATGGTTCAATCCAAGATGGGGGTGAATTGGATTCAATGACACTTAAAAAATTTATCAGAGTTTTAAGGATCTTTATTTCAACTTAAACTTTTCTAATATGAATTCTCAAAGAAGTTTCTTGAAAGACTTGCCAATGGGAATGAGTCTTATATGCTTTCTTGATTAATCTTGATTAAGTTCAGTTTTAAGAACAGCTAATATGCAATACTTTGATTCAGTTTAAAGCAATATTAAGCATACAAACATATTAATCAAGATCAACCATTTTATCTCTCAATCAAGATTTTGCTCAATGTAAGAGATAAGGGTGAGAGAAGAATGCACAAGTATTTTATCCTGGTTCAGCCACTCCACATGTGACCTACATCTAGTCCTCAATCATAACCTGATCAAGATTTGTTCCACTATCTTAATGAATAAGTTTTACAAGCATACCACACATGCATATACTCCTACATTCAAGATAACCACTTTCTTGCCCCCAAGAAAACACTTCTTGCAGAAACCCACTACAAGAAATCTTTATCACTTGAGACACCTACTCAAGATTTTCCTTACACATTACACAAAGAATTAAAGGAACGAATTCACCTGGAAGCTGAACAAATTAGATTGTGAATTCCAAACAAATCTTAATCTTTCTCTCCCAAGAATGTAGTAATGATGATGATCTCTTTCAAAGCATTTCACAAAATGTTTCTCTTCTTGGTTTCACAAAGAAAACACTCCAAGAAGGTCACAAAGACTTCACAATATCAATTTTTCTCTCTTTTGTTTTAAGTTCATCTCTCTTCTTAAAGTTTCAGTGTGAAAGCTATTTATAAAGTTTTTAGATCCAGATAATCGATTATTTTAAAGGATAATAGATTATTTCGTTCTTCATGATTTCTGGAAACCACTCAAGAACAGAATAATCGATTATTTTACAGGATAATCAATTATTCTAGAGGGTACTTCGTGGAATAATCGATTATTTCACAGATAATCGATTATTACAGCAAGGCTCTTTTCACCTGTTGCTGGAATAATCAATTACACTTAATGATAATTGATTATTTTGAGATAGTTTTCAAAAACTCAATTTTATACTTCAAAAATCTTTCCAAGTATTTTAAATCAACATCACACTCACTCTCAGTCAATTTAGATTAAGATTAACTCATGTACAAAGCATACCCATGCAAAATAAACTAATCAAAACAATACAACACATAAGAACTCATGAGCTACTCCTATTAAAAATCATGATATTCATATCTTCCTTTCTTGACTGGTTTGTGTCTTTGGTCAGCTTCAACTCTTTGTTATCATCAAAACTCTTAGAATCCATCCTTTGTTATCATCGAAACTCTCAGACTTCAGGGATGAATTGATTCATTACCCCATGAATCTCAACAGTCTCCCCCTTTTTGATGATGACAAACCAATATGTTTTGCAAACTAGCATTTCTCATTGTAGCTTATTATGCCTTGTTAATATTCAGACATGCAAAACAACTCAAACCTTTCTCCCCTTTTGGACAACATAAAAAAAATAGGTATACATATATATATATAGAGATAGGGAACTAATTTTTGCAGATTGCACATGTATAGATATATGTACAAGAGTTACTTGCTCAGCTGAAACCTTTCATAGGCATTGTTCCAATATATCCAAATTAATACCAGATTTCATATCAGAGAATTTAATCATTAACACATATGTATTTCATACACAATTGATTCAACCACATTCTCATAAGTATAATCTCTAATGCACCAGCAAACATTAACAAATGTGCATCAATTCAATCAAAAATGCATACCAATGCTCAAATCAAAATATGGCAATATCAAAATTCAAATCAATGTAACCATGATGAATTCATACCAAACAAAATATAAAAACATCACCAAATTTAAATTTCTCCAGAAATTAAAATTGTTCAAACCAAAATAATCAAAATAACCAAATTGTTCATACCTTAAAACTATTACAACCCAATTGAAATTTTGAACTAAAAATTTAAAACTAAAATTTGATCTCCTAAAAAAAGAACATTCTCCGCACATCACTTCGAATCATCTTGCATTCCCATTTGAGCTTTTATCATCGCAATTTCATGATCAAGGTTATCAAACCAAATCATCAAGCTTATTGATCATTATTTGTTTAAACGGAGAAAATGCCTTAGGCTCTGATTTTTGCTCTTGTTCTGGTTCAAGCTCCACTTGAGGTGGCAGTTCCTCATCATGAGATGGAACTCCATCTTCGTCCGTTGCCGGTTCTGGTATTGGAGGAACATCACCCTTTAATACCCATTTATCTTCTTATTTTAGCATCTCCATATGATGCAAAGAAGATTTTTCAATCTTGTTTGAGGCATGGAGTATTATCTTTTTCTCCCCTTTAAGATCTACTCCTGCCTTCTCAAATATTCTTGATAACAATAAATCATAGGGTATAGGACCATCCTCCTTTCTCCTAGCCTTCCAGATACAATCATTCACAACAGATACCTAGTCTATCTTTTCCTTTTACTTAATTACATGCATCAACAAAATATTATCTCTAGACATTTGAGCATGATTATGAAGCCTAGGTTTAAGCATCCATGCAATTATAAAAGAAATCAACCTAGAGTTTTTCTTCATACCTCCAGCTAGAAATTTGATGTAATTTGTGGTCTCCGAGTTTCTTTGACAATCCCTAAAGGTTGTTAGCTCTTCAAAGTCACCAAAATTAAAAGGTTGGGGCTTCATACTTCTCGTTCCACTTAGCCCAGCCACTTCTTTCAAAGTTGGTCCATCAAGCTTTATGAGTTTTCCTTTCACCACTGGTTGCATTATTCCTTCATTACTCGAGGCGAAGCACAAAAATAGACTAATAAATTCTGGGTAATATGGACCTTCCAGCTCTAAGAACTTCCCAAGCTCTTGATGCTCCAAGAGAGGAGGAAAACTGAAACCCTCACTCTTGAACCACTCCAACTTCAAAGTCTTTGAAGGAATGATTCTCCTATCTGCATACCACTCAAAGTAATAGTCTTGGGCAGAGGTCTCTTGCTCCCCTTGACTTCAAGCTTCTTGATTCTCTTGGAAGATGAGGCCATTTTGTGATTAAAGACGGGTTCTTGATTTGGAATAGAGAAGATGAAGATAAATGCTTAGGGTTAGGGTTTGTGCCACTTATGAAGGAAGGTGGGAGGTTGGGAGTTGGGGCGAATAAAATCGTTCAAAAACCGTATGGAAAACCAAGGGTCACGTAAATAATCGATTATCTATAAAAATAATTAATTATTTGTATCAGTAAAATTAGTTTGAAAACCTTGTCTGTACTAAATAATTTTTGGAATAATTGATTATTGTAGAGACTCTTGTCTCATTTTTGCTCCTAGATAATCGATTATTTCCAGAATAATCGATTATTCTAGAGACTGACTCTTTCTAACCTTCCCAGATAATCGATTATTTTCATAATAATCGATTATTTGCCTAGTCTTACTTAAAATAATCGATTAAATTTTACAATAATCGATTATTTCAGAAAAGTTTTGTTTCACTACTTTAAACCTTATAAAACTTTCCTCATCCATTTCAACTCTTAAAACTCTCTTTTATAAACCACACTTCAATGTTTTATACACATATCAATCAATTTTTATTCAAACAATCACACTCAAGTGCACATTCATAATCAATTCAAACAAGACTCATTGATAATTCCAAGTTCAATTATCAATTGATTAAATCTTTCTTTTGGTTCAGGTTTTGTAAATATATCAGCTAATTGTTTATTTGTTTCAACAAACTCTACTACACAATCATTCTTTTGGACATGATCTCTTAAAAAATGATGTCTTATTTCTATATGCTTTGTCCTAGAATGTAAGATTGGATTTTTTGTGAGATTGATTGCACTTGTGTTATCACATCTTAAAGGAATTTTGTTCAATTCAGTTCCATAATCTTTTAGTTGTTGTTTCATCCAGAGAATTTGTGAACAACAGTTGCCAGCGGCTATGTATTCAGCCTCATTTGTACTTAAAGCAACAAATTCTTGCTTTTTGCTATGCCATGACACAAGTGCACTTCCAAGTAGGTGACAAATACCACTTGTACTCTTCCTATCAAGTCTACACCTAGCATAGTCTAAATCTGACTATCCTGTCAGACTTAGTGAGACTCCTTTTGGATATCATAGTCCTACATTTGTTGTTCCTCTTAGATATTTAAGAATTCTTTTAACATATTTCATATGAGACTCTTTTGGATTTTCCTGAAATCTTGCACACAAGTACACAACAAACATTATATCAGGTCTACTAGCTGTCAAATATAAAAGTGATCCAATGATACCTCTGTATTTTGAGTTGTCAACAGCTATCCCTTTCTCATCCAAGTCAAGATTGCATGAGTTTGATATTGGTGTTGCAGCCTCCTTACACCCTTTCATACCAAACTTTTTCAATAGTTCATTGCAATACTTGCTTTGACTTATAAAGATTCCGTCACTCATTTGCTTAATTTGTAACCCCAAGAAAAATGTAAGCTCTCCCATCATGGACATCTCAAATTCACCTTGCATGGTCTTAGCAAATTCTTTACATAGAGATAGATTATTAGATCCAAAGACAATGTCATCCACATAGATTTGAACATACATTGTATCATTCTTAAATTTCTTCACAAACAATGTATTATCTACTTTACCTCTAACATAGTCATTCTCAATCAAAAATTTGCTTAGCCTATCATACCATGATCTTGGAGCTTGTTTCAAACCATAAAGTGCCTTTTTAAGTTTATACACATGATTTGGATACTTAAAATCAACAAAACCAGGTGGTTGCTCCACATAAACTTCTTCTTGTATGAAACCATTTAGAAAAGCACTCTTTACATCCATTTGGTATAGGTTGAAATTCATTATTGAAGCATAATCAAGTAGTAATATAATGGCTTCTACCCTTGCTATAGGGGCAAAAGTCTCATCATAATCAATTCCCTCTTCTTGATTATACCCCTTGGCCACTAACCATGCCTTATTTCTTATAATGATTCCAGATTCATCAAGCTTATTCCTAAATACCCTTTTAGTTCCAATTATTGGATAATCACTTGGTAATGGCACTAAATCCCAAACTTCATTCCTTTCAAATTGGTTTAGTTCCTCTTGCATAGCCATTAACCAATGTTCATCATGTAGTGCTTCATCTATTGTTTTAGGTTCAACTTGTGAAACAAAAGCCATAGTGTTACAAATATTCTTGATGGATGTTCTAGTTGTCACTCCTTTACCAATGTTTCCAATTATATTTTCAATTGATAAATCCTTATAAGTTTTCCATTCCTTAGGCAATTTTTCACTTGTCTTTTCAATGGTTTCATTTGATTCACTCTCTTTAGGCATTTCACTTTGTTCATTTTCTAGGAGAGGTTGATCAAGCAAATCAATTAAGTCCTCTATTTTAGTTTGCTTTGTTTCTTGTTGGTTGGTCTCATCAAACACAACATGTACTGATTCTTCAACTACTAGAGTTCTCTTATTATATACCCTATAGGCTTTTCTATTTGTAGAGTAACCCAAGAAAATTGCTTCATTAGCTTTAGCATCAAATTTTCCAAGTAGTTTCTTACCATTATTCAGCACAAAACATTTACAACCAAATACTCTAAAATATGAAATACTAGGCTTCCTTCGTTTATAAATCTCATAAGGTGTTCTTTTTAGAATAGGAATAATTAGAACCTTATTTAACACATGTAATGTTGTGTTAATTACATCAGCCCAAAATTATTTAGGTAGTTTAGTCTCATTCAACATAGTTCTAGCTAATTCCTCAGGAGACCTATTTTTCCTTTCCACAACCCCATTTTGTTGAGGTGTCCTAGGTGCTGAAAAATTATGATCAATGCCATGCTCCTCACAGAATTTTTGGAACAAAACATTTTGGAATTCACCTCCATGATCACTTCTAATTGAGGTAATATTTGTATTTTTCTCATTTTGAACATGCTTAGCAAATTTCTTAAAAGTATTGAAAGCTTCACTCTTATTTGCAAGAAACATGACCCATGTGAATCTTGAATAATCATCTACCATAACTAGCCTATAGTAATTCCCTCCTAGACTCATGGTTCTTGAAGGACCAAACAAATCCATGTGAATTAATTGTAAAGGTCTAGAAGTTGAGCTCAGATTTTTGCTTTTAAAGCTAGCCTTCACTTTCTTGTCTTTTTGACAAGCATCACATAGTTTGTCCTTGCTGAGATTGAGTTTAGGTAATCCAATTACTAACTCCTTTATACTTAATTTTTTTAAATGATCCATGTGTATATGTGCAGCTCTTCTATGCCAAAGCCAAATATTATCTTCTTTAGTTATCAAACACTTGGTGTTAGAAATTGTGATTGAATGTTCTAAGTCTAGCATGTAAATGTTGTCAATTCTTTTTCCAATGAATCTAATTTCTTTTGTCAATTTATCACAGATTAAACAACAAGTATTATCAAATTCAATTTTAAATCCTCTGTCACTAAGTTGGCTTATACTAAGAAAGTTATATTTCAGCCCTTCAACAAGCAATACATTTTCAATCAATGTTAAGGAAGTAAAGTTACCAATATTTCCACAACCAAGAATCTTCCCTTTGTTATTGTCACCATATGTAACAAATCCTTCATTCTTTAATTTCAGACTTGAAAATTTTGAAGGATCTCCATTCATATGTCTTGAGCAGCCACTATCAAGATATCATAGTAAGCTTTTGGCTCTCAAGCATTCTATTGTATCTTGATCAGCTCCAGCCATCAAACATAAGTTTTTTTCCTCAAATTCAAATTCATCACTTGTTGTGCTTGAGTCATTGTCTTCCCAAGCTATGTAGGCTCTTTTTCCTTTGTAGTTTTTCTTCCCTTTCTTTTCCTCTTGTTGCTTCTTTAGAAGGTTGGGGCATTCAACTTTTATATGGCCTGGTTTTCCACATTCAAAACAATTGTAAGAAGATGTGCTCCCTTCATCTTTCTTATTGGCCTTCTTGTTGAACTTGTAGGGGGAACTCCTTTTCTTTCTTAGGAATTTTCTGAAACATCTTCACCAGCAAGTTGAAGTTCTCTGAATCAGAATCTTCGGAGCTTGAGTTTTCACATTTTTCTTTTCCTTTGAATAATTTTAAGGCTTTTACAGACACTCATTTTCCCTTTTTATCTTGTTCATTTTCTTCAAAAATGTACAACTTTTGCTCATGCTCTCTTCGTTTTCCAAAGAGAGTTGAAAGGGTTAATGAAGTTAAGTCCTTTGATTCTTCTATTGCAGTATCCTTTGCTTGCCAAGATCTATCCAAGCTTTGCAGAACCTTCAAATTTAGTTCTTCTTCTTCAAATTTCCTGCCAAGATCAACAAGGTGATTTATCAAGTGTATAAACCGTTTTTGAAAATAAGAAATTTTATATTTTGAATCCCAACACTCACTTTTTACATAACAGATCCTCATGTCCATCATATTTTACATCGTGAGTCCTCATGCTCACTCATTTTACATATTGGGTCCCCATGCCCATTATTTATCAAATCTTGACTTCTTGTACTCACGTTTTTTACATTTTGAGTACTCGTGTTCACTCATTTTACATATTGTGTCCCCGCACTCACTCTTTATATTATTTGTCCCCGTGCCCATTGTATTTTACATATTGAGTCCATATGCTCACTTTGTTTAAATCTCAGGACCCCATGACCATTACATTTTACATATTAAGTCCTCATGCCCATCGTATTTTACATTATAGGTCTTCGCATCTATAACTTTTAACTTTCAAGTCCCCATGCCCATTATTTTTTATAATTTTGGTCTTTATGTCCAATATTTTTTACAATCTGGGTTTCTACGTCCAATGCTCCTACATTGGGTCTCCACACCCACAACTTTTATCTTTTGGAACCTCATGCACATTGTCTTTACTTATATTTTAATTCCTGAACGAGATTGGAGTTTTCTTTACTTATATTTTACTACAATAATATGAAAACATGAGTTGTTCATATTATTTGGTAAAATCAATTAAAGAGGGAGAACTGTAGTAACCCAATTTTGTCCGAAAATATATCAAAAATTAAGTAAAAAAATATGTAAAATAAAATGTCAAAAAATGAAAACTTAAGTATAAAATTATAAAATTGAAAATTAGAAAAAAAATGTGAGTGTGTAGATTTTTTTCCAGATTTTGTGCGACCAATATCTTCTAACATGCATGCCTAAATCTTTAGGTCATAAATGTTTTAGGAAAAAAATTGGAATGTTGTCCCTTCATCATGATTAATTTGACATTTAAAACAAAAAAAAAAAAATACTCTCAGATTCACACTCTAAAGGAAGGGACACACGGAGGGAAAAAAAAAAAAAAAAAAGGGGGGGGGACACATGACTCTCTCCCTCACATTCATGACACTCACACCTAAGTACCATACGTGCACACCAAATGGGAGGGGAGGCTCAATCTTTCTTTCCCTTCCTATATTCTCCCTAACACCTCAAGTCACAAATCATGCATATTCTAAGAATTTTCCAGCTTCCCTAAAGCCTTGGTAATGTACCAACTATTTAGAACCAGCCATTCCAAATCCGCTCTTTCCTCTTGCTGAATGAAAACCTTGTGTTTTTGCCCTCACAAACTCGACTTAAATAAATCATGTAAGCACATCCCTGCACCAAAGTCTAGAACGTGCTTCACATAGTATAGTATAACCTTCCAGCCAGTTGTGTACTGAGCCATATGACAAAAAGCACCAACACTAAATACATGACACTGAACTAAGGTGTTGCGCGTGTGCAAGGTATAATGACCATGTCACAACTAGGGGTGGGTATATGGACTCGAGTCCGCGGACCGATCCGTAAGTCTACGGACTTCACAGATAACGGACCCAATTTTTTTAATCCGTATAATCATATGGACTTTTTAGGTTCGGCCCGTTAAGTCTGTGGATTTTGCAAATTTAATCTGCGAGCCCACGGACTACCCGTTTAAATGTGGAACTTAAAAAATAAAAACCCTAACTCATAAATTA
The DNA here is from genome assembly GCF_000230855.2 of Cajanus cajan. Taxonomy (NCBI): domain Eukaryota; kingdom Viridiplantae; phylum Streptophyta; class Magnoliopsida; order Fabales; family Fabaceae; genus Cajanus; species Cajanus cajan. The sequence continues at coordinate 9,948,469 of NC_138526.1, read as the reverse complement.
ATTCCTTTCATCTCTGTTGCCTCCCTTCAGTGCCGTGTGTTTTCACTTTTCCACCGCCCCTTCATAATCCTTTTTTTCTTCTATTATCTGCACCGCACGGCCTCACTCTAATCTTTCGTTCTCGTGTAGTCGTGGTGCTTCCCGTTCTGGTTCGTGGCTGGAAGCATTCTCGTGCAGTCGTGTTGCTTCCCGTTCTGGTTCGTGGCCGGAAGCATTCTGGTTCGTGGCTGGAAGCGTTATGCTGCTTCCCGTTCTGGTTCTTGTTGGTTGTTGGCTGTTGCACACTTGCACATTTAGGAGAATAGGCATTAATTAGTCTTGCTTTATCTTATTGTCATCTTGTTCCTTGTTGCAGCTTGTCACTCTTCCAAATTGTTCGCCCTATTCCAGGTTGGTTTTTTAGTTTTGACATTCTTTTTTCTCCTTGACTTTCTATTTTTTCCCCTATTTTTTGGTACAGTTCTAGTTTTCCTTTTATCTCTCCTATTTGGCATTAGGCAGGGATAGTTCATGATCGATTATTCTATGGATGTAGTATTACCAAATTCATGTTACTTTCTAATTCACTTTGGAAGTGGTTGATATATTGAAGACTGGTGGTCCCTGTTATGCTATACAATTGTACATGCACTTGTAGTTGTTGAAGTGTTTAGTTAGGACCTTAAAGCAGATACATATCCCACTATTACAATTATGCAAATTAAGTGAAGTAATATCATTTTTCTTGCTACTTATTATCTAATTATCTTTTCTACTGTTCTTTCTCTTTTTCTCTCAGTTGATCTCTTTGATATATTGTTCCCTGTATAGTTAATTACTGTGTTAATTTCTAGGCATTTCCTTTTTTTTATTATGTTACTAAATTGAATGCTATGCTTACTTATCCAATTGCTTTTAATCTTATATATTAAATGCCACTTTGATTTATTCTTTGCTAGAGATTTTGATTCTTGGCTGTGGAAGGAACATTCAGTTTGTAGATCCTAAAGTTAGACGGTTTATTCGGTCTACTGGCATTCAGTTAGAGGGTGTTGACTCGGTATATATGATTGATTTAATTTATGAGATCCAAACTTGACTTCATTAGTTCATCTTACGTTGTTGGTACTCATTATGATTTAGTTGTATGATTTTAATTATTTCAGCATAATAAGAAAATTTTGGTTTAATAATTTCAGCTTTAATTGCGCTATGGAATCTTTTGAGAACTTGTTAGATGAAGGTGTTGAGGTTAATGATGATGTAGAGCAGAATAACATTTCAGCTAATGAAGAAGATGAACTTGGTGAGTTTAAAATGCCAGTTAAAAGGTGTAGGAGTCTTTCATCTTCTGTGTGGAGTTACTTTGAAAAACCTATTAAACATCCTGATGGGAAAATAAGGGCTAAATGCAAGTATTGTAAGAAAGACCTTGTGGGTGGTGGGAGTCTTAGTGGCACTTCAACTTTAATTTGTCACATGAAAAGATGTGAGAATAGACCAAAAACATTTGTTGATTCCGATGTTGGGAAACTAGTTCTTGATCATTCTGGAAAAATAAGGAGTAGAATAATTGATCAAAATGTGTTAAATGACATGATATCTATGATGATAATAGAACATGATCTCCCATACTCTTTTGTAGAACGTAAGAGGTTTAGAGAGTTGATACAATATTTGTATCCTGATGCTAAGATACCATCTAGGCGTGTGGCCACTTCAAATATAAACAAAATGTATGAGTGTGAAAAAGAAAAATTGAAACTAGTGTTGTCTAAACTTCCTGGCAGAATAAACTTGACTTCAGATGTGTGGACTTCTTGTACTACAGAGGGTTATATTTCATTGACTGCACACTATGTTGATCAAAATTGGAAATCGCATAGCAAAATGCTTAATTTCTCTCATTTTCCTCCTCCACATTCTGGGCGTGAAATGGCTAAAATCATATATGGTTTCTTGGAAGATTGGGGGATTGAGACAAAAATATTTTCATTAACTTTGGATAATGCTTCTTCCAATGACAAAATGCAAGATTATTTGAAGGAAAGACTTCTTTTGCAAAATGATAGTTTATTGTGTGGTGGTTAATTTTTTCATATTCGATGTGTTGCTCATATTTTAAATCTTATAGTTCAAGAAGGGTTGAAAGTTGATGGTCGGGCTATTCATAAAATTAGAGAAAGCATCAAGTATGTTAAAGGTTCAGAGGGAAGAATGAGGTCTTTTAAATCTTGCGTTGCTAAAGTTGGTGGTATTAATACAAAGATGGGTTTGTGTTTACATGTTGTTACTAGGTGGAATTCAACCTTTTTGATGCTTGAGAGTGCACTTTTGTATCGACGTGCTTTTACTAGTCTTGCATTTGAAGATAGAAGCTATTTGAATTGTCCTACTAATGAAGAATGGGATAGAGGAGAAAAAATGTGCGAATTTTTGCGTCCATTCTATGAAATCACTGAATTGATATCTGGTTCTTCTTATCCCACATCTAATTTGTATTTCATGCAAGTGTGGAAAATTGAATGCTTGTTGATTAAAAATATTTCAAATGAAGATGATATGATTAGAGTCATGGCAAGTGAAATGAGAGGGAAATTTGATAAATATTGGAGTGAATATAGCATTGTGCTTTCCTTTGGATGCATTTTAGATCCTCGTTTTAAGTTTGAATTTTTGAAGTTTTGTTATTCAAAGCTTGGTCTTGATCCAATAGCTTGTCAAGCAAAGTTGAAAGTTGTGAAGCACAAATTATATACTCTATATAATGAATATGTTAAGTTGTATTCAAAAGAAACAACTTCCAATGTTGGTTCATCACAAGAAATTCCATCAATTAGTACTTTTGCTAAAGGAAACTCATCAACATCACAATGGCTTATAGTGAACGTAAGTTATATTTTTCTTTATTTCTTTTATCTTATTTACTTATTTTAATTAACTTTGACTATTTTTTTATTTACTTGCACTCACTATTTTTTTATGGAATTAATGTAGGAGTTTATGCAATATGAGAATGATAATTTGTCACATGTGGGTAAATCTCAATTGGACACATATCTAGAGGAGCAAAAACTTTCTTCTCAATATCACCCAAATTTGGATCTTTTGCAATATTGGATGGAGAATAAAGTTAGGTTTCCAGAACTTGCATTGATGGCATGTGACATTTTAAGCATTCAAATAACAACTGTTGCTTCAGAATCAACATTTAGTATTGGTTCACGGGTGCTCAATAAATATCGAACTTCACTTCTTGTCGAAAATGTTCAAGCATTAATATGTACTAGAAATTGGAAATTAGGATTTGATGTGCATGGTAAATATTTAAATTATCTTCATAGAGGTTTCAATAAATTATTTACCATTTTAACTAGCTTACTTTTAACTAATATTATGGCTTATGATGTTGTGATGATTTGTAGGAAAAGAGGATGAAAATGAGGAGCTAGAGAATGATGATCAACCTACATCAAATATGGACTCAAATGTTATTATTGGAGATGCTTGATTATATTTGATAGATGTAATTGGACTTACAAATATTTTATGTTTGTTTTTAAGATATTAATTAAGACTTTGATGTTTTAAGATATTTAGACTTTGATGTACTTAGACTTACAAATGTTTTATATTTGTTTGGTTGTGTATTAAGACTCTTAAAGTTTTAAGGTAGTAAGGCTTTAATATTTGGTTAATAGTTGGTATGCTTGGACTTTAAATTTTAAAGGCATTGAGACTTATATATTTCTATTATAAATTTAGAATGTGTAAACTTTGTTATTTAAGACTTTAGTTTATTATTATAATGTTTGATGTTATTATTAGAAGTATATTTATATCATTTTATATGTATTTTTTTCCTTATGTTTTCATAGGTTAAATAAAGGAAAAGAAATTCAAAATCTCATTAAATGTGTCAATATTCATTAAAAAAATTTAGATTTAATTGGGCCTGCAGACTTATCCGTTTATCCGCGGGCTTCACGGGCCGGATACGGACTTGAAGATTTAAGTCCATTTATTTTGCCGACCGGATTTATCCGGCCCGTTAAAAATGCGGATTTCGCGGACCGAGCCTTAAACGGGCCGGACCGGTCCGCATACCCACCCCTAGTCACACGCAAGGTTTTTTTTTTTCTTCTCTTTTCACTTCTAAATATTAATTTATTATGCTCATTTCCTTTGTTGTTGTTCGATTTTATTTTACTTGTGATATTATGTTTCAGAGTTGAGCTTTGATAAATTGCTTTTGATTTGTAAAGGTTTGTTAGTCGTATCTTTTTTATTTGCGCATGCACTGGTTTTACTAGATGAACGGTCTAGTGTCTTTCTATTACCATCTATAATTTCTTTATTCTACTTTCATCTTATCATGTATGTGTATAATAATAAAATGAAAAATACACTCCTTAGACCACACTCGAATCACACCTAGCATGAGTGCTTTTGGTTATGTTTTAATTCTCCCATTCTTTATCTATTTTATTTTGGCAGATTTAGTAGTATATTCAGATAAATGATTATAAAATGATAATAAATAATTATAGTAATCAAGATAGAGATATTTATAATTTTAAGGAAATAATTGAAATTAATTAGTTTTCCTGACTAATTATAAATATTACTCAATAAAAAAATTAATTAGATGTAACATTTTTTTGGCTTTTAAAATCTTTAAAACATAAGTTAAGACAACTTGATAGTTCTAAAACTCTTATAAATAAAATATAACTGTTTATAATTCAACCGATAATAACAAGATTATAGTGAAATTTCTTAATAAAAAGATTAATTAGACGTAATGCTCTTTCATGTCTAAATTTTTAGGAAAAATTGTGACAAATCCATGTCTAAACACATAGAGATACATAGGAACAGGAAATCACTCCTATTGAGCCAAAAAAAAATATCTCATTTTTTCATCAATAATAATAACAATAATAATAATAAATAATATTAGTATTCATTAAAATAAAGTAAATTGATGGAGGAGCATGGACCAAAGGTCCAACCACTAGAGCTTTGGCAAGGAGGCTACTTTCAGATTTGACTGCTTCAGAGCTTAGTGGGCCCAATGGGCTTGGTGGGCCTAGGGTACTCTTCACATGGGCTTTGCATGAATGACCACCTTTTATTGTATTCTTGGTAGTGTAGAATTTCATATTGTTTGGTCTTGTATTATGGGCCACTAGTATAGGTATTTTGGGCTTTAGGCTTATTGGGCCTAGTTTTGGGCTCCATGGGCCTGTGGGTTTTTGGTACCCAATATTGGGTTCATTTTAATCCTTTTAATTTTTTCTTTCCAATGTATTTGATCGCCCATTGTATTTAGGCCATTAGATTAGGAATATAAAAGGAATTCAATAATAGGACTATTAGGCTTAATCTAAGTTTAATTTAGGAGTCATTTGACTTGAATTTGGGTCACATGGTTTAAGCATTGTTGGTGCTGAACATGTGCACCCAAATTCAATCCAAATACACTCTAAATTAAACCTAGATTAGGGCTAGAAGCATCACTCATGAATTAGCACATGGGTGATCCAAAATTTGAATTTCAAATAGCATTTCAAATTTAAATCTTGGTGCCTAAATTGCTTGCTTAAGTTGGGGCCACTAGCTAGCTCGATCTGGTCCTGTATATTGCATACTTCACTCATTTTGTAGTCACTTTGGACATGATAGAGAATTATTCTAAAAATTGCTTCAGCTTTCTCTCCTCTCAAAGTCATTTGGCCAAATAGTTCTTAGAACTCTTATAGGAACTAGGTATACTTTTGTGAGTAATCCTTTACTCAGTCGGCATTGGTGCTTCCAGTTCCTTTCTTGTTTCATCTTCATCTTCATCTTCGTGGTTGGATCTTCATCTAACCTCCTCAAGGAAGTGATCAAGAAGTCATGCAATTTAAGGAGTGAAGAACATCAATCCTCTTCACTTGGAATTGCCATCATTTTTTGTATCAAGAGCTTAGGTTCTTCTTTGAGGTTATGTGCTCATTTTCACCTTTTGAATTTTGTGATTTGTGTTCTTGATTGTCTCATATTGGTTTTTCTGTTTGGATCTAATTCTTTTGCTCAAAATTTGATAGATCCAATTGAGTGATTGTAATTTGTGTTCAATCCGCAATCACTAAGGTGTCTAGGCTTCTACTTGTATGGTTTTTGCTTTTATTTGAGTCTTATTCATTGATTTGATTCGGTCATCCTTTGAGTCTTGCATGTGTTTTTCCATTTTTTGGATCTTTTAATTGTCTAGATTCATGTGTAGTTCATTTTGAATGTCATAAACTCAAGATATACTTAGTTAAACCTATAATGTTTTGATTCAATTCTACTTGATTTGCTTTGGTCGAGAGCTCTGTTGTTGTGTGCCTTGCTTATGTACTTTTCATTTTGCTACTTTGAGTTCATATCCATCACTAGTTCAATGGTGGATTCTTAGAGTTAGGTTTCTATTGTGTTTCATTTTTGTCTTGAATTTGTTTCCAAGACTTTTTTTTAAAAAAAAATTGTGATCCATTTCCTAGAAATTTTGGCTAATTGTAGTAGTTATGTTTTGGTGCATGATTTCAAACTTATAAATCTGAAGAAAAAAAAGTACTTAAAAAACAGAGGAAAATAGAACCAAAGGTGTTAAAACAACATTTGAAGAAGTGTTGATTTGAAACAAGCAAAAAGTGACTTAGAGAGTGCACCAAAATTGCTACAAAAGTTGAACTACTTTTAGCTGAAATTTTTTGTACTAATCCGGATTTGTTTCCTTGAATTAGTGACTGGAAAATTATCTGGAAAAAGGCAAGAAACTCCTTAAGTGATTCAAGAAAAGAATTGAAAAGAAAGATTATATATATATAAGAAAAAAGATCAAAGTAGAAAAAGCCAAAGGAGGAACTTAATACATTGTTTTTGTGCCACTTCAAGTGAACCGGATTGTATTGTTTTGAATCCTCTTTTATTTCTTTTTCTTGTTTAATTTTGGTTTTGTTAATCCAACCTAGAGCTAATATAGGATCTTTCTTTTGTGTGCCATCCTTGTAGGTGTGTCTTGATTTTTTTTAGTCTTTTAGTCTTAATTGGAATTCTTTGTATATGTCACATCTTATTCCATTTGGTTTAGCCTTCTTTTAATTGTTCATTTTCTGTTTTTATCCGTGGATTCTTGGCTGGAAGTTGCGTCAAAACTTTGCAAAGGGAGTAAACATTGACTCACAAAACCTAGAGGAAGGACAAGGATTCTAAGGCTAGGCGGATTTCGAAATCAACCAACACCAAAATCCTTGAACCTCCTAAATAACCTTCATAAGAGTGATCCTTCCTTTTTCATTGTGAGGAGGCCTTCAATTTTCTAGACTTAGTTTGTTCCTTGTGTAGGTGTAAGAATCCAAGAAGCAACTCATCTTAGAGACGGATTTAGTGACCAATTTTGGTTACTGGAAAATCTATCACAAAGCAAATCCGTCTCTAAATCAGTTGTAATTTTCGTCAGAAAAATATGTTTTTAGGCTAGTTTATTTTCCTTGCAATTTTCGTTGATTTTAATCAATTGTAATAGCTTGGAGGGAATATTAAGAAGTTAGTCAAGAATATCTAAATCTTTATAGATCAGTCATGTGTAGATTTAGTGGATGTGGCTTGAAAATTTTATATGATTTCAAGCTTCCACTTAGGAAACCGACCAACTTGTTAAGCTTTGTTCTTTGCTACTGTTTAGTTTTCTTTTGCTTTCTTTACTCTTGAAAATTCGACTAGATTGTGTAGAATTTTAATTGCTCATGTTTAGATAGAAGTCAAGAAAATCTTTGAAAATCATTAAATATCAAATTTTTTGTGAAAAGTTTTGTGGAATTGAAGCTACCACAAGGGGGTTTAGTAATTTTCACTTGAAAAGACTTGGTTATTAAGTGGCTCCTAGTATAGCTCACCTCCATTGATAGTGCGATTTGTATACTTAGACCTCCAAGTGCTAGTTTCTTTCCTAGAAAATCCAAAAATATTTTCTTTTTGCATTGCATATAAAAAGATTTCTTGAAAACTTAACCATGAGTAACCATTCTCCAAGTGGTAGTGATTTGGACTCACCAAAAAGTTTTTCTCACCTTGTTAAAGAGTTGTAATCACTAAAACTTTGGAGGAAACAAGAGGTACTTGCCAAAGAAAAAGAAAGAATAGAAAGGGAAGTACAACTTGCTATTCTCGAAGAAGAGATACAAAAGGTTAAGCAACGAGAAGAAAAACTTTTAGCTAAGCTAAAACGAAAAAAGAAAAGTAGCAAAGGTTCCCAAAGTTCCACAAACCAAGAGGAGATAGGAAGTTTGAATATAGATGAATACTATCAACCTACCCCTAGAAGAGTCATAAGAGAGCCAAAGGTTAGGGAATCACTGATAGAAAAGAATGGCTCAATCCAAGATTGGGGTGAATTGGATTCTATGACACTTAAAAAATTTATCAGAGTTTTAAGGATCTTTATTTCAACTAAAACTTTAGTAATATGAATTCTCAAAGAAGTTTCTTGAAAGACTTGCCAATGGGAATGAGTCTTATATGCTTTCTTGATTAATCTTGATTAAGTTCAGTTTTAAGAACAACTATTATGCAATACTTTGATTCAGTTTAAATTAATATTAAGCATACAAACATATTAATCAAGATCAGCCATTTTATCACTCAATTAAGATTTTGCTCAATGTAAGAGATAAGGGTGAGAGAAGAATACCCAAGTATTTTATCCTGGTTCAGCCACTCCACATGTGACCTACATCCAGTCTCAATCATAACCTGATTAAGATTTGTTCCACTATCTTAATGAATAAGTTTTACAAGCATACCACACATGCATATACTCCTACATTCAAGATAACCACTTTCTTGCCCCCAAGAAAGCACTTCTTGCAGAAACCCACTACAAGAATTCTTTATCACTTGAGACACCTGCTCAAAATTTTCCTTACCCATTACACAAAGAATTAAAGGAACGAATTCACCTGGAAGCTGAACAAATCAGATTGTGAATTTCAAACAAATCTTAATATTTCTCTCCCAAGAATGTAGTGATGATGATGATCTCTTTCAAAGCATTTCACAAAATGTTTCTCTTCTTGGTTTCACAAAGAAAACACTCCAAGAAGGTCATAAAGACTTCACAATATCAATTTTTCTCTCTTTTGTTTTAAGTTTATCTCTCTTCTTAAAGTTTCAAAGTGTGAAAGCTATTTATAAAGTTTTCAGATCCAGATAATCGATTATTTTAAAGGATAATAGATTATTTCGTTCTTCATGATTTATGGAAACCACTCAAGAGTAGAATAATCGATTATTTTGCAAGATAATCGATTATTCTAGAGGGTACTTCCTGGAATAATTGATTATTTCACAGATAATTGATTATTACAGCAAGGCTCTTTTCACCTGTTGCTGGAATAATCAATTACACTTAATGATAATCGATTATTTTGAGTTAGCTTTCAAAAACTCAATTTTATACTTCAAAAATCTTTCCAGGTATTTTAAATCAACATCACACTCACTCTTAGTCAATTAAGATTAAGATTAACTCATGCACAAAGCATACACATGCAAAATAAACTAATCAAAACAATACAACACATAAGAACTCATGAGCTACTCCTATTACACATCATGATATTCATATCTTCCTTTCTTGACTGGTTTGTGTCCTTGGTCAACTTCAACTCTTTTGTTATCATCAAAACACTTAGAATCCATCCTTTGTTATCATAAAAAATTTAGACTTCAGGGCTGAGTTGATTCATTACCCCATGAATCTCAATAATCACGAGTTAATCTCCCTCCCTTTCATTGAAAAGAGGATGTGGACACCTACTTGGATTGGGAAATGAAAGTGGAACAAATCTTCATTTGTCACCAAGTAAGGGAAGAAAGAAAGGTTCCCTTAGCCAGCTTAGCTTTCCAAGGACAAACAATGTAGTGGTGGAAAACCTTAGTTAGAGAAAGGCGACTCCATAATGACCCACCCATTGAGTATTGGAATGACTTAAGGAGTGCTATGAGAAGAAGGCACATTCCTTCTTATTATAGTAGGGAGCTTATGGATAAGCTCTGAAGACTCCAACAAAAGAACATGAGTGTGGAAGAGTATAGACAAAAAATGGAGTTGTATTTAATGAGGGCTAGAATAAGGGAGGAAGAAAGGTTGACCATTGCAAGATTCTTAAGTGGTCTCAATTTTGACATAAGAGATAAAGTGGAGTTACTCCCTTATAGGGATCTTGATGATTTGGTCCAACTTTGTACAAGGGTGGAACAACAAAATTTGAGAAAAAATTCTTTCAAAAAAGACAAAACTCATTCTAACTCTTATGCCAAGAAAGATTACAAGAGGGAGGGTCAATTTTCCAAATATGAATCCTCCAAGAATTTTTTCAAGGGTCAAGAAAAAGAAAAATATAAAGAAAAAGAAAAAGGCAAAGGAACTATCACTTCTAGTAGAAAATCTAGTGATATTAAATGCTTAAATGTCTCGGCAGAGGGCATATCGCTTCTCAATGTCCCAATAAAAAAATCATGATTTTAAGAGGACAAGACATTTATAGTAGTCATGATGAGACTAGTTCAACTACTTCAAGTGATAATGAATCTAGTGATGAAGACCATCAAATTGAAAATGCTTATCCTTATTGTAGACCCCTAAAATTGTCCGGGTCGGAAATAAAGCTTGAAGACTCTCGAAGACTGAAGGAAGATCAGCCAGAAGGACTCCTGGAAGGCCCTAGGAGGGTTCTCTGTAGGTCTAGAGGTCTTAGAATAGCTCAAAATAAGGAAGTGGAGGGAATGAAGCCCAATACGGCCGTACTGAACTTAATACGGCCGTATTGAAGCTTCAATACGGCCGCAGTGAACTCAATACGGCGTATTGAAGTTTCTGAAACTTCAATACGGCCGTACTGAAATCAATACGGCCGTATTGAAGCTTCAATACAGCCGTATTGAACTCAATACGGCCGTATTGAAATTTCTGAATTTCAATACGGCCGTATTGAACTCAATACGGCCGTATTGAAGTTCAAAAATTTCAATACGGCCGTATTGCCTCTGTAGGCCGTATTGCGCCTATTCCCTATAAATATGACGTCAATTGGACGTCATTCCACACTTTCACACTCAGTTTTGACTCCCTCCTTGAGTATTCTGGGGTTTTTGAGCAGTGTTCTGCCCTAGAAATCTCTCTGGGAGTCGATCCGACGAAGTTCTGGAATTCCGAGCACTTAGCTTGGAGATTCGAACCTAGTCGAAGGGAAATCCTCCGGATTTCCATAGTCAAAATTTTATAGGAGAGAGCGAGCGAGCTTGTAGAGCGAGGGAACGCCAAAAAGCTTCCCAGTTTTACTCAATATATAAAAGCACGCTTCAAAAGGTTTCTTCTTAAATCCTTCCTTTTACTGTTTTCTGTGTGCATATTTAAACTGTCATCATGTAGATAGTTAATTTATAATCGCTTATAATAAATAGGGGTAATTTAGTAATTTTACGCTATTATTTTAGAAATAATCTGTCATAGGGAACCCGAAAGGGGCGCTGTGGGGTGCTAACACCTTCCCCACGCGTAACCGACTCCCTTACCCGACTCTGGTTGTAATGGCCAAAGTTGATTTATAAAATCAATTGCCTTATCCCTTTTTCCAATGTTTTGAGTAAAACATTGGTGGCGACTCCACGAACCCTCCTTTTGCGAAAACCACTAATCCATGGAGGGTCCCGCTTGGGATTAATATGGATTAGTGAGACTTTTAATAAATAAATTGGATAAGATCGACAAGGTCTCAGTTTGAGAACAAGTCGTTCTAATAATCCAATACATTTTCAAACTAAAATAAAAGCGAGCTCGACCGTCTTCGCGACCGCCGAGGCCCGTTTCGGGCCGGTGGCGACAGATGGCGACTCCACTGGGGAAGCTTCGAGAGTCAGTCCCATTTAGTGACAGATTATTTTTAACAAATAATAGTTAAAAATTACTTCATTACCCCTTGCTTGTATGATAACATGCTTTATATATTTGGCTTTAAATAACTGTTGTTTGTTTAAATTTCCGCAATTGTTTGAAATAAATTGCACACAAACCTTTGCACACAACAGTTCCCTCTATACCCGGGGGCATGAGTGGTAATCCATAGGGAGTGGATGTTAGTACGGCCGGTTGAATGGGTCTATAGGAGCCTACGAGACCGTTGTCGGAAAAACATCACTCAAGGTGATAACCATGAACTCGAGTCCGACAGTGCGTTGGAACTTTCCATCGACTTACGACGAGAGGAATTGGGTCCCTATAATGGGGGCACCTTGGGGGCCTTTGACCAAGTGAGAACAGTTAGATCCTCCTTGAATATGCACTTTTCTGCAGGAGACCCCTACCTCGTGATTCGCTCGTGACTGTTCGTGGATGAGTGAATTGTTTGTGCATTCGTTATGTGACATTGTTTGTGCATTAATAAATAACCTCGTGATAAGGTCTAAAGAATAATCCCCATGCATGAAAAAACCATGACATGAGAGGAAAGACCATGTGTAAAAATATAATAAAAATGAGGAGCATGTGCATCATTACCAATAAAGATATCATGCATCCTCATAAACCATGCATTTTAGGTTCACCAATACCTCTTGACATGAGTAAAAGTGACCCATAATTATCGAGATTCTCCGTTGAGGAGAGATCATAAGTCAAGGAGGGTGGTAACACTCTGTTTTAAAAAGGCAGCGCCTTAAAAATGGAGGGTTATCAAGCTCATGTCAAGAGCGTATTCATTCCATAAATTAATTAGATTAAATATTCATTTTTAGAAAGTGGCTGGTCATCTCTCTGTCCTCACACGCGCAAAGAAGATCAAGAAAATGGAAGCATTGGAGGAGCAAAACAAAAAGCTCACAACCGAGCTTTCACAACTTAAAGACCAAATGGCGCAAATGATGGAACTCATGCGTCATCACAACATCCATGAATCTCATCACAGTGATCATGGGTCCCATCATGAGGGAGAGGAGGAAGAGCATGAAAAAGATCCTCCACACGCTGTACACCTTGGGGCTGGAATTATGATTAAAGAGCCCGAAGTATCAAAGGAACAATTCCACGCCCTCGAGGATCGGCTAAGGGCTATGGAGGGGCATGATTTTGACATCAAAGATGCCGCCGACATGTGCTTAGTGAGGGACATTCAATTCCCTCCTAAATTTAAAGTGCCGGATTTCCCAAAGTATGTGGGATCGACTTGCCCCAAAAGTCATCTCACCATGTACTGTCGCAAGATGGCTGCATATGCCACAAATGAAAAGCTCTTGATCCACTGCTTTCAAGAGAGCTTAGCTGAAACTGCACTCAACTGGTATATGCAGCTAGATGGAAATCTAGTACATACATGGAGGCAGTTGGCCGACGCCTTTCTCAAGCGCTATAAATACAACATCGACCTAACACCCGATAGGTCTGATCTTCAAGCCTTGAGCAAAAAGAACGATGAATCCTTCAAGGCGTACGCCCAACGTTGGAGGGAGTTGGCGGCACAGATAGAGCCCTCGCTGTCGGATAAGGAGACGGTGTCCTTATTCATCAACTCGTTGACTGGTCCCTATTACGATAAAATGATAGGGAACACAACGACACTCTTCTCGGACATCATCACCATTGGAGAAAGGGTGGAACAAGGACTTAAAAGTGGGAAGCTGGCTAAGCCTTCCCAACCATATGAAGCTAAGAAGGCCTTCGGGAAGAAGAAAGAAGGAGGAGTCAACGCTATAACCATTTCTCCATCTTCTTCCGCTTCGAAGTCAGGCAAATCGCAAAACAACTCTGTGAAGAAGTTTGATAAACTTCCGACCACTTATAGCGATCTCCTGCCGAAGCTAGTGGAGGCGCGTCTTATAGCTTACATTCCACCAAAGAAAGTGAATCCACCTTACCCCGATTGGTACAATCCACAAGACAAATGTCTATACCATTCGGGGGCACCGGGACATTCAACGGAGAACTGCAGAGCTCTCAAGTATAAGGTCCAAGACCTTATCGATGCTGGGTGGGTCACTTTCGATTCGACGGCGCCCGACGTGAGCAAGAATCCTCTACCGCAGCAGGAGTAGAGAGAAGGGCAAGCCATGATAGGGCCCCTCCACATTTTTTCTTTTAGGGACTCATGATCAGTACCCGAGATCATGAGGACCTTTTCATGTAAATAAAGGGTTTTGTACAGTTTTACATACATATATCAATAAAGAGGCATTTTTCACACATTATTCTCTCATTTTGTTCTATTATCTCTCTCTCATTAATATTAATAAACTCTAAACCTAAACAGAACCAATAAATAATTATGTCTGTGATTGCTCGCTCTGACCGGGATCCGAAAGCCGAGGGTGAATGGGTTGAGTTGGACAGTGATGAGGAGACCATCTCTCCGGATCTGCAAAGACTGCTAGATCAAGAAGCTCGTTTACTCCAACCGAATCAAGAAGAATTGGAGACCGTGAATTTGGGGCAGGATCAAGAATTGAAAGAGGTCAACATTGGGACCCGTATCAGTGATGGAATAAAAACACAATTGATTCAATTATTGAGGGAATACAAGGACGTATTTGCATGGTCGTACCATGATATGCCCGGTTTGGACTCCAACATTGTCGAACACAAGTTGCCCTTAAAAGAGGGGTTTCGACCCATTAAGCAAAAGCTTCGACGAATCAAGCCCGAATGGTCCTTAAAGATTAAGGAGGAGGTAGAAAAATAATTGGACGCGGGATTCTTGGTTGTATCCCAGTATCCCGAATGGCTGGCTAACATTGTGCCAGTCATCAAAAAGAATGGGAAAGTTAGAGTGTGTGTTGATTATAGGGATTTGAATCGTGCCAGTCCAAAGGACGATTTTCCCTTGCCCCACATCGATACACTTGTGGATCACACCGCCACAAACACACTCTATTCCTTTATGGATGGATACTCGGGGTATAATCAAATCAAGATGAATATAGAAGACCGCGAGAAAACTTCTTTCATTACACCCTGGGGCACTTTCTGCTACAGGGTAATGCCTTTTGGACTTAAAAATGCGGGTGCCACCTACCAACGAGCGATGGTGACGCTATTCCACGATATGATCCACAAAGAAATTGAAGTATACGTGGATGACATGATTGCAAAGTCAAAAGACGAGATGGACCACATCCAATATTTGAGAAAATTATTCAATCGGCTTCGTAAGTATCAGCTTAAGCTAAACCCGGCTAAGTGTACTTTCGGAGTTCGGTCAGGTAAGCTTCTCGGGTTCATCGTCAGTGAAAAAGGCATAGAGGTGGACCCCGATAAAGTAAAGGCAATAATGGAAATGCCTCCTCCTAAAACTGAGAAAGAAATTAGAGGATTCCTCGGCAGGGTGAACTACGTCGCAAGGTTCATCGCACAGTTGACTGACACGTGCAAACCAATATTCAAGCTGTTGCGCAAGAATCATTCCGAAGTTTGGGATGAGAATTGTCAACAAGCTTTCGATAAGATCAAATAGTGTTTGGCCAATCCACCAGTGTTGGTGCCACCTGTCGAGGGAAGACCATTAATCCTCTATCTAACGGTGCTTGATGAGTCCATGGGAGCTGTGCTAGGACAACAAGATGAAACAAAGAAGAAAGAACAAGCCATCTACTACCTGAGCAAAAAGTTCCTTGATTATGAAACCCGCTACACGCCACTAGAAAAGACGTGCTGTGCGTTAGCATGGGCAACACAACGGCTCAGGCAGTATATGATTAGGCATACTACTTGGTTGGTTTCCAAAATGGACCCAATTAAGTACGTGTTCGACAAACCGATAATCACTGGGAAGATTGCCCGATGGCAAGTGCAATTATCAGAATTTGACATCATACATGTCACACAAAAGGCCATCAAGGGTAGTACCCTAGCTGATTACCTAGCACACGGGCCGACCAATGACTATCAATCCCTTCAGGATGATTTCCCCGATGAGGATATAATGCATTTACAACATGAAGATCCTAAGGATGATACGTGGACCATGTATTTCGATGGAGCCTCCAACATGCTTGGACAGGGGATTGGAACAGTATTAATCTCCCCACAAGGAAAGCATATCCCCTTAACGGCAAGACTCAACTTTGACTGTACAAATAACATGGCCGAATACGAGGCTTGCGCGTTAGGAATCCAAGCAGCAATCAACAATGGTATCCTAAAGCTCAAAGTATTTGGAGATTCGGCTTTAGTCATTCACCAACTGCGAGGTGAATGGGAAGTCCGAAATCCTAAGCTGATACCATATGTTGAGCATATCAAAGACCTGATACAATTCTTTCAAAATGTCGTCTTTGAATATATCCCAAGGGAGGAAAATCAGTTCGCTGACGCCCTTGCCACACTATCATCGATGTTCGCCTTGGATAAGGAGCATGAAATGCCCATCATCAATATCCGGCGGCACGATAAGCAAGCGTTCTGCCTACTGATAGATGAAGCTGTTGACGATCATCCATGGTTCCATGACATCAAACAATATCTGTCAAAAGGGGAATATCCTGATATGGCCAGCGATAATGATAAAAAGCATATCCGAAGAAGGGCCATGGGATTTCTGTTGATTGGAGAAACCCTCTACAAAAAGAATTATGACTCGGTCTTGTTGAGGTGCATAGACCAAGTCGAAGCTCAAAATGTAATCAAAGAAATACATGAGGGGGTTTTCGGTACCCATATTCCCGGGCCTGCAATGGCTAAGAAAATCCTCAGAGCAGGATATTATTGGTCGACCATTGAAAGGGATTGTTACCAATACGTCCGGAAATGCCACAAGTGTCAAGCATACGCCGACAACATTCATGTCCCACCAACGCCACTCAATGTGTTGGCTTCACCATGGCCATTCGCAATATGGGGCATGGATGTTATTGGACCCATCGAGCCAAAGGCATCCAATGGACATAGGTTCATCCTTGTGGCCATTGACTATTTCACCAAATGGGTAGAAGCGGCATCGTATGCTCATGTGACCCGAAAGGTGGTAACATCCTTCATCAGAAAGAATATCATATGCAGATACGGTATTCCCGACAAAATCATCACTGATAATGGATCCAATTTGAACAATAAGATGGTGGAAGAACTGTGCAAAGAGTTCAAAATTCAGCACCATAACTCTTCCCCATATCGACCAAAGATGAATGGGGCGGTCGAGGCAGCCAATAAGAATATCAAGAAGATAGTACAAAAGATGGTTGTCTCATTCAAAGACTGGCATGAGATGCTACCCTTCGCTCTCCATGGTTATAGGACTTCAGTACGTACATCCACAGGAGCTACTCCATTCTCCCTTGTTTATGGAATGGAGGCAGTTCTGCCGGTTGAAGTCGAGATACCGTCTCTGAGAGTAATCATGGAAGCAAAACTTTCCGAGGCAGAATGGGTTCAAAGTCGACACGACCAATTGAACCTTATCGAAGAAAAACGACTGAACGCCATATGCCATGGTCAAGCCTACCAAAGGAAGATCAAAAAGGCTTTTGACAAGAAAGTCCATCCTCGAATCTACCATGAGGGAGAGCTGGTGATGAAGAAATTGCTACCAGCTCAAAAGGACAAAATCGGAAAGTGGGCCCCAAATTACGAAGGACCATACGTGGTGAAGCGAGCCTTCTCCGGAGGAGCATTGATTCTCACAGACATGGACGGAGAAGAACTTCGATACCCAGTCAACGCTGACGTGGTAAAGAAGTATTATGCTTGAAGACGTTGCTTGCATCAGCCCGTTAGGATGAAAACCCAAAAAGGGCATCCTAGGCAAAAGTTAGGGCAAAACAAAAAGCCCGCCAGTACAAGGGTACTAGGCAAAACAAAGGCAAAATTATCCCCGCTAGGACATGTCCTAGGCAAAAATTAGGGGCAAAAGAATAAGATGCAAAAAGTAAAGCAAGCAACGATCACTTGAACCGAAAACCGAAAGGCGGTTCAAGTGATAATCTTCTAGAAGCAAGCGTCTTGCAGTATCTACACTCCTGGCTCAGGCATCTCACCCGAAACAACTAGGGAAACGGGAAGAGCAGCAATCACAGATATAATTGTTTAAGCCAAAAATGTATAGCCTACCTTGGCCAGCCATTCTTCAGAAATTTCCTTCTGTATATCTTTCTGTAAAAACACTTGTGAATATCAATAAAAATATCCATTTGTTTCTTTTCTTTCTTGACCATGTGATTATGCCTCTGAATTGGTTTTTCATAAAAAAATTGTACGAAATTCCATTATTAATCGGTCAATAAAAGAAAATTGGAGGGGTTCCTGTAAAATCCATAATCTCCTGCATAAAGGCTCACAAAAATACTCCCTCGCGTCAATGACAGAAAGTCCTCCAAGAAGAAGAGGATAGGGAGAGCCACTCACTTTTCTAAATAAATGAACAAAAATAAAAAATTGTATTGCATTTGTGCATCACACACACATTAGTTGCACATTCAAAGACCTTATCATGAGGCAACCACATAAAATAGAAAAATAGAAAATTGCTTGTGTATGACAGCAGCAAGCAAAATACAAAGATTCAGAAAATCAACAGCATCATACAGAATAACTGAGCCTGGAGAGGCTTGCCGAAAGAATACTCTCAAAATAACTGAGCCTGGAGAGGCTCGCCGAAATAATACTCTCTCAGAATAATTGAGCCTGGAGAGGCTTGCCGAAATAATACTCGTACAGAATAATTGAGCCTGGAGAGGCTTGTCGAAATAATACTCCTTCAGAATAATTGAGCCTGGAGAGGCTTGCCGAAATAATACTCCTACAAAATAACTGAGCCTGGAGAGGCTTGCCGAAATAATACTCTCTCATAATAACTGAATTTAATTTCTTTAGCACTTTTAATTTCTGTACAGCAAAAGCCAAAAACATAAAAAAGGCAAAATACAGAAAAAGCCAAATCAGAAGAAAAGGCAAAATACAGAAAAAGCCGAAAATAAAAAAGGCAAGGATATAGAAAATCCAACAAACAATTTGTACCGAATAACTAAGCCTGGAGAGGCTTACCAAAATAATACTCCACATCCTCCACAGTATGCAGAATAACTGAGCCTGGAGAGGCTCGCAGAAATAATACTCCCCAGAGGGAACCTCAGCTCAAGCTCACGGAAAAATCCCCAGCGAGAGCTATCAAAGCAAAATCGACGCAATCCCCAATGGAAGTGCGATCATCCAAACAGTATATACAAGTCAAAGGACTTAACACTTCCTCAGTGAAGATAGCTCTCCAACTCAAGTGTTGAGTGAGGCTAAGCCTGCAGAGGCTTCCTAAATAATACTCTGGGATACATAAGATCCCTCATTCCCCAATCGCCTACTTAGAGGCATCCCTGCAAAAGGAGAAAAAATCAAAAAGATCAATAACCATTCCCCAAGAGGAATTTGGCATTCAGCCAATCATCAAACATCAAGATAATTCGCCTATTCAGAGGCACTCTTTCAAAAAAGAAAAAAAAAATCGAAAAGATCAATAATCATTCCCCAAGTGGAATCCGGCTCTCAGCCTATCATTGAACATCAAGATGATCTGCCTAACAGAAGAGGCCAATCACAAACCAATGACAAAATCCCCTGGCGGATAACAGCCTACACAGAGGCAACAAAATCCAAAAATTAAAAAGAGTTACCCGAATAAGGATAACCGGGATACTCCACCAACGTCCAAAGGACGTCAGCCAATCATAAGGCACTGCTCAACTCAGAGAGAAAGAGCATCTGTGTCTATACCCCAAGGAGTCAGAAATTCCCCAAGGGTACCAACAATGCAATGCAAGTTGGGGCACAGGAACCTGTGAATGACTGCACATCCCCTAGACGGATCCCTGCGTTATCCAGCCCTCAGTGGCACAAAAATCAAAAACAATCGTCGAAGCAGCATCGTGGACTGTGGAGACAAAATCAACATCCAGAATCCCCAGCGGATAACAGCCTACACAGAGGCAGCAAAAAATCAGAAAATCAAAAAGAGTTACCCGAACAAGGATAACCGAGATACTCCACCAACGTCGAAAGGACGTCAGCCAATCATAAGGCACCGCTCACATCAGAAAGAGCATCTTTGTGTCTGCACCCCTAAGGAATCAGAAATTCCCCAGTGGGCACCAACTACGCAATGGAAAGTTGGGACACAAGAACCTATGAGTAACTGCACATCCCCTAGACGGATCCCTGCGTTATCCAGCCCTCAGTGGCACAAAAATGGAAAAACAACCGTCGAAGCAGCATCGTGGACTGTGGAGACAAAATCATCACAAATCCCTGAAAAGGAGATATTCACGCTACCCCGTCGTCACAAACACGGAGGTATGCAGCTTCCGGCTCGAGCAATGAGCGAAGCTATCTCTGGAAAGGAGGTACTCACTGCTTACCGTTGTCACAAGGGTACTTAGCTTCCGGCTCGAACAAAGAGTGAAGCTAAGCCTGGAGAGGCGGTACTCACAGCTTCCAGCTTGGGCAGCAAGCAAAGCAAAGCCTGGAGAGGCGAAACTCACACTGCTCACCGTCGTCACAAAGGTGCTTAGTTTCCGGCTCAAACAAAGAGCGAGACTAAGCCTGGAGAGGCGAAACTCACACTGCTACCGTTGTCACAAGGGTACTTAGCTTCCGGCTCGAACAAAGAGTGAAGCTAAGCCTGGAGAGGCGGTACTCACAGCTTCCAGCTTGGGCAGCAAGCAAAGCAAAACCTAGAGAGGCTACTCGACAATTTTCCACCGGAAGACACTACAAGTCAGAAGGTTGGCGTATTACCCGAACAATTGGGTCAACTCCTTTACTTGTCAATCGATACACTAAAAAGACCGTTTGACTAAGTAAAGGGGGGGGCAGCTGTAGACCCCTAAAATTGTCCGGGTCGGAAATAAAGCTTGAAGACTCTCGAAGACTGAAGGAAGATCAGCCAGAAGGACTCCTGGAAGGCCCTAGGAGGGTTCTCTGTAGGTCTAGAGGTCTTAGAATAGCTCAAAATAAGGAAGTGGAGGGAATGAAGCCCAATACGGCCGTACTGAACTTAATACGGCCGTATTGAAGCTTCAATACGGCCGCAGTGAACTCAATACGGCGTATTGAAGTTTCTGAAACTTCAATACGGCCGTACTGAAATCAATACGGCCGTATTGAAGCTTCAATACAGCCGTATTGAACTCAATACGGCCGTATTGAAATTTCTGAATTTCAATACGGCCGTATTGAACTCAATACGGCCGTATTGAAGTTCAAAAATTTCAATACGGCCGTATTGCCTCTGTAGGCCGTATTGCGCCTATTCCCTATAAATATGACGTCAATTGGACGTCATTCCACACTTTCACACTCAGTTTTGACTCCCTCCTTGAGTATTCTGGGGTTTTTGAGCAGTGTTCTGCCCTAGAAATCTCTCTGGGAGTCGATCCGACGAAGTTCTGGAATTCCGAGCACTTAGCTTGGAGATTCAAACCTAGTCGAAGGGAAATCCTCCGGATTTCCATAGTCAAAATTTTATAGGAGAGAGCGAGCGAGCTTGTAGAGCGAGGGAACGCCAAAAAGCTTCCCAGTTTTACTCAATATATAAAAGCACGCTTCAAAAGGTTTCTTCTTAAATCCTTCCTTTTACTGTTTTCTGTGTGCATATTTAAACTGTCATCATGTAGATAGTTAATTTATAATCGCTTATAATAAATAGGGGTAATTTAGTAATTTTACGCTATTATTTTAGAAATAATCTGTCATAGGGAACCCGAAAGGGGCGCTGTGGGGTGCTAACACCTTCCCCACGCGTAACCGACTCCCTTACCCGACTCTGGTTGTAATGGCCAAAGTTGATTTATAAAATCAATTGCCTTATCCCTTTTTCCAATGTTTTGAGTAAAACATTGGTGGCGACTCCACGAACCCTCCTTTTGCGAAAACCACTAATCCATGGAGGGTCCCGCTTGGGATTAATATGGATTAGTGAGACTTTTAATAAATAAATTGGATAAGATCGACAAGGTCTCAGTTTGAGAACAAGTCGTTCTAATAATCCAATACATTTTCAAACTAAAATAAAAGCGAGCTCGACCGTCTTCGCGACCGCCGAGGCCCGTTTCGGGCCGGTGGCGACACTTATGATGGTCAACTTTTGATGATTAGGATGCTTCTAGGAAGTCAACCTAGTGAATCACATGTTTCACAAAGAGAATATTTTTTACACAAGGTGCAAAATTTTAGACAAAGCTTGTTCTCTAATTGTGGATAGTGGTTCGTGTTGCAATGGTTATAGCATTAGGTTGGTTGAGAAGCTAAAACTAACACCAATTCCCCATCCAAAACCTTATCAACTTCATTGGCTAAATGAAGATGGGGACATCATTGTGGACAAGCAAGTGAAAGTAAAGTTTTCCATAAGCAAATATGAAGACCAAGTGGTTTGTGACGTAGTTCCTATGGAGGCTTGCCATATTTTATTAGCGAGACCATGGCAATTTGATAAAAGAACTATGCATAATGGTCTCACTAATGAGATAACTTTTACTCACAAAGAAAAAAAATTTGTACTTCATCCTTTATCACCTTCAAAGGTGATAGAAGATCAAGTACAAATGAAATTGAAAAGAGAAGAAGAAAAAAGTTGTAAAAAGAAAAAAGAAAAAAAAAAGAAGCATAAGTCTATAAAGAAGAAGAAGGAAGAAAGCATTCTTCCTTTAGAAGGATTCAACAAGAAGAAACTTTCAAACTAACACTTCTTGTTGAAAGGCCTTCTTATATTTTTATTTTTAGAAGTGTGCTTAAGTGTCATAATTTAAACCTTGAACCTAGTTCGTTACCACTTGGGGTCACACAACTTTTAAAAGAATTTGATGATGTATTCCCTAGTGAGGGTCCAAAAGGCCTTCCACCTTTTAGGGGTATATAACATCAAATTGATTTTGTGCCTAGGGCAAACCTACCAAATAGGCCTGCTTATAGGACAAATCCTCAAGAAACCAAGGAAATAGAGAACCAAGTTCAAGAATTATTGGATAAGGGTTGGGTGCAAAAGAGTTTGAGTTCCTGTGTTGTACCTATGTTGTTAGTCCCTAAGAAAGATGGAAAATGGAGAATGTGTTGTGATTGTAAGGCCATTAACAACATAACAATCAAGTACAGGCACCCAATCTCTAGACTTGATGATATGCTTGATGAATTGCATGGTGCTAATATATTTTCCGAAATAGATCTTAAAAGCGGTTATCACCAAATAAGAACCAAAGAGCGTGATGAGTGAAAAACTACTTTTAAGATTACGTTTGGATTTTATGAGTGGTTGGTTATGCCTTTTGGCTTAACTAATGCACTAAGTACATTCATGAGGCTTATGAATCATGTATTGAGAGAACGTATAGGGAAGTTTGTGGTTGTTTATTTTGATGATATTTTAATCTATAGTAGGTCTCAAGATGATCATTTAGGACATCTTAAAGAAGTTTTGATGATTCTTAGGCAAAACCAGTTGTTTTCTAATATTGAAAGTGTACTTTTTGTGTGGACCATGTGGTTTTCCTAGGATTCATTGTTAGAAAAGAAGGGGTTCGAGTTGACCCCGAGAAAATCAAGGCCATTCAAGAGTGGCCAAAACCAAGGAATGTTAGTGAAGTTAGGAATTTTCATGGGCTTGCAAGTTTTTATAGAAGATTTGTGCCTAACTTCTCTACTATTGCTTCACCCTTGAATGAACTTGTTAAAAAAGATGTGCCTTTTGATTGGGGTAATAAACATGATCAAGCTTTTCAACTCTTGAAAGACCAACTTATAAATGCACCCATACTAGCTCTACCTAATTTTGAAAAGACTTTTGAGCTAGAGTGTGATGCATCTGGAATTGGTATAGGGGCTGTGTTATTGCAAGAAGGACACCCCATTGCATATTTTAGTGAAAAACTAAAAGGTATCTCCCTCAATTACCCTACCTATGATAAAGAGTTGTATGCATTGGTTAGGGCCTTACAAACTTGGGAACATTATCTAGTGTCCAAAGAGTTTGTGATACATAGTGACCATGAGTCACTAATGTATTTAAGAGGCCAAGGTAAGTTAAATAAAATACATGCAAAATGGTTAGAATTTCTTGAACAATTTCCATATATTATTAAATACAAGAAAGGCAAAGCTAATGTTGTGGTTGATGCCTTATCACGAAGACACACTTTGCTTGTGTCTTTGGGAACTCAAACTTTTGGATTTGATAATATTAGGGAAATGTATGAGAAAGACTTAGATTTTGCTAGTATTTATGCAAATTGTCAACAAAAATCCTTCAATGGGTTTTACATGGATGAGGGGTATTTGTATAAAGAGGAAAAGCTATGCATACCCCAAGGATCCATGCGAAAACTATTGATAAAAGAAAGTCATGAAGGTGGGCTTATGGGGCATTTTGGAGTTGATAAAACTCTAAATTTTCTTAAAGAAAAATTCTTTTGGCCCCATATGTGAAAGGAAGTCCAAAGGCATTGTCTTAGATGCTTAGCTTGTTTATAAGCTAAGTCTAAGGTTATGCCTCATGGAACTTATACACCTTTTCCTGTTGCTTCATCCCCTTGGGTAGATATTAGCATGGACTTTGTGCTAAGGTTACCTAGGACCTAAAGGGACATGGATTCTATTTTTGTGATAGTGGACCCTTTTAGAAAAATGGCCCATTTTATTCCATGCCACAAAGTAGATGATGCAAGCAACATTGCTAAACTCTTCTTTAGGGATGTGGTTAAGCTTCATGGACTCCGTATGTCCATAGTGTCCGATAGAGACACTAAGTTCCTAAGCCATTTTTGGCATGTCTTATTGTCAAGACTAGGATCTAAACTCCTTTTTTCTACTACTTGTCATCTTCAAATTGATAGTCAAACTGAGGCAGTTAATAGGTCTCTATCCACTATTAGAAATAATAAAATTTAAATAACACAGTCTTTCATTTTTTTTTTAAATATCAAACATGTTTAGATAGAGAGTACCACATCCATAACTTAACAAAATTAGTGGAAATTACAGAGAAATAAAACTAAAGTTTCCAAAATAATTTAATAAAAACATCTTAATCTAATCCTATATACGCCCAATGTCACATGTCCTATCAGAGCAAATCCCAATATAGAAGCCTAAGATTCATCACCAACATCTTCAACCTCATGCTGATAATCACCTGTAAGACAGTCAAGGAAAAATAACACAAGAAAAGGGAGTGAGAAACATCTCACTCTGGCTCACAGTGTAGGAATATACACCGGATAGCCAAACACAAACAAAACATATATAACACAGATAAATTAGTAATAATATCAAATCTCACTCATTCAAGACATAAAAATATCAATTTATAATATAATATTAAAATGCACATGGATGAACACGGACTACATTTTATCATGCATGTGGCGCCAGTAAAACATCACATGGCATATTTCCGCTAGCAATACACGAAGAGTAGTCTAGGAGTACATGTCGAGTCACACCCTCTGCGCACTCTCACTAGAAGGACATACTACCAGAGTCTCGTCGAGATAGCTAAACCGCGCAAGATACATCCCATGCACACAATGGGCGAGAGTGGGACTTCCAAACCGAGCTATACCCAAGGACTAATCCCCAAAGCTTTTACACTAGGGGGCCTTCTCTGGCGGTGTATTCCATATCGTACCCTTAAAAACATTTAATCACATGATGCATGTCAATCAAGACTCTATGCATTCTCATATCATATTATCATCACATCTCATCATCACATTTCATCATCACATTTCATCCTCATATTTCATCATCATATTCACATTATCACATTATCACATTATATTCACAATTCTCACAGAGCACTTTAATCCATATTAAAACTCATCTATTTACGAAATTAAACACATATTTACACTCTACAAACATTGTCGCCACCCGCCGAAACGGACATTGGCATTCGCGACGATGGTTGGACTCTTTTTTAGTTTTGAAAAATGATAGATTGTTAGAACGACTTATTCTCAAACTGAGACCTCATCGAACTAACAATTTTGTTAAATGATTCTCACCAATCCGTGTTAATCCCAAACGGGACCCTCCATGGATTAGTGGTTTTCGCAAAAAGGGGTTCTTGGAGTCGCCACCAATGTTTTACTCAAAACATTGGAAAAAGACATAAGGCAATTGAATTTCGCAAATCAACTTTGGCCATTACAACCAGAGTTGGGTAAGGGAGTCGATTACGTGTGGGGAAGGTGTTAGCACCCCACAACGCCCCTTTCGGGTTCCCTATGACGGATTATTCCATAAATAATAGCGTAAAATTACTAAACTACCCCTATTTATTAGAACGATTATAAGTAAACTATCTACATGATGAAAGCTTTAAACGTGCAATGCAACAATCAAAAAGCGATAAATGAAAGCGGTAAAAGAAAGGATTTGGAAAGAAACCTTCGAAGCGGGCTTTTATATATTCAAAAAGGAGTTAGGAGGCTTTTTGGCGCTCCTTCCCACTACACGTTCGCTCGCTCCTTTCCCTAAAAATAAATATTAACTATGGAAATCAAAGAGATTTCCCTTCGACTTGTTCGAGTCTCAAGCTAAAGGCTCGTGAACTCAAGAACTTAGTCGGATTAGCTCTCGGAGAGATTTCTAGGGCAGAGAATAGCTCAAAAACCCAAGAATACTCAGCCAGAGGGTGGAGAAATGCTCCAAATGTGTGGAAGGACGAGCCAATGACGTCCTATTTATAGGATTGAGGCGTAGTACGGCCTAAGGAGTCAATACGGCCCGTACTGAGTTTTTGAACTACAGTACGGCCGTACTGAATTCAGTACGGCCGTACTGAAGTTCAAAAACTTCAGTACGGCCGTATTGATTTCATTATGGCCGTATTGTAGTTCAAATGGCTCAGTACGACCGTACTGAACCTCTAAGAGGGCGTATTGAGCTCCAATCCTCACACACCCTTATTCTAAGCTACTCTAAGACTTCTAGACCTACAAAGAATCATCCTAGGGTCTTCCAGGAGTCCTTCCGGCTGACTTTCCTTCGGTCTTCGAGAGTCTTTGAGTCTTATTTCCGACCCGGACAATTTTAGGGGTCTACAGCTGCCCCCCCTTTACTTAGTCGAACGGCTTTTTTTTGGTGTACCGGTTGACAAGTAAAGGAGTTGACCCAATTGTCCGGGGAGTAAGCCATCCTTCCGACTTGTAGTGTCTTCAGGTGGGAAAATTGTTGAGTAGCCTCTCCAGGTTGAGTTTGCCCTCTCCAGGGTGAGTATTAGTCGTCGCCTCTCCAGGCTCGTGCATACCTCGGTGTTTCTGACGACCTCGGTAGCGTGAGTTTGCCCTCTCCAGGGTCTGCATGCCTCCGTGTTTCTGACGAAGTTGGCAGCTGCATACCTCCGTGTTTCTGATGACGTCGGTAGCTGAGTATTAGTCGTCGCCTCTCCAGGCTCGTGCATACCTCGGTGTTTCTGACGACCTCGGTAGCATGAGTTTGCCCTCTCCAGGGTCTGCATGCCTCCGTGTTTCTGACGACGTTGGCAGCTGCATACCTCCGTGTTTCTGACGACGTCGGTAGCGTGAGTTTGCCCTCTCCAGGGATTTGTGATGATTTTGTCTCCACAGTCCACGATGCTGCTTCGACGGTTGTTTTTGATTCTGGTGCCACTGAGGGCTGGATAACGCAGGGATCCGTCTAGGGGATGTGCAGTTACTCGTGGGTTCTTGTGTCCCAACTTTCCATTGCGTAGTTGGTGCCCACTGGGGAAATTCTGATTCCTTGGGGATGCAGACACAAAGATGCTCTTTCTGAGGTGAGCGATGCCTTATGATTGGCTGACGTCCTTTCGACGTTGGTGGAGTATCCCGGTTATCCTTATTCGGGTGACTTTTTTGATTTTCTGGTTTTGTTGCCTCTGCGTAGGCTGTTATCCGCTGGGGGATTCTGTCGTATTGATCTTGATTGGCCTCTTCTGTTAGGCGGATTATCTTGACGTTCGGTGTTTAGCTGAATACCGAATTCTGTTTGGGGAATGGTTATTGATCTTTTCGGATTTTCTCTTTTTGAAGGAGTGCCTCTGAGTAGGCGAATGGGGATTGAGGATCTTATGTATCCCAGAGTATTATTTAGAAAGCCTCTTCAGGTTTAGCTTCACTCGTCGCTCGAGTTGGAAAGCTATCTTCCACTGAGGAAGTCTAAGTCCTTTGACTCGGATATTTTGTTTGGATGATCATGCTTCCATTGGGGAATCTTGCTGATCTTGATCTGATAGCTTTCACTGGGAATTCGGCCCAAGAGTGCAAGCTGAGATGTCTCTGGGGAGTATTATTTCGGCAAGCCTCTCCAGGCTCAGTTATTCTGTACGATTGTTGGATTTTCTGAATTTTTTTGCCTTTTTTGTCGATTTCAGCTTTTTCGGCTTTTTCTGTACAGAAATTAAAGTGCTAAAGAATTTTGAACTCGAAAGTGGAAAATTTCATTAATCAAACGGAATGAAATTTGTACAATGATGATAAAAAGAGTGGGGCACAGCCCGATCAATCAAAATAAACAAAAAGCAGGAAAACACAGCAAATGGCCGGTCTTCATTCCTCTGCCAGCGGATCCTGTGGAGGGTCTGGGAAGCGACGATGCAGCCAGACTGACAGGTTGTCAAAATCCTGTCTCAGGGCGTCAATGCTGTGCTGCGCATTGTCGAATCGGGCATCGATGCTCTGCTGCAACGCGTCGAAACGAGCATCAAAGTAGGCCCTGTCTTGCTGCGAGGTGTCGGCCTCTATCTGCGGGTCCTGTTCACCCGGGAGCTCGATGTTCTCGAAAAGCTCACTGAAGGTGTCGTGGGTGGTCGCATGTACATATTGCCTCCCTGCCTTAGCAATGATCTTCATATTGAGCAGGGTGGCAGCATTGATAGGCTTGGGCGCCAACTCCCCCGCATCTACGCCATCAGGGCACCCCCAAGTCTCGGCGAGTCATGAAAGAAACGTAGAGACCAAAATGTATCCTCGCCGAGCGTCGCTGCCCTCTCTTGCCCCCAGATTCTTTATATGCTCGAGAAAAAAGAATCCGGGGTTGGCCTTCTGCCTGGTGGCCATGCAGTAAAGAGCTAGCAGATCCTGCCGCGGTACTGACTCTGGACTCTTTAGTCTGGCGTGGATGGAGCCGGTGATCAGCTTGTGGCAAATCTGGAGCGCAGTCGGGAGCCGGGTACCCTTTACTCCAGCGTGATAATCCATCTGACCCGTGACCTCTCTCCACATCTCGGTCGGAGTCAGATTATCAGGGCACTCACAGACGGCGTCCCAATATTCCAACTGATCGGCTCGCCGAAAGAAACCAGCCTGGACGTTGAATTCATCCAGTGTCAGGGAGCGGTATCCTCCCTTCATCCAGAAGTCTACAGAGTAGACCGTTGCGCCGTAGCTATTCGTCGACTCTGTGACACCGACGGTAGCCAGAAATTCCTTTGTCGCGGTCGGATAGATCTTAGGGTGGGGATCAAGGAGGAACCCCCATCCTATGGCATCGATGTAGCCTCTGGAAGACGAATGACTCGAGGAAATCCAACCTCTCTTGGTGCCGCGCGGTCATTTCAAGTTGCGCAGGGACCCTCTGCCTCTTCCTTGAAGACTCGGCCATTTTTTCGGAATCGGAGGGATCTCAAACACACTCACAGATAAAGTATGCAGAGGAATGAAGATGTTGTGATGAATGAGAGGAGGAGGGACGTATTTATAGAAAAAATTAGGTCAGTACGGCCCGTACTGAATTCAGTACGGCCGTACTGATCTTACTGTTGATGTACAAAAGAATGGGCCAATACGGGCCGTATTGAATTCAATACGCCCGTATTGGTGTGGACGTTATGGCCAATACGGCCGTATTCATTTCAGTACGCCCGTATTGAGTTGAAAATTTGTTCATAACCCTAATTTTAGCACGGGCGTACTGAACATGGTACGGGCGCATTGTTTTTTCTGAAGTTCATTTTTTTTTTTCAATAAACAGAGAATAAGTGATCTTCCAGTACACCTATCATCTGTATGCATGTATGCGGTATGATGCACCTAATTCTATTTGATTTATTTTTCAAAAGAATTAACCGATGCGTTTCTTTGCTTGGATTTTTGCCATTCCTCTAGACGGGCTGTGCGCTGCCGATTTCTGTAACCGAGGAATGATGCGTGTTATATCGAGATTGGTGTCATCAACCCAGTGATCCTTCCCTTCCTTTAGAAGACGTATCAACCTTCCTATTGACCACTATATCTCCATGTTTCCACTAGATTATTCTAAAATCGTTTGGGACAAGAGAAAAGAAAGGAAAAATATTTTTGTTCAAAAGTTTGTGTTTTAGAGGGGATTATTATTGTTTTGAAAACGGTTTTTGTAAGAATGGCTGGCCAAGGTAGGCTCATGTGTTTAGGCTTGTTTGATTAAACACTTATGAAGTTAAGAAAGTCTTGTTATTGACGTTGTGATTCGACAACTTAGATAGTTTCCCTTGAACCTTTCTTTTTGAATTCAGCTCATGGTACCATCATGGATTTCTTTTGCTTTTTGATTGTCCTTATTTTTGCCTAAAACACCCCTTTGTGGCGTCTCAGCGGACCTTTGTTTTTGTTCATTTTTGCAACCCTAATTTTTGCCTAGGTCACCCTTTCGTGGGATTCCTAGCGGGTTCTTTGCTCTTATTTTTGCGCAGCCCCCTTTTTGGGTTTCCTGCCGAGCTTTTTTTTGTTTTTAGGATTTTGTCCTTAAAAGATTTCTTTTTTATCCATGATGGCACTTATCGAGGCCAAGGAAAGGTGCTCCAAGTTGTCACACACACTTCCACATAAAAATGATGCGGGTTTATTGTTATTAAGACGATTTTAACCTCATTCATGCTTATTCAAACAGGGTTAAAAATAATGTGGTCTAGAAATTTATTGCAAGCAAGAAAAGAAGCAATAAGAACTAATAAAGAACGATTTTATTATAATTCTAGCGGAAACATGTGCCCTATCGAGGCTCGGGGGTCGGGCTGTCCCCGAGGAGTGATCTCTAACAGTCATCAGGTCTATACATCCCTATCGGAAGAAGAAGAGCACTTGATGACGACGACCGGCCTTGACGCTTGTGAACCGACCTTCCTAAAGATCTGGCTTAAAGAACGTCGAGAAGGATCTTGGTTCCTCTTCGTCCTTTGATCTTTATTAGGGTTGTATCTTAACCCTTGTTTCCCCGGATTATCCTTAATAATGGGTAGCTCGGGAATTCCTTGGGAATCCTTGCCAAGTCCTTGTCCAGGCAAGTATCCGTTCTTGGTGAGCATGTAGGCTACCTTCTTCATTTCTCGGGGAAACGTTTCGACATTGGCAATCTCCAATGCTTGGAAGGCGGTCTCTAGAGCTTCCTCTGCTGCATCCACGTAAGGTATGGCAGATGGCTTGCTGATGAGTATGTCATCTTCGGCTTGTACGGTCACCAGCTTGTCACCCACTATGAATTTGACTTTCTGGTGGAGCGTAGAGGGAACAGCTTTCGCATCATGAATCCAAGGTCGGCCGAGGAGACAGCTGTACGCGGGAGTAATGTCCATCACTTGAAATTCGACATTAAAGATGGTGGGTCCAATTTGGATTGGAAGATTGATTTCTCCCACCACTTCTCTTTTAGAACCGTCGAAAGCTCGGACGATCATGTTGCTCGGGCGCATTTGGATTCCCTTGATTGCCACTTGATCAAACGTTCTTTTTGGCATCACATTCAAGGAAAATCCATTATCCACCAAGACTTTAGCGATGTGATATTCCTTGCACTTTACAGAGATGTGCAAGGGCTTGTTTTGATTCGGTCCCTCAGCGGGGATTTCTTCATCGGTGAAAGTGAGGTGATCATTAGCCGTGATGTGACTAACAATCCCCTCAAACTTGTCTTGGGAGATAGTGTGCGACACGTACGCCTCGTTCAAGACTTTCAACAGAGCTTGCCGATGTGGTTCGGAGCTTAGGATCAACGACAACAGAGTAATCTTTGCTGGCGTCCTATGAAGTTGATCCACGATGGAGTACTCGCTCTGTCGGATATATTTTAACAGCTCGTCAGTCTCCCCCTCGGATTCTTTATTTTCCTCGGTTTTCTCTTTTTCTTTTTCCTTTCCTTTATTCTTGGGAGCTTTATCATGAAGATCTTCGGGAGTGTAGATCCTGCCACTCCTAGTCATGCCCCCAAGTCCAGCGATGTTAGAGATATCGCTGTCGGCAGAAGAATGGATGTCGTATATCCATGGCACAGCTTTATTCGATTCGTAGGGAAAAGGTCTTGGAGCAGTGATCTTCAACGGTGTCGGACCTTCCCCTTTATTCGTCTTGATTACCAACAACGGAGTTGATGTGCGTTCGCTTGGCTCGGTTGTTGGCTTACACTTAATAACAAACGGAGTGCGATCCATTCTGAACACACGCATCGATTAATCCTTTCTTTTTATTACTATTATTAATGAATTACTAGGAGAGATGTATGCAAATGAATGACTATGAAATGCACCTAGATCCCTCCATGATCTTCGATAAGAATGCATGATATGAGATGATGGCGTTGAATATGCATGCATTGTGTTTATTCAACTAAGCATTATCATGTTTTCAGGATGCTCCTAAGATGATGCATGATATTGCTTGGTTTGGATAAATAACCCTTTTTTTGGGTATTTTGTTTTTTGTATTTTTTGGGTGAAAAGGGAAACTACCTACATGAATGTGATGAGGGTAGATGTTAACACCATGTAATGGAAGATTCTTATTCCTATTTATTCGTATTCTAAAAGGGGAATGTTGTATGTTTAAAGAATGCAATGTATGCTCAAACAATGTCACATAAACAATGCACAAACAATTCCCTCATCCACGAACAGTCACGAGCGAATCACGAGGTAGGGGTATCCTGCAGACAAGTGTATATTCAAGGAGGTTCTAACTGTTCTCACCGGTCTAAGGCCCCCAAGGTGCCCCCATTATAGGGACCCAATCCCTCTCGTCGTAAGTCGATGGAAAGCTCCAACGCACTGTCGGACTTGAGTTCATGATTTTCACCTTGAGTGATGCTTTCCGACAACGGTCTACGGGCACCTATAGACCCATTCGACAACCGGCCGTACAAACATCCACTCCCTATGGCTTTCCACTCATGCCCCCGGGTATAGAGGGAACTGTTGTGTGTAAAGGTTCGTGTGCAGTTTATATTTCAAACAATTGCGAAAATTTAAACACCCAACAGTTATTAAAGCCAATTAGGTAAAACATATTATCATACAAGCGAGGGGTAATGAAGTAATTTTAAACTATCATTTTAGAAATAATCCATCACTAAATGGGACTGACTCTCGAGGCTTCCCCAGCGGAGTCGCCATCTATCGCCACCCGCCGAAACGGACATTGGCATTCGCGACGATGGTTGGACTCTTTTTTAGTTTTGAAAAATGATGGATTGTTAGAATGACTTATTCTCAAACTGAGACCTCATCGAACTAACAATTTTGTTAAATGATTCTCACCAATCCGTGTTAATCCCAAACGGGACCCTCCATGGATTAGTGGTTTTCGCAAAAAGGGGTTCTTAGAGTCGCCACCAATGTTTTACTCAAAACATTGGAAAAAGACATAAGGCAATTGATTTTCGCAAATCAACTTTGGCCATTACAACCAGAGTTGGGTAAGGGAGTCGATTACGTGTGGGGAAGGTGTTAGCACCCCACAACGCCCCTTTCGGGTTCCCTATGACGGATTATTTCATAAATAATAGCGTAAAATTACTAAACTACCCCTATTTATTAGAACGATTATAAGTAAACTATCTACATGATGAAAGCTTTAAACGTGCAATGCAACAATCAAAAAGCGATAAATGAAAGCGGTAAAAGAAAGGATTTGGAAAGAAACCTTCGAAGCGGGCTTTTATATATTCAAAAAGGAGTTAGGAGGCTTTTTGGCGCTCCTTCCCACTACACGTTCGCTCGCTCCTTTCCCTAAAAATAAATATTAACTATGGAAATCAAAGAGATTTCCCTTCGACTTGTTCGAGTCTCAAGCTAAAGGCTCGTGAACTCAAGAACTTAGTCGGATTAGCTCTCGGAGAGATTTCTAGGGCAGAGAATAGCTCAAAAACCCAAGAATACTCAGCCAGAGGGTGGAGAAATGCTCCAAATGTGTGGAAGGACGAGCCAATGACGTCCTATTTATAGGATTGAGGCGCAGTACGGCCTAAGGAGTCAATACGGCCCGTACTGAGTTTTTGAACTACAGTACGGCCGTACTGAATTCAGTACGGCCGTACTGAAGTTCAAAAACTTCAGTACGGCCGTATTGATTTCATTATGGCCGTATTGTAGTTCAAATGGCTCAGTACGGCCGTACTGAACCTCTAAGAGGGCGTATTGAGCTCCAATCCTCACACACCCTTATTCTAAGCTACTCTAAGACTTCTAGACCTACAAAGAATCATCCTAGGGTCTTCCAGGAGTCCTTCCGGCTGACTTTCCTTCGGTCTTCGAGAGTCTTTGAGTCTTATTTCCGACCCGGACAATTTTAGGGGTCTACAAACATTAAGGAACACAACAAAGCAATCAGAAGGAAAAACAGAAAACATTCATTTTTTGCCCGTTTTCTCATAGGATTTCCCATAGGAACCTACAAGCACTCTAATTCATATAAAAACATATTCATTTTCAAAATTAACCACATACTCATGCATCACATCCAACAAGGAACACAACAAAGCAATCAGAAGGCAAAACAAAAAAACATTTATATTTTTTCCGTTTTCTCATAGGGTTTCCTGTAGGGACCCACAGAAATCTCAAATCATACAATTACAATTTTAAAACTAAAATTAATCATTCATTCAAGCAATTTATACAATTAATTACATACAAGAGGAACAATAGATGAAACAAATACAATTGGGGAAAACCCCTCATACATGAGCATACAACAAATACAACAAATACAGGATTGGGGACTAATCCCACTACCCAACATATATTCCCACACCCAAAGCGAGGTTTCTCACTCCCCCCTTACCTGGATGAGAAGAAGACGAATGGTGGTGTGATCTAAGATCGTTCCTGGGTACTCTTCCTTAGAGCTCTTTGTTTCTCCTCTTTTTTTCCCTAACCCTCCAGAACGCAAATGAGACAGATAGGTTAATGCTACCTGACTCCTTTCTTAAAATTTATCCATTGGGCTGGGTCAACTCAACCCATTTTCCTTCTCTCCTAACCCACTTCTCTTTTTCCTCAAAATAATTAAATAAAATAAATACATGTATATTATAAAATATTTTTCCTCTATAATAATAATATATTTCTGACCCAAAATATAACAATATAATTTCAATAAAAAAATATCATATAAAATCAATCTTCTCTTAAAACATATAAATATTTATTTAAAAATTCTAATAAAAGTACTTATTTAATACGTACAAAATAATTGTCCAAAACAATAATTATTTAAAACTTACAAAATAATATTTCTCTATAATTATTAAAATAATTATGACCAAATACCATATAATAATAATAATAATAATAATAATAATAACAACATCCTTTTTGAAAACTGGGGTGTTACAATACTTCTCCCCTTTTAAGAAATTCATCCTCGAATTTCTGAAATGAAGAGGTTCCACTCCTTCATTAAACTCAAGATTCTTCCTAAACTTCCTAGGCAAACCCACAACAAGGTCTAGACGCATTATCTCACTTCCAAACAAGGACATCTAAAGGCTACAAAAGTCCAAAAAGGCTTATGATGTTCTGTCTTAGACTTATACCATACTAAACATGAGTACACAAACTTCCTCTACTACTCTCTTCACCTTAGGTCACCACGCTTCTGCTGCACCACTCTGATACATCTTAGTAACTTATAAATGGATGCTAAGAGTACTTTTATGTCCTCCCTCTAAGATCATCTTCCTAAATTCAAGATTACTAGGCCATAGA
Organism: Cajanus cajan; assembly: GCF_000230855.2. Lineage (NCBI taxonomy): Eukaryota > Viridiplantae > Streptophyta > Magnoliopsida > Fabales > Fabaceae > Cajanus > Cajanus cajan. The sequence goes on along the minus strand of NC_138526.1, from coordinate 9,912,506 downwards.
TCCTATCATTGAACCCCAAAACACCATCAACTTCCACTCATAAAGGGCTATCTATACCCCTACCAATCCTCTCCACTTGGTTCACTAAGAAAGGATCTAACTCCTAGGCTTCTCTAATCTCGTCCATTAATTCATTAGTCACTTCAACATAATAAATTCAATGCTCCTAAGGGTGAGCTCACACATCACACATAAGTCTCTAAACTTTTCAATCAAATCCAACTCTTAAATCATCAAAGACGATAGATGAAAGATCATCCTACTCAAGGTATCTACCAGAATAATAGCTTTATTTCTACGACCCTCTCCAGAGATCAAGCGCCTAAGCGTAAGTTCACTAGGTACACAGAATCGATCTCCAAGTCTTACCACTTCATCTATACCCAAGGAAACTCTTCTCTAAATTACCTCGTCCTATAGCCTCATAGCTTGTCACCAAAAGGAATCAACTAATTGTGCTCCCCCGATTCTCCTTTGATAATTCACTAGTTACTAGAGTCATACCTAGTCTCACACTACTAAGGCAAACCTCATAAGTCAAGCTTAAATCCATAATTTGAAATAAAAGATCCATCTCTCTAATCATAAGGAAAGGCAAATATAAAGGTTTCTTACTCAAAACATCGATCACCACATTGGCTTTACCTAGATAACAACTAAGATTAAAATCCTAGTCCTTAAGAAATTCCAACTATCTCCTTTGGTCAAAAGATATTTAAGGCTCTAACGATCACTAAATACCTCAAGCTTAGAATCATATAGGTAGTGTCTCCAAATCTTAGTATAAATATTACAACCACTAACTTAAAGTCATGGGTAAGGTAATTCCTCTCATGATTTCTCAATTTCCTAGAAGCATAAGCTACTACCGTTCCTTCTTGCATCAACACTCCGCCCAAACCTATCTTAGAAGCACTACTATATACCATAAAAGGCTTACTAAAATCCAGTAATATTAGCACTAGACAACCTTTCCTTAAGAGTTTGGAAACTACTCTCACACTTATTATCCCACACAAAGACAACACTCTCCCTGGCCGACCTAGTCAAAAGTAATGCTATCTTAGAAATTTCCTCAATAACTCTCCTATAATAATAAGTTAATCTAAGAAAACTCTTAACCTCACTAACTAACTTTGGTATCTCCCTCTTAAGTACATCTTCTACCTTAGATAGATCTACGTTATACCTCCACTAAAATCATAGGACCTAGAAAACTCTTCTTATACAACCAAAATTCATACTTAGATTACTTAGCCTAAAGCTATCTTGGATAAATCCTCACTCTCAATTCCAATTTGATGATAGCACACCTTAAGGTCAACCTTACTGAACACCCGCTAATTGATCCATAAGGTCATCTATCCTCATATCAACATACATGCATATCAAATCATATTAGAATACCTACTTTAAAACTTCATATATACCATCCCTAAGCATGTATGAATCAATCACCATTTACTCCATATAGCATGTACATAAACCAATTTTACCACATAACATCATACAACCTTAAAAAACCTCTCAATCCACATGAAATCTCATAATTATGAGAAAAATCAATTTTTATCCTTGTATTGCCTAACTATTCAAAAATATCATGACACCATACATGTCCCTTCAACAACGATCAAAGAAAATGATACCTAGAGAGTTATACTCATCCAAATGATCTCAAATCTATCTCAAAAGAAAGCTAAGAGAATAATCTACAACTCCTATGAAGACATAAGATTCTAAAAAGATCATCTTCTTAGCTAAAAATTTCAAAAACCGCAGCAGATATATTCAGCGCTGACAACTAGACCTTTGATCACCAAAGTAGCTATAACTGGAGTTCTAGACCTTCGTTTTACCTGATTCCAGTTCCATTGGAAAGATAACATCCAAGGCTACAACTTTCATGAAAACCATAAAATCTAAATCTTTCAATATGGTACTCATACTGGCACAAAAAAACTGCAGTAAAAATATCCTCTACACCAAATAGCAATAGTATATCAATATATCTAAGGCCACAAAAATACCTCAACCCTTCCAAACTCACACCTCAACTTCATATTCAAGCTTCCCACTACAATCCTAAACCAAAACAACTCACATATTTAGCACAACAGACTTAGAAAATAAAACTCACATGTTGCCTAAACCATAAACGGTTAACATGCCAACACCAACACTCAAGGGAATTACCAACATTTCAATCTCTCATCAAGGATACCAAAACTCCAATTCTCATATACAACCTCCTTGAATTCAATCGCTACAACTATATTCTAGAAACTCCATTAACCGTAAACTCTCGACAAATCAATCTCTCACCCAAATCTAAGGTCCCAATATTTTCTAGTTGATTAGCACAATATCTCGTCTGCTACTACTAGCACATATGCTTGCAACACAAGCGATACCACCCAATCACTACTTCTTACGTAAGCAAGAAGTATCAAACAATTCAGCACTCATAAGAATGAAGAACAGTAGTCATAATAATATTAGCTAACACTATCTATCATTCCTCTAATTATAATATAATCTAACAGGATCAAACTCAACAATATCAACACAAGGAGAACATCATCATCATCATTATCAAAGCAAAGCATCATCAAAGTATACAACAAACAAAACACTGTCAGAGTACACAACAGAATCATGATAAGTACATAACTCACGGCCGATTGGATCGACCTGCTCTGATACCACTTAATGTGACACCCTCTACCCCGCATATCATAATACAAATAATAAAATTTAAATAATACAGTCTTTCATTTTTTTTTAAATATCAAACATGTTTAGATAGAGAGTACCACATCCACAACTTAAAAAAAATCAGTGGAAATTCCAAAGAAATAAAACTAAAGTTTCCAAAATAATTTAATAAAAACATCTTAATCTAATCCTATCTACGCCCGATGTCACATGTCCTATCAGAGCAAATCCCAATATAGAAGCCTAAGATTCATCACCAACATCTTCAGCCTCATGCTGATAATCACCTGTAAGACAGTCAAGGAAAAACAACACAAGAAAAGGGAGTGAGAAACATCTCACTCTGGCTCACAGTGTAGGAATATACACCGGATAGCCAAACACAAACAAAACATATATAACACAGATAAATTAGTAATAATATCACATCTCACACATTCAAGACATAAAAATATCAATTTATCATATAACATTAAAATGCACATGGATGGACACGGACTACATTTTATCATGCATGTGACGCCAGTAAAACATCACATGGCATATTGCCGCTAGCAACACATGAAGAGTAGTCTAGGAGTACATGTCGGGTCACACCCTCTGCGCACTTTCACTAGAAGGACATACTACTAGAGTCTCGTCGGGATAGCTAAGCCGTGCAAGATACATCCCATGCACACAATGGGTGAGACTGGGACTTCCAAACCGAGCTATCCCCAAGGACTAATCCCCAAAGCTTTTACACTAGGGGGCTTTCTTTGGCGGTGTATTCCATATCGTACCCTTAAAAACATTTATGCACATGATGCATGTCAATCAAGACTCTATGAATTCTCATATCATATTATCATCACATCTCATCATCACATTTCATCATCACATTTCATCCTCATATTTCATCATCATATTCACATTATCACATTATCACATTATATTCACAATTCTCACAGAACACTTTAATCTATATTAAAACTCATCTATTTACGAAATTAAACACATATTTACACTCTGCAAACATTAAGGAACACATCAAAGCAATCAGAAGGCAAAACAGAAAACATTCATTTTTTGCCCGTTTTCTCATAGGATTTCCCGTAGGAACCTACAAAGCACTCTAATTCACATAAAAACATATTCATTTTCAAAATTAACCACATACTCATGCATCATATCCAACAAGGAACACAACAAAGCAATTAGAAGGCAAAACAGAAAATATTTATATTTTTTTTCCGTTTTCTCATAGGGTTTCCTGTAGGGACCCACAGAAATCTCAAATCATACAATTACAATTTTAAAACTAAAATTAATCATTCATTCAAGCAATTTATACAATTAATTACATACAAGAGGAACAATAGATGAAACAAATACAATTGGGGAAAACCCCTCATACATGAGCATACAACAAATACAACAAACACAAGATTGGGGATCAATCCCACTACCCAACATATATTCCCACACCCAAAGCGAGGTTTCTCACTCCCCCTTACCTGGATGAGTAGAAGACGAATGGTGGTGTGATCTAAGATCGTTCCTGAGTACTCTTCCTTAGAGCTCTTTGTTTATCCTCTTTTTTTCCCTAACCCTCCAGAACGCAAATGAGACAGATAGGTTAATGCTACCTGACTCCTTTCTTAAAATTTATCCATTGGGCTGGGTTAACTCAACCCATTTTCCATCTCTCCTAACCTACTTCTCTTTTTCCTCAAAATAATTAAATAAAATAAATACATGTATATTATAAAATATTTTTCCTCTATAATAATAATATATTTCTGACCCAAAATATAATAATATAATTTCAATAACAAAATATCATATAAAATCAATCTTCTCTTAAAACATATAAATATTTATTTAAAAATGCTAATAAAAGTACTTATTTAATACGTACAAAATAATTGTCCAAAACAATAATTATTTAAAACGTACAAAATAATATTTCTCTATAATTATTAAAATAATTATGACCAAATACCATATAATAATAATAATAATAATAATAATAATAATAATAATAATAATAACCTTTTTGAAAACAAGTGTGTTACAGTTAATAGGTCTCTATCCACTATGCTTAGAGCTGTCTTAAAGGGTAATCACAAATTTTGGGATGAGTATCTTCCACACATTGAATTTTCCTACAATAGGATAGTTCATAAAACTACCAATATTCCTCCTTTTGAGGCTATGTATGGCTTTAATCCTTTGACTCCTATGGACTTGATACCCTTACCTAATGTTGACCATTTTATTTATAAGGAAGGGGTTTTAAGAGCTGATTTTGTTAAAAGATTACATGAAAGGATTAAATCTCATATACAACAACAAAATGAGAGATATGCCAAGGCTAATAACAAAGGCAAAAGAAACATGATCTTCGAGGAAGGTGATTGGGTTTGGCTCACTACTAAAAATATACTATTTTACATCACCATATCTACATCAGTTTCAATGAAACCGATGTAAAATAAAATTGTGGTGGTATTTTTGTAATTAGATGAAAAATATAAGTATATCTACATCGGTTTTACATAAAAATGATGTAAATATAAAATATTTTAAATCGGTTTAAAAAAAAACTGATGTAGAAATGATGCGCGAACACATTTCTCTTTTCAAACCCTCGACCCCAAATCCTGCGAGGGAGGCCTCATGCTTTCCTTTTTTCCCTTTCTCAAATTAGGGTTCCGGCGAGCATGGCGGAGGGTCCCGCGAGCCTCGGCAGCGGCAGCCACGAGAGCTGCGACCACACTCGATTTCGAGGATTATATTGATCCTTTTTTCCCATTCTCTTTCAACTCTTCAATTCCATGGCTTACCAACCACAACCCTCCGATGCGTAACCTTCTTCTTCCTTCTCAGATCTCCATTCCATTCTTTTTTCTTTTTTCTTTCTCTTTTCTCACTCATTCCATTCTCAATCTTTCAGCAAAGGAACAAAGAGGGATTTCATTACCGAAATCTTGGAGCGGAAGAAGGTGCCCAACCAACTCGTCGTCGACGAGGCCATAAATGACGACAAGTCTGTCGTCGCGCTTCACCCCGACACCACGGAGAAGCTCCAGCTCTTTCGCGGTGACACCATTCTGCTCAAGGTAAACCACGAAGCGCGCTCGATTTTGATTCTAATGGAACAGAGTTTCAGCTGCGGCGCTTGATCGTCGATTGTGGTTTTTTTTTTGGTGTTTTATTTTAGGGGAAGAAAAGGAAGGACAGTTTGTATTGCGCTTGCTGATGAGACGTGCAAGGAGCCGAAGATACGGATGAACAAGGTCGTCAAGAACAACCTTAGGGTTAGGCTCGGGGACGTTGTTTTCGTTCACCAATGTGCTGATGTTAAGTACGGGAAGCGTGTGCATATTCTTCCCGTGGATGATACCATTGAGGGTGTCACTAGGAACCTCTTTGATGCCTACTTAAAACGTGAGTCGGTTACTATTTTTTCAAGGTTTTGTTTGTTGTGTAGGAGAATTGGGATTGGATTGTCTTTGGCTAAACTTTTTTACAAGTATTTATGGGGGGAGTGAATAATTTGAGTGCATAGGATGGTTTTAATGTAGGAGAGAGAGATGTTTAAGTCATTTTAGAAGGAGAATGTTGGGAGTGCATAGGATTGTTGGCTTCTGTTTTTTACTGATTGGTAACCTTTTTGTTTTTGATTATGGCTTTGTCATGGGCGGATTGGAAATTTTGCAGATGGAGGTAATTTTTAATCTCTCTTCTGATACTTGAATAGCTATTCTGCTTTGTAATTGTTTTGTTTGAGTGTATTTTTGTTTTTCGCACACCTCAATGTTACGGTTTTTCAATCTATCATTTTCCAGGGTGATACCAAGGGCTCAACCAAGGGTGGAGAATCATCCGCTAAGAAAGATGTTCTTTCAGCTCCTGGAACAAAGATCTTCCATCCTTCTGTTAATGATCATGAAGATATGCAGAACCTACAAAATTATGTCAAAGGATTTGCAACCATAGACAACCTGGCACTTGTAAATGTTGAGGGGTGAATTATGAATTGCATTCGTGTTACATATTGGCATTTTTGTTGCATGATGATTTCTATTTAATTTAAGGTTTTCTGTAACATATGTTATTTGTCTAATTGTGATTCCAAATTTTTCTCCAATTCTTTTTTTCAGAACTGGAATGGTTGGTGTTCCAGGTACAGCCAGTGCCATTTTTGGAGCAGTAAAAGATGTTGGAGCTAATGTTATCATGATATCTCAGGTGCACTTATAACTTTTTTGCATTATTTTCTAGTTGTCCATGTTGATGTATAAGAAATTGCATTCATCATTAACAGTGATTGTTAAGACTAATTGAAATATTACTTTACTTGTTTATATGATGATCAACACATTATCTGTGACTGAAAGAATAGGTAAAGCTGAACAAAATGGAAACATTTTAATCTTTGCAGACACATCTTTTTCTCCTCTGAGTGGTAAAAAAAGTTGTGTACGTCTGGTCACTCACACAGTATCCCTCTCACTCTCTCAGTGCAATGTCAATACTCCAATGGCAGCTTTGACTAATTGAAAGTTGTAGAATCACAACCAGGAATCCCCAAACCTCCAAAAGGAAACTGAAATCTGAATAGTCTCTCATACCGTTTAAACTTATTTGGTGTGAACTGCTTTCTTGATGTGTGTTAGATCAATTTTAGAAATTCACCTTTCGGGATATATGACAACCACACAATTTATTTCCAAAATGTTCAGAAGCAGCTTATGTTAAAATGTGTATTTATCGTTGGAGTGTATGAGAATTGTTTAATAATAACCTATATACAAAAATGGATGTAACAAAGGCAGTAATTAAGTAGTACTATTATTATCCTAAAAAAACAGTTATTATTATTACTGTCTAACTTGCTCTATTTTTATCATATAATGTGCATGTAGAAATAAATTTAATAGTGTAGAAATAGTATGAGTTTTGTATATGTATATAAAAAGTGGTGTTTATAGAGTAACTTACATAAGATTTTTATGTTTGAATATCACTGTGGGTAAAATAAAATATATATATATATATATATATATATATATAATATTTATTTTTCTTTTTCATTGTTTAGTTGCAATGTTATATGTGTAAAATCCTTAAATTGCCTATAAATTTGTGTAATACATTTATTAGGATTTAAAAATTTAGAGATAAATATAAAGGTAAAAAAGCTGCATGATTTATTCATTGTGTAAGTGTTTTTAGTTTTCCTCTTAATCTTAATTAACAATAAGGGTATATTAGGGTTAAAATAAACGTGCAAGGTTCAGACTGCTTATTATGTTGGGATTAAAAGACTATTTTTTCTGGCACTGGATTAATATAAAAAAAAAATTAATTACTATAAAATGTTTAAGATAGTGCTTTATATGCATTGAGTCTGTCTTCTTCTAAGGTTATTGATTTATCGTTTTATTTATATCTAGTTTTTGCTTGGATTCGTTGCCACTGTGATTGACAAGGGTCAGATCACTTTGTGCAAATTAAAATAGGAAATTCTAATCGCGTTGTGTTTTGAAAAGGAAATCGGAGTAAATAAAGGTTGTGTGGTCGATGTAGGGTTGTTTATCTAAGATATTTATCTAGATTTTTTTTCTTCTTTTTGTGTTTATACATTATTTTTATAATGTGTTTGTGGTTTTTGGGCTGCCTTTTATGATTCAAAGATTGCAAGTGGGCGGTATCCTCCTGTACGTCTCTCAAAATTCATGTAGTCATGGCTTTGTAATGAGTAAATTGAGGAAGATGCCTATTGCTTTGCTCTGCCTATATAGTTTGAACATCTCCTTTCTCTTGTTTCTTTCCCAAATTTCCCTTTACATAGCTAGTGGTTTTCCATAAATTTGTTCTGCTGTTTAGCACCTCTGGCATGTTGCTTTTCCTCTCCAATTACTTTCTCAATTTCATGTATATAATTATCATAGTAGTCAATCCCGGATAGCGGCGCGGAGCGGCCAACCCTAAAACTGGGATAGCGGGATGACGCGGAGCGGGATAACCGCTATTTAAATATTAATTTATATATATTAAATAATTAATAATATATATATAAAAGCTAAAAAAACAAAAAAAATAACTCTAAATTCATGCATTAAACATTTTTAATAATTAAAAGTTCATAGTACTCAAACAATACATAATATAAAATGTCTCCAAAACAAAGTGTTAAAGCTCTAAGTAAGTAAAAAATTAAACATTATAGTTTAATCTTCTTCCTCATCAAGATTAAAGTCTTCCTCTCCCTCAAATTCATCACTCCCACTAGCAATGGCTTGGATGTCATCCTCCTCTTGGAAACAGAAATGGCTTCACTTGATGTAGATGAAGGTCTCTTAATTCTAGCAATGGCTTGGATGTCATCCTCCTCTTCATTTTCATCTACGCACTCCATATATACTTCTGAGGCAATTTTTTTACTCTCATAGGCAGCCTTCATTTCCAATTTTAGATCCTCAGGAATTTTTCTACAAGCACCTACATCGCCTTTTATTCCAAGTTGATGTCTTTTTGCTCTAGTAATTCCACCAGTAGATGTTTTCAGACAAAAATCACACGTGACACTCTTCCTATTATTTTTGTCTTTTAAGCTGTTCCACTTCCAAAAGACATCAATATTGTCACCAGTGGGCTTAAACATTTCTGTTCTGGGAGTGGGACCAGAATTGGGATTAGTTTCAGTTCCAGCAGAGATTGGTTGGCTCATGATTAAACTGATTATCAAAGACAAAGACAGCCTAATAAAAATATAATAGAATCAGAAATTAAAAATAAAATTAGCTAAATTAAATTTAATCAGAAATTAAAAATAAAATTTGCTGAATTAAATTTAATCAGAAATTAAAAATAAAATTAGCTGAATTAAATTTAATCAGAAATTAAAAATAAAATTTTCTGAATTAAATTTAATCAGAAATTAAAAATAAAATTTGCTGAATTAAATTTAATCAGAAATTAAAATTTTAAAAATAAAATTAGTTGAATTAAATTTAATCAGAAATTAAAAATAAAATTTGTTAAATTAAATTTAATCAGAAATTAAAAATAAATTTTTCTGAATTAAATTTAATTAGAAATTAAAAATTAAATTTGCTGAATTAAATTTAATCAGAATTTAAAAATAAAATTTGTTGAATTAAATTTAATCAGAATTTAAAAATAAAATTTGTTCAATTAAATTTAATCAGAAATTAAAAAAAAAATCAGTTGAAATAATTTAATAAATAATTAAAAAAAATATGTTGCATGCATAAAAGACATAATCAGTAGAATAGAAGACAAACGCGCGTCGGAGGAAGGAGAATAGAAGACGGAGCTTGCGGCCACGTCGGAGCTGCGTTGGACCTGCGTCGGACCTGGAGGCGCGTCTGCGTCGGAGCTGCGTCGGACCTGCGCGTCGGCGATGGAGGAGCGTCGGAGCCGGAGTTCGTCGGAGCTGCACGCGTTCGCCAGAGAAGAAGAAACAATGAGAGGGAGAGACGAGAGGAGGGGTTTGGTTTGGATGATCTGAAATCGCGAGAGGGAAAGGGATGATTAGGGCAAAAAAAGCCCATCGAAAAGACTGACTTACCCTTAATGAAGGGTAAGTCTGAAATCGCGCCGCGATTCCGCGTTTTGGGCCGCTCCGCTCCGCCTCCGACGCGGCCGCTCTAGCTGCTACAGAAATCCGCCACGCGACAGCAGCCACGTTGCGGGGTGAGGCCGCTCCGCTCCGGAGCGCCGCGATAGCGGCCGCTCCGGCCGCTATTGACTACTATGATAATTATATATTTTAAGTACTATATGTTTCCGTGCCTTTATATTTGGATCTTTAGAAGTTTTTGGTATCCTTGTACTGTGTTTTCTCAGGTTTGTACCTGTGCAACAACTTAAGATTTATATATATATATATATATATGTGTGTGTGTGTGTGTGTGTTTATTACAGGTAATAAAAAAAAATATAAAAAATAAATGAATTTTTTTAAAAAAAAAAATACAATCTACATCGATTGTCAGCAAAATCGATGTAGATTTTACACATTTCTACATCGATTTTTGAAACCGATGTAGAAGTAAATGTATTTCTAAGTCGTCCTATTCTAAGTAAATGTTTAGAAAAGAACGTTTTTCCCAACAAAGGAAGTCAAAACTTAGTCCCGGAGGAGATGGACCCTTTCAAGTCTTATAACGTATCAATGATAACGCTTATAGGCTTGATTTACCCTCTGATTATGGTGTTAGCCTTACTTTTAATGTTAGTGATTTGAAACCTTTTGTAGGGGCTAGTGATGATGAGGATGAGCCTTTAGATTCGAGGAAGAATCCTTCTCAATAGGGAGGGGATGATGGAGGAGCATGGACCAAAGGTCCAACCACTAGAGCTATGGCTAAGAGGCTACCTGAAGATTTGACTACTTCAGAGCTTAGTAGGCCCAATGGGTTTAATGGGCCTAGGGTACTCTTCACATGGGCTTTGCATGAATGACTACCTTTTATTGTATTCTTCATAGTGTAGGATTTCATTTTTTTTGATCTTGTATTATGGGCCACTAGTATAGGTATTTTGGGCTTTAGGCTTATTGGGCCTAGTTTTGGGCTCCATGGGCCTTTGGGCTTTTGGTACCCAATTTTGGGCTCATTTTAATCTTTGTAATTTTTCCTTTCCATTGTATTTGATTGGCCATTATATTTAGGTCATTAGATTAGGAATATAAAAGGAATTCAATAATAGGACTATTAGGCTTAATCTAAGTTTAATTTAGGAGTCATTTGATTTGAATTTGGGTCACATGGTTTAAGCATTGTGGTACTGAACATGTGCGCCCAAATTCAATCCAAATACAGTCTAAATTAAACCTAGATGAGGGCTAGAAGCATCACTCACAGATTAGCACATGGGTGATACAAAATTTGAATTTCAAATTCCATTTGAAATTCAAATCTTGGCGCCTAAATTGCTTGCTTGAGTTGGGGCCACTAGCTTGCTTGATCCAGTCCTATATATTTCATACTTCACTCATTTTGTATTCACTTTGAACATTATAGAGAATTATCTTGAAAATTGCTTCAGCTTTCTCTCCTCTCAAAGTCACTTGGCCGAATAGTTCTTAGAACTTTTCTAGGAACTAGGTCTACTTTTGTGAGTAATCCTTTACTCACTTGGCAGTAGTGCTTCTGGTTCCTTTCTTCTTTCATCTTCATCTAACCTCCTCAAGGAAATGATCAAGAAGTCGTGCAATTCAAGGAGTGAAGAACATCAATCTTCTTCACTTGGAATTGCCATCATAAATGCACTTGTTAAATAAAATACATTTGGTTGTTATAGTCAATTTTGATTAATCTGTGATGAGATAAATATTTTAAAAAATTTGTAATAGTTTTCTTAATTAATTAGTGGTAATCGTGTTTATGATGGATATTCTAAAGTGTTAATACCTTCCTTACATATAATCAACTCCCAAATTCAAAATCTGATTTTCTAGACTATTTATTTTATTTTATTTTATGGGTTTTCTAACATTTTTCTGTAAAAATAAATATTGGTGGTGGCAACTCCCTATTTTTCAATCTATTTTTATCATCCCATGGTAGATTTATTCATGCTGACGGAGAAGCTAGCAGCAATCCAAAAACCTTTTCTAAATTTACTGCAGCCTCGAGAAAGAATCTTGGGAAAGTCGGTTTCTGATTTTAAGCTAGGGAGCCTGGTAGAAAATTTAAGTCTGCTGTTGTTCTTGAAACAGAACCGGAGTGGTAATCTTGGTGCAGTTGTGATTGTTGATAAATCTGGTCCTAGAATGCTTGATGCAGTAATTGTTTCAGGTGATGTTAATTCTGCCAGTTTTGGTTCCTGGTTTGGACCAAGGTGTAAAGGACCTTGGTGCCATGCTGTCAGCCCATGAACCAACTGCAAAGGCTAATCCAGTCAATCCAGGAGTGGCTGATATTGGTGCTGCTGCTACGGCTGAATCAGTTTCAACTGTTTATGCTGGTCCAATCAATCCAGAAGTGGCTGATTTTGGTGGTGCTGCTACGGATCATATTTCTGAATTAGCTTCAATTATGGTTGCAGGCTTTAAACCTGGTGTTGATGCAGCTTTACATAATTCTGCTGCTAGACCCCTGTGAAACGGGACAGACTCGGTGAATGTAGCAATTGGTGCAACTGAACTCATAGTTGTTGTCGGTGTAGTAAATTCACACGGTGATGATCCAGCACTTGCTTTTTGTGTGGAATAAGCAACTGCTTATGTTGATAAGCAAAAATTGGTTGATTAGCAGTCAGATCTTGATCCTTTGATGGCTGATTCAGAGTTGGAAGTTGCTAAAGAATTGGATTTGATTCAACTAAAGGATAATGCCACGAGTTTTGAAGGAATGTCTCCTCTTGAGAGCATATCTGAACATGAAGTACAGCAGGAAATGCCTGTTGAAACTGCCCCTGTTGCTGCTGTCAAAACTACAAGATCTCAGGCCTTTGGTGTACAAAAAACTGCATATGCCGATTCTGGTTATGAATCTGATCAGATTTCATCTTTCCCCTAGAATATCAGGATTCGTCCGAATTTCCTCCATCAGTTCAACAGTTTTTTAGAGTTCTTGTTGAAAGTGATTTTTCTTGGAATGAGGTGGCTCAATCTTCTCAAAAGCCTAAAACGCAAAAGCTCAAGATAACATTGACTCCAAGACCTCAAAATAGAGCCTATATGGAAAAGCCCGTTAGAATTCGTAGAAATGGGAATTCTAATAATTGATCCTTTCCTATGATGAAGTTTATGTTTGATTAATTATCTTTAGCAGAGTGACTGTTGTGTATATGCTAATATGTTGACTCTTTATCTTATTGGTTGTTTCCCTTCTTATATTACTCTTTATTGGTGGATTTTGATTTGGTCTCACCACTTTTTATGTTCTCTTTTTCTTTAATGTTTAGCATCTTTATTATGTGCATATAATTGATGTGGGGTAGAGTGCTAATCTAGTATGATTAAGAAAATTGAATATTAGTTAGTCAAAGATAATCAGTCATGCACATGACAAAAGTTAGTATAAATTAAAGAAAAACTAAATGAATATATAATTTACATTTTAAATTATAAAATAATTTCTCAACAAAATGACACTGAATACTATCAAATGTAGAAGGAATGTATTTTTCAAAATCTAAAATCTAAATTAAAAAATCATTATTTTTTCTTTTAAAAATGATAAAAAAAAAATTCATTTTAGCTTCATCTTATCCAAATTAATATATATTTTGTTTTGAAAATTTCATTTAAACCCAAAAAATAAAAAAATAAAGATGCATAATTTTTTTTAATCTTATTATATTAGAACCTTAAGAATTAGACTTAAGATTTAAACTATGAAAGTAGATGTAATCCTCCAAGGGTTAACTAAATTAACATAGAACTTAATATGTTTAATTGAATATAATTATCATCAGACAATTTAATTAGATACACCTTTGAATCTTGAGAGGGAAAGAAAAATACCTTAGATTAATTGACTTTCAAAGACAACAAATAAATACAAAATAAAATGATATTTAAATATATGAGGACTCCTTGAGTCAATCCTTAATTCTAGAAATTTCTTTTATAATTAATAACTTTAATCACCTTAATTTCATTCTTTCTCAAATTTATTTTTAGATTTGTTCTCAACTTGCCTCCAAACATTCATAAGGTCAAACATATGACCCCTCTGGATTCGATAATTTATTACACGATGATAATAATAAGCTTGCGGTTTTCTCACATCAATAGGCATCAAGCCCCTATTTGAGACGTCGTTCAATACTCACCAAACTCGATTACCTCTCAAACTTCCCAAATTTGATACAATTTGCCACACCTTATATATGGAATATCTTAATAAACTCCAATGTAGCCTAACTAACTTTTCACGTATTATGTCACACCCTACCCCTATATAAATGGAACCATCTTCAACTATTTGTAGGTTCTAATGTCAAACCCTCAATTGTTGTATTTGAACATGCTATAAATTGTTGTTCTATTTTATTTTATGTTCATATTCTTTGAAAAAACTCACAGTTTTACATGAATAATATGTATTTAGGAAGTAGAGCTTGGACACTCCGTCGGTCAAGGTGAACTGTACAAGCTCACAAGAAAAAAAAAAAAAAAAAGATGGATCCTATATTAATGAGATGGCAAGATTTGTTGGGATAATTTATAGGGACTTTATAGTACACCAATATCTCTTTGAACTTTGGTCATTACAGAGAATTTAGTTAGTCTATATATTATTTTCTTGTATTTTTTTTTTTTTTTTTACAATTTCCCCTATTATTGAATATTTGATGGAGCTAAGTTGAAGAAGATTGTTGAACTTCAACTCCTCCATGCTTGGACCGAATGTTCTTGAGGTTATCCTTTGGAGAAGCTCGAAATCTCCTTGAAGAAACCTTCAATGGAGGAGAAGCCTTGGAAGGAGGTTCGGTTACTTCTAGTTCAATGTAGAAGCTTAAGGAACCTAGGCAAGGTTTGAAACCTTTGGTGAATTTCTTAGTGAAGAAATTCCTCACGGTTTTTGGAGTGACTCTTGATGAGAGAAATCTGAATATTATTTCTCAAAATGCTCAAAAGTGATTACAAAGGTAGGAATTACAAATATATAGGGAAAGGTAGCTTATAGGAGAAGCTATCCTTAATCATGGTTCACTAGGAACCATGGTAAGGTGAACTTAACTCCTACGGTTTAGGAAGCTTGCAAGAGAAGCTAACCTTGACCATGGTTCACTTAAGAACCATGGTAAGGTAAGCTTACCTTGCTTGAGTTTAGAAGCTTGCAAGACAAGCTTCAAAACTCAAGAAGGTTACTTAGAAATTTCGGCCAAAAGAGAAAGGATGAGCTAGGCGGCCTTGAACCAAAAATGCTTCATGATTTAATTTGAAAATTCTTGATTTGGTTTAGTTAGGTTCATCATATGATGATGAGACCTAGCTAAATCAAATCTATGAAAAATTAGGAGCAAATTGAGTCCAATATGCAAAATTTTGCCTAGGCCCAACTCAGGCCCAATTTCTAAGCGCACTCCCTAGCTTGCTAAATGTCACCCCCTTTTCCCTACTGAAAAAATACAAAATGAATGTATCAATTAGGGAGGTTAAATGAAGTTAAATTCTCCAAGTAACCTACCTCAAAAACAATATACAAACACTAGGAAAAGCAAGCAAAGTGCCTCACAAATACAAAGGCAAAAATAACCTATACAAAAGACTATGTATAAACTGTACAATATAAACAAGTAGAACTAGGCCTTCTCTTCATGATAGAGCATTCCAAGTGAAGATTACCTTGGGCTTGACAAGCCCACTAGTCTTCACATGGTCCAACTCTTCCTATATTCTTCTAGCCATAGCTCTGGTCACTGGGCCCTTGGCCCATGATCTATCAATATTGATGGTCCATATTATCGGTATTTCATGCATGTTAGTAAATGTTTGTTTGGAAAGGTGAGATGCTTATATTTAGAACTTGTTTTCTTTTTTCTCTTGCAGGAGAAGATTGCACAAGAAATGAGTCAATTCGAAAATTCTACAACAATTTCATCTAGTGATGCACTTGCTAAAGTTTTGGGGGAAAGATCATTGTAGATGCATGTGTACGTTGCTTAGGAAAATTAAGGAGGGCTTCATAGTATTGCCTTTAAGTCTAACACAAGATATTATGATGTAGGATCTAGTTATTTTAGTTATAAATCTGGTGAAAATTCTAATTAAAAAAATAAATTAATAGTTTTAAGGCTAATCTAGCAACGACAAAAGAAAATGTCAACACATCATTAAAAACTGTAATGCTTGCATTCATTCAACTGAAGGAAGACTATATTCCCCCGGAGTTAGTTTCTATGATAAACAATCTTAATAATCTAACGAAAATAATTATATTAACTTGAATGAAATTTGTCTTATATATATTTTATTAATTATGCTAACATGATGAAATTATTTGTTTTTATCATAGGATGAAGAGTGAGCAAGATGTTCTAATACCATATGAAGGATTCTCATTAGCTAGTAATCCTAATGGTGTTTGACATATTATGTTGGTTTAGTGAACATTTTGGATAACATTTTACGAACTATGTAATTAGTTCAAATTTTATGTACTTAACATATTTGAATTTCACATATTATGATTTTTAGTTCAACTTTTATGTACTTAGTTGAATTCATGTGTATTTGATTTGAGTTTGGTAAATCATAATGTTTAGATTATTTTTGTGTGCTTAAGTATTTGTGTTTTTATTTCTTAAAATTGATATATATTAAAAATTAAGAAATTATTTTAAAAGGATGTTAATTTTGAAATTATGATTTAGATGGACAGTAAAGTACCCCAAGCGTGTGGTTCAGCGGTAGGGGTTGATCCACGCTTAAGCAAGGTCAGGGGTTCGAATCTTGCCTTGTGTATGCAGCCGCGTTAAATCTTGGGGCCAGCTATCCCACCCTTTGAGGTGCCTCCAACGTAGCGAGGAGATTAGTCACTGCTGTCGGCGGTGGATACTCCAGGAACGATACTTAAACAATAATATCGATAACTTTTAACCAATAAGAATTAAATAAAATAATTTTTAATTTATAATTATTTTTAGCAATTCAAACAATTATATTTTGTGACGGTAAAAAAACTAAATAAGTGTTAAATAATTAAAAACACAATTTTTGGAAATATTTAACCCCGAATAAAAATAAAAAATGAAATGGTGAATTTATTAGCAACTATATTTTAAAATCTGTCACAAATTTTCTAACAAACGAAAAGGTGACAGCTATTTTAACTGTCAAGAAAAACATTTATGGCCGCTTTTAACTCTTAGAAATTTCATTTTTAACGTCACAAATTATAAGTTTTTTTTAGTGAGTAAATACTTTCCCATATATACAATTTCTACTTGAGGACTTGTTTTTAAATATTTCACTCACACAATTCAATTCCCTTTGTTGTATATCATTGTTAACTTCACAAGGTGCTTTCGAAGATTTTGGTAAATGGACTACAAAAGGTCATTTCCTATATAAATCATACTCTAATCATTGAGGGATGACAAATTTTGGATGGGTCCTTATTGCAAATGTGGTTGTACCTCAATGAAGAAAAGTTAATTGCAAATGAATATTATGTTTTAAAATTGAATTTGAGAAAGCGTACAACCCTCTCAATTGGCAATGATAATGTATATGATGTAATGCATTGATTTTAGAGCAAAATGGAGAAGGTGGATTAGAGAATGCATATGATAAACTACAATTAAATTATTTTCATGACATATCTTATTCATATTTTTGCATCTTTATTAAATTATTGAAATTATATAAAGAAAATAGGCCAGGTGTTACAAAATCAAAATGCTAATAGTGTATACTTTTGCATACCAGGAAGAATCAACAAACCTTGCTACAAGGATAAAAATTTTGGGACGATTACACAGCACAAATACAAAACAATATAAAACACAATGTTTGAAATTGATAAAATATTGTCTACATACATAAGATCATTAATATTTTTATGGTTTCGATACAAACACGTGATACTTCCTGTATCATTATTGATGAGTAGCAATGATCCAACTGTCCATCTCCAAAAGAATAAAAATAAAAATAACACAAAGAAAGGTTCACAAACTTCAGGTTTTGAGTGTATATCAGGTTACATACCTTCAATCATCTTGTTTATCCAACCATGTCTCAAACCGAAAAGGATAGGAAGAAATGCGTCGGATAATTGGATTTCTTGATTCTGAAGGGAACCAGCAGAGAATAACATACAGAAACAAAAGCATGAGAATGAAGATCACACATAAAACCATAATAGTGGTGGCCAGCCAACTGAGATCACTTATGACAAGGTGGACAGCAGCCATGAATGCCACTGATAGAGATGTAAGAGTGACTCCTAAAACGGGCATTGCCACTTTAAGGGAATAAAGGGCCAAAGTTATATCTCCCAATTGAGCCCAAAGGAGAATAATAATAGCACTAATGGAACCGTACATGGATACTGTGATGCAGAAAATAAATAGCTTAAACCATGCATGCTTTAGCATGAGGGCCATTCCATGTCCTGTATCAGAGCTATTAGTTCCTCCTGGAAAAGTAATACCTGCGGCAAATGCTACTGTAGTTATAATGGTTGAAACCAGAATAAGGGTGTTGATTCTGTCCTTGTACAGGTCCATGTTTATGTCTTGCTCTTTGTAACCATTTGTAACACCTAGGGTGTTGATTTTGTCCTTGTGCAGGTTCATGTCTATGTCTTGCTCTCTGTAACCATTTGTTACACTTAGGGGGTCAGGGACCTTGATAGAGTGTGGCCCCTTTTCAGCATGTTGTCCTACGCGAACAGATTTTAGTGCAGTCCACACTAGCCGCTACAAATACATGTTTTGTATATCATACATTAAAAAATTCAATAATAAAGAAAGAAATTGTCTAACAAATATTTAATGAAAGGACTGATCATGCTGATCCATGTTTTTTGGACAACTTGTGCATTGAAACTATCATAAATAAAGAGAAAGAAACAATGTGAGAGTTTGACGAATAAGAAAATATATAAACAAAATCCTTCCCTAGCATATTCATCATTAAGTAAATTTCGATCAAATTAAGAATAAAAAAAAATAGAGTAGATTTTGATAAATCTAAAAGTTATTTTCTAATGATAAACTTGTTCTCTTAATTTAGAAGAGATTCACATAGAGGAATAGGGGGTTTGAGATGGAAATCTCTGAGGATGTGTCGGCATGACAAGGTTTTCCCCCATTAAAACTTCTTAACAGGGGTAAGGACATGGCAAAAACAAGGTTTCTTTTTATGACAATATAAGAGCAACTCCAATAGAAGTTGCTTCGCCCATCAAACAACCCCAACCTCAGTTTCTTATACATTGGAGTGGTGTGACATGGTAGCAAGAGTTTCTTGCAGAAGAGAGGGTTGCTTAGTGAAGCAACTGTTCCTTACCTTTGTGAACAGAAGGAGGCGCGGTGGTTGGATGGCGGAGGCGCGCGGTTGGACGGCGGAGGCGTGCGGGTGGACGGCAGAGGCGCGCGGGTGGATGAGGTACCGAAGGAATTCCAGCACGTGCGCATTGCTGCAGCGTGAGAGCGAGAGAGGGGGTCTGGAACGTTTTCCAGTTACGCTGCTTCTGGTTCTGGTAGCAGCTCAGAGTGGCGGAGTAAGACGGTGGCGATGAGGGTAGTGCCAGTGAAGGGAAATTGGAGGTGGTGCCTTCTGTGAGGTCGATGCCCTTCATGTCTGTGTTTACTGAGGGTTTGAAGAAAAAGGAAAAAAAAATTGAAAAAGGGACGTTGAGTTAAAAATAAGAAATAAGAAATAAGAAATAAAAAATAAAAAATAAATAAAAAATATCCTAAAACTACCGTTAAAATAGCCGTTGGCTTGCTTCAAAAGAAAAGTATCCGTTGGCTTTTTAAAAAAAAAAATAGAAAAAGAAAAATATCACTATAAATATTCATCAACTCAATTCAAAAATTTGGACCTTTTTAATTCTCTTCTACTTCTTTTATCTTGCTTGTTTTGCTCTCAAAAATGGATCCTAACCAATACAATCATCAAAATTTTTAAATTCTTTCCAAAACCAACCACCACCGACGAGTGCAAATTCTCAAATTCCTCCGCAATATGTTATGTATCCACCATCTTATTTTAGTGAAAATTCTCAAAATCCACCACCTTATTGGTCAGCACCACAATATTATATGTTTACATCACATCCACCTAGTGGTGATAATTCTCAAGGACCACAATTTTTTAGTCAACCACCACCTCTCACCAACCCAAATGCATGTTATAGGCATTCTCTTTAACCTGAATCACCAATTGGTCTGGATGGAATTCAACTAGATGGAAGTGCAGAAAATTCGTCAACAAAAAAAATTTGTGTTCCATTCACAGTTCAAGAAGATATTATTCTCGTGAGGTCATGGGTCAATACGTCGAAGGATCTAATCATAGGAGTTGATCAAACGTTACGACAATATTGGTCGAGAATCACAGAAGCATACAATAACGATGAAGACCGTTGTGAGTTCATAAACAAAGAATCGACTCAACTAAAAGCACGTTGGAATCGAATTCATCCTGCAGTTCAAAAATTTATTGGTTGCTACAAACAAGCAATTAGTCAAAAGAAAAGCGGGAGTTCGGAGAAAGATGTCATGGCATTCGCACACAAGATTTACACTCAAGATACTGGTAAAAAATTTAATATGGAGCATGCATGGGTCATTTTGAGAGATGAACCTAAATGGTAATCTGATTTCCTGCAACACAATTCAAAAAAAGGGAAGCTAACGTCTGCAGGTGGTTTACTCTTCGTCTTCCAACACAGAGACACCCATTGAACTTGATGAATATGAGATACCAACGCCAACATCCCATCCGATAGGACAAAAGGCAGCCAAAAGGAAGGCCATAGGAAAAGAAACTTCTAACACTAATTTTGTTGATTTTTCTGGCACAGAAAATGCAATAAATTAAAGGCGAAAAATGCCTATGCATCAAGACTAATTGAGTTGAAGGAGGCACAAGAAAGATGTTTGGAATATGAAACCATAATGAAGGATACTTCCAACATGAATGAGACTCAACATGAAGCTCATGAGAAGTATTGTAACTATCTTAAACAACAATATGGGTTTTAATTTCTTTTAGGGTTTGGGAAGTATTTGAGTTTTAATTTCTTTCAGGGTTTAGGGAAGTATTTGAGTTTTAATTTCTTTTATTATTGTAATTCAAATTGTGTTGTTATGAAAGTAGTCGTTATAAAATAGTCGTTGTAAAACTAGTCATTGTAGAACTAGTCATTATAAAACTAGTCGTTGTAAAACTAGCCGTTGTAAAACTAGCTGTTATAAAACTAGCCGTTGTAAAAATATTTATTTGTAGACTTTTTCATCCAATCCTACTCATTCTCATATCTTCTCACACAAAATCCCCATCTATTCTTCTTCGATTTTTAGATTGATACGTGATGGATCGAAACAACAATTTAGATGACCCAAACATCAATTTAGATGATCTTTTGGATCAATTCATAGATGAGGAACTACACGACAACACCGGCGAAGAGTTGATCCAGTTGATGATACAAACCTATCAACAACAACTTCCCAACACCACAAGGTCAAACTAAACAAGGAGGGTAGTTCATCGAAATCGTGAGGAAGGTCATGAACGATTGTTCAATGACTATTTCTCTAAAAATCCAGTATACACAGAAACTTAGTTCTGAAGATGGTTTCGCATGCGACAACATGTGTTTCTCTGAGTTGTAGATGCCATAAGCAATCATGATGAGTACTTTCGAATGAGGCTCGATGTAACATGTAGAATGGGCCTATCACCGTTCCAAAAGTGCACAACTACTCTTCGTATGCTGGCTTATGGGACACTTGCTGACTTTGTGGACGAGTATATTAGAATTGGTGAAACCACTGTAGTGGAATGCTTACAAAGATTCGTGAAAGGAATTTGTGAAATATTTAGGAGTGAGTATCTGAGACGCCCTAATAACGAAGACATTCAATGACTACTACGGATGGGAGAGGCACGTGGGTTTTCTGGAATGCTAGGTTCAATTGACTATATGCATTGGGAATGAAAGAATTGTCCAGTGGAAAGGTCAATTTTGTCGAGGTGATCATGCCAACCCAATAATCATTCTTGAAGTTGTTGCATCACAAGACTTGTGGATTTGGCATGCATTTTTTGGAACTGCAGGTTTGAATAATGATATTATTGTGTTAAATGCATCTAAAGTATTTAATGAAGATCTTTTAGGAACTGCTCCGACAGTGCAATACACCGTGAATAGAACCCAATATAATATGGGTTAATATCTAGCAGATGGCATATATCCAGACTTTACTACATTTGTCAAGACCATCTCGATGCCATAGGGGAAAAAAAGGAAATTATTTGCCCAATGACAAGAATCAACGAGAAAGGATGTAGAACATGCATTTGGAGTCCTTCAATCTCGATTCGCAATCATACGAGGTCCGACATGTTTTTGGGATGCCGCAATAATGAAAAATATAATTTATGCATGTATCATATTGCATAACATGATTGTCGAGGACGAGCGAGACACCTATCAAAATTATATTGATTATGATGGTGTAGACGATGACATGTCAAGATCTAAAATATCTATAGGTGCTCATCCCAATTTTAGAACAACATACCTTCAAAGCAGAGCAGACGTTCATAACAAATGAATGCACCGCCAACTTCAAGCAGATCTTATTAAACATATTTGGGAACGTTTCGAAAATAATAATGATGAAAATTAATTTCGTATAATGTTTATGTATTTATTTTCTTTCATTGTAGTGCAATTGCCCTTTTTAATAAATTTTTTAATTTAGTTCATAAATGATTTGAAAAAAAATTCTAGAAGTTGAATTTCTTAAAATTTCTTACCATTGGAGTAAATTTCTGTTTGAGTTGCTTAATGCTAACATGACACACTGGGGACTACTTTTTTCATTTTTCAATGCATGAAGCAACTCAAATGAGTTGCTTCCATTGGAGATTCCCTTACATTGTCTATTTCTTTGTACCCATATTGTGATTAAGAGAGCTTGAGGTGTGATAATTACACACTATTCGACAACTGAAGTTGTTTTACATTGGTTAAAGCCGATGACAGGTTTGTATGGTGTAATAATCCCTATTGGATCATGGATCTTATGGTGTACAAGGAATAGAAGTGTGTTTGAAGATGTTCATGCATGCTCACTTAGCCTTTTTGGTTGCATAAGTTTAGTACAACTTTAGGATCAGATGCAAAGTAAAAATGTCTAGGTGCTCCTCAGATAATTTTGTGGTAGATACCATATACGAGCACCATAGTTTTGAATGTGGATGACAGTGCTCAAACAAATCAAAGATCGGGATTTAGGAGGCTTTGCAGAGATCATATTGGTATTTTCTTAATGGGTTTTTATGGTAGTGTTGGTGAATCTAACATACTCCATAATGAGATTATGGCCTTGTTTCACAGGACTTGCATTTGTTGGCATGGGAAGTTGGTTTCAGAGAACTAATGTTATTCAAATTCTGCACACAATTCAATTAGTTGAAGATGAAGTTCAGCATCACTTACCCACAAATGAGCTCACAATGATTCGTAATTAAATGCTAAAGATTGAAATTTCTCTCTTATAATATGTTTAGAGAGGGAAATAAGTGTGTTCATATTTTATCTAAAATGGTAAATCCACACTGGGAGAACTTGATTATCCTTCATGATCTGCTAGCTAGTCTTGGATTAAGGTCCTAAAGGGTGATGGTATCAGAGTTTTGTTTACTTAGGTCTTAGTTCTTTTATTTTTTTTCCTTCATATATCTCTTGTAACAAAAATAAAAACCTGTTTGCTCTCTTTGATATAGTTATTTTTTCTAATGAAAGTGCATATAATTATTAGTATAAATATTTTAAATCTACATGGTACTAGTTGTCATGAATGCATATACTACAAACAATTCCATTACAATTGATGTATGTCATCAATATACATTGAAAAATGGATATGATAAATCAAAAATCATTTTTTTAAGAAGGCATAACTCTTTGATTAAGGTGACCAAATGTCAAACTTCTTAAGTTAAGTTTCGGTATATGATAAATCAATTTGTTAAGAAATATAGAACTTATATAGTAATAATTCAACTCCTTTTTAAGAACTAAAATTTAATACTTACCTGGCGAAGGGACGGATTGTTTGGTATATAGTTCAGAGAAATATCAAAAGCTGTTTCCTTCATTTTGTTAACCGAAGTGAGATCTACTCTTTCATCCCATGTTAAGGCATCAACAACGTTTGGATGGCACTTCTCAGTAGCCAAATGCAATGGAGTGTTTCCCTCGTTATCTTGGTCATTTATCATCTCTACTAGTCCATGCTTTGCATCTTGCAAGATGTATTTTATCACATCAAACTTTCCCATTAGAGCTGCAATGTGAACCATATTTCGCCCATAGTTATCAAGTATTTCTTTTGGATCTGGACAGCATTCATGTTCTAGCAATTTCTCCACCACTTTAGTATGCCCACCCGCACAAGCCAAATGAAGAGGAGAAAGACCATAATTGTCCTTTTCCATGATACAGGAAATACATTTTCTAAGCAACTGCTCAACACCATGAACATAACCTATGGATGCGGCATAATGAACAGGAATCCTTCCTTCGATATCCTTTAAATGAATCCATTCTTCATTTATCGACAGTATCTTCTCTAAAATATCTGGCACATGTTCAAATAACCAATTAATTGTAGAACCTCATTAAGAAGCATCAACAAATGAATTATGTGGGGGAAATAAGGAATATTAAAAAGGCTTCAATAATTAAAAATATTTATAAATATTACTGCATGAGAAAACAACAATTATTATAAGAATGAGCTTAATGATGGGTAATCTCTAGTTATAGAATAAAATGAATTTCATCGATTAATGTTGACCTATCAAGAGAATACTAATTTAATTTAATCTATATATGTAGCCTTTCCATCTCTTTGGTAGGAAATGCCAATGGGGCTATGTGAGGGCGGGAAGTAAGGTACCATCTTCAAATAAAAATTAATCTTGTACCATCTTCAAACTTATGTGATTCATATTTATAAAATTCATAGATATTTATAAAATTTGTTATTTATGTTTATAAAATTCGCATATATTTATAAAATTTTCCAGATAGGTGTTTAGTCTCTAATAAATAAGCTTAACACCTATCATTAATTGTTTTATTACTTGTTATATTAATAAAAAAAAGTTTTATTTTTCTCTATCATCTTCGTCTCTTCCTTCATGGCAATTCTCAAGTCAGCAACTTCATCAAACCTGCTAAGTTTCAATGTAGTAACATTACATCTAACATAAATATCTTCAAAGGTTCTACACCTCTCACTCAAAATTCAGTGTTATTATCATAAATTTCTTCATCATCTTCAGAATTTTGCTCTCGCAAATTATCTTCTTCAAACAACACTTGATCCTTTTTCTTGACATTTCTCCTAATTCCAGTTTGAAAATTCATCAAGTTTTGCAATGTGACAGTGCACCAAATTCAAAAATGTTTATATATGAAACTGATAAGTTGTGAGAAACACGGTATTCAAGTGAAGCCATAGGGAACCTCTTTTCTGAAAAGCTCGTATATAATTAAAAGGTGGAAAGAAGACTCATCTAAAAAAAACTCAAGGGGTGCATACCATCACAAATGTGCATATATATCATCAAAAAGGTGCAACATCAAAAATATGAATATCATATTGGAAAATTCCGCAACATTAGAAGGATAAACTCCATCAAAAGTGTAATTTAAAAAAAAATGTAGATTCAAATGTTCATATCTTGAGCTAAAAAATAATGAATATGTGAAGACCTTAGTGGTTATGGAGATCCTAAAGAAAGGTCTACATATTTCATACAGAAGTTGATATATAGCTGATATGACTTGGATAATGGAAAAAAGTTGACATGATGCAAACTTTAAAGTTTCTTGACAATATGACATAACTACAATATTTTTTTAGCATAACTTAAGCTTTAGAAGTGAAATTAAGGTGTTCTAATAGATATGGAGTTGAGAGCTAATATATTTATATCAATTACAAAATTGGTCTTGAAGAGAAAAAAAGTTATGTTTTGACAATTTTATTTAGTTGTATTTTAAGGATGTCTCCTTAAAAATAGGTTTTGTTTACTTGTGTTAAACTCCCAGGTCCTAATGTGTGGTGTTGTGGTTGAGATGGTGTGGTTGTGATGCTATTATGTTGTTGTATAGGTAATAGCTAGTACTATCTTTTGATATGTGTATTTGTTGCATCCCGAGAATTGGTGTGACTGTGGTTGAGCAGAACCTTCAGAAGTTTAAAACTGGTTGTTGATTAAGCTTGAAAGGCCAAGAAAAAAAAAACTTGTATGGTTGATTGTTATAGCGGAGAAATCCCACCTTGTCTGTGGGGATTGGACATAGTCCAAAAGATTGTTTGAGTAAACAAGAAAATCTCTGTGTGATATTTTTTCTCCTTTTTGTATTTATTCATCATGTCATTGCTACATCAAAGCATATTGAACATCAAAATGTTCTACATATGAGCTTTCTAGACATTAGATGCCAAATATTAGAAAAATGAACATCAAAATCCATAACATCATAATACTAAATAACACAATGTTGAATTTAAGAAGATGATCTTAGAGGAAGGATATGGGAGTACTCATAGTATTAACCTAGGAATTACTACGATGTATCGGGACCTTTGGAAAATGATCTGGTGGCCTAAGATGATGAGAGAGGTAGAAAAGTTTGTATACTCATGTTTAGTATGCTAGAAGTCTAAGGTAGAACATCATAAGCCTTTAGGACTTTTGTAACCTTTAGATGTCCCTATTTGGAAGTGGTATAGTGTGTCTATGGACTTTGTTTTAGGTTTGCCTAGGACGTTTAGGAAGTTTGCTTCTATTTGGGTTGTGGTGGAAAGACTCACCAAGTCTACTCACTTTATCTTTGTTAACATTAGATATTCCTTGGAGAGATCGATGGTTATATATTAGTGAGATAGTAAGGTTATGTGAGACTTGCTCTAGTATAGTTTCACATAGAGACCCTAAATTTACCTCCAGATTCTGGGAGTGTTTTCATAAGATCTTGGGTACGAAACTTAGGGTGAGTTCGACATACCACTCATAGATTGATGGTCAAATCGAGAGAATCATAACATCTTTGAGGATTGAGGACATGCATGAGGGTGAAACAGTTGATAGGAAAGAATGTTCCCTTGGATAAGATGATTTGGGGAGGAACAACGTCTAACAATGGTACTTGGGAGTTGGAGA
This sequence comes from Cajanus cajan, assembly GCF_000230855.2. Lineage (NCBI taxonomy): Eukaryota > Viridiplantae > Streptophyta > Magnoliopsida > Fabales > Fabaceae > Cajanus > Cajanus cajan. The sequence continues at coordinate 9,884,881 of NC_138526.1, read as the reverse complement.
GAAGATGAAGAAGTCATATTCAGACCTCTTCATTTGAGAAATTCGGGGAAGAATTTCTTAAAAGGGGGGGGGGGGGGATATTGTAACACTCCTTTTTCAAAATACTACTATTATTATTATATAGTATTTGGTCAATATTATTTTATTATTATAAAAGAATATTATTTTGTACATTTTAAATAATTATTTTGTACTTATTAAATAATTATTTTTATTAGCATTTTAAATAATTATTTATATGATTTAAGGGATAATTTGGAAGTTGATAAATTATATATTTTATTTTAAAATCTAAAAGGTTGATTTCATAGGATATTTTAATATTGAAATTATATTATTATATTTTGGGTCAAAAATATATTACTATTAAAAAAAATATTTTTTGTATTATTATTTATATTTATTTTGTTAAATTATTTTGAGAAAAAGAAGAATAGGATAATAAGTTGGGTTGACCCGGCCCAAGGGAACTTAAAGAAGGAGTTAGCAGATAAACCCTCATTAGTCTCATTTGACATTTTCTGAAAGAGTAAGAAAAAGAGAAAGGAAAAACATGAGTTCTAAGGAGGAGTGTCCAGGAAGAGATCAAGAACGACTTCCACTATATCAAGAGTATTATGATTAATGCAACCAGGTATAGGGAAAAAATGGATTTTTTTTATATACGAAGTCACATGAGGGAATGGGTAGAGGAAAAGTTCCCTAGGATTTTTAGTAATTTTATATTCATTTTTGTTTGGATGCCTAACGATTCTAATAATTTCTATATGGACTACTTATGAGCGTATTTATGGTATTAGATGTTAAAATTGATGTTCTGATGGAGAGATTGAGTTGTTTGAAATGTGCTTGTGGGTTAGGATTCATGAAGGATTGGGGTTCTAATAATTGATAGGTTGTTTTGTGAAATTGACGATTCAATTGGATTTCATATTGATTTATAAATGTGATTGTGATATTATTTGATAAAATTGATGATCTAGATGATGATTGGATTTATTGGGATGTGCTCTGTAAGTTAGGGTTCTTGTAATTTAATGGGTACCCTTAATTATATGAATTGATAAGTAATTGAGAGATTTTACTTATAGATGTACCTTAGTAATTTTGTAATATCTTTCTGTGTGATTAACCAAATCAATTTTTGTTTGTTGGGATAGAAAGCAGACACTTGGGACTATAATTTAAACTCTAGAATTGTGTAAAAATATTAAGAATTGATTGAGTTATGCGAGTTATAAGTTCAGTCTCCATTCTAGTGTGCGAAAGATTAAGTTTTGTGTTGTCAGCCATATGAGGTGACCGTAACGACATTTTTAGGCTTTGTGTTTCCCACAAAAGTTGCATATTTTGGTTTTATATTTCTAATGGCTTTGTAATCACTCAAAAAAAACTCTATAACTCTAGATATGACTATTTTAGTGAACAGGGGTCAAGCTATCAGTATGAATTTTATGTGTTTCATATTTTGAAAGTTTTAGCTAAGTAGATGATTTTTTTTGAATTTCATGTCTTCATAAGAGTTGTATATTAATTCTCTTATATTTATTTTGAGATATGTTTGAATGTATTTGGATGAGTATAACTCTTTGTGTGTTGTTTTCTTTGACAGTTGTCAAAGGGAGATGAATATTGTTTTGATGTTCTAAGGTGTTATCATGTGGATTGAAAAGTGGTTTAAAGTTGTATGATACTATATTGTAGAGTTAGTTCATATATGTATGATGATGTGATGTGAATTCATGGTGCGTTGCGTGAGGGGTATGTGAAGCATCATTTTGTATGAATTTATCTATATTGTGCATGTGATGTGGAATTGAAATGTAAACCGTGATGTGATGATTGGGCATAGTCATATGCGTGACACTAGGCCGTAAGGGCGTGTGATGGAGGACCATCCTTGAAGACACATGTGGGCCCCATCACTAGGTCCATGGCTAGTAGGACAGAAGAGGAGGAGGGAGCTCACACACCAAAGGATACTCTCCTCATGATCATAAAGTATTAAGTACTCGCCTGAGCCTTATTAGCATAATATTTATTTTATTCCTATTTTTCCATTGTCTTTAACTTCCCATTTTACCCTTGTCTTTTGGGTACGTTAGACATAAGATTTAATTTACTTGTACTTTCTATTTTACCCTTGTATTTTGGGGTACCTTTGACATAAGATTTATTCTTCTTGTATTTCCCATTTTACCCTTGTATTATGGGGTGCCGTAGATTATAATATTTTATTTTATAGCTAGGGTATTTTATTAAGGTTGGAAATTAAGCCTAGACGTGATTTTTGGTGGCATTGGATTTATTTTTTGGACTTGGAAAGGCTTAGGCCCATGTGGAGGGCACCTAGGTTGCATGGTCTTATCATGCACCTAGATGTAGCTTAACCAAACCTAAAGATTCCATCATTGGCCACCAAGTAGCATCTAGGGTTCATTTAGGTTTCATTTGAAGTGCATTTGGCTTGCATTACTAGGCCATGCACTCTCAAATATAACCTTAAATGCATCCTCCCTTCTATAAATATCCTAGGCTAACCTCCTTGTAAATACTTTGGAAATTAATATAGAGTGAGCCTTTTGTGCCTTTATATTTTCTTTAGTCATCCTTGGCTAAATTCGGTTAACACCATTTGTATCTCCATCCTTGAGAGTAAAACCCTAGAAGTGGCCTTCATCACCCATGGAGTGAGCCAAACCCTAGAGTACCCTCTCAAACCTTTCATCAAACACTTAACCTCCCACCTCCATTTCCTTCACCATTCCTTAATCCATGCATCACTCTTGAAGAACTTTGATCCAAGGAATCAAGGAGTCCTTCATATTGCTCACAATTTCTTCCTTTCATGCAACAAGAATTCCATCATGTGGTATCTAGAGCTAAAAGTTCTTCAAGGGTAACTTCTAGTCCATTTTAAATTTTCGGTCATGTTCATGTGTCTTCTTGCTTGTCACCAAATTTTTTATAAAGTGGTCACCATATTTTCATGATCCATATTTCTTCTTTCATGTGTTGATTCATACCATATTCTTTCTTGTGAATCATCTTGGTGTTTTAGGCTTCTTTGACTAAGTTCTACCATTTTCTTTTTAAGCTTGAGTTGCTGGAAATTTTGGGCTACTTGTGAAACAATGATGAAATGATATATTTTATTTTATAATCCATCCAGTTTTGTCATTAGTTTGTCTCTTTTGAAACCACCTTGAAAGAATTCCAAGTGTTTATGCTTAATCCTTGAAATGATCAAAATATGACATGCATGCCACTTGTTTGATGAAATGGCCGTGAGTCTTTAGTGAGCCTTAGAGAGTCAATCATGCATGCTAATTAGTCCTAGCATGTTCTAAATCACTTAAATGCTCATGTGTGATTAAATTCTTTGCACATCATTGTTCAAAAATGTTCAACCATGTTTGAGTATTTCCTTGTGCACTTGATATGCCTACATGTTGTTTGATGATTTGAGTGTGAGAATGATTTTTATATGAACATTTTACTGTTGGACATTTGCACATTAAAAGCTTTAAGAATCACTCAAATTGTTGTCTCACTAAGCCATCACTAGTTGTTAAAAAAGACAATCCTAAAACTATTGCTAACCATTCTTGGACACAAACCCAAGCAAAGGAAGGATTTTTGTATAAAAATTCAAAGAAAAAAAAGAGGAAAAGTGGTTGGACATTGTTCTTAAAACCGAGCCATAAACAAGTGCAAAAACAACAAAAAGAAATTAAAAACAAGTAAAAGGGAACCTTTGCTAGACTTGTGGACCTTTGGGAAAAATTTTGCTACCCTAGCAATTGGAGTATTCTTGGACCATTGAACAAAAATATTATGGCCGAATGAGACATTGATTCAAACATATTAAGTACATTATTCATTTTTAAGCCTACTTCTTGAATTCCATTCTAATGCCATTCTAGGACTTAATCTTTTGAGTTCTTACCTTTCTTTAATGTGCCTTAATTTTATTTTTTGAGTCTTTCCTTCTATTATTAGGTTTGTCACATCAATCTCCACTTGAGTTTAGCCTTTTTAATTGTGCCTTCACTAGTGCAAAAGAGGCTTTTTACGTCAACTATTTTAAGGTTTTTACGTTAGAAAAACTTCCGACGTTAATGCAGAGATTTTCGAACACCGACATAAAAAAATTGCAAAACCCAAAAGAAATTATGCTGGAACAGCCCGTTCTACTTTCAGCACGGGCCGTTCTCCTTGTAGAAGGGTGTTAGTGACATTTCTATGTTGGAATCGAGACTGAGCCCTAACTTGAACTAGTAGTCCATATTCAAGATCCAGAAGGCCTTGTACAAATTTTGCACTCCTTGTCATACTCTACTCCTGTCTGCAGCCAAAGATAAACATTATGATACCATGCAATCTAGTGAATAAAGAAAATAGAAAAGCGAAAGGAGCGAAGAAGATAGGAAAGGAACCTTCGAACGTAGGAAAGGAACGAAGAACGTAGGGAAGGAAATCAGGGCGCTATGCTACTTAACTATAGAAATCCATTTATAAAAAACTTTTATGTCGGACCCTATGTAGGGTCCGATGTAAATTCAACAATCTATGTCGGGTGTAGTTGATGTCCGACGTAGATTGTTAAATTTACGTCGGACCCTATGTAGTCCGACGTAAAATTTTTTGCATTATTTTCAAAAATGCCACTGCATTGTTTATACGTCAAATATGTTTTGGTCCGGTGAGAAAATACAGACGTAAAAAGCCTGTTTTGCACTAGTTCTTTTTAGTTTTTATTCCTTGGCCTCTTGTACTCTTGGTTTGGTTTCTTCTTGGCCTAGGTGAAGAAAGCTTATATAACCACATACTAGTGGATTGAGTGGAGGGGCTGTCCAATTTTGGTGTCCAAGGTGCTTTGGAGGATCACACAAAAACTAAGAGAGCACACACCAAGGAGAGGACTAACTTGGGTGTTCATTGTGAAGGGAAGCAAGTTAGAGACTTGATTTTTTGTTAATTGTTTTCTTTTGTGCAATTTTCGGCTACTTGTATTTGGCCTTTGTTCTCTTTGATTTTGGTTTGTAATTGGCCTCTTTAAACCAAGTAGTTTTAGGGTAATTCGAGTAGTGCTTGTGGGAGTGACTTGAATACCACTAAGGTCACTTCAAGCTCCCACCCTAGGGAATTTGACTAGCACATGTTTTAATTGCTTTCTTTGCATGTTTTATTGCTTCAGTAGTATAATTGCTTAGGATCTTTTACCTTGTTTATTTTCTTCTAGAAGGCTTCAATTTTCGTACTAGGGGGCTGTGCACACACACACACACTTAATTCTTGTGAAAAACTTGTTTTTGTAAGAAAAGTGTTAAAAGGCTTAGTGATTTTTACTTGAAAATGCTTGGTTTTTAAGTGATTCCTTTTAATCCACCTTCCTTGATAGTTCAATTTGTACACTTAGGCATTTTTATACTAATCTTGCACTCTAAAACATTTTGTGAAAATCATTTATCATTCACTCTTTGTGAAAACCTTTTGAACTCTATTTTTTTGAAAACCTTTATTGATCAAAGATGAGTGATCATTTTAGTGTACATGGTCATAATTCATATAGTAGTAGACCTAGTGTTAGGGATGAGCTTAGGGACTTAAAAGAATATTTGAGGAAAAAAGAAGAGAAAAATATAAAAATAGAGGAAGAGCTTAGAAAAAGAGAAAAAGAGAATGCAAAGAATAATGAAGAAATAAGGCAACTACTTGCAAGATTGGTTGTGGGTGGGGAAACTAGTGGGTACAAACCAAGAGTTCCTCCACCTAAGTTCTCAAAGGGCAAAGGGGTTAGAATACCTACAAGCATACATGAAGAGGAAGGGCGCATAATACCCAGCCTCCAAGTGATAGCCTTTATAATAGTCATCACAATGATGATTACTATTAAAGACCCCCAAGGCAACCTAGGCATAGGGAGTCCTCCAATAAGGAACCCAACATTACTCTTCCCGCATTTCATGGCAAGGATAATGTGGAAACATATCTAGATTGGGAAATGAAAGTTGAATAACTTTTCTCTTGCCATGGAGTGAGTGAAGAGAGGACCACCATATCAAGGTTTCAAAGAATATAGGCAAACTATGGAGTTATTAGTGATGAGGGCTGGGATAAGGGAAGAAGAGAGGACCACTATATCAAGGTTTCAAAGAGGTCTTAACCTTGAAATAAGAGACAAAGTTGAACTCTTGCCATATAGGGATTTGAATGAGCTTGTTCAACATTGTTCTATAGTGGAACATCAACTTAAGAGAAAATCCTTTAGAAAAGATTCCACTCTCTCTTATTCCAAGAGTTTTAAGAAGGAGGGCCGCCCCTTTTCCAAACCTTTTCCTAAAGAAAAAGAAAAAAAAACATCTCTTAAGGTACCTTCTAAAGAGACTAAAACAAGTGACATCAAGTGTTTCAAGTGTCTTGGCCGAGGGAACATTGCTTATCAATGTCCAACAAAAAAAAAACCATGATTTTAAGGGGCCAAGATCACTATAGTAGTGATGGAAGAGCATGGACCAAGGGTCCAACCACTAGAGCGATGGCCAGAAGATTACTTGAAGATTTGACTGTTTCAGAGCTTAGTGGGCCCAATGGGCTTGGTGGGCCTAGGGTGCTTTTCACTTGGGCTTTAATAGATTGATCACCATTTTATTGCATCTTAGTATTATAGGAAATTACATTGTTTTGGTCTTGTATTATGGACCTTAGAGTAAGATTTTGGGCTTTAAGCTTACTGGGCCTAGTTTTGGGCTTCACGGGCCTTTGGGCTTTTGGTACCCAATATTGGGCTCATTTTCATTCTTGTAATTTTTCATTTTCATTGTATTTCATTGACCATTTTATTTAGGTCATTAGCATAGGAATTATGGAGGAATACTTAATTAGGATGATTAGGCAAAACTAGGTTTAATTTAGCTTGCATTTAAGTTGCATTTTGAGTCACATGGATGGCGCCACTTATGGATGATCATGTGTGACTCAAATTCAACCCTAAATGTAAGATAAATTAAATCAAGTTGCATTTAGCTCCTTGTTTTACGGCCTAGCACATGTAAGTGGAAGATTTGAATTCAAATCTTGGCGCCACATGTGTAGCTTACACCTTGGCGCCAAGTGCTTGCTAATCCGGTCCTATATAACTTGGATGCCTCCCTTAATGTATTCACTTTTGATGAAATAAGAATTCTGAATATTTTCAACCTATTCTTCTCAAGAATCACCAAGAGAGCTTGCCTTCTAGTCTAGGCAACCTTACTTGTTTCCTACCATTGAAGTGAGCTTTCACTTTGTGTCTTAAGCTAGGATACTTCCATATCTAGCCTAAGCTTCCCTCATCCATTTTCTACACCAATCCAAATTACATTCAATCGGTTCAAGTCTTCAAGAAGAAGATCCTACATGTGGTGAAGGAAAGGAGGAGCCAATCTTCCACTTCTCTTGAACTCCACCATCAATTTTGGTATCTAGAGCACGGTTTCTTCTTAGAAGATAAGTATACTTGTTTTGACCGATTGATTTTTGTGTTCTTGTGTTCTTGTTGTCACAATTTGAGTTTCTAATTTTTTAAATCAAATTGTTCCATAGATCCAATTGTTGATTGCATTTTGACTTTCAATCCGCAATTAATTAAACTAGGATTCAACTTGTGCTTATTTTTGGTTTGATTGAGTCACTTCTTATTTCCTTTTTTTGATTCGGCTATGTCTTTGAGTATGCATGTGTTTTGCTTTTGTTTTTGAATCTTAGTTTTGTCAAGTCATGTTAGTCCTTTAAAATGTCAAAAAATATTCAAAATGTGCTTGTATTCATATGCTAAAATTTTTTGAATTCTTTAGAGTGTTGGCCGAAACTCATTTTCTTTTGAAAAAAACATATGTGCCTTGCTTGATTAATTTTATTTTTGCATAATTGAGTTCATGTTCATCACTAGATCATTGGTGAACTCCTAGAGTTAGGTTTCCATTGTGTTCAATAGTTTTCAAATTTAGTTTCCATATCAAATCTTGAATCAATTAATTGTATCTTGAAATTTTAAGTGAACTATTCTACTTCTAGTACACTATTTGTATTGGATTCAACTTTTATAAGATTTCTTTCTGGAAAACAGAGAAAATAAAGAGCATATTAAATCAAAGTAGTTAAAAAAAAACAAAGAACAAAAGAATCCAACAAAAGTTTCAAATTATAGTGCACTAGTACGTCAATTTTCACTTGAAATTGATCATTCTAGTAGATCTGGATTATATACATTTGATTTGTGAAATTTTTGAGACAAAAAGGCAAATATCTTCTATGGAAAAGAAATTTGAATTCAGAAAAGCAAAAGGATTAAAAAAAACATAAAAAAAATATAGCAAGAAAAGCCGACAAGAACAAATTAGAAGAAAATACATTTATTTCACAAGTAATTGGTCTATTAGTTTGGTTTATCTTCTTTGATTGCTTTCAAATTTTGTTTGGTTTTTTTAATCTACTCTAGAACCTATCTAGGAGCCTTCTTACTTGTGTGCTAGCTTGTAATGAGTCTTAATTTTCTTTGATTCTTTGGCATTCTTTGAGTATTGTCATAAACACCTATTCTTCAACTTTTGGTATAAGCTTTCTATATTATGCTTTTGTTGCTTGTCTAAGTTTTCTTTGATTAAAATTCTTTCTTGGAAGTGGCCTCAAATCCTAGTTTAAGAACCAAACATTGACTCAACAATAGTAGGAAAGGAGTTTGAAACAAAAGGACCTAAAACTTTGACCTAATTTGGTGACCGAAAAACTCCTAAACCTACCATCAGAAGAGTGATCCTTCCATCCACCTTGTGAGCAGCCTATAATCATCTATTGTTTGTGTTATTTGTGCAGGTTCAAGGAGCATCAAGGAGCAAAATTTGTGGCGAATTAAAACACTTAAACAAGTGCTGGAAAATTGGACAAACAAATCCGTCACTAAAGTGGACACTGAAGCCCTCACAATTTTGTTTTTAGTATAGTTTAAATTCTTGCAATTTTTCTTTAAGTTTCAATCAATTTGTAAAGCTTGGAGGAAGTATTAAGAAGCTGGTCAGGTATATCTAACAATTTGGTAGTTACTTACGTGTAGTACTAGTGGAAGTGGCTTGGAAATTGCATATGTTTCAAGCTTCCACATAGGGCAAAACGACTAGTTGCTTAATATTGTCTCTTTTGAATTATTTGATTTGGTTTGATTAGTATACTTTGATAATTCGACTAGATTGTTTAGACTTTAATTTTTGCTCACGTCTAGTTGTCATAAAAAATAATTGTGAAAATCAACCAACGTTAAAATTTTGTGAAAATTTTTGTGGAATTGAGAATACCACAAGGAAGTTTAGTGATTTTCACTTGAAAAGGCTTGGTTATTAAGTGGCTCTTAGTAGCTCACCTCCCTTGATAGTGCAACTTGTACACTTAGACTTCCAAGTGTTACTCTTGTTCCTAGAAAAGACAAAAAATATTTTGTTTTTCCATAGCATATAAACTTCTTATTGCTTAATCATGAGTCACCTTTCTCAAAGTGATAGTGATATTAAATCTCCTAAAAGTTTTTCTCAAATTGTTAAGGTGGTTGAAGCACTAAAACTATGGAGACAACAAAAAGTACTTCAAAAAGAAAAAGAAAAGATTGAAAGAGGAGTAACTTGTTGCTCTTGAGGAAGAGATAATCAAAATTAAGCAACAAGAAGCCAAACTTTTGGAAAAACTTTAAAAGAAAAAAAAGTCATAAAATTTCCAATGGCTCCACAAGCCAAGAGGATGTAGGTAGTTTGAATGTGGATGAATATTACAAACCTACACCTAGAAGAGTCATTAAAGAACCAAAGGTTAGAGAATCACGAGTTGATCTCCCTCCCTTTCATGGAAAAGAGGATGTAGATGCCTACTTAGACTGGGAAATGAAAGTGGAGCAAATCTTCACTTGTCATCAAGTAGGTGAGGAAAGAAAATTTCCCTTGGCCACCTTAGCTTTCCAAGGACAAGCTATGTATTGGTGGACAGCCTTGGTAAGAGAAAGGTGACTTCATAATGATCCTCCTATAGCGTATTGGAATGATTTGAGGAGTGCTATGAGAAGAAGGCATATACCTTCTTATTATAGTAGGGAGCTTATGGATAAGCTCCAAAGACTCCAACAAAAGAACTTAAGTATGGAGGAGTATAGGAAAAAGATGGAGTTGTACTTAATGAGGGCTGGAATAAGGGAAGAGGAAAGTTTGACCATTGCTAGGTTTATAAGTGGACTTAATTTTGACATAAGAGATAGAGTTGAGTTACTCCCTTATAGGGACCTTGATGATTTGGTCCAACTTTGTATAAGGGTGGAACAACAACATTTGAGAAAAAGTTCTTTTAAGAAAGATAAAACTCAATCTAATTCTTATGTCAAGAAGGACTACAAGAGGGAGGGTCAATTTCTAAACATGACTCTTCTAAAAATTTTAGCAAAGGTCAAGAAAAAGAGAAAGAAAAGAAAAAAATAAAAATGCTATCACTTCTAGTAGTAAGACTAGTGACATCAAGTGTTTTAAATGTCTTGGGAGAGGCCACATAGCTTCTCAATATCCAAATAAAAAAGTAATGATTTTAAGAGGACAAGACATTTATAGTAGTCATGATGAATCTAGTTCTACCACTTCAAGTGATAGTGAGACTAGTGAGGAAGACCATCAAGTTGAAAGAGCTTATCCTTATGATGGTCAATTGTTGATGATTAGGAGGCTTCTAGGAAGCCAACCTAATGAATCTCACCTTTCACAAAGAGAGAGTATTTTTCACACAAGGTGTAAAATTTCTGATAAAGCTTGTTCTCTCATTGTGGATAGTGGTTCATGTTGCAATTATTGTAGCACAAGGTCGGTTGAGAAGCTAGACCTCACACCAATTCCCCATCCAAAACCATATCAACTTCATTGGCTAAATGAAGATGGGGATATCATTGTGGACAAACAAGTGAAAGTCAAGTTTTCCATTAGAAACTATGAAGATCATGTGGTATGTGACATAGTTCCCATGGAAGCTTGCAATATTTTTTTAGGAAGGCCATGGCAATTTACAAGAAAACCATGCATAATGGCCTTACCAATGAAATCACTTTCACTCACAAAGAAAAGAAGTTTGTACTTCATCCTTTGTCCCCATCACAAGTGATAGAGGATCAAGTACAAAAGAAATTAAAAAAAGAAGAAGAAAAAAAAAAGTTGAAAAAAAAGCAAAGAAGCATAAATCTTCAAGGAAGAAGAAGGAAGAGAAACCTCTTCCATTATAAGGAGTTCAACAAGAAGAAATTTTGAAACAAACTTTACTTGTTGAAAAGCCTTCGTATATTCTTCTTTGTAGAGGTATGCTTAGTTGTCATAATTTAAATCTTGAACCTAGTTCTCTACCACTTGGTGTTTCACAATTATTAAAAGAATTTGATGATGTATTCCCTAGTGAGGGTCCAATTGGCCTTCCCCCTTTTAGGGGTATAGAACATTAAATTAATTTTGTGCCTGGGGCAAGTCTACCCAATATACCTATCTATAGGAAAAATCCACAAGAAACCAAGGAGATAGAGAACCAAGTTCAATAATTGTTGGACAAAAGGTGGGTGCAAAAGAGTTTGAGTCCCTGTGCTATGCCTGTATTATTAGTGCCTAAGAAAGATGGAAAATGGAGAATGTGTTGTGATTGTAGGGCTATTAACAATATCACAATCAAGTACAGATACCCAATCCCTAGACTTGATGATATGCTTGATGAATTGCATGGTGCTACTATTTTTTCTAAAATTGATCTTAAAAGTGGTTATCACCAAATAAGAATCAAGGAGGGTGATGAGTGGAAAACTGCTTTTAAGACTAAATTTGGATTATATGAGTGGCTTGTTATGCCTTTTGGCTTAACCAATGCACCAAGTACATTCATGAGGCTTATGAATCATGTCTTGAGAGATTGTATAGGGAAGTTTATTGTTGTTTATTTTGATGACATTCTAATCTATAGTAGATCTCAAGATGATCATTTAGGACATCTTAAAGAGGTTTTGATGATCCTTAGGAAAAAACACTTGTTTGCTAATGTTGAGAATTGTACTTTTTGTGTGGACTATGTGGTTTTCCTAGGGTTCATTGTGAGTAAAGAAGGGTTTCGTGTGGACCCCGAGAAAATCAAGGCTATTCAAGAGTGGCCGCAACCAAAGAATGTTAGTGAAGTTAGGAGCTTTCATGGACTTGGAAGCTTTTATAGAAGATTTGTGCCTAACTTCTCTAGCATTGCGTCACCCTTGAATGAACTTGTAAAGAAAGATGTGCCATTTGAATGGACTCAAAAGCATGATCATGCATTTCAACTCTTAAAAGACCAACTTACAAATGCACCCATACTAGCTCTACCTAATTTTGAAAAGAATTTTGAGATAGAATGTGATGCATCTGGAATTGGCTTAGGAGTTGTGTTATTGCAAGGAGGACACCCCATTGCATATTTTAGTGAAAAACTAAAAGGTGCCTCCCTCAATTACCCAACCTATGACAAGGAGTTGTATGCATTGGTTAGAGCTTTGCAAACTTGAGACACTATCTAGTGTCCAAAGAGTTTGTAATTCATAGTGACCATGAGTCACTCAAATATCTAAGAGGTCAAGGTAAGTTAAATAAGAGGCATGCCAAATGGCTAGAATTCCTTGAACAATTTCCATATATTGTTAAATTCAAGAAAGGTAAAACTAACATTGTAGCTGATGCTTTATGTAGAAGGCATACTTTGCTTATGTCTCTAGGTACTCAAATTCTTGGGTTTAATAATATTAGGGAATTGTATGAAAAAGATCTTGACTTTGGTGATATTTATAATAAATGCCAACAAAAAGCTTTCAATGGTTTCTATATGGCTGAAGGGTACTTGTACAAAGAAGGAAAATTGTGTATACCCCAAGGTTCCATTAGGAAACTATTGATAAAAGAGAGCCTTGAAGGTGGGCTTATGGGGCACTTTGGTGTTGATAAAACCCTTAGTTTGCTTAAAGAAAGATTTTCTTGGCCCTATATTGAAAGGATATCCAAAAGCATTGCCCCTTATATGTTTGGCTTGTTTACAAGCCAAGTCTAAAGTGATGCCTCATGGTACATACACACCTTTACCTATTGCTTTAGCCCCTTGGGTAGACATTAGCATGGACTTTGTGCTAGGTTTACCTAGAACCTAAAGGGGAATGGATTCTATTTTTGTGGTAGTGGACTGCTTTAGCAAAATAGCCCATTTCATTCCATGCCACAAAGTAGATGATGCAAGCAACATTGCAAATCTCTTCTTTAGAGATGTGGTTAAACTTCATGGACTCCCTAAGTCTATAGTATCTGATAGAGATACCAAGTTCCTAAGCCACTTTTGGCATGTATTATGGTCAAGACTAGGAACTAAACTCCTCTTTTCTACTACTTGCCATCCTCAAACAGATGGACAAACTGAGGTAGTTAATAGATCTATGTCCACTATGCTTAGGGCAGTTTTAAAAGGTAATCACAAATCTTGGGATGAGTATTTTCCTCATATAGAATTTGCCTACAATAGGGTAGTCCACAAAACTACCAATATTTCTCCTTTTGAGGTTGTGTATGAGCTTAATCCTTTAACACCTATAGACTTGATACCCCTTCCTAATGTTGAACATTTCATTCATAAGGAAGGTACTTCATGAGCTGAGTTTGTTAAAAAGTTACATGAAAGGATTAAAACTCATATACAACTACAAAATGAGAAGTATGCTCAGTCCAATAACAAAGGCAAAAGGACAATGATCTTTGAGGAAGGTGATTGGGTTTGGCTTCACCTTAGAAAAGAACGTTTTCCCAAACAAAGGAAGTCCAAACTTAGTCCTAGAGGAGATGGACCCTTTAAAGTCTTACAGTGTATCAATGATAACGCTTATAGGCTTGATTTACCCTCTGATTATGGTGTTAGCCTTACTTTTAATGTCAGTGATCTAAAACCTTTTGTAGGGACTAGTGATGATGAGGATGAGTCTTTAGATTCGAGAATGAATCCTTCTCAAGAGGGAGGGGATGATGGAAGAGCATGGACCAAGGGTCCAACCACTAGAGCGATGGCCAGAAGATTACTTGAAGATTTGACTGTTTTAGAGCTTAGTGGGCCCAATGGGCTTGATGGGCTTAGGGTTCTTTTCACTTGGGCATTAATAGATTGATCACCATTTTATTTCATATTAGTAGTATAGGAATTTACATTGTTTTGGTCTTGTATTATGGACCTTAGAGTAGGATTTTAGGATTTAGGCTTACTGGGCCTAATTTTGGGCTTCATGGGCCTTTGGGCTTTTGGTATCCAATATTAGGCTCATTTTCATTCTTGTAATTTTTCATTTTCATTATATTTCATTGACCATTGTATTTAGGTCAATAGCATAGGAATTATGGAGGAATACTTAATTAGGATGATTAGGGAAAACTAGGTTTATTTTAGCTTGCATTTAAGTTGCATTTTGAGTCACATGGATGGCACCACTTGTGCCTGATCATGTGTGACTCAAATTCAACCCCTAAATGTAAGATAAATTAAATCAAGTTGCATTTAGCTCCTTGGTTTACGGACAAGCTCATGTGAGTGGAAGATTTGAATTCAAATTTTGAAATTTAAATTCAAATCTTGGCACTACATGTGTAGCTTACACCTTGGTGCCAAGTGCTTGCTAATCCGGTCCTATATAACTTGGATGCCTCCCTTATTGTATTCACTTTTGATGAAATAAGAATTCTGAATATTTTCAGCCTATTCTTCTCAAGAGTCACCGAGAGAGCTTGCCTTCTAGTCTAGGGAACCCTACTTGTTTCCTACCATTGAAGTTAGCTTTCACTTTGTGTCTTAAGCTAGGATACTTCCATCTCTAGCCTAAGCTTCCCTCATCCGTTTTCTACACCAATCCAAATTACATTCAACCGGTTCAAGTCTTCAAGAAGAAGATCCTATGTGTGGTGAAGGAAAGGGGGAGCCAATCTTCCACTTCTCTTGAACTCCACCATCAAGTAGCCTTGATGAAGCTACTTTTTCATCCTCAAGTGATGAAGAAGAAGTTTTGGAATCCGAGGAAGAAACTTACCCATGTGAAGGAGACTTATTAATGGTTAGAAGGTTTCTTGGAAACCAATCTAGTGATATAGATCAATCTTAAAGGGAGAACTTGTTCCACACAAGATGCAAAGTTTTAGAAAATATTTGTTCTTTCATTGTTAATAGTGGATCTAGTTGTAATTGTTGTAGTACTAGATTGGTTGGCAAGTTATCCTTGACTACTCTACCTCATCCCAAACCTTACAAGTTACAATAGATAAATGAGGAATGAGATATAGTAGTCAACCAACAAGTAAATATACCTATCTCCATTGACAAGTATAAAGATGAAGTCTTATGTGATATAGTGTCATTAGATTTTAGTCATATTTTACTTGGGAGGCCTTGGCAATTTGACAGGAAGATCATTCATGATGGCCTCACCAATAAAATAAGTTTTAATCATTTAGGCAAGAAAATTGTTTTGTGTCCTCTATCACGTTCACAAGTGAATGAGGACCAAATCAAAATGAAAACCAAGAGAGAAGAAGAAGAGAGGAAAAAAAAAACAAAAGCAAAAGAAAAACCTTCCCTTAAAGAATAAAGAAAGGGAGGAAAAGGTATCAAGCTTAGAGGTAAGTATCTCCTCTAAGGAAGTTGTACACAAAAGTCATTTGTCCCTAAAAAATGATATAAAAAAAACCTTTTGTGTGAACAACCTTTATACCTTTTCTATTTTAAAGAGACACTGGATGCCACTAGTCATGAACTTGAGTCTCTACCTTATGAAGTTCAAAAGCTTTTAAAAGAATTTAATGATTTATTCCCTGAAGAGGTCCCAAGTGGACTTCCACCTCTAAGAGGAATAGAACATCAAATAGACCTTATACCGGGTGCTAGTCTTCTAAATAGGCTTGCCTATAGGACTAACCCTAAGAGACCAAGGAGATAGAGTCTCAAATTAGTGACTTGTTGAAGAAGGGTTGGGTTCAAAAGAGCCTTAGCCCTTGTGTCGTCCTCGTTCTTTTGGTGCCAAAGAAAAATGACAAATGGAGGATATGCACCGATTGTAGGGCCATCGATAACGTTACAATAAAGTATAGGCACCCAATCCCTAGGCTAGATGATATGTTGGACGAACTACATTGAGCCATCATGTTTTCTAAGATTGACCTTAAAAGTGGTTATCACCAAATTTGAATTAAAGAAGGTGATGAATGGAAAACTGCTTCTAAGAGCAAATTTGGTTTATATGAATGGTTGGTAATGCCTTTTGGCCTTACTAATGCCCCTAGCACCTTCATGCATCTCATGAATCATATACTTAGGGATTGTATAGGTAGTTGTCTACTTTGATGAAATTCTTGTATATAGCAAGACCTTAGATGAGCATCTTGGACAGCTAAGGAAAGTCTTAATAATTCTTAGGGTCAACCACCTTTATGCCAACCTTGAAAAATGTACATTTTGTCAAGAACAAGTAAACTTTTTGGGTTTCATAGTTGGCAAAGAGGGAGTACATGTTGACTCCGAGAAAATAAAGGTCATCCAAGATTGGCCCACCCAAAAAAGTGTTGGAGAAGTAAGAAAAAAGGTTTCATGGTCTAGCAAGCTTCTATAGAAGATTTGTGAAAGACTTCTCCACACTTGCATTCCCTCTTAATGAGCTTATTAAGAAGGATGTACCCTTCATTTGGGGTGAAGCCCAAGAAAAATCTTTTAAAACCCTAAAAGAGAAACGCACCAATGCACCCATTCTAGCTCTCCCAAACTTTTCCCATACCTTTGAGCTAGAATGTGATGCATCCAGTTTTGGCATAGGTGTCATGTTACTTCAAGGAGGCCACCCCATTGCTTACTTTAGTGAAAAACTTAATGCTGCCACCTTGAATTATCCCACCTATAACAAGGAACCCTATGCCCTCATAAGAGCTCCCCAAGTTTATGAGCATTACTTAGTGACTAAGGAGTTTATCATACATACTTACCATGAATCACTTAAGTACATTATAGGGCAAGGGAAGTTGAATAAAAGGAATGCAAAGTGGGTGGAATATCTTGAACAATTGCCCTACATCATCAAATATAAGAAAGGGAAGAACAATGTGATGGCCAATTCCCTTTTAAGAAGGCACACATTACTTTTCACCCTAGGCACACAAATACTTGGATTTGATGATGTGAAGTAATTGTATGAGCTTGACTTAGATTTTCAAGCCACTTATGCCAAATGCCTCCAAAGGCCTTTTGATGGATTCTATCTTCTTGAAGGGTACCTCTTTAGAATGGGCAAACTTTGCATACCCCAAGGATCTATTAGAAAGCTTTTGGTAAAGGAAAGCCATGAGGGACGTCTCATGGACCATTTTGGGGTTGATAAAACCCTAAGTTTCTTAAAAGCTAAATTTTATTGGCCATATATGAGAATAGATGTCCAAAAGCATTGCTAGTTCCCCTTAGGTTGATTTTAGTATGGATTTTGTGCTTGGTCTTCTAAGGACTCAAAGGGGATTTGACTCTATCTTTGTGGTAGTGGACCATTTTAGCAAAATGGCTCATTTTATACTATGCCACAAAGTAGATGATGCTAGCTATATAGCTAAACTTTTCTTTAGGGAAGTGGTCCGATTGCATGGTCTACCCAAAATAATCATTTCTGATAGGGATGCTAAGTTCCTTAGCCACTTTTGGAAACTATTATGGGAAAACTAGGAACAAAACTAGTCTATTCTACTACTTGTCATCCCTAAACCGATGGCCAAACCGAAGTAGTAAATAGGTCCCTATCCACTTTGTTAAGGGTACGTACTTCTCAAAGGGAATAAGAAAACTTGGGATGATTGTCTCCCCCACCTAGAATTTGGATACAATAGAGTAGTTCATAAGACTACTAATCTTTCTCCTTTTGAAGTTGTATATGGCTTTAACCTAATAACCCCTCTTGATTTACTTTCATTCCCTAATACTTCTTCATTGTTTCACAAAGAAAAAGTATTTAGGGCAGATTTTATTAAGAAATATCATGAGAAAATCAAGAGTCAAATTGAAAAACAAACACAAAGATATGCCAAATACAACAACAAAGGAAGAAAGAAAATCACCTTTGAGGTTGGGGATTGGGTATGGCTTCATTTGAGGAAGGATAGATTTCCCACTCAAAGGATGTCAAAGCTAAGCCCTAGGGGAGATGGACCATTCCAAGTCCTTCACAAAATAAATGATAATACATATCAATTAGACCTTCCTTCTGAGTATGGCACTAGGTCATCTTTTAATGTTTGTGATCTCACACCATTTTTAGGAGCTGAGGATATGGATGAAGATATCAATCTCAGGGCAGATGCTTCTCAAGAAGGTGGGGATGATGGAGGACCATCCTTAAAGACACATGTGAGCCCCATCACTAGGCCCATGGCTAGGAGGATAGAAGAGGAGGAAGGAGCTGACACACCAAAGAATACTCTCCTCATGATCATAGAGTATTGAGTACTCTCCTACGCCTTATTAGCCTAGTATTTATTTTATTCCTATTTTTCCCTTGTCTTTAATTTTCCATTTTACCCTTGTATTTTGGGTACCTTAGGATTTATTTACTTGTATTTTCCATTTTACTCTTGTATTTTGGGGTATCTTAGACATATGATTTATTTTTCTTGTATTTCCCATTTTACTTTTGTATTATGAGGTGTTGTAGATTATAAGATTTTATTTTATAGTTAGGGTATTTTATTAAGGTTGAAAACTAGGCCTAGACATGATTTTTGGTGGCATTGGATTTATTTTTTGGACTTGGCAAGGCTTTGGCCCAAGTGGAGGGCACCTAGGTTGCATGGTCTAATCATGCCGCTAGATGTAGTTTAACCAAATCCAAAGATTCCATCATTGGCCACCAAGTAGCATATAGGGTTCCCAACTGAAACAGGTCATTCCAAAAGCCCACTTTATGTGTAAATCCATAGGCTAGAATGATCGTTCTAAACCTGGGAACGGTCATTTGACATCTTTTGGAGTCTATAAATGTGTGCCCTATGCACGCATTGCCACACACATTGTTCAGTCGACCTAGTCCTAACAGAAACTCTCTATCCTCCTTCTTTGTACTTTCTTGAGTGTTTGTGAAGCTTTTTATCTAGTGAAAGGCTGCCAAAATGCGCCTTTGTATCAAGATTTGAAGCATATTTTATAAAATCTTACTTTAGAGGTATTTTCATCAAAATCTCTTTCATTTTTTCTCTCTCTATCTCTCTTTTTTTTCTATATTTAATTATATAATTGCTTTATTCATAATATTATTTTCATCATGTAGATATTTAATATGTAAATAATTAATAAAAGTGGGGTAAATATGTTAAATTATTATTCATTACTATGCTAAATTACACACACACACAGACACAGACACACACACAGACACAGACACAGACACACACAGACACACACAGACACAGACACAGACACAGACACAGACACAGACACAGACACAGAGACACAGACACACAGACACAGACACACAGACACAGACA
Organism: Cajanus cajan; assembly: GCF_000230855.2. Lineage (NCBI taxonomy): Eukaryota > Viridiplantae > Streptophyta > Magnoliopsida > Fabales > Fabaceae > Cajanus > Cajanus cajan. Next base: position 9,865,301 of record NC_138526.1, on the reverse strand, counting down.
CACACTGCAAACTCCTTGAAAATTGAGAGATAATGATTTTTAAGTAAAGTCAAAATTTTTGTTCTTTATTCAGAATAAACAATTATCGCTTTCCAAATATGAGTAATTGAGTAACTAAAAATGATAGCAAAATTAAAATTATTAAACAATAATTACCTTTATCCTTTTTTAAGATTGCCACAATGAGTGGTGATTCCTGTTGTTTACTTGCTCTAGGGCATTGCTGTGGAAATCGAACTGTCGCACTCTGAAGTTCTTCATAATATTATGTAAAAAAATAAAAAAGTAGTTAACTAAATTAGATGATAAAAATAAAAAATAAAAAAAGTGAATACCAAAATAAGGTATATTTTTTTTATTAATGTTATAGATAAACAAACCTATAATTAACTAAAGGAGAATAATTGCGGAACATACCATAAAAAAGAATTAATGCCTAGTACGAAGCTAGAGACGCATAAGAACACATAATTTGGATAAATGGGAAAATTAATTTTATTTTTTGAATGTACAGAAAATAAATAGTTTTAATAAAGAAACTATGGTACATATGGGAAAAAATAGAGACTTTGTTATAACAATACGGTTAACTTAGTCACCATTAAAATACACATCAGAAGTCCTCATAAACCAAACAAAATCTAAATACGTTTAAGTGAATATAAAAAGTTAGTGACTAAAAATTAGTGATACCTATAATATTATGTTAAGTCCAAAACCCTTGTGTTTTATTTATGACAAATCTACGGAACAAGAAAATCATAAGGCTTCTATGTTATAGTCTACATACTGTTGAGTTTTCTTAAGTGTATTCATAAAGACAAGTTCAGAAAACAACAACAATTGACATAAACTCAGACAAATATGGCATACTTAGAAAGTTGAACATAATAAAGCTGTACCGGTAGAAAAGTGCAATAGTTTGACACTATCAGACTTGGAAAATTATTCCATAATTTAAAATTTAAAGTAAATTTTTTATTTAATCAGTTTCATATTTTAAGATTTCTTGAATACATTTAATTATTGTTTTAATTGGATTAAAACAGTTATATTTTTTGATTGATTTCATTGAGTGGGTCTCTAACTTGCCAATAGTTACACGATTTATTGCTACATGTTCAGAGATATATTTTATTGTTTTAGCTTTTAATCACTCGGCCATTTTATTGCTTTCCACGTTGGAAATATTATGGTTACACATTGTAGCTAAACCGGATGCACATAGCTTCCATTACTTCGTATAAATATTTATGGTTCTTATGGAAAAACACACAAAATTGAACAACACAAATATTGTATAACGGAAAATATTCTCCCTCTTCTATGAGATATATTTTTAATATTATTATAAAAGTATTTTGTGTTTGGGACGGATGTTCTTTGGTTTAGAGATCTTTTGCTACACATGATTGATCTAATGGATTGTCATATCTTAGGAAAGGAACATATTATAAATTAATCTACTAATGTAATAAGATGTTTTCTTTCTAAGGATAGCGTTTAGCGTGTTTCAACTCAAACCTCTCTAAACTATTATTCTTACTTATTTTAGTTTTTGTTATTTTAATTTATTATTTTTTGAAGTTAATCTATGTTAATCTTAATGTAATTTATTAATAAATAATATGTTTTTATTTTCTATTTCCATGGTTGACATTTAGAGAGTTGCACCATCACAAAGGTACACCAAAAGAACTCCAACAGAAAGATGCAACAATTTGATACCAACAGAGTTGTACTAACAGAAAAATGCATCAAAAATAATATCATAAAGATGTACACATTGTAAGATGCACAGTATAAAAGGTTCACATAAAAAACTGTACAATTTAGAAAGGTGCACAAATCATAAAAATACAGTTAAAATGGCATTATCATAAATGTGAGACACACCACCAAAAAGGCACCGGTGTGCATTACAATGACACTAACAAAATGGTGTAACACTTTAGTTTTTCATAATTAAAAATAAAGATAAAAGGTTTAAGTCAAATAAGATGTTTTAGGAATTCAAGGGGTTGTTAAATAGGTTTCATAAAAGACTCTTTCAAAAATAAAAAGGATTTAATAAATAGAAATTTGTTTTCAAACTATTGGGTTTTTATCCTTGTAAGCTTAATATGCTCTCTTTTTAATAAATGAGCCTTTTAGGTTAAATTTAATTCATTCCTTTCTATTGTATCGTGTTTGAACCTATTATCTCTCAATAATATGATCCTAGAGGAAGAACTTTGAGGAGGCCAATGCTCACTTGCATCTTTACTTTTGGATTTTTAATTTCCAGGTAAAGGGGAATTTGTAACACTTCTTAAAATTAACGTCCCAACGATTCATCCCACAATACTTTGCATGATGACACTTTACATAACTCTACATTAAAACCCTTCGTTGATCATAACCCTTTGTAGGTAGCTCCTTTTTGAGATGCCAGTCACCTTTAAGATCATCGACTATCCCACAAATAAATACAAGATTTTTTAGTGTGTTTTCTCCACACTCACTTTCTGGTAAACTTTCTAAATGATCATCCATCCCTAAATTGCTTCAAGTCTAACACACTTAATTATGAAATTCTTAAGTGATGAACTATTTAAAAGTAGATGCATCTTGTTGGTATATGTACTACTAACTACTTCTTTTAAGTTATCCTCAATTGCACAGTCTCACACCTATACAATCTCTAGAATCTAAGTTTTCTAGTGTGCGCCAAGGTTGTTATAAAGTAAGTTGTCTCGCTCATGGCTATGAAAAGTATGTGGATAGAGGAGTTGGGCGTAGACTCTATTGATTTTCATTTGATTTTATTATTTATGTTATTTTGCTGAACGGGTTATGAATAGCCCAAAGCATATACCTTAACTATTTGTATTGGTAGATTGAACTAGTTGTGTTATTTTATTGGAATGTTTTGAGTTTTGATAATTGGGGTTCATAAAGTGATGACCATGAAGAATTTATTTGAATACTTGTTTGATATAATTGATTGAATTTTGTGAAGTTCTATTATCTTGGAATATATTTTGATAGTTTGTATATTAATGATTTAATTATGGTAATTTAGAGTTTAATCAAATAAAATGAGAATGCTTAAGATTAAACTTATAAAACATAATTAGAGATATTGGAACGTATTAAAAGTTTAGAGGACCATAAGAAGACTTAAATCATGAAATTACAATGTTGCATATTGTTTATCCACAAAAGCAAAGAGTCCTGATGCTAAGCATGAAAGCTTCAAAGACCAACTCTAGCTCTATATCTCTTTGGTGCTACATATTGTAGACAATAGAGTTCATCTGGCTTACCCCTACCAAGGATAAAAGGCCACTAGGATAGGGAAAGCAGCCCTTGAGGGCTCAATAAAGCACTAAAATAGACAGAGACAACATCAAGAGGCCCAGAAGGTTTGAAGCCCTAGTTGAAGGCTTGGAACGACCATTCCCAACCTTAGAACGACCATTCCTAATTCAAAATTTTCTATATGCAACCTTAGTTAGGAACGACCCTACCCAAACCTGGAACGACCATTCCTAACCAAAATTTTGCACTATAACCCTAATTTGGAACAACTTATTTCCAAAACCTAACCTAATGCTATTTTAAAGCCCACAATTTTTGTTCCAAGGCTGGAAATGTCTATTTGTCGTCCCTAGGTGCCTATATAAGCGTGCCTAGGGCTCAATCTTCCACACTTCACACATAGTTGAGAAATTCCTGTCAAATTCATTCGTCTCTCATTCTTTCTATATTTTGGAGTGTTTGTGAGGCTTTTGTAAGGTGAAAGGCTACCAAAACGTGTCTTACACCGCCATTTGAAGATTTATTATAAAGCTTGCTTCAGAAGTTCTTATTAATTTCTTCTATCTCCTTATTTATTTAATTGTTTTATTCTAACCCTATTGGCATGCAACAACCAGTAATCATGTAGATAATAAGTGTTTAAATGGATAATAAAAAGGTGTAAATATTTAATTATTGTTTATTATTATGCTAAATTCATTATAGGGTACCAAGTTAGGACGTTATAGGGTGCCTAATACCTTTTTCACGCGTAATCGACCCCTAAAGTTGATTCTGCCTATGAAGGCTAGAATCTATTTTTGAAAACTATTTTTCTAATGTTTTGGGTAAAATATCAGTACTGACTCTTTCGAACTCTTTTAAAAAAACAATGGTGAAAGATTAGTTTGGTCCTCGGACATTCCTAAACTGATGAGATATTCAAAATAAAGTCCAAACCATCTATGGACAAGATTATAATTTTTTGAGTTTCGACTATAGACACCTAATTTTGTCCGGACTTGTGAACAAAGAAATAGACTTCTATTTGTGAAGAAAATGAGATCCCTGTAGACCCCTAAAATTGTCCGGGTCGGAAATAAGACTCGAAGACTCTCAAAGACCGAAGGAAAGTCAGCCGGAAGGACTCCTGGAAGACCCTGGAAGACCCTAGGATGATTATTCGTAGGTTTAGAAGTCTTAGAGTAGCTTAAAATAAAGATGTGGGAGGATTGAAGCTCAATACGGCCTCCTAGAAGTTCAGTACGGCCGTACTGAACAATTTGAACTACAATACGGCCGTACTGAAACCAATACGGCCATACTGAAGTTTTTGAACTTCAGTACGGCCGTACTCAAACCAATACGGCCGTACTGAAGTTTTTGAAACTTCAGTACGGCCGTACTGAATTCAATACGGCCGTACTGTAGTTCAAATCTTCAGTACGGGCCGTATTGATGTCAGAGGCCGTACTGCGCCTCACTCCTATATATAGGACGTCATTTGGACGTCATTCCACACTTTTGGCACACATTTGGACCTTCTTGTTGAGTATTCTGGGGTTTTTGAGCAGTGTTCTGCCCTAGAATTCTCTCCGAGAGCCGATCCGACGAAGTTCTTGAGTTCTGAGCATTTAGCTTGAGAATTCGAACTAGTCGAAGGGAAATCTTTTTGATTTCCATAGTAAAGATTAATTTTTAGGGAAGGAGCGAGCGAGCGTGTAGTGGGAGGGAGCGCCAAAAAGCCTCCTAACATTTGAATATATAAAAGCACGCTTCAAAGGTTTCTTCTTCAAAATCCTTCCTTTTACTGCTTTCTGATTGTTGCATCGCATGTTTAATTTATTCATATAGATATCTTATTCATAGCCGTTTATAATAAATAGGGGTAATTTAGTAATTTTACACTGTTATTTATGAAATAATCCGTCATAGGGAACCCGAAAGGGGCGTTGTGGGGTGCTAACACCTTCCCCGCACGTAACCGACTCCCTTACCCGACTCTGGTTGTAATGGCCAAGGTTGATTTATGAAATCAATTGCCTTATCCCTTTTTCCAATGTTTTCAGTAAAACATTGGTGGCGACTCCAAGAACCCTTCTTTTTGCGAAAACCACTAATCCATGGAGGGTCCCGCTTGGGATTAACATGGATTGGTGAATCATTTAATAAAATTGTTAGTTCGATGAGGTCTTGTAGACCCCTAAAATTGTCCGGGTCGGAAATAAGACTCGAAGACTCTCGAAGACCGAAGGAAAGTCAGCCAGAAGGACTCCTGGAAGACCCTGGAAGACCCTAGGATGATTATTCGTAGGTTTAGAAGTCTTAGAGTAGCTTAAAATAAAGATGTGGGAGGATTGAAGCTCAATACGGCCTCCTAGAAGTTCAGTACGGCCGTACTGAACAATTTGAACAACAATACGGCCGTACTGAAACCAATACGGCCATACTGAAGTTTTTGAACTTCAGTACGGCCGTACTGAAACCAATACGGCCGTACTGAAGTTTTTGAAACTTCAGTACAAAACTTCAGTACGGCCGTACTGAATTCAATACGGCCGTACTGTAGTTCAAATCTTCAGTACGGGCCGTATTGATGTCAGAGGCCGTACTGCGCCTCACTCCTATATATAGGACGTCATTCCACACTTTTCCACACTTCTTGGACTCTCTTCTTGAGTATTCTGGGGTTTTTGAGCAGTGTTCTGCCCTAGGAATCTCTCTGAGAGCCGATCCGACGAAGTTCTTGAGTCACGAGCCATTTGCTTGAGTCTCGAACCTAGTCGAAGGGAAATCTTTTTGATTTCCATAGTAAAGATTAATTTTTAGGGAAGGAGCAAGCGTGTAGTGGGAGGGAGCGCCAAAAAGCCTCCTAACATTTGAATATATAAAAGCACGCTTCAAAGGTTTCTTCTTCAAAATCCTTCCTTTTACTGCTTTTTGATTGTTGCATCGCATGTTTAATTTATTCATGTAGATATCTTATTCATAGCCGTTTATAATAAATAGGGGTAATTTAGTAATTTTACACTGTTATTTATGAAATAATCCGTCATAGGGAACCCGAAAGGGGCGTTGTGGGGTGCTAACACCTTCCCCGCACGTAACCGACTCCCTTACCCGACTCTGGTTGTAATGGCCAAGGTTGATTTATGAAATCAATTGCCTTATCCCTTTTTCCAATGTTTTCAGTAAAACATTGGTGGCGACTCCAAGAACCCTTCTTTTTGCGAAAACCACTAATCCATGGAGGGTCCCGCTTGGGATTAACATGGATTGGTGAATCATTTAATAAAATTGTTAGTTCGATGAGGTCTCAGTTTGAGAATAAGTCGTTCTAACAATCCATCATTTTTCAAACCTTTAAAAAGAGTCCAACCATCGTCGCGAATGCCAAGGTCCGTTTCGGCGGGTGGCGACACTCCCAAGCATGGAAATGACAGGACATGATATCAAAAGGCCTAAAGCCCAATAAGGACTGATTTATTAGCCTGGAACAGCCTGTTCCCAAACTAGAATGGGTCGTTCCCAATCTAGAACGGGTCGTTCCAAACTGCTAAAAAGGCCTTGAAACCCTAGTTGAGAACGGGCTAGAATGGGTCATTCCAACATAGGTTGTTATGAGTTACATTCAAATCCAGAACGAGTCATTCTGCTTCTAGAATAGGTCGTTCCAGATTCAAGTTTTACTCTTAACAAACTATTCAGAATGGGTCGTTTCGAATCTGGAACGGGCCATGTTGGCCATTTCTAATGTCTACAAATAAAAGACTTGGGCACTACCCTGAGGGGTAGGAAAAATTCGTCAAGAACTCCTTATAGCTTGAAATTTCTCTTTCTCTCTCCTCTTGTATTTCTTAAGATTTTGTGAGGAACATTGTAGTGTGTTAGGTAGCAAAAAAGCACCTAAAAGTCTCCATATTTGAAGATCTAATAAAGCTCGGACAAGTGGTATTTTAGTCAACACTTCCTTGTAACGTACGACCGACCCAAGTATGGCCTTGCAGCATGCGAGCCTTGTCGAAAATCACACTCAAGGTAATAATCGGTTACTCTAGCCCGAAATACTGCGATAGACCTTAGAGTTTGCCAAGTGACGGCGATAGAGGTACTGAGTCCTTAATTATAATGGGGGCACCTTGGGAGCCTCAAAGACTAGTGAGCTTAGAATCGTCCTATACGACACACTTTTCTTGATAGGGACCACAAACCAAGGATGATTTGGACGTGTCTATTCGCAAGTGTAAAGGAATATATCTTGACAATAATCAAAAATGGCACGGACAGAAAGGAATCATCAACATTAATCCTAACGCACATGGTTTAATTTTTCGACATTAAAATTTGAATTACATTTTTTAGGAATAAAACACAAGCATAAATCGCATAGCATGCATATGTGGTAGGGGCATATGGAAGGGTATTAAACCAATTTTTTTATTAAAAAAAAACAAAAAAAAAACAAAAAAAAAACAAAAAGACAAAAAAAAATAATAAAAAAATCATTCCTGCCTTGCATTTGCATTGCATCCATGCATCCACGCATTATAGTTGCTATGGATCAAAGGGAATCATTAGGCCAAAACACTCACAAGAAGCTCAACAACCAAGTAAGAGCCAAAACCATATCAAAAGCCTAGCCCAACAAAGGCAATCCCAAGTGATTTTATGTGTCACCCAAGCAAAGACATGTCAACAATAGAGTGGAATCGACTAAACAAGCAAGTCTATAAGCATGAAGAGGCCATCATGCCTTACTTCTTAACCGAATGAAGGATGATCCAAGAGAACCAGGAAGGATTTCCTCACCAAAGCCAGGAGTGGCTTCCAAAATAATACTTATCAATAAAGATTCAACAAATAACATCATCAGAAGGGATCCTTCCACCAATGATGACAACAAAAGATAAAACAAAAAAAGGAAAGCTTCAAACATGAAAAAGCCGAAGCTAAAAGATATATATATATATATATATATATATATATACATACATATATATATATACATATATAAATAAAATTCAGGAAAAAAAACCCTACCACAAGCAGACGCCTAAAGAGACATGACAATACTCACCTAGTGGGGCATCACACATTCCGTTAGTCCTAGCCCAAAACGGAGGGCATCTTAAGCATTCCCCTACTTGACGATCCGAGGGGCATCCCATAACACCAATGACATGACACCGTTGAGTTCCTCAAGTGCAAGATCGAAAAAGGTTGCCAGACCCTCAAAACTAGTACAAGATTGGTAAAGGTTGCTAGATCCTCAAAACTAGTAGAAGATCGGTAAGGGTTGCTAGATCCCCAAAACCAGTACAAGATCGGTAAGAGTTGCTAGATCCCCAAAACTAGCACAAGATCCCCAAAACTAGCACAAGATCGGTAAAGGTTGCTAGATCTCCAAAACTAGTACAAGATCGGTAAGGCTTACTAGATCCTCGAAACTAATATAAGATCAGTAAGGGTTGCTAGATCCCCAAAACTAGTACAAGATCGGTAAGGGTTGCTAGATCCCCAAAACTAGTACAAGATTGATAAGGGTTACTAGATCCCCAAAACTAGTACAAGATTTGAAAGGGTTAATAGATCCCCAAAACTAGTACAAGATCAGTAAGGGTTGCTAGATCTCCAAAACTAGTACAAGATCGATAAGGGTTGCTAGATCCCCAAAACTAGTACAAGATCGGTAAGGGTTGCTAGATCCGCAAAACTAGTACAAGATTGGTAAGGGTTAATAGATCCCCAAAACTAGTATAAGATTGGTAAGGGTTGCTAGATCCCCATAACTAGTACAAGATCAGTAAGGGTTGCTAGATTCCCAAAACTAGTACAAGATCTGCAAGGGTTGCTAGATCCCCAAAACTAGCATTGGGCTGGCTGAAGCCCTAAATATTAGTTCAGCCTGGAGAGGCTGAGCTTAGAATATACTTTCTCTTCAACAAGCTACAAATAAAAGAACACACTACTATGAGGCAAGCAAAACTAGTAGGAAACATTTACATCAAGCTAGAAGCTTAGATGGTACAAGTTTAACATCCTTATCACCCAATGGAGCATAAAGCCCAACACTCAATTTCTCTAAGGGACAAGGATATAGATAAATACCATCTACCCGAAGGAAATGATGTGGGGGCATCTACACTATTGAAGCAAAAGGGAAGATTCAGACGCAGCAACAAAAGAATCAACATAGAACATTCACATGGATCCCAAAGTCCAGATTTTACAAGTTTTCCATCCTTGACACCCAACGGGGCATACAACCCAACACTCAGTTTCCCCAAAGGGCAATGATACCAGTAAACACCATTTACCTAAAGGAAACAATGTGGAGGCATCTAATGTCAAAATAAGATTAAGACCTGAATCTCCACCCCACCACCACAAGAGGAGCAATCAGAACAAATGACTTGGAGCATCTACTCGAAGATAGAAGATCAGGTGTATAGTTTGTCACCATGTTACCCAATAGAGTATGCAACCCAACACTCAGCTACTCTACAGGGCAACAATACAGGAAAACCCACCTATCCAAAGGAAGCAACGTAGAAGCGCCAGCACAAAGAGAGAAAGAGAAGACTCGAAAAAAATGTTTACATCTTTACTTGCCTTTGGAAAAGCAACACATAGCCATCCCAAAGGACAAGTAAAGAGGGGTAGCTGTAGACACCTAATTTCATCCGGACCTGTAAACAAAGAAATGGACTTCTATTTGTGAAGAAAAGGAGCTCTAAAGCATGGAAATGACAAGACTTGACATTAGAAGGCCTAAAGCCCAATAAGGACTGATTTAGTAGCCCGAAACAACTTGTTCCCAAGCCAAAACAGCTTGTTCCCAAACTAGAATGGGTCATTCCCAATCTGGAACGAGCTGTTCCAAACTGTTGAAAAGGCCTTGAAACCTTAATTGAGAATGGGCTAGAACGGGACGTTCCAACATAGGTTGTTATGAGTTAAATTCAAATCTAGAACAGGCCATTCTGCTTTGAGAACGGGATGTTCCATATTCAAATTTACTCTTAACAGACTATTCAGAATGGGTCATTCCAAATATGGAATGGGTCGTTATGGCCATTCTGATGTCTATAAATAGAAGACTCAGGCACCACCCCGAGGGGCCAAACAAATTCATCTAAAACTCCTTATAGCTCAAAATTTATCTTTCTCTCTCCTCCTGTATTTTTTGAGATTTTGTGAGGAACATTATAGTTTGTTAAGTATCCAAAAAGCACCTAAAAGTCTCCATATTTGAAGATCTAATAAAGCTCGGACAAGAGGTATTTCAGTCAACACTTTTTTCTCCTCTCATTTTTTTATTTTTAAATATTGATTATAATAAAAGCAACCATGTAGACCTTTTAGGATCAACCATGTAATTTAAATTTCGAGCATGTAAATAAATATTAATAAAGGGGACCTAATATTTAATTCATTAATTCTTATCACGTTAACTTCATCATAGGGTATCGATTGAGGGCGCAGTAAGGGTGCTTAATACCTTCCCTACACGTAATTGTCCCCCAAACCCAATTTTTGTTATTAATTAAGGCCATCATTGGATTTTCAAAACCTTTTCTTTTTCCAATGTTTTGAGAAAAATATTGGTGGCGACTCCAAGAACCTATTTTCAAAATCATTAATATGGGATTATTCTAGTTTCCGGGCATTCCCTAATTAATGAGATTTTCAATTGGAAGTCTAAACCATTAGTCGTAAGATCAGAATTTTTTGGGTTGCAACACCGACACACACGAAGAAAGGGATACTAAGTGCAATAGCCACAGTAAGCTATACATACTTTAATACTAAGACCAAGTATTTTCTCATTAAGTGCAATAACCACATGGAGACAACTTGGGTGCCAGGTGCAATGATCCCTTAAAGTGAAGGATGCTCTTTGTCTCAATAGAGGTAGGTGCCAACAAAACTATGATGGGCACAGGAGACTCAAAGTGCATGCATACCTCTTTATGACTTAGATGTCGAGTGTGGTGTTAACCACACTTGGTGTGCGAGCTCTAGGAGCTCTCTGTGGCTGAATGTCGGCCATGGAAATCACCATGTTGAGCAAGAGACTTCCAAAGAGCAAAGGGTACTTTTTTTAAGGATGGCATCAAACACAAGGTGAGCCCCACCATGCGTGACCCTTTGAATGTGAGAGTCTGTGTTTGTTAATTTGAGGAGGATTGGTGATAGTTATGCGTATGGAAAAAATATGTGATAAAAATAATTTTGAAATAGTAATTAGATGTGATTAAAATTCTTAGTTTGGTGTTGGTCTTGTAGTGGCTATGACTAAGATGTTAATAGATGATAGTGTGTATATTGTGACTACTCTTGTGTTCTTAAATTGTTGTGAAGTCTAAGTTGATGACTTAGCCGTGTGATGAGTATGGGTATGCATGCCTAGCCAAGATAAGTAAGAATGTGATGAAGCTCCTATAAGCTTCTTGACCGGATGAAATGAACTCTTCAAGCTCAAGCCAAAAGGAACTTCAAGGCCAGAACTAGCTTGGAAGAATCAATGTTGATTCAAGGAGGCTAGAAATTATGGAAAAATCTCCTAAGACTCCAAAAAGGAAGGCTCAAGAAGATGAGAAGGAGAGAGTTCTCATAGGGAGAGAGACTTTCGGTGAGGGATTCAAATATGTTTGAAATGAATCTCACAAATTCCAAAAGTACAAATTACACGACGACACAAGGTTAAATAGGTTTTAGGAAGTGTGCTAGGGAAGCTAGGCTTAACCTAAGGTTTAATTAAACCATGGTATGGTTAATTAAACCTTAAGCGTCAAAATTTGAATGTTTAAATTATAATTTTAGTGCCAAACCGTCACCCCTCCTTGTGCTACTTCCATTTGAATGTCATTTAGCATTCATTTGAGATTAAATTTCAGACACCCCATGTGCATGGAAGCACATGGCTGAAATAATCTCTAAATGCAATGTTAATGACATTTAAATTGAGATACACATGAAACTTCTCTTAAACCTAAATTCAAATTACATGGAAATGAAATTCCTAATCTACTTGGCCAAAATACAAGACCCAAAACAAAATACAAGCCCATTGGGCTAACCCTAATCTACATGGGCTTTTAGAGAATAGCCCAACTAAAAAGAACTATGGGCTTTTCTTTATTATTGGCCCATTCTTCATACATCCTCTTGGCCATGGCCCTAGTAGTTGGGCCTTTGGCCCATGAGCCTCCATCAGAATGTGAATATTGTGGTCATATGATAAATGATTAATGTTTATGAGTCTTGCATTGAGTCTTGTTGTGTGACATGCATCATATGCCTAAAGGTGTTTTTATGTCAAAGTATTGGTATAGAATACACAGTCAGGGAAGGTCCTTCTTATAACCTTATGGATTCATGACCATAGGGACTGTGGAGTTTGGGAGCCCTAGTCATACCCATTGTATGCATGGGGTGTAACTTGCACAACATTATATTGTCTTGACCTACCTAGGTATATATTCCACTTAGTGAAAGTGTTAGGTGTCTTTCAAAGACTACTTTTAGGACCCAATATGGGCACTAAGTATTTGGTTATGTCTTTTGGTGTGACTAATGCGCCTGAAATTTTCATGGACTACATGAATTGGATTTCTCATCCCTACCTAAATAGAGAGGAACATGTTAAGCATTCGAGTGTTGTGTTACAAACCCTTAAGGACAAACAGCTCTATGCTAATTTGTCCAAATGTGAATTATTGTTAGAGCATATAAGTTTTCTAGGAAATGACATATCTAATGAAGGTATAGTAGCAGATCCAACCTATAAGGAATTTCTCTAGATTATCATTGCTTTTAACAAAGTTGACTAGGATGAACCAAGCTTTTGTGTGGGATGCTGAGTGTGAAGAGAATTTCCAAGAGCTTAAGAGAAGGTTAACTAGTGCACCTATCTTAGTGTTACCTGACACTAATGAAACCTTTGTAGCATACTGTGATGCCTCTAAGATGGATTTAGGAGGTGTGCTTATGTAGAGGGGTAAAGTAATAGCCTATGCATCTAGAAAATTGAAAGACCATGAGAAGAACTACCTACCCAAGCATAAAGTTAGGTATATATAGTTGTATTTGTGTTCAAGAAAATTATGGAGACATTATTTGTATAGTTCGAGGTTTGAGATTTTTAGTGACCATAAGAGTCTTTGATGAAAAGGAGTTAAACATGAGACAAAAGAGATGGTTAATTATAATTTGTTGATGATTAATTATAAATTAACATGAAAACTCCTTGAAAATTGAGAGATAATGATTTTTAATTAAAGTAAAAAAAATGTCTTTATTCAACATAAACATTTATCGATTTTCAAATACGGATAATTGAGTAACCAAAACTATAGCAAATTTAAAATTATTAAATAATAATTACCTTCATCCATTTTTGAGAAATCCATAATGATTGATGATTCTTGTTGTTTTCTTGCTCTACGGCGCCATTGTAGAAACATGGATTCTGTTCCCATTTTCATATCGGTTGTCGCACTATTAGTCACTACAAGAAAACGGTGAATAAGCGGCAGAAAATAAGCGTTGGTTAATAGCTGACACAAATAGTGTCAAAAAAGTCGACGCTATTTTAAGATGTAGCGTTGGCTTTTCTGACGCTAAACTTAAAATAAATTTAAATTAAATATTTTAAGTTTAGGGTTGGAAAAGCCGACGCTATTCCGACGCTATTCTTTAAATATAGCGTCGGCTTTTCTGACACTAATTTAATTTAAATTTAAATTAAATTAGTGTCGAAAAAGCCAACGTTTTAGTGTCGAAAAAGCCGACGCTACATCTTAAAATAGCGTAAGCTTTTCTAATAGTATACGTGCTTTGAGAGAGATAAAGATAATTTTTTCAATGTTATATACGCATAATCTGTTATAGTACACTTTGTTATCAAGTTCACTTAAGACCTCAAGGTTCACAGATCGAGTCCAAGGAATGTTAAAAGTACGAACGAATAAATGATAAGCTGGAAAAATAAGATAAAGAAAAAAATAAAATAAATTTTGTGTCAACATAGTGTCGGTTTAACCGACAATAAAAAATTAAAATAAATAAATTTATTAGTAACGGCTTAGCCGACACAAAAAAAATTGTGTCGACTATTTAACGTCAGCCAAAAACCGACGAATAACCAACAATATTACGTCGGTTTTTATGATTTAGAGTCGGCTTTTGGCTGACTTTAAATTGAAACATTCTTGTAGTGACATTTAACTGTTAAAAATAATGGTAGTAGTTAAAAAAAAATTAGTGAAAAGACAAAAAAAGGTAGTTAAATAAATTAGTTATGGTAAAAAGTGTGAAGACTAAAATAAAATATATCTTCTTTATTAATATTATAAATAAACAAACCTATAAATAACTAAAGGAGAACAATTGTCAAACATACCATAAAAGAAATAATGCCCAGTACAAAGCTAGAGACGCATAAGAACCCATATTTTGGATAAATGGGAAAATTAATTTTATTTTTTGTATCTACAGAAAAAGAAATCGTTTTAATAAGGAAACTATATATGGTACATATGGGAGAAAATAGAGACTTTGTTATAACCATACGGTTAACTTAGTCATCATTAAAATACACGTCAGAAGTCCTCATAAACTAAACAAAATCTAAATACGTTTAAGTGAATATAAAAAGTTATTGACTAAAAATTAGCGATACCTATATTATTATGTTAAGTCCAAAAACCCTTGTGTTTTATTTATGATAAATCTACGAAACAAGAAAATCATAAGGGGCGGCTTCTATGTTAAAGTCTACATACTATTGAGTTTTCTTAAGTGTATTCATAAAGACAAGTTCAGAAAACAACAACAATTGACATAAACTCAGACAAATATGGCATACTTAGAAAGTTGAACGTAATAAAGGTACTCCGGTAGATGTTTTATTTAAATTAAGAAGGGCTTTTCTAAAAATATGAATATATAGTATGTGTATATTAGGTTATTTATATTTTATTAAATATAGATAAAAATGAAATAGATGTTGACCTAACCCAAGGGTTGTGGCTTGGTTAAGGAGAATTATTAGAAGGTTAAGTTATTTGATTGGTTTTTACACTTGAATTATTTATGTTCAAGAAAATTATGGAGACATTACTTGTATGGTTCGAGGTTTGAGATTTTTAGTGACCATAAGAGTCTTTGATCAAAAGGAGTTAAACATGAGACAAACACTACAAGAAAACATTGAAATAGCTATGGAAAATAAGTATCAACTAATAGCAACGCAAATATTGTCGAAAAAACCGACGTTATTCTAAGATGTAGTGTCAAATTTTTCAACACTAAATTTAAATTGAGTTTAGTGTTGGAAAAATCGACACTATTCTTTAAATATATTGTCTTTTATGACACTAAATTTAAATTAGTGTAAAAAAAGTCAACGCTATATGTAAAGAATAATGTCAATTTTTCCGACACTAACTTAAATTAAGTTTAATGTCGGAAAAGTCGACACTATTTCTTCAGATATAGCGTCGGCTTTTCCAACACTAATTTAAATTAAGTTAGTGTTAGAAAAGCTGACGCTATATTTAAAGAATAGCGTTGGCTTTTCTGACACTAAACTCAATTTAAATTTAGCGTCGGAAAAGCTGATACTTTATCTAAAGAATAATACCGACTTTTTTGAAGTTATAGATGTTTTAAGAGAGATAAATATAATTTTTTCAATCTTATATACGCATAATATGTTGTGGTGCATTTAGTTATTGATGGAGGACCATCCATGGTACTTCATGTGAAACCCATCACATGGTCCAATGCTATGACTAATTTTGAGTAGTGTAGGATTTATTTGGTTTATTCCAATTTTACCCTTGTATTTTGGGGTATTTTAGTCATAGGATTTATTTTCTTTGTATTTCCTATTTTACCCTTGTATTATGGGGTGCTTTAGATGATTAGGGTTTTTATTTTGGGCTAGGGTATTCCATTAGGAGGTGACGCCTATTTTGGTGGTTTTTGGATCTATTTTTGGTGTTAGAAAGGCTTAGGCCCAAGTGGAGGGCAAAGGTTGCATGGACTTATCATGCACCTAGTTGTAGCCAATCTAACCCCTTAGATTCCATCCTTGGCCACCAAGTAGCATCTAGGGTTCATTTGGCATTGCATTTGGAGTGCATTTGCCTTGTGAATTTCGGCCATGCATTGCTCCAAATGCAACCCTAGATGCCTCCCCTCCTATAAATACCCAACACCCCACCACTTGTAAATACTTTGGATTATATGAATTTGAGAGAGCATTTTTGCCTCAAATCCTTTCCTTAGTCCCTAGGTTAGTTCGGCTAGCCTCCTCCTATCTCCACCCTTGGAGAGTAGGAAACCTAGAGTGGCCTCCACCTACCTTGGAGTGAGCCAACCTAAATCACCAAACACCATCACCTAAAAAGCTTCCGCCCAAACACCATCTTCACGCCTAACTTCCACCTTTGTCACCACAAACCTTCCTTTTGTCTTCCTTGTTGAACCTAGATCAAGGGCAAGGCTCCCTCTCCTTCATCTCTACATCATTTCATGGAGAAGGAACCCATCAAGTGGTATCAAGAGCCAAGGTTCTACAAGGGTAACATCTAATCCTTTTGAGTCTCTTTGAGTCTTTTTGAGTCTTTTTGCTTTCGGTCACTTCCCTACTCCTTGCTTTCTTTGTGTGGCCGAATAGCTTTAGGGTTCACACCTTGTTCTTTGTGAGCCTTCCATGCAATTTTTAGGTTTCCATGTTTTAGGGTTGCCATGCTTTTCATTTTCTTGAGTCTCATATGAACATGAAGAACATGCTTTTTAATTTTTGAATCCACCTAAAGTTTTGTCATTTTTGTTTCCTATATTTTGTCTACATAAATTCCATGTATGTGCCAAACACTTTGCATGAAACAAATCAACAAAATATGCCATTTTGCATTACATAGTGGGCGTGCCATACATGAACCATCTAGGAGTCATTCATGCATGCTATTTAGTTCTAGCATGTTCTATGTGATTTTTGTCATCCATGTGTAAATGCCTTCTTGCACATGCATTGCCGCCCCACTTCCTTGCATTTCTCACTTGATTTAGTCTATTGTATGCCTAATGAAACCCTAAAAGAATCTAAGAGGTGTGCTGAATTTTTTGTGCAAAACTACTTGTCCAAAATAGTACAAAACCAATTCCACTAAAAAGATTCCCTTTGGACCTCTAAATTCATGCCACTTGTCATCACCTCCTCTCCTAAAAGTTTAACCTAATTTTTTGACCATTGTAGACCCCTAAAATTGTCCGGGTCGGAAATAAAACTCGAAGACCCTCAAAGATCGAAGGAAAGTCAGCCAGAAGGACTCCTAGAAGACCATAGGATGGCTATCTGTAGGTTTAGAGGTCTTAGAGTAGCTTAAAATAAGGAAGTGGAGGGAGTGAAGCCCAATACGGCCGTACTAAACTTAATACGGCTGTATTGAAGCTTCAATACGGCCGCAGTGAACTCAATACGGCGTATTGAAGTTTCTGAAACTTCAATACGGCCGTACTGAAATCAATACGGCCGTATTGAAGCTTCAATACAGCCGTAGTGAACTCAATACGGCCGTATTGAAATTTCTGAATTTCAATACCCCCGTATTGAACTCAATACGGCCGTATTGAAGTTCAAAAATTTCAATACGGCCGTATTGGCTCCAGGGCCCGTATTGGGCCTATTCCCTATAAATATGACGTCAATTGGACGTCATTCCACACTTTTCGAGATAGTTTTAACCCTCTCCTTGAGTATTCTGGGGTTTTTGAGCAGTGTTCTGCCCTAGAAATCACTCAGAGAGTTGGTCCGACGAAGTTCTTGAGCCCCGAGCCATTTTGCTTGAGGATCGAACCTAGTCGAAGGGAAATCCACCGGATTTCCATAGTTAAAAGTTTTTAGGAAGGAGCGAGCGAGCTTGTAGAGCGAGGGAACGCCAAAAAGCTTCCCAGTTTTACTCAATATATAAAAGCACGCTTCAAGAGGTTTCTTCTTAAATCCTTCCTTTTACTGCTTTCTGTGTGCATATTTAAACTGTCATCATGTAGATAGTTAATTTATAATCGCTTATAATAAATAGGGGTAATTTAGTAATTTTACGCTATTATTTTAGAAATAATCTGTCATAGGGAACCCGAAAGGGGCGCTGTGGGGTGCTAACACCTTCCCCACGCGTAACCGACTCCCTTACCCGACTCTGGTTGTAATGGCCAAAGTTGATTTATAAAATCAATTGCCTTATCCCTTTTTCCAATGTTTTGAGTAAAACATTGGTGGCGACTCCACGAACCCTCCTTTTGCGAAAACCACTAATCCATGGAGGGTCCCGCTTGGGATTAATATGGATTGGTGAGACTTTTAATAAATAAATTGGATAAGATCGACAAGGTCTCAGTTTGAGAACAAGTCGTTCTAATAATCCAATACATTTTCAAAACTAAAATAAAAGCGAGCTCGACCGTCTTCGCGACCGCCGAGGCCCGTTTGGGCCGGGTGGCGACAGATGGCGACTCCACTGGGGAAGCTTCGAGAGTCAGTCCCATTTAGTGACAGATTATTTTCAACAAATAATAGTTAAAATTACTTTATTACCCCTTGTTTGTATGATAACATGTTTATCTATGTGGCTTTTAAATAACTGTTGTATTTTTAAAATTTACGCAATTGTTTGAAATAAAAACTGCACACAAACCTTTGCACACAACAGTTCCCTCTATACCCGGGGGCATGAGTGATTAACCATAGGGAGTGGATGTTAGTACGGCCGGTTGTCGAATGGGTCTATAGGTGCCCGTAGACCGTTGTCGGAAAACATCACTCAAGGTGATAACCATGAACTTGAGTCCGACGGTGCGTTGGAGCTTTCCATCGACCTACGATGAGAGGAATTGGGTCCCTATAATGGGGGCACCTTGGGGGCCTCAGACCGGTGAGAACAGTTAGATCCACCTTGAATATGCACTTTTCTGCAGGATACCCCTACCTCGTGATTCGCTCGTGACTGTTCGTGGATGAGTGAATTGTTTGTGCATTGTTTATGTGAAATTGTTTGAGCATACATTGCATTTCTTTAAACATACAACATTCCTATTCTTTTAAAATAAAAAAATAATAAATAGGAATAAGAATCTTCCATTGCATGGTGTTAACATCTACCTTCATCACATTCATATAGGTAGTTTCCCTTTTCACCCAAAAAATAATAATAATAATAATAATAATAAAAAATACCCAAAAAAAAGGAAAAAAGGGGTTATTTATCCAAACCAAGCAATATCATGCATCATCTTAGGAACATCCTAAAAACATGATAATGCTTAGTTGAATAAACACTATGCATGCATATTCAACCTCATCATCTCATATCATGCATATAGATCATGGAGAGATCTAGGAGTCATTCATACATCTCTCCTAGTAATCCATTAATAAACATTAATAAAAAGAAAGAAATAATCGATGCGTATATTCAAAGAATGGATCACACGCCGTTCGTTATCAAGTGTAAGCCAACAACCGCGCCAAGCGAGCACACGTCAACTCCGTTGTTGGTAATCAAGACGAATAAAGGGGAAGGTCCGACACCATTAAGGATCACAGTTCCAAGGCCTTTCCCTTACAAATCAAATAAGGCTGTGCCGTGGATATACGACATCCACTCTTCTGCCGACAGCGATATCTCCAACATCGCTGGACTTGGGGGCATGACTAGGAGTGGTAGGATCTACACTCCCGATGATCTTCATAACAAAGCCCCCAAGAATAAAGAAAAAGAAGAAAAGAAAACCGAGGAAAAAGAATCCGAGGAGGAGACTGACAAGCTGTTAAAATTTATCCGACAGAGCGAGTACTCCATCGTGGATCAACTTCATAGGACGCCAGCAAAGATTACGCTGTTGTCGTTGATCCTATGCTCCGAACCGCATCGGCAAGCTCTGTTGAAAGTCTTGAACGAGGCATACGTGTCGCACACTATCTCCCAAGACGAGTTTGAGGGGATTGTTAGTCACATCAAGGCTAATGATCACCTCACCTTCATCGATGAAGAAATCCCCGCCGAGGGATCAAACCACAACAAGCCCTTGCACATCTCTATAAAGTGCAAGGAGTATCACATCGCTAAAGTCTTGGTAGATAATGGATCTTCCTTGAACGTAATGCCAAAAAGAGCGCTCGAGCAAGTAGCAATCAAGGGAATCCAAATGCGCCCGAGCAACATGATCGTTCGAGCCTTCGATGGATCTAAAAGAGAAGTGGTGGGAGAGATCAATCTTCCAATCCAAATTGGACCCACTATCTTCAACGTCGAATTTCAAGTGATGGACATCACTCCCGCATACAGCTGTCTCCTCGGCCGACCTTGGATTCATGATGCGAAAGCTGTTCCTTCTACGCTCCACCAGAAAGTCAAGTTCATAATGGGTGACAAGCTGGTGACCGTGCAAGCTGAAGATGACATACTCATCAGCAAGCCATCCACCATACCTTATGTGGATACAGCGGAGGAAGCTCTAGAAACCGCCTTCCAAGCATTGGAGATTGCCAATGTTGAAACGTTTCCCCGAGAAATGAAGAAGATAGCTCATATGCTCACAAAGAACGGATACTTGCCAAGACAAGAATTAGGCAAGGACTCCCAAGGAATCCCGGAGCTACCCATTATCAAGGACAATCCGGGGAAACAAGGGTTAAGATACAACCCTAACAAAGATCAAAGGACGAAGAGGAACCAAGATCCTTCTCGACGTTCTTTAAGCCAGATCTTTAGGAAGGCCGGTTCACAAGCGTCAAGGCCGGTCGTCGTCGTCAAAATGTTTTTCTCCTTCCGATAGGGATGTATAGACTCAGTGACTATTAGAGATCACTCCTCGGGGACAGCCCGACCCCCGAGCCTCGATAGGGCACATGTTTCCATTATGATTATAATAAAATCATTCTTCATTAATTCTTTATTGCTTCTTTTCTCGCTTGCAATAAAATTCTAGACCACATTATTTTAACCCTGTTTGAATAAACATGAATGAGGTTAAAATCATCTTAATAATAATAAACCCACATCATTTTTATGTGGAAGTGTGTGTGTCAACTTGGAGCACCTTTTCTTGGCCTCAATAAGTGCCATCATGGATAAAGAAATCCTAAAGAGCAAAAGACCCGCTAGGAATCCCACAAAAGGGTGACCTAGGCAAAAGTTAGGGTTACAAAATAAGAGCAAAAGACCCGCTAGGAATCCCACAAAAGGGTGACCTAGGCAAAAGTTAGGGTTACAAAATAAGAGCAAAAGACCCGCTAGGAATCCCACAAAAGGGTGACCTAGGCAAAAATTAGGGTTACAAAATAATGAATAAAAACAAAAGCCCGCTAAGACACCACAAATGGGTGTTTTAGGCAAAAGTAAGAGCCATCAAAAAAGGAAAAAACAGAATAAATCCATGATGGTACCATCAATTGAATTCAACAAAGGGGCTCAAGAAAAGCTATCCAAGTTGTCAAAGCACAATCATTAATAACAAAGATGTGCTTAACCTCATAAGTGTTTAATCGAACAAGCCTAAACATATAAGCCTACCATGGCCAGCCATTCTTACAAAAACCATTTTTCAAAAATAAAATAATCCCCTCTAAAACACAAACCTTTGAAAATATATCCTTTCCTTCTTTTCTCTCTTGTCCCAAACGATTTTTGAATAATCTTGTGGAAACATGGAGATATAGTGGTCAATAGGAGGGTTGACACATCTTCTAAAGAAAGGGAAGAATCATTTGGTTGATGACACCAAAATCAAATACGCATCATTCCTCGGTAACAGAAATCGGCAGAGCACAGTCCGTCTGGAGGAATGGCAAAAATCCAAACAGAAAAACGCATCGGTTAATTCTTTTGAAAAATGAATCAAATAGAATTAGGTGCATCATATACCGCATACATGCATACAGATGATAGGTGTACTGGAAGATCACTTATTCTCTGTTTATTGAAAAAACAAAAAATATATAAACTTCAGAAAAAACAATGCGCCTGTACCATGTTCAGTACACCCGTACTAAAATTGGGGTTATGAACAAATTTTTAACTCAAACATGGGCGTACTGAAATGGATGCGGCCGTATTGGCCATAAAGAAATTTTCAAAGACCTCGTCATGAGGCAATTGCATAAAATAGAAAAAATAGAAAAAATTGCTTGTGTATGACAGCAGCAAACAAAATGCAAAGGTTCAGAAAATCAACAGCGTCATACAGAATAACTGAGCCTGGAGAGGCTTGCCGAAAGAATACTCTCAGAATAACTGAGCCTGGAGAGGCTTGCCGAAAGAATACTCTCAGAATAACTGAGCCTGGAGAGGCTTGCCGAAAGAATACTCTCAAAATAACTGAGCCTGGAGAGGCTCGCCGAAATAATACTCTCTCAAAATAATTGAGCCTGGAGAGGCTCGCCGAAATAATACTCTCTCATAATAACTGAGACATTTCTGTACAGAAAAAGCCGAAAAACAACAGAAAAGGCAAAAATACAGAAAAAGCCAAAAAATGACAAAAAAGGCAAAAATACAGAAAAAGCCAAAAAAATGACAAAAAGGGCAAACATACAGAAAAAGTCAAAAGTCAACAAAAAAGACAAAGATTTCACATCTTTCAGAATAACTGAGCCTGGAGAGGCTCGCCGAAATAATACTCTCAGAATAATTGAGCCTGGAGAGGCTTGCTGAAATAATACTTCCTCAGAATAACTAAAGCCTGGAGAGGCTTGCAGAAATAATACTCCCCCAACTGTACAGAGTAAATGAGCCTGGAGAGGCTCGCAAAAATAATACTCCCCAGAGAAACCTCAACTCAAGCTCACGGAACAAATCCCCAGCAAGAGCTATCAAAGCAAAATCGTCAAAATCCCCAATGGAAGTACAATCTCCCAAGCAGAACATCCAAGTCAAAGGACTTAAACTTCCTCAGTGAAGATAGCTCTCCAGCTCAAGTGTTGAGTGAGGCTAAGCCTGCAAAGGCTTCCTAAATAATACTCTGGGATACATAAGATCCCTCATTCCCCAATCGCCTACTCAAGAGGCACTCCTTCAAAAAGAGAAAAATCAAAAATATCAATAAGTATTCCCCAAGCGGAATCTGGCACTCAGCCGAACACTGAACTTCAAATCCCCAGTCGCCTACACAAGAGGCATTCCTTCAAAAAGAAAAACAAAAAAAAGAAATCAATAACAATTCCCCAAGCGGAATTCGGCATTCAGCAAACATCAAGATAATTCGCCTACTCAGAGGCACTCTTTCAAAAAAGAAAAAAATCGAAAAGATCAATAATCATTCCCCAAGCGGAATCCGGCTTTTCAGCCAATCACCGAACGTCAAGATAATCTGCCTAACAGAAGAGGCCAATCAAAAACACTACGACGAAATCCCCCAGTGGATAACAGCCTACACAGAGGCAACAAAATCCAAAAACCAAAAAGAGTCACCCGAATAAGGATAACCGGGATACTCCACCAACGTCCAAAGGACGTCAGCCAATCATAAGGCACTGCTCATCTCAGAAAGAGCATCTTCGTGTCTACACCCCAAGGAAACAGAAATTCCTCAATGGGCGCCAACTACTCAATGGAAAGTTGGGACACAAGAACCTATGAGTAACTGCACATCCCCTAGACGGATCCCTGCGTTATCCAGCCCTCAGTGGCACAAAAATCAAAAATAATCGTCGAAGCAGCATCGTGGACTGTGGAGACAAAATCAACATCCAGAATCCCCAGCGGATAACAGCCTACACAGAGGCAGTAAAAATCAGAAAACCAAAAGAGACACCCGAACAAGGATAACCGGGATACTCCACCAACGTCGAAAGGACGTCAGCCAATCATAAGGCATCGCTCACATCAGAAGGAGCATCTTTGTGTCTGCACCCCAAAGGAATCAGAAATTCCCCAGTGGGCACCAACTACGCAATGGAAAGTTGGGACACAAGAACCTATGAGTAACTGCACATCCCCTAGACGGATCCCTGCGTTATCCAGCCCTCAGTGGCACAAAAATCAAAAAACAACCGTCGAAGCAGCATCGTGGACTGTGGAGACAAAATCATCACAAATCCCTGGAAAGGAGATATTCACGCTACCCCGTCGTCACAAACACGGAGGTATGCAGCTTCCGGCTCGAACAATGAGCGAAGCTATCTCTGGAAAGGAGGTACTCACTGCTCACCGTCGTCACAAAGGTACTTAGCTTCCGGCTCGAACAAAGAGTGAAGCTAAGCCTGGAGAGGCGGGTACTCACAGCTTCCAGCTTGGGCAGCAAGCAAAGCAAAGCCTGGAGAGGCGAAACTCACACTGCTCACCGTCGTCACAAAGGTACTTAGCTTCCGGCTCGAACAAAGAGTGAAGCTAAGCCTGGAGAGGCGGTACTCACAGCTTCCAGCTTGGGCAGCAAGCAAAGCAAAGCCTGGAGAGGCGAAACTCACACTGCTCACCGTCGTCATAAAGGTGCTTAGTTTCCGGCTCGAACAAAGAGCGAGACTAAGCCTCGAGAGGCGAAACTCACACTGCTACCGTTGTCACAAGGGTACTTAGCTTCCGGCTCGAACAAAGAGTGAAGCTAAGCCTGGAGAGGCGGTACTCACAGCTTCCAGCTTGGGCAGCAAGCAAAGCAAAACCTGGAGAGGCTACTCGACAATTTTCCACCGGAAGACGCTACAAGTCAGAAGGTCGGCGCATCACCTGGACAATTGGGTCAACTCCTTTACTTGTCAGCCGGTACACCAAAAGGCCGTCCGACTAAGTAAAGGGGGGGCAGCTGTAGACCCCTAAAATTGTCCGGGTCGGAAATAAAACTCGAAGACCCTCAAAGATCGAAGGAAAGTCAGCCAGAAGGACTCCTAGAAGACCATAGGATGGCTATCTGTAGGTTTAGAGGTCTTAGAGTAGCTTAAAATAAGGAAGTGGAGGGAGTGAAGCCCAATACGGCCGTACTAAACTTAATACGGCCGTATTGAAGCTTCAATACGGCCGCAGTGAACTCAATACGGCGTATTGAAGTTTCTGAAACTTCAATACGGCCGTACTGAAATCAATACGGCCGTATTGAAGCTTCAATACAGCCGTAGTGAACTCAATACGGCCGTATTGAAATTTCTGAATTTCAATACCCCCGTATTGAACTCAATACGGCCGTATTGAAGTTCAAAAATTTCAATACGGCCGTATTGGCTCCAGGGCCCGTATTGGGCCTATTCCCTATAAATATGACGTCAATTGGACGTCATTCCACACTTTTCGAGATAGTTTTAACCCTCTCCTTGAGTATTCTGGGGTTTTTGAGCAGTGTTCTGCCCTAGAAATCACTCAGAGAGTTGGTCCGACGAAGTTCTTGAGCCCCGAGCCATTTTGCTTGAGGATCGAACCTAGTCGAAGGGAAATCCACCGGATTTCCATAGTTAAAAGTTTTTAGGAAGGAGCGAGCGAGCTTGTAGAGCGAGGGAACGCCAAAAAGCTTCCCAGTTTTACTCAATATATAAAAGCACGCTTCAAGAGGTTTCTTCTTAAATCCTTCCTTTTACTGCTTTCTGTGTGCATATTTAAACTGTCATCATGTAGATAGTTAATTTATAATCGCTTATAATAAATAGGGGTAATTTAGTAATTTTACGCTATTATTTTAGAAATAATCTGTCATAGGGAACCCGAAAGGGGCGCTGTGGGGTGCTAACACCTTCCCCACGCGTAACCGACTCCCTTACCCGACTCTGGTTGTAATGGCCAAAGTTGATTTATAAAATCAATTGCCTTATCCCTTTTTCCAATGTTTTGAGTAAAACATTGGTGGCGACTCCACGAACCCTCCTTTTGCGAAAACCACTAATCCATGGAGGGTCCCGCTTGGGATTAATATGGATTGGTGAGACTTTTAATAAATAAATTGGATAAGATCGACAAGGTCTCAGTTTGAGAACAAGTCGTTCTAATAATCCAATACATTTTCAAAACTAAAATAAAAGCGAGCTCGACCGTCTTCGCGACCGCCGAGGCCCGTTTGGGCCGGTGGCGACAACCATCCACAAGTGCAAAACCTAAGCAACAATTGGGCTTAATTTAACAAAAAAAATTCGGACCCAAGACTTATAAAAGAAAAATTTCCGTGAGCAACAAAGAACAACATCAAAGAACAAAAAAAAAAATTTGGACCAAAAAGGACTTGTTGCTAGACTTGTGGACTTGGACAATTACCTATGCATTTGGGAGTTGGACTTATGACATTTTGACCTTAATTTGGGACCTTACCTTTGGCTGGACCGAAACATATAAAGGACTTAATCAAGTGAGCTTAAACACTTATTCATTCTAGTGCTTTTCTAGGATTATTCTCTTTGTGTGCTTCCTTTCTTTGATTGAGTCTTAATTTTTTTGCTTGTCTTTCTTGGCCTCTTTTGTTTTGTCTTCATCAAATTCTCTTTGAGTTTAGCCTTTCTTAATTGTGCTTTTCAGTTTTTATTTCTTGGACTCTTGCTTTGGGTTGGTTTTAATTTCATTGTAGGTCAAAACCCACTCTAGTCATTTTTCACACCTTTGGTGGATTTGAGTGGAGGGGTGAACCGAATCCAAGCCTAGCCTTTGGAGGGATTTACACCACATAAAGGAGTGAACAAACACTTGGAGAGGACTAACAAGTTTGCTCATTGTGAAGGAACCCAAGTGGAGGAGTTTGAAGACTTAAATCCTTGTTTTTGTCTAATTTTTGCTTAATTTTCTCTCTCGGCCTCTTTGTTGTTTTTGGCCTTAGTCTCATTATTTGGTTTGTAATTTGGCCATTTTTAAACCTCTTCAACTTGGTTTTAGTTCGTGTAGTTGAAGGTGATTTGAAAACCTTCACCTAGGACCTCGACTAGAACATATTTTAAGTGCTTTCCTTTTGCCTGTTTTAAAGCTTTTAGTAGTATAATTGCTTAGGACTTTATCTTTGTGCAATTACGTTTAGAAGGCTTGTTTTGCCTACTAGGGGTAACGTGCACACACTCACCTTTAATTGTGCCAATTCGTTTTTGTAAGAAAAAGTAGAAAAGGCTTAGTGATTTTTACTTGATAGGGCTTGGTTATTAAGTGATTCATTGTAGTCCACCTCCCCTTGAAAGTTCACTTTGTGCACTTAGGCCTTTCCTACCTATCTTGCACCTTGAAAACCTTTAATTTGTGAAAACCTTTTATCACTCACTCTTTGTGAAAACCATTTTCAATCCCTTTTTGAAAACAATTTGTGAAAACCTTTTTCTTGATCAAAGATGAGTGATCATTCTAGTGTCCATGGTCATAATTCTCGTAGCACTAGGTCTAGTGTTAGGGATGAACTTAGGGAATTGAAAGAGTACCTAAGAAAAAAAGAAGAGGAAAATATAAAAAGAGAAGAAGAATTAAGAAGAAAAGAAAAAGAGTTGGAAAAGAATAATGATGAAATAAAAAGATTGCTAGAAAGATTAGTTGTGGGAGGAGAGGCTAGTGGTTCAAGACCAAAAGTCACTTCTCCTCAACCTTCAAGAGGCAAGGGGCATATGTATTCAAGTGTTCATGAGGAGGAAGGGCATCATACCCAACCTCTAAGTGATATCTTCCATAGTAGTCATCACAATAATGATTACTATCAAAGACCCCCAAGGCATCATAGAAATAGGGAGTCTTCCAATAGGGAACCCAACATCAATCTTCCCTCATTTCATGGCAAAGATAATGTTGAAACTTATCTAGATTGGGAAATGAAAGTGGAGCAACTTTTCTCTTGCCATGGAATAAGTGAGGATAGAAAGGTTTCTTTAGCAACCCTTAGCTTCCAAGGGCATGCTATGTATTGGTGGACCTCCTTAGAAAAAGAAAAAAGAATAAACCATGAGCCTCCAATTCAATATTGGAATGAGCTCTGTAGTGCCTTAAGAAGGAGGCATATTCCTCCATACTATGACCGAGAGCTTATGGATAAGCTTCAAAGATTAAAACAAGGGTCCTCTAG
The DNA here is from genome assembly GCF_000230855.2 of Cajanus cajan. Lineage (NCBI taxonomy): Eukaryota > Viridiplantae > Streptophyta > Magnoliopsida > Fabales > Fabaceae > Cajanus > Cajanus cajan. The sequence goes on along the minus strand of NC_138526.1, from coordinate 9,837,011 downwards.
TGTAGAAGAATATAGGCAATCTATGGAGTTACTCATGATGAGGGCTGGGATAAGGGAAGAAGAGAGGACCACCATCTCTAGATTTCAAAGTGGTCTTAATCTTGAGATAAGAGACAAAGTTGAACTTCTACCTTATAGGGATTTGAATGAACTTGTTCAACTTTGCTCAAGAGTGGAGCATCAACTTACAAGAAAACCTTTTCGAAAAGACTCCACTCCCTCTTATTCCAAGAGTTTTAAGAAGGAGGGCCACTCTTCCCTACCTTATCCCAAAGAAGAAAAAGAAAAAGAAAATTCATCTTTTAAAGCACCTTCCAAAGAGTCTAAGTCAAGTGAAATCAAGTGCTTTAAGTGTCTTGGAAGAGGACATATTGCTTCTCAATGTCCTACAAAGAAAACCATGGTTTTAAAAGCCCAAGATCACTATAGTAGCCTTGATGAAGCTACTTCATCTTCCTCTAGTGAAGAAGAAGCCATAGACTCCGAGGAAGAAATTTTACCTTGTGAAGGAGACTTATTGTTGGTTAGAAGGCTCCTTAACAATCAATCTAGTGAAATTGACCAATCACAACGAGAGAACTTGTTTCAAACAAAATGTAAGGTCTTAGAAAGTACTTGTTCTCTCATTGTCGATAGTGGGTCTACTTCTAATTGTTGTAGTACTAGATTGGTTGATAAGCTAGCCTTAACTACAAAACCTCATCCTAAACCTTACAAAATGCAATGGATCAATGAGGAAAGAGGTGTTGTAGTCAACCAACAAGCAAGCATACCAATCTCTATTGGCAACTATAAAGAAAATGTTTTGTGTGACATAGTGCCATTAGAGGTTAGTCATGTCTTACTTGGGAGGCCATGGCAATTTGACAAGCACATAATCCATGATGGCCTCACCAATAAAATAAGTTTCCAACACTTAGGTAAGAAGTTTGTGTGGTGTCCTCTATCACCCTCTCAAGTGAATGAGGACCAACTCAAACTAAAGGCTAAGAAAGATGATGAAGAGAAAAGCAAAAACAAAAACAAAAAGAAAAGAAAAGAAAAAAAGAATTTTTCCTTTGAAGAAAAAGGGCTAGGTTCAAGTGAACCTTAACCCTTGTGCCATCCTCTTTTCTTTGGTGCCAAAGAAAGATGGCAATGGAGGATGAGCACCTTTTTAAAAGCCATCATTGAATAAAAGGCACCCAATCCTAAGTAAGATGATTTGGTGAATGAATTGCATGGGTCAATAAATTTTAAATGGTGATGCCTCTTTGGCTCTTCCCTTTTGCCCTAAGCACCTTCATTCAACAAATTATGTACTTAAGGATTGCATAGTTAAGTTTTAATATTTTACTCCCCTAATTGTGGTTTCACTTCTTTTGAAGGATCAATGGAATGGAAGAACTTGAAGATTTGTGGTCAAATCCTTCTCAAGAAGGAGGGTATGATGGAGGACCATCCATGGTACTTCATGTGAAACCCATCACATGGTCCAATGCTATGACTAATTTTGAGTAGTGTAGGATTTATTTGGTTTATTCCAATTTTACCCTTGTATTTTGGGGTATTTTAGTCATAGGATTTATTTTCTTTGTATTTCCTATTTTACCCTTGTATTATGGGGTGCTTTAGATGATTAGGGTTTTTATTTTGGGCTAGGGTATTCCATTAGGAGGTGACGCCTATTTTGGTGGTTTTTGGATCTATTTTTGGTGTTAGAAAGGCTTAGGCCCAAGTGGAGGGCAAAGGTTGCATGGACTTATCATGCACCTAGTTGTAGCCAATCTAACCCCTTAGATTCCATCCTTGGCCACCAAGTAGCATCTAGGGTTCATTTGGCATTGCATTTGGAGTGCATTTGCCTTGTGAATTTCGGCCATGCATTGCTCCAAATGCAACCCTAGATGCCTCCCCTCCTATAAATACCCAACACCCCACCACTTGTAAATACTTTGGATTATATGAATTTGAGAGAGCATTTTTGCCTCAAATCCTTTCCTTAGTCCCTAGGTTAGTTCGGCTAGCCTCCTCCTATCTCCACCCTTGGAGAGTAGGAAACCTAGAGTGGCCTCCACCTACCTTGGAGTGAGCCAACCTAAATCACCAAACACCATCACCTAAAAAGCTTCCGCCCAAACACCATCTTCACGCCTAACTTCCACCTTTGTCACCACAAACCTTCCTTTTGTCTTCCTTGTTGAACCTAGATCAAGGGCAAGGCTCCCTCTCCTTCATCTCTACATCATTTCATGGAGAAGGAACCCATCAGTTATCAAATTAACTTAACACATAAAGGGTCCAAGATTGAGTCTCAGCCATGCTAAAAAAATATGAATGAATAAAAGCTAGAAAAAGAAGATCAGGAAAAAATAAAGTAAATTTTGTGTCAATGTAATGTCAGCTTAACCGACAATTAAAATATTAAAAAAAATAAAATTATTAAGTTAGTGTCAACATAGTGTCGGTTTAACCAACAATAAAAAATTAAAATAAAAAATTATTACGTTAGTGTCGACTACATTAACACTAAATCGACTAAAAAAATTATTTTTGGCGGCTTTGCTGGCACAAAAAATTTGTGTCAACTTATTTAGAGTCGGCTAAAAACCGACGAATAATTGACAATAAATATTGTATTATGTTAGTTTTTGTCTGAGTTTATGTTAAGCATTCTTGTTGTGAAAAGAGATGGTTAAAATTCCTTAAAGATTAGGATTTTGAGCTTAGATATCACTTAGGCAAACCCAATGTGGTGGGTAATGCTTTAAGTAGGAAAATCTTTGCATGTATCCGCCTTGATAATTAGAGAATTGGACCCCTTAGAATAATTTAGAAACCTTATCTTGATGTGAGTTGACTCCTAAGAGCATTAGGTTGGGAATATTGAAGGTGACTAACAGTTTGGTAGATGAGATTAGGAAAGGTCAGAAGCTAGATCCCTTTTTGTTAGCTCAAGTTGAGATGTTGAACAAAGAGAAGGAGGGAGACTTCAAAGTTGGTATAGGTGGAGTTCTAAGATTCAAGGATAGGTTGTACATGTGCGCCTAGTGTCCATAAACTTAAGAAGATGATCTTAGAAGAAGGACAAAGGAGTAACCCTGGTATCTAAGCAAGAGCCCTAAGATGTTATATTACAACCTTAAGAAAATCTTTTGGTGACCTAACATGTAGAAAGAGGTATAGAAGAGTTTGTGTATGCATGCTTAGTTTTCCAAAAATCTAAGGTAAACATCAAAAAACTTCAAGAAAGTTGCAACCCCTAGATATACCTAAGTGGAAGTGGGATAACATATCCATGGACTTTGTGGTTGTGTTATTATGGAAAAATTGACAAAGTCTGCTTACTTTATTCCAACACTTTGCAGAGGATGATGGTAGAAGGAACTCTAGTCAACTGGGATAAGTTCAAAAGGATTTTCCTGGAGAAGTACTTTTCTTAAGATGTGAAGAATAAGAAGGAAAAAGAGTTCTCAGAGCTGAAATAGGGCAATGAAACAATGGTGGAGTACAACGCCAAGTTTAAGCAATTGGTGCACTTTTGTCCCCACTACAATGGTTCAGACAATGAGTAATCTAAGTGTATAAAGTTTGTTAATGTCTTGCGACCAGAGATCAAGCAGGTTGTGAACTATCAAAAGATTTATCAATTCCCTATACTGGTAAATAGGTGATATATTTATGATGAGGCTGGTAGGGTGAAATTATTTGTTATATTACTTGTTAGAGATATAAATATATTTTTTAATGTATTTTGATTATATATTATTGTTTGATTATTTTAGAAATTTTATAGATAAGAATATTTTTAGATAAGGAAAATAAAGATTTCAAAATTATTTTATTTAAAAAGGTATTATCTTATTTATTTATCTACAAGAGTTTTAATTAATTAATTAATTAATTGGGTTATTTTATATTTATAAGAGTTATTGATAAAGAGAATATTTTCTAGTTTTATTATCATAGATAATTATTTTAAATTCAAGAAAGGAATAATCGACAGGCTATGCACGGGATAGGGTTAGAGTTTTTATATAAATACATTAGCAGGGTTAGGGTTGTCTCACTTTACTTGTTAACATGTGCATCTCGTTATCTAAAGAGGATAGAGAATTAAAGAGTACGAGAGAAAACCTTAAAGATCAAAACTAAGAGTTTAGCATCCATTAAGGTAAGCGAAAGTGAGAACATTGCTTTAAGTGTAGGTTATTTGTTGGATGACAGGATTGATCCCTAATTACTTTGTATGTGTTGAATGTATGAGGGATTAAACTAAAATTCTCTTGTTTGTGATTATAATGTTCTTATATTGTTCCTTTTTTATGGTTATGCTACAATTTTGTTTATGATTGATGAATTTAACTCTAAATATGAATCTATGAATGTTTGTGGGTTCCTATAGGAACCCTAAAGACAAAGTATACTAAATTAGTAAGTAATAATTAATCTTTGTATGAAAGAGTATGTAATTGGTGGTTTAATTGAATATATTTAGACTTTAATTGTGAATTGGTGCAAGAATAAAGAATTTAGAGTTCAAGCTCGCGCTTCAAACAAAGTTTCGAATGGTTTCGGAACTATGCTCTGATAGCATAATCATGCTTATTGTGAAGCATGCTCATGCTTAAGTAAGCACACCCATCTAAATTTTTGCATGGTTGTGCACCATGTTAAAGTTCAAATTGGCTTTTATGTTTTTCAAAAAAATTGTACCCCTATATTTTACCTTTCAAAATCCATTAGAATCACATAAAAAAGGAGGTCTATAACTCAAGTTATGATCAAATTACTGAATGAAGGTCAAACTGTCAAATTTAGGCTAAAATATTGCAATTGTGTAATTTTAAAAAATAGTAGATGAAAGAATTAACTCTTGAGGTCAGCATATAAGTTTTAGGTAACTGTCTTAGCTTTCTAAAAAAAATAATATCAACTTGATAACCTGTATATAACATTAAATATAGTGTTTGGATCACACAAGATCATAGAAGATTAAGTTACAAAAACACAATTTGTGAGTAGTGGTAGTGAATTGTTTTACCCTTTACATGTCTGATCTTATGAATGGATTTACCCTTTAAGTGTTTGATTCTAATTGAGGTATTTTAGCAGTATGACTTAGGATCATGATTTATAATATTAATAGTGATATAAGAATGATTCAATAATGAGTTGAGTAAGTAGGTTAAGATTTGATCTTAAATATCATAACTAATTAATTGAGATATACATGATGTTGATGTGATGTGCTTGTGTGTGTGTGATAATAATGTGGTGTGTTGTGTGTAAACCTTGTGAACTGATTGATTATGACTTATGAATTATATGTAATTGAGGATATTGTGAGGTATTTTTATGGTATGATTACATCACCCTGGATAACTGAATTTTAATATTATGAGATATATCTTATGTGAAAATATGTGATGAATGATGTGACTAATTCTAAGTGTATCTCAGTTGTCTAAAAGTCTAGGTGATTGACCAAGTAGGGATGTGTTTAATATAATGTGAAACTATATATATATATATATATATGTGTGTGTGTGTGTGTGTGTGTGTGTGTGTGTGTGTGTGTGTGAATTTTGAATGTCATTAGTATGACCATTCATAGTGTCTATGTGACATACATCATGTGCATTATGTGTTTTTGTGGTTGGTATGATGTGAAATATGTTGTTAGGGAAGGTTCCCCTCTGTGTTAATGCTTGGAGATTCATGACCTTGAAGACAACTGGGTTTGGGAGCCTTAGTCTCCCCCATTTGTCTGGATGGGGTGAAACTTGCGTGACACAATTATCGTTATGCCCCAATGGTGTATTGTATATATTGAATCTATACATGTGGAGTAGAGGGTGTCACTGTTGAGTATGTGAAGTCTGAAGGGTTTATTAGGCTTGACCCATTTACTTTCTTTCTTTTTTATAAATACTCAGGTAATTATAACCTAATTATGAAATAAAAAATACCATCTAATGAGATCGTGGACGTAGGTTATTTTGACCGAATCACGTAAATCTCTATGTCTTGTGAATTTACTTTCTCTCTTGTAATTATGCATGTGATTACATTTGCCATCCCCAATAGTCACAAGGCATGGTTCTTCTAGCAAGATCAAGCTATACTCAGCACCTGCGAGCTAGTGTGGTGTCCATTAGATAGGGGAGCCAATAGTCTTAGCTGAGGAACCAATAGCCAACCACAAGCTAGTCAACGCATGAGGGTAGTGTGGGGTTTGCTCCTACAGGCTAGTTGAGGTGCTTTAAGTGTGGTCATTTGGGCCATAAGTCATTTGATTGTCCAAAGTAGGGGTTGATTTGCTACAACTACCAAGTGTAGGGGCATTTCGCAAACCCAAGGCCAAGAAGGAGTTAATGAGTGCTAGTGGGGCTAGTTTCTACTTGTTATGTGTGCCTTAAATTTCCTTTGAAAAAGTGTTGGTGCAAGATGGGAAAATAGTAACTTATGCTTTTAGGTAGCTAAAAACCCATGAGAGGAACTACCTTACATAAGACCTTAAGTTAGCAATTGTAATTTTTTTCCTAAAACTTTGGAGACATTACATTTATGCTTCTAATATTTCAGGTGTTTAGTGATCATAAAAGCCTTAAATATTTGTTTGATCAGAGAGTTGACCATGAGGTGGAAGAGGTGGTTAAGGTTCCTTAAGGATTGTGATTTTGAGTTGAGTTATCACCTAAGTAAGGTCAATGTGGTGGCTAATGCCATGAATAGGAAGTTTTTGCTTGTGTCAACTTTGATGGTGAGGGAGATGGATTTGATTTTAGTGTTTAGGGACATGAGCTTAGCATGTGAGATTAACTCTAACATTGCAAGACTAGGTATGTTAAGAGTAATCAATGATCTGTTGGTTGAGATTAGGGAAAGTCAAAAGGTTGACTAGTTCTTAATGGCTAGAATAAAGGCTATAAGACAAGGAAATGGTGGCGAGTTTAATATAGGAGATGATGTGATGTTGAGGTTTAAGGATAAAGTTTGTGTGCCTAATAATCATGAGCTTAAGAAGTTGATCATAGAGGAGGGACATAAGAGTAAGTTTAGCTTTCGCTCAAAGGCCACTGAGATGTATCAAGACCATAGAAAGATGTTTTAGTGTCTTAAGATGAAAAGAGACATAACTGAGCTTGTGTAACATCCTAAATTTTCTAAAAATATAAAAAAAATATATATTTTAATTAATTAAATATATTTTATAATTACATTAAAGACTTTATTATATTAATGAAATTATTTTATTTTCCTATAAGTTTATGAAATTATTTGTTATATTAATTATTAGAGATATAAATATATTTTTTTTCTTTTAACGTATTTTGATTATATGTTAAGATTTTGATTAATCGGGAAATTTTATGGATAAGAATGTTTTTAGAGAAGGAAAGTAAATATTTCAAAATTATTTTATTTGAAAAGCTATTATCTTATTATGTACTTATCTATAAGATTTTTATTTAATTAATTGGAGTAATAATATATTTTAAGACATATTTTAAGATAATTAATTATTTATATATTATTTTCAAAGATATATTCTTTATTTAATTATTTTTGATAATTATGTATTGATCTTTTAAAACAAATAGTATGAATTAATTAATTGGGCTTTTGTCAATGGCTACATTTGGGTTACGGTTAGCATCTCTTTAAATACATTAGTGAAATTAGGTTTTTCTTATCTCACAAATATTTGATCATGCATCTTATGATTTGGAGAAGAAGGGGAACCAAAGACAAGTGGAAAGGATCTCAGAAAGCCAAACTAAGACTTTAGCGTCCATCAAGGTAAAAGGTAGTGAGAACCTCACTCCAGGTGTAAATAATTTGTTAGGTAGCGGCATTGCCCCCCAATCCGGTTGGTTGTGTTTGTATGTGTGAAAGATAAAATCCAAATCTTGTTTTGTAATTGTAATGTGTACTTGTTGTCTCTTAATTTTTATATATGTAATTATGTTGTTGATTTGTAAGTTGGCATGGTGTATGAACTTGAGTGCCTATGAGTTATTTGGGAAACCTTGAGATTTAGAATTGAACAACAATTATTGGAGGAACAATTTTGAACAGCAACCTTCTCAATAAGAACAAATTAATTAGACTATAGATACCTTCTTTTAAACATGAATTCATATCAATGGTGAGACCTAATATAAGAGTGAAACGCAAATATATATGCAAAAAAGGATTTACTGATACCACATCCAGCACTACTTGGGGATCGTTGCATGTTTCTACTTAATTGATTGTATGAGCTCTTGTATATGTAGACCATTCGAACTAATTCATGATGATGAGTATGTTGAGTCAGACGAAGCAATCCCTAGCAGGATTTTGTGTCAGACAAATTTAACACATGTTATTACTAACAAGTGTGTTAGCGTTTCAGAAAAACATAAGTACAGGAAATGGAGAACAGAGCATGTACAACTTCCCACACCAGAACCAAGACAAAGGGTAAAGAACTATAAGGCATCAGATGAAGAGATCAAGCAAAGTCGAGCCCAGCACAAGAAGGAAAACAATGAAGCCTTAGACGATACAAGACCAAAGACGATGGATGATGGATATACACAAGATGAAAGAAGAAGTCAATTCAGACAAAAGGAAGGGTCAAACCAAATGAAAAGAAAAGTCAAAGTCTATGTCCTAGACAAAAACTCAAATTTCTAGACGCAAACAAAGAAACATCTTCCTAAAGCAGATAATAAAAATCTCATACGCAAACAACCTTTGCTAAGCAAATTATGTAGAATCGTCAAATGCTTAAAAACATATTCTTATTTGACGAGCAAATGTCTTCTTGCAAAAACGAGTTAAAAATTCTCTTTGTTTACAAACACACATATTCAACCCCCCTTCAATGTGTTTTCATCTAAATTCAATTGGTATTGTTAAGTCAGACGAAGCAATTCCCAGTAATGTTTTAAAGAGAAAAATATAATGCATATTGTTATTTCTAACAAGCGTGTTAGTGTTTCAGATAAAGACACAAGTATAGGTAAGCTGAAGAACAGAGAATATACATGCATCACCATCCACACTAGAACCAAGAAATATGAGCTAACCACCAGATAAAGGCTGACCACAAGAAGGAAAATAATAAAGCCTCAGATGATACAAGACCATAGACGATGGACAACACTAGGTCAAAGCACCCTAGACGGAGACTCAAATACACAAACGAAGAACAAGAATGTTGTATTGCGTCTAAAGACCCAACGAAAAGAAATGTCTAGCATCCATACTCTTAGAAGAAAGAAGAGAAAAATAGACTAGTGCTTAGTCACAAACCAAAGCTGCATGTGTCAGAGCAAGTACACCTACTAGTCAGCGAAGGACAACACCTATGTAGCCACAATACCCGGAAAGTACAGAGATCATGATTAAAGCCAGATATAGAAGCAAACAAATGGTACTAAAGATCTCGTGGAAAGCAAATTCAGCAAGCAAAACATTTAATTCAGGATTAAAGGCATTAAATGCAAGAATCCACGAAGCCTGTGCAAACTGAACAAGAGAATCAGATGATGGCTAGACAAGCATCACAATTAGGTCTGATCACGAACGGTAGAACATTCAACAAATAATAGATGAGACCTACTATATATAAAAGGATATGGAGTATCAAAAGAAGAGCCAAAAATAAGATCAAACATAGAACAAGGAAAGTTGTGTCAAACATCAAATGAAACTAGAAGATCAACTCGGCTAAAAGAACAGTTACGGCAAGACACATCATGAGAACTAGACAATTCAAGCTAATTGAATAAGACAAAGTAAAATGTGTGCACCAAACGACTATGAGTCCAATATCAGATGAAGGTGTGTCAAGAATAACCTCCAGTACAACATGAAGGAATGGAGCAAGCATAAGACAAAGATAAGAAGAAAGTCAACAACACGAGAGACGAAAGACGCCCTAGACGGAAACAAAGCCTATCTACAGAATTGACTAGACTAATGGAGAAGTCAATGCATCAATACTCAGACAAAGTCCAAAGCTCTAAAATACACATTGACTAACCCAATCAGAGAAAGTCAGACAAAGATCCAAAATGTAAGAAGCACATGAAATGATCAGGCATAGACGAAAATTATCATGAAGATTAGGATCAAAGAAGAAATTAGACATCGTCCACAATTGCACAAGAAACTCTCAACGTTAAAAGAAAGAAAGAAGGAAAAGAGAAACAAATCAAAATAGGAAACATGCATGTGTCAGGAAAATCGCATGAATTTTTTTTTCAGAAAAGGACAACACTCTATAAGCCACGAGACTAGAAAAGGACAAAAAGGTTCCTAGGTCTATGCTAAAGTCAGACACAGCTGCTAACAAGACAAAGAAGACTTCATGCAGGGTCTATCACAGGAAGCAACATTTAACGCAAGAACTCAAGCATTAAATAGGTAGAATGAATTGGTCATGCACGACTATGTCTGCCTCAACAGACACCTGCAAAAGGAAGCTCCGCTTCAACGGATATATTCAAAGATCAAGCAACGGGAAGATTCTACAAGACTATATATATATCACTGCCTCAAACCTTGAAGAGTTGGCTTTTTAAATACAAAAAGTAATATCAAGCCCATATAGCAACAAAACCAGAGACAGATCATAGAGAGTCAAATGTACCTTAGTGTATCTCTCTATAGACTAAGGAAGTTCTGAGCATATCTTAGGAACGTGTACCTTAGAGAGTGTAATAAATCTATGTATTCTCTTTATAAGAGTAACCTACACTCAATCTTGCAAAAACTAAGGTTGCAAACCTTAGTAAGTATACCAAGACGTACATCCTCTCAGTGAGAGTAATCCAAATACCCAAACCATACATGTATCAATTGTAAAGCCTGAAGAGGCTAGGCAAAGAATACTTGTAAAGCTCGAAGGGGCTTTCAAAGAATACTCACTACGAGCCTGAAGAGGCTGATTAAAGAATACTAGCGCTGGTGAGTGAAGATGGCGGGCCAGGAATGGTCGAGAATACTTGGGGGAACCAGAAGTGGTTTATGAATACTAGTGTTGGTGAGTGAAGCTAGCCAACCAGGAGTGATTGAGAATACTTATGACCAGAAGTGGCCATGACCGGGATGGTCTAGAATACTCAAGGCTTGGAGAGGTCGAGAATACTTGGACCAGTAGTGGTTATGACCTGGATGCTCCATAATACTCATTGTTAGCTTAAAGAGGCTGAAAAGAACATACTAGCGTTGATGAGTGAAGTCAGCGGGCCAGAAGTGGTTGATAATACTATGGATACAATTGCATTTTTATTGGAACCCTTCAGTTGAAAGAGACTGGACGTAGCTCGGTCTGAGTGAACCAGTATAAAATAACTTGCATTGTTAATTCCTATTTCTCAGACACATTTCTTCTTTAGTAGTTAAACCTTTGTGAAAAACTTCATCCATTCAGAATCTTTTAATGAAATCAATTTCCAGACGCAGATGCAAACCTTGTTTGATATTATACATATTTAATACACTGAATAGTTTATCTACTGCCTATCTTTAAGTAAAACTATCTTGAAAAGCAAAATGCAAGAGCGTTAATCATCATTGTTACATGAAACATTTTCCTTCAGCAGGCAATAACTTCTTCAGACACAATGACCATCTAGTATCTGATAGTGCATTAAACGAAGAACATTACTCTTGCAAATTTTTTTTATTCCTTGTCATACACTCGAACACACACATTCAACCCCCCATCTGTGTGTATTTCTGCTAACTTCAGGTATCAGAGCTTGACCCCTTTGATGGAATCATGCTTTGGAGTGCAAGAGGTGACATACTCAAAGATCCAAGAGGAGTTGGCTAGACATGAAGGTTTGGGCCAGCCAGGGCCCAATGGGCCTTATGGGCCTGGGAAGGCCCAAGTTGAACTTTTCATGGGCCATAGTTTGTTATAGCTATTTTCATATGTTTTGTATACATCATGTTAGTATAGGTATCATATATTTTGGTCTTGTATTTTGGACCACATAGAGTAGCATTTTAGGTTTTAGGCTAGTTGGGCCTAGTTTTGGCTTCATGGGCCTTTGGGCTTTTGGTACCCAATATTGGGCTCATTTTCATTCTTGTAATTTTTCCTTTCCATTGTATTTGTTTGCCCATTGTATTTAGGTCATTAGATTAGGAAAATACAAGAAATACTAAAGTAGGTTAACTAGGTTAAATTAGGTTTAATTTGGAAGCCATTTAAGTTACATTTGAGTCACATGTTTTGCACCAATTGGTGGCTGAACATGTGACACTCAAATTAACCCTAAATGACTCTCAAATCAGACCTAGATGCACATTAGGTACCTAAACTCACGGCCACACCCATGTGCACCAAAATTTGAATTCAAATTTTAGGCGCCAACTTGTGTAGCTTACTCTAGGCGCCAAAACCGTCCCTACTTAAGTGTTTCTCCTACACATTGTAATCACTTTTGAATATATGAGAATTTCTGAACAATTACTTCAGCTAATTCCCTCAAGAGTCACCGAAAATTCCAAGAGAGAAAACCTAAGAGAATGCCTTCAAAAACCTTAGGAAAACCTAGTTCTCCTTCCCTTTGAAGTGTGCAATCCTTTGAGTTCATGAGCTTGGATGCTTCCTTCTTTCATTTCCGCAGATTATTCTTCATCTTCACGAGTCTTCAAGTGTGTTTCTATCTTCATTGAATAAGATCCGAGCCTAGGAGGAGTTTAGGAAGAGTTTGAGCTTCACTCCTACTACTCACCTCCATCACCCTTGGGTTGAGCATCTAACAATGCAAGGGTACAAATGATCCACGGAAGAACGAAGGAAAAAGGAAAGCTGAAGTACAAGGAAGACGAACGACTGGTATAGGTAAACCTAATTTAAAATCATCTACTTCAAATGATGCATATTGCTTATGTTATATGAGTACATTACATCCGATAAGTTAGGATATTATATGTGCTTATGTAACTTCGTCTGAAACAAAATAGGGCAACAAATGTAGTAACTCTTTACGTTTAATTATTCCTCAGAGTGCAGTAAGAAATTATTGCATCTGGAAAATCTTTATCTGATGAAGCATCTAGAAAAGGTTCCCTACGTCTGAACACTTTGTCCTCGCATATGAGAAATTCAATCTACCACACTCCTAATAAATGTTCGTTAATATCAAATGATGCGTTAGTCAAATCAATCGTGACAATTATCTATTTCTTAAAAGATATTAATAAAGGGGATAAAATCTTTAAATTAATGAGTAGTATGACCGTCACTTGTGTATCCATTGGAAAAGACACTTCCCTAATCTCAAATTAAATGCAGCCGCACGGCACTTTGCACGAGGAAGACAAACAGGCACCATGTAATGCATGTATTAAAAATAATAATAAAAACAGAAGTTCTCTCTGGCTATAAAAACCCCATAGGGCTCTTAGGAATCAAAGTCATGCACAACACGATTCAAACTTTCACATACTTCATCTTCCAATCCTCTCTTATGATGTTTCTTTCAAAAAAAAAAAACAAGCCCTCACTGTCTCACTACAAACAAGATCATTTCGCCTGTACGCACAAAGTCATCAATCATACTCCATTTTTGCTCTCTTGAAGACTTGATCAGTAACACATACAGAAACATCACTATAATATCAACTAGATGAAGGAAAGTGGGATACTCTGGTGTATCGCACTAGAAGTGTCATCTACACTAAATTGGTGTTAATTCACTACGTCTTCTCCAATGTTCCTCAAGAATTCTTGGGTGGAATGGTGTCTGGTGCACACCAACCTTCTCAAAACAAGAATTCTAAGTCAGAACACTAGGGGAAGACACAGCCCAAATGGGACAGAGGAGTGAAAATAATTGTTCTAGAGTTAGTGCTGAAGAAGCACAAGAAGAATTAGGAGTGGGCTTTAAAAAGGGAGAAGCAAGCTCATCTGCAAAAAGACTCACTGAATGCGCTTATTCCATAAAAATGACCTTCTGCTTTAGAAATCTAGAAATCAAGTAGAAGTTTACTCATCTCCTCTTTCAAAAAGGCTTCTCTGCTCCAATAGATCCTCACAAGGATGTGGGCCATGATAAACTCTCTAACTTGTTCTAAGTCATCCTTTCTAGTCCGCATCAACAGGAATCATTAGTGATTATCAGCCCTAGAGCTTCTTCCCTGCATCTGAACTTTATGATGTCATTCAAGGACTGTTCAAAACAAGCCTGAACATTTTGAGAAACTAACTTAGGGATAACCGCGCTAAAAAAAATCTCTGTGTAAATTTCTCATGGTGTACATATTTCTAAGTCAAGTCAATAATATATATACATTTTCTTATCTAGAATTATTGGTTGACGTATGGAATAATTTGTTCAATGCTATTCTTACTGGTTATAATAATTCTTCTAATATCAGACTGCTTCTTAAAACTTATCCATTATGTCTGAATGATCACAGTAGGAAAGATTGAATAAAAAGAATAATCATAATAGAAAAAGTGTTTTTCGTTTGAGTATACAGACTCTTTATATGGCACATATTTCTTATTCAGATAATTTTTTTTTGTATAAATTGATCTGCTCATGACTATAGGTTTCCTTACTCCCTAAGAATCTTGCTTACTTCATAAATCTTTTTGATGTCTAGATACCCTTTGAAACCCACCTATCTTGAAGACTACAAATGAGAAAAGTAATAGTGTGATCCTCTCGTACACTTTTTTTTCTCGTGTACGTCAGCAGCTCAACTCAATCTAATCTAAATAAGTATATATGCTTCACTTAGAGTTATCATCTTAATAAATGAAATGCTCCGATCAATGGTTTGATATCTATGCCATGCTCAAAGTTATGATGAATATTCTTGCATGGAATCTCAATTATTACATTACTCATCATGGAATAAAAGTTCTATTAAAAGACTATCGCTCTGTTTTGATATTCACCCTAGTATAAATTTCTTTTTGATGATTACAAAAGGGGAGAAATAGAAAAGAATTAATCAAATAAGTTATAAGTTATCTAAATCTAAAACAATCAGAAATAGGCTAAGAGACAATCTAGTAAGGGGGAAAGCATACACTAAGGGGGAGAGATGTAATATGCGAACTTGAACTTACTATGAACAACGTACTACTGTGTGTTAGTTTTATCTGAAACTATTTGATCAATTATATTTGTCATCATCAAAAAGGGTGAGATTGTTGAGTCAGACGAAGCAATCTCTAGCAGGGTTTTGAGTGAGACAAATATAATACATGTTGTTATTACTAACAAGTGTGTTAGCGTTTCAGAAAAATATAAGTACAGGAAATGAAGAATAAAGCATGTGCAACTTCCCACACCAGAACCAAGACAAAGGGTAAAGAACTATAAGGCATTAGATGAAGAGATCAAGCGAAGCCGAGCCCAGCACAAGAAGGAAAATAATGAAGCCTTAGACGATACAAGACCAAAGATGATGGATGATGGATATACATAAGACGAAAGAAGTCAATTCAGACAAAAGGAAGGGTCAAACCAAATGAAAAGAAAAGTCAAAGTTTATGTCCTAGACAAAAACTCAAATTTCCATACGCAAACCAAGAATATTGAAAAATGTTTGAAGTCTACTAAGTCACAACAAGAAGAACTACGTATCGCCCACACTCTCAGGAGAACACATGAAGTCATCAAAATAGGAGAAGAGAGAATAGAAAAATGGACTAGCGTTTATCCACAAGTCAAGGTTGCATGTGTCAGAATAAGTACACTTATCAGTCAGTAAAAGACAATGCCTCTATAGCTATAATGCCAGGAAAGTACATATATGCCTAGGTTATGATCGATGTCAGACACAAAAGTAAACAAACAGTACAAAAGACTTCAGGTAACCCAAAATCACCAAGCAAACATTTAATGCAAGATCAAATACATTAACTACAATATCTACGAAGCCTAGACAAACTAAACAAATCAGATGATGGTTGACCAAGCATCAAGATTAGGTCTGATCAAAAACAGAAGAACGGTCAACAAACACTAGATGAGGCTTACTTCAAGATGAAATCTTGAAGTATCATATGAAAAGCCAAAACAGGGCTAATGCTGGAACAAGGCAAACATGGGTTCAACATCAGATGAAACCAAATGGTCAACTCTAACGAATGAACAATCAAGGCAAGGCACATCATGAGAATCAGACAACTCGAGCTAACGGAATAGACAAAATATAAGGTGTGCACTAGACGACTATGAGTCTAATGCCAGACGAAGGTGTGTATCAAGGACAATCTCAAATGCAAATCAAACGAAGGATGGTAAAAGATCAAAAGAAAGTCAACCACGTAATCAGATGAAGGACAACATAGACTGAAATACATTACAAACGAAAACAAGTATGTCCATTCAGAGTGTAAAGGGTAAGGAATCGACACTACAACTGTCTTCGCCATTCCTCAAATGATCAATGCAACATCAAAAGTGGAAAAGAATTTTGTCAAAATTCCTATAAGCTATGTAGATCTATTTCCTCAACTGCTAAAGGCTTCGATGTTGGTGCCGACCCCACCACTAAAAAAGTTGGAGCTGCCTTATCCATGATGGTATAGGCACAAAGAAACCTGCGATTATCACTTTGGGGAAGTAAGTCACTCCATAGAAAATTGCAAGGCCTTGAAATTTTGCGTACAACAGCTTATCGATGCCGAGTGACTTCGGTTTTAAAAGGCCAATACACCAAACACCAATAAACGACCAAAATGAATAGCAAGTTTGGAATGGTTTGTTGAAAATCCGTTAGGGGGGCTCTCTTCATAAAATTTAAATTTTTTAAATTCATGTTCAACTCATGACCTTCGCCCATGGTCACAAGTTCATACAAAATAAGGTCTTGTACAAGTTTTTCATCTCATCAATAACATATGTCATTTCTACAAACTCTCTGTGTTTATTTTTTTCTCCCTCTTCTTGTGTATTAAATTCTAAAACTAATTACAGTACCCCAAAAGACAAACATGACTGAGGATAATAAAATTAATCAAACTCCAAACATCTGTGATGCATTGTCTGAGTTTGAGACAGATGAGGAAGTCATTTCTCTAAAACACAAAAATTACTATAAAAAATGAGAAAGTTAATCTCAGAAAAGGAAAGATAAGAATCGAACGCAAAACCATAGGATTCTCATTACACAAAAGAGATCCTATACAAAAGGGAACTTCAACTCAATTTGGTCGATGAAGAAAACACAAATCTTGGTCTACGAAGGGACTTTCAACACCCATATACCGAGGCAACACCTTCTCCTTGGTCTTGTGGGATGGAGACAGTGTTATCTATAAAGAAGGACCCAATCACAAAGGTCCATATACGAGCTTTCTTAGAAGGGCACTGATCCTCCCTTGATATAGATGGAAAAAAGCTTTCTCGCTTGATGAATTATGATGCTTGAAGAAGTATTAAGCCCTAAAAACAACGCTTACAAAAGGCCCCTAGGATGGAAATCCACAAGGGGCGTCCTAGGAAAAAGTTAGGGCAAAAGAAAAAGAGCAAAAGTTCCCAATAAGATTTGTCCTAGTAAAAAAATTAGGGATTTCAAAAATAATAATAATAATAATAATAATAAAATAATAAAAATAGTAAGCGACAACTATATATCCAAGTTGTAAACCAAAAGAAAGCAGTTTGAATATTTCTTCAAGAAGCCATGGTTCTATGAAAGTTCCGCCCGACTCAGACATGCAGTCTAGGATAATTAGGAGAATGATTATTCTTATTATCCAAAGAAGTGCTTGTTTAAAACTTAAACACTAACCTACCTTGGCCACCCATTCTTTCTACATACCTCTTTGTATTCCTTTCTGTATAAAACTTTTGAAACCAACAAAATATCCATCTCTTTCTCTTTTCCAATTGTAATGATGTATGTTTTTTATGGTTGTCAAAATTGAACAATTTCATAAATAAATAAATAACCCGCTAGGTTGAAAACCCATAAAGGGCGGCCTAGGCAAAAGTTAGGGTTTTCTAAAAAGAGAGCCCCCAAGACGGTTAACACATTAATTGGCCAATATGACTAATGATGCATATAAATTAACTGAAGCATTTCACTTGTAAAAATGAGAAAAGGAAAGCCACTTCTCAAAAACCAAAACATGCATTGCATTCATCTAAAAGCATTTCACACACACTTAGGATATTTTCTTTATCCTAGGGGAATTATTCAAAATATGCATCCTGCATGAATGAAACAAGCATGTAGCATTTCTAGATCTCAACATAATAAAAAAAATCTAGAATGGACTGTTCCAGAGATGGAACGCCCCGTTCCAAATTATAATAGCTAGAATAGGTTGTTCTAAAGCAAAAATGCCCCGTTCTAGTCATCATCAAATGGGAACGCCCCATTTCAAAAGCAAAACAGGCCATTCCAATTTAATATTAAGTTAGAACACCCCGTTCCAGGGTACAAAACAGGCTATTACACGTCAAAATGGTCGTTCAGCATGATTTTTAGCTAAATAAGAGCCATTTCCCCCTCATAATCCTTATCCATTTCCCAAAACTTCCATTCTTTCCCTATAGCATTTTAGGCATCCTTTACTCGCATTTACTCACCATGCATAGAGGTAGCTCATCCCATGGTCGAGGCAAGAGGCTTCGGATACCATCGCCATTACGACCACCACCATAGATCATACAGCCAACACCACTAGTACAGTGCTCGACGGCAGCTATGAGTGATGAGATGCGCAGATAGAGGTGACATCTTTGCGGTTTTGAGTTTGGGTTCGCACACCACCTCCTCAAGTAGGTGGGACTCTTAGGGAGAGTCTAGGAGCTACTCTCAACCATTGAATGGGAGATCATATTAGAGTCGTTGGGTTGAGCCTACAGGGAGAAGACAATTGACTTTTTGGCATCTTCCAAATAGTACACAGTTACAACACCCGAACGGCCAAACGTGCAGGATGGTTCTATTTTGGATAGGCAGGGCCCTCCGCACCATCATGTTGATAGAGTTCAACTGGATAATTGAAATTTGTGATTTAAGATGCTAAATTATATTGTGTTTTATGTTGAAATATTGGGGTTAGGGTCAGATGTATGATTAAGGGTTTGGTGTGATGTGTTTGATTATGAAATTATTGGTGTATACTATTAATTTGGAGTAATAATATTGAGTATTAGGTAATTTTATGTTGTGCTACAAAATAGAGAAAGAAAGGGTGAGAACTACGTGAAAATCAATCGAGTTCAAAGCAGTTTTGCAACTATAGACTGATAAGCACAGTCATGCTTAAGATAAACACGGTCATGCAAGCCTATGCAAAAGGAACCATAGTCATGCTTTGGGGAAGCATGCTCGTGCTTGTGATTGTATAAGAGTAACAACCAATGAAGAGACGAGAAATCATGAAATGACGTTGAGTTGAGCTATGTAAGGTATAATGCTTAATAATGAAGGGAAATAATAGAAGGAAAAAAGTGTGTATGATAACCATAATTGAGAAAAATGTAAGAACAAATAGGGTGCAACCATAATTGAGTAATTAAAGAGAAGGTGTAAGAATGATTACTTAGTGAGTAATAAGAGTAAAGAGATGTAAATGAGAACAATGATATGGATGTTTATGCGTGACATGAGAACTTTATGTATGACATGAGATGTTTGTGTGAAATGTACGTGATGAGGTGTGATAAGAAAACATTACAAGATGTATGAGATAAGAAGTGTTGTTGTTTGACTCTAAAACCTTACATGCAATGTTTGAAGTGTTTGATGTGTTATGAGATAATGATGATGTGATGATCATCATTTCATGAAGTCTAGGCAACTGCTTGGTAGTGGTGAAATCCAGGCAAGGGTTGGTCTTGTGGAAAAATCTAGAGAGGTCTAGTAAATTGATGATGTTGGCACTAAACATATGCATTAATTATTTGATGTTGTGGTGTGAGAGTCAGTATATTCACGCATATTTTCATTTGGAGGTCGTAGTGAATCTATGTGGAGGATATTTATGGTCTTTTACCTTGGTCTTAGGGTGTTTTGGTAGGTATTCTCTAACGAGTATCAGAAGTGACCATGCCCCACTATAATGCCCCGACTTGATCTAGATAGATTTTCTCCTAATTGAGAGTGGGTTGAGTGGGTCAACCAAATAGTGGTGATTCGGTCCATGTGCTCTTAGGTTACCTTGTATTTGAAGAGTCATTGGCAATATTAAGGTTCATACCACACGTATATAGAATAAAGAGCATGAGTCTGCTACATGAGTCCTTGAAGAGGTGGATGTGTATGATTTTGAGATTGATATGTTGGATGAACTCTTATGAAGTTTGAGTTTTGAATACCTGAATTGACATGAGTTTTAGTTGTGTGGTGTGTTAGAGTATTATCCATATTTTTATATGCGTGCTTATATATATGTAAGATATATTCTCACTCCTTTTGTGCTTGTTATTGTTATTTTCCTTGTTTAGGTTGAACACCATATGCAGGGACTAATCAAGTACATGAGTTTGAGCCAGTGGAAAATTAAGTTTTGGTTTATGTTTGACTGGATTGCTTTGATTAATTAGTTAAACATCTAGGCTAATAGATTTGTTTACATTTTCTGTGTTTTATCTTAAAATGTTACTTATAGTTTTGGCTTCCCTTTGACAAAATTATACGAGTAGTTTAATGCCTAAACGTATTTTATTTGCAACTTACTCTTGTTCTACTCCTATTTAATGCAATTGGAATTTTGTATAAAAAGGTAAGCTAGGGACTATACCCTCCAAGTTATCCCTTCCCTCCACCCCTAATAATATCAGCGAATTACGTGTGACACAAGATTACCATTTTAACATAATTTTATAATATTTGTAAAATAATTTATAATATGTTCATTTTTTAAAAGAAATTCTTTTTCAAATTATTAAAATATATTAATTATATCTATTATTCTTTCATGGATTTTATACATTATTTCATTTTCTAAATTTCGAAAATTATATAGAGATTAACTAAAAAGTCAATGAAACAATTAGCATTAAATAATAAATTTAAATATTTTTATAACATGTCTTGAATAAATGATACGATTTTTTGACACAATAAAATATTATAAAATTATTATATTTAATATACTTTTTAAATTTTTATACAATATATTTGAGTAATATTTATTTGTTTTATAAAATGTTAGTTAATAATATTTTTAAAATTTAAATATAAAAATTATTATAAATATATAAGATAATATAGTGAATACAAATTTTATGCACATTATTGTATTTATTATAAATATACAAAAGATAATATACTGATTACAAATTATTATATTAATTTATTATATATATTTTGAGTGAAAGATCAGCATTGGAAAATCATGGTAAAATATGATAGTATTTTATATCATATATATTATATTTAAATTTAAATATAAAGTGTAAATTAAATATTAGCATAAGTTATCTAGATAAAACTTTAATTCAGTAAACCACAATATCAAAATTCAAAAAATATCTAAAGAGGTGTGGCTAGTTTTATCCCTGCCTTTATAAATTTTGGTATGTAGATTAAAGTCTAATGAGAATAATTTTATCTTTTTTTTTTTCTCTTTCTATGCATAAAAACTAGTATTTTCGTATGTGAAATATACATAGTAGATATTTATTTTATGCAACTAAAAGTTATAATAAATAAATAATTTTAATATATATTATATTATATTATTTTAAAAAATATTTTTATCAAAATAAATTATATTTAAGATTTATGATAAATAATTTATATCACAGTAAAAATTCATTTTTAACTATTTATAATTTTATTTTAAGAAAATATTGAAATTTAATTTAGAAATAGCTCTGAAAAATTGAAAGAGACAAAAAAAATTGAAGGAAAAATCCATAAAAGTGTTCTAGTTGAAGAAAAAATGGTTAAAAACACTCTCATTATAGAATGTATTGGTTTAGACTACGATGATCATACATTGTATGGAAGCAGGGCAAGGATAGACTAGGAGATAGCTGCTAGAAGCTACAGGAGGTGCTTGGAGATGGAATTTTTTTTGTAGGCTACCTTATAGTAGCATATTTTTTTGTATATAACTGGTTGTTGTTGGTTGCTTGATTAGCAACTTATGTTGTAAATATTTTATTATACTATTTTAATATATATATTCCAGTAGTGTGTAGTGTTGTTTCGTAGTGTGATGATCATGGCGGGTCGTTACAAAATGTACATGATAGATATTTATTTAATAAAAGTAATAATAAATAAATAATTTTAATATATATTATTATATTATAATTTATAAAAAAAAATATTTTTTATCAAATAAATTATATTTAAGATTTATGATAAATAATTTATATCACAGTGTGAATTTATTTTTAACTATTTATAATTTTTTTAAGAAAATATTGAAATTTAATTTAGAAATAGCACAATGAAAATTTGAAAAGAGACTAAAAAAATGGAAAGAAAAATCCATAAAAGTGTTTTGTTGAAGAAAAAATGGTTAAAAAACTCTAATTATAGAATTGTTTCCATAAACCCTCTCTTCAAAAGGAATTAGTGTAATTTATAGAGAGAGTATTTTCTTTCGTTTTCTTAGAGTTGCTCCCTCTTTGTAAATATTCAACTTCTTAATATGGTATTAAGCTCTTTTTTTTTCGAGGAATGGCTTAAGTTTGGCTCTCACACTAAACCGACTACTTTCTACTCTAGCTCCTATATATCGTATATGATGATATAAGAGTTATTTTAGAGCATGATATTTATACATTGACAAAAATAAATCAACAATAAAATTTGGGGTTAGAATCAATTGGCATCATAGAAAAATGTCTCCTACTAAAGTGAGGTGCACAAGATATTCTATATCACTAAGATCGAGAAAGTTTATAAAATATTCTCATTTTCTGTACCCATAGAAAAAATACAAGATATAATTGTTGCACCATGTATGTGTGTCTACGTTGGATTACTTAATATTTAAAGAAAATCAAGAATCTAATAATCAAATCATACGTGTAAGAAAATAGTTGAATAATTATTTACTTATTGTTAATAGATTAGAATGGATTTTACGGCTAATTATAAGTATTGTTGTTATCTTGATTTAATTAACATGAATATGTTGTTCATTCAAATATTTGATGCCCCGACCAAAATGACTGAAATTAAGGAAATTAACGTAGTGCAGCAAGAAACAATACGAGGAAATTTGAAGTTATCTAGCAACGATATATATGTGATTACGTGTACCTTCATACGAGTATGGAAGAAGTGGTTTAGCTGTTGGAATGGCGCGCGGAATCATTTCATCCAACTCTTGGTGGTTCTGAATCAACTCATCCAATGCATAGTGTTGGAATCTCAATTTCTCCAATGCACTGCAAACAAATTCCTTGTAGCCTCTCTCAATTGCCAAGTACAGAACTGATTTTCCATCATTATTGTTTGTGTACAACGCAACTCGCTCAACCAATTCCTTGAAGCCAACCTCAATCGATGTTTCTTCAGAATGCAGCATACTCATCACATCTTTGCGATCTTTCAATAGGGCCTCGTGAAAGAACGTGTTTCCTTGCTTGTTCCTCGCTAGGATTACTTCAACGGCCTTTTTGGGATTTTCAGAATAGAGAAATGGTAAATTCGAGAGACATGCAACGAACAAGTTACTTAGAGTAGAGACGTGCCCATATCTTGCAGCAACATGTAGTGGTGTATCACCGTTCTTATTTTCAGCATGCAAAAGGTGTGAGAGAAATGGATTTTTAGTTATTTTCTTCACCCAGTCGTCATTTCCCCACTGAGCTGCAACATGCAACACAGTGTTTCCCATAGGGCTCTTCTGTAATACACACTCATCCGGTATTGGTTTATGATCTTTTATTAAATCGCTTGTTTTCTTTGACAAACACAGATCACGTGCTTGAATATCATCGGTGGGTTCCGAGTTTTGTGTTTCACTTTCATCAATCACGTTTCTTGAAGTTGAATGCTCCTCTGCTCCAGGGTAATTCATTTCAATATCATAAATATTCGTCGACATTTAAGCTGGCCTTTCTCTTCTACTTCCAGGTACGTATACTTCCTTTTTCTGTGTCCAAAAATACAAAACTAGGTAAATCCATCAATTTTACTGCATTTATTTGAAGGCAGACTCTGTTGTGCTTCTGTATTTTTTATGTTCAAATTACACATGTTCAAACACACTACATGAGACAGGTAAGTGACTGATTATGTTTTCAAATTTTGTACGTTAATTTAATTATCTTTCTAATGTAAAGAGACACAAGATTTTCACCCAACCTTATCATATATAAATTTAGCATGATATAAAACATTTCCTTCTGCAAGAGGCCAACTGACACTGAAGATTTAGTACACAATGAACTCAAGAAAAGACAAACTAGTGACATATATACGATTTTAGTTGGATTTATTTTGGAATGACTTGAACATTGGTGTTCTTTATGAGTCTAGCACTAGAGGATTCTTGTTCAATATATTTTCTATGGTTGCTTTTGTTTTCCTAATGTACTTCCATTTATATTTTCTGTCATTTTTTTTATATACTGCTATTTGACAGCGATCCTTGTCTTGTTGCTTGAAGCTTGAAATTATTAATTTCTGCACAAATTGTCTGATATTTTAACATTTTATTTAACCAATCAATTATTATTTATTCACATATTGTATTACACAGCAGATGATTTCCATTCAAGTTTTTTTTTTTTTTCCTTATTCACCATACCTGAATATATTTGAAGTTGTATAGACAAATGCTAAGAACACACTTTAAGGCACTTTTTTGAGCACATATATTTTTTATAATTGATCAAAATTTATTAAAAATTACAAATTTTATTGAGTCTCACATTTTATTAAATATCTCTCAAAATTTATAATTTTTAAAAAATTTTAACTTAAATGTGTTAAAAAGAATATATTTTATTAACATTTTTTCATATAATTTGTTTGTCGGCGTAAGATGTGAATGGGACCTAAATTTTCTTAAAGTTAACAAGTAAATTCTTACCAATTTACCATTCTAGATATAAAGAAAAATGTTAAATCAGCATCAAACATTTTTTTTTAGGGAAATAAGATTATGTCATTTCATTCAAAATAATTGGAGCAATACATGAGGGAATAAATTCAAAGATGTGAGAGCTAGCATAACATCGTGACGCCCTAGCTAAACAGTGAGCGACCCGATTGGCTTGCCTCGGAATGAACTTTAGTGATAAGTTCGGATGATTGTGTAGCAATCCTCTACACTTATTAAGAAGAGACCCATATTCTGAGTGATGTGATTGAGTCCCAGATAGAGCATCAAGGACAGATTTACAATCCGACTCAATGGTAACGTGGGTGAGGCTCAAAGTTACTATCCATTGGATGGCTGTAAGTAGAGCTGTAGCTTCAGCCTCATGAACAAGTGGCAGGCCATGAGCCCAACCAGTTTTGGCTGTGAGAAACTGTCCATGGTCATTTCGAATGCACATGCTATACCCAAAGTAAGATGAGTCCTGGAAGAGAGCAGCGTCGATATTGCACGTAAACGTCCCTGCATGGGGCTTTTTCCATTGTAGATCGTGTACGGGAGGGGTCCTTTGTGTCGACGATCTTGCTTGTGCCGCTTGCCAATCTCGAAAATATTGCTTTGCTTGTGAGGTGGCTACTCCTGAAGGTGGGGCGCCCTGATCCCAAACCTTAGCATTCCGACGCCTCCAGATACAGCTAAGCGTGACCACGACTTCAACAATATGGCTTTGAGATATGCTGCCAAGTAAGGAAAAGATGACCTCGACAATTCCTTCACCTACATCTATTAAGGATTTAATATGTTGCCATATGCCAGTTGCTTGCCATACGGTTTGTGCTTCTTGACAACCAAAGAAAATGTGCCAGTTATTTTCTTGTGCAGCTTCACAGTGGGGACAAAGGGAGGTACAAGGGACTCCCTTTTGTTGAAGGCGTTGGCGTGAAGGAAGACAGTCTCTAAGAAGTCTCCAAAGAAAGATTTTCATGTTATGTGGAATAGGTAAAGCCCATAACTTTTTCCAATCACCAGGGAGCCTTGAGATAGAGTTGCATAACAGGGACTCCATAATAAGATAATAAGCAGATTTAACAGAGTACGAGCCTTTCCTGTTGAGATTCCACGTGAGTGTATCTGCTTCATCAAGTTGGAGGAGTGGGATATCTTTGATTGCATCAACGTCACGTTGGTTGAAAATCCTGTTGATAAGATCAAACTTCCAAGTGCCATTTTCAAAGTCAATTAGGTCAGCTATCCTGATCTCCTCATACCCTGCTGAAGGCAATGATGTCACATAGGGCTTACCTTGTTGACGCAGCCAGGGATCAATCCATGGGTTGATACGAAGACCATTACCAATACACCACCGCATGCCCCCCATTACCACTACCTGTGAAGCGTGGATGCTACGCCATGTGAAACTCGGGTTGTGGCCAAGATTGGCCCCCAGAAAATCCCCTCGCGGGAAGTATTTAGCTTTGAAAACACGAGTAACTATAGCATCTTGGTTGGTCAAAAATTTCCAACCTTGCTTCCCTAGCATGGCTAAGTTGAAGCCATAGAGGTTGCGAAAGCCCATGCCTCCGTGTTCTTTCCTCATGGATAATTTTTCCCAGCTAAGCCAATGGATGCCTTTCCCAGAGTGTCTGTTTGAACCCCACCAGAAAGAGTTTAACATGCGTTGAATCTCATCGCCTAGTGATGAAGGAATGAGGAAGACACTCATATAATAGGATGGAATGGATTGACCTACTGATTTTAGGAGTGTTTCTCGTCCTGCTTTAGATAAGTGCTTACCAGACCAATGCTGGATTTTTTGCCATATGCGGTCCTTGATGTTGTTAAACAGTGCCTTTTTCTTCCTACCAATCATTGAAGGCAGTCCCAAGTACTTGCCGGTGCCTATGCATTCCGAAACACCTAAGATAGTAGCGATTGATGCTTTAGCAGCAGGTGTTGTGTTACTGCTGTAAAAGATTTCTGACTTTTGCATGTTGATGGCTTGACCAGAAGCTTTCTCGTATTGGTTGAGGATGTTCTTAAGTGTGGTACATTCTCTATTAGTAGCCCTACAAAAGAGAAAACAATCATCTGCAAATAAGAGGTGAGTGAGTTGTGGGGCACCTCTACAAATTTTGATACCATGAATGTCTCCTCTTGCTTCAGCTTGTTGTAGTAATGAAGAGAGACCTTCAGCACATATGATGAATAGATAAGGTGATAGTGGATCGCCTTGGCGCAGTCCCCTTCCTGGAGTAATAGGTCCCACCTCCTCTCCATTCATAAGGACTTGGAATTTGACCGATTCCATGCATAGTTTCAGCCAACTAACCCATTTAGGATGAAAACCAAGCTTCAGTAGCAGGCTGTGTAGGTAGGACTAGTCTACACGATCAAACGCCTTGTTAATATCAATCTTGAGAGCAACTTCCCCTGTTCTGCCATTTTTCTTGCATTTCATGTGGTGAATGAGTTCTATGGCTACCAAAACATTGTCAAGTATTGAGCGGTTCTCCACAAAGGCTGATTGTTCTGGAGAGATGCATTGGTTGAGTAATGGCTTCATGCGGTTAGCTAGAACCTTAAATAGGATTTTGTAGATCACATTGCATAGGGATATGGGGCGAAGATCTTTCATGGAGGTTGGATTTGCTGTTTTAGGAATAAGCACCACATTCGTGTTGTTCAGTTGAGGAGGAAACTCTCCTTGTTCAAGCCAATGAGTGCCGGCAGCAAAGACTTCTGGGCCAAGGAGGTCCCAAAACCGCTTATAAAAACCTGGATTAAGGCCATCTGGTCCTGGTGATTTGTCAGAGTGCATGGAGAAAAGGGCTGTCTTGAATTCACTGATGCAGAAGGGCTGGAGGAGAGAGTCGTTGTCTGCTGCTGTGATTTTGGGGGAGATATGATCAATGACTTGGGCAATATCACTTTGTTGGGCTTCAAATAGGTCATTAAAGTAATTTTGAGCAACCTGACAGAGGTCCTGTTGGGCTATAGCTATCGTGCCATCAGGTTTGGTGAGGCGTTGGATCAAGTTCTTCTTCTTTCTTTCACTAGCCATGGCGTGGAAAAATTTGGTATTTTTGTCTCCATCTTTAAGCCAATACACCTTGGCTCTTTGTTTCCAGAAAGCTTCTTCCTTTGCGAGCAGTGTTGATAAGCGCTCTTGAGCCTTCGAAAATGCTGACACAGAATTGGCATCATGCTGTTCACGTAACTCCAGGAGTTGGCGTCGACAAGCGTCAATAGGAGCACGAAATCTCAAGCGAAGTTGGCGACCCCATTCATCCATGTCTTTGGAACAAAATTTTAGTCTGTCAAGAATGTCTGGGAAGTGCCCGCGGTGCCAACTTGCTTCAACCAGTGGGGTTAGATCAGGTTCATCTAGCCATGCGTTCTCAAACCTAAAAGACCGACGAGTACGTAACGTGATTTGCATGGATAGTTTTAAGAGAATAGGAGAATGATCTGACCTGGCAGCCACTGCGTTTATAAGTCTACTGTGTGGGAATTGATCAAGCCAGCTTTGAGTGGCCATAGCTCTATCCAACCGTTCCTCCACTTGTGTTGGTGAACCACGACTCTTGATCCACGTAAAATTGTAGCCTTCAAGAGGTATATCCACTAGTTCAGAGTCCATCACAGCTTCACGAAACCCCCGAAGTAACCATGTTGGGTGCTCTATCAAACCCCTTTTATCTTGGTTAGATAAGAGGTCATTAAAGTCTCCAATGACACACCATGGGAGTGAATTGTCTTGCGCAAGGTAACGCAATAGGTCCCAAGAATCCTTCCTACGGTTTCTTTCTGGATGACCATAGAAACCTGTGAGTCGCCATGTTGGCTTCTTAGGATGAGTGACAGAAACGTTGATGAAGTGGGGAGAGTAATTAATTAAGTGACAAGAATATGGTTGCTTCCAGAGAAGCGCGAGGCCACCACTGCGTCCGGAGCTATCTACAGCAAAAGAAGAGTCAAAGTTGAGAGCCACACGTATGTCTTCTAGACGTCGTGCATATACTTTCGTTTCACAAAGGAAGATCACGTCCGGGTGGCATGTCCGAACAAGATCTTTAAGGGTAGGAACTGCACACGGGTTGCCTAAGCCCCGGCAGTTCCAACTTATGAAACTCATGAGCCCTGGCAGGCCTGGTTTCCAGGGCCTGCCCATAAAAAATGATCAGCATCTTCGGTGTCCATGATGGATGTAGTAGTGTGTTCATCTGTGGTTGTAGCGTCGTCATGGTAGCGACGTTTTCTATCGAGTATAGTAAGGTCATCGTTAGCCGCAACAGAATTTTGGTTTGCATGGGTTAAATTGATGGGCTCCTTGGCGATATCAGCAGTCGTGTTTTGTTGCACATGGGAATTACTGGTAGCATTGGAGGTGTGGGCCCTGGCAGTCATAATAGCTGGATTCTTAAAAATTTCTGTCATTAAATCATTTCTTTTTTTGTTGTCATGATTATCGGGATAGATATGATTACCGCTTTGGGCGTTGAAAGTAACAGATTGGCCAATCCCATAATATCGGCTATATCCCAGATTTTGTGGAGAATTAAAACCAGAATCCTCATCACGTAACCAACGCGATCTAGGAGTGGCTGTGCGAGGGTCAGCCCGGAGCTCCGGTCCCCAGCCCCGTTGTCCATCGTCTTCAGATGCGTTGAACAGGAATTCACAACTATCCTCCATATGGCCCAATAGACCACATACAAAACAAAAGGGGCCTAATTTCTCATATTTGAATAAGACCACCGTAGCCTCGCCTCCCGGTTTTTTTATACGTTTTGATTTCTTTAAAGGCTTTCTGACATCAATGAGAACTCGTACACGCATATATGACCTCCAAAACGTAGTTGTGTTTCGTGAGTCAAACTCCAAAAATTCACCGATGTGATTAGCTATGTTTTGACCCACAGAGGAGGAGTTGAATCCGGGTGGAAGTTGATGAATTTGCACCCAAAAAGGTACAGTGTAAAGCGGTATTTGATTTGGAACTTCTCCGTCTTTGATGATGCCCAGTATGAGTAGATGACGATCAAACGACCAAGGGCCTCCCTTTAATATGCGTTGCAAGCCCAGTGGGTGGTAAAATTGGAAGAGAAAGAGACCAGAGTCTATTTCACGTATAGAAACCCCTTTACGTGGGTGCCAAACTTCTGCCATGCGTTCCTTCATCATCTGAGTATGTATCTGGCGTTCGGTGAGGAACCTTCCTATCAAGCATAAAGTCAGATTTGTCTCAGGTCCAATGATGGTGTACATGTCTTCGGTTATGATGAGGTCTTCGTCATCCTCGATCACCATGGCATTGAGGTTGAGTGGTTCCATAGTTGAAGAGCAACGTAACAACGAGTTCGTGATGCGGACGGCGTGCGTCAACTAACGTCTCATAGAGAGAGAGAGCGTCTCATAGAGAGAGAGAGCGTCATATTATTAAAAACTATTTTTATATATATTATAAATATAATATATGTTGTTATATTGTTAAAAAAAATATAAATATATATATATATATTATAATGATATACAATATATATTATTAATTTAATTTTATTTAAAATTAATATTAAAATTATGTAAAATTATATGTTAAATAAATTTATACGAACATATTAAATAAATTAATATATAATATTTTTATAATTTAATTAGTGTTCATCAATTTGAATGATCTAATAATTTTGAATAATACAACCTAAACCAATTAAATTAATTCGAATTTTACTTGATTGGATTGAAAATGATCCCAACTAAAAAAGTCCAATCTTTATTGATTCCGATCGATAACGGATGTGCACTTTGTAAATCTATTAATCCAATAACCAAACCAAACATATCCATCAAAATTCTGACATTTAGTTTCACTTAATACTATTTGTAGCTAAGTTGACATTCAGGCCAAGAAAAGAATGCAAGAAGATATTTTTAGATAATAATTGTAAATTAGATAATTTAATTTATATTGGACTACTTTGAATAGGTTATCTTAATTTCAAATATTGAATTACTTTAATTTTAAATATTTAACTACTTTAATTTTATATTTTGAACACCGTAATTTTTATGATTCATTTGCTTTATTTTGGATAATTTGATTTTTCTTGAACAATTTGGTTTAGGTTGACTAATTTGATTTATGATGAAGAATTTGGTTTATATATAAGTTAGATTTTTTGGTTTTTGTCAGATACTTAGAGTCACGGAAACTTACACTAATATTTGTTTATGAATGTTTGTTTCTGTTGTTTGTAAATATTTATTTCAATTTCTTACATTACTCTTTTATTTACATTTGAATATGTTATTTATACTTTTTTAATATATAACAAAATTATATTTATATTTTGACACGAAATAATGCATTTTATATGTTTAAAAAATAAAAATCTTCATTTTTTTCTAGAAAATCTAATTATCCGAATTGAACTAGCTAATGGTTGATTGGATTAGTTTGCTGGAAAAAAAATTGATCAATATAATTAAAATCAAATTAATCAAAATTAATTACTTCAGACATTATTTTACTTTAAATTCAAACTAAACCGGTAAATGAGCTATATTTATTAGCTAAATTTGTGTAAAGTCACAAAATGTCTTAATCAAAAAGGAGACACTTAGTATGAAATCAGATATAATTTTTGCCGCACGTTGACACAATGTTGTATGTTTCACATTCACTCATTTTGAAGCCAACGCAAACATAATGTTTTCACATTTTTTTTAAAACATAGCATTTTTTTATAGTTTTTTTTAACTCTAATTTTTATATTTGATTTATTTAAAAAAAAATTGATCCATATTAAAGTTGGGAATTGTATGCTTTTTATAGATTATAAATAAA
The DNA here is from genome assembly GCF_000230855.2 of Cajanus cajan. NCBI lineage: Eukaryota > Viridiplantae > Streptophyta > Magnoliopsida > Fabales > Fabaceae > Cajanus > Cajanus cajan. The sequence goes on along the minus strand of NC_138526.1, from coordinate 9,805,173 downwards.
ATAAAATTCAAAAAATATATATTACTTATATATTTTTCAACCATGTTGATATGGAGGATTTATCTATTTTGTTGATGACAAATATTCCTTATAGGGTTTGTCACCTTTAATGGGATCTATCATTTCAATCACAGTTTTCTCATTTACGAAACTCGAATTTATTTAAAGCGATCAAGTTTAATATAATTTGGTCCACCAAATTATTTGTATAGTTATATTAAAAAAAAATCCAGATCCAGTAATAAACGTTAAAGTAAAAAAATTAATTATTAATCTTAATCCATATACTTGTTCCTACTCCCACTACGTCTTCTTCATAAAACCCATATGGAGGAAGGGTGAAACGCATTGCAACGGGAAGGCTCCTTTCCATGCTCCAAGCAGAGGAGAAGGTTAGGTCATCATTAAGCAAACATAATGAGAATTTAGGCCTCTTAGGTAGATGGTTCTCTACTGCTATTGATATTCAGTCCTATAAGGATTTTTTAGCTAGAAATTTATTAATCCATGACACCTGAGTCTAGAGTGACTAGCTAGTGAGTGACTTGAATATTTCTCATCACTTTTGGAGTGGAGAATCAAGGGCTGAAGACTCTTGTGGAACTGAGTGGAAAGTTTTATCATAATTTAATCATGGTATATTCAACACTTGAATAAAGATAGAACATAATCAAGCTACCTATATGGTAAAGGGGGTAAAAATGTTCATTGTCCATATTGTTTGTGGGGAGTTTGCTGGTTTGGCGCCTCATTTTGTTCGAACAATTGCTACAAATCTCCTTGGTTTTTCTAAGATAGGGACTGACCAAGGTGCCTTGAGGATAGAAGGATGATTGAAAGATTTTCATGGTAGGATATTTCACTATGGTAGATAGGTTTTTGAGATCACACGAGTGTTTGCACCTAAAGGTGGTAACTTTAATACTCAGTTGAAGGAAGACGACTTGAGGTTTTATTATGCCTTGAAAAGAGGGACTTGGGTTGATTAGAAATATGTTGTAATAGAGGACTTGTTAAGTGTTAAGAAAAAGGTTGATGCTAATTTTCCATACCCTGTACTAGTTTAAATGGATGATTTTGCGGTTAACGTTGATGTTGAAGCCTATGACTACACCAAGCCAAATTGTGAGCTCGGGGAGGATATCCTTCATAAGTTGAATATTGTGAGAAATGTTGATGGAGCTTGGGTACCGCAAGATGAGGTTGGTGCTAAAGAAGCTGAAAGTGAAGAACAACCAATGAATGAAAATCCTTCACCATCTTTTGAGGATGCAATGATGGAGAAAATGATCGACACTTCTCAATCTTCATTATGAACATAGACTAGAGGTCAACTTCAACTTCGTTGAAGTGAAGAAGAGCTTGAATTTTATTGAGACAAGGCTAGCCATCACAAGGCTAGATGTGGACATAGCTACTGCTTCACAAACCAATTTTGTTGTTAGCGATGATGATGAAAAAGAAGAATGTAAAGATGAGAGGGAGATCTAGATCACCATTAGTCTAGTTTTTCTTAGTAATTTAGCATTTCTCTTTTTTTATTTTATTAAGTTTTTTTTTAAAAAAAAAAATCTATGTTGCTTATGTATTTTCCACTTTTATTAATGAATTTTGAGTTTACTTCTCTGATTTTGCCTATGAGTTTGCCTTTGGTGTTGTGTTTTTACCTTAATATGACAAAAATGGGGAATGATATACTAAGAGTAAAATTGAAACTAATGCTTGGTTTCAGGGGGAATTTTTTAATCTAAAATTTAATCTTAATATGTATGTTTCTATGTTTACTATACCAAGAAACTTTGTTTTGTTTGGAGATTACTAACCATTTTAAGGAGTAATTTAAAACAAATTGTTTAAGCAAGAAGATTCAAATTTAACATTAAATTCAAACAAAGAAAAAGTGTTTAACGTGATCAAAACAATAAAGGGGGAGAACGTTGGCCCTAATGAATGAAAAGAGATGAAGAGAAGATCACAAATTAGTTTTAACTTATAATCATGTATCTTTTTTCTTTTCATGTTTCAAATTGTTTAGAGGTTTTTTTTCCATAGGGCTTAGATATAGCTTATATATGGGTGTTCGGAGTAAGTTTATCTACCATGATTAAAACTTAAAAATAAGTAAACTGATAAATTAAATGTTTTGACAACTTAAAATAAAGTAAGTGTGAAGTGAGGTTAATGAAAATTAAAATAGAGGTTTGCTTAATGAACATGTGTTGATTATGACTCAAAATCTAATGTATCTTTTGTATGTTCTGTATGATCTCATCTATACAATCTTATATAGTAGTGTGTCTCCATTTCATCTGATCGATTAAGAATATACATAGTCTATCCTCATTAATCTAATGGGTTTAGTCTATCTTGTCTTATAAGATTTAGTCTTAGTGTCTTCGATCCGTGTGTGTGTGTAGATATATATATATATATATATATATATATATATATATATATATATATATATATATGTTGTGTGCGTGTGTGTGTATGCATGTGTTTGTGTGTTTGGGAATCATTTCTAAGGTATGAGAGCGAAGTGCAAAGTGTGAACACTAAAAAGTGAGAACGTATGTGCAAGAGTTATGAAGGACATACATAAAGAGGAAAGGACAACCTACTGAGGAGATTAAGGGGTTTTTTTTACAAAAGCAATAAGTTTTTTTGTTATAAAAACTTGATCTTGTTTTCAGGTAATGGAATCTGCTATCTTTTGTGGATGTAAGCCAAATTGGTTAAACCATGTAAATATGTTGTTTTCTCTTCTATCAATTTTTTTCATTTTGTTGTTGCATTTTTTCTACATTTACATTTTACATTCTTGTTGGGTATTCCCATTTTCTACGATATTGGTTTATCCTCGCAAAGGGTTTATTCTTGTTTATTCTTGTTTTCTTTCTTTCCTGTTTCAGAGCCAATAAGTGGTGCCATCAACAGGAAGAGAGAAAGAAAAGAAAAGATTGAATCATGGGAACAACCAAGTATGATATCAAAATGTTTTTAGGGAATAATGATTGTGGGTTATGGAAGATAAAAATGGAAGTTGTCTTGGTGTAGTACGAAGTTGTAGAAGCTTTGAAGGGTGAGGCAAAAATGTTTGAATCTTTATCACAAAAAGAGAAGAGTGAGATGATTCATAAAATAAGAAGTGTTAAAATTTCGAGGAAGGTTGCAAGAGAAAAGACATGTTTCCATGTGGATCAAACTAGAATCTTTATATATGCATGACAAAGTCTTTGTGTTAAGAGCTAGTTATCAGGACTAATATCCTACCATTTATTCTCTCATTATTATGATGTAATTTCCTGTTTTACATTGTAATATTTTTCTTTAAATCATATTGATTGCCTCACACAAAAATTGTGGTGAGATTTATCACATCTTACATGGTATCAGGTTACGGTTCCAAACCCTAGCCTCCAAACCCTTGTGCCGTCATCTGCCACCACGGTCGCACATTCTCCCCCAACCGTGCGATCGTCCAATTCTGTTTGCGGTCCTCTCTCATGGCTGATGATACCACTCCTCTATCTCTACCGTTTGCTACCTTGGTTCACATGATCACCATTCGGCTTAACTCTGAGAATTTTCTTCTCTGGCGTAAACAGGTTACTTCTCTTCTTCAAAATCAGAATTTGTTTCACATTGTTGATGGTTCTGTTGAACCACCATCGCCAATCCTTGATTCTATTCCAAATCCTCGATTCGCTCAATGGCAAGCTCAAGATCGAAATGTCACCAATCTCCTACTTTCTTCCTTGACCGAGGAGGCCCTCTCTAAGACACTCGGTGCTGACATTGCTCGGGATATTTGGAATGCTTTGCATACTGCCTATGCTTCACGCAGCAAGGCTCGTGAACTGCGCCTCCGTGACGAGCTTCAAATCATGCGTCGTGGTTCCATCTCTGTGACAGAATATGGAAAGAAATTTCGCACTATTTATGATCAGTTAGCTGCTATTGGTGCTCCTATTGCTAATGATGACAAAGTACACTGGTTCCTTCGTGGTCTTGGTCCCTCCTATGCAAATTTTTCCATGGGTCAGCTTGATCAGGTACCTTTGCCTCGATTTACTGATATTCTTTGTAAGGTCGAAAGCCATGCTATTTTTCAGGCATCTCTTGAGGAACCAACGCCCTCTCAGCCAGCTGCCTTCTATGCGAAAATCAACCTCGCTCATCTGGCAATCATTCGTCTCGCAGTGGTAACCGTGGACATTCCCATGATGGTTCTAATGGTGGTAACCGTGGCAATTCTAATGGTGGTTCTCGTCAACGTCGTAACAACTCTGGTCGTCGCAACTCTTATGTCCCTCGATGTCAAATTTGTCGTGAACAGGGTCATTATGCTAACAAATGTCCTGTTCGCTGGGACCGGGCTTCTGAGTCTGCTAATTTGGCTCAGGCATTTGCTGCCAGTTGCTCGGTGGACACCTCAAACCAGTCAGATTGGTATATGGACACCGGTGCCACATCTCACATGACACCTTCTTTATCTCAGTTGACTCATTCCCAAAATTATAATGGTACTGATCGTGTTTTTGTGGGTAATGGGACCTCTTTAAATATTACTCATGTTGGTTCTCGTTCTTTATCACATACTGTTCCTTTGTCAGATGTTTTGGTTGTGCCTAATCTAACTAAAAATCTTGTATCTGTTAGCAAACTGACTCGTGATAATCATGCTAAAGCTATTTTTGTGGATGACTCCTTTGTTATTCAGAATCGAAAGACAGGCAGAGTTCTAGCAAGGGGACGATGTGATCAAGGACTCTATGTGATGGATCAAGGACCACAAGCGTTGCTTACTACTAGTTCTTCACTGCCTCGTGCCTCTTTTGAACTTTGGCACTCTCGTTTGGGACATGTTAATTTTGATGTTATTAATAAGTTAAATCAGCAAGGTTATTTAAATGTTTCATCTATTTTGCCTAAGCCAATCTGTTGCACTACTTGTCAGATGGCTAAGAGTAAACGTTTGGTTTTTTATGACAATAATAAAAGGGCTTCTGCCGTTCTTGATCTTATTCATTGTGATTTATGGGGACCCTCTCCAGTTGCTTCTGTTGCTGGATATTCTTACTTTGTTATTTTTGTGGATGATTTCTCTCGCTTTACCTGGTTTTATCCATTACGACATAAATCAGATTTTTATGATGTGCTTGTTCGGTTCAAAGTCTTTGTGGAAAACCAATTTTCTCGATTTATTAAAGTTTTCCAAAGTGACAATGGCACCGAGTTCACAAATAACAAAGTACAGGATTTATTTGCTTCTTCTGGTGTGCTTCATCGGTTCTCATGCCCCCATACTCAAGCACAGAATGGTCGGGTTGAACGGAAACATAGACATGTTCTTGAGATTGGTCTTGCAATGTTGTATCAGTCACATGTTCCTACTCGTTATTGGGTTTATGCTTTTAGTTCTACGGTATATATTATTAATCGTGTTCCCTCTCAGGTGCTATCCGGCCAGATTCCATTCACACTTCTATTTCAAGTTGCGCCTACATATGCTAATTTTCATCCTTTTGGTTGTCGTGTGTTTCCATGCTTGCGCCCATACATGAAAAATAAATTTAGTCCTCGGAGTTCTCCTTGCATATTTTTGGGTTATAGTAGTCATCACAAAGGATTCAAATGCTTAGATCTGACCACTTCCAGGATTTATGTGTCTCGCCATGCTCAATTTGATGAAACTTGCTTCCCTTTTACAGGTTCTCCTTCTTCTAGCATTGATCTTATGGTTTCTTCATTTTATGAACCAATCACAGGCTTCAAGTCTTCTTCGATGTCTGCTTCCTCTAGTCTTCCGACGAGACCACCACCAGTTACTACCTTGTCTTGTCCATCATGTGTTTCCTTGGATGCTGCTCTGGCTCCCCATCCTGCTCCACCTATTGCACCTGCTTCATCGGAACCTGTCTCTCCTCCACGAACTCCATCCCCAGCATCGACCTCTCCTATAGTGTTGCCTGCTTCTTCTGATGCTTCTATTCAACCAGCCCCGGTTGCTGTTCGTATGCAGACTAGATCACAGAATGGCATTTTTCGGCCTAATCCGCGTTATGCCCTCGCTCATCACCAGCCTACTGCTCTTCTCACTGCTTTGCATGTTGCTGCTGATCCCAAGGGTTTTAAATCCGCCATGAAGCATCCTCAATGGTTGGCAGTAATGGAGGATGAGCTCTCTGCTCTTCGTAACAATCATACTTGGACCTTAGTCCCTTGTCCATCTGCTCCTAATATTGTTGGTAGTAAATGGGTTTTTCATACCAAACACAAAAGTGACGGCACTATTGAGCGCTTAAAAGCGCGCTTGGTGGCTCAAGGTTTCACGCAAATTCCAGGTTTTGATTACTCACTCACTTTCAGTCCGGTTGTCAAGGCTACTACTATTCGTCTTATTTTATCACTTGCCGTGCTTAATGGCTGGCCACTTCATCAGTTGGATGTAAAAAATGCTTTTCTTCATGGCCACCTCACTGAAACTGTCTATATGGAACAACCTCCTGGCTTTGTTGATCCTCGTTTTCCGACTCATGTCTGCCAGTTGAACAAGGCTCTCTATGGGCTCAAACAGGCGCCCCGTGCTTAGTTTCAACGTTTGAGCTCTTTTCTGATGCACTCTGGTTTTATTTGCAGCAGGGCTGATCCATCCTTGTTCTTCTTCTATCGCGGGCGCATCACTCTCTACCTCTTGGTTTATGTGGATGATATTATTCTTACTGGAAGTGATCCCCCCTTTCTCACTCAATTTATTGCTCGTCTTAATGCTGAGTTTGCAATTAAATATCTAGGAAAGCTTGGCTACTTCCTTGGTCTTGAGATCACTTATACTACCGATGGTTTGTTCTTGGGACAAGCCAAATATGCTCATGATCTGCTTTCCCGAGCTATGATGCTTGAGGCCAAACCTGTCTCGACCCCATTGGCTGCCGGTTTTCATCTTGTCAGTGATGGAGTGGCTTACTCTGATCCAACTCAGTACCGCTCTTTGGTTGGGGCCTTACAATACTTAACCATTACTCGCCCTGATTTATCATATGCCGACAACACGGTAAGCCAATTTCTCCAGGCTCCTACTATTGATCATTTTCAAGCTGTCAAACGTATTCTCCGTTATGTTTGTGGTACACAACATTTTGGACTTACGTTTCGCAGCTCACCTTCTCCCGCGGTTCTTGGTTATAGTGGTGCTGATTGGGCTCACTGCATGGACACTCGTCGGTCTACCTATGGCTATGCTATCTTTCTTGGTGACAATCTTTTGTCTTGGAGTGCCAAGAAATAACCTACTGTTGCTCGCTCTAGTTGTGAATCTGAGTACCGGGCCATGGCCAACACAGCTTCTGAACTTGTTTGGTTGCTCAATCTCCTTCGTGAACTTCGTGTTGGGTTGTCTGCGACTCCTCTCCTTCTCAGTGATAATCAAAGTGCATTGTTTATGGCTCAGAATCCTATTGCTCATAAGCATGCTAAGCATATTGATTTGGATTGTCACTTCATCCGTGAGTTAGTTGCCTCTGGTCGCTTGATTGTTCGCCATGTTCCTACTTCTCTACAACTTGCTAATATTTTTACAAAGGCGTTGTCTCGCCCGTTGTTTGAATTGTTTCGATCCAAGCTTCGTGTTGGTCTCAATCCAATGCTTAGCTTGACGGGGGGTGTTAAGAGCTAGTTATCAGGACTAATATCCTACCATTTATTCTCTCATTATTATGATGTAATTTCCTGTTTTACATTGTAATATTTTTCTTTAAATCATATTGATTGCCTCACACAAAAATTGTGGTGAGATTTATCACATCTTACACTTTGACTAATCGATTATGTTTGAAACAATAATTTTATTCTTTCAAGATGATAGAAGCAAGATCAATTCAAGAACAACTTGGAGATTTTAACAAGATTCTTAATGACTTGGAAACATTAAAGTGAAGTTTGAAGACAAGGATAATTTTTTGCTCATACACAACTCTTTACCAAAATCCTTTGAGCATTTCAAGGATGTTATTTTTTATGGAAACAATCAATCCATTACCTTGGATGAGGTTCAAACCTCAATTCTGATGGAGCCCCACGAGCCAACGGCCTAGTTACTAGGGCTATGGTCAAGAGGTTGGAGGAGGAATGGGCCAATTCTCAAGAAAGCATATAGGGCTCTTCAGTTGGGCTGCACATTAAAAGCCCATGTAGATTAGGGTTAGATTAAGGTTTAGCCAAGAGGGCTTGTAAATATGTTTATACCTTGTATTTTGGGCTATGTAGTGTAAGATTTCTCTTAGTCCATGTATTTCCAAACTTTAGATGCATAGACTAAGGTAATTACATGTGCATTTATATTTTTATGTGATTTGGCCTTACATTTAGGGTGAACTTGGACCAATGTGCGTCACTCACATGGTGTGACCAAAATTCACTCTTAAATGAGAACTAAATCACATTCAAATGTAACTAGCACATGGAGTTCCAAATTCTTAGGGAAGTTGGCACCAAATTTGAATTTTCAAATTCAAATTTGGCGCCTAAGGTTTAAATTAACCATACCATGGTTTAATTTAAACCTTAGGTTAGCTTAGCTTCCTTAGCACTCCATCTTAGCATATAAATCTAACCTAGCTGTATAATTTGAATCAGATTGGTATATTGAATGAGAATTTCATCTTCACCAAGGAGAATAGCTTTTCCACCTCGCCTTGAGCTTTCCTCTTTGTAGTTCTAGGCACAAGCTTTTTCTACTTGAGAAGCTTGGTTCAACTTGTCCTTCATTGCATTCCTTCTTGGCCGAATTCAATTCCTTGAAGAATCATCGAGCAAGAACTAGAAGAAGTGTTTTGGATCATCAATGGAGTTTAAGCTCATCAAGGCTCCATCAAATTCGGACTAAGGAGCTTCAAAAGATACAAGAGTTGAAGACAAAGGATAATGGTGAAGGCTTGAACATCTCTAAGGAAAAAAGTGATAAAAAAAAACCAAAGGGAAAGAAGTTTATATCAAAATAGAAGAGAAACACCAAGTTTAAGCCCATATGTTATAACATTGGTCATTATAAGAAAACTTGTCCTAAGAAAGAAGGCAAGGAATCCAAAAGCTCTATGGATTCTTTGGATGTCGTTGTTGTTTCAAATGGTTATGAGGGTGTAGGGGTGTTGGTGGCATCAACATTAGAAACACAAATGAATTGGGTTATGGATTTTGGATGTACTTACCATATCTGTCCTATGATTCTTTGTGACCTTGGAACTCAAAGAAAATAGAGTGGTGCTTCTTAGCAACAACAAAGCTTACAAGGTGCTAGTATCAATATTATCCATTTGAGAATGTTTGATAATTGTGAGATTATATAACAAGATGTGAGGTGTGTCCCTAAGCTTAAGAGAAACCTTATGTCAATAAGCATGTTTGATGGTTTGGGTTATTATACTAAAATTGAACATGGTATGATGAAGATCTCTAATGGTGCCTTAATAGTTGCTAAGGGAACTAAAAGAAATGGCTTGTACCCTCTTAATGGTTATATTGTTATTACTTATGCATTTGTAGCAAGTCAAACTATGTATGATTAAACAAAATTATGGCATTTAAGACTTGGGCATATTAGCAAGAAAGGTTTAGTGGAACTATAGGAAAAGAAAATTGGTTGAATGGTGATATTTGGATAAACTAGATTTTTGTGAGCATCACATATTAAGAAAAGTTTACAAGGTTAAGTTTGAGAGTGATATGCATGTTTCTAGACCCTTTGATTATGTTCACTCGAATCTTGGGGGTACTTCAAGGGCAAAGACTTACACAATGGATTCCTATTTTCTAACCATAATATGATTGATGATTTTCCTAGAAAAGTGTGGATTCATATATTGAAAAATAAATCTGAAACATTTAAAAAATTTAAACAATGGTACACTTTTGAAGAAAATCAAATAGGAACTAATTATAATAGTCTGGAGTTATTTCATAACAGTTTAATGAGTTTTGTAGAAAACAGGGAATTAAAAGGTATAAGATTGTAGTTCATAATCCTCAACACAATGGCCTAGCTAAGAGGATCAATATGACCATTTTAGAATGACGTGTGAGGTGTATGTTATTGGGTATAGGTTTGCCTAAACATTTACAGAGTGAAGCTACAAATACTACAATGTATTTGATATACATATGTTCATCTTCAACTTTCAACTTCAAGACATCTATGGAAGTGTAGAGTGGTAAGTCAATCGACTATTCAAATCTAAAGGTTTTTGGTGATCCAACTTTTCCTCAATTCAATAAAGACAAACTTGAAGCTCGAGTTGTGAAGTGTATCTTCATTGGTTATCCAGAGGGTGTGAAAGGTTACAAGTTGTGGAAGTTAGATCTTGGAGAGTCAAGATGTTTTATAAGCAATGATGTCACATTTGATGAAACCAAAATAGGGATGATGTGTAAAAGCTAGAAGAAAGCAACTCAGAAATAGTTAAGGAGTTTGAGGTGGAGTTTCCTACTGGTGATTCTAGAAATAGTTTTATACCAACAGATGATGTACCAGTAGTCCATGTATCATTTGTTGGTTTAGAATATCAGCTAACAAGAGATAGGACTAGGAGGAATATTGTACCTTCTAAGAGATTTGGGTATGTTGACCTTATCTGTTGTTCTCTTACTATGACTACAAAGATACAAGACTAAAAACTAATGAGTTTTGAAGAGGCTATTCAAAGTATGGAAATACATAATTGGTTGCAAAGTGTAAATGAAGAAATAAAGTCATTGGATAAAAAATAGACTTGGAAGCTTGAAGATTTGCCTAAGAATAAGAAGGTAGTTGGATGCAAGTGGATCTTCAAGAAAAGAGAAGGTATTATGAGTGTTGAGAATGCAAGATACAAGGCAAGACTTTTGGCAAAGAGGTTTACCCAAGTGGAAGGGATTGATTATAATGAAATATTTTCACCTATGGTAAAACACTATTCTATAAAGATTGTGATGGAAATTGTGAATTAATATGATTTGGAGTTGAAACAATTAGATATCAAAACATCATTTCTTCATGGGGACCTTGAGGTGACTATCCACATGTAGCAACCAAAGGGGGTTGCAGATGATAAGTCTAAGGTCCGCCTATTGAGAAAATTACTTTATGGCTTAGAACAGAGTCTACATTTGTGGTACAAGAAGTTTAATGATTTTTTGTTAAATGAGTCTTTTGAGGAATAGCTATGATAGCTATATTTACATATTAAAAAATGGAGAAATATTTTTTCTTTTCTTGTTTTTATATGTGGATAATATTCTAGTAGCAATCTCTAGCAATGATGAGATTGGTATACTCTAAGAAAAGTTAAATTCTAAGTTTTAGATGAAAAATCTTGATGCTGATAAGATGATACTTGGGATGGATATTGTGAGAAACGTCAAAGGGAGTGTTATTTTTATCCTAACACATGTACAAGCAAAAGGTATGGAAGAGGTTTAGGATGCACCAATATAAATAAGTTAGCACTCTTTTAGGTGATCACACAAAGCTCTATATCTCACTAGCTCCTGAAGAGGAAAAGAGGAAAATGTGTTATGTTGCATGTGCAAGTGGAGTAAGGAGTATCATGTATGGTATGGTTTGTAGCATGCATGATTTGGCTTATGTTATTAGCATTATGAGTCATTTTATGGTAAATTCGGTTCAAGCTCATTAGGAGGCTTTGAAATGGGTGCTAAGGTATTTGAATGGTTCTCTAAAATTTGGTTCAAGGTATAAAAGACACTTTGAGATAAAGAAGATATTGTTGTAGGGTATGTTTATGCAAACTATGCAGCAAATGTGGATACTCATAAATCTTTATATGGGTATATATGTGTTTGTAACACCCCTCGAATTTGACATCTCAATGAATTTACTCCACATTTATTTGATACAAAAAATGTTACATATAGTGACATACAAAAAGTGTCATTATAGGTACAATATATGTAGGTATATGTCTATTTGACATATAGTTACACACAATTTTAGTGTTGATTTTGAATGAGATTTAACAACATATATATTTTGTGTGTCACTATAGCCTATACTCATACTTTTTAATAATATATCAACATATATTGTAGTTATTGTGTAGGTAAAAGTAAATTTTAGTGATATGTATGGTGTAACTATAAGGTGTGCGTCACTATATGGCAATTTTCTTGTAATGTATTTTATAAGAATGAAAGATCGAGTAACGAAATTATAAGAAATAAAAGTATTTTATTATTTTTATAAACATTTTATAATGTAAATAAGAAAATTATGTTTATATATATTTAATGTATATATATTTGATTTTATATTTGTTAAATTTTATATGTAAATATGAAATTTTATATACGGATTTATATTACAAAATACTATATTTACTATTTTTTAATATGTAAATTATTGTAAATTTATATAATAAATTAATATATTTACTTTATTTGATATCATTTTTAAATATGTAAAGTACACACTTTTTGTCACATTTGTTTCTCTCCAAAAACTTCTTGTTAAAACATATAAATAAATATTTTATGCTAAAATAAATAAATAAATAATAAGATAAAAAAAAATGTATTTAATATTTTTAATATAATTAAATATTAATGAATGGTACTTTCATTACTAATTATGAATTATACAAATTTACTAATTATTAAAACTACTTAATTTAAAATTTATTAAAAATAAAATTATTATAATTGGCTAAGTAACGATAAAACGTGATGTAAGATTCATGTGTAAAAAATTGGATAGATAATTCGTAAATATTTTTCCTTCTTTAATATTTTTTAATGTAATTTATTACTAATGATTACTCAATTTAAAATTCAAATAAAAATATTAATTATAAAATTTATTCATTAATATCTTAAAAATTAATGTAAAATGTTTTTATTAATTTTAATTTTTGATATAAAATTTAATTAACATTAATACTTTTAATAAAAAAATATTAATTGCAGCTTTAAATTAAATGTGAAATTCTTTTCATAAAAATATATTAATACAAAAGATAGTAATTATTACATTAAAATTTAACATTAATATATTAAAAATTTATGTATAATATTTATATTAATTCTTAATGTTTCACGTAAAAAAATATTAATTATTGTACTGAAAATTCACTTTAATGTATTAAAAATTCACGTAAAATATTTATGTTAATTATTTTCAGGCATCATATTTAAATTATTTCTTAATATATTTCACATAAAATTTTCAAATAAAACTTTATCAATATTAATGTAAATATTTTTTAAAAAAAATTCACGTAAACAATGAATATATATTTCCCATAAATAAGGTAATATTAAAAAATATTTATATAAAAAATAATAAAATTATTAATAATTGAATATATATATATATATATATATATATATATATATAATCCCCATAAAAGATTGATAAAAAAATTCTCCATAAAAAATTATAACGTAATATTAATAGTTAATAAATAAATATTTATATAAAGTGTTAAAATTATTAATTAAAACTAATAATAATAGTTTTGAATATAAATACTATTGTAATATGAAAAAAATGTGCACTCAAAATGTGCTTTACTGATACCTTATTGGCCGTTTCTATGATTTTTTTTATCTCTCATAAATTAAGACTTTATTGTATCAAAATATAAATTTTGGAGATGTTTACTTAGACTTCATTTTTCATGTTATATTGTAGTTGTAAATGTTGTAGTAGGATGATCAACATTGGGGTATGACCATGTTAACACTTCCTAAATAATTTTCTATTTAAAAATGAAAGTTGATTGGATTTTCTCTAGTCAATTTTTTTTTTTTTTTATCTTCTTCAACTTGGAAGGTAGATGAAGACACAGGTCAATATTTTTTTTTTCTTCTTCATCCTCCAAATTTTTTTATGTTTTTGTGAATATGTATGTTATTAATTTCATTAAAAAAATATTACATATAGTGACATACAAAAAGTGTCACTACATATGATATATATATATATATAAGTAGAAATTTGTTTAATATATAGTTATACACAATTTTAATGTTAATTTTAAATGAGATTCAATAACATATAATTTTATTATAGTTACATATATATACCTATATTTTTTTAATAATATACCAACATTTATTATATTTTTAATGTAGGTAAAAATATATTTTAATAAAAAGTATTATATCACTATAGAATTTATGTTACTGTATGAAAATTTTTTTGTAGTGTTTTATGGATGTTTTGCAATATGAGTTTCCATGTTATAAAATTCAATTAATAAACAAGAGGTAAAGAAATTCTTTTTTAGCACGTAAATCTTTCTTAGAAAAGGTTGAAAGTTTCGAATTTGAGGTGGACTATGTTTGAAGCACATTAAATGACTTTTGAGAGGTTTTTTTTTTTTTAATCAATTGTCACAATTCTATCTACCTCTAGAAAAATAAAAAGTTATGTTACAGAAGTTACTTCCGGGGATTAAGAAAAGGAAGTTATTTACTTGCAAACTAAAATTGAAATGGATGATTAAGAAAAGATCTTTGGGTTTATTAAAAGATTAAATGTTTGAATCGAGATACTATTTTTTTTATCCTTTTGCCAAAAGTAAAATAAATAGCCTAATTATTCAATTATGATAAAATGAGTTATTATATCAGAGTTAAAAACATGTACTATAATTCTTTGATTTTAATTCCAATTAAAATGCATCTTTATGCTAAATAACTTTAATCAGAACAATCTATCTCGAAGAAAGTCCAATCGACAAACAACATAATTTTACTTATATTTTATTATTTACTTATTTACTTGTATAACAGTATGACAATAAAAAAATTATATTATTACAATACTTTGATATTCTTTTACAATTTGTCCTTAACAACATGTTATTGAAAAGAAATTGTGATTGAGTTTACATGGAAATGATCAGCAACATTTGGAGATAACAAACGAATTACTAGCGGAATAAGAGAGGAAAAGGACCAACGAAAGCTTTTCCCAAAGCAAAATGGAAAAAAAAAGTTTCAGTTTATTGTCCAACAAATTGAATGGGACAAGCTCAATTCAAATTAATGTGATGAGTATAAATCCTTTGAACTTAAAAAGTTTATAAAAAAAAAAAAAATGTCTATGAGGAATAGTAGATCCCGTTGCATGGAGTTTTTGCGTTTATGCTACATCATTTTGTTTATCAAGTTGGGTTCCCATTCATTAAGAAAAATTAGACTTGGCTATGTTTTTAATTTTTAAAATTTGAAACAATTTATGTGATGATGTTAGTTTTTCATTTTGAGTTTCATAATTTTAAAATTTGCGTTTATACACGACAGGTAAAGTCAAGTAGTAAATAAAAAGGGAAAAGAGTCCAAAGAGTACCTCGAAAGCTTTGAAGCTTCTCTCCACTTCAAAAGTTTCAGTCGGAATTCTAATGTAACCTACACATCAAATTTTCAGCTTATATAAAACCAAAATAATTAAATAAACATAATACAAATGTATGCCTTCATCCATCCCTAAAATAAAAATGTAGTAAGAAAATGTTACTAAATATGAATTATGCATAGTAGCAGTAATTAAGGAACACACTTTTCAAATCACTTGTAAATTGATATAACAGCTTTCAGTTGATATATACCCCAGTTTAGAAAGCTTTTGAATTAATAGAAGAGAGAATGAGGTTCTTGTGGTTGCTCAATAGAAGCTGAGAGAGAAAATCAATTCTGCATGATTGAAATTCTCTTGTTTCCTTAGTTTGAGAGAGATCTAAGGCTGTGTTTAGTTACAGATTCACACAAAGAGAGGTTTTGTTAAAAGAAGAAGGTGGTGTCAGATGGCATCTCAGTCTAGAATATAAGGGAGACATGAGAGTGTACAGTGGAAAAAGGAAGAAAATATCTTGTACGTAAACCTATTGGTAGGAGCATACTACTCCAAAATTTTATTACTAAACTTACTTTAGTGGTTATAAAATCTTTACTTTTTTTTTTGGTTTGTTTTAAAGATAGTAAGCCCCAAGATTTAACATCGCTGCAGAGACACAAAAATAAGATATCTATTTAGATTTTTTAAGACATAATTTTAATTTTGTTATTTTGCATTAAATTAATATTATCCGATAGATAATTGGAGACTAATTTTCTTTGGTTAGGATGAAGAATCATGGAAGTATATTTTATTAATTTCTTTCAATAATATTTTCTCCATATGTAAGGTTAGGTTATCGAGTTTTATCATGTCAAAATATTTAAAGAACTCAACTATCCGGTTATAATTTTAAATTTTAATTAGAATTGTCATTATAACGAGATGTGCTCTTAGTAATCTTGATAGCGATAGATGAAGGTTGTGAAACTTTGAAATGATATTCTTCCAACTCTCCAAATTAACAGTTCTTCAATTGAAAAGAGAAAAGAAATATAAACGTAAAACTAAATAAGCGCAAAATTCACTCAACCTTTCAAAACCTCACTTTTAAAAACTTAACTCCTTTTCCTAATAAAATATAGCATAGTTAATAAAACAATATAATAAAATACTATTTTCCAACTACACATTATAAAAAAAAACCTCTCAATTATTATAAAAACTCAAGTAATTAATTGAAACTCTTTTATTAATTTTAAAAAATTTCGGAGTGTTACGTTTGAAAATCAAATAAAAATACAATTGTAAAAAAAGATATAAAGATTATTTGAAATTGATGACTATAATTAATACTACTATAAAAATGAAATCTGACGATTATGTGAAAATGACCTAAGGAGATTCTGGAACAATAAGCTTTCTTAAAATAAATATATTATCTTAATTAGGGATTGAAATTTCATACAAGTTAGGTTCTAACGGGTTATATGTAACACCCTTATTCCAAAATATTCAATAAAAACAATTTGAAAACTTATTAGATAAAAAATAACGTATTTTCAAAACATTTTCACGCTTAAAGGTATTACATTTCAAATATAATTTTATAAGCAAAAACTAAATTAAACAAATTTTGGTGACTATTATCATTAGCGACTATTATTTAGTGATAATAAGATAATTATCTGTATATTATTATTAACTAAAGCCTTTAATGGTCAATAAAAATTAGTCAGTAAAATTTTATTTATAGTGATAATTTTTTTAAAATTATCGTTAATTTTTATTTGAACTTCTTTTTTAGAAAATTCCTCACGTGTATAACGCATTTTCGATCTAGTTACACATATTAAACTACACATGGTAAAGATTGATACCGCGCTTAGATTCCATGCATTAATTAAAAACTAGCATAATTTATCCATTCACCAATTACTACAGCCTGGTTCGCATCAATCTCGATCTCGATTGGTTCATATTTTCCTCTGCAAACAAGAGATAATCCATGTGTTCGGGAAACATTTTACATTTTAAAATTCGTTACTTTTTAATTTATATTTTGCGAAAGTCAAATTTTGCTCATGTGATACTAACACTGTATCCCAGGTTCGTCATAAGGTAGTCCTCCTACTAATTCAAACCTAATAAAAAGAAGTCGTTGCAACTTAATTATATATAAAAACGTGATTATTAATTAGTATTTATTGGTAGTATTAGGTGTCGGTTGATTGAGAAACAGGAACTCTCGAGTGGACACAAACTTAATTAACACCTCACATATTTCCACATAACTATTAAAAATCGCAACTAATAAAATATAATAAAAATCAACATTTAAAATAGAATGCATAATATTTTTTTATTAGTATGACGATGGTTTTAATTTGTCTTGTTTTATGAAATTTTAATTTTAATGCGGAGGATCCTTTTATATATATATATATATATATATATATATATATATATATATATATATATATATATATATATATATATATATAATTTGCATATCCTTTCTAAGAGATGAAGGACTAAGTGAAGAGCTGAATAGTGAGAATATAAGTGAATTTTATAAAAAAAATTATTATTATCAATAATTATTTAATAGCAATAAATTAATTATTTTTATTTAATTATTTAATAAAAGTATTAATAACTAATATACAATTGCTATTAAAAATGTATTTATATTATATTAAAATTTATTATTAGCGACAATTATTTATTAAAAAAATATTAGTCTCACATCGACTAGAAATAAGATAATTAAAGAGTATATAAATGATTAATAAATCTCACCCTACAAGATGTTTTGTAGGGTTGAGGTAGGCGTATAACTTACTATTCTAAATTGGTATGAGATTACTCACCGTTATCAAATTCAAAATAGTCCTTAATCTAAGGTAAATAAGAAAATTAAAAAGAATATATAAGTAGAAAACAATTCAAGTCCTACATTGACTAGAAATAAAGTAATTAAAAAGTATTTGTACTTATCTTACAAGTCCCACATCGACTAGAAAATAAAAAATGTCACAAAAGTTATACATTTTTTTTTACTATTATAAGGATTTTTATTAGCATTTAGAATAATTACCGCTAAATGTTTTAGTGACACTGCATACAATGACTAATGTAAAAATGCCGGTAAAAGATTTTATAGCAATTTTTATTACCATTAAAAGTCATATTAAATATCACTAAAAATCTATTTTATTGTAGTGTTGCTTTGCAAACACTTTTAAAAAATGAAATAAATCTTAATCCTTTATGAAGCGTATAGGATATATATTTTAGTACAAAATAACTTAAAGCATCTAATTATAATAATACTACTATTAGTGAAAAGGATTTTAAAATTGGTTATTTTGAACGTTTGAAATTAATTTTTTTTTAATTTTTTGTAGTAGCCGATTTAATAGGTGTGAACTTTTAAAATCGGATGAGAACCAATTTTTTATGTGCTTGACGTACAAAATTAATTATAAACAACTGATTTTGTATATCATTCTAGTGCTTCAATCAATGTGAAGGCTTTGTCCAATGAAAGAACGAAATACAAGATTGTCAACAATGAGAACCATTTTTGCCCTTCTCATGCTCAGTATTTACAAATTTCCTTTTCCACCAACTCAATCAAAGAGGACCACACATTAGTGACAAAAGACATATAACCAATCAATTCATTCAATGCTGAAGACATGCAAACAATTAAGTAAGAAAAGAGAACAGAAGATATGGTGCAAGGTGTTTTAAGAATAAGATGTGCAAGGTGTTTTTGAACCATAAGCATTAAAAAAAATAACCAAATTTTAGTAATAACTATAATTTCATACCTCATGAAAGTCAGGCTCATGAGTCAAGTCAATGCCAAGCTCTGCGATGCAATAGTAAATTCTCGAATCCAAAACCTCTACAGATGTGGTGCAAGGTGTTTTAAGAATAAGATATGGAACGTGTGTTCTAACGGGGAAAGTCCAACACAAAGAGTAATAAAGAAATGAAAATTAAACCTCCTACTTGCAAGAATGTCTGACGAGTATGAACAAAATAAAGCAAAAATAAATAATTTAAATATACAAGAGACACGTATTTTTACTATAACTAAATTTATTATTATCCACAATTATTTAATAATAATAAATTAGTTGTCTCTATTTTATTATCTAACATTATTAAAAAAATGTCATTTTCTTGCAAATTTTCGTAGAAAAAAATATTCGCATAATTTTTTTTGCGAATTTTTTTGTAATAATAATTTCACAAAAAAAATTTTACGAATTTATTTGCGAAAAATAATTTACAGATATTTCTTACAAATTTGTTTATGAAAAATAATCTACAAGAATTTTTTGTAAAACTTGCTACAATTTTAATGATTGTAGAAATTTTTTCCATGGTAAAAATTTGTAGAAAATATTGTAAGAATTTTATTTTGTTTCTTGCGGATTTTCTTGCAAAAATAAATTCGCAAGTAATATTTACAAAATGGTAGAAAAATTTTGCAGGTAACTTTTCTTGCCAATTTTCCTGGCAATTTTAATCTGTAGGAAAAATTAAAAAAATATTTAAATTTATAAGTTTAATATTTTAAAGAAACTTTAAGTTCCACATCAATTGAAAATAAAACAATTAAAGAGTATATAAGTTTTGCAACACTTACCTTACAAGTTTAATTGTATGGTTGAGTGTTACGCTTATAATCTACAATCTTAGAGTTTAAAAGATTATGTATCACATATTAGAGGTGTGGAAACAAATGCTTCGGATAAATTCATTGTGAACATTTGAAAGTTGAAGAATTATTGATAGAATTTGTAGTAATTTCTTTGATTTTTTTTCGTAAAAAATATTCATGCAAAATTTCTTACGAAAAAATTCGCAGGAAAGTTTCCTGCGAGTTTTTTTTCGTAGGAAAATTTCCTACAAATTTTTTTTACAAGAAATTTTGCAGGAAAATTTCTTGCAAATTTTAAAATTTGCAAACACATATTATCCACGAAGGTATTACTTGTAGATAAAATTTCACTGAAAAATTCATAGGAATAATGTTTGTTGTAGATTTTAATACAAAATTCGCAGAAAACTTCGCATGTAATAAGAGAAATTCTAATAGTGTAATAAAATATTGATGTCTAATATATAATGGTCACTAAAAGTGTATTTACATCACACCAAAATTTACTATTAGTGACAATTATTTATTGGGAAAAATTTAAGTCTCACATCGATTAGAGATGAGATAATTAAGAGTATATAAGTGGATGATAACTCTCACCTTACAAGTTTATTTTATAGGGTTGAGTTAGACCTATAACTTACTGCTCTAAGTTAGTATTAGATTACTCATCATTACCAAACTCAATAGTGTTAAACTTGAGGAAGGTATTGAGAAAAATTCAAATCCCACATCGACTATTGATAAAATAATTAATTAGAGGACAATCCTTATAAAAGTATTTGTACTAATCTTACAAGTCTCACATTGGCTAGAAATAAGTTAATTAAAGATTATTATGAATCATTTCTTAAACTTTTAGTGACAATAGTGTAGCAATTTCTATTGCCACTAAAAGTCATATTAAATGTCACTAAAAATCTATTTTGTCATAGTGTTTTAACGTAGAAAATCCTCGATGTAAAAGTAAAAACCACGAGTCATTAAGACCAAAGAAAAACTCCACCATGATCAACAAAGGATACAAGAGAATCTCCAAATAAGGCACCCAACATTGTTTACAATCAACCAAAACAAAATTGAACACAATTGCTTACAATTGACAAAGAAAAAGATGAAAAAGCTCCAAAATAGAGTTGTTATTGTGAGACACTTTTCTCCCACTTTAGACTTCTTTTGACGATCCAATCGTTGAATATGAAATGTCGTGTCTTATGAACCTGTTATCCAAACATTAACTTGATCCAACGATAAAAGAATGTCTAGTTGCAATTTAACAAATATTGTCGGATGGATATGCGACATGTAACTTTCTCTTTTCCCTTCTCTTTATATTGTTTTGATGTTTTCTCAAATTAAGTTACTCTCACTCTATCTTAATTTGACCCTTCTCCACCTGATTAAGTGAGACATAATGAGCTTCCACAATTTGGGTCTATTCTTCACATAGGAAAGGAGCCCAAAGCCCAACATGTCTCGCAAGAACAACATCGAGGACTTTCAAATCTGGTGCGAGGTATATCAGTAGAAAAGGCTTTGGCACCACATGCTCTAGCAACAACTCCAATACAGTGTAACACCCCAGTTTTCATACTTTTTATGGAGGGTAATTTAGTAATTTTTATAAGATTTATTGAGGGTAATTTAGTAGCCCAGAAAGGGCTGTTCTTAAATTGGAACGGACCGTTCCAAACTACTAAAAATACCTATTTTTGGTTGCCTAGAATGGGTCGTTCCCAAACTGGAACGGACCGTTCTGGCCACTCCTGAAATCTATAAGTAGAGCACTCTGACACTGTTTCTGGACACACTCTCTAGAGACCAAAAAGAACCAAGAGAAGGAGATAAGCCAGATTCTGCTCTAGCTTCATCTTCTGCTTATCAAGGTAAAGGGGGAGTGAGAAACCTCGCTCGGGGGTGTTGGAATAATTGTTGGGTAGTAGGATTTACCGCCAATCCCTTGCCTGATGCATGCTTCTAGGAACAGACAAAATATGAATATTTTCTATTTTTCTTTTTGAATTTCTCGTTATGTTCCTTGTGTGATCTTGAGTGTAAAGATGTATTTCATTCCAAAAATAGATAAGTTTTGATATGAATTAGAGTGCTCTGTGGGTTCTTGAGACAACCCTATGAGAAACAGGTAAAATGTAAATGTTTTCGGTTTTGCTTTCTGATTCTTCTGTTGTGTTCCTTGTTGTAAAAGATGTATGAATATGTGAGTAATTTTGAAAATAGACAAGTTTTGATATGAATTATAGTTCTCTGTGGGTTCTTGTGGGAAACCCTATGAAGTAAAATTAGGAACATGATCTTTGGATGATTTTGAGGCAATATGTGTAAAATTGATATGACTTCATGTTTTGGATAATTACTTGATATGATTTTTGTATATGACTACGAGAAGTTTCTTGAATGAGACTATGTGAACATGATGTGAGAATGTGAAAGCTGAACGTATGATCTGTGATATGATATTGTGAAATAATGTGACATGAAATATGAGACGTGATAAGTGAAATGTTGAATCAATGAAATCGTGAATGTGTGACATGCATCATGTGCATTTATGAGCTGACAAGGTGTACCTTAGGGTCACGGGTGATGTAACAAGCTAACAATGTGTACCTTAGGGTCACTGGTGATGTAACAAGCTAACAAGGTGTACCTTAGGGTCACTAGTGATGTAACAAGCTAACAAGGTGTACCTTAGGGTCATTGGTGATGTAACAAGCTAACAAGGTGTACCTTAGGGTCACCGGTGATGTAATAAGCTAACAAGGTGTACCTTGGGTCACCAGTGATGAAATGATGAGAAATGTGATTATGAGATACGTGACTGGGGCCACATGCATTTATGAGTTGAGTCCATGAGATCATTGCATGATGAATGATTGTGCATGTGTTATTATTATGTTTATAATTGGAATTTGTACTTAAATAATGTGCAGATATGACTATGCTTGTATGATTTGTGTGTGTGTGTTACCTAATCATTATTTCTACATATGGAACTGAGTGAGATGTTTCTCACTCCCTTGTTGTCCTTTATATGTATTTAAAACTGTGTTGCAGGTGATCATCAACATGAAGATGTTGGTGATGAGGCTTAGGCATCAGTTGGGCATGCTCTGATAGGATATGTGACATCGGGGCATAGCTAGGCATAATTAGGATTTCATTATTGTATTTAGTTATGGAAGAATTCATGTTTCATTTTTTTGCAATTGATCATGTTTTAAGTTTGTGACACCCTTACTACCCCAACACATATATTGTAACAATGTAAATAAGCTAAAGAATAAATCTTTCAACGTTGGTAAAAAGGTTCACATAAAAACCATCACAAATGTTCTTCAATATCCAAAATGATTGAAAATAAATAAATTAGAAAATGAAACATAAGAGTTTACAAATTATTTTTCTAAAAAATAATAAATACAACTCCAAATCCATATAAAAATTTCATGTCCTATAAATCCTCTGCCCCGATGTCACAATATCAGAGCATACCCATAATTCAACCATTGGCATTCTAGATGCCACTCTTAGCCGTATCTTCCTCACCTAAAACATCAAGAAGTTTTACGGTGAGAAAAGAAAATATCTATATGGAGAGCACACAAGAAAAAACACAACGTAATCTCATCATAACTCCTTAATGAAATATTCACAAGCATTCATATATATCATATTTTATCAATCATTCATCATCTTCACGTCATAACTCGCAATCACACCAATTCATCACAAATCTTGCAATTAACATTATCATTTTCACATCCATAATTCACACAAATCTTACAATTAACACTATGCCAAGGCCACGCCACAACTGACATATAAGCGATATGGGTTAATTTCCTCACTCATCCCACACCATACCAGGGTCACGCCCTCCCTGTAGCATCACTTACCTAGGGACCTGCCATCCCTGGTCATTGATGTGAGGAACCACAATCACATCACAATCCACATAATCTCTTACAATTAACCCTATGCTAGGGCTGCCATATTTGACATAAGTGATACATGTTAATTGTCTTACTCATCCCACACCATGCCAGGGTCACGCCCTCCCTGTAGCATCACTTACCCAGGGGTCGTGCCATCCCTGGTCATTGATGTGAGGAACCATAATCATAATCATAATCATATCCATACAACATCTCATCTCATAGCTCAATTCCATATCACATACACAATTCCATATCTCATACACAACAGATAAGTCTAACAAAATAAGGGTCTACACACCCCTCAAGCAATTCACATCTCATCAATTCTTATCAAGTAATATGACAATAACATTCAGAAATTTATGTAATAATCAATGGAGTTACCAATTTAATATAATCTTAACATAAACGGTAAAACCCCCAATTATTCCAAAATCTAATTCACAGGCACTTTTCTACAATTTCGTTTTCTCTCCCAAATCATCTTTCTTACAAATTAAATATATATTTATAATCCTCAACACATACAAAATTTAATGGGATCATCAATTTCTCAAACATAAATAATTATAAAATTACTCATAATTTTAAGGGACTCTTCCTTTACCCAATTCCTTCATGTAACTCTACATACAAATAATCCCCTTTTCCCCCGTACTTTGATATGTAGAAGCTGAACCTACACAAGATCTGGTTGGTCTCCCTTACTGGGTTCCCCTAAGTCCGAAGTAGAAAGTAGAGGGAAAGAAAAGAGAGAAGAAGAAAAGAAATTAGAAAATGAGAGGTGTGCTTTTTGGGAGTGCCAGAGCTATCTATTTATAGGCATCAGGCATCGCTAGAACAACCCATTTCAAATCCGGAACGGCCCGTTCTGGACTCTGACGGCATGTGTAAAATTCACAACTAGAATGACCTGTTCTGGTGTTACATTTAACCCATAACGGCCATATCTGGAACGACATGTTCTCAATTAGGGTTATAGGCATTTTTGGTGATTTAGAACACCGCGTTCCAATTTGCGAACGCCCCTTCCAATATGGGAACGCCCCGTTCCCATCTAAAATTTGTAGACAATTTTTGTATTTTGGAACGACCTGTTCTGGGCTACAAAATCACTCTCGCTTTAGTAGTTTGGAACGACCCATTCCAATTTGGGAACGGCCCGTTCTGAGCTACTAATCACCCCTATTAGGCCTTTGGACCCTCAAACAATCTCTGAAAATCCTGCTGTTATAATTCTCTCTTCCTTTTAGAAATTTTGTACCTGAAATTCACCTAAAAACAGAAATAGGTAGGCTCCTTGCATCTTGTTTTCTAATTCCCATACAACCTCACTACCTTACTCATGTACAACTCTAACAATCTCACCAAGGAATATCTATTATCAACGAGGGTAAGGCAAGTAAACTTGGTGAGTCTAACCACTATAACCCAAAAAGAATCAAATTTTGTAATCATCTTAGGAAAGCCTACAACCAAGGTTTATGTACACACCATCTCACTTCCGAAATGGGACGTCTAAAGGCTGCAAAAGTCCTAAAAAATTATAGCATACTAAACATGAGTACACAAATTCCTCTACTCCTCTCTTCACCTTAGGCCACTACGCTTCTGCTGCGCCACTCTGATACATGTTAGTAGCTCCTAAATGAATGTTAAGAGTACTCTTATGCCCTTCCTCTAAGATCATCTTCTTTAATTTGGGGTTACTAGGCACATAGATCCTATCATTGAACCCCAAAACACCATGAACTTCCACTCGTAAAAAGTTACCCGTACCTCTACCAATCCTCTCCACTTGGTTCACTAAGAAAGGATCTAACTCCTAGGCTTCTCTAATCTCGTCCACTAGTCACTTTCGACATACTCAATTCAATGCTTCTAAGGGTGATCTCACACATCACGCTTAAGTTTCTAACTTTTTAATCAAATCCAACCCTTAAATCATCAAAGATGGTAGGTGAATGGTCATCCTACTCAAGGCATATGCCACAATATTAGCTTTTCTTCTATGACCCTCTCCAAAGATCAAGCACCTAAGCATAAGTTCACTAGGTATACATACCAGATCTCTAATTTCACCACTCCATCTACACCTAAGACAAACTCTTATCCATCACCATGTCTTATAACTTCATATCTTGTCACCAAAATGAATCAACTAATTATGCTTCTCCAATTTCTTTGAACGATCCACTTGTTACTCGAGTCATACCTAATTTTACACTACTAGGTGTAATCTCACAAGTCAACTTAAATCCCTAATTTGAGCCCAAAGATCCATCTCTCTAATCATGAGGGAAGATAAATATAAAGGTTTCCTACTCAAAACATCGGTCACCATAATGGCTTTGGCCAAATAACAAATAAGATTAAAATCTTATTCCTTAAGAAATTCCAACTATCTCCTTTATCTCATATTCAACTCCTTTGGTCAAAAGATATTTAAGGCTCTTATGATTACTAAATACCTCAAGCTTAGAATTATATAGGTAGTGTCTCCAAATCTTAGTATAAATATTAAAATCGCTAACTCAAGGTCATGGGTAAGGTAATTCCTCTCATGAATTCTCAATTTCCTAGAAGCATAAGCTACTACTGTTTCTTCTTGCATCAACACTTTGTCCAAACCTATCTTAGAAGCATAACTATATACCACAAAATACTTACTAAAGTCTAGTAGTATTAACACTAGTCAATCTTTCGTTAAGAATTTGGAAACTACTCTCGTACTTACTATCTCCCACAAGGACAACACTCTTCTTAGTCAATCTGCTCAAAGGTAATGTTATCTTAGAAATTTACTCAATAAATCTCCAATAACAATGGGATAATCTAAGAAAACTCCTAACTTCATTAACTAACTTAGATATCTCCCACTTAAGCACAACTTCTACCTTAAATAGATCTATATTATACCTTTGCTAGAAATTACAAGAACTATAAATTTCACTTCATACAATCAAAAATCACACTTAGATAAATTAGTGTAAAGCTGTCTTGGATATATTCTCACACTCAATTCCAATATGATGATATCACACCCTAAGGTTGATCTTACTATACACACAAACATTCACTAATTGATCCATAAAGTCATCTATCCTCATATCAACACACATGCATATCGAATCATATTAGAATACCTATTTAAACATTCATATATACCATTCCTAAGCATATATGAATCAATCACTATTTACACCATATAACATGTACATGAACCAACCTTACCACATAGCATCATACCATCTTAAACAACCTCTTAATGAAAACACCTCAGAACATCATATCCAAATCAGTTTTTATCCTTGTAATGCCTAACGACTCAAAAACATCATGACAACATATACCTCCCTTCAACAACTGTCAAAGCAAATGACACACAGAGAGTTATACTCATCCAAATGATCTCAAACCTATCTCAAAAGAAATCTAAGTGAATAAGCTATAACTCTTATGAAGTCATAAGACTCTAAAGATCATCTTCTTAGCTAAAAATTCAAAAACCACAACAAATATATATTCAGCGCTTACAACTAGACTTCTGATCACCAAAGCAAATATAATTGGAGTTCTACACCTCCATTTTACCTGATTTTAGTTCCATTAGAAAGATAACGTCCAAGGCTACAACTTTCATGAAAACCACAAAATCTAATTCTGTCAATACAGTGACACAACAAAACTGCAGCGAAAAACATTCTCTACACCAAACAGCAATAATGTATCAACATCTAAGGCCACAAAAATACCTCAATCCTTTCAAACTCACTCCTTTCCACCTCAAACTCATATTCAAGCTTTCCACTACAATCCTAAACCAAAACAACTCATATTCGACACAAAAGAATTTAGAGAATAAAACTCACATGCTACCTAAACCACAAAAGGTTATCACTCAAGCACCAACAATCAAGGAAATTACCAACATTTTACTCTTTCATCAAGAATATCAAAACTCCAATCCTCAAGATACAACCTCCTTGGATTCAATCGCTACAACTATAGATTTATGAAACCCCACCAATCGTAAACTCTTAATACACTCGACAAATCAATGTCTCACCTATATCCAAGGTTCTAATAGTTCTAGTTAGTTAGCACAAGGCTTCATCCACTATTACTGGTACATATTGTTGCAACACGAGCAATACCACTCAACCACTACTTCTTACATAAGCAAGAAGTATCAAAACAAATAAGCAATCATGAATAGCATCAACTAAGCTATATCATGTCTTTAAGCCAAATTCTAAGAAAACAATATACAAGTAAGCACAACACTAACAACACAAGGGAAACATCAACATCATCATCATTATCCTCATCATAAAGCAAAACATTGTTAGAGTACACACAATTCAATAACAACAAACATAATCAATCATCATACTGGTATATCAATAAGTTCCACAATCAATTCATTCCATCATTCATCTACCAAACAAGCATAGTAGACTCATAACTCACGGCCGATTGGATCGACTTGCTCTGATACCACTAAATGTTACACCCTTACTACCCCAACACATATATTGTAACAATGTAAATAAGCTAAAGAATAAATCTTTCAACGTTGGTAAAAGGTTTCACATGAAAACCTTCACAAATGTTCTTCAATATCCAAAATGATTGAAAATAAATAAATTAGAAAATGAAACATAAGAGTTTACAAATTGTTTTTTAAAAAAATAATAAATACAGCCCAAATCCATATAAAAATTTCATGTCCTAGAAATCTTCTGCCCCGATGTCACAATATCAGAGCATACCCACAATTCAACCGTTGGAATTCTAGATGCCACACATAGCCGGATCTTCCTCACCTAAAACATCCACAAGTTGTACGGTGAGAAAAGAAAACATCTATATGGCGAGCACACAAGGAAAAACACAACATAATCCCATCATAACTCCTTAATGAAATATTCACAAGCATTTATACATATCATAATTTATCAATCTTTCATCATCTTCACTTCATAACTCGCAATCACACCAATTCATCACAAATCTTGCTATTAACATTATCATTTTCACATCCATAATTCACACAAATCTTACTATTAACACTATGCCAAGGCCAAGCCACAACTGACATAAGTGATACGCGTTAATTACCTTATTCATCCCACACCATGTCAGGGTCATGCCCTCCCTGTAGCATCATTTACCCAGGGGCCGTGCCATCCCTGGTCATTGATGTGAAGAACCACAATCACATCACAATCCACACAGTCTCTTACAATTAACCCTATGTCAGGGCTACCATATTTGACATAAGTGATATGTGTTAATTGTCTTACTCATTGTCGCCACCGGCCCGAAACGGGCTTTCGGCATTCGCGAAGGATGGTTGGACTCTTTTATTTGTTTAAAAATATGGATTGCTAGAATGACTTATTCTCAAACTGAGACCTCGTCAAACGAGCAATTTTATTAAAAGGCTCACCAATCCATGTTAATCCCAAGCGGGACCCTCCATGGATTAGCGGTTTTCATAAAAAGGAAGGGTTCATGGAGTCGCCACCAATGTTTTACTCAAAACATTGGAAAAAGGGATAAGGCAATTGATTTTATAAATCAACTTCGGCCATTACAACCAGAGTTGGGTAAGGGAGTCGGTTACGCGTGGGGAAGGTGTTAGCACCCCACAGCGCCCCTTTCGGGTTCCCTATGACAGATTATTTATTAAATAATAGCGCAAAATTACTAAATTACCCCTATTTATTATAAGCGATTGTAAATTAAATATCTACATGATGATAAATTTAAATATACACACAGAAAGCAGTAAAAGGAAGGACTTAAGAAGAAACCTTTGAAGCGTGCTTTTATATTCAAGTAAAACTGGTGTCGCCACCGGCCCAAACGGGCCTCGGCGGTCGCGAAGACGGTCGAGCTCGCTTTTATTTTAGTTTTGAAAATGTATTGGATTATTAGAACGACTTGTTCTCAAACTGAGACCTTGTCGATCTTATCCAATTTATTTATTAAAAGTCTCACCAATCCATGTTAATCCCAAGCGGGACCCTCCATGGATTAGTGGTTTTCGTAGTAAAAGGGTTCGTGGAGTCGCCACCAATGTTTTACTCAAAACATTGGAAAAAGGGATAAGGCAATTGATTTTATAAATCAACTTCGGCCATTACAACCAGAGTTGGGTAAGGGAGTCGGTTACGTGTGGGGAAGGTGTTAGCACCCCACAACGCCCCTTTCGGGTTCCCTATGACAGATTATTTCTAAAAATAATAGTACAAAATTACTAAATTACCCCTATTTATTCTAAGCAATTATAAATTAACTATCTACATGATGACAGTTTAATATGCACACAGAAAGCAGTAAAAGAAGGGATTTTTAGAAAGGAAACCTTTGAAGCGTGCTTTTATATATTTCGTAAAACTGGGAAGCTTTTTGGCGTTCCCTCGCTCTACAAGCCCGCTCGCTCGCTCCTATAAAATTTTGACTACGGAAATCCGGAGGATTTCCCTTCGACTAGGTTTGATCCTCAAGCAAAATGGCTCGGGGCTCAAGAACTTCGTCGGATCAACTCTCCGAGTGATTTCTAGGGCAGAACACTGCTCAAAAACCCCAGAATACTCAAGGAGAGGGTTGAAACTATGTTCAAAAGTGTCCTATGACGTCAAAATGACGCCATATTTATAGGGAACAGGCGCAATACGGGCTATGGAATCAATACGGCCGTATTGAAATTTTTGAACTTCAATACGGCCGTATTGAGTTCAATACGGCCGTATTGAAATTCAGAAATTTCAATGCGCCCGTATTGAGTTCACTGCGGCTGTATTGAAGCTTCAATACGGCCGTATTGATTTCAGTACGGCCGTATTGAAGTTTCAGAAACTTCAATACGCCGTATTGAGTTCACTGCGGCCGTGTTGAAGCTTCAATACGGCCGTATTAAGTTTAGTACGGCCGTATTGGGCTTCATTCCCTCCACTTCCTTATTTTAAGCTACTCTAAGACCTCTAAACCTACAGATAGCCATCCTATGGTCTTCTAGGAGTCCTTCTGGCTGACTTTCCTTCGATCTTTGAGGGTCTTCGAGTTTTATTTCCGACCCGGACAATTTTAGGGGTCTACAGCTGCCCCCCCTTTACTTAGTCGGACGGCCTTTTGGTGTACCGGCTGACAAGTAAAGGAGTTGACCCAATTGTCCGGGTGATGTACCGACCTTCTGACTTCTAATGTCTTCCGGTGGAAAATTGTTGAGTAGCCTCTCCAGGTGAGTGCATACCTCGGCGCTTCTGACATCCTCGGCAGCTGAGTTTACCCTCTCCAGGGTCAACTTCACTCGACGCCCGAGCCGGAAGTTGAACACCGACGTGCCTCTGGCGACGCTGGTGATTGAGTACCGTCTCTCCAGACCTAGCCTCACTCGACGCCCGAGCCGGAAGCTAGACACCAATGTGTTAACATCACACTGATGATTAAGTATTGCCTCTCCAGGCCCAACCTCACTCGCCGCCCGAGCCGGAAGTTGGACACCAACGCACCTCTGATGACGCTGATGGTTGAGTACCGTCTCTCCAGACCTAGCCTCACTCGACGCCCGAGCCGGAAGCTAGACACCAGTGTGTTAACATCACCCTGATGATTGAGTACCGCCTCTCCAGGCTCTGCCGCTTAACATTTGGCAGTTGAGTTTGCCCTCTCCAGGGTCTGCGTCTTAACATCGG
Source organism: Cajanus cajan (assembly GCF_000230855.2). Taxonomy (NCBI): domain Eukaryota; kingdom Viridiplantae; phylum Streptophyta; class Magnoliopsida; order Fabales; family Fabaceae; genus Cajanus; species Cajanus cajan. The sequence continues at coordinate 9,773,493 of NC_138526.1, read as the reverse complement.
CAGGTGAGTTTACCCTCTCCAGGGACTGCGTCTTAACATCGGCAGCTGAGTTTGCCCTCTCCAGGGTCTGCGTCTTAACATCGGCAGGTGAGTTTACCCTCTCCAGGGACTGCGTCTTAACATCGACAGCTGAGTTTGCCCTCTCCAGGGACTGCGTCCGTGTCTTCTGATCACTTCGGCAATGCGAGTTTACCCTCTCCAGGGATTTGAGATGATTTTTGTCTCCACAGTCCACTATGCTGCTTCGACAGTTTTTTCTGATTTTGTGCCGCTGAGGGCTGGATAACGCAGGGATCCGTCTAGGGGATGTGCAGTCATTCATAGGTTCCTGTGCCCCAACTTGCATTGCATTGTTGGTACCCATGGGGAATTTCTGAATCCTTGGGGTGTGGACACAGATGCTCTCTCTTTGAGTTGAGCGATGCCTTATGTTTGGCTGACGTCCTTTGACGTTGGTGGAGTATCCCGGTTGTCCTTATTCGGGTGACTCTTTTCAATTTTCTGATTTTGTAGCCTCTGTGTAGGCTATTATCCACTAGGGAATTCTGTCATTCATTTCTTGACTGGCCTCTTCTGTTAGGCAGATAATCTTGATGTTCGGTGCTTGGCTGGATGCCGCATTCCGCTTGGGGAATATTTATTGAGATTTTTTTATTTTTTCTCCTTTTGTAGGGATGCCTCTTGAGTAGGCGATTGGGGATTTGGGGACCTTGTGTATCCCAGAGTATTATTTAGGAAGCCTCTGCAGGCTTAGTCTCACTCAACGCTTGAGTCGGAGAGTTATCTTCCACTGAAGAAGTTTTAAAGTCCTTTGACTTGAATATACTGCTTGGATGATCATACTTCCATTAGAGATTTTGACGATCTTGCTTGATAGCTCTTGCTGGGGATTTTGAATCCAAAAGCATGAGTTGAGGTTCCCTCTGGGGAGTATTATTTCTGCGAGCCTCTCCAGGCTCAATTATTCTGTTTACTGAGGAGTATTGTTTCGGCAAGCCTCTCCAGGCTCAGTTATTTTGTACAAACTGATGAGTATTGTTTCGGCAAGCCTCTCCAGGCTTGGTTATTCTGCGGGAGTATTATTTCGGCAAGCCTCTCCAGGCTCAGTTATTCTGTGCAATCTGTTTGTTGGATTTTCTATATCCTTGCCTTTTTCATTTTCGGCTTTTTCTGTATTTTGCCTTTTCTTCTGATTTGGCTTTTGCTGACTGCTGTCATACACAAGCAATTTTCTATTTTTCTATTTTATGCGATTGCTTCATGATAAGGTCTTTGAATGTGCAACTAATGTGTGTGATGCACGAAATGCAAGCTTTATCATTTGTTTATTATATTTTTTTTTAGAAAGATGAATGGCTCTCCCTATCCTCTTTTTCTATTTAGAGGAACTTCTGTCATTGACGCGAGGGAATATTTTCGTGAGCCTTTGAATGCAGGAGTTTAAAGATTTTATAGGAACCCCTCCAGTTTTCTTTTATTGACCGATTATTAAGAGTTTCGTACAATTTTTAGAAACATCAATTTAAAGGCATAATCACAAGGTCAAGAGAGAAAAGAAACAAATGGATATTTTTTATTGATATTCAAATGTTTATACAGAAAGATTTACAAAGGGATTTTCTGAAGAATGGCTGGCCAGGGTAGGCTGTACATTTTTGGCTTAAACAATTACATCTGTGATTGCTGCCCTTCCCGTTCCCTAGTTGCTTCGGGTGAGATGCCTGAGCCAGGAGTGTAGATGCTGCAAGACATTTGCTTCTAGAAGATTATCACTTGAAACGCCTTTTCGGTTTTCGATTCAAGTGATCGTTGCTTGCTTTACTTTTTGCATCTTATTCTTTTGCCCCTAATTTTTGCCTAGGACATGTCCTAGCGGGGATAATTTTGCCTTTGTTTTGCCTAGTACCCTTGTACTGGCGGGCTTTTCGTTTTGCCCTAACTTTTGCCTAGGATGCCCTTTTTGGGTTTTCATCCTAGCGGGCTGATGCAAGCAACGTCTTCAAGCATAATACTTCTTTACCACGTCAGCGTTGACTGGGTATCGAAGTTCTTCTCCGTCCATGTCTGTGAGAATCAATGCTCCTCCGGAGAAGGCTCGCTTCACCACGTATGGTCCTTCGTAATTTGGGGCCCACTTTCTGATTTTGTCCTTTTGAGCTGGTAGCAATTTCTTCATCACCAGCTCTCCCTCATGGTAGATTCGAGGATGGACTTTCTTGTCAAAAGCCTTTTTGATCTTCCTTTGGTAGGCTTGACCATGGCATATGGCGTTCAGTCATTTTTCTTCGATAAGGTTCAATTGGTCGTATCGACTTTGAACCCATTCTGCCTCGGAAAGTTTTGCTTCCATGATTACTCTCAGAGAAGGTATCTCGACTTCAACCGGCAGAACTGTCTCCATTCCATAAACAAGGGAGAATGGAGTAGCTCCTGTGGATGTACGTACTGAAGTCCTATAACCATGGAGAGCGAAGGGTAGCATCTCATGCCAGTCTTTGAATGAGACAACCATCTTTTGTACTATCTTCTTGATATTCTTATTGGCTGCCTCGACTGCCCCATTCATCTTTGGTCGATATGGGGAAGAGTTGTGGTGCTGAATTTTGAACTCTTTGCACAGTTCTTCCACCATCTTATTGTTCAAATTGGATCCATTATCAGTGATGATTTTGTCGGGAATACCGTATCTGCATATGATATTCTTTCTGATGAAGGATGTTACCACCTTTCGGGTCACATGAGCATACGATGCCGCTTCTACCCATTTGGTGAAATAGTCAATGGCCACAAGGATGAACCTATGTCCATTGGATGCCTTTGGCTCGATGGGTCCAATAACATCCATGCCCCACATTGCGAATGGCCATGGTGAAGCCAACACATTGAGTGGCGTTGGTGGGACATGAATGTTGTCGGCGTATGCTTGACACTTGTGGCATTTCCGGACGTATTGGTAACAATCCCTTTCAATGGTCGACCAATAATATCCTGCTCTGAGGATTTTCTTAGCCATTGCAGGCCCGGGAATATGGGTACCGAAAACCCCCTCATGTATTTCTTTGATTACATTTTGAGCTTCGACTTGGTCTATGCACCTCAACAAGACCGAGTCATAATTCTTTTTGTAGAGGGTTTCTCCAATCAACAGAAATCCCATGGCCCTTCTTCGAATATGCTTTTTATCATTATCGCTAGCCATATCAGGATATTCCCCTTTTGACAGATATTGTTTGATGTCATGGAACCATGGATGATCGTCAACAGCTTCATCTATCAGTAGGCAGAACGCTTGCTTATCGTGCCGCCGGATATTGATGATGGGCATTTCATGCTCCTTATCCAAGGCGAACATCGATGATAGTGTAGCAAGGGCGTCAGCGAACTGATTTTCCTCCCTTGGGATATATTCAAAGACGACATTTTGAAAGAATTGTATCAGGTCTTTGATATGCTCAACATATGGTATCAGCTTAGGATTTCGGACTTCCCATTCACCTCGCAGTTGGTGGATGACTAAAGCCGAATCTCCAAATACTTTGAGCTTTAGGATACCATTGTTGATTGCTGCTTGGATTCCTAACGCGCAAGCCTCGTATTCGGCCATGTTATTTGTACAGTCGAAGTTGAGTCTTGCCGTTAAGGGGATATGCTTTCCTTGTGGGGAGATTAATACTGTTCCAATCCCCTGTCCAAGCATGTTGGAGGCTCCATCAAAATACATGGTCCACGTATCATCCTTAGGATATTCATGTTGTAAATGCATTATATCCTCATCGGGGAAATCATCCTGAAGGGATTGATAGTCATTGGTCGGCCCGTGTGCTAGGTAATCAGCTAGGGTACTACCCTTGATGGCCTTTTGTGTGACATGTATGATGTCAAATTCTGACAATTGCACTTGCCATCGGGCAATCTTCCCAGTGATTATCGGTTTGTCGAACACGTACTTAATTGGGTCCATTTTGGAAACCAACCAAGTAGTATGCCTAATCATATACTGCCTGAGCCGTTGTGTTGCCCATGCTAACGCACAGCACGTCTTTTCTAGTGGCGTGTAGCGGGTTTCATAATCAAGGAACTTTTTGCTCAGGTAGTAGATGGCTTGTTCTTTCTTCTTTGTTTCATCTTGTTGTCCTAGCACAGCTCCCATGGACTCATCAAGTACCGTTAGATAGAGGATTAATGGTCTTCCCTCGACAGGTGGCACCAACACTGGTGGATTGGCCAAGCACTGTTTGATCTTATCGAAAGCTTGTTGACAATTCTCATCCCAAGATTCGGAATGATTTTTGCGCAACAGCTTGAATATTGGCTTGCACGTGTCAGTCAACTGTGCGATGAACCTTGCGACATAGTTCACCCTGCCAAGGAATCCTCTTATTTCTTTCTCAGTTTTAGGAGGAGGCATTTCCATTATTGCCTTTATTTTATCGGGGTCCACCTCTATGCCTTTTTTGCTGACAATGAACCCAAGAAGCTTACCCGACCGAACTCCGAAAGTACACTTAGCCGGATTTAGCTTAAGCTGATACTTGCGAAGCCGATTGAATAATTTTCTCAAATACTGGATGTGGTTCATTTCGTCCTTCGACTTTGCGATCATGTCGTCCACGTATACTTCAATTTCTTTATGGATCATGTCGTGGAACAAAGTCACCATCGCTCGTTGGTAAGTGGCACCCGCATTTTTTAATCCAAAAGGCATCACCCTGTAACAGAATGTGCCCCAGGGTGTAATGAAAGAAGTTTTTTCGCGGTCTTCCACATTCATCTTGATTTGATTATACCCCGAGTATCCATCCATAAAGGAATAGAGTGTGTTTGTGGCAGTGTGATCCACAAGTGTATCGATGTGTGGCAAGGGAAAATCGTCCTTTGGACTGGCACGATTTAAATCCCTATAGTCAACACAAACTCTAACCTTCCCATTCTTTTTGATGACTGGCACAATGTTAGCCAACCATTCGGGATACTGGGATACAACCAAGAATCCCGCGTCTAATTGCTTTTCTACCTCCTCCTTGATCTTTAAAGACCATTCGGGCTTGATTCGTCGAAGCTTTTGTTTGATAGGTCGAAACCCTTCTTTCAATGGCAACTTATGCTCGACGATATTAGAGTCCAATCCGGGCATATCATGGTACGACCATGCAAATACGTCCTTGTATTCCCTCAATAGTTGGATCAATTGTGCCTTTATTTCATCACTGATATGGGTCCCAATGTTGACCTCTTGCAACTCTTGACCCTGCCCCAAATTTACGGTCTCCAATTTCTCTTGATATGGTTGGAGTAGACGAGCTTCTTGATCTAGCAGTCTTTGCAGATCCGGAGAGATGGTCTCCTCATCACTGTCCAACTCAACCCATTCATCCTCGGCTTTCGGATCCCGGTCAGAACGAGCAATCACAGACATAATTATTTATTGGTTCTGTTTAGGTTTAGAGTTTATTAATATTAATGAGAGAGAGAGAATAGAACAAAATGAGAGAATAATGTGTGAAAAATGCCTTTTTATTGATATGTGTATGATGTACAAAACCCTTATTTACATGAAAGGTCCTCATGATCTCGGGTACTGATCATGAGTCCCTAAAAGAAAATTAAGAAAATTAAGGAGAGGCCCTATTGTGGCTTGCCCTTCTCTCTACTCCTGCTTCGGCAGAGGGTTCTTGCTCACGTCGGGCGCTGTCGAATCGAAAGTGACCCACCCAGCATCAATAAGGCCTTGGACCTTGTGTTTGAGAGCTAGACAGTTCTCTGTTGAATGCCCTGGTGCTCCCGAATGGTATAGACATTTGTCTTGAGGCTTGTACCAATCGGGGTAAGGTGGGTCGATCTTTCTTGGTGGAACATAAGCTAGAAGTTTGGCTTCTACTAGCTTCGGCAAGAGATCGCTATAAGTGGTCGGAAGTTTATCAAACTTCTTCACAGGGGTAGATTGCGATCTTCCCGACTTCGAAGTGGAAGAAGACGAAGAGATGGTTATGGCGTTGACTCCTCCCTCTTTCTTCTTCCCGAAGGCTTTCTTAGCTTCATATGGTTGGGAAGGCTTAGCCAGCTTCCCACTTTTGAGTCCTTGTTCCACTCTTTCCCCAATAGTGATGATGTCCGAGAAGAGTGTCGTTGTGTTCCCTATCATTTTATCGTAATAGGGACCAGTCAACGAGTTGATGAATAAGGACACCGTCTCCTTATCCGACAGCGGGGGCTCTATCTGGGTCGCCAACTCCCTCCAACGTTGGGCGTACGCCTTGAAGGATTCATCATTCTTTTTACTCAAGGCTTGAAGATCTGACCTATCGGGTGTTAGGTCGATGTTGTATTTGTAGCGCTTGAGGAAGGCGTCGGCCAACTGCCTCCATGTGTGTACTAGATTTCCATCTAGCTGCATATACCAGTTGAGCGCGGTATCAGCTAAGCTCTCTTGGAAGCAGTGGATCAAGAGCTTTTCATTTGTGGCATATGCAGCCATCTTGCGACAGTACATGGTGAGATGACTCTTGGGGCAAGTCGATCCCACGTATTTTGGGAAATCCGGCACTTTAAATTTAGGAGGGAATTGGATGTCCCTCACTAAACACATGTCGGCGGCATCCTTGATGTCAAAATCATGCCCCTCCATAGCTCTTAGCCAATCCTCGAGGGCGTGGAATTGTTCCTTTGATACTTCGGGCTCTTTAATCATAATTCCAGCCCCAAGGGGTACAGCGTGTGGAGGATCTTCTTCATGCTCTTCCTCCTCTCCCTCATGATGGGACCCATGATCACTGTGATGAGATCCATGGATGTTGTGATGACGCATGAGTTCCATCATTTGCGCCATTTGGTCTTTAAGTTGTGAAAGCTCGGTTGTGAGCTTTTTGTTTTGCTCCTCCAATGCTTCCATTTTCTTGATCTTCTTTGCGCGTGTGAGGACAGAGAGATGACCAGCCACTTTCTAAAATGAATTTTTTAATCTAATTAGTTTATTCATGAATACGCTCTTGACATGAGCTTGATAACCCTCCATTTTTAAGGCGCTGCCTTTTTAAAACAGAGTGTTACTACCCTCCTTGACTTATGATCTCTCCTCAACGGAGAATCTCGATAATTATGGGTCTCTTTTACTCATGTCAAGAGGTATTGGTGAACCTAGAATGCATGGTTTATGAGGATGCATGATATCTTTATTGGTAATGATGCACATGCTCCTCACTTTTATTATATTTTCACACATGGTCTTTCCTCTCATGTCATGGTTTTTTCATGCATGGGGATTATTCTTTAGACCTTATCACGAGGTTATTTATTAATGCACAAACAATTGCACATAAGCATTTACACAAACAATTCACTCATCCACGAACAGTCACGAGCGAATCACGAGGTAGGGGTATCCTGCAGAAAGGTGCATATTCAAGGTAGGTTCTAACTGTTCTCACCAGTCCAAGGCCCCCAAGGTGCCCCCATTATAGGGACCCAATTCCTCTCATCGTAGGTCGATGGAAAGCTCCAACGCACCGTCGGACTCAAGTTCATGGTTATCACCTTGAGTGATGTTTTCCGACAACGGTCTACGGGCACCTATAGACCCATTCGACAACCGGCCGTACTAACATCCACTCCCTATGGTTAATCACTCATGCCCCCGGGTATAGAGGGAACTGTTGTGTGCAAAGGTTTGTGTACAGTTTGTATTTCAAACAATTGCGGAATTTAAACATACAACAGTTATTTAAAGCCATATAATAAATCATGTTATCATACAAGCAAGGGGTAACGAAGTAATTTTTAACTATTATTTGTTAAAAATAATCTGTCACTAAATGGGACTGACTCTCGAGGCTTCCCCAGTGAAGTCGCCATCTGTCGCCACCGGCCCAAACGGGCCTCGGCGGTCGCGAAGACGGTCGAGCTCGCTTTTATTTTAGTTTTGAAAATGTATTGGATTATTAGAACGACTTGTTCTCAAACTGAGACCTTGTCGATCTTATCCAATTTATTTATTAAAAGTCTCACCAATCCATGTTAATCCCAAGCGGGACCCTCCATGGATTAGTGGTTTTCGTAGTAAAAGGGTTCGTGGAGTCGCCACCAATGTTTTACTCAAAACATTGGAAAAAGGGATAAGGCAATTGATTTTATAAATCAACTTCGGCCATTACAACCAGAGTTGGGTAAGGGAGTCGGTTACGTGTGGGGAAGGTGTTAGCACCCCACAACGCCCCTTTCGGGTTCCCTATGACAGATTATTTCTAAAAATAATAGTACAAAATTACTAAATTACCCCTATTTATTCTAAGCAATTATAAATTAACTATCTACATGATGACAGTTTAATATGCACACAGAAAGCAGTAAAAGAAGGGATTTTTAGAAAGGAAACCTTTGAAGCGTGCTTTTATATATTTCGTAAAACTGGGAAGCTTTTTGGCGTTCCCTCGCTCTACAAGCCCGCTCGCTCGCTCCTATAAAATTTTGACTACGGAAATCCGGAGGATTTCCCTTCGACTAGGTTTGATCCTCAAGCAAAATGGCTCGGGGCTCAAGAACTTCGTCGGATCAACTCTCCGAGTGATTTCTAGGGCAGAACACTGCTCAAAAACCCCAGAATACTCAAGGAGAGGGTTGAAACTATGTTCAAAAGTGTCCTATGACGTCAAAATGACGCCATATTTATAGGGAACAGGCGCAATACGGGCTATGGAATCAATACGGCCGTATTGAAATTTTTGAACTTCAATACGGCCGTATTGAGTTCAATACGGCCGTATTGAAATTCAGAAATTTCAATGCGCCCGTATTGAGTTCACTGCGGCTGTATTGAAGCTTCAATACGACCGTATTGATTTCAGTACGGCCGTATTGAAGTTTCAGAAACTTCAATACGCCGTATTGAGTTCACTGCGGCCGTGTTGAAGCTTCAATACGGCCGTATTAAGTTTAGTACGGCCGTATTGGGCTTCATTCCCTCCACTTCCTTATTTTAAGCTACTCTAAGACCTCTAAACCTACAGATAGCCATCCTATGGTCTTCTAGGAGTCCTTCTGGCTGACTTTCCTTCGATCTTTGAGGGTCTTCGAGTTTTATTTCCGACCCGGACAATTTTAGGGGTCTACAACTGGGAAGCTTTTTGCCGTTCCCTCGCTCTACAAGCCCACTCGCTCCCTCCTATAAAATTTTAACTATGGAAATCCGGAGGATTTCCCTTCGACTAGGTTCGAATCTCCAAGCTAAATGCTCGGAATTCCAGAACTTCGTCGGATCGACTCCCAGAGAGATTTCTAGGGCAGAACACTGCTCAAAAACCCCAGAATACTCAAGGAGGGAGTCAAAACTCAGTGTAAAAGTGTCAAATGACGTCCCATTGACGTCATATTTATAGGGAAGAGGCTCAATACGGTTTATGAGGGTCAATACGGTCAACATTGAAATTTTGAACTACAATACAGCCGTATTGAATTCAATACGGCCGTATTGAAGTTCAAAAACCTCAATACGGCCGTATTGAAGTTCAGTGCAGCCGTATTGAGTTTAATGCAGCTGTATTGAACCTCAATACGGCCGTATTGAGTTCAGTGCGGCCGTATTGAAGTTCAAAATGTTCAATACGGCCGTACTGAACCTCTGGGAGGCCGTATTGGGCTTCATTCCTCCCACTTTTCTTATTTTAGCTATCCTAAGACCTCTAGACCTATAGAGAACCCTCCTTGGGCCTTCTGGAAGTCCTTCTGGCTGATCTTCCTTCAGTCTTCGAGAGTCTTCAAGCTTTATTTCCGACCCGGACAATTTTAGGGGTCTACAGCTGCCCCCCCTTTACTTAGTCGGACGGCCTTTTGGTGTACCGGCTGACAAGTAAAGGAGTTGACCCAATTGTCCGGGTGATGTGCCAACCTTCTGACTTGTAGCGTCTTCCGGTGGAAAATTGTTGAGTAGCCTCTCCAGGTTGTTGCATACCTCGGCGCTTCTGACAACCTCGGTAGCTAAGTTTACCCTCTCCAGGGTCAACTTCACTCGACGCCCGAGCTGGAAGTTGAACACCAACGTGCCTCTGACGACGCTGATGGTTGAGTACTGTCTCTCCAGACCTTGAGTACCGTCTCTCCAGACTTTGAGTACTGTCTCTCCAGACCTTGAGTACTGTCTCTCCAGACCGTGAGTACCGTCTCTCCAGACTTTCTTTGAGTACCGTCTCTCCAGACTTTCTTTGAGTACCGTCTCTCCAGACTTTCTTTGAGTACCGTCTCTCCAGACCTTGTTTGAGTACCGTCTCTCCAGACCTTGTTTGAGTACCGTCTCTCCAGACCTTGTTTGAGTACCGTCTCTCCAGACCTTGTTTGAGTACCGTCTCTCCAGACCTTGTTTGAGTACCGTCTCTCCAGACCTTGTTTGAGTACCGTCTCTCCAGACCTTGTTTGAGTACCGTCTCTCCAGACTTTGTTTGAGTACCGTCTCTCCAGACTTTGTTTGAGTACCGTCTCTCCAGACTTTGTTTGAGTACCTTCTCTCCAGACTTTGTTTGAGTACCGTCTCTCCAGACTTTGTTTGAGTATCGTCTCTCCAGACTTTGTTTGAGTATCGTCTCTCCAGACCTTGTTTGAGTACCGTCTCTCCAGACTTTTTTTGAGTACCGTCTCTCCAGACCTTGTTTGAGTACCGTCTCTCCAGACTTTGTTTGAGTACCGTCTCTCCAGACTTTGTTTGAGTACCGTCTCTCCAGACTTTGTTTGAGTACCGTCTCTCCAGACTTTGTTTGAGTGTCTCTGACGACCTAGGCAACTGAGTTTGCCCTCTCCAGGGTTTGCGTCCGTGTCTTCTGATCACTTCGGCAATGCGAGTTTACCCTCTCCAGGGATCTGAGATGATTTTTTTTGTCTCCACAGTCCACTATGCTGCTTCGACGTTTTTCTGATTTTGTGCCATTGAGGGCTGGATAACGCAGGGATCCGTCTAGGGGATGTGCAGTCATTCATAGGTTCTTGTGCCCCAACTTGCATTGCTTAGTTAGTACCCATGGGAGATTTCTGACTCCTTGGGGTGTAGACACAGATGCTCTTCTTGAATTGAGCGATGCCTTATGTTTGGCTGACGTCCTTTGACGTTGGTGGAGTATCCCGGTTATCTTTATTCGGGTATCTCTTTTGGATTTTCTGATTTTGTAGCCTTTGTGTAGGCTATTATCCACTGAGGGTTCTGGATGTTGATTTTGATTTTGTCTCCACAGTCCACGATGCTGCTTTGACGATTGTTTTTGATTTTTGCGCCACTGAGGGCTGGATAACGCAGGGATCCGTCTAGGGGATGTGCAGTTACTCATAGGTTCTTATGTCCCAACTTTCCTTTGCATAGTTGGTGCCCATTGAGGAATTTCTGTTTCCCTGGGGTGTAGACACGAAGATGCTCTTTCTGAGATGAGCGGTGCCTTATGATTGGCTGACGTCCTTTCGACGATGGTGGAGTATCCCGGTTATCCTTATTCGGGTGACTCTTTTTGTTTTTCTGGTTTTGTCGCCTCTGTGTAGGCTGTTATCCGCTTGGGGGATTTTGTCATTGATTGTGATTAGCCTCTTCTATTAGGCAGATCATCTTGACGCTTGATGTTTGGCCAAGAGCCGGATTCCACTTGGGGAATGATTATTGATCTTTTGATTTTTTTTCTTTTTTTTTGTAGGAATGCCTCTTGAGTAGGCGACTGGGGATTTGGGGATCTTATGTATCCCAGAGTATTATTTAGGAAGCCTCTACAGGCTTAGACTCACTCAACGCCTGAGTTGGAGAGCTATCTTCCACTGAGGAAGTTTTAAGTCCTTTGACTAGATATACTGCTTGGGTGATCGTGCTTCCATTGGGAATTTTGTCGATCTTGCTTTGATAGCTCTTGCTGGGGATTTGTTCCGTTAGCTTGAGTTGAGGTTTCTCTGGGGAGTATTATTTCTGCGAGCCTCTCTAGGCTCAATTATTCTGTACAGTTTGTCGAGTATTATTTCGGTGAGCCTCTCCAGGCTCAATTATTTTGTATGAGTATTATTTCGGCAAGCCTCTCCAGGCTCAATTATTTTGTGGCAAGCCTCTCCAGGCTCAATTATTCTGTGGGAATATTATTTCGGCAAGCCTCTCCAGGCTCAATTATTCTGAGAGTATTATTTCGGCGAGCCTCTCCAGGCTCAATTATTCTGAGAGTATTATTTCGGCAAGCCTCTCCAGGCTCAATTATTCTGAGAGTATTATTTCGGCGAGCCTCTCCAGGCTCAATTATTCTGTGGGAGTATTATTTCGGCAAGCCTCTCCAGGCTCAATTATTCTGAGAGTATTATTTCGGCGAGCCTCTCCAGGCTCAATTATTCTGAGAGTATTATTTCGGCGAGCCTCTCCAGGCTCAATTATTCTGTATGAGTATTATTTCGGCAAGCCTCTCCAGGCTCAGTTATTCTGTATGGTGAGAGAGTATTGTTTCTGCAAGCCTCTCCAGGCTTAATTATTCTGAGGAAGTATTTTTTCAGCAAGCCTCTCCAGGCTCAATTATTCTGTACAAACTGAGGAGTATTGTTTGTATCCTTGCCTTTTTTCGTTTTCGGCTTTTGTTGACTGCTGTCATACACAAGCAATTTTCTATTTTTTTTTCTATTTTATGCAATTGCCTCATGATAAGGTCTTTGAATGTGCAATTAATGTGCGTGATGCACAAAATGCAAGTTTAATTATTTTATTAATTTGTTGTTTTTTAGAAAAAATGAATGGCTCCCCCTATCCTCTTCTTCTTGGAGGAATTTTGTCATCGACGTGAGGGAGGATTTCTGTTATTGCCAATACGGCCGTTATTCATTTCAGTATGCCCGTATTGTATTGAAAATTTGTTCATAACCCTAATATTGGTACGGGCGTACTGAACATGATACGGGCGTATTGTTTTTCTGAAGTTTATATTTTTTTGTTTTTTCCAATAAACAGAGAATAAGTGATCTTCCATTACACCTATCATCTGTATGCATGTATGCAGTATGATGCACCTAATTCTATTTGATTCACTTTTCAAAAGAATTAACCGATGCGTTTCTCTGTTTGGATTTTTGCCATTCCTCTAGACGGGCTGTGTGCTGCCGATTTCTGTAACCGAGGAATGATGCATGTTATATTGAGATTTGGTGTCATCAACCAAATGATTTTCCTTTCCTTTAGAAGATGTGTCAACCCTCCTATTGACTACTATATCTCCATGTTTCCACTAGATTATCCTAAAATCGTTTGGGACAAGAGAGAAAAGAAGGAAAGGATATTTTTTTCGAAAGTTTGTGTTTTAGAGGGGATTATTTATTTTTTGAAAAATGGATTTTGTAAGAATGGCTTGGCCGATGGTAGGCTTAAGTGTTTAGGCTTGTTTGATTAAACACTTATGAAGTTAAGCACGTCTTGGTTATTAACATTTGTGATTTGACAACTTGGATAGCTTTTCTTGAGCCCCTTTGTTGAATTCAGTTGGAGGTACCATCATGGATTTATTCTGTTTTTCGATTGCCCTAACTTTTGCCTAAAACACCCATTTGTGGAGTTTTAGCGGGCTTTTGTTTTTGTTCATTATTTTGTAACCCTAATTTTTGCCTAGGTCACCCTCTTGTGGGATTCCTAGCGGGTCTTTTGCTCTTATTTTTGCGTAGTCCCCTTTTTGGGTTTCCTGCCGAGCTTTCTTTTATTTTTAGGATTTTTGTCCTGAATGGATTTCTTTTTATCCATGATGGCACTTATTGAGGCCAAGGAAAGGTGCTCCAAGTTGTCACACACACTTCCACATAAAAATGATGCGGGTTTATTGATTATTAAGACGATTTTAACCTCACTTATGTTCATTCAAACAGGGTTAAATAATGTGGTTTAGAATTTTATTGCAAGCAAGAAAAGAAGCAATAAGAAATAATGAAGAATGATTTTATTATAATCATAGTGGAAACATGTGCCCTATCGAGGCTCAGGGGTCGGGCTGTCCCCGAGGAGTAATCTCTAATAGTCATCAGGTCTATACATCCCTATCGGAAGGAGGAGAGCACTTGATGACGACGACCGGCCTTGATGCTTGTGAACCGGCCTTCCTGAAGATCTGGCTTAAAGAACGTCGAGAAGGATCTTGATTCCTCTTCGTTCTTTGATCTTTGTTAGGGTTGTATCCTAACCCTTGTTTCCCCGAGTTCTCCTTAATGATGGGTAGCTCGAGAATTCCTTGGGAATCCTTGCCAAGTCCTTGTCCAGGCAAGTATCCGTGCTTTGTGAGCATGTAAGCTACCTTCTTCGTTTCTCGGGGAAACGTTTCGACATTGGCAATTTCCAATGCTTGGAAGGCGGTTTCCAAAGCTTCCTCTGCTGCATCCACATAAGGTATGGTGGATGGCTTGCTGATGAGTATGTCATCTTCAGCTTGTATGGTCACCAGTTTGTAACCCATTATGAACTTGACTTTCTGGTGGAGCGTAGAAGGAACAGCTTTTGCATCATGAATCCAAGGTCGGCCGAGGAGACAGCTGTATGCGGGAGTAATGTCCATTACTTGGAATTCGACATTAAAGATAGTGGGCCCAATTTGGATTGGAAGACTGATTTCTCCCACCACTTCTCTTTTAGAGCCGTCGAAAGCTCGAACGATCATGTTGCTCGGGCGCATTTGGACTCCCTTGATTGCCACTTGATCAAGCGTTCTTTTTGGCATCACGTTCAAGGAAGATCCATTGTCTACCAAGACTTTTGCGATGTGATACTCCTTGCACTTTACGGAGATGTGCAAGGGCTTGTTGTGATTAGGTCCCTCGGCGGGGATCTCTTCATCGGTGAAAGAGAGGTGATCATTAGCCGTAATGTGACTAACAATCCCCTCAAACTTGTCTTGGGAGATGGTATGCGACACATATGCCTCGTTCAAGACTTTCAACAGAGCTTGTCGATGCGGTTCGGAGCATAGGATCAACGACAACAGAGTAATCTTTGCTGGCGTCTTATGAAGTTGATCCATGATGGAGTACTCGCTCTGTCGGATAAACTTTAACAGCTCGTCTGTCTCCTCCTCGGATTCTTTTTCCTCAGTTTTCTCCTTTTCTTTTCCTTTATTCTTGGGAGCTTTATCGTGAAGATCTTCGGGAGTGTAGATCCTGCCACTCCTAGTCATGCCCCCAAGTCCAGCGATGTTAGAGATATCGCTGTCGGTAGAAGAATGGATGTCGTATATCCACGGCACAGCCTTATTTGATTCGTAGGGAAAAGGCCTTGGAGTAGTGATCCTTAATGGTGTTGGACCTTCCCCCTTGTTTGTCTTGATTACCAACAACGGAGTTGACGTGTGTTCGCTTGGCGTGGTTGTTGGCTTACACTTGATAACGAATGGCGTGCGATCCATCTTGAACATACGCATCGATTTAATCCTTTCTTTTTATTTATGTTTATTAATGAATTACTAGGAGGGATGTATGAAATGAATGACTCCTAGATCCCTCCATGATCTATATGCATGATATGAGATGATGATGTTGAATATGCATGCATTGTGTTTATTGAACTAAGCATTATCATGTTTTCGGGATGTCCCTAAGATGATGCATGATATTGCTTGGTTTTGGGTAAATATCATTTTTCTTTGTTTTTTGAATATATATTTTTTGTATTTTTAGGGTGAAAAGGGAAACTACCTATATGAATGTGATGAAGGTAGATGTTAACACCATGTACTAGAAGATCTTTATTTCTATTTATTCTTATTTTAAAAGAATAGGAATGTTGTATGTTTAAAGAAATGCAATGTATGCTCATACAATGTCACATAATCAATGCACAAACAATTCACTCATCCACGAACAGTCACGAGCGAATCACGAGGTAGGGGTATCCTGCAGAAAAGTGCATATTCAAGGTGGTTCTAACTGTTCTCATCGGTCTGAGGCCCCCAAGGTGCCCCCATTATAGGGACCCAATTCCTCTCGTCGTAAGTCGATGGAAAGCTCCAACGCACTGTCGGACTTGAGTTCATGGTTATCACCTTGAGTGATGTTTTCCGACAACGGTCTACGGGCACCTATAGACCCATTCGACAACCGGCCGTACTAACATCCACTCCCTATGGCTTACCACTCATGCCCCCGGGTATAGAGGGAACTGTTGTGTGCAAAGGTTTGTGTGCAGTTTTTATTTCAAACAATTGCGTAAATTTAAAAATACAACAGTTATTAAAGCCAAATAGATAAACATGTTATCATACAAGCAAGGGGTAATGAAGTAATTTTAACTATTATTTGTTAAAAATAATCTGTCACTAAATGGGACTGACTCTCGAGGCTTCCCCAGTGGAGTCGCCATCTGTCGCCACCCGGCCCGAAACGGGCTTTCGGCATTCGCGAAGGATGGTTGGACTCTTTTATTTGTTTAAAAATATGGATTGCTAGAATGACTTATTCTCAAACTGAGACCTCGTCAAACGAGCAATTTTATTAAAAGGCTCACCAATCCATGTTAATCCCAAGCGGGACCCTCCATGGATTAGCGGTTTTCATAAAAAGGAAGGGTTCATGGAGTCGCCACCAATGTTTTACTCAAAACATTGGAAAAAGGGATAAGGCAATTGATTTTATAAATCAACTTCGGCCATTACAACCAGAGTTGGGTAAGGGAGTCGGTTACGCGTGGGGAAGGTGTTAGCACCCCACAGCGCCCCTTTCGGGTTCCCTATGACAGATTATTTATTAAATAATAGCGCAAAATTACTAAATTACCCCTATTTATTATAAGCGATTGTAAATTAAATATCTACATGATGATAAATTTAAATATACACACAGAAAGCAGTAAAAGGAAGGACTTAAGAAGAAACCTTTGAAGCGTGCTTTTATATTCAAGTAAAACTGGGAAGCTTTTTGGCGTTCCCTCGCTCTACAAGCCCGCTCGCTCCCTCCTATAAAATTTTAACTATGGAAATCCGGAGGATTTCCCTTCGACTAGGTTCGAATCTCCAAGCTAAATGCTCGGAATTCCAGAACTTCGTCGGATCGACTCCCAGAGAGATTTCTAGGGCAGAACACTGCTCAAAAACCCCAGAATACTCAAGGAGGGAGTCAAAACTCAGTGTAAAAGTGTCAAATGACGTCCCATTGACGTCATATTTATAGGGAAGAGGCTCAATACGGTTTATGAGGGTCAATACGGTCAACATTGAAATTTTGAACTACAATACGGCCGTATTGAATTCAATACGGCCGTATTGAAGTTAAAAAACCTCAATACGACCGTATTGAAGTTCAGTGCAGCCGTATTGAGTTTAATGCAGCTGTATTGAACCTCAATACGGCCGTATTGAGTTCAGTGCGGCCGTATTGAAGTTCAAAATGTTCAATACGGCCGTACTGAACCTCTGGGAGGCCGTATTGGGCTTCATTCCTCCCACTTTTCTTATTTTAGCTATCCTAAGACCTCTAGACCTATAGAGAACCCTCCTTGGGCCTTCTGGAAGTCCTTCTGGCTGATCTTCCTTCAGTCTTCGAGAGTCTTCAAGCTTTATTTCCGACCCGGACAATTTTAGGGGTCTACACTCATCCCACACCATGCCAGGGTTACACCCTCCATGTAGCATCACTTACCCAGGGGCCGTGCCATCCCTGGTCATTGATGTGAGGAACCATAATCATAATCATAATCATATTCATAAAACATCTCATCTTATAGCTCAATTCCATATCACATACACAATTCCATATCTCATACACAATAGATAAGTCCAACAAAATAAGGGTTTACATACCCCTTAAGCAATTCATATCTAGATCATCAATTCTTAACAAGTTATATAATAATAACATTGATAAATTGATATAATAATCAATGGAATTACCAATTTAATATAATCTTAACATAAACGGTAAAACTCCCAATTATTCCAAAATCTAACTTACAGGGCCAGAGCTCTCTATTTATAAACATCAAGCATCGCCAGAATGGCCCGTTTCAAATCCAGAATGGCCCGTTCTAAAATCTGACGGCATGTGTAAAATTCACAACCAGAACAGCCCGTTCTGGGTTACATTTAACCCATAACGGCCATATCTGGAATGACCCATTCTCAATTAGGGTTATAGGCATTTTTGGTGATTTGGAATGCCCCATTCCAATTAGGGAACGCCTCGTTCCCATCTAAAATTTGTAGACAATTTTTGTATTTTGGAACGACCCGTTCCAGTTTGAGAACGACCCGTTCTCGGCTACAAAATCACTCTCATTTTAGTAGTTTGGAATGACCCGTTCCAATTTGGGAACGACCTGTTTTGGGCTACTAATCACCCCTATTGGGACTTTGGGCCCTCAAACAATCTGTGAAAATCAGCCTGTTACAAAAATTGATGAATGTGAATTCTCTACTCTCATGTTATTGGAATTGTTGTAATTTCACAGCTTTTTTTAACCCAATAAGATATTTCTTTTAATTATTATATAATTATGTTGGGGTAAAGGGTGTCACAGATAGTACTAACACTATTCTCGATGGTGACCTTCAAGGGAAACAGACACAATGATGAGGATGGCATGAGGAACAACATCGACAAGGGGTAGTGTGGATGATGGAGGTCCATGAGCCAAAGGCCCAACTACTAGGGCTATGGCCAAGAGGATACATGAAGAATGGGCCAATGCTCAAGAGAAGCCCAAGTAGATTAGGTTGTAGTATAGGTTTGGGCCTTTGGGCTTGTATTGTATTTTTGGGCCTTGTATTTCGGCCACCTAGGTTAGGAATTTCATTTCATTGCCATGTGAATTTGTGGTTAATTTAGGTTAGCATGTGCATGTCAATTTGCATATAATTAGTATTCCATTTAGTATGCATTTTGGCCATATGCACATATGCACATAGTGTGACCGAAATGATGCTTAAATGAATACCAAAATACATACAAATGTGAGGTGCACATGGTGGTGACCGGATTTGGCACCAAAATTTGAATTTGAACATTCAAATTTTGGCGCCTAAGGTTAGTTAAACCATGGTATGGTTTAACTTAGCCTTGGGTCAAGCCAAACTATTGCTCACTACACTTTATTCCCTATAAATTCACCTTGGCCAGATTTGTAATGAATTTTGGAAATTATATGAGAATTCATTCTTGCAAATTCTCTCCACCGAAAGTCACTTCTATAAGCTTTTCTCCTTCTCTACTTGAGCTTCTCTCTTTGTAGAGCAAGGATCACCTTGCTTCTATTAGAAATTGCACTACAAAAAAAAAAAAATAAAAGAGGTTATTTTGCAGAGGTTTTAAAAACCTCCTTAAATTATTAAATTAGGTAAAAATACTGCAATTTTTTTAATTAATGTATGGAGGTTTTTAACCTCTTCTAATTAAATAATATTTTCTTGCTTAAATCTCATTTTTCTCTCCTAAACCTGCGTGCGTCGCTCTTATGAAAAATCAGAATTCCCTTTTGTGAAATGAAAAAACCCTAAACGATGTTTGAGTGCCATTCATCCACGGGTCTTACTTTTCCAGCGTCGTCGACGCTGTTGGCCCCAAAGTTTCTGACTTTCGAGTCAGCGACCTCGTTTACGCCTTCGCCGGCCTAGGTACCTTCGTTGAGTTCATCATCGTTGATCAATCCCATTTGTTAGTTTCCAACTTCGTCTACCTTTTGACGATGCTTTCTAGAAAATTCTTAATGAAGTTGTTGCCTTTGAAGGTCTCGAGTGCCCCAAGGTTGTGATCTGGTTTCTGCTAGGGCACTTGCTGTGGCATTTGGCACTTCTCACGTGGGGCTTGTACACAGGGCATAGTTGACATCAGGTCAGGTGTGTATCTGTGCTTTGAATTTGATTCTCTTCTTGTTGGGTATGTGTGGATGTGTGTGTTTGTGGGAATGTTTATTGTACTGTCTCTTCTCTTTGTGTTGTGGAATTGTGTTACAGGTGTTGCTAGTTTTAGGTGCTGCTAGAGGTGTGGGCCTTGCTACTGTGCAAATTGGAAAAGCTTGTGGGGCCATTGTTGTACTGCTGAGTTGGGTCCCCAGTTCTTGTACTGTTGTTGCATTTCGTACTGCTGCCCTAAATTTATTTCTTTCTCATTATACGATTCTTGCGCACTATTATCTTTCAAAAGGTAAATGACAACCCTTTTTTGTTTACTAGAGCAATTGTCTGATCAGTGTAATAAAACTCTGAGATTCTCCCTTAATAAAGGTTTCCAGATTGAATCATGTGTTCCTATGATGATATTTATGCATGAAACCAATATATTATTTAGTTAGTTTACTTCTCCTACATGAATGGTCAAAGAAAGATCTTTGAATACAAGAACCTTAGGCCTGGTTGGATACTTGAAAGTGACTTGGTGAAACTCAATCTCTCCCTTCACCTATGGCAGTGTCATTCCGGACTCATCCTTGGGGTCTATTCTTGATTTTTGATCAAGAATAGTAAATATAGAAGCAATAGAGTGCTTGCAACTTTTTTTAAAAAGAATATTAAAAAAATGCATTTTAAAAGAATATTAACATAAAGAATTAGTAGATGATAGTGATGGAATCATGGATATGAAGGCAAGAGGAGACATCCTAAAAGACCCTAGAGGAGTGGGCTATGCATGAAGACTTGGGCCACTCAAAGGCCCAATAGGCCCAATGGGCTTGGAAGGTCCACGGTGGAGTTTGTACATGGGCTTGTCTTATTGTTCTTGTATTTTGTTGTATAGGTTTTGGACTTAGTGCCTTGTATTTCTTTTAGGCCTTGTATTCATGACCATTTAGCTTAGGTTTCTCCTTTTAAACTCATTTGAATTTAGGGTTATTTAGGTTACATGTGTAGTTGCATTAGAATGTAATTAGATTCATATTTGGTGTGCATTTTGGCCATGTGCAACACATGCACATGGTGTGATCCGAAATGCAACTCAAATGGAAGTCTAATGACATTCCAAATGAGCTTGCACATGGGTGATCCGGGTTTAGGCACCAAAATTTGAATTTTGAATTCAAATTTTGGGCGCCTAAGGTTAAGTGAACCTTACCTTGGTTCCACTTAACCTTAGGCTAACCCATGGTTACCTTGACCTAATTTTCTCCTATAAATCTTTATGGCCGAGACTTGTATTGCACTTTGGATATATTTGAAGAGTTTTCTCTCTTTGAATTCATCTCCTCCGAAGTCACTTTGAATCCTAAACTCTACCCTTCTTGAGTGCTTCTCCTTGTAGAGCTAGGACCTTTAGTTCTTCTCCGGACTTAGCTTCATGCAAGCTTAGGTCACATTGAAGCCTTGCGGAGTCTCCATCCTTGAAGTTCTTCCTAGGATTTCCGTGAAGGCTTGAAGAAATCTTGTGATTTCCAAAAGGAATCACATCAAGTGGTATCAAGAGCATCCGATTCTTCAAGAGATAAGTCTTTGTCCTTGTCATTTGAAGTTTGATCCGTGGCTATCTTTTATTTTTGTTCATCTTGTGTTCATATTTGTTTTGAGTTTTGTCACCGAGAGTTTCATAGTTCCTAGATCTAATTTTGTCTCAAAATTTGATGGATCTAGTTTCTTATTCTTGAATGATTCATTTATGCTTTTGTGATAATATGCTTCCATGAATCATGCTCCATTCTTGTGACTATTAGAAAATTTTCTGCCTATGAACTTTTTGTTTTCTTTGAGTCATATTTGAAATTTTATTTGGTGATTATATGATTGAGTCATTTGGTTTTATTTTTTTGAATCCATGTCTAGTAGGTCTGTGTAGTTCTTTTATGTTCATCCTTCCTAGCTTTGCTTGTTGAACCATTTGAATTTTAAATTGCATCTTGAAAAATTTTCTAGATTTGGCCGAGATCCATAGTCATTGGCATAAGCTCATAAGTTTTGTTTTACTTTGAGTTTATGAACTACTATTAGATCATTAGTAATTTTCTTAGAAAAATTTTAGGTTTCCAATATTTGAAAATGTCTTAAATTTTTTTCTAAATCCGTGAGTGTTTTGATCTTGTTTGAATTGGAAGTGTGCTGGAAATTGTGTTTTTAGCTCATTTGAATTTGAATTTTGGAACCTAAAACCGTGCATGTTCCATTCAAATTAGCAAGCATAAAAAGCATGTTTCATGTTCATTGAATTTTAACCTAATTTGCTTGTCATTTGGCATCTAATTTGGAATCCGGTTTTAGTTTTTCCTAAGTGTGACCGAGACCTATATGCTACCTAAACTTTGAAAGAAAAAGGCAACTCCTAAGTTAAAAAAAAAAAAATTAGAAGAAAGATTAAAAGAAAATTCAAAACAAAGTGATTAAAAAAAAACAAAGGCTAAACCTAATTGTCAAAGGAAAAATCCATTAAGGAGTTTTAATTTTGCTCTCGGTTTGCCATTACTTCTTGCTACTTAATGTTTTTAGATTTAAATCTTTGAGTGTTTTTGGTTTTGTGCATCCATTCTAGAACTTATCTTAGGTCAATTCCTTCTTGTTCTAGTCAAATACTTGTTTTGTGTCATCTAAATTGTCATCTCCTACTCTACTCTTATCTTCCTTACTTCTTAAATTCTCTTTGCTATTCTTATCATTGATTAAACTCAAGTGTGACCTAAGTTTGACCTAGCCTATCTTCCTAGAAGCTAGTTCTACAAGGGTCATCAAAAGAAGCCTAAGAAAAGGAGGAGGAAAGGACATAGGTGGCTCTCGGATTTGGCTACTCAAAAACACAAACACTAAACACTCTTGGCTAGAAATTTGGTGGTGGCTGGACTGGATCATACGTGAAGAATATTGGAATTTAAATTTGAATTTGTAATTGAATTTTTTTAAAAAAAATATAAGCATTAGTGACGGATTTTAGAGACCAATATTTCCTTACTAATTTGAAAAAATTTGTTGCAAATTTGGTCACTAATCCTTCACTAATTCTTGGTGGTTGTTTTTCTAATCTTTTTGAGCCACTTGTTCTTTTCTATTTAGCTTTGTATAAATCTTGTAATTGGCCATTTAAAGGAGTGTCTTGGGTGTGTCTTTGGTACAGAACCATCTCTCCATAGGTTTTCAATTTTCGTTAGTGCTTGGTGAGAGTGGTCATTGATTGATCTCTGGTATCTCTCAAGCTCTCACCCTAGGACACGTTTAGATAGTTTATTTCTTGCTTAATACTTGTTTTATTTGCTTTCATATGACTAACGTATCATATAACTACAAAGGGGATTAGTAATTTTTACTTGAAGAGGCTTGGTTTTTAAGTGGCTCTTAGTAGCTCACCTACCTCCAAAGTTCAATTTGTATACTTAATCCTCCAAGTACTTAGTCTTAACCTTGCATAAAAATTGCTTTTCAAACTTCTTTCATCAAAAGAAATCTTTCACCTATAATGGAAGAATTTTCTACTCCTTATAGTGATAGTAATTCAAGTGATAACAATGGCCTTTCCAAGTTATCACGTGAATTAAGATCACTAAAGCTATAGAAAGAGCAAGAATCACAACAAAGAATTAGAGAAAAATTTGAAAGAGAAGCTCAAATTGCTCTTATGGAGGAGGAAATTCGTCTATTAAAGGAAAAAGAAAAAAGAAACACCATAGTAGACATAACTCATACGCCAATACTTCCACTCTAGGAGAGTCAATGCATGATGATAGCCTAGCATTAGGAGATCATTATCAACAACCTCCTAGAAGAGTCCATAGGACCCCCAAGCAAAGGGAATCTAGGGTAGATCTCCCTTATTTTCATGGAAAGGATGATGTGGAGGGGTACCTAGATTGGGAGATGAAGGTGGAACAAATCTTCACTTGCCATCAAGTGAGTGAGGAAAGGAAAGTCTCCCTAGCCACTCTAAGCTTTCAAGGTCATGCCATGTATTGGTGGACTTCTCTTATGAGAGATAGGCGTCTCCATAATGACCCTCCAATTCAATATTGGAATGAATTAAGGAGTGTCTTGAGGAGGAGGCATATTCCCTCTTATTACACTAGGGAGCTTATCAACAAGCTCCAAAGACTCCATCAAAAAAATATGACTATGGAAGAGTATAGGCAAACAATGGAGTTGTATTTGATGAGGGCTGGTATTAGGGAGGAAGAAAACATTACCATTGCTAGATTTTTGAGTGGTTTAACTTTTGAGATAAGAGATAAGGTTGAGCTTCTTCCTTATAGGGATTTAAATGATTTGGTTCAACTTTGTATCAAGGTTGAACAACAAAATTTGAGAAAAGGTTTCAAATCAAGCTCATACTCATCTTCTTACTCTAAGGTTGACTATAAGAGGGAGGGCAAGAAAAATGATTTTGAAAAGAAAAATACTTTTCCCTCTAAAAATCTAGACAAGGGTAAAGAAAAAGAAAAAGACAAAAAAATAAACACCTCACAAACTAGCACCAAGTCTAGTGATATAAAGTGCTTTAAGTGTCTTGGGAGAGGCCACATTGCTTCTCAGTGCCCCAACAAGAAAGTGATGATTTTAAGGGGCCAAGCATTTATAGTAGCCAAGATGAAGCTACTACTTCTTCATCTTCAAGTGAGGATGAAGAAGAAGCAAGTGAGGTAGAGTCATGTGAGGTCACTTATCCTTATAATGGGGAACTTCTTATGATGAGAAGGGTCCTCAACAACCAACCTAGTGATACACAATCCCAAAGAGAGAACATTTTTCACACAAGATGTAATATTTCAAACAAAGCTTGTTCTCTCATAGTGGATAGTGGATCTTGGTGCAATTGTTGTAGCACTAGGATGGTTGAAAAATTGGGCTTGACTACCACACCTCATCCCAAACCTTATCAACTTCATTGGCTTAATGATGATGGGGATATGGTGGTCAACCAACAAGTGGAAGTAGAGTTTTCTATTGGGAACTATCAAGATAAAGTCAAATGTGATGTAGTTCCCATGGAGGCTTGTCATATTTTATTAGGTAGGCCATGACAATTTGATAAACAAACTCACCATGATGGCCTTACTAATAAAATAACTTTCACTCATAAGGGTAAGAAATTTATGCTTCATCCACTATCACCTTCACAAGTGATGGAAGATCAAGTGCAATTAAAGTCCAAACATGATTTAGAAAAAAACAAAAAAAAAGGGAACTACATTATTAGGGAAGAGAGAGGAAAAAATGGTTTCCTCTAAAGAATTTGTGACCAAGGAGAGTTGTTTAACCATCAAACACGCATTGAAAAGTACTCTTCTTATTCATAAAAGTCTTAACTCTTCTCCTCATTCTGCCACTAATCTTGAAGATAAAGAACCCTACAATTTTCAAACCAAACATCTTCAACTTCAAGATAAGGTGAAGAAGGAGTCAACTAATTATAGTTTTACTCCTTATACTATTTCTTTGAAGGTGCACAAAGAAGCAAGTATTTCTATGGTTTTAAAGCACCCAATCTTTTGTATACATTGTTTGATGACACCAATTTGTAATAATCTATATTCTATGTTTGCTTTTATAGGAAGTTCTTCTTCTTTTGAACTTAACTTGATTTCTTCCCTACAAAACAAATGTAGCTTATATGATTATCAAATCCAAAATTGTTTAGGGTATTTTCTAGTCAATTTTTCCTTATATTTTCTAGTCAAAATTGTTTTTAGGAATCATTCTTTTCATTGTTTAAGTCACAGTGTCACTACATTTTTAGGCTTTCCTTCTAGGTTATGCTTAAAGGAGGATCCTATATCTACTATTAGGGAGTCTAATTTTGATAGTTTATTTTTCTTTGATGGGATAGATAGAAGCATTCCTCTTAGGCTCTATAATTCATTTTCTTACTCTAACAATTTTACCTTCTATACTTGGCCTGTTGTGCATATAGGTGTCACTTCTTTTTTCAGGCATCCTCACGATTTGAGGACAAATCCTTTTCAAGAGGGAGGGGATGATGGAATCATGGATATGAAGGCAAGAAGAGACATCCTAAAAGACCCTAGAGGAGTGGGCTAGGCATGAAGACTTGGGCCATTCAAAGGCCCAATAGGCCCAATGGGCTTGGAAGGTCCACGTTGGAGTTTGTACATGGGCTTGTCTTATTGTTCTTGTATTTTGTTGTATAGGTTTTGGACTTAGTTCCTTGTATTCACGGCCATTTAGCTTAGGTTTCTCCTTTTAAGGTCATTTGAATTTAGGGTTATTTAGGTTACATGTGTAGTTGCATTAGAATGTAATTAGATTCACATTTGGTGTGTATTTCGGCCATGTGCAACACATGCACATGGTGTGATCTGAAATGCAACTCAAATGGAAGTCTAATGACATTCCAAATGAGCTTGCACATGGGTGATCCGGGTTTAGGCACCAAAATTTGAATTTTGAATTCAAATTTTGGGCGCCTAAGGTTAAGTGAACCTTATCTTGGTTCCACTTAACCTTAGGCTAACCCATGGTGATGTGCTTCCACTTGGATGCACATAGGAAGAACTTCAAATCTCCACGGATCCTTGGAAGAGGCGTCAAGGATTGGAGCTCCAAGGGGACTCAAGGTGGCCGAAGCTTGCTTCTAGCTAAATGCCAAGGAAGAAAGGTGACCTAGCTCTACAAAGAGAAGCACTCAAGGAGGGTAGAGATAGGTGACCAAAGGACTTTCGGAGGGAGAGGTTTCAAATGCAGAAATCTCATTCAATTAATTCCAAAAGTACTACAAGACTCGGCCATAGGAAGCTTTATAGGTGAAATTAGGTTAAGGGTTTAAGTTGGGTTCACCTAGAGTTAAGTAAAAACCATGGTATGGTTAACTTAACTCTAGGCGCCAAAATTTGAATTCTAAAATTCAAATTTTGGTGCCAACCGGCCACCCCCTCCATGTGCACTCATTTGGCATGTAATTAGGAGGCCATTTGAGTTGCATTTCGGATCACACCATGTGCATGTGTTGCACATGGCCGAAATGCACACCAAATGTGCTTCTAATTAGATGCTAATGTAAATTCACATGGAACCTAAATAACCCTAAACTCACATGACCTCTAAATGAAACTCCTACACTACAAGGCCGAAAATACAAGGCCCAAAAGAAATACAAGGCACTAAGGCCCAATCCTATACTAACCCTAATCTAATGGGCTTGATACAAAGCCCAACAAAATAAAGTGGTGGGCTTCCCTTGGGCTTGGGCCCACTCTTCATGTATCATTCTTGCCATAGCCCTAGTAGTTGGGCCCTTAGCCCATGGGCCTCCTCCATCATCCCTTCCCTCTTGAAGAGGATTTGTCCTCAAATCCAATGCATCCTCCTCATGGGTAGCTAGTCCTGTAAATAAAGAGAGATCAGAAACATTAAAACTAGAACTAACACCATATTCAGAAGGGAGATCTAGGATATAGGCATTGTTATTTATTTTCTTAAGGATTTGGAAGGGTCCATCTCCTCGAGGACTAAGCTTGGACTTTCTTTTAGAAGGAAACCTATCCTTCCTAAGGTGGAGCCAAACCCAGTCACCGTCCTTAAAGATAACTTCCTTCCTACCCTTATTATTATATTTTTGGTATTTTTCTGTTTGGGATTGAATGTGATCTCTAACCCTCTCATGTAATTTCTTAACAAACTCAGCTCTAGATGTACCTTCTTTATGAATAAAAGAAGCCACATCAGGGAGAGGTAATAAATCCAAAGGAGTAAGAGGATTAAAGCCATATACAATCTCAAAAGGAGACATGTTAGTGGTCTTGTGAACCACTCTATTATAGGCAAACTCCACATGAGGGAGGTAGTCATCCCATGACTTTTTATTGCCCTTGAGGATTGCCCTCAACATAGTCCCTAGAGACCTATTAACTACCTCGGTTTGCCCATCAGTTTGGGGATGACACGTGGTAGAAAATAGAAGTTTAGTTCCTAACCTTGCCCAAAGAGTTTTCCAAAAGTGGCTTAGGAACTTAAGATCTCTATCTGAGACTATAGTCTTAGGTAACCCATGTAGTCTCACAATTTCTTGAAAGAATAATTTTAGAAATGTGACTTGCATCATCCACTTTGTGGCATGGAATAAAGTGTGCCATTTTGCTAAAACGGTCCACTACCACAAATATGGAATCCTTTCCTCTTTGGGTTCGAGGTAATCCAAGGATAAAATCCATGGAGATATCTACCCAAGGAGAAGAGGATATAGGCAAGGGGGTATATAGCCCATGAGGTTTAGTGGTAGACTTTGCTTGTAAACAAGCAATGCAACTACTACAAAACCTTTGGACATCTCTCTTCATATGAGGCCAAAAGAATTTCTCTCTCAAAAGTGAAAGAGTCTTCTCAATTCCAAAATGCCCCATGAGCCCACCCTCATGGCTCTCCCTAACCAAAAGTTTTCTAATAGATCCTTGGGGTATACAAAGTTTGTTTTCTTTAAAAAGAAACCCCTCAGAAATATAGTAACCTTGGTAAGGTTTTTGAATACATACAGAATAAAAGTTAGCAAAATCAAGGTCTTTCTCATACAACTCCTTGATGTCATCAAACCCTAGTATTTGAGAACCTAGAGTGTTCAATAGAACATTTCTTCTTGACAAAGTATCAGCTACTACATTTGTAGAGCCCTTTTTATATTTGATGACATAAGGAAATTGTTCTAAATACTCAACCCATTTTGCATGCCTCTTATTTAATTTATATTGACCCTTCAAATATTTAAGTGATTCATGATCACTATGTATGACAAATTCCTTGGTCACAAGATAATGTTCCCAAGTTTGAAGGGCACGAACTAAAGCATATAACTCCTTGTCATAGGTAGGGTAGTTCAAGGCAGCCCCATGAAGTTTTTCACTGAAATAAGCTATGGGGTGACCACCTTGTAACAATACAGCCCCTATGCCAAGACCTGAAGCATCACATTCTAGCTCAAAAGTTTTTGAAAAATCAGGCAAAACTAGAACAGGTGCTTGAGTAAGTTTAAGCTTAAGTTCTTGGAAAGCTAAGTTATGTTTTTCCTTCCATTCAAAAGCCACATCCTTCTTCACCAACTCGTTAAGAGGTGAAGCTAATGTAGAGAAGTTAGGAACAAAACGTCTATAAAAGCTTGCCAAACCATGGAAGCTCCTAACTTCACTAACATTAGTAGGAATAGGCCATTCTTGGATGGCTTTGATTTTCTCGGGGTCCACATGAACCCCATTTTTGCTGACCACAAATCCTAAGAAAATAACATTATCCACACAAAAAGTGCACTTGTCTACATTGGCAAACAAGTGATTGTCTCTAAGGACAAGAAAGACTTGCCTTAGGTGATCCACATGATCACTTAGACTTTTGCTATAGATTAAAATATCATCAAAATAGACTACTACAAATCTACCAATGCAATCCCTAAGGGCATGATTCATTAACCTCATGAATGTGCTAGGTGCATTAGTAAGCCCAAAAGGCATTACTAACCATTCATATAGTCCAAACTTAGTCTTAAAAGCGGTTTTCCATTCATCACCTTCCTTGATTCTAATTGGGTGATATCCACTCTTAAGATCTACCTTGGAAAATATGGATGACCCATGCAATTCATCAAGCATGTCATCGAGCATAGGAATTGGGTGCCTATATTTTATGGTGATGTTGTTGATGGCTCTACAGTCACAACACATCCTCCATTTTCCATCTTTTTTTGGCACCAAGATGACTGGTACAACACAAGGGCTTAGACTCTTTTGAATCCAACCCTTCTCCAACAACTCTTGTACTTGCTTCTCTATCTCTTTGGTTTCTTGTGGATTAGTCCTATAGGCTGGTCTATTTGGAAGACTAGCCCCAGGCACAAGATCTATTTGATGTTCTATTCCCCTAAAAGGAGGAAGTCCAATTGGGCCTTCCTTAGGGAATATTTCATCAAATTCTTCTAAAAGAGTTTTTACCTCAAAAGGTAGAGAAGTTTCCAAAGGAGATGTGGCAGTGCAAGTTAATGTTCCTCTACACATGAGGATATGAGAAGATGGTTCAATAAAGAGAGAAGTTTTGTGTAAAGGTTTTGATTGAAAACTCTCTTCTTGAACTATCTCTAGAGAGGGAACATTAATCTCTCTAGAATCCTCTTTTTCATCAATTTTTAGAAGTTTTTTTTTTTCAACTTTTTTTTGTTTTCCTTTTTCTTGCTCACGTTTGGCCTTCATTTGTACTTGATCTTCTATCACTTGTGAAGGTGATAAAGGATGAAGCACAAACTTTTTACCCTTATGTGTGAAAGTCATTTTATTAGTTAGACCATCATGATGAGTTTGTTTATCAAATTGCCATGGTCTACCCAATAAAATATGACAAGCCTCCATAGGAACTACATCACATTTAACTTTATCTTTATAGTTCCCTATAGAAAACTCTACTTCCACTTGTTGGTTGACCACCATATCCCCATCATCATTAAGCCAATGAAGTTGATAAGGTTTTGGGTGGGGAGTGGTAGTCAAATCCAACTTTTCAACCATCCTAGTGCTACAACAATTGCACCAAGATCCACTATCCACTATGAGAGAACAAGCCTTGTTTGAAATGTTACATCTTGTATGAAAGATGTTCTCTCTTTGGGATTGTGTATCACTAGGTTGGTTATTGAGGACCCTTCTCATCAGAAGAAGTTCCCCATTATAAGGATAAGTAACCTCACATGACTCTTCTTCACTTGCTTCTTCTTCATCCTCACTTGAAGATGAAGAAGTAGTAGCTTCATCATGGCTACTATAAATGTCTTGGCCCCTTAAAATCATCACTTTTTTGTTAGGGCATTGAGAAGCAATGTGGCCTCTCCCAAGACACTTAAAGCATTTTATGTCACTAGATTTTGGGCTAGTGTGTGAAGTGTTTATTTTTTTTATCTTTTTCTTTACCTTTGTCTAGATTTTTGGAGGTAAAGGTAGTCTTTTTTTCAAAATTATTTTTCTTACCTTCCCTCTTGTAGTTATCCTTAGAAAAAGAAGATGAGTATGAGCTTGTTTGAAAACCTTTGCGCGTAAATTTTGTTGTTCAACCTTTATGCAAAGTTGAACCAAATCATCCAAATCCCTATAAGGGAGAAGCTCAACCTTATCTCTTATTTCATAGGATAATCCACTCAAAAACCTAGCAATGGTAATATTTTCCTCTTCTCTAATGCCAGCCCTCATGATGTACAACTCCATCGTTTGTCTATATTCTTCCACAATCATATTTTTTTGATGGAGTCTTTGGAGCTTGTTGATAAGCTCCCTAGTGTAGTAAGAGGGTATATGTCTCCTCCTCAAGGCACTCCTTAATTCATTCCAATATTGAATTGGAGGTTCATTATGGAGACGCCTATCTCTCACAAGAGAGGTCCACCAATACATGGCATGACCTTGGAAACTCAAGGTGGCTAGGGACACTTTTCTTTCTTCACTCACTTGGTGGCAAGTGAATATTTGTTCCACTTTCATTTCCCAGTCTAGACAACCCTCCACATCATCTTTTCCATGAAAATAAGGAAGATCTACCCTAGATTCCCTTGTCTTGGAGGTCCTATGGATTCTCCTAGGAGGTGGTTGATAATGATCTCCTAAAGCTAGGCTATCATGCATTGACTCTCCTAGTGTGGAACTATGAACGTAGGAACTATGTTGACCATGATGATGTTTCCTTTTATCTTTCTCCTTTAATAAACGAATTTCCTCCTCCATTAGAGCAAATTGAGCTTCTTTTTCAAGTTTTTGTTGTAATTCTTGCTCTTTCCATATCTTTAGTGATCTTAATTCTCGTGACAATTTAGTAAAACTTTTGTTGTCACTTGAATTAGTATCACTATGAGGAGTAGAAAATTCTTCCATTATAGGTGAAAGATTATTTTTTATGAATGAACTTGGAAAAGCAATTGTTTTTGTACAAGGTTAAGACTAAGTACTTAGAGGATTATGTATACAAATTGAACTTTGGAGGGAGGTGAGCTACTATAAAAATTGGTATCAAAACCAAGTATGCTTGTTTAACAAAACAAATGTTTATCAAAGCAAAACATGCATTTGTATCAAATCAAAATTTTATTAGATTTATCAATATCAAAACATAATATTTCCAATTGGACACACTCACACAGACATATCATATATTAGACATTATTGTTACAAATTATATATAAATGTCAACATATATATAGCATGCATTTGTAGTAAAATAAATCTTTAAGTAAATTAAAATAACTTATCTCTCCCAGAGATTGAGTAACTTGTTCAAAGAGTGCATATATTAAAAATCTTAATAAGAAAATGTAATCAAAACTTGATCAAAATCAAAATATTCTACTCGCCTTTTTGACACAAGTAAAAGTTAGACCAAGTCAGTTAGATTCCTCGTATAAGCTAAGTTCAATATTCTTTGATGACTAAAGCAATTCAGATGCAAGTTTTTAAAGGCTATTTTGCTGGCTGAGATGGTATTCCGATTTCTCTCTTACAATATGCGGATGATACTATTTTTGTGAGAGAGGCCTCTTGGAAAAATGTTTGGGCCATCAAATCTATTTTACAACTGTTTGAGTTAGTAGCTGGGTTGAAAGTAAATTTTCACAAAAGTAAGCTTTTGGGAGCTAACATTGATTCAGAGATATTGGGCCAAATGACAAATTTTTTGAATTGCAAAGTTGGTATTTTCCGTGTTCTTATTTGGGTTTGTTTATTGGGGCCAACCCCAATCGGTTGTCAACTTGGTAAACTGTTATTTCTAAAGTGGAAAAAAAGTTGACTAAGTGGAAAGGCAAACTCTTGTCTTTTGGCAGAAGACTTGTCCTGTTGAAATCTATTTTAAATTCAATCCCAATCTACTTCCTTTCTTTTTTCAAGGCCCCCACAGGTGTGATTTCTCAGCTTGAATCTTTACTTAAAAATTTCCTTTAGGGTGGGGATGATGAGCATAGGAAAATAGCTTGGGTTTCTTGGGATGATGTGTGTAAAGAAAAACATTATGGGGGTTTGGGTGTGAGAGATTTGAGATCTTTTAATTTATCTTTATTAGGGAAGTGGAGGTGGCGGTTGTTAGTGGAGAGAGATTGTTTGTGGCTTAAAGTGATCACTTCTATTTATGGGGCAATGACTTCTTTGAATAGGAGAGGTGGTCGTAAAGGGGTATCTAGATGGTGGTATGACCTGTCGAATATTGAAGAGGGTGCAACAATTACATGTAATTGGTTTTCTAAGGAGTGTGTGAGAGTAGTGGGGAATGGTAGGAACACTTCCTTTTGGAGGGATTCTTGGTGCACTACAAAACCTTTTTGTGAGAGGTATAGTAGGTTGTTTTCTATCTCTAACAATAAAGACATGTTTGTGGTGGATATGAAATTATGTAGGGAGGGGGAGAGTGGGTGGAATTGGTGTTGGAGGAGGCAATTATTTCAGTGGGAGCAATCTCAGTTATCACTTTTGATGATGGATCTAGCTTGTGTTCAAATGGATGATACAAATGATGATTCTTGGAAGTGGTCAGATGATCCAAGCGGACTGTATTCAGTCAATTCAGGTTACTATATAATTGTTAATGCCTCAGTTTTTGCAGAAATCCCTCTTCATAAGTTCATATGTGTAGGCTTGTCCCTTCCAAGGCTTCTTGTTTTGCATGGAGGCTGATGCTTGACAGAATCCCAACCAAAGTTAATCTTGCAAAGAGGAATTTGTTACTATCTTCTGATTCTGGTTGTGTGTGGAGTAATCAAGGTCTTGATACCTCTTGCCATATATTTTTTGAGTGCTCCTTTGCATACCAGGTTTGGATGTTGTGTTTGGAATGGTGTGGCCTCTTTGCTGCTCATCAAAATAATTTCATATCTCATTTTGAGCATTTCCTAGGCCTTCTGAGTTGTGTTGCTAAAAATCAGTACAAATGGGCAATGATTTGGTTGGCTTCAATTTGGAGTATTTGGTTGTCGAGAAATGAAGTTGTATTTACTAATAAATTCACATCTCCAAAGCATCTGGTCGAATTGATAAAACTACGCTCTTGGAAGTGGCTGAAAGTTAAAGATCGTAATTTTTACTATCCATTCTCTTGTTGGTCAGGAGAACTTGCTGCATGTCTTAATCTTTATTAAGTTAACTGTATTTCGGTTGGAGTACCCCTTGTACTCGCTTTTAATATATTTCATTTTGCCTAGAAAAAAATATGACTTGATCGGGTTGTTCCGGTTTATGTGCAATTAGAGGAGGGACCGAGTAGCTTTAGGATGAGAATAAAGAAAAATAATATCTATAGATAAACAAAAATAATATCCATTAAAAGTATTTTAATGTTGTTAATTTGATCAGGGTATTTGTATTCTGATTATGCTAACTTTTAGCTTCCATTGAATCCTTCCGAACTAATGTCAAATACTAAAAACACTTTTTTAATTGTTCTAAAAATAAAATAAAATAAAAACAAACAAACAAACATGTAACATTAAACCAAAATATTTTTATAGATAAAATAAAAAATTAAATTTGAGAAAAACAATATTAAAATGTAGTTAATTTATGTGTATATAAATAAAAGGTTTAATTTTAGTTAATTTAGTCCTAGTAAAAAAACTTCTTTTTCATTCCTTTAAAATTTAAAGTCACTATTTTTTTCAATAACAGAATTTTTACTATTAGGAAAATGAGGTAATTTGTATCTCTTAAATTAAAAAATATATAAATAAAATAAAAAGGAGATAAATTGAATGCATGGTTGTAGCTGGTTAGGGACAAAATGATCTACAAAAAGTGAAGACTAAAAACGATTATACAATATGTATCTCCTTTATAATAAACTAGTAATGTCGAGCACTTCGTGTCTATATAATTGTTTAAAAGTATTTAAAAATTGTTAATATTTGTTGAATCAACTAGTATTGTGTCTAGTTTTCAAATCTTAAGATTTTGGGTTCAAGTATTGGATTTGCAAGAATAGTTAATTTATTATTTTTTATTATTTAAAATTTAAGGATAAAACAGCAAAAGTTGTGTATGCAAAAGTAAGGAGTCATTTTTATATTAAAATATAATATTAAAAAATAATTATTCTTACAGATCCAAGACTTAAACATGAGACTTTAAGATTTAAGGACTAAGCACAGTACCAATTAATTTAACAAATATTGATAATTTTTAAACACTTAAAAAAAATATAGAGATATAGTGTCTTAACCCAATTATAGATATAAATGAAGAGGAATTGTTGCATGGAGAATTTATGACAAAGTTGTTCAATTTATTATGAGTAAAATTAAAATTCATAAATAATTATTACGATGACATTATTTCTATGACTAAGAGCTTTTAAACATTTTCAGAATGGATGTGTTGGAACGAGAATTGTCTCTTCATAAAAAAATTATTGGTTTATGTGAGAAAATATCTATACATATATATAAAGGAGGTACATGAGTTTGTAACTGTTTTTGGTCTCAACATTTTCAAACAATTTTATCCTTAAATGAAATAATAATAAATAATATTGGAAGTTAATTTTATTCTTACCACTCAAATAAGTTAACCACTCATTATCACTCAAATCTTCAAATTGTTAACCACCTATTTTATTATGAGTTAATCACCTATACATTGTTAGTGTAAAGTTTTTTACCCCGGCAATCAATTATATCTTTTAATTGTGTCATGTCAATGTTAAAAGTAAATGTGTTTATAGTGACATGACACAATTAAAAGATATAATTAGTTGCTAGTGTAAAAAAACTTTACACTGACAGTGTATAGGTAATTAACTCTTTTATTATTTAATATCATTTTTTTTATTTTTTTTTATTCTTTTTAAATAAAATATAAAGATACAAAATGTGTGGACTATACTAATATTATTATAATATGACTGTTTTACAGCTTCATGCACTTTGACTGTTTTCAAATAGAGAATCTTTCTTGTATTTTGTTATCCAAATTGATTTATCAGAATAATAACTTGCTTGAGACAATTGTTTAATCAAACAGAGCAAAAAAAAAACGACTGTTTTATTATATAACCGTTACATTAAATAATAAATGTGGTTATTGTAAATTGTAAGATTTTGATAATATTTTCTTACACAATCATCTTTTAATTGCATTTATTTGTTGTATTGAATAAAAAAAATTGCAATCTTCTTTTGTATACACAAACGAGAGATCCAATTAATATAATTCCATTTTTTTCAATTAAATGTCAAATTGGCAACTCCTAAATGTTCTAAATGTTCAAAATCTTAGTGGGTCTTCAAATTCTCTATACTTGTGTTTCTTTTTGTATTTTAAAATTATTATTATTAATTTTAATTTGTATTATATTTTACGTATTTTAAGTTTACGAAGTTAAATTTTATTTAATTAAAATGTATTGTATATTTATTTATTATTTAACAACTGTCATTTACACAGATTAACTTAAAATTAATATTAAAAAGTTAAATATAAAAGAAAAATTGTTTAACAATTGTCATTTACTCATTAATTTAAAATTAACATAAAAAAATAGATATATGTTGTAGGGTCCATTTAGAAACTTTAGTTTCTTCTTTGGAGTAAAAAATTGATTGAATTTTTTTTTTTTTTGTCCATTGAATCATTGGAATAATTTACACATTATTTCAAAATTGATAATTAAGATTAATCTAATTGATAATTAAAGATTAATCTATACTTATGAGGCATGACTTTTGCTGATTAAATATTATTTTAATATTGATTAGTTAAGTTA
The DNA here is from genome assembly GCF_000230855.2 of Cajanus cajan. Taxonomy (NCBI): domain Eukaryota; kingdom Viridiplantae; phylum Streptophyta; class Magnoliopsida; order Fabales; family Fabaceae; genus Cajanus; species Cajanus cajan. Next base: position 9,736,942 of record NC_138526.1, on the reverse strand, counting down.
TTTAAAGTAAAAAAAATGTGATATAATATTATAAAAAAGAGTAATATATTAAAAGTAGAGAAGAAACTTGCGTAGAGTTGTTAATTTGAGAAACTCCAAGTGAGTACACAACCTTTTACACTCTCATTTCCTTATTTAAATTGCCCTAATATTAAATGTATAATTTGTTATTGTCCAATCCTCTTTAAATGTTTTCCCTGTTAATTGTATTGATCACTCTTTGTTTCAGTGATGTTTAGGCTTCTAATTTATCCTACTTATATATCCTACTGTTTTAAAAATAAATTATGAAGTGTCTTGAAAATATTAATACCCGACAATAATGGTTATCAGTTTAAAACAAAAATCTCATTTACAAATTGATCAACTACCACCGAATGTGCATTGTACATAAATTTAGCCGGTTAGTCATCAAGTTTTAGATTAAGCTTTTCATCATTATTTAATGTGACATGGTATCAGTAGAATGATCTTCCTTTTTTTCTCTTCGAGCTCACCATGGCTGTTCCTTCCAGTGCAGATCAATATCCTTCTAGCTCCTATAACATTCACCCCAATGAAAACCCTCCTCAGGTTTTTGCTTGTGCTGTTCTGATAGCACGATTTATAAGATTTATAACAGTAGGACTCTAGCCATGACCATGGCATTACAGATGAAAAATGAATTGATTTTTTTGACACCACCTCCAAACACCAATATCAAAATCCTTTGTTTTGCTGCAAGGAAACAGTGTGATACCCTTGTGCGTTCTTGAGATTGCAACTAACATAATTTGAATCAGATTTCCAAAGATGTCCTTCAAATTCAGAATAAACTTCTCATTAAAACAAGATGATAATTACTATACCAATATGAAATTTTCTGTCATGAACTATGCAACTTTCGTTTGATCCTTTACTGTAGTTCTCTCAATACATGTTGCAAGACTTCCATAATTGTCCAGAGTCAAAATCATGTTTCGTTCAGGAACTCAATGATTATGTACCTGTGGGTTCTCATAACTTGTTCATTGGGACTTTCCCATCTCTAAAGAAGGTCTTTCCCATAATAAACATCCAGTCCATACCATAAGAGACAAACATGTCTATTTTTTTTAGAGTTAACACGAGGTTGAACCAACCACACTGTTGACACGTGCCTGATAAGATACCAACTTATCCAGTGCAGGCCGCTTGAAAATAGTCTATTTTTCAACTGTTTCATTTATCAAAAAATTGTCACTTGCATCTCTGGTCTTCAAAATAACAACTTAATACATATAGAGGTGAACGTTTGCCACATATTTAGTCAGTCAGTTTGTCATAATGAAAATTGAAGTATATTATAACAAAATAATTACAAAAGCAATCAATTTTTGCTGCTTGTAATCATCCTGAACAAGCCTGTAGAGTCGCTGCCTTTCTTCAGAAATACAAGTCAAGCAAGATGCGAACATATTCTTTCAACTCAACTGGTTTGTAATCAGAGCATTCACACAGGAAGTCTACTAAAAGTTATCAGCTTTTGAGTGTCTTAAAACAAGGCTAATAACTCATTCTTTTAAAAGGATATTATGTTACTCTCTACAACATAAAATATTTCACCCAAAGATATTCTCGCGAGAAATATAACTAATGCAAAAGACAAGAATCTTATACAATCATAGTCCAACAAACTTGGTTCAACAAGATTGTGCTCAAAATTTCAATCTGCAAATTTAGGATCTGAAAATAATAATGAAAAAAGAAATTAAACAACATAATAAACCTTTTAAGACAATCAAGAAGAATACGAGTTCAACTAATTTTTTTTCCTGAAGAAATAACTACACTCAATTAATTTAATTCCAACAGAGACTGAATAATCACATTCACAGTATAAAGTCCTTCCCTTAGAAAGGTGTTTACAGTAGAATTTTCCATTTCAAAATTTAGGGAATTGAGAGTATGTCAGCTTTCTATTTTTACAACCTATAACCATGGAAACCAAAGTAAGTGAAAAATAACCTACAAATTAATAACTAACAAAAAAAAAACAAGAAAAACTATCTTTAAAACTTTAACCAAAAAAACTAAAGCAAGTGCAAAATAAACTACAAATTAATAACTAACAAAAAAAGACAAGAAAAACAAAGTTACCTCTACCTTAATGTGTTATCAGTGTTACTGCAAAATTGATCCACACAAGGTGGATTAATTTCTTCATACTTGAAGAATATTAAAAAAAGGAATGTAATTGTGATGTATAATCATATTAAAAAGAACAAGCTCTGTAAAATTAAAAACAGGTAAGTATTATGAAGCAATGAGAATTTACGAAAACTAGTGTCCATTTAGCCATGAGATTAATGGATAAGAATCTATCGTTATATGAAAAAGAGATAAAGAGTATGTGACAGAAGTTTGTACTCCTCATCAACCTCTACTAATCAATCCACCAGTATTGCTCACATGTTTGATGTAACTACTTTCTGCCTGGCAGATTTAGGACCTTGGGTAAATAGAGACAATTTATTTATAAAATTAAAAAATATTAATTATATATATATATATATATATATATCAAGAAACACATATTACAAAAAGACTCATTAGGAATGAAAAGTAATCTGAAAAGAGATCCAAATATAAGAAATAAACCAGTCAATAAATGACAAAAAATTAAAAGCAATTAAGAAATTAGGAGCGGTGGGCTTCAAAATATAAATTTAGAGGGGGCAAAAAAACCATAGCTCAAGAACATACATGTATATTAACCTTAAAGTGAGGAGGTGAATGCACTCCCTGAATTGTATGTAGGTCCGCCTCCGCAGTTTCTGAATTTGCTCAATGTAATAGCTCTTTCATCTTCTCTTTTTCTTTGCACTTTTTTTGAATAAGGTTTAGAAAATTGACAAGCTCAGCCAACAAAACAGACTACAGCAGTGTTTACCTTCATGGGTGAAGGACTTCCTTCATGTGTGATGTATTGTAAATTTCAAACAACAAAGAATGGTATTAGGTAGAATTGGTGAGTGAGTGAGTGAGTGAGTGAGTGAGAGAAATAAGTTTAGTCCAACAGACGAGTTACACTAGCAGCATGTATCAACCAATTCAAGACATGCCACAGTGACATAAAACATCATTCAGAAAACCTATAAAAAAAACCTCAACAGACACTAAAATGTTATTCATTCAATCATCCAGAAAACACACGGAGCGTCTAAATCCATATAATAAGAGACAAAACAGCGAACACAGCCAAATAAATCTACAACAAGCTTGCACAACGCAATCAACCCTAACAAAAACTAAAATCCACATTTATTAGGACAAGAAGCAATCAGGCGGACTTGGCATTCCCCTTGGCCTCCCCGGAGCAACAGCCGCCGCCGTGGTCGTGGTGGTGATGATGGTGGTGGTGGTGGTGGTGATGGTGATGGTTATGGTGATGCTGGTGGTGCTGCTTCCCCTTGAGCTGCTTCCTCATGTCGTAAGCATCCTCCCCGTCGGCGTAGTACTTAGCCTCGACGTCGTGAATCTTGTAGCCGAGGGTTTCGGTGTAGAGGTTGAAGGCGGCGCGGTTGCTCTTGCGGACGTGGAGGGAGACGTATTCGGCGCCAAAGACCTGCGAGAGAGAATTGAGAGAGAAGAAAGAATTGAGAGAGAAGAAAGAGAGGGATGGAAGCTAACCTGCTCCATGGCGTTCTGGGCGGCGGTCATGAGCTTGGTGGCGAGGCCGAGCTTGCGGTGGGTGCGGAGGACGGCGAGGGAGGTGATGTGGCCGTGGCAGTCGGAGGTCTCCTCCTCCATCTTGGCGAGGACGTAGCCGACGATGCGGTTGTTGTAGTCTTCGGCGACGTAGAGGAGTTGGGGCCAGGAGAGGATGTGGTAGAGGTAGTACTTCATCTGGTAGTTCTCTGGCAGGCAGAACAGGTTGCAAGCCTGCATCGCCAGAAGGTCCTTCACCGTCGCCTTCCTTATGCACACCATCGCGATTAGGGTATCAATCTGATTTGGGGCTCTCACCACGCTCTGTTACTTCCTTATATTATTCTACCAAAACAGAGGAGAATAATAATTATTATAATTATTAGAAAAATGCTGCATCCTTCGAAAGAAATCTCCGAAATCTATGATTTTTTTTAATATATCATTTTTTATTATTTATTTAAATAATTTAGACCTCTTTTTATTTACCTAAATATCTTATTTTTTGAATCTAGGTGAGAAATTGATTATTACACAACCGATTTCTTAATGACATTTTGAAAAAAATTTAAAAAAACTCATTGAAAAATCAGTTATCCAATTCTCATGAGTCCAATTTTTTTCTTTTATTGCATTTTTTGTTTTTTTGATTTTAAAATTTAAAAAAATTTATTTATTTTAATTTTCAGAATTTGGAAATGATTTTTTATAATTAAATTATATATTTTTTATTTTGAAATAATTAATATTATAATTATATATAAAATTCAAAAATAATGTATAATATTTTTAATTTATGTTAAAAATAAAAATAATGTTAAAACTTATTTATTTTATTAAAAAAGAAACTTATTTAAAAGATAGAGATAATTTAATTTAAAATTCAAAATAAAATATAAAGAAATAATATATCTTTAAAAATGAAATTATATTTTTAAAATATAGAAATTTAATATTATAATTTAGTAAATCATTTGTTAAAATTATAAATGTGTAAAATTTAATTTATTTTTTATTTTTATTTAATTAAAGACATAGGAAATGTAATAATACTTTAATTGAGATGAACAATTTTAAAATATTTATCCCAACGAAATAGGAGATCGAATAAATAATAGCAACACAATCACAATCTATCAAATTACATAACAATAAGCTAGTTTAATGATGTTTATGTCCATCAGTCCCACACCTTGGAGGTTGTCGGGTCTTTGTTGGATTTCGACAACCAATGCATGGTTGTTGTGGTTCAACTTGCTCCTCGTCATGTTTTATATGAACAATATTTGTGGCTGGATTCGACGAAATACTTCCACCAACCTCAAAGTGATAAGAAGAAAATGAAAGAAAATTCATGATTTGCATGTAATTATATGCACTTTGTGGTGTGTGTACCTCGACGCCAAAAAGATTACTCATGAAGTCCCATGTTGGAGTTGTTGTTGATGGTGGGGTGTACATGAATTATTCATGGTGCGTATGAAAATAGTGGATTCATTGAAAAGACTTGGGATGTTGTTCCATACTATAAGTGTAATATCTCGAATTTTCTACTAGTATAATGATTATTTATTATTTATTTTATATTTATGGAGATTATTTTCTTATAGCTATTTTAATGCCTTTTATAGAATGTTTTAAAGGTTTTTAATAATTATGACTATTTTAACAATAAATATTTATGAAAATTATTTTGTAATATTTTGATTTTAGTAGCCTAGAACGGGCCGTTCTCAAATTGGAACGAGCCGTTCCAGACTACTAAAATGGCTTAGAAAGATTAGGTTGGAATGGGTCGTTCCAACACATGATTCACTGAGTAAACTTCGAACCCAGAACGGGCCGTTCCGATTTGAGAACGGGTCGTTCCAAATGTGGTCGTTGTCAGTTGAAACTCATATCCAGAACGGGTCGTTCTGATTTTGGAACGGGCCGTTCCAAATGTGAATTTTGGACATGAAGTATGAGTCCAGAACGGACCATTCCGGATTTGAAACGGGTCGTTATGGCGACTACTGATGCTTATAAATGGAACGCTCTGTCACTCCAAAAAACACATTTTTCACTTTTCACCTCTTTTTCTTCTACACTCTTTGAAGACCAAGGGGGAACCTAGAGGAGGGGACCAACAAGATCTAGCTTTAGTTTCAGCTCCTGCTTATCGAGGTAAAGGGGGAGTGAGAAACCTTGCTCTAGGTGTGGGAATGTTTGTTGGGTAGTGGGATTGGCCCTCAATCCTATGATTGTTGTTGTTGTTGTATGCTCATGTATGAGGAGTTTTCCCTAATTATATATGTTTCTTCTATTATTTTTCCTATATTTAAATATAAATGTGTAATTTGAGATCTCTATGGGTTCCTCTGGGAAACCCTAAGGGAATGCATTGGTAATTGTAAGAGACAAATTTTAAATGTTTCTGTTTACCTTCTGAGTATTCTGTTGTGTTCCTTGATGTTTGTTGAGTGTAAATATGTGTCTAATTTTGAAAATAAACAAGTTTTGATATGAATTAGAGTGTTTTGTGGGTTCCTGTGGAACCCTATGAGAAACAGTCATATTTATAATATTTTCTGTTACCTTCTGATTGTTCTATTGTATTTCTTATTGTAGGAGATATATGAATATGTATTTAATTTTGCAAATAGATGAGTTTTGATATGAATTAAAGTTCTCTGTAAAAATTGTGAATATGATGTGATAATGTGATATGACAATGAGATGTGATAATGTGATAATGTGAATGATGATGAGACAGGACCATGTGATGTGATAATGAGACATGACAATGTGATATGAGAATGAAACATGATAACATGATATGAGAAAAGCATCGAGTCTTGATTGACATGCATCATGTGCATAAATGATTTTAAGGGTACGATATGGAATACACCGCCAGAGAAGGCCCCCTAGTGTAAAAGCTTTGGGAATTAGTCCTTGGGGATAGCTCGGTTTGTAAGTCCCAATCTCGCCCATTGTGTGCATGAGATGTATCTTGCGCGGCTTAGCTTTCCCAACGAGACTCTGGTAGTATGTCCTTCTAGTAAGAGTGCGCAGAGGGTGTGACCCGGCATGTACTCCTAGACTACTCTTCGTGTATCGCTAGCGGCAATATGCCATGTGATATGTTACTAGCGCCACATGCATGATAAAATGTAGTCCGTGTCCATACATGTGCATTTTAATGTTATATGAAAAATTGATATGTCTTGGATGATTGAGATGTGATGTTATTATTAATTTATCTATGTTATACCTGTTTTGTTTGTGTTTGGCTATCCGGCGTATATTTCTACACTATGAGCTAGAGTGGGATGTTTCTCACTCCCTTTTTTCTTGTGTTGTTTTCTTTGACTGTCATACAGGTGATTATCAGCATGAGGCTGGGGATGTTGATGATGAAGCTTAGGCTTCTATGTTGGGATTTGCTCTGATAGGACATGTGACATCGGGGCGTAGATAGGATTAAATTAGGATGTTATTTCTGTTAAATTATTTTGAAAACCTTAACCTTATTTCTTTTATAATTACCACTGATTATGTTATTTGTTTAAGTTATGAATGTGGTGCTCTCTATCTGAACATGTTTGGTATTTTAAAAATGAAAGATTGTGTTATTCCAAATTTTATTATTTGTATTATGATATGGGTGGTTATCTCCAACCACTAGGGTTTGTGATGATGTTTGAAAATGTTGTTGAAATCCTATAGTTGTTGGGAGTTGTGTGCTAGAAGTACATGCACCAAATGAAGAATATTGGCTATAAAGAAAATTTTGAATTAGCACGAAATCATTGTAAATATTCAAGAGTGTGTTGGAGAGGCCCTTAAAGTGGTTGCCCAAAAACATGTTTATGTTTATCTTTCCAAATAGAAATCCAGTATGCATGTTTTTTAGCCCAGTTGGTGTCGCTATGTCCTCTCATGTTTATTTCGTGCATTTTATCAAGATTATGCGCTTCATTGGTGATTGGTTGCCACAAGCCAAATTGCAATTGGACTCTATCACTTTGATGTCAGACTACAACTACAAATGAAGTTAAAGCAGTACAAGAAGTCCATATTCTAGAATCCTTGTAAACACGTGTTGGCAATGAGGACTCAAATCCCCTATATGGCATCCACAAAAATTGAAAAAGAAAAAGGTTTAGGGTATAAACTAATTGAATAAAAGAGAGTGTGTGTGAGAGAATTTGACATTGTATTACCTTGTTATGACTCATTGATGGAAGACCATCCTTCGAACTTCATGTGGGACCCATCAATATGTCCATGGCTAGGAGATCAAAAGAAGATAGGGGAGCTAACACCCCTAGAGATATGCTTCTTGTGGTTAAAGGATATTGATCAATCTTCTAAGCCTTATTAGCATAGAATTTATCTTTTATGCCTATTTTTCCCTTGTCTTTATTTTTCCTATTTTTACCCTTGTATTTTGGGTATCTTAGACATAGGATTTATTTTACTTGTATTTTTCATTTTACCCTTGTATTTTGGGGGTATTTTAGTCATAGGATTTATTTTCACTTGTATTTCCCATTTTACCCTTGTATTATGGGGTGCCTTAAATTATAGGATTTTATTTTTTTGGACTAGGGTATTTATTTAGGGCCTAAACGTTTTTTTTTTGTGAGCATTGATCAATTTTTGGACTTGGAAAGGCTTAGGCCCAAGTGGATAAGTTGCATGGTCTTATCATGCACCTAGTTGTAATTTAGCCAAACCCAAAGATTTTATCATTGGCCACCAAGTAGCATCTAGGGTTAATTTGAGTTTCATTTGGAGTGCATTTGACATTGCAATTTTCGGCTATACACTCCCAAATGCAACCCTAAATGCTCCCTCCCCTATAAATACCCTAAATCATACACCTTGTAAATACTTTGGATTATATGAATTTGAGAGAATATTTTTGCCTCAAATCCTTCCCATAGTCACTAGGTCTACACGACCTACCTCTCCTATCTCCTCCCTTGAGTGAGTTTAGGGTTTATTGAGTGGCCTTCACCCCCACATAGTGAAGTGAGCCAACCTAGAACCATCCAAGACACTTTCGCTTCCATTTTCTCCTATTTTCCAAAGTTCCCACCTTTCATGCCCACCTTCACTTTGCCTCACCCTTGAAGGAACATCCACCCTATAAGGTCATCATCTTGGCCTTGGCAAGGAGCTCCTCTTCACCATTGAACGTCTTGGTCATCCCTTGGTGGAAGGAGTCCATCATTCATGTTTTCATATATTAATCTGTAGCTAAGTAAGTCTCCGTGGGACATGCCTTTAAATCTTAGCCCTCTTCCTGACCATCTAAAAAATTTTGTACATTGATAAAATTTTAGGTAGAATGTAGTTGTTTAATGTATTAAAGTGGTATATAAGTTAATTTATACCTCAATGCAAGCAGAAATATGATATCCCATTAGAATCTTGGTTGGATGGAGGGCATGCGATACCAAGCCCAAGATTGTAGAAGCAAAGAACGTTTACCCATTTTCTTTGACGATGGATAAATCGCCTTACACATTTTCTGTACAAATGTGTCAAACAAACAGAACCCCAACTATATCATCCTACATGTTCCAAGTCAGCCAACAATGGTAAATACATTAAGTGAAGTCTATTACCTTACTTGTCTAGTTGTCTAGCATAATGACACCACCAATCAACCCTAAGATATATACCCTACAATGTTGGTGCAATTGTTGTTCAGTGGGTTCATCTGGTAGTGCAATTGTATGGTATCTTAACCATTTTAGGTTTATGGTTAAGCCAATGAAAGCTTCCCATTTCGAAGGTACGAAGCTTAACAACTCATAACACAATTCTTCCTAGTCAAAGAAAGTTGGTCTTGCGATTGCTTTGTTGTCGATCCTTAAACTTAGTTGTAGTGTCACATCTTCCAAAGTGACCGTGCATTCACCAACTAGGAGGTGAAAAATATGTATCTCATGTCTCCACCTCTCCACCAAAGACGTTATCAGACAATCATTGATTTTAAAATGTCTAACTTTGGCAACCTCGCCAAAGCTGACAACCTCCAACAAATGTTCAATTCTTGGATCAGGTGTAGGCATGTAATGATATTAAGATTGAATTACTTGACCACTTGTTGTCTACGAATATGGTAGAATTGAAATGTTAGTAATGAATAATATTACTTGTAAACATTATGCAATATATATTAACTTACCATAAGATGAGTTTCATTTGACCTATGGAGGTGTTGTTTTCACAACATAGTTGAAGTTGAAGAAGACATTCTTGAAGAACAATAGCAACAAAATCGAAGAATGCAATAGTTGAAGAGAATTGATCTTTTGTTGTGTGTTTAGGGTTGAAACGTATGTAGTGTATATATAGTGCAAAAAATTTGAGACAATTAATATTATTGTAATGAATTAGTTTGTCTCATTGCATCAAGAATCAAATGCTTTATGTAAAGTGTCATTGTCTTTGTCTCAAAGCGTTAGGAATCCAAAGACTTTGTGTAGAGTGTCATCAATTGTTTTGTCTCATTGCGTTAGAAAGTTAATGCTTTATGCAGAGTGTCATTGTCTTGGTCCTATAGCATCAAGAATCCAATGACTTTATGTAGAGTGTCATCAATTACTTTGTCCCACAGCGTCAAAAATTTAATGCTTTACGCAAAGTGTCATTGCCTTGACCCAAAGCGTTATGAATCCAATGACTTTGTGCAGAGTGTCATCTATTGCTTTGTCTCAAAGCGTTAGAAATTTAATGTTTTACGTAGGGTTTTATTGCCTTGGTCCTAGAGCATCAAGAACCTAATGAATTTGTCCACATTAGCTTGCAAGCATGTTGCTTTACTTCTATATAATGTTCTATAACAAAGGCTAAAATGCATCAGATTGAAACACCCAATCAATGGAGTCGTTAACTATTCTGGTCACTATTTATTATGATGGACAAATTGTGTCTATTGAGTATGGAGATATATTTGTTAGCAACGAGGTTAAAACCCTACTAGTAAGCAACATGATGACTTATAAGCAACTTAAGCAGGTTATTAATAATAACTTTAATCTTCCTCATTACAAAGTTGTCATAAACATCCACTACCGATACCCAATTTCATGTATCGATGGTTTATATTCATATACAGCGTGTCGTCTTAGGGATGATGAAGATGTGGAGTGTATGTTTTCATTGTTCATGGAACTGCACAACCTAACAAGTCTCGAATTGTATGCTACGACGACATATATTGAATTATTGCATGAGATGAAAGCGATTGAAAGATACCTTGACCAAGCAATGAAGTTGGACAAGTAATGTTATATGGTTTAGGGTTTATGTTATTCATATACTATAACTTGAAGTTTGTTTAAGTTGTTTCTTTTAAGTTATTTTTATTTTAATGATGTAACTGTTATAATTATTGTACTTAATATATAATGTTTTGTAATTTTAATTTTTCCAATAATTTTATATTTTTTTTACCATTTCTAATATTTAATAAAATAATTTTGTCATTTATTTAATAACAAATTTAATTATCTATAATTATTAATACAAAATTAATATATTAATTATCAAATTAAATTATTCAATTTTTATATTTAATAAAATAAATTTAAATAATAAAATAAATTTAAATAATAAAATAAATTTTAAAAATTGAAATATAAGTATAATATTCAATTCTGAAATTTCAAAATAAGTATACTATTAATTTCATTATTAAGTATTATTCTTTAAAAAATATATAATTTAAATATTAAATATATTTTTCATATTTTGAAGATTAAAATAATTTAATTTTTTCATTTTTTAAAAACAGAAAACAAAAAACGAAAAAAAAGCCCATGAAAAATTAGTTATTAGGTAATCGATTTCACACCGGCCACAAAATGAGTCATTTAGATAAATAAAAATAGACCCAGATTAAACAAATAAATAAATAAATATATTTAAATAAATAAAATATTAAATTAAATAATTATTTTATAATAAATTTATTAAAAAATATTAATATTTTAATAATTAAGATATGATTCAGAATTCACTTCGGCTTGTATAGCAGTTAGGCATGACAATCTAACCCGTCCCTATAGGTATCCGCCCGAACCTGCCCCGATTTAGACGGGAAAAACCCGTGTTTATCGGGTTCGGGTTTGGGTTTTCCCTGATTGATAAAATCGGGAGCGGGTGCGGGGATGGGGATGTTAATACCCATCCCGCTGCCGCCGCCCCGCTTAATAATATAATTAAAAAATTATTTTTATATATATATATAAACCAAAATTAGAAATATTTATAAGTAAAAATTTATATTATTTTTTTTTCTTTTATTTTTTTAAAATTGTTCATATTTATTTAAAAGAAAAAAGAAAAAAAATAGGAGCGGGGGCGGGGGCGGGGCGGGGAAACCTGAACCCCGCCAGGGGCGGGGAAACCTGAACCCCGTCAGGGGCGGGGATGAGGACCTAGATTTTACTCCCGGCGGGTATCGGGGGTGGGGGTGGGGCCGGTTTAAATTTGCCCCGCCCCGCTAGGGATGGCAAATAAACCCGTACCCGTGGGTAATACCCGAACCCGTCCCGACTTTGACGGGGAATACCCGCTTTGACCGGGTACGGGTAAAACCCAATAAATTAAATCGGGTACGGGTACGGGTATATACTTACCCGCCTCGTCCCCGTTCCCGTCCCCGTCCCCATCCCCGTCCCCGGTTAAATACCCGTCCCCGGTTTAATTATTTAAAAAAAAATTAAAATTTTAAAAATAATGCCTTTAGTTTAAAGTGACTCACTCCAGCAACACGAATATAGCAAGTTTAGCAACACGAATCACACAGCCTCCACGAGTTAGGGTTTCACACCGACACTCCAGCCTCCGACGGATGAGCCACTCCAGCCTCCGACGGACCAGCCACTCCAGCCTACATTTTCTCCCTCCGAGCGGCTCCCTCACCACACTGGTACGTCTCTCTCTCGCTTAATCTCTCTAGGATCTCCTTTCGCACAAGCACTCCGTAGTTGGTATCTTGAGCCTTTCGACTCAAGTATATAATCTGATTATCTGGGTTTCTCTCTGTTTAAATAGGGGAACTGGAAAGAAGTATACTTTTCTTTCCCTCTTTTTCTTCAGTTTGTCTTGCCCTTTCATGTGAACTGTTAATTGATATAACCTGTTTCACAATTTCTCACTTAGACAGTGAGAAGGATATATTATCTGAATTGGTTTATATATCTCTTATGTATGACATGATAACCTGAATTCGTTCCTGAATATGTTATCTCTGCAATATATTTTTCCTTTTAGTTCTCTAATAAATGGTTCCAGTTTGGTTTGGTTAAAATGAAATATCAAATTCGAACTAAACTGACCTTTGTAGTTTGGTTTGGATTGTTTATCTCGGTGTTTTGAATTTTTAAATATATTTTATATGACTTTTAATTTTTTAAATAACTAAGAAAATAAATTGACACAATGCTAAATCTAATAAACACATGAAGGTTTTGATTAGTTTTTGAAAATGACATTTACTAAAGGAGTAATTTGGGTTGAGAAAATAATTTGATTTTACATGTAGGAAAGGCAATGTAAGTATATTAAATGCATGCTTCAGTTCGGTTTGGTTCTGTTTTAACAATAGAACCGAAAATTTAATCTATTTGAAATAAAAGAAAACATGTTATTGGTTTTTTGGATTATCATTTGAAGATGAAGTGTCCATGCTAACTAGGTTTCATCTTATCAATCAATGACTACTCTGCTTTTCTTTAGCCTTTTTCCACTACTTATCTCTTGTTTTGTTCTGCTCATCCTCACTTTTACTCACCAATACATCTTATTCTCTAAAATCTAAATCTGAGTAAACCACCATTTTATTTCTAAAACTGTATCTACTGTTACATTAGTTTCTAAAACTAAAAGAAAATTCAAATATGTCCCTGAATTTTCAGTTGTTTCATCTAAGAACTTAAATTTAACCGCTTGTCCCTAACCATATGTTAATATTAAGTCACAGTTTTTTAGATTTTAGACTAATGTGATTGATGGATTGCACTTTTAGATAATTATTTGAAATGTTCTTAGTTTTAGGAGCTAAGTAATACACTTTGAAGGACTAAAATAGTGGTTTACTTTCTGAATCTTTATATGCAATTAAGTACATTATCAGATTTTGCAGTATCCAGACCCGTGATCTCTCATCATCCTTATAATTATTCTTGCATTATGACTAAGTTGCGTATGCATTAAAACTAGATGGTTTTGATTTTCAAACTTCTTATGTACATAATTTGTTTTGACAGTGAAACAATTGTTTTCATAACTTAAATATAAATATAATATTTTTATTTAAATATAGCTATGATTATGTCTTTAATAAATTTTATAAGAAATCAAAGACCAATGATGATAGAATGGAGATTGCCCATCAATATAATTATCATCTTGATTAAGAAAAAATAAAGAAATTAGAAAATAAAAATTTATATGTAAATAAAAATAAAAATAAACTATATACAAATATATATGTTGATTATTTTTATTATATTTAATTATATTTTGGGTTCAATTAAAGAATACTAAATAGAGTAAGGTTTTAACTATCAACTGAAATGTTCCTTTTCGTATTTTATGTTTGCTTTTGGTATTTTAACCATTTTTTGTGTGAACTTGCATGCTTGTAGAGAAAATGAACAATGAAGATCAACCTTCACAAGAACAAACCCCACAATCTTTACATCAACCAATTCCATGCCAAGGTTCTATTGGTACTGGTCAAGCATTGATGAATGAACTACTACAAGCACCTTCAGAAGCATCTGATCAAGTAGAGTCAACAACACAAATAGAGAATAGGAGGCTAAAAAGTGTTGTGTGGCAACATTTTGAAAAGATTAGAATTGATGGAAAGGATAAAGCTAAATGTAACTATTGTAACAAATTGCTTGGAGGAGAAGCGAGGAATGGAACAAAGCACTTGCACCACCATTTAGATATATGTGTTTTAAAGCACTTGCACTTACATCAGATATGTGGATTGCAAGCAACCAAAAAAAGGGGTATATGGCTATCACAACTCACTATATTGATGGCAATTGGACCTTACAGAGTATCATTTTGAGGTACAAAGTTTCTTTATTTTATAGCTTTTTTTACTAATTGGTTTTGCATTTTTTTTTATCTTTTTATATGACAATGTGATTATATATATAGGTTCATTTATGTTCCTGCACCTCACACAGCTGATAGACTTTGCAATGTATTGATTGATTGTTTGTTGAATTGGAATATTTATACAAAATTATCCACTATTACTCTGGACAATTGTAGCACAAATGATAGCATGGTTGAGAAAATTAAGGATAAGTTGCAGTTAGATAAACTAATTCATAATGGATCTTTGCTTCATATGCGTTGCTCTGCACATATCCTCAATTTGATTGTGAAAGAAGGGTTGGGAGTTGTAAAAGAAGGCGTGGAAAAAATTCGGGAAAGTGTAGCATATTGGACAGCAACACCTAAGAGGGTAGAAAAATTTGAAGAAACAGCTAAACAATTGAGAATTCCTTTCAACAAAAAATTAACTTTAGATTGTCCAACAAGATGGAATTCCACTTTTAAGATGCTTGATATTGCTTTGTGTTATAAGGATGTGTTTTTTCGATTAAAGCAGCGTGAATCTCAATACACTTGTTTGCCAACTGAATCACAATGGGAGTTTGCAAAAGATGTTTGTGGGAGATTGAAAATGTTTAATGATATCACAGAAATAATTTCTGGATCCAAATATCCAACAGCCAACATTTTTTTCCCAAAGATTTGTGAGATCAAACTTGCAATAGATGAATGGGTAAAGTCTCCTAATCAAATCATTCACAATATGGCAGAACAAATGTTAAAGAAATTTGAAAGTTATTGGAGTGTCATTCATGATATCATGGGAGTAGCTTCTGTTTTAGATCCAAGGTACAAAATGGATTTGCTTGAATATTATTTTGATAAATTGTATGACATTGATTGTGATTTGGAAATTAGTAGAATTCGCCAATTGTGTTATGATTTGGTTTCTGAATATCAAGCAAAGAAGAATGATGGGTCTTCTTCTGGGTTTTCATCATTTGAGGAGGGAAATGTTGGTGATAGTGGCATGAGTGATTTTGTGAAGTTTATGGCAAAAAAGAAAAAAGCTAGAACTTCATCTATGAAAACAGAGTTGGATTATTACTTGGAGGAAGATAATTTACCTATTACATCGGATTTTGATATCTTATCATGGTGGAAAACAAATGGGTTGAAGTATCCAACACTTTAAGCAATTGCAAGGGATGTTTTAGCCATTCCAATCACTACTGTAGCTTCTGAATCTGCTTTTAGTGTCGGCGGTCAAATATTAAGTCCTAATCGTAGTCGACTTAATCATACTACCGTAGAAGCTTTGATGTGTACTAAA
Source organism: Cajanus cajan (assembly GCF_000230855.2). Taxonomy (NCBI): domain Eukaryota; kingdom Viridiplantae; phylum Streptophyta; class Magnoliopsida; order Fabales; family Fabaceae; genus Cajanus; species Cajanus cajan. The sequence continues at coordinate 9,720,849 of NC_138526.1, read as the reverse complement.
AGTTGGCTATGGAACTCAGACTATCTAGGTAAATTAATAAAAAATAAATTAGCATTAATGGTCAATTAGTAATTTTGTATCAATTCTAATTAATATTCTATATTTGATGTTTGTAGGTGCTAAAGCCACTAAAGAAAAAATTACTTTAATGAGTGAAAGTGAATCTGATGATGAAGGTATATTATATTTTAATATTACAAATTTTCAATTTGATTTATCATATCTAAAGTTTATCTTTTTTGTATGCAGGTGGATTGCATGCAAGTGGAATTACTGAACATGTGCAAAATTAATATATGTTGTAAGTGGATTTCAATTTCATTAGTCCAATCTAATTTTTCAATTCTAATTTTTAAAATTTTCATTAATAACTCAATTCTAATTTTTTATAAATTGTCTTATGATAGGTGGATTGAAGCTTAATGACACTCAACATTTTCCACTTGCAAGATGAATTTTAATTTTTATTTGAGAAATTTCAATTTATTTTGTTATTTGAACTCAACATTATGGTTGTTTATTTGTGACAATACTCAACATTTGTGGTTGTTTAATTTGTAAGATTTTAATTATGTGTAGTTATTTATTATGATGTGAAATATTTGTAGTTGTTTAATTATTAAGAAGTCTCTTGATTAAAATATGAGATAGACAAACAACCCAATTATCATTGTAATATAACATAAAAATAAGTTAAAAAAAATTTGTAATTTTTTTTTTTACGGGTACGGGTATACTCGATACCCGACGGGGACGGGGATGAGACAAAAATCCCATACCCGACGGGTATGGGGACGAGGACGGGCATGAGTTTTAGTCGCGGGGACGGGGACGGGTATCATCAAACCCGTACCCGCCCCGCCCCGTTGCCATGCCTACGCCCCGCCCGTTTGCCATGCCTAATAACCGTGCTCCAATTATTATTGTAAAATTCTTTATTTTTAATTTTATTATTTAAATAAACTGGAAGGTATAATAATCCTATAAATGTAGAGACTAAAAGTTGTTATTATTACTATTATTATTATTATTATTATTATTATTATTATTATTATTATTATTATTGTAAAAAAATTATTTTTATTTTGTTTTTTCATAACTAAAACATATAATAATCTACTAAATGTGGAGACTAAAAGTAGTTAGTAAAGGAAGTATTCTTTTTCATATATATTATACTAGAGGGGTTACTTAAAGTATGTTGTTATGAATTTTATTTAAAAATATAATAAAATAAAAATGGAATAAAAACTTATAAATCAAGTGAAATGATGTATAATTAGAAAAGGTTAAAATATTCTTAAACACAAACGGAGACTAAAGTGGTTACAAAATAGATAGGTAATTATTATTGATAGAATGAATAATTAATTTTTTGAAAACATATATTTTTTCTTTTTTATTCTTAAGAGATATGATGGTGAGAAAAATATTAATATATGATAAAGAAGTATAAATGTCTAAAAAATATAGAAATTAAATGGGGTATCCCCTTTATATATAACATATAATAGACTAATATAGTCTAGATATTTGGTATTCATATGTATTTTGTTTAAAATAAAAAATAAATTAATAGAAGTTACAAAATGTAAATTAAGATAATATATAATTATAAAATATTAAAATACACTTAAACAAAAATGGAGGTTTTTACAAAATAAATGAGTATATATAACATTACTTTTGGTGTTCACTTTTTTTTAAAACAATTATACTCTTTTTGTTATATTTTATTTATTTTTTTACTAATATATATTTAAGGATAAAATAGAAAATATATATATACGAAGAATAGCTACCCTCTTTATCTATAACAATATATAAAGGAGATATCTCCTTTTGGTGTCCTCTTTTTTAAAGAAAATTATGCTCTTTTTTTGTTGTGCTTTATTTATTTTTTCACTAATGTTTATATAAGGATAAGATAGAAAAATATGTATATACAAAGAATAATTATCCTCTTTAAAAATAATAATTGTCCACTACTTTATTTTGTTTATTCCACCAAGTGCCTTTTTTCTAGCATATATAATAAGAGGGTTTGATTTGGTGTACATAATTTTTTATTTACAATTTTGTTGTTATAACAACTTTTAAACTACTCTTTCCCACTATTTTTTATTTAATTTATATTTTTTCTACATCTCTAACAAATCAATAGTCACCTATTGTTTATATTTTAAATAGGTTTAAATAAATTTTTAGTACTTCAAATTTAAGGTAAGTTAGTTTTTAGTTCCTCAAATTTAAAATTGATATTTTTAATCTTTATAATTTCAAAAAAAAAATTATTTTAGTCCTTATACTAGTTTTTTTTAAAGAATCTGTCGAATATTATCACACAAAATCTACTTATTAATATCTGTTAGTGAAAACTTGACATTAAACCTAGTAGATATTGTATAAATATCTTAATTTGAGACTTTCATATATATTGTTAATGACATAAGAGATTAAAACAAAATTTTAAAAAATTACAAGACTAAAATAAGTAGTTTTAAGTTTGAGGAACCAAAAAGATATTTAAATCTTTTAAATAATAGAAGCATGCCCCATGAGTTATTGATATAGTGAATAATTATTTTCTTATAGATATTTTTCCTTTTATTTTACTCTTAATTGATATGAGCAAGAATTGATTTATATTTTTTACACCTTATGCATACATACATACATACACACACACACACACATATATATATATATATATATGTTGCATGAATGTCCAAGAACTACTTTCATGTAAATCTAGGTTAGAAGATGTTTATGTTTTTCACTACTTAGTCATAATTTATAATAAAATGTAGTGATTTGCTGAGACATTACACTTTTATGGTATCAGAGTCAAACAAGTCTTTTGAGAATTTTATAAAGGTGATCTCATTATGATTTTGTTGTGTAGTTAACATATGTTGTCGTTGTGTTGATTGTTGTTGTACAATGTTATCTTATAATTTTATTGATCTCAGTATAAGATGGTAGGTAGACCTCCTAAATATCATTCTCTACCACCTTTTAATGAAAACCAGATACTCAAGGTAATGAAGATAATGGCTATAAATAGCATAATGTTGTTTTGGCTCATATAGAAGCCAATAAGGCTACAATTAATGCAACTAGATCAACATTTCCTTAGGTAAAAATAATAAATTTTTAAAAAAATAGTTGAATGAGAATACACTATAAAATAAATAAAATATATCTATGTTCAAAATAATTATAATAATTACCAAAAAATTATTATAATAATAAATTAGAAAAGGATAAAAAAATATAATAATTTCTTTTTTCAAGTAATTAAGGTATATTATTATTTTTATCTCAAAAGTTCATTCTTATATATTATATTATTAATAACTTAACTATTAATTTAGAATGATAATTCTTTACAAGTTTTTTGGGTACCCGCAAAAAGTACTTACAACAATATTTGTCTAATGGAGAAAAACATTGATAGGAACTCTTTCTTTGTGAATCAAAATTTAACATCTTTAAAAATTAACGATACAAAAGTGAAGAAAGATAAAAAAAAAAAAAAACAAGAAATCAAATGTGACACCACAATCACAACATAATTATAAGTTAAAGGAAGATTTCTCACAAAGAAATGATTTCTTATGATAGTAGTAATAAATATATTATTAAGATTTTTTAGTGTAATTTTCTTAAATAATGAACTCTATAAAATTATATATATGATTATAAAATTTATTAACATTTAGTATCAGAACTAGGTTATGGATAATATATTTCTTCGTTAAAGATCTTTTACTCTAGGATTGTTATATATCTTTATTTGTAATTGACATTTAATAAAAATGGTATAAGAATTGAAATTGTCATACGCACAGTGATAATACCATAAGGATTATAAGAGTTGCATAAAATTGAAATCATCTAGTAAATAATTCTACTTTCACTTACTTGAAAAATCAAGTTTTTTTGAAGATGCCTAGAAAAGCACTATAGAGAGAGAATGCTTTAAGAAAACTAAATTTAACTTTCGTAAGGATGAATCATAAAGATAATTCTTTCCAAGTGTTTTGGGTACTCAAAAAATATCTACAACACTATTTATCAAATAGAGAAAAATATTAATAAAAACTCTTTTTTATTCAAAATTTAGCATTGTAAAAATATTAACACAAATTAAAAAAAGCGTAAAACAAAAAATCGAGAAATCAAATGTGACATCACAATCACAACATAATTATAAGTTAAAGGAGGATTTGTCAAAAAAAATGATTTCTTATGAAAGTAGTCCCAAATATATTATCTAAAAATTTTAAAGTATAATTTTCCTAAATAATAAACTCTATAAAATTATATATAAATATAAAATTCATTAACATTTAGTACTAGAGCGATTTTATGAGTAATAAATTTCTCCATTAAAGATTTTTTACTATGCAATATGTCTTTATTTGCAATTGACATTTAATAAGAATGGTATAATAATTGAAATTGCCATGCGCACAATGATGTACGTATAATGTTTCAATTTTTACTTGTTTATAATTATGTAAAATTTTATTATTTAAAAATTAAATTAAAAATTGACTTAAAAATACTAACATTAGATAATAATAGTTATCAATGTTAAAAAAAATATCATTTACAAATATTATTAACTACCATCGAGTGTACATTGTATAAAAAATATAATATAATAAAACTTGCCATTCATTCATAAAATTTTGGATGAAGTTTTCCATCATAATTAATGTGACATGTGTCAATAAAATGATCTTCCTTGTTTCTCTGTTTGAGCTCATCATAGTTGTTGTTCTTTTCTGTGCAGTTCAAGATCCTTCTGATTTCTACATATTCATCCCTATGAAAATTTTTCTTTGGTTCTGATTTTGCTAATCTAGGTAAACGAATTATATCAAAAGGGCTTGAGCAATGACCATAACTTTATAGAGCAACAAATAAATTAATGTTTTTATGAAAATAGAACCATCTCCAAATCCCAAGATCAAAATCACTTGTTTGTTGAAAGAAGCAGTATGAAACTCTTGTACTTTATTGGTTGAACCACTCAACCCACATCATTTGAATCAATTTGCCTTCGAATTCAGAGTAGACTTTTCTCATAAAATAAGATATGTATAGTATCGGCTATTTTGTCGAAAATGAAAATTCTTCACGATCCTCTCATCGTACACTTTAACAATAATATCAAAGAATTTCCACTGTATCACTGGTCTTCAAAGTAACAACTCGGTATAAAGGGAGGAGAAGGCAAATTTGCCACGTATTTAAACTGTTCAAATACAATATTTCTTGTCACTCAATTTATCATAAAAAAAATTAAAATATACTATAAAAAAAATATAAAAATAATCACCTTATGTTGTTTGTATTTGTCTCGAACAGCTTTAAAATCCGGTGCTTTTCTTGAGAGATACAGATCATGTAAAATGAGAACACATTCTTTCAACTCATCTGATTTGTAACCCGAACATTCACAAAGGGAAGAAGTCTGCAATTGACTATCAACTCTTTAGTGCCTTTAAACATGATTAATAGCTCATTCTTTAAAAAAAAAAAATATTTATATTACTTTTCATAATGTATAATATTTACCCAAGGATGCACTTTAGGTGAGATAATAAATCTTGCAAGAAATATAACAGATGCAGCCACAATAGAAGGCAAGAATCTTATACAATCATAGTCCAACAGACTCAACTCAGTAAGATAGTTGCTCAAAAATTCAATCTGCAAATTTGGGATCTGAAAAAAATAATGAAAAAAAATATTAAAAAAACATGATAAAACTTAGACAATCAAGAAAAACAAAAAGAGCAATTCAACTTACTTTTTGATCTTCAGAAGCAACATCAACAAATCTCCTGAACAAATAACTTCCTTCAATTAATTCAATTTTAACAAAAACTAAATATTCAAATTCACCAGATAAAATCATTATTCCTTACCTTAGAAAGGTGTTTACAGTAGGATTTCCCATTTCAAAATTTAGGGAGTTGAGTATGGAAGCTTCCATCTTTATGACCTATAACCAGTAACCATGAAAACCAGTAACCATGAAAATCAATGTGAATGAAAAATAACCAACAAATAACATTAACATAATTTAATAACAAAAAAAAAAAAAAATCCCCAAACAAATTACCTCTTCTTTATCATAAGTGTTATCAGTAATACTGCAGAATTGATCCACACTTGGTGGGTCAATTTCCTCATACTTACTGCATGTTAAAAAAGAATGCAATTGTCATACATAAACACACAAAAAAAAATCAAAATCAAAATTAAAAACTGGAATCGAAACCTTACGAAGCAATGAGCATTGACGAAACACCTAACAACTGTAGTCTCGATTTAGTCATAGGATTAACCGATAAAAATCTATCAATGTATGAAACAGAGAGATGAAGGGTATCCGAGAGAAGTTTGTACTCTTCAGCAACCTCCACTAACCAATCCACCAATATTGCTCTCATGCTTGATGTAACTGTTTTCTGAACTTTCACAATGTAATTCATCATTGGCCTTCTCTTTCTCTCCATCTCATAAAGATACTCATCAATATGGGAAACATAAGATTCATCAATCCCAGAAGAAAAAAGGGCTTTGTTTGTGGGAGATGGGTTCTTCTGAGATTGAAGTTTCTCTTTGCAAGGATTTTCATGGAGGTTTGGGAAATCGAGAAACTCACCCAACACAACACGGTGTCGTTTGGGGTATAAGACTACGGAAGAAGAAGCTTTTGCCTTTCTCTTTGCACGAGTCTCCATTTGTGAGGTGGTGACTCGGTGGCAAAGGATGAGAGAAAATGGAATTGGAATTGGAGAGTGAGTGAGAAACAGAGAGAGTTGCCATGGTTTATGTATGATTTGGTAAACAAGAAAAAAAAAAAAAGAAAAAAAAAAAAAAGCGGTTTTGAAAATAGTTCTGAAAATTTCAGGATTTCACTTTGGTACCAAATTCAGATTTAGGGTTTGGTTTTGGAAGGGAAGAGATTTTTTTCATATTTTATGGCGGGAAGGGAAGTGCGCATGTTAATTTATTTTTATCAAATATAAAAAAAAAAATTATATAAATGATATTATTATTTTATTAGAGAGTGAAAAGAAATAATTATATTATTAAATTTTGTGGTCGCAAATTAGATCTGGAGATCTATACGTATAAAAAACAAAATCTGTCCTAATAAAGACAAATTCTGTAAAAAAAAAAAAAAGTCTGCCCTTAAATCAATTTTTATGTTTCAAGAAGTTGGTTTTTAATTGAAAAATATCCTAAACAAATAAAAACACTATTTTTTTTATTATAAATATTTTACCGTCTTGTAACACTTGTGAGATTATTTTACCGTCTAATTTCATCACTTACATCTCATTTGTATATAAAATTATATATATAAAAAAAAACGAAATTGTGTGAATGATGTATGAATAAAATCAATGAGAAAACTACTTGAAAAATGAAAGAATTTTTTTGAAGGGGAAATTTGAAAATACTCGGATAAATAAGTAAGTAAATACTTTATTATTTAATTAAGGATAAAAAAATGAAAGAAAAGGAAAAAAGATGAAATATGTCTTAAAGAAGAACTTTGTAGGTGGAAAACTATGTAAAAGGTAAAATTTATTAAAATGAGTCAAATTTACATTTATTTATTTATTTCTAGTATAAAAGGAGTTATAATTTCCTCTCATTAAATCTGCCTATTTATAGGTAAATATCTACTAAATTTGTCGATAATTATTTTTTTTTTCAAATAATTTTATTTATCACTTTTATTCTGAAATAAATGAGAAAATTTATTTGTAAAATATTTAAAAAATTATGAAGGAGAAACATGAAAATGATTAAGATAAATATGTAAGTAAATAAATATTTTATCATTTAATTGGGATATAAAGGAAAGGAAAGAAAGTAGATAAAGAAAATCTTGTATGAAAAATCTTTATTGAAGGAAAAATATACCAGAAAAGTAAAATTTACTTGAATAAATTAAATTTGCATGTATTTAATTATTTATTTTTGGTATAGTCAAGAGTTGTAATTTTCTTTTATCAAAACTTATTTAGGGATAAATATCCACCAATTTTGTCAATATTTCAAAGATTTAGCAAATTCTTTTTGTGATATGAATATCACTATGGATGATGCACATAATATGTGATATGATAATCAAGATATACATATTTATATCAAATCAAATGCAACAATTAGATATAAGGGGAAAAGAGAAAGACAAACAAGATTTATATTGGTTTGATCACTCCATGTACTATACCCAGTTCGTTGGAATTGAGATCTAGTTTATTTAAGTTTAATTTAAAAAGATAATGTTCTTTATAAAAACCTTAATCATTTTTGCTAAATAAAATTATTGACACGCATGTGGAGATAAAATAATAATTAAAAAAAAGGTTAACATATAGTTATATGAAATAGTTGGTTTCGTAGGTACATGAAAGACTATTTATATAATTACACATAAATATATGAGTATAAAAGTAAATAAAATTTTCTTTATAAATACAATTAAAAAGCAAAAGAAAAGCAATTTAAACAGTTATGTGTCTCTTGTCCATTGGTACATCCTAAGTAGTTATACAAGCTATTGGAAAAAGCTAAATAAACATGTCTATACATATATATACATACATACACACACATACATATATATATATGAGGAGAATTCAAACGATACCGATGTAACTTTTACTAAGTGTTACACCGCTTAATAACTTTATATTAAATGTGAATTTTGAAAATCTAACCGTTAGATTGAAAGTTCATATCTCTTAGATCATATATGTCAAATTTTGTTAAAATTGAACAACAACTTGAAGATAATCAAAGTGTTCATATTTTAGTATATTTTGAAATGTATATATTACGTCAATTTTATTTTATGAGAATGAAGTATCAAATCATCTTAGATTAATATAAATTTGATATATATGATCTAAGAGATATGAACTTTCAATCTAACGATTAGATTTTCAAAATTCACATTTAATATAAAGTTATTGAGCAATGTAACACTTAGTAAAAGTTATACCGGTATCGTTTGAACCCTCCTATAATGTAAAATTGAATATTTTTGGAACATAGTTATAACTCATTCTTAAATATGATAAAAATAAGTTAAACTATTGATCCTATCCTAACTCATTGATACTACAATAACCTTACTAAAAATATATATATCTAGATTGACAATTATCAAATCTAATCATAAATTATAACAAACATGATGAATAATTGAAAAAGAAATATCTAAACATAAAGGTATAACATTTTTTAAGGTCAAACAAGTAAACAACTAAATACGTGAAGATTTATATATCACTAAAACACTTCCTATTTTGCAAAAATAAAAATACTCCTTTTGTTTCATATTTGAGAAAAGACTACAAAAGTACACAAAAAGTCATCATAATACTACAATTCACCATTTTCTTTTCAAAAAAGAAAAAGGAAAAATTTATTCATTACAACAACTACTTAGACTAGAACCACTAATACTACAATGATGGATATTAGCGCAGCATGACAAACCATGTTGAATAAAAGTTAAAATTGTTCTAGCATAATTTACATTCTTAACATGAACTACCTAATAGACATTCCAATTAATCAATGTCATTAAGCCAACATTCTCAAACTATGTACAACTTATACAATGGTCCCATGCCTCTTAGTATCTATGCAATAATCATGATACTTTTATAACCTTAAATATATTCACACAGTACCACACAACTTCATTACATAGAAATCTCTATCTCCATTATACATAAAAAAAAGTTATAAGAAAACTAGTTGCAGTACTGGTTCACATTGAAACTAGTTGTAGTGAACTTTTGCATTTCTTTTTGTTCAAAAGTTATATTATATATAATGTTGTTAACAAAGAAATTAGTTCTTATAAGTTATAATCCATTGATAAGGTATGTTCAATTGAATTAAAATACATTAAAATACTTTCTTTTTAGAAAGTAACCATATAGAACCCCACTATACCCATAAATGCACCAAACTCCTAACCTATGGAACCCCACTAGCCATAAACGCGCCAAACTCCAAACTGTATGAAACCCCATTAGCCATAAACGCACCAAACGTTCTAACAACCTTGCCCTTTAAACCCAAAATACATAATCTTTACGTATAACCCACGAATTCCGTACAAGCCTTGCCATAAATAAAATGTTTGAGAGAGGAAAAAAGAACAAGCCTTCTAACGAGTGAAGTCTTTGGAACAAATCTCTTGTAACAACTTAAGTCTAGAACATGTTACAAATTTTATTTATAATATTTAATGTAGGTTATATATATTATTTTTAGCATTTATATTAGCTATTTACATTAATTGGACTCAATAAAAGTGATCAAATTTTAGTGAACTTTTAGACTACCAATAAGAAAAGCTGATATGGGTCCAATAAGTGAAAACCGAATTTGGTCTATTAGGGGTTAATAAAAATTCTAATAGATTTAAAATTGTAAAGATGATCATGGTTTTCAATACACCAAATTAAAAGAATGTCTTGTTCTTTCCATCACAAGAGAAACATCTAGTTGCATTTACAAAATTCGATGATTTGACTAAGAAAGATCATTACAATAAAAGAATATTTTGTTGCAACCTCCGGCCAACATCAATGGATCAAGGTATAATTTAAACTCAAGAATCTTGATAATCTAACACGATGTATATTGTTTGTTATTTGGTAATTATCAAAATTACAATAAATGGTATCAGAACCATCATTATTGTTAGATTATTGGGAATTAAAGTTTTTTATCCAAATAGATTTATTGGTTAAAACCTATATTTTAATTTGGATCAATCGTTGACTAATTAAGAAATCATCATGCTTGATATATGGTTTGTTCTTTGACATTGTAATTACATAAAGACATGTTTGATTATTATAATATCATGAAAACATGTTAATTTCATACATTTTAGGTGCTTTTGGTGTGACTTGTGTTTTCATTGATGGGCACATATAATTATCATGTTTTCATGTATATGTCTTTTATTAGAGCACTTGCATGCTAAAGTTTCTTTTAAGAGATTTTCTAGAATTAATTTTTTTTTGTAATTTTGTTATGAATTTTGTGATAGCATTAAGGTGTGTTTGTTTATAATTATAATTATTTTGTCATGAAAATACTTTGAATATTTACTGGTATCATGTTTAAAAGCAAATTTATCAATTATGGATCTTCCCCATTTACTTGCATGTCTAAATAATTATTAATTAAATTAAAATTATATATATGTTAGTATGGTATTGTTTATGTGAATTGTGTTCGATCGAAAGGAAGACACAATTTGGCCAAACAATAACATGTCTATGATGATAGATACGTGACAATTATAAAGTTTTTTTTTTTTGCATGTGAATAATACTCGATCAAAAGAAAGATTATTATTTGATAGAACTAATTGTCAATATTTGATCATTTCAATTAGAGTACCAATTACAAATTAATTTCTTTGTCCAAAGACTAGAAATTAATATTGTAATGGGTATCTTGTAATGAGTCTATTACGTAAAATATTTGCTTATCTTGTTGTATATAATTTATGTGATATTCTTAGTGATTTGCAAACATTTTATTAACATTATATTTTTTTTATTTAGTTAATATTTATATCGCTTCAAATGTTATTGTCAAGTGAATTCAATCCCCATGCTTAATGGGACAAACTTGGTCTGAAAGGAAGCAATTGGATAGTTCTTAGCTGTATAAATCTTGATCTAACATTTTAAACTGAGAAACCTATTCCAACTCCAAAGAACCCACAGGAGAATAAGGTTGAAAAATGGGAACGCTCAAACCGAATAAGCTTAATGATGATGAAGTTATCTATTCCAAAAGTTTTTTAGGGCTCTATTTTTGATAGCCAAAGAGCTATAGGTTTTCTTGATAATGTTGAACAATATTTCACCAGTAATGAGAAGGCTAAAGCAAGCAGTTTGCTTGCCAAGCTTATCTCTTTGAGATACAAAGGCAAAGACCTTTCACACTTTTCCTATGAGAATGTGACATTGTTCCTTAGTGTATACTTGGAAAATTAAGCATGAACGATGTTGCAGAGCAAAGAAATAGGACTCTTAAGGATATGGTAAGAAGTAGATTATTCATTATTCCTTGTCAAAGCCATTGTGGGGAGAAGCACTGAAGACTGTAGTTTACATCCTAAATAAGGTACCAAGTAAAGTAGTTAACAAAACTGCTTATGAGCTATGGACCGGTAAAAGGTCAAGCATAAAGCCTTTACATATTTGGGGTTGTCCAATAGTGGTGCATCCTTATAGGCTGCACGAAACCAAGTCAGAATTACATACTGTTAGTTGTTATTTTGTTGGATATCCTAAATATTCTCAAGGCTATAAATTTTACAATTCCACTAATAGATCATTCTTTGAGACGGGGAATGCAAGATTCCTTGAGGATGTTGAGTTTGGGAAGGAAGAGAACATGAGGAATGTTTTATTTGAGAAAGAACCTGTCATTGACATTGATCAAGTTCTCGTGCTTATTACTATTCTAGTACCTACCCTAATAATAGATGACAATAATGAAGTTTTTCTTAACAGTGTCCTAACACATGACAAAAATGAGATTCTTCCTTTAATACCCATAAAGTAAGCTCAACAACCTCAAGAAGTACTATTGAGGACATCTATTAGACAAAGATGTGCAATTCCAGATGATTATATTGTATTTCTCTAAGAACATGAGGATGACATTGGTTTAGTAGAGGATGATCCAATCAACTTCCGTCAAGCTATGCGTAGTTATAACTCTTAAAAGTGGATTGATGCCATGAAGGATGAGATGAAGTTTGTGCATGACAATGATGTCTAGGATCTCATTGAATTACCTGAAGGTGTGAAACCTATTGGCTGTAAATGGATATTTAAAACAAGAGGGATTCAAAAGGTAATACCGAGAGATATAAGGCTTGTTTAGTTACTAAAGGCTTCACTTAAAAGGAAGACATTGATTACAAAGAAACCTTTTCTTTGGTTTCTTCAAAGGATTTTAGAATAATAATGGCACTGGTAGCTCAATATGATTTAGCTCAATATGATTTAGTTTAATGGGAGTTCCAATTATGTTCTATGTTTTGTTCTTTTTCATACATTTTGTATTGATTAGTTTTTCTCTAGAAATAAGGTTAATGTTTATTATTCAATTGTGAACTTGTTTTGTGTGCAAAATTTATGTTGCATTTGGATTGATCTCTATAGAGAATAAAGTTTGGACCAGTTGGAAATAGTCATGACTAATATCACATTGCATGTAATTTCCATGCCACTTATCCATGATCGAACTATGTCATTGAGTACATATCTTTATGATGATCATTATGGTTTTAATCACATTGAGCTATGATGAAAGCTACAGTGGTTCCTTGTTGTTGTATGAGATGGACCAGATTGTTTAAGAAGAGTCTAAAGGTAAATAACATACGGTAGCACGCTTACTGAAATTTATGATATAAATGCTTAAATGAATATGAAGTCCAAGTAGGAGATTGTTAGAAATTTTATTTCTAATATTGAATATAGGCTATATATTATTTGTATCATTTATATTTAATATGAGCTTAATAAGTAAAAATCCAATTTGGCCCATTAGGGGGCTAATGAGAACCCTAATAGGTTTATAATCGTAAAGATGGTTATGGTCTCTAATATGCTAAATCATCATAATGTCTCTCTCCCCATCATAAGAGAAACATCTAGAGTGCCATTTACGGAATTCGATGATTTGGCTAAGGAAAACCATTGCAACAAAAGATTATTTCGTTGTAACCTTTGATCAATGTCAATGGATCCATATATAATTTAAACTCAAGAATTTTGGTAATCTAACACGATGTATATTGTTTATTATTTGGTAATTGTCAAAATTACAACAAAGCTAACCTCTTGTAGCAATTTGGGGGAAGAAAATGAAATTCATGAACCCTAACGAGCAACATGAGAGTTAGGTCAAATGAATTTGGGGGAAGGAAGGGCTTGACAGGAGTAAAAAAATTCCAAATTAATGTACAACCTCCTATTTTGTGAGATTAGAAGCCAAATGTTACCAACAAATTACATTGGTGGGTAACTAAATTTTTTTAAAAAATATTTTAAGCTTTTTCAAAATTAGTTTTTGAAAAATTAATTTTATTATGATATTATTTATTTATGAAAGAAATTTGTAGGTAAATTACAGTAAGAAACATTCATGTTAAAAGACAAAAACTTTTCTAACCAATTTTACACATGAAAATTTTGTAGGTAAAACTTATCTATGGAAATAAATCTGTAGGTAAATTTCTATAAACAATCAAGCATTTTCTTGTAATGTAAAAAAGACAAATATTTATTTTTAAAACATGAAAATACTTATTTAATCCCAAAATTTAAATGAAAGCATATTATTAAACGAGTGTAAATAACATTCAACCGGGGAAAAAAGTAATGTAGGAAATATGAAAGGTTAAATTATATTTTTGGTCCTTTACCTAATTTTGTATTCATTTTGGTCCTTTATCTATCAAAATATTTGTTTTGGTATTTTATTTTTTATAATTAAATCAATTTGGTCCTTTCGAAACAATAATAATTTATAATTTTGTGACATAATTTTGAATCAATTTTCGATTGATTGGAGATATGAAACTTGTAACATTAGATTCAATTATATAAAAACTATGAAATTTAATTGATGTTCAAATCCAAAAGCTCTAAAGATATAAAAAAAAAATTGTGTAAGAAATGTCTTATAAGTAACTAGAAAATAGTATGAAATGATATTTTTGAAATTTTCAAATGCCTTTTAGACTTATTTTATATAACTTTCACCATATGTTATAACACTTTTTTATTCGAGTTTCAGTTGTATAAAATAATTTTCATATAATTGAATCTAATGAGAAAAGTTTCAAGTCTTGAATTAGTAAAAAAAATGATCCAAAATCATGTCTTAAAATTAAAAAAATCATTGTTTCAAAATTACCAAATTGGTTCAAATTTAAGAGATAAATGATCAAAATGTACATTTTAAAAGATAAAAGACTAAAATGAATTTAATAAATAAAATAAAAAATTAAAAGTATTTAACCAAATATTAAATTAAAGTAGTCTAAAATTAAACTTTAACATTAAGTAAGTGCTATGTTAGAAAGGAAGATAAGAGGATGAACTTTCTAAACTTACATGGGTTTAATGAGACAATCTTGAGGAAATAAGGATGCAAGTTGATGACTCATCCTGATGTTATGATAACCAAACTTCTTAAAACTAAATATTTTCCTAGTGGGGATTTCTTGGATCTTAATTTAGGACATAATCCAAGCTTAACATGACATAACATTTGGAGTTCCCGAGATTTGCTTAAAGCTAGTGTAAGGTGGAGGATTGGAGGTGGTGATTCTATAAATATTTGGAATCAACCATGGCTCCGTGATAAGAGTTTGATACCTATCAGTGATGCTCCTATTGATGCACTTCGAGGTTTAATAGTTCAAGACCTCATTGTCCTTGGAACAAGGTGTTAGAACTCTATGTTCTTGCACACTATTCTGCCAAGGGAGATTATTTTATTAGTCCAATAATTACCACTTTTTAAGGGTTTAATGAAGGACACCAAGATATGGAGCTTGACCATAGAGGGTATCTATTCTGTTAAATCTACATACAAATTATTTATGGATTTATTTGGTGTTTAGGACTGTTATAAGGTAGGAGGTGACTGGATGCAAATTTGGAATTTGAAGCTTCATTAGAAAATTAAGGTTTTCTTATGGTAGGTAGGATGAGATTGTCTACCTTCAAAATCTTATTTAAGTAATCGAGGTATTTCATGCCCTTCAATTTGTCTATTTTGTGAAAATGCCATTGAGAATTCCTTTCACTATTTTTTCACTTGTTCAGGAAGTATTATTGTTTGGAGAATGATGGGGTTGTGGAATTATATAGATCCATTCTTGATGAATCTAGACTTTTTTCAGAGGTGATGTTTACTCTGTTTGAAATTTTTAATGACAAACAAGACCACTAGTTTGCTATGCACCTTTGGAGTTTGTGGAAGCATAGGAAGGAAATGCTTTAGAATAATTATGATGAATTGGCAAGTAAGAATATGCTCAAAAATTGAAGGATGGCTCAAGAAATGAGAACAAATTATCAAGTGAACGAGACTAAGAGTAGCTTAGAGTCAGTTTGGAAAAAATCACCTTTAAGATCTGTAAAATGTAATATTGATGTTGCATTCTTTGGAGATCAAAATTTCGTAAGTTTTAACTGTTGTCTAAGAGATTTAAATGATCTTTTTATAGCTTCAAGAACAAAATGGTCTTCCACCCTTTTTCAACCTCTAGATGGTGAAACTTTTGCCTTGTTACAGGTTACGTGTTGGCTACAACATCACAATATGATAGGGTTATATTTGAATCAGACTGCAAGAAGCTAATAATGCAACTTATGTGCTTGTTAAGAAGGCATAAGAGAATTTACAAGTTTAGTTTTTCATTATATTACCTACTATGTTACTAATATTATTGAAATGGAAGAAAAAAATTTTACTATAAAAAAACATTAAATGAGTGTTTGATAAGTAATAAAATAATATTATAAAATATATTAATATTATAAAATAATAATAATATAAAAGAAATATTATAATACTATAAGATCATTAAAATTTGTAAAATGTAAATTCATGATCCAAATTAATTAAGGTAAAATTTATTTGACTTGATTCAAATTTAATTTGATAAAAAAAACAACAATGAGATTGTCCAAATCCAAAAATGCTTTTATTTTCTATTATAAAAGACATGAAACACACACCTTGAACCTTAAAACACACAGAGCAAGAATAAACATTATTATGTAATAATGTACAACTTCATACACACATACATGAACCTTATATATAAAAACTCACAATAATTCATCTCAACTTTTCCATGCTCCTAAAACATCCTAAACAAAGACAAACTTGTTAAGTCAGAAGAAGTAATTCCCAATAAGGTTTTTAAATGAGACAAATATAATGCATATTGTTATTCTTAACAAATGTGTTAATGTTTCCGAAAAACATAAGTACAGGCAAGTTGAAGAATATACACTAGACAAAGCTACCCACAAACCTTGCATTACATCTTCCTTCCCAACACAAAGCACGAGCAACAAAGATAAAGGGTAAACGTTACAGGACATCAAATGAGGAGATCAAACGAAATCAAGTCCAGTACAAGAAAGAAAATAATGAAGCCTCAGATGATACAAGACCACAGACGATAGACAAATCTAAATCAAAGCATTCTAGACAGAGTCAAGAGCTTACATAGCTGACCAGACAAAAGAAAAAGTCAAAGTCTATCTTTTAGACAGAGACTCAAATATATAGACGAAAATGAAGAATTTTGGATTACGTCTAACGTCAAATAAATCACAACAAAAAGTATTGTTTATCATCCAAACTCCCAGAAGAACTCATGAAGTCATTAAAAATAGGAGAAGAGAGAAGAGAAAATTGGACTAGCGCTTATCCACAAGTCAAAGTTGCATGTGTCAGAGCAACTACACCTACCAGTTAGTAAAAGACAACGCCTCTGCAACTACAATGACAGAAAAGTACAGATATGTCTAGGTCATGATCGAAGTCAGATATAGAAGTAAACAAACGGTATGAAAGACCTCATGTAACATAGATTCGGCGAGCAAACATTTAATGCAAGATCAAATGCATTAAATACAAGATCTACAAAGCCTGGACGAACTAAACAAGAAAATCAAAGATGGGTGGTCAAGCAACAAGACTAGGTCTGATCAAAAATAGAAGAACATTCAATAAAACTAGACGAGGTCTACTACAAGTCGAAACCTTGAAGTATTAGATAAAACGTCAGAACAAGGCTAAATCTCACTATGTGGGGGAGCAGGTCAGGTGTGAGGCTTTGGGATGACAAGGAGTCTTTTGGTAGCTGCTTTGAGAAGTGGTTAGACTTAGAGCTTGACCAGCACCTAGGGTGTCTTATTTTGATGTCTTCATGATGTTGTAATTATATTATTTTTGGATGACTGTATAGCCATACTGATGGTGACTCTTTTATAAAATTATGCTTTATATGATGAAAATAATTTATACGTTATTTTATATTCACACTCTAGTGTAGCTGACATTTGCTCTTTCTTTTCTTTATTATATATTATTCTTATGTGTCATTCAATTGTTTGTTGATGTGGCGACCTAAGGCGGGTCGTTACAACAAACATTAATCAAGATCATCCACTTTAGCACTCAACCACGATTTTGCTCAATGTAAAAGATAAGAGTGAGAGAGAAGAATGCACAAGTATTTTATCCTGGTTCAGCTACTCCACATGTGACCTACATCCAGTCCTCAATCATAACCTGATCAAGATTTGTTCCACTATCTTAATGAAGAAGTTTTACAAGCATACCTCACATGCATATACTCTTACATTCAAGATAACCACTTTCTTGCCCCTAAGAAAGCACTTCTTGTAGAAACCCACTACAAGAATTCCTTACCACTTGAGACACCTACTCAAGATTTTCCTTACACTTTTCACAAAGAATTAAAGGAACGAATTCACCTAGAAGCTAAAAAAATCAGACTGTGAATTCCAAAAGCAAATCTTAATCTTCCTCTCCCAAGAATGTAGTGATGATGATGATTCTTTTTCAAAGAATTTTACAAAATGTTTTTCTTCTTGGTTTCACAAAGAAAACGCTCCAAGAAGGTCACAAAGACTTCACAATAAAGTTTTTCTCTCTTTGATTCTCAACTCGTTCTCTGTTCTGAAGTTTCAAAGTGTGAAAGCTATTTATAAAAACTTCAGAACCAGATAATTGATTATTTTAAAGGATAATCGATTATTTGGTTCTTCATGATTTCTAGAAACCACTCAAGAACAAAATAATCGATTATTTTGCAGGATAATCGATTATTCCAAAGAGTGCTTCCTGGAATAATCGATTATTTCACAGATAATCGATTATTACAGCAAGACTCTTTTCACCTATTGCTGGAATAATCAATTAAACTTAATGATAATCAATTATTTTGAGTTAGTTTTCAAAAACTCAATTTTATACTTCAAAAATCTTTCCAAGTATTTTAAATCATCATCACTCTCACTCTCAGTCAATTTAGATTAAAATTAACTCATGCACAAAGCACACACATGCAAAACAAGCTAATCAAAATAATACAACTCATAAGAACTTATAAGCCATACCCTATTACACATCATGATATTCATATCTTCCTTTCTTGACTGGTTTGTGTCCTTGATCAGCTTCAACTCCTTTGTTATCATCAAAACTCTCATACTCCAAGTCTGAGTTGATTCACTACTTCATGAATCTCAACATAATATGAGCACCAAAAGACTATGAATCTAATATCAGACGAAGGTGTGTCAAGGACAACCTCTAGTGCAACATAAGGAATTAGACGAAGCATGAGTCAAAGAACATAAGAAAGTCAACAACAAATAAGACGAAGGACAGCATAGACTGAAAGACACGTCAGATAAAGAATAAAGTCTGTCCATCTATAATGTTGACCAGATCAAAAGAAAGTCAAAGCATTAAACTCAAATGCTTAGACGAAAGTCATAGATTGAGATGCATAAGACTAACAAACATAGACGAAGATTTCCACGAAAGCACTTAAAGAATCACGTCTCAAAGGACAAATTAAGGCATCATCTACAATCACTTAAATGCTCTCAACATGATAACATGATAAAAGAAGAATAAGAAAAGCACGCAAAAGCAAAAGCATGCATGTGTTAGAAAAAGTACATCACTTTTTTAGATAAGGACAACACTCTACAACTACGTGACCAAAAAAGAACAAAAAGGTTCCAAGGTCTTAGCTAAATTCAGACACAGCTGCTAACAAGGCAAAGAAGACTTCACGCAAGGTCTATAAACAGGAAGCAACATTTAATGCAAGATCTTGAACATTAAATGAAAGATCAAACTATTCATGAACGACTATATCTGCTTCAACGGATACTTGCAACGGGCAAATTCTACAAGACAATATATATATCACTATCTCAAACCTTGAAAGGTTGGCTTTTTGCAATTTTAACAAAAGTGATATCAAGTCCATAAAGCAACGAAACCAGAGATAGAGCGTATAGAGTCAAAGGTACCATAGGATAACTATCTCTGTAGACTTGATGATGGAAGAACTTTGGAGGAGGCCGGATTGATGTAGCTTCCTTCAAGTCTTTCCCTAGATCTTTGTACTCCTAGAATCCTTCCAATGCTTGTGTAAGGCTCCAATGGAGGAAGGAACCTCACGGCCACCTTAAGATGGTGGGGGAAACCTCTCAAGAATGCGCCACTCTTGGTGAAGGGATAAGCACTCTTCAATCCGCCACACTTGTCTTTGGAAAAGTGATAAGAGATTGGTTTTGCACAAAGAGATTTAGGACCTTTGGGAGAAGAGAATTCTGATCTCTAATCTGAACACTCAATTCTCATTAATGCCAAAAGTGTTATACAAGTGAAAATTTGAGGCTATATAGGCGTGGCCACCTAGGGGTTAAGCTAGACTAGACCATGGTTCACTAGGAACCATGGTTGAGTCCGTCCAACTTAGGGAGCAAGAAAAGGCTAGACCATGGTTCACTAAGAACCATGGTTGAGCCTTCCTAAACCGCCCTTGTGTAGGAGAGAAAAGAGGTCCAAGCATTTGGCCAAGTGTGCACCAATGTGAACACAAGGTGTGAACACAAAGGTGTGGACGGTTTTGATTGGTTTCATTTAACTCCACCCGGTTTGAAAATGGTTCATTTGGTTTAGTTAGGTTCATTCAATGTGAATGGAACCTAGCTAAATCAAATCTATGAAAAATTAGGAGTTAAATGAGTCCAATATGTAAAACCTTTATCCTAAGACCACATTTGGCTAAAATGCTAGGAGCACACTTTAGTCTACTAATGCCACTCCTATGCCTACTTCTAACAAGAAAAAAAGGTGCCTCCAAAATACAAAGGCAAAACAATCCTATACAAAGTCTACTATATACAATATATACAATGGGACTACTCAAGATACTACTAAGGAGAAAAGTACACAATGCTCATGGTGAGCAAGGGTCTAAGAAGCACCTCCTCCTTAGATGTCTCTTCTAGCTTCCTTACCATGGACCTTGTCAAAGGTCCAATGGCCTTCATGTATTCCTCTTCCTTGGATGGTCCTCCATCATACCCTCCTTCTTGGGAAGGATCTGTCCTCAGATCTACCTCTTCATCATCCATGTTAGTATTCCTTCCTCTATAGAAGCCTCCTCTAGCCTCCTAACCATAGACCTAGTTAGAGGCCTAATGGTCTTCATGTGTGAGCATCCTTGGATCACCCTTCACCCTTCTTGGTCTTACTTCTTCCAAAGGGATCCTTGGGGATTAGATTTCCATCATACCCTCCCCCTTCGAAAGGATTTGTCCTCAAATCCAGTGGTCCTTCCACAAAGATAGCATCACCTACAATGAAAATAAGAAATAAAGCATTAGGGATGACATATTCATATAACATATGTGGAAAGTGCACCCTATGAGGAATTCCTTCTATAGTCCTAGCAAGGGTCCTTAGACTAGGAAGGATGGGTTCTATAAGAATAGGATCCTCACTATAGTGTAGTCTGAGTGTAAAACTAAATCCTAAAAATGTTAAAGTGCTAAAACTATAACAAACTAATGAAGTAGTCCTATATACCAAGATATCTTGCCTAAAGTACCCTATGTAGTAACCTAGGCTTCTACAAGAAAATAAAGTGAATATAATAAGGAAACTACCTAGACAACCCTTGATCATATTATATGTTAGATACATCAAGGAAGAGGGTGTAAAGAGTTTAGAAAAGTCATAGAATCTAATTTGGTCTTGAAGGGAAGTAGTAAAATTAAGTTCAAAGAAGTTTGAACTTCCCTTAAGATCAAAAGTAGAAAATAAGACACCATGAGATGTATCTGATAAACAATATAAACCAAAGGTTGGGTGCTTTATTAGAACAACTAAAGTAGGAGAAGTCCTAAATAGACAATGGCCGTCTACTTTGGGCACCACCAAAGTAGTAGCATAAGAAGTAGAACTAGGTGAAGTCCAGTTCTTCTTCACAAGACTAAGAACTTGAGATCCATTATTTTCAAAAATATTTAGGTGGTGGATCTTAAGCTCTAAGGTTGTGGCAGCAGTAGAAAAAGAGCTAAATTCTTTATGAAGAAGAAAAGTCTTTTTACAATTATTTTGAATTAAAAAGTGACTTTCCTTTTGCATAAGATTTTTGGAGGAGACACTATCCTCCTTACTCTTTTCCAAGAGTAGTGTCTTTTTAGTTTTAAGAAGGTGAAGAGGTTGTTCAACTAGAAGACATTTCTTGATAGAATGTTTTATTAAAAATTGACTTCTAGGAACAATTTCCTTGGAGGAGACACTACCCTCCAACTCTAGAACCTTCTTTTTCTCCTCTTTTCTTTTTTTTGATTTCATAAATACTTGATCTTCTAACACTTGGGAAGGTGTAAGAGGGATCAAGGTATGCTTTTTACCTAGATGGACTAGGCGGATCTTATTGGTGACACCATCATGGATGGCTTGTCTATCATGTTGCCACGGTCTACCAAGTAAAATATGACTTGCATCCATGGGAATGATATCACATAAAATTTCATCTTTGTACTTCCCAATGGAAAAGGGCACATTTACTTGATCTTTGACTTCTATAGGTCCATCCTCATTAAGCCACTGAAGTTTGTAAGATTTAGGATGGGCTATAGTAGTCAAGTTAAGCTTATCAACTAACCTTTGGCTTACAAAATTGTTACAAGAGCCACTATCAACAATGAGAGAACATGTTTTCTTGAAAATCTTGCATCTAGAATGAAAGAGATTCTCTCGTTGTGATTGGTCTTGTTCCTTAAGTTGGTTAGTCAACAATCCATGGGCAATTAATAGATCACCCTCACATGGCGCTTCCTCACTAGAACTATGGCTTTCGTCCTCTTCATTTGAGGAGGATGAAGAAGATGAAGTGCTCTCCTCACTTAGGATCTCATTGCCCCTAATGATCATGGTTTTTTTTGTAGGGCATTGGGAAGCTATGTGTCCCCTTCCTAAGCACTTAAAACATTTTATGGAGCTAGTCCTAGTATCATGGGAAGGTCTTTCCTTAGGTTTCTCTTTTAGTGACTTATCCTTTGAATAGGAGGGGGTACCCTCCTTCTTGAAGTCTTTCTTAGGGTAGGGGGTAGTTTCCTTCCTAAAACTAGGTTTTCTTTTTAATTGTTGTTCTACCCTCACACAAAGTTGAACTAGTTCATTTAGGTCTCTATATGGCAATAGCTCAACTTTATCCCTAATCTCTAGGTTTAAGCCACTTTGAAACCTAGCTATGGTGGTTCTTTCTTCCTCCCTAATTCCCGCTCTCATCATAAGCAACTCCATTTGTTGCCTATATTCCTCAACACTCAAATTTCTTTGTTGGAGTCTTTGGAGCTTGTCCATTAACTCCCTCTCAAAGTATGGAGGAATGTGCCTTCTCCTCAAGGCACTCCTTAGCTCATTCCAATATTGGATTGGAGGCTCATGATGAATTTGTTTTTCTCTAACTAGGGAAGTCCACCAATACATGGCATACCCTTGAAAGCTAAGAGTAGCCATGGGAACCTTTCGGTCTTCACCTACATTGTGGCAAGTGAAGAGTTGTTCAACCTTCATCTCCCAATCTAAATAGTCATCCACACTATCCTTTAGGAGTTGTTTCATGCTTAGGCCTATGGTGCCTAGGGGATCTTTGGTAGTAACCATCATCATGATGACTACTATGCATCCCTTCACTTGTTAG
Source organism: Cajanus cajan (assembly GCF_000230855.2). Classification (NCBI taxonomy): domain Eukaryota; kingdom Viridiplantae; phylum Streptophyta; class Magnoliopsida; order Fabales; family Fabaceae; genus Cajanus; species Cajanus cajan. The sequence goes on along the minus strand of NC_138526.1, from coordinate 9,696,941 downwards.
TGAATGTGTGTGTGAGTGATAGCCTTTGGACCTAGAAGGTCCATGACCCTCATGGCCATGGGGTTTGCTAGTCTCACCCACAACAAGTTTATTTAACAACTCTCTAATTGTTTCATTGTTTTTTTCATTTTCTAGTTCTTTTTTTCTAATGTATTCCCTAAGTTCCCTAAGTTCTTCCTTAGTACTCTTATGGCTCTTAGGGGAGTGATGACCATGCACACTACTATTATGAGAATGATCACTCATTTTTGCAAGGTAAAAGGTTTTCACAAGTCTTTGAAAATTGCAAAGTGAGTGATAAAAGTTTTCACAAAAACTTGTTTGGTGTAGTACTAAGTACTTAGAGGTCTAAGTATACAAGTTGCACTATCAAGGGAGGTGAGCTACAAGGAGCTACTTAATAACCAAGCCTCTTCAAGTGGAAATTACTAAACCCCTTTGTACTTTTCTTACAAAACAAAGTTCCACACAAGACAAGTAAAGTAGTGTGTGTGTGTGTGCACGAAACCCCTAGTAGGCAATAGAAGCCTTCTAAACGAACCTAGGAGCTAAACAATTAAAATGAAAGCAAATAAAGCATATACTAGTCGCTTATCCTAAGGTGAAAGTCCAAGTAGCACCTAAGGCCTTTTGGGACACTTTCACCAACCTAGAAATCCGGTTTATGAAAGCTAAAACTAAATCTAGCCGGTTCCTAGTGGAAGCCCAAGGTGGCACTTAAAGCCTTTGGGGACCCTTCCACAAGCACTAATCGAGGCTAATAGAAATTAAGTAGGACTATTTAGGAGGTGGTGGAGCTTACTTAATGTCCAAACAGCCACCCCTAAATGCAAGTTGAATACAAGAGAAATCACACAAAACTATTCAACAAAATTATGAAGTTACAACTCAAATAGTCAATACAAAACAATGGTTCTTCTTGGCCTATCTTCCACCAAGGCAGCTGGGACAGTTTGGTGCAGTTTTGAACCCCAGGGAAACGCCCCAAATTGGCTGGAACCAAGTCCTCTTCAAGGTCTTACAAACAGCCACAAAATTCCACCAAGGCCGCCACAAAGATACACCAAAACCGCCACCAATCTACACCAAGGCCGCCACCAATTGCCACCAATTTTCTCCTACAAATTCAAAGCAAATTTTGGCTGCACAAGGAGCAAACAAGTCAGCCTCCAAAAAGGTGTTTCACTCAGCAGTTTGTACCTCAATCCTCCTTCAAGGCTAAGCTCCTTTGAGGTCAACCAATATGCCTCAATTATACCTTCCTTCCAAGTGTAATAGATTGAACAAGGCTTATAGTTTCACCAAGTTTAGCAAGCAACACAAGAGAGGAAAGAATCCAAAGAAGTAAAACTGAAAAGCACAATTTAGGATAGGCAAAACTCTCATGGGAATTGATGTGACAAACAAAGAGAGCCAAAGAAGACACAAAGCAACAAATAAGGCTAATTTCAAGGCTAGCACTCAAAAGAATTGCCTAAGAATGGCACTAGATTTGATTACAAAAACCAAAATAAAATTTTGTGCAATGCTATGATGATTTAAAAGTTCTTTTCAGCCACTGTAAAGAGAAGGAAACCGCATGAAAAATTCACACAAATTCACTAGGCCAAGTGCTACAAAATTGTCAAATTTTCAGCTTGAATTTTTTTTCTAGTTTCTTTTCTTTTGCTTTCTTTTTCTTTTTCTTTGCTTTTTGAAATCTTTTTCTTTCTTTTCTTTCCTTTAAACACAGAATATTAAGCACTGGACAGAGGCCAATTACAAATTCAAAGGTTTCCAAGTGGTGGAGAAAAGAAGAGAAAGAAGAGGAGAAATTCCAAGTGCACTTAGGCAAAATTTTCAGCACTTTTTAGTACTAGTTTTGTTCCATTTTGTCACTTCTTTTAGCACACTTAAAGAATGTTTTCTAGGCACTTCTTTCTCTGTTTTCTTTAATCAAAGCAAGCACAAGACACACAAAAGAATTGCTGGTCAACAATTGCTATGAAACTAATAGCAAAGAATTTCACAAAAATTGACTCTAGAACATGTTAGGTCTAATAACATGCATAGGAATTAATTTGTGAGCACTCTAAGAATGATTTTAACATGCAACCAGCAATGACACAACTCAAGTTCAGAGATTAATATTTCAAGATTCAAAAAGAAAAAGGGACTACACGGATTTAATGACAAGCAAGAACTACACATGACAACTAGGACAAAACTAGTAGATTACAAAAAGAAAAAGCATGCATTCTTGTTTCTTTCTTGAATTTTCTTTTAAGACCGAAACTTGTAGGGACACAAAAGAAAATAAAGACAATCCTAATTCATATAGAAAGACAAACAAAGAGTACCTACAACACATACCAAGATTGATTCACAAGAATTATCAAAAATGAACCAAGAAAAGCAAGACAATGTGAGTGAATTCTATAGATTTATAAATGTGACACAAGAATCACTCCAAGAACATACCAAGACTCAAAAAGGACAAAGAAGACAAGGAGAACAGCAACAAGACTCTACCAAGATGATTCAAGACATGCAAAAGAAAAAAAAGAAAGCAATGGAATCGGATTACTTGGAGACCTAGCTCTTGATACCAAATGATGGAAGAACTTTGGAGGAGGCCGGATTGATGTAGCTTCCTTCAAGTCTTTCCCTAGATCTTTGTACTCCTAGAATCCTTCCAATGCTTGTGTAAGGCTCCAATGGAGGAAGGAACCTCACGGCCACCTTAAGATGGTGGGGGAAACCTCTCAAGAATGCGCCACTCTTGGTGAAGGGATAAGCACTCTTCAATCCGCTACACTTGTCTTTGGAAAAGTGATAAGAGATTGGTTTTGCACAAAGAGATTTAGGACCTTTGGGAGGAGAGAATTCTGATCTCTAATCTGAACACTTAATTCTCATTAATGCCAAAAGTGTTATACAAGTGAAAATTTGAGGCTATATAGGCGTGGCCACCTAGGGGTTAAGCTAGACTAGACCATGGTTCACTAGGAACCATGGTTGAGTCCGTCCAACTTAGGGAGCAAGAAAAGGCTAGACCATGGTTCACTAAGAACCATGGTTGAGCCTTCCTAAACCGCCCTTGTGTAGGAGAGAAAAGAGGTCCAAGCATTTGGCCAAGTGTGCACCAATGTGAACACAAGGTGTGAACACAAAGGTGTGGACGGTTTTGATTGGTTTCATTTAACTCCACCCGGTTTGAAAATGGTTCATTTGGTTTAGTTAGGTTCATTCAATGTGAATGGAACCTAGCTAAATCAAATCTATGAAAAATTAGGAGTTAAATGAGTCCAATATGTAAAACCTTTATCCTAAGACCACATTTGGCTAAAATGCTAGGAGCACACTTTAGTCTACTAATGCCACTCCTATGCCTACTTCTAACAAGAAAAAAAGGTGCCTCCAAAATACAAAGGCAAAACAATCCTATACAAAGTCTACTATATACAATATATACAATGGGACTACTCAAGATACTACTAAGGAGAAAAGTACACAATGCTCATGGTGAGCAAGGGTCTAAGAAGCACCTCCTCCTTAGATGTCTCTTCTAGCTTCCTTACCATGGACCTTGTCAAAGGTCCAATGGCCTTCATGTATTCCTCTTCCTTGGATGGTCCTCCATCATACCCTCCTTCTTGGGAAGGATCTGTCCTCAGATCTACCTCTTCATCATCCATGTTAGTATTCCCTCCTCTATAGAAGCCTCCTCTAGCCTCCTAACCATAGACCTAGTTAGAGGCCTAATGGTCTTCATGTGTGAGCATCCTTGGATCACCCTTCACCCTTCTTGGTCTTACTTCTTCCAAAGGGATCCTTGGGGATTAGATTTCCATCACTTGATAGAAGAGAGTGGGAGAAGTGATGATTGAACTCCTCCAAGCTCCTTCTAGGCACGGATCCACTTCAAAGGAGATACTACCGAATGAATGAACACCTTAGGAAGGTGAGAAGCTTGCGAAATGAAGGCCTAAGCCTTGAAGGAAGCATCCAAGCTCAAGAACATCAAAGGATTGCACACTTCAAAGGGAAGGAAACTAGGTTTTCCTAAGTGAATTTTGAAGGCACTCTCTAAGGTTCTCTCTTGAATGATTCGGTGACTCTTGAAAATGGCTGAAGCAACTCAGATTTTCATATATTCAAAAGTGATTACAATCTGTAGGAGAAACACTTAAGTAGGGACGGTTTTGGCACCTAGACTACACTACACAAGTTGGCGCCTAAAATTTGAATTCAAATTGGAAATTTGAATTCAAATTTTGGTGCACATGGGTGTGGCCATGAGTTTAGGTATCTAATGTGCATCTAGGTCTGATTTGAGAGTCATTTAGGGTTAATTTGAGTGTCACATGTTCAGCCACCAATTGGTGCAAAACATGTGACTCAAATGTAACTTAAATGGCTTCCAAATTAAACCTAATTTAACCTAGTTAACCTACTTTAGTATTTCTTGTATTTTCCTAATCTAATGACCTAAATACAATGGTCAAACAAATACAATGGAAAGGAAAAAATACAAGAATGAAAATGAGCCCAATATTGGGTACCAAAAGCCCAAAGGCCCATGAAGCCCAAAACTAGGCCCAACAAGCCTAAAACCTAAAATGCTACTCTATGTGGTCCAAAATACAAGACCAAAATATATGATACCTATACTAACATGATGTATACAAAACATATGAAAATAGCTATAACAAAATATGGCCCATGAAAAGTTCAACTTGGGCCTTCCTAGGCCCAATGGGCCCAATGGGCCCTGACTGGCCCAAACCTTTATGTCTAGCCAACTCCTCTTGGATCTTTGAGTATGTCACCTCTTGCACTCCAAAGCATGATTCCATCAAGACTAAGGAGTTCCAAGTGTGCATCTTAGGAACATGAACCTTAGTGAGTGTATTTAACTTATGTATCCTCTCTGTGAGAGTAATCCAAACACTCAATCGTTGTAAGAACTAAGGTTGCATACCTTAGTGAGTTAGAAACCTATGTATCCTCTCTATGAGAGTAACCCAAACACTCAAACCAAACATGTCTAGTTAATATATGTAAAGCCTGAAGAGGCTAGGGAAAGAATACTTGTAAAGCCTGGAGAGGCTTGTCAAAGAATACTCACTGCGAGCCATAAGTGACTGATTAAAGAATACTAGCGTTAATGAGTGAAGTTGACAGGCCAGGAGTTGATCGAGAATACTCATTGAGAGCCAGAAGTGGCTGATTAAAGAATACTAGCACTAATGGTAAAGTTAGCGGACCAGGAGGTGGTCGATAATACTCATTGGGAGTCAGAAGTGGCTGATCAAAGAATACTAGCGTCAGCAAGTGAAGTTGACGAGCTAGGAGTGATTGATAATACTTGGGACCAGGAGTGGTCGTGACCTAGGTGGTCTATAATACTCACTGCGAGCCTAAAAAGGCTAAACAAATAATACTTGCACTTCATTGATTATCTAGTGGAACCCTTTATTTGAAAGAGACTAGACGTACCTCAGTTTGAGTGAACCAATATAAAAATACTTGCACTATTTTTATGTTTCAAACACACTTTTATTTGATTGATTTAATGTACTGAAAACTTCTTCTAATGCTTATCGTCTACTAAAACTATCTTTAGACAAAAATCATACTTGTTCAATTGGTTATCCTAAAAGAACGGTCTTTTTGTTTAAGAAGTCTCTAAGCAGACGATGAAACTCCCAGACACAAAATGATTTTGCTACACCAATCCTGGGTAGTTTCTATTTAGCTTTCACTAATACTATTTTACTAGACGAAAAAGAGTCCTCTTGAGAAAACAATTTTAAAATTCCTTTGTTCACACACACACATATTCAACCCCCCTTCTATGTGTTTTTCATCTAACTTCAAAACTATCTTTGTTCATAACAAATTCATGCATGTTCATTCTTTAGACCCTTAGCCACATCATCAATCCTATTGTTGATAATGGTATTTATGCAAACCATGAAACATTCATGATTTTTTTTTGAAAACAGAACATGAAAATAGAGATGTATGACTAAACAAAATATAGAGGTTCAGATTAGAAAATCTGTAGCATCACAAAAAAAGGGGCAAAAACTGAAATGATATATTTGAATTGTGAACTTAGTTTTTCACACTTTTAAAGTGTTTACAGCAAGTGCTTAAATACTAAAACTGATTAACCCCTAATTGAGTAAAGAAAATAGTAAAATATGACTAAGCGAAAAAGAAAACATCACTTGCTTACACAATTTACTTTTTATGAATATAAGCAACCTTTAACCAAACTTACAAGCAAAATAGAAAACTGCAGAAACTTTAAAATATTTAAAGATCTTCTTTGTTTAGTAGCTTACAGAGCATTGATGATGGAGGACCATCCTTGAGGACACATGTGGGCCCCATCACTAGGTCCATGACTAGGAGAGTGGAAGAGGAGGAGGGAGCTCACACACCAAGGGACACTCTCCTCATGATCATAGAGTATTAATTCTCTCCTAAGCTTCATTAGTATAAGGTTTATTTTAATTTCCAATTTTACCCTTGTATTTTGGGGTACTTTAGTCATAGGATTTATTTTCTTTTGTATTTTCCATTTTACCCTTGTATTATGGGGTGCTTTAGATCATAGGATTTTATTTTTGGGCTAAGGTATTTGATTAGGGTGGGAACAAAAACCTAGACATATTTTTGTGGCAATTGGACCTATTTTTGGTGTTAAAAAGGCTTAGGCCCAAGTGGAGGGCAAAGGTTGCATGGTCTTATCATGCACCTAGATGTAGCCTAACTAATCCCAAAGATTCCATCCTTGGCCACCAAGTTGCATCTAGGGTTAATTTGCATTTCATTTGGTGTGCATTTGGCTTGTGAATTTCGGCCATGCACTCTCCAAATGCAACCCTAGATGCCTCCCACTCCTATAAATATCCTAGGATATGCATCATGTAAATACTTTGTATTATATGAATTTGAGAGAGCATTTCTTTGCCTCAAATCCTATCCTTAGTCCCTAGGTTAACTTCGGCTAACCACCTTCATTCTCCACCCTTGGAGAGTGAAACCCTAGAGTGGCCTCCATCTACACTTGGAGTGAGCCAACCACCTTTGAGCACCATACACTTCTGCCACCCTTCACTATCTCACGCCTATCATCCTTTGTCTACCTTAAACATTCCATTCCTTAACCTTTGGTGAGCCTAGACCTTGGGCAAGGTGACCTTTCTTCAAGACGCCATTATCAACCATGGGAGGGAGGTCTCCATCAAGTTGTATCTAGAGCCAAGGTTCAGCAAGGGTAACATCTTGTCATTTTCTTTCCATTCGGTCATTGTCTTCTTTATTGTCTTTCTTTGTATGGCCGAATGCTTTGGGTTCATATTTTGTTCCTTATGAACCTTCCTTGAACATTTTAGGTTTCCATTGCTAGGTGATATCCATGCTTTTCCATTTTTTAGGTTGAGTCTCATATGAACATGAAGAACATGCTATGAATATGCTTTTGATTTTTGAATCCACCTAAGTTTTGTCAAATTATGTGTTTCCTATAATTTGTCTACAAAATTCCATGTATGTATGCCAAACACCTTGCATGAATACATGAACAAAAAAAATACCATGATGCATCATTCTAAGTGGGCGTGACATATAGGAGCCATCTAAGAGTCATTCATGCATGCTACTTAGTCCTAGCATGTTCTATGTGATTTATGATATCCATGTATAAATGTTTCCTTGCACATGCATGACCGCCCACTTTCCTTGCATTTCCACTTGATTTGGTCAAATTTTTGATGCTTGTTAACTCTAAAAGAATCTAAGAGGTGGCTGAAAATTTGTTACAAAACAACTTGTCCTAAATAGTACAAACCAATTCCACTCAAAAAGATTCCCTAAAGGCCTCTAAAAAAACGCCACTTGTCTTCCTCTCCTTGTCTTAAAATTTGACCTAATTTTTTTCTCTCCACCCACAAGTGCAAAACCTAAGCAACAAATGGGCTGAAGTAATTAAAAGAATTTGGACCCAAAAACAAGAAAAAGTTAACGTGAAAATAGAAACAAAAAAAAAGAGATCAAAAAAATTTTGGACTAAAAAAAAAGGACTTGTTGCTAGACTTGTAGACTTGGACAATTACCTTTTCTTTTGGAGTTGGACTTGTGACATTTTGAACCTATTTTGAGACCTTAAAAGTGGCTGTACCGAATTCACAAAGGACTTAAATCAAGTGGACTAAAACACTAATCCATTCTAGTGTCATTCTAAGATTACTCTTTTGTGTGCTTCCTTTTTAATTGTGTCTTAATTTTAGTTTTTCTTTTCTTTGGCCTCTTTTGTTTTGTCTCAATCAATTCTCTCTGAGTTCATTCTTTCCTAATTGTGCATTTTCAGTTTTTATTTCTTGGACTCTTGCTCTTTGGGTTAGTTTCATTTTGAATGTAGGTGAAGAACCTATCTAGCAAACCTTTGGTGGATTTGAGTGGAGGAGTGAACCAAATCCAAACCTAGTTCTTTGGAGGGGTTTCCACCACACAAAAGGAGTGTTAAACACTTGGAGAGGACTAACACAAAGTTTGTTCATTGTGAAGGAACCCAATTGGAGGAGTTGAAGACCTAAATTCTTTTCTCTTAATTCTTGCTTGTTTTCTTTTGGGCCACTTGTATTTGGGCCTTATTTCTTTATCTTGGTTTGTAATTGACCATTTTTAAACCTCTTCATTTTGGTTTTAGTTCGTGTAGTTGAAGGTGATTTGAAAACCTTCACCTAGGCCTTCGACTAGTATATGCTTTAAGTGCTTTCCTTTTGCATGTTTTAAAGCTTTTAGTAGTATAATTGCTTAGGTCTTTATTTTGCCTCAATTTTCATTTAGAAGGCTTACAATTGCCTACAAAGGGTCTGTGCACACACACACCTTAGTCTTGTGAAAATTATTTTGTGAGAAAACTGTGAAAAGGCTTAGTGATTTTTACTTGATAAGGCTTGATTATTAAGTGATTCTTAGTAGTCCACCTCCCTTTGATAGTTCACTTTGTACACTTAGGCCTTTTCATACCTATATCGCACCTTGAAAACCATTTGTGAAAACCTTTTTATCACTCACTCTTTGTGAAAACCTTTTTCAAACCTTTTTGAAAACAACTTTGTGAAAACCTTTTTGGATCAAAGATGAGTGATCATTCTAGTGTACATGGTCATAACTCATTTAGTTATAGGTCTAGTGTTAGGGATGAACTTAGGCAACTAAAAGAGTACCTAAGAAAAAAAGAAGAGGAAAATATAAAAAGAGAGGAAGAGTTAAGAAGAAGAGAAAGAGAAAATGAAAAAAATAATGAAGAGATAAAAAGGTTGCTTGCTAGGTTAGTTGTGGGGGGGGAGGCTAGTGGTTCAAGACCAAGAGTCACTTCCTCTAAATCCTCAAAAGGCAAGGGGAATATGGTACCCTCAATTGTTCATGAGGAGGAGGGGCATCATACCCCACCTCCAAGTGATATCTTCTATAGTAGTCATCACAATGATGATTACTATCAAAGACCCCCAAGGAAACATAGATATAGGGAGTGTTCTAATAGGGAACCCAACATCACTCTTCCCCCATTCCATGGCAAATACAATGTTTAAACTTATTTGGATTGGGAAATGAAAGTAGAACAATTATTTTCTTGCCATGGAGTGAGTGAAGAGAGAAAGGTTTCTTTGGCAACCCTTAGCTTCCAAGGGCATGCCATGTATTGGTGGACCTCCTTAGAAAAGGAAAGAAGAATAAACCATGAGCCTCCAATTCAATATTGGAATGAGCTCCATAGTGCCTTGAGAAGGAGGCATATTCCTCCATACTATGACCGTGAACTTATGGATATGTTACAAAGATTGAAACAAGGGTCATCTAGTGTGGAAGAATATAGGCAATCTATGGAGTTACTCATGATGAGGGCTAAGATAAGGGAAGAAGAGAAGACCACCATCTCAAGATTCCAAAGTGGTCTTAACCTTAAAATAAGAGACAAAGTTGAACTCTTACCATATAGAGATTTGAATGAACTTGTTCAACTTTGTTCCAGAGTGGAACATCAACTCAAAAGAAAAACTTTTAGAAAAGACTCCACTCCATCTTATTCCAAGAGTTTCAAGAAGGAGGGCCCCTCTTCCAAACCTTTTCCTAATGAAAAAGAAAAAGAAAATAAAACCTCTCAAAGGACAACTTCCAAAAAAACTAAGACAAGTGACATCAAGTGCTTCAAGTGTCTTGGTCAAGGGCACATTGCCTCTCAATGCCCAACAAAGAAAACCATGATTTTAAAGGGCCAAGACCACTATAGTAGCCTTGATGAAGCTACTTCTTCTTCTTCAAGTGATGAAGAAGAAATCTTAGAATCCGAGGAAGAAACCTACCCTTGTGAGGGAGACTTGTTAATGGTTAGAAGGCTTCTTGGAAACCAATCTAGTGATCTAGATCAATCCCAAAGAGAGAACTTGTTTCATACAAGGTGCAAGGTTTTAGAAAACACTTGTTCTCTCATTGTGGATAGTGGATCTAGTTGCAATTTTTGTAGCACTAGATTAGTGGATAAGTTAGCCTTAACTACTATACCTCATCCAAAACCTTACAAATTACAATGGATCAATGAGGAGGGAGGTATTGTAGTTAATCAACAAGTGAATATACCTATCTTCATTGGAAAATACCAATATGAAGTTTTATGTGATATAGTGCCATTGGATGCTAGTCACATTCTACTTGGAAGGCCTTGGAAATTTGACAAAAAAACTATTCATGATGGCCTAACCAACAAAATAAGTTTCCATCACTTAGGCAAGAAGATTGTGTTGTGTCTTCTATCACCTTCTCAAGTGTGTGAGGACCAACTCAAAATGAAAGTCAAAAGAGAGGGAGAAGAAAAAAAAAAGGAGAAAACAAAGGAAAGAAAAAAAAGACCTTCCCCTAAAGAATAAAGAAGGGGAAGAGAAGGTACCAAGTTTAGAGGCAAGTGTCCCCTCTAAAGAAGTTGTTCACAAAAGTCATTTATCCCTTAAAAATGACATTAAGCAAACACTTTTGATTGAACAACCTTTGTACCTTCTCTATTTCAAAGAGACACTTGCTGCCACTAGTCATGAGCTTGAGTCTCTACCTCATGAGATTCAAAAAATTTTAAAAGAGTTTGATGACCTATTTCCTCAAGAAGTCCCAAGTGGACTTCCACGTTTAAGAGGAATAGAAAATCAAATAGACCTCATACCGGGTTCTAGTCTTCCTAATAGGCTCGCCTATAGGACTAACCCTCAAGAAACCAAAGAGATAGAAGCTCAAGTTGATGACTTGTTGAAGAAGGGTTGGGTTCAAAAGAGCCTTAACCCTTGTGCCGTCCCCATTCTCTTGGTGCCTAAGAAAGATGGCAAATGGAAGATGTGCACTGATTGTAGAGCCATCAATAACATAACAATAAAATATAGGCACCCAATCCCTAGGCTAGATGATATGTTAGACGAATTGCATGGGGCCATCATATTTTTCAAGATTGAAAAGTTGTTATCACCAAATTCGAATCAAAGAGGGTGATGAATGGAAAATCGCTTTTAAGACCAAATTTGGTTTGTATGAGTGGTTAGTGATGCCTTTTGGCCTCACTAATGCCCCTAGTACTTTCATGCACCAAATGCATCATATTCTTAGGGATTGCATAGGAAAATTTGTGGTCGTCTACTTTGATGACATCCTTGTATATAGCAAAACCTTAGATGAACATCTTGGACATCTAAGGCAAGTCCTAATAATTCTTAGAGTCAACCATCTCTATGCCAACCTTGAAAAATGAACTTTTTGTCAAGAACAAGTAAATTTTTTGGGCTTCATAGTTGGCAAAGAGGGAGTACAAGTTGACTCCGAGAAAATAAAGGCTATCCAAGAATGGCCCACCCCAAAGAGTGTTGGAAAAGTTAGAAGTTTTCATGGCTTAGCTAGCTTCTATAAAAGGTTTGTTAAAGACTTCTCCATACTTGCATCCCCTCTTGATGAGCTTGTTAAGAAGTGATAGACCATAGGCCAAGGGCCCAGTCACTAGAGCTATGGCTAAAAGAATACAAGAAGAGTTGGACCTCTTGAAGACTAGTGGGCTTCTCAAGCCCAAGGTATTTTTCACATGGACTACTCTATCATAAAGAGAAGGCCTAGTTCTACTTGTGTATATTGTATAGTTTATACATAGTTCTCTTGTATAGGTTATTTTTGCCTTTGTATTTGTGAGGCACTTTACTTGTTTTTTCTAGTGATTGTATATTGATTTTAGGGTAGGCTACTTGGAGATTTTAACTCCATTTAACCTCCCTAGTTGATACATTCATTTGATATTTTTTCAGTAGGGAAAAAGGGGTGGCATTTAGCAATGTTTGAGGGTGTGACTAGTAATTGGGCTAGGACTGGGCCTAGGCAAAACTTTACATATTGGACTCATTTTGCTCCTAATTTTTCATAGATTTGATTTAGCTAGGTCTCATCATCATATGATGAACCTAACTAAACCAAATCAAATATTTTTGAATTAAATCAAGTGAGCAAATTGAGTTTTTGGCTGCCTAGCTTCCTTATCCTTCTTTGCCCAGATTTCAAGTCATCTTCTTCAAGTTTAGTAGCTTTCCATCCAAGTTTCTAAACCTTGGAGGTTAGGCCGACCTTGCCATGGTTCTTAAGTGAACCATGATCAAGGTTAGCTTCTCCTACAAGCTTTACAAACCATGGACGATCAAGCCTAACCTCACCATGGTTCCTAGTCAACCATGGTTAAGGTTAGCTTGCTTCCTAAGCTACCTCTTCCTATATATTTGTAATCTCTTCTCTTGTATTCACTTTTGAACATTTTGAGAAATAAAACTTCAGATTTCTCTCACCCAAGAGTCTCTCAAAACCGTAGGGTATTTTCTCTCTAAGGTTTCTATCAAAGGTCCTTCAACCTTTGCCTTGGTTCCTCAAGCTTCTACAACAAGCTAGGAGTAACCGAACCTCTTCATTGCTTCTCCTCCTTTGAAGATTGCTTCAAGGAGATTCAAGCTTCATTGCAAGGAATCCTCAAGAGTTATTCGGTCTTGGAATGGAGAACTTGAAGATTCAACAATCTTCTCCAAGTAGCTCCATCATTTTTGGTATCTAGAGCCTAGTGTTCTTGAGGTTTTGTGTTCCAAACTTTTTGTGTGAATCCGTGTTGTATCTTCCTTCTATTACATGTGTTCTTGTGTTTTTTGGATGGATCTAGGTTTTATATACATTTTGATGGATCCAAAATGTCACATGATAATTGTTTGATTCATATTTGCTTGTTCTTCTAATTCTTGAATCAAACCGGTTTTGTTGTGCACCTAGGTTCCTATACTTGTGCATTTTGTTTTTGATTGAGTCTCTCCATTCTATAACATGTGTCCGTGATTGGACATCATTCACATTGCATTAGTTTTATTTTTGAATCATTTGTTTTGTCTTAGAAGTCATGTGTAGTCCTTTGTATGTTGATAAATCCTAGACTAGCTTATTTGACCTAATTTTTGTGTTGATCTTCAATCATTGTGTGTTGCGTCATTTTCTTATTAAATATGAACCTTACCTATATGTGCTTTCATGTTACATGTTTGAGTTCATGATTTGTTATTAGTTCTAGCAAATTTCTTAGAGTTAGGTTTCTATTATGTCTTGTTAAAAGTTTTGTCAAAAAATTGTTAAACACTAATTTCCTATTAGGTTTCTTTGAGTCTTATGTGTGGCTGAAACCTATATCAATTTTTAAAACATTAAAGCAGAGACAAAACAGAGGTGTATGTGTTCTTAATGCATGAGAAAAACAAAAGAATATAGTGCCTAAAAATTTGACCTAAAAATACTACAAAATTGGAAGCACTAGTTAGAATATGCATGTGAACACCTCTTGTTTTGTGATAATATTTTGGCAGCAGTTTTATTAGCCTAAAACCGAGACCTATATTTGTTAAAAAGGCATTTAAACTCCTGATCATTAAAAGAAAAAGAAGTGAAAAAAATATTGCAGAAAGAAAAGAAAGAAAATAGCAAAAGAAAAAGCCAAAAGGAGTGAAAAACTAGTGTAACTAGCTCTCGGTTTTGGTGTGTGTTTGCCTATAACATTTTAAGTCCAGCCACATATTTTGTGTCTTATTTTTGTTTCTAATCTTAGCTTTGATTTTGTAATCCATTCTAGTGCCTTTGATAGGTTATCCTTTGTGTGCTAGCTTTTCAAATTGTGCCTTAATTTTTTGCTTGTCAATTTTTAGAACTCCTTCTAGTTTGTCTCATTTGATTTCACCAATTGGTGTAGCCAATCTAAATTGTTCCTTTTCAGTTTTAGAACTAATATTCCAGCAATTGAAGGTGTGTTGAGTGCTTCTTAAAAGGTGTAGAAGGCCAAGTCAAAGAAAGTCAACTTTGAAGGCTTTGGTGGTTGCTTAGGGAGTTTGTTCTCTCTTGGTGGAAGGTCTCTTGGAAACACCTAGAAGTATCCAATATCAAGGCTACTTCTAAAAAGTGGAGTGAAACACTTGAGAGGACAGCAACCTTGGTGGCTGGAATTGGAAGAGAAGGAGCAACAAATTTTAGAAAATTTTGTGAACTTTAGAGACTAATTTTAGTGACGGAAATTTTTGTCTCAAAAACCAATTTTCCTTACAAAATTTGTCTCTAAATTTGTCTCTAATTAGTGACTATTTTTGTTTTCTTTGAAATTAAGTGCAGCCACTAATTTCATTTGATTGTGAATTTACATTTCATTTGGTGTGAATTTACATTTCATTTGAGTGTGAATTTGCATTTCATTTGGTGTAAATTTGCATTTCATTTTCTTGTAAATTTTCAATTCTCATTTTTTGTACAAGGCCTTTATTAAGGAGTGTCTTGGAGTGCCTTTCGTGTATCTCCATCTCTCCTTAAGTGTTCTAAGTAGTAAATCCATTTAGTACTTGTGAAAGGGTCCTTGGAAGTCTTTGGTGCTTTCCAAGCTCTCACCTAGGTTTAATTGCTTTCCACGCCTAGTTTATGTTTTCTTGTCTTTAAGTTTTTATGCAATTTATGTTTTAAGCAATTTATGTTTTCAGCAATTTAAGTTTTCAAGCAATTTATGTTTTCTTTCCATTTATGTTTTCAAGCACTTTATGATTTCAAGCATTGATTAATTGTACACTTTAGGCACTTGCTTGTTATTTTTCTTTAAAAAATATATATCTTTGTGAAAATTGCTTTGTGCAAGGCAAACGTACAAGGGGGTTTAGAGATTTTTACTTGAAGAGGCTTGGTTATTAAGTGGCTCTTTAGTAGCTCACCTCCCTCCAAAGTTCAATTTGTACTCTTAGATCTCCAAGTGCCATGTCTAAGCACTTCCCAAAAATACTATTTTCTTAAAAACTATTTTTTGTGTGAAAAATCTTTTGTTTTAAAATGTCTCAAGATTCCTCCCATAGTGAAAGTGATGGCTCTCCAAGAAGTCTTTCATACATTATAAAAGATCTCAAATCACTTAAACTATGGAAAAAGCAAGAGTCTCTAGAGAAAGAGATAAAATTGAAAGGGAAGGACAACTTGCTTACCTTGAGGAAGAATTGAGAATTTTAAGACAAGAAGAAGAAAAGTTGAAAGAAGATATGAAGAAACATAGAAAAAAAAGTAGGAGCTCACATTCCCAATATACATCCCCTAATGAAAGCATGAATCAAGGGGATCACTACCAACACACTCCTAGAAGGACCATAAGGCCTAGGGAAGTCAAAGTTGACCTCCCACAATTCTTTGGAAAAGATGATGTGGAGTTGTATTTAGATTGAGAGATGAAAGTTGAGCAACTCTTTGCTTGCCACAGGGTAAGTGAAGAGAGAAAAGTCCCTCTGGCTACCCTTAGCTTCCAAGGGCATGCCATGTATTGGTGGACAGCTCTATAAAGAGAGAGACGCCTCCATAATGATCCTCCAATTCAATATTGGAATGATCTTAAAAGTGCAATGAGTAGGAGACACATTCCCACCTACTATGAATAAGCTCCAAAGGCTCCAACAAAGGAATATGTCTGTAGAACAGTACAGACAACAAATGGAGCTTTTCATGATGAGGGCTTGCATAAGGGAAGATGAAGCTACAACTGTAGCTAGATTCTTAAGTGGTCTTTGTCGCCACCGGCCCGAAACGGGCTTTCGGCATTCGCGAAGGATGGTTGGACTCGTTTATTTGTTTAAAAATATGGATTGCTAGAATGACGTATTCTCAAACTGAGACCTTGTCAAACGAGCAATTTTATTAAATGTTTCACCAATCCATATTAATCCCAAGCGGGACCCTCCATGGATTAGTGGTTTTCGCAAAAGGAGGGGTTCGTGGAGTCGCCACCAATGTTTTACTCAAAACATTGGAAAAAGGGATAAGGCAATTGATTTTATAAATCAACTTTGGCCATTACAACCAGAGTTGGGTAAGGGAGTCGGTTACGCGTGGGGAAGGTGTTAGCACCCCACAGCGCCCCTTTCGGGTTCCCTATGACAGATTATTTTCTAAAATAACAGCGTAAAATTACTAAATTACCCCTATTTATTCTAAGCAATTATAAATTAACTATCTACATGATGACAGTTTAAATATGCACACAGAAAGCAGTAAAAGGAAGGATTTAAGAAGAAAACCTCTTGAAGCGTGCTTTTATATATTGAGTAAAACTGGGAAGCTTTTTGGCGTTCCCTCGCTCTACAAGCTCGCTCGCTCCTTCCTAAAAACTTTTAACTATGGAAATCTGGAGGATTTCCCTTCGACTAGGTTCGATCCTCAAGCAAAATGGCTCGGGGCTCAAGAACTTTGTCGGATCAACTCTCCGAGTGATTTCTAGGGCAGAACACTGCTCAAAAACCCCAGAATACTCAAGGAGAGGGTTAAAACTATCTCCCAAAAGTCTGGAATGACGTCCAATTGACGTCATATTTATAGGGAATAGGCGCAATACGGCCTACAGAAGCAATACGGCCGTATTGAAATTTTTGAACTTCAATACGGCCGTATTGAGTTCAATATGGCCGTATTGAAATTCAGAAATTTCAATACGGCCGTATTGAGTTCAATACGGCTGTATTGAAGCTTCAATACGGCCGTATTGATTTCAGTACGGCCGTATTGAAGTTTCTGAAACTTCAATACGCCGTATTGAGTTCACTGCGGCCGTATTGAAGCTTCAATACGGCCGTATTAAGTTCAGTACGGCCGTATTGGGCTTCATTCCCTCCACTTCCTTATTTTGAGCTATTCTAAGACCTCTAGACCTACAGAGAACCCTCCTAGGGCCTTCCAGGAGTCCTTCTGGCTGATCTTCCTTCAGTCTTCGAGAGTCTTCAAGCTTTATTTCCGACCCGGACAATTTTAGGGGTCTACAGCTGCCCCCCCTTTACTTAGTCGGACGGCCTTTTGGTGTACCGGCTGACGAGTAAAGGAGTTGACCCAATTGTCCGGGTGATGCGCCGACCTTCTGACTTGTAGCGTCTTCCGGTGGAAAATTGTCGAGTAGCCTCTCCAGGTTTTACTTTGCTTGCTGCCCAAGCTGGAAGCTGTGAGTACCGCCTCTCCAGGCTTAGCTTCACTCTTTGTTCGAGCCGGAAGCTAAGTACCCTTGTGACAACGGTAGCAGTGTGAGTTTCGCCTCTCCAGGCTTAGTCTCGCTCTTTGTTCGAGCCGGAAACTAAGCACTTTTGTGACGACGGTGAGCAGTGAGAGTTTCGCCTCTCCAGGCTTAGTCTCGCTCTTTGTTCGAGCCGGAAACTAAGCACCTTTGTGACGACGGTGAGTAGTGTGAGTTTCGCCTCTCCAGGCTTTGCTTTGCTTGCTGCCCAAGCTGGAAGCTGTGAGTACCGCCTCTCCAGGCTTAGCTTCACTCTTTGTTCGAGCCGGAAGCTAAGTACCTTTGTGACGACGGTAAGCAGTGAGTACCCCCTTTCCAGAGATAGCTTCGCTCATTGCTCGAGCCGGAAGCTGTGTACCTCCGTGTTTGTGACGACGGGGTAGTGTGAGTTTCTCCTTTTCAGGGATTTGTGATGATTTTGTCTCCACAGTCCACGATGCTGCTTCGACGGTTGTTTTTTTTGATTTTGTGCCACTGAGGGCTGGATAACGCAGGGATCCGTCTAGGGGATGTGCAGTCATTCACAGGTTCCTGTGCCCCAACTTGCATTGCATTGTTGGTACCCTTGGGGAATTTCTGACTCCTTGGGGTATAGACACAGATGCTCTTTCTCTCTGAGTTGAGCGATGCCTTATGTTTGGCTGACGTCCTTTTGACGTTGGTGGAGTATCCCGGTTATCCTTATTCGGGTAACTCTTTTTGATTTTCTGATTTTTTGCTGCCTCTGTGTAGGCTGTTATCCGCTGGGGATTCTGGATGTTGATTTTGATTAGCCTCTTCTGTTAGGCATATCACCTTGATGTTCAATGATTGGCTGAGAGCCAGATTCCACTTGGGGAATGATTATTGATGTTTTTTGATTTTTCTCCTTTTGCAGGGATGCCTCTGAGTAGGCGATTGGGGAATGAGGGATCTTATGTATCCCAGAGTATTATTTAGGAAGCCTCTACAGGCTTAGCCTCACTCGACACTTGAGTTGGAGAGCTATCTTCACTGAGGAAGTTTAAGTCCTTTGACTTGGATATTCTGCTTGGGAGATCGTACTTCCATTGGGGATTTTGACGATCTTGCTTGATAGCTCTTGCTGGGGATTTTGAATCCAAGAGCATGAGTTGAGGTTCCCTCTGGGGAGTATTATTTCTGCGAGCCTCTCCAGGCTCATTTATTCTTTGATGTGGAGGATGAGGAGTATTTTGGTAAGCCTCTCCAGGCTCAGTTATTCTGTACAAACTGATGAGTATTGTTTCGGCAAGCCTCTCCAGGCTCGGTTATCTTGTGCAATCTGTTTGCTGGATTTTCTATATCCTTGCCTTTTTTATTTTCGGCTTTTTCTGTGTTTTGCCTTTTCTTCTGATTTGGCTTTTTCTGGTATTTTGCCTTTTTTGTGTTTTTGGCTTTTGCTGTACAGAATTTAAATTGCTAGAGAATTTGGAATTCAAAAGTGGCAAATTTCATTACTAAAAATGAATTTTGTACAAGGAAAATTTGAGAAATGGGGCTAAGCCCAACCAAACTAATGCATGAAAAAGCAAGAAAACAGAAGCCAGTCTTCACTCCTCTGCCGGCGGGTCCTGTGGCGGGTCCGGGAAGCGGCGATGCATCCAGACGGAGAGGTTGTCGAACCCCTGCACCAAGGTATCTAGTCGAGCATCTGTACTCTGCTGCCATGTGCCGATGCTATGCTGAAAAGCATCGAATCGAGTATCGATGCTTTGCTGTAAAGCGTCAAAGCGGGCATCAAAGTAGGCCCTATCCGACTGCGAGGTGCCGGTCTCTGGCTGTGGGCTGCCATCGCCCTCAAAGTTGAGGTCATTGAGGATGTCGGCATAGGCATCGGGGCCATCTACTCGTACAAACCCCCCAGCTATCTAGTAATGATCCTCATGCTAATCAAAGTGGTAGCACCGATCAGCTTTGGCGCCAGCGCCCTTGGCTCTTCGCCATCGGGGCATCCCCATGTCTCCGCCAGCTGTGAAAGGAGTGGGGCGACCAAGATATACCCCTGTCTAGACTCTCCTCCCTCTCGTGTCCCCAGCTTCTTCACATGCTCGAGGAAGAAATATCCAGGGTTGGCCTTCCGTCCGGTGGCCATGCAATATAATGCCAGCAGGTCCGGACGAGTAATCGACTCGGGGCTCTTGGACCTGCCATGGATAGTACTGGTAAGGATCTTGTGGCAGATCCGAAGAGCGGTCGGAAGCCGGGAGCCCTTTACCCCTGAGTGGTAATCCTCTCGGCCAGTGAGCAATCTCCACATGTCAACCGGAGTCCACTGATCAGGCCACTCGCATATGGCATCACGAAATTCCAACTGATCAGTGCGGCTGAAAAATCCTGCCTGGACATTGAACTCGTCCAAAGTCAAGGAGCGGTACCCCTGATTCATCCAGAAGTCAACCGAGCAGACATCTTCCCCATAACTGTTCGTCGACTCAGTAATACCGACGGAGGCCAGGAACTCCTTCGTGGCTGTCAAGTACAGCTGAGAAGGGGAATCAAGGAGAAATCCCCATCCTATGCTGCCGAAGTAACCCCTGACGTCATCCTCCAAGCCCACTGCTCGGAGAAGGTCAAAGTCGAGCACCCTTGACGGCTCGAAGTTGAATGTCTCTATGAGCTCCAGCCGTTGCCTGTGTCGATCCGTCATCTCACGTCGAGCTGGGGCTCTCTGTCTTTTTCGGGATGACTCTGCCATTTCTGAGAAGCTGTCTAGGGTGCACTCACAAACAAAATATGCAGAGAATGAAGAATGGTATGCAAAAATGAGAGGGGGGAGGCTTATTTATAGAGAAGTTTTCGCCAGTACGGCCGTATTGAATATAATACGGCCGTATTGGCTTTACCGTTATTGTACAAATGTGGCAATCAATACGGCCCGTATTGAATGGAATACGGCCGTATTGAGCGTCAATACGCCCGTATTGTGTTTAATACGTCGTATTGAATACGAAACGTTGTTTCAACGTTCACCTTGATACGCCCGTATTAAACTCAATACGGGCGCATTGATTGATAATTTTTTTTTTTTTTTTTTTTTTTTTTTTTTTTTTTTCGGGAGATAAACAGAGAATAAGTGATCTTCCAGTACACCTATCATCTGTATGCATGTATGCAGTATGATGCACCTAATTCTATTTGATTCTTTTTTCAAAAGAATTAACCGATGCGTTTTTGTGTTTGGATTTTTGCCATTCCTCTAGACGAGCTGTGCTCTGCCGATTTCTGTAACCGAGGAATGATGCGTATTTGATTTTGGGATTTGGTGTTATCAACCAAATAATCCTTCCCTTCCTTTAGAAGATGTGTCAACCCTCCTATTGACCACTATATCTCCATGTTTCCACTAGATTATTCAAAAATCGTTGGGACAAGAGAGAAAAGAAGGAAAAGATATATTTTCAAAAGTTTGTGTTTTAGAGGGGATTGTTTTATTTTTGAAAAATGGATTTTGTAAGAATGGCTGGCCAATGGTAGGCTTATTGTGTTTAGGTTTGTTCGATTAAACACTTATGAAGTTAAGCACATCTTTGTTATTAATGATTGTGCTTTGACAACTTGGATAGCTTTTCTTGAGCCCCTTGTTGAATTCAATTGATGGTACCATCATGGATTTATTCTGTTTTTTCCTTTTTTTTTTTTTTTTTTGATGGCTCTTACTTTTGCCTAAAACACCCATTTGTGGTGTCTTAGCGGGCTTTTGTTTTTATTCATTATTTTATAACCCTAATTTTTGCCTAGGTCACCCTTTTGTGGGATTCCTAGCGGGTCTTTTGCTCTTTAGGATTTCTTTATCCATGATGGCACTTATTGAGGCCAAGAAAAGGTGCTCCAAGTTGACACACACACTTCCACATAAAAATGATGTGGGTTTATTATTATTAAGATGATTTTAACCTCATTCATGTTTATTCAAACAGGGTTAAAATAATGTGGTCTAGAATTTTATTGCAAGCAAGAAAAGAAGCAATAAAGAATTAATGAAGAATGATTTTATTATAATCATGATGGAAACATGTGCCCTATCGAGGCTCGGGGGTCGGGCTGTCCCCGAGGAGTGATCTCTAATAGTCATTGGATTTACACATCCCTATTAGAAGGAAAAGGACACCTGATGACGACAGCTGGCCTTGACGTTTGTGAACCAGCCTTCCTAAAGATCTGGTTTAAAGAACATCGAGAAGGATCTTGATTCCTCTTCGTTCTTTGATCTTTAACAGGGTTGTATCCTAACCCTTGTTTCCCCGGATTGTCCTTGATAATGGGTAGCTCCGGGATTCCTTGGGAGTTCTTGCCTAATCCTTGTCCTGGCAAGTATCCGTTCTTTGTGAGCATATGAGCTACTTTCTTCATTTCTCGGGGAAACGTTTCAACATTGGCAATTTCCGATGCTTGGAAGGCGGTTTCCAAAGCTTCCTCTGCTGCATCCACATAAGGTATGTTGGATGGCTTACTGATGAGTATGTCATCTTCAGCTTGCACGGTCACCAGTTTGTCACCCACGATGAACTTGATCTTCTGGTGGAGCGTAGAGGGTACAGCTTTCGCATCATGAATCCAAGGTTGGCCGAGGAGACAGCTGTATGCAGGAGTAATGTCCATTATTTGAAATTCGACGTTAAAGATAGTGGGTCCGATTTGGATTGGAAGACTGACTTCTCCCACCACTTCTCTTTTAGAGCCGTCGAAAGCTCGAACGATCATGTTGCTTGGGCGCATTTGGACTCCCTTGATTGCCATCTGATCGAACGTCCTTTTTGGCATCACGTTCAAGGAAGATCCATTATCCACCAAGACCTTCGCGATGTGATACTCCTTGCACTTTACAGAGATGTGCAAAGGCTTGTTATGGTGCGGTCCCTCGGTGGGGATCTCTTCATCTGTGAAGGTGAGGTGATCATTAGCCGTGATGTGACTAACAATTCCCTCAAATTTGTCTTGGGATATGGTGTGTGATACATACGCCTCGTTCAAGACTTTCAACAGAGCTTGCCGATGCGGTTCGGAGCTTAGGATCAACGACAACAAAGTGATCTTTGCTGGTGTCTTGTGAAGTTGATCCACAATGGAGTACTCGCTTTGTTTGATGATTTTTAACAGCTCATCAGTCTCCTCCTCGGATTCTCTATCTTCCTCGGTTTTCTCCTTTTCTTTTCCTTTACTCTTGGGAGCTTTATCGTGCAGATCTTCGGGAGAGTAGATCCTGCCACTCCTAGTCATGCCCCCAAGTCCAGCGATATTGGAGATATCATTGTCGGCAGAAGTATGGATGTCGTATATCCATGGCACAGCCTTATTCGATTCGTAAGGGAAAGGTCTTGGAGCGACAATCCTTAACGGCGTGGGACCCTCCCCTTTTTCTGTCTTGATTACCAACAACGGCGTCGTCGTGTGTTCACTTTGCGCATTTGTTGGTTTGCATTTTATCACAAATGGCGTGCGATCCATTCTGAACATACGCATCGATTAATTATTTCTTTTTATTAATCTTATTTATTAATTACTAGGAGAGATAAATGCAAAATGAATGACTAATGAGATGCAAAGGCAATAAATCTCAAAAATACTGTTTTATTCATTAAAGAAAGTGTACAACTTATCATACGATGCTTTGAAGCAATTTTTTACAATATAAGAAAAGCCGATAAAAACCCACAGGCGGGTTCATTTTTCTTCTCCATTCGTCTTCGGCTTCCTCCACGTGGCGTGCTATTGCTTCAACTTGCATATGGATGGCTTGACTCATATCATCACTACTTTTCTGAGCGTCCTTCGCCTTTTGAGTGTGATAGTTGATCATGGCCTGCAACTCGTTAAGCTCGTCTTCGGCTCGATCCTTCTCTTCTCGGAGTCTAGCCATTTGTGCTAGTCCCTCCCTTTCCTTTTTGCGGAAATCGGAAAGGTTTGCGGTTTGTTGTTGAGCAACTTCCCGCCATTGTTGTGCGTCGGATCGAGTCAAGAGCAGATCGTCTTGCATGTTCTTGATCAACTGTGCTTGCCTTGCATGTTCGGTTTCAAGGTGTGCTATCTTTGCGTTGACTTCTTGGAGTTGACTACTCGGTTCAACCTTTGGCATTTTGGATGCCCGAGTAGTCTCCTCATTGAGGTTAGCACACTCATCCTTGAGCCGCTCTATCTCGTGGTCTTTCTTCTTGCATTGCCTTTGAAGACCATCAATAGTAAAACTGGATTCTTCATTTTTCTCTTCAAGAACTCTCATTTGAGCTCCCATAATTTCCAGCTTTTTGGTCAAGGCGTCGACTTGTTCTTGCAATGCCTTCCTTGTTGCTGTGGTTGCACAAGAAGTGGATGGTTGAGGCACCCCCCTCTTGCTCCTCCATTCCTCATAATCAATGGAGACGGATACCCGAGGCTTTCCAAGCTCGAGATCTCCCTCATAGGTTGGTCTCTCCCACGCTCTCATGACAGCGTGCATGTCCTTCTGATGCTCATAATCGAAAGAGAAACACAACCCTCCAAGCTCCTCTATAGTAGGAATGATCTGAGTCCTCATCAGTTGCCTCATAACCAATCCTGGTGAGTAGGCTATACAACCTCTGAGGCCCATCAATGGTATGCTTGGATAACTGCCGCATCTCATCAATACATTGCTTGGACGGAACCAAGGGCAAACCCACGTGAAGTGTTCAATACTCCACTGTTCCATCTCCTCCTTCCACTCGGAAGCATATCGGCGGCGTACGGGGATCTTCGAAAAACTTCTCAACGGATCGGGCAAAGTCCCCATATGACTAAAGGCATAAAAGTGTGTGATGCCCCACACATACAACAAGGAGGTGCAGCATCGGATGATTTTTCCTTGCTTCTGTTGAGACAAATGAACAGAGAGCAAGGTGTCGGCAAGAATGGCAGGCACGGGACTCTTCATGTGTACGTCCCAAGCGAAGAAAGCGTCCATCGCAGCATGGTCCACTGTGTTAGCGTAAAAGGGGAAAAGGATCATCCCAAATACAGCTAACGCTAGAGTTTTGTTGAAAGCTAACCAATCTCCCTCACCAGCCAAGGAAGAAAGGTGGTCTTCAATCATAGCAAGCTTCCAACCTTTAATACTGCCGTTCCCCACTAAGGCAGCTGATCGTGATGGTAATTTGACCTGAGTGGCAACTCTCTCCACGGCCACATGGTTATCATGAAAGATATAGACCCCAGCTGATTTGGGCCATCGTAGCATGAGCTCGTACTCCTCGAGAGTAGGAACTAGGTCAAACTGGGGGAACTCGAAACAATGTAGATCGAGACTCCAAAAGTGGACCAATGCTCTCAGAAAAGATGGATCCACACAAATCTTCATCAAGTCGAGAACTCGTCCATAGGATTTTTCGAACTCCAAACGAGCCTCTCGTGGCATCAAGGTACAGAGGTGATCCAACCTCTCGGCACGGTACAATAAGAAGTCCACTTTCTTCAATTGCCCTTGCACTCCCCTAGATCCCTCCATGATCTACAATAAAATGCATGATATGAGATGATGGAGATGAATATGCATGCATAGTGTTTATTTAACTAAGCATTATCATGTTTTTGGGATTTTCCTAACATGATGCATGATATTGCTTGGTTTGGGTAAATATCATTATTTTTTGATATTTTGTATCTTTTTGTATTTTTGGGTGAAAAGGGAAACTACCTATATGAATGCAATGAAGGTAGATGTTAACACCATGTACTTAGAAGATCCTTATTCCTATTTATTATTTTTTATTTAAAAAGAATGTTGTATGTTTAAAAGGTGCAATGTATGCTCATACAATGTCACATAAAAATGCACACACAATTCACTCATCCACGAACAGTCACGAGCGAATCACGAGGTAGGGGTCTCCTGCAGAAAAGTGCATATTCAAGGAGGATCTAACTGTTCTCACTTGGTCAAAGGCCCCCAAGGTGCCCCCATTATAGGGACCCAATTCCTCTCGTCGTAAGTCGATGGAAAGCTCCAACGCACTGTCGGACTCGAGTTCATGGTTATCACCTTGAGTGATGTTTTTCCGACAACGGTCTCGTAGGCTCCTATAGACCCATTCAACCGGCCGTACTAACATCCACTCCCTATGGATTACCACTCATGCCCCCGGGTATAGAGGGAACTGTTGTGTGCAAAGGTTTGTGTGCAATTTATTTCAAACAATTGCGGAAATTTAAACAAACAACAGTTATTTAAAGCCAAATATATAAAGCATGTTATCATACAAGCAAGGGGTAATGAAGTAATTTTAACTATTATTTGTTAAAAATAATCTGTCACTAAATGGGACTGACTCTCGAAGCTTCCCCAGTGAAGTCGCCATCTGTCGCCACCGGCCCGAAACGGGCTTTCGGCATTCGCGAAGGATGGTTGGACTCGTTTATTTGTTTAAAAATATGGATTGCTAGAATGACGTATTCTCAAACTGAGACCTTGTCAAACGAGCAATTTTATTAAATGTTTCACCAATCCATATTAATCCCAAGCGGGACCCTCCATGGATTAGTGGTTTTCGCAAAAGGAGGGGTTCGTGGAGTCGCCACCAATGTTTTACTCAAAACATTGGAAAAAGGGATAAGGCAATTGATTTTATAAATCAACTTTGGCCATTACAACCAGAGTTGGGTAAGGGAGTCGGTTACGCGTGGGGAAGGTGTTAGCACCCCACAGCGCCCCTTTCGGGTTCCCTATGACAGATTATTTTCTAAAATAACAGCGTAAAATTACTAAATTACCCCTATTTATTCTAAGCAATTATAAATTAACTATCTACATGATGACAGTTTAAATATGCACACAGAAAGCAGTAAAAGGAAGGATTTAAGAAGAAAACCTCTTGAAGCGTGCTTTTATATATTGAGTAAAACTGGGAAGCTTTTTGGCGTTCCCTCGCTCTACAAGCTCGCTCGCTCCTTCCTAAAAACTTTTAACTATGGAAATCTGGAGGATTTCCCTTCGACTAGGTTCGATCCTCAAGCAAAATGGCTCGGGGCTCAAGAACTTTGTCGGATCAACTCTCCGAGTGATTTCTAGGGCAGAACACTGCTCAAAAACCCCAGAATACTCAAGGAGAGGGTTAAAACTATCTCCCAAAAGTCTGGAATGACGTCCAATTGACGTCATATTTATAGGGAATAGGCGCAATACGGCCTACAGAAGCAATACGGCCGTATTGAAATTTTTGAACTTCAATACGGCCGTATTGAGTTCAATACGGCTGTATTGAAGCTTCAATACGGCCGTATTGATTTCAGTACGGCCGTATTGAAGTTTCTGAAACTTCAATACGCCGTATTGAGTTCACTGCGGCCGTATTGAAGCTTCAATACGGCCGTATTAAGTTCAGTACGGCCGTATTGGGCTTCATTCCCTCCACTTCCTTATTTTGAGCTATTCTAAGACCTCTAGACCTACAGAGAACCCTCCTAGGGCCTTCCAGGAGTCCTTCTGGCTGATCTTCCTTCAGTCTTCGAGAGTCTTCAAGCTTTATTTCCGACCCGGACAATTTTAGGGGTCTACAGTCTTAATTTAGAGATAAGAGACCAAGTGGAGCTACTACCCTACATGGACCTAAATGACTTGGTCCAACTTTGTGTAAGGGTAAAACAACAAAGAATGAGAAAATCTTCTTATAAAAGAGATAGCTCCCATTCTTCATCTCTAAAGAAAGATTTCAAGAGGGAGGGAAAACCTTTTGAGAAAAAGAAAAATTTTGAACCCTCCAAGAGTCTAGCTATAGAAAAAGACAAGGGAAAGGGAAAGGTCACTTCACACACTAGTTCTAGAACTAGTGATATAAAATGCTTTAAGTGTCTAGGAAGAGGCCACATTGCCTCCCAATGTCCCACCAAGAAAGTGATGATCATGAGGAGACATGACATTTATAGTAGTCAAGATGAGGCTACTACTTTCTCTAGTAATAGTGAGGAAGAAGCAAGTGAACAAGAAGGTGTGGAGTCTACTTTTCCTTATGAAGGGGAGCTCTTAATGATTAGGAGACTCCTCAACAACCAACCTAGTGGTAATCTATCACAAAGGGAGAACATTTTTCATACTAGATGCAAAGTTTTAAACAATGCATGTTCTCTCATTGTTGATAGTGGTTCATGGTGCAACTGTTGTAGCACTAGGCTGGTTGAAAAGTTGGGCTTAACTACTAGTCACCATCCTAAACCTTATCAACTACATTGGCTTAATGAGGATGGTGACTTGGTAGTTGACCAACAAGTAAAGGTCAAGCTTTCCATTGGAAACTATGATGATGAGGCTCTATGTGATGTAGTACCTATGGAAGCTTGTCATATTTTGTTAGGAAGACCATGACAATATGATAAGAAAACCATGCACAATGGTCTTACTAATGAAATAACCTTTACACATAAAGAAAAGAAATTTGTGCTTTATCCTCTTTCTTCTCAACAAGTAATTAAGGATCAAGCACAAATGAAACTCAAAAGAGAGAATGAAAGGAAATTACAAAAAAAAGAAGAAAAAAAAAGTCCATGAAAAATAAGGACAAAGAGAATTCTAGGGAGAAAGGAGTCCTCTCCCTAGAAGTTGTTAATCAAGAGCAAGAAATTTCAAAACCCACTCTTTTGATTAAACAACCCTCTTTTATCCTTCCATGTATAGGGACTCTAACTTGCACTGCCACAACTAGTGGACATGAAACTCTACCAAAAGGGGTTAAAATTCTTTTAAAGGAATTTGATGATCTATTTCCTCCCGAGGGTCCAATGGGCCTTCCTCCTTTGAGAGGTATAGAACATCAAATTGATTTGGTGCCTGGGGGCTAGCCTACCTAATAGGCCTGCCTATAGGACCAACCCCCAAGAGACTAAAGAAATAGAGTCTCAAGTCCAAGAGTTGTTGGAGAAGGGCTGGGTTCGAAAGAGCTTAAGTCCTTGTGTTGTTCCAGTGTTGTTGGTTCCCAAGAAAGATGGCAAGTGGAGAATGTGTTGTGACAGTAGAGCCATCAACAACATCACTGTGAAATATAGACATCCTATCCCTAGACTTGATGACATGTTAGATGAGCTTCATGGAGCCATTATATTTTCTAAGGTTGATCTTAAAAGTGGTTATAATCAAATAAGAATTAAAGAAGGTGATGAATGAAAAATCGCTTTCAAGACCAAGTTTGGATTGTATGAATGGTTGGTGATGCCTTTTGGACTCACCAATGCTCCTAGTACTTTTATGTGTCTCATGAATCATGTTCTAAGGGATTGTATAGGAAAGTTTGTTGTAGTTTATTTTGATGACATTCTTATATATAGTAGGTGCCTAAGTGATCACATAGGACACTTAAGGCAAGTTTTTAATATTCTTAGGAAAAATCATCTTTTTGGTAATCTAGAGAAATGTACATTTTGTGTTGATAGTGTTGTGTTCTTAGGTTTTATAATTAGTAAAAAAGGGGTTCATGTGGACCCCGAGAAAATCAAGGCCATCCAAGAATGGTCCACTCCTAAAAGTGTTGGAGATATTAGGAGCTTCCATGGTTTGGCAAGCTTCTATAGGAGATTTGTTCCTAATTTCTCCACACTTGCTTCCCCATTAAATGAGTTGGTCAAGAAAAATGTGGAGTTTATATGGGGAGAAAAACAAGAAAAAGCCTTTCTAACCTTAAAGGATAAGTTTACCCATGCACCACTTCTAGCTCTACCTGATTTTTCAAGAACTTTTGAGCTAGAATGTGATGCCTCTGGAGTTGGCATAGGGGCGGTTTTGTTACAGGGTGGGCACCCAATTGCTTATTTTAGTGAAAAACTCAAAGGTGCCTCCCTTAACTACCCTACCTATGACAAAGAGCTTTATGCTTTGGTTAGGGCCCTTCAAACTTGGGAACACTATCTTATTCCCAAAGAGTTTGTCATTCATAGTTGTCGCCACCGGCCCAAACGGGCCTCGGCGGTCGCGAAGACGGTCGAGCTCGCTTTTATTTTAGTTTTGAAAATGTATTGGATTATTAGAATGACTTGTTCTCAAACTGAGACCTTGTCGATCTTATCCAATTTATTTATTAAATGTCTCACCAATCCATGTTAATCCCAAGCGGGACCCTCCATGGATTAGTGGTTTTCGTAGTAAAAGGGTTCGTGGAGTCGCCACCAATGTTTTACTCAAAACATTGGAAAAAGGAATAAGGCAATTGATTTTATAAATCAACTTTGGCCATTACAACCAGAGTTGGGTAAGGGAGTCGGTTACGCGTGGGGAAGGTGTTAGCACCCCACAGCGCCCCTTTCGGGTTCCCTATGACAGATTATTTTCTAAAATAACAGCGTAAAATTACTAAATTACCCCTATTTATTATAAGCGATTATAAATTAACTATCTACATGATGACAGTTTAAATATGCACACAGAAAGCAGTAAAAGGAAGGATTTGAGAAGAAACCTTTGAAGCGTGCTTTTATATATTTCGTAAAACTGGGAAGTTTTTTGGCGTTCCCTCGCTCTACAAGCCCGCTCGCTCCCTCCTATAAAGTTTTGACTACGGAAATCCGGAGGATTTCCCTTCGACTAGGTTCGATCCTCAAGCAAAATGGCTCGGGGCTCAAGAACTTCGTCGGATCAACTCTTCGAGTGATTTCTAGGGCAGAACACTGCTCAAAAACCCCAGAATACTCAAGAAGAGGGTTAAAACTGTGTAAAAAAAAGTGTGGAATGACGTCCAATTGACGTCATATTTATAGGGAATAGGCGCAATACGGCCTACAGAAGCAATACGGCCGTATTGAAATTTTTGAACTTCAATACGGTCGTATTGAGTTCAATACGGCCGTATTGAAATTCAGAAATTTCAATGCGCCCGTATTGAGTTCACTACGGCTGTATTGAAGCTTCAATACGGCCGTATTAAGTTCAGTACGGCCGTATTGAAGTTTCAGAAACTTCAATACGCCGTATTGAGTTCACTGCGGCCGTATTGAAGCTTCAATACGGCCGTATTAAGTTCAGTACGGCCGTATTGGGCTTCATTCCCTCCACTTCCTTATTTTGAGCTATTCTAAGACCTCTAGACCTACAGAGAACCCTCCTAGGGCCTTCCAGGAGTCCTTCTGGCTGATCTTCCTTCAGTCTTCGAGAGTCTTCAAGCTTTATTTCCGACCCGGATAATTTTAGGGGTCTACAGCTGCCCCCCCTTTACTTAGTCGGACGGCCTTTTGGTGTACCGGCTGACAAGTAAAGGAGTTGACCCAATTGTCCGGGTGATGCGCCGACCTTCTGACTTGTAGCGTCTTCCGGTGGAAAATTGTCGAGTAGCCTCTCCAGGTTTTGCTTTGCTTGCTGCCCAGGCTGGAAGCTGTGAGTACCGCCTCTCCAGGCTTAGCTTCACTCTTTGTTCGAGCCGGAAGCTAAGTACCCTTGTGACAACGGTAGCAGTGTAAGTTTCGCCTCTCCAGGCTTAGTCTCGCTCTTTGTTCGAGCCGGAAACTAAGCACCTTTGTGACGACGGTGAGCAGTGTGAGTTTCGCCTCTCCAGGCTTAGTCTCGCTCTTTGTTCGAGCCGGAAACTAAGCACCTTTGTGACGACGGTGAGCAGTGTGAGTTTCGCCTCTCCAGGCTTTGCTTTGCTTGCTGCCCAAGCTGGAAGCTGTGAGTACCGCCTCTCCAGGCTTAGCTTCACTCTTTGTTCGAGCCGGAAGCTAAGTACCCTTGTGACAACGGTAAGCAGTGAGTACCTCCTTTCCAGAGATAGCTTCGCTCATTGCTCGAGCCGGAAGCTGCATACCTCCGTGTTTGTGACGACGGGGTAGCGTGAATATCTCCTTTCCAGGGATTTGTGATGATTTTGTCTCCACAGTCCACGATGCTGCTTCGACGGTTGTTTTTTAATTTTTGTGCCACTGAGGGCTGGATAACGCAGGGATCCGTCTAGGGGATGTGCAGTTACTCATAGGTTCTTGTGTCCCAACTTTCCATTGCGTAGTTGGTGCCCACTGGGGAATTTCTGATTCCTTTGGGGTGTAGACACAAAGATGCTCTTTCTGATGTGAGCGGTGCCTTATGATTGGCTGACGTCCTTTCGACGTTGGTGGAGTATCCCGGTTATCCTTGTTCGGGTGTCTCTTTTGGTTTTCTGATTTTACTGCCTCTGTGTAGGCTGTTATCCACTGGGGGATTTTGTCGTTGATTTTGATTAGCCTCTTCTGTTAGGCATATCAGCTTGACGTTCAATGATTGGCTGAGAGCCGGATTCCGCTTGGGGAATGATTATTGATTTTTTTTTTATGATTTTTCCTTTTGAAGGAGTGCCTCTTATGTAGGCGACTGGGGAATGGGGTTCAGTGTTCGGCTGAGTGCCGGATTCCGCTTGGGGAATATTTATTGATATTTTTTGATTTTTCTCCTTTTGCAGGGATGCCTCTTGAGTAGGCGACTGGGGATTTGGGGATCTTATGTATCCCAGAGTATTTTTTAGGAAGCCTCTGCAGGCTTAGCCTCACTCAACGCCTGAGTTGAAGAGCTATCTTCACTGAGGAAGTCTTAAAGTCCTTTGACTTGGATATTCTTCTTGGGCGATCGTGTTTCCATTAGGGACCTTGACGATCTTGATAGCTCTTGCTGGGGATTTTGAGTCCGTGAGCGTGAGTTGAGGTTTCTCTGGGGAGTATTATTTCTGCGAGCCTCTCCAGGCTCAATTATTCTGCATACTGTGGAGGATGTGGAGTATTATTTTGGTAAGCCTCTCCAGGCTTAGTTATTCTGTACAAACTGTTTGTTGGATTTTCTGTATCCTTGCCTTTTTTCATTTTCGGCTTTTCCTGTATTTTGCCTTTTCTTCTGATTTGGCTTTTTCTGTATTTTGCCTTTTTTTATGTTTTTGGCTTTTGTTGTACAGAATTTAAATTGCTAGAGAATTTAAAATTCAGTTATTATGAGAGAGTATTATTTCGGCAAGCCTCTCCAGACTCAGTTATTCTGAAGGAGTATTATTTCGACAAGCCTCTCCAGGCTCAGTTATTCTGAGAGTATTCTTTCGGCAAGCCTCTCCAGGCTCAGTTATTCTGAGAGTATTCTTTCGGCAAGCCTCTCCAGGCTCAGTTATTCTGTATGATGCTGTTGATTTTCTGAATCTTTGCATTTTGCTTGCTGCTGTCATACACAAGCAATTTTCTATTTTTCTATTTTATGCGGTTGCCTCATGATAAGGTCTTTGAATGTGCAACTAATGTGTGTGTGATGCACAAATGCAATAAATTTTTTTTTTTTTTTTTTTTTTTGAAGATAAACAGAGAATAAGTGATCTTCCAGTACACCTATCATCTGTATGCATGTATGCAGTATATGATGCACCTAATTCTATTTGATTCATTTTTTCAAAAGAATTAATCGATGCGTTCTTCTGTTTGGATTTTCGCCATTCCTCTAGACGGGCTGTGTGCTGCCGAATTTTGTAACCGAGGAATGATGCGTGTTATATTGGGATTTGGTGTCATCAACCAAATGATCCTTCCCTTCCTTTAAAAGATATGTCAACCCTCCTATTGACCACTATATCTCCATGTTTCCACTAGATTATTCAAAAACCGTTGGGACAAGAGAGAAAAGAAGGAAAGGATATATTTTCAAAAGTTTGTGTTTTAGAGGGGATTATTTATTTATTATTATTTTTTTTATTTTTTATTTTTTTTTTTTGAAAAATGGATTTTGTAAGAATGGCTGGCCAATGGTAGGCTTATTGTGTTTAGGTTTGTTCGATTAAACACTTATGAGATTAAGCACATCTTTGTTATTAATGATTGTGCTTTGACAACTTGGATAGCTTTTCTTGAGCCCCTTGTTGAATTCAATTGATGGTACCATCATGGATTTATTTTGTTTTTCGATTGCCCTAACTTTTGCCTAAAACACCCATTTGTGATGCTTTAGCGGGCTTTTGTCTTTGTTCATTATTTTGTAACCCTAATTTTTGCCTAGGTCACCCTTTTTGTGGGATTCCTAGCGGGTTTTTGTCTTCATTTTGTAACCCTAACTTTTGCCTAGGTCACCCTTTTATGGGATTCCTAGCGGGTCTTTTGCTCTTATTTTTGCGCAGCCCCCTTTTTGGGTTTCCTGCCGAGCTTATTATCTTTAGGATTTCTTTATCCATGATGGCACTTATTGAGGCCAAGAAAAGGTGCTCCAAGCTGTCATGCACATTTCCACATAAAAATGATGCGGGTTTATTGATTATTAAGACGATTTTAACCTCACTTATGTTTATTCAAACAGGGTTAAATAACGTGGTTTAGAATTTTATTGCAAGCAAGAAAAGAAGCAATAAAGAATTAATGAAGAATGATTTTATTATAATCATAATGGAAACATGTGCCCTATCGAGGCTCGGGGGTCGGGCTGTCCCCGAGGAGTGATCTCTAATAGTCACTGAATTTACACATCCCTATTAGAAGGAAAAGGACACTTGATGACGAGAGCTGGCCTTGACGTTTGTGAACCAACCTTCCTAAAGATCTGGCTTAAAGAACGTCGAGAAGGATCTTGATTCCTCTTCGTTCTTTGATCTTTAACAGGGTGTATCCTAACCCTTGTTTCCCCGGATTGTCCTTGATAATGGGTAGCTCCGGGATTCCTTGGGAGTTCTTGCCTAATCCTTGTCCTGGCAAGTATCCGTTCTTTGTGAGCATATGGGCTACCTTCTTCATTTCTCGGGGAAACGTTTCAACATTGGCGATTTCCAATGCTTGGAAGGCGGTTTCCAAAGCTTCCTCTGCTGCATCCACATAAGGTATGTTGGATGGCTTACTGATGAGTATGTCATCTTCAGCTTGCACGGTCACCAGTTTGTCACCCACGATGAACTTGATTTTCTGGTGGAGCGTAGAGGGTACAGCTTTCGCATCATGAATCCAAGGTCGGCCGAGGAGACAGCTGTATGCAGGAGTAATGTCCATTATTTGAAATTCGACGTTAAAGATAGTGGGTCCGATTTGGATTGGAAGACTGACTTCTCCCACCACTTCTCTTTTAGAGCCGTCGAAAGCTCGAACGATCATGTTGCTTGGGCGCATTTGGACTCCCTTGATTGCCATCTGATCGAACGTTCTTTTTGGCATCACGTTCAAGGAAGATCCATTATCCACCAAGACCTTCGCGATGTGATACTCCTTGCACTTTACAGAGATGTGCAAGGGCTTGTTATGGTGCGGTCCCTCGGTGGGGATCTCTTTATCTGTGAAGGTGAGGTGATCATTAGCCGTGATGTGACTAACAATCCCCTCAAATTTGTCTTGGGATATGGTGTGTGATACATACGCCTCGTTCAAGACTTTCAACAGAGCTTGCCGATGCGGTTCGGAGCTTAGGATCAACGACAACAAAGTGATCTTCGCTGGTGTCTTGTGAAGTTGATCCACAATGGAGTACTCGCTCTGTCTGATGAATTTTAACAGCTCATCAGTCTCCTCCTCGGATTCTTTTTCCTCGGTTTTATCTTTTCCTTTTTCTTTATTCTTGGGAGCTTTATCATGAAAATCTTCGGGAGTGTAGATCCTGCCACTCCTAGTCATGCCCCCAAGTCCAGCGATATTGGAGATATCACTGTCGGCAGAAGTATGGATGTCGTATATCCATGGCACAGCCTTATTCGATTCGTAAGGGAAAGGTCTTGGAGCGACAATCCTTAACGGCGAGGGACCTTCCCCTTTTTCTGTCTTGATTACCAACAACGGCGTCGTCGTGTGTTCGCTTTGCGCAGTTGTTGGTTTGCATTTTATCACAAATGGCGTGCGATCCATTCTGAACATACGCATCGATTAATTCTTTCTTTTTATTAATCTTTATTATTAATTACTAGGAGAGATAAATGCAAAATGAATGACTAATGAGATGCAAAGGCAATAAATCTCAAAAATACGATTTTATTCATTAAAGAAAGTGTACAACTTTTATACAATGCTTTGAAGCAATTTTTTACAATAAGAGAAAAGCCGGTAAAAACCCACAGGCGGGTTCATACTTCTTTGCCATTCATCTTCGGCTTCCTCGACATGACGACCCATTGCTTCAATCTGCGTATGGACCGCTTGGCTCATATCGTTACTGATTTTCTGAGCCTCCTTCGCTTTCTGAGTATAGTAGTTGATCATGGCCTGTAGCTCATTAAGCTCGTCTTCGGCTCGATCCTTCTCCTCTTGGAGTTTGGCCATTTGTGCCAATCCTTCCCTTTCTTTTCTGCGGAAATCGGAAAGGTTTGCGGCTTGTCGTTGAGCGACTTCCCGCCATTGCTGTGCATCGGATCGAGTCAGAAACAAATCATCTTGCATGTCCTTGATCAACTGTGCCTGCTTTGCATGCTCGGCTTCAAGGCGTGCTATCTTCACATTGACTTCTTGGAGTTGACTACTCGGTTCGACCTTTGGCATTTTGGGTGCCCGAGTAGTCTCCTCGTTGAGGTTAGCACACTCATCCTTGAGCCGCTCTATCTCATGGTCCTTCTTCTTGCATTGCCTTTGAAGACCATCAATGGTGAAACTGGATTCTTCGTTTTTCTCTTCAAGAACTCTCATCTGAGCTCCCATGATTTCCAGTTTCTTGGTCAAGGCGTCGACCTGTTCTTGCAACACCCTCCTTGTAGTCGTGGTTGGACAAGAGGTGGATGGTTGTGACACCCCCCTCTCATTCCTCCATTTCTCGTAATCAATGGAAACGGACACCCGAGGCTTTTCAAGCTCGAGATCTCCCTCATAGGTTGGTCTCTCCCACGCTCTTATAACAGTGTGCATATCTCTCTGATGATCGGGATCGAAAGAGAAACACAACCCTCCCAGCTCCTCTATGGTAGGAATGATTTGGGTCCTCATTAGTTGCCTCATAACCAATTTAGGTGAGTAGGTTATGCAACCTCTGAGGCCCATCAATGGTATGTTCGAATAACTGCCGCATCTTGTCAATACATGGCTCGGACGGAACCAAGGGCAAACCCACGTGAAGTGCTCGATACTCCACTGTTCCATCTCATCCTTCCACTCGGAAGCATATCGGCGGCAGACGGGGATCTTTGAGAAGCTTCTCAACGGATCGGGCAAAGTCCCCATGTGACTAGAGGCGTAGAAATGTGTGATGCCCCACACATATAACAAGGAGGTGCAGCATCGGATGATCTTCCCTTGCTTCTGTTGGGATAGATGAACAGATAGCAAGGTGTCAGCAAGAATAGCGGGCACGGGACTCTTCATATGTACGTCCCAAGCAAAGAAAGCGTCCATCGCAGCATGGTCCACTGTGTTAGCGTGAAAGGGGAATAGGATCGTCCCAAACACGGCTAACGCAAGAGTCTTGTTGAAAGCTAACCAATCTCCCTCACCAGCCAAGGAAGAAAGGTGGTCTTCGATCATAGCAAGCTTCCAACCCTTGATACTGCCGTTCCCTACTAAGGCAGCTGATCGTAGTGGTAGTTTGACCTGAGTGGCTACTCTCTCTACGGCCACATGGTTCCCCTGAAAAAGGTAGACCCCAGCTGATTTAGGCCACCGTAACATGAGCTCGTACTCCTCTAGAGTAGGAACCAGGTCAAACTGGGGGAACTCGAAACAGTGCAGATCGGGACTCCAGAAGTGAACCAATGCCCTCAGAAAAGCTGGATCCACACAAATCCTCATCAAATCGAGAACTCGCCCATAAGATTTCTCAAACTCGACGCGAGCCTCTCTTGGCATCAAGGTACAGAGGTGATCCAACCTCTCAGCACGGTATAATAGGAAGTCCACTTTCTTTAATGGCCTTTGCACCTCCCTAGACCTCTCCATAATCTACAATACAATGCATGATATGAGATGATGGCGATGAATATGCATGCATAGTGTTTATTCAACTAAGCATTATCATGTTTTCGGGATATTCCTAAGATGATGCATGATATTGCTTGGTTTGGATAAATACGTATTTTTTCTTTTTGTATATTTTGGGTGAAAAGGGAAACTACCTATATGAATGCAATGGAGGTAGATGTTAACACCATGTACTAGAAAATCTTTATTTCTATTTATTCTTATTTTTTTATTGTAAACAAGAATGTTGTATGTTTAAAAGGTGCAAATATATGCTCATACAATGTCACATAAAAAATGCACACACAATTCACTCATCCACGAACAGTCACGAGCGAATCACGAGGTAGGGGTATCCTGCAAAAATGGTGCATATTCAAGGTGGGTTCTAACTGTTCTCACCAGTCCAAGGCCCCCAAGGTGCCCCCATTATAGGGACCCAATTCCTCTCATCGTAGGTCGATGGAAAGCTCCAACGCACCGTCGGACTCAAGTTCATGGTTATCACCTTGAGTGATGTTTTCCGACAACGGTCTACGGGCACCTATAGACCCATTCGACAACCGGCCGTACTAACATCCACTCCCTATGGTTAATCACTCATGCCCCCGGGTATAGAGGGAACTGTTGTGTGCAAAGGTTTGTGTGCAGTTTTTATTTCAAACAATTGCGGAAATTTAAAAATACAACAGTTATTAAAAGCCATATAATAAATCATGTTATCATACAAGCAAGGGGTAACGAAGTAATTTTTAACTATTATTTGTTAAAAATAATCTGTCACTAAATGGGACTGACTCTCGAGGCTTCCCCAGTGAAGTCGCCATCTGTCGCCACCGGCCCAAACGGGCCTCGGCGGTCGCGAAGACGGTCGAGCTCGCTTTTATTTTAGTTTTGAAAATGTATTGGATTATTAGAATGACTTGTTCTCAAACTGAGACCTTGTCGATCTTATCCAATTTATTTATTAAATGTCTCACCAATCCATGTTAATCCCAAGCGGGACCCTCCATGGATTAGTGGTTTTCGTAGTAAAAGGGTTCGTGGAGTCGCCACCAATGTTTTACTCAAAACATTGGAAAAAGGGATAAGGCAATTGATTTTATAAATCAACTTTGGCCATTACAACCAGAGTTGGGTAAGGGAGTCGGTTACGCGTGGGGAAGGTGTTAGCACCCTACAGCGCCCCTTTCGGGTTCCCTATGACAGATTATTTTCTAAAATAACAGCGTAAAATTACTAAATTACCCCTATTTATTATAAGCGATTATAAATTAACTATCTACATGATGACAGTTTAAATATGCACACAGAAAGCAGTAAAAGGAAGGATTTGAGAAGAAACCTTTGAAGCGTGCTTTTATATATTTCGTAAAACTGGGAAGCTTTTTGGCGTTCCCTCGCTCTACAAGCCCGCTCGCTCCCTCCTATAAAGTTTTGACTACGGAAATCCGGAGGATTTCCCTTCGACTAGGTTC
The DNA here is from genome assembly GCF_000230855.2 of Cajanus cajan. Classification (NCBI taxonomy): domain Eukaryota; kingdom Viridiplantae; phylum Streptophyta; class Magnoliopsida; order Fabales; family Fabaceae; genus Cajanus; species Cajanus cajan. The sequence goes on along the minus strand of NC_138526.1, from coordinate 9,658,094 downwards.
GATCCTCAAGCAAAATGGCTCGGGGCTCAAGAACTTCGTCGGATCAACTCTTCGAGTGATTTCTAGGGCAGAACACTGCTCAAAAACCCCAGAATACTCAAGAAGAGGGTTAAAACTGTGTAAAAAAAAGTGTGGAATGACGTCCAATTGACGTCATATTTATAGGGAATAGGCGCAATACGGCCTACAGAAGCAATACGGCCGTATTGAAATTTTTGAACTTCAATACGGTCGTATTGAGTTCAATACGGCCGTATTGAAATTCAGAAATTTCAATGCGCCCGTATTGAGTTCACTGCGGCTGTATTGAAGCTTCAATACGGCCGTATTAAGTTCAGTACGGCCGTATTGAAGTTTCAGAAACTTCAATACGCCGTATTGAGTTCACTGCGGCCGTATTGAAGCTTCAATACGGCCGTATTAAGTTCAGTACGGCCGTATTGGGCTTCATTCCCTCCACTTCCTTATTTTGAGCTATTCTAAGACCTCTAGACCTACAGAGAACCCTCCTAGGGCCTTCCAGGAGTCCTTCTGGCTGATCTTCCTTCAGTCTTCGAGAGTCTTCAAGCTTTATTTCCGACCCGGACAATTTTAGGGGTCTACAATAGTGACCATGAGTCACTTAAATATTTGAGGGGCCAAGGCAAACTAAATAAAAGGCATGCTAAATGGGTAGAGTTCTTAGAAAAATTCCCATATGTGATTAAATACAAGAAAGGGAAAAATAATGTTGTGGCTGATGCCCTTTCTAGGAGACACAATTTGCTAGTCTCCTTTGGATCTTAAATATTTGGATTTGATCACATTAAGGAATTGTATACTAATGATCTTGAGTTCAATGAAAATTATACCCAATGCTTAGCAAAGCCTCAAAGAGGTTTCTATATTTCTGAGGGGTACTTGTATAAAGAAGGAAGAATATGTATACCCCAAGGATCTATTAGAAAACTCCTTGTTAAAGAAAGTCATGAGGGTGGTCTCATGGGGAATTTTGGAGTTGAAAAGACTCTAAGTTTCTTAAAAGAAAAATTCTTTTGGCTCCATATGAGAAGGGATGTTGAGAGGTTTTGCTCTAGATGCATAGCTTGTTTACAAGCAAAGTCTAAAGTAATGCCTCGTGGCTCCTATACACCCTTGCCAGTTGCTAACTCTCCATGGATTGATATCAATATGGACTTTATTTTGGGCTTGCCCAAGACCTAGAGAGGCATGGATTCTATTTTTGTGATAGTGGACAAATTTAGTAAAATGGCCCATTTTATACCCTGTCACAAAATAGATGATGCAAGCAACATAGCAAGACTCTTCTTCAAGGAAGTGGTTAGACTTCATGGTCTTCCCAAAACTATTGTTTTAGATAGGGACACTAAGTTCCTTAGTCATTTTTGGAAAACTCTATGGAGTAGGCTAGGAACTAAACTACTTTTCTCAACTACTTTTCATTCCCAAACTGATGGACAAATAGAAGTAGTTAATAGATCCCTATCTACAATGTTAAGGGCAGTCCTTAAGGGTAACCATAAGTCTTGGGATGAGTACTTGCCCCATATTGAATTTGCTTATAATAGGGTAGTCCATAAGACTACCAAAATCTCACCTTTTGAGGTTGTATATGGTTTTAACCCTCTTATTCCTTTGGACCTAATACCCCTACCAGATTCTTCTCATTATTTTCATAAAGAAGGGGTATCTAGGGCTGAATTTGTAAAGAAACTACATGAGAAGGTTAAAACACATATACAACAACAAAATGATAAAACTGCTTTAGAAAGAAGCAAAGGAAAGAAAAACCTCATTTTTGAGGAAGGAGATTGGGTTTGGCTTTGTTTGAGAAAGGAAAGGTTTCCTTCTCAAAGGAAGTCTAAACTTAATCCAAGAGGAGATGGTCCCTTTCAGGTCCTCGAAAGAATCAATGATAATGCCTACAGGTTAGATCGTCCCAGTAATTATGGAGTAAGTAACACTTTTAGTATTAGTGATCTTACTCCCTTTGCAGGTTATGATGAGGAAGATGAACTTACAGATTTGAGGACAAATCCTTTTCAAGAGGGAGGGGATGATAGACCATGGGCCAAGGGCCCAGTCACTAGAGCTATGGCTAGAATAATACAAGAAGAGTTGGACCTCTTGAAGACTAGTGGGCTTCTCAAGCCCAAGGTATTCTTCACTGGACTACTCTATCATAAAGAGAAGGTCTAGTTCTACTTGTGTATATTGTATAGTTTGTACATAGTTCTCTTGTATAGGTTATTTTTGCCTTTGTATTTGTGAGGCACTTTACTTGCTTTTTCTAGTGATTGTATATTGATTTTAGGGTAGGCTACTTGGAGAGTTTAACTCCATTTAACCTCCCTAGTTGATACATTCATTTTATATTTTTTCAATAGGGAAGAAGGGGTGGCATTTATTAATGCTTGAGGGTGTGACTAGTAATTGGGCCAGGACTGAGGCTAGGCAAAATTTTACATATTAAACTCATTTTGCTCCTAATTTTTCATAGATTTGATTTAGCTAGGTCTCATCATCATATGATGAACCTAACTAAACCAAATCAAATATTTTTTAATTAAATCAAGTGAGCAAATTGAGTTTTTGGCCGCCTAGCTTCCTTATCCTTCTTGGGCCGGATTTCAAGTCATCTTCTTCAAGTTTAGTAGCTTGCCATCCAAGTTTCTAAAACTTGGAGGTTAGGCCGACCTTACCATGGTTCTTAAGTGAACCATGGTCAAGGTTACTTTCTCCTACAAGATTTACAAACCATGAACGGTCAAGCCTAATGATGGAAGAGATTAGGAGGAGAGATTGATGTTCTTCTCCTTAGCTCTCCTTATGCACGGATCTTCCTCAGGGAGATGAACTCCGAAACTCAAGTAAAGAAGATGAAGGATTCATGGATGAAGATAAGGCTCAAGCCTTGGATGGAAGTATCCAAGCTCAAGAACTCAAGGGATTGCACACTTCAAAGATAAGGAAACTAGGATTTCCTAAGGGTTTTGAAGGCATTCTCAATGGCTCTCTCTCTTGGAATTTTCGGTGACTCTTGATGGATGAAATCAATTCAGAATTATCATATATCAAAAGTGTTTTACAATGGAGGTAAGTGTTACATATATAGAAGGGAAACTAGGTTAAGATTGGCGGCAACTTAGACTAGCAAAGTTGGCGCCAAGTTTGAATTTCAAATTTGAATTTGAAATTCAAACTTTGGCATCCTACAAGCTTAATCCGGTTGCTACCTTCATTTAGGTGTCATTTAGGAGTGATTTGGAGTGAATTTGAAGCTCACATGGCCGGATCCACTCCATGCCATCCATGTGACTCAAATTCAAATCAAATTACTTCTAAATGATACTTAAATGAAACCTATTTCTCCTATTAATGTATACTTCATATAATCCTATGCTATTGACCGAAATACATTGGTCTAATGAATACAATGAATAGGAAAAAATATAAGAAGAAGAATGAGCCTAATATTGGGTATCAAAAACCCAAAGCCCATGAAGCCCAAATATAAGCCCAAAAAGCCTAAACCCTAATCTATGGTCAAAATACAAGACCAACATCAAAGTAACTTCCTATACTAAGAAAATGCAATAAAACATGGTGTTTAATCAATCAAGGTCCAAGTGATAAGCACCCTTGGCCCACCAAGCCCATTGGGCCCACTAAGCTCTGAAGCAGACAAGTCTTCAAGTAATCTCCTGGCCATAGCTCTAGTGGTTGGGCCTTTGGCCCATGCTCTTCCATCATTCCCTCCCTCTTGAGAAGGATTCGTCCTCGAATCTGAAGACTCCTCCTCATCATCACTAGCACCTACAAAAGGTTTAAGATCACTAACATTAAAAGTGGTGCTGACTCCATAATCAGAGGGTAAATCAAGTCTATAAGCGTTGTCATTGATACGCTGTAAGACCTGAAAGGGACCATCTCCTCTAGGACTGAGTTTGGACTTCCTTTGATTTGGAAAACGTTCTTTTCTTAAGTGAAGCCAAACCCAATCACCTTCCTCGAAGATCATAGATTTCTTGCCTTTACTTCCTTGTTTTGCATATTTCTCATTTTGATTTTGAATATGAATTTTAATCCTTTCATGAAGTTTCTTAACAAAATCAGCTCTTGAAGCCCGTTCCTTATGAATGAAATGTTCAACATTAGGAAGAGGTATCAAGTCCAAAGGGGTTAAAGGATTAAACCCATATACAGCCTCAAAAGGAGAAATATTGGTAGTTTTGTGAACTACCCTATTGTAGGCAAATTCAATGTGTGGCAAAAACTCATCCTAAGATTTGTGATTACCCTTTAGGACTGCCCTAAGCATAGTAGACAGAGATCTATTCACTACCTCAGTTTGGCCATCTGTTTGAGGATGACAAGTAGTTGAAAAGAGGAGTTTGGTTCCTAGTCTTGACCACAAGACACGCCAAAAGTGGCTTAGGAACTTTGTATCTCTATCTGAAACTATAGTCCTAGGAAGCCCATGGAGTTTAACCACATCTCTAAAGAAGAGTTTTGCAATGTTGCTTGCATCATCTACTTTGTGGCAAGGAATAAAATGAGCCATTTTACCGAAATGGTCCACTACCACAAAGATAGAATCCATTCCCCTTAGAGTTCTAGGCAAACCTAGCACAAAATCCATGCTAATATCAATCCAAGGAGAAGAAGCCAAACATCTAAAACAATGCCTTTGGACATCTTTTCGCATATGGGGCCAATAAAATTTTTCTTTTAGCAAACTAAGGGTTTTCTCAACACCAAAGTGCCCCATAAGCCCACCTTCATGACTCTCTTTAATTAATAATTTCCTAATGGATCCTTGAGGTATACATAACCTTCCTTCTTTATACAAGTACCCCTCAACTATATAGAAACCATCAAAAGCTTTTTGTTGACATTTTTTATAATTATCACCAAACTCAAGATCTTCCTCATACAACTCCCTAATATTATCAAATCAAGAATTTGAGTACCTAGAGACACAAGCAAAGTATGTCTCCTAGATAAAGCATCAGCTACAACATTTGATTTTCCTTTCTTGAATTTAATGATATATGGAAATTATTCAAGGAACTCTAACCATTTGGCATGCCTCTTATTTAACTTACCTTGACCTCTTAAATACTTAAGTGACTCATGGTCACTATGAATGACAAACTCTTTGGACACAAGGTAGTGTTCCCAAGTTTGTAAGGCTCTAACCAATGCATACAACTCCTTGTCATAGGTAGGGTAATTGAGGGAGGCACCTTTTAGTTTTTCACTAAAATATGCAATGGGGTGTCCTCCTTGCAATAACATAGCTCCTATACCTACTCCTGATGCATCACATTCTAGCTCAAAAGTCTTTTCAAAATTTGGTAGAGCTAAAATGGGTGCATTAGTAAGTTGATCCTTAAGAAGTTGAAATGCTTGGTCATGCTTTGAAGTCCAATCAAATAAAATATCTTTTTTGACAAGCTCATTTAAGGGTGAAGCAATGCTAGAGAAGTTAGGCACAAATCTTCTATAAAAACTTGCTAGTCCATGAAAACTCCTAACTTCACTAACATTTTTAGGCTTGGGCTACTCTTGAATGGCTTTGATTTTCTCGGGGTCCACTTGAACCCCATTTTTGCTTACAATGAACCCTAGGAAAACCACATGATCCACACAAAAAGTACATTTTTCAAGATTTGCAAATAATTGGTTTTCCCTAAGGATCATCATAACTTCTCTAAGATGTCCTAAATGGTCATCTTGAGATCTACTATAGATTAATATGTCATCAAAATAAACAACAACAAATTTTCCTATACACTCTCTCAAGACATGATTCATAAGCCTCATGAATGTACTTGGTGCATTAGTTAAACCAAAAGGCATGACTAACCACTCATACAATCCAAATTTGGTCTTAAAAGCAGTTTTCCACTCATCACCCTTTTTAATTCTTATTTGGTGATAACCACTTTTAAGATCAATTTTAGAAAATATAAAAGCACCATGTAATTCATCAAGCATATCATCAAGTCTAGGGATTGGGTGCCTGTACTTGATTGTGATATTGTTAATGGCCCTACAATCACAACACATTCTCCATTTTCCATCTTTCTTGGGCACTAACAATACAGGCACAGCACAGGGACTCAAACTCTTTTGCACCCACCCCTTATCTAAAAGGTCTTGGACTTGGTTCTCTATCTCCTTAGTTTCTTGCGGATTTGTCCTATAGGCTGGTCTATTGGGTAGACTAGCCCCAGGCACAAAATCAATTTGATGTTCTATACCCCTAAAAGGAGGAAGGCCCTTTGGACCATCAATAGGGAATACATCATCAGATTCTTTTAATAAATGAGAAACTTGAGGAGGTAAAGAACTAAGCTCAATGCTTAAATTATAACACTTAAGCACACCTCTACAAAGAAGAAGGTAAGAAGGTTTTCCAACAATTAGGGTTTGTTTTAAAGTTTCTTGTTGAATCCCTTCTATAGATTTCTCTTCCTTCTTCTTTGAAGCTTTATGCTTTTTCTCCTTTTTTTTTAATTAAGTTTTTTTTTTCTTCTTCTCTTTTCTTTTTCATTTGTACTTGATCCTCTATCACTTGTGAAGGAGACAAAGGATGAAGTACAAATTTCTTTTCTTTATGGGTAAAAGTGATTTCATTGGTAAGGCCATTATGCATGGTTTTCTTGTCAAATTGCCATGGCCTTCCCAACAAAATATGGCAAGCCTCCATTGGAACTATGTCACAAACCACTTGATCTTCATAGTTACCAATAGAGAACTTGAATTTCACTTGTTTATCAACATTGATATCCCCATCTTCATTAATCCAATGAAGTTGATATGGTTTCGGATGGGGAATAATAGTAAGACCAAGCTTCTCCACCAACCTTGATGGAATAACACTAAGACTAAGAAGACCAAGAGGTGATATATTGAAGGAGGCAAGAGGAATGGGTTAGTGTTGAAAAGCCATAGGATTTATTAGCATAGGATTTATTTTACTTGTATTTCCCATTTTACCCTTGTATTTTGGGGTATCTTAGTCATAGGATTTATTTTCTTTTGTATTTCCCCTTTTACCCTTGTATTATGGGGTGCTCTAGATGATTAGGGTTTTTAATTTTTGGGCTAGGGTGTTAATTAGAGGGTGACGCATTTTTGGTGCTTATTGGGTCTATTTTTGGTGTTAGAAAGGCTTAGGCTCAAGTGGAGGGCAAAGGTTGCATGGTTTTATCATGCACCTAGATATAGCCAATCTAAACCCAAAGATTCCATCCTTGGCCACCAAGTTGCATCTAGGGTTCATTTGCATTTCATTTGGAATGCATTTGCCTACTCTAAATGCAACCCTAGATGCCTCCCCTCCTATAAATACCCAACACCCCACACCTTGTAAATACTTTGGAATATATGAATTTGAGTGAGCATTTTTGCCTCAAATCCTCTCCTTAGTCACTAGGTCTACACGGCCTACCTCTCTTATCTCCTCCTTAGAGTGAGTTTAGGGATACCTTGAATGGCCTTCACCTCCACTTAGTGAAGAGAGCCAACTAGACCACCCAAAACACCATCCTCCCTTCATTTCTCAAATTCGCCCAAGCCATCACCATCTACGCCCACCTTCCTTTTTGCCTCACCCTTGAAGGACATCCACCCCCTAAGGTCACTATCTTGGCCTTGGCAAGGAGCTCCTCTTCACCATTGATGTTTGTTCATCCCCTTGGTGGAAGGAGTCCATCATTTGGTATCAAGAGCTTAGGTTATCTTCAAGGGTAACTAGCTTCCTTTCCATTTCTTTGAGTCTTTTCTTTTTTTAGTCTTGTTTTGTGTCATCTTTGAGTTCATTGTCATCCATGAAAACCTTGTTAAAAATGTCATCTTATGTTGTTCCATGGTTCATTGCTTATTCATGAGCCTCCTTTTGTGCTTTAGGGTTTTTCTTGAGTTTTAGGTTCTTGTGTGCCATTTTTGTTTTTACTCTTGTTGCTAGAAAAATATATTATGAACATCAAGAACATGTCTATCATCTCTTTTTGATCTTTTTACCTTTAAAGTTTTGTCAAAAGTTGTGTTTATCTCACCTTTCTCAAAAAGACAAAAAATAATATATGTATGATGCACCCATTTGATGTATGAAACCATGAAAATATGAAATGTATGTGTTTTTCCATGAGGTGGCCTAAATTTTGCTGCACCATCTAGAGTTCATTCATGCATGTTAACTAGTCCTTGGCATGCTCCAAATTTGTGTTGAAATCTATGTGTTATTTCCTTCCTACACATACATGATTGGCCACCTTTCCATGCACATCATTGCATGATTATTCTTTTGTCCTTTTATACACATGTGTGAGTGATAAGTTTTGTGTGTGAGTGCTGGAATCTTTGAAAAAAATCTGCACCAAAAAGAAAATAGTACAAGACACACTCCACTCACAAAATGCTTCTATACCCACTCATGTGTTGCCACTTGTCTCTCTATTTTTGACTCCTTATATGTGCTGAATTTTTAATCACCCACAAGTGTAAAAACCAAGCAACATTTAAAAAGAAAATAGAAGAAAAATCTGGACAAAAATATTGAAAAAAAAAACGTGACCAAAAAGGCCAAAAGAAAAGAAAAGAAAACAAAAGGATTTGTTGCTAGACTTGTGGACATTGACCTAATTACCCTTGCACATTGGAGTTGGACTTGGACTGAATTTTTGGACCTTATTGGACCATTTTGAGACACAAAACCGTGGCTGGACCTCTACCAAAAAGGACTTAAAAATTCACAAGTGAAAACCATTAAAGTTTTAACTCCATTCTAGTGCCATTCTAGGACTTTTCCTTTATGTGCTAGCCTTTTTAATGTGTCTTAATTTTTTTGCTTGTCTTTTTTGGAATTCTTATGTTTGTCTCATTAATCTCTCTTTGATTTTAGCCTTTTAATTGAGCATTTTCAGTTTTATTCCTTTGGCCTCCTTCTTGTTCTTGGTTGGTTTGTTATCTTTGGGTGTAAGTGAAGTACTACCTCCAAGAAACCCTTAGCAAAACTTCTTTGGAGGATTGAGTGGAGACTAAATCCGTGAGGTCCCAAGTGCTTTGGAGAAGGATATCATATCTCAAAGAGTGCAAACACCAAAGGAGAGGACTAACTTTGTTTGTTCCTTGTGAAGGGGAGCCAAATTGGAGGAGTTGAAGACCTTTAATTTCTTTTCTTTCTTACTTTCTCATTTTTCTCAATTTTTGGCCACTTGTAATTGGGCCTTGTTTCTTTATTTTGGTTTGTAATTGGCCATTTTAAACCTCTTCATTTTGGTGGTAGTTTCGTGTAGTTGAAGGTGATTTGAAAACCTTCACCTAGGCATTCGACTAGTATATGCTTTAAGTGCTTTCCTTATGCATGTTTTAAAGCTTTTAGTAGTATAATTGCTTAGGTCTTTTTTTTGCCTCAATTTTCGTTTAGAAGGCTTACAATTGCCTACTAAGGGTCCGTGCACACACACACCTTATTGTTGTGCCAACTTGTTTTGTGAGAAAAGTGGAAAAGGCTTAGTGATTCTTACTTGATAAGGCTTGGTTATTAAGTGATTCTTTGTAGTCCACCTCCCTTTGAAAGTTCACTTTGTACACTTAGGCCTTTTCTACCTATCTTGCACTTTAAAAACCTTTTGTGAAAACCTTTTTATCACTCACTCTTTGTGAAAACTTTTTCAAACCTTTTGAAAAAAAATAACTTTGTGAAAACCTTTTTTTGGATCAAAGATGAGTGATCATTCTAGTGTCCATGGTCATAACTCTTGTAGAACTAGGTCTAGTGTTAGGGATGAAATTAGGCAACTCAAAGAGTACCTAAGAAAAAAAGAAGAGGAAAATATAAAAAGAGAGGAAGAGTTGAGAAGAAAAGAAAAAGAGTTTGAAAAGAATAATAAGGAAATAAGAAATTTACTTGCAAAGTTGGTAGAAACTAGTGGATCCAAACCTAGGATTGTTCCAACTAGATCTCAAAAAGAAGTTAGAGTCCCTAGGAGCATGCATGAGGAAGAAAATACAAAAAGAGAGGAAGAACTTAGAAGGAAAGAAAAAGAAAAGAAAATAGAAAAGAAAGAAAAAATGAAGAAAAGTATAGAAAAAGTTCAAGAATGGTTAGAAAATGAAAAACAACAACCAACACTCTTAGAGAAGAGTAAGGAGGATAATTTTTCTTCCAAAGGGCTTATGCTTGAAGAGAGTCACTTTCCCATTGAAAATGATTTAACAAAGACTTTCTTCATTCATCAAGACCTTAACTCTTTCTCTCACGTTGCCACTAGTCATGAAGTGGAGATTCAAAAACAAATCCTTTTTAAAGAAAAAGAATCTCAACTTCAAGATTTAGTGAAGAAGAAGTGGACTTCACTTAGTTCCACTTCTTGTGCTACTTCCTTGGTGGTGCCCAAGGTAGATAGCCTTCCTTTGTGTAGGACTTTTCCTACCTTAGTTGTGTCAATAATGCACCCAATTTATGGAATATATTATTTGTTGGATATACCATATGAACCTTCAAGGTTCCTTGTGACAAATTCTTTTCATAACTATCCAACAAATAATATAATCCAAAATTGCTTAGGAAATTTTCTAGTTGTATTTCCTTTGTTTTCTAGGAAATGCCTAGGTTACCACATAGGGTACTTTAGGCAAGATGTTCTAGTTTTTAGGACTAATGCATTAGTGAGCTATAGTTTTAGTCTTTTTAACTTTTTAGGCTTTAGTCATACACCTAGACTTCATCATGGTGAGGATCCTATCCTTAGCATTAGGGAGCCTAGTCCTTTTAGCTTAGAAAATCTTTTTAGCATGTTTAGTGGAACTCTTCTTAGGATACACTTTCCATCTATATCATATACTATTGCTTCTCATGCTTATTTTTATGTTTTTGTTGGTCATGACGTCCACCATGAAGAACCTCTTGATTTGAGGTCAAATCCTTTTCAAGAGGGAGGGGATGATGGAATAACACTAAGACTAAGAAGACCAAGAGGTGATATATTGAAGGAGGCAAGAGGAATGGGTTAGTGTTGAAAAGCCATAGGATTTATTAGCATAGGATTTATTTTACTTGTATTTCCCATTTTACCCTTGTATTTTGGGGTATCTTAGTCATAGGATTTATTTTCTTTTGTATTTCCCCTTTTACCCTTGTATTATGGGGTGCTCTAGATGATTAGGGTTTTTAATTTTTGGGCTAGGGTGTTAATTAGAGGGTGACGCATTTTTGGTGCTTATTGGGTCTATTTTTGGTGTTAGAAAGGCTTAGGCTCAAGTGGAGGGCAAAGGTTGCATGGTTTTATCATGCACCTAGATATAGCCAATCTAAACCCAAAGATTCCATCCTTGGCCACCAAGTTGCATCTAGGGTTCATTTGCATTTCATTTGGAATGCATTTGCCTACTCTAAATGCAACCCTAGATGCCTCCCCTCCTATAAATACCCAACACCCCACACCTTGTAAATACTTTGGAATATATGAATTTGAGTGAGCATTTTTGCCTCAAATCCTCTCCTTAGTCACTAGGTCTACACGGCCTACCTCTCTTATCTCCTCCTTAGAGTGAGTTTAGGGATACCTTGAATGGCCTTCACCTCCACTTAGTGAAGAGAGCCAACTAGACCACCCAAAACACCATCCTCCCTTCATTTCTCAAATTCGTCCAAGCCATCACCATCTACGCCCACCTTCCTTTTTGCCTCACCCTTGAAGGACATCCACCCCCTAAGGTCACTATCTTGGCCTTGGCAAGGAGCTCCTCTTCACCATTGATGTTTGTTCATCCCCTTGGTGGAAGGAGTCCATCATACCTTGTACTACAACAATTACAACAAGACCCACTATCCACAATGAGAGAACAAGAATTATCAAGAATTTTACACCTTGTCTGAAAAATATTCTCTCTTTCTGAAAGGTGAGACTCATGAGGTTGGCTTCCTAGAAGCCTTCTAATCATAAGAAGTTGACCATCACAAGGATATGCACTTTCAATTGGATGGTCTTCCTCACTTGCTTCACTATCACTTGAAGTAGTGGAACTAGATTCATCAACACTACTATAAACATCTTGCCCTCTCAAAATCATTACCTTTTTAGTTGAGCATTGAGAAGCTATGTGGCCTCTCCCAAGACATTTAAAGCATTTGATGTCACTAGTCTTACTACTAGAAGTGACATTTTTATTTTTCTCCTTTTCATTTTCTTTTTCTTTTTCAAGACCTTTGCCAAATTTCTTAGAAGAATCATATTGACCCTCCCTCTTGTAGTCTTTCTTAACATAAGAACTAGATTGAGTTTTGCCTTTAAAAGAGCTTTTTCTCAAGTTTTGTTGTTCCACCCTTATACAAAGTTGGACCAAATCATCAAGGTCCCTATAAGAGAGTAACTCAACCTTATCTCTTATGTCAAAATTGAGACCACTTAAAAATCTAGCAATGGTCAATCTTTCTTCCTCCCTTATCCCAGCCCTCATGAGATACAACTCCATTTTTTGTCTATATTCCTCTACACTCATGTTCTTTTGTTGGAGTCTTTGGAGCTTATCCATAAGCTCCCTACTATAATAAGAAGGAATATGCCTTCTTCTCATAGCACTCCTCAATTCATTCCAATAAGTGATGGGAGGATCATTGTGAAGTCTTCTCTCTCTTTCCAAGGATGTCCACCAATACATGGCTTGTCCTTGAAAAGCTAGGGTGGCTAGAGGAACTCTTCTTTCCTCACCTACTTGATGACAAGTGAAGATTTGCTCCACTTTCATGTCCCAATCCAAGTAGGCATCCATATTTTCTTTGCCATGAAAGTAAGGGAGATCAACCCTTGATTCCCTCACTTTGTGTTCTTTAATGACTCTCCTAGGATGAGGTTGGTAGTATGCATCCATGTTCAAACTACCATCATTTTCTTGGCTTTGAGAGTCATTGGAACTCTTAGTGGAAGAACTTTTTTGGCTTTTATGTTTATGAATTTTTTTCAAAAGTTTTTCTTCTCTTAGCTTGATCTTGTTTATCTCTTCCTCCAAAGCAACAAGTTGTACTTCTCTTTCAATTTTCTCTTTTTCTTTTTGAAGTACCTCTTGTTGCTTCCAAAGTTTTAGTGCCTCAACCTCCTTAACAATTCTTCTAAAACTTTTAGGAGATTCAAAGTCACTACTACTTTGAGAAATATGACTCATGATTAAGCAAGAGAATTTATATGCTATGCAAAAAGATATAAAAGTTTTTGGGATTTTCTAGGAATGAAAATAGCACTTGGAAGTTTAAGTGTACAAATTGCACTATCAAGGGAGGTGAGCTACAAAGAGCCACTTAATAACCAAGCCTTTTCAAGTGGAAATCACTAAACTCCTTTGTGGTACTTCCAATTTCCCAAAACTTTTCACAAAAAATTTTGAATGCTTTTTCACAATTGGTTTGTTTTGACACTTAAACTAAGCGTGAACAAATAAAACTACACAATTCTAGACGTTTCAAGGCAGCAAAATTAAACAATTAAGGACAAGAAACTTAAAGGAAACAATGTAAGCAACTAGTCGGATATCCTAAGTGGAAGCTTGAAACATATGAAATTTCCAAGCCACTTCCACTAGCACTACACGTGAGGATGCTAACAAGGATTTAGATATACCTGACCAGCTTCTTAATACTCCCTCCAAGCTTTACAAATTGGTTTAAAATACAAAAGATTTGGCAAAAATGTAAACTAGCCTAGGAAAGCAATAAAGTGGCGGCTTTGGCAACCAATTAGTGACGGATTGATGTTCAAGTTTTCCAACACTTATTCAAGTGTTTAATCTGCCACTAATCCTTCAATATGATGCTCTTGGACCTGCAAAAGAAATACAACAAAGAGGTTAATGTGGCTGCCTCACAAGGTGAAGGAATTTGGTCACTCAAGTGAAGAAAATTTAGGAGGATTTTGGTCACAAAATTAGGTCAAATTTGGTGATTGTTGTGTCCAAAATTTTCCTACTCTTTGTTGAGCAATGCTTGATCCTTGAGCAAGGATTTAAGGCCACTTCCAGCACAGGAAAATTATTGAAAGAAAACTAGACAAGCAATAGAAGCACAATTTGAAAAGCTTATACCAAAAATTAAGAGTAATATGTGTAAGACAAGACTCAAAGAGGTTCAACAATTAAAACTGAAAATTAAGACTCCAAAATAAAGCTAGCACTCAGTTAGGAATATTCCTAGATAGGTACTAGAGTAGATGAACAAAACAAAACAAAAATTCAAAGCAATTGGATGAGTATAGAACAAGTAGTAGTCAAAACAATAACAAGGAATCAAGTGATTTTTTATCAATACACACCTCACTACTTTTTCAAATTAAAATGTCTTATATATATTTTTTTTAATTCGTTATTTTTCTAGTCTCAAATTAAGACTCCAGAGAAGGTGTTTGCCTTTTGTTTCAAATTTTTCTATGATTCCAAGCTATAGAAACCGAGACTACAAGTTAGCCAAAAATTAGGTCAAAATTCAAGTGAAAATGAGAAACTAGTGCACTAGTCTTTAGGTTTTGGTTTGGATTCCTTTTGAACTCTTTTCTTTTGAACTTTAGGTCTTTAGGCTCTGTTTTAAACTCTGTTTTCCAGCCTCTTAACTCACTTTTTTTTTTTTTTTAAATTTGAATCCACAAAATTAGTGCACTAGAAGTAGGAATACACTTGAAATTTTGAATCAAAATTTTTTTATAAGATTTTCAATGGAAGGTGATTTGAAAACTTAAGAACACAATGGAAACCTAACTCTAAAGAAACTTGCTAGGTCTAATAGCAAATTATGAACAGAATAAGGTAAAATAAAAAGCACATATAGGTAGGCACAAAATAGATCAAACCGAAAGCAACATGTAGACACACAAATCAAAATAAAACTAGGTTAAACATGCTATTCAAGGAATTTGCAACATATAAGGACTAAACATGAACTTCTAAGACAAAACAAAGATTCAAAAACAAAATCTAATGCATATGCATGGAGTCCAATCACGGACACATACTAGAATGGAGAGACTCAAAGAAATTCAAAAAAAAAATAGCACAAGCAAAAAGTTCCTAACAAGTTGATTGTGGAAGAAAAATCAAGAACAATCAACAATGGATCTATGAACACAATTATTTCAAAACATTTAGATCCGAATAGAAACTCAAAGAAGACAAGAAGAACACAAAGAAAACAAGACACGAACACACCAAAATTTAGGAAAACTTATCTCCATGAAGAACCTTGCTCTTGATACCTGTAGACCCCTAAAATTGTCCGGGTCGGAAATAAAGCTTGAAGACTCTTGAGGACTGAAGGAAAGTCAGCCAGAAGGACTCATGGAAGGCCCTAGGAGGATTCTCTGTAGGTCTAGAGGTCTTGTAATAGCTCAAAATAAGGAAGTGGAGGGAATGAAGCCCAATACGGCCTCCCAAAAGTTCAGTACGGCCGCATTGAACATTTTGAACTACAATACGGCCGCACTGAACTCAATACGGCCGCACTGAACTCAATACGGCCGTATTGAGGTTTCTTGAACTTCAATACGGCCGCACTGAACTCAATACGGCTGTATTGAGGTTTCTTGAACTTCAATACGGCCGTACTGAATTCAATACGGCCGTATTGTAGTTCAAAACTTCAATACGGGCCGTATTGACTCCAGGGCCCGTATTGCGCCTGTTCCCTATAAATAAGACGTCATTTGGACGTCATTCTACACTTTTACACTGAGTTTTAACCCTCTTCTTGAGTATTCTGGGTTTTTTTGAGCAGTGCTCTGCCTAGAAATCACTCGGAGAGTTGATCCGACAATGTTCTCGAGTTCTGAGCTTTTTGCTTGAGTCTCAAACTGAGTCGAAGGGAAATCCTCCGGATTTCCATAGTTAAAATTTTCTAGGAGGGAGCGAGCGGGCTTGTAGAGCGAGGGAACACCAAAAAGCTTCCCAGTTTTACTTGAATATAAAAGTACGCTTCAAAGGTTTCTTCTTAAGACCTTCCTTTTACTGCTTTCTGTGTGTATATTTAACTGTCATCATGTAGATAGTTAAGTTATAATTGTTTAGAATAAATAGGGGTAATTTAGTAATTTCGCACTATTATTTTTAGAAATAATCTGTCATAGGGAACCCGAAAGGGGCGCTGTGGGGTGCTAACACCTTCCCCACGCGTAACCGACTCCCTTACCCGACTCTGGTTGTCATGGCCGAAGTCGATTTTTGAATCGATTGCCTTAAACTTCTTTTTCCAATGTTTTGAGTAAAACATTGGTGGCGACTCCATGAACCCTTCCTTTTTATGAAAACCGCTAATCCATGGAGGGTCCCGCTTGGGATTAACATGGATTGGTGAGCCTTTTAATAAAATTGCTCATTTGACAAGGTCTCAGTTTGAGAATAAGTCATTCTAGCAATCCATATTTTTAAACAAATAAAAGAGTCCAACCATCCTTCGCAAATGCCGAAAGCCCGTTTCGGGCCGGTGGCGACAGATGGCGACTCCACTGGGGAAGCCTCGAGAGTCAGTCCCATTTAGTGATGGATTCTTTTTAAAATAATAGTTTAAAATTACTTTATTACCCCTCACTTGTATGATAACATGCTTTATTTATTTGGCTTTAATAACTGTTGTTTGTTTAATTTTCCGCAAATGTTTGAAATATAAATTGCACACAAACCTTTGCACACAACAGTTCCCTCTATACCCGGGGGCATGAGTGGTAAGCCATAGGGAGTGGATGTTAGTACGGCCGGTTGTCGAATGGGTCCATAGGTGCCCGTAGACCGTTGTCGGAAAGCATCACTCAAGGTGATAACCATGAACTCGAGTCCGACAGTGCGTTGGAGCTTTCCATCGGCTTACGATGAGAGGAATTGGGTCCCTATAATGGGGGCACCTTGGGGGCCTCAGACCGGTGAGAACAGTTAGAACCACCTTGAATATGCACTTTTCTGCAGGATACCCCTACCTCGTGATTCGCTCGTGACTGTTCGTGGATGAGTGAATTGTTTGTGTAAATGCTTATGTGCAATTGTTTGTGCATTAATAAATAACCTCGTGATAAGGTCTAAGAATAAATCCCCATGCATGAAAATGCCATGACATGAGGGAAAAGACCATGTGTGAAAATATAATAAAAAGCGAGGAGCATGTACATCATTGCCAATAAGACCTCATGCATCCTCATCAATTATTCATTTTAGGATCACCAATACCCTCTCGATGTGAGTAAAAGGGACCCATGACTATTGAGATTCTCCGTTGGGGAGAGATCATAGGCTAGGGAGGGTGATAAACCTTCATCTTAAAAAGGCAGCGCCTTAAAGATGGAGTCTTATCAAGCTCACATCGAGAGTGTATTCATACCATGAATAAACTAATTAGAATAAAACATTTATTTTAGAAAGTGGCTGGTCATCTCTCTGTCCTCACACGCGCGCAGAAAATCAAGAAAATGGAAGCATTGGAGGAGCAAAATAAGAAGCTCACAACCGAGCTTTCACAGCTTAAAGAGCAGATGGCGCAAATGATGGAACTCATGCGTCAACATAACTTCCATGGATCAAGCCACAGTGACCATGGGTCCCATCATGAGGAAGAGGAGGTGCATGAAGGAGAGCCTCCGCACGCCATACCTATTGGGGCTGGAATTATGATTAAAGAGCCCGAAGTTTCAAAGGAACAATTCCACGCCCTAGAGGATCGGCTAAGGGCTATGGAGGGGCATGATTTCGATATTAAAGATGCCGCCGACATGTGCTTAGTGAGGGATATTCAATTTCCTCCTAAATTTAAAGTGCCAGATTTCCCGAGATACGTGGGATCGACTTGCCCCAAGAGTCATCTCACCATGTACTGCCGAAAGATGGCTGCATATGCCACAAACGAAAAGCTCTTGATCCACTGCTTCCAAGAGAGCTTGGCTGATACCGCGCTCAACTGGTATATGCAGCTAGATGGAAATCTAGTACACACATGGAGGCAGTTGGCCGACGCCTTTCTCAAGCGCTACAAATACAACATCGACCTAACACCCGATAGGTCAGATCTTCAAGCCTTGAGTAAAAAGAACGATGAATCCTTCAAGGCGTATGCCCAACGATGGAGGGAGTTGGCGGCACAAATAGAGCCCCCGCTGTCAGATAAGGAGACGGTGTCCTTGTTCATAAACTCGTTGACCGGACCCTATTATGACAAGATGATAGGGAACACGACAACGCTCTTCTCGGACATCATCACCATTGGAGAAAGAGTGGAACAAGGGCTGAAAAGTGGGAAGTTAGCTAAGCCTCCCCAATCATTTGAAGCTAAGAAGACCTTCGGGAAGAAGAAGGAAGGAGGAGTCAACGCCGTAACTATCTCTTCGTCTTCTTCCACTTCGAAGTCAGGAAGATCGCAATTCACCCCTGTGAAGAAGTTTGATAAACTTCCGACCACTTATAGCGATCTCCTGCCGAAGCTAGTAGAAGCCAAACTTCTAGCTTATGTTCCACCAAGGAAGATCGACCCACCTTACCCCGATTGGTACAAGCCACAAGACAAATGTTTATACCATTCGGGGGCACCAGGGCATTCAACAGAGAACTGCCTAGCTCTCAAACACAAGGTCCAAAGCCTTATTGATGCTGGATGGGTCACTTTCGATTCGACAGCGCCCGACGTGAGCAAGAACCCTCTGCCAAAGCAGGAGTAGAAAGAAGGGCAAGCCACGATAGGGCCCCTCCTTAATTTTCTTTTTCTTTTTGGGACTCATGATCAGTACCCGAGATCATGAGGACCTTTCATATAAATAAGGGTTTTGTACATTTTACATATATCAATAAAGAGGCATTTTTCACATTACTCTCTTTTTTGTTCTTTTCTCTCTTTCCTCATTAACATTAATAATTCTAAACCTAAACAGAACCAATAAAATAATTATGTCTGTAATTGTTCGCTCTGACCGGGATCCGAAGGTGAATGGGTTGAGTTGGACAGTGATGAGGAGACCATCTCTCCGGATCTGCAAAGACTGCTAGATCAAGAAGCTCGTCTACTCCGACCGTGTCAAGAGAAATTAGAGACTGTGAATTTGGGGCATGGCCGAGAGATAAAAGAGGTCAACATTAGGACCCATACCAGTGATGAAATAAGGACACATGTTTCTGCTATGATTATAATAAAATCATTCTTCATTGCTTCTTTTCTTGCTTATAATAAAATTCTAAACCACATTATTTTTAACCCTGTTTGAATAAACATGAATGAGGTTAAAATCATCTTAATAATAATAAACCCGCATCATTTTTATGTGGAAGTGTGTGTGACAACTTGGAGCACCTTCCCTTGGCCTCGACAAGTGCCATCATGGATAAAAAGAAATCCTCTATAAAAGAAGCTCGGCAGGAAACCCAAAAAGGGGGCTGCGCAAAATAAGAGCAAAGAACCCGCTAGGAATCCCACGAAAGGGTGACCTAGGCAAAAGTTAGGGTTGCAAAAATGAACAAAAACAAAAGTCCGCTAAAACGCCACAAAAGGGTGTTTTAGGCAAAAATAAGGACAATCAAAAAACAAAAGAAATCCATGATGGTACCCCGAGCCGAATTCAAGAAAGGTTCAAGGGAAGCTATCCAAGTTGTCGAATCACAACACGACTTTTTAACTTCATAAGTGTTTAATCAAACAAGCCTAAACACATAAGCCTACCTTGGCCATCCATTCTTACAAAAACCATTTTTGAAAAATAAATCCTCTCTAAAACACAAACTTCAGAACAAAAATATCTTTCCTTTCTCTTCTCTCTTGTCCCAAAAGATTTTAGAATAATCTAGTGGAAGCATGGAGAAATAAATCATCACTGAAAATGGATCTAATCTGAATAATAAAATGGTGGAAGAACTGTGCCAAGAATTCAAGATCCAACACCGCAACTCTTCCCCATATCGGCCAAAGATGAATGGGGCAGTCGAGGCAACCAATAAGAACATCAAGAAAATAGGGCAAATGATGGTTGCCTCATTTAAAGACTGGCACGAGATGTTACCCTTCGCTCTTCATGGTTATAGGACTTCAGTACGCACATCTACAGGAGCTACTCCATTCTCCCTCGTCTATGGGATGGAGGCAGTTCTACCCGTCGAAGTCAAGATACCTTCTCTAAGGGTAATTATGGAAGCAAAACTTTCCGAGGCAGAGTGGGTTCAAAGCCGATATGATCAATTGAACCTCATCGAAGAAAAACGGCTGAACGCCATATGCCATGGTCAAGCCTATCAGAGGAAGATCAAAAAGGCTTTTGACAAGAAAGTCCACCCTCGAGTCTACCATGAGGGAGAGCTGGTAATGAAGAAATTGCTACCAGCTCAAAAGGACAAAATCGGAAAGTGGGCCCCAAATTACTAAGGACCATA
Organism: Cajanus cajan; assembly: GCF_000230855.2. Taxonomy (NCBI): domain Eukaryota; kingdom Viridiplantae; phylum Streptophyta; class Magnoliopsida; order Fabales; family Fabaceae; genus Cajanus; species Cajanus cajan. Next base: position 9,637,715 of record NC_138526.1, on the reverse strand, counting down.
AGTGATAAAACGAGCCTTCTCAGGAGGAGCATTAACCCTCACAGACATGGATGGAGAAGAACTTCGATACCCAGTCAATGCTGACGTGGTAAAGAAGTATTATGCTTGAAGACGTTGCTTGCATAAGCCCGCTAGGATGAAAACCCGAAAAGGGCGTCCTAGGCAAAAATTAGGGAAAAATAAAAGCCCGCCAGTACAAGGGTACTAGGCAAAACAAAGGCGAATCTATCCCCGCTAGGATACGTCCTAGGCAAAAGTTAGGGGCAAAAGAATAAGATACAAAAACAAAGCAAGTAACGATCACTTGAGTCGAAAACCGAAAGGCGGTTCAAGTGATTATCTTCTAGAAGCAAGCGTCTTGCAGCATCTACGCTCCTGGCTCAGACATCTCACCCGAAGCAATTAGGGGAGCGTAAAGAGCAACAATTACAGATATAATTGTTTAAGCCAAAAATGTATAGCCTACCTTGGCCAGCCATTCTTCAGAAAATCCCTTTGTAAATCTTTCTGTAAAAAAACATTTGAATATCAATAAAATATCCATTTGTTTCTTTTCTCTCTTGACCATGTGATTATGCCTTTAAATTGATGATTCAAAAATTGTACGAAACTCTGTTAATAATCGGTCAAATAAAGAAAATTGGAGGGGTTCCTATAAAAATCAGTAATCTCCTGCATTAAAAGGCTCACGAAAATACTCCCTCGCGTTAATAACAGGAGTTCCTCTAAAAGAAGAAGATAGGGAGAGCCATTCACTTTTCTAAATAAAAGAACAAAAATAAAAACTTGCATCGCGTGCATCACACACATTAGTTGCACATTCAAAGACCTTATCATGAGGCAATCGCATAAAATAAAAAAATAGAAAAATTGCTTGTGTATGACAGCAGTCAACAAAAAGTCAAAATTCGACAAAAAAGGCAAAGATTCCGCATCATACAGAATAACTGAGCCTGGAGAGGCTTGCCGAAACAATACTCATACAGAATAACTGAGCCTGGAGAGGCTCGCCGAAATAATACTCTCTCAGAATAATTGAGCCTGGAGAGGCTTGCCGAAACAATACTCCCTCTCAGAATAATTGAGCCTGGAGAGGCTTGCCGAAATAATACTCCTTCAGAATAACTGAGCCTGGAGAGGCTCGCCGAAATAATACTCTCTCAGAATAACTGAGCCTGGAGAGGCTCGCCGAAATAATACTCTCTCAGAATAACTGAGCCTGGAGAGGCTTGCCGAAATAATACTCTCTCAGAATAATTGAGCCTGGAGAGGCTCGCCAAAATAATACTCCCCAGAGATATCTCAGCTTCCACTCACGGGCCAAATTTCCCAGAGAAAGCTATCCAAACCAGATCATCGAAATTCCCCAACGGAAGCATGATCCAAACAAAATATCCAAGTCAAAGGATTTAAACTTCCTCAGTGGTAGATAGCTTTCCAACTCAAACGAAGAGTGAAGCTAAGCCTGAAGAGGCTTTCCAAATAATACTCTGGGATACATAAGAACTTCAAATCCCCAGTCGCCTACACAAGAGGCACTCCTTCAAAAAGGAAAACCCAAAAAAAAAAGAGATCAATAACAATTCCCCAAGCGGAATTTGGCTTTTCAGCCAATCATTGAACATCAAGATGATATGCCTAACAGAAGAGGCTAATCAAAATCAACATCCAGAATCCCCAGCGGATAACAGCCTACACAGAGGCAACAAAAATCAGAAAATCCAAAAGAGATACCCGAATAAGGATAACCGGGATACTCCACCAACGTCAAAGGACGTCAGCCAAACATAAGGCATCGCTCAATTCAAGAAGAGCATCTGTGTCTACACCCCAAGGAGTCAGAAATTCCCCATGGGTACCAACTATGCAAATGCAAGTTGGGGCACAAGAACCTATGAATGACTGCACATCCCCTAGACGGATCCCTGCGTTATCCAGCCCTCAGTGGCACAAAATCAGAAAAAACCATCGAAGCAGCATAGTGGACTGTGGAGACAAAAAATCATCTCAGATCCCTGGAGAGGGTAAACTCGCATTGCCGAAGTGATCAGAAGACACGGACGCAGACCCTGGAGAGGGCAAACTCAGTTGCCTAGGTCGTCAGAGACAATCGAAGCAAAGTCTGGAGAGACGGTACTCAAAGTCTGGAGAGACGGTACTCAAAGTCTGGAGAGACGGTACTCAGAGTCTGGAGAGACGGTACTCAGAGTCTGGAGAGACGGTACTCAGAGTCTGGAGAGACGGTACTCAGAGTCTGGAGAGACGGTACTCAGAGTCTGGAGAGACGGTACTCAGAGTCTGGAGAGACGGTACTCAGAGTCTGGAGAGACGGTACTCAGAGTCTGGAGAGACGGTACTCAGAGTCTGGAGAGACGGTACTCAGAGTCTGGAGAGACGGTACTCAGAGTCTGGAGAGACGGTACTCAGAGTCTGGAGAGACGGTACTCAAAGTCTGGAGAGACGGTACTCAAAGTCTGGAGAGACAGTACTCAAAGTCTGGAGAGACGGTACTCAAAGTCTGGAGAGACGGTACTCAAAGTCTGGAGAGACGGTACTCAAAGTCTGGAGAGACGGTACTCAAAGTCTGGAGAGACGGTACTCAAAGTCTGGAGAGACGGTACTCAGAGTCTGGAGAGACGGTACTCAAAGTCTGGAGAGACGGTACTCAAAGTCTGGAGAGACGGTACTCAGAGTCTGGAGAGACGGTACTCAAGGTCTGGAGAGACGGTACTCAAAGTCTGGAGAGACGGTACTCAAGGTCTGGAGAGACAGTACTCAACCATCAGCGTCGTCAGAGGCACGTTGGTGTTCAACTTCCGGCTCGGGCGTCGAGTGAAGTTGACCCTGGAGAGGGTAAACTTAGCTACCGAGGTTGTCAGAAGCGCCGAGGTATGCAACAACCTGGAGAGGCTACTCAACAATTTTCCACCGGAAGACGCTACAAGTCCGAAGGTTGGCACATCACCCGGACAATTGGGTCAACTCCTTTACTTGTCAGCCGGTACACCAAAAGGCCGTCCGACTAAGTAAAGGGGGGGCAGCTGTAGACCCCTAAAATTGTCCGGGTCGGAAATAAAGCTTGAAGACTCTTGAGGACTGAAGGAAAGTCAGCCAGAAGGACTCATGGAAGGCCCTAGGAGGATTCTCTGTAGGTCTAGAGGTCTTGTAATAGCTCAAAATAAGGAAGTGGAGGGAATGAAGCCCAATACGGCCTCCCAAAAGTTCAGTACGGCTGTATTGAACATTTTGAACTACAATACGGCCGCACTGAACTCAATACGGCCGTATTGAGGTTTCTTGAACTTCAATACGGCCGCACTGAACTCAATACGGCTGTATTGAGGTTTCTTGAACTTCAATACGGCCGTACTGAATTCATTACGGCCGTATTGTAGTTCAAAACTTCAATACGGGCCGTATTGACTCCAGGGCCCGTATTGCGCCTGTTCCCTATAAATAAGACGTCATTTGGACGTCATTCTACACTTTTACACTGAGTTTTAACCCTCTTCTTGAGTATTCTGGGTTTTTTTGAGCAGTGCTCTGCCTAGAAATCACTCGGAGAGTTGATCCGACAATGTTCTCGAGTTCTGAGCTTTTTGCTTGAGTCTCGAACTGAGTCGAAGGGAAATCCTCCGGATTTCCATAGTTAAAATTTTCTAGGAGGGAGCGAGCGGGCTTGTAGAGCGAGGGAACGCCAAAAAGCTTCCCAGTTTTACTTGAATATAAAAGCACGCTTCAAAGGTTTCTTCTTAAGACCTTCCTTTTACTGCTTTCTGTGTGTATATTTAACTGTCATCATGTAGATAGTTAAGTTATAATTGTTTAGAATAAATAGGGGTAATTTAGTAATTTCGCACTATTATTTTTAGAAATAATCTGTCATAGGGAACCCGAAAGGGGCGCTGTGGGGTGCTAACACCTTCCCCACGCGTAACCGACTCCCTTACCCGACTCTGGTTGTCATGGCCGAAGTCGATTTTTGAATCGATTGCCTTAAACTTCTTTTTCCAATGTTTTGAGTAAAACATTGGTGGCGACTCCATGAACCCTTCCTTTTTATGAAAACTGCTAATCCATGGAGGGTCCCGCTTGGGATTAACATGGATTGGTGAGCCTTTTAATAAAATTGCTCGTTTGACAAGGTCTCAGTTTGAGAATAAGTCATTCTAGCAATCCATATTTTTAAACAAATAAAAGAGTCCAACCATCCTTCGCGAATGCCGAAAGCCCGTTTCGGGCCGGTGGCGACAATACCAAAATTGATGGAAAAGATTAGGAAGAGAGATTGATGTTCTTCTCCTTAACTCTCCTTATGCACGGATCTTCCTCAAGGAGATGAACTCCAAAACTCAAGTAAAGAAGATGAAGGATTCACGGATGAAGATAAGGCTCAAGCCTTGGATGGAAGTATCCAAGCTCAAGAACTCAAGGGATTGCACACTTCAAAGATAAGGAAACTAGGATTTCCTAAGGGTTTTGAAGGCATTCTCAATGGCTCTCTCTCTTGGAATTTTCGGTGACTCTTGATGGCTGAAATCAATTCAGAATTATCATATATCAAAAGTGTTTTACAATGGAGGGAAGTGTTACATATATAGGAGGGAAACTAGGTTAAGATTGGCGGCAACTTAGACTAGCAAAGTTGGCGCCAAGTTTGAATTTCAAATTTGAATTTGAAATTCAAACTTTGGCATCCTACAAGCTTAATCCGGTTGCTACCTTCATTTAGGTGTCATTTAGGAGTGATTTGGAGTGAATTTGAAGCTCACATGGCCGGATCCACTCCATGCCATCCATGTGACTCAAATTCAAATCAAATTACTTCTAAATGATACTTAAATGAAACCTATTTCTCCTATTAATGTATACTTCATATAATCCTATGCTATTGACCGAAATACATTGGTCTAATGAATACAATGAATAGGAAAAAATATAAGAAGAAGAATGAGCCTAATATTGGGTATCAAAAACCCAAAGCCCATGAAGCCCAAATATAAGCCCAAAGAGCCTAAACCCTAATCTATGGTCAAAATACAAGACCAACTAAGAAAATGCAATAAAACATGGTGTTTAATCAATCAAGTTCCAAGTGATAAGCACCCTAGGCCCACCAAGCCCATTGGGCCCACTAAGCTCTGAAGCAGACAAGTCTTCAAGTAATCTCCTGGCCATAGCTCTAGTGGTTGGGCCTTTGGCCCATGTTCTTCCATCACCTAACCTCACCATGGTTCCTAGTGAACCATGGTTAAGGTTAGCTTGCTTCCTAAGCTACCTCTCCCTATATATTTGTAATCTCTTCTCTTGTATTCACTTTTAAACATTTTGAGAAATAAAACTTCAGATTTCTCTCACTCAAGAGTCTCTCAAAACCGTAGGGAATTTTCTCTCTAAGGTCATTCAACCTCTGCCTTGGTTCCTCAAGCTTCTACAACAAGCTAGGAGTAATCGAACCTCTTCATTGCTTCTCCTCCTTTGAAGATTGCTTCAAGGAGATTCAAGCTTCATTGCAAGGAACCCTCAAGAGTTATTCGGTCTTGGAATGGAGAACTTGAAGATTCAACAATCTTCTCCAAGTTGCTCCATCAAGAAGGATGTACCATTCCTTTGGGGTGAAGCCCAAGAAAAAGCTTTTAAAACCTTAAAAGAGAAACTCACCAAGCACCCATTCTAGCTCTCCCAAATTTTGACCAAACCTTTGAGCTAGAATGTGATGCATCCGGTCTAGGCATAGGTGTTGTGTTACTTCAAGGAGGCCACCCCATTGCTTACTTTAGTGAAAAACTCCATGGGGCCACCTTGAATTACCCCACCTATGACAAGAAACTCTATGCCCTCATAAGAGCTCTACAAGTATGGGAGCACTACTTAGTGACTAAAGAATTTGTTATACACACCGACCATGAGTCACTCAAGTATCTTAGAGGGCAAGGGAAGTTGAATAAAAGGCATGCAAAGTCGGTGGAATATCTTGAACAATTCCCCTACATCATCAAATATAAGAAGGGAAAGAGCAATGTGGTAGCCGACGCTCTATCAAGGAGGCATACCTTGCTCTCCACCTTAGGAACACAAATACTTGGCTTTGATGATGTAAAGAAATTGTCTGAGCTTGATTTAGAATTCCAAGCCACTTATGCCAAATGTCTCCAAAAGCCTTTTGATGGATTCTATCTTCTTGAGGGGTATCTTTTTAGAATGGGCAAACTTTGCATACCCCAAGGATCCATTAGAAAGATTTTGGTCAAGGAAAGTCATGAAGGAGGTCTCATGGTCCATTTTGGGGTTGACAAAACCCTAAGTTTCTTAAAGGCTAAATTTTATTGGCCACACATGAGAATAGATGTCCAAAGGCATTGCTCCAAGTGCATTACTTGTCTCAAAGCTAAATCAAGAATAATTCCTCATGGACTCTATAGCCCCCTTCCTATAGCTAGCTCCCCTTGGGTAGATTTTAGTATGGACTTTGTGCTTGGACTTCCAAGGACTCAAAGGGGATTTGACTCCATCTTTGTGGTAGTGGATCGTTTTAGTAAAATGACTCATTTTATACCATGCCACAAAGTGGATGATGCTAGCTATATAGCTAAAATTTTCTTTAGGGAAGTGGTCCGCTTGCATGGTCTACCCAAGACAATTGTGTCTGATAGGAATGCTAAGTTCCTTAGTCACTTTTGGAAAGTACTATGGGAAAAACTAGGAACAAAGCTTCTCTATTCTACTACTTGTCATCCTCAAACCGATGGCCAAACCAAAGTAGTAAATAGATCCTTGTCCATTTTGTTAAGGGTATTCCTAAAAGGGAATAAGAAAACTTGGGATGATTGTCTTCCCCACCTAGAATTTTCATATAATAGAGTAGTCCATAAGACTACTAATCTTTCACCCTTTGAAGTTGTATATGGCTTTAACCCAATAACTCCTCTTAATCTATTACCCCTTCCTTGTTTCACAAAGAAGGCGTATCTAAGGCAGATTTTATTAAGAAATATAATGAGAAGATCAAGAGCCAAATCGAAAAGCAAACACAAAAATATGCCAAATACAACAACAAAGGAAGAAAGAAAATCACTTTTGAGGTTGGGGATTGGGTTTGGCTTCATTTGAGGTAGGATAGATTTCCCACTCAAAGGATGTCAAAACTAAACCTTAGGGGAGATGAACCATTCCAAGTCCTTCACAAAATAAATGACAATGCATATAAATTAGACCTTACTTCTGAGTATGACATTAGCTCATCTTTTAATGTATGTGATCTCACACCATTTTTAGGAGCAGAGGATATGGATGAAGATTCTAATCTGAGGATAAATGCTTCTCAAGAAGGAGGGGATGATGGAGGACCATCCTTGAGGACACATGTGGGCCCCATCACTAGGTCCATGGCTAGGAGAGTGGAAGAGGAGGAGGGAGCTCACACACCAAGGGACACTCTCCTCATGATCATAGAGTATTAATTCTCTCCTAAGCTTCATTAGTATAAGGTTTATTTTAATTGCCAATTTTAACCTTGTATTTTGGGGTACTTTAGTCATAGGATTTATTTTCTTTTGTATTTCCCATTTTACCCTTGTATTATGGGGTGCTTTAGATCATAGGATTTTATTTTTGGGCTAAGGTATTTGATTAGGGTGGGAACAAAAACCTAGACGTATTTTTGTAGCTATTGGACCTATTTTTGGTGTTAGAAAGGCTTAGGCTCAATTGGAAGGCAAAGGTTTCATAGTCTTATCATGCACTTAGATGTAGCCTAACTAATCCCAAAGATTCCATCATTGGCCACCAAGTTGCATCTAGGGTTAATTTGCATTTCATTTGGTGTGCATTTGGCTTGTGAATTTCGGCCATGCACTCTCCAAATGCAACCCTAGATGCCTCCTACTCCTATAAATACCCTAGGCTATACATCATGTAAATACTTTGGATTATATGAATTTGAGAGAACATTTCTTTGCCTCAAATCCTATCCTTAGTCCCTAGGTTAACTTCGGCTAACCACCTTCATTCTCCACCCTTGGAGAGTGAAACCCTAGAGTGGCCTCTATCTACACTTGGAGTGAGCCAACCACCTTTGAGCACCATACACTTCCGCCACCCTTCACTATCTCATGCCTATCATCCTTTGTCCACCTTAAACATTCCATTCCTTAACCTTTGGTGAGCATAGTCTTGGGCAAGGTGACCTTTCTTCAAAATGCCATTATCAACCATGGGAAGGAGGTATCCATCAATTGACAAGCTCTACAATTGATATTTGATAAAAAAAATCTTTATTTCTTCAAGAGAAGAGATTTTGGATTCAAACCTGATGGAAGAGCATGGGCTAAAGGCCCAACCACTAGAGCTATGGCCAGAAGGTTACTTGAAGATTTGACTGCTTCAGAGCTTAGTGGGCCCAATGGGCTTGGTGGGCCTAGGGTGCTTCTCACTTGGGCTTGATTGATTATACACCATGTCTAATTGTACTTTCTTAGTATAGGAATCTATTTTCATGTTGGTCTTGTATTTTGACCATAGATTAGGGTTTAGGTGTTTTGGGCTTAATTTTGGGCTTCTTGGGCTTTGGGCTTTTGATACCCAATATTGGGCTCATTCTTCTTCTTATATTTTTCTCTATTCATTGTATTCATTAGACCAATGTATTTCGGTCATTAGAATAGGATTATATGAAGAAAACATTAATAGGAGAATTAGGTCTCATTTAGACATCATTTAGAAGTAATTTGAGTTGAATTTGAGTCACATGGTTTGCATGGGATGGATCCGGCCATGTGAGCTCCAAATTCACCTCAAATCACTTCTAAATGACTCCTAAATGAGGGTAGCATCTGAATTAGTCACGTTGGAAGCCAAAGTTTGAATTTCAAATTCAAACTTGAAATTCAAACTAGGCGCCAATTTGGTTGATTTGAAATTGCCGCCCAAAGTTAACCTAATTGCTTCCTATAAGTGTATCTTTTCCCACCTTTTGTAAACACTTTTGAATATATGAGATATCTGAATTGAATTCAGCCATTCAAGAGTCACCGAAATTCCAAGAGAGAGAGCTTTAGAGAGTGCCTTCAAAATTCCTTAGGAAAACCTAGTTTCCTTCCCTTTGAAGTGTGCAATCCCTTGTAGCTTGAGCTTGGATACTTCCTTCTATGGATTAGGTCTTCTAATCCGCAATTTCTCATCCATTTTGAGCTTCCATCCATTCGGTCTACATCTCCTTTGAAGAAGATCCGTGCCTAGAAGAAGCTTGAAGGAGTTCACATCTTCATTTCTCCTAATTCTTCTATCAAAACCTCTTTGAAAGACTCACCAAGATTTTCTCCACAACATGTCGATCACTGAGTTTTTCACCAAGTAATTTGATTTGGGTAACAATATTCAAAAGTCTATCAGTACAATCTTTGACAAATTCACTTTCTTTCATTTTTACAACTTATTCAAACTCTCCTTAGGTTCAACACCTACATTTATTTCGTTCTTTCATTCCCTTGGAAATCCTCTTGTAGCTTATCTCATGTCTCTTTTACTGTCTTAAGAGTCAGAATCTTAATAAATACATCATCATGAAGTGTTGCTTGTATAATGGCAAAAGCTCTTCCTTATTTTGCCACTTCATCATTGTGACTTCTCATTTGAGTTACTGTTGGACTTTTTAGTAATGGAGGTGGATTACTTCCATTTTCTACTATAACCCACAAACTTTGAGCTTTAAGATAAGTCCTCATTTTTGTAGCTTACAAGTGATAGTTTTTACTATCAAATATAGGGGGTGGAGGTAAAGTAGTCTATCAAAATTAATTTTTGTGTTTGAAGGTTTTTTTTGTGTGTGGATTTCTTTTGCTTATTTTCTCTCTCTCTCTTTTTCTTTCTCACAGACTTTTAAAGTTTAATGAAGCTCTTGATACCATGTTGAAAATAGAACATGAAAACATAGATGTATAACTAAACAAAATATAGAGATTCAGATTAGAAAATCTGTAATATCACAAAAAAAAAGAGCAAAATCTGCTACGATATATTTGAATTATAAACTCAATTTTTGATACTTGCAAAGTATTTACAGTAAATACTGAAATACTAAAGACAATAAACTTCTAATTAGATAAAACAAATAGTTAAATATAACTAAACCAACAAATATACACAATTTACTTTTTCTGAATATAAACAATCTTTAATCAAACTTATAAGGAAAACATAAACCGCGCCACAATTTTCATTATAATCATCCACTGTACACCCTGAGACGACTAGTGATTCTCTCTCGGCACATGGGGCAATTGGTTAACTTGTATCCACACTCTCTGCAAGTCTGTGTTCCAAATAATTTTAAGTACAATAAAAACTAAGAACAATATGAGAAATATATGATTCAACGATAGATGCTAGCTAACTCACCATGTGCCCACATCCAAAGGCCAAATCTCTTGCATTGGTCAAACAAACAGCGCAGGCCTATATATATTTCACCATTAGTACACCAAATAAACCATCAAGCAACTTCAAAGTTAAATAAAATAAAAAATAAAAAAAAAGCAAATCTTAATAACTATTTAATTTAAGATATTTAATTTCTTAATTTTATAAATAATTATAAAAATATAAAATTATTTTTTACAAAAAAAAAAACTAGAAAGTTTTTTCGCCTCATTTCATGTACAAATGTTTAAAAATAGAAAACGAAGTAAAATGGAATAACATCTTGTAATTAAATAAAATTCTCGTCTCAAATCTAAACAAGTCCTTTTTTTCTTCTCTTATATCATATAAAATTTAACCTTATTTGTTTATATACATGACAATCAACTATAATCTTACGGCCATTTATCTAATTCTGCCCGGAGACCTTAGCAGGAAATATCTAATTAAATCATATTTGAATTTGAGTTTTTCTCAAGTTATAAGGATAAGAAGCATGGATGAGTTTTAGTTAAAAATAAGATTAGTATTTCTTCTTTTTTTTTTGGTATAACTAGTAACTAAAGTGTCCTAAAATAAAATAAAACAAAAATATTAAAGCTAACCTGATGGTGAAATATTAAGATAGTATACATAATTTCATAGGTTTTATCCTCCAGTGTGACCATTGTAAGTAAAATATATTTTCAGTTATATATTCATTAATAAGTAAAATGATAATTTCAGTTATATATTAATTGAATTAGAATATATTTTATATAAAAAAAAAAAGTGGTTGAATTAAAAATATAAGAAGAATATTTTTTTTAGTTTAAATATATTTTTAGTTCTTCAAAATTAAGATAAATTTATTTTTGGTCCCTCAAATTTAAAATTATTTTTTTAAACTCATGTAATTTTCAAAAATCTTGTTTTAATTCTTCAAGTCACCAATAATATATCTATAATACATTGAGAAAGTTGTGCAACATCATCCGAATTTAATGTGATGTTTTCATTAAGTATATTTTATGCGACAATATTTAACAGATTTCTTAACAAAATTTGAATATGAAGACTAAAACAAGATTTTTAAAAATTATATGGATTAAAAAAATCAATTTTAAATTTAAGGAACTAAAAATAAATTTACCTTAAATTTGAAAGATTAAAAACATATTTAAACCATTTATTTTTCAGGTATGTCACCAAAGAATATATTGAATTGGGATCTATTTGGATATAAACTTAAAAACACTTTTAAGTATTTTTTACTAAAAAAAATACTCTTTATTTTCAATAGAAAAAACTTTAAACGTTTTTAATTTATATCCAAACAAACTTTTTTTAATTTTTTTTCATTTCAGTATAGAGAAAGTGAAATTGGGTGCTTGGTTGAGTTATACATACCGATTGGTTTTGGTCATCTGCAGTGGATGCTGTTGTATTGCTGGGTACACGAGCTAGTGATGGTGGTGTTGGTGCAACCCTAGAATAAGGAACAGGAGGAGGTTTTGCAACTATTCTCTTTGCTCTCCCTGTTACACGTCTGTTCTCCAAAAAACAAACACACATGTATCAAGTTAATCATAAACAAGCCAATTCTATGTATCACTTCAAAGAAATTAAACTACATTAATTGTTCCAAAGAAATTAAATTGAAGTTTTGTGTCACCCTGAGCATGTTATTATAACTATCTTTAACTTTTCTAGTGAAGCTTTGGATCATACATACCCCAGTATTCCAAATTCTATGGTTGCTTTATATTGGAAGGGGATCTCCATGAGAGCTGCAAGAGCAAATGCAGCTTCTTTCTCAGAGGGGCTCGTGTTTCTCGACATAATCTCTGTGAAATTAACAAACTGCACAAAACACCAAATATTGTGCTTCAATATATAAAAGCTCAAGTCCCTCAACTATTTACAAATTATTAAATATATGGCTCTCTGCTACCTTTAAAAATCATTCCATTTAATTACAATTTTAAATTTTTACATCCAAAGTTTTATGATTTCGCAAATTTTGCAACCTAATTTTTTAAAATACATTTTATCATTCAACTTTCACATTTTTTTTTAATATTTTTAATATTAGTTGATGATGTGACACATTAATTATTAATATAATCAATTAATTGGTGATGTATTATTTTAAATATTGATATGATACATATGATATCATCATTTATATGTCATATCAACACTTTATATCAATAGTTAATATATTATGTCAACGATTAATATATCATATAAATAATTAATGTATCACATCAATAATTAATTAATAATTAATTTTAAAAAGTGATAAAATGTATGAGAATTTAAAAATTAGTAACAAAATATACAATCTCAAATACTTGGTGACTAAATTCATGAAATTGTAAAATAAGATGGATAAGCGAAATTATTAGATCTTTCAATTTATAAATTATTTTTAATTGAATCTCTGTTAAGGGTTCTGTTAAGATTGTATACCTGAAAATTATCATAATCACGTGCCGGTATCTTGTCATCAAACTTTCTCATGTCTTCCCAAGGTCCATCACCAACTCCAACCAGAACTATCGCAAGCGGATAGGCACTGGTATCAGAAATTTAAAAAGAAAAACTGATCATACATAAATGTTAATAAGACAATAAGATGCATCTTCTTTGTTTTAAGGGTGAAAAAATAAAAGACATTGTAAAAAAGACAATGTTACTTTTGTTGTAGCTGAGACTAGCTAACTTCCTCTCTTTCCATAATGCCATGTTTTATTTTGGCATGGAGTGTTCTTTTCACATTAATTATTAGAAACAATCTTGATAAGCATTAAGCTATATATGATATCTACCTTGCATCAACAATTGCTTTAATTGTCTTCTCTTCTTGAGGACTGAGTTCTCCATCTGCTGTGTTGACACTTCTTGTAACCTTAAAAGCAAACAAATTTATAAGAATAATAAGATTTGAGAGACATGCATTCACACACACGTGAAGGTAATTAACATTTTATACCTGGCCATCTGCAACTATAACCAACACATGGAATTGGCCTCGATTTTTCTCAACTATGTCTATAGCAGCCTCAATCACCGGAGCATAAGAAGTTGGTCCTTCAAACAAAATGCAACTATTCTTTCAGCCATAAATCTTAAGCCATTAAAATGAAGAATAAAATAAGTTTTTAATCATTCAAAATATCTTAAAATCAAAAGTTGATGATACAAATGGTTCAACACTTATATTTGTTAACCAATGATCAAAATTGATCCATGACTTAGACATGGAGTCATGATCGGAAACACCATATTGTTCCCACAGTGAAAAGAAGTTATACTTCCTTAGTAAAAAAATATCCTGAAATTCAATTTTAATGCTTACATTTAATAGAAATACATATTAAATTTTAGTAAATGTAAGGACCAAAACATTAAATTTTCAAGAGGACTAAAACCGAATTTCATGATAATTTGATGGACCAAACACATATTTTACCCCATAATCAATTGTTACTAGTCACAGAAATTATGCTGCGCAAAAGCAGTTACAGCAAATTGAACTAACTGATTGCAATAAGAACACTATTACACAAAAAGTAAGGATGATCGTGACCTGAAAGTTTCAAGTTTGGAACTATTTTCTGGTAGCAAGCTAAAACTTCCTCAAAGCCATGGCAAGGAGAATGATCACTGTGAAAGCTAAACACTTCTTGATCATGGGTGGTAGCTGCATAATGATAAAAGTTGAACCAGATGTTAAACTTGAAAAACTAAAACTTTCTTTTATAAATGTTTTGCTTTAAGGAGCTTTACCATCTCCAAAGCCAAAGCATGGAATCAAGTTGTCATCATCAAAGGGAGCCAAAGTCTTGCCAATAATGGAGATGGCCTTCTCATAAGGGTTAGGTGTACTTCCAATAGCATGCAGGCTTCTATTATTGAATGAGATTCTTCCTTCAATAAAAACACATAGGTGAACAGTCAGAAAGAAATCATTTCATAAATTGAAGGAATTATAACCAAAACTTAAATTCATATTTTATGATCAAAGAAACCATCTTCTAAGGAGTTTAGCTCAGTTGATTAAGCAGTGTGCGAGAGTTGTTGTAATCCCTTGTAGTTTGATTCTTACATAAACCATCAAACCATTAACCATCTACAAAAGGAGTTTGATTCTTGTAAAAAAAAAATTGAAACCATCTTTGGCCAACTTTAGTCTTTAGCTCTCAATTATGCTTTATAACAGCTTAATCTTATGTGGTTTACAATGGACCATGGAATCACTTGTTCATGTACTACCACTTACCAGTCCATTCATTGCTCTTTGTAAAATCAATTCCAAGGATGAGATTTGATGATTCTAATCCTTCTTTCCTCAGGGCCGTTGTGACCTACATAAGTCAAAAATGGCACGAAAATTTTAGGAAATTCCTTTCACAATGAGCATTGCCAATGACACTGTAGTTGACAATTCATAATTGAATAATAGCTATTACATTTATGACTCTTATTTGCTTAGTGGGATAAAACAATTCATATCATTCCATGATTAATTTGAAGAATAAGTTTCAGTTTCAGAAATTTAAAATATAAAGTGGAAGGGCCAACTTTTAATGTGGCTTGACTTCTTTTACTTCTCTTAATTTAACTTTTACCTAGTTCCAACCAGGATTATTCTTGTTTCCACACACTTTAAAACTATGCTTCAACTAAAGTTAATAAGAGGAATGTACATCCATTCTTCCACAGATTTAAAAGCCTAATATGCCATTAGGCTTTTTCAAAGATAGCCTTTAAGAATATATTATTGAGATAAATTACTCATTAGTTATATCAAGTCAATATAATATATAAAAGAAAAAGCTATAAAGTTTTTCATTGCAGAGCTTTCAAGTAAAAATTTTACGTGAGAGAATTCATATCCTGGATGGAGGGTATTTGAAAAAAAAAAAAAAGAATTCCAGTGACCGATACTCTTTTAACATTCTTTTTTATTGTTGATTGAAGTTTATTAAAAAATAATATATTTTAATGAGTCTTTCTCCTAATTACTCATAAAATTTATAATTTTTAATAAATTTTAGCCGATATTAAGATTAAAGAGTATCATTAGAATTCTTCTTTGAAAAAAAAAATGTTGAAGGTTCTGCTCATTCAACAGTATCAACAATTATCAGGTTCCTCCTTCAACACAATTGCCAACAAACTCAATGACACCCCCTTTAGTTGTTTTATTTCAGAGTCCTCTCTGTTTCTGACTCTGCCTTCTTGATGTGATTTTGGGACAATGGAGGCCATTAAGGTACAAGAGAGTGTGATAACTTAGTGGAGTTGAAACCCTTGATAGTGTGTTTGGACGAGGAATTTTACAAATTCAAAGAATTTTAAATTCTTGGTATTTGAATTACATTGATTTCAATTTCTATTATTCTTAAAATATTTTGTTTGGATGAGTCAATTCAAATTTCTTAAATTTTAAATTGTTAGGTTGAATATGATAATTTTACTCCATCATAGTAAAATTGATTTTAAAAATATATTTATACGTTGAGATTTTTAAATTAAATTTTATAAAAATAAATATTAATCCATTTTTAAATATTTATTAATTTTAAAAATTAATATTAGATAATATTTAATAATTTTAACAATTAATATTAGATAATGTTTAACAATTTTAAAAATATTTTTGAATATCTAATAATTAAAAAAATGAAGAGATAAGATAAAATATATAGGTAAAATAGGAAAAACAAATATGAAGAATTTCAAATTCTCCCATTTTTGGGAGAATTTGAAATTCTACTATTTTAAGGAATTTCACAAATGATTGGATTTCAAATTCTTTGTAAATTTCTCATCCAAACAAAGCATTTAACCTCAAAGAATTTGAAATTCTTCAAATAAATGAATTACCCCATATAAATTCTTCATCCAAACACACCATGATATTAATTGATTTTGCATCATTTCTCCAAAGATTTTGTTTCACCAACTCTGCATGTTATGACTGTAGCTAAAAAAAGTTGTTTGGGATCATTAAATAATGAAAGCAAGGTCCACTTAGCATTTCTTTTTCTCTTTTGGCATAGGACATTTTGTAATTAACCCTACATGGTGATTTAACAGAAACGGAAAACATTGCCTCAGTTATATGTTTATGCTAAGGTTGATTCTTGACCTGCACATGTGTACCATGCTGTGAGAAGCATAATGGAGGATGACTGTGTGGTCCATTGAGGTTCATGTTTGCCATTATTCACAACATGAGTTTGAATCAATTTGATGATTTAATGAATTTGAACTAAACTAAAAGAAATTCTTTTGGTTTAGTTTGGATTAAAAAATTGCAAATTCAGCCCGTTCAAATTTTATTTTCAGAAAATAAATCAAATTGATCCACTTAATTAAAAAATATCTCATTGTTTTTTACTAGGTTTGATTTAAGGCACAAAATTTAGATTTTTAGTGATTCAAATATGTATTAAGTAAGTTATTTTATAATGTCAATAAATATATTCGTAATATTAAATTTTATCAATTAGACTTGATGACTTGACAAGTATATTTTACAAGTTATTTAATGTAATTTTTTAAATTTTATTATTTTAATAATAAATTTAATGATTAATGTAAATCAAATTGGAAACAATTATGGATTCAAATTAAAAAGTGAAAAGTGAAAAACTCAAATCAAGTAAAGTTAATCGAATCAAATAAAAACATTTCAAATATGGTTCAATTCAATATGTACCCATCCTTAATTCACACCGAATAATATCCTAATAAAATATGCTTTTTTTCCTTGAGAGGACCTTAAGAAGATTTTAAACAATGAAATTCTTAAAAAATTATTTCATGCTTAAAAAGGGTGATCACTACTTTTACATCACTAATGTCCATTAAATCCAACATATTCATCTTAAGAAATAACAATAGGGAAGGATTTTAATAGAATTTTCTTTTTCGTGCATATAGGATCTTAATAGATAACAATAGGGAAGGGTGATCACTACTTAATAGGATTTTACATCACTACTTTTAATAGGATTTTAGTATCAATCCTTAATATAAGAAATAAGTTATAGTGTATTTTACACTATAACTTGCTTAATATAAAAAGGACAAAAAAAATATATAACACAAAAAAATCTTCACAAAGATAAATCAATTCTTCCTTACGAACATTACAAATAAAATTCTTTAACTTAACAAAAATATTTTAAAAAAACGTTTAAATTTTAACTACAAAATATAATAAGTATTATAAGAGTTTTTTATTTATAACAATTATAAGTGTATAGACACATTTTGATAATATATAAAAGACTATTTTATAGGAGAAAAAAATAAAGAAAAACCAACTATTCTAATACAATACTTATTCATAATCAAGTTTAACCATTATGAGATAAGTTACAATTTGTTAAACTACTTTTACTTTACTGTCATTAATGAGTTAGTCACATTTAGCAGTCAAGAAATTACAGCTTCACCTCAAAAAGAGAAACGTCAGAAAACGCGTACACGTACCTTACTCTGTAAAAAAGTTTGAGGTAATAAATTTTTGGAAAAAAAATATTACTATTACTAGCCCATCACATTTTAGAGTATTTCGAAAGAAAAAAAAAACAACGAATTTAAATTAAATAAATCTATTTTTTTAATTCAATTAATTAATATTAAAATTAAACACCTTTTACATTAGAAAATATTTGTTCGTTTTGGTCACCACCAGAAAGGGGAAAAAATATTTACACGGATTACTGTAGTAATTGGTTTTAATTAAAAATTGATAATAAAATAAATTTTTGTTTATTAATAGAACAGAGATAAGCAATAGGGTAGAATTACATCTATTTTGAAATTATTTAATTAATCTTAATTATATTTAAAGTATGTTGCTCTAATTATTTTTAAGTATAAATAAATATATATATATATATATATATATATATATATATATTAAAATTATTGTTTAGTATAAATATATTATATTATTCTTTAATATTGATATATATCTTTAAAAAAATTATTTTTATTTTTCTTCTCTTTGTATTTGATATAAATGATTAAATTAATATTTTCAAAACAAAATAATTAAATTTCCATCATCGATTAAGGAATATAAGTAACAATTTGATCTAACAATTTTTGGTTTAGTTTATTAATTAGTTAATTTCATCAAAATAAAATTATTTGGTACAATAGTTTATTTTAAATTAATTTATGACTTATTTCTGGGTTAATTAGAGTAGTTTATAAGTTATAATTTATGTGTTCATAATTATTTTTCTAATATATTATTCTTCCACTCTCATTATTAAATAAATAAATATCATTTTATATTATAATAAAATAAATTATCTACTAATTTTATTAAATACTTTCAATTCAATTAATTAAACTAATAAATTCCTAGTTTTTCAAATCCTAATATATAAGCTTTTAGGTAATTATAAGTTTTTATCAATTTATAAACTAGTTTATTGAATATACCCCTTAATTATTTCAATCACATTGTTAAATTGGTCCAATAATTCCGATTAAATGCATGTGCTACATAATTAGAATTTTGTTAAAACTTTAATAAAAAAGTACAACTTATTCTCGTTATGTAAAAATAAAATAGAAAATTCTTTATTCCTTCCTCAAATGCCGCCACCTTGTACACTTTCTTATCAAATCAATTACATTTTTTTTCTTAAATTATGAATATTAAAAAAATAAACTAATTAATAATGAGTTGGGGAAGACGTTAAAGGTCACGAAGCAAAATAATGTTGTTTATATTAGAATAACATAGATTAAGTACCAATCGTACTAGTAATAAGAATTTAACTTATTTTAAGTTGTCTTTCAAACAAAAAACAAAAACTTCTTTAAGGTGGGAAACTGTATAAAAATAAAATAAAATAATGATGTATTCATCTTTAATTAAATTAAAATTTCTTTTATAAAGTTAACTCACTTTAAATTAAAAATAACATATTTTCACTTTATTCACAATTTTAAAAGAATAAAATTCGAACAAACATTATGAAATAAACTAACTATAATATATGCAATTCTTAAACTGTTTATTTATTCATATGCCAATTAGTTTATAAATAAATTAGTTTTATCTTTTTCCAAAATATAATAAAATTAAACACGGAGTACGACAATTAAATCGACAACAATTGATGACCACGTGAGTTGAGTTTTTCCCGTGACGTTTGGGGCTAGACTTCCATACTTTGCTACAATAGAAATAATATTTATATATTTTTTATGCATTAAAATGTAGAATAAAAAATCTAGAAAGAGAAATAAGTGTAAAATAAAATAATCAATATCATAGAAAAATGATATCATAAAATATGTTTTTATAGATAATATAACTCCGGAAAATTCCAAGAAGTTGTATCAATGGAAAATAAAAGCAGCAGTTGAATAAAATAAAGAAAATGACTAGTGTCCAACCCATCTAATTCAATACCCATTAACACATTTTTGGAAAAGCTTCGACTACACGTTATTAGCTTTATTTGAGATTGAAAAAAAAAATTCGTATTTGAAAATAATATTCGATCTTAATTTTGATGAAAAAAATTTGATTTGATATATATATTAACATAATATACATCAAATAAGATCGAAGACAAGAAAACTCGTACATATTCTTTATTGATGCTGTATTAGCTTTTTAAATATTTTTTCTTTACAATAATTATATTAAATTTGTGTTTGATTTGAATTTTGAAATGCATAAACATGTCAAATTAGAAGCATCTCTTCGAAATTTTTTACAACATGTTTGGATATACGTCTTTTTTAAAAATCCATGTTTAAAAATCCTTCCAATCATACACTACATCCACAATCAAATTGACATGAAAAATGGAGATACCCATTTTTCTTTAATGCAAATCCAAACACATGCACTATGAATTCTTTTGAATCTATTCCATTTCCTACCGGATCAATTCTAGTGATTAATTTTTTAAATATTCAAAACATCATGTTAGCCTTTTAAAAAAGATAAAAATCATTATGTTTGTTATGCTAATCTTAACTTTTTAGAATTTTCTTTTTCACCGAAAAAGTTATTCGTTATTAAATTAACTTCGAAATATTTTGTGCGATTATGTTATTTCTTTCAAGAGTAAATATGATGGAAATTTAATTTGTTAAAAAGTTAATTCAATTATAAAACTTATGAATAATTAATAATAATAAAAAAAAGATTTTGTTACTGTTATCTATACATCCAAAGTTCAATGAATTCAGAAATATCGGTAGAGAAATTTGATTCTATAATTTTTATTTTAAATTTTTGAGTTGGATGTGATAGATTAACTTAAATATTTAGTTTGGAATAATATTTTCAATAGTGCATAATACAAATATCATATATAATATTTTTGTAATGGATCAGAATACATCTTATCCTTCCATTAATTTTAATTATTTATATTATAAATAAAAAAATATCGGTAGAGACAAAACAATAATCACCAACCCTTAACGTTTAAGTTTAAAAGATATATTATAAAATTATAGAATTTCTCTAGTACGAGTTTTTATATAACTTAATTCTATAATAAGGTTATATTTTTCTTATAAACTCTTTATTTATTTTATCCGTAATTGATGTAAAATTAAATTTTTTTTTTTCATATTCTCTAATTAAAATTTTGAGAAATTAATCTGAAAATAAAATTTAAAAAAAAAATGAATGAATACCTGTTCAAGGGTGGTGAAGTTATCAGTAATCAAAGCATACTTCTTGGCAGGTTGTTTTGTATTCATTACTGATGAGCTCTGTTTGGAGTTAACTCTTCCAAAACTTGGTTTCCTGGGCATTGACGGCGGTGGTAGCGGCGGCGGCGGTTCTAGAGTTGGATACAATAGCGGTTGTCGCTGAGGCAATTGGGTTGAGATATTGGAAGGTAAGCCTCTGGTATTGACGGTGGTGGTGTAGATTCTTCTTCCTTTATCACTTCTAGAACTTTGAGTTCCTTGCTTTTTATTTTTGCCAAAGAGGTTGCCCATGGCATCTTCAACTACCTTTCTCAAAAAATGAAACACCTATGTGTATATATATATATATATGTCGTGTTAGTGATAAGAGGAAAATAATATATAGTTTTTGTAAAAGGAAACGCAGAAGAAGGTGCTGCTGATTCTTCATGGAAAATTGTAAACAAAACTAAAGGTGATGGATGCGTGGATTTGAAAGGAATAAAGAAGAAAAAAGAAAAAAATATTACGGGTATCGGATTCTGGGCACTTTATTTTGCTTGGGAGATTTGTAGAAATTGTATTATTCGTGTTGTGGCTGAAGAACCAAGTGCTAAAGCAAGAGTGGGCTTTCTGTTTTAGGTGGAATGATTAACCTTGCGTGTGAGATGGG
The DNA here is from genome assembly GCF_000230855.2 of Cajanus cajan. Taxonomy (NCBI): domain Eukaryota; kingdom Viridiplantae; phylum Streptophyta; class Magnoliopsida; order Fabales; family Fabaceae; genus Cajanus; species Cajanus cajan. The sequence continues at coordinate 9,615,940 of NC_138526.1, read as the reverse complement.
GTTATAAAATCAATCAAGTATGACGTTAAGTGAATAACTACTTTGAAAATTATCTAAACTTATTTTGACTTTAAGGAAAAATATTTATTTTAATTGTGATATTCGATTTATTAAATTAAATATAAAAATAAAAGTGAAAAGTTAAAAGTAGATATATATTTATGTGTTTTTTTTATAAAAATAAAAAAAATTATAGAGATGATCATAATAAAAATTAAATTTATCATATATTTATTTTAAAATTTTAAAACTTAACTTTTTTATAAAAATTTATATTTATATAATTTTTACTTTATTTTATATTTATGTTAAATAAAACTTAATTAATATAATATTTTAATTATTATTTTATATTAAAATTATTTTTTTAAATACTTTTGTAAAAAGATTGATTAATTTATATCTAATATTCATATCATGTATGGAAAAACTACTAGGATTAGTCTAGTGATTGGGTAGAAAGAGTTAGGGTAGTTAGAAACATGAGGATTTATGTTTAATTCTTATTACGACCATCTTTGTAACTTTTCTTATCTTTACCAAAAAAACAAATATTTATGTATGGGAAAATTACTAGGGTTAGTCTAGTGGTTGGGTAGAAAGTGGTTGGGTAAAGAGAGGTTGGAATAGTTAGAAGCACGAGGATCTAGGTCCAATCTTCACTGCGATCATTTTTGTAATCTATTTCTATCTTAAAAAAAAAAAATTCCATGTATGGAGGAAAAAATTGTATAAAAAGTACAAAAATGAGAACAGAATAACAAGATAGTGATGTATCTGCTTTTACATGTTGCCATCCATATAATCAAGTATAAAAGTAATAAAACTGTTTTTTTTTTTTTTTTTAAAGTAGAAACAGCTGCGCCCATTTATTTTCTATAAAAGGGTCTGGTCTATGGGTATAAATAAAGAATAAAGATTTTCCTTTTTTAGCATAATGAAATAATTTTAATGTTATATTTTTATTAATAAATATTTTTGTAAGTATATTTTGTGCAATAATATTTGAATTTTTTTTAAAAAAAATATTTGATTACAAGAATTAAAATAAAATTTTTTAAAGTTATAGAACAAAAAAATCAATTTTAAATTAGAGTGACTAAAATAATTTTACCTTAAATTTAAGACATTAATATAGTTTCACTTACTTTACCTATTTGTCCTATAATTTAAAATAGATTTTACCTCTATATTTATCTTTTGCAAATTTTTTTAGTCTTTAGTTTTTAAGATTGATTATTTTAGTTCTTATACTTGTACTTCTTTTATTCATTTAGTCTCTATTGTTAATTTTTAGTAAGGTTGTCTCGTTCGTCATAACATGACAAAGATATATGTTCGATATTGAATTTATTTTGTCAAAGTTATTCTATATTAAGTCTCTCAACACTTTCTCTCTCTTTTGTATTCGTACTTGTAATTCCTATTTTTAAAACATATATCATTTCTTTATCTTCACAAAATTGAAGACATGTACTACATCAACACAAAACAAATAACATTATAAGAAAATTAAAAAATCTTAAACTATAGTGTTCTCACCTAAGATCGGTCTAGGGACAACTTCTCTAGTGAGATTGGTGAGCCTCTTCTGCCTGGTGCGTCCATTGTTTCGAGATGGGGGTGGTACATGCAAAAGACTCTCTGATGTTTAAGTTAGTCCTTGATAGTGTAGATGTCTCATATATATAGTAGACGTACCTTGATGATTTTAGGATTTTTTTCCTTAGGCGAGAACGGGGTTGGAGTCAGCCCAAAGTTGGTTGCAGCCCAACTAGTTATGGGCTCGCACACATGACTCATGTCATAGTATGATTAGGGCCGACTTGGAACTCGATACTGGATGTGGACAATACATATAGTAATTAAAAAAAATTGAAAAAAATAAATATAAAATTTTTTAAAAATTATTTTAAACTATAAAGACTAAATAATAAAATAAGTAAAAGTATAAAAACTAAAAAATATTTTAACCTAAATTATTTTAAAACTTGATGAAATTAAACATAATTTGATTAAGGTGGGTTAACTTTGTTATTATTTTTTTTTTCAAGTGATCCAACAAACAAGATTGTAATATTAATAAAATCTAATTTATTTTTGAAAGTATATATAAGTAGTTCAAATTTTAGAACATGTTTCAAATAATTAAAAATACAATAATATTTTAAATAAGTAACACTAAGTCATTACCAATTATAAAATGACATTATTTTCTTATAATTGGATTATTAACTCAAACTTTATCTGCTGGGTCCTATATGTATTTGATTTTATGTTTTGTATCTCTTATATGTCGATTTTTTTTTTTGGAATATAATTTTTTTAAAATATATATACAGAAATGGACCCACATTCAATTTATTTACACAAGTAAATTTACTTGTGTGAATAAATTGATTGTGGATGCATTTCTGTAATTATTTTTCAAAAAATAATATTTTGAAAAAAAATTCCGTATATATCAGATAACATTAATTTGTCATATATCCACACTGTGTCTCGTGTCACAATCAGCACTCAGCGCGTTGCCACTGCTGCGTTGCAGACGTACTCATACGCCTCCACCACATTAAACACTATAACCTACAAAAGTTTAAAAAAAAAAAAAACCACTCTCACAAATTAGTTAAAGAAAAAATTTGGCATATCACTGGGCTAAATGAAATTGTATGCTTAATTTATATATATATATATATATATATATATATATATAGAGGAGAATTCTTTTATATGTATATATATTATATGAGTTCATGTTGTTTAAATCATAGTTTTAAAAATCGGACCGGTCATCGAACTGGTTAAGGTACTGGGTCAGTGGGTTAAAGGTTGAACCGGTGGGTCACTAGTTGAACCGCATGACTCGGTTTTTATTTATTTTTATTAAAAAAATATTCATATTAAATATATTTTATACTTATAAATTTTAATAAATTTATATCTTATTTTAAATTTCAATTTTTCTATCTTATTTAAAATTATTTTTATTTTTATTTTGTAAAAAATATATAAAAAATTACATATTAAACTGTATATTAATACAAATTAAAAATATAAATAATATGTACATATATAATATGCTTGCAATTGATATCACAAAATAATATATGTAATATTTACATATATATTATATTATTAAATATATAATATAAAATTAATAATATACTATAAAAGTTATTTAAGTTGTATATTATATAAACAAATACATTAGAACAAGTAGTTATTGTTATATTTAATAAGAATCTTTGTTCTTCTATTAAAATATTCAATTTTCATTATTATTTTTGTGGTTTATGGTCTCTTAAAAAATAAAAAAATAAAAAAAATAAAATAAAAAAGTGGTTGAACCGGTTTGACCCACCGGTTGAACCGGAAAATTGACCGGTTCAATCCGGTTTGAAACGGGTCGACTGCATAACCGATCCAACTTAAGGTTCGGACCGGCTGGACCACCGGTTCCCGGTCCAACCGGTCAGACCGGCCGGTTCGGTCCGGTTTTTTAAACACTGGTTTAAATAAAGGAAATTTTATATGAGAATAGGTGAATGTAACTATTTAATTTCTTAATTCATATAGTTTAATTATTTTATAATTTAGTTGTTCCGTGAACTTCTCATTGACTACAATTTTTTAAGGTTTTTTTAATGGTATGATATAAATTTTATTGAAATTTATAAATATAAAATATAAATGATGTGAATATTTTTTAAAAACTTATAGAAATCAAGTCTTGTAGTTCAATTACTAATTTACTAATTCAACTCCTGGAGTGCTTCTAGCATGGAATATTTTATTATATTTTTCATCCATATCCTACTAAATTAGTCTATTATTGATAGTTAAAATCAGAAGAAAAAAAATAAAAATCACCTCCTTCGGCAGTCACGTCGCCATGGTCCTCGCCACCTAAAAATTCACCACCCCCAGAAACTCTACTCGGTTGTCGTCGCCACCGGTTAATTCACCTGTATTGTTGACAAGGTCATCGTCGCCACCGGCGTCGTGCAAGGTCATGGGCAGCGAGGACGTCGACACGGGCGAGCTACGCGGTGGTCCGGTTCTTGGAAGATCTTGGATCTGCAATCCTTGAGGAGAGAGAAGCGATCATCGCTGCCACCGGTACCAGCCCCATCCACCCCTCCTACATTGCCTCCATGGGTGGCGAGGATGTCGACGCACGCGAGCTGTGGTGGAGGACGGTGGCGCGGTTCTTGGAGGATCTCGAATCTACAAGCCTTGAGGAGAGAGAAGCGATCATCACCGTCACCGGCACTAGTCCCATCCACCCCTCCTACATCGCCGCCATCAGTGTCGCGCAAGGCCATCGGTGACGAGGACGTCGACACACGTGAGCTGCAACGAAGGATGGTGGCGCGGTTCTTGGAGTATCTCAGATCTGCCAGCCTTGAGGAGAAAGAAGCGATCATCGCCGCCACCGGCACCAGCCCCATCCACCCCTCCTACTCCTCCACCTAGGTTTAGGTCATGGAAGCTCTGCATCTCACTGTTGCAGATTGAAGGATTTGGGAGTTAGGTTTGGAAGAAAACCAAACCTTTCGATTTTCGGTCACAAATCTCAGTCATTCAATTTTTAAATAATATATCCAATGGTGAAAATTACTGCGTCATTCATGTACCACATTTCTTAGTACTTCATATTAGAATTTTCCCAACTCCTAACCAACTGACTTAGTATCTTAATTAGTTTAATAATTCATACTTTTAAACTTTAAACTATTGAATAAAGGTACACTGTAACGCCATGGAAATATTGAGCTATTTGGTAGATATACTTTATATATATATATATATGTGTGTGTATGTATGTATGTGTGTGTATATTTATAAATATGTTGTTTATATGGATTTGGGTTGGATTCTAGATGTGTTGATTTGAGGTGTACTTATCTTTGTGCATGTTGAATATTTATGTGGTTTTGATTAGTTGTTTGGGCACAGAAGTGATTTTGTAGTATGAGATGAGATATTGTTTTTTTGAGGTGTTTATACATTCATGTGTATCATGAATGTGGTGAATGATGCATTGTACACCATTATACTGAATTGGTACTAAGAGGGAAGAATAATGATCACCTTCCTTCTCATCTTAGTTAAGTGAAGTATTATGGCATGCAACTCATTATTCCAAGAGTATGTATATGAATGTGATGTTTGATTGTATGTCGATACATGTTGCATTCCATATGGTGGTGAGTTGTGAGTATTGCGTAGAAAGGAGTAGGAATGGTGGGGCATTGGAGGATAGGAACATAAGATAAATATGATCTTTCTGAGTGAATTTGAGGTTGTTTTAGAGCTTAGGAAGTTGAAATATTGCAAGGAGTAGGATATTTGAGGTGAATAGGTGCTAAGGGTGAAATTTATAAATTTTGGAAAATGACTATATATATATATAGGGACTTAGGGTCGGAGAGTTTCATTTGTCAAACAGAAATAGTTTCTAGAGAGAGAAGTTCTGGTCCGGAAGGAAGCTGAGGACACATTTGTGAAGCTTATGAAGCCAGGATCAATCTTCACAACTAGAGTTTCAAGAGATTTAGCCTCTAAAGCTTTGAAAAGGGAGATTGAAGTTTGAGTCGGGATTTGAGGATCTAGTTTGAATCTTGCATTTTGAGGTTTCTAAGGTGAGGGTAGTACTTACAAGACTTAATCTAGTATGTATGGGTTTGAAATATCACATTGATTCCATGTTTTATGCCTGATTAAGGCTGGATTGAGTGCAAAGGGTTTGGTTGTGTTTCTTCATGATTTTCATGGATTAATGGTTAAGACTTGATTTTATCGCTTAAAATGTTGTTTTTGGATAGTGTTCATGCTTTGTAGTGGTTCGAAATCGTGTAATTTGGATTGGGGTTCATGTTGGGAAGGAATTTTTGAGGTTTTTGGAGGTTTCTGGTTAAACATGCGCCAGGCGCAATTCTTGGCCTCGGGAATGCATTCATTAGGGACCACCATTGTTAAATCACGCTGGGCGCGAGGCTGGTTGAGTAGGGCGCAATTTGAAGTGGGAAGTCTCTGGATGGACCATGTTGGGCGTAAATGGAACCATGTTGGGCGTGCTAGCAGACGTGGGCCTGGTGTTTTTGGTTACTGATATGGCATCGAGCGTGATCTGAGCACGTCGGATGTGGAAACTTATTGGGAGTCTCTGTCTGGGGTTGCGCCAGGCGTAGGATAAGTGTACTGGGCACTGAGACCTCTGTAGGTCTTTGTTGAGACTCTTATGAGTCTCTGTTTGAGTTTGCACCGAGCGTGATCTGAATGCGCTGGGCGTGTGGTCTATTTGAGGAAAACCTTTTATAATTAAGTTTTTATGAAACTTTTAAATGTTGAATTATATCATCTTTTGATGTTATATATTTGGAATGGAATGTGGCATGGTTATGGAAAAAATTGCATGTAATTATGGAATGTGCTTATGTGTGTTTGGTTTGGAAAGCTAATAGGACTTAGAGGAGTAAGATTATGGTATGGATTGGGAGATCTCTTAGTGAGATCTGAATATAATCTTTAGGAAAATATGGAATTTGGGAGTCCCATGGTGAGGATTCCAATATGGAACTTTTCCAAAGATTATATAATAAACCATTTCAGATGTTAGGTGGATTCTGAAGTAATCTTCTAAGCATTCTATTTGCTAGCGGTATGGGGGCATGGCCGAGTCATACCGATGGATGAAGTGACCAGGATCACCAGGGTTACATGACGATGTAATCCAACTTTATATTTTCCATGAGAGGTTAGGTGTGTGACATGGGCAGGTGACATGTTCACAAATTAAACACTTGGTTTGGATGTGTTGAGGCAAACATTTGGTTTGGATGTGTTAGCTACTTCATGGGATTATACAGTGATGTGACGTTGGTTTGGATATGGAATATGTATGCATTTGGTATGGATTGTATAAATTGGTTATGGATTCTTTATTATTATAAATAATGTATGCATTGGTATGGATGTGTATACATTGGATTTTGGATTTTGTTTATATTGGCATGGAGATGGACATGTAATAATGTTGTCATTCCCTTAGTATGGATAAATGTTGATGATGAATATCTAGTTTGATGATATTTCATTTATATTGTACTATGGTTGGTTTTATACGTGCTAACCCTTATATTTCCATGATGTGGACTGTGATGATCTCACTATGTGGGGAACAGATCAGGTGTGAGGCTTTGGGATGACAAAGAGTCTTTTGGTAGCTGCTTTGAGAAGTGGCTAGACTTAGAACTTGACTAGCACCTAGGGTGTCTTATTTTGATGTTTTCCTGATGTTGTCTCTATATTATCTTTTGGATGACTGTATAACTCTATTGGTGATATCTCTCTTATAAAGTTATGTTTTATATGATGAAAACAATTTACACGTTTTAAAATATTTTCACTCTAGTATAGCTGGCATTTGCTCTCTTTTCTTTATTCATTCTTTTATTTCTTATGTATTGTTCGGTTGGTTGTTAATGTGGCGACCTAAGGTGGGTCGTTACATACACCATAAGTTATGTACATCTCATATTAATCTAACATATAGAAATATTTAGGTACAAGGTAAATTGTAAAAGTGGTCCTCATAACTTCCTTCATATTAAATATTAAATTAATTAAGGATTGAAAGTTGATGTAATTTTTTTAAAAATAAAATGCATAGGATTCTTTTCTTAGTTTAGTATATGTAAATAAAAATAAATTTGTTTTTAATTTTTAAAATAATTGTGACTTTTTATCTTTTATTTTCTTGAAATGTATTTTCTGTTGTGTGTGTTTTATTTTAAAAAGACAAATGTCACAATTTATTTTATTTTTAAGACTCAAATTAGTGCTAACAAGTTGCAACAATTCAAAAATACTATATAATTAACAAAGTTAGACCTCTTAATTTATGAAACAATTTAAAATTATAAAATTGCGATGATAATGAAGTTAGCGGGAAAACACATAGAAGGGGGGTTGAATATGTGTGTGTATGAACAAAGGTATTTTAAAACTTTTTTGCAAGAGTAGTACTCCCCATCCACTGCACTTTTGAATATCAGACGATTGTGTAGAGCTTGCTTAACTTACGATCAATGCGTTTGAAAGGTTTATCGTCCACTAGGGAATATGTCTCGTAAAAATATTAATTAAAGTTCTTACATTTTCCTTTTCAAGATAGTTTCGTTTAAGGATAAGTAGCAGATGAACTTTCAGTATAATAAATTTGTCAAGAAAATTTAGCGTCTTTGTCTAAAAGTTGTTTTAAATATATCTTAACATTGGACGAAGTCTTTCGCAAAGAATTAATCAATAAGAAGGATTTGCGTCTAAGTAAAAGAATGTAACCATTTTATACTAGTTCACTCAACAGAGCTACGTCTAGTCTCCTTCAACTTGAAGGGTTCCACTAGATATGAAATGAAGTACATGAGTATTGTTGACCACTTCTGGCCCGTTGACTTCACTCATCAACGCTAGTATATTCTTCTCAGCCTATTCAGGCTAACAGTGAGTATTATGAACCACCCAGGTTAGAACCACTCCTGGTCCAAGTATTCTCGACCACTCCTGGCCCAGGTATTCTCGACCATTCCTAGCCCGCCAACTTCACTCACTAGCGCTAGTATTCTTACACCACTTCTAGTTCAACTATTCTCGACCACTCTTGGCCCGCCAGCTTCTTTCACCAGCGCTAGTATTCTTAAACCACTTCTGGTTCTCCAAGTATTCTCGACCACTCCTGGCCCGCCATCATCACTCTCCAGCGCTAGTATTCTTAAACCACTTCTGGTTCTCCAAGTATTCTCGACCACTCTTGGCCCGTCGGCTTCACTCACCATCGCTAGTATTCTTAAACCACTTCTGGTTCTCCAAGTATTCTTGACCACTCCTGGCCTGTCGGCTTCACTCACCAACGCTAGTATTTTCTTATCAGCCACTTTTGGCTAGCAGTGAGTATTCTTTGTCAATCCCCTCCGGGCTTTACAAGTATTCTTTTCCTAGCCTCTTCAGGCTTTACAACTAATAAATGTGTAGTCGGGTTTGAGTGTTTTGGGTTACTCTCATTGAGAGGATATATATATGATCTACACTCACTAAGGTTTTGCTCTCTAAGATATACACATTTAGATTTCCTTAGTTTATGGAGAGAATTACACTAAGGTACATTTGACTCTATTTGCTTTGTCTCTGATTTTGTTACTATATGGGTTGAATATAGCTCTACTTCATGCTTGCACCATTTTTGGACAACAACAACCAACATCTAAGGTTTAAAGTTGATGCTTATATAGTCTTATGATTTCTTCCCGTTTCTATTTCCTGTTAAAGTAAATATAGTCGTTCACGACTAGTTTGATCTTCGCATTTTATGCTCTTATTCTTTCATTAAATGTGGCTTCCTATTCATCGATAATGCGTAAATTTTTCATGCTCAATTAGTAGCTATATCTGAATGTAGCAGAGTCCTAGGAAACTTCTGTCCTTTTTTGACCCTATAGCTGTGGAGCTTTTGTCCTTATCTGAAAAAGTGATGTACTTTTTCTAACATATGCATGATTTAACGTTTGAGTATGCTCTTCTTCTTTTTTCTTCTCTTCTCATAAGTCGACTGACTTCATGTGTTCTTCTATGAGTGTAGACAATATTCAAATTGTCTTTTGAAGCTTGATTTCTCAGATGATTGCATGTCATTCTTCGTTTGCGTCTAGTAATCATCTTTTAGTTCAATACTTTGACCTTTCATCTGGTCAACTCATATATGATCAGACTTTCAAATGATCTTTGACTAGCCTTCGTCTGAATCTTTATGTTTTGTTTTTAGGTTGTGTTAGACGCGCTTCTATCTTGTTCTTGATCTAGCTTGTTGGATGCTTGAGTTAGCCTTTCGACTGACGTCTTGTATCATTTGATGCTTATGCCTCTTCATCATTCTACCTGTTCTTAAGTTTTTCTGAAACACTAACTCACTTGTTAGAGATAACAACATATATTATATTTTTCTCACTCAAAACCTTTTTGGGAATGTCTTCGTCTGACTTAACAATCTCCCCTTTTTTGATGATGACAAATATAATTAATCAAGTTTGTTTCGAATAAGATTATTCTAAATTAAGGCAAATAGAATAAATCGTATGTTCGTTGTGCAAGTTGAGTATTGTATTCAATTCTCCCCCTTAGTGTATGCTCTCCCCCTTACTCGATTATCCCTTGGAAGATTATTAGTTGTACATTTATCGATTAGTTGATTAATTGTTCTTCTATTTCTCCCCTTTGTGATCATAAAAAAAATGGAGACAAATGATATTGAAGAAAAATAAATGTGTATTGAATTGCAATGACTGTGTACAATAAAAACTTCAAACGAGAGAAAAATACACATTGTATGCTACTTTCTAACATGACTAATCATATACTAGCTATCCTAGCTTCCTTGACTATGATCATTAGGACGGAGGAGGATCTTTCGAAAGGTTAGAGGCAATCAAATTAAAAAAGTTGTCAAACTTGTTGTCTAGGTCAGTTCTGAACCTGTTGAATTCCTTAACCAAGACATACTGCTGTGCTGGTTCAGAAGTTGATGGGAGTGCCTCCATAGGAGCAGATGATGAGATTGGCTCAACAGAGATAGGTTTAGACGATTCAATTCTTGGCTCTTCAGAAGGAGTATCCCAGGGCATAGGCATACCTGGTTTCCATGACAGAATATCCTTGCACCACTTATACTCAACCTTATGTCATGTGTCTGTGACTGCCTTCCACTCATCTTTGTAATAGTCGAGATTGAAAATAGAGGAATGGATAAAGTATCTCTTGCTAAGAGCATCAAGGTCCGACCATCATCGTCGATTAAGAAAGGCAACAGATGTGCGCTGGAGTGTATTATTTTGCATGGTGTCATCCAGCGATACCCACACAGTATGAGTGTCTTTGTCTTTTCATCATCTAAGAGACCAGACGAGCTTGCCTCTTGCCCACACTTATACATAAAGTTCTGATAGAGCTTTTCAACATCGTCTTCAGTATATATTAAAGACCTGGCAGGATCTTATTGCGAATTTAAGCTTACTCATTTGTATTGGCGAACTTCAACTTTCAATGGTTTGGGCATCGGTCCTAAATGTAAAGCAGGTTCTTTCATCTTTTTTTGATCAATCGGAGGAAGAGGAGGACAGATCCGGTCAGGATAAACGTAAATTTGTGTTTCTGTTGGAGTGTATAGAGAGGGAGGTATGTATAGTTGCAAAGGTATTTCTACACATGGACGCATGTGACCTATCGCTGCTCGGTCCGATGTTGAGAGTGATCGGTAGTGATTTATATGTACAGGAACAAATTCTGTTGGAGAATTGAAGAATTCTACCTTTGGCAGAGGAGATATAAACCTTTTTAGACGATTGGAGGATGATGTTTTCCTTTTTGGGGATGAAGATGACGATGGTTGTTGAAGTAAAGGACGAATGAGTTGAGGTGTTCCTTGTGGTGGAGTCTATACGATTTTGTACTTGATCACTCCTCTTGGATATATCCTCCTTTTGAAGGTTGGTGGAGGAATAACAGTTATGGCATCTGGAGGAAGAACCAGATAGACCTCAGATGGAGAAAAAGGTTTGTCTGGGCAGTAAGGTCTGCACATGTATACCCTTTCCTCATATACGTTTATGGGTATAGGTAGATCATGTTGTCCTACTAGGATAAAGTTAGCAACTGTTTAACCGTGTGGGTCAGAGACAGTCAGTGTAGGGTAGTGTTTCAATAGAAAATACATGGATGGAGGGTGTCTAGGTAGTTCGTCCATTAGTTGAGAAGAGGACGGGGAGGATGAAGAAGATTCTTATTTAAGCCCAAATGCAGGTGGGTGAACAAGGATAGAAAATGGTGCCAGAGGGGGAGATTGTTCGAGATAGTAGTACTCTAGCCCATATGTAGGCTTGTTAGGCAGAATGGCTTCATACTTGTGAGTGTTTCCTTGCGAGTCACGTAGAGGGTTCCTTGAAGCATCCAGTATGATTGAGCCTTCTTTGAGCCACGAGTACACAAGTTTGTAGTATCCTAGAGCATGTACGTTGGGCTTTTGTAAGACATAACGTCTAGGCCAGTTGATAGGATAATGCTTACAAAGCACACTAATTGTCCTGTCAACAATGTAAGGTCGTGGCTTTGTTCTCAAACCAACCCTATTTCTCTTACTGATGTTCCTATCATTAGTGAGATGGTCAGTTTTGAGCAGCTCTGCCCTCTTATAGAATCGACAGTTCCAGGAAAGATGATGGATTAAATGTCTATCCCCTTATCCATTCCTTCTGGTATCCTTGAGACAGGTGGTTCTTTAAGGGAGAATGTTGGAAAGAATGAAGGCATTGGAGGTAGGATCATAAGATCAGCCTTGATTTCCAACTTCCTCCTCCTCAATGCTATAGTATCTACAGTAACCACCTATAGGACAATTCAGAATTAAATAAAGATTACGAGTAGTTTGACAGGAGAAGAGAAAAATATGAGAATGCCACTTACAAATGGTGAATGTTCAGTGACAGGAGAGGGAGGAACATTCACAAGTACTTCCATCTGATTTGAACAAATGAGATTCTTAGATGCAGGTTTATCCACTATCTTTGATCTGAGCTTTATGACCCTTTTCTTTGTGAACAGAGGTGCATGTGGTGGTAGTAAGGCTTTTCTTTTCACAATTTCCCCGATGGGTTGGGTGTCCTCATCATTAGACGTGAGTTCTTCGTCCTCTTGAAGGACCATTCTTCGTTTGGATGTTGGTACTACAACAACCAGAGGTTCAATGTTTATGGAGGGTGTATATGTTTTACGCTTCCTTGACCGTGTCTCACGCTGCCCTTCTCCAATCTCCTTCTTTATTTCAATTGCTTCAGTGGGATTAGGAATGATGTAGCTCACAGGCATTTTTTCTAGGTTAGCCTTTCCGAACACAATAGGTTGCAGCCGTTTGTTTAACCCCATATCCATGATCTTCTGTTTCTCCTCTTTGTCTTCAAGGTTGTGAAATTTGTGATAGACGCCTTCATCCCAGAGGATCTTATTTAAGAGCATGGTGTGAACTATGAAGTTCTCGCAATCCTTCAGACATCCTTTCTAGTGCTGAAACAGCATTTGGGGTAAATCAAAGGCAGCCCCTATCATCATATGGAAAAGACAGAACTTAGGCATTTCTGATATGCTGTCTTTGCCACCTATTTTGTGGAGGATTGATTTGTCCAAAATTTGTTGACAAACTTTGGCCTTGTCTTTAAGTTTGTTGTAGACTACTGGCATTTTCTCACATTCGTTGTGAAGGGTTTTGGTAACTTTTGTTAGCCCTCCCGCGTCGGAAATCCACCTTTCTTGGTAAGTGTTCCTAGCCTTTTCACATCCAATGGCTTGAGCGATGACAAAGGGGGATATGTTGATTCTTATTCTGAGGACATTCCCTTCAAATGATTCTTGATGGATTCTTAAGGATTCGTAGAATAGTTTTATCAAACTAGGGTAGACTACCTCCTTAATATAGAAGTACCCAAGGATGTCGCATTTGGCGAAGTCTTCATAGATAGATATCCCTCCATTCTTTCATTTTGTTAATGTCGAAGCGATGTTCTAGGTATACGACTGGCTTTTCCTCTATAGTGAAGGTGTGGACACAGTCAGTATCTTCTCGCATCTCTGCTGGAATGTTCGTGTTAGCATCGTTTCTAGCTTGTGCAACCATTACAATGAAGAAGAAACGTTTCAGAGATGGGAGATTAGGGTTTAGAGACTTGAGGCGGAGGTGAAGGGTTTTGAATTTCAAAGTTGTAAAACGTAGGGTGTACGTTTTCTAATAAGAGGGAATATATAAAGTTTTGTTTTGAAACTGAAGAACATTTTTTTTTTTTTAAATTTATGTGACGTGGCGTCCTTTGGTTTACTCCACTTAATCTATCATACAACATGCATTAATATTAGAAGCAAGATTTCCTTTCAAGATAGTGATTCCAAACGACGATTTTTTCGTTTATCATTTAAGTATTTTATCTTTTAAATGCAGAGAATGTTTGTCTCCTACTGCACTTTGTTCATAAATGAAATTTTTTACACATTAAATTTTCCAGACGCAAGAGAAGTGTTTTGCACACTTCATTAGACGAGAAATGCCAGACGCTACAATTTCTTGCAGTGCCCTTAGGCTTATACAAACGCAACAATTCACAATGTCTCTGTCTGTATGGACACTAGACGTATAGAACTATTCTAGCATGTCCGACAATATCTATCCTAATATAGTGTAGGTTATGCTTTATTTGAGTGAGTGATATGATACCTGTTTTGCCTATATCAGTTGCTCGTCTTTCTTGCATTTCAGCTTCCTTTGTCCTTTGTCCCTCAATGGATCGTCATATCCCCTGCATTGTTAGATGCTCAACCCAAGGAGTCAAGCTCTGGTACCAATTGAAATTAGCGGAAAAAACACATAGAAGGGGGGTTGAATATGTGTGTGTATGAACAAAGGTATTTTAAAACTTTTTCACAAGAGTAGTACTCTTCGTCCACTATGTCGCCACCCGAAAATTTCCGATCTCGCGACGTATGGTTTAGACATCCTTTGAAAAGTCTCATCAATTAAGGAATGCCCGGACACCAGACTAATCCTTAATTAATGATTTTGAAAATAGGTTCTTGGATTCGCCACAAATATTTTACTCAAAACATTGGAAAAAGAAAAGGTTTTTAAAAGTCTAATAATAGCCTTGATAACCAGAATTGGGTTCGGGGGTCGGTTACGTGTAGGGAAGGTATTAAGCACCCCTACAACGCCCTTAATCGGTACCCTATGACGAAGTTAACATTATAAATAATAATAATATAAATATTAAATCCCCTTTTATTCATGACTATTTACATGCTTGAAATTTAAATTAAACAATTGACTCTAAAATATCTACATGATTATTTTTATTATAACAATGTAAAATAAAAGAAGAGAAAGATAAAACAAGAGATTGATGAGTAATACCTCGTAACAAGCTTTATTGGATCTTCAACTATGGAGGTTTTAGGTGCTTTGTGGCAACCTTTCACACTACAATAAGCCTCACAAAACTCAAGAAGTACGATAAGAGAGAGAGAGAGAAAAAATGGAGAAATTTCAAGCTCTATGGAGCTTTGGACGAAATTTTGGAGGTCCCTGAACTGTTGGCCGAGATTTTCTATTTATAGGCATCAGATGTGGGCCGGAACGGCCCGTTCTGAATTCGGAACGGCCCGTTCTGAATTCGGAACGGCCCGTTCCGGATCCGAACGTTATGCTGTATATTTTTACCCTAGAACGGTCCATTCTGAAATCAGAACGGCCCGTTCCGGTGAACCAAAATGGCCCGTTCTGATTTCAGAACGGCCCGTTCCAGGATACAGATTTTAGGCCATTTGTTTAGTTTGGAACGGCCCGTTTTGGTCTAGAACGGCCCGTTCCAGCTAAACATTTTTAGGCCATTGAGAAGCCTCGGAACGGCCCGTTCCAATTCGAGAACAGCCCGTTCCGGACTTGGGAATGGCCCGTTCCGATTTTGGAATGGCCCGTTCCGGGCCACTAAAAAAAGTTAATTTGGGTTTTTGGGCCCTCTGATGTCCTATCTTATTTGTATGCCCCCCGGATGAAATTGAGTGTCTACAGCTGCCCCTCTTTACTTGTCCTTTGGAATAGTTGTGTTGCTTTTCCAAAGGCAAGTAAAGACGTAGACATTTCGTCCGGGTCTTCTTCTCGTCTCTGTGTTGATGCTTCTACGTTGCTTCCCTTGGACAAATGTATTTACTTGTATCCTCACCCTTTAGAGAAGTTGAGCATTGATTGCATACTCTATTGGGTAACAAGGTTGACAAACTGTACACCTGATCTTCAGTCTTCGAGTAGAAGCTCCATTGTTTCTCTTGTGATAGTGAGGTGGAGATCCGGTTCTTCAACCTGCTGATGTTGAGTATTGTTGTGCCGACCTCTCCAAGCCGCCTACTGATATTGTGAGTATTATTGTGCCGGCCTCTTCAGGCCGCCTGCTGATATTATGAGTATTATTGTGCCGACTGTCGCCACCAGCCCGAAACGGGCCTCGGCGGTCGCGAAGACGGTCGAGCTCGCTTTTATTTTAGTTTTGAAAATGTATTGGATTATTAGAACGACTTGTTCTCAAACTGAGACCTTGTCGATCTTATCCAATTTATTTATTAAATGTCTCACCAATCCATATTAATCCCAAGCGGGACCCTCCATGGATTAGTGGTTTTCGCAAAAGGAGGGTTCGTGGAGTCGCCACCAATGTTTTACTCAAAACATTGGAAAAAGGGATAAGGCAATTGATTTTATAAATCAACTTTGGCCATTACAACCAGAGTTGGGTAAGGGAGTCGGTTACGCGTGGGGAAGGTGTTAGCACCCCACAGCGCCCCTTTCGGGTTCCCTATGACAGATTATTTTCTAAAATAACAGCGTAAAATTACTAAATTACCCCTATTTATTCTAAACGATTATAAATTAACTATCTACATGATGACAGTTTAAATATGCACACAGAAAGCAGTAAAAGGAAGGATTTAAGAAGAAACCTTTGAAGCGTGCTTTTATATATTTCGTAAAACTGGGAAGCTTTTTGGCGTTCCCTCGCTCTACAAGCCCGCTCGCTCCCTCCTATAAAATTTTGACTATGGAAATCCGGAGGATTTCCCTTCGACTAGGTTCGAATCTCCAAGCTAAGTGCTCGGAATTTCAGAACTTCGTCGGATCGACTCCCAGAGAGATTTCTAGGGCAGAACACTGCTCAAAAACCCCAGAATACTCAAGGAGGGAGTCAAAACTGAGTGTGAAAGTGTGAAATGACGTCCAATTGACGTCATATTTATAGGGAACAGGCCCAATACGGGCTACAGAATCAATACGGCCGTATTGAAATTTTTGAACTTCAATACGGCCGTATTGAGTTCAATACGACCGTATTGAAGCTCAGAAATTTCAATATGGCCGTATTGAGTTCACTGCGGCTGTATTGAAGCTTCAATACGGCCGTATTGATTTCAGTACGGCCGTATTGAAGTTTCAGAAACTTCAATACGCCGTATTGAGTTCACTGCGTCCATATTGAAGCTTCAATACGGCCGTATTAAGTTTAGTACGGCCGTATTGGGCTTCATTCCCTCCACTTCCTTATTTTAAGCTACTCTAAGACCTCTAAATCTACAGATAGCCATCCTATGGTCTTCTAGGAGTCCTTCTGGCTGACTTTCCTTCGATCTTTGAGGGTCTTCGAGTTTTATTTCCGACCCGGACAATTTTAGGGGTCTACAGCTGCCCCCCCTTTACTTAGTCGGACGGCCTTTTGGTGTACCGGCTGACAAGTAAAGGAGTTGACCCAATTGTCCGGGTGATGTGCCGACCTTCTGACTTGTAATGTCTTCCGGTGGAAAATTGTTGAGTAGCCTCTCCAGGTGGGTGCATACCTCGGCGCTTCTGACATCCTCGGTAGCTGAGTTTAACACCAACGTGCCTCTGACGACGCTGATGGCTGAGTATTGTCTCTCCAGACCTTGAGTATTGTCTCTCCAGACCTTGAGTACTGTCTCTCCAGACTTTGTTTGAGTATTGTCTCTCCAGACTTTGTCTGAGTATCGTCTCTCCAGACTTTGTTTGAGTATCGTCTCTCCAGACTTTGTTTGAGTACCGTCTCTCCAGACTTTGTTTGAGTATCGTCTCTCCAGACCTTGTTTGAGTACTGTCTCTCTAGACCTTGTTTGAGTACCGTCTCTCCAGACCTTGTTTGAGTACCGTCTCTCCAGACCTTGTTTGAGTACCGTCTCTCCAGACCTTGTTTGAGTACCGTCTCTCCAGACCTTGTTTGAGTACCGTCTCTCCAGACTTTGTTTGAGTACCGTCTCTCCAGACTTGTGCATACCTCGGTGCTCTCGACAACTGGGTAGCTGAGTATTGCCTTTTAGGCTTTGAGATGATTTTGTCTCCACAGTCCACGATGCTGCTTCGACGGTTTTTTCTGATTTTGTGCCACTGAGGGCTGGATAACGCAGGGATCCGTCTAGGGGATGTGCAGTCATTCACAGGTTCCTGTGCCCCAACTTGCATTGCATTGTTGGTACCCATGGGGAATTTCTGACTCCTTGGGGTGTAGACACAGATGCTCTTTCTCTCTGAGTTGAGCGATGCCTTATGTTTGGCTGACGTCCTTTGACGTTGGTGGAGTATCCCGGTTCATCCTTATTCGGGTATCTCTTTTTGATTTTCTAATTTTTGCTGCCTCTGTGTAGGCTGTTATCCGCTGGGGATTCTGGATGTTGATTTTGTCTCCACAGTCCACGATGCTGTTTCGACGATTGTTTTTGATTTTTGTGCCACTGAGGGCTGGATAACGCAGGGATCCGTCTAGGGGATGTGCAGTTACTCATAGGTTCTTGTGTCCCAACTTTCCATTGAGTAGTTGGCGCCCATTGAGGAATTTCTGTTTCCTTGGGGTGTAGACACGAAGATGCTCTTTCTGAGATGAGCAGTGCCTTATGATTGGCTGACGTCCTTTGGACGTTGGTGGAGTATCCCGGTTATCCTTATTCGGGTAACTCTTTTTAATTTTTGGATTTTGTTGCCTCTGTGTAGGCTGTTATCCGCCAGGGGATTTTGTCATTGGTTTGTGATTGGCCTCTTCTGTTAGGCAGATCATCTTGATGTTCAATGATAGGCTGAGAGCCGAATTCCACTTGGGGAATGATTATTGATCTTTTTATGATTTTTCCTTTTGAAGGAGTGCCTCTTATGTAGGCGACTGAGGAATTGGGGTTTAGTGTTCGGCTGAGTGCCGGATTCCGCTTGGGGAATATTTATTGATATTTTTTGATTTTTCTCCTTTTGCAGGGATGCCTCTGAGTAGGCGATTGGGGAATGAGGGATCTTATGTATCCCAGAGTATTATTTAGGAAGCCTCTGCAGGCTTAGCCTCACTCAGCGCTTTGAGTCGGAGAGCTATCTTCCACTGAGGAAGTGTTAAGTCCTTTGACTTGTATATACTGTTTGGATGATCGCACTTCCATTGGGGATTGCGTCGATTTTGCTTTGATAGCTCTCGCTGGGGATTCGTTCCGTGAGCTTGAGTTGAGGTTTCTCTGGGGAGTATTATTTCTGCGAGCCTCTCCAGGCTCATTTATTCTGAGAGAGTATTATTTCTGCAAGCCTCTCCAGGCTTTAGTTATGATGAAAGAGTATTATTTCGGCGAGCCTCTCCAGGCTCAATTATTTTGCAGGAGTATTATTTCGGTAAGCCTCTCCAGGCTCAATTATTCTGCGGGAGTATTATTTAGGCAAGCCTCTCCAGGCTCAATTATTTTGCGGGAGTATTATTTCGGCAAGCCTCTCCAGGCTCAATTATTTTGAGAGAGTATTATTTCGGCAAGCCTCTCCAGGCTCAGTTATTTTGAGAAAGTATTATTTCGGCGAGCCTCTCCAGGCTCAATTATTCTGTACGAGTATTTTTTCGGCAAGCCTCTCCAGGCTCAGTTATTCTGTATGATTTGTTGGATTTTCTGTATTTTGCCCTTTTTTCGATTTTGGCTTTTTCTGTGTTTTTGCCTTTTTTGTTGATTTTGGCTTTTTCTGTGTTTTTGCCTTTTTTGTTGAGTTCGGCTTTTTCTGTATTTTTGTTGATTTCTGTATTTTTGCCTTTTTTGTTGGTTTTGGCTTTTTCTGTATAGAAATGAAAAGTGCTAAAGAAATTAAATTCAGTTATTATGAGAGAGTATTATTTCGGCAAGCCTCTCCAGGCTCAGTTATTTTGTAGGAGTATTATTTCGGCAAGCCTCTCCAGGCTCAATTATTCTGAAGGAGTATTATTTCGACAAGCCTCTCCAGGCTCAAGTTATGATGAAAGAGTATTATTTCGGCGAGCCTCTCCAGGCTCAATTATTCTGAAGGAGTATTATTTCGGCAAGCCTCTCCAGGCTCAATTATTCTGCGGGAGTATTATTTAGGCAAGCCTCTCCAGGCTCAATTATTTTGCGGGAGTATTATTTCGGCAAGCCTCTCCAGGCTCAATTATTTTGAGAGAGTATTATTTCGGCAAGCCTCTCCAGGCTCAGTTATTTTGTATGACGCTGTTGATTTTCTGAATCTTTGCATTTTGTTTGCTGCTGTCATACACAAGCAATTTTTTCTATTTTTTCTATTTTATGCAATTGCCTCATGACGAGGTCTTTGAAAATTTCTTTATGGCCAATACGGCCGCATCCATTTCAGTACGCCCGTATTGAGTTGAAATTTTGTTCATAACCCTGATTTTAGTACGGGTGTACTGAACATGGTACGGGCGCATTGTTTTTTCTGAAATTTATATTTTTTATTTTTTTTGTTTTTTCAATAAACAGAGAATAAGTGATCTTCCAGTACACCTATCATCTGTATGCATGTATGCAGTATGATGCACCTAATTCTATTTGATTCTTTTTTCAAAAGAATTAACCGATGCGTTTTTGTGTTTGGATTTTGCCATTCCTCCAGACGGACTGTGCTCTGCCGATTTCTGTTACCGAGGAATGATGCATATTTGATTTTGGTGTCATCAACCAAATGATTCTTCCCTTTCTTTAGAAGATGTGTCAACCCTCCTATTGACCACTATATCTCCATGTTTCCACTAGATTATTCAAAAATCGTTGGGACGAGAGAGAAAAGAAGGAAAGGGTATATTTTTCAAAAGTTTGTGTTTTAGAGGGGATTATTTTATTTTTTGAAAAATGGATTTTGTAAGAATGGCTGGCCAATGGTAGGCTTAAATGTTTAGGTTTGTTCGATTAAACACTTATGAGGTTAAGCACATCTTTGTTATTAATGATTGTGCTTTGACAACTTGGATAGCTTTTCTTGAGCCCCTTGTTGAATTCAATTGATGGTACCATCATGGATTTATTTTGTTTTTCTTTTTTTGACGGCCCTAACTTTTGCCTAAAACACCCATTTGTGATGTCTTAGCGGGCCTTTTTGCTCTTATTTTGTAACCCTAACTTTTGCCTAGGTCACCCTTTTGTGGGATTCCTAGCGGGTCTTTTGCTCTTATTTTGTAACCCTATCTTTTGCCTAGGTCACCCTTTTGTGGGATTCCTAGCGGGTCTTTTTGCTCTTATTTTGCATAGTCCCCTTTTTGGGTTTCCTGCCGAGCTTATTATCTTTAGGATTTCTTTATCCATGATGGCACTTATTGAGGCCAAGAAAAGGTGCTCCAAGCTGTCATGCACATTTCCACATAAAAATGATGCGGGTTTATTGTTATCAAGATGATTTTAACCTCATTTATGCTTATTCAAACAGGGTTAAAATAATGTGGTCTAGAATTTTATTGCAAGCGAGAAAAGAAGCAATAAGAAATAATAATGAATGATTTTATTATAATCATAGTGGAAAACATGTGCCCTATCGAGGCTCGGGGGTCGGGCTGTCCCCGAGGAGTGATCTCTAATAGTCACTGAATTTACACATCCCTATTAGAAGGAAAAGGACACTTGATGACGACAACCGGCCTTGACGATTGTGAACCGGCCTTCCTAAAGATCTGGCTTAAAGAACGTCGAGAATGATCTTTGTTCCTCTTCGTTCTTTGATCTTTATTAGGGTCATATCCTAACCCTTGTTTCCCCGGATTGTCCTTGATAATGGGTAGCTCCGGGATTCCTTGGGAGTCCTTGCCTAATCTTGTCTTGGCAAGTATCCGTTCTTTGTGAGCATATGAGCTACCTTCTTCATTTCTCGGGGAAACGTTTCAACATTGGCAATCTCCAATGCTTGGAAGGCGGTTTCTAGAGCTTCCTCCACTGCATCCACATAAGGTATGGTGGATGGCTTGCTGATGAGTATGTCATCTTCAGCTTGTACAGTCACCAGCTTGTCACCCACAATGAATTTGACTTTCTGGTGAAGCGTAGAAGGAATAGCTTTTGCATCATGAATCCAAGGTCGGCCGAGGAGACAGCTGTATGCGGGAGTAATGTCCATCACTTGGAATTCGACATTAAAGATAGTGGGTCCAATTTGGATTGGAAGATTGATCTCTCCCACCACTTCTCTTTTAGAACCATCGAAGGCTCGAACGATCATGTTGCTCGGGCGCATTTGGACTCCCTTGATTGCCAATTGCTTGAGCGTTCTTTTTGGCATCACATTCAAGGAAGATTCATTATCTACCAAGACTTTAGCGATGTGATACTCCTTGCACTTTACAGAGATGTGCAAGGGCTTGTTATGATTCGGTCCCCCAGCGGGGATTTCTTCATCGGTGAAGGTGAGGTGATCACTAGCCGTGATGTGACTAACAATCCCCTCAAACTCGTCTTGGGAGATAGTGTGCGACACGTATGCCTCGTTCAAGACTTTCAACAGAGCTTGCCGATGCGGTTCAGAGCATAGGATCAACGACAACAGAGTAATCTTTGCTGGCGTCTTATGAAGTTGATCCATGATGGAGTACTTGCTCTGTCGGATATATTTTAACAGCTTGTCAGTCTCCTCCTCGGATTCTTTTTCCTCGGTTTTCTTTTCTTCTTTTTCTTTATTCTTGGGGGCTTTGTTATGAAGATCATCGGGAGTGTAGATCCTACCACTCCTAGTCATGCCCCCAAGTCCAGCGATGTTGGAGATATCGCTGTCGGCAGAAGAGTGGATGTCGTATATCCACGGCACAGCCTTATTTGATTTGTAAGGGAAAGGCCTTGGAACTATGATCCTTAATGGTGTTGGACCTTCCCCCTTGTTTGTCTTGATTACCAACAACGAAATTGACGTGTGTTCGCTTGGCGCGGTTGTTGGCTTACACTTGATAACGAATGGCGTGCGATCCATCATACGCATCGATTTAATCCTTTCTTTTTATTAATGTTTATTAATGAATTACTAGGAGGGATGTATGAAATGCAAATCTAGATCCCTCCATGATCTTTGATAAGAATGCATGATATGAGATGATGACGTTGAATATGCATGCATTGTGTTTATTCAACTAAGCATTATCATGTTTTTAGGATGTCCCTAAGATGATGCATGATATTGCTTGGTTTGGATAAATAACCCTTTTTTCTTTTTTGGGTATTCTTATTTATTATATATTTTTTTGTATTTTTGGGTGAAAAGGGAAACTACCTATATGCATGTGATGAAGGTAGATGTTAACACCATGTAATGGAAGATTCTTATTTCTATTTATTCTTATTTTATTGTAAACAAGAATGTTGTATGTTTAAAAAGGTGCAAATGTATGCTCATACAATGTCACATAGCGAATGCACACACAATTCACTCATCCACGAACAGTCACGAGCGAATCACGAGGTAGGGGTCTCCTGCAGAAAAGTGCATATTCAAGGAGGATCTAACTGTTCTCACTTGGTTAAAGGCCCCCAAGGTGCCCCCATTATAGGGACCCAATTCCTCTCGTCGTAGGTCGATGGAAAGCTCCAACGCACCGTCGGACTCAAGTTCATGGTTATCACCTTGAGTGATGTTTTCCGACAACGGTCTACGGGCACCTATAGACCCATTCGACAACCGGCCGTACTAACATCCACTCCCTATGGTTAATCACTCATGCCCCCGGGTATAGAGGGAACTGTTGTGTGCAAAGGTTTGTGTGCAGTTTTTATTTCAAACAATTGCGTAAATTTAAAAATACAACAGTTATTAAAGCCAAATAGATAAACATGTTATCATACAAGTGAGGGGTAATAAAGTAATTTTTAACTATTATTTGTTAAAAATAATCTGTCACTAAATGGGACTGACTCTCGAGGCTTCCCCAGTGGAGTCGCCATCGCCGAGGCCCGTTTCGGGCTGGTGGCGACAGATGGCATCTGTCGCCACCAGCCCGAAACGGGCCTCGGCGGTCGCGAAGACGGTCGAGCTCGCTTTTATTTTAGTTTTGAAAATGTATTGGATTATTAGAACGACTTGTTCTCAAACTGAGACCTTGTCGATCTTATCCAATTTATTTATTAAATGTCTCACCAATCCATATTAATCCCAAGCGGGACCCTCCATGGATTAGTGGTTTTCGCAAAAGGAGGGTTCGTGGAGTCGCCACCAATGTTTTACTCAAAACATTGGAAAAAGGGATAAGGCAATTGATTTTATAAATCAACTTTGGCCATTACAACCAGAGTTGGGTAAGGGAGTCGGTTACGCGTGGGGAAGGTGTTAGCACCCCACAGCGCCCCTTTCGGGTTCCCTATGACAGATTATTTTCTAAAATAACAGCGTAAAATTACTAAATTACCCCTATTTATTCTAAACGATTATAAATTAACTATCTACATGATGACAGTTTAAATATGCACACAGAAAGCAGTAAAAGGAAGGATTTAAGAAGAAACCTTTGAAGCGTGCTTTTATATATTTCGTAAAACTGGGAAGCTTTTTGGCGTTCCCTCGCTCTACAAGCCCGCTCGCTCCCTCCTATAAAATTTTGACTATGGAAATCCGGAGGATTTCCCTTCGACTAGGTTCGAATCTCCAAGCTAAGTGCTCGGAATTTCAGAACTTCGTCGGATCGACTCCCAGAGAGATTTCTAGGGCAGAACACTACTCAAAAACCCCAGAATACTCAAGGAGGGAGTCAAAACTGAGTGTGAAAGTGTGAAATGACGTCCAATTGACGTCATATTTATAGGGAACAGGCCCAATACGGGCTACAGAATCAATACGGCCGTATTGAAATTTTTGAACTTCAATACGGCCGTATTGAGTTCAATACGGCCGTATTGAAGCTCAGAAATTTCAATATGGCCGTATTGAGTTCACTGCGGCTGTATTGAAGCTTCAATACGGCCGTATTGATTTCAGTACGGCCGTATTGAAGTTTCAGAAACTTCAATACGCCGTATTGAGTTCACTGCGGCCATATTGAAGCTTCAATACGGCCGTATTAAGTTTAGTACGGCCGTATTGGGCTTCATTCCCTCCAGTTCCTTATTTTAAGCTACTCTAAGACCTCTAAATCTACAGATAGCCATCCTATGGTCTTCTAGGAGTCCTTCTGGCTGACTTTCCTTCGATCTTTGAGGGTCTTCGAGTTTTATTTCCGACCCGGACAATTTTAGGGGTCTACACCGACCTCTCCAGGCCGCTTGCTGACGTTGTGAGTGAAGTTGTGTCGGCCTCTCTGTAACGACCCACCCTAGGCCGTCACATCAATAACCAACCAAAATAAAATAATATAAAATAAAGAAAATAGAGCAAAAGCCAGCTACGCTAGAGTGTAATTATACAATAACATATAAATTGTTTCCAAAATATATAATATAATCTTCTATAGCAGAGTCATCATCTTTAGTAAAGTTATACAGTAATCCAAAAAGATAATATAATTACAATGTCATGAAAACATCAAAATAAGACACCCTAGGTGCTGGTCAAGCTCTAAACCTAGCCACTTCTCAAAGCAGCTATCCAAAAGACTCCTTGTTATCCCAAAGCCTCATACCTGATCTGCTCCCCCACATAGTGAGATCATCACAGTCCACATCATGGAAATATAAGGGTTAGCACATATAAAATCAATCATAGTACATCATAATAAAATATCATTAAACAAATATTTATCCACAGTATTTATCCAGACCAACAAGTCATTTTCAAGCTAAATATAGACCAACCCAAAATATAATGTATACACGTCCATGCCAATGTATACATATTTTATGATAATAAAATAATCCATAACCAATGTATACAATCCATACCATATGTATACATATTCCATATCCAAAACAAAGTCACACCACTGTATAATCCATGATGTAACCAACACATCCAAACCAAATGTTGGCCTCAACACCATCCAAACCAAGTGTTGATACGGTGAAACATGTCAGCAACCCATGTCCCACGCCTAACCTCTCATGAAAAATATACAGTTGGATTACGTCGTCACGTAACCCTGGTGGGGCCACCTCATCCATCGGTATGACTCGGCCTAGACCCATACCGGTAGCAAATAGAATACTTAGAGGAGTACTTCAGAATCCACCTAACATCTGAAGTGGTTTATTATATAACCTTTGGAAAAGTTCCACATTGGAATCCTCACCATAGGATTCCCAAATTCCATATTTTTCCAAAGATTATATCCTGATCTCACCAAGAGATCTAATCCATACCATAACCTTACTCCTTTAAGTCCTATTTACTTTTCCAAACCACATACACATAGCATATTCCATAATTAAACATAACCATAACCATGCCAATTTGTCAATATAATAATAATATAAATAATTAAATATCCAAAACAACCATCAATTGATCCAAATTATACTATATGAAATGAAAATATCCATATAAAATAGCATATTAAAATTATACTATTCCTATCATGCTCATATATACTAGATTAATTTTATAAGCACTACCCTTACTTGGATAAACCTGAACTGAAACTCGGGCAGAACCTTCTCCTCTTTCTTGCTTAAACAAGAACCGAAACTCGGGCAGAACCTCCACCTCTCTCCTTAAGCAAGGACCGAAACTCGGGCATAATCTCCTCTTCTCCCTCCTCTTTTCTCTCCCCTGGCAGAACCTCGTCTACTGGATTCCTCTTTCTCTCTCCTCTTTTCTTTTCTTTCTCTCTCTCTCTCCCTTCTCTTTCTCTCTCTCTCTCTTCTCTTTCTCTCTCTCTAAGATTTTCACTTCCCTCAGTATATTTGTTTTCACCCCCCTGGCCCTTATTTATAGGCAACCAGAGTCACCCGGAACGGCCCGTATTGAATTCGGAACGGCCCGTTCCGAATCTTTCAAATGTACGCAAATTTTTAAACTGGAACGGCCCGTTCCAAAATCGGAACGGCCCGTTCCCAAAAAGCAGAACGGCTCGTTCTAAAATCAGAACGGCCCGTTCCGAGACTCATCCAGAACGGCCCGTTGTCCCTCCAGAACGGCTCGTTCCAAAACCAGAACGGCCTGTTCTCCTTTTGGAACGGCCCGTTCTGGGCCCGTTCTCACTAAAAAAATTTAGTATAATTTTTAAGCTTGGAACGGCCCGTTTTGCTTTTGGAACGGCCCGTTCCAAGTTACCAAAACACCCCTTAAATTTTTTTTAAAATTGCGAAAATGCCATCAGTAATAAAATTACAAGAATACCCCTATACCTTTATAAAATTTACGAAAATGCCATTGATAATTAATAATAATAAAAAAATGGGTATTACAATTCTCTCCAACAACAAAAATTTTCGTCCTCAAAAATTCACTTACTCTAAAAGAGATATGGGTATTGATCCTTCATCCTTTCCTCCAACTCCCAAGTAGCTTCATTAGTAATCTCATCCCAAATAACTTTCACCAAATTGATAGATTTACCTCGCAACTGTTTAACTTTCTTATCTGCCACTGAAACTGGCTGTTTCTCAAAGGTTAAATTCTCCTTAACTTGTACTGCCTCTGATTCCAAGACATGACTTGGATCGTGAATATATTTCCTCAGTTGTGAAACATGGAACACATCATGCAGA
The DNA here is from genome assembly GCF_000230855.2 of Cajanus cajan. Classification (NCBI taxonomy): domain Eukaryota; kingdom Viridiplantae; phylum Streptophyta; class Magnoliopsida; order Fabales; family Fabaceae; genus Cajanus; species Cajanus cajan. The sequence continues at coordinate 9,588,427 of NC_138526.1, read as the reverse complement.
TTAGAAAGGAATGGAGGTAATGCAATCTGATATGCCACTGGTCCAATCCTCTTGAGAATTTGATACGGCCCAATAAACTTAGGATTCAACTTCTTAGCTTTGATAGCTCTTCCCACACCTGTGGTAGGAGTTACTTTCAAAAACACATGTTCTCCTTCTGAAAACTCCAAAGGTTTCCTCCTTTTGTTTGCATAAGACTTTTGCCGACTCTGAGCAGCTCTCATTCTTTCCTGAATTTGTTTCACCTTTTCAGTAGTCTGTAAGATGATCTCTGGCCCCACCATCACTGATTCTCCCTCTTTAAACCAACACAAAGGTGTTCGACATTTCCTCCCATACAGAGCCTCAAATGGTGCCATTCCTATACTTGCATGAAAACTGTTATTATAAGTGAACTCGACCAAAGACAACATCTCTTCCCAATTCCCTAGATGGTCCAAAATACAAGCCCTCAACAAGTCCTCCAAAGATTGGATAGTCCTCTCAGATTGCCCATCAGTTTGTGGGTGATAAGCAGAACTGAGCCTCAACTTAGTCCCTAACGCTTGATGCAAACTTTGCCAAAATCGGGATGTAAAACGAGGATCCCTATCAGAGATGATACTGGAGGGTACACCATGTAATCTAACAATCTCCTTAATATACAATTGAGTTAACTTTTCCAAGGACCACTTTATATTCATTGTAAGGAAATGAGCACACTTAGTTAATCTATCCACGATCACCCAAATAGAATCACAATTCTTAGCAGACCTTGGTAATCCAACAACAAAATCCATGGTTATACTATCCCATTTCCATTCTGGCACTTCCATCATTTGTAACAAACCTCCTGGTTTTTGATGTTCTACTTTAGCTTTTTGACACACAATGCAAGATGCAACATACTCAGCTATCTCCCTCTTCATACCATTCCACCAGAACATTTTCTTCAAATCTTGATACATTTTTGTCATACCCGGATGTACACTCAACTTACTTTTATGACCTTCCTCAAGTATCAACTTCTTCAACTCCTCATCTTGTGGAATACAAATTCTACCCTTGTACCTCAAGATTCCATCCATATCTTGTTCAAATCCTTCAGCTTTCTCAGAACCCAACAACTCTCTAACCTTATTCAATCTCGTATCCTGAACTTGTTTTTGTTTCACCATCTCCAAGAAATCACTAGTTATGGTAGTCATACCACAACTAATAAAATCTGAGGCAATCACAACATTAAGATTCATATCCCTGAATTTCTCTACTAACTCCATCTCTTTAACCATCATGTAAGACATATGAAGAGATTTTCTACTCAAAGCATCTGCCACCACATTTGCTTTACCTGGATGGTACATTAACTGAAAGTCATAATCTTTCAAAAACTCAATCCACCTCCTTTGCCTCATATTTAACTCTTTCTGATCAAACAAATATTTCAAACCCTTATGATCACTAAACACATCAAACTTTGCTCCATAGAGATAATGTCTCCAAATCTTCAAAGCAAAAACCACCGCAGCTAACTCTAGATCATGCGTAGGATAATTTCGTTCATGAGTCTTTAACTGCCTAGATGCATAAGCCACAACTTGTCTATCTTGCATAAGAACACATCCTAAACCTTGATGAGATGCATCACAATAAACCTCAAAAGATTTATTAGGATCTGGCAGAATCAACACTGGAGACGAAGTCAACTTTTCCTTTAACTCTTGAAAAATCCTTTCACACTCCTCCGTCCATATAAAAGGATGATCCTTCCTGGTCAGCTGTGTCAAAGGCATAACTATTTTAGAAAATCCTTCTATGAATCTTCTATAATAGCCAGCCAATCCCACAAAACCTCTAATTTCAGTAACTGATTTTGGACGCTCCCACCTCAAAATCGCTTCCACCTTAGTAGGATCAACTACAATTCCTTGTGCAGAAATCACATGACCCAAGAACTTAACTTCAGATAACCAAAACTCACATTTTGACAACTTTGCAAATAACTGTTTCTCCTTCAATACCTGCAAAACTATCCTCAAATGTTCTCTATGTTCCTCCATAGATCTAGAATAAACCAGAATATCATCAATAAACACCACCACAAACTTATCCAGAAAGGGTCTGAAAATCCTGTTCATATAATCCATGAAAATAGCTGGAGCATTCGTCACTCCAAAAGGCATGACAACATACTCATAATGGCCATACCGAGTCCTGAAAGCAGTCTTTGGTATGTCCTCCTCCTTTACCCGAATTTGGTGATATCCAGATCTCAAATCAATCTTGGAGAAAATAGTAGCTCCCCTTAACTGATCCATCAAATCATCTATTCTTCGCAATGGATATTTATTCTTGATTGTCAATTTATTTAACTGCCTGTAATCCACACATAACCTCACACCACCATCCTTCTTCTTTACCAATAACACTGGTGCTCCCCACGGAGATACACTAGGTCTGATCATCTGCTTCTCCAAAAGTTCTTCAACCTGCTTCTTCAATTCAGATAACTCCGCTGGTGCCATTCTATAAGGAGAAATGGACACTGGTCCCGCCCCTGGTATAAGATCAATACTAAACTCTAACTCTCGCTTTGGTGGTAATCCCGGAACATCATCCGGAAGAACCTCTGGAAATTCTCTAACAACATCAATACTATTCAACAACTTTTCATTCTCTACACTAATAAAAGATAAGATCATAAACCCAAGAGCTCCATCCTTCAACAACCCATCCACCTGTCTATTAGAAATAAATCTCTCCTGTTCATCAGTAGGAAAGATTAATTTCTTCTCTGAACAATCTATCAAAATCCTATTGGCAGAAAGCCAATCCATCCCTAAAATCACATCCAAATCGGATAGAGGTAAACAAAACAAATTCAATTTATAACAACGCCCTTCCACCTCCACTGGACATCTCAAACAAACCTCAGAAGTCAAAATAGACCCTGAAGCTGGGGTAGAAACAACTAGATCCACACACAAGGAACTCACAACTAAATTTAACCTTGCCACGCATTCATAAGAAATAAAAGAATGTGAAGCACCAGAATCAAATAAAATAGAAATATCATTACCATCAGCTTTGCCATTTCCTTTTACCAGCTCAGATGTCGTTTCAGCTTCAGCACCTGTTAAAGCAAAGACACGACCTGCTGCAGTAGGCCGATCCACTTTCTAGTTCTCTCTAGCTGGAATATTTTTGACATTGCAATCTTTAGCCATGTGACCCACCTTGCCACATTTAAAACACGTATAGTTCTTTGTAGGACAGTCCTTCATCATATGTGGGCCTCCACAGATATAACATCTAATACTCTGAACATCTCTTGTGGTAGTAGTCCCCATCGGTTTCTTATTAGCATTTCCAATTTGAAACTGAGATGGTCTCTTTTGAGGGTGTTTCCCCCTCCCAAATCCAGATGATCCCTCTAGACCCTTTGCCACTCTATTTCCTCCTTCAAATCTCTCAACTGTTTTTGCCTTTTCAACTAGAACTGGGAACTCCATAATTTCCATAGGGACAATAGTCTTTTTCAGCTCAAATCTTAGACCCTCACTAAACTTCCTGCATCTCCAGGCTTCAGTGATAGCTTGAGAATAATACCTAGCCAAGTGTTCAAACTTGACCACATACTCTTGTACTGACATATTTCCTTGTTGCAATCTCAAAAATTCAGCTTCCTTAGCATATCTGGCGCTATCTGGAAAATATTTCTCTAGGAATACCTTTTTGAAATTTTCCCAATTTATCACCTCCCCTCTAGCTTCCATCATAGCTTGAGCACCTTTCCACCAGAAACTAGCCTCACCCACCAACATATAAACAGCATAAACTAGCTTCCTTTCCTCAGGACAATGCATCACCATAAAGATTTTCTCCATCTCCTCAATCCATTGATCAGCAACTTCAGGTCCATTAACACCTGTAAATTGAGGAGGATTCCCTTTTCTGAACTCTGACAAGCCTCTATACTCATCAGGTATCTCAGTCCTAGCTGCTTCAGCTGCAGCCCGGTTGGTCTCCATCTGAGCCAACAAAGTATTCTGTTGTCCAATAGCAGCAGCAATTAGCTCCATAGCCTGAGCAATCTGCCGCTCATCTACACCTGAAGAAGGATGAGAATGGTTTCCCCTACCAACCATCCTAATAAAGATAAAAGATCAAGGAACCCATGAGTTTACACTAAAACACATAAGAAATTCCTTTCAAAAAAATCTATTTCCACTCAACAGAAACATAATAAGACCATTTCCCACAAACCCTAAAGAGACTCGACCAGCTCTGATACCAAAATTGTAACGACCCACCCTAGGCCGTCACATCAATAACCAACCAAAATAAAATAATATAAAATAAAGAAAATAGAGCAAAAGCCAGCTACGCTAGAGTGTAATTATACAATAACATATAAATTGTTTCCAAAATATATAATATAATCTTCTATAGCAGAGTCATCATCCTTAGTAAAGTTATACAGTAATCCAAAAAGATAATATAATTACAATGTCATGAAAACATCAAAATAAGACACCCTAGGTGCTGGTCAAGCTCTAAACCTAGCCACTTCTCAAAGCAGCTATCCAAAAGACTCCTTGTTATCCCAAAGCCTCATACCTGATCTGCTCCCCCACATAGTGAGATCATCACAGTCCACATCATGGAAATATAAGGGTTAGCACATATAAAATCAATCATAGTACATCATAATAAAATATCATTAAACAAATATTTATCCACAGTATTTATCCAGACCAACAAGTCATTTTCAAGCTAAATATAGACCAACCCAAAATATAATGTATACACGTCCATGCCAATGTATACATATTTTATGATAATAAAATAATCCATAACCAATGTATACAATCCATACCATATGTATACATATTCCATATCCAAAACAAAGTCACACCACTGTATAATCCATGATGTAACCAACACATCCAAACCAAATGTTGGCCTCAACACCATCCAAACCAAGTGTTGATACGGTGAAACATGTCAGCAACCCATGTCCCACGCCTAACCTCTCATGAAAAATATACAGTTGGATTACGTCGTCACGTAACCCTGGTGGGGCCACCTCATCCATCGATATGACTCGGCCTAGACCCATACCGGTAGCAAATAGAATACTTAGAGGAGTACTTCAGAATCCACCTAACATCTGAAGTGGTTTATTATATAACCTTTGGAAAAGTTCCACATTGGAATCCTCACCATGGGATTCCCAAATTCCATATTTTTCCAAAGATTATATCCTGATCTCACCAAGAGATCTAATCCATACCATAACCTTACTCCTTTAAGTCCTATTTACTTTTCCAAACCACATACACATAGCATATTCCATAATTAAACATAACCATAACCATGCCAATTTGTCAATATAATAATAATATAAATAATTAAATATCCAAAACAACCATCAATTGATCCAAATTATACTATATGAAATGAAAATCTCCATATAAAATAGCATATTAAAATTATACTATTCCTATCATGCTCATATATACTAAATTAATTTTATAAGCACTACCCTTACTTGGATAAACCTGAACTGAAACTCGGGCAGAACCTTCTCCTCTTTCTTGCTTAAACAAGAACCGAAACTCGGGCAGAACCTCCACCTCTCTCCTTAAGCAAGGACCGAAACTCGGACAGAATCTCCTCTTCTCCCTCCTCTTTTCTCTCCCCTGGCAGAACCTCCTTTACTGGATTCCTCTTTCTCTCTCCTCTTTTCTTTTCTTTCTCTCTCTCTCTCTCTTCTCTTTCTCTCTCTCTAAGATTTTCACTTCCCTCAGTATATTTTTTTTCACCCCCCCGGCCCCTATTTATAGGCAACCAGAGTCACCCGGAACGACCCGTATTGAATTCGGAACGGCCCGTTCCGAATCTTTCAAATGTACGCAAATTTTTAAACTGGAACGGCCCGTTCCAAAATCGGAACGGCCCGTTCCCAAAAAGCAGAACGGCCCGTTCTAAAATCAGAACGGCCCGTTCCGAGACTCATCCAGAACGGCCCGTTCCGAGACTCATCCAGAACGGCCCGTGCTCCCTCCGGAACGGCCCGTGCTCCCTCCAGAACGGCTCGTTCCAAAACCACAACGGCCTGTTCTCCTTTTGGAACGGCCCGTTCTGGGCCTGTTCTCACTAAAAAAATTTAGTATAATTTTTAAGCTTGGAACGGCCCGTTTTGCTTTTGGAACGGCCCGTTCCAAGTTACCAAAACACCCCTTAAATTTTTTTTAAAATTGCGAAAATGCCATTAGTAATAAAATTACAAGAATACCCCTATACCTTTATAAAATTTACGAAAATGCCATTGATAATTAATAATAATAAAAAAATGGGTATTACACTCTCTAGGCCGTCTGTTGATGTTGTGAGTATTATTATGCCTACCTCTCCAGGCCGCCTGCTAATGTTGAGTATTATTATGCCTGGCCTTTCCAGGCCGCCAACTGATGCTGAGTATTATTATGCCTGCCTCTTCAGGCCGCCTGCTGAATGCTGAGTATTATTATGCCTAGCCTCTCCAGGCTGCCTGCTGAATGTTGAGTATTATTATGCCTAGCCTCTCCAGGCTGCCTGCTGATGTTGATGATGCGATTGCCCTTTTTCTATGGGAGGACGTCTGATGAAGACGAGGATTGCTAGTAGGTGGTGCCCTTGTGATGGTGGGCAAAGGAGTAAATGATGAGTATTATTATGCCTGGCCTCTCCAGGCTGCCTGCTGATGATGATGATGTGATTTCCCTTTTCTTTGGGAGGACGTCTGATGAAGACGAGGATTACTGGTAGGTGGTGCCCTTGTGATGGTGGGCAAATGAGTAAATGATGAGTATTATTATGCCTGGCCTCTCCAGGCTGCCTGCTGATGATGATAATGTGATTGCCCCTCCTTTTTTTTGGAGGACGTTTGATGAAGACGAGGATTACTGGTAGGTGGTGCCCTTGTGCTTGTGGACAAAGGAGTTGATGAGTGACAAAGATTCTAGTGTTGCCCCTGCCATGTGAGTATTGTGATGCCTCTCCAGGCCCCTGCTTGTGGTAGGTTTTTTCTTAATTTCATTTTTTGTTTAGCTTCGAATCTTTCATGTTTGAAACTTGCCTTTTTTGCTATTTTTCTAAATGCTTCGGCTTTTTCAACATTTGTGAAGCTTGCCTTTGTCTCATGTTTGTTTTGCTTTTTTTATTGTCATCATTGGTGGAGAGATCTATTCCCATGATGTTATTTGCTGGATCTTTATTGAGGAGTATTATTTTGGAAGCCACTCCTGGCTTTGGTAGGAAAACATTCCTGGTCTTGGCATTTTCATGAGTCTTCCATCATTTGGTTGAGGAGTAGGGCGCGATGGCCTCTACATGCTTATAGGCTTGCTTGTTTGATTGTTGAGCTTTTACGAGTGCTTTGTCTTGACGACTCCCTTTGACCATGGCAAGTATAATGCATGGATGCAATGAAAATGCAAGACAGGAATGATTATTTTATTTTTTGTGTAACGCCCTTCCATATGCCCCTAACTCATATGCATGCGATGCAGTTTATGCTCATGTGTTTGTTCCTAAAGATGCAATTCTTTTTTTTTTGTCGGGAAATTAACCTGTACGCGTTAAGGTTAATGTTGACGATTTCTTTCTATCGATGCCAATCTTGATTACTGTCGGGATATGTTCTTTTGAGCCTAAGCTTCAGTGGCTCCTGGACTATCTAGTTGATGTGTGGTCAAGCGTCTCTAACCTCTATTTGAGGACATCTCGGCCTTCCCTCTGTGAGTATTCACTGTGCATTTTCCGTGTATCTTTTCGGTACCATTTTAATGCCATAAGGGTTAAGAGAAAAGAAAGAAGGGATGTTTATATTTTTTTTTCAAAAGGTTGTTAGAAGGGATTTTTTTTTTCAAAAAGGGTTTTTAGAAGAATGGCTGGCCAAGGTGGGCTTTAGTGTTTATGGCTATTAAACAAAGCATATTTGCTACAAAGAAGCTATCATTGTGTTTAGCCTTTTTGGAAAGTGAGGTGGTGACTCGGGGTCGTACTCTAATTGGATGATTCCTCTGAGTCGCCTTTCGGTTTTCAACTTAGGTTGCTGCTTTAACGTCCTAATTTTTGCCTAGGTCACTTGAGATGTGTTCCCTAGCGGACATTTTTCTTTTGATCTTTTCTTTCGCCTAGGTTACCATTTTTACTTATGGATTGCCTAGCAGATCTTGCCCTAACTTTTGCGCAGCCCCCTTAGTGGGTTTCCTGCCGGGCCTTCATTTTTTTTTGTAGCACTCATGAGATATGAGATGTCTTTCTTTTATCAAACCCTAGTCATGTTTGAATTCCCGATTGTTCCTTTGTTATCCTTTCCATGCCATTATTGAGTAACATCTTTGTTGCAAATACATTTTGTTTATTAAAGGTTGATGGATGAGGCCTAGAGTGGATATTTAGAGGGAGAAGAGAAACGAAAGAGTGTTATGGAATTTAAAACAATACTTTCAATTTACACGTTCCCCTTTAACAAAGCTCGAAGGCCTGGTCATGCCCCGAGTTCGTGATTCATACACAGAGAGATAGACGAAGGTTGCCCCCTAGAAAATCATGGATGATTTGATAATTTCAAAAAAACCATTCCACTTGCTTGGACGTCGGTGTTTCGAACTAGGAGTGAAATCTTTATGAATTCTTGCTTTCGAAGGGAATACTCGAACCACCTTTCGATTTCAACTCAGATAGACATTTTTATATATCCCTAACTTTTGCATAGGACGTATCCTATCAGGATTTTGATTCTTCTTTTCTTTACCCTAATTTTTGCCTAGGACGCCCTTTACGGGTTTTCATCCTAGCGGGTTTTTGTCGCACAATGTCTTTACTTCTCAATAGGATTTTGTCTTGTAATTCCCTAGAAGCAAGGATTCGTCCATTCTTGATCATTCCTCCTATCCCGGCAATTGTCATTTCGTCATGGGAAACTCTTGCTATTTGAATCGTCGATTTGGGCGTGTGATGCCCCCAATTACTGATAAATGTTTCCCGATTTGATGTGTTAGGTTCGCATTTGATTACAGTAATTTCCATTATCCGACTTAACACGCACAAGTTAGATTTCCCTTTTTATTCTTATTTATTATTTACAAGGAAGGTGTGTTATCTATATGAAACGTAAAATAGGATGCAAAGACATATGAGAAATTCGACGGATATCATTCTCATTGATTTTTGTTTAGAGAACATTCTTTGCATACTATTATATGTGCCTTCCATTTCTAATGAATGTATGCTAATGTACTATCCTAGGAGATGCATGATATTTATTTTCTGCCTAAATTTTATCATGTTTTTGGCTAAAGGAAATGATGCATGATTTTTGCTATATATTTATCTTTTTTTTTTTGAAATAAACTATCCTATATGATGCTTTGAAGTTTGGGTATATAGAAGGGAGTTAAAATTTTATCATATTTTTTTATTAATATTTATTTGTTTATAATTCTTATCCATTTGAAATAAATAAACACAAATAAATGCAACACACATATGCTCAAACAAATGTACACCCGCGAACAATCACGTTTAAATCCTTGGTTTGTGGTCCTTGCAAGAAAAGTGCATTGTATAGGATAGTTCTAATCTCACTGGTCTTAAGGCCCCCAAGGTGCCCCCATTATAGGGACCCAGTATCTCTGTCGCCGTCACCTGGCAAACTCTAAGATCTATCGTAGTATTTCGGGCTATAGTAACCGGTTATCACCTTGAGTGTGATTTCTGACAAGGCTCACAGGCTCCAAGGCCAAACTTGGGCCGGTCGTACGTCAACCGCTCCCCATGTTTATTACCCTCATGCCCCCGGGTGTAGGGGGAACTGTTATGTGCAAAGGATTGTGTACAATTTTTTATTTCAAACAAATGCTGAATTTAAACAGGAAAACAAATATTAAAGCCAAATAAATAAAGCAAACAAAGTAAAGGGGAAAAATATTTAAATTATTATTTTTATTTTATTAACTTCATCAATTAAATGGGCCTGACCCTCTTTAAACTTCCCCAGTGAAGTCGCCATCTGTCGCAACCCGAAAATTTCCGATCTCGAGACGTATGGTTTAGACATCCTTTGAAAAGTCTCATCAATTAAGGAATGCCCGGACACCAGACTAATCCTTAATTAATAGTTTTGAAAATAGGTTCATGGAGTCACCACCAATATTTTACTCAAAACATTGGAAAAAGAAAAGGTTTTTAAAAGTCTAATAATGGCCTTGATAACCAGAATTGGGTTCGGGGGTCGGTTACGTGTAGGGAAGGTATTAAGCACCCCTACAACGCCCTTAATCGGTACCCTATGACGAAGTTAACATTGTAAATAATAATAATATAAATATTAAATCCCCTTTTATTCATGACTATTTACATGCTTGAAATTTAAATTAAACAATTGACTCTAAAATATCTACATGATTATTTTTATTATAACAATGTAAAATAAAAGAAGAGAAAGATAAAACAAGAGATTGGTGAGTAATACCTCGTAACAAGCTTTATTGGATCTTCAACTATGGAGGTTTTAGGTGTTTTGTGGCAACCTTTCACACTACAATAAGCCTAACAAAACTCAAGAAGTACGATAAGAGAGAGAAAGAGAAAAAAGGGAGAAATTTCGAGCTCTATGGAGCTTTGGACGAAATTTTGGAGGCCCCTGAACTGTTGGCCGAGATTTTTTATTTATAGGCATCAGATGTGGGCCGGAACGACCCGTTCTGGATTCGAAACGGCCCGTTCCGGATCCGAATGTTATGCTGTATATTTGTACCCTAGATCGGTCCATTCTGAAATCAGAACGGCCCGTTCCGGTGAACCAGCACGGCCCGTTCCGGGGTACAGATTTTAGGCCATTTGTTTAGTTTGGAACGGCCCGTTCTGGTCTAGAATAGCCCGTTCCAACTAACAAATTTTAGGCCATTGAAAAGCCTCGGAACGGCCCGTTCCAATTTGAGAACAGCCCGTTCCGGACTTGGGAACGACTCGTTCTGATTTTGGAACGGCCGTTCCGGGCCACTAAAAAAAGTTAATTTGGGTTTTTGGGCCCTCTGATGTCCTATCTTGTTTGTATGCCCCCCGAACGAAATTGGGTGTCTACACACTGCACTTTTGAATATCAGACGATTGTGTAGAGCTTGCTTAACTTACGATCAATGCGTCTAAAAGGTTTATTAATTGAAGTTCTTACATTTTCCTTTTCAAGATAGTTTCATTTAAGGATAAGTAGCAGATGAACTTTCAGTGTAATAAATTTGTCAAGCAAAGTTAGCATCTTCGTCTAAAAGTTCTTTTAAATATATCTGAACATTGGACGAAGTCTTTCGCAAAGAATTAATCAATAAGAAGGATTTGCGTCTAAGTAAGTAAAAGAATGTAATCATTTTATACTAGTTCACTCAACAGAGCTATGTCTAGTCTCCTTCAACTTGAAGGGTTCCACTAGATATGAAATAAAGTAGATGAGTGTTGTTGACCACTTCTGGCACGTTGACTTCACTCATCAACGCTATTATATTCTTTTCAGCCTTTTCAGGCTAGTAGTGAGTATTATGAACCACCCAGGTTAGAACCACTCCTGGTCCAAGTATTCTTGACCACTCCTGGCCCAAGTATTCTCGACCACTCCTAGCCTGCCAACTTCACTCACCAGCGCTAGTATTCTTACACTACTTCTGGTTCAAGTATTCTCAACCACTCCTGGTCCGCCAACTTCACTCATCAGCACTAGTATTCTTAAACCACTTCTAGTTCTCCAAGTATTCTCGACCACTCCTGGTCTACCAGCTTCACTCACCAACGCTAGTATTCTTAAACCACTTCTAGTTCTCCAAGTATTCTCGACCACTCCTGGCTCGTCAGCTTCACTCACCAACGCTAGTATTCTTAAACCACTTCTGGTTCTCCAAGTATTCTCGACCACTCCTGGCCCGTCGGCTTCACTCACCAACGCTAGTATTTTCTTATCAGCCACTTCTGGCTAGCAGTGAGTATTCTTTGACAAGCCCCTCCGAGCTTTACAAATATTCTTTTACTAGACTCTTCAGGCTTTACAACTGATAAATGTGTAGTCGGGTCTGAGTGTTTTTGGTTACTCTCACTGAGAGGATACATATATGATCTAAACTCACTAAGGTTTTGCTCTCTAAGATATACACATTTAGATTTCCTTACTTTATAGAGAGAATTACACTAAGGTACATCTGACTCTATTTGCTCTGTCTCTGATTTTGTTACTATATGGGCTGAATATAGTTCTTCTTCATGCTTGCACCATTTTTGGAGAGTAACAGCCAACGTCTAAGGTTTGAAGTGAGGCTTATATAGTCTTGTGATTTCTGCCCGTTGCTACTTCTCGTTAAAGAAAATATAGTTGTTCACGACTATTTTGATCTTCGCATTTAATGCTATGATTCTTACATTAAATGTGGCTTCCTATTCATCGATAATGCGTGAAGTTTTCTTGCTCCGTTAGTAACTGTATCTGAATGTAGCAGAATCCTAGGAAACTTCTGTCCTTTTCTGACCTTATAGCTGTGGAGCTTTAGTCCTTGTCTAAAAAAGTTATGTACTTTTTCTGACATATGCATTATTTAACGTTTGAGTATGCTCTTCTTCTTTCTTTTTCTCTTCTCATAATTCGACTGACTTCGTGTGTTCTTCTGTGAGTGTAGACAAGATTCAAACTGTCTTTTGAAGCTTGATTTCTCAGATGATTGCACGTCATTCTTCGTATGTGTTTGGTAGTCAACTTTTAGTTCAATACTTTGACCTTTCGTTTGGTCAACTCATATATGATCAGACTTTCAAATGATCTTTGACCAACCTTCGTCTGAATCTTTATGTTTTGATTTTAAGTTTTGTTAGACGCGCTTCTGTCTTGTTCTTGATTTGGCTTGTTGGATGCTTAAGTTAGCCTTTCGACTGACGTCTTGTATCATCTGATGCTTATGCCTCTTCGTCATTCTACCTGTTCTTATGTTTTTCTGAAACACTAACTCACTTGTTAAAGATAACAACATATATTATATTTGTTTCACTCAAAACCTTTTTGTGAATTTTTTCGTCTGACTTAACAGAAACCCATTAAATACGTGATGAAATTCACTTATTTGGTAAGACCTATATAAATTTTACCAACAAGAAAATCGAGTATATATATTGATAACATTTCTTATACAATAAAAGAATCTAATAGAGAAAAAAATGTTATTTGCCTCCACGAGCATTAATAAACTTTTTTAATAAAAGCATTTAATATAAAAAAATAAGGAGTATTCCGTGTTTATTCTTTAAATAAAATATATTTAAAGCTCTTTCATCATATTAAAAAAATTAAAAATTTTAATCATTTTACAGGTTTTATATAAAATTGTTTAATAATAAAAAATATCTTCTATATGTATACATATATGTCATCTACATTTATCAAAAAAGTAACAAATGTACATATATAAAACTGTTGATGAGGGACATAAGACTGAAGTGATAAAAAAAAAAGTTTAGATTCGAATTTCCAACTAATATAACAGAGTAATCACTAACATTTGTGGATTAAAAAAAACTCTTTGATGAGCCAAAACTCTTGATCACTACTAGATTTTAATCTTTTAGCAACATTTTCTTGTTTACATTTGTTAAAATGTTACTATATGTTAAATAAATGTTATTTTGTAATATTTTTTTTGAAAAATGTCATTATAGATAGAGTAACATTTTTTATTTCAATATTATTCTAATTGTTTTTAAAATCAAAGTCTTATATCGAGTAAAATTTTTTTACATAAATTATTTTGCAATATTTTTTTAAAAAATGTTACTACAATTGCTTCTAAAATCAAAGTTCCACGTCGAGTCAAAAAAAGTATATTTATCTTATATCTAATTGTAACCCATAATTAAAGTCTCACATCGAATAGATTAATGATTTATAAAGAGTATATATACTCATATAGTTATATTTAGGATAAATAAAATTTGATATTCTATATATAATTAGTGGTGACTAACTAAAAATATCTTTTCCTAAAAACTTAAGGAACTCTTAGAAGTTTAGTAGACATAAAAATATAATAATTGATAGTAATATTTAAATTAAAATTAATTATTATTTTATAAGATTAATTAACAAAATATTGGCAACATCATTAAAATATTACAAAAAATTATTAAAATGTTACAAAAATATTACTTTAGTAACATTTAAAAAAATGTTACCTAATTATGCAAAAATGTTATTAAAAGTCTTTAACAACATGGATTATATACAACATTTGATAATATGTTGCTAAAACAAATTAGCAACATTTATACATAATTAAATAATATTTTTCAAATGTTGCTAATTACCATTTGTGTTGTAGTGGATGAGCCACATTATATAACTGTAGAAACTAGAAAGCATCATTCGACATGTTGCTCATAAATTAAGCAGTCAGGATCAATTCGTTAACTTGCGTGGATGGTGGAATAAATTCTGCAGAAAAAAAATGTAATTATTAAAAAGGACTCTCAAGACTAAATTTATAATATAGATAGTATTGAATTTCATTTAATTTTTTTTTTATGTAATGATCAACTTATTTATCACATTATATATTTATATATATCAAGTTCTTTTTTTTTTATCATCGTGATTAATTGTCAAAAACCATAAACATTGAAAAGAATAAATAGAAAAACATAAGAAAAAGGTTGAATTTAGTTTTTCTTTCATATTAAAAACATTTTCAAAAAATACCGATTACAAGTTTAATTGATAAGAGTATATGATAGGTTAGTAGTATTCGGACTATTGGAGCATTTCTTCAACTAACACTATGCGTGTCTTCTTGACTCTTCTTTTGTCATATAAAGGGGATTAGTTTAGTAACTTTCGAACCGGCCCTTATGAATCTTAGAGGTAGGAGGCATACTTGACAATTCTTAAGAAAGTGTGCATCGGAATCTAACTCCACGTATTAAAAGTTTGAAAGTTGATAATTATTTTTTATTTATATACACTATTATAATTTTACTTTTAGTTGATATGAAATCTCTAACATAACTTTTCATCTCGAGTGTAAATGTTACAAAACTAGGCATTTACAGGTGGTTTGATAATAATCAATAGCGGATGACCTAATAAATCTACTAACAATCGTAATTACGAGACTATAAGTTTAAATATACTATGATATCATTTTAGAAAAGTGATTTGGAGCCTAATTCAACGCTATAAAATAAACTTGTAAAGTTAGACTCTTAACCTATTTTTTTAAGATAGTATTAGAGTTTATCATAATGAGTATTATTAGACTTATCAAATTACTCACTATTGAATTGTTATTAGACCATACACAAAAATTCAATTTTGCAAATTTTACGATCGAAATGTTCAATCATTGAGAGGGAATGTATTAGTGATCTTACATTGATTAGGAATAAAATTATAATAGTATATATAAATAGATAAAACTTTCATAAGATTTTGTAAGATTGTATTAAATTCTTATCCCACTTTATTAAGAACAATAACTAAATTAAAAATCTCTAATATTTCCTATGACCCTTTTAAGCCTACACGTTAGTTATTTATTATTAGAAACTATGTTAATTAGAAGATAGAATCTGAACAAAAGATGATCAAAGGGTAGAAAATTATATGTGGTTGAAAATTGTGATCCAAAAACAAGGAACACTACATCAATTTATTGTTTCAAAAGTAGCACAAATGTCATATCAGAAGAAGCTCATAAGTCATAACTATGTTAGGAGATTTTCGAATGAGAAATTCTACGGTACCCATCTTATTTGAGAGGGTACCGGTACAGTTTTTTTATATTTTATATTTTTAATAATTTATTTAAATAATATTTATAATATTTTATTCTTTTAATTTTTAAATTATTTAGTTATTTTATTTTTATTTTATATATTCCAGTTTATTTGTAATAATATTATTTTATATTTAAATAGTTTAATTTTAATAATTTTTTAATTATATTTTTATCTTTTTATTTAAAAATTTTGAATTTCTATATTTTAATTTTAATAATTTTTTAAGTATATTTTTTTTTTGTCTTTTTGTCTTAAATTTTAGAATTTTTATATTGTAATTTTAATAATTTTTTATTTTTACTATTTATTAATTTTTTTCTTTTTTAATATTTTATAATATTATTAAAATCTTATAATTTTAATTTCTATAATCTTATCTTACTTTTTATTTTATAAGTATAATTTAGATTATTCATTTTATAATTAAATTAATTTTTTTAAAATATTTTATGAATTTATATAAAAAAATGTATTGAAACCCCTCTATTTTTTAGGATACCATAGTAACTCCCTTTTCGAATATCAATTTGCATGACTCTTGTATTAATGATAACAGGTAGAAGAAATTAAGACCGATCAGAATTCACTAAATAATTCAGAAGATCAAAATATGTCAGCATTTTGCCAAATAATCAGATTCTAGAAACAAAAATCCTGAAAGATTTTAGAAACTTATTACTCAAACTCCTCACCACAAGAATTATCCTTGTGTTTATACTACCCTCTATCATATTCTAAACAAGGTAAACTTTTATTAGGAATGTGCGATATATCTTTATTGAATTCATCAATCTATATTATAAAAAACGATTTATTTTGAGAAAAAATCAACTTAATCCACTTTATAAAAACATTCGATTAATCAAACTAATTTTGTTTTATAAAGAGAATCAGTTTGATTTAGTTTATTTTTTTTAAAATTAAACTAATATACAAGTATATAAAGTAGATGATTAAATTACACCAAACTAATCTAATTTAAAAGTTTGATCCATTTTTAGAAAAAACTAAATAAATTCACTTTTAAAAATAATGGTTCAGTTAACCGAATAATTTTTATAAATTGAACTGATTTGGTTAATAACCTTAACATTGTAGCTACCTAGGCCACACACTATTCTGTACATGCATTTTGATCCCATTTTTGTCAAAGGTGAAATTATACTTTGTTAAAATCGTTTCTAGATTCCACATAGATTTAGGAAATCGAATAACCAGAGACACTAGGATTCACCCAACCTCTAAGAGCTAATTACTTCTAACAAAATAGTAATTAGAGAGAAATTGTTAGATAGTTGACCATAATCAAATATCTATAATTCTAATATGCATTTAAATTTTTTAATCTACGAAAAATTTCTAATAATTAATTAGATACTATCTTCATACCTATGTTATAATTTTAACTAAGTGTTATACCGCGAAAAGTTTCTACTAATTTGTCATCCACAATACCTTGCTGTTCGAAGGTCGCAACCAATTTTAGACTTTAGTTTCACAAAAGGATTCAAGCTCGTTGCTGTACTTTTGGGATGGTGAAAGGATTTGCAAAGGTGATTACGTTCAAACAGTGAAATACAACAATAGATGGCCTGGTTGTCACATAGATATACATACATACTTGCATATATAGTTCTATACATTATCATCGACATCATACATTATGGTACATATTATTAATGGTCTCAGATACAAGGGTACTTACAAACCCAACATAAAAAATGATTTTAGTCACTAACAAATGGCCATGTTCGCACTTAAAACAAAAATCAAAAAATAAATAAAGTGAATTATTGAGTAACTTCCTGAAGTTCTCTCATCTAACTTCTAAAAATTTGAAGTGATTTAAACTTACGAGAGAAACTCAATTTCTTTTATCATAGTATTGTCTTATCCTATAAATACATACCAGTGAACAAGTTAATTCAAACAAAGTGAAACACATCATAATAATTCAACATATTAGATCCTGCTGATCTTCATTGAAATCACAGACAAAGTACATGTTTTTAATACTCTCAATAAACACACTAAAAATCTTCCAAACACCAGACAAACTTTTACAGTGCAACCCTCAGTTCAACACAAAAGGAGCATTAACATTACTGTCACTGCAATACAGTCCAGGCTTCTGAGAAAAACCCTGCCTCTTAAGCATAGCCCTAGCCTTCAAAACAAGCTCTCGATTCGTGACTGCCCCATCATTCTCTTCCATTATTCCCTGTATGACATTGCTGAATGCCCCATAAGCCGTTTCAGAATTCCCCTTAGGACACGCATCAGCAGAAGTTTGGTCACTCTGGCAACCACTCAACAGAATCCCACAATCCAAAAGGTTGCGCTTGATCAATGCAGCATTTTCCTCTTTCTTGCTCCCCCCACGTGTTGCATTTGCATTTGCACGTTCATCATCATGATCAAGATCATGATCATGATCATGATCATGATCATCATCCTCATCTAGCTTTTGCTCAAACAAATGTTGTGCAAGATCACCCACCAGCCCCATTATTCTGTGTCCCCCACTCTCACCACTTCTTCCTTGTTGGAGTTTGCTTATGACTGAATTCATGAACTTCTTCACTCTGGGGCTTGCATCTTCCCCAAAGATGTTGAAAAGGGTGTGTCTCATTTTCCCGGGTTCTATGTATTCTTTGCCACTTTTCTCCTTGAGTATGTCCGTGAGAGTGGAAAGAGGCAGAGAACGATTCTTCACGATGGTGTCTTCTTCTTGTTCTTGATCTTGTTGTTCCATGTTTCGGTGGAGAAAGTTTGTGAAGTGAAATAGAGAAGGTGAATTATTTTGGGGTGCTTCATGATCATTTGTGCTGTCTCCTATTTGCTCCTTTGTTGCTTCAATGAGGCCACCACTGTGGCAACAATCTGAAACGATTGTGATTTTGCAACCCCTTGGGACCTTGTCTACAAATTGCCTGAAATCATCATCTGTTTGTTTGAACACAAAATGTAACTCTTAGCATTAATAACATTTGACTCAACAATGCTGAATATAAGAAATGTATGAATACTAACACTTTCTTTAGGTGAAATTTCACGTGGATCTCATCAAATAGTGTTATCATAATCGTACACCCAAAAATGAGATGTATCGAGAAAAAAATAAAAGAGAGGAAAGAAAAAATAACACTCCTTCTATCTCATTATGAATGTCACATTTGAAAAAGTGTTATGTTAATTTTTTTTAACATAATATTAATCATTATTTTTTTTATTTATACCTTCATCATATAGTGCTTCTTATTTTAAAAAATGATTATTGAATTTTATTATTTTTTAAAATTAACTATAAAATTGATTTATATTTTTTTCATCTATTTATTATGAAATTGAGAAATTAATAGATAGAACAAATAATTTTAGAGCTTTGTTGCGAATTGCATGTTACAACTCTCCTTGTCTGTCCAGCAGACTTGGGGCCGTACGTCTACATAAAAGATTTGTATTAAAACATAACAGAATTAATAAAAACAGCAATAACTGTTGTCATAGTAGTTAAGAATTTAAAAGAAAAAAATATATAATAAAATTGTTTAACATTTTATGATTCCACCCATCATTATATTTTCCATCAAATATTCTCCCTTATACTTCTATAAAAAAATAATTAACTAATTTATTAAAATCAATGAAAAAATAAAATTAATTAATTTTAATTCATAATATAATAAATTAAAATTTTATTTTTAAATTACTTATAAAATTAAATAACTTAGTCATATTTATATTTAATGACATCAACTGAATTAAAAGATAATTTTTTCAAATAAATATGACTTATATTATTAAGAAAGTGTGGGAATGTCTGGTTATTATTATTTTTTTTAATGTTATTAATACGAAATATTTATAGTTTTGCTGATATGGTAATTAATTTTTATTGAATAATATGATTGATCACTTTTAGTAGAATCTCTTCTTCCAACCATATTTTTAATCTTTCTTTGTGTTTTTTTCTCCGAGACTATTAATGTTTTAAAAAAAATTGTCTCGTTTATGCTTTAATTTTTCACATATATCCTCATTTAATAATTATATCTTACTCCAAAATTATTCTCATAATATATAGATATTAAATGTGGGTATTTTAGAAAAAAAAAATATAATTTACAAGTAATCTTAAATATATTTTAACTTGTATACATTAGCATTAAACATCAATAGTGGTGGTCCAAAAGTCATATATCTCACAATAAATTAAGAATACAGAAGAAAAAAAATAATAATTAACACATATAAAAGTTGATTATGCTTCATATAATGAGGATAAAAATATTTATTTATTTTTATATAAAAAAATCATAAAAATTATCATTTTAGTTCGATAATTTTTTTGAAAATAAGTATCTTTAAAACGAAAAATTATTATATTGCATGAAACCATCACATGTTTATGATTCTAACTAATTTCCAGATAACACAATCAAAATTAATTAACTTTTTTCGTAAATTAAAAACCCCAACTATACATCAGATAAAAAATGACTAGGACTAAATCGTTATAGTGTATTTAGATACTACTTTGAAATCACGTTGAATGAAAAAATACAAATTTTAATATATAAAAAATTGTAAATGTAATTTTTTTTTTTCAATTCCAATTGAATTCAACTGATTCCTAAATACACTCATAATCATTAACTATAAAAAGAATTTTCATCAATTTCTTGTAAATTAAAAACCCAATTACATGTAGCATGAAAATTGACCAACATTACAAAATAATTTCAAACCATACAATAATTTTTCCATCAAAAACCAACATATACAAAGCAAAACATACTAAAACATACTAAGGAGAAACAATGTTTAATTAGTAGTTAACCTACCTGTGATGAGATTCATATCAGTAGGAACAATACACTCATCATAACCGGTGGTGTCCTCCTCGTCCGACTCAGCGGGCAGGCGTGTGCCATGGCCGCTATAATGGACGAAGAGGACATCGCCTGACTTTGCCGACCGAATCAACTTTGACAAGGCTAATCTTACGTTCTTGCCAGTGGGTTGGGTGTAGGAACGATCGGTGTCAATGAGGACGATGATGTCTTTTTCTGAGAATCCATATATGTTGGTGAGGCACTTGTGCATTCTCCACACATCGTTGATGCACCCTCGCAATTCAGCCTTTGTGCCAGGGTAGTTGCATCCTATTAACACTGCCCTCTTAGCCATAACACTTTCTCTCTCTTTGGCAAAGTCTCTTGAGTTTGTAGGGGAGGGAGGAAATAAATTGATGGGTTTCTTGATGATGTTTATAGTGATCAACCAATAATTATTAATTATATTTTATTTTTTTTAACTATATTATTATAAAAAGTATTTATCAACTTGATTAATGCCTAATTATCATTGATAATTTCAACTATCTTTATCAGAATATTTTTTTTTCAATCATGTTATTTATTTATTTATTTAAAAGACTTTAATATGAAATCTTATTAAGAAAATGAATTCAGTTTTTCTCTGAAATTAACAACTTGTTGATATTTAGAATTGTATTTATTGAATATATTTCCTTTTGTAAAATTAGAAAAAATAATTTGTATTTAGGGTTGTATTAATTGTATATACTTATTTTTTGTAAAATTATAAAAATAATTTAATTATTGTGTTTAATTTGGTAATTGGATTATTTATGTATGGTAAAATATCGTATGTCTTAAGGAAGTGGATTCTCTCGAGTTTTTTCTTTGTTTTTGGGAAATATCGCAGTTTAGGATTGATGTTGCATCAAGTTTTCTTTTCTACCTTTAATATTTTACTATAAAAGAAATTATTTAATATTATTATTAAAGGTAAGGATTCTACTTCTTTTAGTAATTTTTTTTCATCATCCAATGGCGTGCATAGAAAATTTATTTATTTTCTTAATGAATACTATCTAAATGGGTATTAGAGGAAACAGAAAGAAGTATAGAAATTCTATGCTGTTCATCTTAACCGAAAAGGAAATTGATCATGTTATTTATAAAAAAAAATGTTATATAAAAATCTAAATTTATTTATTTCCTAATCCTAATAATTATATATAATAAATTTTACACAAACTTTATATTCCTATATGTTTAATAGATAATACATATTATATTTTAAAATATAATAGTGTACAAAGAAGTATCAAACATTATTTTAATCGTATGAAATTTTATAAAATGTGATGAAACTGTATAAAATATAATGGTTGGATTGATAAATTTTACTATCCATAAAAAGTTATTACAAGGATGTTATTTTATTGAATTTTTTTACCAAACTAGAATATGTTTTTTGAAGAGTAGTAAAAAAAAAAATTTCAAGAGAAATGTAATTTTTATGAGTAGAAAAATTATACTGAGGACAAAAAAAATTAAATTTTTGACGTTGTGTATACTGTGTAACGTAGAAAGTATTTTAGAAGGTCATAGGTGATTTAGTAGTTCAAAATGGGACGTTTCCAAATTGGAATGGGCTGTTCCAAACTACTAAATAAGCCTATGAATCTTGGACTGGAACGGGCCATTCCAAAATGGTCATTGTGAGTTAAATTCAACTTCAGAACGGGCCGTTCTGGTTTTAGAACGGTCTGTTCTAAACGTGCTAGAACGGGCTGTTCTGGTTTTAGAACGGGCCGTTCTGCATGTGACACCCTTACTATCCCAACACATATATAGTAACAATGTAAATAAGCTAAAAAATAAATCTCTCAATATAGGTAAAAGGGTTCTCATAAAAACCTTTAGAAACATTCTTCAATATCCGAAATATTTTGAAAATGAAACTTGGGAAATAAAATATAAGAGGTTACAAAATGTTTTTAAGATAATAAGTTCAACTCCATATACAGATACAATTCATGCCCTAGAAATCCTTTGTCCCGATGTCACAATATCAGAGCATACCCATAAATCAACGGTTGACATTCTAGATGTCATTCAAAGTCAGATCTTCCTCACCTAAAACATCCACAAATTGTACGGTGAGAAAAGAAAACATCTATATGTAAAACACATAAGGAAAACACAACATAATCTCATCATTATTCATTACTTAATGAAATATTCACAAGCATTTATATATATATCATAGTTAACAATCATTTATCATCTTCACATCTCAATCCACAATTTCATCAATCTATCACAATTCACACAAAATCTTACAATTAACACTATGCCAAGGCCACGCCACAACTGACATAAGTGATACGGGTTAATTGTCTCACTCATCCCACACCACGCCAGGGTCACGCCCTCCCTGTAGCATCACTTACCCAGGGGTCGTGCCATCCCTGGTCATTGATGTGAGGAACCACAATCACATCACAATCCACACAATCTCTTGCAATTAACCCTATGTCAGGGCTGCCATATTTGACATAAGTGATACGTGTCAATTGTCTCACTCATCCCACACCATGCCAGGGTCACGCCCTCCCTGTAGCATCACTTACCCAAGGGCCATGCCATCCCTGGTCATTGATGTGAGGAACCATAATCACAATCATAATCATATCCACACAACCTCTCACATCTCATATCTCAATTTCATATTACATACATAATTCCATATCATATACACAACAGATAAGTCCAACAAAATAAGGGTTTACACACCCTTCGAGCAATTCACATCTAGATCATCAATTCTTATCAAGTAATATAACAATAACATTCATAAATTAATATAATAATCAATGGAATTACCAATTTAATATAATCTTAACATAAATGATAAAACCCCCAATTATTCTAAAACCTAACTCACAGACACTTTTCTACAATTTCGTTCTCTCTCCCAAATCCTCATTCTTACAAATTAAATATATATTTCTAATCCTCAACACATACATAATCTAATGGGATCATCAATTCTTCAAACAAAAATAATCCAATTTTCCACAACCTAACTTACAGGCACTTTTCTATAATTTCGTTCTCTCTCCCAAATCATCATTCTTACAAATTAAATATATATTCATAATCCTAAATTCATGCAGAATCACATAAGACCAATAATTCTCCGAACAGAAATAATTATAAAATTACTCATAATCTTAAGGGACTCTTCCTCTACCCAATTCCTTCATGTAACTCTACATACAAATAATCCCTTTTTCCCCGTACCTGGATAAACAACAGTTGAAACTAAAATAGAAATCTCTTGGTTTCCTCCTCTAAGTGTCCATCGGTCTTCAGAGAGTGTAGAAGGGAAATAAGAGAATGTAGAAGAAAGAAGTCAGAACTGAAAAAAGTCAGAACTGAAAAATATGATTTTGGGAGTGCCAGAGCACTCAATTTATAGGCATCAGGATTCGCGGAACGGCCCGTTTCAAATCCGGAGTGGCCCGTTCTGAAATCTCACGTCATGTGTAAAATTCACATCCAGAACGGCCCGTTCTGAAACCAGACCGGCCCGTTCTGGGGTTTGCATTCAAAACTCTCAACGGTCATATTTTGGAACGGCCCGTTCTGAAACCAGAACGGGCCGTTCTCAATAATGTTCAAAGGCCATTTCTAAAATTCGGAACGGCCCATTCCAGTTGGGAACGACCCATTCCCAACTAAGAATCATAGGCAAATTTAATGGTTTGGAATGGCCCATTCCAAATCCGGAACGGCCCGTTCCGGGCTACCAAAAGTAGGTCTATTTAGTAATTTGGAACGGCCCGTTCCGGTCTACTAAACCACCTTAATTGGGCTCTTGGCCCATTGAAAATTGGGCTGTTACAATTCTCCCCTCCTTATAAAATTTCGTCCCTGAAATTTTTGCAATGGTAGACTCCTCGCATCTTACTTTCTAATTCTTATGCAACCTTACTACCTTATAAATGTACAACTCTATCAATTTCACTCAGGAATGTCTATTATCAACAAGGGTAACAAGTAAACTTGGTGAGTCTATCCACTATAACCCAAAAAGAATCAAATTTCATAATCATCTTAGGCAAGCCTACAACCAAAGTTTATCTACACACCATCTCACTTCCCGAAATGGGACTTCTAAAGGCTGCGCAAAAGTCCTAAAGACCTCTAGCATACTAAACACGAGTACACAAATTCCTTTACTCCTCTCTTCACCTTAGGCCACTACGCTTTCACTATGCCACTCTGATACATCTTAGTAGCTCCTAAATAAATGCTAAAAGTGCTCTTATGTCCTTCCTCTAAGATCATCTTCCTTAATTCAGGATTACTAAGCACCCAAGTTTTATTCTTGAATTTCAAAACAACATCAACTCCTACTCGAAACGGGTTATCCATACTCCTACTAAACTTCTCCACCTGGTTCACCAAGAAAGGATGTAACTCCTGGTCTTCTCTAATCTCATCTATTAATCTATTAGTCCTTTCCAACATACTCAATCCAATGCTCTTAAGGCTAATTTTACGCACCAAGCTTAAGTCTCTAAACTCTTCAATCAAATCCAACCTTAAAATCATCAAAGACGATAGGGGAATGGTCATCCTACTCAAGATATCTGCTACAACATCAGACCTTCTCCCAAGATCAAACACCTAAGCGTAAGTTCACTAGGTATACATACCAGATCTCTAATTTCACCACTCCATCTACACCCAAGTCAAACTCTTATTCATCACCTTATACTATAGCCTCATATCTTGTCACCAAAATGAATCAACTAATTATGTTTCTCCAATTTCCTTCAACAATTCATTCATTACTCAAGTCATAGTCTCACACTACAAAGGGTAACCTTATAAGCCAAACTTAAATCTCTAATTTGAGCCAAAAAGATTCATCTCTCTAATCATAAGGGAGGATAGAAGTAGAGGTTTCCTACTCAAAACATTGGTCACCATAATGGCTTTACTTAGATAACAACTAAGTTTGAAATATTAGTCCTCCAGAAATTTAAACTATCTCTTTTGTCTCATAATTTAACTCCTTCAGTCAATAGATAATTAAGGCTCTAATGATCAATAAATACCTCAAGCTTAGAATCATATAGGTAGTGTCTCTAAATATTACAACCGCTAACTTAAAATCATAGGTAAGGTAATTCCTCTAATGAGTTTTCAATTGCCTAGAATCACAAGCTACTACCTTTCCTTCTTGCATCAACACTTCACCCAAACCTATCTTAGAAACATCAACCTATACCACAAAAGGCTTACTAAGATCGGCCAATGGTCACACTAGTGCACTAGTCGATCTTTCCTTAAGAATTTGGGAACTACTCTCACACTTACTATCTCACACAAAACCAACACTCTTCTTAGTCAATCTATTCAAAGGTAATGCTATCTTAGAAAGTTACTCAATAAATATCCAACAACAATGAGCTAATCTAAGAAAACTCTTAACCTCACTAACTAACTTAAGTATCTCTCACTTAAGCACAACTTCTATCATAGGTAGATCTACGTTATACCTCTACTAGAAATTACAGAACCTAGAAAACTCGTCTTATACAATCAAAAATCATACTTAGATAATTTAGCCTAAAATTGTCTAGGATAAATCCTCACTCTCAACTCTAATTTGATGATATCACACCTTGAGGTCAACCTTACTAAACGCCTGCTAATTGATCCATAAGGTCATCTATCCTCATATAAACATACATGCATATCAAATCATATTAGAATACCTACTTCGAACAATCGATATATATCATTCCTAAGCATGTATGAATCAATCACCATTTACTCCATATAGCATGTACATGAACCAACTTTACCACATAACATCATACAACCTTAAACAACCTCTCAATCCACATGACATCTCAGAATCATGACAAAAATCAATTTTTATTCTTGCATTGCCTAACGATTCAAAAATATCATGACACCATACATATCCCTTCAACAACGATCAAAGAAAATGATACCTAGAGAGTTCTACTCATCCAAATGATCTTAAACCTATCTCAAAAGAAAGCTAAAAGAATAAGCTACAACTCTTATGAAGACATAAGATTCTAAAAGATAATCTTCTTAGCTAAAAATTTCAAAAACCGCAGCAGATATATTCGGCAATTACAACTAGACCTTTGATCACCAAAGTAGCTATAATTGGAGTTCTAGACCTCCGTTTTACCTGATTCCAATTCCATTGGAAAGATAACGTCAAAGGCTACAATTTTTATGAAGACCACAAAATCTAAATCTGTCAATATGGTACTCATACTAGCACAACAAAACTGTAGCAAAAATATCCTCTACACCAAACAGTAATAGTGTATCAATATATCTAAGGCCACAAAAATACCTCAACTCTTCCAAACTCACTCCTTTCCACCTAAAACTCATATTCAAGCTTTCCACTACAATCCTAAACCAAAACAACTCACATATTCCACACAAAAGACTTATATCTGAAGTAAAATCCTCATGCAACCTAACTCCTAACTTGGTTAATATGCAAGCATCAAAACTTAAGAAAATCACCAAAACTTTGACCTTTCTTCAAGAACGCTCAAAGCTCTAATGCTCAGCACATAACCTCTTGGATTCAATCACTACAACTATGGCTTTCGGAAACTCCACCAATCGAAAACTCTTAATACACTCGACAAATGAATGTCTTACCCATATCCAAGGTTCTAACAGTTCTAGTTTACTAGCACAAGGCTTTGTCCATTACTACTGGCACATATGCTCGCAACACGAGCGATACCACTCAACCACTACTACTTACGTAATCAAGAAGTATCAAAACAAATAAGCAATCATGAATAGCATCAACTAAGCTATATCATGTCTTTTAGCCAAACTATGAGAAAACAATATAAGTGCAAGCACAACACTAACAACGCAAGGGAAACATCATCATCATTATCATTATCTTCATCATAAAGCAAAACATTGTTAGAGTACACATAATTAAATAAACAACAAACATAGTCGTTCATCATTAGCACATCAATCAGTTCCACAATTCATTTCATCATTCATCTACCAAACAAGCATAGTAGACTCATAACTCACGGCCAATTGGATCGACCTGCTCTGATACCACTAAATGTGACACCCTTACTACCCCAACACATATATTGTAACAATGTAAATAAGCTAAAAAATAAATCTCTCAAAATAGGTAAAAGGGTTGTAGACACCCAATTTCGTCCGGGAGCATACAAACAAAGATATGGACGTCTATCATCGAAGAATTGGAGCTCCCAAGCATGCAGACAACAAGACAAGATATCAGAATGCCTAAAGCCCAAATACATTGGTTTTAGTGGCCTAGAACGGGCTGTTCCAAAATCGGAACGGCCCGTTCTAAGTCACAAAAAAAGGCCTAAAAAAGGCTTACAAATATCTAAACTAGAACGGGCCATTTTGAGGTATCAAAAAAGGGTAAAATTTGTAACCCAGAACGAGCCGTTCTCATTTCAGAACGGGCCGTTCTGGTTCCCAGAACGGGCCGTTCCAATTTCAGAACTGGCCGTTCCAGGCCAATCAAAGGGGCCAAAATTTGTTCCCAGAATGGGCCGTTCTAAAATCAGAACGGGCCATTCTGGTTTCAGAACGGGCCGTTCTGGGGTACGAAAATAATGCACAACGGCCATATCCAGAACGGTCGTTCCGATTTTGAAACGGGCCGTTCTGGACCCCCTCCCCGAAGTCTATAAATAGACAGCTGGGGCTCATTTTTCCGGACTCCGAAATTTCGTCCAGACTTCCTATAGCTCGAAATTTCTCTCTTTTTCTCTCTTCCCCTCTCTTTTTGTATTTCTTGAGATTTTTGTGAGGCATTGTAGTGTGAAGGGTTGCCAAAAAGCACCCAAATCTCCATCTTTGAAGATTAATAGAGCTCGTTCAAGAGGTATTCAAATCAATTTTCTTCTCTCTATTTTATTTCTTACATTTGATAAATATTGTTTATAATAAGAGCAATCATGTAGATATTTTAGAGTCAATTATTAATTTAAATTTTAAATCATGTAAATAATCATCAATAAAAGGGGATATAATATTTAATTTATTATTTCTTATCGCATTAATTTCATCATAGGGTACCGATTTAGGGCGTTGTAAGGGTGCTTAATACCTTCCTTACACGTAACCGACCCCCGAACCCAATTCTGGTTATCAAGGCCAATATTGGATCTTTTAAAAATCTTTTCTTTTTCCAATG
Organism: Cajanus cajan; assembly: GCF_000230855.2. NCBI lineage: Eukaryota > Viridiplantae > Streptophyta > Magnoliopsida > Fabales > Fabaceae > Cajanus > Cajanus cajan. The sequence goes on along the minus strand of NC_138526.1, from coordinate 9,559,486 downwards.
TTTTGAGTAAAACATTGGTGGCGACTCCATAGAACCTATTTTCAAAACCATTGATTAAGGATTAGTTTGGTGTCCGGGCATTCCTTAATTGATGAGATCTTTAAAAGGATGTTTAAACCATTAGTCGCAAGATCGGAAATTTTCGAGTTGCGACAGATGGCGACTCCACCGGGTACGTTTTAAGAGGGTTAGGCCCAAATAAATGATAAAGTTAATAAAATAAGAATAATAATTTAAATATTTTTCCCCTTTACTTTATTTGTTTTATTTGTTTTGCTTTAATATCTGTTTGTTTGCTTATTTAAATTGCGCACTTGTTTGAAATAAAATTATACACAAACCTTCGCACACCACAGTTCTCCCTACACTCGGGGGCATGAGGGTATTAAACATAGGGAGTGGTTGACGTACGACCGGCCCAAGTTTGGCCTTGGAGCCTGCGAGCCTTGTCGGAAATCACACTCAAGGTGATAACCGGTTACTCTAGCCCGAAATACTGCGACAGACCTTAGAGTTTGCCAGGTGATGGCGACAGAGATACTGGGTCCCTATAATGGGGGCACCTTGGGGGCCTTAAAGACCAGTGAGATTAGAACCGTCCTATACAAAGCACTTTTCTTGACAGGGATCACAGACCAAGGATTTGATCATGATCGTTTGTGGGTGTACGTTGATTGAGCATATGTGTGTGCATTTGTTTGTATTATTTTAATAATAGTGGATTGGAATTTTAAAATAGGCAAACAAATAATATAAAAAATAATAATAAAATTTTATACCCCTTTGTACATTCTTAGGTCAGCATTCCATTAACATCATATAGGTAGTTTCCTTTTTGTAAAAAAAAAAAAGAACCAATAAAAATCAATAAAAGAAATGTCATCTTTACCATGCATCATTCTCCTTTAGATAATAGAAACATGATAAAAATTAGTAAAAAAAAAAATGACATGCATTCTAGATTAGCTCATTAATTTCATGCACATTTTATTTTATTAGCTAATGAGGATTAGGTTGCCGTATGTGTAGAAAGTTAAGAAAAGTGAATGCTCTAATATACGACAGTATCTGCTTTATAAAGAAAAAAGCCCAAATCAATTTTAAAAAAAAAAAATACTATGGTTGGGCCCTTGCTTTGATATGTTTGTTGAAGTAAGTCTTCTTAGAATCTAATATAGATTCTCACTTAATACTGTTGAAATCTATTTGAGCATTCACAAATAAACAAATCAATGAAACTGATATTTATTATTCTCAACTTTCTCTACATTCTGCATTGTAGACCCCTAAAATTGTCCGGGTCGGAAATAAGGCTGGAAGACTCTCGAAGACCAAAGGAAAGTCAGCCGGAAGGACTCCCAGAAGACCATAGGATGACTATCTGTAGGTTTAGAGGTCTTAGAATAGCTAAAATAAGAAAAGTGGGAGGAATGAAGCCCAATACGGCCTCCCAGAGGTTCAGTACGGCCGTATTGAACATTTTGAACTTCAATACGGCCGCACTGAACTCAATACGGCCGTATTGAAGTTTCTGAACTTCAATACGGCTGCATTGAATTCAATACGGCTACACTGAACTTTAATACGGCTACATTGAATTCAATACGGCTGCACTGAACTTTAATACGGCTGCATTGATTTCAATACGGCTGCACTGAACTTCAATACGGCTGCACTGAACTTCAATGCGGCCGTATTGAGGTTTTTTGAACTTCAATACGGCCGTATTGAATTCAATACGGCCGTATTGTAGTTCAAAATTTCAATGTTGACCGTATTGACCCCCAGAGACCGTATTGAGCCTTTTCCCTATAAATATGACGTCAATGGGACGTCATTTCACACTTTTGGACTGAGTTTTAACCCTCTTCTTGAGTATTCTGGGTTTTTTTTGAGCAGTGCTCTGCCTAGAAATCACTCGGAGAGTTGATCCGACGAAGTTTTTGAGTTTTGAGCATTTTGCTTGAGTCTCAAACTAAGTCGAAGGGAAATCCATCGGATTTCCAAGTCAAAAATTATTTTTTAGGAGGGAGCGAGCGGTCTTGTAGAGGGAGGGAACGCCAAAACGCTTCCCAATTTCTGTCAAGATATATAAGAAAGCACGCTTCAAAGGTTTATATCTTTAAAGTCCCTTCTTTTACCGCTTTCTGTGTGTACATATTTAAACTGTCATCATGTAGATAGTTAATTTATAATTGCTTAGAATAAATAGGGGTAATTTAGTAATTTTGCACTATTATTTTTTAAATAATCTGTCATAGGGAACCCGAAAGGGGCGCTGTGGGGTGCTAACACCTTCCCCACGCGTAACCGACTCCCTTACCCGACTCTGGTTGTCATGGCCGAAGTCGATTTTTGAATCGATTGCTTTAAACCTCTTTTTCCAATGTTTTGAGTAAAACATTGGTGGCGACTCCATGAACCCTTCCTTTTATGAAAACCGCTAATCCATGGAGGGTCCCGCTTGGGATTAACATGGATTGGTGAGCCTTTTAATAAAATTGCTCGTTTGACGAGGTCTCAGTTTGAGAATAAGTCATTCTAGCAATACATATTTTTAAACAAATAAAAGAGTCCAACCATCCTTCGCGAGTGCCGAAAGCCCGTTTCGGGCCGGTGGCGACAGATGGCGACTCCACTGGGGAAGCCTCGAGAGTCAGTCCCATTTAGTGACAGATTATTTTTAACAAATAATAGTTAAAATTACTTTATTACCCCTTTGCTTGTATGATAACATGTTTATCTATTTGGCTTTTAATAACTGTTGTTTGTTTAAATTTCCGCAATTGTTTGAAATAAAAACTGCACACAAACCTTTGCACACAACAGTTCCCTCTATACCCGGGGGCATGAGTGGTAAGCCATAGGGAGTGGATGTTAGTACGGCCGGTTGTCGAATGGGTCTATAGGTGCCCGTAGACCGTTGTCGGAAAGCATCACTCAAGGTGATAACCATGAACTCGAGTCCGACAGTGCGTTGGAGCTTTCCATCGACTTACGACGAGAGGAATTGGGTCCCTATAATGGGGGCACCTTGGGGGCCTCAGACCGGTGAGAACAGTTAGAACCACCTTGAATATGCACTTTTCTGCAGGATACCCCTACCTCGTGATTCGCTCGTGACTATTCGTGGATGAGTGAATTGTTTGTGTAAATGCTTATGTGCAATTGTTTGTGCATTAATAAATAACCTCGTGATAAGGTCAAAGAATAAATCCCCATGCATGAAAATGTCATGACATGAGAGGAAAAACCAATGTGTGAAAATATAATAAAAGTAAGGAGCATAGGCATCATTATTAATAATACCTCATGCATCCTCATCATCATTTATAAGTTCACTAATACCCTCTCGATGTGAGTGAAAGAGACCTGTGACTATTGAGATTCTCCGTTGTGGAGAGGTCATAGGCTAGGGAGGGTGATAAACTTTCATCTTAAAAAGGCAGCGCCTTAAAGATGAAAGATTATCAAGCTCACATCAAGAGTGTATTCATATCATAAATAAGCTAATTAGAATAAACATTCATTTTAGAAAGTGGCTGGTCATCTCTCTGTCCTCACGCGCGCGCAGAAAATCAAGAAAATGGAAGCGCTGGAAGAGCAAAATAAGAAGCTCACAACCGAGCTCTCTCAGCTCAAAGAACAGATGGCGCAAATGATGGAGCTCATGCGTCACCACAACGTGCATGGATCACACCACAATGACCATGAGTCCCATCATGGAGAGGAAGAAGAACACGAGGAAGAGCCTCCACACGCTATACCTATAGGGGCTGGAATTGTAATCAAAGAGCCCGAGGTTTCAAAGGAACAATTCCACGCCCTAGAGGATCGGTTGAGGGCTATGGAGGGGCATGATTTTGACATCAAAGATGCCGCCGACATGTGTTTAGTGAGGGACATCCAATTCCCTCCTAAATTTAAAGTGCCGGATTTCCCAAAATATGTGGGATCGACTTGCCCTAAGAGTCATCTCACCATGTACTGCCGAAAGATGGCTGCATATGCCACAAACGAAAAGCTCTTGATCCACTGCTTCCAAGAGAGCTTGGCTGATACCGCGCTCAACTGGTATATGCAGCTAGATGGAAATCTAGTACATACATGGAGGCAGTTGGCCGACGCCTTTCTCAAGCGCTACAAATACAACATCGACCTAACACCCGATAGGTCAGATCTTCAAGCCTTGAGTAAAAAGAACGATGAATCCTTCAAGGCGTACGCCCAACGTTGGAGGGAGTTGGCGGCACAGATAGAGCCCCCGCTGTCGGATAAGGAGACGGTGTCCTTATTCATCAATTCGTTGACTGGTCCCTATTATGACAAGATGATAGGGAACACGACAACACTCTTCTCGGACATCATCACCATTGGAGAAAGGGTGGAACAAGGACTCAAAAGTGGGAAGCTGGCTAAGCCTTCCCAACCATATGAAGCTAAGAAGGCCTTCGGGAAGAAGAAAGAAGGAGGAGTCAACGCTGTAACCATTTCTCCATCTTCTTCCACTTCGAAGTCAGGCAAATCGCAATACAACTCTGTGAAGAAGTTTAAAAAACTTCCGACCACTTATAGCGATCTCCTGCCGAAGCTAGTAGAAGCCCAACTTCTAGCTTATGTTCCACCGAGAAAGATCGACCCACCTTACCCCGATTGGTACAAACCACAAGACAAATGTCTATACCATTCGGGAGCGCCGGGGCATTCAACGGAGAACTGCCTAGCTCTCAAGCACAAGGTCCAAAGCCTTATTGACGCTGGTTGGGTCACTTTCGATTCGACAGCGCCCGACGTGAGCAAGAACCCTCTGCCAAAACAGGAGTAGAGAGAAGGGCAAGCCATGATAGGGCCCCTCCACATTTTTCTTTTAGGAACTCATGATCAGTACCCGAGATCATGAGGACCTTTTCATGTAAATAAGGGTTTTGTACAGTTTTACATACATATATCAATAAAGAGGCATTTTTCATACATTATTCTCTCATTTTGTTCTATTCTTTCTCTCTCATCAATATTAATAAATTCTAAACCTAAACAGAATCAGTAAATAATTATGTCTGTGATTGTTCGCTCTGATCGGGATCCGAAAGCCAAGGATGAATGGGTTGAGTCGGACAGTGATGAGGAGACTATCTCTCCGGATCTGCAAAGACTGCTAGATCAAGAAGCTCGTCTACTCCAGCCATATCAAGAGAAATTGGAGACTGTGAATTTGGGGCAGGGACAAGAGTTACAAGAAGTCAATATTGGGACCCATATCAGTGATGAAATAAAAACGCAATTGATTCAATTGTTGAGGGAATACAAAGACGTATTTGCATGGTCGTACCGTGATATGCCCGGTTTGGACTCCAACATCGTCGAACACAAGTTGCCATTAAAAGAGGGGTTTCGACCCATTAAGCAAAAGCTTCGACGAATCAAGCCCGAATGGTCCTTAAAGATTAAGGAGGAGGTAGAAAAACAATTAGACGCGGGATTCTTGGTTGTATCCCAGTATCCCGAATGGCTGGCTAACATTGTGCCAGTCATCAAAAAGAATGGGAAGGTTAGAGTGTGTGTTGATTATAGGGATTTGAATCGTGCCAGTCCAAAGGACGATTTTCCCTTGCCCCACATCGATACACTTGTGGATCACACTGCCACAAACACACTCTATTCCTTTATGGATGGATACTCGGGATATAATCAAATAAAGATTAATATAGAAGACCGCGAGAAAACTTCTTTCATTACACCTTGGGGCACTTTCTGCTACAGGGTAATGCCTTTTGGACTTAAAAATGCGGGTGCCACCTACCAACGAGCGATGGTGACGCTATTCCACGATATGATCCACAAAGAAATTGAAGTATACGTGGATGACATGATCGCAAAGTCGAAGGACGAGATGAACCACATCCAATATTTGAGAAAATTATTCAATCGGCTTCGTAAGTATCAGCTTAAGCTAAACCCGGCTAAGTGTACTTTCGGAGTTCGGTCGGGTAAACTTCTCGGGTTCATCGTCAGTGAAAAAGGCATAGAGGTGGACCCCGAAAAAGTAAAGGCAATAATGGAAATGCCTCCTCCTAGAACCGAGAAAGAAATAAGAGGATTCCTCGGCAGGGTGAACTACGTCGCGAGGTTCATCGCACAATTGACTGACACGTGCAAACCGATATTCAAGCTGTTGCGCAAGAATCATTCCGAAACTTGGGATGAGAATTGTCAACAAGCTTTCGATAAGATCAAACAGTGCTTGGCCAATCCACCAGTGTTGGTGCCACCTGTCGAGGGAAGACCATTAATCCTCTATTTAACGGTACTTGATGAGTCCATGGGAGCTGTGCTAGGACAACAAGATGAAACAAGGAAGAAAGAACAAGCCATCTACTACCTGAGCAAAAAGTTTCTTGATTATGAAACCCGCTACACGCCGCTAGAAAAGACGTGCTGCGCGTTAGTATGGGCAACACAAAGGCTCAGGCAGTATATGATTAGGCATACTACTTGGTTGGTTTCCAAAATGGACCCAATTAAGTATGTGTTCGACAAACCCATAATCACTGGGAAGATTGCCCGATGGCAAGTGCAATTATCAGAATTTGACATCATACATGTCACCCAAAAGGCCATCAAGGGCAATACCCTAGCTGATTACCTAGCACACGGGCCGACCAATGACTATCAATCCCTTCAGGATGATTTCCCCGATGAGGATATCATGAACTTACAACATGAAGAGCGCAAAGATGATGCGTGGACCATGTATTTTGATGGAGCCTCCAACATGCTTGGATAGGGGATTGGAACAGTGTTAATCTCCCCACAAGGAAAGCATATCCCCCTAACAGCAAGACTCAATTTCGACTGTACAAACAACATGGCCGAATACGAAGCTTGCGCGCTAGGAATCCAAGCAGCTATCAACAATGGTATCCTAAAGCTCAAAGTGTTTGGAGATTCGGCTTTAGTCATTCATCAGCTACGAGGTGACTGGGAAGTCCGAAATCCTAAACTAATACCATATGTTGAGCATATCAAAGACTTGACACATCTTTTTCAAAGTGTCGTCTTTGAGTATATTCCGAGGGAGGAGAATCAGTTTGCCGACGCTCTTGCTACACTCTCGTCGATGTTCGCCTTGGATAAAGAGCATGAAATGCCCATCATTAATATCCGACGGCATGATAAGCAAACGTTCTGCCTTCTGATAGATGAAGTTATCGACGATTGTCCATGGTTCCACGATATCAAACAATATCTGAAAAAAGGGGAATATCCTGATATGGCCAACGATAATGACAAAAAGCATATCCAAAGAAGGGCCATGGGATTTCTGCTGATAGGAGAAACCCTCTACAAAAAGAATTATGACTCGGTTTTGTTGAGGTGTGTAGACCAAGTCGAAGCTCAAAATGTGATCAAAGAAATACATGAGGGGGTTTTCGGTACCCACATTCCCGGACCTGCAATGGCTAAGAAAATCCTTAGGGCAGGGTACTATTGGTCGACCATGGAAAGGGATTGTTACCAATACGTTCGGAAATGCCACAAATGTCAAGCATATGCCGACAATATTCATGTCCCACCAACGCCACTCAATGTATTGGCTTCACCTTGGCCATTTGCAATGTGGGGCATGGATGTTATTGGACCCATCGAACCAAAGGCATCCAATGGACATAGATTCATCCTGGTGGCCATTGATTATTTCACCAAATGGGTAGAAGCGGCATCGTATGCTCATGTGACCCGAAAGGTGGTAACATCCTTCATCAGAAAAAACATTATATGCAGATACGGTATTCCCGATAAGATCATCACTGATAATGGATCCAATCTAAATAACAAGATGACGGAAGAACTGTGCCAAGAGTTCAAGATCCAACACCACAACTCTTCCCCATATCGACCAAAGATGAATGGGGCAGTCGAGGCAGCCAATAAGAATATCAAGAAAATAGTACAGAAGATGGTTGTCTCATTCAAAGACTGGCATGAGATGTTACCCTTCGCTCTCCATGGATACAGGACTTCAGTGCGCACATCCACAGGAGCTACTCCATTTTCCCTTGTTTATGGAATGGAGGCAGTTCTGCCTGTTGAAGTCGAGATACCTTCTCTGAGAGTAATCATGGAAGCAAAACTTTCCGAGGCAGAATGGGTTCAAAGCCGATACGACCAATTGAACCTTATCGAAGAAAAACGACTGAACGCCATATGTCATGGTCAAGCCTACCAAAGGAAGATCAAAAAGGCTTTTGACAAGAAAGTCCACCCTCGAATCTACCATGAGGGAGAGCTGGTGATGAAGAAATTGCTACCAGCTCAAAAGGACAAAATCGGAAAGTGGGCCCCAAATTACGAAGGACCATACGTGGTGAAGCGATCCTTCTCCGGAGGAGCACTGATCCTCACAAACATGGACGGAGAAGAACTTCGATACCCAGTCAACGCTGACGTGGTAAAGAAGTATTATGCTTGAAGACATTGCTTGCACAAGCCCGCTAGGATGAAAACCCAAAAAGGGCATCCTAGGCAAAAGTTAGGGCAAAACGAAAAGCCCGCCAGTACAAGGGTACTAGGCAAAACAAAGGCAAAATTATCCCCGCTAGGATACGTCCTAGGCAAAAGTTAGGGGCAAAAGAATAAGATGTAAAAAACAAAGCAAGCAACGATCACTTGAATCGAAAACCGAAAGGCGGTTCAAGTGATAATCTTCTAGAAGCAAGCGTCTTGCAGCATCTACACTCCTGGCTCAGGCATCTCACCCGAAGCAGCTAGGGGAACGGGAAGAGCGACAATTACAGATATGATTGTTTAAGACCAAATGTATAAATAGCCCACCTTGGCCAGCCATTCTTCAGAAATTCCCTTTGCAAATCTTTCTGTAAAAACATTTTTGAATATCAAATAAAATATCCATTTGTTTCTTTTCTCTCTTGACCATGTGATTATGCCTCTAAATTGATGTTTCAAAAATTGTACGAGACTCTCTTAATAATCGGTCAATAAAGAAAATTGGAGGGGTTCCTATAAAATCCATAACCTCCTGCATAAAAGGCTCACAAAAATATTCCCTCGCGTCGATGACAGAAATTCCTCCAAGAAAAGGAGGATAGGGAGAGCCATTCATTTTTCTAAAAACATTAAATAATAAAACTTGCATTTGTGCATCACACACATTTAGTTGCACATTCAAAGACCTTATCATGAGGCAATTGCATAAAATAGAAAATAGGAAAAATTGCTTGTGTATGGCAGCGGTCAACAGAAAAAGCCGCAAATCAACAAGAAAAGGCAAAAATACAGAAAAAGCCAAAAAAATGACAAAAAAGGCAAAATACAGAAAAAAGCCAAAATCAAAAAAGGCAAAAAATACAGAAAAAGCCAAAAACGACAAAAAAGGGGGCAAAAGATTTAGAAAATCGATCGCCTCGTACAGCATAATTGAGCCTGGAGAGGCTTGCCGAAATAATACTCTCAGAATAACTGAGCCTGGAGAGGCTTGCCAAAATAATACTCTCACAAAATAATTGAGCCTGGAGAGGCTTGCTGAAATAATACTCCCACAGAATAATTGAGCTTGGAGAGGCTCGCAGAAATAATACTCCCCAGAGAAACCCCAACTCAAGCTCACGGAACAAATCCCCAGCGAGAGCTATCAAAGCAAGATCGACAAAATTCCCAATGGAAACACGATCACCCAAGCAGTATATCTAGTCAAAGGACTTAAAACTTCCTCAGTGGAAGATAGCTCTCCAACTCAGGCGTTGAGTGAGTCTAAGCCTGTAGAGGCTTCCTAAATAATACTCTGGGATACATAAGATCCCCAAATCCCCAGTCGCCTACTCAAGAGGCATTCCTACAAAAAGAAAAAATCAAAAGATCAATAATCATTCCCCAAGTGGAATCCGGCTCTTGGCCAAACATCAAGCGTCAAGATGATCTGCCTAACAGAAGAGGCTAATCACAATCAATGACAAAATCCCCCCGCGGATAACAGCCTACACAGAGGCGACAAAACCAGAAAAACAAAAAGAGTCACCCGAATAAGGATAACCGGGATACTCCACCATCGTCGAAAGGACGTCAGCCAATCATAAGGCACCGCTCATCTCAGAAAGAGCATCTTCGTGTCTACACCCCAGGGAAACAGAAATTCCTCAATGGGCACCAACTATGCAAAGGAAAGTTGGGACAGAAGAACCTATGAGTAACTGCACATCCCCTAGACGGATCCCTGCGTTATCCAGCCCTCAGTGGCACAAAAATCAAAAACAATCGTCAAAGCAGTATCGTGGACTGTGGAGACAAAATCAAAATCAACATCCAGAATACCCTCAGTGGATAATAGCCTACACAGAGGCTACAAAAATCAGAAAAATCAAAGAGAGACACCCGAATAAAGATAACCGGGATACTCCACAACGTCAAAGGACGTCAGCTAAACATAAGGCATCGCTCAACTCAGAGAGAGAGCATCTGTGTCTACACCCCAAGGAGTCAGAAATTCCCCATGGGTACCAACAATGCAATGCAAGTTGGGGCACAGGAACCTATGAATGACTGCACATCCCCTAGACGGATCCCTGCGTTATCCAGCCCTCAGCGGCACAAAATCAGAAAAACCGTCGAAGCAGCATCGTGGACTGTGGAGACAAAAATCATCTCAAAACCCTGGAGAGGGTAAACTCACACTGCCGAATGTTAAGAGGCAGGGCCTGGAGAGGCGATACTCAACTGCCGAATGTTAAGAGGCAGGGCCTGGAGAGGCGGGTACTCAACTGCTGAATGTTAAGAGGCAGGGCCTGGAGAGGCAATACTCAACTGCTGAATGTTAAGAGGCAGGGCCTGGAGAGGCGATACTCAAACTACCTCATGTTGAGAGGCAGGGCCTGGAGAGGCAGTACTCAACCATCAGCGTCGTCAAAGGCACGTTGGTGTTCAACTTCCGGCTCGGGCGTCGAGTGAAGTTGACCCTGGAGAGGGTAAACTTAGCTGCCTAGGTCGTCAGAAACAACCGAAGCAGAGCCTGGAGAGGCAGAGTACTCAATCATCGGTGATGTTAACACTGGTGTCTAGCTTCCGGCTCGGGCGTCGAGTGAGGCTAGGCCTGGAGAGGCGGGTACTCAACCATCAGCGTTGTCAGAGGCACGTTGGTGTTCAACTTCCGGCTCGGGCGTCGAGTGAAGTTGACCCTGGAGAGGGTAAACTTAGCTACCGAGGTTGTCAGAAACGCCGAGGTATGAAACAACCTGGAGAGGCTACTCAACAATTTTCCACCGGCAGACGCTACAAGTCAGAAGGTTGGCACATCACCTGGACAATTGGGTCAACTCCTTTACTTGTCAGCCGGTACACCAAAAGGCCGTACGACTAAGTAAAGGGGGGGCAGCTATAGACCCCTAAAATTGTCCGGGTCGGAAATAAGGCTGGAAGACTCTCGAAGACCAAAGGAAAGTCAGCCGGAAGGACTCCCAGAAGACCATAGGATGACTATCTGTAGGTTTAGAGGTCTTAGAATAGCTAAAATAAGAAAAGTGGGAGGAATGAAGCCCAATACGGCCTCCCAGAGGTTCAGTACGGCCGTATTGAACATTTTGAACTTCAATACGGCCGCACTGAACTCAATACGGCCGTATTGAAGTTTCTGAACTTCAATACGGCTGCATTGAATTCAATACGGCTACACTGAACTTTAATACGGCTGCATTGAATTCAATACGGCTGCACTGAACTTTAATACGGCTGCATTGAATTCAATACGGCTGCACTGAACTTCAATACGGCTGCACTGAACTTCAATGCGGCCGTATTGAGGTTTTTTGAACTTCAATACGGCCGTATTGAATTCAATACGGCCGTATTGTAGTTCAAAATTTCAATGTTGACCGTATTGACCCCCAGAGACCGTATTGAGCCTTTTCCCTATAAATATGACGTCAATGGGACGTCATTTCACACTTTTGGACTGAGTTTTAACCCTCTTCTTGAGTATTCTGGGTTTTTTTTGAGCAGTGCTCTGCCTAGAAATCACTCGGAGAGTTGATCCGACGAAGTTTTTGAGTTTTGAGCATTTTGCTTGAGTCTCAAACTAAGTCGAAGGGAAATCCATCGGATTTCCAAGTCAAAAATTATTTTTTAGGAGGGAGCGAGCGGTCTTGTAGAGGGAGGGAACGCCAAAACGCTTCCCAATTTCTGTCAAGATATATAAGAAAGCACGCTTCAAAGGTTTATATCTTTAAAGTCCCTTCTTTTACCGCTTTCTGTGTATACATATTTAAACTGTCATCATGTAGATAGTTAATTTATAATTGCTTAGAATAAATAGGGGTAATTTAGTAATTTTGCACTATTATTTTTTAAATAATCTGTCATAGGGAACCCGAAAGGGGCGCTGTGGGGTGCTAACACCTTCCCCACGCGTAACCGACTCCCTTACCCGACTCTGGTTGTCATGGCTGAAGTCGATTTTTGAATCGATTGCTTTAAACCTCTTTTTCCAATGTTTTGAGTAAAACATTGGTGGCGACTCCATGAACCCTTCCTTTTATGAAAACCGCTAATCCATGGAGGGTCCCGCTTGGGATTAACATGGATTGGTGAGCCTTTTAATAAAATTGCTCGTTTGACGAGGTCTCAGTTTGAGAATAAGTCATTCTAGCAATACATATTTTTAAACAAATAAAAGAGTCCAACCATCCTTCGCGAGTGCCGAAAGCCCGTTTCGGGCCGGTGGCGACATGCATTACATTCATTTAGAACATATCCCTCTTTGTAAAAGAATAAATAAGAATAAAAAGGGAAATTAACCTATGTGCGTTAATCGGAAGTAATGGAAACAAGCCATGCATAAAGAGTTGAGGGTAAAGAACTCCACAATCATTAAGACGCCAACGCTTACCCTAAGAGGATAAAATCGTGTCGTGCAACCGTGAAATCCAAAGGGAATGGATGGATCCACACTCTTAACGAGTTGCAAGCTAGTAAAGAGAACTTGAGGATGACGAATCTCTCAAACACTAAGGCAAAACGATTAGAGCTTTCTCAAAAGGTGATTTCAACAAGAGAGAAGCATTGCTTGTTAAGAAGCTACTAGAATGAAAACCCGCAAAGGGTGTTCTAGGAAAAAAAAAAAGCAATGTTTGTTCGAGCTGAAAATCGAGAGACAACTTGAATGTTCCTCTTCAGACTTCATAGAAAGCTCTATCATGGCTTCTACCCATTCCTACATCTCAGGAAAGATATGGACGTCTATCATCAAAGAATTGGAGCTCCCAAGCATGCAGACAATAAGACAAGATATCAGAATGCCTAAAGCCCAAATACATTGGTTTTAGTGGCCCAGAACGGGCTGTTCCAAAATCGGAACGGCCCGTTCTAAGTCACAAAAAAAGGCCTAAAAACTTGGTCTGGAATGGGCCGTTCCGATTTTGGAACGGGCCGTTCCAAACTAGGCAAAAGGCCTAAAAATAATAGGTTGGAACGGGCCGTTCCAAAATCGGAACGGGCCATTCCAAACCTAAAAAAGGCTTACAAATATCTAAACTGGAACGGGCCATTTTGAGGTATCAAAAAGGGGTAAAATTTGTAACCCAGAACGAGCCGTTCTCATTTCAGAACGGGCCGTTCTGGTTCCCAGAACGGGCCGTTCCAATTTCAGAACTGGTCGTTCCAGGCCAATCAAAGGGGCCAAAATTTGTTCCCAGAATGGGCCGTTCTAAAATTAGAACGGGCCGTTCTGGTTTCAGAACGGGCCTTTCTGGGGTACGAAAATAATGCACAACGGCCATATCCAGAACGGCCGTTCCGATTTTGAAACGGACCGTTCTGGACCCCCTCCCCGAAGTCTATAAATAGACAGCTGGGGCTCATTTTTCCGGACTCCGAAATTTCGTCCAGACTTCCTATAGCTCGAAATTTCTCTCTTTTTCTCTCTTTTTCTCTCTTCCCCTCTCTTTTTGTATTTCTTGAGATTTTTGTGAGGCATTGTAGTGTGAAGGGTTGCCAAAAAGCACCCAAATCTCCATCTTTGAAGATGAATAGAGCTCGTTCAAGAGGTATTCAAATCAATTTTCTTCTCTCTATTTTATTTCTTACATTTGATAAATATTGTTTATAATAAGAGCAATCATGTAGATATTTTAGAGTCAATTGTTAATTTAAATTTTAAATCATGTAAATAATCATCAATAAAAGGGGATATAATATTTAATTTATTATTTCTTATCGCATTAACTTCATCATAGGGTACCGATTTAGGGCGTTGTAAGGGTGCTTAATACTTTCCTTACACCTAACCGACCCCCGAACCCAATTCTGGTTATCAAGGCCAATATTGGATCTTTTAAAAATCTTTTCTTTTTCCAATGTTTTGAGTAAAACATCGGTGGCGACTCCATAGAACCTATTTTCAAAATCATTGATTAAGGATTAGTCTGGTGTCCGGACATTCCTTAATTGATGAGATCTTTAAAAGGATGTTTAAACCATTAGTCGCAAGATCGAAAATTTTCGGGTTGCGACAAGGGTTCACATAAAAAACCTTTAGAAACATTCTTCAATATCCGAAATATTTTGAAAATGAAACTTGGGAAATAAAATATAAGAGGTTACAAAATGTTTTCAAGATAATAGGTTCAACTCCATATACAAATACAATTCATGCCCTAGAAATCCTCTGTCCCGATATCACAATATCAGAGCATACCCATAAATCAACATTTGGCATTCTAGATGCCATTCAAAGCCAGATCTTCCTCACCTAAAACATCCACAAATTGTACGGTGAGAAAAGAAAACATCTATATGTAAAACACATAAGGAAAACACAACATAATCTCATCATTATTTATTAATGAAATATTCACAAGCATTTATATATAAGTTAACAATCATTTATCATCTTCACATCTCAATCCACAATTTCATCAATGCATCACAATTCACACAAATCTTACAATTAACACTATGCCAAGGCCACACCACAACTGATATAAGTGATATGGGTTAATTGCCTCACTCATCCCACACCATGCCAGGGTCACGCCCTCCCAGTAGCATCACTTACCCAGAGGCCGTGCCATCCCTAGTCATTGATGTGAAGAACCACAATCACATCACAATCCACACAATCTCTTGCAATTAACCCTATGTCAGGGCTGCCGTATTTGACATAAGTGATACGTGTCAATTGTCTCACTCATCCCACACCATGCCAGGGTCACGCCCTCCCTGTAGCATCACTTACCCAGGGGCCATGCCATCCTTGGTCATTGATGTGAGGAACCACAATCATAATCATAATCATATCCACACAACCTCTCATATCATATCTCAGTTTCATATTACATACACAATTCCATATCACATACACAACAGATAAGTCCAACAAAATAAGGGTTTACTCACCCTTTGAGCAATTCACATCTAGATCATCAATTCTTATCAAGTAATATAACAATAACATTCATAAATTAATATAATAATCAATGGAATTACCAATTTAATATAATCTTAACATAAACGATAAAACCCCCAATTATTCCAAAACCTAACTCACAGGCACTTTTCTACAATTTCGTTCTCTCTCCCATATCCTCATTCTTACAAATTAAATATATATTTCTAATCCTCAACACATACAAAATCTATTGGGATCATCAATTCCTCAAACAGAAATAATCCAATTTTCCACAACCTAACTTACAGGCACTTTTCTATAATTTCGTTGTCTCTCCCAAATCATCATTCTTACAAATTAAATATATATCGATAATCCTAAATTCATGCAGAATCACATAAGACCAATAATTCTCCAAACAGAAATAATTATAAAATTACTCATAATCTTAAGGGACTCTTCTTCTACCCAATTCCTCATGTAACTCTACATACAAATAATCCCCTTTTCCCCTGTACCTGGATAAACAACAGTTGAAACTAAAACAATGATCTCTTGGTTTCCTCCTCTAAGTGCCCCTCATGTATGTCTGATATATGATGTATGGTGGTGTATGATTCATATGTATGCTTAGTGATGATATATATGAATGTTTTAATCGGATATGACATGTATATATATGTTCATATGAGGATGATTTTGATCATGATGGTGGATTGACCATGTATGAGGTATGATGCATTATTGTATGTGATGCCTTGTGGCATGTGTCTAGCCTATGACTTGCGGAAAGGGAAAATGTTTTCAAATTGGAAGAGCTCACATAGAGTCTCTTGAGAGAGGTACTTGGATAATCCACTAATATATATGAGAGTCGTGCTTAGATAGGCCCCTAGTTTTGGGTGAGAGTGGTGCTCGATCAGGTAGGCCACTGGTTTGGGTGAGTCTCCTCTAAGTCCTTAGCTAGTGTTGGAGCGGAGTATGAGGTCGAGGGTTATTCCCTTAACCAAGTACTGGGAAAGGTGTGTGGTTCCTTGCGGATAGTCGGTGGGCGAACTCCACAAGTGACTTGGTAATGCATGCCAAGGTCGTTGTAAGCCTGTACCCAACTATGTTATACCTAACGGTAGATCCAGACTTCCAAATGTGTAAGTGACATCATCCGAGTAAACTCAAGTGAGGATTTATATCTTTTTTAACTGTGACCAAGCGGGCGCATTGGGCGTGAAAACGGTTGGGGTGGTTTCGGTAGGATTGAGATGTCACTTATATTGTTCTTCTGTTAGGGAGATCTCCTATGTGTATGCGTGATGACGCATTAGATGATTGATATGCACTGATATCTGTCATGAGATGCATTTATTGCATGATTGTTAATATGATGAAGTGTGTGGTGTTTGACTTCATGATTGAATGATTTGATAGTTGTTTAGTATAGATTATTGTTCTATACTTATATGATTGTTTATTGAACTCTAGCTTACCCTTCTGTTTCCATGTGGATGGACTGCTATGATCATACTTTGTATGGGAACAGGTCAGGGCTAGCTTGGAGTTGAGGTGACTGCTGCGTGATGAGGAGTTGTCCTAGTGTCAGAGTTATCCCCTTGGGTAACTGTTGTTTGTGCTTGACCGGCACTAGGAGATTATTATTTTGGGATGACTGTACATATATGGATTTATATTTTGTACATATAAACTTAGTTATTGTTATTATATCTATATTTATATATATATATGTATATATGAGTCATTCAATTTTAATATTTTTTTAGTTCACTAGTTGCAGTACGATTTCACTAAGTGTAGAGATCATGGCGAGTCGTTACACAAATAATACTATTTTTAAAAAAATTTACCCAAATAATAACTATGCAAATTTATTTCCCCAACTAGCACTATTTACTATTCACGTTCAAAACGGGCCATTCTGAAATCAGAAAGAGCCATTCTGGATTAAAAAATAACACATGGAAAATGGATCAGAACGGTCCGTTCCAAAATCAAAATTAGCACATAAAAAGTGCAACCAGAACGGGCCGTTTTGCATCCAGAACACGTCGTTCTAGCCTATAAATAAAAAAAAAATTGTTTGATTTTCACTTATCAAATACCAAAACTCAGAGACTACCATCAAGTGATTAAATTTATTGAATATTAACATTATAAATATAACTAAATAAATTTATTAAAATTCATTACAACAATAAAGATCAATGGTGGCGAAAACTGAATTCATGACCAATATTTGGATATGTCTTCCTAGTGTGACCAGGGGTGTGACAATAGGAATAATTTTTTACACGATTATGTTGTTCTCTAATGTTCATCTCTGTTCTAATCTTGCTAGACTTTGGCCGACCCTTGAAAGTTCTCTTGAGTTCTAGATTTGGCCACAAAGTTGAAAGAAACGCAACATCCGAGAAAATTTTGACCCGCTGGGAGATTTATAGTAAGGCTAAATGAAATATGGTATGATGGCGGTAAGTTCCAGAAAGGTATATGAAGGACAGTTTGGAGAGCTCCGACATGAAGATTATTGGCCTACTTACACTGGTTGATGGAATCATGCTTAGGAAGGCAAGAGGAGACATCCTAAAAGAGCCAAGAGGAGTGGGCTAGACATGAAGGCTTGGGCCAGTGAAGGTCCAATGGGCCTGATGGGCTTGGAAGGTCCAAGGCAAGCTTCACATGGGCCACATTCTATGTTTTGTAAATAACATGTTAGTATTGGTTTGGACCTTTGGGCTTGTATTGTATTTTGGGCCTTGTATTTTAGCCACTTAGACTAGGGATTTCATTTCATGGTCATTTGAATTTAGGGTTAATTTAGGGTTACATGTGTATAGTCATTTGAATGTAATTAGCATAACATTTGGTATGCATTTCGGCCATGTGCACACATGCACATGGTGTGACCGAAATGCTACTCAAATGGATGCCAAATTACATCCCAAATGAGTGCACATGGGTGGATGACCGGGTTGGCTCCAAAATTTAAATTTTGAATTCAAATTTTGGGCGCCTAAGGTTAAGTAAACCATACCATGGTTTTCACTTAACCTTAGGCTAACCCATGGTTTACCTTAACCTAATTTTCTCTATAAATTCTAGTTGGCCGAGAATTGTAAACACTTTTGGATATAAGAATGAGTTTTTCACCATTTGAAAACCTCTCCCTCCGAAAGTCACTCAACCTACCCTACCCTCCTTGAGCTCCTCTCTTTGTAGAGCTAGGTTGCTAATCTTCTTCCGGACTTAGCTTGTTCAAGTCTAAGGTCACATTGATGCTTCTTGGAGGTTCCTTCCTTGCCATTCTTCCAAGGAACCAAGAAGGATTTTAAGGTGTTCTTGAGGATTCACCAAGTGGAACCTCATCACTGGTCCAACTTTGTGGCCAAATCCAGAACTCAAGTGAACTTTCAAGGGTCGGCCAAAGTCCAGCAGGATTAAAACAGAGATGGACATTAGAGAACAACATAATCAGTTTCTGCCACCATTAATCTTTAGTTTCTGAGTTTTGTTATTTGATAAGTGAAAATTGAAAAAAAATTATTTGTAGGTCAGAACGGCCCGTTCTGCTTGTAGAACGGCCCGTTCTGGTTCTACTTTTTATGTGCTAACTTTGATTTTGGAACGGCCCTTTCTGATCCGTTTTCCATGTGATATTTTTTAATCTGGAATAGCCCGTTCTGATTTCAGAATGACCCATTCCGAACGTGAATAGTAAATGATGCTACTTGGGAAAATAAATTTGCACAGTTGCTATTTGGGTAATTTTTTTTTAAAATAATATTATTTGAGTAAAAAAACTCTAGATAATACATATATATCTATCTATATTTATCTATTTATTTATACTATTTACATTTTAAGGCCACTCTTAAGAAAACTTTATACAACTGTTGATCCTTAAGCACTCAGACCACAAATTTATACCTATTAGAAAAGTTTTACTTTAATTAGTGTGGTGGTTAAAATTTGTATTTCTGTGTATTTTATTTTAATAAAAGTTAAAAATAAAAAAATAAAATAAACTCAGTCTTTTTTTGGTACATAAATAATAAATAATAATGTCTATATATATATATATATAAATAATAAATAAAAATATTAATAAATAATCGAGAGTTGCAATTATTAAAAGATAAATATGTAAAAATATAAACATTATCTTTATCTATATATATTTGTAACATTAACATTGGGCCTTGTAGACACCCAATTTCGTCCGGGGGTATACAAATAACAAGATAGGATATCAGAGGGCCCAAAGACCCAAACCAATTTTTAGTGGCCCGGAACGGGCCGTTCCAAAATCGGAACGGGCCGTTCCCAAGTCCGGAACGGGCCGTTCTCAATCAGAACGGGCCGTTCTGGGCTTCCAAAAAAGCCTAAAAATTTAGGTTGGAACGGGCCGTTCTAGACCAGAACGGGCCGTTTCAAACTAATCAAGGAGGCTAAAATGTGTACCTCAGAACGGCCGTTCTGAAATCAGAACGGGCCGTTCTGGTTCCCCAGAACGGGCCGTTCTGATTTCAAAACGGGCCGTTCCAGGGTACATGTATACTGCACAACGTTCGGATCTGGAACGGGCCGTTCCGAATCCAGAACGGGACGTTCCGGCCCACAGCTGATGCCTATAAATAGAGAATCTCGGCCAACAGTAAGGGGGACTCCAAAATTTCGTTTAGAGCTCGAAATTTCTCTCTTCTTCTCTCTTTTTCTCTCTCTTGTATTTCTTGAGAGTTTGTGAGGTATTGTAGTGTGAAAAGGTCGCCACAAAGCACCTAGAATCACCATTAACAAAGCTTGATACGAGGTATTTCAGTCAATCTTCTTCTCTCTCTTTTATTTTTCATCTTTATCTCTTTTTTTGTTATAACAAACTTCATAATGTAGATATTTTAGGGTTAATCGTTTAATTTATATTTTAAATATGTAAATAAATATTAATAAAGGGGATTCAATATTTAATTTATTAATTTTTATCATATTAACTTCATCATAGGGTACCGATTGAGGGCATTGTAGGGGTGCTTAATACCTTCCCTACACGTAACCGACCCCCGAACCCAATTCTGGTTATCAAGGCCATTATTGGATCTTTAAAAACCTTTTCTTTTTCCAATGTTTTAAGTAAAATGTTGGTGGCGACTCCATGAACCTATTTTCAACACCATTAATTAAGGATTAGTCTGGTATCCGGGCATTCCTTAATTAATGAGACTTTTAAAAGGATGTCTAAACCATACGTCGCGAGATCGGAAATTTTCGGGTTGCGACAGATGGCGACTTCACTGGGGACGTTTAAAGAGGGTCAGGCCCATTTAATTGATGAAGTTAATAAAATAAAAATAATAATTTAAATATTTTTCCCCTTTACTTTATTTGTTTTATTTGTTTGGCTTTAATATTTATTTGTTTGTTTATTTAACTTTTTCACCTATTTGAAGAAAACTGTACACAAACCTTTGCACACAACAGTCCCCCTACACCCGGGGGCATGAGGGTAATAAACATAGGGAGTGGTTGACGTACGACCGGCCCAAGTTTTGGCCTTAGAGCCTGCGAGCCTTGTCAGAAATCACACTCAAGGTGATAACCGGTTACTCTAGCCCAAAATACTGCGACAGACCTTAGAGTTTGCCAGGTGACGGCGACAGAGATACTGGGTCCCTATAATGGGGGCACCTTGGGGGCCTTAAGACCAGTGAGATTAGAACCGTCCTATACAATGCACTTTTCTTGCAGGGACCACAGACCAAGGATTTAAACGTGACTGTTCGCGGGTGTACATTTGTTTGAGCATATGCGTGTTGCATTTGTTTGTGTTTATTTATTTCAAATAAATAAGAATTACAAACAAGTAGATATTAATAAAAAAATATGATAAAAATTTTAACTCCCTTCTGTATACCCTAACTCTAAAGCATCATATAGGGTAGTTTATTTTTTTAAAAAAAATATATATATATAGCAAAAAAATCATACATCATAACTCTTAGTTAAAAACATGATAAAATTTAGGCAAAAAATAAATATCATACATCTCCTAGGATAGTACATTAGTATACATTCATTAGAAATGGAAGACACATGGAATAGTACGCAAAGAATGTTCTCTAAACAAAAATCAATGAGAATGATATCCGTTGAATTTCTCATATGTCTTTGCATCCTATTTTACGTTTCATATAGATAACACGTCTTCCTTGTAAATAATAAATACGAATAAAAAGGGAAATCTAATTTGTGCGTGTTAGCCGGATAATGGAAATTACTGTAATCAAATGCTAACCTTGACACATCAAATCGGGAAACACTTATCAGTAATTGGGGGCATCACACGCCCAAATCGATGATTTTAACGCGAAGGCTTTCCCATGCGAAAATAGCAATTGCCGGGATAGGACGAATGACCAATAATGGACGAATCCTTGCTTCTAGGGAATTACAAGACAAAACCAATTAAAGAATAAAGGCATTGCATGACTAAAAACTCGCTAGGATGAAAACCCGTAAAGGGCGTCTTAGGCAAAAATTAGGGTGGAGAAAAAAGAATCAAAATCCCAATAGGATACGTCCAATGCAAAAGTTAGGGACATATAAAAATAAGAAATGTCTATCTAAGTTAGAATCAAAAGGTGGCTCAAGTATTCCCTTTAGAAAGCAAGAATTCATAAAGGTTTCACTCCGAAGTCGAAACACCCACACTCAAGCAAGTGGGAATGCGTTCTTAACGTAGTTCAACCAATCGTCAACCATGCCTCTCTAGGGGGCAACCTCGGTTAATCTCTCTGTGTATGAATCACAAACTCGGGGCATGCCCGGGCCTTCGAGCTTTGTTAAAGGGGCACGTGTAAATTGAAAATTCTATTTTAATGTCATACACTTTTCTACTTCATTTCTCTTCTCCCTTTTATCTACTCTGAGCCTCGTCAACAAACCTTAAATGAACAAGTACATTTGAAATAAGGACGTCATCAGAAACAATGATTTAATACGCAATAAAAAAACACATAAAGATTAATCAAATTGGGCATGACTTGTGGATAAAAATTCAAATGAAATCTGCGCAAAAATTAGGGCAAGATCCGCTAGGAGACTCATAAACAAAAAGAGTAGCCTAGGCAAAAGGGAGGATCAAAAGAAAATGTCCGCTAGGGAACACATCTCAAGTAACCTAGGCAAAAGTTAGGACAAAGCAACATCACGAGCTGAAAACCGAAAGACAGCTCGGGAAGATCATTTAATCAATATGCAATCCCAAGTCATTGCTTAACTTTGAAGGAAATAATAAGCCAACATGGAAAATGATTTCCTCACTTTGAATGTGTTTGATCATCAGCCTAAACCACTGGCCTACCTCGACCAGCCATTCTTCTAAAATCATTTTTGAAAAAAAATCCTTTCTAACAAAACTTCTGCAAAAAATATATGTAACCTCTTCCTCTATTTCCTCTTGACCTATATGGCATTAAGATAAATTTGACAGATACACGGAAAATGCACAGTGAATACTCACAGAGGGAAGGTCGAGATGTCCTCAAACAGAGGTTAGAGACGCTTGACCACACATCGACTGGATAGTCAAGGAGCCACTGAAGCTTGGGCTCAAAAGAACATATCCCGACAGTAATCAAGATTGGCATGGATAGAAAGAAATCGTCAACATTAACCTTAACGGGTGCAAGTTAATTTCCCGACAAAAAAATTGAATTGCATATTTAGGAACAAACACATGAGCATAAACTGCATCGCATGCATATGAGTTAGGGGCATATGGAAAGGCGTTACACAAAAAAAT
Source organism: Cajanus cajan (assembly GCF_000230855.2). NCBI lineage: Eukaryota > Viridiplantae > Streptophyta > Magnoliopsida > Fabales > Fabaceae > Cajanus > Cajanus cajan. Next base: position 9,536,285 of record NC_138526.1, on the reverse strand, counting down.
ATAAATAAAAGAATCATTCTTGTCTTGCATTTTCATTGCATCCATGCATCCATGCATTCTACTTGCTATGAGTCAGATGGAGTCATCAGGACGAAGCCCAAGCTAAATAGCCAACCATGAGCCAAGCAGTGACAAATAGCGACCCTAAGTGATTCTATGTGCCCACTAAGCAAAGGCATATCAACAGTGGAATAGAATAGAATCAACTGAATAAGCAAAACCATAAGCATGAAGAGGCCATCGTGCCCTACTCCTCAACCTAATGAAGGATGATTTAAGAGAATACCAAGACCAAGAATGACTTCCAAACCAAAGCCAGGAGTGGCTTCCAAAATAATACTCATCAATAAAGATTCAACAAATAACATCATGGGACGAGATCCTTCCACCAATGATGAAAACAAAAGATCTGATGGAGGAGGCCCATGGGCTAAGGGCCCAACTACTAGAGCAATGGCAAGAAGGATGCATGAAGAGTGGGCCCAAGCCCAAGGAAAGCCCACCACTTTATTTTGTTGGGCCTTGAATCAAGCCCAATTAGATTAGGGCTAGTATAGGAGTAGGCCTTAGTGCCATGTATTTCTTTTGGGCCTTGTATTTTCGGCCTAGTAGCATAGGAGTTTCATTTGAAGGTCATTTGAATTTAGGTTAATTAGAGTTACATGTGGAATTACATTAGCATTTAATTAGTAGCACATTTGGTGTGCATTTCGGCCATGTGCAACACATGCACATGGTGTGATCCGAAATGCAACTCAAATGGCTTCCTAATTACATGCCAAATGTGTGCACATGGGAGGGTGACCGGTTGGCACCAAAATTTGAATTTTAGAATTCAAATTTTGGCGCCTAGAGTTAAGATAACCATACCATGGTTTTACTTAACTCTAGGTAAACCCAACTTAAACCCTTAACCTAATTTAGCCTATAAACTTCCTTATGACCGAGTTTTGTAGACACTTTGGACATTATTGAATGAGTATTCTTCTCAAAGAAATCTCTCCTCCGAAGTCACTTTGCTCCTAGCCTCTTCCCTCCTTGAGAGCTTCTCCTTGTAGAGCTAGGACACCTTACCTTCTTAGGACTTAGCTTGTATGCAAGCCTAGGTCACCTTGCTCCTTTGAGGCGTCTCTATTCCTTGAAGAATCATCTAAGGAATCCGAGAAGGAGTGAAGAATCCATGTGCATCCAAGTGGAAGCACATCAAGTGGTATCAAGAGCTTCGGTCTTCAAGAGATAAGTTCATCTTCTTGAATTTTGATCCGTGGTTCCAAATTGTTCTTGAGTTCATCTTGAGTTTCATCTTGTTAAATTTTTGAGTTCATGTCACAATTGAGTTGATTCTTTCCTAGATCTAGTTTTTGTTTCAAAATTTGATGGATCTAGTTTGTATTGCTTGAATGATTCATATGCGCCTATGTTATATGCTTTCATGAATCATGCTAATTTCTTCTTGTGTTCAATTAGGAATTTTCTGCCTAATAGCTTTTGATTTTGTTTGAGTCTTCTTTGCATCTTATTCGGTCAATTAAATGCTTGAGTCTTTTATTTTTAAATCCATGTCTAGTAGGTTTGTGTAGTTCTTATATGTTCATCTATCTTAGCTATGCTTGTTGATCCTTTTTAATTTTTGATTTGCATCTTGAAACAATTTTCTGGATTTGGCCGAGATCCATTTCTTTTCTTTGGTATAAGCTCATGAATTTTGTTTCATTTTTGAGTTCATAAACTACTACTAGATCATTAGTAGTTTTCTTAGAATTTTAGGCTTCCCAAAATTTTATTGAAAATGTCTTACACAAAAAAATTTCAAATCCGTGAGGTTTGATTTTGTATGAGTTGGAGTGTGCTGAAATTGGTGTTTGGAAATTCAAATTTGAATTTGAGTTGGAGCCTAAAAACCGTGCATGTGCAATTCTAAATTACAAGCATAAAAAGCATGTCACATGTCACTTGAATTTGCACTTAATTTCACTAGTATTTGGCAACTAGTTTGAACCGGTTTTTAGTACTAATATTAAGGGTGACCGAGAATCATTGGTGACCAATTTTTGTGAGCAACAAAAGGCAACTCCTATTTGATAAAAAAAAAAAATTAGAAGAAAGATCAAAAGAAATTCAAAACAACATTAAAAAAAAATGTGCTAAACCTAATTTGAAAAGGAAAAAGCCATTAAGGAGTTAGTTTCTCTATGTGTTTCTTCTCGGTTGCTAGTTGATTTTGATTCATAAAAAGAATTTTTCAACTCATCTATTTTGAGTGTTTTGGTTTTGTGCATCTACTCTAGAACTATTCCTAGGTCAATTCCTTCTAGTTCTAGTCAACTACTTCATTGGTGTCATATAAGCTTGTCACTACTTAATCTACTTTTGCCTTCTTTTTCTTCCATATTGTCTTTTGCTGTTTTAATCTTGTGCTAATCAAAGAGTGACCTAAGATTGACCTAGCCTATCTTCTTGGAAGCTAGTTCTACAAGGGTCATCAAAAGAAGCCTAAGGAAAGGAGGAGGAAGGATAAAAGTGGCTTGCGGTTTTTGAACCCTTAAACACAAACCATAAACACTTCTTGGCTGGAAATTTGGTGGATGCTGGACTGGAAAACCGTGAAGCAGCTTGGAGTTTAATTTCAATTGTATTTGAACTTTAAAAAAAAAAAATGTATAAGCATTAGTGACGGATTTTTAGTGACCGATTTTTACCTTACTAAATTTGAATTTTGTTGCAAAATTTGGTCACTAATCCATCACTAATTCTTTGTGGCTATTTTTAGTATTTCATTTCAGCCACTTGATCTTTGTTGTTATACTTTGTATTTGGCCTTTACAAGGAGTGTCTTGGGAGTGTCTTTGGTACACAACCATCTCTCCTTAAGTTTACAATTTTCGTTAGTACTTGGTGGGAGTGGTCCTTGATTGATCTTTGGTATCTCTCAAGCTCTCACCTTAGGATACGTTAGGTAGTTTAATTTTTGTTGTTTAATCCTTGTTTTAATTGCTTTTATACGTCTAGCTTATCATAGTTCACAAAAACATCAAAAATCATTTTCATTGAAAAGAATTTGGTAGAGATTAACTACAAAGGGGATTAGTAATTTTTACTTGAAGAGGCTTGGTTTTTAAGTGGCTCCTAGTAGCTCACCTCCCTCCAAAGTTCAATTTGTATACATAATCCTCTAAGTACTTAGTCTTAACCTTGCATAAAAACAATTGATTTTCAAAAATCATTTCTCAAAAAGCCCCTTTCTCCTATAATGGAAGAGTTTTCTACTCCTCAAAGTGATAGTAATTCAAGTGATTACAATGACTTGTCAAAAGTAACACATGAATTAAGATCACTTAAGCTTTGGAAGAAGCAAGAAGCCAAGCAAAAACTTAAAGAAAAACTTGAAAGAGAGGCTCAACTTGCTACTTTAGAGGAAGAGATTCGAATATTAAAGGAGAAAGAAGAAAAATTACATCACAAGCACCGAAGTAGACATAGCTCCCACCATAGTTCTACTCTAGGAGAGTCAATGAATGATGATAGTCTTGCTTTAGGAGATCATTATCAACCACCTCCTAGAAGAGTGCATAGGGCCCCCAAGCCAAGGGAATCTAGGGTAGATCTCCCTTATTTTCATGGGAAAGATGATGTTGAGGGGTACCTAGATTGGGAAATGAAGGTGGAACAAATTTTCACTTGTCATCAAGTGAATGAAGAAAGAAAAGTCTCCTTAGCAACCCTAAGTTTTCAAGGTCACGCCATGAATTGGTGGACTTCTTTAGTGAGGGATAGGCGTCTCCATAATGACCCTCCAATTCAATATTGGAATGAATTAAGGAGTGCCTTGAGGAGGAGACATATTCCCTCTTACTATACTAGGGAGCTTATCAATAAGCTCCAACGACTCCATCAAAAAAATATGACTGTGGAAGAGTATAGACAAACAATGGAGTTGTACTTAATGAGGGCTGGTATTAGGGAGGAAGAAAATATTACAATTGCTAGGTTTTTGAGTGGGTTGACTTTTGACATAAGAGATAAAGTAGAGCTTCTCCCTTATAGGGATTTAAATGATTTGGTTCAACTTTGCATCAAGGTTGAACAACAAAATTTGCGAAAAGGTTCTAAAAGCTCATACTCATCATCTTTTTCAAAAGTTGACTACAAGAGGGAGGGCAAGAAAAATGATTTCAAAAAAAATACTTTTCCCTCTAAAAACCTAGACAAAGGTAAAGAAAAAGAAAAAGAGAAGAAAACAAACACTTCACACACTAGCACTAAGACTAGTGACATAAAATGCTTTAAGTGTCTTGGGAGAGGCCACATTGCTTCTCAATGCCCTACTAAGAAAGTTATGATTTTAAGGGGCCAAGATATTTATAGTAGCCAAGATGAAGCTACTACTTCTTCATCTTCCAGTGAGGATGAAGAAGAAGCAAGTGAAGAAGAGTCATGTGAGGTTACTTATCCTTATAATGGGGAACTTCTTATGATGAGAAGGATCCTCAATAACCAACCTAGTGATACACAATCCCAAAGAGAGAACATCTTTCATACAAGATGTAACATTTCAAACAAGGCTTGTTCTCTCATAGTGGATAGTGGATCTTGGTGCAATTGTTGTAGCACTAGGATGGTTGAAAAGTTGGGTTTGACTACCACACCCCATCCAAAACCTTATCAACTTCATTGGCTTAATGATGATGGGGATATGGTGGTCAACCAACAAGTGGAAGTAGAGTTTTCCATAGGGAACTATCAAGATAAAGTTAAATGTGATGTAGTTCCTATGGAGGCTTGTCATATTTTATTAGGTAGGCCATGGCAATTTGATAAACAAACTCATCATGATGGCCTAACTAATAAAATAACTTTCACACATAAGGGTAAAAAGTTTGTGCTTCATCCTTTATCACCTTCACAAGTGAAAGAAGATCAAGTACAAATGAAGGCCAAACGTGAGCAAGAAAAAGGAAAACAAAAAAAAATTGAAAAAAAAAAAACTTTTAAAAATTGATGAAAAGGAGGATTCTAGAGAGATTAATGTTCCCTCTCTAGAGATAGTTCAAGAAGAGAGTTTTCAATCAAAACCTTTACACAAAACTTCTCTCTTTCTTGAATCATCATCCCATATCCTCATGTGTAGAGGAACATTAACTTGCACTGCCACATCTTCTTTGGAAACTACTCTACCTCTTAAGGTGAAAAATCTTTTAGATGAATTTGATGATATATTTCCCAAAGAAGGTCCAGTTGGACTTCCACCTTTTAGGGGAATAGAGCATCAAATAGATCTTGTGCCTGGGGCTAGTCTTCCAAATAGACCAGCTTATAGGACTAATCCACAAGAAACCAAAGAGATAGAGAAGCAAGTACAAGAGTTGTTGGAGAAGGGCTGGATTCAAAAGAGTCTAAGTCCTTGTGCTGTACCTGTCATTTTGGTGCCCAAAAAAGATGGAAAATGGAGGATGTGTTGTGACTGTAGAGCCATCAACAACATTACCATAAAATATAGGCACCCAATTCCTAGGCTTGATGACATGCTTGATGAATTGCATGGGTCATCCATATTTTCCAAGGTAGATCTTAAGAGTGGATATCACCAAATTAGAATCAAAGAAGGTGATGAGTGGAAAACCGCTTTTAAGACTAAGTTTGGATTATATGAATGGTTAGTAATGCCTTTTGGACTTACTAATGCACCTAGCACATTCATGAGGTTGATGAATCATGCTCTTAGGGATTGCATTGGTAAGTTTGTAGTTGTTTATTTTGATGATATTCTAATCTATAGCCAAAGTCTAAGTGATCATGTGGATCACCTAAGACAAGTTTTTCTTGTTCTTAGAAACAATCACTTGTTTGCCAATGTAGACAAGTGTACTTTTTGTGTAGATAATGTTATTTTTTAGGGTTTGTGGTGAGTAAAAATGGGGTTCATGTGGACCCCGAGAAAATCAAAGCCATCCAAGAATGGCCTATTCCTACTAATGTAAGTGAAGTTAGGAGCTTCCATGGATTGGCAAGCTTTTATAGGAGATTTGTTCCTAACTTTTCTACATTAGCTTCACCTCTCAATGAGTTGGTGAAGAAGGATGTGGCCTTTGAATGGAAGGAAAAACATACCTTAGCTTTCCAAGATCTAAAGCATAAGCTCACTCAAGCACCTGTTCTAGCTCTGCCTGATTTTTCTAAAACATTTGAGCTAGAATGTGATGCTTCAGGACTTGGCATAGGAGCTGTGTTGTTACAAGGTGGCCACCCCATAGCTTATTTCAGTGAAAAACTTCATGGGGCTACCTTGAACTACCCTACCTATGACAAAGAGTTATATGCTTTAGTTCGTGCCCTTCAAACTTGGGAACATTATCTTGTGACCAAGGAATTTGTCATACATAGTGATCATGAATCACTTAAATATTTGAAGGGTCAACATAAATTAAATAAAAGGCATGCAAAATGGGTGGAGTATTTAGAACAATTTCCTTATGTCATCAAATACAAAAAGGGCTCTACTAATGTAGTAGCTGATGCTTTGTCACGGAGACATGTGTTGGTCCCTACGGTTAGAATCTAGAAGGGGGGGTTGAATAGATTCTATGTTATTTTTCCTTTTCTTGTTTGCTTTCTAAATCTTTACCAAACAAATCTTGATTTAAAACAAACCTTTAAACATAAAAGGTAATTCAGAGTTATATATGCACAGCTTATCCAACAAGATTTGAATAACAAGATATGTAAAGATTGAATTTATCAATTACCAAGAATCTTTAAAGTTCAGTTTCTGCAGATAATGTTTTTCTTCATACAACATTAATCAAGAAACTTATACAGAATGTAAAGAGTGTAAGAGTTAAGAAAATCATGCACCAAGATATATACTGGTTCAGCCATCCAAAGGCCTACATCCAGTTTCAGATTTAGATACACCTCTAAATCCAGTCAAATCCACTATTGATATTCTTTACAAGCACCCTGCACAAGCAATATCCAATCAATGAATTTAACAAGCAAATCTTGACACCTACAAGATTAACAAACCATTTCTTGACTCCACAAGAAACATATAACCCAAGAATATTGATCCCACAATATCCTACTTGAGAAAAACCTATCTCAAGATTTCTCTTTACACAACTCTTCCAGAGATTCTCTAATCTCAAGAGTTAAAACCATTCAAACAATAAAAGATCAGAAACGAGTACACCTGTTCGTGTAGATATGATCTTCAACAACGTAAACCAGTTTAGAATGAATTTTCTATATGAACTTCATCTTCTTGAATTGATCTTGCACACTTCTTTTTCCAAAAGTTGATTTTCAGCAGATATGTTCTTTCTTTCTTTTTCAGAAAATCTTTTTCTCTTTTGCAGTAATGTGTATTCTAAAAAAAAACTTCTTTCCGTGTGTGAAAATTCTCTTTTCTTTCTTCTTCTTCTTCTTCTTCTTAAAAAAAACTTCAGTTTTAATCTTATTTAAAGACAATTTTCATGTGCAAGGAAACAGTTATTTCAGTTATAATCATAACAGAGATAATCTATTACCTGTGATGGTAATCTATTACCACGAGTTAGAATAACTGAACTAATTGTTTCAGCTCCTGTTTTAATCTATTACCTAACATGGTAATCGATTAACACGATGCCAAAATAACACAAAACTCACATTTGGAACAGAGGTAATCGATTACTTTAAAGAGATAATCGATTAACACGATCCTTTTTCCTCTTGAAATCATCAGAATCAGTTTGGTAATCTATTACCACACATGGTAATCGATTATTCCAGTATCAATCAGTTTTTCAACATGAGTCAGGTAATCTATTACCAGTTCAGGTAATCTATTCCTTAACTCAGAAAATTTCTGATGTTTTCAAGTTTTCATTTAAAGTCTCAAACACTCAGTAAATTAATACTTCATGTTCTCAACAATGAATGAAATAAGAAAAATGAGTATTATGATATTTTCACCTTCATGTTAATTACTAATTTTTAACACATAACAAACAAACACATACAAGCCTAATCTTTTAAACAATCAATACATTATCCTTTTGACATAGGCTTAAAATAAAAAGCAACATGAGCAAAACATCAAAACTAAAACTTCTAGGGAACATCTTCCAGATGTAGATTCTTCAATCTTCAACAATCTCCCCCTTTTTGGTTTTGATGAGCCAAACTCTTCATGTTGACTTTCACAATCATCATGTTGTTTTGTTTCACTTGTTTGTTTGAAATTTGAACTTGAATTTGAACCTGCATATGTCTAGAACAAAAACTTCCATACAAAGCATTATGCAGTTCTATTTCCATTTCTCTCTTATACAATACATAAACAACCATATAAACATAAACAACCACATAAACATTTAATCAGTTTCTCATGAATTTCTCCCCCTGTTTGGCTTAACCAAACCAAAAAAAAAACAGAGTAAACAGAGAAATAACATGATACTTATGCAACAAAAACAACAAGCACTTAATAAGACTTTCATCATATAAGCATTAAAAATGTTCAGAAGCATACAAATACTACAACTATTACAAACTTTAAGTCTGAAATATAAATCAAAGTATTTATGCAGAACAAATTAAAATGCAGTGCCTAAAATGTAATGCATAACTAAAGTTCTTCAGGGTAGGGTATGTTCATCGCATCCAGTCGTTCAGATATAGATTCAAAACAAGCCTTCAGCTCTTGATAATCTCTTCTCTGAGTTTCTCTGATGTCATCTAGCTTTGCCAGAACAGATAGCTCAAAAGTAGAAAGAGGCTTGGGCTCTTCAGCACCTTCCTCTTCTTCAGTTTGAACTTCAGGTTGAGACGGTTCTGTAGTCTCAGCAGTAGGAACATCTTCCTTTGCTATCCAACCAGCATCTGTTTTCACTAGCTTCATCATTTTCAGAGCTCTATCCTTGATATCATGAACATCTCTGGTGACCTCTTTTGCTTCACCAGTTAAGGGAACTTTATAGAACACCAATACCTTGCTTATGAACACAGCATATGGACACTTGTAGTCCATTAACCTCCTTGTCTTTAGTATTATGTCTTCTACCACATATACCCAATCAACTTGAATGTTGTTCTTAAAAGCTGCGAGCAGTGCCATATCTTCTTCACTGATTTGTGCGTGATTGCTCCCCCTTGCTGCCAGAATCCAGACAATTACATAATGTAGGAGTCTATCTTCCATTCGTAGACCTCCAGCATTATATGTAATTTTCCTCTTTTCTTTTCTTTTGTATTCTTTATTAGCCTCCCAGGCTGAAACATCCCTCAGCATACTCATAAAAAACGTATCTTTATCTATTGAGAAATTTTTCATCTTTAATTCATTGAAGGTAGGTTTAATACCATTTCTGGTTAATCCACCAATCTTCAAAAATACATCAGCAGATAGAGTAACTTTTATTCCTTTAACTTCTGAAACCAAAGCACCATTTTCATCTCTTCCCAAATTTGAGTAAAAGACCCTAACAAGATCAGGGTAGTACAGTCCACTTAACCCAACAAATTTGCTAACTCCTTGACTAGATAACAGAGTAGGAAATGTAAAACCTTGCTCTATAAGCCAAGACGAGTAGAGTACCTTTGGAGCCACAATGTCTTTGCAAGCAAAAGACTCATTGAAAGTTTCCTCTTGAGACTTCCTTGATAACCACGAATGAGAATATTCTTCTTCAGGTTCTGGACGAGAGGACTCTTGTTTCTTCTTTTTAGATGTACCTTGACCTTGAGTAGTAGGACGAGGGTAATCTCTGTTGGCTTTGTGCTTTACACGCTTTCCTTTGCCAAGACTTTCCATGAATGGGGCTTAGGGTTAGGTTTTGAAAGAGATTTTGAGATAGAAAAGGGAACCAGGGGTTTCGTTCGTTTTAGTTTGAAGCAAAAATGGAGAGAGTTTTGAATTAATTTGAATTCGAAACAGATTTAAAGAGGGTTTTTGAGTACTTAAAAAAAAACAGGGGTTCGCGTCAGGTAATCGATTAACCCAGTTGGTAATCGATTATCTCGCAACTGAAACAGGGTAATTATGCAAGTGAGTGAGTGGTAATCGATTAACCCGATAGGTAATCGATTATCACAGTGAAATGTGTGCAGATACAGGGCATACTGTGTTTTGTGTGATTTCCTATTATGAGTGCACATACATCAAGTTTAAACCTATAAGTGCTTAGCAATTTCATGCATATTCACACAATCATACTTTAATTATGAGATTTAGGATAGATTGGACTCACTAATGATACCAAGATTGGTTCTTAGCTTGAAAAATCTTTCCTTTGGTAGAGGCTTTGTAAAGATGTCAGCAAGTTGATCTTCTGACATTATGAATTTGATGTCACAGTCTCCTTTCTCTACATGATCTCTGATAAAGTGATGTCTAACTTCAATGTGCTTAGTTCTTGAGTGTAGAATAGGATTCCTTGAAATGTTAATTGCACTTGTGTTGTCACACTTCAGTGGTATGTGATCAATCTTCAAACCAAAGTCTTGAAGTTGATGTTTAAACCAAATTGACTGAGCACAGCAGCTTCCAGCAGCTATATACTCAGCTTCAGCAGTTGAGAGTGCTACACAAGCTTGTTTCTTGCTCTGCCACGATATGAGACATTCTCCAAACGTGTGGCACGTTCCACTTGTACTTTTCCTATCCAATTTACAACCAGCAAAATCGGAGTCAGAGTAACCAGTTAAAGATGGAGAAGTACCTTTAGGATACCACAATCCAACATTGATTGTGCCTTTCAAATACTTCAGTATTTTCTTTACAGCCTTCAGATGTGATTCCTTTGGTTTTGATTGGAATCTAGCACATACACATACACTGTACATGATGTCAGGTCTGCTAGCTGTTAGATACAGAAGAGATCCAATGATCCCTCTATACATTGATTCTTCAACATCTTTTCCTGCAATATCACTATCTAGATAACAATTAGTAGACATAGGAGTATTTGATATCTTACAATTCTCCATATCAAATTTCTTTAACAGTTCTTTGCTATATTTAGTTTGATGTAGAAAAATTCCATTTTCCATTTGTTTGACTTGTAGTCCTAGGAAGAAGCTTAATTCTCCCATCATAGACATATCAAACTCCTTCTGCATATTGGAAACAAATTCTCCACAAAGAGATTGGTTAGTTGATCCAAATATTATATCATCAACATAAATCTGAATCAGCAGAATATCTTTTGATTTTCTCTTTATGAAAAGAGTTTTATCAACATTACCTCTTTGAAAGTCATGAGTTAGTAGAAACTTACTTAGCCTTTCATACCATTTCCTTGGAGCTTGTTTCAGTCCATACAAAGCTTTCTTGAGCTTGTAAACATGCTTAGGTAATTTGCAGTCAACAAAACCAGGTGGTTGATCTACATAAACTTCTTCATCAATTAGACCATTTAAAAATGCACTTTTCACATCCATTTGATATAGTTTGAAATCAAACACACAAGCAAATGCAAGTAAAAGCCTAACAGCTTCTAATCTAGCAACTGGAGCATATGTTTCACCAAAGTCTATACCTTCCTGTTGATTGTATCCTTTGGCTACTAATCTAGCTTTATTTTTAACTATAACACCTTCTTCATTTAGTTTGTTTCTGAAAACCCATTTTGTACCAATGATATTCATATTCTTATTGAAAGGAACTAAAATCCAAACATCATTTCTTTTGAATTGATTCAGTTCATCATGCATGGCCATTATCCAGAATTCATCTTTTAATGCATGTTCCACACATAATGGTTCAATTTGAGAAACAAATGCCATATCATCACTTAGAAGATTAAAAGAGTGTCTAGTAGAAACTCCCTTATTTATATCTCCAAGAATGTTATCCAGAGATAGATCTTTGGGTTTCCTCCATTCTTTGGGTAGTGATGTGTCTTCAGATGGTGTTTTCTGCTGTAGTTCCAGTTTTTCTTCTTCTTGTGTAATACTGTCACCTATCTCATCTTCATCATTAAGAGATTTTCCTTTTTCAAGGATGTTAGTTTCATCAAAAGTAACATGTATAGATTCTTCAACAGATAAGGTACTTTTGTTAAAGACTCTATATGCTTTGCTAATTGCAGAATATCCAATAAAAACTCCTTCATCAGCCTTAGCATCAAATTTTCCAAGAGTGTCTTTTCCATTATTCAGAACAAAACACTTACTGCCAAACACTTTAAAATGTGAAATGTCAGGCTTTCTTCCTTTGTAAAGCTCATATGGTGTTTTCTTTAAAATAGGTCTAATCAAGATTCTATTTAGAACATAGCATGCAGTGTTTACTGCATCAGCCCAAAAGTATTTTGGTAAACCATTTTCATTTAACATGGCTCTTGCTAGCTCTATTAGAGATCTATTTTTCCTCTCTACAACTCCATTTTGTTGAGGAGTTCTAGGGACAGAAAAATTGTGATTAATACCATTTTCTTCACAAAAAGTTTGAAAAGATTCATTTTGAAATTCACCACCATGATCACTTCGCAAAGATTTAATTTTCAAGTCCTTTTCATTCTGAATTCTTTTTGAAATGATTCTAAAGGCTTTAAAAGCATTGTCTTTATGGGATATAAATGCAACCCATGTGAATCTGGAGTAGTCATCAATGAGAACTAAAGCATAAGTGTTTCCACCTAGACTTTTGGTTCTTGATGGTCCAAAGAGATCCATGTGCAAAAGTTCCAGCGGTCTAGAGGTTGACATAACTTTCTTTGATTTAAAAGAAGCTCTAGTCTGCTTTCCCTTTTGACATGCATCACAAAGTCCTTGTTTAGAGAACTTGATCTTTGGAAGACCACTAACAAGATCTTTAGATGCAAGTCTATTTAACTGATCTGCATTTATATGTGCAATGCGTCTATGCCATAACCATGTTACATTATCATGTGATGTGAGACAAGAATTGGATGATGAATGCTCTAAGTCTAAGATGTATATGTTATTGACTCTTTTTCCTATAAGCAGGACTTCATTTGATTCCTTATCACAAACCATACAGCATTGATTATTAAAAGAGATATTGTAATTTTTGTCACAAAGCTGGCTAATACTAAGCAGGTTATATTTGAGACCTTCTACATACAGGACATTTTCAATGAGAGTATTGGAATTGTTACCAACACTGCCTGAGCCTAGTATTCTGCCTTTGTTGTTATCTCCATATGTTACAGATCCTCCTTCTTTTTCCTGTAATGAGATAAATTTGCTTTTATCTCCTGTCATGTGTCTTGAGCAGCCGCTGTCTAAGTACCACATTGATTGCTTTGCTCTCAAGCACACCTGCAACACAAGTTATTCAATTTGATTTTGGTACCCAATGGATCTTGGGTCCTGGAGAATCAGTGTGTACATAATCTAATTTCTTAATCCATTTATATTTTCCACTAGGAATGCCAAATTTCCTTATCATGCATCTGTAGTAGTTATGACCAGATTTCATACAATAGTTACATGAGTGAGAATTAATGGATTTCATAACATTAACATTCTGTTTTTCTTTATCCTTTGCTTTTAATGCAGCATACAATGTTTCACAGTTCTCACATGGTGACTTTAGTTTAGAGATATCTGAAAGTAGTTTCCTGTTATCATTCTCTAAATCAGAAATTTTATCTCTCATGTGTGTCATTTTCTTTTTGTAAACATTATTTGATTTTTCTAATTTCTTTGCTTCAGCATACAGTTCAGCAAATGCATTTTGCAATTCATCATACGAGTCAATAGATGAGTCAGAATCATATACCTCATAATCTGAATTATGTTTGGTCATGAGACAGAGATTTGCTTCCTGATCCTCATCACTATTACTTGAAGTTGTTGAGGCATTATCTTCCCATGCTATGTATGCTTTCTTTTTCTTTGATCTGAACTTTTGTTTCGTCTCCTCATTCTTTTTCAGGCTTGGACAGTCAGCTCTCATGTGTCCAGCTTTTCCACATTCAAAACATTTGAACTTTGGAGATGAGTTTTCATTCTTCTTGAAGGATTTCTTCTGACTGGAGAATCTCTTATTGTTGTTCTTCCTTCTCATGAATTTTCTGAAATTCTTCACCATTAGATTTAATTCTTCTTGTTCAGAACTTTCATTGCTGCTATCCTCTTCATCACTTGAGGATTCTTTTACCTTTAAGGCCAGACCTTTTGCCTTTTTATCTTTTTGTTCTTCATCAGCAATCCTTGACAGATCCATCTCATATTCTCTTAGCTTTCCAAATAACTCAGCACTTGTCATCTGAGCTAAGTTCTTTGACTCTGTAATTGCTGTGACAGTTGGTTGCCATCTTCTGTTTAGTGACTTCAGGATTTTGACATTTACTTCTTCTTCCACGAAGTCTTTCCCTAATCCTTTTAGGTGATTTATTATGTGAATGAACCTTTTTTGCATATCCATGACAGTTTCACCTTGATTCATTCTGAAGGTTTCATATTCCTGAATGAGTGTGTTCTTTCTAGCTCTTCTCACTTCTGGAGTTCCTTCATGTGTTACTTGGATTAAATCCCAAGCTTCCTTTGCTGTAGAACAAGCTGAAATTCTAAAAAATTCATCAGAATTTAGTGCAGAATGTATGATATTTAAAGCTTTTGCATCATTCTCTGCTCTTCTAATTTCACTTTGATCCCAGCTATCATATGGTTTCTCAATTTCTTTTCCTCCCTCTATCTTAGTGGGTATTTTGTAATCTGTGATTACAGCCTGCCAAATATTTCTATGAACAGATTCCATGAAAATTTTCATTCTAACTTTCCAAAAGGGATAGTTATCTCCACAAAACAATGGGGGTCTGTTTATAGAAGCACCTTCAGCAAACGGTAATTGATTACCAGCCATCTAACCTTTCTAAAGATCTAGTCTTGAATGTTTTACAAGATACAGCTCTGGTACCAATTGTTGGTCCCTACGGTTAGAATCTAGAAGGGGGGGTTGAATAGATTCTATGTTATTTTTCCTTTTCTTGTTTGCTTTCTAAATCTTTACCAAACAAATCTTGATTTAAAACAAACCTTTAAACATAAAAGGTAATTCAGAGTTATATATGCACAGCTTATCCAACAAGATTTGAATAACAAGATATGTAAAGATTGAATTTATCAATTACCAAGAATCTTTAAAGTTCAGTTTCTGCAGATAATGTTTTTCTTCATACAACATTAATCAAGAAACTTATACAGAATGTAAAGAGTGTAAGAGTTAAGAAAATCATGCACCAAGATATATACTGGTTCAGCCATCCAAAGGCCTACATCCAGTTTCAGATTTAGATACACCTCTAAATCCAGTCAAATCCACTATTGATATTCTTTACAAGCACCCTGCACAAGCAATATCCAATCAATGAATTTAACAAGCAAATCTTGACACCTACAAGATTAACAAACCATTTCTTGACTCCACAAGAAGCATATAACCCAAGAATATTGATCCCACAATATCCTACTTGAGAAAAACCTATCTCAAGATTTCTCTTTACACAACTCTTCCAGAGATTCTCTAATCTCAAGAGTTAAAACCATTCAAACAATAAAAGATCAGAAACGAGTACACCTGTTCGTGTAGATATGATCTTCAACAACGTAAACCAGTTTAGAATGAATTTTCTATATGAACTTCATCTTCTTGAATTGATCTTGCACACTTCTTTTTCCAAAAGTTGATTTTCAGCAGATATGTTCTTTCTTTCTTTTTCAGAAAATCTTTTTCTCTTTTGCAGTAATGTGTATTCTAAAAAAAAACTTCTTTCCGTGTGTGAAAATTCTCTTTTCTTTCTTCTTCTTCTTCTTCTTCTTAAAAAAAACTTCAGTTTTAATCTTATTTAAAGACAATTTTCATGTGCAAGGAAACAGTTATTTCAGTTATAATCATAACAGAGATAATCTATTACCTGTGATGGTAATCTATTACCACGAGTTAGAATAACTGAACTAATTGTTTCAGCTCCTGTTTTAATCTATTACCTAACATGGTAATCGATTAACACGATGCCAAAATAACACAAAACTCACATTTGGAACAGAGGTAATCGATTACTTTAAAGAGATAATCGATTAACACGATCCTTTTTCCTCTTGAAATCATCAGAATCAGTTTGGTAATCTATTACCACACATGGTAATCGATTATTCCAGTATCAATCAGTTTTTCAACATGAGTCAGGTAATCTATTACCAGTTCAGGTAATCTATTCCTTAACTCAGAAAATTTCTGATGTTTTCAAGTTTTCATTTAAAGTCTCAAACACTCAGTAAATTAATACTTCATGTTCTCAACAATGAATGAAATAAGAAAAATGAGTATTATGATATTTTCACCTTCATGTTAATTACTAATTTTTAACACATAACAAACAAACACATACAAGCCTAATCTTTTAAACAATCAATACATTATCCTTTTGACATAGGCTTAAAATAAAAAGCAATATGAGCAAAACATCAAAACTAAAACTTCTAGGGAACATCTTCCAGATGTAGATTCTTCAATCTTCAACAAAATGAGTATTATGATATTTTCACCTTCATGTTAATTACTAATTTTTAACACATAACAAACAAACACATACAAGCCTAATCTTTTAAACAATCAATACATTATCCTTTTGACATAGGCTTAAAATAAAAAGCAACATGAGCAAAACATCAAAACTAAAACTTCTAGGGAACATCTTCCAGATGTAGATTCTTCAATCTTCAACAACATGTTTTATTGAACACCCTAGGTTCTCAGATACTAGGTTTTGATTACATCAAGGAGTTGTATGAGAAAGACCTTGATTTTGCTAACTTTTATTCTTTATGTATTCAAAAACCTTACCAAGGTTACTATATTTCTGAGGGGTTTCTTTTTAAAGAAAACAAACTTTGTATACCCCAAGGATCTATTAGAAAACTTTTGGTTAGGGAGAGCCATGAGGGTGGGCTCATGGGGCATTTTGGAATTGAGAAGACTCTTTCTCTTTTGAGAGAGAAATTCTTTTGGCCTTATATGAAGAGAGATGTCCAACGGTTTTGTAGTAGTTGCATTGCTTGTTTACAAGCAAAGTCTACCACTAAACCTCATGGGCTATACACACCCTTGCCTATATCCTCTTCTCCTTGGGTAGACATTTCCATGGATTTTATCCTTGGTTTGCCTCGAACCCAACGAGGAAAGGATTCCATATTTGTGGTTGTGGACCGTTTTAGCAAAATGGCACATTTTATTCCATGCCACAAAGTGGATGATGCAAGTAACATTGCTAAGTTATTCTTTCAAGAGATTGTGCGACTCCATGGGTTACCCAAAACTATAGTCTCTGATAGAGATGTTAAGTTTTTAAGCCATTTTTGGAAAACTCTTTGGGCAAGGCTTGGAACTAAACTACTATTTTCTACCACATGTCATCCCCAAACTGATGGGCAAACTGAGGTAGTAAATAGGTCTCTGGGGACTATGTTGAGGGCAATCCTCAAAGGCAATAAGAAGTCATGGGATGACTATCTTCCTCATGTGGAGTTTGCCTACAATAGGGTGGTTCACAAGACCACTAACATGTCTCCATTTGAGATTGTTTATGGCTTTAATCCTCTTACTCCATTGGATTTATTACCTCTTCCGGATGTTGCTTCCTTTATTCATAAAGAAGGCACATCTAGGGCTGAGTTTGTCAAGAAATTACATGAGAGGGTTCGAGATCATATTCAATCCCAAACAGAAAAATACCAAAAATACAATAATAAGGGTAGGAAGGAAGTTATCTTCAAGGAAGGTGACTGGGTTTGGCTACACCTTCGGAAGGATAGGTTTCCTTCCAAAAGAAAGTCCAAGCTTAGTCCTAGAGGAGATGGACCCTTCCAAATTCTTAGGAAAATCAATAACAATGCCTATGTTCTAGATCTCCCTTCTGAGTATGGTGTTAGTTCTAGTTTCAATGTTTCTGATCTCTCTTTGTTTACAGGACTAGCTACCCTAGAGGAGGATGCTCTGGATTTGAGGTCAAATCCTCTTCAAGAGGGAGGGGATGATGGAGGAGGCCCATGGGCTAAGGGCCCAACTACTAGAGCAATGGCAAGAAGGATGCATGAAGAGTGGGCCCAAGCCCAAGGAAAGCCCACCACTTTATTTTGTTGGGCCTTGAATCAAGCCCAATTAGATTAGGGCTAGTATAGGAGTAGGCCTTAGTGCCATGTATTTCTTTTGGGCCTTGTATTTTCGGCCTAGTAGCATAGGAGTTTCATTTGAAGGTCATTTGAATTTAGGTTAATTAGAGTTACATGTGGAATTACATTAGCATTTAATTAGTAGCACATTTGGTGTGCATTTCGGCCATGTGCAACACATGCACATGGTGTGATCCGAAATGCAACTCAAATGGCTTCCTAATTACATGCCAAATGTGTGCACATGGGAGGGTGACCGGTTGGCACCAAAATTTGAATTTTAGAATTCAAATTTTGGCGCCTAGAGTTAAGATAACCATACCATGGTTTTACTTAACTCTAGGTAAACCCAACTTAAACCCTTAACCTAATTTAGCCTATAAACTTCCTTATGACCGAGTTTTGTAGACACTTTGGACATTATTGAATGAGTATTCTTCTCAAAGAAATCTCTCCTCCGAAGTCACTTTGCTCCTAGCCTCTACCCTCCTTGAGAGCTTCTCCTTGTAGAGCTAGGACACCTTACCTTCTTAGGACTTAGCTTGTATGCAAGCCTAGGTCACCTTGCTCCTTTGAGGCGTCTCTATTCCTTGAAGAATCATCTAAGGAATCCGAGAAGGAGTGAAGAATCCATGTGCATCCAAGTGGAAGCACATCAAGATCAAACAAAAAAAAAAAAAAAGGCAAGCTTCGTACATGTTGAAAAAGCCGAAGCATTTAGAAAAATAACAGAAAAAGGCAAGCTTCAAACTTGAAAAAGCCGAAGCTAAACAAATATAAAATTTAGAAAAAAAACCTACTACAAGCAACCACAAGCAGACGCCTGGAGAGGCATCACAATACTCACATGGCAGGGGAAACACTTGAATCCCTATCACCCATCCATCGCCCACCAACACAGGGGCACACCAAGTACGTCTCGCCCATCCTCCTTAGGGCATTTCCCATCACAAGTCAACAACAAGGGTACCGTCAAGTACCTCAAATCAAAAAAAGAATCACCATCAAAACTGGGATGCCGCCGAGCTCCCACCACAGGTCGGTTGAAGCCTTAAAATCAGCCAAACTTGATCGAGAGCCGCCGTCGAGCCTCTCAAATTAGTAAACGACAACGAGGGCACCGACAGTTTCCTCAAAATATAACAAAGGTCTGGAGAGACTGTACTCGCATCCCAATTCGGTATACGACAAAGCCGTGAGGGAAAGGTCTGGAGAGACTGTACTCGCATCCCAATCCGGTATACGACAAAGCCGTGAGGGAAAGGTCTGGGGAGACTGTACTCGCATCCCAATCCGGTATACGACAAAGTCGTGAGGGAAAGGCCTGGAGAGGCTACGAAAATACTGCGGCCTGGAGAGGCTACGAAAATACTGCGACCTGGAGAGGCTACGAAAATACTACGGCCTGGAGAGGCTACGAAAATACTACAGCCTAGAGAGGCTACGAAAATACTACGGCCTGAAGAGGCTACGAAAATACTACCACGACAACGAGGGTACCACCGAGTTCCTTGAAGTCAAAATCGGGACCCGCCGTCGAGCTCCCACCATAGGTCCGTTGAAGCCTTAAAAATCAGCACAACATGATCGAGAGCCGCCGTCGAGCCTCTAAAATCAGTGAATGACAATGAGGGTACCGCCGAGTTCTTCAAAGTCAAAATCGGGATTGCCGTCGAGCTCCCACCTGTGGACCGGCTGAAGCCCTAAATATCAGTCCATCCTGGAGAGGCTGAGCTCATAATATACTCCCTCTTCGACAAGCAACAAATAAAGGAACACTATCACAAGAGAGACAATGGAGCTTCTACTCAAAGACTGAAGACCAGGTGTACAGTTTGTCAGCCTTATTACCCAATAGAGTAAACAACTGCTCTAAAGGGTGAAGATGCGAACAAATACACCTATCTAAGGGAAACAGCGCAGAAGCACCAATACCAAAGAGACGAAGAGAAGATCCGAACGAAATGTCTACATCTTTACTTGCCTTTGGAAAAGCAATACAGCTATTCCAAAGGACAAGTAAAGAGGGGCAGCTGTAGACACCCAATTTCGTCCGGGGGTATACAAATAACAAGATAGGACATCAGAGGGCCCAAAGACCCAAACCAATTTTTAGTGGCCCGGAACGGGCCGTTCCAAAATCGGAACGGGCCGTTCTCAAGTCCAGAACGGGCCGTTCTCAATCAGAACGGGACGTTCTGGGCTTCCAAAAAAGCCTAAAAATTTAGGTTGGAACAGGCCGTTCTAGACCAGAACGGGCCGTTTCAAACTAATCAAGGAGGCTAAAATGTGTACCTCAGAACGGCCGTTCTGAAATCAGAACGGGCCGTTCTGATTTCAAAACGGGCCGTTCCAGGGTACATGTATACTGCACAACGTTCGGATCTGGAACGGGCCGTTCCGAATCCAGAACGGGACGTTCCGGCCCACAGCTGATGCCTATATATAGAGAATCTCGGCCAACAGTAAGGGGATTCCAAAATTTCGTCTAGAGCTCGAAATTTCTCTCTTCTTCTCTCTTTTTCTCTCTCTTTCTCTCTCTTGTATTTCTTGAGAGTTTGTGAGGTATTGTAGTGTGAAAAGGTCGCCACAAAGCACCTAGAATCACCATTAACAAAGCTTGATACGAGGTATTTCAGTCAATCTTCTTCTTTCTCTTTTATTTTTCATCTTTATCTCTTTTTTTGTTATAACAAACTTCATAATGTAGATATTTTAGGGTTAATCGTTTAATTTATATTTTAAATATGTAAATAAATATTAATAAAGGGGATTCAATATTTAATTTATTAATTTTTATCATATTAACTTCATCATAGGGTACCGATTGAGGGCATTGTAGGGGTGCTTAATACCTTCCCTACACGTAACCGACCCCCGAACCCAATTCTGGTTATCAAGGCCATTATTGGATCTTTAAAAACCTTTTCTTTTTCCAATGTTTTGAGTAAAATGTTGGTGACGACTCCATGAACCTATTTTCAACACCATTAATTAAGGATTAGTCTGGTATCCGGGCATTCCTTAATTAATGAGACTTTTAAAAGGATGTCTAAACCATACGTCGCGAGATCGGAAATTTTCGGGTTGCGACAGACCTCTATTCTCCCATGTCGCCACCGGCCCGAAACGGGCTTTCGGCATTCGCGAAGGATGGTTTGGACTCGTTTATTTGTTTAAAAATATGGATTGCTAGAATGACGTATTCTCAAACTGAGACCTTGTCAAACGAGCAATTTTATTAAATGATTCACCAATCCATATTAATCCCAAGCGGGACCCTCCATGGATTAGTGGTTTTCGTAAAAGGAGGGTTCGTGGAGTCGCCACCAATGTTTTACTCAAAACATTGGAAAAAGGGATAAGGCAATTGATTTTATAAATCAACTTTGGCCATTACAACCAGAGTTGGGTAAGGGAGTCGGTTACGCGTGGGGAAGGTGTTAGCACCCCACAGCGCCCCTTTCGGGTTCCCTATGACAGATTATTTCTAAAATAATAGCGTAAAATTACTAAATTACCCCTATTTATTATAAGCGATTATAAATTAATTATCTACATGATGACAGTTTAAATATGCACACAGAAAGCAGTAAAAGGAAGGATTTAAGAAGAAACCTCTTGAAGCGTGCTTTTATATATTGAGTAAAACTGGGAAGCTTTTTGGCGTTCCCTCGCTCTACAAGCTCGCTCGCTCCTTCCTAAAAACTTTTAACTATGGAAATCCGGAGGATTTCCCTTCGACTAGGTTCGATCCTCAAGCAAAATGGCTCGGGGCTCAAGAACTTTGTCGGATCAACTCTCCGAGTGATTTCTAGGGCAGAACACTGCTCAAAAACCCCAGAATACTCAAGGAGAGGGTTAAAACTATCTCAAAAAGTGTGGAATGACGTCCAATTGACGTCATATTTATAGGGAATAGGCGCAATACGGGCTACAGAATCAATACGGCCGTATTGAAATTTTTGAACTTCAATACGGCCGTATTGAGTTCAATACGGCTGTATTGAAGCTTCAATACGGCCGTATTGATTTCAGTACGGCCGTATTAAAGTTTCAGAAACTTCAATACGCCGTATTGAGTTCACTGCGGCCGTATTGAAGCTTCAATACGGCCGTATTAAGTTCAGTACGGCCGTATTGGGCTTCATTCCCTCCACTTCCTTATTTTGAGCTATTCTAAGACCTCTAGACCTACAGAGAACCCTCCTAGGGCCTTCCAGGAGTCCTTCTGGCTGATCTTCCTTCAGTCTTCGAGAGTCTTCAAGCTTTATTTCCGACCCGGGCAATTTTAGGGGTCTACAGCTGCCCCCCCTTTACTTAGTCAAACGGTCTTTTGGTGTACCGATTGACAAGTAAAGGAGTTGACCCAATTGTCCGGGTAATGTGCCATCCTTCCGACTTGTAGTGTCTTCAGGTGGGAAAATTGTTGAGTAGCCTCTCCAGGTTGGTGCATACCTCCGCGCTTCTAGTCACTTTGGTAGCGTGAGTCTTGCCCTCTCCAGGGTGAGTTTGCCCTCTCCAGGGTGAGTATTAGTCGTCGCCTCTCCAGGCTCGTGCGTGAGTCTTGCCCTCTCCAGGGTGAGTTTGCCCTCTCCAGGGTGAGTTTGCCCTCTCCGGGGTGAGTATTAATCGTCGCCTCTCCAGACTTGTGCGTGAGTCTTGCCCTCTCCAGGGTGAGTTTGCCCTCTCCAGGGTGAGTTTGCCCTCTCCGGGGTGAGTATTAGTCATCGCCTCTCCAGACTTGTGCGTGAGTCTTGCCCTCTCCAGGGTGAGTTTGCCCTCTCCAGGGTGAGTTTGCCCTCTCCGGGGTGAGTATTAGTCGTCGCCTCTCCAGACTTGTGCGTGAGTCTTGCCCTCTCCAGGGTGAGTTTGCCCTCTCCAGGGTGAGTTTGCCCTCTCCGGGGTGAGTATTAATCGTCGCCTCTCCAGACTTGTGCGTGAGTCTTGCCCTCTCCAGGGTGAGTTTGCCCTCTCCAGGGTCTGCCTCCGTGTTCTTGACGACATTGGCAATGTGAGTTTGCCCTCTCCAGGGATTTGAGATGATTTTTGTCTCCACAGTCCACGATGCTGCTTCGACGGTTTGATTTTGGTGCCACTGAGGGCTGGATAACGCAGGGATCCGTCTAGGGGATGTGCAGTCATTCATAGGTTCCTGTGCCCCAACTTGCATTGCATTGTTGGTACCCATTGAGGAATTTCTGTTTCCTTGGGGTGTAGACACAGATGCTCTTCTTGAATTGAGCGATGCCTTATGTTTGGCTGACGTCCTTTGACGTTGGTGGAGTATCCCGGTTATCTTTATTCGGGTATCTCTTTTGGGTTTTCGGATTTTTGTCGCCTCTGTGTAGGCTGTTATCCGCTGGGGATTCTGTCGTTGATTTTGATTAGCCTCTTCTGTTAGGCGTATCAGCTCGACGTTCAATGATTGGCTAAAAAGCCAAATTCCACTTGGGGAATTGTTATTGATTTTTTTTTCTTTTTTTGGGTTTTCCTTTTTGAAGGAGTGCCTCTTGTGTAGGCGACTGGGGATTTGAAGTTCAGTGTTCGGCTGAGTGCCAGATTCCGCTTGGGGAATACTTATTGATATTTTTGATTTTTCTCTTTTTGCAGGGATGCCTCTGAGTAGGCGATTGGGGAATGAGGGATCTTATGTATCCCAGAGTATTATTTAGGAAGCCTCTGCAGGCTTAGCCTCACTCAACACTTGAGTTGGAGAGCTATCTTCACTGAGGAAGTGTTAAGTCCTTTGACTTGTATATACTGTTTGGATGATCGCACTTCCATTGGGGATTGCGTCGATTTTGCTTTGATAGCTCTCGCTGGGGATTTTTCCGTGAGCTTGAGCTGAGGTTCCCTCTGGGGAGTATTACTTCTGCGAGCCTCTCCAGGCTCAGTTATTCTGCATACTGTGGAGGATGTGGAGTATTATTTTGATAAGCCTCTCCAGGCTTAGTTATTCGGTACAAATTGTTTGTTGGATTTTCTATATCCTTGCCTTTTTTATTTTCGGCTTTTTCTGTATTTTGCCTTTTCTTCTGATTTGGCTTTTTCTGTATTTTGCCTTTTTTATGTTTTTGGCTTTTGCTGTACAGAAGTTAAAAGTGCTAAAGAAATTAAATTCAGTTATTATGAGAGAGTATTATTTCGGCAAGCCTCTCTAGGCTCAGTTATTTTGTAGGAGTATTATTTCGGCAAGCCTCTCCAGGCTCAGTTATTTTGTAGGAGTATTATTTCGGCAAGCCTCTCCAGGCTCAATTATTCTGAAGGAGTATTATTTCGACAAGCCTCTCCAGGCTCAATTATTCTGTACGAGTATTATTTCGGCAAGCCTCTCCAGGCTCAATTATTCTGAGAGAGTATTATTTCGGCGAGCCTCTCCAGGCTCAATTATTCTGAGAGAGTATTATTTCGGCGAGCCTCTCCAGGCTCAGTTATTTTGAGAGTATTCTTTCGGCAAGCCTCTCCAGGCTCAGTTATTCTGTATGATGCTGTTGATATTTTGCTTGCTGCTGTCATACACAAGCAATTTTCTATTTTTCTATTTTATGCGGTTGCCTCATGATAAGGTCTTTGAATGTGCAACTAATGTGTGTGTGATGCACAAATGCAATACAATTTTTTATTTTTGTTCATTTATTTAGAAAAGTGAGTGGCTCTCCCTATCCTCTTCTTCTTGGAGGACTTTCTGTCATTGACGCGAGGGAGTATTTTTGTGAGCCTTTATGCAGGAGATTATGGATTTTACAGGAACCCCTCCAATTTTCTTTTATTGACCGATTAATAATGGAATTTCGTACAATTTTTATGAAAAACCAATTCAGAGGCATAATCACATGGTCAAGAAAGAAAAGAAACAAATGGATATTTTTATTGATATTCACAAGTGTTTTTACAGAAAGATATACAGAAGGAAATTTCTGAAGAATGGCTGGCCGAGGTAGGCTATATATTTTTGGCTTAAACAATTATATCTGTAATTGTCGCTCTTCCCGTTCCCCTAATCGTTTCGGGTGAGATGCCTGAGCCAGGAGTGTAGATGCTGCAAGATGCTTGCTTCTAGAAGATAATCACTTGAATCGCCTTTCGGTTTTCGATTCAAGCGATCGTTGCTTGCTTTGCTTTTACATCTTATTCTTTTGCCCCTAACTTTTGCCTAGGACGTATCCTAGCGGGGATGATTTTGCCATTGTTTTGCCTAGTACCCTTGTACTGGCGGGCTTTTTATTTTACCCTAACTTTTGCCTAGGACGCCCTTTTTGGGTTTTCATCCTAGCGGGCCTATGCAAGCAACGTCTTCAAGCATAGTACTTCTTTACCACGTCAGTGTTGACTAAGTATCGAAGTTCTTTTCCATCCATGTTTGTGAGGATCAATGCTCCTCCTGAGAAAGCTCGTTTTACCATGTACGGTCCTTCGTGATTTAGGGCCCACTTTCCGATTTTGTCCTTTTGAGTTGGTAGTAATTTCTTCATTGCCAACTCTCCCTCATGGTAGACTCGAGGGTGGACTTTCTTGTCAAAAGCCTTTTTGATCTTCCTCTGATAGGCTTGACCATGGCATATGGCGTTCAGCCGTTTCTCTTCAATGAGGTTCAACTGGTCATACCGGCTTTGAACCCATTCTACCTCGGAAAGTTTTGCTTCCATGATTACTCTCAGAGAAGGTATTTCGACTTCAACAGGCAGAACTGCCTCCATTCCATAAACAAGGGAAAATGGAGTAGCTCCTGTGGATGTACGTGCTGAAGTCCTATAACCATGGAGAGCGAAGGGTAGCATCTCATGCCAGTCTTTGAATGAGACAACCATCTTTTGTACTATCTTCTTGATATTCTTATTGGCTGCCTCGACTGCCCCATTCATTTTTGGTCGGTATGGGGAAGAGTTGTGGTGTTGGATCTTGAACTCTTGGCACAGTTCTTCCACCATCTTGTTATTTAGATTGGATCCATTATCAGTGATGATTTATTTCTCCATGCTTCCACTAGATTATTCTAAAATCTTTTGGGACAAGAGAGAAAAGAAGGGAAAGATATTTTTGTTTTGAAGTTTGTGTTTTAGAAGGGATTATTTTTCAAAAATGGTTTTTGTAAGAATGGTTAGCCGAGGTAGGCTTATGTGTTTAGGCTTGTTTGATTAAACACTTATGAAGTTAAAAAATCGTGTTGTGATTCGACAACTTGGATAGCTTCCCTTGAACCTTTCTTTTTGAATTTGGTTCATGGTACCATCATGGATTTCTTTTGTTTTTTGATTGTCCTTATTTTTGCCTAAAACACCCTTTTGTGGCGTTTTAGCGGACTTTTGTTTTTATTCATTTTTTGCAACCCTAACTTTTGCCTAGGTCACCCTTTCGTGGGATTCCTAGCGGGTTTTTTGCTCTTATTTTTGCGCAGTCCCTTTTTGGGTTTCCTGCCGAGCTTTTTTGTTTTTAGGATTTCTTTTTATCCATGATGGCACTTGTCGAGGCCAAGGGGAGGTGCTCCAAGTTGTCACACACATTTCCACATAAAAATGATGTGGGTTTATTATTATTAAGATGATTTTAACCTCATTCATGTTTATTCAAACAGGGTTAAAAAATGTGGTTTAGAATTTTATTATAAGCAAGAAAAGAAGCAATGAGAAAGAATGATTTTATTATAATCATAGTGGAAACATGTGTCCTTTTCATCACTGATAAGGGTCCCAGTGTTGACCTCTTTTATCTCTCGGCCATGCCCCAAATTCACAGTCTCCAATTTCTCTTGACGAGTTGGAGTAAGCGAGCTTCTCGTTTTAGCAGTCTTTGCAGATCCGGAGAGATGGTCTCCTCATCACTCTCCAACTCAACCCATTCACTTTTGGATCCCGGTCAGAGCGAACAATTACAGACATAATTATTTTATTGGTTCTGTTTAGGTTTAGAATTTATTAATGTTAATGGGGAAAGAGAGAAAAGAATAAAAAGAGAATAATGTGTGAAATATGCCTCTTTATTGATATATGTATGTAAAACTGTACAAAAACCCTTATTTACATGAAAAGGTTCTCATGATCTTGGGTACTGATCATGAGTCCCTAAAAGAGAAATATGAAGGGGCCCTATCGTGGCTTGTTCTTCTCTCTACTCCTGCTTTGGTAGAGGATTCTTGCTCACGTCGGGCGCTGTTGAATCAAAAGTGATCCACCCTGCATCGATAAGGTCTTGGACCTTATTTTTGAGAGCTCTACATTTCTCCGTTGAATGCCCCGATGCCCCCGAATGGTATAGACATTTGTCTTGCGGTTTGTACCAATAGGGGTGAGGTGGATCAATCTTCTTTAGTGGAACGTAAGCTAGAAGTTTGGCTTCTACTAGCTTCGGCAGGAGATCGCTGTAGGTGGTTGGAAGTTTATCAAACTTCTTTACAGGGGTGAATTGCGACTTTCCTGACTTCGAAGTGGAAGAAGATGAAGAAATATTTACGGCATTGACTCCTCCCTCCTTCTTCTTCCCGTAGGTCTTCTTGGCTTCAAATGATTGGGAAAGCCCAGCTAGCTTCCCACTTTTCAGCCCTTGTTCCACTCTTTCGCCAATGGTGATGATGTCCGAGAAGAGTGTTGTCGTGTTCCCTATCATCTTGTCATAATAGGGACCGGTCAACGAGTTTATGAATAGGGACATCGTCTCCTTATCCGACAGCGGGGGCTCTATTTGTGCCGCCAATTCCCTCCATCGTTGGGCGTACGCCTTGAAGGATTCATCATTTGTCTTACTCAAGGCTTGAAGATCGGACCTATCGGGTGTTAGGTCGATGTTATATTTATAGCGCTTGAGAAAGGCGTCGGCCAACTGCCTCCATGTGCACACTTGACTTCCATCCAGCTGCATATACCAATTGAGTGCGGTGTCAGCCAAGCTCTCTTGGAAGCAATGGATCAAGAGCTTTTCATTGGTAGCATATGCAGCCATTTTTCGGCAATACATGGTGAGATGACTTTTGGGGCAAGTCGATCCCACATATTTTGGGAAATCGGGCACTTTGAATTTGGGAGGGAATTGGATGTCCCTCACCAAGCACATGTCAGCGGCATCTTTGATGTCGAAATCATACCCCTCCATAGCCCTTAGCCGATCCTCGAGGGCGTGGAATTGTTCTTTTGAAACTTCGGGCTCTTTAATCATGATTCCAGCCCCAATAGGTATGGCATGTGGAGGATCTTCTTCATGCTCTTCCTCCTCTCCCTCATGATGGGACCCATGGTCACTGTGATGAGATCCATGAATGTTATGGTGACGCATGAGTTCCAACATTTGCGCCATCTGCTCTTTGAGCTGTGAAAGCTCGGTCGTGAGCTTCTTGTTTTGTTCCTCTAGCGCTTCCATTTTCTTGATTTTCTTTGCGCGTGTGAGGACAGAGAGATGACCAGCCACTTTCTAAAATGAATGTTTATTCTAATTAGCTTATTTATGATATGAATACACTCTTGATGTGAGCTTGATAATCTTTCATCTTTGAGGCGCTGCCTTTTTAAGATGAAAGTTTATCACCCTCCCTAGGCTATTATCTCTCCACAACGGAGAATCTCAATAGTCACGGGTCTCTTTCACTCACATCGAGAGGGTATTAGTGAACCTATAAATGATGATGAGGATGCATGAGGTATTATTGATAATGATGCCTATGCTCCTTACTTTTATTATATTTTCACACATGATTTTTCCTCTCATGTCATGGTATTTTCATGCATGGGGATTATTCTTAGACCTTATCACGAGGTTATTTATTAATGCACAAACAATTGCACATAAGCATTTACACAAACAATTCACTCATCCACGAACAGTCACGAGCGAATCACGAGGTAGGGGTCTCCTGCAGAAAAGTGCATATTCAAGGAGGATCTAACTGTTCTCACTTGGTCAAAGGCCCCCAAGGTGCCCCCATTATAGGGACCCAATTCCTCTCGTCGTAAGTCGATGGAAAGCTCCAACGCACTGTCGGACTCAAGTTCATGGTTATCACCTTGAGTGATGTTTTTCCGACAACGGTCTCGTAGGCTCCTATAGACCCATTCAACCGGCCGTACTAACATCCACTCCCTATGGATTACCACTCATGCCCCCGGGTATAGAGGGAACTGTTGTGTGCAAAGGTTTGTGTGCAATTTTTATTTCAAACAATTGCGGAAATTTAAACAAACAACAGTTATTTAAAGCCAAATATATAAAGCATGTTATCATACAAGCAAGGGGTAATGAAGTAATTTTAACTATTATTTGTTAAAATAATCTGTCACTAAATGGGACTGACTCTCGAGGACTCCCCAGCAGAGTCGCCATCTGTCGCCACCGGCCCGAAACGGGCTTTCGGCATTCGCGAAGGATGGTTTGGACTCGTTTATTTGTTTAAAAATATGGATTGCTAGAATGACGTATTCTCAAACTGAGACCTTGTCAAACGAGCAATTTTATTAAATGATTCACCAATCCATATTAATCCCAAGCGGGACCCTCCATGGATTAGTGGTTTTCGTAAAAGGAGGGTTCGTGGAGTCGCCACCAATGTTTTACTCAAAACATTGGAAAAAGGGATAAGGCAATTGATTTTATAAATCAACTTTGGCCATTACAACCAGAGTTGGGTAAGGGAGTCGGTTACGCGTGGGGAAGGTGTTAGCACCCCACAGCGCCCCTTTCGGGTTCCCTATGACAGATTATTTCTAAAATAATAGCGTAAAATTACTAAATTACCCCTATTTATTATAAGCGATTATAAATTAATTATCTACATGATGACAGTTTAAATATGCACACAGAAAGCAGTAAAAGGAAGGATTTAAGAAGAAACCTCTTGAAGCGTGCTTTTATATATTGAGTAAAACTGGGAAGCTTTTTGGCGTTCCCTCGCTCTACAAGCTCGCTCGCTCCTTCCTAAAAACTTTTAACTATGGAAATCCGGAGGATTTCCCTTCGACTAGGTTCGATCCTCAAGCAAAATGACTCGGGGCTCAAGAACTTTGTCGGATCAACTCTCCGAGTGATTTCTAGGGCAGAACACTGCTCAAAAACCCCAGAATACTCAAGGAGAGGGTTAAAACTATCTCAAAAAGTGTGGAATGACGTCCAATTGACGTCATATTTATAGGGAATAGGCGCAATACGGGCTACAGAATCAATACGGCCGTATTGAAATTTTTGAACTTCAATACGGCCGTATTGAGTTCAATACGGCCGTATTGAAATTCAGAAATTTCAATACGGCCGTATTGAGTTCAATACGGCTGTATTGAAGCTTCAATACGGCCGTATTGATTTCAGTACGGCCGTATTGAAGTTTCAGAAACTTCAATACGCCGTATTGAGTTCACTGCGGCCGTATTGAAGCTTCAATACGGCCGTATTAAGTTCAGTACGGCCGTATTGGGCTTCATTCCCTCCACTTCCTTATTTTGAGCTATTCTAAGACCTCTAGACCTACAGAGAACCCTCCTAGGGCCTTCCAGGAGTCCTTCTGGCTGATCTTCCTTCAATCTTCGAGAGTCTTCAAGCTTTATTTCCGACCCGGGCAATTTTAGGGGTCTACATCCCAGCATTTCAAAAACTGACTTCTATTCTCCGAAACAATTAGAGAGTAATAATAAAACTTGCCTCCGAATTTCACACTTCTCATTCTACTATTTGATGGAATCATGCCTAGGAGGGCAAGAGGAGACACATTGAAGGAGGCAAAAGGGATGGGCTAGACATGAAGGTTTGGGCCAATCAAGGCCCAATGGGCTCGATGGGCTTGGAAGGCCAAGTTGAGCTTCACATGGGCCATCTCTTGACAAATCTAATTTTCTTATATTATTAGTATAGGTTTCACATATTTTGGTCTTGTATTTTGGACCACATAGATTAGCATTTTTGGGCCATAGGCTTATTGGGCCTGTTTTTGGGCTTTATGGGCCTTTAGGCTTTTGGTACCCAATATTGGGCTCATTTTGTTTCTTTTATTATTTCCTAATGTTTGTATATATTTGGCCATTGTATTTAGGCCATTAGCATAGGAATATTGAAAGAATACTAAAATAGACCAAGAAGGTAAAATCTAGGTTTCATTTAGTAGTCATTTGAGATGCATTTGGATCACATGTTTCTTGCCAAGCATGGTTGAACATGTGCAGCTCCAAATACACTTTAAATGTCCCCTAAATGACATTTAGATGCATGGAAGCCCCATATTCACGGACTAAGCACATGGAGCCTTGAACTTGAATTCAAATTTTCATTTGAAATTTGAATTTTTGGCTCCAATATTGGCGAGTGAAGTTGGTGCCACCTAGCTTGCTTCTAGGATCTATAAATGCTTGTTCCTTCACTCTTTGTAAACACTTTGAACATTTTATGAGAATTCTGAACATTATTCAGCAACTTCTCTCCCTTCAAAGTCACTTGGCCGAATAGGTTCTTAGAACTTCTTCTAGGAATTAGGTCAAATTGTGAGCAATCTTTTGCTCCCTTGGCAAAGGTGCTTCCGGATTCCTTTGCTTCTCTCATTCTTCTCTTCATCTTCATGATTAGATCTTCATCTAATCTCCTCGAGGAAGTGATCAAAGGTCGTGCAACTCAAGAGTGAAGAACACCAATCTTCTTCACTAGAAGTTGCCATCATTTTGGGTATCAAGAGCTTAGGTTCTTCACTTGAGGTTAAGTTCTTCATTTTCACCGACTGAAATTGTGTGTTTGTGTTCTTATATGTCTCATTGTGTTCTTTCTATTTGGATCTAATTTTTCTACTCAAAATTTGATAGATCCAATTAAGTGATTGTATTTGTGTTCATTCCACACTCACTAGGAGTTTAGGATTCTACTTGTGCGGTTTTCATTTTGTTTGACTCATTTTATTTTAAATTTGATTCGGTCATTTTGAGTATTGCATGTGTTTTTTTTTAATTTTTGAATCCAAAGTTTGTCTAGAGTCATGTTTAGTCATTTCATTGTCATTAATTCAAGATGTGCTTAGTTTAGCATTTTGTGTGATTCATTTTCTACTTTCAAATTGCTTTGGCCGAGAGCTTCTCAATTTGTGCCTTGCTTATGTGCTTTTTCCTTTGCAATTTTGAGTTCATATTCATCACTAGTTCATTGATGGATTCTTAGAGTTAGGTTTCCATTGTGTCATTCTTGTTTGTATTGTTTTAATTCCAAGAAAATTTCCTTAAACAAAAAAATTTGTGATCATTTTGACTTGATTGTTGGCTAGTAGAAGTAGTTCATTTTGGTGCATAATTTGGGATCCATGAAATCTGGAAAATTACTTGTGAAAACAGAGGAAAATCATAATTGAATTGAAAAGAAGTTTGAAAGAAAAAGTGAAAAGAAACAAGTTCATTAGAGACAAGAAATTGCACCAAAATTTCATTCAAATTTGAACTACTTGTAGCTGAATTTTTTTTAATCAATCCGGACTTGCTTTCTTCATATATAGTGGCCGGAAAATTTTCTGGAAAAAGGCAACATACTCCTTAAAAATTCAAGAAAAGATTTAGAAAATAAAATTTAAAAAAAAATAAGAATTCAAATAGAAAAAGCCAAAGGAGAAATACAATATATTGAAATTCATTGCTACTTAGTTGAATCCGGATTGTATTCTTTGATTGAATCACTTCTTGTTTTTATTTTTACTCTTTGATTTTGGTTTTCTTAATCTAATCTAGAGCCAATCTAAGACTTTCTTCTTTGTGTGCCAACTTTTAGGTGAGTCTTAATTTTTAGTCTTTTAGTCTTGATTGGAATTCTTTGAGTTTGTCATTTCTTAATTCCTATTCGGTTTAGCTTTCCTAATTGTGCATTTTATGTTTTTCTCCTTGGATTCTTGGCTGGAAGTTGCATCAAACTTTTGCAAAAGGAGCAAACATTGATTCACAAATCTTAGAGGAAGGACAAGAGATCTAAGGCTAGGTGGTTTTGGAGGACATTCAACATTTTTTTCCTAAAACCTTCTAAACATCCTTCACAAGAGAGATCTTTCCTTTCCATTGTGAGGAGACCTATAACTTCTGGATTTAGTTTGATATTTTTGCAGGTCAAGATCTTCAAAGGAGGACACCAAAAGTAGTGACGGATTGGAGTTGAACAATTTGTTGCAAATCCGTCACTAGTTGATGCAAATCGGTTGCTAAATTTGATGTTCTTAGTCTAGTTTAATTTTCTTTGCAATTTTCTTTAAATTCATTCAAATTGTAATAGCTTGGAGGGAGTATTAAGAAGCTAGTCAGGTATATCTAATCTCTTGTAGATCACTCACGTGTAGTACTAGTGGAAGTGGCTTGGAAATTCCATATGTTTCAAGCTTCCACTTAGGGAAATCCGACTAGTTGCTTGATATTTGCTCTTTTGATTTTGTTTTCATTGGTGTGATTACTTTGCTTTGTTAATTCGACTAGAATGTGTAGATTTTAAATTGTTCACGTTTAGTGGCATTCAAGAACACTTGTGAAAATCATAAATCATTAAACATTTGTGAAAAGTTTTGTGGAATTGAGATTACCATAAGGAAGTTTAGTGATTTCCACTTGAAAAGGCTTGGTTATTAAGTGGCTCTTAGTAGCTCACCTCCCTTGATAGTGCAACTTGTACACTTAGACTTCCAAGTGCTAGTCTTATTCCTAGAAAAGACCAAAAATATTTCTTTTTGCATTGCATATTAAAAATTCTTGAAACTTAACTAGTTTGCTTAACATTTTCTCTTGTTTTTAAGCTTTTAAATTCAATGTGTTTAATTGTCAAGTTTGCTATATGCTGCTTGCTTGTGGACGTTTAAGGGAAACAATTTCTAAGTTCCAATAGTGTTGTTTAGAACCACGTTTAACTAGTAATCTTTAGCCAACTTTTCTTTAGGAATTTTTGAAAACTCTTTTTGTTTAATTATGAGAAAACATTCCTCAAGTGATAGTGACTTAAGCTCCCCAAAAAGTTTTTCACATCCTACTCAAGAGCTTAAATTACTAACACTTTGGACAAAGCAAGAAGTGTTAATAAGAGAAAAAGAAAAACTTGAAAGAAAAGCACGACTTGCAATTTTAGAGGAAGAAATTCAAATTCTTAAACAAAAGGAAGAAAAACTTTTAGCAAAAATAAAATTAAGAAAAACAAGGGAAAAAAAAAACAAGGCATGTCTCTTAGGAAAGAGTAAGGAGGAAAATATTTCCTCTAAAGGACTTGTAAGTGAAGAGAGTTGTTCTATCACTAAAAACCATTTGCAAAATAATCTCTTCCTATATAAAGACCTTAACTCTTGCCCTTATGCTACCACTAGTCATGAAGTAGAGATTCTAGAACAAAATATTTTAAAAGAAAAAGAATCCCAAAAGTTCAAGATGTAGTGAAGAAGGAGTGTACTACACTTAGTTCTACTTCTTGTGCTACTTCCTTGGAGGTGCCCAAGGAAGTTAGCCCTCCTCTTTTTAGGACTTCTTTCAACTTAGTTGTTCTAATAAAGCACCCAAATTTTGGATTATATTGTTTGATAGATAATGTCTTATATTCTATGTTTGATCTTAAGGGAAGTTCACATTCACTTGAACTTAATTTGACTACTTCCCTACAAGACAAATTTAGATTATATGAGTCTTCAAGGCTCTTTTTGACACTTTCTTCTCATACATATCTAACAAATAATATGCTCCAAAATTGTTAAGGAAATTTTTTAGTAGTATTTTCCTTATTTTCTAGGAAATGCCTAGGTCACTATTTAGGGTACCTTAGGCAAGATGTTTTAGTTTTTAGGAATAACTCTTTCAATTGTTATAGTCTTAGTTTCATCACATTTTTAGGATTTAGTTACACACATAGACTTTGCTTAGGTAAGGATCTTATTTCAACCTTTAGAAAGTCTAGAGTTTTTAGTGTAAATTTCTTTTCTAGGGTGATTACTCTTAGGATATATTATTCATTTCCACCCATATATAGAACATGTCACCTCTCATGCATGGTATTTTATTATTATAGGTGATGATGTTTATCCTAGAAACCCTCATGATTTGAGGACAAATCCTTTTCAAGAGGGAGGAAATGATGGAATCATGCCTAGAAGGGCAAGAGGAGACACATTGAAGGAGGCAAAAGGAATGGGCTAGACATGAAGATTTGGGCTAATCAAGGCCCAATGGGCCCGATGGGCTTGGAAGGCCAAGTTGAGCTTCACATGGGCCATCTCTTGACAAATCTAATTTTCTTATATTATTAGTATAGGTTTCACATATTTTGGTCTTGTGTATTTTGGACCACATAGATTAGCATTTTTGGGCCATAGGCTTATTGGGCCTGTTTTTGGGCTTTGTGGGCCTTTGGGCTTTTGGTACCCAATATTGGGCTCATTTTGTTTCTTTTATTATTTCTTAATGTTTGTATATGTTTGGCCACTGTATTTAGGCCATTAGCATATGAATATTGAAGGAATACTAAAATAGACCAAGAAGGTAAAATCTAGGTTTCATTTAGTAGTCATTTGAGATGCATTTGGATCACATGTTTCTTGCCAAGCATGGCTGAACATGTGCAGCTCCAAATACACTTTAAATGTCCCCTAAATGAAATTTAGATGCATGGCAGCCCCATATTCACGGACTAAGCACATGGAGCCTTGAAATTGAATTCAAATTTCCATTTGAAATTTGAATTTTTGGCTCCAATATTGGCTAGTGAAGTTGGCGCCACCTAGCTTGCTTCTAGGATCTATAAATGCTTGTTCCTTCACTCTTTGTAAACACTTTGAACATTTTATGAGAATTCTGAACATTATTCAGCAACTTCTCTCCCTTCAAAGTCACTTGGCCGAATAGGTTCTTAGAACTTCTTCTAGGAATTAGGTCAAATTGTGAGCAATCTTTTGCTCCCTTGGCAAAGGTGCTTCCGGATTCCTTTGCTTCTCTCATTCTTCTCTTCATCTTCATGATTAGATCTTCATCTAATCTCCTCAAGGAAGTGATCAAAGGTCGTGCAACTCAAGAGTGAAGAACACCAATCTTCTTCACTAGAAGTTGCCATCACTATTCTAATTTCGAATCGTATATTTTGAATGAGTAAATTGCCACCGAACACGATGAAAAGTGCAACGAACTCAATTATAATAAGTTAAACTAAGTATATAATCCCATATGTCAAATGTTTATTATATATAATTAAAATTTATAATAAATTATATATAAAAATAAATTTTAAATCTCAATATATAAATTATAAAGATTTAGCACAATATATATTATATAGAAAAAATATATAAAAGTCATTTAGTTTATGATTATTATGCAAGAAATCATTTCTGTATAACACAACATATACTATGTAGTGAAATAAACAAAAGTTATATAGCCTATGATTTTTGAATATTCATCCAACTGATATTATAGGATGTAAAAAAAATAAAATAGTTTCTACACATTGCAACTCTATAACATAAAGTCCCTCATAGAATTACAATTATTTTTGTATCACTACAACAAAATAGACTTTTAGTGATATTTAATATATTTTTTAGTGGCAATAAAAATTGTTACAAAATCTTTTATCGACATTTTCACATTAGTCATTGTATGCAGTGTCGCTAAAATATTTAGCGACAATTATTCTAAATGCGGGTAAAAATCCTTATAATGATTGAAAAAAGTGTATCACTTTTTTTACTTTCTAGTCAATGTGGGACTTGTAAGATGAGTACAATGTGGGACTTATAAGATGAGGGTTGTCTTCTACTTATATATTCTTTTTAATTTTGTTATTTTTTTAATTATTTTTTTCAATAGTCGGTCCCCTCGGACTATTGAGTTTGATAATGGTGAGTAATCTCATACCAACTTAGAATAGTAAGTTACAGGTCTAACTCAACCCTACAAAACAAACTTGTAAGGTAAGAGTTATCATCTATTTATATACTCTTTAATTATCTTATTTCTAGTCGATGTGGGACTAAAATTTTTCTTAATAAATATAATTGTCGCTAATAGTAAATTTTGGTGTGATGTAAATACATTTTTAGTGGTTATTATATATTAGTCATTAATACTTTTATTAAATAATAAAATAAAAATAATTAATTTATAACTATAAAGTAATTGTTGATAATAATAAATTTTATTGCAGTGTACGTATATATAAAAATATAATGTCTACAAATATCAGGACTAATGATAGTAAACCAATGGCCCATCAACAATCATCCAACAAACCCATAAGAAAGGCCTAAACCCCATTGTGGCTTTAGATTTATTATGAAAGAACTTACTCTTTTGGCTCTGATGCTTAGCTTTTTTTTAATCAAGTGTCCCAATCATGACACACATAGGGTATCTAACTATCTATTTTAGGATTGTTAGAATTGATCACTATTTATCCTATTGTTGTAACAGTTCTAAGGCATCAATGAAAATATGTTATCTTATTCTCTTTTATAATTTTCTTAGTATTGTTATTTGTGCTTCTTCTCTATAAGAATTTAGCAAATTGGTGTTTCCATTGAGCTTACCTATTTCACCCAATAATGATTCTTTCTCTAGTGGCCAAGAGGATCCAATCCAACACCTTCCCCACCCACCTATTCAATAACCTCAAAACCCATGTTGACAATTAAAATGTCATGAACACCAACCATTATGATAATATGTCCTCACTCATGGGTAACATTCTTGATCAGTTGGCCATCATGGGCTCCAACAAACTTATTCATAGGGTTTCCCCATCTCCTTCACACGGTTTCCCAAACATTTCTGAGCCAACCTTTATTTTTGCCTTTCTCTACACCCTTTACACAAACTATTGACCTAAACATTTTTCATGCAACCCAAACCATGTTGCCTCCACCCTTGCATCTTTCACCCCCACCACCTCCATCACCTCCACCTCCCCTTTCTCGATCCTGTTCCACCATTTAACAACTCTTTTTATAATCAACCAAATTTCTTCCCTTCCTAATATTATCCTGTTTTGTGTTCATGTGTATCCCTTCCTCTACCCCATTCTTCTTCCCAAATACACTTGCCTAAACTTCAACTTAACACATTTGATGGTTCAAACCCATTGGATTGACACTTTTAGGCAAACCAATTTGATGATTTGGTTGACATTTATTTTATTGAACTATTTTGGTTTTAATTATAAATTGGTTAAATACCTCTTTTAGTCCCTTACAATGTTTTTTTTCCAATTTAGTCCCACTTTAATTTTCGGTCTCAATTTGGTACCTAATAACTTAAATTAGTGCAATTTGGGACTTCCGTCCAAATGATTTAGACGGAGTTAACTGTTGGCCACGTGGCATCTACGTGGATGTCACGTGGATACCACGTGGATACACACGTGGGCCCCAAAATGCTGGAAAAAACCTGAAACCAGAACGACCCGTTCTGAAAGCAGAATGGCCCGTTCTAAAACCAGAACGGGCTGTTCTGCTTTTAGAACGG
This sequence comes from Cajanus cajan, assembly GCF_000230855.2. Taxonomy (NCBI): domain Eukaryota; kingdom Viridiplantae; phylum Streptophyta; class Magnoliopsida; order Fabales; family Fabaceae; genus Cajanus; species Cajanus cajan. The sequence continues at coordinate 9,497,760 of NC_138526.1, read as the reverse complement.
GCCGTTCTGATTTTAGAACGGGCCGTTCTGAATTCAGAACGGCCCGTTCCAGAACGCCATGCTTTTTATTCTTTTTTTTTTTATTATATCTATATTAATAAATATATAATAAATTAAAAAATACAATAAATTAATATTCATTTATGAATAAAACTAAAAAAAATCAAATAAGATAAGACCTTTCATAATATTTCTTTGATTTGAATTTATCCAGTTCAAAATCTTGACTAAAATGCTGCAATGTATTTCAAAAATTGAAAATAAAATTCAGGGTTTAGGGGTACCTCCTCAAGAACAGGTTGTTATTGTTGGGGTACATCGTCAATGACTTCAAGGAAAAACACTGTTTCGTTTTATCCTTGACTGTATAGTGTCAATTTGGTAATAAGTGGTTCACTCCAGTTTGACTAACAATGAAATAAAACTTGTTACCATTGTCCTTAATGATACACTGCATCATCCTTAATGATATACTGTATAGCCTAAATGTTTAGCAATTGAAGTTATTAATCCTCATTAACAATATTACCAAATCTAGTGTTTGAAATGCTTTGTATTGTAGACCCCTAAAATTGTCCGGGTCGGAAATAAGACTCGAAGACTCTCGAAGATCAAAGGAAAGTCACCCGGAAGGACTCCTGGAAGACCCTGGAAGACCCTAGGATGACAATCTGTAGGTTTAGAGGTCTTAGAGTAGCAAAAAATAAGAAAGTGGAGGGAATGAAGCCCAATACGGCCTCCCAGAAGTTCAATACGGCCGTATTGAAGTTTCTGAGCTTCAATACGGCTGCATTGAACTCAATACGGCTGCACTGAACTTCAATACGGCCGTATTGAGGTTTTTGAACTCAATACGGCTGCACTGAACTTCAATACGGCCGTATTGAGGTTTTTGAACTTCAATACGGCCGTATTGAATTCAATACGGCCGTATTGTAGTTCAAAACTTCAATACGGACCGTATTGACCCTCATAAACCGTATTGAGCCTCATCCCTATAAATATGACGTCAATGGGACGTCATTTGACACTTTCACACACAGTTTTAACCCTCTTCTTGAGTATTCTGGGTTTTTTTGAGCAGTGCTCTGCCTAGAAATCACTCGGAGAGTTGATCCGACAAAGTTCTCGAGTTCTGAGCTTTTTGCTTGAGTCTCGAACTGAGTCGAAGGGAAATCCTCCGGATTTCCATAGTTAAAATTTTATAGGAGGGAGCGAGCGGTCTTGTAGAGGGAGGGAACGCCAAAACGCTTCCCAAATTCTGTCAAGATATATAAGAAAGCACGCTTCAAAGGTTTATCTCTTTAAAGTCCCTTCTTTTACTGCTTTCTGTGTGTACATATTTAAACTGTCATCATGTAGATAGTTAATTTATAATTGCTTAGAATAAATAGGGGTAATTTAGTAATTTTGCACTATTATTTTTAAATAATCTGTCATAGGGAACCCGAAAGGGGCGCTGTGGGGTGCTAACACCTTCCCCACGCGTAACCGACTCCCTTACCCGACTCTGGTTGTAATGGCCGAAGTCGATTTTTGAATCGATTGCTTTAAACCTCTTTTTCCAATGTTTTGAGTAAAACATTGGTGGCGACTCCACGAACCCTTCCTTTTTATGAAAACCGCTAATCCATGGAGGGTCCCGCTTGGGATTAACATGGATTGGTGAGCCTTTTAATAAAATTGCTCGTTTGACAAGGTCTCAGTTTGAGAATAAGTCATTCTAGCAATCCATATTTTTAATAAAAGAGTCCAACCATCCTTCGCGAATGCCGAAAGCCCGTTTCGGGCCGGTGGCGACAGATGGCGACTCCACTGGGGAAGCCTCGAGAGTCAGTCCCATTTAGTGACAGATTATTTTTAACAAATAATAGTTAAAATTACTTTATTACCCCTTGCTTGTATGATAACATGTTTATCTATTTGGCTTTAATAACTGTTGTATGTTTAAATTCTCGCAATTGTTTGAAATAAAAACTGTACACAAACCTTTGCACACAACAGTTCCCTCTATACCCGGGGGCATGAGTGGTAAGCCATAGGGAGTGGATGTTAGTACGGCCGGTTGTCGAATGGGTCTATAGGTGCCCGTAGACCGTTGTCGGAAAGCATCACTCAAGGTGATAACCATGAACTCGAGTCCGACAGTGCGTTGGAGCTTTCCATCGGCTTACGACGAGAGGAATTGGGTCCCTATAATGGGGGCACCTTGGGGGCCTCAGACCGGTGAGAACAGTTAGAATCACCTTGAATATGCACCTTTCTGCAGGATACCCCTACCTCGTGATTCGCTCGTGGCTGTTCGTGGATGAGTGAATTGTTTGTGCATTGATTATGTGAAATTGCTTGAGCATACATTGCATTTCTTTAAACATACAACATTCTTTTTTTTAAATAATAAGAATAAATAGAAATAAAGATTTTCTAGTACATGGTGTTAACATCTACCTTCATTGCATTCATATAGGTAGTTTCCCTTTTCACCCAAAAAATACAAAAAAATACAAAATATCCAAAAGAAAAAATATGCATTTATCCAAACCAAGCAATATCATGCATCATCTTAGGAAAATCCCAAAACATGATAATGCTTAATTGAATAAACACTATGCATGCATATTCATCTCCATCATCTCATATCATGCATTGTATTGTAGAATATGGAGAGGTCTAAGGAGATGCATGGGCAGTTGAAGAAAGTAGACTTCTTGTTATACCGTGCTGAGAGGTTGGATCACCTCTGTACTTTGATGCCAAGAGAGGCTCGTATGGAATTCGAGAAATCTTATGGACGAGTTCTCGACTTAATGAAGATATGTGTGGATCCGGCCTTTCTGAGAGCATTGGTCCACTTTTGGAGTCTTGATCTACATTGTCTCGAGTTCCCCCAGTTTGACCTAGTTCCTACTCTCGAGGAGTATGAGCTCATACTTCGATGGCCCAAATCAGCAGGGGTCTATATCTTTCATGGAAATTATGTGGCCATAGAGAGGGTCGCTACTCAGGTCAAATTGCCATCACGATCATCCGTTTTAGTGGGGAACGGCAGTATTAAGGGTTGGAAGCTTGCTATGATTGAAGATCACCTTTCTTCCTTAGCTGGTGAGGGAGATTGGTTAGCTTTCAACAAGACTCTAGCGTTAGCTGTGTTTGGGACGATCTTATTCCCCTTTCATGCTAACACAGTGGACCATGCTGCTATGGACGCTTTCTTCGCTTGGGACGTACATATGAAGAGTCCCATGCCTGCTATTCTTGCCGACACCTTGCTTTCTGTTAACCTATCTCAACAGAAGCAAGGAAAGACTATACGATGTTGCACCTCCTTGTTGTATGTGTGGGGCATCACACACTTCTACGCCTCCAGTCACATGGGGACCTTGCCCGATCCATTGAGGAATTTTTCGAAGATCCCCTTATGTCGCCGATATGCTTCCGAGTGGAAGGAAGAGATGGAACAGTGGAGTATTGAGCACTTCACATGGGTTTGCCCTTGGTTCCGTCCAAGTAATGTATTGATGAGATGCGGCAATTACCCGAGCGTACCACTGATGGGCCTCAGAGGTTGCATAGCCTATTCACCTAAATTGGCTATGAGGCAACTAATGAGGACTCAAATTGTTCCTACCAAAGAAGAGCTTGGGGGGTTGTGTTTCTCCTTTGATTCCGAGCATCAGAGGGATATGCATGCTGTCATTAGAGCGTGGGAGAGACCAATCTATGAGGGAGATCGAGAGCTTGGAAAGCCTCGGGTATCAGTCTCCACCGACTATGAGATTTGGAGGAGAGAGAGGGGGGTGTCCCAACCATCTACCTCTTGTGCAACTGCAACTACAAGGAGGTTAATGCAAGAACAAGTCGACGCCTTGACCAAGAAACTGGAAATCATGGGAGCTCAGATGAGAGTTCTTGAAGAGAAGAATGAAGAATCCAGTTTCACCATTGATGGTCTACAAAGGCAATGCAAGAAGAAAGACCATGAGATAGAGCGGCTCAAGGATGAGTGTGCTAACCTCAATGAGGAGGCTATTCGGGCATCCAAAATGCCAAAGGTTGAACCGAGTAAACTCCAAGATGTCAACGCAAAGATAGCACACCTTGAGGCTGAGTATTCAAAGCAGGCACAGTTGATCAAGGATATGCAAGATGATCTACTTTTGACTCGATCCGATGCGCAACAATGGCGGGAAGTTGTTCAACGACAAGCCGCAAACCTTTCCGACTTCCGCAAAAAGGAAAGGGAAGGATTGGCACAAATGGCCAAACTCCAAGAGGAGAAAGATCGGGCTGAGGATGAGCTTAATGAGCTGCAGGCCATGATCAACTATCATATACAAAAAGCGAAAGATGCTCAGAAAATCAGTGATGATATGAGCCAAGCGGTCCATACTCAGATTGAAGCAATGGGCCGTCATGTGGAGGAAGCCGAAGATGAATGGCAAAGACATATGAACCCGCCTGTGGGTTTTTACCGGCTCTTCTCTTTTTGTAAAAAGCTGCTTCAAAGCATTGTATAAAAGTTGTACACTTTCTTCAATTAATAAAAATTGTATTTTTGAGATTTATTGCCTTTGCATCTCATTAGTCATTCATTTGCATTTATCTCTCCCGGTAATTTAATAATAAATATTAATAAAAAGAAAGAATTAATCGATGCGCATGTTCAGAATGGATCGCACGCCATTGGTAATTAAATGCAAACCAACAACTGCACCAAGCAAGCACACGGCGACTCCGTTGTTGGTAATCAAGACAGACAAAGGGAAAGGTCCGACACCGTTAAGGATCATCACTCCAAGGCCTTTCCCCTACGAATCAAATAAGGCTGTGCCATGGATATACGACATCCACTCTTCTGCCGACAGCGATATCTCTAACATCGCTGGACTTGGGGGCATGACTAGGAGTGGAAGGATCTACACTCCCGAAGATCTGCACGACAAAGCTCCCAAGAATAAAGGAAAAGAAAAGGAGAAAACCGAGGAAGATAGAGAATCCGAGGAGGAGACTGATGAGCTGTTAAAATTCATCAAACAAAGCGAGTACTCCATTGTGGATCAACTTCACAAGACACCAGCAAAGATCACTTTGTTGTCGTTAATCCTAAGCTCCGAACCGCATCGGCAAGCTCTGTTGAAAGTCTTGAACGAGGCGTATGTGTCGCATACTATCTCCCAAGACAAATTTGAGGGGATTGTTAGTCACATCACGGCTAACGATCACCTCTCTTTCACCGATGAAGAGATCCCCGCTGAGGGACCGAACCACAACAAGCCCTTGCACATCTCTGTAAAGTGCAAGGAGTATCACATCGCAAAGGTCTTGGTGGATAATGGATCTTCCTTGAACGTAATGCCAAAGAGAACATTCGACCAAATGACAATCAAGGGAGTCCAAATGCGCCCGAGCAACATGATCGTTCGAGCTTTCGACGGCTCTAAAAGAGAAGTGGTGGGAGAAATCAGTCTTCCAATCCAAATTGGGCCCACTATCTTTAATGTCGAATTTCAAGTGATGGACATTACTCCCGCATACAGTTGTCTCCTCGGCCGACCTTGGATTCATGATGCGAAAGCTGTACCCTCTACGCTCCACCAGAAAGTCAAGTTCATAGTGGGTGACAAACTGGTGACCGTACAAGCCGAAGATGACATACTCATCAGCAAGCCATCCACCATACCTTATGTGGATGCAGCAGAGGAAGCTTTGGAAACCGCCTTCCAAGCATTGGAAATTGCCAATGTTGAGACGTTTCCCCGAGAAATGAAGAAGGCAGCTCATATGCTCACCAAGAATGGATACTTGCCGGGACAAGGACTTGGCAAGGACTCCCAAGGAATTCCGGAGCTACCCATCATTAAGGATAATCCGGGGAAACAAGGGTTAGGATACAACCCTGTTAAAGATCAAAGAACGAAGAGGAATCAAGATCCTTCTCGACGTTCTTTAAGCCAGATCTTTAGGAAGGCTGGTTCACAAACGTCAAGGCCAACTGTCGTCATCAAGTGTCCTTTTCCTTCTAATAGGGATGTGTAAATTCAGTGACTATTAGAGATCACTCCTCGGGGACAGCCCGACCCCCGAGCCTCGATAGGGCACATGTTTTCCACTATGATTATAATAAAATCATTCTTTCTTATTGCTTCTTTTCTTGCTTGCAATAAAACTCTAAACCACATTATTTAATCCTGTTTGAATGAACATGAATGAGGTTAAAATCACCTTAATAATAATAAACCCACATCATTTTTATGTGGAGATGTGTGTGACAACTTGGAGCACCTTCCCTTGGCCTTGACAAGTGCCATCATGGGTAAAAAGAAATCTTTCAAAATAAAAGAAGCTCGGCAGGAAACCCAAAAAAGGGGACTGCGCAAAAATAAGAGCAAAAGACCCGCTAGGAATCCCACAAGAGGGTGACCTAGGCAAAAATTAGGGCTACAAAATAATGAACAAAAACAAAAGCCCGCTAAAACTCCACAAATGGGTGTTTTAGGCAAAAGTTAGGGCAATCGAAAAACAGAATAAATCCATGATGGTACCACCAACTGAATTCAACAAAGGGGCTCAAGAAAAGCTATCCAAGTTGTCAAATCACAAACGTTAATAACCAAGACGTGCTTAACTTCATAAGTGTTTAATCAAACAAGCCTAAACACTTAAGCCTACCATTGGCCAAGCCATTCTTACAAAATCCATTTTTCAAAAATAAATAATCCCCTCTAAAACACAAACTTTCGAAAAAAATATCCTTTCCTTCTTTTCTCTCTTGTCCCAAACGATTTTTGAATAATCTAGTGGAAACATGGAGATATAGTAGTCAATAGGAGGGTTGACACATCTTCTAAAGGAAAGGAAAATCATTTGGTTGATGACACCAAATCTCAATATAACATGCATCATTCCTCGGTTACAGAAATCGGCAGCACACAGCCTGTCTAGAGGAATGGCAAAAATCCAAACAGAGAAACGCATCGGTTAATTCTTTTGAAAAGTGAATCAAATAGAATTAGGTGCATCATACTGCATACATGCATACAGATGATAGGTGTAATGGAAGATCACTTATTCTCTGTTTATTGAAAAAAACAAAAAATATAAACTTCAGAAAAACAATACGCCCGTATCATGTTCAGTACGCCCGTACCAAAATTAGGGTTATGAACAAATTTTCAATTCAATACGGGCATACTAAAATGAATAACGGCCGTATTGGCAATAACAGAAATCCTCCCTCACGTCAATGACAAAATTCCTCCAAGAAGAAGAGGATAGGGGGAGCCATTCATTTTTTCCAAAAATAAAATAATTAAACTTGCATTTTGTGCATCACGCACATTAATTGCGCATTCAAAGACCTCATCATGAGGCAATTGCATAAAATAGAAAAAATAGAAAATTGCTTGTGTATGACAGCAGTCAACAAAAGCCGAAAACGGAAAAAGGCAAGGATACAAACAATACTCCTCAGTTTGTACAGAATGATTGAGCCTGGAGAGGCTTGCTGAAAAAATACTTCCTCAGAATAACTGAGCCTGGAGAGGCTTGCCGAAATAATACTCCCACAGAATAATTGAGCCTGGAGAGGCTTGCCGAAATAATACTCTCAGAATAACTGAGCCTGGAGAGGCTTGCCGAAATAATACTCTCTCAGAATAATTGAGCCTGGAGAGGCTCGCCAAAATAATACTCTCTCAGAATAATTGAGCCTGGAGAGGCTCGCCGAAATAATACTCTCTCATAATAACTGAGCCTGGAGAGGCTCGCCAAAATAATACTCCTCAGAGACATTTCTGTACAGAAAAAGCCAAAACCAACAAAAAGGCAAAAATACAGAAAAAGCCAAAATCAACAAAAAAATACAGAAAAAGCCGAAACCAGCAAAAAAGGCAAAAACACAGAAAAAGCCAACAAAAAGGCAAAATATAGAAAATCCAACAAAACTGAGCCTGGAGAGGCTTGCCAAAATAATACTCACCAAAAGACATCTCAGCTTGCATTCTTAGGCTGAACAAGAAAAGCAACTCATCGTACAGAATAATTGAGCCTGGAGAGGCTCGCCGAAATAATACTCTCTCAGAATAACTGAGCCTGGAGAGGCTCGCCTAAATAATACTCTATCAGAATAATTGAGCCTGGAGAGGCTCGCCGAAATAATACTCCCCAGAGATATCTCAGCTTCCACTCACGGGCCAAATTCCCCAGTGAAATCTATCAAAGCAAGATCGACAAAATTCCCAATGGAAGCACGATCACCCAAGCAGTATATCTAGTCAAAGGACTTAGACTTCCTCAATGGAAGGTAGCTTTCCAACTCAAGCGATGAGTGAAGCTAAGCCTGAAGAGGCTTTCTAAATAATACTCTAGGATATATAAACTTTAAATCCCCACTCGCCTACTCAGAGGCATTCCTACAAAAAGCAAAAATCCAAAAGATCAATAACAATTCCCCAAGCGGAATCTGGCTTTTCAGCCAAACATCAAGCGTCAAGATGATCTGCCTAATAGAAGAGGCTAATCAAAATCAATGACAAAATCCCCAGCGGATAATAGCCTACACAGAGGCAACAAAACCAGGAAAACAAAAAGAGTCGCCCGAATAAGGACAACCGGGATACTCCACCTACGTCAAAAGGACGTCAGCCAAACATAAGGCATCGCTCAACTCAGAGAGAGAGCATCTGTGTCTACACCCCAAGGAGTCAGAAATTCCCCATGGGTACCAACAATGCAATGCAAGTTGGGGCACAGGAACCTATGAATGACTGCACATCCCCTAGACGGATCCCTGCGTTATCCAGCCCTCAGTGGCACAAAATCAGAAAAACCGTCGAAGCAGCATCGTGGACTGTGGAGAAAAAAAAAATCATCTCAAATCCCTGGAAAGGGTAAACTTACATTGCCGAAGTGATCAGAAGACACGGACGCAGACCCTGGAGAGGGCAAACTCAACTGCCGAATGTTAAGACGCAGACCCTGGAGAGGGTAAACTCAACTGCCGAATGTTAAGACGCAGACCCTGGAGAGGGTAAACTCAACTGCCGAATGTTAAGACGCAGACCCTGGAGAGGGTAAACTCAACTGCCGAATGTTAAGACGCAGACCCTGGAGAGGGTAAACTCAACTGCCGAATGTTAAGACGCAGACCCTGGAGAGGGTAAACTCAACTGCCGAATGTTAAGACGCAGACCCTGGAGAGGGTAAACTCAACTGCCGAATGTTAAGACGCAGACCCTGGAGAGGGTAAAACTCAACTGCCGAATGTTAAGACGCAGACCCTGGAGAGGGTAAACTCAACTGCCGAATGTTAAGAGGCAGGGCCTGGAGAGGCAATACTCAACTGCTGAATGTTAAGAGGCAGGGCCTGGAGAGGCAATACTCAACTACCTCATGTTGAGAGGCAGGGTCTGGAGAGACAGTACTCAACCATCAGCGTCGTCAGAGGCACGTTGGTGTTCAACTTCCGGCTCGGGCGTCGAGTGAAGTTGACCCTGGAGAGGGTAAACTTAGCTACCGAGGTTGTCAGAAGCGCCAAGGTATGCAACAACCTGGAGAGGCTACTCAACAATTTTCCACCGGAAGACGCTACAAGTCAGAAGGTTGGCACATCACCCGGACAATTGGGTCAACTCCTTTACTTGTCAGCCGGTACACTAAAAGGCCGTCCGACTAAGTAAAGGGGGGGCAGCTGTAGACCCCTAAAATTGTCCGGGTCGGAAATAAGACTCGAAGACTCTCGAAGATCAAAGGAAAGTCACCCGGAAGGACTCCTGGAAGACCCTGGAAGACCCTGGAAGACCCTAGGATGACAATCTGTAGGTTTAGAGGTCTTAGAGTAGCAAAAAATAAGAAAGTGGAGGGAATGAAGCCCAATACGGCCTCCCAGAAGTTCAATACGGCCGTATTGAAGTTTCTGAGCTTCAATACGGCTGCATTGAACTCAATACGGCTGCACTGAACTTCAATACGGCCGTATTGAGGTTTTTGAACTCAATACGGCTGCACTGAACTTCAATACGGCCGTATTGAGGTTTTTGAACTTCAATACGGCCGTATTGAATTCAATACGGCCGTATTGTAGTTCAAAACTTCAATACGGACCGTATTGACCCTCATAAACCGTATTGAGCCTCATCCCTATAAATATGACGTCAATGGGACGTCATTTGACACTTTCACACACAGTTTTAACCCTCTTCTTGAGTATTCTGGGTTTTTTTGAGCAGTGCTCTGCCTCGAAATCACTCGGAGAGTTGATCCGACAAAGTTCTCGAGTTCTGAGCTTTTTGCTTGAGTCTCGAACTGAGTCGAAGGGAAATCCTCCGGATTTCCATAGTTAAAATTTTATAGGAGGGAGCGAGCGGTCTTGTAGAGGGAGGGAACGCCAAAACGCTTCCCAAATTCTGTCAAGATATATAAGAAAGCACGCTTCAAAGGTTTATCTCTTTAAAGTCCATTCTTTTACTGCTTTCTGTGTGTACATATTTAAACTGTCATCATGTAGATAGTTAATTTATAATTGCTTAGAATAAATAGGGGTAATTTAGTAATTTTGCACTATTATTTTTAAATAATCTGTCATAGGGAACCCGAAAGGGGCGCTGTGGGGTGCTAACACCTTCCCCACGCGTAACCGACTCCCTTACCCGACTCTGGTTGTAATGGCCGAAGTCGATTTTTGAATCGATTGCTTTAAACCTCTTTTTCCAATGTTTTGAGTAAAACATTGGTGGCGACTCCACGAACCCTTCCTTTTTATGAAAACCGCTAATCCATGGAGGGTCCCGCTTGGGATTAACATGGATTGGTGAGCCTTTTAATAAAATTGCTCGTTTGACAAGGTCTCAGTTTGAGAATAAGTCATTCTAGCAATCCATATTTTTAATAAAAGAGTCCAACCATCCTTCGCGAATGCCGAAAGCCCGTTTCGGGCCGGTGGCGACATGTATTTTGATTGTTTGTGCCCGAAATTCTGGACCAGAACGGCCCGTTCTGAAACCAGAACGGCCCGTTCTGGTTACACTGTTGGTGTGTTAATTTTGGATCTGGAACGACCCGTTCCAGGTGCAAAATTTACACACCAATAGTGTAACCAGAACGGGTCGTTCTGGTTTCAGAACGGGCCGTTCTGGTTCCAGGTGTATTCAAGTATTTTTGGATCCACCTATGTGGCATCTACGTGGCATCCACCTGGCATCTACGTGGCCACCAGTTAACTCCGTCTAAATCATTTGGACGGAAGTCCCAAATTGGAACGATTTAAATTATTGGGGACCAAATTGAGACCGAAAATTAAAGTGGGATTAAATTGAAAAAAAAAACATTGTAAGGGACCAAAAGAGATATTTAACCTTATAAATTTTAGTTAATTTTCGTAATTTTTGTCCACTTTGACATATTATTTTGTGTAGGCTATATCTAGAACTCTCGAACTCAAAATCAGACGTTCTTAGTATCTTTGGAAAGCCAAGTCAAAGCTCTACAACTTCTCTGGTGGGAGTTTCACCTAGTTTGGACGTTTAAGGGTCCAAGAATGCACCTCAATGATACGTTTCTTCACTTCATTTTTGGTTTACTTTGGGAAGTTATTGTATTAGTAGTCTAACCTTGTTAATTAGTCAATCAGTGGGTCAAACCTTGTAAATACTCTAATTAAGCCCACTATATTGGTCTATTAGTAGATGTTGTGGGACTTGTTATGAACACTTTTTTCTCATTTTTCATATTTTAGAGTTGTTTCCTCTATAAACTTCTTTAAATTCTCTTTCTCTTTCTCTCTCTCCCTTTGATTTTTATCTCTAGTTACTTTACACAATACTCATCTTAATTTAGAATGGATTGAGGTGAAAATAAAAAAAGTTAATAAAAGAAAAAAATAGAAAGAATAAAATGATAAAAGTAATGGGTGATAATAATGGAAAAAAAAGTGAGATAAAAGAGAAAATAAGATAAATAATGGATAAGTGATTTAACTGGCTGGTCACACAGTCGAGTAATCAGTTGATGAAATAATTGTAATCAATTAATTAGATAGTAATATATTCTCTGTAAAATGAAAAAGGAAAGAAATAGCCATACATTTAAAACTACTTTTTTTCAGAGGAAAATAAGATTCAGATTGTTAATTAATTAGATTAAAAAAAACATTTAAAATTAAGACATAAATTTATGTTATGAGTAAAATAATTAATCGAATAAATACCGCATAAATTTGAAACATGTGACACCCTTACTACCCCAACACATATATCGAAATATAATAAAAAAAATGAAGGAAAATAAAACTTTTTAAGTTGGTAAAAGGGTTCACATAATACTTCATAACTGTTCTGACTGAAAAATAAAACTTGAAAGATAAAATTCAAGAGTTTACACATTTTTCAAAGAAAATAACATTTATTACAATACCAAATATTCTATCCTAGAGATCCTCTTGCCCCGATGTCACACTATCAGAGCATTTCCCAAATTAACGGATGGCATTCTATATACCACTTGTAGTTGGATCCTCTCCACCTAAAATATCAACAATTTATACGGTGAGAAAAGAAAAATTATCTATATGCAAAATACATTCAATCATATCACAGTATAATTTCATCATAACTCATTATATAGTGTATATATATATATATATCAATTACTCATCATATTCACATACAACATTCGTGCCAATCCAACAATTAACACTATGCCAAGGCCTCGCCACATCTGACACAAGTGATACAGGTTAATTGCCTCACTCAACCCACACCAGACCAGGGGTCACGCCCTCCCTGTAGCATCACTTACCCAGGGGCCGTGCCGTCCCTCGCCATTTTGGTGTGAGGAAACACAATCACATTACAATCAATACAATCTCTTGCAATTAACCCTATGCCAGGGCTGCCATAAGCGACATAAGTGGTGGTGTTAACTGTCCTACTCATCCCACATCATACTAGGGTCACGCCTTCCCTATAGCACCACTTACCCAGGGGTCGTGCCATCCTAGTCATCAATGTGAGACATCACAATCATAATCATACAATATCTCAACTCATAATTCAAATTCACATCAATATCATCCATCAAATAACATAACAATAACTAATATAACAATCAATAGAATAATTAGTATAAACTATAAATAGCGTATCAAGGGTTATACTACTCCTACCATGCTCATCCTTATTTCATATGAAAGATAAGAAAATTTCCTATAACTCTCATGAAGACATCAAGTCCTAATTCCATCATCTACTTTGTGAAAAATGATAAAAACCGCAACAGCTATAGATAAAGCTGACAGCTTGACCCCTCTTCACTAAAACATCCATATCTGGAGTTCTAGACCTCCTTTTTGGGTGATTCCAACGCCATTGGAAAGCTAAAATCCAAGGCTACAACTTTCATTAAGACCTCAAAATCAAAATATTCACGCTCAGCGCCCAGACTTGCACTCAGCGCGCCCAGCGCATTCTGCAACCAGCAACCCATGAAAACCTTGAAAATTCCTTCCAATCATGAATCCAATCCAAATTACACGAATTTGAACCATTAAAAAAAACATAAACAATATCAAAAAAACATCATTTTAAGCAATAAAATTAAGTTTTAACCATTAATCCATGGAAATCATGAAGAAATCATGAAAACCCTATCAAACCCCTTTTTCCTCAATCCATCCTTAATCAAGCTTAAATCATGAAATTAATATGATATTTCAAACCCATACATACTAGATTAAGTCTTATAAGTACTACCCTTACAATATAGTGAAAAACTAGGAATACATATATATATAGATAATAATAAAGAAAATATAAATTAACTCCAGTAAAGGTGGCAGTGCCTCCTAGTTAGGAATCCATTTATATTTTCCAAATCATAAAAATATAACAAAGATGTAAATTTTAGTCTTTTATCAAGAACATTTAAATTACAAAATAATAGGAGGCTCAGCCTTCCATTCAGATAAATTCCAAATTATAAATTAATAGGAGGCTCGGCCTTCCATTCAGATAAATTAAACGTGATTTTAAGAAATTAATCCTCTACCCAATTCCCTCATGTACTCTACATATAAATAATCCCCTTTTCTCCCGTACCTGGATGAATAGGAACTTGGGCAGAACCTCCTCCTCTTTTTCTTAAATTGGGACCGGAATTAGAGCAGAACCTCCTCTCTTATTCTCTCTTTTTATTTCTCTAGAATTTCTTCTCTCTAAAATTATGAATTTTCAAAAACCTTAAGCTCCTATTTATAGAATTTTTGAAGTTACTATGCATAGGTTACTATTCATTAAAATAATATTATAAGTTACTATGCACTATTCATTAAAATATTCAAATTCATTTATAAATGGAAACTTGCTTCCCTCGTGAGCTCCCTTCGGCAGCCATTTACTATGCAATTGCATAGTAAAATACGTATATATGAATAGTAAAATACGTATATGTAAATAGTACAATACGTATACGTGAATAGTAAAATTCGTATAAAAATATGATAAACTTTCTAATAATTCTAATACATAAAAATAAATTTTTTTTTTTTTTTTTTTGGAATGTTACATTACTCCCCTCCTTTTAGAAATTTCGTCCTCGAAATTACCTGAATTAAACAAAAATGGATATGAAGTTCTCATCTTCTCCTCTAGTTCCCAAGTAGCACTTTCTGGTATAGCTCCTCCCCAAATAACTTTTACCAAAGGAATTTCTTTACCCCTAAGTTGCTTTACCATTCGATCCTCGACTCTCACCGGGGTAGCTTCCATCGTCAAGTTCTCCTTAACCTCAATATGATCCGACTCAATCACATGCGAAGGATCATGAATGTATTTTCGAAGTTGAGAAATGTGAAAAACATCATGAAGATTTGATAGATTAGGAGGCAAAGCAATTTGGTAGGCAACATTACCGACTCTTTTAAGGATTTGAAAAGGACCAATAAATCGAGGAGTAAGTTTTCTGGATTTCAATGCCCTGCCAACCCCAGTCCACGGAGTGACTTTTAAGAATACATGATCACCTTCTTGAAATTCTAAATCTTTTCTTCTCCTGTCAGCATAATTTTTCTGTCTACTCTGAGCTGTCCTCATCCTTTCTTGTATCAATTTAACTTTTTCAGTGGTTTGTTGCACAATCTCAGGTCCTAAGATGACATTGTCCCCAAGTTCATTCCAACACAAAGGAGTTCTACACCTCCTACCATACAAGGCCTCATAGGGTGCCATACCTATGCTAGAGTGGTAACTATTATTATAGGTAAACTCTATCAAAGGTAAAAGACTATCCCAACTACCCCCTTGATCCAACACACAAGCTCTAAGCAAGTCCTCCAAAGACTGAATAGTCCTCTCAGTTTGACCATCAGTTTGAGGGTGATAAGCTGAACTAAGTCTCAGTTGGGTTCCCAAAGTTTGTTGTAGGCTCTCCCAAAATCTAGAGGTGAATCTAGGGTCTCTGTCTGAAATTATGCTAGATGGTATCCCATGTAATCTCACGATTTCATCAATATACAGTCTAGCCAATCTCTCCAGAGAAAACCTAATGTTAATAGGTAGGAAATGTGCACTCTTGGTCAACCTATCAACTATAACCCAAATGGAATCATGCCCTTTCCTAGTTTTAGGCAAAGCAACTATGAAGTCCATAGAGATGCTATCCCACTTCCACTCGGGTATACTCAAAGGCTGAAGTAATCCTGAAGGTTTTTGATGCTCTATCTTAGCCTTCTGACATACTAAACAGGCACTCACAAATTCAGCTATATCTTTCTTCATCCTAGGCCACCAGAATATCTTCCTGAGATCTTGATACATCTTCGTTGCTCCTGGATGAAAACTAAGCTTGCTCTTATGACCTTCCTCTAGTATCAATCGTTTAAGTGTAGGGTCACTAGGCACACATACTCGGTCTTTAAATCTTACCACTCCATCTGCACCCAAGGTAAATTCTCCTCCAATCCCTTGTCCTATAGCCTTACGTCTAGCCTCTAGAAATGAATCCACTAACTGAGCTTCTCCAATTTCCCTCAACAACTCACTAGTCACCCGAGTCATACCTAATCTCACACTATTATGAGTCACTTCACAAGTCAAACTTAAGTCTCTAAATTGGGTCAAAAGATCCATCTCCCTAATCATAAGAGAAGACAAATGCAAAGATTTCCTACTCAAAGCATCAGCTACCACATTAGCTTTTCCTGGATGATAATTAAGATCAAAATCATAGTCCTTAAGAAATTCCAACCATCTCCTTTGCCTCATATTTAAATCTTTTTGGTCAAATAAATACTTAAGACTCTTATGATCACTAAACACCTCAAATTTTGAACCATACAAATAATGTCTCCAAATCTTAAGTGTGAACACTACTGCTGCTAATTCAAGATCATGGGTGGGGTAATTCCTCTCATGTACTTTCAATTGTCTGGATGCATAAGATATGACCCTTCCTTCTTGCATTAATACTCCACCCAAACCCATCTTAGAAGCGTCACAGTAAACTACAAAAGTTTTACTAAGATCAGGCAACACTAAAACAGGTGCACTAGTCAACTTTTCCTTAAGGGCTTGGAAACTATCCTCACATTTATTATCCCAAACAAATATAACTCCTTTCCTAGTCAAGCTTGTCAAGGGTAATGCTAACTTAGAGAATCCTTCTATGAATCTTCTATAGTATCCAGCCAATCCAAGGAAACTCCTAATCTCACTAACTGACTTAGGTGCCTCCCAATTCAGCACAGCCTCAACTTTAGATGGATCCACTGTTATACCTCTACTCGAAATTACATGCCCTAAGAAACTCACCTCCTCTAGCCAAAAATCACATTTGGACAACTTAGCATAAAGTTGTTTCTCCCTGAGTGTTTGTAGTACTACCCTTAAATGTTCCTCATGCTCCTCTTTAGTCTTGGAATAAACTAGTATGTCATCTATAAAGACAACTACAAATTTATCCAAATACGGATGAAGAATCCGATTCATGTAATCCATAAAAATTGCAGGAGCATTCGTCACACCAAAAGGCATTACTAGATACTCATAGTGTCCATAACGGGTCCTAAATGCTGTCTTAGGTACATCTTCACTCTTAACTCTAATCTGATGGTACCCTGATCTAAGATCGATTTTACTAAACACACAAGCACCTACCAACTGATCCATAAGATCATCTATCCTAGGCAACGGATATTTGTTCTTAATGGTCACCTTGTTCAACTGGCGATAATCTACACACAACCGCATACTACCATCCTTCTTTTTGACTAGAAGTACGGGTGCTCCCCAAGGTGATACACTAGGCCTCACAAACCCCTTTTTCAACAAGTCTTCTATTTGTTTCTTTAGTTCCACTAACTCTATGGGTGACATCCTGTAAGGTGCAATAGAGATAGGTCCTGTTCCTGGAACTAAATCTATGGAAAATTCTACTTCTCTTCTGGGTGGTAAGCTAGACACATCAGAAAAGACATCCGAAAAGTCACACACAACAGGCAATTCATTTACCAAAACATTTTTCTCGGAATTCAGAGAAGCTAACAACATGTACACTTGGGCATCTTCTTGCAAAGATACCTTAACTTGGTTGGCAGTCAAATAATCCTTACTCACTTTTTCAACAGACTCCTCAAAAATAATAGATTTACTAGCACAATTCAAAAGGACATGATTGGAAGATAACCAGTCCATACCCAAAATAACATCTAGTTGACTTAGAGGTAAACAAATTAAGTCAACCATGAAATCTCTACCTTCAATAGTCAGAGGACACTTTGAACAGACATCAGAAGTGATTACCGATTCACTAGTAGGTGTTTTGACAATTAACTCAAAAGACAAGGAAGAGACAGGTAATTTTAGTTTAGACACACACGCATGTGATATGAAAGAGTGAGTCGCACCAGAATCATATAAAACGGTTAAAGGAGTTCCATTAATGAAACACATACCCTGAATTAAGTCTTCGGATTGAGTAGCTTCAGCACCACTCAAAGCAAATACTCTTCCTGTGGTTCGAGGTTTGCTAGCGCTCCCTCCAGCCTCTGTTATTTCTTTCCTACTCTGAGGGCATTCACTAGCTTTATGTCCCTCTGCTTTACATTTGAAGCATATCATTATCCTTTGCATCCGACAATCAACTGCCTTATGACCTGGCTTTCCACATTTAAAACAGTTGTTGTGTGGAACAAAACCCACACTTCCCCTTCCAGAAGTTTGGCTAACCATTGGAACTTGGCTTCTTTGTTGGATAGAACCCTGATTATTCACCTTAGAACTTGAGTCCCCTGTAAACTTGGTATAAGGTTTACCCTTGGATGAACCAAACTTATTATTTCTCATTGGTCCTCCACTTTTATAATGAGTTACCCTAGCTCGGTTGTCCTCATCATAAACTCTGCACTTGTTCACCAATTCATGGTAGTGTGTGATCCCTTGATAATTGAATACTTGTTTGATTTCAGGGCGCAGACCGCTCACAAACTTCACACATTTGTCCTCCTCATTGTCTACGCCATCATACATAGGACAAAATCTAACCAAGTCTTCAAATTTAGTCACATATTCAGCCACTGAATTCTCTCCTTGTTTTAATTCAAGGAATTCTACTTGTTTCTTATGTCTCACGTCTCGGGGAAAATATTTCTCCAAGAACAGTCGTTTGAAATTTTCCCAGTTTACTTGAGTTCCCGCAGCCATCATTCTTTGTAAAGCACCTTGCCACCAAATACCAGCCTCCCCAGAAAGCATAAAGACAGCTAAAGTCACTTTCTGTATCATAGGACATCCCATAGCTTGGAATATCTTTTCGATTTCAAATATCCAGTCAGCAGCTCCGTCAGGATTATAGCCTCCACGGAAACATGGTGGATTATTTCGCTGAAATCTCTCTAGCCAATCAATGTCTGGTCGTTGGTTCAAATTACCAAGAGCCTGAGCCATTGCTTGCAAAGCATCGGCTATTGCACGATCGTTTCTACCTCCTGCCATTGTTTTCTGTGTTTCCCCAAAAAGTTAACAATCATACTCTAAAACAACAAACTCAATCAATCGTCATATTATCAATAAGTTCAACAATTAATTTTACCACATCATCCATCTACCAAACAAGCACAATAGACTCATAACTCACGGCCGATTGAATCAACCTGCTCTGATACCACTAAATGTGACACCCTTACTACCCCAACACATATATCGAAATATAATAAAAAAAATGAAGGAAAATAAAACTTTTTAAGTTGGTAAAAGGGTTCACATAATACTTCATAACTGTTCTGACTGAAAAATAAAACTTGAAAGATAAAATTCAAGAGTTTACACATTTTTCAAAGAAAATAACATTTATTACAATACCAAATATTCTATCCTAGAGATCCTCTTGCCCCGATGTCACACTATCAGAGCATTTCCCAAATTAACGGATGGCATTCTATATACCACTTGTAGTTGGATCCTCTCCACCTAAAATATCAACAATTTATACGGTGAGAAAAGAAAAATTATCTATATGCAAAATACATTCAATCATATCACAGTATAATTTCATCATAACTCATTATATAGTGTATATATATATATATATATCAATTACTCATCATATTCACATACAACATTCGTGCCAATCCAACAATTAACACTATGCCAAGGCCTCGCCACATCTGACACAAGTGATACAGGTTAATTGCCTCACTCAACCCACACCAGACCAGGGGTCACGCCCTCCCTGTAGCATCACTTACCCAGGGGCCGTGCCGTCCCTCGCCATTTTGGTGTGAGGAAACACAATCACATTACAATCAATACAATCTCTTGCAATTAACCCTATGCCAGGGCTGCCATAAGCGACATAAGTGGTGGTGTTAACTGTCCTACTCATCCCACATCATACTAGGGTCACGCCTTCCCTATAGCACCACTTACCCAGGGGTCGTGCCATCCTAGTCATCAATGTGAGACATCACAATCATAATCATACAATATCTCAACTCATAATTCAAATTCACATCAATATCATCCATCAAATAACATAACAATAACTAATATAACAATCAATAGAATAATTAGTATAAACTATAAATAGCGTATCAAGGGTTATACTACTCCTACCATGCTCATCCTTATTTCATATGAAAGATAAGAAAATTTCCTATAACTCTCATGAAGACATCAAGTCCTAATTCCATCATCTACTTTGTGAAAAATGATAAAAACCGCAACAGCTATAGATAAAGCTGACAGCTTGACCCCTCTTCACTAAAACATCCATATCTGGAGTTCTAGACCTCCTTTTTGGGTGATTCCAACGCCATTGGAAAGCTAAAATCCAAGGCTACAACTTTCATTAAGACCTCAAAATCAAAATATTCACGCTCAGCGCCCAGACTTGCACTCAGCGCGCCCAGCGCATTCTGCAACCAGCAACCCATGAAAACCTTGAAAATTCCTTCCAATCATGAATCCAATCCAAATTACACGAATTTAAACCATTAAAAAAAACATAAACAATATCAAAAAAACATCATTTTAAGCAATAAAATTAAGTTTTAACCATTAATCCATGGAAATCATGAAGAAATCATGAAAACCCTATCAAACCCCTTTTTCCTCAATCCATCCTTAATCAAGCTTAAATCATGAAATTAATATGATATTTCAAACCCATACATACTAGATTAAGTCTTATAAGTACTACCCTTACAATATAGTGAAAAACTAGGAATACATATATATATAGATAATAATAAAGAAAATATAAATTAACTCCAGTAAAGGTGGCAGTGCCTCCTAGTTAGGAATCCATTTATATTTTCCAAATCATAAAAATATAACAAAGATGTAAATTTTAGTCTTTTATCAAGAACATTTAAATTACAAAATAATAGGAGGCTCAGCCTTCCATTCAGATAAATTCTAAATTATAAATTAATAGGAGGCTCGGCCTTCCATTCAGATAAATTAAACGTGATTTTAAGAAATTAATCCTCTACCCAATTCCCTCATGTACTCTACATATAAATAATCCCCTTTTCTCCCGTACCTGGATGAATAGGAACTTGGGCAGAACCTCCTCCTCTTTTTCTTAAATTGGGACCGGAATTAGAGCAGAACCTCCTCTCTTATTCTCTCTTTTTATTTCTCTAGAATTTCTTCTCTCTAAAATTATGAATTTTCAAAAACCTTAAGCTCCTATTTATAGAATTTTTGAAGTTACTATGCATAGGTTACTATTCATTAAAATAATATTATAAGTTACTATGCACTATTCATTAAAATATTCAAATTCATTTATAAATGGAAACTTGCTTCCCTCGTGAGCTCCCTTCAGCAGCCATTTACTATGCAATTGCATAGTAAAATACGTATATATGAATAGTAAAATACGTATATGTAAATAGTACAATACGTATACGTGAATAGTAAAATTCGTATAAAAATATGATAAACTTTCTAATAATTCTAATACATAAAAATAAATTTTTTTTTTTTTTTTTTTGGAATGTTACAAAACATCTGTACGTATATATAATTTATATTTATATATAAAGAGGATTGATTAATTTATCATTTTTTATCCCTATTTTTTAAATATATTATTTTTAAATCTTTAAATAATAAAAAATAATATTGAAAGTTACTTTTATTTTAATTGTTTAAATAGGTTAATCATTCAAATTCTTAAATTTTTAACCATTTATTTTATTATTTCTATTCTTTTATATGTACTTATACATAAAGGAGATAAATTGGTTTATGATCGATTTTTATCTTCACTTTTATTTAGGTGATTTTATATTTAAATAATAAAAAAATAATATTGAAAGTTATTTCTATTTTAATCACTCAATAAGTTAATTACTTAAATCCTCAAATTATTAACTACTCATTTATTACTTAACCTTAATTATTTTATTTTATTTTTATATTTTTTTAATATTTATACTTCTATATTTCTATAACTATTAATAATGAAAATTAACTAAAATGTTCAGCATTTGAATCTTGATCTTAGGTTTGAAATAAACTAATGTTAAAAGGGGAATCTTCATCTTGTGTACGCTCATGATTCTTGACAAAGATTAGTCACTACATTTGATGATAGATATATCGTACCAATACCATGATTATCAACAAAATAATAATAATAAAGACAATACTCTTCATAATAATCACTTTTGTCTTTATTTTTCTTTAACTTTTTTACCCACTCAATTATACAACAACTTCTTTTTAATAATATATTTGTAGAGAATAAAATGAAAAAAAAATATTTATATAAAAAAGAATCTAACTCCCTATGTAACTATTACATATAGATATGAAGTGTAATCCTACTAGTTTATACTATATATAAAAGGGATATGTCCCTTTGATTTTCACATTTTTTAAAACATTTAGATTTTTATTATATTTTTTTTTCCTACTATCATAGTAAAATAGAAGAAAAAATACATATGAAAAAAATTAATTACCAATTCTATCATTAATAACTACTTGCTTATTTTGTAATCACATTTAATCTCTAATTTTATTTAAAATTGTTTTACTTTTTCAATTATATATTATCTCACTTGATTTACATTCTTTAACTTTTATTATTTACATTTTTTAGTTTATATTATTTTAAAACAAACTATATAAAAATTCGAAATATCACAAATCCTACTATTATTTTAACACACATTATAATAAATCTCTATTTACTCTTAAATCTTTAAATAATAATAAAAATAATGTTAAAAATTACTTTTACTTTAACCACACTCAAATAAGTTAACGACTTGAATTCTCAAATTCACTTTTATTATATGATAATATACCGTGTAATTTATGTCAAATTCACCTTAATTATATTACTTATTTATTTAAATTTATCCAATCAAACGCGAACACGTCCTTTCTGTATAGTTCATACTAAATATACTCATACTATTTAACAGGGCTCCTTATGAAAATAAAAAACTAATTTAAAATAATAAGTAAAGAATATTTAAATAAAAAAGTTAATATAAAAAATCACAAGTAATTTGAAAAAATTAGGATTTGAGATAAAAAATGATTAAACATAAAATTTAAAAGTAATTGATAATTTATTTAAAAAAAAAATACAAAAAAAAGTATTTTAAAATTTTAATTTAAAGTCGAATTAGAATGGTTTGAATTTCAATAGTAATGTTTGAAAATAATAAAAATTCAAAAGAATAACATGTGAGATACCACGTACAAGAAAAAGAAAATAAATCTTGAAATTCTTTTTGCTTTGGCGGTAAATACATACATTTAAAAGTGTTCTTTATGAAAATAAAAAAACTAATTTAAATAATAAGTAAAGAAGATTTAAATAAAAAAGAAACTGTTAATATAAAAAGTCATATGTAATTTGAGATTAAAAAAAAAGTTTAAACACAAAATTTGAAAATAATTGATAATCTGAAATTTCGTAAAAATATACAAAAATAAGTGTTTTAAAACCATAATTTAATGTCTAATTAGAATGGTCTAAATTTCAATAATAATAATGTTTGAAAATAATAAAAATACAAAAGAATAACATGAGAGATACACGTACAAGAAAAAGAAAATAAATCTTGAAATTCTTTTAGCTTTGGTAGTAAATACTTATGTTTAATGAATGGAGATTGACTTATTTAAAATCAAATTATTAGAATGGTAAACAATTTCATTGACTTTAAAATGTAAATGATTTGTCCATAAATCAAAATTATTATGCCATGAAGAGGAACTTAATGAAGACATGACTAAAAACATGATATGGATCAGCGAACAAAATAAGAGATGAAAACAAGAGACAAACTAGATTCATTGCCAACAAAATCAAAAGAAAGAAAAAAGCTTAATATTTCTACGTACGTAACGTGGCACCAAGGTGTGAACATAGGTTGTCGCTGCGCATGATGATCCTTGATATTTGGAAAGATTAGACATTACATTTTCCTTCGGTGTCTGCTTCTTAGAACACAAATTTGTCTTAGAAAGAAGCAAGACACCGAAGGAAAAGGTGAAGTCAAAACCTTTTCTGCTTCCAAGAACGTGAAGATGTAGTGAGTAGTGACCTCCTACAAGACTATAGAGTGAAATTTATGATCCATACTTTTGCCCAACCCATCACTCTTATACTTATTTTATGATCAAGAACAATAGCAACCTATAATAACATCTTCTTTTGTAGTATAGGCCCAATACAGGTTGGGTTGAGCCTTATTCAGCCCATTCTTGTTATGTTTTATCTCATTAGAGATTGGGCTTCAAAGCCTTCTTTTTTCCCAAGGTTAATGGTGTTAATAAAAGTAATTTCCTAGTATAATTAATTTAACCTAACCTAATATTTTAGAAAGTACTTATTAATAATATTTAATGGAATTAATCTCCAAATTAGCATAAATCAACCTACCTTTTTATTTTTAAATTTTTATTCTTACTCTTCTAATGAGATTCAATTTATGAAAGCCCATTGGTACCAAATAGTTTTTTTTTAGCATTGATCAGGTTCATGTATTCTTATTTATTTGTTGTAGCATTGATTGTTAAATAATAAATTGGTAGTTTAGTTAAATTAGATGATAGTAAAGATATTTATTCTAAAAATAATTATTTGTTAAATTATTTTAATAGATCTAAATTATTATATCTTAAATATGTTATGGAAATACAATTTCTTGTAAAAATGATAATCTAGAAATCACTTATGGTTGGAGTACATAAGATAAATATTAAAGCTAGAGTGTGAAAAATTAAAATTATTTCACCATAATTGTATGCGCAATATTTTTAATAAGTGATTATAATTAACTTATAACTTTGTTTCCTTAAAATAAAATTATATAATAAACAAACTCGTGTCACTAATTTATTATGAATTATGAGGTGAAAGAAAAGTGACAAACGTGTTATTTTGACCCAAACCACCCGAATTTATACTTGTTTGAAGTGGTCTAAACCAAATTCATTTTATAACATTATTATTATATATTTTTTATGATTATTAAGACAAAAAATTATATATTTAATATTATATATTGTTAATATCCATTTTAAAGTTAACATTCTATGCATATATATTAAGACAGGCAAAATATGAATATTTTATGTTTTGCTTTCTGATTGTTCTGATGTATTCCTTGTTGAATGAGATGTATAAATATGTGTTTATTTTTGAAAATAGATCAGTTTTGATATGATTTTGAGTTCTCTGTAGACACTATGTGAATATGATGAGATGATGTAAAAAATGATGATTATGTGAATATGATGAGATGATGTGAAAAGTGATGACTATGTGAATATGATGAGATGATGTGAAAAGTGATAATGAGACATGATAATGTGATATGGGAATGAGAAATGATAATGTGATATGAGAATGCATAGATGCATCATTTGCATAAGTGTTTTAAGGGTACGATATGGAATACACCGCCAGAGAAGGCCCCCTAGTGTAAAAGCTTTGGGGATAGCTCGATTTGGAAGTCCCAGTCTCGCCCATTGTGTGCATGGGATGTATCTTGCGCGACTTAGCTATCCCGACGAGACTCTGGTAGTATATCCTTCTAGTGAGAGTGCGCAGAGGGTGTGACCCGGCATGTACTCCTAGACTACTCTTCGTGTATTGCTAGCGGCAATATGCCATGTGATGTTTTACTGGCGCCACATGCATGATAATATGTAGTCCGTGTCCATACATGTGCATTATCAATGTTATATGAAAAAGTGATGGTTTATGTCTTGGATGAGTGAGATGGAATATCGTTATTAACATATCTATGCTATATCTGTCTTGTTTGTGTTTGGCTATCCGGCGTATATTTCTACACCGTGAGCCAGAGTGAGATGTTTCTCACTCCCTTTTCTCGTGTTGTTTTGTTTTGACTGTTATACAGGTGATCATCAGCGTGAGGCTGAAGATGTTGGTGATGAAGCTTAGGCTTCTATGTTGGGTTTTGCTCTGATAGGACATGTGACATCGGGACATAGATAGGATTAATTTAAAATGTTCTTATTAAATTATTTTGGAAAATTCAGTTTTATTTCTTTGTAATTTTACTGGCATGTTATTTGGATTAAGTTTATGAATGTGAACTCTTTACCCTTACATGGTTGGAAATTTGATTTTTATTGATGAAAAATTCTATTTTTTATAATTACTGTATATGTATGTTGGGGTAGAGGGTGTCACAAAATGGATGCACGAGATGAAGAATATTGGCTACAAAGAAATAATTTTGAATTAGAACGAAACCATTGCAAATACTCAGGAGTGTGTTGGAGAGGCCCTTGAAGTGGTTCCCCAAAAATAACATGTTTGCGTCTGTCTTTCCAAATGGAAATTCAGTCTGCATGTTGTTTAGCCCAATTGGTGTTGCTATGTCCTCTCTTGTCTATTTCGTGCATTTTATCAAGATTATGGGCTTCATTGGGGATTGGTTGCCACAAGCCAAATTGCAATTGGACTCTATCACTTTGATTCCAGACTACAACTGTAAATGAAGTTAAAGCAGTACAAGGTCCATATTCTAGAATACTTATAAGCACGTGTTGGCATTGAAGACTGAAATTCCCTATATGGCATCCATAGAAACTAAAAAAGAAAAGGTTTAGGGTATAAATTAATTGAATAAAAGAGAGTATGTGTGAGAGAATTTGACATCGTATTACCTCATTATGATTCTTGTTGTCATATCAATTTGTAGCCAAGTAAGTCTCCATGGAGCGTGCCTATAAATCTTAGCCCTCTTCCAAACCACCTAAAAAATTTGTACATTGATAAAATTTTAGGTAGAATGTAGTTGTTCGATGTATTAAAGTGGTATATATAAAAATTAATTCATACCTTAATGCTAGCGAAAATGTAATATCTCGTTGGACTCTTGGTTGGATGAAGGGCATGCGATACTAAGCCCAAGACTGCAGAAGCAAAGAACATATACCCATTTTCTTTGACGATGGATAAATTGTCCTACACATTTTTTTGTACAAATGTGCCAAACAAGCAGAACCCCACCTATATCGTCCTGAACGTTCCAAGTCAGCATCAATGGTAAATACATTAAGTGAATCTGTTACCTAACTTGTCTGGCATAATGACACCACCAATCAACCCTAAGATATATGCCCTACAATGTTGGTGCAATTGTTGTTTAGTGGGTTCATCTGGTAGTGCAATTGTATGGTCTCTTAACCATTTTAGTTTTATGGTTGAGCCAACTAGAGCTTCCCCTTTCGGAGGTACGAAGCCTAACAACTCGTAACACAATTTATCTCAATCAAAGAAAGCTGGTCCTGTGACTGCTTTGTCGTCAATCCTTAAACCCAGTTGAAGTGCCACATCTTCCAAAGTGATCGTGCACTCACCAACTGGGAGGTAAAAAGTATGTGTCTCAGGTCTCCACCTCTCCACCAAAGATATTATTAGACAATCATCGATTTTAAAATGTCTAATTTTGACAACCTCGCCAAAGCCAGCAATCTCCAACAAATGTTCAATTCTTGGGTCAGGTGTAGGTATGAAATGATAGTAAGATTGAATTACTTGATCACTTATTGTCTGCGAATATGATAGAATTGAAATGTTAGTAATGAATAATATTAGTTGTAAACATTATGCAATATATATTAACTTACCATAAGATGAATTTCATTTGACCTATGGAGGTGTTGTTTCCACAACATAGTTGAAGATGAAGAACACATTCTTGAAAAACAATAGCAACGAAATTGAAGAGTGAAATAGCCGAAGAGAATTGATCTTTTGTTGTGTGTTTAGGGTTGGAATGTATGTAGTGTATATATATAGTGCAAAAAAATTGAATTAGTTTGTCTCATTGTGTCAGGAATCCAAAGACTGTGTAGAGTGTCATTGTCTTGGTCCCAGAGCGTCAAGAATCCAATGATTTTGTGCAGAGTTTCATCAATTGCTTTGTCCTACAGCGTCAGAAATTTAATGCTTTACGTGGAGTGCCATTGCCTTGGTTCTAGAGCATCAGGAATCCAATGACTTTGTGCAGAGTCTCATTAATTGCTTTGTCCTAGAGCGTCAGAAAATTAATGCTTTATGCAGAGTGTCATTGCCTTGGTCCCAGAGCGTCAGAAAATTAATGCTTTATGTAGAGTGTCATTGCCTTGGTCCCAAAGCATCAAGAATCCAATGACTTTGTGCAGTGTCATCAATTGCTCAGAGCATCAAAAAATTAATGCTTTACACAGAGTGTCATTGCCTTGGTCCCAAAGCGTCAGGAATCCAATGACTTTGCATTTGTCCACATTAACTTGCAAGCATGTTGCTTTAGTTCTATATAATGTTCTATAACAAAGGCTAAAATGCATCAGATTGAAACATCCAACCAATGGAGTCGTTAACTGTTTCGGCCACTATTTATTATGATGGAAAAATTGTCTCCATTGAGCATGGAGATACATTTGTTAGCAGCGAGGTTAGAACCCTACTGGTAAGCAACATGATGACTTATGAGCAACTTAAGCAGGTTATTAATAATAACCTTAATCTTCCTCATTACAAAGTTGTCATAGATATCCACTACCTCTATTGAAGTTTATTTAAATTGTTTTTTTTAAAGTAATTTTCATTTTAATGATGTAACCGTTATAATTATTGTACTTAATATATAATGTCATTAATATTTAATAAAATAATATTGTCATTTATTTAATAATAAATTTAATCATTTATAATTATTAATACAAAATCAATATATTTATTACCAAATTACATTATTCAATTTTCTGTATTTAATAAATTTAATTTAAATAAAAAATCATTTTAAAAATTTAAATATAAGTATAATATTCAATTTTGAAATTTAAAATAAAATTTAAAAATAAGTATACTATTAATTTCATTTTTAAATATTATTCTTTAACCATTATATAATTTAAATATTAAACATATTTTTCATATTCAGAAAATTAAAATATTTTTTATTTTTTAAATTCAGAAAACAAGAAATAAAAAAAAAATCTAAGTGAAAAATCGGTTATTAGGTAACAAATTTTTTTTAAAAAACCCTATTGAGAAATCGATCATTTAGGTAAATAAAAATTGGCCCAGATTATTTAAAATAAATAATTAAAAAACTATTTATAAAAAAAGTCAAAATAAGATTCAGATTGTTAATTAATTAGATTTAAAAAAAATCATTTAAAATTAAGACAAATTTATGTTACGAGTAAAATAATTAATCGAATAAATAAGTATAAATTTGAAACATTTGTACCTATATATAATTTATGTTTATATATAAAGAGGATTGATTAATTTATAACTTTTTTATCTCTATTTTTTAAATAATATTATCTTTAAATTGTCTCTTTTTTTTATTTTTATAAATAATATTGGCTTTAAATTTTAAATAATAAAAATTAATATTAAAAGTTACTTTTATTTTGATTGTTCAAATAGGTTAATCATTCAATTTCTTAAATTGTTAACTATTTATTTTATTACTTTTATTCTTTTATTGTATTTTAAAATTTAAATTTATATATATCTTATTATATACATGATGGAGATAAATTAGTTTATGATCGATTTTTATCTTCACTTTTATTTAGACGATTTTATATTTAAATCTTTAAATAATAAAAAATGATATTGAAAGTTATTTCTATTTTAACCACTTAATAAGTTAATTACTCAAATCTTCAAATTATTAATCACTCATTTTATTACTTAACTTTAATTATTTTATTTATTTTTATATTTTTTTTAATATTTATACTTCTATATTTCTATAACTATTATTAATGATAATTAGCTATAGACACCCAATTTCATCTGAACCAACAAAAGCTATGAAATGGACGTCTATCTTCAAAGAAATGGAGCTCCCAAACATGGAAATAACAGGACAAGACATCAGGAGGCCTAAAAGCCCAAACAAGCTGATTTTAGTAGCTTGGAACAGGCTGTTGCAAACTCAGAACAGGTCGTTCTCAATTTGGAATGAGCCGTTCCAAGTTCCTAAAAGGGGCTAAAACCCTAGACTGGAATGGTCCGTTCCCAAATTGGAACGGGCCGTTCCAAGCTCCTAAAAAAGGGGGTTAAAACCTTAACTGGAACGGGCCGTTCCTAAAATGGAATGGGGCATTCCAAGTTATTAAAAAAGGCCTAAAAACCCTTGTTTGGAACGACCGTTCCATTCTTGTCAATTATGTGTTAATCTCATCTATGAACAGGTCATTCTAGTTTCAGAACGGGTCGTTCCAGTTACAAAATTAACACAGAATGGTCGGATCTAGAACGGGCCATTCTGATTTTGGAATGGGCCATTCTGGCAACTTTTTGATGTCTATAAATAAACAGCTCGGACACAGTTCTCAGGGCCTCAAAATTTCGTCCAAGAATCCTTAGAGCTCGAAATTTCTCTCTCTCCTATTGTATTTCTTGAGATTTGTGAGGTATTTGTGTTGTGTGAAAGGTTGCCACAAAGCACCTAGAATTTCCATATCGGAAGATTTCACAAAGCTTGCTACGAGGTATTTCAATCAATCTTCTTCTCTCTCTTTTATTTCTTATTTTTGATAAGTATTGCTATAATAAAAACAATCATGTAGATATTTTAGAGTCAATTGTTTAATTTAAATTTCAAGCATGTAAATAGTCATCAATAAAAGGGGATTTGATATTTATATTATTATTGTTTATAATGTTAACATCGTCATAGGGTACCAATTAAGGGCGTTGTAGGGGTGTTTAATACCTTCCCTACACGTAACCGACCCCCGAACCCAATTCTGGTTATTAAGGCCATTATTGGACTTAAAAAAACCTTTTCTTTTTCCAATGTTTTGAGTAAAACATTGGTGGAAACTCCTAAGAACCTATTTTCAAAACCATTTATTAAGGATTAGTCTAGCGTCCGAGCATTCCTTAATTGATGAGATTTTCAAAAGGAAGTCTAAACGACAAGTCGCAAGATCGAAAATTTTCAGGTTGCGACAAATAACGACTCCACTGGGAAAGTTTTAAGAGGATCAGGCCCATATAAATGATGAAATTAGCATTATAAAAAATAATAATTTAAATATTTTTCCCCTTTACTTTGTTTGTTTGGCTTTAATATCTGTTTGTTTGTTTAAATTCTACACCTGTTTGAATAAAATTGTACACAATCCTTTGCACACAACAGTTCCCCCTACACCCGGGGGCATGAGGGTAATAAACATAGGGAGTGGTTGACGTACGACCGACCTAAGTTTGGCCTTGGAGCCTGCGAGCCTTGTCGAAAATCAAACTCAAGGTGATAACCAGTGACTCTAGCCAGAAATATTGCGACAGACCATAGAGTTTGCCAGGTGACGGCGAAAGAAATATTGGGTCCCTATAATGGGGGCACCTTGTGATGGAGGAGGCCTATGGGCTAAGGGCCCAACTACTAGGGCTATGGCTAGGATGATGCATGAAGAGTGGGCCCAAGCCCAAGGAAAGCCCACCACTTTATTTTGTTGGGCTCTGTCTCAAGCCCATTAGATTAGGGTTAGTATAGGATTGGGCCTTAGTGCCTTTGTACTTTCTTTTGGGCCTTGTAGTTCCGGCCATTAGCTTAGTAATTTCATTTCATGGCCATTTAGATTTAGGGTTAATTTAGGTTAACTTGTACACTTTCATTTGAATGTAATTTGGAATCATTTGAAGGTGCATTTCGGCCATGTGCACACATGCACATGGTGTGACCTAAATACAACTCAAATGGATACCAAATCACATCCAAATGAGTGCACATGGAGGGGGTGGCCGGTTGGCACCAAAATTTGAATTCTTAAATTCAAATTTTGGCGCCTAGAGTTAAGTAAACCATACCATGGTTTTACTTAACTCTAGGTAAACCCAACTTAAACCCTTAACCTAATTTATCCTATAAATCTAGCTATGGCCGAATCATGTATCACTTTTGGACGTATATTGATGAGATTTCTCTCCATAGAAACTCCTATCCGAAAGTCACCTTTTCCTAACTCTACCCTACTTGAGATCTTCTCCTTGTAGAGCTAGGAAACTCTTCCTTCTTCCGGACTTAGCTAGAAGCAAGCTAGGGTCACATTGGTGCTTCTTGGAGCTGTCTTTCCTTGTCATTCTTCCAAGGAACCGAGGAGCATTGAAGGATTTGATGACATCCTAACTAGCATTGATGGATTGGTTGATCAATGTGAGGACACCTTGACTCCTTGGATCAAGTTCTTCAAAGGTGGCGTCTTGTTTAGAGAAGGAATATGGTGGAATGGATAAAAATGGATAGTGTGGGTGAAGTGTTTGATGAAAGGTTTGAGAGGGGTACTCTAGGGTTGGCTCACTTCATGATGATGAAGGCCACTTCTAGGGTTGTTTCTCTCAAGGTGAAGATGGGAGGGAGGTGGCCGAATTAGCCAAGGGTGACTAAGGAAGGATATAAAGGCACAAAAGACTCTCTTTATATTCAATATCCAAAGTATTTACATGATGCATAGCCTAGGGTATTTATAGGAGGGGAGGCATCTAGGGTTGCATTTGGAGTAGGCAAATGCATTCCAAATGAAATGCAAATGAATCCTAGATGCAACTTGGTGGCCAAGGATGGAATCTTTGGGTTTAGATTGGCTATATCTAGGTGCATGATAAGACCATGCAACATTTGCTCTCCACTTGGGCCTAAGCCTTTCTAACACCAAAAATAGACCCAAAAAGCACAAAAAATGTGTCACCCCTAATTAACACCCTAGCCCAAAATTAAAAACCCTAATAATCTAGAGCACCCCATAATACAATGGTAAAATGGGAAATACAAAAGAAAATAAATTCTAAGTCCTAAACACCCCAAAATACAAGGGTAAAATTGGAAATACAAGTAAAATAAATTCTATGACTAAAATACCCCAAAGTACAAGGGTAAAATAGGAATAAAAATAAATGCTATGCTAATAAGAACTTAGGGGCTAAGGTCCAAAAGTGGCCTCACTAACCCATTCCTCTTGCCTCCTTTAGTATATCACCTCTTGGTCTTCTCGGCCTTAGTGTTATTCCATCATCCCCTCCCTCTTGAAAAGGATTTGACCTCAAATCAAGAGGTTCTTCATGGTGGACGTCATGACCAACAAAAACATAAAAGTAAGCATGAGAGGTAATAGTATATGATATAGATGGAAAGTGCATCCTAAGAGAAGTGCCACTAAAAATGCTAAAAAGATTTTCTAAACTAAAAAGACTAGACTCCCTAATGCTAAGGATAGGATCCTCCCCATGATGAAGTCTAGGTGTATAACTAAAACCTAAAAAGTTAAAAAGACTAAAATTATAGCACACTAAAGCACTAGTCCTAAAAACTAAAATATCTTGTTGGAAGTGCCCAATGTAATGACCTAGGTATGTATTGGAAAATAAAGAAAACTTAACTAAAAGATTACCTAAAAAACTTTGTATTGCATAATTTGTTAGATACATATGAGAAAAAGGTGTTAAGGGGAGTTTAGAAAACTCATATAATCTAAGTTTGTCTTGTAGGGAAGTGTCCAAGTTAAGTTCAAATAAGTTTGAACTTCCCTCAAGATCAAAAATAGAAAATAGGACACCATGAGATGTATCCAACAAATCATACCAATCTAAAGTTGGGTGCTTTATGAAGGGAACTAAAGTATAAAGAGTCTTAAAGAAAGAAGGCTTATCTTCCTTGGGCACCACCAAGGAAGTAGCACAAGAAGTGGTACTAGGTGAAGTCCACTTCTTCTTCACTAAATCTTGAAGTTGAGATTCTTTTTCTTTAAAAAGGATTTGCTTTTGAATCTCCACTTCATGACTAGTGGCAATGTGAGAGAAATGTCGCCACCGGCCCGAAACGGGCTTTCGGCATTCGCGAGGGATGGTTGGACTCGTTTATTTGCTTGAAAAAGGTGGATTGCTAGAATGACTTATTCTCAAACTGAGACCTCGTCAAACGAGCAATTTTATTAAATGATTCACCAATCCATATTAATCCCAAGCGGGACCCTCCATGGATTAGTGGTTTTCGCAAAAGGAGGGGTTCGTGGAGTCGCCACCAATGTTTTACTCAAAACATTGGAAAAAGGGATAAGGCAATTGATTTTATAAATCAACTTCGGCCATTACAACCAGAGTTGGGTAAGGGAGTCGGTTACGCGTGGGGAAGGTGTTAGCACCCCACAGCGCCCCTTTCGGGTTCCCTATGACAGATTATTTCTAAAATAACAGTGTAGAATTACTAAATTACCCCTATTTATTCTAAGCAATTATAAATTGACTATCTACATGATGACAGTTTAAATATGCACACAGAAAGCAGTAAAAGGAAGGATTTAAGAAGAAACCTCTTGAAGCGTGCTTTTATATATTGAGTAAAACTGGGAAGCTTTTTGGCGTTCCCTCGCTCTACAAGCTCGCTCGCTCCTTCCTAAAAACTTTTGACTATGGAAATCCGGAGGATTTCCCTTCGACTAGGTTCGAATCTCCAAGCTAAGTGCTCGGAATTCCAGAACTTCGTCGGATCGACTCCCAGAGAGATTTCTAGGGCAGAACACTGCTCAAAAACCCCAGAATACTCAAGGAGGGAGTCAAAACTGAGTGAAAAAGTGTGGAATGACGTCCAATTGACGTCATATTTATAGGGAATAGGCGCAATACGGCCTACAGGGCCAATACGGCCGTATTGAAATTTTTGAACTTCAATACGGTCGTATTGGAGTTCAATACGGTCGTATTGAAAGTCAGAAATTTCAATACGCCCGTATTGAGTTCGCAGCGGTCGTATTGAAGTGTCAATACGGTCGTACTGACTTCAGTACGGCCGTATTGAAGCTTCAATACGGCCGTATTAAGTTCAGTACGGCCGTATTGGGCTTTTTCCCTCCACTTCCTTATTTCTAGCTATTCTAAGACCTCTGGACCTACAGAGAACCCTCCCAGGGCCTTCCAGGAGTCCTTTTGGCTGATTATCCTTCAGTCTTCGAGAGTCTTCAAGCTTTATTTCCGACCCGGACAATTTTAGGGGTCTACAGCTGCCCCCCCTTTACTTAGTCGGACGGCCTTTTGGTGTATCGGCTGACAAGTAAAGGAGTTGACCCAATTGTCCGGGTATTGTGCCGACCTTCTGACTTGTAGCGTCTTCCGGTGGAAAAATGTTGAGTAGCCTCTCCAGGTGGGTGCATACCTCGGCGCTTTTGACATCCTCGGTAGCTGAGTTTACCTTCTCCAAGGTCAACTTCACTCGACGCTCGAGCCGGAAGTTGGACATCAACGCGCCTCTGATGACGCTGATGGTTGAGTACCGCCTCTCTAGGCTTAGCTTCACTCTTTGTTCGAGCCGGAAGCTAAGTATCCTTGTGACGACGGTGAGCAGTGTGAGTTTTGCCTTTCCAGGCCTAGTCTCGCTCTTTGTTCGAGCCGGAAACCAAGCACCTTTGTGACGGCGGTGAGCAGTGTGAGTTTTGCCTCTCCAGGCCTAGTCTCGCTCTTTGTTCGAGCCGGAAACCAAGCACCTTTGTGACGGCGGTGAGCAGTGTGAGTTTTGCCTCTCCAGGCCTTGCTTTGCTTGTTGGCCAAGCTGGAAGCTGTAAGTACCGTCTCTCCAGGCTTAGCTTCACTCTTTGTTTGAGCCGGAAGCCAAGTACCTTTGTGACAACGGTAAGCGGTGAGTACCCCTTTTCCAGAGATAGCTTCGCTCATTGCCCGAGCCGGAAGCTGCGTACCTCCGTGTTTGTGACGACGGGGTAGCGTGAATATCTCCTTTCCAGGGATTTGTGATGATTTTGTCTCCACAGTCCACGATGCTGCTTCGACGGTTGTTTTTTGATTTTGTGCCACTAGGGGCTGGATAACGCAGGGATCCGTCTAGGGGATGTGCAGTTACTCATAGGTTCTTGTGTCCCAACTTGCATTGCATTGTTGGTACCCTTGAGGAATTTCTGACTCCTTGGGGTATAGACACAAAGATGCTCTTTCTGATGTGAGCGGTGCCTTATGATTGGCTGACGTCCTTTCGACGTTGGTGGAGTATCCCGGTTATCCTTATTCGGGTATCTCTTTTGGATTTTCTGATTTTTGCTGCCTCTGTGTAGGCTGTTATCCGCTGGGGATTCTGGATGTTGATTTTGTCTCCACAGTCCACGATGCTGCTTCGACGATTGTTTTTGATTTTTGTGCCACTGAGGGCTGGATAACGCAGGGATCCGTCTAGGGGATGTGCAATCATTCACAGGTTCCTGTGCCCCAACTTGCATTGCATTGTTGGTACCCTTGGGGAATTTCTGACTCCTTGGGGTATAGACACAGATGCTCTCTCTCTGAGTTGAGCGATGCCTTATGATTGGCTGACGTCCTTTCGACGTTGGTGGAGTATCCCGGTTATCCTTATTCGGGTGACTCTTTTTGATTTTCTGATTTTGTAGCCTCTGTGTAGGCTGTTATCCGCTAGGGGATTTTGTCATTGGTTGTGATTAGCCTCTTCTGTTAGGCGTATCGGCTTGACGTTCGATGTTTGGCTAAGAGCCGGATTCCACTTGGGGAATACTTATTGATCTTTTTATGATATTTGCTTTTTGAAGGAAGTGCCTCTGAGTAGGCGAATTATCTTGATGTTTGATGATTGGCTGAAAAGCCAAATTCCACTTGGGGAATTGTTATTGATTTCTTTTTTGGGTTTTCCTTTTTGAAGGAGTGCCTCTTGAGTAGGCGACTGGGGATTTGAAGTCCAGTGTTCGGCTGAGTGCCGGATTCCGCTTGGGGAATATTTATTGATCTATTTTTTTGATTTTCCTCCTTTTGCAGGGATGCCTCTGAGTAGGCGATTGGGGAATGAGGGATCTTATGTATCCCAGAGTATTATTTAGGAAGCCTCTGCAGGCTTAGCCTCACTCAGCGCTTTGAGTCGGAGAGCTATCTTCCACTGAGGAAGTGTTAAGTCCTTTGACTAGTATATACTGTTTGGATGATCGCACTTCCATTGGGGGTTGCGTCGATTTTGCTTTGATAGCTCTCGCTGGGGGATTTGGCCCGTGAGTGTAAGCTTGAGATATCTCTGGGGAATCGAGCCTTTCTAGGCCCAACTATTCTGAAGGAAGAGTATTGTTTCTGCGAGCCTCTCCAGGCTCAATTATTCTGAGGGAGTATTTTTTCTGCGAGCCTCTCCAGGCTTTAGTTATGATGAAAGAGTATTATTTCGGCTAGCCTCTCCAGGCTCAGTTATTCTGTAAGAGTATTATTTCAGCAAGCCTCTCCAGGCTCAATTATTCTGTGATGTGGAGTATTATTTTGGCGGGCCTCTCCAGGCTCAATTATTCTGAAGGGAGTATTCTTTCTGCGAACCTCTCCAGGCTCGATTATTCTGAAGGAGTATTATTTCTACGAGCCTCTCCAGGCTCAATTATTCTGTCTGATCGGGAGAGTATTATTTAGGAAGCCTCTACAGGCTTAGCCTCACTCAATGCCTGAGTCGGAGAGCTATTTTCCACTGAGGAAGTCTGAAGTCCTTTGACTTGGATATATTACTTGGATGATCGTACTTCCTTTGGGAGATTTTGACGATCTTGCTTTGAAAGCTCTTGTTGGATATTGGCTTCGTGAGCTGAGGTTCCCTTTGGGGAGTATTATTTCTGCGAGCCTCTCCAGGCTCATTTATTCTGATGAAGTATTATTTCTCCAAGCCTCTCCAGGCTCAATTATTCTGAAAGAGTATTATTTCGGCGAGCCTCTCCAGGCTCAGTTATTCTGAAAGATGTGAAATCTTTGTCTTTTTTGTCGTCTTTTGACTTTTTCTGTATGTTTGCCTTTTTTGTCATTTTTTGGCTTTTTCTGTATTTTTGCCTTTTTTGTTGTTTTTCGGCTTTTTCTGTACAGAAATATCTCAGTTTTTATGAGAGAGTATTATTTCGGCGAGCCTCTCCAGGCTCAATTATTTTGAGAGTATTATTTTGGCGAGCCTCTCCAGGCTCAGTTATTCTTAAAGAGTATTATTTCGGCAAGCCTCTCCAGGCTCAGTTATTCTGAGAGTATTCTTTCGGCAAGCCTCTCCAGGCTCAGTTATTCTGAGAGTATTCTTTCGGCAAGCCTCTCCAGGCTCAGTTATTCTGAGAGTATTCTTTAGGCAAGCCTCTCCAGGCTCAGTTATTCTGTGCAATCTGTTTGTTGGATTTTCTATATCCTTGCCTTTTTTCATTTTCGGCTTTTGTTGACTGCTGTCATACACAAGCAATTTTCTATTTTTTCTATTTTTATGCAATTGCCTCATGACGAGGTCTTTGAAAATTTCTTTATGGCCAATACGGCCGCATCCATTTCAGTACGCCCATGTTGAGTTGAAATTTTGTTCATAACCCTGATTTTAGTATGGGTGTACTGAACATGGTACGGGCGCATTGTTTTTTCTGAAATTTATATTTTTTATTATTTTTTGTTTTTTCAATAAACAGAGAATAAGTGATCTTCCAGTACACCTATCATCTGTATGCATGTATGCAGTATGATGCACTTAATTCTATTTGATTCTTTTTTCAAAAGAATTAACCGATGCGTTTTTGTGTTTGGATTTTGCCATTCCTCCAGACGGACTGTGCTCTGCCGATTTCTGTTACCGAGGAATGATGCATATTTGATTTTGGTGTCATCAACCAAATGATTCTTCCCTTTCTTTAGAAGATGTGTCAACCCTCCTATTGATCACTATATCTCCATGTTTCCACTAGATTATTCAAAAATCGTTGGGACAAGAGAGAAAAGAAGGAAAGGGTATATTTTTCAAAAGTTTGTGTTTTAGAGGGGATTATTTTATTTTTGAAAAATGGTTTCTGTAAGAATGGCTGGCCATGGTAGGCTTATGTGTTTAGGCTTGTTCGATTAAACACTTATGAGGTTAAGCACATCTTCGTTATTAATGATTGTGTTTTGACAACTTGGATAGCTTTTCTTGAGCCCCTTGTTGAAT
Source organism: Cajanus cajan (assembly GCF_000230855.2). Taxonomy (NCBI): domain Eukaryota; kingdom Viridiplantae; phylum Streptophyta; class Magnoliopsida; order Fabales; family Fabaceae; genus Cajanus; species Cajanus cajan. Next base: position 9,458,834 of record NC_138526.1, on the reverse strand, counting down.
TCAATTGATGGTACCATCATGGATTTATTTTGTTTTTCTTTTTTTGACGGCCCTAACTTTTGCCTAAAACACCCATTTGTGATGTCTTAGCGGGCTTTTGTATTCATTTTGTAACCCTAACTTTTGCCTAGGTCACCCTTTTCGTGGGATTCCTAGCGGGTTTTTGTCTTCATTTTGTAACCCTAACTTTTGCCTAGGTCACCCTTTTGTGGGATTCCTAGCGGGTCTTTTGCTCTTTAGGATTTCTTTATCCATGATGGCACTTATTGAGGCCAAGAAAAGGTGCTCCAAGTTGACACACATACTTCCACATAAAAATGATGTGGGTTTATTATTATTAAGATGATTTTAACCTCATTCATGTTTATTCAAACAGGGTTAAAATAATGTGGTCTAGAATTTTATTGCAAGCAAGAAAAGAAGCAATAAAGAATTAATGAAGAATGATTTTATTATAATCGCAGCGGAAACATGTGCCCTATCGAGGCTCGGGGGTCGGGCTGTCCCCGAGGAGTGATCTCTAATAGTCACTGAGTCTATACATCCCTATCGGAAGGAAAAAAATATTTTGACGACGACGACCGGCCTTGACGCTTGTGAACCGGCCTTCCTAAAGATCTGGCTTAAAGAACGTCGAGAAGGATCTTGATTCCTCTTCGTTCTTTGATCTTTAACAGGGTTGTATCCTAACCCTTGTTTCCCCGGATTATCCTTGATAATGGGTAGCTCCGGGATTCCTTGGGAGTCCTTGCCTAATCCTTGTCCTGGCAAGTATCCGTTCTTTGTGAGCATATGAGCTACCTTCTTCATTTCTCGGGGAAACGTTTCAACATTGGCAATCTCCAATGCTTGGAAGGCGGTTTCTAGAGCTTCCTCCACTGCATCCACATAAGGTGTGGTGGATGGCTTGCTGATGAGTATATCGTCTTCAGCTTGTACAGTCACCAGCTTGTCACCCACAATGATTTTGACTTTCTGGTGGAGCGTAGAAGGAACAGCTTTCGCATCATGAATCCAAGGTCGGCCGAGGAGACAGCTGTATGCGGGAGTAATGTCCATCACTTAGAATTCGACATTAAAGATAGTGGGTCCAATTTGGATTGGAAGATTGATCTCTCCCACCACTTCCCTTTTAGAACCATCGAAGGCTCGAACGATCATGTTGCTCGGGCGCATTTGGACTCCCTTGATTGCCAATTGCTTGAGCGTTCTTTTTGGCATCACACTCAAGGAAGATCCATTATCTACCAAGACTTTAACGATGTGATACTCCTTGCACTTTGCAGAGGTGTGCAAGGGCTTGTTGTGATTTGGTCCCTCAGCGGGGATCTCTTCGTCGATGAAGGTGAGGTGATCATTAGCCGTGATGTGACAAACAATCCCCTCAAACTTGTCTTGGGAGATAGTGTGCGACACGTATGCCTCGTTCAAGACTTTAGAGCTTGCCGATGCGGTTCGGAACTTAGGATCAACGACAACAGCGTAATCTTTGCTGGCGTCCTATGAAGTTGATCCACGATGGAGTACTCGCTCTGTCGGATAAACTTTAACAGCTCGTCTGTCTCCTCCTCGGATTCTTTTTCCTCGGTTTTCTTTTCTTCTTTTTCTTTATTCTTGGGGGCTTTATCATGAAGATCTTCGGGAGTGTAGATCCTGCCACTCCTAGTCATGCCCCCAAGTCCAGCGATGTTGGAGATATCGCTGTCGGCAGAAGAGTGGATGTCGTATATCCACGGCACAGCCTTATTCGTAGGGGAAAGGTCTTGGAGCGGTGATCCTTAATGGTGTCGGACCTTCCCCTTTATTCGTCTTGATTACCAACAACGGAGTTGATGCGCACTCGCTTGGCGCGGTTGTTGGCTTACACTTAAAAACAAATGGCGTGCGATCCATTCTTTGAACATACGCATCGATTATTTCTTTCTTTTTATTAATATTTATTAATGGATTACTAGGAGAGATGTATGAATGACTCCTAGATCCCTCCATGATCTATATGCATGATATGAGATGATGGTGGTGAATATGCATGCATAGTGTTTATTCAACTAAGCATTATCATGTTTTCGGGATGTCCCTAAGATGATGCATGATATTGCTTGGTTTGGATAAATAACCCTTTTTCTTTTTTGGGTATTTTTTATTATTATTATTATTTGTTTTTTGGGTGAAAAGGGAAACTACCTATATGAATGTGATGAAGGTAGATGTTAACACCATGCAATGGAAGATTCTTATTCCTATTTATTCTTATTTTAAAAAGGAATGTTGTATGTTTAAAGAAATGCAATGTATGCTCAAACAATGTCACATAAACAATGCACAAACAATTCACTCATCCACGAACAGTCACGAGCGAATCACGAGGTAGGGGTCTCCTGCAGAAAAGTGCATATTCAAGGAGGATCTAACTGTTCTCACTTGGTCAAAGGCCCCCAAGGTGCCCCCATTATAGGGACCCAATTCCTCTCGTCGTGGGTCGATGGAAAGTTCCAACGCACCGTCGGACTTAAGTTCATGGTTATCACCTTGAGTGATGCTTTCCGACAACGGTCTACGGGCACCTATAGACCCATTCGACAACCGGCCGTACTAACATCCACTCCCTATGGTTAATCACTCATGCCCCCGGGTATAGAGGGAACTGTTGTGTGCAAAGGTTTGTGTGCAGTTTTTATTTCAAACAATTGCGTAAATTTAAAAATACAACAGTTATTAAAGCCAAATAGATAAACATGTTATCATACAAGTGAGGGGTAATAAAGTAATTTTAACTATTATTTGTTAAAAATAATCTGTCACTAAATGGGACTGACTCTCGAGGCTTCCCCAGTGGAGTCGCCATCTGTCGCCACCGGCCCGAAACGGGCTTTCGGCATTCGCGAGGGATGGTTGGACTCGTTTATTTGCTTGAAAAAGGTGGATTGCTAGAATGACTTATTCTCAAACTGAGACCTCGTCAAACGAGCAATTTTATTAAATGATTCACCAATCCATATTAATCCCAAGCGGGACCCTCCATGGATTAGTGGTTTTCGCAAAAGGAGGGGTTCGTGGAGTCGCCACCAATGTTTTACTCAAAACATTGGAAAAAGGGATAAGGCAATTGATTTTATAAATCAACTTCGGCCATTACAACCAGAGTTGGGTAAGGGAGTCGGTTACGCGTGGGGAAGGTGTTAGCACCCCACAGCGCCCCTTTCGGGTTCCCTATGACAGATTATTTCTAAAATAACAGTGTAGAATTACTAAATTACCCCTATTTATTCTAAGCAATTATAAATTGACTATCTACATGATGACAGTTTAAATATGCACACAGAAAGCAGTAAAAGGAAGGATTTAAGAAGAAACCTCTTGAAGCGTGCTTTTATATATTGAGTAAAACTGGGAAGCTTTTTGGCGTTCCCTCGCTCTACAAGCTCGCTCGCTCCTTCCTAAAAACTTTTGACTATGGAAATCCGGAGGATTTCCCTTCGACTAGGTTCGAATCTCCAAGCTAAGTGCTCGGAATTCCAGAACTTCGTCGGATCGACTCCCAGAGAGATTTCTAGGGCAGAACACTGCTCAAAAACCCCAGAATACTCAAGGAGGGAGTCAAAACTGAGTGAAAAAGTGTGGAATGACGTCCAATTGACGTCATATTTATAGGGAATAGGCGCAATACGGCCTACAGGGCCAATACGGCCGTATTGAAATTTTTGAACTTCAATACGGTCGTATTGGAGTTCAATACGGTCGTATTGAAAGTCAGAAATTTCAATACGCCCGTATTGAGTTCGCAGCGGTCGTATTGAAGTGTCAATACGGTCGTACTGACTTCAGTACGGCCGTATTGAAGCTTCAATACGGCCGTATTAAGTTCAGTACGTCCGTATTGGGCTTTTTCCCTCCACTTCCTTATTTCTAGCTATTCTAAGACCTCTGGACCTACAGAGAACCCTCCCAGGGCCTTCCAGGAGTCCTTCTGGCTGATTATCCTTCAGTCTTCGAGAGTCTTCAAGCTTTATTTCCGACCCGGACAATTTTAGGGGTCTACAAGAAAGAATTAAGGTCTTGATGAATAAAGAGAGTTTCTTTTAAATCATTTTCAATGGGAAAGTGACTCTCTTTAAGCATAAGCCCTTTGGAGGAAACATTATCCTCCTTACTCTTCTCCAAGAGTGTTGGTTGTGTCTCATTTTCTAACCACTCTTGAACTTTCTCTATACTTTTCTTTATTTTTTCTTTCCTTTTAAGTTCTTCCTCTCTTTTTGTATTTTCTTCCTCATGCATACTCCTAGGAATTCTAGCTTCTTTCTCCTTTTGAGATCTAGATGGAACAATCCTAGGGTGGGATCCACGAGTTTCTACCAACTTTGCAAGTAAATTTCTTATTTCCTTATTATTCTTTTCAAACTCTTTTTCTTTTCTTCTCAACTCTTCCTCTCTTTTTAAATTTTCCTCTTCTTTTTTTCTTAGGTACTTCTTTAGTTTCCTAAGTTCATCCCTAACACTAGACTTAGAACTACAAGAATTATGACCATGGACACGAGAATGATCACTCATCTTTGATCAAGGAAGAAGTTTTCACAAATGTTTGTTTTCAAAAAGGTTTGAAAAAGGTTTTCACAAAGAGTGAGTGATAAAAGGTTTTCACAAAAAGTTTTCAAAGTGCAAGATAGGTAGGAAAAGGCTTAAGTGTACAAAATGAACTTTCAAAGGGAGGTGGACTACAAAGAATCACTTAATAACCAAGCCTTTTTCAAGTAAAAATCACAAAGCCCTTTCCACTTTTCTTACAAAAACAAGTTGGCACAATCAATAAGGTGAGTGTGTGCACGTTACCCCTAGTAGGCAAAAGCCTTCTAAACGAAATTGGAGCAAAGATAAAAAAACCCTAACAATTATACTACCAAAAACTATAAAGCATGCAAAAGAAAAGCACTTAAAACATATTCTAGTCGAGGTCCTAGGTGAAGGTTTTCAAATCACCTTCAACTACACAAACTAAAACCAAGTTGAAGAGGTTTAAAAATGGCCAATTACAAACCAAAAATGAATGAAACCAAGGCCAAAAACACAAGAGGCCGAAATTTAACAAGAAAGAAATAAGTAGAAAAAAAAAAGGAAGTCTCCAAGTCTTCAATTCTCCACCCCTTCACAATGAACACCCAAGGTTAGCCTTTTAATGGTGTTTGCACTCTTTAATTTGGTGTGATCCTCCAAAGCTCCTTGAACTCAAATCGGACAGCCCCTCCACTCAATCCACCAAGAAAGTGTGTGGTGTATAGAAGCTTTCCTCACCTAGGTCAAGAAGAAACCAAAACCCAAGAGTACAAGAGGCCAAGAAAGAAAAACTAAAAAGGCACAATTAAAAAGGCTAAACTCAAGTGGATTTGTTGAGACAAACTTAAGAGTAGAAAGAAAGACTCAAAAACTAAAATTAAGGCACATGAACAAAAGGCAAGCACACAAAAGAGTAATTCCTAGAATGACACTAGAATAGAATTTATCAAATAGGCTTAAAAGAAAGTAATGCACTTAATGTGTTTGATTAAATGTCTCATAAAGTCAATAAGCATTGTCCAAAAGTCCAAGAATAACTCCAAGTGCCAAGGTATGAAAATTTGGTCCAAAACTCCACAAGTCTAGCAAAGGTTCCCTTTTTCTTTTGTCTTTGATTCTTTTGATTTTGTTCCTTTTTATACTTGGCTAAGGTGCGGTTTTTTTGTCCCAAAAGTCCAGCCACTTTTCTCTTTTTTCTTTTGAATTTTATACTATTCCTTTGCTTGGGTTTTACACTTGTTTTTGGTGGTTTTGTTAGCAACTTTTGGAGTATTCTTTTAGCAACTTACACTAGCTCAATGAGACAAAATTTGAGTGTTTTTCTTAAGTTTTTAATAGCCCACGTCCAGCAGCAAAGATAGGCATATTGAAATCAATTTCACACTCAAATTATCAAACATCATGTAGGCATACAAGTTCACCAAGGAATACACAAAAAATTGGCCGAAAATTTGAAGTAAGTATGTGTAAAGGAATTAATCACACATGATATTTTAAGTGATGTAGAACATGCTAGAACTAATTAGCATGCATGATTGACTCTCTAAAGCACATCAAGGACTCACGGCCATTTTATCAAACAAGTGGCATGCATGTCATTTTTTGTTCATTTCAAAGGCTAAGCATAAAAAACTTGGAATTTCTTTTAAGGTAGTTCAAAGAGACAAGCTTATGACAAAACCGGATGGATTAAAAAAAATAAAAACATTAATGTATAACATGCAGCCCAAAATTTCCAGCAACTCAAAAATTTAAAGAAAAAAGCAAGAACCTAAATAAGAAAGCCTAAAATGCCAAGATGATTCACAAAGAACAAATGGTATGAATCAACACATGAGAAGAGATTTATGGATCATCAAAATATGGCAATTAAGATGATTCATTTAGGCACACTTAGGAGACATGTAAGGAAGACATGACATGACCGAATATCTTTTGAGATAAAGAGATTGTTACCCTTGAAGAACCAAGGCTCTAGATACCACTTGATGGGTTCCTTCTCCATGAAATGATGTAGGGATGAAGGAGAGGAAGCCTTGCCCTTGATCTAGGTTCAACAAGGTGGACAAAAGGAGGATATATGGTGAAGGAAAGGAGGTTGGCGTGAAATGATGGTGTTTGGGCGGAAGCACTTTAGGGTGGAGGTGTTTGGGATGGTATCAAGTGCTTTGATACCACTTGATGGCATCCTTACTTGCATGAACTTGAGATGATGAGCAAGGAGGAGGACGCCTTCTCCAAGGATCAAGTTCTTCAAAGGTGGCGTCTTGTTTAGAGAAGGAATATGGTGGAATGGATAAAAATGGATAGTGTGGGTGAAGTGTTTGATGAAAGGTTTGAGAGGGGTACTCTAGGGTTGGCTCACTTCATGATGATGAAGGCCACTTCTAGGGTTGTTTCTCTCAAGGTGAAGATGGGAGGGAGGTGGCCGAATTAGCCAAGGGTGACTAAGGAAGGATATAAAGGCACAAAAGACTCTCTTTATATTCAATATCCAAAGTATTTACATGATGCATAACCTAGGGTATTTATAGGAGGGGAGGCATCTAGGGTTGCATTTGGAGTAGGCAAATGCATTCCAAATGAAATGCAAATGAATCCTAGATGCAACTTGGTGGCCAAGGATGGAATCTTTGGGTTTAGATTGGCTATATCTAGGTGCATGATAAGACCATGCAACATTTGCCCTCCACTTGGGCCTAAGCCTTTCTAACACCAAAAATAGACCCAAAAAGCACAAAAAATGCGTCACCCCTAATTAACACCCTAGCCCAAAATTAAAAACCCTAATAATCTAGAGCACCCCATAATACAAGGGTAAAATGGGAAATACAAAAGAAAATAAATTCTAAGTCCTAAACACCCCAAAATACAAGGGTAAAATTGGAAATACAAGTAAAATAAATTCTATGACTAAAATACCCCAAAGTACAAGGGTAAAATAGGAATAAAAATAAATGCTATGCTAATAAGAACTTAGGGGCTAAGGTCCAAAAGTGGCCTCACTAACCCATTCCTCTTGCCTCCTTTAGTATATCACCTCTTGGTCTTCTCGGCCTTAGTGTTATTCCATCAGGATTCTTGAGGATTTCCAAGTGGAACCTCATCAAGTGGTATCTAGAGCATTTGGTTCTTCAAGAGATAAGTCACTTTTCCTTGTCTTTTGAAGTGTGGATCCGTGATTGGATTGTGTTCATCTTTTGTTCATTGTGTTCATTTTGAGTCTTTGTCATTTTAGAGTTGATTCTTTCCTAGATCTATTTTCTTGTCTTAAAATTGATGGATCTAGTTTCTTGTTGCTTGAATGGTTCATATATGCGTCTTTGATTATATGCTTCCATGAATCATGCTCCAATTCTTTGTGCTTATTAGGAAAATTCTGCCTATGATCTTTTTGTTTTCTTTGAGTCATATTTGAAATTTTATTCGGTCCATGTGTATTTGAGTCATTTTTATTTTGAATCAATGTTTAGTAGTCATGTGTAGTTCTTATTATGTTCATACTTCCTAGCTATGCTTGAGTGATCCGTTTGAAATTTGTTTTTAGTGAATTTTGAATCATTTTCTGGATTTGGCTAAGATCTATTTTTCTTTGGTATAAGCTCATCATTTTGGTTTTGTTTGAGTTCATAAACTACTACTAGATCATTAGTAGTTTTCTTAGAAGTTTTTAGGTTTCCAAAATCTTGAAAATGTCTTACACAAAAATTTTACATCCGTGAGGTTTGATCTTGTATCATTGGTGTGTGCTGGAAAATTGTGTTTGAATTGCAATTTGAATTTTAAAATTTGGAGCCAAAACCGTGCATGTGCTACATAACCCAACCAAGCATCAAAAGCATGTTACATGTTCATTACATTTTAACCTAATTTGGGTGGTATTTGAATTTCAATTTGAATCCGGTTTTGGTACTTCAATTAAGGTGTGGCCGAGACTTGTGTGAATCTTTTTGATTAAAAGAACAAGGCAACTCCTAGGATTAAAAAAAAATGCAAAAGAAATTTGATTAAAAAAAAAAGTGCTAAACCTAAATTTGAAAGGAAAAAGCCAATTAAGGAGTTGAATCTACATTGTTGTCTTCTCGGTTTGGATTGGAAATTGCATCTTAAAATTTTCAGCTCACATTTTTTTCTTGAGTGTGTTTGGTTTTATGAATCAATTCTAGAACCTTTCTTAGGATTGTTCTTCCTTGACCTAGCCTAATCTTGTCTTTTGTCATCTATATTGACTTTTCCTACCCTAATCTTCTTTCCTTTAATACCTTTGCTGTTTGTATTCATTATGGAACTCAAATGTGACCTATGCTTGACCTAGCCTATCTCCTTAGAATCTAGTTCTACAAGGGTCATCAAAAGAGGACTAAGAAAAGGAGGAGGAAAGGAAAAAGGAGACTCTCGGATTTGGCTATCAAAATTCAAAAGATCAAACACCAAACACTTGTGGCTGAAATTTTTTTGAAGTTGCTGGACTAGAATTTCCGTGAAGACCTCTTGGAGATTCAATTGAAGATTGTACTTGAATTTAAAAAAAATATAAAAGTGTTAGTGACGGATTTTAGTGACCAATTTCTCTTACTAATTTGAAATTTTGTTGCAAATTTGGTCACTAATCTATCACTAATTCTTGGTGGCTGTTTTCATATTTTATTTTGAGCCACTTGTTCTTTGTTTTTCATACTTTGTAATTGGCCATTTCAAGGAGTGTCTTGGGGGTGTCTTTGGTGCACAACCATCTCTCCTTAGCTTTTCCATTTTCGTTAGTGCATTGGTGGGAGTGGTCCTTGATTGATCTTTGGTATCTCTCAAGCTCTCACCCTAGGACACGTTAGATAGTTTAATTTGTTGCTTAATACTTGTTTTACTTGCTTTCACGTCTAGTATATCATAGTTCATAAAACATCAAAAATAATTTTCATTGAAAAGAATTTGGTAAAGATTAACTACAAAGGGGATTAGTAATTTTTACTTGAAGAGGCTTGGTTTTTAAGTGGCTCTTAGTAGCTCACCTCCCTCCAAAGTTCAATTTGTATACATAATCCTCTAAGTACTTAGTCTTAACCTTGCACAAAAACAATTGCTTTTCAAAGTTCATTCATAAAAAAAGAATCTTTCACCTATAATGGAAGAATTTTCTACTCCTCATAGTGATACTAATTCAAGTGACAACAAAAGTTTTACTAAATTGTCACGTGAATTAAGATCACTAAAGCTATGGAAAGAGCAAGAATTACAACAAAAACTTGAAAAAGAAGCTCAATTTGGTCTAATGGAGGAGGAAATTCGTTTATTAAAGGAGAAAGATAAAAGAAAACATCACCATGGTCAACATAGTTCCTACGCTCATAGTTCCACACTAGGAGAGTCAATGTATGATAGCCTAGCTTTAGGAGATCATTATCAACCACCTCCTAGGAGAATCCATAGGACCTCCAAGACAAGGGAATCTAGGGTAGATCTCCCTTATTTTCATGGAAAAAATGATGTGGAGGGTTACCTAGACTGGGAAATGAAAGTGGAACAAATCTTCACTTGCCACCAAGTAAGTGAAGAAAGAAAAGTTTCCCTAGCCAGTTTGAGTTTTCAAGGTCATGCCATGTATTGGTGGACCTCTCTTGTGAGAGATAGACATCTCCATAATGAACCTCCAATTCAATATTGGAATGAATTAAGGAGTGCCTTGAGGAGGAGGCATATACCCTCTTACTACACTAGGGAGCTTATCAACAAGCTCCAAAGACTCCATCAAAAAAATATGACTGTGGAAGAATATAGACAAACGATGGAGTTGAACATCATGAGGGCTGGCATTAGAGAAGAGGAAAATATTACCATTGCTAGGTTTTTGAGTGGATTATCCTATGAAATAAGAGATAAGGTTGAGCTTCTCCCTTATAGGGATTTGGATGATTTGGTTCAACTTTGCATAAAGGTTGAACAACAAAATTTACGAAAAGGTTTTAAAGCAAGCTCATACTCATCTTCTTTTTCTAAGGATAACTACAAGAGGGAGGGTAAGAAAAATGATTTTGACAAGAAAAATACTTCTTCCTCCAAAAATCTAGATAAAGGTAAAGAAAAAGATAAAAAAAACAAACACCTCATACACTAGCACCAAGTCTAGTGACATAAAATGCTTTAAGTGTCTTGGGAGAGGCCACATTGCTTCTCAATGTCCTAACAAAAAAGTGATGATTTTAAGGGGCCAAGACATTTATAGTAGCCATGATGAAGCTACTACTTCTTCATCTTCAAGTGAGGATGAAGAAGAAGCAAGTGAAGAAGAGTCATGTGAGGTTACTTATCCTTATAATGAGGAACTTCTTATGATGAGAAGGGTCCTCAATAACCAACCTAGTGATACACAATCCCAAAGAGAGAACATCTTTCATACAAGATGTAACACTTCAAACAAAGCTTGTTCTCTCATAGTGGATAATGGATCTTGGTGCAATTGTTGTAGCACTAGGATGGTTGAAAAGTTGGGTTTGACTACCACTCCCCACCCAAAACCTTATCAACTTCATTGGCTTAATGATGATGGGGATATGGTGGTCAACCAACAAGTGGAAGTAGAGTTTTCTATAGGGAACTATCAAGATAAAGTTAAATGTGATGTAGTTCCTATGGAGGCTTGTCATATTTTATTGGGTAGACCATGGCAATTTGATAAACAAACTCATCATGATGGTCTAACTAATAAAATAACTTTCACACATAAGGGTAAGAAGTTTGTACTTCATCCTCTATCACCTTCACAAGTGATGGAAGATCAAGTTCAAATGAAGACCAAACGTGAGCAGGAAAACAAAAAAAAATTGACAAAAAAAAAAAGTTCTAAAAAATAGTGGAAAAGAGGATTCTAGAGAGACCAGTGTTCCCTCTCTAGAGATAGTTCAAGAAGAGAGTTTTCAACCAAAACCTTTATACAAAACTTCTCTCTTTATTGAACCATCTTCTCATATCCTCATGTGTAGAGGAACATTAACGTGTACTGCCACATCTTCTTTGGAAACTTCTCTACCTCTTGTGGTTAAAAATCTTTTAAAAGAATTTGATGATATATTTCCCAAGGAAGACCCAATTGGACTTCCTCTTTTTCGGGGAATAGAACATCAAATAGATCTTGTGCCTGGGGCTAGTCTTCCAAATAGACCAGCCTATAGGACTAATCCACAAGAAACCAAGGAGATAGAGAAGCAAGTACAAGAGTTGTTGGAAAAGGGCTGGATTCAAAAGAGTCTAAGTCCTTGTGCTGTACCTGTCATCTTGGTGCCAAAAAAAGATGGAAAATGGAGGATGTGTTGTGACTGTAGAGCCATCAACAACATCACCATAAAATATAGGCACCCAATTCCTAGGCTTGATGACATGCTTGACGAATTGCATGGGTCATCCATATTTTCCAAGGTAGATCTTAAGAGTGGATATCACCAAATTAGAATCAAAGAAGGTGATGAGTGGAAAACCACTTTTAAGACTAAGTTTGGATTATATGAATGGTTAGTAATGCCATTTGGGCTTACTAATGCACCTAGCACATTCATGAGGTTGATGAATCATGCCCTTAGGGATTGCATTGGTAGGTTTGTAGTTGTTTATTTCGATGATATCTTAATCTATAGCAAATGTCTAAGTGATCATGTGGATCACCTAAGGTAAGTCTTTTTTGTCCTTAGAGACAATCACTTGTTTGCCAATGTAGACAAGTGCACTTTTTGTGTAGATAATATTATTTTTCTAGGGTTTGTGGTAAGCAAAAATGGGGTTCATGTCGACCCCAAGAAAATCAAAACCATCCAAGAATGGCCTATTCCTACTAATGTAAGTGAAGTTAGGAGCTTCCATGGTTTGGCAAGCTTTTATAGGAGATTTGTTCCTAACTTCTCTACATTAGCTTCACCTCTCAATGAGTTGGTGAAGAAGGATGTGGTCTTTGAATGGAAGGAAAAACATAACTTAGCTTTTCAAGATCTAAAGCATAAACTTACTCAAGCACCTGTTCTAGCTCTGCCTGATTTTTCTAAAACCTTTGAGCTAGAATGTGATGCTTCAGGACTTGGCATAGGAGCTGTGTTGTTACAAGGTGGCCACCCCATAGCTTATTTCAGTGAAAAACTTCATGGGGTTGCCTTGAACTACCCTACCTATGACAAGGAGTTATATGCTTTAGTTCGTGCCCTTCAAACTTGGGAACATTATCTTGTGACCAAAGAATTTGTCATACATAGTGATCATGAATCACTTAAATATTTGAAGGGTCAACATAAATTAAATAAGAGGCATGCAAAATGGGTTGAGTATTTAGAACAATTTCCTTATGTCATCAAATATAAAAAGGGCTCTACAAATGTAGTAGCTGATGCTTTGTCAAGAAGACATGTTTTGTTGAACACCCTAGGTTCTCAAATACTAGGGTTTGATAACATCAAGGAGTTGTATGAGAAAGACCTTGATTTTGCTAACTTTTATTCTTTATGTATTCAAAAACCTTACCAAGGTTACTATATTTCTGAGGGGTTTCTTTTTAAAGAAAACAAACTTTGTATACCCCAAGGATCTATTAGAAAACTTTTGGTTAGGGAGAGCCATGAGGGTGGGCTCATGGGGCATTTTGGAATTGAGAAAACTCTTTCACTTTTGGGAGAGAAATTCTTTTGGCCTCATATGAAACGAGATGTCCAAAGGTTTTGTAGTAGTTGCCTTGCTTGTTTACAAGCAAAGTCTACCACAAAACCTCATGGGCTCTACACCCCCTTGCCCATATCCTTTTCTCCTTGGGTAGACATTTCCATGGATTTTATCCTTGGATTGCCTCGAACCCAAAGAGGAAAGGATTCCATCTTTGTGGTTGTGGACCGTTTTAGCAAAATGGCACATTTCATTCCATGCCACAAAGTGGATGATGCAAGTAACATTGCTAAATTATTCTTTCAAGAAATTGTGAGACTACATGGGTTACCTAAAACTATAGTCTCAGATAGAGATGTTAAGTTCCTAAGCCATTTTTGGAAAACTCTTTGGGCAAGGTTAGGAACTAAACTACTATTTTCTACCACATGTCATCCCCAAACTGATGGGCAAACTGAGGTAGTAAATAGGTCTCTAGGGACTATGTTGAGGGCAATCCTCAAAGGCAATAAGAAGTCATGGGATGACTATCTTCCTCATGTGGAGTTTGCCTACAATAGGGTGGTTCACAAGACCACTAACATGTCTCCATTTGAGATTGTTTATGGCTTTAATCCTCTTACTCCATTGGATTTATTACCTCTTCCCGATGTTGTTTCCTTTATTCATAAAGAAGGCACATCTAGGGCTGAGTTTGTCAAGAAATTACATGAGAGGGTTAGAGATCATATTCAATCCCAAACAGAAAAATACCAAAAATACAATAATAAGGGTCGGAAGGAAGTTATCTTCAAGGAAGGTGACTGGGTTTGGCTTCACCTTAGGAAGGATAGGTTTCCTTCCAAAAGAAAGTCCAAACTTAGTCCTCGAGGGGATGGTCCTTTCCAAATTCTTAAGAAAATTAATAATAATGCCTATGTCCTAGATCTCCCTTCTGAGTTTGGTGTTAGTTCTAGCTTTAATGTTTCTGACCTATCTCTTTTGACAGGACTCGCTACCCAAGAGGCGGATGCTTTGGATTTGAGGACAAATCCTCTTCAAGAGGGAGGGGATGATGGAGGAGGCCCATGGGCTAAGGGCCCAACTACTAGGGCTATGGCTAGGATGATGCATGAAGAGTGGGCCCAAGCCCAAGGAAAGCCCACCACTTTATTTTGTTGGGCTTTGTCTCAAGCCCATTAGATTAGGGTTAGTATAGGATTGGGCCTTAGTGCCTTTGTACTTTCTTTTGGGCCTTGTAGTTCCGGCCATTAGCTTAGTAATTTCATTTCATGGCCATTTAGATTTAGGGTTAATTTAGGTTAACTTGTACACTTTCATTTGAATGTAATTTGGAATCATTTGAAGGTGCATTTCGGCCATGTGCACACATGCACATGGTGTGACCTAAATGCAACTCAAATGGATACCAAATCACATCCAAATGAGTGCACATGGAGGGGGTGGCCGGTTGGCACCAAAATTTGAATTCTTAAATTCAAATTTTGGCGCCTAGAGTTAAGTAAACCATACCATGGTTTTACTTAACTATAGGTAAACCCAACTTAAACCCTTAACCTAATTTATCCTATAAATCTAGTTATGGCCGAATCATGTATCACTTTTGGACGTATATTGATGAGATTTCTCTCCATAGAAACTCCTATCCGAAAGTCACCTTTTCCTAACTCTACCCTACTTGAGATCTTCTCCTTGTAGAGCTAGGAAACTCTTCCTTCTTCCGGACTTAGCTAGAAGCAAGCTAGGGTCACATTGGTGCTTCTTGGAGCTGCCTTTCCTTGTCATTCTTCCAAGGAATCGAGGAGCATTTCTTGAGGATTTCCAAGTGGAACCTCATCACCTTGGGGGCCTTAAGACCAGTGAGATTAGAACTGTCTTATACAATTCACTTTTCTTGCAGGGAACACAAACCAAGGATTTAAACGTGATTGTTCGCGGGTGTACATTTGTTTGAGCATATGTGTGTTGCATTTGTTTGTGTTTATTTATTTCAAATGGATACGAATTACAAACAAATAGATATTAATAATAATAATAATAAAACATGATAAAATATTTGACTCCCTTCTATATACCCAAACCTCAAAGCATCATATAGGATAGTTTATTTCAAAAAAAACAACAACAACAAAAACAAATAAATATATAGCAAAAATCATGCATCATAACCTTAGTAAAAAAAATGATAAAATTTAGGCAGAAAACAAATATCATGCATCTTTTAGTTTAGGATATACATTCATTAGAAATGGAAGGCACATAGTATGCAAAGATTTTTGAGAAAGGAGAACATTCTAAAGTACAAGAATCGTGTGCCCTTATACTAAGGAGGCCTACTAGACTTTGGACTCTCGTCATCCTTTCAACAGAAGGCAAAGTCTACATCTTCTCAGACTTCTTCCAATCTAGAAAGATTTCATTCCTCAACTCAAATAGTAGATTATTTTGAAATTTCGAAAAGGAGGCACGCAAAAAAAAAAGAAAAAAAAAAGAAAAAAAGAGAGAAAAAGAATTTGCTTCAAAAGAACATAGTTTGGGAAGCTAAAGAAAACTCTGCTGATGAACGAGAAATCATGAACTTAGGGAGTTTGAAAAAATTGATAATAAGCACCCTTACACCTCCAATTCATTATCAAATCACTCCAAACCGCATCTTTCTTCTTTGACTCATCAACCTCGTCAATAAAGATGAAAATTTTGGCAATCACCAAAATAGTGGGGAACTTGAAGATCCTATTGACGGTTACTTCTGATGGGAACAACAAGAAGACAATCTGAGAAGAAACGAAGACTAATTGCAAATTAACGAACGAGCAAGCATGTCTATAGGGACATCATTCAAGCATGAGCTTATGTAACCTGCAACAACATCATCAAAGTGCACTGAAAGATCTTGTACAAAGAATGTTCTCTAAACAAACAAATCAATGAGAATGATATTTGTTGAATTTCTCAATCATCTTTGCATCCTATTTTGCACCTCATATAGATAACATGTCTTCTTGGTAAATAATAAATAAGAACAAAAAGGGAAACCTAACCTGTGCATGTTAATCGAATAATGAGATCACTAGTAATCAAGTGCAAACTCGATACATCAAATTAGAAGCACTTAAGAAACCAGTAATTACGCAAGAAGACTGGGGGGCATAACACCCCAAATTGATAATTCAAACACTGAGAGTTCCCCATGCGGAAATGACAACTGTTGGGATAAGAGGAATGATCAAGAATGGATGAATCCTTGCTTCTAGGTGTAGACACCCAATTTCGTCCGGGGGGCACACAAACAAAGAAATGGACCTCCATTACGAAGGGAAGGGGCTTTCGAAGTAGGCAAACAACAAGACAAGACATCAGAAGGCCTAAAGGCCAAATAAGGTGGTTTCAGTAGCCCGGAACGGGCTGTTCCAAAATCGGAACGGGCCGTTCTGAACCCCGGAAAGGGCCGTTCCAATATAAGAACGGGCCGTTCCAACGTAACTGAAATCAACTAAATATTTTGGGTGGAACGGGACGTTCCAATTCCAGAACGGGCCGTTCCAAACAAGGCAAATATGGAACAGGCTGTTCTGGTAAAGGAAAATTTGTGTTACTTTCTACTCTGGAACGGGCCGTTCCATTTTCAGAACGGGTCGTTCCAGGGTACGAAATTTACACATAATAATTGGGCTAGAACGGGCCGTTCCGAAACTGGAACAGGCCGTTCTGGCCCACTGCTGATCCCTATAAATTGAAGTCTTGGGCACAGTTCTAGAGGCGGCCAGAGAAATTTCGAATAAGACTCCTTTGAGAACGAAAATTCTCTATCTCTCTCCCTTCTATTGTATTTCTTGAGATTTGTGTCACATCTCTATCTTCTCTCTCCCTCCTATTGTATTTCTTGAGATCTGTGAGGCATATTGTAGTGTGAAAGGTCGCCACAAAGCACCTTCTCCATATTTGAAGATTCAATAAAGCTCGTTCAAGAGGTATTTCAGTCAATCTTTTTCTCTCTCTTTTATTATTCATCTTTATCTCTTTTTTTTGTTATAACAAACTTCATAATGTAGATATTTTAGGGTTAATCGTTTAATTTATATTTTAAATATGTAAATAAATATTAATAAAGGGGATTCAATATTTAATTTATTAATTTTTATTATATTAACTTCATCATAGGGTACCGATTGAGGGCGTTGTAGGGGTGCTTAATACCTTCCCTACACGTAACCGACCCCCGAACCCAATTCTGGTTATCAAGGCCATTATTGGATCTTTAAAAACCTTTTCTTTTTCCAATTTTTTGAGTAAAATATTGGTGGCGACTCCATGAACCTATTTTCAAAACCATTGATTAAGGATTAGTCTGGTGTCCGGGCATTCCTTAATTAATGAGACTTTTAAAAGGATGTCTAAACCATAGGTCGCAAGATCGAAAATTTTTGGATTGCGACACTAGGGAATTGCAAGACAAAATCCAATTGAAGAATAAAGGCATTGCATGACAAAAACCCGCTAGAACAAAAACCCGTAAAGGGTGTCTTAGGAAAAAATTAGGGTAAATGAATAAAAATCCTGTTAGGATAGATCCTATGCAAAAGTTAGGGATATATATATATATATATATATATAAAGGCAATGCCTGCTCAAGTTGAAAATCGAAAGGCGGCTTGAGTATTCGCTTTAGAAAGTAAGAATTCATAAAGGTTTCACTCCAAAGTCGAAACACCCACATTCAAGAAAGTGGGAATGTGTTCCTAACGTAGTTCAAACAATCGTCAACCATGCCTCTCTAGGGGGCAACCTCGATTAATCTCTCTGTGTACGAATCACAAACTCGGGGCATACCCGAGCCTCTGAGCTTTGCTAAAGAGGCACGTGTAAATTGGAAGTACTATTTTAAATGCCATAACATTCTTTCATTTCTCTTCTCCCTTTAAATATTCACTCTAAGCCTCATCCATTAACCCTAAATAAACAAGATTATCAAAAGAAAAGCCCTGTTACCACCACTTGCACCACCTCGGTCTACAAAGAAAAGGAACACAAAGCTTAGGTCAAAGATGGTGGCTAAACCTGCATCTGAAGATCTTACCACTTCTACTCAGATGAAAATACCTGCAAATGTTCCTCTCTCTACTGTCACTGAACATTCACCATTCGTAAGTGACATTCTCATACCTCTTTCTTCCTTTGTCAAACCATTTGTAATCTTTACCTATTCATGAATCTTCCTATAGGTTGTCAGTGTAGATACTACAGCGTTAAGGAATAGAAAGTTGGCAATCAAAGCTGACCTTATGATTTTACCTCCAAGGCCTTCTTTCTTTCCAACATTCTCTCTTAAGGAACCTGATAGACCATGGGCCAAGGGCCGAGTTACCAGAGCTATGGCTAGAAGAATACAGGAAGAGTTGGATCTTGTGAAGACTAGTGGGCTTGTCAAGCCCAAGGTAATCTTCACTTGGAATGCTCTATTATGAAGAGAAGGCCTAGTTCTAATTGTTTATATTGTACAGTTTATACATAGCCTTTTGTATAGGTTATTTTTGCCTTTGTATTTGTGAGGCACTTTACTTGCTTTTTCTAGTGTTTGTATATTGATTTTGAGGTAGGTTACTTGGAGAGTTTAACTCCATTTAACCTCCCTAGTTGATACATTCATTTTGTATTTTTTTCAGTAGGGAAAAGGGGGTGACATTTAGCCAAGCTAGGGAGTGTGCTTAGAAATTGGGCTTGAGTTGGGCCTAGGCAAAATTTTGCATATTGGACTCATTTTGCTCCTAATTTTTCATAGATTTGATTTAGCTAGGTCTCATCATCATATGATGAACCTAACTAAACCAAATCAAGGTTTTTCAAATTAATTCATGGAGCAAAATTAGTCCAAGTGATGGAAAGAGTAAGAAGAAGTGAAGAACTAGCTTCTCCTAAGCTCCTCCTAGGCACGGATCAACTTCAATGGAGATAAACCGAATGTAGAACACCTCTAGAAGATGTAGAACCTGCGGATTAGGATTCCTAATCCCTAGAAGGAAGCATCCAAGCTCAAGCCTCAAGGGATTGCACACTTCAAAGAGAAGGAAAATAGGTTTTCCTAGGGTATTTTGAAGGCACTCTCTAAGACTTTCTCTCTTGGAATTTCGGTGACTTTGAGGGAGAAACTTGGCTCAATGGCTCTCAAATTTCTGAATATTCAAAGTGAATACAAAATGGTGAATGAAACACTTAAGTAAGCATGGTTTTGCACACTTTGGGCGCCTAAATCAAAAGGTGACATGTGGCGCCCAAAATTTGAATTCAAATTTGAAATTTGAATTCAAATTTTGGCTCCCATGTGCTACTCCGAAAATTCAGGTACCTAAGGTGCATCTAAGTGTAATTTGGAGTGTCATTTAGGGTTAATTTGAGGTCACATGTTCAGCCACCAAAGGTGCAAAACATGTGACTCAAATGTAACTTAAATGGCTTCCAAATTAAACCTAATTTAACCTAATTAGCCTACTTTAGTATTCCTTGTATTTTCCTAATCTAATGACCTAAATACAATGGTCAAACAAATACAATGGAAAGGAAAAATTACAAGAATGAAAATGAGCCCAATATTGGGTACCAAAAGCCCAAAGGCCCATGAAGCCCAAAACTAGGCCCAACAAGCCTAAAACCTAAAATGCTACTCTATGTGGTCCAAAATACAAGACCAAAATATATGATACCTATACTAACATGATGTATACAAAACATATGAAAATAGCTATAACAAAATATGGCCCATGAAAAGTTCAACTTGGGCCTTCCTAGGCCCAATGGGCCCGATGGGCTCTGACAGGCCCAAACCTTCATCTCTAGCCAACTCCTCTTGGATCTTTGAGTATGTCACCTCTTGCACTCCAAAGCATGATTCCATCATCCCCTCCCTCTTGAAAAGGATTTGTCCTCAAATCTCGAGGATGAATGGAAGAAAAATTAACACCTACATATAAAACATGCAAGGAATAAGAAGTAACATGGTAAGAGAAAAGATCATGGAGCCTAAGAGGAGTCCTAGTATCTAACCTAACAAAGAAAGATAAAATATTAGACTCTCTAAAAATAGGCTCCTCTTCTAAGCATAACCTAGAAGTAAAACCTAAAAATGTAAGAACACTATGACTAAGACAATGAAAAAACTGATTTTTAAACACTACAATATCTTGCCTAAAGTACCCTAAATGGTATCATAGGCTTTTCCTAAAATATAAAGAAAATACTACTAAAAAACGTCCTAAACAATTTTGGATTTGATTGTTTATTAGATACTCATAGTCATATATTCTATTTTTGTCTTGTAGGGAAGGAAACATATTAAGTTCAAAAAAATAAGAACTTCCCATAAGATCAAGCATAGAATATATATTATTACAAGTTATATCTACTAAACAATGTAAACCAAAAATTGGGTGCTTTATGAAATCCAAAGAAATACTTCCTTCCTTGTGCACCTTCAAGGAAGTAGTATAAGGAGTAACACTAGGTATAGTCCACTCCTTCTTCACTATATCTCGAAGTTGAGAAGAATTCTTTATTTGAAATTCATTTTGTTCTTCATTCTCAACTTTAAGATAAGTGGCAGCATTAGGATAAGAGTCAAGACTTTTATGAATAAAGAGAGTTCTTTTCAAATCTTGCTTGGTCATAAAATAACTCTCTTTTGTCACAAATGTCTTAGTGGAGTCCCCTTTTTCCACACTCTGTCCTTCTTTCTTTTCTTTGTTTCTTTTCTTTTTCATTTGCTTTTGATCCTCAAACACTTGGGGTGGTGTTAAAGGATTAAAAACAATTTCCTTATTTTTATGAATGAAGGATATTTTGTTAGTGAGGCCATCATGTATAGTTTGTTTATCAAATTGCCATGGCCTACCAAGCAAAATATGACAAGCTTCCATAGGGATCACATCACATAAAACTTTATCTTTATATCCCCTATAGAAAACTTGACCTTCACTTGTTGATTCACCTCCAATTCCTCACCTTCATTGAGCCAATGAAGTTTGTAAGGGTGAGGATGTGGAATGGTGGTAAGGGCTAACTTGTTAATCAACCTTGTACTACAACAATTTGAACATGATCCACTATCAACAATGAGAGAACAAGTTCTTTTGGAAACTAAACATCTTGTGTGAAAGATGTTCTCTCTTTGTGATAGTGAAGTGGGACAAGGTTGACTTCCAAGAAGCCTTTTGACCATAAGAAGATCACCATCAACAGGATATAGCTTTTCAATTTGAGGATCTTCCTTACTAGTCTCACTATCACTTGAAGTGGTAGAACTAGATTCATCAAGGCTACTATAAATGTCTTGTCCTCTCAAAATCATGACCTTTTTAGTTGGACATTGAGAAGCTATATGGCCTCTCCCAAGACATTTAAAGCATTTGATGTCACTAGTTTTACTACTAGAAGTGACAATATTTTTATTTTTATTTTCTTTTTCTGTTTCTTTTTCTTGACTTTTACTATAATTTTTAGAGGAGTCATATTGACCCTCCCTCTTGTCCTCTTTCTTGATATAAGAGCTAGATTGAGTTTTGCCTTTTCTCAAATTTTGTTGTTCCACCCTTATACAAAGTTGGACCAAATCATCAAGGTCCCTATAAGGGAGTAACTCAACTCTATCTCTAATATCAAAATTGAGACCACTTAAAAATCTAGCAATGGTCAACCTTTCCTCTTCCCTTATCCCAGCCCTCATGAGATACAACTCCATTTTCTGTCTATACTCCTCCACACTCATGTTCTTTTGTTGGAGCCTTTGGAGCTTATCCATAAGCTCCCTACTATAATAAGAAGGAATATGCCTTCTTCTCATAGCACTCCTCAATTCATTCCAATAAGTGATGGGAGGATCATTGTGAAGTCTTCTCTCTCTTTCCAAGGATGTCCACCAATACATGGCTTGTCCTTGAAAAGCTAGGGTGGCCAAAGGAACTTTCCTTTCCTCACCTACTTGATGACAAGTGAAGATTTGCTCCACTTTCATCTCCCAATCTAAGTAGGCGTCCACATCTTCTTTACCATGAAAGTAAGGGAGATCAACCTTGGATTCCCTCACTTTGTGTTCTTTAATGACTCTCCTAGGTGTTGGTTGATAGTAAGCATCCATATGCATACTACCATCATTATCTTGGCTTTGAGAATCATTGGAGCTCTTGGTTGAGCTCCTAGAAGAACCTTTTGGACTTTTATTTTTATTCAATCTTTTCAAAAGTTTTTCTTCCCTTTGCTTAATCTTTTGGATTTCTTGTTCCAAAGACATGATTTGTACTTCTTTTTCAAGTTTCTCTTTTTGTTTTTGAAGCATCTCATCATTTTTCCAAAGTTTTAGTGCTTCAACCTCCTTGACAATTCTTTCAAAACTTTTAGGAGTATCAAAGTCACTACTACCTTGAGTATGATGACTCATGGTTAAGCAAAAAGAATTTGTATGCTATGCAAAAAGTTATAAAATGTTTTTTTTTTGGTATTTTCTAGGAATGAAAATAGCACTTGGAAGTCTAAGTGTACAAGTTGCACTATCAAGGGAGGTGAGCTACAAAGAGCCACTTAATAACCAAGCCTTTTCAAGTGGAAATCACTAAACTCCTTTGTGGTATTTCCAATTCCCCAAAACTTTTCACAAAAATTTTTGTATGCTTTTTACAACTTTGTTTGTTTTTGACACTTAACTAAGCGTGAGCAAATAAAACTACACAATTCTAGACGTTTATAGGCAACAAAGTAAAGCAATTAAGTACAAGAAAACTTAAAAGAAGCAAGTTAAGCAACTAGTCGGATATCCTAAGTGGAAGCTTGAAACATATGAAATTTCCAAGCCACTTCCACTAGTACTACACGTGAGAGTCTATCAAGGATGTAGATATACCTGACCAGCTTCTTAATACTCCCTCCAAGCTTTACAAATTGGTTTAAAAATACAAGAGAATTGACAAAAATTAAACTAGCCTAAAAAGCAATAAAGTGGCGGCTTTGGTGACCAATTAGTGGCGGTTTTGTGTTCAACTTTTCTAACACTTAACCAAGTGTTTAATCCGCCACTAATCCTTCAATATGCTGATCCTGGACCTGCAAAAGAAACACAACAAAGAGGTTAAGGTGGCTGCCTCACAAGGTGAAGGAATTGGTCACTCAAGTGAAGGAGATTTAGGAGGATTTTGGTCACTAAATTAGGTCAAATTTGGTGATTATAGTGTCCAAAATTTTTCCTACTCTTTGTTGAGCAATGCTTGATCCTTGAGCAAGGATTTAAGGCCACTTCCAGCACAGGAAATTATTGAAAGAAAACTAGACAAGCAATAAAAGCACAATTTGAAAAGCTTATACCAAAATTAAGAGTAATAGATGTATATGACAAGACTCAAAGAGGTTCAACAAGTAAAACTGAAAATTAAGACTCCAAATAAAATCTAGCACTCAGAGAGAAGAGTTCCTAGATAGGTACTAGAATAGATGAACAAAACAAAAAAAATTTGAAGACAATTGGACAAGTATAGCAAAAGTAGTAGCCAAAACAATAACAAGGAATCAAGTAGGTTTTTCAACTTGTATACCTCTCGGCTTTTTTCTTTTAATATTCTTTCTCTATTTTTTTTTTAATTCTTTCTTTTTCCAGTATCAAATTAAGAGTCCAGAGAGTATATTTGCCTTTTTTTTCAAAATTTTCAATGATTCCAAGCTATAGAAACCGAGAATACAAATCAGCCAAAAATTAGGTCAAATTTCAAGTAACTTGAATAACTAGTGCACTAGTCTTTAGGTTTTTGGTTTGGATTCCTTTTGAACTCTTTTCTTTTTGATCTTTTGAACACTTTAGGCTCTGTTTTATCTCTGTTTTCAGCCTCTAATTTTTTTAAATTTGAATCCACAAAAAGAGTGCACTAGAAGTAGGTTAAGCACTTGAAATTTTGAGTCACAAAAATTTTTATAAGATTTTTCAATGGAAATGTGATTTGAAAACTTAAGACACAATGGAAACCTAACTCTAAAGAAACTTACTAGAACTAATAGCAAGTTATGAACACAATAAGGTAAAAGAAAAAGCACATATAGGAGGCAAGAATCAATAAGCAAACCGAGAGCAACAAATTGATGAACAAGACACAAAGAAATTTAGGTCAACATGCTATTCAAGGAATTTTAAGACATATAAAGACTACACAAACATACTAAGACAAAACATGGATTAAAAACCAAAATCTAAATGCAATGTATGCAGTCCAATCACGGACACATATTAGGAATGGAGAGACTCAAAATAAACTCAAAATTAGCACAAAGCAAATAGTTCCTAAACAAGTTGATTGAGGAAGAAAATCAAGAACAATCAACCATGGATCTATGAACACAAAATATGAATTAAAACATATAGATCCGAAGAGAAACTCAAACAAGACAAGGAGAAATACAAGAACACAAGCACGGACACAAAAACAAGATGAAGAACTTATCTCCTTGAAGACCTTGCTCTTGATACCAAAAATGATGGAAAGAGTAAGAAGAAGTGAAAAACTAGCTTCTCCTAAGCTCCTCCTAGGCACGGATCAACTTCAATGGAGATAAACCGAATGTAGAACACCTCTAGAAGATGTAGAACCTGCGGATTAGGATTCCTAATCCCTAGAAGGAAGCATCCAAGCTCAAGCCTCAAGGGATTGCACACTTCAAAGAGAAGGAAAATAGGTTTTCCTAGGGTATTTTGAAGGCACTCTCTAAGACTTTCTCTCTTGGAATTTCGGTGACTTTGAGGGAGAAACTTGGCTCAATGGCTCTCAAATTTCTGAATATTCAAAGTGAATACAAAATGGTGAATGAAACACTTAAGTAAGCATGGTTTTGCACACTTTGGGCGCCTAAATCAAAAGGTGACATGTGGCGCCCAAAATTTGAATTCAAATTTGAAATTTGAATTCAAATTTTGGCTCCCATGTGCTACTCCGAAAATTAAGGTACCTAAGGTGCATCTAAGTGTAATTTGGAGTGTCATTTAGGGTTAATTTGAGGTCACATGTTCAGCCACCAAAGGTGCAAAACATGTGACTCAAATGTAACTTAAATGGCTTCCAAATTAAACCTAATTTAACCTAATTAGCCTACTTTAGTATTCCTTGTATTTTCCTAATCTAATGACCTAAATACAATGGTCAAACAAATACAATGGAAAGGAAAAATTACAAGAATGAAAATGAGCCCAATATTGGGTACCAAAAGCCCAAAGGCCCATGAAGCCCAAAACTAGGCCCAACAAGCCTAAAACCTAAAATGCTACTCTATGTGGTCCAAAATACAAGACCAAAATATATGATACCTATACTAACATGATGTATACAAAACATATGAAAATAGCTATAACAAAATATGGCCCATGAAAAGTTCAACTTGGGCCTTCCTAGGCCCAATGGGCCCGATAGGCCCTGACAGGCCCAAACCTTCATCTCTAGCCAACTCCTCTTGGATCTTTGAGTATGTCACCTCTTGCACTCCAAAGCATGATTCCATCACCAAGGCCGCCTAGCTCCTTTGTCTTCCTTTGGCCGAAATTTCAAGCTACACTTCTTGAGTTTTGAAGCTTGCCTTGCAAGCTTCTAAACTCAAGTAGGGTAAGCTTACCTTACCATGGTTCTTAAGTGGACCATGGTCAAGGTTAGCTTCTCCTACAAGCTTGCTAAACCGTAGGGAGTTAAGTATACCTTACTATGGTTCCTAGTGAACCATGGTTTAGGTTAGCTTCTCCTAGAAGCTACCTCTACCCTATATATTTGTAATTACCTCTCTTGTACTCACTTTTGAACAAATTGAGAAATAAACTTCAGATTTCTCTCTCAAGAGTCACTCTCAAAACCGTGGAGACACTTTCTTCTCTAAGGTTTCACCAAAGGTTTCAAACCTTGCCTAGGTTCCTTAAGCTTCTACATCAAACTAGAAGTGACCGAACCTCCTTCTAAGGCTGCTCCTCCATTGAAGACTTGTTCATGGAGATTTCGAGCTTCTCCTAACGTCAACCTCAAGGAATTTCGGTCCTAAGCATGGAATCATTGAAGGAACATCAATCTCCTTCAACTAGTTCCATCATTTTTGTCTCTAATTTTTTCTACTTGAATCCGTGTTGTATCTTCCTTTGTCTATGTCTAAATTTTTGTTTGCTTCATGGATCTAGTTCTAATGTAATTTTTGATGGATCCTATATGTCTAATATGAAGTAATTGATTCATGTTTGCTTGTTCCTATTCTTGTGAATCAATTTCGGTTTTGGTGCTTTAGGTACTCTTAAACTTGTGCGTTTTTAATTTTTGCTTGAGTATCTCCATTCATTCACATGTGTCCATGATTGGACAACATGCATTCAGTATAGATTTTGTTTCTTAATCAATTGTTTTGTCTTAGAAAGTCATGTGTAGTCCTTTGTATGTTGAATCTTCCTAGACTAGCTTGTTTGACCTAATTTTTGTTTTGTGTTGTTATGTCCGAAATTTTTGTGTCTTTGCTTATTAAATCTGTACCTTACTATATGTGCTTTTGCTTTACATGGTTGAGTTCCTAATTTGCTATTAGTTCTAGCAAATTTCCTAGAGTTAGGTTTCTATTATGTCTTGTTAAAAGTTTTGTCAAATAAAATTGTTAAACACTTTCCTATTATGTTTTTCCTTGAGTCTTGTGGTGGCTGAAACCTAATACAATTTTATAAGCCTTAAAACAGAGACAAAACAGAGGTGTGAGTGTCCTAAATGCATGAGAAAAACAAAAGAATGAGTGCTTAAAAATTTGACCTAAAAACAATACAAAATAGTGAAGCACTAGCTACAAAATGCATGTGAACACCTCTTGTTTTGTGTAAAATTTTTGCTGCAGTTTTTCTACCTTAAAACCGAGACATATAAATGTTTAAAAGGCATTGAAACTCCTGAACATCAAAAGAAAAAGAAGTGAAAAATAGTTTGCTAAAAAGAAAAGAAAGAAAAAGCAAAATAAAAAGCCAAAAAGGAGTCAAAACTTGTTTGTGTTGCTCTCGGTTTTGGTACTAATTTGGCATACAAATTTTGTGACCAGCCACATCATTTGAGTCTTGTTTTTTATTTCTAATCTTAGCTTTTGATTTTGTAATCCATTCTAGTGCCTTTCCTAGGTTATTCTTTGTGTGCTAGCTTTCAAAATTTACCTTAATTTTTGCTTGTCAATTTTGTGGAATTCTTTCTAGTCTTGTCTCATTTTTCTTCCACCAATTGGTGTAGCTATTCTAAATTGTTCCTTTTCAGTTTTAAACTAATACTCCAGTCTTGAAGGTGGTTGAGTGCTTCTTAAAAGGTGTAGGAGGCCAAGGCAAAGGACATCCACTTGAAGGCTTTGGTGGTTGCTTAGGGTGTTTGTTCTCTCTTGGTGGCTAGGCTCTTGAAAACACCTAGAAGTGACCAAAGCCAAGGTTACTTCTAAAAAGAGGAGTGAAACACCTTGTGAGGCTGCAGTTTGGTGGCTGAATTGGAGCAAGAAGGAACAAAGTTAATTGTGAAAATTTTTGTGAAAAATTAGTGACTAATTTTAGTGACGGAATTTTTGGTTTCTAAAACTTGTTTTTCCTTACAAAATCCGTTACTAAAATTTGTTTCTAATTAGTGACTAATTTGTTTTCTTTGAAATTAAGTGCAGCCACTAATTTCATTTGGAAGTGAATTTACATTTCATTTGGAGTGTGAATTTGCATTTCATTTGAAGAAAATTTGAATTTCAATTTTCTTGTAAATTTTTGTTTTCCAAATTTTTGTACAAGGCCTTTATTAAGGAGTGTCTTGGAGTGCCTTTGGTGTATCTCCATCTCTCCTTAAGGGTTCTCATAGTAAATTTCGTTTAGTACTTGTGAGAGGGTCCTTGAAGGTCTTTGGTGCCTTTCAAGCTCTCACCTAGGTTTAATTGCTTTCAACGCCTAGTTTATGTTTTCTTGTCTTTAAGTTTTCAAGTCATTTATGTTTTAAGCAATTTATGTTTTCAGTCATTTAAGTTTCCAAGCAATTTATGTTTTCTTGCTCTTTATGTTTTCAAGCATCATATAAATTGTACACTTAGGCACTTGATTGTTATTTTTCTTTGAGAAAAGATCTTTGTGAAAAGATCTTTGTGAAAATTGATTTGTGCAAGGCAAAAGTACAAGGGGGTTTAGAGATTTTTAGTTGAAGAGGCTTGGTTATTAAGTGGCTCTTTAGTAGCTCACCTCCCTCCAAAGTTCAATTTGTACTCTTAGACCTCTAAGTGCCAAGTCTAAAGCACTTAAAAAAAAAATATTATTTTCATAAAAACTATTTTTGTGTGAAAATATTTTCTTGAATTAAAATGTCTCAAGATTCCTCCCATAGTGAAAGTGATGGCTTTCCAAAAAGTCTTTCATATATCACTAAAGAGCTCAAATCACTTAAACTATGGAAAAAGCAAGAGTCCATTCAAAGAGAGAACGAAAAGATTGAAAGAGAAGGACAACTTGCTTATTTAGAGGAAGAAATGAGGATTTTAAGGCAAGAGGAAGAAAAATTGAAAGAAGATATGAGAAAACATAGAAAAAAGAGTAGGAGCTCACATTCCCAATACACATCCCCTAATGAAAGCATGAATCAAGGGGATCACTACCAACACACTCCTAGAAGGTCCATAAGACCTAGGGAAGTCAAAGTTGACCTTCCACAATTCTTTGGTAAAGATGATGTGGAAGTATACTTAGATTGGGAGATGAAGGTTGAGCAACTCTTTGCTTGCCACAGGGTAGGTGAAGTGAGAAAAGTCCCTCTGGCTACCCTTAGCTTCCAAGGGCATGCCATGTATTGGTGGACTGCTCTAGAGAGAGAGAGACGCCTCCACAATGATCCTCCAATTCAATATTGGAATGATCTCAAAAGTGCTATGAGAAGGAGGCACATTCCCACCTATTATGGAAGGGAGCTTATGAATAGGCTCCAAAGGCTCCAACAAAGAGACATGTCTGTAGAACAGTACAGGCAACAGATGGAGCTTTTAATGATGAGGGCATGCATAAGGGAAGAGGAAGCTACAACTGTAGCTAGATTCTTAAGTGGTCTTAATTTAGAAATAAGAGACCAAGTGGTGCTACTACCCTACAGGGATCTAAATGACTTGGTCCAACTTTGTGTAAGGGTAGAACAACAAAGAATGAGAAAATCTTATAAAAAGGATAGCTCCCACTCTTCATTTCTAAAGAAAGATTCCAAGAAGGAGGGAAAAACTTTTGAAAAGAAGAAAACTTTTGAACCCTCCAAGAATCTAGCAACAGAAAAAGATAAGGGAAATGGGAAGGACACTACACACACTAGTTCTAGGACTAGTGATATAAAATGCTTTAAATGTTTAGGGAGAGGCCACATTGCCTCCCAATGCCCCACAAAGAAGGTCATGATCATGAGGGGGCATGACATTTATAGTAGCCAAGATGAGGCTACTACTTCTTCTAGTAATAGTGAGGAAGAAGCAAGTGAGCAAGAGGAAGGTGTAGAGTCTACTTTTCCTTATGAAGGGGAGCTCTTAATGATTAGGAGACTCCTCAAAAACCAACCTAGTGATACTCTATCACAAAGGGAGAACATATTTCACACTAGATGCAAAGTTTCAAACAATGCATGTTCTCTCATTGTTGATAGTGGTTCATGGTGCAACTGTTGTAGCACTAGGCTGGTTGAAAAGTTGAGTTTGACTACTAGTCCACATCCTAAACCTTATCAACTCCATTGGATTAATGAGGATGGTGACTTAGCAGTTGACCAACAAGTAAAGGTCAAGCTTTCCATTGGGAATTATGAGGATGAGGTGCTGTGTGATGTAGTACCAATGGAAGCTTGTCATATCTTATTAGGAAGGCCATGGCAATTTGATAAGAAAACCATGCATAATGGCCTTATTAACGAGATTACCTTTACACATAAAGAAAAGAAATTTGTGCTTCATCCTCTTACTCCTCAACAGGTGTCTGAGGATCAAGCACAAATGAAACTCAAAAGAGATAGAGAAAAAAAATTTAAAAAAAAAGAGGAAAATAGAGAAAAAAAAAAGTCCGTGAAAACTAAGGATAGAGAGGAATCTAGGGAGAAAGGAGTTCCCTCCCTAGAGGTTGTTACTCAAGAGAATGTAATTTTCAAACAAACCCTCTTGATTCAACAACCCTCTTATATCCTTCTCTGTAAAGGAACTCTTTCTTGCACTGCCACATCTAGTGGACATGAGACTTTACCTAAGGGGGTAAAAACACTTTTAAAAGAGTTTGATGATCTATTTCCTCCCGAGGGTCCAATGGGCCTTCCTCCTTCAAGAGGAATAGAACATCAAATTGATTTGGTGCCTGGGGCTAGCCTACCTAATAGGCCTGCCTATTGGACCAACCCCCAAGAAACAAAAGAAATTGAGTCTCAGGTTCAAGAGTTGTTGGAGAAGGGCTGGGTTCGAAAGAGCTTAAGTCCTTGTGTTGTTCCAGTGTTGTTGGTTCCTAAAAAGGATGGCAAGTGGAGAATGTGTTGTGATAGTAGGACCATCAACAACATCACTGTGAAGTATAGGCATCTTATCCCTAGACTTGATGACATGTTAGATGAGCTTCATGGAGCCATCATATTTTCCAAAGTTGATCTTAAAAGTGGTTATAATCAAATAAGAATTAAAGAGGGAGATGAATGGAAAATCGCTTTCAAGACCAAGTTTGGATTGTATGAATGGTTAGTGATGCCTTTTGGGCTAACCAATGCTCCTAGTACCTTTATGCGTCTCATGAATCATGTTCTAAGGGATTGTTTAGGTAGATTTGTGGTAGTTTATTTTGATGATATTCTTATATATAGTAGGAGCCTAAGTGATCACATAGGACACTCAAGGCAAGTTTTCAATATTCTTAGGAAAAACCAGCTTTTTGGTAATTTAGAGAAATGTACATTTTGTGTAGATAGTGTTGTCTTCCTAGGGTTTATAATTAGTAAAAAAGGGGTTCATGTGGACCCCGAGAAAATCAAGGACATCCAAGAATGGCCCACTCCTAAAAGTGTTGGAGATATTAGGAGCTTCCATGGGTTGGGAAGCTTCTATAGAAGGTTTGTTCCTAATTTCTCCACACTTGGCTCCCCATTAAATGAATTAGTCAAGAAAATTGTGGAATTTATATGGGGAGAGAAACAAGAAAATGCCTTCCTAACTTTAAAGCATAAGCTTACCCATGCACCACTTCTAGCTCTACCTGATTTTTTAAAAACTTTTGAGTTAGAATGTGATGCCTCTAGAGTTGGCATAGGGGCGGTTTTGTTACAGGGTGGGCACCCTATTGCTTATTTTAGTGAAAAACTTAAAGGTGTATTTCTTAACTACCCTACCTATGAAAAAGAGCTCTATGCTTTGGTTAGGGCCCTTCAAACTTAGGAACACTACCTTATTCCCAAGGAGTTTGTCATTCATAGTGACCATTAGTCACTTAAATATTTGAGGGGTCAAGGCAAACTAAATAAAAGGCATGCTAAGTGGGTAGAGTTCTTAGAACAATTTCCATATGTGATTAAATACAAGAAAGGGAAAAATAATGTTGTGGCTGATGCTCTTTCTAGGAGACATACTTTGTTAGTCTCTCTTGGATCTCTAATCTTGGGATTTGATCACATTAAGGAATTGTATTCTAATGATCTCGAATTCAATGAAAATTATACCCAATGTTTAGCAAAGCCTCAAGGAGGTTTCTATATTTCTGAGGGGTATTTGTATAAAGAAGGAAGAATTTGTATACCCCAAGGATCTATAAGAAAACTCCTTGTTAGAGAAAGTCATGAGGGTGGTCTCATGGGGCACTTTGGAGTTGAAAAGACTCTAAGCTTTTTAAAAGAAAAATTCTTTTGGCCCCATATGAGAAGGGATGTTGAGAGGTTTTGCTCTAGATGTATAGCTTGTTTACAAGCAAAGTCTAAAGTAATGCCTCATGGCACCTATACACCCTTACCTGTTGCTAACTCTCCATGGGTTGATATCAGTATGGACTTTATTTTGGGCTTGCTCAAGACCCAGAGAGGCATGGATTCGATTTTTGTGGTAGTGGACAAATTTAGTAAAATGGCCCACTTTATACCCTGCCACAAAATAGATGATGCAAGCAACATAGCAAGACTCTTCTTCAAGGAAGTGGTTAGACTTCATGGTCTACCCAAAACCATTGTCTCAGATAGGGATACTAAGTTCCTTAGCCATTTCTAGAAGACTCTTTGGAGTAGGCTAGGAACTAAATTGCTTTTCTCTACTACTTGTCACCCACAAACTGATGGGAAAATAGAAGTAGTTAATAGATCCCTATCTACAATGTTAAGGGCAGTCCTTAAGGGTAACCATAAGTCTTGGGATGAGTACTTGCCCCATATTGAATTTGCTTACAACAGGGTAGTCCATAAGACTACCAAAATCTCACCTTTTGAGGTTGTGTATGGTTTTAACCCTCTTACTCCTTTGGACCTAATACCCCTACCAGATTCTTCTCACTACTTTCATAAAGAAGGGGTATCTAGGGCTGAATTTGTTAAGAAATTACATGAGAAGGTTAAAACTCATATACAACAACAAAATGAGAGAACTGCTTTAGAAAGAAGCAAAGGTAAGAAAAACCTCATTTTTGAGGAAGGGGATTGGGTTTGGCTTCATTTAAGAAAGGAAAGGTTTTCTTCTCAAAGGAAGTCTAAACTCAACCCAAGAGGAGATGGTCCCTTTCAAGTCCTCCAAAGAATCAATGATAATGCCTACAGGTTAGATCTTCCCAGTGATTATGGAGTAAGCAACACATTTAATGTGAGTGATCTTATTCCCTTTGCAGGTTATGATGAGGAAGATGAACCTACAGATTTGAGGATAAATCCTTCTCAAGAAGGAGGGGATGATAGACCATGGGCCAAGGGCCCAGTTACCAGAGCTATGGCTAGAACAATACAGGAAGAGTTGGAAATTGTGAAGACTAGTGGGCTTGTCAAGCCCAAGGTAATCTTCACTTGGAATGCTCTATCATGAAGAGAAGGTCTAATTCTAATTGTTTATATTGTACAGTTTATACATAGCCTTTTGTATAGGTTATTTTTGCCTTTGTATTTGTGAGGCACTTTACTTGCTTTTTCTAGTGTTTGTATATTGATTTTGAGGTAGGTTACTTGGAGAGTTTAACTACATTTAACCTCCCTAGTTGATACATTCATTTTCTATTTTTTTTAGTAGGGAAAAGGGGGTGACATTTAGCAAAGCTAGGGAGTGTGCTTAGAAATTGGGCCTGAGTTGGGCCTAGGCAAAATTTTGCATATTGGACTCATTTTGCTCCTAATTTTTCATAGATTTGATTTAGATAGGTTTCATCATCATATGATGAACCTAACTAAACCAAATCAAGGTTTTTCAAATTAATTCATGGAGCAAAATTAGTCCAAGGCCGCCTAGCTCCTTTGTCTTCCTTTGGCCGAAATTTCAAGCTACACTTCTTGAGTTTTGAAGCTTGCCTTGCAAGCTTCTAAACTCAAGTAGGGTAAGCTTACCTTACCATGGTTCTTAAGTGAACCATAGTCAAGGTTAGCTTCTCCTACAAGCTTGCTAAACCGTAGGGAGTTAAGTATACCTTACCATGGTTCCTAGTGAACCATGGTTAAGGTTAGCTTCTCCTAGAAGCTACCTCTACCCTATATATTTGTAATTACCTCTCTTGTACTCACTTTTGAACAAATTGAGAAATAAACTTCAGATTTCTCTCTCAAGAGTCACTCTCAAAACCGTGGAGACACTTTCTTCTCTAAGGTTTCACCAAAGGTTTCAAACCTTGCCTAGGTTCCTTAAGCTTCTACATCAAACTAGAAGTGACCGAACCTCCTTCTAAGCCTTCTCCTCCATTGAAGACTTCTTCATGGAGATTTCGAGCTTCTCCTAAGGTCAACCTCAAGGCATTTCGGTCCTAAGCATGGAATCATTGAAGGAACATCAATCTCCTTCAACTAGTTCCATCAGAACCACCAGCCTCGCGGATACCGGAAGGAATGGATGAAGGGACAGACATATACTCCATCATCTTCCCTGGAACAGTCGATTCTAATAAAAAAGTAGAACTGCTCAAAATCGACCATCTTGCCAATGATAAGAGCATTAGTAAAAGAAATAGAGTTGGTCTAAGAACAAAGCCACGCCCTTACATTGTTGACAGGATGATTAGTGTGCTTTGTGAGCGATATCTCATCAACTGGCCTAGACGTTATGTCTTGCAAAAGTCCACCACACACGCTCTTTGGTACTATAGACTTGTGTACTCGTGGCTCGAAGAAGGCTCAACTATACTGGATGCTTCAGGGAACCCTTTACGTGACTCGCAAGGGAACACTCATAAGTATGAAACCATTCTGCCTAACAAGCCTACATATGGGCCAGAGTACTACTATCTCGAGCAATCTCCTCCTCCGGCTCCATTTTCTATTCTTGTTCGTCCACCTGCTTTTGGACTTAAACAAGAATCTCCTTCTTCCTCTCCGTCCTCTTCTCAACCAACAGACGAACTACCCAGACAACCTCCATCGATGTATTTTCTGTTGAAACACTTCCCCGCATTGACTGTCACTGACCCACACGGTCAAATAGTTGTAGATTTCATCCCACTAGGACAACATGATCTACCTATGCCCATGCGCGTATATGAGTAAGGACAAGTGCAAACCTTACTGCCCAGACATACCTTTCTCTCCATCTGAGGCTTATCTGGCTCTCCCCCTAGATGCCATAACTACTTTTCCTCCACCAACTTTCAAGAGGAGGATATATCCAGGAGAGGTGATCAAGTCCAAGTCCGTATGGACTCCACCACAAGGAACTCTTCAACTCATTCGTCCTCTACATCAACAACAATCGACATCCTCATCCCCCAAAAAGAAAACGTCATCCTCCAACCGTATGAAGGGGTCTCTATCTACTCTACCAAAGGTAGAGTTCCTCAATCCTCTAACAAAATTTATTCATGTACATATGAATCACTACCGATCACTCTCAGCATCGGATCGAGCAGCAATAGGTCACATTCGCCAATGTATAGGTATAAACTTACAATTGTACATACCTTCCTCTCTATACATCTCAGCAGAAATACAAATTTATGCCTATCCTAACCGAATTTGTCGACGACTTCCTCCAATTGATCGAAATAAGATGAAAGAACCTGCCCTACATCTGGGAACGATGCCCAGACCATCGAAAGTTGAGATTCGCCAATACAAAGGAGTAAGCTTGAATTGGCAATAAGATCCTGCGAGGGCACTAACATATATTGAAGACGGTGTAGAGAAGTTTTATCAAACTTTATGTATAAGTGTAGTCAAGAAGCTAGCTCGTCTAGTCTCCCAGCTGAAGAAAAGGCCAAGACCCTCATGCTGCGTGGGTATCGCTAGATGACCCCATGCAAAGTAATACACTTCAGCGACACATCTGTTGTCTTTCTTAATAGACAACGAGGGCCTGATCTTGATGCTCTTAGCAAGAGATACTTCATCCACTCCTCTCTTTTCAATCTTGATCTATACAAAGATGAGTGGAAGGCTGTCACAAACACATGGCACAAGGTTGAGTATAAGTGGTGCAAGGTCATTCCATCATGGAAACTAGGTATGCCTATGCCCTGTGATGCTCCCTCCAAAGCTGAACAATCTGAATCCCACACATCTGAGCCTATCTCTACTAAGCCAATCTCACCGTCCACTCTTCTAGAGGCACTCCCATCAGCCTTTGAACCAGCACAACAATATGTCTCCATTGAATCCTTCAATGAATTCAAAGATGATCTGAACAGCAGATAAGATAGCATGTGCTAGAATAGTCATGTTAGGAACAAGGATACAATGTGTATTTTTTTATCATCCTTACTGTACACACTTATTGTTATTCAATACACATTTTTTACCCTACTGCTTATTTTGTCCCCAATTTCTTTTTGATGATTACAAAGGAGGAGAAATAAATAAAAAATAATAAATAATCATATCTGATATCAAAATTTGTTATACGTATTGATGAATCAAAAAGGGGGATAATCGAGTAAGGGGGAGAGCATACACTCAGGGGGAGAGTTATGTTTCAAGGAATAACATAATAAACAACATGTTATAACTAGAATGAAGCACTCCAAGTTTCCAAGGCTTATCTGAAACAATTTTGATTAATTATACTTCTTGTCGCCACCGGCCCGAAACGGGCTTTCGGCATTCGCGAAGGATGGTTGGACTCGTTTATTTGTTTAAAAATATGGATTGCTAGAATGACGTATTCTCAAACTGAGACCTTGTCAAACGAGCAATTTTATTAAATGATTCACCAATCCATATTAATCCCAAGCGGGACCCTCCATGGATTAGTGGTTTTCGCAAAAGGAGGGTTCGTGGAGTCGCCACCAATGTTTTACTCAAAACATTGGAAAAAGGGATAAGGCAATTGATTTTATAAATCAACTTTGGCCATTACAACCAGAGTTGGGTAAGGGAGTCGGTTACGCGTGGGGAAGGTGTTAGCACCCCACAACGCCCCTTTCGGGTTCCCTATGACAGATTATTTCTAAAATAACAGTGTAAAATTACTAAATTACCCCTATTTATTCTAAGCAATTATAAATTAACTATCTACATGATGACAGTTTAAATATGCACACAGAAAGCAGTAAAAGGAAGGATTTAAGAAGAAACCTCTTGAAGCGTGCTTTTATATATTGAGTAAAACTGGGAAGCTTTTTGGCGTTCCCTCGCTCTACAAGCTCGCTCGCTCCTTCCTAAAAACTTTTGACTATGGAAATCCGGAGGATTTCCCTTCGACTAGGTTCGAATCTCCAAGCTAAGTGCTCGGAATTCCAGAACTTCGTCGGATCGACTCCCAGAGAGATTTCTAGGGCAGAACACTGCTCAAAAACCCCAGAATACTCAAGGAGGGAGTCAAAACTGTGTGAAAAAGTGTCAAATGACGTCCAATTGACGTCATATTTATAGGGAACAGGCCCAATACGGGCTACAGAATCAATACGGCCGTATTGAAATTTTTGAACTTCAATACGGCCGTATTGAGTTCAATACGGCCGTATTGAAGCTCAGAAATTTCAATATGGCCGTATTGAGTTCACTGCGGCTGTATTGAAGCTTCAATACGGCCGTATTGATTTCAGTACGGCCGTATTGAAGTTTCAGAAACTTCAATACGCCGTATTGAGTTCACTGCGGCCATATTGAAGCTTCAATACGGCCGTATTAAGTTTAGTACGGCCGTATTGGGCTTCATTCCCTCCACTTCCTTATTTTAAGCTATTCTAAGACCTCTAGACCTACAGAGAACCCTCCTAGGGCCTTCCAGGAGTCCTTCTGGCTGATCTTCCTTCAGTCTTCGAGAGTCTTCAAGCTTTATTTCCGACCCGGACAATTTTAGGGGTCTACAGCTGCCCCCCCTTTACTTAGTCGGACGGCCTTTTGGTGTACCGGCTGGCAAGTAAAGGAGTTGACCCAATTGTCCGGGTGATGTGCCGACCTTCTGACTTGTAATGTCTTCCGGTGGAAAATTGTTGAGTAGCCTCTCCAGGTGGGTGCATACCTCGGCGCTTCTGACATCCTCGGTAGCTGAGTTTACCCTCTCCAGGGTCAACTTCACTCGACGCCCGAGCCGGAAGTTGAACACCGACGTGCCTCTGGCGACGCTGGTGATTGAGTACCGTCTCTCCAGACCTAGCCTCACTCGACGCCCGAGCCGGAAGCTAGACACCAGTGTTTTAACATCACTGATGATTGAGTATTGCCCCTCCAGGCCCAACCTCACTCGCCGCCCGAGCCGGAAGTTGGACACCTCCATGTTTTCTGAACACTTTGGTGATTGAGTTTGCCCTCTCCAGGGTTAGCTTCACTAGACGACCTAGCCGGAAGCTGCGAGTACGGTCTCTCCAGATACAACTTCACTCGACGCCCGAGCCGGAAGTTGCATACCTCCATGTTTTCTGAACACTTCGGTACTTGAGTTTGCCCTCTCCAGGGTTAACTTCACTAGACGCCCTAGCCGGAAGCTGCGAGTACGGTCTCTCCAGATACAACTTCACTCGACGCCCGAGCCGGAAGTTGCATACCTCCATGTTTTCTGAACACTTCGGTACTTGAGTTTGCCCTCTCCAGGGTTAGCTTCACTAGATGCCCTAGCCGGAAGCTGCGAGTACGGTCTCTCCAGACACAACTTCACTCGACGCCCGAGCCGGAAGTTGCACACCTCCATGTTTTCTGAACACTTCGGTGATTGAGTTTGCCCTCTCCAGGGTCTGCGTCCGTGTCTTCTGATCACTTCGGCAATGCGAGTTTACCCTCTCCAGGGATCTGAGATGATTTTTTTGTCTCCACAGTCCACTATGCTGCTTCGACGTTTTTCTGATTTTGTGCCACTGAGGGCTGGATAACGCAGGGATCCGTCTAGGGGATGTGCAGTCATTCACAGGTTCCTGTGCCCCAACTTGCATTGCATTGTTGGTACCCATGGGGAATTTCTGACTCCTTGGGGTGTAGACACAGATGCTCTTTCTCTCTGAGTTGAGCGATGCCTTATGTTTGGCTGACGTCCTTTGACGTTGGTGGAGTATCCCGGTTCATCCTTATTCGGGTATCTCTTTTTGATTTTCTGATTTTTGCTGCCTCTGTGTAGGCTGTTATCCGCTGGGGATTCTGGATGTTGATTTTGTCTCCACAGTCCACGATGCTGTTTCGACGATTGTTTTTGATTTTTGTGCCACTGAGGGCTGGATAACGCAGGGATCCGTCTAGGGGATGTGCAGTTACTCATAGGTTCTTGTGTCCCAACTTTCCATTGAGTAGTTGGCGCCCATTGAGGAATTTCTGTTTCCTTGGGGTGCAGACACAAAGATGCTCTTTCTGATGTGAGCGGTGCCTTATGATTGGCTGACGTCCTTTCGACGTTTGGTGGAGTATCCCGGTTATCCTTATTCGGGTAACTCTTTTTAATTTTTGGATTTTGTTGCCTCTGTGTAGGCTATTATCCGCCAGGGGATTTTGTCATTGGTTTGTGATTGGCCTCTTCTGTTAGGCAGATCATCTTGATGTTCAATGATAGGCTGAGAGCCGGATTCCACTTGGGGAATGATTATTGATCTTTTCGATTTTTTCTCTTTTTTGAAAGAGTGCCTCTGAATAGGCGAATTATCTTGATGTTTGATGATTGGCTGAATGCCGAATTCCTCTTGGGGAATGGTTATTGATCTTTTTGATTTTTTCTCTTTTTGAAGGGGTGCCTCTTGAGTAGGCGACTGGGGATTTGAAGTTCAGTGTTCGGCTGAGTGCCAAATTCCGCTTGGGGAATGGTTATTGATGTTTTTTTTTTTTTTTTTTTTTTTTTTTTTTTTTTTTTTTGATTTTTCTCCTTTTGCAGGGATGCCTCTGAGTAGGCGACTGGGGAATGTGGGATCTTATGTATCCCAGAGTATTATTTAGGAAGCCTCTGCAGGCTTAGCCTCACTCAGCGCTTGAGTCAGAGAGCTATCTTCCACTGAGGAAGTTTTAAGTCCTTTGACTAGATATACTGCTTGGGTGATCGTGCTTCCATTGGGAATGTCGTCGATCTTGCTTTGATAGCTCTCGCTGGGGATTTTGAGTCCAAGAGCGTGAGTTGAGGTTTCTCTGGGGAGTATTATTTCTGCGAGCCTCTCCAGGCTCAATTATTCTGTTTACTGATGAGTATTGTTTCGGCAAGCCTCTCCAGGCTCGGTTATTCTGCGGGAGTATTATTTCGGCAAGCCTCTCCAGGCTCAGTTATTCTGTGCAATCTGTTTGTTGGATTTTCTATATCCTTGCCTTTTTTGTCGATTTTGGCTTTTTCTGTATTTTTGCCTTTTTTGTTGTTTTTCGGCTTTTGCTGTACAGAATTTAAATTGCTAGAGAATTTAAAATTCAGTTATTATGAGAGAGTATTATTTCGGCAAGCCTCTCCAGGCTCAGTTATTTTGTAGGAGTATTATTTCGGCAAGCCTCTCCAGGCTCAATTATTCTGAAGGAGTATTATTTCGACAAGCCTCTCCAGGCTCAGTTATTCTGAGAGTATTATTTTGGCAAGCCTCTCCAGGCTCAGTTATTCTGAGAGTATTCTTTCGGCAAGCCTCTCCAGGCTCAGTTATTCTGAGAGTATTCTTTCGGCAAGCCTCTCCAGGCTCAGTTATTCTGAGAGTATTCTTTCGGCAAGCCTCTCCAGGCTTAGTTATTCTGTATGACGCTGTTGATTTTCTGAATCTTTGCATTTTGTTTGCTGCTGTCATACACAAGCAATTTTTCCTATTTTTTCTAATTTTATGTAATTGCCTCATGACGAGGTCTTTGAAAATTTCTTTATGGCCAATACGGCCGCATCCATTTCAGTACGCCCGTATTGAGTTGAAATTTTGTTCATAACCCTGATTTTAGTACGGGTGTACTGAACATGGTACGGGCGCATTGTTTTTTCTGAAATTTATATTTTTTATTATTATTTTTTTTTGTTTTTTCAATAAACAGAGAATAAGTGATCTTCCAGTACACCTATCATCTGTATGCATGTATGCAGTATGATGCACCTAATTCTATTTGATTCTTTTTTCAAAAGAATTAACCGATGCGTTTTTGTGTTTGGATTTTGCCATTCCTCCAGACGGACTGTGCTCTGCCGATTTCTGTTACCGAGGAATGATGCATATTTGATTTTGGTGTCATCAACCAAATGATTCTTCCCTTTCTTTAGAAGATGTGTCAACCCTCCTATTGACCACTATATCTCCATGTTTCCACAAGATTATTCAAAAATCGTTTGGGACAAGAGAGAAAAGAAAGAAAGGATATATTTTCAAAGGTTTGTGTTTTAGAGGGGATTATTTTATTTTTGAAAAATGGTTTTTGTAAGAATGGCTGGCCATGGTAGGCTTATGTGTTTAGGTTAGTTTGATTAAACACTTATGAAGTTAAGCACATCTTTGTTATTAATGATTGTGTTTTGACAACTTGGATAGCTTTTCTTGAGCCCCTTGTTGAATTCAATTGATGGTACCATCATGGATTTATTTTTCTTTTTTGACGGCCCTAACTTTTGCCTAAAACACCCTTTTGTGATGTCTTAGCGGGCTTTTGTTTTTGTTCATTATTTTGTAACCCTAATTTTTGCCTAGGTCACCCTTTTGTGGGATTCCTAGCGGGTCTTTTGCTCTTATTTTGCGCAGCCCCCTTTTTGGGTTTCCTGCCGAGCTTTTTGTTTTTTAGGATTTTTGTCCTGAATGGATTTCTTTTTATCCATGATGGCACTTATTGAGGCCAAGAAAAGGTGCTCCAAGTTGACACACACACTTCCACATAAAAATGATGTGGGTTTATTATTATTAAGATGATTTTAACCTCATTCATGTTTATTCAAACAGGGTTAAAATAATGTGGTCTAGAATTTTATTGCAAGCGAGAAAAGAAGCAATAAAGAATTAATGAAGAATGATTTTATTATAATCATAGTGGAAACATGTGCCCTATCGAGGCTCGGGGGTCGGGCTGTCCCCGAGGAGTGATCTCTAATAGTCACTGAATTTACACATCCCTATTAGAAGGAAAAGAACACTTTGACGACGACGACCGGCCTTGACGCTTGTGAACCGGCCTTCCTAAAGATCTGGCTTAAAGAACGTCGAGGAGGATCTTGATTCCTCTTCGTTCTTTGATCTTTACTAGGGTCATATCCTAACCCTTGTTTCCCCAGATTGTCCTTGATAATGGGTAGCTCCGGGATTCCTTGGGAGTACTTGCCCAATCCCTGTCCTGGCAAGTATCTGTTCTTTGTGAGCATATGAGCTACCTTCTTCATTTCTCGAGGAAACGTTTCAACATTGGCAATTTCCAATGCTTGGAAGGCGGTTTCCAAAGCTTCCTCTGTTGCATCCACATAAGGTATGTTGGATGGCTTGCTGATGAGTATGTCATCTTCAGCTTGTACAGTCACCAGTTTGTCACCCACTATGAACTTGACTTTCTGGTGGAGCGTAGAGGGTACAGCTTTCGCATCATGAATCCAAGGTCGGCCGAGGAGACAGCTGTATGCAGGAGTAATATCCATCACTTGGAATTCGACATTAAAGACGGTGGGTCCAATTTGGATTGGAAGATTGACTTCTCCCACCACTTCTCTTTTAGATCCATCGAAGGTTCGAACGATCATGTTGCTCGGGCGCATTTGGACTCCCTTGATCGCCAATTGCTTGAGCGTTCTTTTTGGCATCACATTCAAGGAAGATCCATTATCTACCAAGACTTTAGCGATGTGATACTCCTTGCACTTTACAGAGATGTGCAAGGGCTTGTTGTGGATTGATCCCTCGGCGGGGATTTCTTCATCGATGAAGGTGAGGTGATCATTAGCCTTGATGTGACTAACAATCCCCTCAAACTTGTCTTGGGAGATACTGTGCGACACGTATGCCTCGTTCAAGACTTTCAACAGAGCTTGCCGATGCGGTTCGGAGCATAGGATCAACGACAACAGAATAATCTTTGCTGGCGTCTTATGAAGTTGATCCATGATGGAGTACTCGCTCTGTCGGATAAATTTTAACAGCTAGTCTATCTCCTCCTCGGATTCTTTTTCCTCGGTTTTCTCCTTTACTTTTCCTTTATTCTTGGGAGCTTTATCGTGAAGATCTTCGGGAGTGTAGATCCTGCCACTCCTAGTCATGCCCCCAAGTCCAGCGATGTTGGAGATATCGCTGTCGGCAGAAGAGTGGATGTCGTATATCCACGGCACAGCCTTATTTGATTCGTAAGGGAAAGGTCTTGGAGCGGTGATCCTTAATGGTGTCGGACCTTCCCCTTTATTCGTCTTGATTACCAACAACGGAGTTGATGTGCGCTCGCTTGGCGCGGTTGTTGGCTTACACTTGATGACGAACGGCGTGCGATCCATTTTTGAACATACGCATCGATTTAATCCTTTCTTTTTATTTATGTTTATTACTGAATTACTAGGAGGGATGTATGAAATGAATGATTCCTAGATCCCTCCATGATCTATATGCATGAGATGATGATGTTGAATATGCATGCATTGTGTTTATTGAACTAAGCATTATCATGTTTTTAGGATTTTCCTAAGATGATGCATGATATTGCTTGGTTTGGGTAAATACATATTTTTCTTTTGAATATTTTGTATCTTTTTTGTATTTTTTGGGTGAAAAGGGAAACTACCTATATGAATGCAATGAAGGTAGATGTTAACACCATGTACTAGAAGATCTTTATTTCTATTTATTCTTTTTATTTAAAAAAGAATGTTGTATGTTTAAAAGGTGCAAATGTATGCTCATACAATGTCACATAAAAATACACAAACAATTCACTCATCCACGAACAGTCACGAGTGAATCACGAGGTAGGGGTCTCCTGCAGAAAAGTGCATATTCAAGGAGGATCTAACTGTTCTCACTTGGTCAAAGGCCCCCAAGGTGCCCCCATTATAGGGACCCAATTCCTCTCGTCGTAAGTCGATGGAAAGCTCCAACGCACTGTCGGACTCAAGTTCATGGTTATCACCTTGAGTGATGTTTTTCCGACAACGGTCTCGTAGGCTCCTATAGACCCATTCAACCGGCCGTACTAACATCCACTCCCTATGGTTAATCACTCATGCCCCCGGGTATAGAGGGAACTGTTGTGTGCAAAGGTTTGTGTACAGTTTGTATTTCAAACAATTGCGGAATTTAAACATACAACAGTTATTTAAAGCCATATAATAAATCATGTTATCATACAAGCAAGGGGTAATAAAGTAATTTTAACTATTATTTGTTAAAA
Organism: Cajanus cajan; assembly: GCF_000230855.2. Classification (NCBI taxonomy): domain Eukaryota; kingdom Viridiplantae; phylum Streptophyta; class Magnoliopsida; order Fabales; family Fabaceae; genus Cajanus; species Cajanus cajan. The sequence continues at coordinate 9,414,822 of NC_138526.1, read as the reverse complement.
ATAATCTGTCACTAAATGGGACTGACTCTCGAGGCTTCCCCAGTGGAGTCGCCATCTGTCGCCACCGGCCCGAAACGGGGCTTTCGGCATTCGCGAAGGATGGTTGGACTCGTTTATTTGTTTAAAAATATGGATTGCTAGAATGACGTATTCTCAAACTGAGACCTTGTCAAACGAGCAATTTTATTAAATGATTCACCAATCCATATTAATCCCAAGCGGGACCCTCCATGGATTAGTGGTTTTCGCAAAAGGAGGGTTCGTGGAGTCGCCACCAATGTTTTACTCAAAACATTGGAAAAAGGGATAAGGCAATTGATTTTATAAATCAACTTTGGCCATTACAACCAGAGTTGGGTAAGGGAGTCGGTTACGCGTGGGGAAGGTGTTAGCACCCCACAACGCCCCTTTCGGGTTCCCTATGACAGATTATTTCTAAAATAACAGTGTAAAATTACTAAATTACCCCTATTTATTCTAAGCAATTATAAATTAACTATCTACATGATGACAGTTTAAATATGCACACAGAAAGCAGTAAAAGGAAGGATTTAAGAAGAAACCTCTTGAAGCGTGCTTTTATATATTGAGTAAAACTGGGAAGCTTTTTGGCGTTCCCTCGCTCTACAAGCTCGCTCGCTCCTTCCTAAAAACTTTTGACTATGGAAATCCGGAGGATTTCCCTTCGACTAGGTTCGAATCTCCAAGCTAAGTGCTCGGAATTCCAGAACTTCGTCGGATCGACTCCCAGAGAGATTTCTAGGGTAGAACACTGCTCAAAAACCCCAGAATACTCAAGGAGGGAGTCAAAACTGTGTGAAAAAGTGTCAAATGACGTCCAATTGACGTCATATTTATAGGGAACAGGCCCAATACGGGCTACAGAATCAATACGGCCGTATTGAAATTTTTGAACTTCAATACGGCCGTATTGAGTTCAATACGGCCGTATTGAAGCTCAGAAATTTCAATATGGCCGTATTGAGTTCACTGCGGCTGTATTGAAGCTTCAATACGGCCGTATTGATTTCAGTACGGCCGTATTGAAGTTTCAGAAACTTCAATACGCCGTATTGAGTTCACTGCGGCCATATTGAAGCTTCAATACGGCCGTATTAAGTTTAGTACGGCCGTATTGGGCTTCATTCCCTCCACTTCCTTATTTTAAGCTATTCTAAGACCTCTAGACCTACAGAGAACCCTCCTAGGGCCTTCCAGGAGTCCTTCTGGCTGATCTTCCTTCAGTCTTCGAGAGTCTTCAAGCTTTATTTCCGACCCGGACAATTTTAGGGGTCTACACTTCTTATCATCAAAAACAGGGAGATTGTTAAGGCAGAAGAAGAAATTCCCAAAAAGGTTTTGAGTGAGACAAATATAATATATGTTGTTATCTCTAACAAATGAGTTAGTGTTTCAGAAAGACATGAGAACAGGTAAAATGAAGAAGAGGCATAAGCATCAGACGATACAAAATGAAAGGCTAACATAAGCACTCAACAAGCCAAATCAGGAACAAGACCATGCCAAGCACAATCTAAGGTAGCACATAAAGACTCAGACAAAAGATGGTCAAACGACCAAGAAGAAACTCCAGAAGAAATGGAAAGTCTGACCATATACAAGGTTGACCAAGATGAAAGGAAAAGTCAAATCACTGATGATCAGACAAAGGTCGAAGTATTAAACTAAATGTCGACTACCAGACGCAGACGAAGAATGTCACGCAATCATCTGAGGAATCAAGCCTCAAAGGAGAATTTGAATATCGTCTACTCTCACAGAAGAACACATGAAGTCATTCAAATTATTAGAAGAGAAGAAGAAAGAAGAAGAGCATGCTCAAACACTAAATCATGCATATGTCAAAAAAAGTACATCACTTTTTCAGGCAAGGACAAAAGTTCCATAGCTATAGGATCAGAAAAGGACAAAAAGTTTCCTAGGACTCTGTTATATTCAGACTCAACTACTAACAAAGCAAGGAAACTTCACGCATTGTCTATGAACAGGAAGCAACATTTAATGCAAGAATCTGAGCATTAAATGAGAAGATCAAACTGATCATGAACGACTATATTTGCTTCAACGGACAATTGCAACGGGCAAATTTCACAAGACTATATATAAGCCTCAACATCAAACCTTAAGAGGTTGGTTGTTTGGTCCAAAATAGTGCAAGCATAAAGAAGAGCTATACTCAGCCCGTGAAGTAACAAAAACCAGACACAGAGTAAATAGAGTCAAATGTACCTTAGTGTAATTCTCTCTATAAACTAAGGAATTCTAAATGTGTACATCTTAGCAAGAAAAACCTTAGTGAGTGTAAATCATATATGTATCCTCTTTGTGAGAGTAATCCAAAACACTCGAACCCGACTACACATCTATTAGTTGTCAAGCCTGAAGAAGCTAGGAAAAGAATACTTGTAAAGCCCAGAGGGGCTTGTCAAAGAATACTCACTGCTAGCCAGAAGTGGCTGAGAAGAAAATACTAGCGTTGATAAGTGAAGCCAACGGGCCAGGAGTGGTCGAGAATACTTGGAGAACCAGAAGTGGTTTAAGAATACTAGCGTTGGTGAAAGAAGCTGACGGGCCAGAAGTAATCGAGAATACTTGAACCAGAAGTGGTGTAAGAATACTAGTGCTGGTGAGTGAAGCTGGTGGGCCAGAAGTGGTCAATAATACTTATGTACTTCATTGCATATTTAGTGGAACCCTTCAATTGAAAGAGACTGGACGTAGCTCAGTTGAGCGAACCAGTATAAAATGAGTGCATTTCTTTTCTTGTTTAACTTGGCATAAATTCTTCTTACTAATTAACTCCTTGCGACAGACTTCGTCTAGTATTTACATACTGTTTAAATCACTTCTAGACGGAGACGCAAGCTCAGTTTGACAAATATATTATACTTAAAAACCTTATTTAATGTTTATCTCATCTTGAAAAGAAAATGCAAGAACTTTAATTATCATTGTGAATCACTTTCCTTCAGTAGATGATAAATCTTTCAGACACAATAACCTTGTATTACAAAATCTGCATAACCGTCTGGTATTCAAAATTGCATTGGATGAAGGACATTATTCTTGCAAAAATGGTTTAAAATTTCCTTCCTTCACACACACATATTCAACCCCTCCTTCTATGTGTTATTCCGCTAACTTCACCATGGAACCCTGATGATTGAGAGAGAGCACCAGAGAGTCACAGCCATAGTTGTGAAATTCACAGCTACATCGTTGGAGGTTCCTTAAGCTTGAAAGAGTTTCCACAACTATGGCTGTGAAACCACAGTTGTAGCTATGAAGCTTACATCACCTTGAAGAACTCTCCACAACCATAGCTAAGATTCTACAACTGCAGCGGTGGGCTTAAAAGTTGTAATTTCTCCCCTGTTATGAAGCTAATATAAAAGGGGAATAGAAGAACTGAAAGGAGAAAAAAAAATAGAGCAAAAAAATGATCGGGAGCACATGAAGGGGGAAGAACAAAGTGGGAATGAAGATTTGGAGGTTGGATCACTTGGGTATGAGGATCAACTCCTTTTCTTCATCTCTTCCTTTGTTATTTCTTCTTCTACTCCTTTGATCTTGTAAATGGCCATGAAGGGCTGAATCATTGAGGATTGGTTGGATGTAACTACTAACTCTTCTCCTTCTTAAATATATATATATATGCATTTCATTCTCATTACTTGTGCTTGATTCTTCTCTTAATGCTTATATCGGCTTGATCACCCATTGTATGATTTTTGGTTTTTGAATCCGGTTGAAAAACATTTTTAAAATCCCAAACTGAATCTTGCACCTAAACATCTCTTGCTCTAGGAATAGACTTGATTTGTTTAGTCACCTTGTTCAAGTCATTGTTCTTAATGCAAAGTGTTAATTTCAAAACATAGAGGAATCATGATTTAGATTAATCACTTTAGGATTCAACTTTAAAGGATTTTGTTGAATTACTAAATGAACGTGGAAGTCATGAAATTGAAATCATATTTATTTTAAGAATATTTAAGAGTTAGCAAGTACTCCTGAGTCCAATCCTTGCTTCTTATAATTTTTCTTATAAATTTTACATTATCATTTTATTTTACTTCGCATTAATTCACTTTCAATCATATCAATGTCTTTTATTGGATCATTAGAGTATGAATTACTAAATTCTCAAATCCTTGAGGACGATACTTAAATACTACATCGAAACTTGGTCCGCTTGTCAAGTGGAGTGTTCGCAAAAACCTCATCAAGTTTCTGGCGCCGTTGCCGGGGATTTGGTGCTATTTAGTAATTCTTGTTCTTGTGATTTTGTAATTTTGTAAATAATTTAGTTTGTGAATATTTATAATATATAGGTATATTTGTTTTGTTGTGTTTTATGAACTCACCTATCTGTGCAGACTTCTTGAACTTGCATGCGAGGCGTATCATGAAAAAAATATTGTGAGAAGGAACTTCCAACCCGGTCAATCAGTGTTACTGTTTAATTCTAGATTAAAGTTATTTCCGGGCAAACTCAAAACTAAGTGGTCAAGCCCATTTGTAATTAAATCTGTCAAAACATATGGAGCCATTGAGCTTGCAGATCCTACCACTGGAAGGACCTGGGTAGTAAATGGGCAAAGGCTCAAACATTATCTGGGTGGTGAGGTGGAAAGACTCACTACCATCACTCAATTGAAGGAGCCATGACCATACAGAGATTGTCAAGCTAAAGACATTAAATTACCATGTTCTTGTTTAAATTTCTAGTATAAGTTTTGAGTTTTGTGCTGAGTAATCCGTCATTAAGAGTTTTCGTTCATAGATATATTTGATTTTATAATGCAGGAGGTTTGGTGTTTTGCATGTTGCATAAAGCATTAAATTTTTTGATCATGTTGACTATAGGTTGTTCCTTAGTGTGTAAGCCTTAAAGAGGCTATTTTGATGCTTTGTTGTTTGAGGTGCAGCATTTTGAGTTTTGTGTTTATTATGCAGCTGTAAAGAACTTTGTGTTAGTATATAGGAAAATGTTTGTGTTGTGTTTTGCAGTATTGTGAGCTCTATAGTTTGGTATGTAGTAGTAGATGTTTGTGTTGTATTTTTGTGATGTATTGTAAAGTGTGTGTTAATAGGTATGTTTAATTTGGTACTTAAGGTGATATGTTCTAAGAAGGGAAATTCATGAAACTATAGGCATGTTGTTGCTTATCATGTTTGATAGTTGCTAAAAGTTATGGGAATAGGCTTAAATCTTAGAAATGAAAATTCAAGTTCTCACCGCTGCAACGCTAGACCCCACAACTATAGCGCCCATTCTCGGGCAAATGTGTTTAGTGTTAATTTTGCAGCGCTGTAGCGCCAAGTTATGCAGCCATGGTGCTAACTTTCTACCATGGCCTATGTGTGAAATAAAAGCTCACCGCTCCAGCGCCAGGTTTTGTGGCCATGTTCTTTTTGCATGAACATTTTCACAGCTGCAGCGTGGAGAGCTACAACCATAGCGCCAACCTCCTGGAGAACTTTTTGAATTCAAACTCATTCACCGCTGTAGCGGTGGTTTTGCCGCTTGAGTGGTAAAGCTCAAAATGTGGGATAAATGAAATGTTACAGTCAGTTTGGGTCAGTTTTAAAATCGATTTCCTTTCTCTACCTCTTCTTCTCTCTTCTTTCTCTCACTCACCAAAACCCTCCACTTCATCTTTTTCCCTTATAATCTCCATAAAGACTTCATTTTTCTTCATTCATCACACACGGAAACATCACAGCACTCACCTTTTGTTAGGATTATAAGGTAAAATCTCCATCTTTCTTATTTCTTTCTTCATTGCATGAAACGTGTTGGTGACTTCTTCTTCTTCCTTGTTCTCCTTCCATGAGTCTTGACATTTTTGGGTTCTCTTGTTAATATGGAAATCTTGTTGATGATTTATTTCCTCTTTGGATTGAAAAGTATTAATTTTTTTAGCATTTCAGCATATGCAATGTGACATGCATGATTGTTCTTGGTTTGCTTGCTGTGTGTTTGAAGAAATGTCAGAATGAGTGGAGTATCTAATTTGAACACATTGAAAGCTTTGAAAAAAACTAGTCAATGAAATGTTCCATTTTTGTGAAGAAATTTAAACCTTGCATGGTAAGAATTCACATGCATTTTGCTTTTCTTTCTCATGTCCACCACGTGTTTGGTTAAATACTTGAGTGAATATGTGTTCATTGTTTAAAGTGTAAAATCATTATGGTGGATTGGTAATTCTTGTTATTAAGGGTTGGTTGGTTGGCGATTGCCATACTTAGAAATATTTTTCCTTGGAACATTAGGCTGATCGTTGTTGTGAATAGGATGTTAGTGCTAATAGCACTTCATTGATGACTATTTTTTCAAATACATGTGAAAGATTCTCGTTGAAATATTTGTTTGTTTATTGGTGGGTTTGAAATAACTTCAACGTTTCACTTGTTAGAATGCTTATTGATCATTCCTTATGCCTAGAGCTGTCAAAGTGGGCTCTAACCCGTGGGTCAACCCGGTTCACCTTGAAAACGGGTCGGGCTGGGCCAAAAAAATGAAAAAATTTATGATGGGTCAAAAAATGTGACCCAACCCACTTTCGAGTCGGGCCACCTGACCCACTTACCAACCCATCAACTTAACCCACTAACAACTCACTTAATTATTTATTATTATATATGTATTATTTTAATAAGATTTTTTTATAGATAAAGATTAAATCAATGTTAAAATAATATGAAATTGGTATAAATTTATCTACCCAAACCTCCAATAAAATTTAATACTGATGAATAATCACTCTCATGAATTTTTTATTTTATTTTTTAAATTTGTACACTTTTTAATTTAATTTTAATGTTGTATCCATAATACTTAGTTTGATAATTTTTACTTTAAATTAGATATTATTTTATATTGTAATTTATTTTAAATTATAATTTTTTTTAAAAATCAAGTGGGTTGGTGGGCGGCCCGTTTAGCCCACCAACCCGTGGTGGGCCGGGGCGGGCTAGAAAAATTTGCATAATAAATTTGGTGGGCTAGGTCAGGTTGGCCCACTTAAAAAGTGGGTTGAGGTGGGCCGGGCCAAATGGGTCAGGCTGGCCCGTTTTGACAGCTTTGCTTATGCCCCATGAAGAATTAAGTTATGTTTGTATGATCAACTTGTGGATTAACTTGGTTGCAAGATTGGTTTTAATTTTTCAGATGGCACGCTCAAGAGGTGGTGGTTCTCGACCAACACACGAAATTCCGGGTGATTATAAATTAAAGAAGGTGGAAGCCTATACCCATGGCCGACACCGAAAAAATTTGATGAAGCAATTCTGTGGCCTGAGGACAGCCTGGTATTTTCTGGAGGGGTTGGAGATCAAGGTGAACACCCTCATGCTGGGGAGCAGGAGCATGGGCAGGCAATACATTCAGAAGAAGAAGCTAAAAAGGGAGAAGGCAATGAAAAGTAAGGAGTCAACGAAGAAGGAGAGGATGGAGGGTCGTTGTCACCCTCGTTCTGAGGAAGTGGAGTTCCACTTTTATTTTATACCATTTTAAATTCTAGTTATTTTAGTTTCTGTTTTGTTAATTGTTTGGACTATCTGGTGGATATATATATATATATACCTTTTTTGAATTAACAATTAACAAAAAAACTTTGGGAAAATATGAAAATGATTCTTGAAAGGTAGTAAATGAGATGACTTTTAGATCAACAAAAAGCGAAAAACACATCTTTTAATTCACTTAAAAATGGTTTATTTTGAGGCTTGATTTGAAGTTGCACTCACCCAATTTGTTTGATCATGAAGTTGTGAGATATTTGATTAACATGGCATGAAAGATCAGTAATTGGACATTTAGCCAAGCTGGTGAGTGAGAGAGACTAAACAATACAATGCATATTTTATATACACTTTTACTTTTGAGAGTCATCATCATAGTATATGTGTTTGCAATGGTTGAGTCTTGAATGATTGCTCTTGTGAGAAGTTTTGGACAGGATCAAGGCATTCTATTGTGCATAATTGAATTCTTCTTAAGCCTAGAGCCAAACAATTAGCCAAAATTGAATCCTTTCCTTGAAACCTGTTTGAGCCTTTGCCTTCAGTCAACCTTAAGCCTTTGCCAAGTGCCAACTCTTCACCCTAACTAAACTCTTGAGAATATAATGAAAATGAATTGGGGATTAAGTTGGGGTAGTTGTTAAAATTGCCAAGGTTGAAAGAAAGTAGTGAAATCAAGTTAGTGCAAAGTTTGAAGGGAAGAGTCACCCCTATATCAACATCATTGTTTAGATTTAAGTCAAAAGCAATGCTTGTGCTTGTTAGTTTTATTCTATCATCAATTCTCATCATATAAAATAATTAAACAAATCAAAAAATCAAAAAATCAAAAAAAAAATACAAAAATAAAAAATCAAAAGCAAAATAAGCAAGCACTTGTACATAAAGTCTCAAAAGAGAGGGTTCTCTTAAAATCTAGGCAGCAAATCTTGAGGAAAAAGGGTATGTAATGAGAGGAAGATTTTGGGCTGAGAGATTTGGTTGGAGTTGAATATTAAGAGTGAACAAGGTGGAGTGTTTGGGTTCATTATAATTCTACTCTCTTGAGTTTAAACCCTGTTAATTTGAAAAACCACACTCCTTTGTTAACCAAACCTCAGTAGAACCTTCAAAAATTCCTTGTGATCCTTAATTTTCTCTTAAAGAGCAGTAATGAAGAGATGATATCAATGCTTATGTTCATAGAAATGATGAGTAGAATTGAGAGAAACACTCACCCTAGAGATTCATTCTTATGAGAGTATGTTCAATTATTAGTTTGTAATATTTATGTTATGATATGTCTTGCAATCTTTTTGGTTGAGCATGATTGATTTTGTGGGCACCTCAGTGAGTAGAAAATGATTTGTGATAGTGAATTAATTGAGTATTTACCCTATAGTTGATACAGAAGCAATCTCATGATGCAAAGTAACCTTTTTGGTTTCTGGTTGGTATTTTGTTGGGGACCAACAAAAGATTAAGTTGGGGGAGTTGTTGAGTGTCTTTTATTCATGAATTGCACTCAACTTTTTGCACACTTTTTGGAAAAATTGTAAATATATATATATATATATATATATATATGATAATTTAACTCTAATAAGGAAGAATTAAGTTTATATTAAAAGATAGAAGAGTAGTAGAAAATTAATGATGATTTCCTGATGGCATCCTTCCTTGCATTAACATGAGATGATGAGCAAGGAAGAGGACGCCTACTCCAAGGATCAAGTTCTTCAAAGGTGGCACAAGGTTTAGGGTGGATGGTGATAGAATGGGCGAATGGGAAGTTCGGTAGAATGTGTTTGATGAAAGGCTTGAAAGGTGCACTCTAGGGTTGGCTCACTTCATTGATGATGAAGGCCACTTCTAGGGTTGTTTCTCTCAAGGTGGATATGGGAGGGAGGTGGCCGAATTAGCCAAGGGTGACTAAGGAAAGATATAAAGGCACAAAAGGCTCTCTTTATATTCAATATCCAAAGTATTTACAAGGTGTGGTGCCTAGGGTATTTATAGGAGTGGGAGGCATCTAGGGTTGCATTTGGAGAGTGCATGGCCAAAATTTACAATGCCAAATGCACACCAAATGAAACCCAAATTAACCCTAGATGCAACTTGGTGGCCAAGGATGGAATCTTTGGGTTTAGTTAGGCTACATCTAGGTGCATGATAAGACCATGCAACCTTTGCCCTCCACTTGGGCCTAAGCCTTTCTAAGTCCAAAAATAGGTCCAAAAGCCACCAAAAATACGTCTAGCCTCCTAATTAAATACCTTAGCCCAAAAATAAAAACCTATGATCTAAATCACCCCATAATTCAAGGGTAAAATGAGAAATACAAAAGAAAATAAATCCTATGACTAAGATACCCCAAAATACAAGGGTAAAATGGGAAATACAAGTAAAATAAATTCTAAGACTAAAATACCCCAAAATACAAGGGTAAAATTGGAATAAAGCAATACAATCCTATACTACTCAAAATGGGCCTAGGAGATGGATCAATACTCCATATTTATGATGAGTATGGCTCTAGGCATACTATCTCCTTCATCTTCCTCCATTCTCCTAGCTATGGACCTTTTGATGGGTCTCACATGAAGTTCCAAGGATGGTCATCCATCATCCCCTCCTTCTTGAGAAGGATTTGACCTCAAATCGTTAAGCTTTTACATTCCATTGGTCTTTCAAAAGATGTGAGACCACAATTAGGGAAGTAAAATACTAAAATTTAGCTATGCAATCCTTAAGTACACAATTTGTTGAATGATAGTGCTAGGGGGATTGAGGGAGCCAAAGAGGCATCACCAACCAAGAAAATTTTGAAAAAGTTATTGACCCATGCAATTCATTCAACAAATCATCTATCTTAGGGATTGGGTGCCTTTTATTCAATGATGGCTTTTATAAAAGGTTCTCATCCTCTATTGCCATCTTTCTTTGGCACCAAAAGAATGAGGATGGCACAAGGGTTAAGGTTTTCTTGAACCTAGCCCTTCTTTCTTTCCAAAGGGAGAATTCTTTTCTTTTCTTTTCTTTTTGTTTTTGTTTTTGCTTTTCTCTTCTTCATCTTTCTTGGCTTTCAATTTGAGTTGATCCTCATTCACTTGAGAAGGTGATAGAGGAAACCACACAAATTTCTTACCCAAGTGTTGGAAACTTATTTTATTGGTGAGGCCATCATGGATTGTTAAGGATCCTTCTAACCAATAATAAGTCTCCTTCACAAGGCAAGATTTCTTCCTCAGAATCTATGGCTTCTTCTTCACTACTAGAGGAAGAAGAAGTAGCTTCATCAAGGCTACTATAGTGATCTTGGGCTTTTAAAACCATAGTTTTCTTTGTAGGACATTAAGAAACAATATATCCTCTTCCAAGACACTTGAAATACTTGATTTCACTTAACTTAGACTCTTTGGAAGGTGCTTTGAAAGACGATGTTTATTTTTCTTTTTCTTTTTCTTTTTCTTCTTTGGGATAAGGTAGGGAAGAGTGGCACTCCTTCTTAAAACTCTTGGAATAAGAGGGAGTGGAGTCTTTTCGAAAAGATTTTCTTTTAAGTTGATGATCCACCCTTGAGCAAACTTGAACAAGTTCATTTAAATCTCTATAAGGCAAAAGTTCAACTTTCTCTCTTATCTCAAGGTTTAGACCACTTTGAAATCTAGAGATTGTGGTCCTCTCTTCCTCCCTAATCCCAGCCCTCGTCATTAGCAACTCCATAGATTGCCTATATTCTTCCACACTAGATGACCCTTGTTTCAATCTTAGTAGCTTGTCCATTAGCTCACAGTCATAGTATGGAGGAATATGCCTCCTTCTCAAGGCACTACGGAGCTCATTCCAATATTGAATTGGGGGATCATGGTTTATTCTTCTTTCCTTTTCTAAGGAGGTCAACCAATCCATGGCATGCCCTTGGAAGCTAAGGGTTGCCAAAAACCTTTCTCTCTTCACTCACTCCATGGCAAGAAAATAATTGTTCTACTTTCATTTCCTAATCCAAATAAGTTTCAACATTGTCTTTGTCATGGAATGGGGGAAGGTGATGTTTGGTTCTTTATTGGAAGACTCCTTATGTCTTGGTTGCCTTGGGGGCCTTTGATAGTAATCATCATTGTGATGACTACTATAGAGTTATCACTTGGAGGTTGGGTATGATTCTCTTCCTCCTCATGAATACTTGAGAGTATTCTAACCCCTTTGCCCTTTGAGGATTTAGGGGAAGAGACTCTTGGTCTAGAACCATTAGCCTCTCCCCCCACAACTAGCCTAGCAAACAACCTTTTTATTTCTTCATTTTTTTTCTCATTTTCTTTTTCTCTTTTTCTTAACTCTTCCTCTCTTTTTATATTTTCCTCTTCTTTTTTTCTTAGTTACTCTTTTAATTGCCTAAGTTCATCCCTAACACTAGACCTAGTACTACAAGAGTTATGACCATGCACACTAGAATGATCACTCATCTTTGATCAAAAAAGTTTTCACAAATTTGTTTTCAAAAAAGGGTTGGTAAAAAGTTTTTCACAAAAAGTGAGTGATGAAAAGGTTTTCACAAATGGTTTTCAAGGTGCAAGATTGGTATGAAAAGGCCTAAGTGTACAAAGTGAACTATCAAGGGAGGTGGACTACTAAGAATCACTTAAAAACCAAGCCTTTTCAAGTAAAAATCACTAAGCCTTTTCACACTTTTCTCACAAAAACAATTTTCACAATACTAAGGTGTGTGATGTGCACGCCCCCCTAGTAGGAAAATGAAGCCTTCTAAACGAAACAAATAAACAAAGTAAAGTCCTAGGCAAATATACTACCAAAGCTTTAAATCATGCAAAGGAAAGCACTTAAAGCATATGCTAGTCGGTTTCCTAGGTGAAGGTTTTCAAATCACCTTCAAACTACACGAAACTACCACCAAAAAATGAAGAGGTTTAAAATGGCCACTTACAACCCAAAATGAAAGAAAGCAAAGGCCAAATACAAAAAGGCCAAAATTAAAACAAGAAAGAATCAAGTAAGAAAAGAAATTTTTGAATCTCCAAGTCTTCAAATCTCCACCCCCTTCACAATGAACACCCAAGGTTAGCCTTTCAATGGTGTTTGCACTCTTTAATTTGGTGTGATCCTCCAAAGCTCCTTGAACTCAAATCGGATAGCCCCTCCACTCAATCCACCAAGAAAGTGTGTGGTGTTTAGAAGCTTTCCTCACCTAGGTCAAGAAGAAACCAAAACCCAAGAGTACAAGAAGCCAAGAAAGAAAACTAAAAAGACACAATTAAAAAGGCTAAACTCAAGTGGAATTTGATAAGATAAACTTAGGAGTAGAAAGAAGATACAAAACTAAAATTAAGGCACATTAAGAAAGGTAAGCACACAAGGTGTACTATCCGCGTCGAGAAGCCGAGCTTGACCTCAACACTAAAGTACTGAACAACATCGAATAGATGCTACGTGACATCGGGCAAAGCAAAGGCCCCCTATCTATCGGGCCGCGACCAATCTAAGGCCCAGATCGACCTTACCCTCGCCTAAGAGGAAAACCCTAATTTACATCAAGGTACGTGCACTATATATATGAGACGATTACACTATCAAAAACTAACTTTAGCATCAGAGTCTCTTTTACAGGTACCACCCCCACTTCGGAGTAGTTGACGTACCCAACAAGGAAGGCTCACCAATCTTGCCCAGCAGATCATCCCTCTCGACCGATCTTCGGTAAGAACATTTGGCACCCACCATGGGGTCGATCAAGAATTCTCTTATCAGCCACGCTTATGGTTTTCACCCGAAGCCATAGTAGAAGAGCAACAGACGAAGCAGAACAAGCACCCAGGATGGAAGGAGAAGTGACCCTAGATGACTGATCGAACAGGTTGAACAGATGCAGCAGCGACACACCGTCGACTTGGAAAATATGCGTACACGCCATGAGGCTGACCTGGCGGTGCTACGGGCAGAGAACAAGCGCATTCGTGCTCAACTCCATCAATGGCCCCCACATGTACCTCCTCAGCCAAGAAACCAGCACGAGGAGGAGCACCAATCGGTCTCTCCACTACCGACAGCACCGAAGATAGCCACTCATCAATTAGTGACACATCGGTCACATGCGCCGACACAAAGATCGGATCAGGAGGTCAGCAATGCACCAACCTTGGCTCCGTCATAACGGGCCAATGTCCGCCACCACCCCTTCGTGGACGGAATCATGGGACACCTCTCCCCTTCGGCTGGAAACCCCTGAACATCGACCGATATGATGGGTCCACCGATCCCGACGAGCACATAGATCTCTATGTCACCTAGCTGAACCTCTACACCAACGATGACGCCATTGTAGACCCCTAAAATTGTCCGGGTCGGAAATAAGACTCGAAGACTCTCAAAGACTGAAGGAAAGTCAGCCAGAAGGACTCATGGAAGGCCCTAGGAGGATTCTCTGTAGGTCTAGAGGTCTTGTAATAGCTCAAAATAAGGAAGTGGAGGGAATGAAGCCCAATACGGCCTCCCAAAAGTTCAGTACGGCCGTATTGAACATTTTGAACTACAATACGGCCGCACTGAACTCAATACGGCCGTATTGAAGTTTCTGAACTTCACTACGGCCGCACTGAACTCAATACGGCCGGATTGAAGTTCACTACGGCCGCACTGAACTCAATACGGCCGTATTGAGGTTTTTTGAACTTCAATACGGCCGTACTGAATTCAATACGGCCGTATTGTAGTTCAAAACTTCAATACAGGCCGTATTGACTCCAGGGCCCGTATTGCGCCTGTTCCCTATAAATAAGACGTCATTTGGACGTCATTCTACACTTTTACACTGAGTTTTAACCCTCTTCTTGAGTATTCTGGGTTTTTTTGAGCAGTGCTCTGCCTAGAAATCACTCGGAGAGTTGACCCGACAAAGTTCTCGAGTTCTGAGCTTTTTGCTTGAGTCTCGAACTGAGTCGAAGGGAAATCCTCCGGATTTCCATAGTTAAAATTTTCTAGGAGGGAGCGAGCGGGCTTGTAGAGCGAGGGAACGCCAAAAAGCTTCCCAGTTTTACTTGAATATAAAAGCACGCTTCAAAGGTTTCTTCTTAAGTCCTTCCTTTTACTGCTTTCTGTGTGTATATTTAACTGTCATCATGTAGATAGTTAAGTTATAATTGTTTAGAATAAATAGGGGTAATTTAGTAATTTCGCACTATTATTTTTAGAAATAATCTGTCATAGGGAACCCGAAAGGGGCGCTGTGGGGTGCTAACACCTTCCCCACGCGTAACCGACTCCCTTACCCGACTCTGGTTGTCATGGCCGAAGTCGATTTTTGAATCGATTGCCTTAAACTTCTTTTTCCAATGTTTTGAGTAAAACATTGGTGGCGACTCCATGAACCCTTCCTTTTTATGAAAACCGCTAATCCATGGAGGGTCCCGCTTGGGATTAACATGGATTGGTGAGCCTTTTAATAAAATTGCTCGTTTGACAAGGTCTCAGTTTGAGAATAAGTCATTCTAGCAATCCATATTTTTAAACAAATAAAAGAGTCCAACCATCCTTCGCGAATGCCGAAAGCCCGTTTCGGGCCGGTGGCGACAGATGGCGACTCCGTTGGGGAAGCTTTGAGAGTCAGTCCCATTTAGTGATGGATTATTTCTAAAATAATAGTTTAAAATTACTTCATTACCCCTTACTTGTATGATAACATGTTTTATCTATTTGGCTTTAATAACTGTTGTATGTTTAAATTTTCGCAATTGTTTGAAATAAAAACTGCACACAAACCTTTGCACACAACAGTTCCCTCTATACCCGGGGGAATGAGTGGAAAGCCATAGGGAGTGGATGTTAGTACGGCCGGTTGTCGAATGGGTCTATAGGTGCCCGTAGACCGTTGTCGGAAAGCATCACTCAAGGTGATAACCATGAACTTGAGTCCGACAGTGCGTTGGAACTTTCCATCGACTTACGACGAGAGGAATTGGGTCCCTATAATGGGGGCACCTTGGGGGCCTCAGACCAGTGAGAACAGTTAGAACCTCCTTGAATATGCACTTTTCTGCAGGATACCCCTACCTCGTGATTCGCTCGTGACTGTTCGTGGATGAGTGAATTGTGTGTGCATTGTTTATGTGACATTGTTTGAGCATACATTGCATTCTTTAAACATACAACATTCCCCTTTTTAAAATAAGAATAAATGGGAATAAAAATCTTCCATTACATGGTGTTAACATCTACCATCATCACATTCATGTAGGTAGTTTCCCTTTTCACCCAAAAAATACAAAAAACAAAATACCCAAAAAAGAAGAAAAAAAAGGGTTATTTATCCAAACCAAGCAATATCATGCATCATCTTAGGGACATCCCGAAAACATGATAATGCTTAGTTAAATAAACACTATGCATGCATATTCACCACCATCATCTCATATCATGCATTTTATTGTAGATTATGGAGGGATCTAGGGGAATGCAAGGGCAGTTGAAGAAAGTGGACTTCTTGTTGTACCGTGCCGAGAGGTTGGATCACCTCTGTTCCTTGATGCCACGAGAAGCTCGTTTGGAGTTTGAAAAATCTTATGGACGAGTTCTCGATTTGATGAAGATTTGTGTGGATCCAGCTTTTCTGAGAGCCTTGGTCCATTTTTGGAGTCTCGATCTGCATTGTTTCGAGTTCCCCCAGTTTGACTTAGTTCCTACTCTCGAGGAGTATGAGCTCATGCTACGATGGCCCAAATCAGCAGGGGTCTATATCTTCCATGGAAATCATGTGGCCGTAGAGAGGGTCGCAACTCAAGTCAAACTGCCATCACGATCATCCGCTTTAGTGGGGAACGGCAGTATCAGGGGTTGGAAGCTTGCTATGATTGAAGACCACCTTTCTTCCTTAGCTGATGAGGGAGATTGGTTAGCTTTCAACAAGACTCTAGCGTTAGCCGTGTTTGGGACGATCTTATTCCTCTTTCACGCTAACACAGTGGACCACGCTGCCATGGACGCCTTCTTCGCTTGGGACGTACACATGAAGAGTCCCGTGCCTGCCATTCTTGCCGACACCTTGCTTTCTGTTAACCTATCTCAGCAGAAGCAAGGGAAGACTATCCGATGCTGTACCTCCTTGTTGTATGTATGGGGCATCACACACTTCTATGCCTCTAGTCACATGGGGACCTTGCCCGATCCGCTGAGGAGTTTTTCGAAGATCCCCGTATGCCGCCGATATGCTTCCGAGTGGAAGGAAGAGATGGAACAGTGGAGTATTGAACACTTCACATGGGTTTGTCCTTGGTTCCGTCCGAGCAATATATTGATGAGATGCGGCAGCTATCCAAGCATACCATTGATGGGCCTCAGAGGTTGCATAGCCTACTCACCTAGATTGGTTATGAGGCAACTTATGAGGACTCAGATTGTTCCTACTCAAGAGGAGCTTGGAGGATTGTGTTTCTCCTTTGATTCCGAGCATCAAAGGGATATGCACGCTGTCATTAGAGCGTGGGAGAAACCAATCTATGAGGGAGATCGAGAGCTTGGAAAGCCTCGGGTATCCGCCTCCACCGACTACGAGATATGGAGGAGCGAGAGAGGGGTGTCCCAGCCATCCACCTCTTGCGCAACCGCAACTACAAGGAGGATAATGCAAGAACAAGTCGACGCCTTGACCAAGAAGCTGGAAATTATGGGAGCTCAAATGAGAGTTCTTGAAGAGAAAAATGAAGAATCCAGTTTCGTCATCGATGGTCTACAAAGGCAATGCAAGAAGAAAGACCACGAGATAGAGCGGCTCAAGGATGAGTGTGCTAACCTCAATAAGGAGGCTACTCGGGCATCCAAAATGCTAAAGGTTGAACCGAGTAGTCAACTCCTAGAAGTCAACACAAAGATAGCACACCTTGAAGCCGAGCATGCAAGGCAGACACAGTTGATCAAGGACATGCAAGACGATCTGCTCTTGACTTGATCCGACGCACAACAATGGCGGGAATTTGCTCAACAACAAACCGCAAGCCTTTCCGATTTCCGCAAAAAGGAAAGAGTGGGACTAGCACAGATGGCTAGACTCCGGGAGGAGAAGGATCGAGCCGAAGACGAACTTAATGAACTGCAGGCCATGATCAACTACCATAATCAAAAGGCGAAGGACGCTCAAAAGATCAGTGATGATATGAGCCAAGCGGTCCATATGCAAGTTGAAGCAATGGCACGTCATGTGGAGGAAGCCGAAGACGAATGGAGAAGAAAAATGAACCCGCCTGTGGGTTTTTATCGGCTTTTCTCATATTGTAAAAAATTGCTTCAAAGCATTGTATGATAAGTTGTACACTTTCTATGATCAATGAAATCAAGTTTTTGATTTATGAAATCTCTCAATTGCCTTTGCATTTCATAGTCATTCATTTGCATACATCTCTCCAAGTAATTTAATAATAAACATTAATAAAAAGAAAGAATTAATCGATGCGTATAATCAAAGAGTGGATCGCACGCCATTTGTTATCAAATGCAAACCAACAACTGCGCCAAGCGAGCACACGACAACTTCGTTGTTGGTAATCAAGACGAACAAAGGGGAAGGTCCGACACCGTTAAGGATCACTACTCCAAGGCCTTTTCCCTACGAATCAAATAAGGCTGTGCCATGGATATACGACATCCATTTTTCTGCCGACAGCGATTTCTCTAACATCGCTGGACTTGGGGGCATGACTAGGAGTGGCAGGATCTACACTCCCAATGATCTTCATGATAAAAGCTCCCAAGAATAAAGGAAAGGAAAATAAAGAATCCGAGGAGGAAAATCTAGAGACCGCCTTCCAAGCATTGGAAAGTGCCAATGTCGAAACGTTTCCCCGAGAAATGAAGAAGGTAGCCCATATGCTCACCAAGAATGGATACTTGCCTGGACAAGGACTTGGCAAGGATTCCCGAGCTACCCATTATCAAGGATAATTCGGGGAAACAAGGGTTAGGATACAACCCTAATAAAGATCAAAGGACGAAGAGGAACCAAGATCCTTCTCGACGTTCTTTAAGCCAGATCTTTAGGAAGGCCGGTTCACAAACGTCAAGGCCGGTCGTTGTCATCAAGTGCTTTTCTCCTTCCAATAGGGATGTATAGACCTGATGACTATTAGAGATCACTCCTCGGGGACAGCCCGACCCCCGAGCCTCGATAGGGCACATGTTTCCATTATGATTATAATAAAATCATTCTTTATTATTTCTTACTTCTTCTCTTCTTGCTTACAATAAATTTCTAAACCACATTATTTTTAACCCTGTTTGAATAAGCATGAATGAGGTTAAGATTGTCTTAATAACAATAAACCCGCATCATTTTTATGTGGAAGTGTGCGTGACAACTTAGAGCACCTTTCCTTGGCCTCGACAAGTGCCATCATGGATAAAAAGAAAATCCTTTAAAAACAAGAACCATAAAAACAAAAAAGCTCGGCAGGAAACCCAAAAAGGGGGGCTGCGCAAAAATAAGAGCAAAAGACCCGCTAGGAATCCCACGAAAGGGTGACCTAGGCAAAAGTTAGGGTTGCAAAAATGAATAAAAACAAAAGTCCGCTAAAACGCCACAAAAAGGTGTTTTAGGCAAAAATAAGGACAATCAAAAAGCGAAAAGAAATCCATGATGGTACCATGAACAGAATTCAAAAAGAAAAAGTTCAGGGAAAGCTATCTAAGTTGTCAAATCACAACGTCAATAAACAAAGATTTTCTTAACTTCATAAGTGTTTAATCAAACAAGCCTAAACACAATAAGCCTACCTTGGCCAGCCATTCTTACAAAAACCATTTTTCAAAATGAAAATAAAAACCCCTCTAAAACACAAACTTCAGAGCAAATATATACCTTTCCTTTCTTTTCTCTCTTGTCCCAAGCGATTTTAGGATAATCTAGTGGAAACATGGAGATATAGTGGTCAATAGGAGGGTTGACATATCTTCTAGAGGAAGGGAAGGATCATTTGGTTGATGACGCCAAATCTCAATATAACATGCATTATTCCTCGGTTATAGAAGTCGGCAGCGCACAGTCCGTTTTGAGGAATGGCAAAATCCAAACAAAAAACGCATCGGTTAATTCTTTTGAAAGATAAATCAAATAGAATTAGGTGCATCATACATCACATACATGCATACAGATGATAGGTGTAATGGAAGATCACTTATTCTCTGTTTATTCAAAAAAAAAAAAAAAAAAAAAAAAAATCAAACTTCAGAAAAAACAAATGCGCCCGTATCATGTTCAGTACACCCGTACTAAAAATAGGGTTATGAACAAATTTTCAACTCAATACGGGCGTACTGAAATGGATATGGCCGTATTAGCCACAAAGAAATTTTCAAAGACCTCTTCATGAGGCAATTGCATAAAATAGAAAAAATAGGAAAAATTGCTTGTGTATGGCAGCGGTCAACAGAAAAAGTCGAAAAAATCGACAAAAAAGGCAAAAATACAGAAAAAGCCAAAAATCAACAAAAAAAGGCGAAATACAGAAAACCCAACAAATTGTACAAAATAACTGAGCCTGGAGAGGCTTGCCGAAATAATACTCGTACAGAATAATTGAGCCTGGAGAGGCTTGCCGAAATAATACTCGTACAGAATAACTGAGCCTGGAGAGGCTTGCCGAAATAATACTCCCACAGAATAATTGAGCCTGGAGAGGCTTGCCGAAATAATACTCGTACAGAATAATTGAGCCTGGAGAGGCTTGCCGAAATAATACTCATACAGAATAACTGAGCCTGGAGAGGCTCGCCGAAATAATACTCTCTCAGAATAATTGAGCCTGGAGAGGCTTGCCGAAACAATACTCCCTCTTAGAATAATTGAGCCTGGAGAGGCTCGCCGAAATAATACTCTCTCAGAATAACTGAGCCTGGAGAGGCTCGCAGAAATAATACTCCCCAGAGAAACCTCAGCTTAAGCTCATGGAACAAATCCCCAGCGAGAGCTACCAAAGCAAGATCGTCAAAATCCCCAATGGAAGCGCGATCATCCAAGAAAAATATTCAGTCAAAGGACTTGAAACTTCCTCAGTGGAAGATAGCTCTCTGACTCAAGCGCTGAGTGAGGCTAAGCCTGCAGAGGCTTCCTAAATAATACTCTGGGATACATAAGATCCCCAAATCCCCAGTCGCCTACTCAAGAGGCACCCCTACAAAAGGAGAAAAATAAAAAAAATCAATAACCATTCCCCAAGCGGAATCCGGCACTCAGCCGAACACCAAACATCAAGATAATTCGCCTACTCAGAGGCACTCCTTCAAAAAGAGGAAAAATCGAAAGATCAATAATCATTCCCCAAGCGGAATTCGGCATTCAGCCAATCATTGAACGTCAAGATGATCCGCCTAACAGAAGAGGCTAATCACAACAAAACGACAGAATCCCCCAGCGGATGATAGCCTACATAGAGGCAACAAAACCAGAAAATCAAAAGAGTCACCCGAATAAGGATAACCGGGATACTCCACCAACGTCGAAAGGACGTTAGCCAATCATAAGGCACCGCTCATCTCAGAAAGAGCATCTTCGTGTCTACACCCCAGGGAAACAGAAATTCCTCAATGGGCACCAACTATGCAAAGGAAAGTTGGGACACAAGAACCTATGAGTAACTGCACATCCCCTAGACGGATCCCTGCGTTATCCAGCCCTCAGCGGCACCAAAATCAAAATCAAACCGTCGAAGCAGCATCGTGGACTGTGGAGACAAAATCATCTCAAAGCCTAAGAGGCAATACTCAGCTACCCAGTTGTCGAGAGCACCGAGGTATGCACAAGCCTGGAGAGGCGGTACTCAGCTACCAAGTTGTCGAGAGCACCGAGGTATGCACAAGCCTGGAGAGGCGCTACTCAGCTACCCAGTTGTCGAGAGCACCGAGGTATGCACAAGCCTAAGAGGCAATACTCAGCTACCCAGTTGTCGAGAGCACCGAGGTATGCACAAGCCTGGAGAGGCGGTACTCAGCTACCCAGTTGTCGAGAGCACCGAGGTATGCACAAGCCTGGAGAGGCGGTACTCAGCTACCCAGTTGTCGAGAGCACCGAGGTATGCACAAGCCTGGAGAGGCGCTACTCAGCTACCCAGTTGTCGAGAGCACCGAGGTATGCATAAGCCTGGAGAGGCGGTACTCAGCTACCCAGTTGTCGAGAGCACCGAGGTATGCACAAGCCTGGAGAGGCGGTACTCAGCTACCCAGTTGTCGAGAGCACCGAGGTATGCACAAGCCTGGAGAGGCGCTACTCAGCTACCCAGTTGTCGAGAGCACCGAGGTATGCACAAGCCTGGAGAGGCGGTACTCAGCTACCCAGTTGTCGAGAGCACCGAGGTATGCACAATCCTGGAGAGGCGGTACTCAGCTACCCAGTTGTCGAGAGCACCGAGGTATGCACAAGCCTGGAGAGGCAATACTCAGCTACCCAGATGTCCAGAGCACCGAGGTATGCACAAGCCTGGAGAGGCGTTACTCAGCTACCCAGATGTCCAGAGCACCGAGGTATGCAATGAGCTTGGAGAGGCGACGACTAATACTCACCCTGGAGAGGGCAAACTCAACCTGGAGAGGCTACTCAACAATTTTCCCACCTGAAGACACTACAAGTCGGAAGGATGGCTTATTCCCCGGACAATTGGGTCAACTCCTTTACTTATCAAACGGTACACCAAAAGGCCGTTTGACTAAGTAAAGGGGGGGCAGCTGTAGACCCCTAAAATTGTCCGGGTCGGAAATAAGACTCGAAGACTCTCAAAGACTGAAGGAAAGTCAGCCAAAAGGACTCATGGAAGGCCCTAGGAGGATTCTCTGTAGGTCTAGAGGTCTTGTAATAGCTCAAAATAAGGAAGTGGAGGGAATGAAGCCCAATACGGCCTCCCAAAAGTTCAGTACGGCCGTATTGAACATTTTGAACTACAATACGGCCGCACTGAACTCAATACGGCCGTATTGAAGTTTCTGAACTTCACTACGGCCGCACTGAACTCAATACGGCCGGATTGAAGTTCACTACGACCGCACTGAACTCAATACGGCCGTATTGAGGTTTTTTGAACTTCAATACGGCCGTACTGAATTTAATACGGCCGTATTGTAGTTCAAAACTTCAATACGGGCCGTATTGACTCCAGGGCCCGTATTGCGCCTGTTCCCTATAAATAAGACGTCATTTGGACGTCATTCTACACTTTTACACTGAGTTTTAACCCTCTTCTTGAGTATTCTGGGTTTTTTTGAGCAGTGCTCTGCCTAGAAATCACTCGGAGAGTTGACCCGACAAAGTTCTCGAGTTCTGAGCTTTTTGCTTGAGTCTCGAACTGAGTCGAAGGGAAATCCTCCGGATTTCCATAGTTAAAATTTTCTAGGAGGGAGCGAGCGGGCTTGTAGAGCGAGGGAACGCCAAAAAGCTTCCCAGTTTTACTTGAATATAAAAGCACGCTTCAAAGGTTTCTTCTTAAGTCCTTCTTTTTACTGCTTTCTGTGTGTATATTTAACTGTCATCATGTAGATAGTTAAGTTATAATTGTTTAGAATAAATAGGGGTAATTTAGTAATTTCGCACTATTATTTTTAGAAATAATCTGTCATAGGGAACCCGAAAGGGGCGCTGTGGGGTGCTAACACCTTCCCCACGCGTAACCGACTCCCTTACCCGACTCTGGTTGTCATGGCCGAAGTCGATTTTTGAATCGATTGCCTTAAACTTCTTTTTCCAATGTTTTGAGTAAAACATTGGTGGCGACTCCATGAACCCTTCCTTTTTATGAAAACCGCTAATCCATGGAGGGTCCCGCTTGGGATTAACATGGATTGGTGAGCCTTTTAATAAAATTGCTCGTTTGACAAGGTCTCAGTTTGAGAATAAGTCATTCTAGCAATCCATATTTTTAAACAAATAAAAGAGTCCAACCATCCTTCGCGAATGCCGAAAGCCCGTTTCGGGCCGGTGGCGACAGCCATCTTGTGTCAGGTCTTCCTGACCTCATTGAAAGGATCAGCACTCACCTGGTATACTCAACTACCACCAGGGTCGATCAACTACTTCGATGCCTTGGTTAGGCAATTTTCGGCACAATATGCCACAAGCCGACCCCACCACATCACCTCGGCTACCTTACCCAACCTCAGGCAAGGTGACGACGAGCCGCTGCGCAAATTCATGGAGCGATTTGCCAACATCGACATCAAGATCCACAACCTAAACCCCGAGGTCGCCCTACACGCCATGCTCATGGCGCTCAAGCCGGGTCCCTTCATCAACAGCCTTTTTTGGCGGCCTCCTCCGGACATGGACAAGCTTTGTGCCCGAGTTGCCAGGTACATTCAGATGGAAGAGCACACGGAGTTCCGTGACCAAGTTCGTGGGAAATCACAAGGGAAGCAAGACCACGACCACAAAGATAAGATGAGAGTCTCCAACGACAGTAATTCAAAAAGACCAGGCTGAAAAAAAGTGGGAAGTACGACTTCTACACCCCCTTGAATGCACCCCGAGTACACATACTGGAGGAGGCCAATAACACCAACCTGATTACCTTGCCACCACCCGGGCATAGCCCCAGTAGCGCGGACAAATCCAAGCATTGTCGATACCATAGAAACTATGGTCACACAACTGAGGAATGTCGTAGACTCAGGGACCACATCGAGGAACTCATCCAAGGAGGGCATCTCGAACAATACGTCCAATGGAAAAAATCTCACAAGGAAGGCTACCATGGACACGGACGAGGACGAGGACGAGGACGAGGCTGAGGCTCCAGTGCTCGAGTAGACCAGCCCTCCAGATCCCAGCAAAACATCGGCGGAGCAGTGCATGCCGAGGTAAGTCATGACAGAGGAACGACTCCCTTGCGTGGAGTCATCAATACAATTACAGGAGGCTTCGCAAAGGGAGGCTCCAGTAGCTCAGCGCGCAAAAGACACTTGCGAAGCATCAACAACGTCCATGCGGACACCTCGACTCCACATCGCAACACACCACCCATCACCTTCACGAATGATGACTATGTCGGTGTTTGCCCAAACCAGGACAACCCCATGGTCATTGCGGTGGAGGTACCTAACTGGGAGGCCCACAAGACACTAATCGACCAAGGAAGCTCGGCAGACGTCCTATACTGGCCGACATTCCTAAGGTTAGACATCCCTCATTCTCTCATTCAACCTCACACAGAACCCCTAGTCGATTTTGGAAGGGAGCGAGTCCACACTCGGGGATACATAGAGCTGCTGACAACCTTTAGGACACCTCCCAACTCAAGAAGAACCATGGTCAAATACCTCCTCGTCGATGCCAATGTCGCCACCGGCCCGAAACGGGCTTTCGGCATTCGCGAAGGATGGTTGGACTCGTTTATTTGTTTGAAAAATGTGGATTGCTAGAATTACTTATTCTCAAACTGAGACCTCGTCAAACGAGCAATTTTATTAAAAGGCTCACTAATCCATATTAATCCCAAGCGGGACCCTCCATGGATTAGTGGTTTTCATAAAAGGAGGGTTCGTGGAGTCGCCACCAATGTTTTACTCAAAACATTGGAAAAAGGGATAAGGCAATTGATTTAAAAATCAACTTTGGCCACTACAACCAGAGTTGGGTAAGGGAGTCGGTTACGCGTGGGGAAGGTGTTAGCACCCCACGGCGCCCCTTTCGGGTTCCCTATAACAGATTATTTTTAAAAGAACCGTATAAAATTACTAAATTACCCCTATTTAAGCAATTATAAATTGACTATCTACATGATGACAGTTTAAATATGCACACAGAAAGCAGTAAAAGGAAGGATTGAAGGGAAACCTCTTGAAGCGTGCTTTTTTATAAAAAAAATGAACTGGGAAGCGTTTTGGCGTTCCCACGCTCTACAAGCCCGCTCCTCGCTCTCCTAGAACAAAATTTTAACTAAGGGAATCAAAAAGATTTCCCCTCGACTAGGTTCGATCCTCAAGCAAAATGGCTCGGGGCTCAAGAACTTCGTCGGATCGACTCCCAGAGAGTTTTCTAGGGCAGAACACTGCTCAAAAACCCCAAAATACTCAAGGAGGGAGTCAAAACTGAGTGAAAAAGTGTCCAATGACGTCCAATTGACGTCATATTTATAGGGAATAGGCGCAATACGGCCTACAGGGGCAATACGGCCGTATTGAAATTTTTGAACTTCAATACGGTCGTATTGAAGTTCAATACGGTCGTATTGAAGTTCAGAAATTTCAATACGCCCGTATTGAGTTCGCCGCGGTCGTATTGAAGTGTCAATACGGTCGTACTGACTTCAGTATGGCCGTATTGAAGCTTCAATACGGCCGTATTGAGTTCAGTACGGCCGTATTGGGCTTTTTCCCTCTACTTCTTTATTTTGAGCTATTCTAAGACCTCTGGACCTGCAGAGAACCCTCCTAGGGCCTTCGAGGAGTCCTTCTGGCTGATTATCCTTCAGTCTTCGAGAGTCTTCAAGCTTTATTTCCGACCCGGACAATTTTAGGGGTCTACAGCTGCCCCCCCTTTACTTAGTCGGACGGCCTTTTGGTGTATCGGCTGACAAGTAAAGGAGTTGACCCAATTGTCCGGGTATTGTGCCGACCTTCTGACTTGTAGCGTCTTCCGGTGGAAAAATGTTGAGTAGCCTCTCCAGGTGGGTGCATACCTCGGCGCTTTTGACATCCTCGGTAGCTGAGTTTACCTTCTCTAAGGTCAACTTCACTCGACGCTCGAGCCGGAAGTTGGACATCAACGCGCCTCTGATGACGCTGATGGTTGAGTACCGCCTCTCTAGGCTTAGCTTCACTCTTTGTTCGAGCCGGAAGCTAAGTATCCTTGTGACGACGGTGAGCAGTGTGAGTTTTGCCTCTCCAGGCCTCGCTTTGCTTGTTGCCCAAGCTGGAAGCTGTAAGTACCGTCTCTCCAGGCTTAGCTTTACTCTTTGTTTGAGCCGGAAGCTAAGTACCCTTGTGACAACGGTAAGCAGTGTGTACCCCTTTTCCAGAGATAGCTTCGCTCATTGCCCGAGCCGGAAGCTGCATACCTCCGTGTTTGTGACGACGGGGTAGCGTGAATATCTCCTTTCCAGGGATTTGTGATGATTTTGTCTCCACAGTCCACGATGCTGCTTCGACGGTTGTTTTTCGATTTTGTGCCACTAGGGGCTGGATAACGCAGGGATCCGTCTAGGGGATGTGCAGTTACTCATAGGTTCTTGTGTCCCAACTTTCCATTGCGTAGTTGGTGCCCACTGGGGAATTTTTGATTCCTTTGGGGTGCAGACACAAAGATGCTCTTTCTGATGTGAGCGGTGCCTTACGATTGGCTGACGTCCTTTCGACGTTGGTGGAGTATCCCGGTTATCCTTGTTCGGGTGTCTCTTTTGGTTTTCTGATTTTGCTGCCTCTGTGTAGGCTGTTATCCACTGGGGGATATTGTCGTTGATTTTGATTAGCCTCTTCTGTTAGGCATATCAGCTTGACGTTCAATGATTGGCTGAGAGCCAGATTCCACTTGGGGAATGATTATTGATTTTTATTTTCTTCTCCTTCTGCAGGGATGCCTCTTGAGTAGGCGACTGGGGATTTGGGGATCTTATGTATCCCAGAGTATTATTTAGGAAACCTCTACAGGCTTAGCCTCACTCGACACTTGAGTTGGAGAGCTATCTTCACTGAGGAAGTTTAAGTCCTTTGACTTGGATATTCTGCTTGGGTGATCGTACTTCCATTGAGGATGTCGTCGATCTTGCTTTGATAGCTCTTGTTGGGGATTTTGAGTCCAAGAGCGTGAGTTGAGGTTTCTTTGGGGAGTATTATTTCTGCGAGCCTCTCCAGGCTCAGTTATTCTGAAATGTGGGGGATGAGGAGTATTGTTTCGGCGAGCCTCTCCAGGCTCAGTTATTCTGTGCAAACTGGTTGTTGGATTTTCTGTACCTTTGCCTTTTTTATTTTTTGGCTTTTTCTGTATTTTGCCCCTTTTTTTATGTTTTTTGGCTTTTGCTGTACAGAATTTAAATTGCTAGAGAATTTTGAATTCAAAAGTGGCAAATTTCATTAAAAATGAATTTGTACAAGAAAAATTTGGGAAATGGGGCTAAGCCCAACCAAATTAGTACATGAAAAAGCACTAAAACAGAAGCCAGTCTTCACTCCTCTGCTGGCGGGTCCTGTGGCGAGTCCGGGAAGCGGCGATGCATCCAGACGGAGAGGTTGTCGAACCCCTGCACCAAGGTATCTAGTCGAGCATCGGTACTCTGCTGCCATGTACCGACACTATGCTGAAAAGCATCGAATCGCGTGTCGATGCTCTGCTGAAAAGCATCGAATCGCGTGTCAATGCTCTGCTGCAGTGTGTCGAAGCGGGCGTCAAAGTATCCCCTGTCCGACCGTGACGTGCTAGCCTCTGGCTGCGGGGTGTCGCCTCCCTCAAAGTCGAGATTGTTGAGGAGGTCGTCGAAGGTCTCGAGGCCATCTATTCGCACAAACCCCCCTCCTGGCGATCTAGCGATGATCTTCATGTTGATCAGGGTGGAGGCACCAATCAACTTTGGCGCCAACGCCCCTGGCTCTGCACCATCGGGACATCCCCATGTCTCCGCGAGCTGTGAGAGGAGTGGGGCAACCAAGATGTACCCCTGTCTGGACTCTCCTCCCTCTCGTATCCCAAACTTCTTCACGTGCTCAAGGAAGAAATATCCAGGGTTGGCCTTCCGGCCGGTGGCCATGCAATATAAGGCCAGCAGATCCGGTCGTGTAATCGACTCCTGACTCTTGGACCTGCCATGAATGGTACTGGTGAGGATCTTGTGACAGATCCTAAGAGCAGTCGGGAGCCGGGAGCCCTTTACCCCTGAATGATAATCCCGTCGGCCAGTGAGCAAACTCCACATCTCAACCGGAGTCCACTGATCAGGCCACTCGCATATGGCATCTCGGAAGGCCAGCTGATCAGTGCGGCTGAAAAACCCTGCCTGGACGTTGAACTCGTCCAACGTCAGCGTGCGGTATCCTTCATTCATCCAGAAATCCACCGCGCAAACATCCTCCCCATAGCTGTTAGTCGACTCCGTGACGCCGACTGTGGCCAAGAACTCCTTCGTGGCCGTCAAATATAGCTGGGATGGTGGATTAAGGACAAATCCCCATCCTATGGCGTCGAAGTAGTTCCTGACATCATTCTCCAAGCCCACCGCTTGGAGAAGCTCAAAGTCGAGCACTCTTGACGGCTCGATGGTGAACGTCTCTATGAGCTGCAGCCGGTCTCGGTGTCGGTCTGTCATTACACGTCTGGCCGGGGCTCTCTGCCTTTTGCGAGAAGATTCTGCCATTTCCGATAATCTCTCTAGGAATGCACTCACAAGCAAGGAATGTGGAGAATGAAGAAAGGTATGCAAAATGAGGGAGGGGAAGCCTTTATTTATAGGCAAAATTCCGCCAATACGGCCCGTATTGGATTCAATACGGCCGTATTGGCCTTTCCGTTGATGTACAAAATTTACAACCAATACGGACCGTATTGGATTCAATACGATCGTATTGGGATTCAATACGATCGTACTGGATTTTAATACGCCCGTATTGGAGTTGAAACGTTGTGCTTAACGTTAACTCCAATACGACCGTATTAATACCAATACGGGCGTATTGGATTTTTTCTGATTTTATGGTTTTTTTTTTTTTTTTTTTTTTTTTTTTTTTTTTTTTGATAAACAGAGAATAAGTGGTCTTCTAGTACACCTATCATCTGTATGTATGTATGCGAATGAGATGCACCTAATTCTATTTGATTCAGTTTTTCAAAAGAATTAATCGATGCGTTCTTTGTTTGGATCTTGCCATTCCTCCAGACAGACTGTGCTTTGCCGATTTCTGTAACCGAGGAATGATGCGTATTTGTTTTTTTTTTTGGTGTTATCAACCAAATGATCCTCCCTTCCTTTAGAAGATGTGTCAACCCTCCTATTGACCACTATATCTCCATGTTTCCACTAGATTATTCAAAAATCGTTGGGGACAAGAGAGAAAAGAAGGAAAAGGTATATTTTTCAAAAGTTTGTGTTTTAGAGGGGATTGTTTTATTTTTGAAAAATGGATTTTGTAAGAATGGCTGGCCATGGTAGGCTCATGTGTTTAGGTTTGTTCGATTAAACATTTATGAAGTTAAGCACATCTTCGTTATTAATGATTGTGCTTTGACAACTTGGATAGCTTTTCTTGAGCCCCTTGTTGAATTCGATTGATGGTACCATCATGGATTTATTTTGTTTTTCTTTTTTTTGACGGCCCTAACTTTTGCCTAAAACACCCATTTGTGATGTCTTAGCGGGCTTTTGTTGTTATTCATTATTTTGTAACCCTAATTTTTGCCTAGGTCACCCTTTTGTGGGATTCCTAACGGGTCTTTTGCTCTTATTTTTGCGCAGTCCCCTTTTTGGGTTTCCTGCCGAGCTTATTATATTTAGTATTTCTTAATCCATGATGGCACTTATTGATGCCAAGAAAAGGTGCTCCAAACTGTCATGCACACTTCCACATAAAAATGATGCGGGTTTATTGATTATTAAGACGATCTTAACCTCATTTATGTTCATTCAAACAGGGTTAAATAATGTGGTCTAGAACTTTATTGTAAGCAAGAAAAGAATCAATAAGAAATTAATGAAGAATGATTTTATTCTAATCATAATGGAAACATGTGCCCTATCGAGGCTCGGGGGTCGGGCTGTCCCCGAGGAGTGATCTCTAATAGTCACTGAGTCTATACATCCCTATCGGAAGGAGAAGGACACTTGATGACAACAGCTGGCCTCGACATTTGTGAACCAGCCTTCCTAAAGATCTGGCTTAAAGAACGTCGAGAAGGATTTTGATTCCTCTTCGTTCTTTGATCTTTAACAGGGTTGTATCCTAACCCTTGCTTCCCCGGATTGTCCTTGATAATAGGTAGCTCCGGGATTCCTTGGGAGTATTTGCCCAATCCTTGTCCTGGCAAGTATCCGTTCTTTGTGAGCATATGGGCTACCTTCTTCATTTCTCGGGGAAACGTTTCAACATTGGCAATTTCCAATGCTTGGAAGGCGGTTTCCAAAGCTTCCTCTGCTGCATCCACATAAGGTATGTTGGATGGCTTACTGATGAGTATGTCATCTTCAGCTTGCACGGTCACCAGTTTGTCACCCACGATGAATTTGACTTTTTGGTGGAGCGTAGAGGGTACAGCTTTCGCATCATGAATCCAAGGTCGGCCTAGGAGACAGCTGTATGCAGGAGTAATATCCATCACTTGGAATTCGACGTTGAAGATGGTGGGTCCAATTTGGATTGGAAGATTGACTTCTCCCACCACTTCTCTTTTAGAACCGTCGAAAGCTCGAACGATCATGTTGCTCGGGCGCATTTGGACTCCCTTGATTGCCACTTGATCAAGAGTTCTTTTGGGCATCACATTCAAGGAAGATCCGTTATCCACCAAGACTTTTGCGATGTGGTATTCCTTGCACTTTACAGAGATGTGCAAGGGCTTGTTGTGATTAGGTCCCTCGGCGGGGATTTCTTCATCGGTGAAAGTAAGGTGATCATTAGCCGTGATGTGGCTAACAATTCCCTCAAACTTGTCTTGGGAGATGGTATGCGACACATACGCCTCGTTCAAGACCTTCAACAGAGCTTGCCGATGCGGTTCGGAGCTTAGGATCAACGACAACAAAGTGATCTTTGCTGGTGTCTTGTGAAGTTGATCCACAATGGAGTACTCGCTTTGTTTGATGAATTTTAACAACTCATCAGTCTCCTCCTCGGATTCTCTATCTTCCTCGGTTTTCTCCTTTTCTTTTCCTTTATTCTTGGGAGCTTTATCGTGCAGATCTTCGGGGGTGTAGATCCTGCCACTCCTAGTCATGCCCCCAAGTCCAGCGATGTTGGAGATATCGCTGTCGGCAGAAGAGTGGATGTCGTATATCCACGGCACAGCCTTATTTGTTTTGTAGGGGAAAGGCCTCGGAGCGATGATCCTTAACGGTGTCGGACCTTCCCTTTCGTCTGTCTTGATTACCAACAACGGCGTCGTCGTGTGTTCGCTTTGCGCAGTTGTTGGTTTGCATTTAATGACCAACGGCGTGCGATCCATTCTGAACATACGCATTGATTATTTCTTTCTTTTTATTAACATTTATTATTAAATTACCGGGAGAGATAAATGCAAATGAATGACTATGAGATGCAAAGGCGATAAATCTCAAGAATTCGATTTTATTCATTGAAGAAAGTGTACAACTTTTTATACAATGCTTTGAAGTAATTTTTTACAATAAGAGAAAAGCCGGTAAAAACCCACAGGCGGGTTCATGTTTCTTTGCCACTCATCTTCGGCTTCCTCGATGTGACGACCCATTGCTTTAATCTGTGTATGGACCGCTTGGCTCATATCGTCACTGATTTTCTGAGCCTCCTTCGCTTTCTGAGTATAGTAGTTGATCATGGCCTGTAGCTCATTAAGCTCGTCTTCGGCTCGATCCTTCTCCTCTCGGAGTCTAGCCATTTGTGCTAGTCCCTCTCTCTCCTTTTTGCGGAAATCGGAAAGGTTTGCGGCTTGTTGTTGAGCAACTTCCCGCCATTGTTGTGCATCGGATCGAGTCAAGAGCAGATCTTCTTGCATGTTCTTGATCAACTGAGCCTGCCTTGCATGTTCGGCTTCCAGGTGTGCTATCTTTGCATTGACTTCTTGGAGTTGACTACTCGGTTCAATCTTTGGCATTTTGGATGCCCGCGTAGTCTCCTCGTTGAGGTTAGCACACTCGTCCTTGAGCCGCTCTATCTCGTGGTCTTTCTTCTTGCATTGCCTTTGAAGACCATCAATAGTAAAACTGGATTCTTCATTTTTTTTTCAAGAAACCTCATTTGAGCTTCCATACTTTCCAGCTTTTTGGTCAAGGCGTCGACTTGTTCTTGCATTAACCTCCTTGTGGTTGTGGTTGCGCAAGAGGTGGATGGTTGAGGCACCCCTCTCTCGTTCCTCCATATCTCGTAGTCGGTGGAGGCGGATACCCGAGGCTTTCCAAGCTCGCGATCTCCCTCATAGATTGGTTTCTCCCACGCTCTAATGACAGCATGCATGTCCCTCTGATGTTCGGAATCAAAGGAGAAACACAACCCTCCAAGCTCCTCTTTGGTAAGAACAATTTGAGTCCTCATGAGTTGCCTCATAGCCAATCTAGGTGAATAAGCTATGCAACCTCTGAGGCCCATTAATGGTACGCTTGGATAATTGCCGCATCTTGTTAATACATTGCTTGGACGGAACCAAGGACAAACCCACGTGAAGTGCTCAATACTCCACTGTTCCATCTCTTCCTTCCACTCGGAAGCATACCGGCGGCGTACGGGGATCTTCGAAAAACTTCTCAAAGGGTCGGGCAAAGACCCCATATGACTAGAGGCATAAAAGTGTGTGATGCCCCACACATACAACAAGGAGGTACAGCATCGGATAGTTTTCCCTTGCTTCTGTTGAGATAAGTTGACAGAAAGCAAGGTGTCGGCAAGAATGGCAGGCACGGGACTCTTCATATGTACGTCCCAAGCGAAGAAGGCGTCCATAGCAGCATGGTCCACTGTGTTAGCGTGAAAGGGGAATAGGATCATCCCAAACACGGCTGACGCTAGAGTCTTGTTGAAAGCTAACCAATCTCCCTCATCAGCC
This sequence comes from Cajanus cajan, assembly GCF_000230855.2. NCBI lineage: Eukaryota > Viridiplantae > Streptophyta > Magnoliopsida > Fabales > Fabaceae > Cajanus > Cajanus cajan. Next base: position 9,381,599 of record NC_138526.1, on the reverse strand, counting down.
AAAGAAGAAAGGTGGTTTTCAATCATAGCAAGCTTCCAACCCTTGATACTGCCGTTCCCCACTAAAGCAGATAATCGTGGCGGTAGTTTGACTTGAGTGGCAACTCTCTCTACGGCCACATGATTTCCATGGAAAATATAGACCCCTGTTGATTTGGGCCATCGAAGCATGAGTTCGTACTCCTCGAGAGTAGGAACTAAGTCAAACTGGGGGAACTCGAAACAATGTAGATCGAGACTCCAAAAGTGGACCAATGCTCTCAGAAAGGATGGATCTACACAAATCTTCATCAAGTCGAGAACTCGTCCATAGGATTTTTCAAACTCCAAACGAGCCTCTCGTGGCATCAAGGTACAGAGGTGATCCAACCTCTCGGCACGGTATAATAAGAAGTCCACTTTCTTTAATTGCCCTTGCAATCCCCTAGATCCCTCCATGATCTACAATAAAATGCATGTTATGAGATGATGGAGATGAATATGCATGCATAGTGTTTATTTAACTAAACATTATCATGTTTCTTGGGATTTTCCTAACATGATGCATGATATTGCTTGGTTTGGGTAAATATCATTTTTTGTATTTTTGTATTTTTTGGGTGAAAAGGGAAACTGCCTACATGAATGTGATGAGGGTAGATGTTAACACCATGCACTAGAAGATCCTTATTTCTATTTATTTTTATTTTACTAAGGATGTTGTATGTTTAAAGAATGCAAACGTATGCTCATACAATGTCACATAGTCAATGCACAGACAATTCACTCATCCACGAACAGTCACGAGCGAATCACGAGGTAGGGGTCTCCTGCAGAAATGGTGCATATTCAAGGTAGGTTCTAACTGTTCTCACCAGTCCAAGGCCCCCAAGGTGCCCCCATTATAGGGATCCAATTCCTCTCGTCGTAGGTCGATGGAAAGTTCCAACGCACCGTCGGACTCAAGTTCATGGTTATCACCTTGAGTGATGTTTTCCGACAACGGTCTACGGGCACCTATAGACCCATTCGACAACCGGCCGTACTAACATCCACTCCCTATGGTTAATCACTCATGCCCCCGGGTATAGAGGGAACTGTTGTGTGCAAAGGTTTGTGTACAGTTTTTATTTCAAACAATTGCGTAAATTTAAAAATACAACAGTTATTAAAGCCAAATAGATAAACATGTTATCATACAAGTGAGGGGTAATGAAGTAATTTTAACTATTATTTGTTAAAAATAATCTGTCACTAAATGGGACTGACTCTCGAGGCTTCCCCAGCAGAGTCGCCATCTGTCGCCACCGGCCCGAAACGGGCTTTCGGCATTCGCGAAGGATGGTTGGACTCGTTTATTTGTTTGAAAAATGTGGATTGCTAGAATTACTTATTCTCAAACTGAGACCTCGTCAAACGAGCAATTTTATTAAAAGGCTCACTAATCCATATTAATCCCAAGCGGGACCCTCCATGGATTAGTGGTTTTCATAAAAGGAGGGTTCGTGGAGTCGCCACCAATGTTTTACTCAAAACATTGGAAAAAGGGATAAGGCAATTGATTTAAAAATCAACTTTGGCCACTACAACCAGAGTTGGGTAAGGGAGTCGGTTACGCGTGGGGAAGGTGTTAGCACCCCACGGCGCCCCTTTCGGGTTCCCTATAACAGATTATTTTTAAAAGAACCGTATAAAATTACTAAATTACCCCTATTTAAGCAATTATAAATTGACTATCTACATGATGACAGTTTAAATATGCACACAGAAAGCAGTAAAAGGAAGGATTGAAGGGAAACCTCTTGAAGCGTGCTTTTTTATAAAAAAAATGAACTGGGAAGCGTTTTGGCGTTCCCACGCTCTACAAGCCCGCTCCTCGCTCTCCTAGAACAAAATTTTAACTAAGGGAATCAAAAAGATTTCCCCTCGACTAGGTTCGATCCTCAAGCAAAATGGCTCGGGGCTCAAGAACTTCGTCGGATCGACTCCCAGAGAGTTTTCTAGGGCAGAACACTGCTCAAAAACCCCAAAATACTCAAGGAGGGAGTCAAAACTGAGTGAAAAAGTGTCCAATGACGTCCAATTGACGTCATATTTATAGGGAATAGGCGCAATACGGCCTACAGGGGCAATACGGCCGTATTGAAATTTTTGAACTTCAATACGGTCGTATTGAAGTTCAATACGGTCGTATTGAAGTTCAGAAATTTCAATACGCCCGTATTGAGTTCGCCGCGGTCGTATTGAAGTGTCAATACGGTCGTACTGACTTCAGTATGGCCGTATTGAAGCTTCAATACGGCCGTATTGAGTTCAGTACGGCCGTATTGGGCTTTTTCCCTCTACTTCTTTATTTTGAGCTATTCTAAGACCTCTGGACCTGCAGAGAACCCTCCTAGGGCCTTCGAGGAGTCCTTCTGGCTGATTATCCTTCAGTCTTCGAGAGTCTTCAAGCTTTATTTCCGACCCGGACAATTTTAGGGGTCTACAGCCAACACATCATACAACATCATCATAGGAAGGCTGACTTTAAAACAACTCAAAGTTGTGGTGTCCACCCCGCATCTGATGATGAAATTCCTAGGAGGTAACAGCCAGATAATCTCGGTCAAGGAAAACCAAAGAACAACTCGGCAATGCTATGCTGAAAGTTTAAAGGCACCATCACCAACAGAGGAGCAACGCCGAGGTGACTCCCCCACTATCGCTCACATAATTCAGGCCAACATTACTAACCTGGATCCGAGGTCGGAGACCCATGACAATCAACCAAGTCCAATTGACGAGCTAGTTGATCTTCAAATCAGAAAACTCCCTGGCCAATGCACCAAAATAAGTCAACATCTCAGCCCGGAACTGCGACAAGAACTCATCACTAAAATCTCCAAAAACGCTGACCTTTTCACGTGGTCCAATGCCGACATGCCAGGTATAGACCCTAACCTCATTTGTCACAGGTTGGCAATCCACAGAGAGGCAAAACTAATGGCTCAGAGGAAATGAAAGGTCAGTGGAGAAAGACGAGAAGCCATCATAGCCGAGACACAAAATCTAATAAGAGTCAGATTCATCCGAGAAGTCCGATACACCACGTGGCTAGCCAATGTAGTGCTCGTCAATGTCGCCACCGGCCCGAAACGGGCTTCCGGCATTCGCGAAGGATGGTTGGACTCTTTTATTTGTTTAAAAATATGGATTGCTAGAATGACTTATTCTCAAACTGAGACCTTGTCAAACGAGCAATTTTATTAAAAGGCTCACCAATCTATGTTAATCCCAAGCGGGACCCTCCATGGATTAGCGGTTTTCATAAAAAGGAAGGGTTCGTGGAGTCGCCACCAATGTTTTACTCAAAACATTGGAAAAAGAAGTTTAAGGCAATCGATTCAAAAATCGACTTCGGCCATGACAACCAGAGTCGGGTAAGGGAGTCGGTTACGCGTGGGGAAGGTGTTAGCACCCCACAGCGCCCCTTTCGGGTTCCCTATGACAGATTATTTAAAAATAATAGTGCAAAATTACTAAATTACCCCTATTTATTCTAAGCAATTATAAATTAACTATCTACATGATGACAGTTTAAATATGCACACAGAAAGCAGTAAAAGGAAGGTCTTAAGAAGAAACCTTTGAAGCGTGCTTTTGTATTTAAGTAAAAATGGGAAGCTTTTTGGCGTTCCCTCGCTCTACAAGCCCGCTCGCTCCCTCCTAGAAAATTTTAACTATGGAAATCCGAAGGATTTCCCTTCGACTCAGTTCGAGACTCAAGCAAAAAAAGCTCAGAACTCGAGAACTTTGTCGGATCAACTCTCCGAGTGATTTCTAGGCAGAGCACTGCTCAAAAAAACCCAGAATACTCAAGAAGAGGGTTAAAACTGTGTGTAAAAGTGTGAAATGACGTCCCATTGACGTCATATTTATAGGGAAGAGGCTCAATACGGTTTATGAGGGTCAATACGGTCAACATTGAAATTTTGAACTAATACGGCCGTATTGAATTCAATACGGCCGTATTGAAGTTCAAAAAACCTCAATACGGCCGTATTGAAGTTCAGTGCGGCCGTATTGAAGTTCAGTGCAGCCGTATTGAATTCAATGCAGCCGTATTGAAGTTCAGAAACTTCAATACGGCCGTATTGAGTTCAGTGCGGCCGTATTGAAGTTCAAAATGTTCAATACGGCCGTACTGAACCTCTGGGAGGCCGTATTGGGCTTCTTTCCTCCCACTTTTCTTATTTTAGCTATCCTAAGACCTCTAGACCTATAGAGAACCCTGGAGAAGAGTCTTATAACCATGGAGAACGAAGGGTAACATCTCGTGCCAGTCTTTAAATGAGACAACCATCTTTTGCACTATTTTCTTGATGTTCTTATTGGTTGCCTCGACTGCCCCATTCATCTTTGGCCGATATGGGGAAGAGTTATGGTGTTGGATCTTGAATTCTTGGCACAGTTCTTCCACCATTTTGTTGTTCAGATTAGATCCATTATCAGTGATGATTCATTTCTCCATGCTTCCACTAGATTATTCTAAAATCTTTTGGGACAAGAGAGAAGAGAAATGAAAGATATTTTTGTTCTGAAGTTTGTGTTTTAGAGGGGATTTATTTTTCAAAAATGGTTTTTATAAGAATGGATGGCCGAGGTAGGCTTATGTGTTTAGGCTTGTTTGATTAAACACTTATGAAGTTAAAAAGTCGTGTTGTGATTCGACAACTTGGATAGCTTCCCTTGAACCTTTCTTTTTGAATTCGGTTCATGGTACCATCATGGATTTATTTTTGTTTTTTGATTGTCCTTATTTTTGCCTAAAACACCCTTTTGTGGCGTTTTAGCGGACCTTTGTTTTTGTTTATTTTTGTAACCCTAACTTTTGCCTAGGTCACCCTTTCGTGGGATTCCTAGCGGGTCTTTTGCTCTTATTTTTGCGCAGTCCCCTTTTTGAGTTTTCTGCCGAGCTTCTTTTATTTTAAAGGATTTATTTTTATCCATGATGGCACTTGTCGAGGCCAAGGGAAGGTGCTCCAAGTTGTCACACACACTTCCACATAAAGAATGATGCGGGTTTATTATTATTAAGATGATTTTAACCTCATTCATGTTTATTCAAACAGGGTTAAAAATAATGTGGTTTAGAATTTTATTATAAGCAAGAAAAGAAGCAATGAAGAATGATTTTATTATAATCATAGTGGAAACATGTGTCCTTATTTCATCACTGATATGGGTCCCAATGTTGACCTCTTATATCTCTTGGCCATGCCCCAAATTCACAGTCTCCAATTTCTCTTGACGAGTTGGAGTAGGCGAGCTTCTCGTTCTAGCAGTCTTTGCAGATCCGGAGAAATGGTCTCCTCATCACTGTCCATCTCAACCCATTTATCCTCAACTTTCGGATCCCGGTCAAAGCGAACAATTACAGACATAATTATTTTATTGGTTCTGTTTAGGTTTAGAATTATTAATGTTAATGAGGAAAGAGAGAAAAGAACAAAAAAGAGAATGATATGTGAAAAATGCCTCTTTATTGATATGTATTAAAACTGTAAAACCCTTATTTACATGAAAAGGTTCTCATGATCTCGGGTACTGATCATGAGTCCCTAAAAGAAAAGAAAAGAAAAATATGAAGGGGCCCTATCGTGGCTTGCCATTCTCTACTCCTGCTTTGGTAGAGGATTCTTGCTCACGTCGGGCGCTGTCGAATCGAAGGTGACCCACCCAACATCAATAAGGTCTTGGACCTTATATTTGAGAACTCTGCAGTTCTCCGTTGAGTGCCCCGGTGCCCCCGAATGGTATAGACATTTATCTTGTGGATTGTACCAATCGGGGTAGGGTGGATCCATTTTCTTTGGTGGAACATAAGCTAGAAGACGTGCTTCCACTAGCTTCGGCAGAAGGTCGCTATATGTGGTCGGAAGTTTATCAAACTTCCTCACAGGGTTGTATTGCGACTTTCCCGACTTCGAAGTGGAAGAAGATGAGGAAATATTTATGGCGTTGACTCCTCCCTCTTTTTTCTTCCCGAAGGCCTTCTTAGCTTCATATGATTGGGAAGGCTTAGCCAGCTTCCCACTTTTAAGTCCTTGTTCCACTCTCTCCCCAATGGTGATGATGTCCGAGAAGAGTGTTGTCGTATTCCCTATCATTTTGTCATAATAGGGACCGGTCAACGAGTTGATGAATAAGGACACCGTCTCCTTATCCGACAGCGGGGGCTCTATCTGTGCCGCCAACTCCCTCCATCGTTGGGCGTACGCCTTGAAAGATTCGTCACTTTTCTTACTCAAGGCTTGAAGATCTGACCTATCGGGTGTTAGGTCGATGTTATATTTATAGCGCTTGAGAAAGGCGTCGGCCAACTGCCTCCATGTATGTACTAGATTTCCATCTAGCTGCATATACCAATTGAGCGCAGTATCGGCTAAGCTCTCTTGGAAGCAATGGATCAAGAGCTTTTCATTTGTGGCATATGCAGCCATTTTGCGACAGTACATGGTGAGATGACTCTTAGGGCAAGTCGATCCCACGTACTTTGGGAAATCCGGCACTTTAAATTTAGGAGGGAATTGGATGTCCCTCACTAAACACATGTCGGCGGCATCTTTGATGTCAAAATCATGCCCCTCCATAGCCCTTAGCCGATCCTCAAGAGCATGGAATTGTTCCTTTGAAACCTCGGGCTCTTTAATCATGATCCCCGCCCCAAGGGGTACAGCTCGTGGAGGTTCTTCCTCATGTTCCTCCTCCTCATGATGATGGGACTCATGGTCACTGTGGTGAGACCCATGTACATTATGGTGACGCATGAGTTCCATCATTTGCGCCATTTGTTCTTTGAGCTGTGAGAGCTCGGCTGTAAGCTTCTTATTTTGGTCCTCTAGCGCTTCCATCTTCTTGATTTTCTGCGCGCGTGTGAGGACAGAGAGATGACCAGCCACTTTCTAAAATGAATGTTTTATTCTAATTAGTTTATTCATGGTATGAATACGCTCTCGATGTGAGCTTGATAAGACTCCATCTTTAAGGCGCTGCCTTTTTAAGATGAAGGTTTATCACCCTCCCTAGCCTATGATCTCTCCCCAACGGAGAAACTCAATAGTCATGGGTCCCTTTTACTCACATCGAGAGGGTATTGGTGATCCTAAAATGAATAATTGATGAGGATGCATGAGGTATTATTGATAATGATGCCTATGCTCCTTACCTTTATTATATTTTCACACATTGGTTTTTCCTCTCATGTCATGACATTTTCATGCATGGGGGTTATTCTTTAGACCTTATCACGAGGTTATTTATTAATGCACAAACAATTGCACATAAGCATTTACACAAACAATTCACTCATCCACGAACAGTCACGAGCGAATCACGAGGTAGGGGTTTCCTGCAGAAAGGTGCATATTCAAGGTGGTTCTAACTGTTCTCACCGGTCTGAGGCCCCCAAGGTGCCCCCATTATAGGGACCCAATTCCTCTCGTCGTAAGCCGATGGAAAGTTCCAACGCACTGTCGGACTCGAGTTCATGGTTATCACCTTGAGTGATGTTTTCCGACAACGGTCTACGGGCACCTATAGACCCATTCGACAACCGGCCGTACTAACATCCACTCCCTATGGCTTACCACTCATGCCCCCGGGTATAGAGGGAACTGTTGTGTGCAAAGATTTGTGTGCAATTTATATTTCAAACAATTGCGAGAATTTAAACATACAACAGTTATTAAAGCCATATAAATAAAGCATGTTATCATACAAACAAGGGGTAATAAAGTAATTTTAACTATTATTTGTTAAAAATAATCTGTCACTAAATGGGACTGACTCTCGAAGCTTCCCCAGCGGAGTCGCCATCTGTCGCCACCGGCCCGAAACGGGCTTTCGGCATTCGCGAAGGATGGTTGGACTCTTTTATTTGTTTAAAAATATGGATTGCTAGAATGACTTATTCTCAAACTGAGACCTTGTCAAACGAGCAATTTTATTAAAAGGCTCACCAATCTATGTTAATCCCAAGCGGGACCCTCCATGGATTAGCGGTTTTCATAAAAAGGAAGGGTTCGTGGAGTCGCCACCAATGTTTTACTCAAAACATTGGAAAAAGAAGTTTAAGGCAATCGATTCAAAAATCGACTTCGGCCATGACAACCAGAGTCGGGTAAGGGAGTCGGTTACGCGTGAGGAAGGTGTTAGCACCCCACAGCGCCCCTTTCGGGTTCCCTATGACAGATTATTTAAAAATAATAGTGCAAAATTACTAAATTACCCCTATTTATTCTAAGCAATTATAAATTAACTATCTACATGATGACAGTTTAAATATGCACACAGAAAGCAGTAAAAGGAAGGTCTTAAGAAGAAACCTTTGAAGTGTGCTTTTGTATTTAAGTAAAACTGGGAAGCTTTTTGGCGTTCCCCTCGCTCTACAAGCCCGCTCGCTCCCTCCTAGAAAATTTTAACTATGGAAATCCGAAGGATTTCCCTTCGACTCAGTTCGAGACTCAAGCAAAAAAAGCTCAGAACTCGAGAACTTTGTCGGATCAACTCTCCGAGTGATTTCTAGGCAGAGCACTGCTCAAAAAAACCCAGAATACTCAAGAAGAGGGTTAAAACTGTGTGTAAAAGTGTGAAATGACGTCCCATTGACGTCATATTTATAGGGAAGAGGCTCAATACGGTTTATGAGGGTCAATACGGTCAACATTGAAATTTTGAACTAATACGGCCGTATTGAATTCAATACGGCCGTATTGAAGTTCAAAAAACCTCAATACGGCCGTATTGAAGTTCAGTGCGGCCGTATTGAAGTTCAGTGCAGCCGTATTGAATTCAATGCAGCCGTATTGAAGTTCAGAAACTTCAATACGGCCGTATTGAGTTCAGTGCGGCCGTATTGAAGTTCAAAATGTTCAATACGGCCGTACTGAACCTCTGGGAGGCCGTATTGGGCTTCTTTCCTCCCACTTTTCTTATTTTAGCTATCCTAAGACCTCTAGACCTATAGAGAACCCTCCTTGGGCCTTCTGGAAGTCCTTCTGGCTGATCTTCCTTCAGTCTTTGAGAGTCTTCAAGCTTTATTTCCGACCCGGACAATTTTAGGGGTCTACAGTCAAAAAGAACTCAGGGAAGTGGCGTATGTGCGTCGACTACACCGACCTGAACAAAGCTTGCCCCAAAGACGCCTACCCCCTACCAAGCATTGAAAGGTTGGTCGATGGAGCATCCGGTCACGCCCTTCTCAACTTTCTGGATGCATACTCTGGATACAATCAAATTATGATGTACCCACCAGACGAGGAGCACAGGACTTTCATCACTGATCATGCCAACTTTTGCTACTGCGTGATGCCTTTCGGCCTCAAAAATGCAGGAGTTACTTATCAAAGGCTGATGGACAAGGTCTTCCACCAGCAGATCGGTCAAAACATGGAAGTCTATGTAGACGACATGGTCGTGAAAACCACATCTGTCGACGCCCATGTTGCTAACCTAGCCGAGGTGTTCAACCAGATACGAAAACACAACATGCGCTTAAACCCCGAAAAGTGCATTTTCGGGGTCTAGGGAGGTAAGTTCCTCGGCTTCATGATCACCCATAGGGCTATTGAAGCCAACCCAGAAAAGTGCAAAGCCATCATACAGATGCATAGCCCCCAAAATGTCAAGGATGTCCAACGCTTGGCAGGAAGGTTACTCTCTCTCTCTCATTTCATTCCCAGGTTGGCGGAGACAGCAGGACCCATCTTTCACCCTACTACGCAAGCCAAAGCACTTTGAGTGGACTAACCAATGTGAAGAAGCTTTCAAAAGCTTCAAAGATTTCCTTGCCACCCCACCAGTCCTACAGAGGCCGAATCATCACTCTGACCTCCTTTTGTATTTGGCAGTCAGTGAAAGTGCAATCAGCGCGGTTATGGTACAAGAGTGCGAAAAAAACCAAACTCGTATATACTACATTAGTCGAGTTGTCCAAGACACAGAGAAGAGGTACCAAACGATTGAGAAGTTGGCCTTAGCATTGGTCACCTCGGCCCGACGTCTTCGGCCCTATTTCCAAAGTCACCAAGTCGTGGTAAAAATGGATTACCCAATCAAACAAATACTGAGAAAGCCAGAACTCGTAGGGCGCATGATTGCATGGTCAGTAGAGCTATCTAAGTTTGGAATCTGATATGAAAATTGGGGCCCTTTGAAAGCCCAATGCCTAGCAGATTTTATGGTCGAGCTCACCCCAATCTTAGTAGAAGAAGAGCAGGTATGGACTTTATATGTTGATGGATCTTCCAAAACTAAAGGTGTTGGTGCATGTATCATTTTAGAAGGGACAAACAACGTCACCATAGAACAATCTCTAAAATTCAGGTTCAAGATCACCAACAACCAAGCAGAATACAAAGCACTACTAGTAGGATTGAGGCTGGCCCGAGACATCGGAGCACAAAGGGTGAGTTGCAACAGTGACTCAAAACTCATGGTAGAACAGCTCAACGAGACCTACCAGACAAAGGACACACTACTACAGAGGCACTATCACACAGTGTCCTAATAGGTCTTATCCTTCGAGGAGTTCAACATACATCATGTACCCTGAGAGAAGAATGTTAGGGCCGACCTCCTGTCCAAGCTCACCAACACAAAGCGCCCCAGGCAACATCAGACCATAATCTAAGAGACCCTCAACTCTCCCAGTCTAGATGACAAAGTCGTCAATACCAATGTCATTGAAGACAAGGAATGGATGACAGACATATGGAACTACTTAAAGGAAGGGATACTACCCGAAGACAAAGACGAAGCTCGGAAGATGAGGGTAAGATCATCTAAATTTGTCATCATTACAGGTGAACTTTTCAAACGAGGCATCTCAGCTCCCCTGCTAAAATGCCTAACCAAGTCCCAGGCTGCCTATTACTGGCCCACACTGAAGTCAAACTGCAAAGATTACGTACAAAGGTGCAAAGAATGCCAGCAATTCGGTAATGCACATCGGTAGCCACCCGAAGTCCTCCACAAAATGGCATCCCCATGGCCCTTTGCCTAGTGGAGAATGGACATCCTCGGACCATTTCCCCCGTGAAAGGCCAACTAAAATTCCTCCTCGTCGCCATCAACTACTTCACCAAGTGGATCAAGGCCTGCCCACTCGCCAAAATCACCACCGAGAACGTGCAAAGTTCACCTGGAAGAACATCATTTGCAGGTTCGGTATCTCGCACTCTCTCATCACCGATAATGGCAGGCAATTCATCGCACAGAGCTTCGAGAGCTTCCTCCGAGTGCTCGGCATCAAGCACCTCCCCATCTCGGTAGAACATCCCCAAACCAACGGCCAAGCCGAAGCTGTGAACAAGGTCATACTCCGAGAACTCAAAAAGCGACTAGGGAGCGCCAAGGGACAATGGGTTGACGAGCTCCCCAGCATTCTCTGGGCATATCATTGCACTCCTCAATCAACAACTCAAGAAAATCCTTACAAGCTGACCTATAGAGCCGACACCATGATCCCAGTCGAGGTTGGCGAGACGTCTCATCGGCGTCATACCTTTGAAAGTGAGCAAAACACTCAAGAAACAACAACCAACCTCGACCTAATAGACGAACTCAGAGAAGACGCTCGGATTCAAGAAGAAGCATGCAAACTCCACGCTTCTAGACACTACAACACTAAGGTCCGACCGAGGGCCTTCCGAGCAGGAGACCTCGTCTGGCGACTACAAGGTGAGGCGAGGAGAGACCCATCAGAAGGAAAACTCGCACCTATTTGGGATGGCCCGTTCTGAGTTATCGAAGACTTAGAAAATAGAGCATACGACTAAAGGAGCTCAACGGAAAAACCGTCCCGAGAACATGGAATGCCACTCACCTTAAATTCTATTTTAGCTAAGTTGTAAAAATGGGGCGTTGCACTCTTTTCCCTACGTAGTCTTTTTTACCAAAAAATAGAAAAATGGGTTTTGGCTGAGAGGATTTTTAACGAGGCACACCCACAACATCAATAAGAATGACTCACTTTACTCATACTTCTTCAATCTCACATTGTCTAACCTATATTGAGCCAAGGTCGAATTCGAACCTTGGCACGATTCACATTAAGTCAAGGTCGAATTCGAACCTTCGCACGATTTATATTAAGCCAAGGTCGAATTCAAACCTTGGCACGATTTATATTAAGCCAAGGTCGAATTCGAACCTTGGGACGATTTATATTAAGCGATGTCGCCACCGGCCCAAACAGGCCTCGGCAGTCGCGAAGACGGTCGAGCTCGCTTTTATTTTAGTTTTGAAAATGTATTGGATTATTAGAACGACTTGTTCTCAAACTGAGACCTTGTCGATCTTATCCAATTTATTTATTAAATGTCTCACCAATCCATGTTAATCCCAAGCGGGACCCTCCATGAATTAGTGGTTTTCGCAAAAGGAGGGTTCGTGGAGTCGCCACCAATGTTTTACTCAAAACATTGGAAAAAGGGATAAGGCAATTGATTTTATTTTTATGTTTTTATTGGTCATGAAGCCCACCATGAAGAACCTCTTGATTTGAGGTCAAATCCTTTTCAAGAGGGAGAGAATGATGGAATAACACTAAGGCCGAGAAGACCAAGAGGTGATATACTAAAGGAGGCAAGAGGAATGGGATAGTGAGGCCATTTTTGGACCTTAGCTCCTATGTTTTTTTTTAGCATTTATTTTATTTCCTATTTTACCCTTGTATTTTGGGGTATTTTAGTCATAGGATTTATTTTCTTTGTATTTCCTATTTTACCCTTGTATTATGGGGTGCTTTAGAAGATTAGGTTTTTAATTTGGGCTAGGGTATTACACTAGAAGGGTGACACATTTTTGGTGAGTTTTGGATCTATTTTTGGTGATAGAAAGGCTTAGGCCCAAGTGGAGGGCAAAGGTTGCATGATCATATCATACACCTTGATGTAGCCAATCTAGACCCATAGATTCCAAACTTGGTCACCAAGTAGCATCTAGGGTTCATTTGGCATGTCATTTGGAGTGCATTTGCCTTGTGAATTTCGGCCATGCACACTCCAAATGCAACCCTAGATGCCTCCCCTCCTATAAATACCCAACACCCCACCACTTGTAAATACTTTGGATTATATGAATTTGAGTGAGCCTTTTGTGCCTCAAATCCTCTTCCTTAGTCACTAGGTTAGTTTCGGCTAGCCACCTTCATTCTCCACCCTTGGAGAGTGAAACCCTAGATTGGCCTCCATCTACACTTGTAGTGAGCCAACCTTGTGAGCACCAAACACCATATGCTTCCGCCTTCCATATACACTTCCGCCCAAACACCACCTTTTCACGCCTATCTTCCTTTCTCCACCATAAACCTCCCTTTGTCCAACCTTTGATGAGCCTAGATCAAGGGCAAGGAGTCTCCTTTCAACCACTATCATCATCCATGGAAGGAACTACTCCATCACCATATATCAATATTCAAAAAATAGAACATCATACCATATATCAATGCTCAAAACAAAACATCATACCACCAATGTACTAGACCAAAATCATTCAACCACAATATATCAGAATTTAAACTTCAAATTTCACCTAAAATCAAATTGTTCAACAACAGAAAACAATAAAATTGTTCCGAAATTAAAATGATTACAACCCAATCGAAATTAAAATTTTAAAAACTAGAAATTTAAACTTCCTAATTAAAACAAAACATAACAGAACACTAATCAATCTGAGTCTTCAGGCATCCCAAGGTGAGTCTTAAGTCGATTAATTTCATGATCAAAGGTATCAAATCGATCAAGAATACCCGAATAGATTGACTCATGTCTTCTAGACGTGTCCAAAACAGCATCAAGCTTATTAATCATAATTTGCTCGAATGGAGAGAATGGTTTAGGCTCCGCCTCTTGCTCTGTCAGGTTCAACTTCAACCTGTGGTGGCTGGTCCTCATCATGAGATGGAACGCCATCCTCATCTGTTGCCGGTTCAGGGGTTGGAGGTACATCTCCTTTGAATACCCACTTATCTTCCTGTTTTAGCATCCCCATGTGATGCAAGGAAGATTTCTCAATTTTGTTAGAGGCATGGAGAATAATTTTCTTCTCCCCTGTCAATTCTACCCTTGCATTCTCAAAAATTTTAGACAGCAACAAGGCATAAGGAATTGGACCATCCTCTTTCCTTCTCGCCTTCCACATGCAGTCATTCACCACTGACACCCAATCAATCTTAATTTTCTTTTTAATCACATGCATTAGTGTCGCCACCGGCCCGAAACGGGGCTTTCGGCATTCGCGAATGATGGTTGGACTCGTTTATTTGTTTAAAGTATGGATTGCTAGAATGACTTATTCTCAAACTGAGACCTCGTCAAACGAGCAATTTTATTAAAATGGTTCACCAATCCATATTAATCCCAAGCGGGACCCTCCATGGATTAGTGGTTTTCGCAAAAGGAGGGTTCTTTGGAGTCACCACCAATGTTTTACTCAAAACATTGGAAAAAGGGATAAGGCAATCGATTCAAAAATCGACTTCGGCCATTACAACCAGAGTCGGGTAAGGGAGTCGGTTACGCGTGGGGAAGGTGTTAGCACCCCACAGCGACCCTTTCGGGTTCCCTATGACAGATTATTTCTAAAATAATAGCGTAAAATTACTAAATTACCCCTATTTATTCTAAGCAATTATAAATTAACTATCTACATGATGACAGTTTAAATATGCACACAGAAAGCAGTAAAAGGAAGGATTTAAGAAGAAACCTTTGAAGCGTGCTTTTATATATTTCGTAAAACTGGGAAGCTTTTTGGCGTTCCCTCGCTCTACAAGCCCGCTCGCTCCCTTCTATAAAATTTTGACTACGGAAATCCGGAGGATTTCCCTTCGACTAGGTTCGATCCTCAAGCAAAATGGCTCGGGGCTCAAGAACTTCGTCGGATCAACTCTCCGAGTGATTTCTAGGGCAGAACACTGCTCAAAAACCCCAGAATACTCAAGGAGAGGGTTGAAACTATGTTCCAAAGTGTCCAATGACGTCCAATTGACGTCATATTTATAGGGAACAGGCCCAATACGGGCTACAGAATCAATACGGCCGTATTGAAATTTTTGAACTTCAATACGGCCGTATTGAGTTCAATACGGCCGTATTGAAGCTCAGAAATTTCAATACGGCCGTATTGAGTTCACTGCGGCTGTATTGAAGCTTCAATACGGCCGTATTGATTTCAGTACGGCCGTATTGAAGTTCAGAAACTTCAATACGGCGTATTGAGTTCACTGCGGCCATATTGAAGCTTCAATACGGCCGTATTAAGTTTAGTACGGCCGTATTGGGCTTCATTCCCTCCACTTCCTTATTTTAAGCTACTCTAAGACCTCTAAATCTACAGATAGCCATCCTATGGTCTTCTAGGAGTCCTTCTGGCTGACTTTCCTTCGATCTTTGAGGGTCTTCGAGTTTTATTTTCGACCCGGACAATTTTAGGGGTCTACAACTGCCCCCCCTTTACTTAGTCAAACGGCCTTTTGGTGTACCGGCTGACAAGTAAAGGAGTTGACCCAATTGTCCGGGTGATGTGCCAACCTTCTGACTTGTAGCGTCTTCCGGTGGAAAATTGTTGAGTAGCCTCTCCAGGTTGTTGCATACCTCGGCGCTTCTGACAACCTCGGTAGCTAAGTTTACCCTCTCCAGGGTCAACTTCACTCGATGCCCGAGCTGGAAGTTGAACACCAATGTGCCTCTGACGACGCTGATGGTTGAGTACTGTCTCTCCAGACCTTGAGTACTGTCTCTCCAGACCTTGAGTACCGTCTCTCCAGACTCTGAGTATCGTCTCTCCAGACTTTGAGTACCGTCTCTCCAGACTTTGAGTATCGTCTCTCCAGACTTTGTTTGAGTACCGTCTCTCCAGACTTTGTTTGAGTACTGTCTCTCCAGACTTTGAGTACTGTCTCTCCAGACCTTGAGTACCGTCTCTCCAGACTCTGAGTATCGTCTCTCCAGACTTTGAGTACCGTCTCTCCAGACTTTGAGTATCGTCTCTCCAGACCTTGTTTGAGTACCGTCTCTCCAGACTCTGAGTATCGTCTCTCCAGACTTTGAGTACCGTCTCTCCAGACTTTGAGTATCGTCTCTCCAGACTTTGTTTGAGTACCGTCTCTCCAGACCTTGTTTGAGTATCGTCTCTCCAGACTTTGTTTGAGTATCGTCTCTCCAGACTTTGTTTGAGTATCGTCTCTCCAGACTTTGTTTGAGTATCGTCTCTCCAGACTTTGTTTGAGTATCGTCTCTCCAGACCTTGTTTGAGTACCGTCTCTCCAGACCTTGTTTGAGTACCGTCTCTCCAGACCTTGTTTGAGTACCGTCTCTCCAGACCTTGTTTGAGTACCGTCTCTCCAGACTTTGTTTGAGTACCGTCTCTCCAGACTTTGTTTGAGTACCGTCTCTCCAGACCTTGTTTGAGTACCGTCTCTCCAGACCTTGTTTGAGTACCGTCTCTCCAGACCTTGTTTGAGTACCGTCTCTCCAGACTTTGTTTGAGTACCGTCTCTCCAGACCTCGTTTGAGTACCGTCTCTCCAGACTTTGTTTGAGTACTGTCTCTCCAGACCTTGTTTGAGTACCGTCTCTCCAGACCTTGTTTGAGTACCGTCTCTCCAGACTTTGTTTGAGTACCGTCTCTCCAGACTTCGTTTGAGTACCGTCTCTCCAGACTTTGCCTCTCAAAATGAGGTAGTTGAGTATAGTTTGTCTCCACAGTCCACAATGCTGCTTCGACGGTTTGTTTTTCTGATTTTGTGCCGCTGAGGGCTGGATAACGCAGGGATCCGTCTAAGGGATGTGCAGTCATTCATAGGTTCTTGTGTCCCAACTTGCATTGCTTAGTTTGGTACCCATGGGAATTTTTGACTCCTTGGGGTGTAGACACAGATGCTCTCTCTCTGAGTTGAGCGATGCCTTATGTTTGGCTGACGTCCTTTTGACGTGAGTGGAGTATCCCGGTTGTCCTTATTCGGGTATCTCTTTTGGGTTTTCTGATTTTTGTTGCCTCTGTGTAGGCTGTTATCCGCTGGGGATTCTGTCGTTGATTTTGATTAGCCTCTTCTGTTAGGTGTATCAGCTTGACGTTCAATGATTGGCTAAAAAGCCAAATTCCGCTTGGGGAATTGTTATTGATTTTTTTCTTTTTTTGGGTTTTCCTTTTTGAAGGAGTGCCTCTTGTGTAGGCGACTGGGGATTTGAAGTTCAGTGTTCGGCTGAGTGCCAGATTCCGCTTGGGGAATACTTATTGATATTTTTTTGATTTTTCTCTTTTTGCAGGGATGCCTCTGAGTAGGCGATTGGGGAATGAGGGATCTTATGTATCCCAGAGTATTATTTAGGAAGCCTCTGCAGGCTTAGCCTCACTCAACACTTGAGTTGGAGAGCTATCTTCACTGAGGAAGTTTAAGTCCTTTGACTTGGATATTCTGCTTGGGAGATCGTACTTCCATTGGGGATTTTGACGATCTTGCTTTGGTAACTCTCGCTGGGGATTTGTTCCGTGAGCTTGAGTTGAGGTTTCTCTGGGGAGTATTATTTCTGCGAGCCTCTCCAGGCTCAATTATTCTTTGATGTGGAGTATTATTTTGGCGAGCCTCTCCAGGCTCAATTATTCTGAATGAGTATTGTTTCGGCAAGCCTCTCCAGGCTCAGTTATTTCTGAGAGAGTATTATTTCAGTAAGCCTCTCCAGGCTCAGTTATTCTGAAAGAGTATTATTTCAGCAAGCCTCTCCAGGCTCAATTATTCTGAGAGTATTATTTCGGCGAGCCTCTCCAGGCTCAGTTATTCTGAAAGATGTGAAATCTTTGTCTTTTTTGTCGACTTTTGACTTTTTCTGTATGTTTGCCTTTTTTGTCATTTTTTTGGCTTTTTCTGTATTTTTGCCTTTTTTGTCATTTTTTGGCTTTTTCTGTATTTTTGCCTTTTCTGTTGTTTTTCGGCTTTTTATGTACAGAAATGTCTCAGTTATTATGAGAGAGTATTATTTCGGCGAGCCTCTCCAGGCTCAATTATTTTGAGAGAGTATTATTTCGGCGAGCCTCTCCAGGCTCAGTTATTTTGAGAGAGTATTATTTCGGCAAGCCTCTCCAGGCTCAGTTATTCTGAGAGTATTCTTTCGGCAAGCCTCTCCAGGCTCAGTTATTCTGAGAGTATTCTTTCGGCAAGCCTCTCCAGGCTCAGTTATTCTGAGAGTATTCTTTCGGCAAGCCTCTCCAGGCTCAGTTATTCTGAGAGTATTCTTTCGGCAAGCCTCTCCAGGCTCAGTTATTCTGTATGACGCTGTTGATTTTCTGAATCTTTGCATTTTGTTTGCTGCTGTCATACACAAGCAATTTTTTCTATTTTTTCTATTTTATGCAATTGCCTCATGACGAGGTCTTTGAAAATTTCTTTATGGCCAATACGGCCGCATCCATTTCAGTACGCCCATGTTTGAGTTAAAAATTTGTTCATAACCCCAATTTTAGTACGGGTGTACTGAACATGGTACGAGCGCATTGTTTTTTCTGAAGTTTATATATTTTTTGTTTTTTTTTTTTTTGTTTTTTTTTTTTTGTTTGTTTTTTCAATAAACAGAGAATAAGTGATCTTCCAGTACACCTATCATCTGTATGCATGTATGCGGTATGATGCACCTAATTCTATTTGATTCTTTTTTCAAAAGAATTAACCGATGCGTTTTTGGATTTTGCCATTCCTCTTAGACGGGCTGTGCGCTGCCGACTTCTGTAACCGAGGAATGATGCGTATTATATTGAGATTTGGTGTCATCAACCAAATGATCCTTCCCTTCCTTTAGAAGATGTGTCAACCCTCCTATTGACCACTATATCTCCATGTTTCCACTAGATTATTCAAAAATCGTTGGGACAAGAGAGAAAAGAAGGAAAGGATATATTTTCAAAAGTTTGTGTTTTAGAGGGGATTATTTTATTTTTGAAAAATGGATTTTGTAAGAATGGCTGGCCATGGTAGGCTTATTGTGTTTAGGTTTGTTCGATTAAACACTTATGAGATTAAGCACATCTTTGTTATTAATGATTGTGCTTTGACAACTTGGATAGCTTTTCTTGAGCCCCTTGTTGAATTCAATTGATGGTACCATCATGGATTTATTTTGTTTTTCTTTTTTGACGGCCCTAACTTTTGCCTAAAACACCCTTTTGTGATGTCTTAGCGGGCTTTTGTATTCATTTTGTAACCCTAACTTTTGCCTAGGTCACCCTTTTCGTGGGATTCCTAGCGGGTTTTTGTCTTCATTTTGTAACCCTAACTTTTGCCTAGGTCACCCTTTTGTGGGATTCCTAGCGGGTCTTTTGCTCTTATTTTTGCGCAGTCCCCTTTTTGGGTTTCCTGCCGAGCTTATTATCTTTAGGATTTCTTTTATCCATGATGGCACTTATTGATGCCAAGAAAAGGTGCTCCAAGTTGTTATGCACATTTCCACATAAAAATGATGCGGGTTTATTATTATCAAGATGATTTTAACCTCATTCATGTTTATTCAAACAGGGTTAAATAACGTGGTTTAGATTTTTATTGCGAGCAAGAAAAGAAGCAATAAAGAAATAATGAAGAATGATTTTATTATAATCATAATGGAAATATGTGCCCTATCGAGGCTCGGGGGTCGGGCTGTCCCCGAGGAGTGATCTCTAATAGTCACTGAATTTACACATCCCTATTAGAAGGAAAAGGACACTTGATGACGACAGCTGGCCTTGACGTTTGTGAACCAGCCTTCCTAAAGATCTGGCTTAAAGAACGTCGAGAAGGATCTTGATTCCTCTTCGTTCTTTGATCTTTAACAGGGTTGTATCCTAACCCTTGTTTCCCCGGATTGTCCTTGATAATGGGTAGCTCCGGGATTCCTTGGGAGTACTTGCCCAATCCTTGTCCTGGCAAGTATCCGTTCTTTGTGAGCATATGAGCTACCTTCTTCATTTCTCGAGGAAACGTTTCAACATTGGCAATTTCCAATGCTTGGAAGGCGGTTTCCAAAGCTTCCTCTGCTGCATCCACATAAGGTATGTTGGATGGCTTGCTGATGAGTATGTCATCTTCAGCTTGCACGGTCACCAGCTTGTCACCCATTATGAACTTGACTTTCTGGTGGAGCGTAGAAGGAACAGCTTTCGCATCATGAATCCAAGGTCGGCCGAGGAGACAGCTGTATGCGGGAGTGATGTCCATCACTTGAAATTCGACGTTGAAGATAGTGGGTCCAATTTGGATTGGAAGATTGATCTCTCCCACCACTTCTCTTTTAGATCCATCGAAGGCTCGAACGATCATGTTGCTCGGGCGCATTTGGATTCCCTTGATTGCCACTTGCTTGAGCGTTCTTTTTGGCATCACATTCAAGGAAGATCCGTTGTCTACCAAGACTTTAGCGATGTGATACTCCTTGCACTTTACAGAGATGTGCAAGGGCTTGTTGTGGTTCGGTCCCTCAGCGGGGATTTCTTCATCGGTGAAGGTGAGGTGATCACTAGCCGTGATGTGACTAACAATCCCCTCAAACTTGTCTTGGGAGATAGTGTGCGATACATATGCCTCGTTCAAGACTTTCGACAGAGCTTGCCGATGCGGTTCGGAGCTTAGGATCAACGACAACAGCGTAATCTTTGTTGGCGTCCTATGAAGTTGATCCATGATGGAGTACTCGCTCTGTCGGATAAATTTTAACAGCTTGTCTGTCTCCTCCTCGGATTCTTTTTCCTCGGTTTTATCTTTTCCTTTTTCTTTATTCTTGGGAGCTTTATCATGAAGATCTTCGGGAGTGTAGATCCTGCCACTCCTAGTCATGCCCCCAAGTCCAGCGATATTGGAGATATCACTGTCGGCAGAAGTATGGATGTCGTATATCCATGGCACAGCCTTATTCGATTCGTAAGGGAAAGGTCTTGGAGCGACAATCCTTAACGGCGTGGGACCTTCCCCTTTTTCTGTCTTGATTACCAACAACGGAGTTGATGTGCGCTCGCTTGGCGCGGTTGTTGGCTTACACTTGATAACGAATGGCGTGCGATCCATTCTTTGAACATACGCATCGATTAATTCTTTCTTTTTATTAATGTTTATTAATGAATTACTAGGAGGGATGTATGAAATGAATGACTCCTAGATCCCTCCATGATCTATATGCATGATATGAGATGATGATGTTGAATATGCATGCATTGTGTTTATTGAACTAAGCATTATCATGTTTTCGGGATGTCCCTAAGATGATGCATGATATTGCTTGGTTTTGGGTAAATATCATTTTTCTTTTGGATATTTAATTTGTATCTTTTTTGTATTTATTTTTTGGGTGAAAAGGGAAACTACCTATATGAATGTGATGAAGGTAGATGTTAACACCATGTAATGGAAGATTCTTATTCCCATTTATTCTTATTTTAAAAAAGGGAATGTTGTATGTTTAAATAATGCAATGTATGCTCATACAATGTCACATAATCAATGCACAAACAATTCACTCATCCACGAACAGTCACGAGCGAATCACGAGGTAGGGGTCTCCTGCAGAAAAGTGCATATTCAAGGTGGATCTAACTGTTCTCACCGGTCTGAGGCCCCCAAGGTGCCCCCATTATAGGGACCCAATTCCTCTCATCGTAGGTCGATGGAAAGCTCCAACGCACCGTCGGACTCAAGTTCATGGTTATCACCTTGAGTGATGTTTTCCGACAACGGTCTACGGGCACCTATAGACCCATTCGACAACCGGCCGTACTAACATCCACTCCCTATGGTTAATCACTCATTCCCCCGGGTATAGAGGGAACTGTTGTGTGCAAAGGTTTGTGTACAGTTTGTATTTCAAACAATTGCGGAATTTAAACATACAACAGTTATTTAAAGCCATATAATAAATCATGTTATCATACAAGCAAGGGGTAACGAAGTAATTTTTAACTATTATTTGTTAAAAACAATCTGTCACTAAATGGGACTGACTCTCGAAGCTTCCCCAGTGGAGTCGCCATCTGTCGCCACCGGCCCGAAACGGGGCTTTCGGCATTCGCGAATGATGGTTGGACTCGTTTATTTGTTTAAAGTATGGATTGCTAGAATGACTTATTCTCAAACTGAGACCTCGTCAAACGAGCAATTTTATTAAAATGGTTCACCAATCCATATTAATCCCAAGCGGGACCCTCCATGGATTAGTGGTTTTCGCAAAAGGAGGGTTCTTTGGAGTCGCCACCAATGTTTTACTCAAAACATTGGAAAAAGGGATAAGGCAATCGATTCAAAAATCGACTTCGGCCATTACAACCAGAGTCGGGTAAGGGAGTCGGTTACGCGTGGGGAAGGTGTTAGCACCCCACAGCGCCCCTTTCGGGTTCCCTATGACAGATTATTTCTAAAATAATAGCGTAAAATTACTAAATTACCCCTATTTATTCTAAGCAATTATAAATTAACTATCTACATGATGACAGTTTAAATATGCACACAGAAAGCAGTAAAAGGAAGGATTTAAGAAGAAACCTTTGAAGCGTGCTTTTATATATTTCGTAAAACTCGGAAGCTTTTTGGCGTTCCCTCGCTCTACAAGCCCGCTCGCTCCCTTCTATAAAATTTTGACTACGGAAATCCGGAGGATTTCCCTTCGACTAGGTTCGATCCTCAAGCAAAATGGCTCGGGGCTCAAGAACTTCGTCGGATCAACTCTCCGAGTGATTTCTAGGGCAGAACACTGCTCAAAAACCCCAGAATACTCAAGGAGAGGGTTGAAACTATGTTCCAAAGTGTCCAATGACGTCCAATTGACGTCATATTTATAGGGAACAGGCCCAATACGGGCTACAGAATCAATACGGCCGTATTGAAATTTTTGAACTTCAATACGGCCGTATTGAGTTCAATACGGCCGTATTGAAGCTCAGAAATTTCAATACAGCTGTATTGAGTTCACTGCGGCTGTATTGAAGCTTCAATACGGCCGTATTGATTTCAGTACGGCCGTATTGAAGTTCAGAAACTTCAATACGGCGTATTGAGTTCACTGCGGCCATATTGAAGCTTCAATACGGCCGTATTAAGTTTAGTACGGCCGTATTGGGCTTCATTCCCTCCACTTCCTTATTTTAAGCTACTCTAAGACCTCTAAATCTACAGATAGCCATCCTATGGTCTTCTAGGAGTCCTTCTGGCTGACTTTCCTTCGATCTTTGAGGGTCTTCGAGTTTTATTTCCGACCTGGACAATTTTAGGGGTCTACAATTTGCAAAATGTCATCCCTTGACATTTGAGCATGGTTGTGCAAACGCGGTTTAATCATCCAGGCAATAATAAAAGAAATCAAACGGGAATTTTTCTTCATACCTCCGGCCAAGAACTTGTTATAGTTGGTTTTCTCAGGATTCCTCTGACAATCTCTGAAGGTCGTCAGCTCCTCAAAATCACCAAAGTTGAAGGGTTGGGGTTTCAAACTCCCATTGCCGCTCAGCCCGGCAGCCGCCTTCAAGGTTAGTCCATCAAGCTTTATCAGCTTTCCCTTCACAACAGATTGCATTATCCCTTCATTACTGGTAGCAAAGTAGAGAAATAGCTTGATCAGCTCAGAGTAGTATGGTCTTTCCAGTTCCAAGAACTTCCCAAGGTCTTGGTGCTCTAGCAGAGTAGGGAAGCTAAACCCTTCATTTTTGAACCACTCCAACTTCAGGGTTTTGCGAGGGATGATTCTTCGACCCGCATACCACTCGAAGTAATACTCCTGGATTTTCTCATCTGCAAACCACTTGGAAATTAGTTGCCCTGAGGGTAGAGGACGCTTGCTCCCCCTCACTTCCAGCTTCTTGGGTCTTTTGGAGGAAGAAGCCATGGATGGGTTTTGGTGGAGAAGAAGAGAATGAGAGAGATGAAGAGGTTAGAGTTTGAGAGTTTGAGAGAATGTGAGAATGTGGAGAAATGAGAGGGTTTGGGGGTTCTTAATGCCCTAGCACGTTTCTGAGTGGGGAGAGGTTACTCAACTGAAGAATAATGGGAAGTTAAGGGTTTGGCGCGCATAAAACCGTTCAAAATGCTTCAGAAAAACCAAACGTCGCGCAAATAATCGATTATTCATACAAATAATCGATTATTTGTATCAGTCAAAACCTTTAAAAACCTTGTTTGCACTAAATAATCGATTATTTTTGGAATAATCGATTATTCCAGAGGGTTGTTTTTCTCAACTTTGCCCAGATAATCGATTATTTCCAAGATAATCGATTATTCCACAAGCTTTTCATATTTTTCTTCCCAGATAATCGATTATTGCCCCAAATAATCGATTATTACAGAGGCTATTGGGATTCTTCATCTCCCAGATAATCGATTATTATTATGGGCTCACTTGAAATAATCGATTAAATTTTAAGATAATCGATTATTCCAGAGAAGTATTGCTTCTCAGAAATTTTAACTTTTCAAACCATTCCAAATCTAATTCAACTCTTAAACACACTCTTTTATGCTTTAACATCAATATTTCACACAGTTATCAAGCAATCACACAATCAATCTCAAATCACAATCAATTCAAACAAAATTCATTGACTATTCCTAGTTCAATTCTTAATTGATTAAATCTTTCCCTTGGTAGAGGTTTTGTAAATATGTTAGCTAATTGCTTACTAGTTTCAACAAACTCTACAACACAATCATTTCTTTAAACATGATCTCTCAAAAAGTGGTGTCTTATCTCTATGTGTTTTGTCCTAGAGTGCAAAATTGGGTTTTTGGTCAAATTTATTGCACTTGTATTGTCACATCTCAAAGGTATTTTATTCAGCTTAGTTCCATAATCTCTTAGTTGTTGTTTCATCCAAAGTATTTGAGCACAACAACTCCCAGTAGCTATATATTCAGCCTCATCTGTACTTAAAGCAGCACAAGCTTGCTTTTTGCTATGCCATGAGACAAGTGCACTACCTAGTAGGTGACAAGTACCACTTATGCTTTTTCTATCTAGTCTACACCCAGCATAGTCTGAATCTGAGTAGCCTATCAGACTTAGTGAGACTCCTTTTGGATACCACAAACCTACATTAGTTGTACCTTTCAGATATTTAAGAATTCTCTTTACACATTTCATGTGAGATTCTTTTGGATTTGCCTGAAATCTTGCACACAAACACACAGAAAACATTATATCAAAGCCTACTAGATGTCAAATATAAGAGTGACCCAATGATCCCTCTATACTTTGAGTTATCAACAGCTATGCCTTTCTCATCCAAGTCAAGATTGCATGTGTTTGATATTGGTGTGGCAGCCTCATTACACCCTTCCATACCAAACTTTTTCAATAGTTCATTGCAATGCTTACTTTGACTTATGAAGATTCCATCACTCATTTGTTTGATTTGCAACCCCAAGAAGAATGTAAGCTCCCCCATCATTGACATTTCAAATTCTCCTTGCATGGTCTTAGCAAATTCTTTGCATAGAGAGACATTGGTAGATCCAAATACAATATCATCCACATAGATTTGAACATACATTGTATCATTTTTAAACTTTTTCACAAACAATGTATTATCTACTTTCCCTCTTCTTGATTATACCCCTTAGCCACTAGTCTTGCCTTATTTCTTATAATAATTCCTGATTCATCAAGCTTATTTCTAAAAACCCACTTGGTTCCTATAATTGGATAATTAGTTGGTAATGGCACTAAATCCCATACTTCATTTCTTTCAAACTGATTTAGTTCCTCTTGCATGGCCATTAACCAATGTTCATCTTAGTGCTTCATCAATACTCTTAGGTTCAACTTGCGACACAAAAGCCATATTATTGCAAATATTCTTGATGGCACTTCTAGTTGACACTCCCTTACCAATATTTCCAATTATATTATCCATTGATAAGTCCCTAGAAGTTTTCCATTCCTTAGGCAATTGTTCACTTGTATCCTTAGTGTTTTCATGTGATTCACTCTCTTTAGGCTTTTCATTAGGTTCACTCTCCAATAGAGGTTGATCAAGCAAATTAGTCAAGTCTCCTATTTCGATTTGCCTTGTCTCTTGTTTGTTGGTCTCATCAAACACAACATGGACTGATTCTTCAACAACTAGAGTTCTCTTATTATAGATTCTATAGGCTTTGCTATTTGTAGAATATCCTAAAAAGATTGCTTCATCAGCCTTTGCATCAAATTTTCCAAGTTGCTCTTTCCCATTGTTCAGCACAAAGCACTTACACCCAAACACTCTGAAGTATGAAATGTTAGGCTTCCTTCTATTGTAAATTTCATAGGGTGTTTTCTTTAATATGGGCCGGATCAAAACTTTGTTCAACACATGACAAGCTGTGTTAATAGCATCAGCCCAAAAATATTTTGGCAATTTTGTCTCATTCAACATAGTCCTAGCTAGTTCTTCAAGAGACCTATTTTTCCTCTCAACAACCCTATTTTGTTGAGGTGTCCTAGGTGCTGAGAAATTATGGTTTATACCATGCTCCTCATAGAATTTTTGGAACAAAATGTTTTGGAATTCACCTCCATGGTCACTTCTTATAGAGGTAATGTTTGAATTCTTTTCATTTTGAACAAGCTTGGCTAATTTTCTAAAGGCATTAAAAGCATCATTTTTATTTGCAAGAAACATAACCCATGTGAATCTTTAGTAGTCATCTACAATAACTAACCCATAGTAGTTCCCACCTAGACTCATGGTTCTTGAAGGACCAAACAAATCCATGTGAATTAATTGCAAAGGTCTAGTTGTGGAAATCTGATTTTTGCTTTTAAAGCTAGCCTTCACTTACTTGCCCTTTTGACAAGCATCACATAGTTTGTCCTTACTAAACTTGAGTTTAGGTAATCCTACCACTAATTCCTTCATACTCAGTTTATTTAAATAATCAATGTGAATATGTGCAGCTCTCCTATGCCAAAGCCAAATATTGTCTTCTTTGGTTATTAGGCACTTAGTATTAGAAATTTCTATTGAGTGTTCTAAGTCAAGCATGTATATGTTGTCAATTCTTTTTCCAATGAATTTGATTTCCTTTGTCTTTTTATCACATATCAAGCAACATGTATTATCAAATTCAATTTTAAAGCCTTTATCACTAAGTTGACTTATGCTCAGCAAATTATGTTTCAGCCCATCAACAAGCAATACATTCTCAATCAATGTTTGAGAGGAGGAGTTACCAATATTCCCATGAGCAAGAATTCTCCCTTTGTTGTTGTCACCATAGGTAACATACCCTTCATTCTTCAATTTCAGACTTGAGAATTTTGAAGGATCTCCAGTCATATGCCTTGAGCAGCCACTATCAAGATACCATAGTAAGTTCTTGGCCCTCAAGCATTCGATTGTGTCTTGGTCAGCTCCAGCCATCAAACACAAGTTGTTTTCTTCAAATTTAGATTCATCACTTGTTGAGTTTGAGTCATTATCTTCCCAAGCAATGTAGGCTCTCTTCCCTTTGCCATTTTTCTTCATTTTCTTCTCCTCTTGTTGCTTCTTCAAGAGGTTTGGACACTCAGCTTTTATATGTCCTGGTTTTCCACACTCAAAGCAATTATAGGAGAATGTACTTGCTTCCTCTTTCTTATTAGTCTTTTTATTGAACTTGTAGGGGGAATTCCTCTTTTTCCTTAAGAATTTTCTGAACTTCTTCACCAGCAAGTTGAATTTCTCAGTTTCGGAATCATCGGAGCTTGATTCTTCACACACCTCTTTGCCTTTGGCAGATTTCAAGGCCTTTAGTGACACTCCTTTGCCCTTCTTGTCCTGCTATTCATTTTCCTCAAATATGTGCAGATTTTGCTCATGCTCTCTTAGCTTCCCAAAGAAAGTAGCAAGGGTCAAGGAGGTCAAGTCCTATGATTCTTCTATGGCTGTCACCTTTGCTTGCCATGATCTGTCCAAGCATTGCAACACTTTCAAATTCAACTCTTCTTTTTCAAATTCTTGCCAAGGTCAACAAGGTGATTTATCAAGTATGTAAATCTTTTTTGAAAGTCAGAAATAGATTCACCATTGTTCATTCTAAACAATTCATATTCTCTTATGAGAGTATGCTTTCTAGATCTCTTTACATCACTTGTTCCTTCATGAGTGACTTGCAAAGTATCCCACATTTCTTTAGCAAATTTGCATTGTGATATTCTAAAAAACTCATCAATAGACAATGCAGATGTAATAATGTTTTTGGCTCTATAGTCATATTAGGCTCTTTTTCTTTCATCATCACTCTACTCACTCCAATGTTTTTCTCTCTTCTCATCATCATCTTTTGTCATTGGGATATAGGGTCCATTTTCAATTGCATCCCATACAGCAATATCAATTGCTTCAATGAAAATTCTCATCCTAATTTTCCAGTAGACATAGTTTTCACCATTGAAAACAGGAGGTCTATGAATAGACACACCCTCAACATAGGGTAGGTTGCTATTGGCCAGTTTTGAAATCTTGAATAACTCTCAAGAACCTTGCTCTAGATACCAATTGTTAGAAAAGAATGGCTCAATCCAAGAGGGGGGGTGAATTGGATTCTATGATACTTTAAAAATTTTCAGAGTTTTTAGGATCTTTATTTCAATTTAAACTTTTCTAAAAATGAATTTTCAATGAAGTTTCTTAAAGACTTGTTAATGAAGAATGAATCCTATATGCTTTCTTGATTAACCAATAGAACAATATGTAATGCTCAGTTCAAACCAATGCTGCTCATGCAAACATGTTTAATCAAGAACAATCTTTTCAATATACAATCAAGATATTACACAAAGTAAAAGATAAGGGTAAGAGAAGATTGCACAAGTCTTTTATCCTGGTTCAGCCACTCTACATGTGACCTACATCCAGTCCTCAATCATAACCTGATCAAGATTTGTTCCACTATCTTAATGAAGAAGGTTTACAAGCATACCACACATGCATACACTCCTACATTCAAGATAACCACTTTCTTGACCTCAAGAAAGCACCCCTTGTAGAAACCCACTACAAGAATTCCTTACCACTTGAGAAACCTACTCAAGATTTACAAGTATTCACAAAGAATTAAGGAACGAATTCACCTGGAATTCATAAGCAAATCTTAATCTCTTTCCTTTCAAGAATGTGATGATGATGATCTTTTCTCAAATCTTTTCAAAAATGTTTTTCTTCTTGGATTCACAAAGAAAACTCTCCAAGATTGTCACAAAGACTTCACAAACACGTTTTTCTAATTTTGATTCTCAATTCTAACTCTGTTCTGAAGTTTCAAAATGGTCAAATTATTTATAAGTTTTTCAGAACTAGATAATCGATTATTTTAAAGAATAATCGATTATTTTGTTCTTCATGATATCTGGAAATCAACCAAGAACAATTTAATCGATTATTTTGTTGGATAATCGATTATTCCAGAGAGTCATTTCTGGGATAATCGATTATTTCACAAATAATCGATTATTGCAGCAAGGCATCCTTTTTGCCTGTTGTTGGAATAATCGATTATATTTAATGATAATCGATTATTTCGAGTTAGTTTTCAAAACTTTATTTTAATTCTCAAAATAAATTCTTAACCTTTTAACCTCATCATCATACACTCCTAATCAGATTAGATATAGATTAGCCAAAGCACAAAGCACACACACAAAACAAATAAGCTCAATCAAAGCAATCTATAAACTACTCCTATTACATAACATTTTTCTTTGACTTTGTTTTTGACTTCTAAGTTGTTGATGTCCTTGGTCAGCTTTGTTCCACACATTTGTTATCATCAAAACCTTTAATCATCAGAGGTGATCTCAACAATCTCAATCTCCTCTAATCTCAACAATGGTCAAGTTTGAACCTTAAGGCCAAGCATGAGCCCTAACGCGAAAATTAAACGTCAAGTTAGAAACTCAAAAGTTTAAATCAGAAGTTCGCTTTCAAGCAACAGCGCGAAAAGAAATATATATATGTAGCAAATTCATCCAAAAAGTAATGAGTCCAACGTAAACACCAAAATTTTCCCAAAAAATAGAAAAATGGGTTTTGGCTGAGAGGGTTTTTAACGAGGCACACCCACAACATCAATAAGAAGGACTCACTTTACTCATACTTCTTCAATCTCACGCTGTCTAACCTATATTAAGCCAAGGTCGAATTCGAACCTTGGCACGATTCACATTAAGTCAAGGTCGAATTCGAACCTTCGCACGATTTATATTAAGCCAAGGTCGAATTCGAACCTGGGCACGATTTATATTAAGCCAAGGTTGAATTCGAACCTTGGGACGATTTATATTAAGCCAAGGTCGAATTTGAACCTTGGCACGATTTATAATAAGCCAAGGTCGAGTTCGACCCTTGGCACGATTTATATTAAGTCAAGGTCTAATTCGAACCTTGGCACTATTTATATTAAGCTAAGGTCGAATTCAAACCTTGGCACGATTTATATTAAGCCAAGGTCGAGTTGGAACCTTGGCACGATTTATAATAAGCCAAGGTCAAATTTGAACCTTGGCACAATTCATATTAAATCAAGGTCGAATTTAAACCTTTGCACAAATTATATTAATGGTCGAGTTTGAACCTTAAGGCCAAGCATGAGCCTTAACGCGAAAATTAAACGTCAAGTTAGAAACTCAAAAGTTTAAATCAGAAGTTCGCTTTCAAGCAACAGCGCGAAAAGAAATATATATATGTAGCAAATTCATCCAAAAAGTAATAAGTCCAACGTAAACACCAAAAAGCAAACACAATAAGCTAAGTCTATTACAACAAAAGCATGAAGGAAAAGTAAAGGCTTAAGCAGCAGTATCCTCGCTAACACTCTCGGATAGGTCATCCTCATTAACTAACTTCCCATCCCGCACATCCTTCTCAATGTCCATGGTAGAAAGGTCGACCTCTCCCGCAAGGAGCCTAGCTTGACGAACTGCCATGGCAAAGCCTCGCCGGTGCTCCACCACAATGACACACTCGGTCTCGAGGAGCCTCCTCCCCAAATCTCTTTTTGAGGAGGCCAGCACATCGAGCTCCATCTATAGGGAGCCAATATCCTCCTCCCTACCAACAAGAAGCACCTTGTCGCAAAGACGCTTCTCAGCAGCCTTCCCCAGATCGACCTTCAATGCCAAGTTCTCCTCCTCTAACGTTTGAACCCAGCTCTGCGCAGTTTCTGTCTCGACCCTACAAGACTTGGCGACCTCTTGCAAGTCGCCAACCTGAGCGACATACGCCTCGCTGGCCTTCAAAGCAATTTCCAAAGACTTATGAGTCTTTGAAAACTCTCTCCTCAGAGCCTGAAGCTCGGCCTCACTCCTCTTCTCCTTCTCGAGCTCGCCCTGAAGCCTTGGCCACTTGCGCCTCCAATAGTCCACTATGGAAATGGACCTCTGCATAAATACCTCAGCAGAATCTAGGCCCTCCACCGGGCCAACCTTCTCTATCATTGCCTTGTCAGCAACGAAGGCCGGATCCTCCTTATAAAACACCTCAGCGGTCAAGTTAGAACTCCATAGCGACGTCACATCCAGCGACACACTTATGTGGTCCAACCTCGCCAATGGACGACTAACCTCGAAATGCTGAATGATGCACTTCGACCTTGGAGCAGGAGCAGAACCAGGAGGAGGAGAAGCAGTAGTGAGAGGAGTCGATGTTGGAACCTCTGAACTTGGACCTTCCCCACGAACATTAGCAGAGGAAGACATCGGAACCATCTACAAGAAAATCAAAATAAGTTTCTAAGTTCCAAAACATAAATAACACGCAAAACACAAAGAGCACCACCAGTACAAAGTAAAAACCTGTCTCTCGGGAATAGCCTCTACCACAGGCTCCCTCGACGACTCCTTGGTACGGGGACTCCCGGTCAGATCAATGGTGGCAGCATCGGCAGCCCTTAACGTCACCTCCTCAAGAACAGGGGTGCTCGAAGTCTCGCCAACTCCTTTCCCCAACTTCCTCTTCTTGTGGCGAGTCTCCAAAGGAGTAACCTCCTCCTCTTCGGGCTCAGGCACGTCGAGCTCCTCCGTGTTGAAGCGCGCTTTTAGCTCACGCCACTTGCTTTTCCCCATCAAACCTACAAACGCAAATGCCACAACACGTCAGAACGTGAACAAGGGCACAGAAAATTTAGTAAGCAAAACAACGAGGTACTCACTCTCCAAACCCCTCTCCTTATTCGCCAGATTAGCTAGAGAAAGGACGAGCTTGCTATCCAAGGGGCGTGGAAGCTCGTCCAAATTGGCGATGTCTTCCTTGTTGGAATCTGACAACTGGAGGCAGCTCGACCCATTAGACTTGATCGGGCTTCGCTGCCAAGACAGAGGAAACCTCGGCTCCCCCTCAAGGTGAAAAAATTCATCGACCCTCGGGTCGACCTCGACAGGTCAGACCCGGAAAAACTCCTTTTTGAAACTCTTATATGATTGGGAGTAAAGTTGGAACAATCCCCCCGGCCTTACTCCCACTGAGGGACACCCAACCCAAGGGTGATGGAATCATGCCTAGGAAGGCAAGAGGTGACATATTGAAGGAGCCAAGAGGAGTTGGCTAGACATGAAGGTTTGGGCCAGTCAGGGCCCAATGGGCCTAATGGGCCTGGGAAGGCCCAAGTTGAACTTTTCATGGGCCATATTTTGTTATAGCTATTTTCATATGTTTTGTATACATCATGTTAGTATAGGTATCATATATTTTGGTCTTGTATTCTGGACCACATAGAGTAGCATTTTAGGTTTTAGGCTTGTTGGGCCTAGTTTTGGGCTTCATGGGCCTTTGGGCTTTTGGTACCCAATATTGGGCTCATTTTCATTCTTGTAATTTTTCCTTTCCATTGTATTTGTTTGACCAATGTAATTAGGTCATTAGAATAGGAAAATACAAGGAATACTAAAGTATGCTAATTAGGTTAAATTAGGTTTAATTTGGAAGTCATTTAAGTTACATTTGAGTCACATGTTTAGCACCATGGGTGGTTGAACATGTGCCACTCAAATTAACCCTAAATCACTCTCAAATCAAACCTAAATGCACCTTGGTACCTAAATTTTCGGACTTACACATGTGCACCAAAGTTTGAATTCAAATTTCAAATTTGATTTCAAACTTTAGGCGCCAATTTGTGAGCCTTAAGTTTAGGCGCCTAAGTGTCACATTTTCGGTGCATACTTAAGCCTTTCCTTCGCTCTTTGTATTCACTTTTGAGAATAATGAAATTTGAGAGCTTATTCAGCCAAATTTCGTTCAAGAGTCACCATGAGAGAAAGCTTCACCTTAGGAACCCTTCTAGGATTTCCTCCTCTTTGAAGTGAGCTTTCCCTTGCACCTTAAGCTTGGATGCTTCCATCCAAGGCTTAAGCCTCCTTCCTATCCGAGAATCTCCTCCATCTAGTGTTCATCACGTTGGTTTCTATTTCCTTGAAGAAGATCCGTGCATAAGGAGAGCTAAGGAGAAGAACATCAATCTCTCCTCCTAACCTTCTCCATCATTTTTGGTATCAAGAGCAAGGTTCTTCAAGGAGATAAGTTGTTTCACTTTTGAGTCCGTTTCTTCTTGTGTTCTAGTGTGTTCATTGTGTTCTTCTTGTCTTGTTTGAGTTTATTTTCGGATCTATATGTTTTGAATCACATTTTGTTCCATAGATCCATTGGTTGATTGTTTTTGAATTTTCTTCCACAATCAACATGTTTAGGACCTATTAGCTTGTGCTTGTTTTGATTTAATTTGAGTCTCTCCATTCTTGTATGTGTCCGTGATTGGACTTCATGCATTTGCATTAGATTTTGGTTTTTAATCCATGTTTTGTCTTAGAGTTTGTGTTTAGTTCTTATATGTTCAAAAACTCCTTGAATAGCATGTTGACCTAATTGTTTTTTAGTACATTGTTCATCATTTTTTGATTCGGTCATACTTCTAATGTGCCTACCTATATGTTCTTTTTCTTTTACCTTATTGTGTTCATGATTTTCTATTAGTCCTAGCAAGTTTCCTTAGAGTTAGGTTTCCTTTGTGTTTTTAAGTTTTCAAATCACATTCCATTGAAAATCTTATAAAAAAAATTTGACTCAAAATTTCAAGTGTAATCCTACTTCTAGTGCACTAATTTTGTGGATTCAAATTTAAAAAAAAAAAAGTGAGTGAAGAGGATGGAAAACAGAGCCTAAAGACCTAATGTTCAAAAGAAAAAGAGTTCAAAAGAAATCCAAACCAAAACCTAAAGACTAGTGCACTAGTTTCTCAAATTTACTTGAATTTTGATCTAATTTTTGGCTAACTTGTAGTCTCGGTTTCTATAGCTTGGAATCATAGAAAAATTTGAAACAAAAGGCAAACACCTTCTCTGGAGTCTTAATTTGAGACTAGAAAAAGAAAGAATTAAAAAAATATATATATAAGACATTTTAAATTGAAAAATCCGTGAGGTGTGTATTGATAGAAAATCATTTGATTCCTTGTTATTGTTTTGACTACTACTTTTGCTATACTTATCCAATTGCTTTCAAATTTTTTTTGTTTTGTTCATATACTCTAGTACCTATCTAGGAACATTCCTAACTGAGTGCTAGCTTTATTTGGAGTCTTATTTTCCAGTTTTACTTGTTGAACCTCTTTGAGTCTTGTCATATATACATATTACTCTTAACTTTTGGTATAAGCTTTCCAAATTGTGCTTTATTGCTTGTCTAGTTTTCTTTCAATAATTTCCCTGCGCTGGAAGTGGCCTCAAATCCTTGCTCAAGGATCAAGCATTGCTCAACAAAGAGTAGGAAAAGTTTGCACACTAAGACCTAAAAATTTGACCTAATTTAGTGACCAAAACTTCTCCTAAACTTCCTTCACTTGAGTGACCATTCCTTTCACCTTGTGAGGCAGCCACCATTAACCTCTTTGTTGTGTTTCTTTTGCAGGTCCAGTAGCATCAAATTTGAAGGATTAGTGGCGGATTAAGACACTTAAACAAGTGTTAGAAAAGTTGAACACAAAAACCGTCACTAATTGGTCACCAAAACCGCCATTTATTGCTTTCTAGGCTAGTTTAAATTTTACAATCTCTATTGTATTTTAAAATCAATTTGTAAAGCTTGGAGGGAGTATTAAGAAGCTGGTCAGGTATATCTAACTCCTTGTTAGCATCCTCATGTGTAGTGCTAGTGGAAGTGGCTTGCAAATTTCATATGTTTCAAGCTTCCACTTAGGATATCCGACTAGTTGCTTACATTGTTTCCTTTAAGTTCTTTGTCTTTTAATTGCTTTATTTTGCTGCCTTGAAACGTCTAGACTTGTGTAGATTTACTTGCTCACGTTTAGTTTAGTCTCAAAAAAACAAACAAATTGTGAAAAAGCATTCAAAATTTTTGTGAAAAGTTTTGGGGAATTGGAGATACCACAAAGGAGTTTAGTGATTTCCACTTGAAAAGGCTTGGTTATTAAGTGGCTCTTTGTAGCTCACCTCCCTTGATAGTGCAACTTGTACACTTAGACTTCCAAGTGTTATTTTCATTCCTAGAAAAATACCAAAAACATTTTATAACTTTTTGCATAGCATATACAAAAAAAAATTCTTTTGTTTAATCATGAGAAAATATTTCTCAAGTGGTAGTGAATTAAGCTCTCCAAAATGTTTTTCACATTCTACTCAAAGGCTTAAATCACTAACACCTTGGACAAAGCAAGAAGCTTTAAAAAAAGAAAAATAAAAACTTGAAAAAAAAGCACAAATTGCAATTTTAGAGGAAGAAATTCACATTATTAAACAAAAGAGAGAAAAACTTTTAGCAAAAGAAAATTTGAGAAAAACAAGAGAAAAAGAAAGAAAAAAGGCATTGCTCTTAGGGAAGAGTAAGAAGGAAAATAATTCCTCTAAAGGACTTGTGAGTGAAGAGAGTTGTTCTACCACTAAAAATCATTTACAAAATACTCTTTTCATAAATAAAGACCTTAACTCTTACCCTAATCTTACCACTAGTCATGAAGTAGAGATTCAAGAACAAATCATTCTAAAGAAAAATGAATCTCAACTTCAAGATGTAGTGAAGAAGGAGTGGACTACATTTAGTTCCACTTCTTGTGCTACTTCCTTGGAGGTGCCCAAGGAAGATAGCCTTCCTCTCTTTAGGAATCCTTCTACCATAGTTGTTCTAATAAAGCACCCAAATTTTTGAATATATTGTTTGATAGATACATCTTGTCATATTTCATATTCTATTTTTGATCTTATGGGAAGTTCATCTTTATTTGAACTTAATTTGCACCCTACCCTACAAGACAAAAATAGTTTATATGAGTTTTCAAGATTTTTCAAGACATTTTATCTACCAAACAATATGATTCAAAATTGTTTAGGACATTTTCTAGTATTCTTTTCTTTATATTTTAGGAAAAGCCTAGGCTACCATTTAGGGTATTTTAGGCAAGATATTGTAGTGTTTAAAAATCATTCTTTTCATTATCTTAGTCATAGTGTTATTACATTCTTAGGTTTTACTTCTAGGTTATGCTTAGGAGAGGAGCCTATTTCTACTTTTAGGGAGTCTAATTTTGATAGTTTATTTTTTCTTAGGCTAGATATAAGGACTCCTCTTAGGATCCATAATCCATTTTCTCATCATAAACATGTCACCTCTTATACATGGTTTGTTGTGTATGTAGGTGATGATTCTTATTCCATGCATCCTCGTGATTTGAGGACAAATCCTTTTCAAGAGGGAGGGGATGATGGAATCATGCCTAGGAAGGTAAGAGGTGACATATTGAAGGAGCCAAGAGGAGTTGGCTAGACATGAAGGTTTGGGCCAGTCAGGGCCCAATGGGCCTGATGGGCCTGGGAAGGCCCAAGTTGAACTTTTCATGGGCCATATTTTGTTATAGCTATTTTCATATGTTTTGTATACATCATGTTAGTATAGGTATCATATATTTTGGTCTTGTATTATGGACCACATAGAGTAGCATTTTAGGTTTTAGGCTTGTTGGGCCTAGTTTTGGGCTTCATGGGCCTTTGGGCTTTTGGTACCCAATATTGGGCTCATTTTCATTCTTGTAATTTTTCCTTTCCATTGTATTTGTTTGACCAATGTAATTAGGTCATTAGAATAGGAAAATACAAGGAATACTAAAATATGCTAAATAGGTTAAATTAGGTTTAATTTGGAAGTCATTTAAGTTACATTTGAGTCACATGTTTAGCACCATGGGTGGTTGAACATGTGCCACTCAAATTAACCCTAAATCACTCTCAAATCAAACCTAAATGCACCTTGGTACCTAAATTTTCGGACTTACACATGTGCACCAAAGTTTGAATTCAAATTTCAAATTTGAATTCAAACTTTAGGCGCCAATTTGTGAGCCTTAAGTTTAGGCGCCTAAGTGTCACATTTTCGGTGCATACTTAAGCCTTTCCTTCACTCTTTGTATTCACTTTTGAGAATAATGAAATTTGAGAGCTTATTCAGCCAAATTTCGTTCAAGAGTCACCATGAGAGAAAGCTTCACCTTAGGAACCCTTCTAGGATTTCCTCCTCTTTGAAGTGAGCTTTCCCTTGCACCTTAAGCTTGGATGCTTCCATCCAAGGCTTAAGCCTTCTTCCTATCCGAGAATCTCCTCCATCTAGTGTTCATCACGTTGGTTTCTATTTCCTTGAAGAAGATCCGTGCATAAGGAGAGCTAAGGAGAAGAACATCAATCTCTCCTCCTAACCTTCTCCATCAAAGGGAGGCTCGCCCAACTTGAGTTGATAAAAATGCAAGAAAACAGGCAAAGACACACCCATCCCCAAAGCGGAAAACAAAACCTGAAAAGCCCTTAAAAAACCCCAACTATTGGGGTGCAATTGGTAGGGAGCCACGTTGAAAAACTTGAGGAAAGCACACTCGAACTCAGTGAATGGTAAACACACACCAAGATCCCTAAAAAAGAACTGATACATATAGAAGAAGGGGGTACTCGGAGTACCCACCATGTATATGC
The DNA here is from genome assembly GCF_000230855.2 of Cajanus cajan. NCBI lineage: Eukaryota > Viridiplantae > Streptophyta > Magnoliopsida > Fabales > Fabaceae > Cajanus > Cajanus cajan. The sequence goes on along the minus strand of NC_138526.1, from coordinate 9,343,649 downwards.
GCTCACCAGGTTGACAGGGCTCAACCCGGATAAGCTTGGAAATGGCTGACTTACATATCCTCAGTGATTTCCACATCGCGTTCACATCTAGGAACGACCTCAACCCACTCTCAAACTCTCTGACATCCCCTCTAACCCACTCGTACCCAGGGACAGAGATGGCGGGGTGCGAGTCCTTGGGGTTATTACCCCCTCTCTTTCTCTTAGGCTCGCTGTCAGCGGCGGCCACTTTTGCTTTACCCTTCCCCTTGGCCTGCCCAGAGGCGGCCCTAGGGGGAATCGAGCCCTGACCACCCTCACCATCCATCACTCACAGCACTTCTAACAGAAAAGGAAGAGGGAAACGGAGAAGAAGAAGTACCTGGTACTCCTTTAGCAGTGACAAGACAATGATGACCAACTGTGAATGCGTTGCTACAAATGACGACGAAGAAGAAGGACGGAGAGGAAAGTGTGCAGAGGAACGACGGAGAAGAAGAATGGAGAGGAAAGGGTGCAGAGGAAAATCTACGCACGAATGGGAAACCAAATGCGCGAAGAAAAAGAGCCCAAGTGTTTTAAAATGTGGAAAACGACAAAAGAGGCAGAGCATTAAATGGGGCGCATAATGACAGGGTGCATCCCATCAATACAAGCTTTCACCCTTCATTACAAGTTGTCCATGCGTTTCGGGAAACGAGGCAACACTTTATTAAACATGGCGTTTCACCCAAGAGGCAGAGACGAAGAGTCGCGACCCCCCACCAAACTCGGTATCAGCTCCTCGACCCTAGGTCTTCAAAGCTCGGGGGGCTAGTGTACTATCCGCGTCAAGGAGCCGAGCTTGAGCTCGGCACTAAAGCACTGAACGACATCGGATAGATACTACGTGACATCGGGCTGAGCAAAAGGCCCCTATCTATCGGGCCATGGCCAATCTCAGGCCCAGATCGACCTTACCCTCACCTAAGAGTGTCGCCACCCGCCGAAACGGACCTTGGCATTCGCGACGATGGTTGGACTCTTTTTAAGTTTTGAAAAATGATGGATTGTTAGAACGAATTATTCTCAAACTGAGACCTAATCGAACTAACAATTTTATTAAATGATTCACCAATCCATGTTAATCCCAAGCGGGACCCTCCATGGATTAGTGGTTTTCGCAAAAAGAAGGGTTCTTGGAGTCGCCACCAATGTTTTACTCAAAACATTGGAAAAAGGGATAAGGCAATTGATTTTCGCAAATCAACCTTGGCCATTACAACCAGAGTTGGGTAAGGGAGTCGGTTACGTGCGGGGAAGGTGTTAGCACCCCACAACGCCCCTTTCGGGTTCCCTATGACGGATTATTTCATAAATAACAGTGTAAAATTACTAAATTACCCCTATTTATTAGAAACGATTATAAGCGGAATATTTACATGATGAAAATTCTAAATATGCAATGCAACAATTAGAAAGCGGTAAAAGAAGGGATTTGGAAAAGAAACCTTTGAAGCGTGCTTTTATCTATTTAAACAGACGTTAGGAGGCTTTTTGGCGCTCCTTCCCACTACACGCTCGCTCGTTCCTTCCCTAAAAATAATTTTTACTCCGGAAATCAAAGAGATTTCCCTTCGACTAGTTCGAATCCTCAAGCTAAATGCTCAGAACTCAAGAACTTCGTCGGATCGGCTCTCGGAGAGATTTCTAGGGCAGAACACTGCTCAAAAACCCCAGAATACTCAGCCAGAGGGTCCAAAAGTATGGAAAAAGTGTGGAATGACGTCCAAATGATGTCCTATATATAGGATTGAGGCGCAATACGGCCTGGGGGGTCAATACGGCCGTATTGGTTTCAGTGTGGCCGTATTGTAGTTCAAAATGTCCAATACGGCCGTACTGAACTCCAGGGAGGGCGTATTGAGCTTCAATCCTCACACACCCTTATTTTAAGCTACTGTAAGACCCCTAGACCTACAAAGAGTCACCCTAGGGTCTTCCAGGAGTCCTTCTGGCTGACTTTCCTTCAGTCTTTGAGAGTCTCTGAGCTTTATTTCCGACCCGGACAATTTTAGGGGTCTACAGCTGCCCCCCCTTTACTTAGTCAAACGGCTTTTGGTACACCGGTTGACAAGTAAAGGAGTTGACCCAATTGTCCGGGGAGCAAGCCACCCTTCCGACTTGTAGTGTCTTCAGGTGGGAAAACTGTTGAGTAGCCTCTCCAGGTTGAGTATTAGTAGTCGCCTCTCCAGGCTCGTTGCATACCTCGGTGTTTCTGACAACCTTGGCAGCGTGAGTTTGCCCTCTCTAGGGTCTGCATGCCTCCATGTTTCTGACGATGTTGGCAGCTGCATACCTCCGTGTTTCTGACGACGGGGTAGCTGAGTATTAGTCGTCGCCTCTCCAGGCTCGTCCATACCTCAGTTTTTGTGACAACCTCGGTAGCGTGAGTTTTCCCTCTCCAGGGTCTGCATGCCTCCATGTTTCTGACGATGTTGGCAGCTGCATACCTCCGTGTTTCTGACGACGGGGTAGCTGAGTATTAGTCGTCGCCTCTCCAGGCTCGTGCGTACCTCAGTGTTTCTGATCACCTTGGCAGCTTGAGTTTGCCCTCTCCAGAGTCTGCGGTTTGCCCTCCCCAGGGTTGCATACCTCCGTGCTTCTGGTCACTTTGGTAGCATGAGTTTGCCCTCTCCAGGGTTTGCGGTTTGCCCTCCCCAGGGTTGCATACCTCCGTGCTTCTGGTCACTTTGGTAGCGTGAGTTTGCCCTCTCCAGGGTTGCATACCTCCGTGCTTCTGGTCACTTTGGTAGCGTGAGTTTGCCCTCTCCAGGGATTTGTGATGATTTTGTCTCCACAGTCCACGATGCTGCTTTGACGGTTGTAGACCCCTAAAATTGTCCGGGTCGGAAATAAGACTCGAAGACTCTCGAAGACCGAAGGAAAGTCAGCCGAAAGGACTCCCGGAAGACCCTGGAAGACCCTAGGATGATTCTTCATAGGTTTAGAAGTCTTAGAGTAGCTTAAAATAAGGATGTGGGAGGATTGGAGCTCAATACGGCCTCCTAGAAGTTCAGTACGGCCGTACTGAACAATTTGAACTACAATACGGCCGTACTGAAACCAATACGGCCGTACTGAAGTTTTTGAACTTCAGTACGGCCGTACTGAATTCAATACGGCCGTACTGTAGTTCAAAACTTCAGTACGTGCCGTATTGATGTCAGAGGCCGTACTGCGCCTCACTCCTATATATAGGACGTCATTTGGACGTCATTCCACACATTTGGACACTTTTTCCAGATTCTTGGACCCTCTTGTTGAGCATTCTGGGGTTTTTGAGCAGTGTTCTGCCCTAGAAGTCTCTCCGAGAGCCGATCCGACGAAGTTCTTGAGTTCTGAGCATTTAGCTTGAGGATTCGAACTAGTCGAAGGGAAATCTTTTCGATTTCCATAGTAAAAATTAATTTTTAGGGAAGGAGCGAGCAAGCGTGTAGTGGGAAGGAGCACCAAAAAGCCTCCTAACGTCTGTTTAAATATATAAAAGCACGCTTCAAAGGTTTCTTTTTCAAAATCCTTCCTTTTACTGCTTTCTGATTGTTGCATTGCATATTTAGAATTTTCATCATGTAAATATTCCGCTTATAATCGTTTCTAATAAATAGGGGTAATTTAGTAATTTTACACTGTTATTTATGAAATAATCCGTCATAGGGAACCCGAAAGGGGCGTTGTGGGGTGCTAACACCTTCCCCGCACGTAACCGACTCCCTTACCCAACTCTGGTTGTAATGGCCAAGGTTGATTTGCGAAAATCAATTGCCTTATCCCTTTTTCCAATGTCTTGAGTAAAACATTGGTGGCGACTCCAAGAACCCTTCTTTTTGTGAAAACCACTAATCCATGGAGGGTCCTGTAGACCCCTAAAATTGTCCGGGTCGGAAATAAAACTCGAAGACCCTCAAAGATCGAAGGAAAGTCAGCCAGAAGGACTCCTAGAAGACCATAGGATGGCTATCTGTAGGTTTAGAGGTCTTAGAGTAGTTTAAAATAAGGAAGTAGAGGGAATGAAGCCCAATACGGCCGTACTACACTTAATACGGCCGTATTGAAGCTTCAACACGGCCCCAGTGAACTCAATACGGCGTATTGAAGTTTCTGAAACTTCAATACGGCCGTACTGAAATCAATACGGCCGTATTGAAGCTTCAATACAGCCGCAGTGAACTCAATACGGGCGCATTGAAATTCCTGAATTTCAATACGGCCGTATTGAACTTCAATACGACCGTATTGAAGTTCAAAAATTTCAATACGGCCGTATTGATTCTGTAGCCCGTATTGCGCCTATTCCCTATAAATATGACGTCAATTGGACGTCATTCCACACTTTTACACTCAGTTTTGACTCCCTCCTTGAGTATTCTGGGGTTTTTGAGCAGTGTTCTGCCCTAGAAATCTCTCTAGGAGTCGATCCGACGAAGTTCTGGAATTCCGAGCACTTAGCTTGGAGATTCGAACCTAGTCGAAGGGAAATCCTCCGGATTTCCATAGTCAAAAGTTTTTAGGAAGGAGCGAGCGAGCTTGTAGAGCGAGGGAACGCCAAAAAGCTTCCCAGTTTTACTCAATATATAAAAGCACGCTTCAAGAGGTTTCTTCTTAAATCCTTCCTTTTACTGCTTTCTGTGTGCATATTTAAACTGTCATCATGTAGATAGTTAATTTATAATCGCTTATAATAAATAGGGGTAATTTAGTAATTTTACGCTATTATTTTAGAAATAATCTGTCATAGGGAACCCGAAAGGGGCGCTGTGGGGTGCTAACACCTTCCCCACGCGTAACCGACTCCCTTACCCGACTCTGGTTGTAATGGCCAAAGTTGATTTATAAAATCAATTGCCTTATCCCTTTTTCCAATGTTTTGAGTAAAACATTGGTGGCGACTCCACGAACCCTCCTTTTGCGAAAACCACTAATCCATGGAGGGTCCCGCTTGGGATTAATATGGATTAGTGAGACTTTTAATAAATAAATTGGATAAGATCGACAAGGTCTCAGTTTCAGAACAAGTCGTTCTAATAATCCAATACATTTTCAAACTAAAATAAAAGCGAGCTCGACCGTCTTCGCGACCGCCGAGGCCCGTTTGGGCCGGTGGCGACAGATGGCGACTCCACTGGGGAAGCCTCGAGAGTCAGTCCCATTTAGTGACAGATTATTTTTAACAAATAATAGTTAAAATTACTTTATTACCCCTCACTTGTATGATAACATGTTTATCTATTTGGCTTTTAAATAACTGTTGTATGTTTAAATTCCGCAATTGTTTGAAATACAAACTGCACACAAACCTTTGCACACAACAGTTCCCTCTATACCCGGGGGCATGAGTGATTAACCATAGGGAGTGGATGTTAGTACGGCCGGTTGTCGAATGGGTCTATAGGTGCCCGTAGACCGTTGTCGGAAAACATCACTCAAGGTGATAACCATGAACTTGAGTCCGACGGTGCGTTGGAGCTTTCCATCGACCTACGATGAGAGGAATTGGGTCCCTATAATGGGGGCACCTTGGGGGCCTTTGACCAAGTGAGAACAGTTAGATCCTCCTTGAATATGCACTTTTCTGCAGGAGACCCCTACCTCGTGATTCGCTCGTGACTGTTCGTGGATGAGTGAATTGTGTGTGCATTTTTTATGTGACATTGTATGAGCATATATTTGCACCTTTTAAACATACAACATTCTTGTTTACAATAAAAAATAAAGAATAAATAGAAATAAAGATTTTCTAGTACATGGTGTTAACATCTGCCTCCATTGCATTCATATAGGTAGTTTCCCTTTTCACTCAAAAAGCAAAAATACGTATTTATCCAAACCAAGCAATATCATGCATCATCTTAGGAATATCCCGAAAACATGATAATGCTTAGTTGAATAAACACTATGCATGCATATTCATCGCCATCATCTCATATCATGCATTGTATTGTAGATTATGGAGAGGTCTAGGGAGGTGCAAAGGCCATTAAAGAAAGTGGACTTCCTATTATACCGTGCTGAGAGGTTGGATCACCTCTGTACCTTGATGTCAAGAGAGGCTCGTGTCGAGTTTGAGAAATCTTATGGGCGAGTTCTCGATTTGATGAGGATTTGTGTGGATCCAGCTTTTCTGAGGGCATTGGTTCACTTCTGGAGTCCCGATCTGCACTGTTTTGAGTTCCCCCAGTTTGACCTGGTTCCTACTCTAGAGGAGTACGAGCTCATGTTACGGTGGCCTAAATTAGCTGGGGTCTACCTTTTTCAGGGGAACCATGTGGCCGTAGAGAGAGTAGCCACTCAGGTCAAACTACCACTACGATCAGCTGCCTTAGTAGGGAACGGCAGTATCAAGGGTTGGAAGCTTGCTATGATCGAAGACCACCTTTCTTCCTTGGCTGGTAAGGGAGATTGGTTAGCTTTCAACAAGACTCTTGCGTTAGCCGTGTTTGGGACGATCTTATTCCCCTTTCACGCTAACACAGTGGACCATGCTGCGATGGACGCTTTCTTTGCTTGGGACGTGCATATGAAGAGTCCCGTGCCCGCTATTCTTGCCGACACCTTGCTGTCTGTTCATCTATCTCAGCAGAAGCAAGGGAAGATCATCCGATGCTGCACCTCCTTGTTATATGTGTGGGGCATCACACATTTCTACGCCTCTAGTCACATGGGGACTTTGCCCGATCCGTTGAGAAGCTTCTCAAAGATCCCCGTCTGCCGCCGATATGCTTCCGAATGGAAGGATGAGATGGAACAGTGGAGTATCGAGCACTTCACGTGGGTTTGCCCTTGGTTCCGTCCGAGCCATGTATTGACAAGATGCGGCAGTTATTCGAGCATACCGTTGATGGGCCTCAGAGGTTGCATAACCTACTCACCTAAATTGGTTATGAGGCAACTAATGAGGACCCAAATCGTTCCTACCATAGAGGAGCTGGGAGGGTTGTGTTTCTCTTTCGATCCCGAGCATCAGAGAGATATGCACGCTGTTATAAGAGCGTGGGAGAGACCAACCTATGAGGGAGATCTCGAGCTTGAAAAGCCTCGGGTGTCCGTTTCCATTGATTACGAGAAATGGAGGAATGAGAGGGGGGTGTCACAACCATCCACCTCTTGTGCAACCACGACTACAAGGAGGATGTTGCAAGAACAGGTCGACGCCTTGACCAAGAAACTGGAAATCATGGGAGCTCAGATGAGAGTTCTTGAAGAGAAAAATGAAGAATCCAGTTTCACCATTGATGGTCTTCAAAGGCAATGCAAGAAGAAGGACCATGAGATAGAGCGGCTCAAGGATGAGTGTGCTAACCTCAACGAGGAGACTATTCGGGCATCCAAAATGCCAAAGGTTGAACCGAGTAGTCAACTCCAAGAAGTCAATGTGAAGATAGCACGCCTTGAAGCCGAGCATGCAAGGCAAGCACAGTTGATCAAGGACATGCAAGATGATTTATTTCTGACTCGATCCGACGCACAGCAATGGCGGGAAGTCGCTCAACGACAAGCCGCAGACCTTTCCGATTTCCGCAGAAAGGAAAGGGAAGGATTGGCACAAATGGCCAAACTCCAAGAGGAGAAGGATCGAGCCGAAGACGAGCTTAATGAGCTACAGGCCATGATCAACTACTATACTCAGAAAGCGAAGGAGGCTCAGAAAATCAGTGACGATATGAGCCAAGCGGTCCATACGCAGATTGAAGCAATGGGTCGTCATGTCGAGGAAGCCGAAGATGAATGGCAAAGAAATATGAACCCGCCTGTGGGTTTTTACCGGCTTTTCTCTTATTGTAAAAAATTGCTTCAAAGCATTGTATAAAAGTTGTACACTTTCTTTAATGAATAAAATCGTATTTTTGAGATTTATTGCCTTTGCATCTCATTAGTCATTCATTTTGCATTTATCTCTCCTAGTAATTAATAATAAAGATTAATAAAAAGAAAGAATTAATCGATGCGTATGTTCAGAATGGATCGCACGCCATTTGTGATAAAATGCAAACCAACAACTGCGCAAAGCGAACACACGACGACGCCGTTGTTGGTAATCAAGACAGAAAAAGGGGAAGGTCCCACGCCGTTAAGGATTGTCGCTCCAAGGCCTTTCCCCTACAAAACAAATAAGGCTGTGCCATGGATATACGACGTCCATTCTTCTGCCGACAGCGATATCTCCAACATCGCTGGACTTGGGGGCATGACTAGGAGTGGCAGGATCTACACTCCCGAAGATCTGCACGATAAAGCTCCCAAGAATAAAGGAAAAGAAAAGGAGAAAACCGAGGAAGATAGAGAATCCGAGGAGGAGACTGATGAGTTGTTAAAATTCATCAAACAAAGCGAGTACTCCATTGTGGATCAACTTCACAAGACACTAGCAAAGATCACTTTGTTGTCGTTGATCCTAAGCTCCGAACCGCATCGGCAAGCTCTGTTGAAGGTCTTGAACGAGGCATATGTGTCGCATACCATCTCCCAAGACAAGTTTGAGGGAATTGTTAGCCACATCACGGCTAATGATCACCTCACTTTCACCGATGAAGAGATCCCCGCCGAGGGACCTAATCACAACAAGCCCTTGCACATCTCTGTAAAGTGCAAGGAGTATCACATCGCAAAAGTCTTGGTGGATAACGGATCTTCCTTGAATGTGATGCCCAAAAGAACTCTTGATCAAATGGCAATCAAGGGAGTCCAAATGCGCCCGAGCAACATGATCGTTCGAGCTTTCGACGGTTCTAAAAGAGAAGTGGTGGGAGAAGTCAATCTTCCAATCCAAATTGGACCCACCATCTTCAACGTCGAATTTCAAGTGATGGATATTACTCCTGCATACAGCTGTCTCCTCGGCCGACCTTGGATTCATGATGCGAAAGCTGTACCCTCTACGCTCCACCAGAAAGTCAAGTTCATAGTGGATGACAAACTGGTGACTGTACAAGCTGAAGATGACATACTCATCAGCAAGCCATCCAACATACCTTATGTGGATGCAGCAAAGGAAGCTTTGGAAACCGCCTTCCAAGCATTGGAAATTGCCAATGTTGAAACGTTTCCTCGAGAAATGAAGAAGGTAGCTCATATGCTCACAAAGAACGGATACTTGCCAGGACAAGGATTGGGCAAGTATTCCCAAGGAATCCCGGAGCTACCCATTATCAAGGACAATCCGGGGAAACAAGGGTTAGGATACAACCCTGTTAAAGATCAAAGAACGAAGAGGAATCAAGATCCTTCTCGACGTTCTTTAAGCCAGATCTTTAGGAAGGCTGGTTCACAAACGTCAAGGCCAGCTGTCGTCATCAAGTGTCCTTTTCCTTCTAATAGGGATGTGTAAATTCAGTGACTATTAGAGATCACTCCTCGGGGATAGCCCGACCCTCGAGCCTCGATAGGGCACATGTTTCCATTATGATTATAATAAAATCATTCTTCATTATTTCTTTATTGCTTCTTTTCTTGCTCGCAATAAAAATCTAAACCACGTTATTTAACCCTGTTTGAATAAACATGAATGAGGTTAAAATCATCTTGATAATAATAAACCCGCATCATTTTTATGTGGAAATGTGTATAACGACTTGGAGCACCTTTTCTTGGCCTCAATAAGTGCCGTCATGGATAAAAGAAATCCATTCAGGACAAAAATCCTAAAAAACAAAAAGCTCGGCAGGAAACCCAAAAAGGGGGCTGCACAAAAATAAGAGCAAAAGACCCGCTAGGAATCCCACAAAAGGGTGACCTAGGCAAAAATTAGGGTTACAAAATAATGAACAAAAACAAAAGCCCGCTAAGACATCACAAATGGGTGTTTTAGGCAAAAGTTAGGGCCGTCAAAAAAAAAAGAAGAATAAAAATAAATCCATGATGGTACCATCAATTGAATTCAACAAGGGGCTCAAGAAAAGCTATCCAAGTTGTCAAAGCACAATCATTAATAACAAAGATGTGCTTAACTTCATAAGTGTTTAATCGAACAAACCTAAACACAATAAGCCTACCATTGGCCAGCCATTCTTACAAAATCCATTTTTCAAAAAAATAAAACAATCCCCTCTAAAACACAAACTTTTGAAAATATATCTTTTCCTTCTTTTCTCTCTTGTCCCAACGATTTTTGAATAATCTAGTGGAAACATGGAGATATAGTGGTCAATAGGAGGGTTCACACATCTTCTAAAGGGAGGGAAGGATCATTTGGTTGATGACACCAAATCCCAAAATCAAAATACGCATCATTCCTCGGTTACAGAAATCGGCAAAGCACAGTCTGTCTGGAGGAATGGCAAGATCCAAACAAAGAACGCATCGATTAATTCTTTTGAAAAACTGAATCAAATAGAATTAGGTGCATCGCATTTGCATACATGCATACAGATGATAGGTGTACTAAAAGATCACTTATTCTCTGTTTATATTTAAAAAAAAAAAAAAAAAAAAAAAAAAAAAAAAAAAACCAAAAATCAAAAATCAGAAAAATCCAATACGCCCGTATTGGTATTAATACGGTCGTATTGGAGTTAACGTTAAGTACAACGTTTCAACTCCAATACGGGCGTATTAAAATCCAGTACGCCTGTACTGAACCCCAATACGGTCGTATTGAATCGAATACGGTCCATATTGATTGTAAACTTTGTACATCAACGGAAAGGCCAATACGGCCGTATTGAATCCAATACGGGCCGTATTGGCGGAATTTTGCCTATAAATAAAGACTTCCCCTCCCTCATTTTGCATACCTTTCTTCATTCTCCACATTCCTTGCTTGTGAGTGCATTCCTACAAAGATTATCGGAAATGGCAGAATCTTCTCGCAAAAGGCAGAGAGCCCCGGCCAGACGTGTAATGACAGATCGACACCGGGATCGGCTACAGCTTATAGAGACGTTCACCATCGAGCCGTCAAGAGTGCTCGACTTTGAGCTTCTCCAAGCAGTGGGCTTGGAGAATGATGTCAGGAACTACTTCGACGCCATAGGATGGGGATTTGTCCTTAATCCACCATCCCAGCTATATTTGACGGCCACGAAGGAATTCTTGGCTACAGTCGGCGTCACGGAGTCGACTAACAGCTATGGGGAGGATGTTTGCGCGGTGGATTTCTGGATGAATGAAGGATACCGCTCGCTGACGTTGGACGAGTTCAACGTCCAGGCAGGGTTTTTCAGCCGCACTGATCAGCTGGCATTCCGAGATGCCATATGCGAGTGGCCTGATCAGTGGACTCCGGTTGAGATGTGGAGTTTGCTCACTGGCCGACGGGATTATCATTCAGGGGTGAAGGGCTCCCGGCTCCCGACTGCTCTTAGGATCTGTCACAAGATCCTCACCAGTACTATTCATGGCAGGTCCAAGAGTCCAGAGTCGATTACACGGCCGGATCTGCTGGCCTTATATTGCATGGCCACCGGCCGGAAGGCCAATCCTGGATATTTCTTCCTCGAGCACGTGAAAAAGCTTGGGGTACGAGAGGGAGGAGAGTCCAGACAGGGGTACATCTTGGTTGCCCCACTCCTCTCGCAGCTGGCGGAGACATGGGGATGTCCCGATGGTGCAGAGCCAGGGGCATTGGCGCCGAAGCTGATTGGTGCCTCCACCCTGATTAACATGAAGATCATCGCTAGATCGCCAGGAGGGGGGTTTGTGCGAGTAGATGGCCTCGAGACCTTCGACGACCTCCTCAACAACCTCGACTTTGAGGGAGGCGACGCCCCGCAGCCAGAGGCTAGCACATCACGGTCGGACAGGGGATACTTTGACGCCCGCTTCGACACACTGCAGCAGAGCATTGACACACGATTCGATGCTTTTCAGCAGAGCATCGACACGCGATTCGATGCTTTTCAGCATAGTGTCGGTACATGGCAGCAGAGTACCGATACTCGACTAGACAGCTTGGTACAGGGTTTTGACAACCTCTCAGTCTGGCTTCATAGCCACTACCCCACTCCTCCTCAGGATCCGCCGGCCGATGAGTGAAGACCGGATTGCTTCCTTTAATTTTTATGTATTTAGTTTGTTTGGGCTGTGTCCCATCTTTTGATTTCTTTTGATTTCTCTCGTAAAAACTTATTTTCTATTTAATGAAAATTTCCACTGTTTGATTTTAAATTCTCTAGCAATTTAAATTCTGTACAGCAAAAGCTAAAAACATAAAAAAGGCAAAATACAGAAAAAGCCAAATCAGAAGAAAAGGCAAAATACAGAAAAAGCCGAAAATAAAAAAAGGCAAGGATATAGAAAATCCAACAAAAAGATTGCACAGAATAACTGAGCCTGGAGAGGCTTGCCGAAATAATACTCCCGCAGAATAACCGAGCCTGGAGAGGCTTGCCGAAACAATACTCATCAGTTTGTATAGAATAACTGAGCCTGGAGAGGCTTGCCGAAACAATACTCCTCAGTAAACAGAATAATTGAGCCTGGAGAGGCTCGCAGAAATAATACTCCCCAGAGAAACCTCAACTCACGCTCTTGGACTCAAAATCCCCAGCAAGAGCTATCAAGCAAGATCGTCAAAATCTCTAATGGAAACACGATCGCCCAAGAAGAATATCCAAGTCAAAGGACTTAAACTTCCTTAGTGAAGATAGCTCTCCAACTCAAAGCGCTGAGTGAGGCTAAGCCTGCAGAGGCTTCCTAAATAATACTCTGGGATACATAAGATCCCTCATTCCCCAATCGCCTACTCAAGAGGCACTCCTTCAAAAAAAGGAAAAATAAAAAAAATCAACATCCAGAATCCCCAGCGGATAACAGCCTATACAGAGGCAGCAAAATCAGAAAACCAAAAGAGACACCCGAATAAGGATAAACCGGGATACTCCACCAACGTCAAAGGACGTCAGCCAAACATAAGGCATCGCTCAACTCAGAGAGAAAGAGCATCTGTGTCTACACCCCAAGGAGTCAGAAATTCCCCATGGGTACCAACAATGCAATGCAAGTTGGGGCACAGGAACCTATGAATGACTGCACATCCCCTAGATGGATCCCTGCGTTATCCAGCCCTCAGTGGCACAAAAATCAAAAAACAACCGTCGAAGCAGCATCGTGGACTGTGGAGACAAAATCATCACAAATCCCTGGAAAGGAGATATTCACGCTACCCCGTCGTCACAAACACGGAGGTATGCAGCTTCCGGCTCGAGCAATGAGCGAAGCTATCTCTGGAAAGGGGGGTACTCACTGCTCACCGTCGTCACAAGGGTACTTAGCTTCCGGCTCGAACAAAGAGTGAAGCTAAGCCTAGAGAGGCGGTACTCACAGCTTCCAGCTTGAGCAGCAAGCAAAGCAAAGCCTGGAGAGGCGAAACTCACACTGCTCACCGTCGTCACAAAGGTGCTTAGTTTCCGGCTCGAACAAAGAGCGAGACTAAGCCTGGAGAGGCGAAACTCACACTGCTACCGTTGTCACAAGGGTACTTAGCTTCCGGCTCGAACAAAGAGTGAAGCTAAGCCTGGAGAGGCGGTACTCACAGCTTCCAGCTTGGGCAGCAAGCAAAGCAAAACCTGGAGAGGCTACTCGACAATTTTCCACCGGAAGACGCTACAAGTCAGAAGGTCGGCTCATCACCCGGACAATTGGGTCAACTCCTTTACTTGTCAGCCGGTACACCAAAAGGCCGTCCGACTAAGTAAAGGGGGGGCAGCTGTAGACCCCTAAAATTGTCCGGGTCGGAAATAAAACTCAAAGACCCTCAAAGATCGAAGGAAAGTCAGCCAGAAGGACTCCTAGAAGACCATAGGATGGCTATCTGTAGGTTTAGAGGTCTTAGAGTAGTTTAAAATAAGGAAGTAGAGGGAATGAAGCCCAATACGGCCGTACTACACTTAATACGGCCGTATTGAAGCTTCAACACGGCCCCAGTGAACTCAATACGGCGTATTGAAGTTTCTGAAACTTCAATACGGCCGTACTGAAATCAATACGGCCGTATTGAAGCTTCAATACAGCCGCAGTGAACTCAATACGGGCGCATTGAAATTCCTGAATTTCAATACGGCCGTATTGAACTTCAATACGACCGTATTGAAGTTCAAAAATTTCAATACGGCCGTATTGATTCTGTAGCCCGTATTGCGCCTATTCCCTATAAATATGACGTCAATTGGACGTCATTCCACACTTTTACACTCAGTTTTGACTCCCTCCTTGAGTATTCTGGGGTTTTTGAGCAGTGTTCTGCCCTAGAAATCTCTCTGGGAGTCGATCCGACGAAGTTCTGGAATTCCGAGCACTTAGCTTGGAGATTCGAACCTAGTCGAAGGGAAATCCTCCGGATTTCCATAGTCAAAAGTTTTTAGGAAGGAGCGAGCGAGCTTGTAGAGCGAGGGAACGCCAAAAAGCTTCCCAGTTTTACTCAATATATAAAAGCACGCTTCAAGAGGTTTCTTCTTAAATCCTTCCTTTTACTGCTTTCTGTGTGCATATTTAAACTGTCATCATGTAGATAGTTAATTTATAATCGCTTATAATAAATAGGGGTAATTTAGTAATTTTACGCTATTATTTTAGAAATAATCTGTCATAGGGAACCCGAAAGGGGCGCTGTGGGGTGCTAACACCTTCCCCACGCGTAACCGACTCCCTTACCCGACTCTGGTTGTAATGGCCAAAGTTGATTTATAAAATCAATTGCCTTATCCCTTTTTCCAATGTTTTGAGTAAAACATTGGTGGCGACTCCACGAACCCTCCTTTTGCGAAAACCACTAATCCATGGAGGGTCCCGCTTGGGATTAATATGGATTAGTGAGACTTTTAATAAATAAATTGGATAAGATCGACAAGGTCTCAGTTTGAGAACAAGTCGTTCTAATAATCCAATACATTTTCAAACTAAAATAAAAGCGAGCTCGACCGTCTTCGCGACCGCCGAGGCCCGTTTGGGCCGGTGGCGACAGGTCCCGCTTGGGATTAACATGGATTGGTGAATCATTTAATAAAATTGTTAGTTCGATGAGGTCTCAGTTTGAGAATAAGTCGTTCTAACAATCCATCATGAACTCGAGTCCGACAGTGCGTTGGAGCTTTCCATCGACTTACGACGAGAGGAATTGGATCCCTATAATGGGGGCACCTTGGGGGCCTCAGACCAGTGAGAACAGTTAGAACCTCCTTGAATATGCACTTTTCTGCAGGATACCCCTACCTCGTGATTCGCTCGTGACTGTTCGTGGATAAGTGAATTGTTTATGCATTGTTTATGTGACATTGTTTGAGCATACATTGCATTATTTAAACATACAACATTCCTTTTTAAATAAGAATAAATATGAATAAGAATCTTCCATTACATGGTGTTAACATCTACCTTCATCACATTCATATAGGTAGTTTCCATTTTCACCCAAAAAATAAATAAATACAAAAACAAAATACCCAAGAAAAAGAAAAAAGGGTTATTTATCCAAACCAAGCGATATCATGCATCATCCTAGGAACATCCTAAAAACATGATAATGCTTAGTTGAATAAACACTATGCATGCATATTCAACGCCATCATCTCATATCATGCATTTTTGTCGTAGATCATGGAGGGATCTAGGGGAATGCAAGGGCAGTTGAAGAAAGTGGATTTCTTATTATACCGTGCCGAGAGGTTGGACCACCTCTGTTCTTTGATGCCACGTGAGGCTCGTGTGGAGTTCGAGAAATCTTATGGACGAGTCCTCGACTTGATGAAGATATGTGTGGATCCGGCTTTTCTGAGAGCATTGGTTCACTTCTGGAGTCTCGATCTGCATTGCTTCGAGTTCCCCCAGTTTGACTTAGTTCCTACTCTCGAGGAGTATGAGCTCATGCTACGATGGCCCAAATCAGCAAGGGTCTATGTCTTTCATGGCAATCATGTGGCCGTGGAGAGGGTTGCTACTCAAGTCAAACTTCCATCACGATCATCTGCCTTAGTGGGGAACGGCAGTATCAAAGGTTGGAAGCTCGCTATGATTGAGGACCACCTTTCTTCCTTGGCTGGTGAGGGAGATTGGTTAGCTTTCAACAAGACTCTAGCGTTACCCGTGTTTGGGACGATCCTATTCCCCTTTCACGCTAACACAGTGGACCATGCTGCTATGGACGCTTTCTTCGCATGGGACGTACACATGAAGAGTCTCGTGCCTGCCATTCTTGCCGACACCTTGCTTTCTGTCCACCTATCTCAGCAGAAGCAAGGGAAGATTATCCGATGCTGCACCTCCTTGTTATATGTGTGGGGCATCACACATTTCTATGCCTCTAGTCACATGGGGACTTTGCCCGATCCGTTGAGGAGCTTTTCGAAGATCCCCGTACGCCGCCGCTATGCTTCCGAATGGAAGGAGGAGATGGAACAGTGGAGCATTGAGCACTTCACATGGGTTTGTCCTTGGTTCCGTCCGAGCAATATATTGATGAGATGCGGCAGCTATCCAAGCATACCTTTGATGGGCCTCAGAGGTTGCATAGCCTACTCACCTAGATTGGCTATGAGATAACTTATGAGGACTCAGATTGTTCCTACTCAAGAGGAGCTTGGAGGATTGTGTTTCTCCTTTGATCCCGAGCATCAGAGAGACATGCACGCTGTCATTAGAGCGTGGGAGAGACCAATCTATGAGGGAGATCAAGAGCTTGGAAAGCCTCGGGTATCCGTCTCCACTGACCAAGAGATTTGGAGGAGCGAGAGGGGGGTGCCCCAACCATCCACCTCTTGCGCAACCACAGTCACAAGGAGGGTGTTGCAAGAACAAGTCGATGCCTTGACCAAGAAACTGGAAATCATGGGAGCTCAGATGAGAGTTCTTGAAGAAAAGAATGAAGAATCCGGTTTCGTCATTGATGGTCTACAAAGGCAATGCAAGAAAAAGGACCACGAGATAGAGCGGCTCAAGGATGAATGTGCTAACCTTAATGAGAAGGCTATTCGGGCATCCAAAATGCCAAAGGTTGAACCGAATAGTCAACTCCGAGATGTCGACGCAAAGATAGCACACCTTGAAGCCGAGTACGCAAGGCAGGCACAGTTGATCAAGGACATGCAGGATGATCTGCTCTTGACTCGATCCGATGGGCAGCAATGGCGGGAAGTTGCCCAACAACAAACCGCAAGCCTTTCCGATTTCCGCAAGAAGGAAAGGGAAGGACTAGCACACATGGCTAAACTCCGAAAGGAGAAGGATCGAGCCGAAGACGAGCTTAATGAGATGCAAGCCATGATCAACTACCACATTCAAAAGGCGAAGGACGCTCAAAAGACTAGCGATGATATGAGCCAAGCAGTCCATACGCAAGTCGAAGCAATGGCGCGCCATGTAGAGGAAGCCGAAGATGAATGGAGAAGAAACATGAACCCACCCGTGGGTTTCTATCGGCTTTTCTCATTTTGTAAAAAATTGCTTCAAAGCATTGTATAATAAGTTGTACACTCTCTTTGATCAATAAATCAAATTTTTGAGATCTATGAAATCTTTCAATTGCCTTTGCATTTCATAGTCATTCATTTGCATATATCTCTCCTAGTAATTCATTAATAAACATTAATAAAAAGAAAAAATTAATCGATGCGTATGTTCGGAATGGATCGCACGCCGTTTGTTATTAAATGCAAGCCAACAACCGCACCAAGCGAACGCACATCAACTCCGTTGTTGGTAATCAAGACGAATAAAGGGGAAGGTCCGACACCGTTAAGGATCACTACTCCAAGACCTTTTCCCTACGAATCGAATAAGGCTGTGCCATGGATATACGACATCCATTCTTCTGCCGACAGCGATATCTCTAACATCGCTGGACTTGGGGGCATGACTAGGAGTGGCAGGATCTACACTCCCAAAGATCTTCATGATAAAGCTCCCAAGAATAAAGGAAAGGAAAAAGAAAAAGAAAAAAAAAACCGAGGAAAATAAAGAATCCGAGGAAAAAGATCAAAGGACGAAGAGGAACTAAGATCCTTCTCGACGTTCTTTAAGCCAGATCTTTAGGAAGGCCGGTTCACAAGCGTCAAGGCCGGTCGTCGTCATCAAGTGCTCTTCTCCTTCCGATAGGGACGTATAGACCTGATGACTGTTAGAGATCACTCCTCGGGGACAGCCCGACCCCCGAGCCTCGATAGGGCACATGTTTCCGCTAGAATTATAATAAAATCGTTCTTTATTATTTCTTATTGCTTCTTTTCTTGCTTGCAATAAATTTCTAGACCACATTATTTTAACCCTGTTTGAATAAGCATGAATGAGGTTAAAATTGTCTTAATAACAATAAACCCGCATCATTTTTATGTGGAAGTGTGTGTGACAACTTGGAGCACCTTCCCTTGGCCTCGACAAGTGCCATCATGGATAAAAAAAAATCCTTTAAAGACAAAATCATAAAAACAAAAAAAAAGGGCTCGGCAGGAAACCCAAAAAGGGGGCTGCGCAAAAATAAGAGCAAAAGAACCCGCTAGGAATCCCACAAAAGGGTGACCTAGGCAAAAATTAGGGTTGCAAAAATAAACAAAAACAAAGGTCCGCTGAGACGCCACAAAAGGGTGTTTTAGGCAAAAAATAAGGACAATCAAAAAAGCAAAAGAAATCCATGATGGTACCATGAGCCGAATTCAAAAAGAAAGGTTCAGGGGAAGCTATCTAAGTTGTCAAATCACAACGTCAATAACAAGACTTCCTTAACTTCATAAGTGTTTAATCAAACAAGCCTAAACACATAAGCCTACCTTGGCCAGCCATTCTTACAAAAACCATTTTCGAAAAAATAATCCCCTCTAAAACACAAACTTCCGAACAAAAAATATCTTTCCTTTCTTTTCTCTCTTGTCCCAAACGATTTTAGAATAATCTAGTGGAAACATGGAGATATAGTGGTCAATAGGAGGGTTGACACGTTTTCTAAAGGAAGGAAAGGATCACTTGGTTGATGACACCAATCTCGATATAACACGCATCATTCCTCGGTTACATAAATCGGCAGCGCACAGCCCGTCTAGAGGAATGGCAAAATCCAAGCAAAGAAACGCATCAGTTAATTCTTTTGAAAAAATAAATCAAATAGAATTAGGTGCATCATACCGCATACATGCATACAGGTGATAGGTGTACTGGAAGATCACTTATTCTCTGTTTATTGAAAAAAACAAAAATCAAAAAAAAAAAAAAAAATCAAACTTCAGAAAAAACAATGCGCCCGTACCATGTTCAGTATGCCCGTACTAAAATTAGGGTTATGAACAAATTTTTAACTCAATACAGGCGTACTGAAATGGATACAGCCGTATTGGCCTTTAGTCGCACATTTAAAGACCTTATCATGAGGCAATCGCATAAAATAGAAAAATAGAAAAAATTGCTTGTGTATGACAGCAGTCAACAGAAAAAGCCAAAAAACGACAAAAAAGGCAAAAATTCGGAAAAATCAACCGCATCATACAGAATAACTGAGCCTGGAGAGGCTTGCCGAAATAATACTCCCTCATCATACAGAATAACTGAGCCTGGAGAGGCTTGCCGAAATAATACTCCCCCATCGTACAGAATAACTGAGCCTGGAGAGGCTTGCCGAAATAATACTCCCTCATCATACAGAATAACTGAGCCTGGAGAGGCTTGCTGAAATAATACTCCCTCATCATACAGAATAACAGAGCCTGGAGAGGCTTGCCGAAATAATACTCCCCAATCGTACAGAATAACTGAGCCTGGAGAAGCTTGCCGAAATAATACTCCCCAGAGACATCTCAGCTTGCACTCTTGGACCAAATCCCCAGTAAGAGCTATCAAAGCAAGATCGGTAAGATTCCCCAATGGAAGCAATGATCATCCAAACGAAATATCCGAGTCAAAGGACTCAGACTTCCTCAGTGGAAGATAGCTTTCCAACTCGAGCGACGAGTGAAGCTAAGCCTGAAGAGGCTTTCTAAATAATACTCTGGGATACATAAGATCCTCAATCCCCATTCGCCTACTCAGAGGCACTCCTTCAAAAAAAAAAAAAAAAAAAAAAATCCGAACAGATCAATAATCATTCCCCAAGCGGAATCCGGCACTCAACCGAACACCAAACATCAAGATAATTCGCCTACTCAGAGGCACTCCTTCAAAAAGAGAAAATCCAAAAAAGATCAATAATCATTCCCCAAGCGGAATTCGACATTCAGCCAATCACCGAACGTCAAGATAATCCGCCTAACAGAAGAGGCCAATCAAGATCAATACGACAGAATCCCCCAGCGGATAACAGCCTACGCAGAGGCAACAAAATCAGAAAATCAAAAGAGTCACCCGAATAAGGATAACCGGGATACTCCACCAACGTCGAAAGGACGTCAGCCAATCATAAGGCATCGCTCACCTCAGGAAGAGCATCTTTGTGTCTGCATCCCCACGGAATCAGAATTTCCCAGTGGGCACCAACTACGCAATGGAAAGTTGGGGCACAAGAACCTATGAGTAACTGCACATCCCCTAGACGGATCCCTGCGTTATCCAGCCCTCAGTGGCACCAAAATCAAAAAACAACCGTCGAAGCAGCATCGTGGACTGTGGAGACAAAATTATCACAACAGAATCCCCCAGCGGATAACAGCCTACGCAGAGGCAACAAAACCAGAAAATCAAAAGAGTCACCCGAATAAGGATAACCGGGATACTCCACCAACGTCGAAAGGACGTCAGCCAATCATAAGGCATCGCTCACCTCAAAAGGAGCATCTTTGTGTCTGCACCCCCAAGGAATCAGAAATTCCCCAGTGGGCACCAACTACGCAATGGAAAGTTGGGACACAAGAACCTATGAGTAACTGCACATCCCCTAGACGGATCCCTGCGTTATCCAGCCCTCAGTGGCACAAAAATAAAAAACAATCGTCGAAGCAGCATCGTGGACTGTGGAGACAAAATCATCACAAATCCCTGGAGAGGGCAAACTCACACTGCCAACGTCGTCAGAAACATGGAGGCAGACCCTGGGGAGGGCAAACCGCAGACCCTGGAGAGGGCAAACTCAGCTGTCAAGGTTGTTAGAAACACCGAGACAGAGCCTGGAGAGGCGGTACTCAGCTACCCCGTCGTCAGAAACACGGAGGTATGCAACCCTGGGGAGGGCAAACCGCACACCCTGGAGAGGGCAAACTCACGCTACCGAGGTTGTCAGAAACACCGAGGTATGCACGAGCCTAGAGAGGCGACGACTAATACTCAGCTACCCCGTCGTCAGAAACAACGGAGGTATGCAACTGTCAAGGTTGTCAGAAACACCGAGACAGAGCCTGGAGAGGCGGTACTCAGTTACCCCGTCGTCAGAAACAACGGAGGTATGCAACTGCTAATGTCGTCAGAAACACAGAGGCAGAGCCTGGAGAGGCGGTACTCAGCCACCAACATCGTCAGAAACACGGAGGTGTGCAACTGCTAACGTCGTCAGAAACACGGAGGCAGAGCCTGGAGAGGCGGTACTCAGCTACCGAGGTTGTCAGAAACACCGAGGTATGCACGAGCCTGGAGAGGGGACGACTAATACTCAACCTGGAGAGGCTACTCAACAATTTTCCACTGTAGACCCCTAAAATTGTCCGGGTCGGAAATAAAGCTTGAAGACTCTCGAAGACTGAAGGATAATCAGCCAGAAGGACTCCTCGAAGGCCCTAGGAGGGTTCTCTGTAGGTCTAGAGGTCTTAGAATAGCTAAAAATAAGGAAGTGGAGGGAAAAAGCCCAATACGGCCGTACTGAACTTAATACGGCCGTATTGAAGCTTCAATACGGCCGTACTGAAGTCAGTACAACCGTATTGACACTTCAATACGACCGCTGCGAACTCAATACGGGCGTATTGAAATTTCTGACTTTCAATACGACCGTATTGAACTCCAATACGACCGTATTGAAGTTCAAAAATTTCAATACGGCCGTATTGGCCCTGTAGGCCGTACTGCGCCTATTCCCTATAAATATGACGTCAATTGGACGTCATTCCACACTTTTTTACACAGTTTTGACTCCCTCCTTGAGTATTCTGGGGTTTTTGAGCAGTGTTCTGCCCTAGAAATCTCTCTGGGAGTCGATCCGACGAAGTTCTTGAGCCCCGAGCCATTTTGCTTGAGGATCGAACCTAGTCGAGGGGAAATCTTTTTGATTCCCTTAGTTAAAATTTTGTTCTAGGCGAGCGAGGAGCGGGCTTGTAGAGCGAGGGAACGCCAAAACGCTTCCCAGTTCTTTGCAATATAAAAGCACGCTTCAAGAGGTTTCCCTTCAATCCTTCCTTTTACTGCTTTCTGTGTGCATATTTAAACTGTCATCATGTAGATAGTCAATTTATAATTGCTTAGAATAAATAGGGGTAATTTAGTAATTTTGTACTGTTCTTTTAAAAATAATCTGTCATAGGGAACCCGAAAGGGGCGCCGTGGGGTGCTAACACCTTCCCCACGCGTAACCGACTCCCTTACCCAACTCTGGTTATAGTGGCCAAAGTTGATTTTTAAATCAATTGCCTTATCCCTTTTTCCAATGTTTTGAGTAAAACATTGGTGGCGACTCCACGAACCCTCCTTTTATGAAAACCACTAATCCATGGAGGGTCCCGCTTGGGATTAATATGGATTAGTGAGCCTTTTAATAAAATTGCTCGTTTGACGAGGTCTCAGTTTGAGAATAAGTCATTCTAGCAATCCACTATTTTTTAAACAAATAAACGAGTCCAACCATCCTTCGCGAATGCCGAAAGCCCGGTTTCGGGCCGGTGGCGACAGATGGCGACTCCGCTGGGGAATCCTCGAGAGTCAGTCCCATTTAGTGACAGATTATTTTTAAAATAATAGTTAAAATTACTTTATTACCCCTTGCTTGTATGATAACATGATTTATTATATGGCTTTAAAATAACTGTTGTATGTTTAAATTCCGCAAATGTTTGAGATAAAAACTGCACACAAACCTTTGCACACAACAGTTCCCTCTATACCCGGGGGCATGAGTGATTAACCATAGGGAGTGGATGTTAGTACGGCCGGTTGTCGAATGGGTCTATAGGTGCCCGTAGACCGTTGTCGGAAAACATCACTCAAGGTGATAACCATGAACTTGAGTCCGACGGTGCGTTGGAACTTTCCATCGACCTACGACGAGAGGAATTGGGTCCCTATAATGGGGGCACCTTGGGGGCCTTTGACCAAGTGAGAACAGTTAGATCCTCCTTGAATATGCACTTTTCTGCAGGAGACCCCTACCTCGTGATTCGCTCGTGACTGTTCGTGGATGAGTGAATTGTTTGTGCATTGTTTATGTGAAATTGTTTGAGCATACATTGCATTTCTTTAAACATACAACATTCCTATTCTTTTTAAAATAAGAATAAATAGGAATAAGAATCTTCCATTATACGGTGTTAACATCTACCTTCATCACATTCATATAGGTAGTTTCCCTTTTCACCCAAAAATACAAAAAATATATAAAATAAAAATACCCAAAAAAGAAAAAGGGGTTATTTATCCAAACCAAGCAATATCATGCATCATTTTAGGAATATCCCGAAAACATGATAATGCTTAGTTAAATAAACACTATGCATGCATATTCAACATCACCATTTCATATCATGCATTCTTATCAAAGATCATGGAGGGATCTAGGTTTGCATTTCATACATCCCTCCTAGTAATTCATTAATAAACATAAATAAAAAGAAAGGATTAAATCGATGCGTATGTTCAAAAATGGATCGCACGCCGTTCGTCAACAACCGCGCCAAGCGAGCGCACATCAACTCCGTTGTTGGTAATCAAGACGAATAAAGGGGAAGGTCCGACACCATTAAGGATCACAGTTCCAAGGCCTTTCCCTTACAAATCAAATAAGGCTGTGCCGTGGATATACGACATCCACTCTTCTGCCGACAGCGATATCTCCAACATCGTTGGACTTGGGGGCATGACTAGGAGTGGCAGGATCTACACTCCCAAAGATCTTCATGATAAAACCAAGAATAAAGAAAAAGAAGAAAAGAAAACCGAGGAAAAAGAATCTGAGGAGGAGACAGACGAGCTGTTAAAGTATATCCGATAGAGCGAGTACTCCATCGAGGATCAACTTCATAAGACGCCAGCAAAGATTACGCTGTCGTCGTTGATCCGAAGCTCCGAACCGCATCGACAAGATCTGTTGAAAGTCTTGAACGAGGCATACGTGTCGCACACTATCTCCCAAGACGAGTTTGAGGGGATTGTTAGTCACATCAAGGCTAATGATCACCTCACCTTCATCGATGAAGAAATCCCCGCCGAGGGATCAAACCACAACAAGCCCTTGCAAGGAGTATCACATCGCTAAAGTCTTGGTAGATAATGGATCTTCCTTGAATGTTATGCCAAAAAGAACGCTCAAGCAATTGGCAATCAAGGGAGTCCAAATGCGCCCGAGCAACATGATCGTTCGAGCCTTCGATGGTTCTAAAAGAGAAGTGGTGGGAGAGATCAATCTTCCAATCCAAATTGGACCCACTATCTTTAATGTCGAATTCCAAGTGATGGACATTACTCCCGCATACAGTTGTCTCCTCGGCCGACCTTGGATTCATGATGCGAAAGCTGTACCTTCTACGCTCCACCAGAAAGTCAAATTCATTGTGGGTGACAAGCTGGTGACCGAACAAGCTAAAGATGACATACTCATCAGCAAGCCATCCAACATACTTTATGTGGATGCAGCAGAGGAAGCTTTAGAAACCGCCTTCCAAGCATTGGAAATCGCCAATGTCGAAACGTTTCCCCGAGAAATGAAGAAGGTAGCCTCCATGCTCACCAAGAACGGATACTTGCCAGGACAAGGATTAGGCAAGGACTCCCAAAGAATCCCGGAGCTACCCATTATCAAGGATAAATCCGGGGAAACAAGGGTTAGGATACAACCCTAACAAAGATCAAAGAACGAAGAGGAATCAAGATCCTTCTCGACGTTCTTTAAGCCAGATCTTTAGGAAGGCCGGTTCACAAGCGTCAAGGCCGGTCGTCGTCGTCAAAATATTTTTCTCCTTCTAATAGGGATGTGTAAATTCAGTGACTATTAGAGATCACTCCTCGGGGACAGCCCGACCCCCGAGCCTCGATAGGGCACATGTTTCCGCTGCGATTATAATAAAATCATTCTTCATTAATTCTTTATTGCTTCTTTTCTCGCTTGCAATAAAATTCTAGACCACATTATTTTAACCCTGTTTGAATAAACATGAATGAGGTTAAAATCATCTTAATAATAATAAACCCACATCATTTTTATGTGGAAGTGTGTGTGTCAATTTGGAGCACCTTTTCTTGGCCTCAATAAGTGCCATCATGGATAAAGAAATCCTAAAGAGCAAAAGACCCGCTAGGAATCCCACAAAAGGGTGACCTAGGCAAAAGTTAGGGTTACAAAATAAGACCAAAAGACCCGCTAGGAATCCCACAAAAGGGTGACCTAGGCAAAAATTAGGGTTACAAAATAATGAACAAAAACAAAAGCCCGCTAAGACATCACAAATGGGTGTTTTAGGCAAAAGTAAGAGCCATCAAAAAAGGAAAAAACAAAATAAATCCATGATGGTACCATCAATTGAATTCAACAAGGAGCTCAAGAAAAGCTATCCAAGTTGTCAAAGCACAAATCATTAATAACAAAGATGTGCTTAACCTCATAAGTGTTTAATCGAACAAGCCTAAACACATAAGCCTACCATGGCCAGCCATTCTTACAAAATCCATTTTTTCAAAAATAAAATAATCCCCTCTAAAACACAAACTTTTGAAAATATATCATTTCCTTCTTTTCTCTCTTGTCCCAACGATTTTTGAATAATCTAGTGGAAACATGGAGATATAGTGGTCAATAGGAGGGTTGACACATCTTCTAAAGAAAGGGAAGGATCATTTGGTTGATGACACCAAATCTCAAATATAATACGCATCATTCCTCGGTTATAGAAGTCGGCAGCGCACAGCCCGTCTAAGAGGAATGGCAAAATCCAAAAACGCATCGGTTAATTCTTTTGAAAAATGAATCAAATAGAATTAGGTGCATCATACTGCATACATGCATACAGATGATAGGTGTACTGGAAGATCACTTATTCTCTGTTTATTGAAAAAACAAAAAAAAAAAAAATATATATATATATAAACTTCAGAAAAACAATACGCCCGTATCATGTTCAGTACGCCCATACCAAAATTAGGGTTATGAACAAATTTTCAATTCAAATACGGGCACACTGAAATGGATGCGGCCGTATTGGCCATAAAGAAATTTTCAAAGACCTCGTCATGAGGCAACCACACAAAAATAGAAAAATAGAAAATTGCTTGTGTATGACAGCAGCAAACAAAATGCAAAGATTCAGAAAATCAACAGCGTCATACAGAATAACTGAGCCTGGAGAGGCTTGCCGAAAGAATACTCTCAGAATAACTGAGCCTGGAGAGGCTTGCCGAAAGAATACTCTCAGAATAACTGAGCCTGGAGAGGCTTGCCGAAAGAATACTCTCAAAATAATTGAGCCTGGAGAGGCTCGCCGAAATAATACTCTCTCATAATAACTGAGACATTTCTATACAGAAAAAGCCAAAACCAATAAAGAAAAGGCAAAAACGAAAAAAAGCCGTAACCAATAAAAAGGCAAAACATAGAAAAAGCCGAAAACGAAAAAGGCAAAAATACAGAAAATCCAACAAACAGCTTGTACAGAATAATCGAGCCTGGAGAGGCTCGCAGAAATAATACTCCCCAAAGGGAACCTCAGCTCATGAAGCCAATATCCAACAAGAGCTTTCAAAGCAAGATTGTCAAAATCTCCCAAAGGAAGTACGATCATCCAAGTAATATACCCAAGTCAAAGGACTTCAGACTTCCTCAGTGGAAAGTAGCTCTCCGACTCAGGCATTGAGTGAGGCTAAGCCTGTAGAGGCTTCCTAAATAATACTCTCCCGATCAGACAGAATAATTGAGCCTGGAGAGGCTCGTAGAAATAATACTCCTTCAGAATAATCGAGCCTGGAGAGGCTCGCAGAAAGAATACTCCCTTCAGAATAATTGAGCCTGGAGAGGCTCGCCAAAATAATACTCCACATCACAGAATAATTGAGCCTGGAGAGGCTTGCTGAAATAATACTCTTATAGAATAACTGAGCCTGGAGAGGCTAGCCGAAATAATACTCTTTCATCATAACTAAAGCCTGGAGAGGCTCGCAGAAAAAATACTCCCTCAGAATAATTGAGCCTGGAGAGGCTCGCAGAAACAATACTCTTCCTTCAGAATAGTTGGGCCTAGAAAGGCTCGATTCCCCAGAGATATCTCAAGCTTACACTCACGGGCCAAATCCCCCAGCGAGAGCTATCAAAGCAAAATCGACGCAATCCCCAATGGAAGTGCGATCATCCAAACAGTATATACAAGTCAAAGGACTTAACACTTCCTCAGTGGAAGATAGCTCTCCGACTCAAAGCGCTGAGTGAGGCTAAGCCTGCAGAGGCTTCCTAAATAATACTCTGGGATACATAAGATCCCTCATTCCCCAATCGCCTACTCAGAGGCATCCCTGCAAAAGAAGAAAAATCAAAAAATATCAATAAATATTCCCCAAGCGGAATCCGGCACTCAGCCGAACACTGAACCCCAATTCCTCAGTCGCTTACATAAGAGGCACTCCTTCAAAAGGAAAAATCATAAAAAGATCAATAATCATTCCCCAAGTGGAATCCGGCTCTCAGCCTATCATTGAACATCAAGATGATCTGCCTAACAGAAGAGGCCAATCACAACCAATGACAAAATCCCCTGGCGGATAACAGCCTACACAGAGGCAACAAAATCCAGAAAATCAAAAAGAGATACCCGAATAAGGATAAACCGGGATACTCCACCAACGTCGAAAGGACGTCAGCCAATCATAAGGCATCGCTCAACTCAGAGAGAGAGCATCTGTGTCTATACCCCAAGGAGTCAGAAATTCCCCAAGGGTACCAACAATGCAATGCAAGTTGGGGCACAGGGACCTGTGAATGATTGCACATCCCCTAGACGGATCCCTGCGTTATCCAGCCCTCAGTGGCACAAAAATCAAAAACAATCGTCGAAGCAGCATCGTGGACTGTGGAGACAAAATCAACATCCAGAATCCCCAGCGGATAACAGCCTACACAGAGGCAGCAAAATCAGAAAACCAAAAGAGACACCCGAACAAGGATAACCGGGATACTCCACCAACGTCGAAAGGACGTCAGCCAATCATAAGGCACCGCTCACATCAGAAAGAGCATCTTTGTGTCTGCACCCCAAAGGAATCAGAAATTCCCCAGTGGGCACCAACTACGCAACGGAAAGTTGGGACACAAGAACCTATGAGTAACTGCACATCCCCTAGACGGATCCCTGCGTTATCCAGCCCTCAGTGGCACAAAAATCGAAAAACAACCGTCAAAACAACATCGTGGACTGTGGAGACAAAATCATCACAAATCCCTGGAAAGGAGATATTCACGCTACCCCGTCGTCGCAAACACGGAGGTATGCAGCTTCCGGCTCGGACAATGAGCGAAGCTATCTCTGGAAAAAGGGTACTCACCGCTTACCGTTGTCATAAAGGTACTTAGCTTCCGGCTCGAACAAAGAGTGAAGCTAAGCCTGGAGAGACGGTACTTACAGCTTCCAGCTTGGACAACAAGCAAAGCAAGGCCTGGAGAGGCAAAACTCACACTGCTCACCGTCGTCCCAAAGGTGCTTGGTTTCCGGCTCGAACAAAGAGCGAGACTAAGCCTGGAGAGGCGAAATTCACACCGCTCACCATCGTCACAAAGGTACTTAGCTTCCGGCTCGAACAAAGAGTGAAGCTAAGCCTGGAGAGGCGGTACTCAACCATCAGCGTCATCAGAGGCGCGTTGATGTCCAACTTCCGGCTCGGGCGTCGAGTGAAGTTGACCTTGGAGAAGGTAAACTCAGCTACCGAGGATGTCAAAAGCGCCGAGGTATGCACCCACCTGGAGAGGCTACTCAACATTTTTCCACCGGAAGACGCTACAAGTCAGAAGGTCGGCGCAATACCCGGACAATTGGGTCAACTCCTTTACTTGTCAGCCGGTATACCAAAAGGCCGTCCGACTAAGTAAAGGGGGGGCAGCTGTAGACCCCTAAAATTGTCCGGGTCGGAAATAAAGCTTGAAGACTCTCGAAGACTGAAGGATAATCAGCCAGAAGGACTCCTCGAAGGCCCTAGGAGGGTTCTCTGTAGGTCTAGAGGTCTTAGAATAGCTAAAAATAAGGAAGTGGAGGGAAAAAGCCCAATACGGCCGTACTGAACTTAATACGGCCGTATTGAAGCTTCAATACGGCCGTACTGAAGTCAGTACAACCGTATTGACACTTCAATACGACCGCTGCGAACTCAATACGGGCGTATTGAAATTTCTGACTTTCAATACGACCGTATTGAACTCCAATACGACCGTATTGAAGTTCAAAAATTTCAATACGGCCGTATTGGCCCTGTAGGCCGTACTGCGCCTATTCCCTATAAATATGACGTCAATTGGACGTCATTCCACACTTTTTTACACAGTTTTGACTCCCTCCTTGAGTATTCTGGGGTTTTTGAGCAGTGTTCTGCCCTAGAAATCTCTCTGGGAGTCGATCCGACGAAGTTCTTGAGCCCCGAGCCATTTTGCTTGAGGATCGAACCTAGTCGAGGGGAAATCTTTTTGATTCCCTTAGTTAAAATTTTGTTCTAGGCGAGCGAGGAGCGGGCTTGTAGAGCGAGGGAACGCCAAAACGCTTCCCAGTTCTTTGCAATATAAAAGCACGCTTCAAGAGGTTTCCCTTCAATCCTTCCTTTTACTGCTTTCTGTGTGCATATTTAAACTGTCATCATGTAGATAGTCAATTTATAATTGCTTAGAATAAATAGGGGTAATTTAGTAATTTTGTACTGTTCTTTTAAAAATAATCTGTCATAGGGAACCCGAAAGGGGCGCCGTGGGGTGCTAACACCTTCCCCACGCGTAACCGACTCCCTTACCCAACTCTGGTTATAGTGGCCAAAGTTGATTTTTAAATCAATTGCCTTATCCCTTTTTCCAATGTTTTGAGTAAAACATTGGTGGCGACTCCACGAACCCTCCTTTTATGAAAACCACTAATCCATGGAGGGTCCCGCTTGGGATTAATATGGATTAGTGAGCCTTTTAATAAAATTGCTCGTTTGACGAGGTCTCAGTTTGAGAATAAGTCATTCTAGCAATCCACTATTTTTTAAACAAATAAACGAGTCCAACCATCCTTCGCGAATGCCGAAAGCCCGGTTTCGGGCCGGTGGCGACATCCACCGGAAGACACTACAAGTCGGAAGAATGGCTTATTCCCCGGACAATTGGGTCAACTCCTTTACTTGTCAACCGGTACACCAAAAAGTCGTTTGACTAAGTAAAGGGGGGGCAGCTGTAGACCCCTAAAATTGTCCGGGTCGGAAATAAGACTCGAAGACTCTCGAAGACCGAAGGAAAGTCAGCCGAAAGGACTCCTGGAAGACCCTAGGATGATTCTTCATAGGTTTAGAAGTCTTAGAGTAGCTTAAAATAAGGATGTGGGAGGATTAGAGCTCAATACGGCCTCCTAGAAGTTCAGTACGGCCGTACTGAACAATTTGAACTACAATACGGCCGTACTGAAACCAATACGGCCGTACTGAACAATTTGAACTACAATACGGCCGTACTGAATTCAATACGGTCGTACTGTAGTTCAAAACTTCAGTACGGGCCGTATTGATGTCAGAGGCCGTACTGCGCCTCACTCCTATATATAGGACGTCATTTGGACGTCATTCCACACATTTGGACACTTTTTCCAGATTCTTGGACCCTCTTGTTGAGCATTCTGGGGTTTTTGAGCAGTGTTCTGCCCTAGAAGTCTCTCCGAGAGCCGATCCGACGAAGTTCTTGAGTTCTGAGCATTTAGCTTGAGGATTCGAACTAGTCGAAGGGAAATCTTTTCGATTTCCATAGTAAAAATTAATTTTTAGGGAAGGAGCGAGCAAGCGTGTAGTGGGAAGGAGCACCAAAAAGCCTCCTAACGTCTGTTTAAATATATAAAAGCACGCTTCAAAGGTTTCTTTTTCAAAATCCTTCCTTTTACTGCTTTCTGATTGTTGCATTGCATATTTAGAATTTTCATCATGTAAATATTCCGCTTATAATCGTTTCTAATAAATAGGGGTAATTTAGTAATTTTACACTGTTATTTATGAAATAATCCGTCATAGGGAACCCGAAAGGGGCGTTGTGGGGTGCTAACACCTTCCCCGCACGTAACCGACTCCCTTACCCAACTCTGGTTGTAATGGCCAAGGTTGATTTGCGAAAATCAATTGCCTTATCCCTTTTTCCAATGTTTTGAGTAAAACATTGGTGGCGACTCCAAGAACCCTTCTTTTTGTGAAAACCACTAATCCATGGAGGGTCCCGCTTGGGATTAACATGGATTGGTGAATCATTTAATAAAATTGTTAGTTCGATGAGGTCTCAGTTTGAGAATAAGTCGTTCTAACAATCCATCACTTTTCAAAACTTAAAAAGAGTCCAACCATCGTCGCGAATGCCAATGTCCGTTTCGGCGGGTGGCGACAACGGTTATTTTTGATTTTGATGCCGCTAAGGGCTGGATAATGCAGGGATCCGTCTAGGGGATGTGCAGTTACTCATAGGTTCTTGTGTCCCAACTTTCCATTGCGTAGTTGGTGCCCATTGGGGAATTTCTGATTCCTTTGGGGTGCAGACACAAAGATGCTCTTTCTGAGGTGAGCGGTGCCTTATGATTGGCTGACGTCCTTTCAACGTTGGTGGAGTATCCCGGTTATCCTTATTCGGGAGTCTTTTTTGATTTTTGATTTTGTTGCCTCTGCGTAGGCTATTATCCGCTGGGGGATTTTGTCGTGCTGATCTTGATTGGCCTCTTCTGTTAGGCGGATCATCTTGATGTTCGGTGTTGGGTTGAATACCGAATTCCTCTTGGGGAATGGGTATTGATATTTTTGGGTTTTCCTTTTTGGAGGAGTGCCTCTAAATAGGCGAATGTGGATTGAGGATCTTATGTATCCCAGAGTATTATTTAAAAAGCCTCTGCAGGCTTAGCTTCACTCGTCGCTTGAGTTGGAAAGCTATCTTCCACTGAGGAAGTCTGAGTTCTTTGACTCGGATATCTCGTAGTTGGATGATCATTGCTTCCATTGGGGAATCTTGCTGATCTTGCTTTGATAGCTCTTACTGGGGATTTGGCCCAAGAGTGTGAGCTGAGAAGTCTCTGGGGAGTATTATTTCGGCAAGCCTCTCCAGGCTCAGTTATTCTGTACAATTTTGTTGGGTTTTCTGAATTTTGCCTTTTTTGTCGATTTTGGCTTTTTCTGTATTTTTGCCTTTTTTGTTGATTTTGGCTTTTTCTGTACCGAAATTAAAGTGTTAAAGAATTTGGACTCAAAAGTAGAAAATTTCATTTATTAAATAGAATGAAATTTGTACAATAGAAATGAAGAAAGTGGGGCACAGCCCGATCAAACAAATACATAAAAAGTAAGAAAAAATAGCCGGTCTTCACTCCTCTGCCGGTGGGTCCTATGGAGGGTCTGGGTAGCGACGGTGCAGCCAGACCGACAGGCTGTCAAACTCCTGTCTAAGGGCTTCGATACTGTGCTGAGCAGTATCGAATCGAGTGTCGATGCTCTGCTGCATGGCGTCGAAGCGAGCATCGAAGTAGGCCCTGTCCTGCTGTGAGGTGTCGGCCTCTGGCTGCGGGTCCACGTCACCCGGGAGCTCGATGTCTGCGAAGAGCTCGCTGAAGGTGTCGTGGGTGGTCGCTCGCACGTATTGCCTCCCTACCTTGGCGATGATCCTCATGTTGAGCAGGGTGGCAGCATTGACGGGCTTAGGCGCCAAATCCCCCGCATCTATGCCATCGGGGCATCCCCAGTTCTCGGCGAGTCGTGAAAGAAGCGTGGAGACCATGATGTATCCTCGCCGAGCGTCGCTTCCCTCTCGTACCCCCAGATTCTTTATGTGCTCGAGGAAAAAGAATTCGGGGTTGGCCCTCTGTCCGGTGACCATGCAATAAAGAGCCAGCAGATCCTGCCGCGTCACTGACTCTGGGCTCTTCGGTCTGGCATGGATGGAGCCGGTGATCAGCTTGTGGCAAATCCGGAGTGCAGTCGGGAGCCGAGTACCCTTCACTCCAGCGTGGTAATCCATCTGCCCCGTGAACTCATCCTATAGCGTTGATGTAGCCTACGACCTCATCCTCCCATTCCATCGCTCGAAGGATGGTGAGGTCGAGCACCCTCGACGACTGGAATGCGAACGACTCTAGGAATTCCAGCATCTCTTGATGTCGCGCGGTCATCTCGAGCTGCGCGGGGACCCTCTGCCTCTTTCTTGATGACTCGGCCATATCTCAGAATTAGGGAATCTCAGACACACTCACAGACAAAGTATGCAGAGGAAGGGAGAAGAAAGCTGTGCAAAATGAGGGGGGAAAAGGGTGTATTTATAGGAAAAAATAGGTCAGTACGGCCCGTATTGAATTCAATACGGCCGTACTGACTTGGCCGTTATTGTACAAAATGGGGGACCAATACAGGCCGTATTGGATTCAATACGCCCGTATTGGTGTGTCCGTTGGGGTCAATACGGGCGTATTCAGTTCAGTACGCCCGTATTGAATCTGAAGGGTTGCCCGTAACCCTAGTCTCAATACGGGCGTATTGAGCCTGGTACGGGCATATTGAGCTTTTTTTTTTATTTTTTTTTTTATAAACAGAGAATAAGTGATCTTCCATTACACCTATCATCTGTATGCATGTATGTGGTATGATGCACCTAATTCTATTTGATTCATTTTTTCAAAAGAATTAACCGATGCGTTTCTTTGTTTGGATTCTTGCTATTCCTCTAGACGGGCTGTGCGCTGCCGATTTCTGTAACCGAGGAATGATGCGTGAGATTTGGTGTCATTGACCCAGTGATTCTTCCCTTCCTTTAGAAGACGTATCAACCCTCCTATTGACTACTATATCTCCATGTTTCCACTAGATTATTCTAAAATCGTTTGGGACAAGAGAGAAAAGAAAGGAAAGATATATATTTTTTGTTCGGAAGTTTGTGTTTTAGAGGGGATTATTATTGTTTTGAAAATGGTTTTTGTAAGAATGGCTGGCCAAGGTAGGCTTATGCGTTTAGGCTTGTTTGATTAAACATTTATGAAGTTAAGCAAGTCTTGTTATTGACGTTGTGATTCGACAACTTGGATAGTTTCCCTTGAACTTTTCTTTCTGAATTCAGCTCATGGTACCATCATGGATTTATTTTGCTTTTGGATCGTCCTTATTTTTGCCTAAAACACCTCTTTGTGGCGTCTTAGCGGACCTTTGTTTTTGCAACCCTAACTTTTGCCTAGGTCACCCTTTCGTAGGATTCCTAGCGGGTTCTTTGCTCTTACTTTTGCACAGCCCCCTTTTTGGGTTTCCTGCCGAACTTTTTGTTTTTATGATTTTTGTTCTTAAAGGAATTCTTTTTTATCCATGATGGCACTTGTCGAGGCCAAGGAATGGTGCTCCAAGTTGTCACACACTTCCACATAAAAATGATGCGGGTTTATTGTTATTAAGACGATTTTAACTTCATTCATGCTTATTCAAACAGGGTTTAAAATAATGTGGCTTAGAGATTTATTGTAAGCAAGAAAAGAAGCAATAAGAAATAATAAAGAATGATTTTATTATAATTCTAGAGGAAACATGTGCCCTATCGAGGCTCAAGGGTCGGGCTGTCCCCGAGGAGTAATCTCTAATAGTCATCAGGTCTATACATCCCTATCGGAAGGAGAAAAACACTTGACGACGACGACCGGCCTTAACGCTTGTGAACCGGCCTTCCTAAAGATCTGGCTTAAAGAACGTCGAGAAGGATCTTGATTCCTCTTCGTCCTTTGATCTTTATTAGGGTTGTATCCTAGCCCTTGTTTCCCCGGATTATCTTTGATGATGGGTAGCTCGGGAATCCCTTGGGAATCCTTGCCAAGTCCTTGTCTGGGCAAGTATCCATTCTTGGTGAGCATATGGGCTACCTTCTTCATTTCTCGGGGAAACATTTCAACATTGGCAATCTCCAATGCTTGGAAGGCGGTTTCTAGAGCTTCCTCTGCTGCATCCACATAAGGTATGGCAGATGGCTTGCTGATGAGTATGTCATCTTCAGCTTGTACAGTCACCAGCTTGTCACCCACTATGAATTTGACTTTCTGGTGGAGCGTAGAGGGAACAGCTTTCGCATCATGAATCCAAGGTCGGCCGAGGAGACAGCTGTATGCGGGAGTAATATCCATCACTTGAAATTCGAC
This sequence comes from Cajanus cajan, assembly GCF_000230855.2. Classification (NCBI taxonomy): domain Eukaryota; kingdom Viridiplantae; phylum Streptophyta; class Magnoliopsida; order Fabales; family Fabaceae; genus Cajanus; species Cajanus cajan. Next base: position 9,308,262 of record NC_138526.1, on the reverse strand, counting down.
ATTGAAGATGGTGGGTCCAATTTGGATTGGAAGATTGATTTCTCCCACCACTTCTCTTTTAGAACCGTCGAAAGCTCGAACGATCATGTTGCTCGGGCGCATTTGGACTCCCTTGATTGCCATTTGATCGAACGTTCTTTTTGGCATCACATTCAAGGAAGATCCGTTATCCACCAAGACTTTAGCGATGTGATACTCCTTGCACTTTACAGAGATGTGCAAGGGCTTGTTGTGATTCGGTCCCTCAGCGGGGATCTCTTCATCGGTGAAAGAGAGGTGATCACTAGCCGTGATGTGACTAACAATCCCCTCAAACTTGTCTTGGGAGATAGTGTGCGACACATATGCCTCGTTCAAGACTTTCAACAGAGCTTGTCGATGCGGTTCGGAGCTTAGGATCAACGACAACAGAGTGATCTTTGCTGGCGTCCTATGAAGTTGATCCACGATGGAGTACTCGCTCTGTCGGATATACTTTAACAGCTCATTGTCGCCACCGGCCCGAAACGGGCTTTCGGCATTCGCGAAGGATGGTTGGACTCTTTTATTTGTTTAAAAATATGGATTGCTAGAATGACTTATTCTCAAACTGAGACCTCGTCAAACGAGCAATTTTATTAAAAGGCTCACCAATCCATGTTAATCCCAAGCGGGACCCTCCATGGATTAGCGGTTTTCATAAAAAGGAAGGGTTCATGGAGTCGCCACCAATGTTTTACTCAAAACATTGGAAAAAGAGGTTTAAGGCAATCGATTCAAAAATCGACTTCGGCCATTACAACCAGAGTCGGGTAAGGGAGTCGGTTACGCGTGGGGAAGGTGTTAGCACCCCACAGCGCCCCTTTCGGGTTCCCTATGACAGATTATTTAAAAATAATAGTGCGAAATTACTAAATTACCCCTATTTATTCTAAGCAATTATAAATTAACTATTTACATGATGACAGTTTAAATATGTACACATAGAAAGCGGTAAAAGAAGGGACTTTAAAGAGATAAACCTTTGAAGCGTGCTTTCTTATATATCTTGACAGAAATTGGGAAGCGTTTTGGCGTTCCCTCCCTCTACAAGACCGCTCGCTCCCTCCTATAAAATTTTAACTATGGAAATCCGGAGGATTTCCCTTCGACTAGGTTCGAGACTCAAGCAAATGGCTCGTGACTCAAGAACTTCGTCGGATCAACTCTCCGAGTGATTTCTAGGCAGAGCACTGCTCAAAAAAACCCAGAATACTCAAGAAGAGGGTTAAAACTCAATGGAAAAGTGTAGAATGACGTCCAATTGACGTCATATTTATAGGGATGAGGCGCAATACGGCCTCTGGGGGTCAATACGGTCCGTATTGAAGTTTTGAACTACAATACGGCCGTATTGAATTCAATACGGCCGTATTGAAGTTCAAAAAACCTCAAAACGGCCGTATTGAAGTTCAGTGCAGCCGTATTGAAGTTCAGTGCAGCCTTATTGAATTCAATGCAGCCGTATTGAAGTTCAGAAACTTCAATACGGCCGTATTGAGTTCAGTGCGGCCGTATTGTAGTTTAAAATGTTCAATACGGCCGTACTGAACTTTTGGGAGGCCGTATTGGGCTTCATTCCCTCCACTTTCTTATTTTTTGCTACTCTAAGACCTCTAAACCTACAGATTGTCGTCCCACGGTCTTCTAAGAGTCCCTTTGGCTGACTTTCCTTTGATCTTCGAGAGTCTTCGAGTCTTATTTCCAACCCGGACAATTTTAGGGGTCTACAGCTGCCCCCCCTTTACTTAGTCAAACGGCCTTTTGGTGTACCGTTTGATAAGTAAAGGAGTTGACCCAATTGTCCGGGGAATAAGGCCATCCTTCCGACTTGTAGTGTCTTCAGGTGGGAAAATTGTTGAGTAGCCTCTCCAGGTTGAGTTTGCCCTCTCCAGGGTGAGTATTAGTCGTCGCCTCTCCAGGCTCATTGCATACCTCGGTGCTCTGGACATCTGGGTAGCTGAGTATTGCCTCTCCAGGCTTGTGCATACCTCGGTGCTCTGGACATCTGGGTAGCTGAGTATTGCCTCTCCAGGCTTGTGCATACCTCGGTGCTCTGGACATCTGGGTAGCTGAGTATTGCCTCTCCAGGCTTGTGCATACCTCGGTGCTCTGGACATCTGGGTAGCTGAGTATTGCCTCTCCAGGCTTGTGCATACCTCGGTGCTCTGGACATCTGGGTAGCTGAGTATTGCCTCTCCAGGCTTGTGCATACCTCGGTGCTCTGGACATCTGGGTAGCTGAGTATTGCCTCTCCAGGCTTGTGCATACCTCGGTGCTCTGGACATCTGGGTAGCTGAGTATTGCCTCTCCAGGCTTGTGCATACCTCGGTGCTCTGGACATCTGGGTAGCTAAGTATTGCCTCTCCAGGCTTTGTGCATACCTCGGTGCTCTGGACATCTGGGTAGCGTGAGTTTGCCCTCTCCAGGGATTTGTGATAGTTTTGTCTCCACAGTCCACGATGCTGCTTCGACGATTGTTTTTGATTTTTGTGCCACTGAGGGCTGGGTAACGCAGGGATCCGTCTAGGGGATGTGCAGTCATTCATAGGTTCTTGTGCCCCAACTTGCATTTGCATAGTTGGTACCCATGGGGAATTTCTGACTCCTTGGGGTGTAGACACAGATGCTCTTCTTGAATTGAGCGATGCCTTATGTTTGGCTGACGTCCTTTGACGTTGGTGGAGTATCCCGGTTATCCTTATTCGGGCGACTCTTTTTGTTTTTCTGGTTTTGTTGCCTCTGTGTAGGCTATTATCCGCTGGGGATTTTGTCATTGATTTTGTCTCCACAGTCCACGATGCTGCTTCGACGGTTTGATTTTGATTTTGGTGCCGCTGAGGGCTGGATAACGCAGGGATCCGTCTAGGGGATGTGCAGTTACTCATAGGTTCTTGTGTCCCAACTTTGCATTGTGTAGTTGGTACCCATTGAGGAATTTCTGATTCCTTGGGGGTGCAGACACAAAGATGCTCTTTCTGATGTGAGCGGTGCCTTATGATTGGCTGTCGTCCTTTCGACGTTGTGGAGTATCCCGGTTATCCTTATTCGGGTAACTCTTTTTTGATTTTTTTGATTTTCTCTTTTTGAAGAAGTGCCTCTGAGTAGGCGAATTATCTTGATGTTCGGTGTTCGGCTGAGTGCCAGATTCCGCTTGGGGAATGATTTATTGATCTTTATAATTTCTTTTTTGAAGGGGTGCCTCTGAGTAGGCGAGTGGGGATTTAAAGTTTATATATCCCAGAGTATTATTTAGAAAGCCTCTTCAGGCTTAGCTTCACTCATCGCTTGAGTTGGAAAGCTACCTTCCACTGAGGAGGTTTAAGTCCTTTCGACTTGGATATTCTGTTTAGATGATCAAGCCTCTCTTGGGGAATTTTGCTGATCTTGGTTTGATAGCTTTCACTGGGGAATTTGGCCCGTGAGTGGAAGCTGAGATATCTCTGGGGAGTATTATTTCGGCGAGCCTCTCCAGGCTCATTTATTCTGTACAGTTGGGGAGTATTATTTCAGCAAGCCTCTCCAGGCTCAATTATTTTAAGAGGGAGTATTGTTTCGGCAAGCCTCTCCAGGCTCAGTTATTCTGAAGGAGTATTATTTAGGCAAGCCTCTCCAGGCTCAATTATTCTGATGAGGGAGTATTATTTCGGCGAGCCTCTCCAGGCTCAATTATTCTGAGAGAGTATTATTTCGGCAAGCCTCTCCAGGCTCAATTATTCTGTATGATGAATTGGTTTTTTGTTCAGCCCGAGAATGCGAGCTGAAACGTCTTTTGGAGAGTATTATTTTGGCAAGCCTCTCCAGGCTCAGTTATTCTGTATAATTTGTTGGATTTTCTGTATTTTGCCTTTTTGTTGATTTTGGCTTTTTCTGTGTTTTTGCCTTTGTTGATTTTGGTTTTTTCTGTGTTTTTGCCTTTTTGTTGATTTCGGCTTTTTCTGTATTTTTTTGTTGATTTTGGCTTTTTCTGTATTTTTGCCTTTTTTGTTGGTTTTGGCTTTTTCTGTACAAAAATGTCTTTGAGGAGTATTATTTTGGCAAGCCTCTTCAGGCTCAGTTATTCTGAGAGAGTATTATTTCGGCGAGCCTCTCCAGGCTCAATTATTCTGAGAGAGTATTATTTCGGCAAGCCTCTCCAGGCTCAGTTATCTTGAGAGAGTATTATTTTGGCAAGCCTCTCCAGGCTCAGTTATTCTGAGAGAGTATTATTTCGGCAAGCCTCTCCAGGCTCAATTATTCTGTACGTTTTATTGATTTTCTGAATTTCTGCATTTTATTTGCTGCTGTCATACACAAGCAATTTTTCTATTTTTTCTATTTTATGCGACTGCCTCATGATGAGGTCTTTGAATATTTCTTTGTGGCCAATACGGCCATATCTATTTCAGTACGCCCGTACTGAGTTGAAAATTTGTTCATAACCCTGTTTTTAGTACGGGTGTACTAAACATGATACGGGCGCATTGTTTTTTCTGAAGTTTATATTTTTTTGTTTTTTTTCAATAAACAGAGAATAAGTGATCTTCCATTACACCTATCATCTGTATGCATGTATGCAGTATGATGCACCTAATTCTATTTGATTTACTTTTCAAAAGAATTAACCGATGCGTTTCTCTGTTTGGATTTTTGCCATTCCTCTAGACGGGCTGTGTGCTGCCGATTTCTGTAACCGAGGAATGATGCATGTTATATTGAGATTTGGTGTCATCAACCAAATGATTTTCCTTTCCTTTAGAAGATGTATCAACCCGCCTATTGACTACTATATCTCCATGTTTCCACTAGATTATTCAAAAATCGTTTGGGACAAGAGAGAAAAGAAGGAAAGGATATTTTTTTTCGAAAGTTTGTGTTTTAGAGGGGATTATTTATTTTTTGAAAAATGGATTTTGTAAGAATGGCTTGGCCAATGGTAGGCTTAAGTGTTTAGGCTTGTTTGATTAAACACTTATGAAGTTAAGCACGTCTTGGTTATTAACATTTGTGATTTGACAACTTGGATAGCTTTTCTTGAGCCCCTTTGTTGAATTCAGTTGGTGGTACCATCATGGATTTATTCTGTTTTTCGATTGCCCTAACTTTTGCCTAAAACACCCATTTGTGGAGTTTTAGCGGGCTTTTGTTTTTGTTCATTATTTTGCAACCCTAATTTTTGCCTAGGTCACCCTTTTGTGGGATTCCTAGCGGGTCTTTTGCTCTTATTTTTGCGCAGTCCCCTTTTTGGGTTTCCTGCCGAGCTTCTTTTATTTTAAAGGATTTCTTTTTATCCATGATGGCACTTGTCGAGGCCAAGGGAAGGTGCTCCAAGTTGTCACACACACTTCCACATAAAAATGATGTGGGTTTATTGATTATTAAGACGATTTTAACCCCACTTATGTTCATTCAAACAGGGTTAAACAATGTGGTTTAGAATTTTATTGCAAGCAAGAAAAGAAGCAATAAGAAATAATGAAGAATGATTTTATTATAATCATAGAGGAAACATGTGCCCTATCGAGGCTCGGGGGTCGGGCTGTCCCCGAGGAGTAATCTCTAATAGTCATCAGGTCTATACATCCCTATCGGAAGGAGGAGAGCACTTGATGACGACGACCGGCTTTGATGCTTGTGAACCGGCCTTCCTAAAGATCTGGCTTAAAGAACGTCGAGAAGGATCTTGATTCCTCTTCGTTCTTTGATCTTTAACAGGGTTGTATCCTAACCCTTGTTTCCCCGGATTATCCTTGATGATGGGTAGCTCCGGAATTCCTTGGGAGTCCTTGCCAAGTCCTTGTCCCGGCAAGTATCCATTCTTGGTGAGCATATGGGCTACCTTCTTCATTTCTCGGGGAAATGTTTCAACATTGGCACTTTTCCAATGCTTGGAAGGCGGTCTCTAGATTTTCATCCTCGGATTCTTTATTTTCCTTTCCTTTATTCTTGGGAGCTTTTATCATGAAGATCTTCGGGAGTGTAGATCCTGCCACTCCTAGTTATGCCCCCAAGTCCAGCGATGTTAGAGAAATCGCTGTTGGCAGAAAAATGGATGTCATATATCCATGGCACAGCCTTATTTGATTCATAGGGAAAAGGCCTTGGAGTAGTGATCCTTAACGGTGTCGGACCTTCCCCTTTGTTCGTCTTGATTATCAACAACGAAGTTGTCGTGTGCTCGCTTGGCGCAGTTGTTGGTTTGCATTTGATAACAAATGGCGTGCGATCCACTCTTTGATTATACGCATCGATTAATTCTTTCTTTTTATTAATGTTTATTATTAAATTACTTGGAGAGATGTATGCAAATGAATGACTATGAAATGCAAAGGCAATTGAGAGATTTCATAAATCAAAAACTTGATTTCATTGATCATAGAAAGTGTACAACTTATCATACAATGCTTTGAAGCAATTTTTTACAATATGAGAAAAGCCGATAAAAACCCACAGGCGGGTTCATTTTTCTTCTCCATTCGTCTTCGGCTTCCTCTACATGGCGTGCCATTGCTTCAACTTGCATATGGACGGCTTGGCTCATATCATCACTGATCTTCTGAGCGTCCTTCGCCTTTTGAGTGTGATAGTTGATCATGGCCTGCAGTTCGTTAAGCTCGTCTTCGGCTCGATCCTTCTCCTCTCGGAGTCTAGCCATTTGTGCTAGTCCTTCCCTTTCCCTCTTGCGGAAGTCGGAAAGGCTTGCGGTTTGTTGTTGAGCAACTTTCCGCCATTGCTGTGCATCAGATCGAGTCAAGAGCAGATTGTCTTGCATGTCCTTGATCAACTGTGCTTGCCTTGCATGTTCGGCTTCAAGGTGTGCTATCTTTGCATTGACTTCTTGGAGTTGACTACTCGGTTCAACCTTTGGCATTTTGGATGCCCGAGTAGCCTCCTCATTGAGGTTAGCACACTCATCCTTGAGCCGCTCTATCTCGTGGTCTTTCTTCTTGCATTGCCTTTGTAGACCATCGATGACGAAACTGGATTCTTCATTTTTTTCTTCAAGAACTCTCATTTGAGCTCCCATAATTTCCAGCTTCTTGGTCAAGGCGTCGACTTGTTCTTGCATTATCCTCCTTGTAGTTGCGGTTGCGCAAGAGGTGGATGGTTGGGACACCCCTCTCTTGCTCCTCCATATCTCGTAGTCGGTGGAGGCGGATACCCGAGGCTTTCCAAGCTCTCGATCTCCCTCATAGATTGGTTTCTCCCACGCTCTAATGACAGCGTGCATATCCCTCAGATGCTCGGAATCAAAGGAGAAACACAACCCTCCAAGCTCCTCTTGAACAGGAACAATCTGAGTCCTCATAAGTTGCCTCATAGCCAATCTAGGTGAGTAAGCTATGCAACCTCTAAGGCCCATCAATGGTATGCTTGGATAGCTACCGCATCTCATCAATATATTGCTCGGACGGAACCAAGGACAAACCCATGTGAAGTGTTCAATACTCCACTGTTCCATCTCTTCCTTCCACTCGGAAGCATATCGGCGGCATACGGGGATCTTCGAAAAACTCCTCAGCGGATCGGGCAAGGTCCCCATGTGACTAGAGGCATAGAAGTGTGTGATGCCCCATACATACAACAAGGAGGTACAGCATCGGATAGTCTTCCCTTGCTTCTGCTGAGATAGGTTAACAGAAAGCAAGGTGTCGGCAAGAATGGCAGGCACGGGACTCTTCATGTGTACGTCCCAAGCGAAGAAAGCGTCCATAGCAGCATGGTCCACTGTGTTAGCGTGAAAGGGGAATAAGATCGTCCCAAACACGGCTAACGCTAAAGTCTTGTTGAAAGCTAACCAATCTCCCTCACCAGCCAAGGAAGAGAGGTGGTCTTCAATCATTGCGAGCTTCCAACCCTTGATACTGCCGTTCCCCACTAAAGCGGATGATCGTGATGGCAGTTTGACTTGAGTTGCGACCCTCTCTACGGCCACATGATTTTCATGGAAGATATAGACCCCGGCTGATTTGGGCCATCGAAGCATGAGCTCGTACTCCTCGAGAGTAGGAACTAAGTCAAACTGAGGGAACTCGAAACAATGCAGATCGAGACTCCAAAAATGGACCAATGCTCTCAGAAAAGCTGGATCCACACAAATCTTCATCAAGTCGAGGACTCGTCTATAAGATTTTTCGAACTCCAAACGAGCCTCTCGCGGCATCAAGGAACAGAGGTGATCCAACCTCTCGGCACGGTACAATAAGAAATCAACTTTCTTCAATTGCCCTTGTATTCCCCTAGATCTCTCCATAATCTACAATAAAATGCATGATATGAGATGATGGTGGTGAATATGCATGTATAGTGTTTATTTAACTAAGCATTATCATGTTTTCGGAATGTTCCTAAGATGATGCATGATATTGCTTGGTTTGGATAAATAATATTTTTCTTTATTTTTTTTTTTTTTTTTTTTGTATTTTTTGGGTGAAAAGGGAAACTACCTATATGAATGTGATGAAGGTAGATGTTAACACCATGCAATGGAAGATTCTTATTCCTATTTATTCATATTTTAAAAAGGAATGTTGTATGTTTAAAGAAATGCAATGTATGCTCAAACAATGTCACATAAACAATGCACAAACAATTCACTCATCCACGAACAGTCACGAGCGAATCACGAGGTAGGGGTATCCTGCAGAAAAGTGCATATTCAAGGTGGTTCTAACTGTTCTCACCGGTCTGAGGCCCCCAAGGTGCCCCCATTATAGGGACCCAATTCCTCTCGTCGTAAGCCGATGGAAAGCTCCAACGCACTGTCGGACTCGAGTTCATGGTTATCACCTTGAGTGATGCTTTCCGACAACGGTCTACGGGCACCTATAGACCCATTCGACAACCGGCCGTACTAACATCCACTCCCTATGGCTTACCACTCATGCCCCCGGGTATAGAGGGAACTGTTGTGTGCAAAGGTTTGTGTGCAATTTATATTTCAAACAATTGCAGAAACTAAACATACAACAGTTTATTAAAGCCATATAAATAAAGCATGTTATCATACAAGTGAGGGGTAATAAAGTAATTTTAAACTATTATTTTAGAAATAATCCATCACTAAATGGGACTGACTCTCGAGGCCTCCCCCGTGGAGTCGCCATCTGTCGCCACCGGCCCGAAACGGGCTTTCGGCATTCGCGAAGGATGGTTGGACTCTTTTATTTGTTTAAAAATATGGATTGCTAGAATGACTTATTCTCAAACTGAGACCTCGTCAAACGAGCAATTTTATTAAAAGGCTCACCAATCCATGTTAATCCCAAGCGGGACCCTCCATGGATTAGCGGTTTTCATAAAAAGGAAGGGTTCATGGAGTCGCCACCAATGTTTTACTCAAAACATTGGAAAAAGAGGTTTAAGGCAATCGATTCAAAAATCGACTTCGGCCATTACAACCAGAGTCGGGTAAGGGAGTCGGTTACGCGTGGGGAAGGTGTTAGCACCCCACAGCGCCCCTTTCGGGTTCCCTATGACAGATTATTTAAAAATAATAGTGCGAAATTACTAAATTACCCCTATTTATTCTAAGCAATTATAAATTAACTATCTACATGATGACAGTTTAAATATGTACACACAGAAAGCGGTAAAAGAAGGGACTTTAAAGAGATAAACCTTTGAAGCGTGCTTTCTTATATATCTTGACAGAAATTGGGAAGCGTTTTGGCGTTCCCTCCCTCTACAAGACCGCTCGCTCCCTCCTATAAAATTTTAACTATGGAAATCCGGAGGATTTCCCTTCGACTAGGTTCGAGACTCAAGCAAATGGCTCGTGACTCAAGAACTTCGTCGGATCAACTCTCCGAGTGATTTCTAGGCAGAGCACTGCTCAAAAAAACCCAGAATACTCAAGAAGAGGGTTAAAACTCAGTGGAAAAGTGTAGAATGACGTCCAATTGACGTCATATTTATAGGGATGAGGCGCAATATGGCCTCTGGGGGTCAATACGGTCCGTATTGAAGTTTTGAACTACAATACGGCCGTATTGAATTCAATACGGCCGTATTGAAGTTCAAAAAACCTCAATACGGCCGTATTGAAGTTCAGTGCAGTCGTATTGAAGTTCAGTGCAGCCGTATTGAATTCAATGCAGCCGTATTGAAGTTCAGAAACTTCAATACGGCCGTATTGAGTTCAGTGCGGCCGTATTGTAGTTTAAAATGTTCAATACGGCCGTACTGAACTTTTGGGAGGCCGTATTGGGCTTCATTCCCTCCACTTTCTTATTTTTTGCTACTCTAAGACCTCTAAACCTACAGATTGTCGTCCCACGGTCTTCTAAGAGTCCCTTTGGCTGACTTTCCTTTGATCTTCGAGAGTCTTCGAGTCTTATTTCCGACCCGGACAATTTTAGGGGTCTACACTCATCAGTCTCCTCCTCGGATTCTTTATTTTCCTCGGTTTTCTCTTTTTCTTTTCCTTTATTCTTGGGAGCTTTGTCATGAAGATCTTCGGGAGTGTAGATCCTGCCACTCCTAGTCATGCCCCCAAGTCCAGCGATGTTAGAGATATCACTGTCGGCAGAAGAATGGATGTCGTATATCCACGGCACAACCTTATTTGATTCGTAGGGGAAAGGTCTTGGAGCAGTGATCCTTAACGGTGTCGGACCTTCCCCTTTATTTGTCATGATTACCAACAACGGAGTTGACGTGCGTTCGCTTGGCGCGGTTGTTGGCTTGCATTTAATAACAAATGGCGTGCGATCCATTCTGAACATACGCATCGATTAATTCTTTCTTTTTATTAATGTTTATTAATGATTTATTGGGAGAGATATATGCAAATGAATGACTATGAAATGCAAAGGCAATTGAAAGATTTCATAAATCTCAAAAATTCGATTTCATTAATCAAAGAAAGTGTACAACTTATTATACAATGCTTCGAAGCAATCTTTTACAAAATGAGAGAAGCCGATAGAAACCCACAGGCGGGTTCATGTTTCTTCTCCATTCATCTTCGGCTTCCTCTACATGGCGGGCCATTGCTTCGACTTGCGTATGGACTGCTTGGCTCATATCATCACTGATCTTTTGAGCGTCCTTCGCCTTTTGAATGTGGTAGTTGATCATGGCCTGCAGTTCATTAAGTTCGTCTTCGGCTCAATCCTTCTCCTCTCGGAGCTTAGCCATCTGTGCTAATCCCTCCCTTTCCTTCTTGCGGAAATCGGAAAGGCTTGCGGTTTGTTGTTGAGCAACCTCCCGCCATTGCTGCGCATCAGATCGAGTCAAGAGTAGGTCATCCTGCATGTCCTTGATCAACTGTGCCTGCCTTGCATACTCGGCTTCAAGATGTGCTATCTTTGCGTCCACATCTCGGAGTTGACTACTCGGTTCAACCTTTGGCATTTTAGATGCCCGAATAGCCTTCTCATTGAGGTTAGCACATTCATCCTTGAGCCGCTCTATCTCGTGGTCCTTTTTCTTGCATTGCCTTTGTAGACCATCAATGACGAAACCGGATTCTTCATTATTTTCTTCAAGAACTCTCATCTGAGCTCCCATGATTTCCAGTTTCTTGGTCAAGGCGTCGACTTGTTCTTGCAACACCCTCCTTGTGACTGTGGTTGCGCAAGAGGTGGATGGTTGGGGCACCCCCCTCTCGCTCCTCCAAATCTCGTAGTCAGTGGAGACGGATACCCGAGTAGGAACAATCTGAGTCCTCATAAGTTATCTCATAGCCAATCTAGGTGAGTAGGCTATGCAACCTCTAAGGCCCATCAAAGGTATGCTTGGATAGCTGCCGCATCTCATCAATATATTGCTCGGACGGAACCAAGGACAAACCCATGTGAAGTGCTCAATGCTCCACTGTTCCATCTCCTCCTTCCATTCGGAAGCATAGCGGCGGCGTACGGGGATCTTCGAAAAGCTCCTCAACGGATCGGGCAAAGTCCCCATGTGACTAGAGGCATAGAAATGTGTGATGCCCCACACATATAACAAGGAGGTGCAGCATCGGATAATCTTCCCTTGCTTCTGCTGAGATAGGTGGACAGAAAGCAAGGTGTCGGCAAGAATGGCAGGCACGGGACTCTTCATGTGTACGTCCCATGCGAAGAAAGCGTCCATAGCAGCATGGTCCACTGTGTTAGCGTGAAAGGGGAATAGGATCGTCCCAAACACGGCTAACGCTAGAGTCTTGTTGAAAGCTAACCAATCTCCCTCACCAGCCAAGGAAGAAAGGTGGTCCTCAATCATAGCGAGCTTCCAACCTTTGATACTGCCGTTCCCCACTAAGGCAGATGATCGTGATGGCAGTTTGACTTGAGTAGCAACCCTCTCCACGGCCACATGATTGCCATGAAAGACATAGACCCCTACTGATTTGGGCCATCGTAGCATGAGCTCATACTCCTCGAGAGTAGGAACTAAGTCAAACTGGGGGAACTCCAAGCAATGCAGATCGAGACTCCAGAAGTGAACCAATGCTCTCAGAAAAGCCGGATCCACACATATCTTCATCAAGTCGAGGACTCGTCCATAAGATTTCTCGAACTCCACACGAGCCTCACGTGGCATCAAAGAACAGAGGTGGTCCAACCTCTCGGCACGGTATAATAAGAAATCCACTTTCTTCAACTGCCCTTGCATTCCCCTAGATCCCTCCATGATCTACGACAAAAATGCATGATATGAGATGATGGCGTTGAATATGCATGCATAGTGTTTATTCAACTAAGCATTATCATGTTTTCGGGATGTTCCTAAGATGATGCATGATATTGCTTAGTTTGGATAAATATATTTTTTCTTTATTTTTCTTTGAGTATTTTGTTTTTTTGTTTTTTTTTTGTATCTTTTGGGTGAAAAGGGAAACTACCTATATGAATGTGATGAAGGTAGATGTTAACACCATGTAATGGAAGATTCTTATTCATATTTATTCTTATTTAAAAAGGAATGTTGTATGTTTAAATAATGCAATGTATGCTCATACAATGTCATATAAATAATGCACAAACAATTCACTCATCCACGAACAGTCACGAGCGAATCACGAGGTAGGGGTATCCTGCAGAAAAGTGCATATTCAAGGAGGTTCTAACTGTTCTCACCGGTCCAAGGCCCCCAAGGTGCCCCCATTATAGGGACCCAATTCCTCTCGTCGTAAGTCGATGGAAAGCTCCAACGCACTGTCGGACTCGAGTTCATGGTTTTCACCTTGAGTGATGTTTTCCGACAACGGTCTACGGGCACCTATAGACCCATTCGACAACCGGCCATACTAACATCCACTCCCTATGGCTTTCCACTCATGCCCCCGGGTATAGAGGGAACTGTTGTGTGCAAAGGTTCGTGTGCAGTTTATATTTCAAACGATTGCGGAAATTTAAACATCCAACAGTTATTAAAGCCAACTAGGTAAAACATGTTATCATTCAAGCGAGGGGTAACGAAGTAATTTTAAACTATTATTTTAGAAATAATTCATCACTAAATGGGACTGACTCTCGAGGCTTCCCCAGTGGAGTCGCCATCTATCGCCACCCGCCGAAACGGACCTTGGCATTCGCGACGATGGTTGGACTCTTTTTAAGTTTTGAAAAATGATGGATTGTTAGAACGACTTATTCTCAAACTGAGACCTCATCGAACTAACAATTTTATTAAATGATTCACCAATCCATGTTAATCCCAAGCGGGACCCTCCATGGATTAGTGGTTTTCGCAAAAAGAAGGGTTCTTGGAGTCGCCACCAATGTTTTACTCAAAACATTGGAAAAAGGGATAAGGCAATTGATTTTCGCAAATCAACCTTGGCCATTACAACCAGAGTTGGGTAAGGGAGTCGGTTACGTGCGGGGAAGGTGTTAGCACCCCACAACGCCCCTTTCGGGTTCCCTATGACGGATTATTTCATAAATAACAGTGTAAAATTACTAAATTACCCCTATTTATTAGAAACGATTATAAGCGGAATATTTACATGATGAAAATTCTAAATATGCAATGCAACAATCAGAAAGCGGTAAAAGAAGGGATTTGGAAAAGAAACCTTTGAAGCGTGCTTTTATATATTTAAACAGACGTTAGGAGGCTTTTTGGCGCTCCTTCCCACTACACGCTCGCTCGTTCCTTCCCTAAAAATAATTTTTACTCCGGAAATCAAAGAGATTTCCCTTCGACTAGTTCGAATCCTCAAGCTAAATGCTCAGAACTCAAGAACTTCGTCGGATCGGCTCTCGGAGAGATTTCTAGGGCAGAACACCGCTCAAAAACCCCAGAATACTCAGCCAGAGGGTCCAAAAGTATGGAAAAAGTGTGGAATGACGTCCAAATGACGTCCTATATATAGGATTGAGGCGCAATACGGCCTGGGGGGTCAATACGGCCGTATTGGTTTCAGTGTGGCCGTATTGTAGTTCAAAATGTCCAATACGGCCGTACTGAACTCCAGGGAGGGCGTATTGAGCTTCAATCCTCACACACCCTTATTTTAAGCTACTCTAAGACCCCTAGACCTACAAAGAGTCACCCTAGGGTCTTCCAGGAGTCCTTCCGGCTGACTTTCCTTCAGTCTTTGAGAGTCTCTGAGCTTTATTTCCGACCCGGACAATTTTAGGGGTCTACAAAGAGGAAAACCCTAATTTACATCAAGGTACGTGCACTATATATTGTCGCCACCGTCCCGAAACGGGCTTTCGGCATTCGCGAAGGATGGTTGGACTCTTTTATTTGTTTAAAAATATGGATTGCTAGAATGAATTATTCTCAAACTGAGACCTTGTCAAACGAGCAATTTTATTAAAAGGCTCACCAATCCATGTTAATCCCAAGCGGGACCCTCCATGGATTAGCGGTTTTCATAAAAAGGAAGGGTTCATGGAGTCGCCACCAATGTTTTACTCAAAACATTGGAAAAAGAAGTTTAAGGCAATCGATTCAAAAATCGACTTCGGCCATGACAACCAGAGTCGGGTAAGGGAGTCGGTTACGCGTGGGGAACGTGTTAGCACCCCACAACGCCCCTTTCGGGTTCCCTATGACAGATTATTTCTAAAAATAATAGTGCGAAATTACTAAATTACCCCTATTTATTCTAAACAATTATAACTTAACTATCTACATGATGACAGTTAAATATACACACAGAAAGCAGTAAAAGGAAGGTCTTAAGAAGAAACCTTTGAAGCGTGCTTTTATATTCAAGTAAAACTGGGAAGCTTTTTGGCGTTCCCTCGCTCTACAAGCCCGCTCGCTCCCTCCTAGAAAATTTTAACTATGGAAATCCGGAGGATTTCCCTTCGACTCAGTTCGAGACTCAAGCAAAAAGCTCAGAACTCTAGAACTTTGTCGGATCAACTCTCCGAGTGATTTCTAGGCAGAGCACTGCTCAAAAAAACCCAGAATACTCAAGAAGAGGGTTAAAACTCAGTGTGAAAGTGTGAAATGACGTCCCATTGACGTCATATTTATAGGGAAGAGGCTCAATACGGTTCCTGGGGGTCAATACGGTCCGTATTGAAGTTTTGAACTACAATACGGCCGTATTGAATTCAATACGGCCGTATTGAAGTTCAAAAACCTCAATACGGTCGTATTGAAGTTCAGTGCAGCCGTATTGAAGTCAATGCAGCCGTATTGAACTTCAATACGACCGTATTGAGTTCAGTGCGGCCGTATTGTAGTTTAAAATGTTCAATACGGCCGTACTGAACTCTTGGGAGGCCGTATTGGGCTTCATTCCCTCCACTTTCTTATTTTTTGCTACTCTAAGACCTCTAAACCTACAGATAATCATCCTAGGGTCTTCCAGGGTCTTCCAGGAGTCCTTCCAGCTGACTTTCCTTTAGTCTTCGATAGTCTTCAAGCTTTATTTCCGACCCGGACAATTTTAGGGGTCTACAGCTGCCCCCCCTTTACTTAGTCGGACGGCCTTTTGGTGTACCGGCTGACAAGTAAAGGAGTTGACCCAATTGTCCGGGTGATGTGCCAACCTTCTGACTTGTAGCGTCTTCCGGTGGAAAATTGTTGAGTAGCCTCTCCAGGTTTTGCTTCGCTCGTCGCCCGAGCCGGAAGCTGCATACCTCCATGCTTCTGAACACTCTGGTAGCGTGAGTACTGCCTCTCCAGGCTCAACTTCACTCGACGCCCGAGCTGGAAGTTGTGAGTACCGCCTCTCCAGGCTTAGCTTCGCTTGCCGCCCAAGCTGGAAGCTGTGAGTACCGCTTCTCCAGGCTCTGCTTCGGTGCTTCTGACATCCTAGGCAGTTGAGTTTGCCCTCTCCAGGGTTAGCTTCGCTTGCCGCCCAAGCTGGAAGCTGTGAGTACCGCCTCTCCAGGCTCAACTTCACTCGACGCCCGAGCTGGAAGTTGTGAGTACCGCCTCTCCAGGCTTTGCTTCGCTCGCTGCCCGAGCTGGAAGCTGCATACCTCCGTGCTTCTGAACACTTTGGTAGCGTGAGTTTGCCCTCTCCAGGGTCTGCGGTTTGCCCTCCCCAGGGTCTGCGTACCTCCGTGCTTCTGATCACTTTGGTAGCGTGAGTTTGCCCTCTCCAGGGTCTGCGGTTTGCCCTCCCCAGGGTCTGCCTCCGTGTTCTTGACGACATTGGCAATGTGAGTTTGCCCTCTCCAGGGATCTGAGATGGTTTTGTCTCCACAGTCCACGGTGCTGCTTTGACAATTTGTTTTTGATTTTGGTGCCGCTAAGGGCTGGATAACGCAGGGATCCGTCTAGGGGATGTGCAGTTACTCATAGTTTCTTGTGCCCCAACTTGCATCTGCATAGTTGGTACCCATGGGGAATTTCTGTTTCCTTGGGGTGTAGACACGAAGATGCTCTTTCTGATGTGAGTGATGCCTTACGATTGGCTGACGTCCTTTGACGTTGTGGAGTATCCCGATTATCCTTATTCGGGTGACTCTTTTGGATTTTCTGATTTTTGCTGCCTCTGTGTAGGCTGTTATCCGCTGGGGATTCTAGATGTTGATTTTTGATTAGCCTCTTCTGTTAGGCGGATCATCTTGACGCTTGATTTTTGGCTGAAAGCCGATTTCCACTTGGGGAATGGTTTATTGATTTTCTTTTTTGGATTTTCCTTTTTGTAGGAATGCCTCTTGAGTAGGCGACTGGGGATTTAGGGATCTTATGTATCCCAGAGTATTATTTAGGAAGCCTCTACAGGCTTAGACTCACTCAATGCCTGAGTTGGAGAGCTATCTTCCACTGAGGAAGTTTTAAGTCCTTTGACTGAATATTTTGCTTTGGATGATCGCGCTTCCATTGGGGATTTTTGCTGATCTTGGTTTGATAGCTTTCACTGGGGAATTTGGCCCGTGAGTGGAAGCTGAGATATCTCTGGGGAGTATTATTTCTGCGAGCCTCTCCAGGCTCAATTATTCTGTATGATGAATTGGTTTTTTGTTCAGCCCGAGAATGCGAGCTGAGACGTCTTTTGGAGAGTATTATTTCGGCAAGCCTCTCCAGGCTTAATTATTCTGTGGGAGTATTATTTCAGCAAGCCTCTCCAGGCTCAATTATTTTGTGAGAGTATTATTTTGGCAAGCCTCTTCAGGCTCAAGTATTCTGTATGGTGAGAGAGTATTGTTTCGGCGAGCCTCTCCAGGCTCAGTTATTCTGAGAGTATTATTTCGGCAAGCCTCTCCAGGCTCAGTTATTCTGAGAGTATTATTTCGGCAAGCCTCTCCAGGCTCAGTTATTCTGTACAAACTGAGGAGTATTGTTTGTATCCTTGCCTTTTTTCGTTTTCGGCTTTTGTTGACTGCTGTCATACACAAGCAATTTTCTATTTTTTCTATTTTATGCAATTGCCTCATGATAAGGTCTTTGAATGTGCAACTAATGTGTGTGTGATGCACAAAAATGCAAGTTAATTTTGTTGATGTTTTTTTTTTTTTTAGAAAATGAATGGCTCTCCCTATCCTCCTTTTCTTGGAGGAATTTCTGTCATCGACATGAGGAAATATTTTTGTGAGCCTTTTATGCAGGAGATTATGGATTTTATAGGAACCCCTCCAATTTTCTTTATTGACCGATTATTAAGGAATTTCATACAATTTTTAGAAATACCAATTTTAGAGGCATAATCACATGGTCAAGAGAGAAGAGAAAATGAATAGATATTTTATTGATATTCACAAGTGTTTTTTTTTTTTTTACAGAAAGATATACAGAAGGAATTTCTGAAGAATGGCTGGCCAGGGTAGGCTATATACATTAGGCTTAACAATTATATCTGTAATTGTCGCTCTTTACGCTCCCCTAATTGCTTCGGGTGAGATGCCTGTGCCAGGAGTGTAGATGCTGCAAGATGCTTGCTTCTAGAAGATAATCACTTGATCCGCCTTTCGGTTTTCGATTCAAGTGATCGTTGCTTGCTTTGTTTTTGCATCTTATTCTTTTGCCCCTAATTTTTGTCTAGGACGTATCCTAGCGGGGATAAATTCGCCTTTGTTTTGCCTAGTACCCTTGTACTGGCGGGCTTTTTATTTTGCCCTAACTTTTGCCTAGGACGCCCTTTTTGGGTTTTCATCCTAGCGGGCCTATGCAAGCAACGTCTTCAAGCATAGTACTTCTTTACCACGTCAGCGTTGACTGGGTATCGAAGTTCTTTTCCATCCATGTCTGTGAGGATCAGTGCTCCTCCTGAGAAGGCTCGTTTTACCACGTATGGTCTTCCGTGATTTGGGGCACACTTTCCGATTTTGTCCTTTTGAGTTGGTAGCAATTTCTTCATTACCAACTCTCCCTCATGGTAGACTCGAGGGTGGACTTTCTTGTCAAAAGCCTTTTTTGATCTTCCTCTGATAGGCTTGACCATGGCATATGGCGTTCAGCCGTTTCTTTTTGATAAGGTTCAACTGGTCGTATCGGCTTTGAACCCATTCTACCTCGGAAAGTTTTGTTTCCATGATTACCCTTAGAGAAGGTATCTCGACTTCGATGGGTAGAACTGCCTCCATCCCATAAACGAGGGAGAATGGAGTAGCTCCTGTAGATGTATGTACTGAATTCCTATAGCCATGAGGAGCGAAGGGTAACATCTCGTGCCATTCTTTAAATGAGACAACCATCTTTTGCACTATTTTCTTGATGTTCTTATTGGTTGCCTTGACTGCCCCATTCATCTTTGGCCGATATGGGGAAGAGTTATGGTGTTGGATCTTGAATTCTTGGCACAGTTCTTCCACCATTTTGTTGTTCAGATTAGATCCATTATCAGTGATGATTTATTTCTCCATGCTTCCACGAGATTATCCTAAAATCTTTTGGGACAAGAGAGAAAAGGAAAGAAAGATATTTTTGTTCTGAAGTTTGTGTTTTAGAGGGGATTTATTTTTCAAAAATGTTTTTTGTAAGAATAGATGGCCAAGGTAGGCTTATGTGTTTAGGCTTGTTTGATTAAACACTTATGAAGTTAAAAAGTCGTGTTGTGATTCGACAACTTGGATAGCTTCCCTTGAACCTTTCTTGAATTCGGCTCGTGGTACCATCATGGATTTATTCTGTTTTTCGATTGTCCTTATTTTTGCCTAAAACACCCTTTTGTGGCGTTTTAGCGGACCTTTGTTTTTGTTTATTTTTGTAACCCTAACTTTTGCCTAGGTCACCCTTTCGTGGGATCCCTAGCGGGTCTTTTGCTCTTATTTTTGCGCAGTCCCCTTTTTGAGTTTCCTGCCGAGCTTCTTTTATTTTGAAAGATTTCTTTTTACCCATGATGGCACTTGTCAAGGCCAAGGGAAGGTGCTCCAAGTTGTCACACACACCTCCACATAAAAATGATGTGGGTTTATTATTATTAAGATGATTTTAACCTCATTCATGTTCATTCAAACAGGGTTAAATAATGTGGTTTAGAGTTTTATTGCAAGCAAGAAAAGAAGTAATAAGAAAGAATGATTTTATTATAATCATAGTGGAAAACATGTGCCCTATCGAGGCTCGGGGGTCGGGCTGTCCCCGAGGAGTGATCTCTAATAGTCACTGAATTTACACATCCCTATTAGAAGGAAAAGGACACTTGATGACGACAGCTGGCCTTGACGTTTGTGAACCAGCCTTCCTAAAGATCTGGCTTAAAGAACGTCGAGAAGGATCTTGATTCTTCTTCGTTCTTTGATCATTAACAGGGTTGTATCCTAACCCTTGTTTCCCCGGATTGTCCTTGATAATGGGTAGCTCCGGGATTCCTTGGGAGTCCTTGCCTAATCCTTGTCCTGGCAAGTATCCGTTCTTAGTGAGCATATGGGCTGCTTTCTTCATTTCTCGGGGAAACGTCTCAACATTGGCAATTTCCAATGCTTGGAAGGCGGTTTCCAAAGCTTCCTCTGCTGCATCCACATAAGGTATGGTGGATGGCTTGCTGATGAGTATGTCATCTTCTGCTTGTACGGTCACCAGTTTGTCACCCACTATGAACTTGACTTTCTGGTGGAGCGTAGAGGGTACAGCTTTCGCATCATGAATCCAAGGTCGGCCGAGGAGACAGCTGTATGCAGGAGTGATATCCATTACTTGGAATTCGACATTAAAGATAGTGGGCCCAATTTGGATTGGAAGACTGATTTCTCCCACCACTTCTCTTTTAGAGCCGTCGAAAGCTCGAACGATCATGTTGCTCGGGCGCATTTGGACTCCCTTGATTGTCATTTGGTCGAACGTTCTCTTTGGCATTACGTTCAGGGAAGATCCATTATCCACCAAGACCTTTGCGATGTGATACTCCTTGCACTTTACAGAGATGTGCAAGGGCTTATTGTGGTTTGGTCCCTCAGCGGGGATCTCTTCATCGGTGAAAGAGAGGTGATCATTAGCCGTGATGTGACTAACAATCCCCTCAAATTTGTCTTGGGAGATAGTATGCGACACATATGCCTCGTTCAAGACTTTCAACAGAGCTTGCCGATGCGGTTCGGAGCTTAGGATCAACGACAACAAAGTGATCTTTGCTGGTGTTTTGTGAAGTTGATCCACAATGGAATACTCGCTTTGTTTGATGATTTTTAACAGCTCATCAGTCTCCTCCTCGGATTCTCTATCTTCCTCGGTTTTCTCCTTTTCTTTATTCTTGGGAGCTTTGTCGTGCAGATCTTCGGGAGTGTAGATCCTTCCACTCCTAGTCATGCCCCCAAGTCCAGCGATGTTGGAGATATCACTGTCGGCAGAAGAATGGATATCGTATATCCACGGCACAGCCTTATTTGATTTGTAGGGGAAAGGCCTTGGAGCGATGATCCTTAACGGTGTCGGACCTTTCCCTTTGTCTGTCTTGATTACCAACAACGGAGTCGCCGTGTGCTTGCTTGGTGCAGTTGTTGGTTTGCATTTAATTACCAATGGCGTGCGATCCATTCTGAACATACGCATCGATTAATTCTTTCTTTTTATTAATATTTATTATTAAATTACCGGGAGAGATAAATGCAAATGAATGACTAATGAGATGCAAAGGCAATAAATCTCAAAAATACAATTTTTATTAATTGAAGAAAGTGTACAACTTTTATACAATGCTTTGAAGCAACTTTTTACAAAAAGAGAAAAGCCGGTAAAAACCCACAGGCGGGTTCATATGTCTTTGCCATTCATCTTCGGCTTCCTCCACATGGCGGCCCATTGCTTCAATCTGAGTATGGACCGCTTGGCTCATATCATCACTGATTTTCTGAGCATCTTTCGCTTTTTGTATATGATAGTTGATCATGGCCTGCAGCTCATTAAGCTCATCCTCGGCCCGATCCTTCTCCTCTTGGAGTTTGGCCATTTGTGCCAATCCTTCCCTTTCCTTTTTGCGGAAGTCGGAAAGGTTTGCGGCTTGTCGTTGAACAACTTCCCGCCATTTTTGCGCATCGGATCGAGTCAAAAGCAGATCGTCTTGCATATCCTTGATCAACTGTGCCTGCTTTGAATACTCGGCCTCAAGGTGTGCTATCTTCATGTTGACTTCTTGGAGTTGACTACTCGGTTCAACCTTTGGCATTTTGGGTGCCCGAGTAGCCTCCTCATTGAGGTTAGCACACTCATCCTTGAGCCGCTCTATCTCGTGGTCTTTCTTCTTGCATTGCCTTTGAAGACCATCAATAGTGAAACTGGATTCTTCATTTTTCTCTTCAAGAACTCTCATCTGAGCTCCCATGATTTCCAGTTTCTTGGTCAAGGCGTCGACTTGCTCTTGCAACACCTTCCTTGTTGCTGTGGTTGCACAAGAAGTGGATGGTTGAGGCACCCCCCTCTCGTTCCTCCATTTCTCATAATCGATGGAGACGGATACCCGAGGCTTTCCAAGCTCGAGATCTCCCTCATAGGTTGGTCTCTCCCACGCTCTCATGATAGCGTGCATGTCCTTCTGATGCTCGGAATCGAAGGAGAAACACAACCCTCCAAGCTCCTCTATAGTAGGAATGGTCTGAGTCCTCATCAGTTGCCTCATAACCAATCTAGGTGAGTAGGCTATACAACCTCTGAGGCCCATCAATGGTATGCTTGGATAACTGCCGCATCTCATCAATACATGGCTTGGACGGAACCAAGGGCAAACCCACGTGAAGTGCTCGATACTCCACTGTTCCATCTCTTCCTTCCACTCAGAAGCATATCGGCGGCGTACGGGAATTTTCGAAAAACTCCTCAAAGGGTCGGGCAAGGTCCCCATATGACTAGAGGCATAGAAATGAGTGATGCTCCACACATACAGCAAGGAGGTGCAGCATCGGATGATTTTTCCTTGCTTCTGTTGAGACAGATGAACAGAGAGCAAGGTGTCAGCGAGAATAGCAGGCACGGGACTCTTCATGTGTACGTCCCAAGCGAAGAAAGTGTCCATCGCAGCATGGTCCACTGTGTTAGCGTGAAAGGGAAATAGGATCATCCCAAACACAGCTAACGCTAGAGTCTTGTTGAAAGCTAACCAATCTCCCTCACCAGCCAAGGAAGAAAGGTGGTCCTCAATCATAGCAAGCTTCCAACCTTTAATACTGCCGTTCCCCACTAAGGCAGCTGATCGTGATGGTAATTTGACCTGAGTGGCAACTCTCTCCACGGCCACATGGTTGTCATGAAAGATATAGACCCCGGCTGATTTGGGCCATCGTAGCATGAGCTCGTACTCCTCGAGAGTAGGAACTAGGTCAAACTGGGGGAACTTGAAGCAGTGCAAATCGAGACTCCAGAAGTGAACCAGTGCTCTCAGAAATGCTGGATCCACACAGATCTTCATCAAGTCGAGGACTCGTCCATATGATTTCTCAAACTTGACGCGAGCCTCTCTTGGCATCAAAGTACAGAGGTGATCCAACCTCTCAGCACGGTATAACAAGAAGTCTACTTTCTTCAACTGCCCATGCATCTCCTTAGACCTCTCCATATTCTACAATACAATGCATGATATGAGATGATGGAGATGAATATGCATGCATAGTGTTTATTCAACAAAGCATTATCATGTTTTGGGATTTTCCTAAGATGATGCATGATATTGCTTGGTTTGGATAAATGCATATTTTTTCTTTTGGATATTTTGTATTTTTTTGTATTTTTTGGGTGAAAAGGGAAACTACCTATATGAATGCAATGAAGGTAGATGTTAACACCATGTACTAGAAAATCTTTATTTCTATTTATTCTTATTATTTAAAAAAGAATGTTGTATGTTTAAAGAAATGCAATGTATGCTCAAGCAATTTCACATAATCAATGCACAAACAATTCACTCATCCACGAACAGTCACGAGCGAATCACGAGGTAGGGGTATCCTGCAGAAAGGTGCATATTCAAGGTGGTTCTAACTGTTCTCACCGGTCTGAGGCCCCCAAGGTGCCCCCATTATAGGGACCCAATTCCTCTCGTCGTAAGCCGATGGAAAGCTCCAACGCACTGTCGGACTCGAGTTCATGGTTATCACCTTGAGTGATGCTTTCCGACAACGGTCTACGGGCACCTATAGACCCATTCGACAACCGGCCGTACTAACATCCACTCCCTATGGCTTACCACTCATGCCCCCGGGTATAGAGGGAACTGTTGTGTGCAAAGGTTTGTGTGCAGTTTGTATTTCAAACAATTGCGGAAAATTAAACAAACAACAGTTATTAAAGCCAAATAGATAAACATGTTATCATACACGCGAGGGGTAATGAAGTAATTTTAACTATTATTTGTTAAAAATAGTCTGTCACTAAATGGGACTGACTCTCGAGGCTTCCCCAGTGGAGTCGCCATCTGTCGCCACCGGCCCGAAACGGGCTTTCGGCATTCGCGAAGGATGGTTGGACTCTTTTATTTGTTTAAAAATATGGATTGCTAGAATGACTTATTCTCAAACTGAGACCTTGTCAAACGAGCAATTTTATTAAAAGGCTCACCAATCCATGTTAATCCCAAGCGGGACCCTCCATGGATTAGCGGTTTTCATAAAAAGGAAGGGTTCATGGAGTCGCCACCAATGTTTTACTCAAAACATTGGAAAAAGAAGTTTAAGGCAATCGATTCAAAAATCGACTTCGGCCATGACAACCAGAGTCGGGTAAGGGAGTCGGTTACGCGTGGGGAAGGTGTTAGCACCCCACAGCGCCCCTTTCGGGTTCCCTATGACAGATTATTTCTAAAAATAATAGTGCGAAATTACTAAATTACCCCTATTTATTCTAAACAATTATAACTTAACTATCTACATGATGACAATTAAATATACACACAGAAAGCAGTAAAAGGAATGTCTTAAGAAGAAACCTTTGAAGCGTGCTTTTATATTCAAGTAAAACTGGGAAGCTTTTTGGCGTTCCCTCGCTCTACAAGCCCGCTCGCTCCCTCCTAGAAAATTTTAACTATGGAAATCCGGAGGATTTCCCTTCGACTCAGTTCGAGACTCAAGCAAAAAGCTCAGAACTCTAGAACTTTGTCGGATCAACTCTCCGAGTGATTTCTAGGCAGAGCACTGCTCAAAAAAACCCAGAATACTCAAGAAGAGGGTTAAAACTCAGTGTGAAAGTGTGAAATGACGTCCCATTGACGTCATATTTATAGGGAAGAGGCTCAATACGGTTCCTGGGGGTCAATACGGTCCGTATTGAAGTTTTGAACTACAATACGGCCGTATTGAATTCAATACGGCCGTATTGAAGTTCAAAAACCTCAATACGGCCGTATTGAAGTTCAGTGCAGCCGTATTGAAGTCAATGCAGCCGTATTGAACTTCAATACGGCCGTATTGAGTTCAGTGCGGCCGTATTGTAGTTTAAAATGTTCAATACGGCCGTACTGAACTCTTGGGAGGCCGTATTGGGCTTCATTCCCTCCACTTTCTTATTTTTTGCTACTCTAAGACCTCTAAACCTACAGATAATCATCCTAGGGTCTTCCAGGGTCTTCCAGGAGTCCTTCCGGCTGACTTTCCTTTAGTCTTCGATAGTCTTCAAGCTTTATTTCCGACCCGGACAATATTAGGGGTCTACATATATATGAGACGATTACACTATCAAAAACTAACTTTAGCATCGAAGTCTCTTTTGCAAGTATCACCCCAACTCCAAGCAGCCGACGTACCCAGCAAGGAAGGCTCACTAATCTTGCTCAGCAGATCGTCCCTCTCAACCGATCTCCGATAAGAACACAAGGAATAAGTCCTTCTTGGTTCCTTGGAAGAATGGCAAGGAAGGAAGCTCCAAGAAGCATCAATGTGACCTTAGACTTGAACAAGCTAAGTCCGGAAGAAGATTAGCAACCTAACTCTACAAAGAGAGGAGCTCAAGGAGGGTAGAGGTAGGTTGAGTGACTTTCGGAGGGAGAGGTTTTCAAATGGTGAAAAACTCATTCATATATCCAAAAGTGTTTACAATTCTCGGCCAACTATAATTTATAGAGAAAATTAGGTTAAGGTAAACCATGGGTTAGCCTAAGGTTAAGTGAAAACCATACCATGGTTTTCACTTAACCTTAGGCACCCAAAATTTGAATTCAAAATTCAAATTTTGGAGCCAACCTGGTCACCCACCCATGTGCACTCATTTGGGATGTAATTTAGCATCCATTTGAGTTGTATTTCGGTCACACCATGTGCATGTGTGCACATGGCCGAAATGCATACCAAATGCTATGCTAATTACATTCAAATGACTATACACATGTAACCCTAAATTAACCCTAAATTCAAATGACCATGAAATAAAATCCCTAGTCTAAGTGGCCAAAATACAAGGCCCAGAATACAATACAAGCCCAAAGGCCCAAACCTATACTAACATGTTATTTACAAAACACACAATGTGGCCCATGTGAAGCTTGCCTTGGACCTTCCAAGCCCATCAGGCCCATTGGACCTTGCTGGCCCAAGCCTTCATGTCTAGCCCACTCCTCTTGGCTCTTTTAGGATGTCTCCTCTTGCCTTCCTAAGCATGATTCCATCAAACTCAAAATTTAAAGAAAAAGGCAAGAACCTAAATAAGAAAGCCTAAAATGCCAAGATGATTCACAAGGAATATATGGTATGAATCAACACATGAGAGGACCTTTATGGATCATCAAAATATGGCAATTATGATGATTCATTTAAGCACACTTAGAAGACATTTAAGGAAGACATGACATGACAGAATATATTTAGATAAAGAGAATGTTACCCTTGTATGTGGGCTTCTTAGGCTTTGGGCTTTTGATACCCAATATTAGGCTCATTCTTCTTCTTGTAATTTTTCCTATTCATTGTATTTTCTTGACCATTGTATTTAGGTCATTATATTAGGATTAAAGGAGGATTACTAGTTTAGTTAAATTAGGGTAAACTAGGTTTAATTTAGGATGCATTTAAGTTACATTTTGGATCACACATTTGGCACCACCTTGGCTGCACTTGTGTGACACCGAAATGCAACCCTAAATGTATACTAAATCCAACCTAAATGTATTAGCACTAGTGTGACCGGTTTAGGACATGTGAGACAAGTTTTGAAATTCAAATTTTTGAATTTTGAATTTCAAAACTTGGCGCCACATGTGCTCCCTCACATTGGCGCCAATACCTTATTCCGGATTTCTATATTAGTTCCCTCCTTACCCATTTTGTATTACTTTGAATCATATATGAAATTTGTGAGCCATAGTGCTGAGTTTCTCTCTTCAAAGTCTCTAAGAGTTCACCTCAAAACCCTAGGAATTTCACCTTATCCCTTCTCTTTGAAGTGAGCTCTCCATTGATGCTTGAGCTTTGATGCTTCCATCCAAGGCTAGACCTAATTCCATCTGCGTTCCTCCTCCATTCAAGAGCCATTCCATTCGGTGTTATCTCCTTTGAAGAAGATCCGTGCCTAGGAGGAGTTTAGGAGGAGTGATGGAGGAGGCCCATGGGCTAAGGGCCCAATTACTAGGGCTATGGCAAGGAGGATTCATGAAGAGTGGGCCCAAGCCCAAGAGAAGCCCATTACTCTGTTTTGTTGGGCTTTGACTCAAGCCCAAGTAGTATAGGGTAGTATAGGATTTGGGCCTTAGAGCCTTGTATTTTCTTTGGGCCTTGTATTTCCGGCCATGTAGTGTAGGATATACATTTAGAGGTCATGTGAATTTAGGGTTATTTAGGTTACATGTGAAGTTACATTAGCATGTAATTAGAAGCACATTTGGTGTGCATTTCGGCCATATGCAACACATGCACATGGTGTGATCCGAAATGCAACTCAAATGGCTTCTTAATTACATACCAAATGAGCTAGCACATGGGGGATCCGGGTTTAGGCACCAAAATTTGAATTTTGAATTCAAATTTTGGGCGCCTAAGGTTAAGTGAACCTTACCTTGGTTCCACTTAACCTTAGGCTAACCCAAGGTCACCTTAACCTAATTTTCTCCTATAAATCACTATGGCAGAGACTTGTAAGCGACTTTTGGATTAATTGAATGAGTTTTCACTACTTGAAACCTCTCCCTCCGAAAGTCACCTTGGCTACCTTCTCTACCCTCCTTGAGTGCTTCTCTTTGTAGAGCTAGGTTGCCTTACTTCTTTGGAACTTAGCTTGTGAGCAAGCTACGGCCACCTTGAGTCTTCTTGGAGTTTCCATCCTTGACGTTCCTTCCAAGGATCCGTGGAGACTTGAAGTTTCTTCCTATGTGCATCCAAGTGGAAGCACATCAAGTGGTATCAAGAGCATCCGGTTTTGTCTTCAAGAGATAAGTCTTGATCCTTATCTTTTGTGGTGTGATCCGTGGATAATTGTTTTTAATTTTTGTTCATCTTTTCGTTGAGTTCTTGTTGTCGCCACCCGCCGAAACGGACCTTGGCATTCGCGACGATGGTCGGACTCATTTTGAGTTTTGAAAAGTGGTGGATTGTTAGAACGACTTATTCTCAAACTGAGACCTCATCGAACTAACAATTTTATTAAATGATTCACCAATCCATGTTAATCCCAAGCGGGACCCTCCATGGATTAGTGGTTTTCGCAAAAGAAGGGTTCTTGGAGTCGCCACCAATGTTTTACTCAAAACATTGGAAAAAGGGATAAGGCAATTGATTTTCGCAAATCAACCTTGGCCATTACAACCAGAGTTGGGTAAGGGAGTCGGTTACGTGCGGGGAAGGTGTTAGCACCCCACAACGCCCCTTTCGGGTTCCCTATGACGGATTATTTCATAAATAATAGTGTAAAATTACTAAATTACCCCTATTTATTATAAACGGCTATGAATAAAATATCTACATGATGAATAAATTAAACATGCAATGCAACAATCAGAAAGCAGTAAAAGGAAGGATTTTGAAGAAGAAACCTTTGAAGCGTGCTTTTATATATTCAAATGTTAGGAGGCTTTTTGGCGCTCCCTCCCACTACATGCTCGCTCGCTCCTTCCCTAAAAATTAATCCTTACTATGGAAATCAAAAAGATTTCCCTTCGACTAGTTCGAATTCTCAAGCTAAATTCTCAGAACTCAAGAACTTCGTCGGATCGGCTCTCAGAGAGAATTCTAGGGCAGAACACTGCTCAAAAACCCCAGAATACTCAAGAAGAGAGTCCAAGAAGTGTGGAAAAGTGTCCAATGACGTCCAAATGACGTCTTATTTATAGGGGTGAGGCGCAGTACGGCCCCTGGTTTCAATACGGCCCGTATTGAAGTTTTGAACTTCAATACGGCCGTATTGAATTCAATACGGCCGTATTGAGGTTCAAAAACATCAATACGGCCGTATTGGTTTCAGTACGGCCGTATTGCAGTTCAAAAATGCAATACGGGCCGTACTGAGCTCCAAAGAGGCCGTATTGAGCTCCACTCCTCTCACTTTCTTATTTTTAGCTACTCTAAGACCTCTAAACCTACAGATAGTCATCCTATGGTCTTCTGGGAGTCCTTCTGGCTGACTTTCCATTGATCTTTGAGAGTCTTCGAGTCTTATTTTCGACCCGGACAATTTTAGGGGTCTACAGCTGCCCCCCCTTTACTTAGTCAAGCGGCTTTTTAGTGTACCGGTTGACAAGTAAAGGAGTTGACCCAATTGTCCGGGGAAAAGGCCATCCTTCCGACTTGTAGTGTCTTCCAGTGGAAAATTGCTGAGTAGCCTCTCCAGGTTGAGTACCCGCCTCTCCAGGCTTTGCTTCCGTTGTTTTTGACGACGTTAGCAGATACACCTCCGTTGTTTCTGACGACGTTGGTGGCTGAGTACCGCCTCTCCAGGCTTAGCTTCACTCGACACCCGAGCTGGAAGCTACATACCTCCGTGTTCTTGACAACCTCGGGGTAACTGAGTACCGCCTCTCCAGGCTATACCAGCGTGTTCTTGACAACCTCGTGGTAGTTGCATACCTCCGTGTTCTTGACAACCTCGGGGTAGCCGAGTACCGCCTCTCCAGGCTATACCAACGTGTTCTTGACAACCTCGTGGTAGTTGCATACCTCCGTGTTCTTGACAACCTCGGGGTAGCCGAGTACCGCCTCTCCAGGCTATACCAACGTGTTCTTGACAACCTCGTGGTAGTTGCATACCTCCGTGTTCTTGACAACCTCGGGGTAGCCGAGTACCGCCTCTCCAGGCTATACCAACGTGTTCTTGACAACCTCGTGGTAGTTGCATACCTCCGTGTTCTTGACAACCTCGGGGTAGCCGAGTACCGCCTCTCCAGGCTATACCAGCGTGTTCTTGACGACACTGGCAGTTGCATACCTCCGTGTTCTTGACAACCTCGGGGTAGCCGAGTACCGTCTCTCCAGGCTCTGCTTCGGTGTTTCTGGCAACCTAGGCAGTTGAGTTTGCCCTCTCCAGGGTCTGCGGTTTACCCTCCCCAGGGTCTGCCTCCGTGTTCTTGACGACGTTGGCAATGTGAGTTTGCCCTCTCCAGGGATCTGTGATGGTTTTGTCTCCACAGTCCACGATGCTGCTTCGACGATTTGTTTTTGATTTTGGTGCCGCTGAGGGCTGGATAACGCAGGGATCCGTCTAGGGGATGTGCAGTTACTCATAGGTTCTTGTGTCCCAATTTTGCATTGCGTAATTGGTGCCCATTGAGGAATTTTGTTTCCTTGGGGTGTAGACACGAAGATGCTCTTTCTGAGATGAGCGGTGCCTTATGGTTGGCTGACGTCCTTTTGACGGTGGTGGAGTATCCCGGTTATCCTTATTCGGGCGACTCTTTTTGTTTTTCTGGTTTTGTTGCCTCTGTGTAGGCTATTATCCGCTGGGGATTTTGTCATTGATTGTGATTAGCCTCTTCTGTTAGGCGGATCATCTTGACGCTTGATGTTTGGCTGAAAGCTGAATTCCACTTGGGGAATGGTTTATTGATTTTTGCTTTTTGAAGGGATGCCTCTTAGTAGGCGACTGGGGATTTGAAGTTCTTATATATCCCAGAGTATTATTTAGAAAGCCTCTTCAGGCTTAGCTTCACTCATCGCTTGAGTTGGAAAGCTATCCTCCACTGAGGAAGTGAGTCCTTTCGACTTGGATATTCTGTTTGGATGATCAAGCCTTCCTTGGGGAATCTTGCTGATCTTGGTTTGATAGCTCTCACTGGGGAATTTGGCCCGTGAGTGGAGGATGAGATATCTCTGGGGAGTATTATTTCGGCAAGCCTCTCCAGGCTCAATTATTCTGATGAGGGAGTATTATTTCGGCAAGCCTCTCCAGGCTCAGTTATTCTGTACAATGAGAGAGTATTATTTCGGCAAGCCTCTCCAGGCTCAATTATTCTGTTATGATGAGAGAGTATTATTTCGGCAAGCCTCTCCAGGCTCAATTATTCTGTTATGATGTGATTGATTTTCTGAATTTTCGTCTTTTTTGTCGTTTTTGGCTTTTTCAGTATTTTGCCTTTTTTGTCGTTTTGGCTTTTTCTGTTGACTGCCGTCATACACAAGCAATTTTTCCTATTTTTCTATTTTATGCGGTTGCCTCATGATAAGGTCTTTGAATGTGCAACTAATGTGTGTGTGATGCATAAAATGCAAGTTTAGTTATTTTGTTAATGTTTTTAGAAAAATGAATGGCTCTCCCTATCCTCCTTTTCTTGGAGGAATTTCTGTCGTCGACGTGAGGGAAGATTTTTGTGAGCCTTTTTCGCAGGAGATTACGGATTTTATAGGAACCCCTCCAACTTTCTTTATTGACCGATTATTAAAGGAATTTCATACAATTTTTAAGAAACACCAATTTAGAGGCATAATCACATGGTCAAGAGAGAAGAGAAATGAATAGATATTTTATTGATATTCACAAATGTTTTTACAGAAAGATATACAAAAGGAATTTCTGAAGAATGGCTGGCCAGGGTAGGCTATATACATCAGGCTTAACAATTATATCTGTAATTGTTGCTCTTACGTTCCCCTAATTGCTTCGGGTGAGATGCCTGAGCCAGGAGTGTAGATACTGCAAGACGCTTGCTTCTAGAAGATAATCACTTGAACCGCCTTTCGGTTTTCGATTCAAGTGATCGTTGCTTGCTTTGTTTTTGTGTCTTATTCTTTTGCCCCTAATTTTTGCCTAGGACGTATCCTAGCGGGGATAAATTCGCCTTTGTTTTGCCTAGTACCCTTGTACTGGCGGGCTTTTTATGTTGCCCTAACTTTTGCCTAGGACGCCCTTTTCGAGTTTTCATCCTAGCGGGCCTATGCAAGCAACGTCTTCAAGCGTAGCACTTCTTTACCACGTCAGCGTTGACTGGGTATCGAAGTTCTTCTCCATCCATGTCTGTGAGGATCAATGCTCCTCCTGAGAAGGCTCGCTTCACCACGTTTGGTCCTTCGTAATTCGGGGCCCACTTTCCGATTTTGTCCTTTTGAACTGGTAGCAACTTCTTCATTACCAACTCTCCCTCATGGTAGACTCGAGGGTGGACTTTCTTGTCAAAAGCCTTTTTTGATCTTCCTCTGATAGGCTTGACCATGGCATATGGCGTTCAGCCGTTTCTCTTTGATAAGGTTCAACTGGTCGTATCGGCTTTGAACCCATTCTACCTCGGAAAGTTTTGCTTCCATGATTACCCTTAGAGAAGGTATTTCGACTTCGACGGGTAGAACTGCCTCCATCCCATAGACGAGGGAGAATCGAGTAGCTCCTGTAGATGTGCGTACTGAAGTCCTATAACCATGAAGAGCGAAGGGTAACATCTCGTGCCAGTCTTTAAATGAGACAACCATCTTTTGCACTGTTTTCTTGATGTTCTTATTGGTTGCCTCGATTGCCCCATTCATCTTCGGCCGATATGGGGAAGAGTTGTGGTGTTGGATCTTGAATTCTTGGCACAGTTCTTCCACCATTTTATTATTCAAATTAGATCCATTTTCAGTGATGATTTATTTCTCCATGCTTCCACCAGATTATTCTAAAATCGTTTGGGACAAGAGAGAAAAGAAAGGAAAGATATTTTTGTTCTGAAGTTTGTGTTTTAGAGGGGATTTATTTTTCAAAAATGGTTTTTGTAAGAATGGTTGGCCAAGGTAGGTCTATGTGTTTAGGCTTGTTTGATTAAACACTTATGAAGTTAAGAAAATATTTGTTCATTGACGTTGTGATTTGACAACTTAGATAGCTTCCCTTGAACTTTGCTCGTGGTACCATCATGGATTTTGTTTTTTTTTTTTTTTTTTTTTTTTCATTTTTGCAACCCTAACTTTTGCCTAGGTCACCCTTTTGTGGGATTCCTAGCGGGTCTTTTGCTCTTATTTTTGCGCAGCCCCCTTTTTGGGTTTCCTGCCGAGCTTCTTTTATTTTAAGGGATTTCTTTTTATCCATGATGGTACTTGTCG
Organism: Cajanus cajan; assembly: GCF_000230855.2. Classification (NCBI taxonomy): domain Eukaryota; kingdom Viridiplantae; phylum Streptophyta; class Magnoliopsida; order Fabales; family Fabaceae; genus Cajanus; species Cajanus cajan. The sequence goes on along the minus strand of NC_138526.1, from coordinate 9,275,071 downwards.
AGGCCAAGGGAAGGTGCTCCAAGTTGTCACATAAAAATGATGCGGGTTTATTGTTATTAAGATGATTTTAACCTCATTCATGTTTATTCAAACAGGGTTAAAATAATGTGGTTTAGAATTTTATTATAAGCAAGAAAAGAAGCAATGAGAAAGAATAAAGAATGATTTTATTATAATCATAGCGGAAACATGTGTCCTTATTTCATCACTGATATGGGTCCCAATGTTGACCTTTTTTTTTTTTATCCCTCGGCCCTGCCCCCAAATTCACAGTCTCCAATTTCTCTTGACACGGTTGGAGTAGACGAGCTTCTTGATCTAGCAGTCTTTGCAGATCCGGAGAGATGGCCTCCTCATCACTGTCCAGCTCAACCCATTCATCCTCAACTTTCGGATCCCAGTCAGAGCGAACAATTACAGACATAATTGTTTTATTGGTTCTGTTTAGGTTTAGAATTATTAATGTTAATGAGGGAAAAAGAGAAAAGAATAAACGAAAGAATGATGCGTGAAAAATGCCTCTTTATTGATATGTATAAAAACTGTACAAAAAAAAAACCTTTATTTACATGAAAAGGATCTCATGATCTCGGGTACTGATCATGAGTCCCAAAAGAAAAGAAAAATGTGAAGGGGCCCTATCATGGCTTGTTCTTCTCTCTATTCCTGCTTTGGCCGAGGATTCTTACTTACGTCGGGCGCTGTCGAATCAAAAGTGATCCACCCAGCATCGATAAGGTCTTGGACCTTATATTTGAGAGCTCTACAGTTCTCCGTTGAATGCCCCGATGCCCCCGAATGGTATAGACATTTGTCTTGCGGTTTGTACCAATCGGGATGAGGTGGATCAATCTTCCTTGGTGGAATGTAAGCTAGAAGACGTGCTTCTACTAGCTTCGGCAGGAGGTCGCTATATGTGGTCGGAAGTTTATCAAACTTCTTCACAAGGTTGTATTGCGACTTTCCCGACTTCGAAGCAGAGGAAGATGAGGAAATGGTTATGGCGCTGACTCCTCTCTCCTTCTTCTTCCCAAAGGTCTTCTTAGCTTTAAATGATTGGGAAGGTTTAGCTAGCTTCCCACTTTTCAGCCCTTGTTCCACTCTTCCTCCAACATGCCCCTCCATAGCCCTCATCCAGTCCTCGAGAGCGTGGTCTTGATCTTTTGAAATCTCGGGCTCTCTAATCGTAATCCCCGCCCCACGGGGTACAGCTCGCGGAGGGTCTTGCTCTTCCTCATGATCCTCCTCATGATGGGACTCATGGTTACTGTGGTGAGCCCCGTTCATGTTTTGGTGACGCATGAGTTCCACCATTTGCGCCATCTGCTCCTTGAGCTGTGAGAGCTCGGCTGTAAGCTTCTTATTTTGTTCCTCCAACGCGTCCATCTTCTTGATTTTCTGCGCGCGCGTGAGGACAGAGAGATGACCAGCCACTTTCTAAAATGAATGTTTAATCTAATTTTATTTATGGAGTGAATACACACTTGACATGAGCTTGGTAACCCTCCATCTTTAAGGCGCTGCCTTTTTTAAGACGAAGTTTTACCACCCTCCTTGACTTATGACCTCTCCCCAACGGAGAAACTCAATAGTCGTGGGTCTCTTTCACTCATGTCAAGGGGTATTGGTGAACCTAAAATGAATGATTACGAGGATGCATGTTGTCTTATTGGTAATGATGCACATGCTCCTTACTTTTATTATATTTTCACACATGGTCTTTTTCCTCTCATGTCATGACATTTTTATGCATGAGGTTTATTCTTAGACCTTATCACAAGGTTTATTTTTAATGCACAAACAATATCACATAAACCTATACACAAACAATTCACTCATCCACGAACAGTCACGAGCGAATCACGAGGTAGGGGTATCCTGCAGAAAAGTGCATATTCAAGGAGGTTCTAACTGTTCTCACTGGTCTGAGGCCCCCAAGGTGCCCCCATTATAGGGACCCAATTCCTCTCGTCGTAAGTCGATGGAAAGTTCCAACGCACTGTCGGACTTGAGTTCATGGTTATCACCTTGAGTGATGTTTTCCGACAACGGTCTACGGGCACCTATAGACCCATTCGACAACCGGCCGTACTAACATCCACTCCCTATGGCTTTCCACTCATGCCCCCGGGTATAGAGGGAACTGTTGTGTGCAAAGGTTTGTGTGCAGTTTTTATTTCAAACAATTGCGGAAATTTAAACATACAACAGTTATTTAAGCCAAATAGATAAAACATGTTATCATACAAGTAAGGGGTAATGAAGTAATTTTAAACTATTATTTTTAGAAACAATCCATCACTAAATGGGACTGACTCTCAAGGCTTCCCCAGTGGAGTCGCCATCTGTCGCCACCCGCCGAAACGGACCTTGGCATTCGCGACGATGGTCGGACTCATTTTGAAGGTTTGAAAAGTGGTGGATTATTAGAACGACTTATTCTCAAACTGAGACCTCATCGAACTAACAATTTTATTAAATGATTCACCAATCCATGTTAATCCCAAGCGGGACCCTCCATGGATTAGTGGTTTTCGCAAAAGAAGGGTTCTTGGAGTCGCCACCAATGTTTTACTCAAAACATTGGAAAAAGGGATAAGGCAATTGATTTTCGCAAATCAACCTTGGCCATTACAACCAGAGTTGGGTAAGGGAGTCGGTTACGTGCGGGGAAGGTGTTAGCACCCCACAACGCCCCTTTCGGGTTCCCTATGACGGATTATTTCATAAATAATAGTGTAAAATTACTAAATTACCCCTATTTATTATAAACGGCTATGAATAAAATATCTACATGATGAATAAATTAAACATGCAATGCAACAATCAGAAAGCAGTAAAAGGAAGGATTTTGAAGAAGAAACCTTTGAAGCGTGCTTTTATATATTCAAATGTTAGGAGGCTTTTTGGCGCTCCCTCCCACTACACGCTCGCTCGTTCCTTCCCTAAAAATTAATCTTTACTATGGAAATCAAAAAGATTTCCCTTCGACTAGTTCGAATTCTCAAGCTAAATGCTCAGAACTCAAGAACTTCGTCGGATCGGCTCTTAGAGAGAATTCTAGGGCAGAACACTGCTCAAAAACCCCAGAATACTCAAGAAGAGAGTCCAAGAAGTGTGGAAAAGTGTCCAATGACGTCCAAATGACGTCTTATTTATAGGGGTGAGGCGCAGTACGGCCCCTGGTTTCAATACGGCCCGTATTGAAGTTTTGAACTTCAATACGGCCGTATTGAATTCAATACGGCCGTATTGAGGTTCAAAAACATCAATACGGCCGTATTGGTTTCAGTACGGCCGTATTGCAGTTCAAAAATGCAATACGGGCCGTACTGAGCTCCAAAGAGGCCGTATTGAGCTCCACTCCTCTCACTTTCTTATTTTTAGCTACTCTAAGACCTCTAAACCTACAGATAGTCATCCTATGGTCTTCTGGGAGTCCTTCTGGCTGACTTTCCATTGATCTTTGAGAGTCTTCGAGTCTTATTTCCGACCCGGACAATTTTAGGGGTCTACACTTGTCACATGAGAGTTGCTTCATTCCTAGATATAATTTGAGCCTTAAATTTGATGGATCTAGTTTCTTATGCTTGAATGATTCATTATGCTTTTGTTATAATATGCTTCCATGAATCATGCTCTCTTCTTGTGCTTTTTAGGAAATTCTGCCTAAGAACGTTTTTGTTTCTTGAGTCTCATTTGAATTTTATTCGGTCATTAAATTGTTTGAGTCTTAATTTTTTTTTGTTTTGAATCCATGTCTAGTAGCTAGTAGTCATGTGTAGTTCCTTTCATGTTCATCATTCTTAGCTATGCTTGTTTAACTTTTGCTTTTCTTTTACATTCTTGAAAACATTTTCTGGATTTGGCCGAGATCCAAAGCATTTGGTATAAGCTCATCATTTTGTTTTTAATTGAGTTCATGAACTACTATTAGATCATTAGTAGTTTTCTTAGAATTTTAGGTTTCCAAAATCTGAAAATGTTTTGAAATTTTCCTTTGTCCGTGAGTGTGTTTGATCTTTGTTGTCTAAAGAAGTGATTGAATTTGTGTTTGTAATTCAAATTTGAATCTGAAATTGTGGATCCAAAACCGTGTATGTGCCAATTACATTTACAAGCATGAAAAGCATGACCCATTTGTGATGAATTTGAAATCAATTTGGCTTGGCATTTGGCATTTATTCTAAACCGGTTTTTGGTGTCATATACAACTTGACCGAGACATATATGTGAATCAAATTTTTGGACAGCAAAAGGCAACTCCTAAAGTTAAAAAAAAATTAATTAGAAGAAAGATCAAAAGAAATTTAAAACAAAAGTGATTAAAAAAAAGTGCTAAACCAAAAATTTGAAAAGTAAAAGCCAATTAAGGAGTTTGAATTCTCAACTTGTTTACTTCTCGATTTGTACCTATTTTTTGGATCAGAAAATTGGCAATTATTAAATCTTGAGTGTTTTGGTTTTGAGCATCAATTCTAGAACTTCTCTTAGGACAATTCCTTCTTGTTTTAGTCACCTACTTGTTTGTGTCATACAAACTTGTCATCTCTTAATCTACTCTTGTCTTTCTTTTTCCTCACTACTCTTTGTTGTTCTTATATTTGTTTTAATCAAAGTGTGGCCTAAGTTTGACCTAGACTATCTTCCTAGAAGCTAGTTCTACAAGGGTCATCAAAAGAAGCCTAAGGAAAGGAGGAGAAAGGAAGCTAGAGGGCTCTCGGTTTTTGACTACTTACACACAAACACCAAACACATTATTGGCTGGAAAGTTGTGGCTGCTGGACTGGACAAACCGTGAAGCATCTTGGAGTTTTCATTTGAATTTGTAATTGATTTTTTTAAAAAAAATATATATAAGAATTAGTGATGGATTTTTAGAGACCAATTTTTCATTACTAGTTTGAAATTTTTTTGTTGCAAATTCGGTCTCTAATTCATCAACTAGTTCTTAGTGGCTGTTTTCATAAAATCTTTAAGCCACTTGTTTCTTTGCTTTTAAGCTGTGATCATACCTTGTATTTGGCCATTTTAAAGGAGTGTCTTGGGGGTGTCTTTGGTACACAACCATCTCTCCTTAGGTTTAGAATTTTTGTTAATACTTGGTGGGAATGGTCCTTGATTGATCTTGGGTATCTCTCAAGGTCTCACCTTAGGACACGTTTAGGTAGTTTAAATTCTTTCTTAATACTTGTCTTTAATTGCTTTCTCACGACTAGTTTATCATAGTTCATAAAACATCAAAAATAATTTGGTAGAGATTAACTACAAAGGGGATTAGTAATTTTTACTTGAAGAGGCTTGGTTTTTAAGTGGCTCCTAGTAGCTCACCTCCCTCCAAAGTTCAATTTGTATACATAATCCTCCAAGTACTTAGTCTTAGCCTTGCATAAAAAAAAATTGATTTTCAAACTTCTTTCTTCAAAATAATCTTTCACCTATAATGGAAGAATTTTCTACTCCTCATAGTGATACTAATTCAAGTGATAACAAGGATTTTGCTACATTATCACGTGAATTAAGATCACTAAAGTTATGGAAAGAGCAAGAATCTCAACAAAGACTTGGAGAAAATTTTGAAAGAGAAGCTCAAATTGCTCTTATGGAGGAGGAAATTCGTCTATTAAAGGAAAAAGACAAAAAGAAACATCATGGTCAACATAGTTCATACGCTGATAGTTCCACACTAGGAGAGTCAATGCATGATAGCCTAGCTTTAGGAGATCATTATCAACCACCTCCTAGGAGAACCCATAGGACCTCTAAGACAAGGGAATCTAGGGTAGATCTCCCTTATTTTCATGGAAAAGATGATGTGGAGGGGTACCTAGATTGGGAAATGAAAGTGGAACAAATCTTCACTTGCCACCAAGTGAGTGAAGAAAGAAAAGTTTCCCTAGCTACCTTGAGCTTCCAAGGACATGCCATGTATTGGTGGACCTCTCTTGTGAGAGATAGGCGTCTCCATAATGAACCTCCAATTTAATATTGGAATGAATTAAGAAGTGTCTTAAGAAGGAGGCATATTCCCTCTTACTACACTAGGGAGCTTATCAACAAGCTCCAAAGACTCCATCAAAAAAATATGACTGTGGAACAATATAGACAAACGATGGAGTTATACATAATGAGGGCTGGCATTAGGGAAGAGGAAAATATTACCATTGCTAGATTTTTGAGTGGTTTATCTTTTGAAATAAGAGATAAGGTTGAGTTTCTCCCTTATAGGGATTTGGATGATTTGGTTCAACTTTGCATTAAGGTTGAACAACAAAATTTAAGAAAAGGTTTTAAAACAAGCTCATACTCATCTTCTTTTTCTAAGGATAATTACAAGAGGGAGGACAAGGAAAATAATTTTGAAAAGAAGACTACTTTTCCCTCCAAAAATCTAGACAAAGGTAAAGAAAAAGATAAAAAAAAATAATAAACACCTCACACACTAGCACCAAGTCTAGTGATATAAAGTGCTTTAAGTGTCTTGGGAGAGGCCACATTGCTTCTCAATGCCCTAACAAGAAAGTGATGATTTTAAGGGGCCAAGACATTTATAGTAGCCATGATGAAGCTACTACTTCTTCATCTTCAAGTGAGGATGAAGAAGAAGCAAGTGAGGAAGAGTCATGTGAGGTCACTTACCCTTACAATGGAGAACTTCTTATGATGAGAAGGGTCCTCAACAACCAGCCTAGTGATACACAATCCCAAAGAGAGAACATATTTCATACAAGATGTAACATTTCAAACAAGGCGTGTTCTCTCATCGTGGATAGTGGATCTTGGTGCAATTGTTGTAGCACTAGGATGGTTGAAAAATTGGGATTGACTACCACACCCCATCCAAAACCTTATCAACTTCATTGGCTTAATGATGATGGGGATATGGTGGTCAACCAACAAGTGGAAGTAGAGTTTTCTATTGGGAACTATCAAGACAAAGTTAAATGTGATGTAGTTCCCATGGAAGCTTGTCATATTTTATTAGGAAGACCATGGCAATTTGACAAAAAAACTCATCATGATGGTCTAACTAATAAAATAACTTTCACTCACAAGGGTAAGAAGTTTGTGCTTCATCCTCTATTACCTTCACAAGTGATGGAAGATCAAGCACAAATGAAGGCCAAATGTGAACAAGAAAAACAAAAACAAAAAAAAGTTGAAAAAAAAACCTCTAAAAATTAGGGAAAAAGAAGATTCTAGAGAGCCTAGTGTTCCCTCTCTAGAGATAGTTCAAGGAGAAACTTTTGATTCAAAACCTTTACATAAAACCTCTCTCTTTCTTGAACCATCTTCTCATATCCTCATGTGTAGAGGAACACTAACTTGCACTGCCACATCTTCTTTGGACACTTCTCTACCTCTTGAGGTGAAAAATCTTTTAAAAGAATTTGATGATATATTTCCCAAGGAAGGCCCAATTGGACTTCCTCCTTTTAGGGGAATAGAGCATCAAATAGATCTTGTGCCTGGGGCTAGTCTTCCAAATAGACCAGCCTATAGGACCAATCCACAAGAGACCAAAGAGATAGAGAAGCAAGTACAAGAGTTGTTGGAGAAGGGTTGGATTCAAAAGAGTCTAAGCCCTTGTGTTGTACCAGTAATTTTAGTGCCAAAAAAAGATGGAAAATGGAGGATGTGTTGTGACTGTAGAGCCATCAACAACATCACCATAAAATATAGGCACCCAATTCCTAGGCTTGATGATATGCTTGATGAATTGCATGGGTCATCCATATTTTCCAAAATAGATCTTAAAAGTGGATATCACCAAATTAGAATCAACGAAGGTGATGAGTGGAAAACTGCTTTTAAGACTAAGTTTGGTCTATATGAATGGTTGGTTATGCCTTTTGGGCTTACTAACGCACCTAGCACATTCATGAGGCTAATGAATCATACCCTTAGGGATTGCATTGGTAGGTTTGTAGTTGTTTATTTTGATGATATTTTAATATATAGCAAGAGTCTAAGTGATCATGTGGATCACCTAAGACAAGTTTTACTTGTTCTTAGAGACAATCACATGTTTGCCAATGTAGACAAGTGCACTTTTTGTGTGGATAATGTTATTTTCTTAGGGTTTGTGGTAAGCAAAAATGGGGTTCATGTGGACCCCGCGAAAATCAAAGCCATCCAAGAATGGCCTATTCCTACTAATGTCAGTGAAGTTAGGAGCTTCCATGGTTTGGCAAGCTTTTATAGAAGATTTGTTCCTAACTTCTCTACATTAGCTTCACCTCTCAATGAGTTGGTGAAGAAGGATGTGGCTTTTGAGTGGCAAGAAAAACATAACTTAGCTTTTCAAGAACTTAAGCTTAAACTTACTCAAGCCCCTGTTCTAGCTTTGCCTGATTTTTCAAAAACTTTTGAGCTAGAATGTGATGCTTCAGGTCTTGGCATTGGAGCTGTGTTGTTACAAGGTGGTCACCCCATAGCTTATTTCAGTGAAAAACTTCATGGGGTTGCCTTGAACTACCCTACCTATGACAAGGAGTTATATGCTTTAGTTCGTGCCCTTCAAACTTGGGAACATTACCTTGTGACCAAGGAATTTGTTATCCATAGTGATCATGAATCACTTAAATATTTGAAGGGTCAACATAAATTAAATAAAAGGCATGCAAAATGGGTTGAGTACCTTGAGCAATTTCCTTATGTCATCAAATATAAAAAGGGCTCTACAAATGTAGTAGCTGATGCTTTGTCAAGAAGACATGTTTTATTGAACACCCTAGGTTCTCAAATATTAGGGTTTGATGACATCAAGGAGTTGTATGAGAAAGACCTTGATTTTGCTATCTTTTATTCTTTATGTATTCAAAAACCTTATCAAGGGTACTATATTTCTGAGGGGTATCTTTTTAAAGAAAACAAACTTTGTATACCCCAAGGATCTATTAGGAAACTCTTTCACTTTTGAAAGAGAAATTCTTTTGGCCTCATATGAAACGAGATGTTCAAAGGTTTTGTAGTAGTTGCATTGCTTGTTTACAAGCAAAGTCTACCACTAAACCTCATGGATTATACACCCCCTTGCCCATATCCTCTTCTCCTTGGGTAGACATTTCCATGGATTTTATCCTTGGCTTGCCTAGAACCCAAAGAGGAAAGGATTCCATATTTGTGGTAGTGGACCGTTTTAGCAAAATGACACACTTTATTCCATGCCACAAAGTGGATGATGCAAGTCACATTGCTAAATTATTCTTTCAAGAAATTGTGAGACTCCATGGGTTACCTAAAACTATAGTCTCCGATAGAGATGTTAAGTTCCTAAGCCACTTTTGGAAAACTCTTTGGGCAAGGTTAGGAACTAAACTTCTATTTTCTACCACATGTCATCCCCAAACTGATGAGCAAACTGAGGTAGTAAATAGGTCTCTAGGGACTATGTTGAGGGCAATCCTCAAGGGCAATAAAAAGTCATGGGATGACTATCTCCCTCATGTGGAGTTTGCTTATAATAGAGTGGTTCACAAGACCACTAACATGTCTTCTTTTGAGATTGCTTATGGCTTTAATCCTCTTACCCCATTGGATTTATTACCCCTACCTGATGTTGCTTCCTTTATTCATAAAGAAGGCACATCTAGGGTTGAGTTTGTCAAGAAGTTACATGAGAGGGTTAGAGATCATATTCAATTCCAAACAGAAAAATACCAAAAATATAATAATAAGGGTAGGAAAGAAGTTATCTTCAAGGAAGGTGACTGGGTTTGGCTACAACTTAGGAAGGATAGGTTTCCTTCCAAAAGAAAGTCAAAACTTAGTCCTAGAGGGGATGGCCCTTTTCAAATCCTTAAGAAAATCAATAATAATGCCTATGTCTTAGATCTCCCTTCTGAGTATGCAGTTAGTTCTAGTTTCAATGTTTCTGATCTATCTCTTTTTACAGGACTAGCTGCCCAAGAGGAGGATGCTTTGGATTTGAGGACAAATCCTCTTCAAGAAGGAGGGGATGATGGAGGAGGCCCATGGGCTAAGGGCCCAACTACTAGGGCTATGGCAAGGAGGATTCATGAAGAGTGGGCCCAAGCCCAAGAGAAGCCCATTACTCTGTTTTGTTGGGCTTTAACTCAAGCCCAAGTAGTATAGGGTAGTATAGGATTTGGGCCTTAGAGCCTTGTATTTTCTTTGGGCCTTGTATTTCCGGCCATGTAGTGTAGGATATACATTTAGAGGTCATGTGAATTTAGGGTTATTTAGGTTACATGTGAAGTTACATTAGCATGTAATTAGAAGCACATTTGGTGTGCATTTCGGCCATGTGCAACACATGCACATGGTGTGATCCGAAATGCAACTCAAATGGCTTCTTAATTACATACCAAATGAGCTAGCACATGGGGGATCCGGGTTTAGGCACCAAAATTTGAATTTTGAATTCAAATTTTGGGCGCCTAAGGTTAAGTGAACCTTAACTTGGTTCCACTTAACCTTAGGCTAACCCAAGGTCACCTTAACCTAATTTTCTCCTATAAATCACTATGGCCGAGACTTGTAAGCGACTTTTGGATTAATTGAATGAGTTTTCACTACTTGAAACCTTTCCCTCCGAAAGTCACCTTGGCTACCTTCTCTACCCTCCTTGAGTGCTTCTCTTTGTAGAGCTAGGTTGCCTTACTTCTTTGGAACTTAGCTTGTGAGCAAGCTACGGCCACCTTGAGTCTTCTTGGAGTTTCCATCCTTGAAGTTCCTTCCAAGGATCCGTGGAGACTTGAAGTTTCTTCCTATGTGCATCCAAGTGGAAGCACATCAAGGAGTTCAACCTTCACCTCTCCTATTTCCTTCTATCATTTTTGGTATCAAAGCAAGGTCTTCAAGGAGATAAGTTTGCTCCAACTTTTTGTATCCGTGTCTTCTTGTGTTCTTATGTGTTTGTCTTGTCTTGTTTAAGTTTCATTTTCGGATCTATATTGTTGATGTTCTTGTGTTCATAGATCCATTGTTTGATTGTTCTTGATTTCTTCCACAATCAATGTTTAGGACTTATTTGCTTGTGCTTATTTTTGCTTTTATTTGAGTCTCTCCATTCCTTGTATGTGTCCGTGATTGGACTCCATGCATTGCATTAGATTTTGGTTTTTAATCCATGTTTTGTCTTAGGATGTTTGTTTAGTCCTTATATGTTCAAAAATTCCTTGAATAGCATGTTGACCTAATTTTCTTTTAGTACATTGTTCATTTGTTGCTCTCGGTTTTGCTTCTCTTTGTGCTTACCTATATGTGCTTTTCCTTTTACCTTATTGAGTTCATAATTTGCTATTAGTTCTAGCAAATTTCTTTAGAGTTAGGTTTCTTTTATGTACTTAAGTTTTCAAATCACTTTCCATTGAAAAATCTTAAAGAAAATTTGTGTTACCTAAAATTTCAAGTGCTTAATCTACTTCTAGTGCACTTTTTCTTGTGGATTCAAATTTAAAAAATAAAAAAAAGAAGGGTATTAAGGCTGGAAAACAGAGGAAATACAGAGCCTAAAGTGTTTCAAAAGATCAAAAAAAAAGTGTACAAAAGAATCCAAAACAAAACCTAAAAACTAGTGCACTAGTTTCCTTGTTTTCACTTGAATTTAGACCTAATTCCATCCGTGTTCCTCCTCCATTCAAGAGCCATTCCATTTGGTGTTATCTCCTTTGAAGGGACCATCTCCTCTAGGACTGAGTTTGGACTTCCTTTGATTTGGAAAACGTTTTTTTCTTAAGTGAAGCCAAACCCAATCACCTTCCTCGAAGATCATAGGTTTCTTGCCTTTATTTCCTTGTTTGGCATATTTCTCATTTTGGAGTTGAATATGAGTTTTAATCCTTTCATGAAGTTTTTTAACAAACTCAGCTCTTGAAGCCCCTTCCTTATGAATGAAGTGTTCAACATTAGGAAGAGGTATCAAGTCTAAAGGAGTTAAAGGATTAAACCCATACACAGCCTCAAAAGGAGAAATATTGGTAGTTTTGTGAACTACCCTATTGTAGGCAAATTCAATGTGAGGCAAAAACTCATCCCAAGATTTGTGATTGCCCTTTAGGACTGCCCTAAGCATAGTAGACAGATCTATTCACTACCTCAGTTTGGCCATCTGTTTGAGGATGACAAGTAGTTGAAAAGAGGAGTTTGGTTCCTAGTCTTGACCATAAGACACGCCAAAAGTGGCTTAGGAACTTAGTATCTCTATCTGAAACTATAGTCCTAGGAAGCCCATGGAGTTTAACCACATCTCTAAAGAAGAGTTTTGCAATATTGCTTGCATCATCTACTTTGAATCATATATGAAATTTGTGAGCCATAGTGCCGAGTTTCTCTCTTCAAAGTCTCTAAGAGTTCACCTCAAAACCCTAGGAATTTCACCTTATTCCTTCTCTTTGAAGTGAGCTCTCCATTGATTCTTGAGCTTGGATGCTTCCATCCAAGGCTAGACCTAATTCCATCCGTGTTCCTCCTCCATTCAAGAGCCATTCCATTCGGTGTTATCTCCTTTGAAGAAGATTCGTGCCTAGGAGGAGTTTAGGAGGAGTTCAACCTTCACCTCTCCTATTTCCTTCTATCACCTTAGCCCAAAAATAAAAACCTATGATCTAAATCACCCCATAATACAAGGGTAAAATGGAAAATACAAAAGAAAATAAATCCTATGACTAAGATACCCCAAAATACAAGGGTAAAATGGGAAATACAAGTAAAATAAATTCTAAGACTAAAATACCCCAAAATACAAGGGTAAAATTGGAATAAAGCAATACAATCCTATACTACTCAAAATGGGCCTAGGAGATGGATCAATACTCCATATTTATGATGAGTATGGCTCTAGGCATGCTATCTCCTTCATCTTCCTCCATTCTCCTAGTTATGGACCATTTGATGGGTCCCACATGAAGTTCGAAGGATGGTCCTCTATCATTTCCCTCCTTTTTTACAGAAAATTCAGGAAGACAAAATTCCACAGCCACAGCTGTGGTTCTAGAGCTATAGTTGTGGAAATCTGGGGAGAAATCAGAAGGTCAGAAAGTTGCAACTATAGCTGTGGTTTTGCAGCTGTAGCTGTGGAAATCTGGAATGCAAATTTAAGGGTCCAGAGACTTGAAGATAAAGCTATAGGTTCACAGCTTGAGCCATGGAACACTGATGATTGAGAGAGAGCACCAGAGAGTCACAGCCATAGCTGTGAAATTCACAGCTACAATGTTGGAGGTTCCTTAAGCTTGAAGGAGTTTCCACAGCTATGGCTGTTGTTGCGGGTTGCATCAATTGTCCCGTGGCGGAGGCTAGGTGGGTCAAGTCATTGTTGAATCATGGCGCTTGTGCTGCTGCGCTCTTAAGTAAAAAGAGTTGCACCCTGATTGTAAGCTATAGTTTTTGGCCTAGTGGTAAGCGCTCGATCCAACAATTGGTATCAGAGCCAAGGTCATGAGTTCGATACCCAGCAGGGCAATTGCTGAGGGGGAGATTGTTGCGGGTTGCATCAATTATCCCGTGGCGGAGGCTAGGTGGGCCAAGTCACTGTCGAATCATGGCGCTTGGGCTGCTGCGCTCTTAAGTAAAAAGAGTTGTGCCCTGACTATAAGCTATAGCTTTTGGCCTAGTGGTAAGCGCTCGATCCAACAGAATTTTGAACTCAAACTCTCGGTCAACTTTCTATTCCTTAACGCTGTAGTATCTACAGTGACAACTGTTAGTCCCTTAGCCTCAATTAACTTAAGAGGGGGGATGAATTAAGTTTACTAAATTTCCTCTTATAAAAACTTTTCCAATTACTTCTTAATCAATTTATTTCCTTAGACAAATTTGTATGTAAAGAATGAATGATGATGCAAACTACACAATTATAATTAATAACAAGAAATTAAAAGTGTAGGGAAAGAAGAATTGCAAACTTGATTTTATACTGGTTCGGCCAATCCTGCCTACATCCAGTCCTCAAGTCTCCCACTTGAGATTTCCACTACTCTTGTAAACCTTACAAGAAAATGAATCCTCCAACACCTCGGAACTCCCTTTCCTTGTGTTGAGATTCAAACACCAACAAGGAGAAAAATCCTTTCTCCTTTACAGATCCAATGATCTATTAAGTATTACAGAATAACTCTCTTAAAGAGTGGATATTACACTTTCATGATCTTTGATGAACTCTTTAGAGATTTTGCAAATGATTTTGGCCAAGTGATTTGTATAGATTATTTTCACAAATAGAGTTCGTCACCTTTCTCTGAAAAATTATAGGTATTTATAGACAATTGTTTCTTAGGTTATGTCTTTTCATGAAGAGTTGTAACTTTCTATAATTTTTCAGAAAATAGGCTCTGGTAATCGATTACAAGACTTGGTAATCGATTACAACGGTTAAAGTTCAAAATGATTGAAACGTTGTATAATTTAAATTCAAATTTTGAAGTTTTATCTTCTAGTAATCGATTACAAGGGTCTGGTAATCGATTACCAGAACACATTTTGTATTCAGAATTTGAACTTTGAAATTTCCTGTTCTGGTAATGGATTACCAGAACATATTTTTATTGTTTCAAAAGCTTTTGTGTAGAAAACTTCATCTCAATAATTTCTTTCACAAATCTCTTTTAAGAAATGATTTGAACTATTCTTTAAAGCTTTTGTTAAGTCTTTTGAAAACATTTTTACTTACTTTCAAAAGATTTAAAACTTGTTTAAATTTAAAGTGATTAATTTGAAATGTTTGAAAACTTATTCTCAAGGCCAAGCATACTTGCAATTCCAAAAGATTCTTTTACATACTTAGCTAAGTTGACAAGACTTATCTATGTACCACTTGAGATCTTGTTCTTGCATCAACTTGCTTTAGCTCAACCTTGATTCTTCTTCAATGCTTTATAATCACTTTGGCATCATCAAAACATTTGTGCATATTCTCTTCCACAGCTGTGAAACCACAGCTGTAGCTATGAAGCTTACTTCACCTTGAAGAACTCTCCACAACCATAGCTGTGATTCTACAACTGTAGTGGTGGGCTTGAAAGTTTTAATTTCTCCCCTGTTTTGAAGCTAATATAAAAGGGAAATAGAAGAACTGAAAGGAGAAAAAAAAAACAGAGCAAAAACAAGATCGGGAGCACACGAAGGGGGAAGAACAGAGTGGGAATGAAGATTTGGAGGCTGGATCACTTGGGAACGAGGATCAACTCCTTTTCTTCATCTCTTCCTTTGTAATTTCTTATTCTACTCCTTTGATCTTGTAAATGGCCATGAAGGGCTGAATCATTGAGGATTGGTTGGATGTAACTACTAACTCTTCTCCTTCTTAAATATATATATGCATTTCATTTTCATTACTTGTGCTTGATTCTTCTCTTAATGCTTATATCGGCTTGATCACCCGTTGTATGATTTTTGGTTTTTGAATCCGGTTGGAAAACGTTTTTAAAAACCCGAACTGAATCTTTCACCTAAACATCTTGATGGCATCCTTACTTGCATGGATGTGAGATGATGAACAAGGAATGACACTTTTTCTCCAAAGATCAAGTTCTTCAAGGTGGCGCAAGGTTTTAGGGAGGATGATGATGGAATGGAACGGTTTGGTGGTTAGGTAAAAGGTGTTTGATGAAAGGCTTGAGGATAGTACTCTAGGGTTGGCTCACTTCATCGTGATGAAGGTCACTTCTAGGGTTGTTTCTCTCAAGGTGGAGATGGTAGGGTGGTGGCCGAATTAGCCAAGGGTGACTAAGGAATGATATAAAGGCACAAAGGCTCTCTCTATATTCAACATCCAAAGTAATTACAAGTTGCATAGCCTAGGGTATTTATATAAGGAAGGAAGCATTAGGGTTGCATTAAATGCAAGCCAAATGCACTTCAAATGAAACCTAAATTAACCCTAGATGCTACTTGGTGGCCAAGGATGGAATCTTTGGGTTTGGTTAAGCTACATCTAGGTGCATGATAAGACCATGCATCCTAGGTGCCCTCCACTTGGGCCTAAGCCTTACCAAGTCCAAAAACAAATCCAATGCTACCAAAAATATACGTCTAGGCCTTTTTCTAACCCTAATAAAATATCCTAGCTATAAAATAAAATCCTATAAGGTACCCCATAATACAAGGGTAAAATGGAAAATACAAGTAAAAATAAATTCTATGACTAAGGCACCCCAAAATACAAGGGTAAAAATGGGAAATACAAGTAAAATAAATCCTATGTCTAAGATATCCAAAATACAAGGGTAAAATAGGAAATTAAGACAAGGGCAAAATAGGAATAAAAGTAAATGCTATGCTAATAAAAACTTAGGAGTTAAGGCCCAAAAGTAGGCTCACTCCTCCTATGGTTTTTCAACACTAACCCATTCCTCTTGCCTCCTTCAATATATCACCTCTTGGTCTTCTTGGCCTTAGTGTTATTCCATCACATCTCTTACTCTAGGAATAGACTTGATTTGTTTAGTCACCTTGTTCAAGTTATTGTTCTTAATGCAAAGTGTTAATTTCAAAACATAGAGGAATCATGTTTTAGATTAATCACTTTAGGATTCAACTTTGAGGAATCTTGTTGAATTACTAAATGAACGTGGAAGTCATGAAATTGAAATCATATTTATTTTAAGAAGATTTAAGAGTTAGCAAGTACTCCTGAGTCTAATCCTTGCTTTATATAATTGTTCTTATAAATTTTACATTATCGTTTTATTTTACTTCGCATTAATTCACTTTCAATCATATCAATGTCTTTTATTGGATCATTAGAGTAAGAATTACTAAATTCTCAAATCCTAGAGGACGATACTTAAATACTACATCGAAACTTAGTCCGCTTGCCAAGTGGAGTGTTCGCAAAAACCTCATCAAGTTTCTGAATGGATTGTGTAAAGTGGAAGACTTAAGACGGCACAAAAGGTTTTTCAGAATCTGCTGATTAAAGGCTATCATCTAGATGTTTGGACATATAATGTCATGATCAGTGGGTTTTGTAAAGAGAGCTTGTTTGATGAAGTTTTGACCATGTTGTCAATGATGGAAGATTTTGGTTGTCTTCCTGCATGATGGCAAAGGAAGGAGAAGTGAATGAAGTTCTTCTCCTTAGCTTCACCAATGCACGGATCTTCTTCAATGGAGACTTGATGACCGAATGTTTGAACTCTTGAATGGAGAGGATTCACGGATGGAATGAGGCTAAGCCAAGGATGGAAGCATCCAAGCTTAAAGATCAAGGGAAATCTCACTTCAAAAGGTAGGAAAACCTAGCTAGGGTTCCTAAAAGTGAAGGCTCTCTCTCACGGTGACTCTTGAAGAAATTTGGCAGAAAATGTGCTCTCAAATTTCATATATCAAAAGTGAATACAAAGTGTGAAGGAATGACTTAAGTATGCACGAATTTGATAAGCATTGGCGCCTAGACTAAGGCTTCACAAAATGGTGCCTAAAGTTTGAATTCAAATTTGAAATTTGAATTCAAATTTAGGTGCACATGTGTAAGTCCGTGAGTTTAGGTGTTCCATGCTTTTAAATTTAATTTAGATAGCATTTAGGGTTGCATTTGAGTAAGCACATGTTCAGCCACTAGTGGTGTGGAACATGTGACTCAAATGCAACTTAAATGACTTCCAAATTAACCCTAATTTAACCTAATCCGTCCACTTAAGTTTTCCTTGTATTTTCCTATTCTAATGACCTAAATACAATGGCCAAACAAATACAATGAAAAGGAAAAATTACAAGAATGAAAATGAGCCCAATATTGGGTACCAAAAGTCCAAAGGTCCATGAAGCCCAAAACTAGGCCCAACAAGCCTAAAACCCAAAAATGCTACTCTATGTGGTCCAAAATACAAGACCAAAAATAAATGGAAACTATACTACTAAAACATAAGAAGAATGGTCATATCAAGATAGGCCCATGAGAAGCTTGACTTGGGCCTTCCAACCCCATTAGGCCCTTTGGGTCTTGACTGGCCCAAACCTTCATGTCTAGCCCACTCCTCTTGGATCTTTGAGTATGTCACCTCTTGCATTCCAAAGCATGATTCCATCACTGCAGATGTTGTAACTAATGAAATAATTATTTATGCTCTCTTTAAAGAAAATGAAAATCATATGGCAGAGAAACTTCTTCGTATAGTGATTGCTAGAGGCTTATTGTAGGAGCAAAACTAGGTGAGGAACTTTCTATTTGCACTTTAAGTTATTTTGAATTTTTGGTGATGACCAGTCAATGTCTATTCTTTTGATAGTTAAATTTAAATGTAAAAAGAAGATGGGTTCATTTTGATCTGCTCTATGTCATATCAGTTTTTAGGTTCATTTTGATATTATAACCATATTAATGGTAAACTTTTTTGAAACTTGTCATAACTGTCCTCTTTCTTACCAAGGTACTTTTGATCTGCTTCATTTACTTTCAAGGATTTTGTATCATATTATTGCTTTATATGTCAAAGTCAAACCAAGCTGGAAACTGTCATGATTATTTGGATTGGAATACATTTCACTTTTAGAGTTACAGATGTGTAGGGCTAGCTAATGAATGAAAGGTCAGGGGTTGGAAGTTAGCATTTGAATGCATGATAGTTGAGGGATGGATTTTGGATTTTATATATTCAATATAAGACTGGCTGTAAATTTTGTAGTTTTGTTATCAATTTCCTCTTTAACCAGGTTTTTTTTTTTTTTAAACCAAATGACAGATTGAGAATTTCACCACTATGAAAGGAATTTCTAGAATTTATTGTATTTACTTCTTTCCCAGAAAACCCAACCTGAACTTGTTCCTTTTCTGCATCGATCCATCTTCACTGTGCTTACAGTAACCCTAAACTGAAACCACTATCTTCTCTACAATGGATTCAAATTTGTTGCTTCATCTTCACAATGCTCACGGCTTCATTTTCGCTGTGCTGGTGGCATTATCTTTGTATATCATGATTTCTTTCATTCATGTTTGTTTTGTTCCTTGATTATTGGTTTGGTTCAATTTTTCTATTTTTTTTATGTATATAATTAGAATGATAAGGTTGATAAATTTCTTAGAAATGATTGCTAGAGACTTATTTAAAAATAATGACTTGTTCTTGACATAAGTAAAAATAATAACTAGTTGAGGTGCTTCTTGGTTTAATGCAATCACTCTCTTTTTAATAGTATTTTTTGCTATATTCTCATGATATAAATATTTTATAAAAATAAATATTGTCTTTATTTCCTCTTATTTTGGATGCATGTTTCCTTTCTAAAATTGTTTCAGCATAAAGGCATGTATAATAATTTCAAATGCCCGTCAGTTTTTTATGCAAATTTCCTTCTATATAAACTAGGCATTAATTCTTCTTGTATTTTACATTTTCAGGAAACTGTAGTAGTTCTCTGGCTTTCTGCTTTGTCACACTAGATGTCTAGAGAGGTATCACCCCACAGAATCCGTGGGTTGTTTGTAAGGCCATTGGGTGAGGATGAGCTTTGTTGTAACTTGTAACGTGGCATTGCTACTCTGTGTCACCCCACATGTTTTCTTTTAAACTATCCATGCTTGCCCCTGGTTAGAACTTATGTTTAAGATGAGTGAATGATATTTCCTTCAAGATAAATTGATTTTGCCTCAGTGGATGCAGGAGGACTTTCCCTTGGTTTTTTAGAGTTGCAATGTTGGAGGACATCAATTCTGTAGCCCTGAAGTAGCCAGTGGTCCATCTTGGTTGTGGTGATTGAACATCAATTATATACTGAAATGATAGGCGAGTGAATAGATACACAACTCTATGAATGTATTTTTCTTATTTCTATGAATTGTAGAAAAATAAAACTTCATTCATACATTCAAAGTTGAGCATGGGGAAGAGAGAGAGAGAGATGATCAGATACTAGGATGAAGAGTAAGTTTGTAATTGTATTTGATTTATCAATATATTTAGTGTACACAGCAGCAGAGACACTCACCAATGTTCATCATATGCAAAAGACACAAATCCTGGCTATACGATTTATTGAGATCCCAAATGTAAAATTGGAACAACAAAATTAACCACATATTAGATTCTATTGACATAATTGCAATCAACTCTGATTTCACCTTCATTAGGCCTAGTCAGAACTTGAACATTCCCAAGCTTGACCATTGACACTGAAAACTGGCTAGTGAAAAGGAAAGGCTGTGTTGCAAATGCTTCAACAAAAGGAGCAGTCCTTGCATCTGAAAAAAGTAACTGATCTGTTGACAACAACCCCACCTTCCTCATAAGGTTAGTGTAATAGGTTGTGTCAAAAGTCCTTGGGGTTATAACATCAAGGTGCACCAAATCCAATACCCTTTGGCACCTCTTCCTCAACAGCTTCAAGAAATAGACATTGAGTGAGGGGTCAGGCTTTCCAGTCCCATTGAAGTTGTGAATCCTGTCCACAAAAGAGGAGCAAGTGCTCCTCCCAATTGTGTGTGAACCTGAGAGAGTGACCAAATCAAGCATGTCCAACCCTCTTTCTTGAAAGAATGCAATAAGGGCTGTGATGTTTTCATGGCCCTGGGGGACCAAATTGGCCTCACTGGCTAAGGAAATTTTGCCATCTTTTCTACCAAATGGGACTTCCCAGAATGGTCCTCCAGCCAAAAGAGTGGCATCTCTTGCAGCAGCAGTGAGAATGTCAGCACAAGAGACTGTTCTTGGACACCTCCTTTCTAACTCAACCTTGATTTCATCAATCAATTGGAACCCCCTCAGAGTTCTGCTCTCTAAGGCTCTCCTCTCACTCCCTGGATGGTCAAGCAGAATTGATCCATCACATCCCTGCATTAGTTTTCATCAGTTGAAGTGTATCAAACAAAGCAATTCATGTTACATTCACTTAAAGTTAACACTTCTAATCACAATATTACAATATTAAGTCATAATCCGCAAGTTAATAATATTAGGGATTTAACTAGTAAAGTTTTATATTTGTGTTACTAATGTTACTTAAAAAGGTAATTCATTTCATTTTGGATAATACAAATAACTTTGTTCTATGAACTTAAACAATGACTGCAAAATTGTGTAGAAACAAGGAGAGGGAAAATAAGTAACAAATAGAAATGGTTATTGATGTTGGAGAAATTAAAGTGCAAATGGTAGCACCATGGTCCGGTTATTTATTGCATATGTTTCAATAAAGCTTTGTTTGTCATCATCCAGACAATGATGAGACCAGGACCTGCATGTGATCCAATTTTGAAATCAGAAGTAAGTTCCGGTCCCAATTAACAACATCACAGTTATTATGAACATCTTATAAAAATAGTCATGTAACAGATCATGTTCTAGTTCAAATTGTCGCGTTATCCTCATATAAATTTATTTTGAGTTTTAAATGAATTTAATTATAATGCAATGACGGTGTTAATGTTTTTAACGCTCATGTAAATATGAATGGTTCATAACAGTCATCTAATTATGAATGGGTCATGAATACTAAGATCATTGATTTGTGATTTTTATAATAATTATTTTAAAAGTACGCTTAACAAAATATTAAAAAAAATTAATTTTAATAACTTATATGTTAATTTGACCAGAATATAATTTAAAATTACAATCCTGAATCATAATTACAATCACAACATAAAGGTTTTTAATTCATCTAATTATGATTATAATTGAGACCACATCACCCATATTTTCCCCTAATATAAAGAATTACACCACAATTATAATTGCAACCTTAATTTAGAATCATAAACTAAAATAGACTTATTTGATGTACGAGTTTATTTTCATAAGCTATTTGAAATAGTTTATGAAAATTACTATTAACTTTATTTTCTTTTAAATTTTATCCTCATTTTATCTGAAATCTCATTTTTACTTCAAATAACTAAATATTTATTTTATGTCATTTTACATTTATTAGTTAACTTATTCACAATAAATATTATCAAACATTTACAATTCAACCAACTTGATTTACAATGGGGCATGATTATGTATGAAATGGCACATAGCAAGTTGAAGTAAGGAAGAAATGAGTAGATGAAAGACACATAAAGAGAGATTGAGTACTGTGATTATTACTCTAACAGCACAGTCATGGAAGTGAAGGCGAATGATGGCAGGGGCCAATGAGGGGTCCTTCTTAACCCAAGCAGCAACCTTTTGTGAGATGATGCCTTCAGCATCTGGGCATGTTCTTTGATAGTGACCAATGGACAGCAAGGCCTCAGAGGGTATGGTTCCTTGTGTAGCAAGACCATAAATGGTTATGGTGCTCATGTCCAAAAGCATGAAAAGGGTAAGGTATGGGTAGTGGAGCCTCATGTTTCATTAGCAATGCCAAATTCTATGTGTTGCTGTGTTGCATGCATTTATGAGAGAGTGGTGCACGTATTTAAGGTAGATGTTGATGAAAACGTGGTTGCCACTTTCTTAAGGTTGACATGCCAACGCGTTCTTTTGATCTGCTATTACTGATTTTTCTAGCCTATACTTGGTGAAGAACTATGCAGACATTGTGGTATCGTGTGACAACTGGCTTGGGTTTTCTGTAATTCAAGTCAACCACATCAACATGTTACATTTAATTCAGAATTTCTGCTTTCTATATTTTGGCGGATAGAAATTTGAGTAATAGTCCTATGCTCAAATTCCAAAAAGGTTTAATGGTCATGCTCAAAAACTTTTATATTCTCAACCAATACAGAAACTATCATTGGTAGGACTTTTAAAGCAATAATTGTAAAAGTAAAGAAATTTATTTTACATGATGATTTGTGATTAAATGATTATGTAAAACTGTTTACAATACTGGTGTATAATCCATTTTCTCAATATTCTAGAAGTTTTTTTTTTATTTTTTAGTAATTAATACTATTTTCGATCCTAATTATAAGTAATAAATTAAATTTTTCTTTAATCTTAATTATAAATAACAATTATGATTAAATTTCTTTTATATCTTTATTCTTTATTGTAACTCCTTTCTATACATTTATTTATAACTAATATTAAATATAACAGCTATTTAAAATAAAGGGTATGTTTGAAACGAAACTTGAATTAATAGAATTAATTAATAATAATTACATTAATTACTATTTTTGTCTATAATTTATCCCATCTTACTTATAGATAGGACTAGTATTTAGGATTGGTGACTGTCCGAAATATGAAGTTAAAATTAAATTAGTTCGGACATTGTGCGTCTATCCGCTCCCGTAATGTATTAATGTCCATGAAGATCTTGATTTAATTCAACATGTATAGTTTAGGGTGAACGTGAGGGTCACCAACGAATCAATAGGAAATCATAAAGTTGTAGTTTTACAACACTTGAAATGATTAATATAACTCGGTGACATAGCCCTATATAAAGTTTTTTTTTTTTTTTTAAAGGTGGAACTGAAAATTAATAATCACATTGTTATGTTTCTTATAAAAAGAAATAGAAGAATAATTTACTTTACCATGAAAGGTTTAGTTCTCTTGCGGTTAATATTTGACTGTTGTCTGTTTAATGGTTGATGAGTGATGCGTGAGCTCAAATAATGCATTTACATTTGTAATCGGCAACAAGACAAGTGTAAAAAATGTCACCATAATTTAGAATGAAACAAAGACGTGTGTATAATTATAAGACACAACTACTTGTTTCAATCAAAATTTTGGCCATAAATCATAAAAATACCGAATTCAAGGAATCATATATATATATATATAAAAAGGAGATTATAAAAACGCTAGTGTAATTTTTACTAACTATTATTAAATAATTTTATATTAAATGTGAATTTTGAAAATCTAACTGTTAGATTGAAAATTCATATCTCTTAGATCATATATAAAAAAAATTTATATTAATCCAAGATGATTTGATACTTCATTTTTATAAAACAAAATTGACGTAATATATTCTTTTCAAAATACACTAAAATATGAACATTTTGATTACCTTCAAGTTGTTGTTCAATTTTAACAAAATTTGATATACACGTATAAAGTGATATGAACTTTGAATCTGACGATTGGATTTACAAAACTCATAATTAATATAAAAGTTATTGAGCGGTGTAAAACTTAGTAAAAGTTACACCGATGTAATTATAATCCCCCTATACATATATATATAGAAAGAGAGAGAAGGGGGGGGGGGGACGGATCTACTTGATAAATAGTACAGACACTTGCCTCACTATCATTTTACACATAAATACTTTTTTATATGAAAAACTAGTATATTTTAAAAAATAAAAGTTATATTCTAATAAAATAAATATATATGTTTAAATTATTGTATGTATAAAATTTAAGTTTGAATAAAATATCAATTTATTTAATGTATATTAAACTTTCAAATGAGATTAGTTCTCAAATGTGATGAAAAATATTTCTTGATAACAAACCAATTTTTTTTTAGTTTAATTATAATATATATATATATATATATATATATATAGTAATGCTCACATATATAATGTAATATATTAAAAATTAATTTTTGGTAAAATAAAATTTGCAGCATGCATGTTTACCTTTTGTACTTTTTATTTATTGTATACATTAATTAAAAAAATCAAAATAGTAAAAATTATAAAATTTATGTTCTATTTAAAAATTTTATTATAAATATGTTTTTAAATAAATTATCATCTAAAAAATTTATATTAAACTTGATTTTTATAGAATTTAACATATTTATTTTTATATTTTTACTAGTATTAAATTATTAAGACAAACATTTAAAAAATGTCCATGATAAAAAAACAAATTATATTTAAGATATGTATTTTTAATAAAAGTTAGATTCAAACTTACTAAATTATAGTATAATTTAGTCTGACCTAGTTTATTTTTATTTAACTATCAAATTTTATAGAAAATAATTATAATATATATTTATATTTTTTTAAAAGAAATGTATATTTATATTTTTAAAATTATATATTTTAATACTATAAATATATAAATAAATATTTTCTCACTATCTGAAATTTATAGATACATTAAAATATATATATATATATATATATATATATATATATATATATATATATATATACTTGGTGATTGCATCAATGCATCCCTGTATTCAATTCAACAGGATCCAGAATTTATTAGTTAGCACGTAAGTATGCAACTAATTTCTTAAATAAATAAAAAGAGTAGAAGCAAATGAACCAAGGCCTGCAAGGCATATTAATTATTTAATTACATAATATAATAAATTAATGACAAAAAAACTACATAAATAAATTTCAACAGACTTGTTAAAAACAATTTACCCACTTCCCCTACCTAGACGTTTGTACATACCAAAAACAAAAGAAATATATTTTGATTTACTTGTATGTTAAGTCGATAGTTTGAAACTGGATGAAAGAAGTTACTAGAGGTGATGGCAAATACTAGGAGAAGTGGTAGATGTTCTTCTCCTCGGATTCACCAATGCTTGGACCTCTTCAATGGAGATTGAATCTGAATGTAGGACACTTGAAGGAAGGTAGATTTTCGGACTTAGGGTTCCTAGACTATGGATGGAGGCATCCAACCTTAAGGAACAAAGGAAAGCTCACTTCAAAAGGTAGGAAACCTAGCTAGGGTTCCTAAAAAGTGATGGCTCTCTCTTGGTGACTTTTGGAAGAAACTTGGCAGAATATTTGCTCTCAAATTTCATATATCAAAAGTGAATACAATGAGTGAAGGAGGAAGCTTAAATGGATCCGGAATTAGGGACACTTGGCGCCAATGTGGAGGCTTCACATGTGGCGCCAAATTTTGAATTCAAATTTTGAATTTGAATTCAAAACTTAACTCACATGTGCAAGTCCGGTTCACATTGATGCTAGGTGTATTTAGGTTTGATTTAGTGTGCATTTAGGGTTGAATTTGAGTCACACATGTTCAGCCAAGGTGGCACCATCCATGTGACTCAAAATGCAACTTAAATGCATGCTAAATTAAACTTAGTTTTGAATTTTGAATTCAAAACTTAACTCACATGTGCAAGTCCGGTTCACATTGATTCTAGGTGTATTTAGGTTTGATTTAGTGTGCATTTAGGGTTAAATTTGAGTCACACATGTTCAGCCAAGGTGGCACCATCCATGTGACTCAAAATGCAACTTAAATGCATGCTAAATTAAACCTAGTTTTTCCTAATTCACTTAAACTAATAATCCTCCTTAAATCCTAATCTAATGACCTAAATACAATGGTCAATCAAATACAATGAATAGGAAAAATTACAAGAATGAAAATGAGCCCAATATTGGGTACCAAAAGCCCAAAGGCCCATGAAGCCCAAAACTAAGCCCAATAAGCCTATGGCCCAAAAATGCTACTCTATGTGGTCCAAAATACAAGACCAAAATATGTGAAACCTATACTAATATAATATGTACAAAATATAAGAAAAATGGATTTATTAAGAGATGGCCCATGTGAAGCTCAAATTGGGCCTTCCAGGCCCATCGGGCCCATTGGGCCTTGACTGGCCCAAACCTTCATGTCTAACCAATTCATCTTGGCTCCTTCAATGTGTCACCCCTTGCCTTCCTAGGCATGATTCCATCAAGAGGTGTTGATTTCATCTCAAAAGAGCCATTTTGAAAGTTAAAAATATTAAAATGAAAAACAAAGCTAATATTTACATTTGTATTTTGTAATATGTGGATAATAACAACTCATATAGTAATTAGGTATGGGTATACAAATGAGTCTGACTCGTAAAATTCGTGTTTTATATGGGCATGATATGTAATACCTTGTTTTTTAAAATACTATTATTATTATTATTATTATTATTATTATAATAATATAGTATTGGATCAATATTATTATTATTATAGAGAAAAAATATTTTATAATATTTATTTTATTTAATTATTTTGGGAAAAAGAGAAGTGAGTTAGAAGAGAAGGAAAATGGGTTAGGTTGACCTGGCCCAATGGATTAATTTTAAAATAAGGGTCAGGTAGAGTTAACCATATCTGCCTCATTTTTGTTCTCAAGGGTTAGGAAAGAAAAAGAGGAGAAACAAAAAGCTCTAAGGAGGAGCACCCAGGAAGAGATCAAGAACGACTTTCATTACATCAAGAGTATTCTGATTAACGTAACCAGGTATGGGGAGAAAAGGAGAGATTTATGTGTAGAGTCACATGAGGGAATGGGTGGAGAAGAGTTCTTGTGAAATTTTTAATAATTTTATAATTGTTTCTGTTTGGAGAATTATTGGTATTATGAGATTCTATATGTGTTTAAATTATGAATATATGAAGAATTGTTAAAATTGATGTTTTACAACATGTGATATTTGGTTGAATCATTGAATTATTGAACAGATTAAAAGTTTATTATTAATAAAACCTCTGAAATCTGCAATTGGGGGGATGGATTCAAGGGATCGCAGGTTGAATTTTCTGAGTTTCAGATGTGGTGGCCCGCTGTCATCAAACAGCTGAGCTGTTTGAAAGGACTAAGCCCTTTGAGGGCCATGTGACAGAGAAGGATCCCTGGAGACAAAGGGTTGAGCCATTGGAAAGGAATGAACACTTTGAAAGGGCTGAGCGCTTTTGAAGGGCTGAGCCCTTTAGGGGCCGCGTGGTAGAGGAGAATTCTTGGAGGTAAAGCGCTGAGTGCTTTGGAAGGCGCTGACCGGTTTAGTGCTTTTCGAAATAGACTTTGATTTCTTCATAAGAGTTGTAGCCTTGGACGTTATCTTTCCAATGGTGGCGTTGGA
Organism: Cajanus cajan; assembly: GCF_000230855.2. Classification (NCBI taxonomy): domain Eukaryota; kingdom Viridiplantae; phylum Streptophyta; class Magnoliopsida; order Fabales; family Fabaceae; genus Cajanus; species Cajanus cajan. The sequence goes on along the minus strand of NC_138526.1, from coordinate 9,247,417 downwards.
ATCGCCTAAAAAGGAGGTCTAGAATTCCAGTTATGGCTATTTTAATAAATAGGGGTCAAGTTGTCAACATTGATTATATTTGTTGCGATTTTTGACATTTTTAGCTAAGTAGATGATATTGTATGAATTTCATGTCTTCATAAGAATTGTAGATTATTCTCTTATGTTTCTTTTGAGATATGTTTGAGATTATTTGGATGAGTATAACTCTCTGTGTATTATTTTCTTTGACAGTTGTCAAAGGGAGACATATGTTGTTTTGATGTTCTAAGGTGTTATCATGGGAATTGAAAAGTTGTTTAAAGTAGTATGATACTAGGTTGTAGAGTTAGTTCATATATGTATAACGATGAGATGTGGATTCATAGTGAATTTCTTGAGGGGCATGTGAAGCATTGTTTTGTGTGGGCTTATCTATATTGTGTATATGATGTGGAATTGAGTTATGGAATATAATGAGATGTCTTGGCACAAATGTATATATATTGTATCTACCATTTTAGTATTGAATTGATAACATGATGTGGCGAATGGTATGTTATGGCTTAATTGTTCAATTAATTATGATGTGAGTATGTTGGCAAGAAATGAGATGTTGTTTTGATGAGATGAGTATGTTGGCATGATATGAGATGAGTATAACTCTCTGTGTATTGTTTTCTTTGACAGTTTTCAAAGTGAGACATACGTTGTTTTGATGTTCTAAGGTGTTATCATGGGAATTGAAAAGTTGTAGAGTTAGTTCATATATGTATAATGATGAGATGTGGATTCATGGTGAATTGCTTGAGGGGCATGTGAAGCATTGCTTTGTGTGGGCTTATCTATATTGTTTATATGATGTGGAATTGAGTTATGGAATATGATGTGATGTCTTGGTACAAATGTATATATATTGTATCTATCATTTTAGTATTGAATTGATAGCATGATGTAGCGAATGGTATGTTATGGTTTAATTGTTCAATTAATTATGATGTGAGTATGTTGGCATGAAATGAGATGTTGTGTGGAATGTGAATGTGATGTGATTGTGGTTCCTCACACTTATGTCAGCGTGACACGACCTTGAGCAAGAGATGTTACAGGGTGGCGTGAGCATGAAATAGTGTGGGATGTGTGAGGCAATTAACACATATTTCGGTGTGACACGACCTTGGACAAGAGATACTACAGGGGTAGCATGAGCATGACATAGTGTTAATTGCAAGATTTGTGATGATTATGAATAAAATGTGATTGTGGTTCCTCCTCACACTTATGTCGGTGTGGCACGACCTTGGGCAAGAGATACTACAGGGGTGGCGTGAGCATGACATAGTGTTAATTGCAAGATTTGTGTGGAAATTCGTATTTATGTTGGCATGGCACGAGATGCTACAAAGGTTGCATGAGCTTAACATAATACAAATTATATGATGTGATGGATTGGTGTGATTGAGAATTGTGATGTAAAGATGATGCATGATTGATAAAATTATGATATGTAGAAATGGTTGTAAATATTTCATTATGTAATAAGTTATGATGAGATTATGTCGTGGCGTTTCCTTTTGTGTTTTACATATAGATGTTTTCTTTTCTCACCGTATAATTTGTAGATGTTTTAGGTAAGAAAGATTCTGGCATCCAAAATGCCAACATTTGAGTTATGAGTGTGCTATAATATTGTGACATTGTGGTAGAAGATTTCTAGGACATGAATTTTTATATGTATTTGGAGTTGTACTTATTATTTTGAAAACAATTTGTAAACCCTTAGATTTTATTTTCCAAGTTTTATTTTTAATTATTTTGGATATTGAAGAACTGTTATGAAAGTTTTATGTGAACCTTTTTACCAATGTTGAAAAAAAATATATTTCTATAACTATTTACATTATTATTATATATGTATCGGGAATAGTAAGGGTGTCACAGGATAAGCCTGATCCGTAAAATAAATAGACTTATTTTTCAAATCCGTAGACGCCAAAATCCACGAATAAACCGATCAATCTACGAGTCTAAATAATAATTCAAAAATTAATTTTAAAAAATAAAAATAGATAAAATTAGAAGAAAAAATCTTTTTATTTATAAACTAAATTTCATCTCACTAAAGTTTATCAACCGTTAAAATAGTTTAAAATGCTAAATATTAAAATATTAAAATAAAAATAATTACAAAAAAGACTGTAATCTTTCTTCAATGCAATCATATTTGTAATCTTTCCTATCTTTATAAAAAAAACTTCCAATAATAAAAGCATCAAAATATCATAAAAATAATCTAAATGACAAATACATATCAATTAAACATAATTTTAATTAATAATTTAAAAGATTAAATACACAACTTAATATTAAAATCTTAATATCTAAAAATATTAATTAGTTAAATCCGTGGACTAGCCTACAAGCCCGCAAATTAAATCCGTCAAGTCCGCAAACTTCATAAACTAGACTAAAAAATTAAACATAATCATACAGATCTGAAGAAAAACGGGTCCATTATCCATGAAGATCGCAAGTTTACGGACTAATCCGCGGATCCGGATCCATTTATCCACCCTTAATAGTAATACAAATTCGGAATGATAAAATAATCCATTTTATTATATTCAACCAAGTCATTTGGCAAGTACCATCATAATCGGAGAAAAACGAAAATATTTAAAGTGTTCTTGCAATTTTCCCTTAATGAAGAGCCTATGATCCTACCCCAGTACACATACAAAAGAAATTATGGCTGTTAGGCAGTGAACAAGATCAAATCCTTAGAAGAAATTATATAATAAACAAGATTTTCCCTTCCATTTATCCCCAAGGAAATTCATTTATCTCATTCAAAATTAACAACCAGAGCATTGCAAGAACTGCATGAAAACTTGAGTCAGACCCTTTAAACCATAAAAAATGGTGCCAAACATGTTAGTTATTTAACTAAGATGCTGAATTGGAAGATCCTTGTTTGCTTCAACTAAAAATGGAATTGGCTTTGTTGGTGCAGGCAACCGACCAATGCTATCAACTTTATCCTTTTGTTTTGGAGGAGGTCTAGCTGCTTTAGGCAACAATCTTCCTTTCTTTTCAAACCACTCAGGCTTCAGCAGTGCCCTCAACCCCAACTTATTGTAATATACCCTTCTCACAGACCCACCAGCTGCTTCAACTGCTTCCTTAGCCCTAACAGTAACCCTTGATACCTGTAAAAATCACTCTGTTAAGATACATTCCTGTTTTATACCTTAAGAGTTTAACACTAATGAAGACCAATTTTGCATCTCTTTTCCTTATGGACAAACAAAATCATAATATGAAACATAAATCTCAAACTATGATTTTTTTTTATCCAAAAGTACATGGAGAAGGATCCAAGGTTAAAGAAAGTTAGCATATAAACTTTGAACATACTAGCACGAAACCAACTTTATTTGAAGCAAATTCCAAGTTAGACACCATACATCCCAGATAAAAAAATAATAAAAAAAAGACACCATCCATTGTACCATTCCAATTGCCAAGGTCAAAAACTGGCCGCCCCCAATTGTTATAGCTTATTAGGGTTGTTCGTGAGACAGATTGGGACAAATTTACTTATGTCCCTGCCCAGCGAGAATTTTGTGAAACCCGAATCTAACCTGATGAAGACCTCCAACAACATTTGAGATAAGAACAGGTCAACCCGACTTGGTACAATATATTAATCTTAAAATTATATTCAGTTAAAATTGTTGAATTAAAGTATTAAAGTGTACAAGTACAAATAAGGTGTATTTTATAATATATATTTTAAGATTTATGATATCAATATAAATATAATGTCATGTTAAACAAAACATTACTTATCAAGTTAAGAAGTAGTATTATAAATAAGTAATTGTTTAAAAATTATGCTTTTTCAAAGAATATATAATATTAGACCGAGCTGGGACAACTCCAAATATAACTCGGACCTGTGCTTAAAATATACCGGGTCTAATTTCTTAAATCTAAACCTCAAAAGTTCCACCTGGCTGGGCCAGTTGATAGTAGACTTTCAACCTAACATCTAAGTAATCAGAAACTATTTAGGAAAATAAAGAATAATGATTAATTATGACCGAAGTGAAATATATGAAATTAGATAAACATCAGTTTAAAAAGTGTTAAAAAAGCATTTCCAAAGTTAACTTAAGACTAAAGTTATCAATAAAAAAGCATGATTATGATCCTCAAAACACTTATAGCCTTCGAATTAAGTCTACCTCTAGATGAATTGGCCACTTGATCTGCTCAGAACCACGCCCCATCAATCTTACTCCATCTTTCATTTGCTTACCTAGTGCCCCTGCATCCTATGGTAATAATAACGACCAGAAGAATGAGAGGAAGCACATGAAGTAAAAACAATTCCAGAAGAGAGGTAACAGTCATAAAACCTTGAGTGTTTTCATTGTAATCAGTTCAGAAGAATCTATCTTCCCAGCATTAATAAGCTTTGCAATTCTCCCCAAACCTATTGGCTGCAGAAAAGATGCACAAGAAATTTAACAATATATACAATTCAGTGGCTAATAGATTAAGAGTTTCTGACATTATAATATGAACAAAAGGTTTTAAATTAATATCAAACTTGAATAGAGCTACTCAATGGTCATAAATCCAAAGTGAATTCCAATGTTATACCTTACTACATCAACATCAGCAATCACATACAAACAATTAGGATATACTAGAGAAAAATCTCTTGAAAACAATATAATATTTTGAGTGCAAATCATGCTTGGAAAATGTCATATGCAAAGCAGAGGTTCATATAGATTGAAACCAACTACGCTACTCGGCCATATATATTCACAGGAGGTTTCAGAGTCTTAAAAAGAAAATTCATATCAGACAAATTATTTCTTGTAATAAAAAATAAAACGTAATATCTGTATTGACTCATTAATCATAGAACTTAACTCTAGCTGTTGAAGAAGGATGTCAGAGATTGTTACCCTTAATATTTCATTTTTAAATGAGAAAAAATAGAGAAAGAGAAACAAATAACGATGGGAATTGGGAACTCTTTCAATAAGATAACTTCCACAAAGCTCTTGGATCATCCTTGTGATCGTTATATTTAAAAATTACATCAAAATGTAATGATCATGCTCTGAAACGCAACTGCTGTATAACCCCATATATATTAGTAGTTCCAACTATTTGAGACAAAATAAAGCTGGAACTACACAGGAACAGGGCATCCAGTATTCAAGATGGCAATAGTAGTAACTCAGAATGAGATACAACAAATCTAGTTAAATAATTTGGGAACTTACAAAAAGACAAAAAAGCCTCTTTTCATTTTTCCTCCCTTATTCAGCAAAAACAAATATTCTAGCTTATAGGGAAAGAATGCATTTCAAGCAACAAAAATGATCTTGACATAGTAGATTTGGTCCATGAATGTATTTTATATTTGTATCAAGTTCAATAATTTCCCAGGATGCATAGAAAATCTAGTTAGCTTTCATAATAGTCTAGTTTAATACTTCAGAATTGTAACTGTACAATCTTTTTCAACACAACAAAAGAAAGTCTGCATGCACTTATGGCTTTTCTTATGTTTCAATGAATTAAACAAAAAGAAAACTACAAATGAAAACATTACCTGAAAAGTGAGGCTAAAGGGGTTCTTGAAGCCACGTTTCGGTACTCTTCGGCGAAGAGGGGTCTGGCCTCCTTCAAACCCCAATTTGATACCTTTTCTAGCTCTCTGACCCTTGTGACCCCTCCCAGCAGTCTTGCCCTTTCCAGACCCAATTCCACGCCCCTTTCTCGTTGGCTGCTTTCTGGGAACCCTATCTCTTAGATCATTCAAGCTCAGAAGACTATAAGCTCTAAAACCTTCAAAACCCTTGAACGAACTAGGCCTAACTGTTGCATTGGGAGAGTGAGGGAGCTGAAAGGGGTGAAATTGGATACATGGGTATCTGAAAATGGGTTTGCTATAGTTTGAACTTCTGATGATTGATGTTGAGACACCACAAAGCCTTCGTCTAAGCATTTTTTTTTCTACTCTAACCTTTCGCTAACAAAAAAGAAGTGCTAATTTCCAATGGCAGCAACCTTAGGGAAACCAAATTAGAACAAAAAAAAGAGGGTTACAAATCAATCACACTGTGCGAGAAAATCATTACAAATCCAAATTAAACCGAATCACATGCAATCCAAGGTACCAATCAGAATTCTCACAATGTTGTATTAAAAAAAAAAAAAGCAACATAATTAGAAACCAAAATAGAGCAATATGGATCTATAATGAAAAACTTTGAAGTGGAAAACACAAGAAGCATTTTCAAAAATGAGAAACCTGTGATGTATGGTAGCAGGTGGAAGGGACTGAACATGAATACGTAGGTAGTGGTTGCTCGTATTGCAGAGAAGAATGAAGAGTTGATGCAACAGAAGAAGATCACTTGACAGTGTCGATGACAACCACCGAAGATGTGGGTTGCGGCGTGCTTGGTGCACAAATGAGACAACAAAAGATTATTGGGCTCGGCCATAACCTATCTCGTCAATTAATTTTTTTTATATAAATTATATGTAATTTAATGAAATAGTAATTTTATTATTTTAACATAATTTATGTGAATACTTTAGCATATAAAAAATAAAATCAATATTTATTTTATGCAATTATGATAAATAAATACTTTTAAATATTTAAATTAGAGTTTAACTAGCTTGCATCTGGGTTTAAATTATATATATATATATATATATATATATATATATATATATATATATATAAAAGGAGGGTTCAAACGACACCGGTGTAACTTTTACTAAGTATTACACCGCTCAATAACTTTATATTAAATGTGAATTTTGTAAATCTAACCGTTAGATGGAAAGTTCATATCTCTTAGATCATATATGTCAAATTTTGTTAAAATTGAACAACAACTTGAAGGTAATCAAAGTGTTCATATTTTAGTATATTTTGAAATGTATATATTACGTCAATTTTTTTATATGAGAATGAAGTATCAAATCATCTTAGATTAATATAAAATTTGATATATATGATCTAAGAGATATGAACTTTCAATCTAACGGTTGAATTTACAAAATTCACATTTAATATAAAGTTATTGAGCGGTGTAACACTTAGTTAAAGTCACACCAGTGTCGTTTGAACCCTCCTCTCTCTCTATATATATATATATATATATATATATATATATATAAGTATAAAAATATTTTTTTATAATTTATATTTTATTTATTATTTTAATAAGTTATTTTAAATTAAAATTATATATATTAATATTATTATCAAATGAGTGAATGACAATGAACTAAAAAAATATTTAACATATATTTTATTTAAAGGTATATTTCAAAATTTTAAAATAAAATTTTTTAAGATGTTAAATTTTTATTTTTTTTTTAGAAAAATGAACTTATTTTATATCTTGTAGGATAAGATCCTCAAAATAAGAGATTACATGATTAATAGAATGGGACAAGGGAAGTTTCTTATGCCTCTTGTTAGAGTATGAGTTACTGAGTTAGTTTGTCTCCTTGCATGAACAATTTTGTAAAATGACATTGATTTCAGGAGATTATTACGTGGTAAAATAATAAGGCCAAATTTAAAATTTTTGAGATAGTTTTTTCAAAGTTCATCTAAGACTTACTTGCATATAAGCTCTAAGATTATTAAGTTTACACCCATTCTTGATATCCATAAATATGGTCGTGAGTACGGCTAATACTTCCCCTTCAACTAATCTTGACCATTGTGGTTTGTGATCTACAAAAGCTTTTATGAATTCTTTGTGATGATCTCTCAAACACATATTGATGTCAAGGTTGTTGTTGTCCTTGTAAAAGGTTGCATCCACATTACATTTTAGGGTACCTATTGTTGGGAGAATCCACCTAGGGGATTGCTACCATTGTGTCGTGATGGAAGTAGGACGGATCAAGTGAATGATGCTTGCTCCTTTAAACCTTCTCCGAAGACTAGATCTCTTCCTTGAAGTTTCCACCGATTGAATGAAGGAAGAAGAGGATTGGAAGATGAATTGAAGGCTCCTAGAACCAAGATGGAAGCATCAAGGCTAAAAGAACAAATGATTACTCACTTCAAGGCTAGGAAATGGAATAGGATTTCCTAAATCTAAGGTGAGTATTTTGGTGACCTTTGAGAGAATTGGGCTGAAGCAATATTCAGAATTCTCATTCATCAAAAGTGTCTACAAGAGTGAAGGTTTCAAGCATATAAAGCCACGGATCAAGGAGTTTTTAGAGCCAACCCATGTGCACTCAAAGTGGCGCCAATTTTGAATTCAAATTGGACGTCCACTTACTCTATGCCATGTGCAGCCCTCCCTTCTAGAATCCTAATTACATTTAGAGGTAATTTAGGGTTCATTTGAGTGTACACATGTGCAGCCACCTTTGGCACAAAACATGTGACTCAAATGAAACTCTAATTACTCCTAAATGTAATTAACATTCTATGATTCATGCTTTAATACTTCATCCTTCTAAATTCCTATTCTAATGGCCCAAATACAATGGCCAAACAAATACAATGGAAAGGAAAAATTACAAGAATGAAAATGAGCCCAATATTGGGTACTAAAAGCCCAAAGGCCCTTGAAGTCCAAAACTAGGCCCAATAAGCCTATAGCCTAAAAATGCTATCCTAAATGGTCCAAAATACAAAACCCAAAATATAGAAAACCTATACTAATATGATATATATACAAGACATAAGGAAAATAGCTAAAACAAGATATGGCCCATGAGAAGCTTAACTTGGGCCTTCCAAGCCCATTGGGCCTTGACTGGCCCAAACCTTCATGTCTAGCCCATTCCTCTTGACTCCTTTAGTGTGCCACCCCTTGCCTTCCTAGGCATGATTCCATCATTCCCTCCCTCTTGAAAAGGATTTGTCCTCAAATCACGAGAATCCATATGATAAGAATCAGCACCTACATGCACAACATACAATGTATAAGAGGTGAAATGTTCATGTGAAGAAAATGGATTGTGGATCCTAAGAGGAATCCTTTTATCTAGTCTAACAAAGACAACTAAACTATTGAAATTAAATTCCCTAAAAGTAGAAATAGGATCCTCTTCTAAGCATAACCTAGAATGAAATCCTAAAAATGTAGTAACACTAAGACTAATACAATGAAAAGAATGATTCTTAAAAATTAAAACATCTTGCCTAAAGTACCCTAAATGGTAACCTAGGCTTTTCCTAGAATATAAAGAAAAGACTACTAGAAAACTTCTCAAACAATTTTGGATTTGATTGCTTATTAGATACTCATAATCATATAAACTATATTTGTCTCGTAGGGAAGGAATCAAATTAAGTTCAAAGGAGTAAGAACTTCCCATAGGATCAAACATAGAATATAGATAATTACAATTTGTATCCATCAAACAATGTAAACCAAAAATTGGGTGTTTTATTAAAACCACTAAAAAAGGAAGAATCTTAAAAACAAAAATACTTTCTTCCTTGTGCACCTCCAAGGAAGTAGTATAAGAAGTAAAACTAGAAATAGTCAACTTCTTCTTCACTATATCTTGAAGTTGAAAAATTCTTTATTTGAAAATTGTATTTTTCCTCATTCTCCGTTTCAAGATTAGTGGCAGCATTAGGATGAGAGTTAAGACTTTTATGAACAAAGAGAGTACGTTTCAATGCTTGTTTGGTGATAAAATAACTCTCCTTGGTCACAAATTCTTTAAAAGAGACCCCTTCATCCTCACTCTTTCCTAATAATTTATTTTCTTTTCTTTCTTTCTTTCTTTTTCTTTTCATTTGTTTTGATCCTCAAACACTTGAGTGGTGTTAAAGGATTAAAAACAATTTCTTTATCTTTATGAATGAAGGATATTTTGTTAGTAAGGCCATCATGTATAGTATGTTTGTCAAATTGCCATGGCCTACCTAGCAAAATATGACAAGCTTCTATAGGGATCACATCACATAAAACTTTATCTTTATAATCCCCTATAGAAAACTTGACCTTCACTTGTTGATTTACCTCCAATTCCTCACCTTCATTGAGCCAATGAAGTTTATATGGTTGAGGGTGAGGAATGGTGGTAAGAGCTAACTTGTTAACCAACCTTGTACTACAACAATTAGAACATGATCCACTATCAACAATGAGAGAACAAGGTCTTTTAGAAACTAAACATCTTATGTGAAAGATGTTCTCTCTTTGTGATAATGAAGTGGGACAAGGTTGGCTTCCAAGAAGCCTTTTGACCATAAGAAGATCACCATCAACAGGATAAAGTTGTTCTAATTCATGGTCACTAGTTTCCTCTTCACTTTCACTAGAAGAGGAAGATGATGAGGATTCTTCACTATAAATGTCTTTACCCCTTAAGATCATGGTCTTTTTGGTGGGGCATTGAGAGGTAATGTGGCCTCTTCCTAAACACTTAAAACATTTGATCTCACTCGTCTTTGAACTAGTGTGTGAGGTGACCTTTTTCTTTTCCACATCTTTGTCAAGTTCTTGAGTTTTAGAGGGGTTTTCTTTAACATAATTTTTAAATGAACTTCCCTCCTTCTTGTGCTCTTCCTTGTTATAAGATTTAGAGTTGGTATTTTTAAAGGATTTTCTAAGAAATTGTTGCTCAACCCTTATACAAACTTGGACCAAATCATCAAGGTCCCTATAACCAAGATGGAAGCATCAAGGCTAAAAGAACAAATGATTACTCACTTCAAGGCTAGGAAATGGAATAGGATTTCCTAAATCTAAGGTGAGTATTTCGATGACCTTTGAGAGAATTAGGCTGAAGCAATATTCAGAATTATCATTCATCAAAAGTGTCTACAAGAGTGAAGGTTTCAAGCATATAAAGCCACGGATCAAGGAGTTTTTGGAGCCAACCCATGTGCACTTAAAGTGGCACCAATTTTGAATTCAAATTTGAATTTGAATTCAAATTGGACGTCCACTTACTCTATGCCATGTGCAGCCCTCCCTTCTAGAATCCTAATTGCATTTAGAGGTAATTTAGGGTTCATTTGAGTGTACACATGTGCAGCCACCTTTGGCACAAAACTTGTGACTTAAATGAAACTCTAATTACTCCTAAATGTAATTAACATTCTATGATTCATGCTTTAATACTTAATCCTTCTAAATTCTTATTCTAATAGCCCAAATACAATGGCCAAATAAATAAAATGGAAAGGAAAAATTACAAGAATGAAAATGAGCCCAATATTGGGTACCAAAAGCCCAAAGGCCCATGAAGCCCAAAACTAGACCCAATAAGCCTATAGCCTAAAATGCTATCCTAAATGGTCCAAAATACAAGACCTAAAATATAGAAAACCTATACTAACATGATATATATACAAGACATAAGGAAAATAGCTAAAACAAGATATGGCCCATGAAAAGCTCAACTTGGGCCTTCCAAGCCCATCGAGCCCATTAGGCCTTGACTAGTCCAAACCTTCATGTATAGCCCATTCGTCTTGGCTCCTTTAGTGTGTCACCCCTTGCCTTCCTAGGCATGATTCCATCATGTCGTGTGGGAAAGGATTTTGACTTTTTGATTTGCCTTATTCCAACTATATAGTCCTTATTTGGCTTTAGTGATCTCCTCAATATAATGGGTTTGTTGTCAATATTAAAGCATTCTTATTCTTCCAAATGCTCTAGAGAATGTGAGAGAATAGGGATGTTCTATCAGTAGTTTCCTTGTCATAGAAGTCAAAGATCACTTCTCTAAAAGATTCAACATTTAGCATATGAAAGTTGAAGTGTATCCCAGGTCAATATCCATATGCCACTTATATGGTGGCAATTGAAAAAAAATATGTCAATTTTTCTCAAGGTTTGTCTTATAAAATGGGCAAGACACTAGACATGGTACACCTCTATTATATAGATTAGTACGAGTTGGAATGCAACTTCTAAATGGATGCCATATGAAGTTTTTCACATGTGGGGAAAGGGGGCATTTGTTTTGAACATTTTTTTTCTTGACTCGAGACGTGTTACAGATCACGACAATAGAGAATGCCGACACATTTTATGATGGATCAACACCCGACATAGAATCTTCACTTTCTATGTCGAGTGGTCAACATCTGGCATAGTAGGATACAAAAAATGGTCATGTAGAACTTTAGTACCCATATTCTATGATGGGTATTGACGTTGCCCATCATAGAATATGGAACATTCTACTGTAGATGTAATAATATCCATCATAGAATTTGAGCATTCTATAACAAGTAACACCACACCTATCGTTATAAATAAATATAGGTAAATGTTATTAGCAAGACATGTAATAGATTTTGTCAATAGTGGATATGCTCCTCTATAAATGAAGGATTGCATTATAACTCGAAACAAACTTGTTTGAATGAAATAAATGTTTTCTTCAAAAATGAGTTTCTTCTAATCTTCTCATTCTCTTTGGAAAACTGAAGTATATTGTTTATATTATTACTCTTATAAGAATTTTATGTACCAAGAAAGTTAATAATTTATGATACAGTTTAACGATCCTTTTGTTCTGTGAGAAATATGTAACTAATAAAATCTTGATAATGACATCCACCTAACCTTATCTATGACACCTTATCTTAATAGACATATAATGATCTGACAAGGATTTCTATCTAACATTATCTACACACAATAATAATATCTTTAAACTAAGATTCTCGTACTCTAAAATCATATCTATTATGGATGGCACTTTAATCTGATCTGGTTAAAAATGAAGAGGTATATTCTCTTACTTCTAACCAAACTAAAATCTAATATGAATAATTCATATTCTATCATCTATAAATTTGACTAAGGAGAACACTCATTCCATTCTATGAGTAGTTAACTCATCATGTGTAATTTCTTATTTAGCAAGTTAAATTCTACGCATACATTTCTTGTAGGATATGAAACAAGATAAGAGACCATCTCTAAAGATAAAGACTCTTATCAAAGAGCTCGATGGGTAGCACGGACAAAAAAATTACAATCTTTTTTAATTAAATTTAAAACATACTGTGAATCGAATTCATATAATATAAATGTGAAACCTCCCCACTAATCCTTTATGTTAAATGAGCAGTAGTTCCGCTTTAAGAACTGTAACAAAGTCACAAGTTCCAACAAATCCAGATAACCAATCACAAAAGTCATCTCTCAGAATACCTCCAAAGCCTGCTGCTTGAGAGGTTCCATCAGTGTTAATCTTGATAAAAGGCTGAGTTGGAGATTCCCAGCCAATGTGCCTACTATTTTCTGATGAGGTGTAAATTAGAAATCCACTTGAATGCTTGATTGCAAAGTATTATTTTGGTTAACAACACTCCGTATGTTCCAAACACTCTCATTGAAAACTGCATCATCTTTTCTTTCCATAAAAGGAAGTTGTTATTCGAGCCTTCCATGTTGGTCACCAACCACTGTCCCCAATTCGCACCTTGGAATTGTTGACCCTAATCCAACTGCAGCTGCTGCCACACTTGTTTAGATAAAGGCCAGTCACATAACATGTACCAAATCTTCATTCCTATAGCCACACTTGTGACATGAAGAATCTAAAGAGAGATGCTTATGAACACGAGAGCTATTATATATAAAGTAAGACACAAAGTGTTTTTAAAAAAACATTTATATATAGATAGTAGCAGGGGCAAAACGGGCCAACCTGACTTATTTTGGCCCAGCCCACCATTGACCTGCTAAAAACGGCAAAGCTGGAATGATCTGCTAATGTAAAACGAGCTAAGGATGTTGGCCTGCCCTGTCTAAGGACGGGCTGACAGGTTGGCGGGCCAGCCCGCATACAAAAAAAAAAAAAAATATATATATATATATATATATATATATTTTATGTTCAAATAAAAAATTTTGCTACAAATAAATAAATAATCATATAAAATAAAAAATGCATACATATTGTACATAATATATGTTCAACAAAAATAAATTACAAACTTAGAATAAAATCAAATAGAAATTAGTTCATTTACACCAAAATCAAAATCTCTTAGAATAATATCAAATAGAAATTAATTCACTTACACTAAAATCAGAACCAAATTATAAACTTATAAATTACTTATAAACTAAATTTTTTTATAGCCCACAAAACAAGTTTAAATACAATTAATTAACTTTGAATTTTTATTTTAAAAATATTAGAAACTCTCTTAAAAAAAGTTATCTTTACTTTTTTTCTTAATCATCTTCATTCTCATCTTCTACATCAAAATAAAATAAACAAAAATAATTAAATTTTAAAAATATATATATATATATATATATATATATATATATATGGGCCGGCAGGTTGTGGCAGGTTGACCTACTATTTGGCCCAACAAGTTGGCGAGTTTGACAGGACAAGCATGATAGACCTAGCCTACTAATTTTTTAGGAGTTAACGAACCAACCCGCAAGTCAATTTGCTATCCTTATATAGTAAATGAATAAATTGCACAACTTCTTTTACAGTAAATATCTACCTTATTATCATAAATGATGAGTCGACCACACAAGTAGTGACCAATTAAAAGAACTATACAACTTGGTAGAAATTCAATTTACAATGTAAGAAAAAAGAAAAGAGTTAAACTACATAAACTTTTCACACAAAAGCACAGAACAAGTACAAACCGAAACACAACCCCTTGATCAAACTCCACACGTTGTTGAAATAGAAACTTCTAAGCTTTGCAGCAAACGAAACGTCCAATTCCTTTAGGTGCAACCCCTTCAGCATCCTCCTCATAAATCACCACCTCCTTTTTGTGCTTCTTCTTTGTCTCATCTTTAGGCACCGTGATGGTCAACACCCCATCACACATCGAAGCTTTAACTTCATCAACATTGCAATTCTCAGGCAACCTGAACTCCCTAGAAAACATTCCATTACTCCTCTCTCGGCAATGCCACATCACGTTCTTCTCCTCCTCCTCTTCTTCTTCTTTTCCTCTTCTCTCTGTTTTGATGCAGAGCACTCTGTTTTGCTTCACTTCAAGCTTCACTTCCTCTTTGGTGAGCCCGGGAAGATCGATTTCGAAGACGTGGGTGTCACGAGTCTCCTTCCAATCCATTTGAGTGTCTGAATTTATGGTGAATGAGGCTCGGAAATGATCAAAGGGGTCGTTTTGGTTCAACAACAGGGGTTCGAACAGAGACATTTTCTTTTCTCTGTTTCCTCTGTTTTCGGATATTGAGTTGAATGAACGAGAGGCTTTCAAGTGGTTTTTGTAGGGAGTGTTTGAAACGTGAGGTTTCTTTCGTATTGATTTTCTTGTTTCTATGGTGTGTGGGAAAGTGTGTATATAAAGTGTGCGTAGGTTGAAGTGGCAGGTTCTTGAAAATTCTGGATTTTCATAGAAACAGTGTTGTTGCTTGTTTCAGGGTCAGAGGAGAAATGTCTAGTTGCTGCAAGAAACGTTGGAAATGGAAACTCTAAACTATATTTCTCATCCCTTAATAGTAACTAGTAAAGTTGAAGTACGTGTATCTTTTTTAATAATAAAATAATAATAATTTTAAGAATAACTATATATCAATTATAGTGAGAGAAAATAAAATATAATGAGATTAAAAAAAAGAGATGTATAAAAAGAGAAAAAAATAAAAAAAGATAATTATGTAATTAATAAAACTTTTTTTTACTTATAATAACAATGTAATATATAATTAGTTAATAGAAATTTTTATTTAAAAAATAAAAATTTTATTAAAAATGAAGATAAAAAACAATTGAGTGAGAAATTATCTTGTAGTTTGTGAGCATAGTTCGGGATTTTTCTAGAAAGGAAAAGGAAGAAAAAAGAAATTATTTGGTTCGTCAACGAGGCCTGGAAATGCTATCTCTAGTCCCAAGATTAGGTTTCTGTAACGGGCTTAACTTTTTGATTTTGGGTCAGTGTATTGGACCTTATTTCATTTGAACACAAAAAAAAAAGTTGTTATTCTTTTATAAAATACTTCAATATTTTTAAGATATAAAAGTGTATTTGGATAAATTTTTTTAAAGACACTTCTAAAAAAATGTAAAATAAACTAAAATAAATTTTTCAATAAAATAAAATTAACTTAAATTATAGAAATTCTCTCATATTTGTTTCTCTAAAACATATTTTAAATTTATATAAATTAATTTTAATTTATAAAAAAATTCCCCTAATAATGATAGTACACATAGCGGCCATATTCAATGGATTGTGTAATAGAAACCAAATTGTTTATTCATATAAGACAATTTTTGGTGCCCAACAAGGTTATGCTACCAAATAAAATAGAAAATTGGAAAGCATTTATTTGTGCTTGTATATTAATTATTGAATATAAATCATAAATGAAGCCACTAGTTGCAACCCCACCACTCAGTATGAAAATGAAGCCCCTTGCTGCTTGTTCTTTAACAAGTTGAAGTGGTCAAACAAGATGGACCAAAAAACCATACTGTCAAATACCCCATACTCACGTCTATATTCAGATGTACAACTAATAATGTTTAATATGTATTTTTTTAACTAACAAAATTACAAAGATCATAATAATGTTCAAATTCAAGATATTGTATATGTTATCTCAACTCTACCATTAAGTTGATTCTAATAATTCATAATGTTTAAAACTTGTATGTAATAAGACTGTAAGAGGAATGTTAACATGATTCTCTCTAATAATCTCTCTCTAAAACATTTTATTATTATTATTATTACTTAAAAGGAAGCCTCGGTATATCATACCAATAATAATAGTTACTAGCATTATAAATGAATATATTTGTAGCATATTAATATATTTTCTCCGAATTTAAATATAAGTAAAAAATATATATTCATAAATGAGAACTAAAATATAAGCAAATGTTAACTATTTTATCATATTTAATGATATTTTCTTCAAAATACACTTTATTTTTCTTATATTGTATTTTTAATGTCTTAGTATAAATATAAGAAAAACAAATTAATTGATATTACCAAAATTAAATTACACTAACTATTTTTTTCAAATTTGAGCATAAATTAATTAATTTTGTTTATATTATCTAGAGCAGTAGTGTGGTATGGTTGACTAATAAAAGTCTTTTAAATATGTGATTAAAAATTTGATTTTTATATAATATAATATAATATAATATAATATTATATTATATAATATAATATAATATAATATTATATTATATTATATTATATTATATTATATTATATTATATTATATTATATTATATTTTTTTTATATATATATATATATATATATATATATATATATATATATATATATATATATGTATATGTATATGTGTGTGGTTTGAAAATTGTCTCTCAAATGAATTTGCGTACTTCAAACAATTAGTTTCTTAGGTCTTTCTTGAGACAATAGTTTATTTCTATTCTTTCTTGTTGTTTTGACTCTTACTACAAAAGAAAAGTTTCTAATTCTCAACCAAGAAATACTTTGAAGTATGGACAACCATTAAAAAAGTACTCTCTGATATTTTTGCAAGACATTTGATTATTGGAATAAAAGGTACCTTCATTTAATAGTTATTATAGAAGTAGTTGTGGGGTAAGACATGATTATTAAATAGAAGTATATATATATATATATAAAATAAATAATGAGATTTATAATTTATAAGATATTAGTATATTTTTTAAAAGAAAAAAGCTAAAACATTACTATTAGTTTTGAATCAAGAGAATAACTTTTTTCCTATGAAGTAAAAAAATTAATCACTGCAAAATTATGAATACCTGGAACCTTTTTCCACACAAGAAAAGCAAATAGTTACCTTGTACAAGTACAACAGAAGATAAGGAATTATCCAGAAATGAGGAGGGAAAAAAGAGTGAATAGAAGGTTAGTGATGTTGGAGAAATAAGAGTGCAAAAGGTAGCAGCATGGTCCAGTTATTTAATGTATGTGTTTCAATTGAGCTTTGATTGTCATCATCCAGACAATGATGAGACCAAGATCTGCATGTGATCCTATTTTCGAACAAGAGAAGGAAGTTCCTCATCCTCAGTCCCAACTACATCACACTTATTATCAACATCTTATAAAAGTGGTCCTGTAACATATATATCATATTTTTATTGGGGTTTTTAAATCAATTTAACTACAATATATTGATGGTGTAAATATTTTTTACTTTGCGAACGAATCATTGATTATAATCATGATTATGTACAATAAAATTGTTGAGATTTTAAATTATTTATTTGAAAATTTATAATTAATTGGTAATATAATTTATTTAAGTTTTACAGTAATAGCGTGTCAAAGTTAAACAAGGATCATCAAAATTTAACTAATAGTAAAAAGTTAAAATAGTATACATGTGTCCTCAGTTTTACGTCATTCTTATTTCTAGTGATTAAAAAAAAAAAAATCATCCTATATTTTGTAATGCTAATAGTATGAAGCATTTTAGTTATTGGTTATGTAGTTCTCATAGTAAATATTTAGTCCATGAAATAACATAAGCAATAAGTATTCATAATCCATCATTAAAACATAAATATAAAAAAAGTAAAAATATTATACAAACCTCATTCTCATACTCACTAACAATATGAATTAATTAGTATGAAGTTATTTTACTTTAATTAATAGTCTTATATTTGAGTTTTATGTGATTATGTAGAATAATTGGATAGTTTTGGTGTGCATAATAATCCTACATAACTTGATCAAATGGTTGAAGATATATTTAGTATTATTGAATGAAAATAAAAAAAAATTAATAAAAATATGCTAGAATTATTAGAATTATTCTTTCATCGTCCCTGCTCTTTATTATTATTAATCATAATAGATGAATAAGTTACTCCCTTTATTTCTTTTAATTATCCATTTTTAGAAGGATTTTATTTTATTTGTTTGTCATTTTTAAAGTTTAGACATTAATTGCATTTTTTCTATTATACATTTACTTCTTAGATTACTTTTAATTATTTTTCATATTTATAATTAATATGTATTTGTTGATGATGGAATCATGCTTAGGAGGGCAAGAGGTGATACCTTGAAGGAATCAAGAGGAATGGGCTATACATGAAGATTTGGGTTAGTCAAAGTTCAATGGGCCCGATGGGCTTGGAAGGTATGTAATAGGCATGAATCATAGAATTGTAATTACATTTAAGAGTAATTAGAGTTACATTTGAGTCACATGTTTTGTGCCAAGGGTGGCTGCACATGTGATCACTCAAATGAACCCTAAATTACACTTAAATGTAATTAGGATTCTAGAAAGGTGGCTGCCACATGGGAGAGCATAGTCAAAATTTGAATTCAAATTCAAATTTGAATTCAAATTTGGCGCCAATTGGAGCACATGGAGGTGTCGCCATTTTCTCATTGATCTATGGCCTATATATGCTAGTTTCCTTCCTCATGTAATCACTTTTGAGTTTAGAGAATTCTGAAAATACACTTCAACTATTTTCTCTCCAAGAGTCACCCAAGTTCTAGACTTACCTTTAGGGATCCGAAATCTTCTAAAGCCTTTTGTGAGCTTTCCTTGGCATTCTTTGCTAGAGTGCTTCCATCTTAGGTTTGGATCTTCAAACCTAGTCTTCTTTTTCAGTCCTTCCGTTCCAATTCAAGGTCTCAAGGAGGAGAGCAAGTGCGGATACAAGCAAGGGAGATTCATCCGTTCATCTCTTCTACTTGGATCCATCATTTTTGGTATCAAGAGCATAGGTTCAATCCTTGAGGTTAAGTTCTTCCTTTCACCGATTGGTTTGTCATTTTTGTGTCATTTCTTGTCTCCAATGTGTTTCGCTGTTTGGATCTAAATTTTGTCAAAAGTTTTTTAGAGATCCAATTGGTGTGATTGTGTTTGAACAATCTGGCAATCACATTGAGTCTAGGAATTCCACCTTGTCCGGTTTTCAATTTGTTTGAGTCTTCTTATGAACAATTATTCTGATTCGGTCATTTGAAATTTGAATGCATGTGAATTTGATTTTTGAATCTTAATTTTTGTCTAGAAGTCATGTTTAGTCATTTCTTTGTCATAAATTCAAGATGTGCTTAGTCTAGCCAATTTTCAATTTGATTTGGAATCTTGATTTTCTTGCTTTGGTCGAGAGAAATTAATTTTGTGTTTGTGCTTTGGTGCTTTTCATTTTACTACTTTGAGTTCATATCCATCAATAGATCATTGGTGGATTATTAGAGTTAGGCTTCTATTGTGTCTTACTTGTTTGTTTTGATAGTGATTCCATTGAAAAACTCATAAAAATTGTGAACTCATTGTCTAGATTTTTGGCTAATTGTAGTAGACATATTTTGGTGCATAATTTGAAGTTTATAAATCTGGAAAAGTACTTATAAAACAAGGGAAAAATAGAACCAAAAGTGTAAAAACATTGAAGAAGTGTTTGAATTGAAACAAGCAAAGTGTGACCTAAAATATGCACCAAAATTTCTACAAAACTTGAACTACTTTTAGCTGAAAATTTGGGAACCAATCCGGATTTGTCTCTTTGAATTTAGTGGCTGGAATATTTTCTGGAAAAAGGCAAGTGATATCTCCATTGATTCAAAAGAAATTTGAGCAAGAAAAAAAAATAGAAAAAGAACAAAAGTAGAAAAAGCCAAGGAGAATCAATGAACATTGAAATTTTGTCACTATTTTGAATCCGGTTTGAAACTTCATTGGTTCCTTGCTTCATCTCCTTTTTCTTTTAATTTTTGTTTTCTTAATCTACTCTAGTGCCAATCTAAGGATTCCTTTTGAGTGCTAGCTTTCATTTGGAGTCTTAATTTCTTTCTTTGTGTCTTTGTTGGCTTTCTTGATAGTTTTGTCATACTACATATTCTTTATTGGTATAAGCATTCTAATTTCTTATTTTTGTGCTTGTCAAGTTTCCATTTCAAAATATCTAGTGTTGGAAGTTGTGCTAAACTCTTGCAAGGAGTTTCAACATTGTTCACAAAAGCTAGAAGGAAAAAGGATTGCTAATACTAAGCCAAAGGACTTGAAATTAAATTTGACCAAACTTTGTCCTAACCTTCTCAAATTTTTACTTCACAAGAGTGATCACACCTTTTCATCATTGTGAGCAGCCAATTTTCTGTAATTTTTTTGTTCAATTGTGTAGGTCCAGAAAATTCCAAAAGAAATCCATATTAGAGACGGATTTAGAGACCAATTCTGGTTGTTGGAAAATCTATCACAAGCAAATCCGTCTCTAATTCTGTTGTAATTTCCATCAATAAAATCTGTTTTAGGCTAGTTTATTTTTCTTGCAATTTTATTTGCTATTAAATCAATTGTAATAACTTAGGGAGAGTATTAAGAAGCTGGTCAGGTATACCTAAATTCCTATAGATCATTCACGTGTAGATCTAGTGGAAGTGGCTTGAAAATTTCATATGATTTCAAGCTTCCACTTAAGAAAATCGACTAGCTTGTTAGTCTTTAATCTTTGCTATTGTTTAATTGTTTTGATTGCTGTAAATTCGACTAGTTTGTGTAGCTTATACTTGCCACGTTTAGATAGAATTCAAGAAAAAAAACTGAAAATCATTAAACATCAAAAAAATTTGTGAAAAGTTTTGTCGAATTGAAGCTACCACAAGGGGATTTAGTAATTTCCACTTGAAAAGGCTTGGTTATTATGTGGCTCTTAGTAGCTCACCTCCCTTGATAGAGCAATTTGTATACTTAGACCTCCAAGTGTTAGTTTTGTTCCTAGAAAATCCAAAAATATTTTCTTTTTGCATTGCATATAAAAAGACTTCTTAAAAACTTAACCTTGAGTAATCATTCTCAAAGTGGTAGATATTTGGACTCACCAAAAAGTTTTTCTCACCTTGTTAAAGAGTTAAAATCACTAAAACTTTGTAGGAAGCAAGAGGTACTTGCCAAAGAAAAAGAAAGGATTGAAAGAAAAGTACAACTTGCTATTCTCGAAGAAGAGATACAAAAGGTTAAGCGACAAAAAGAAAAACTTTTAGCAAAGCTAAAACAAAAAAAGAAAAGTAGCAAAGGTTCCCATAGCTCCACAAGCCAAGAAGAGGTAGGAAGCTTGAATCTAGATGAATATTATCAACTTACCCTTGGAAGATTCATAAGAGAGCCAAAGGTTAGAGAATCACGAGTTGATCTCCTTTCCTTTCATGGCAAGGAGGATGTGGATGCCTACTTGGACTGGGAAATGAAAGTGGGGCAAATCTTCACTTGTCACAAAGTAGGGGAAGAGAGAAAGGTTCCCTTAACCACCTTAGCTAGGGAAAGGCGACTCCATAATGACCCACCTATTGAGTATTGGAATGACTTAAGGAGTGCTATGAGAAGAAGGCACATTCCTTCTTATTATAGTAGGGAGCTTATGGATAAGCTCCAAAGACTAATAAAAAAATATGAGTGTGGAGGAATATAGACAAAAAATAGAGTTATACTTGATGATGGTTGGGATAAGGGAGGAGGAAAGGTTGACCATTGCAAGGTTCTTAAGTGGTCTCAATTTTGACATAAGAGATAGAATTGAGTTACTCCTTTATAGGGACCTTGATGATTTAGTCCAACTTTGTATAAGGGTAGAACAACAACAACTTAGAAAATCTTCTAAAAGTACCAACTCTAAATCTTATATCAAGGAAGATCTCAAGAGGGAGGGAAGTTCATTCAAGAGTTATTCTAAAGAGAATCCCTCTAAAACTCAAGAAAATGAAAAATATGTGGAAAAAGAAAAGATTGCCTCACACACTAGCTCAAGGACCAGTGAGATCAAATGTTTCAACTGTCTAGGTAGAGGCCACATTGTCTCTCAATGCCCCAACAAGAAGACTATGATACTTAGGGGTAAATACAGTTATAGTGAAGAGTCCTCACCCTCTTCATCTTCTTCGAGTGAGAATGAGGAGGAAGATGGTGACCAAAAAGAGAACATAGAAAAACTTTATCCTGTTGATGGTGATCTTCTTATGGTCAAAAGGATTATTGGAAGTCAACCTTGTCCCACTTCATTATCATAAAGAGAGAACATTTTTCATACAAGATGTTTAGTTTCCAAAAGATCTTGTTCTCTCATTGTTGATAGTGGATCATGCTCTAATTTTTGTAGTACAAGGTTGGTTAACAAGCTAGCTCTCACCACCATTCCTCACCCTCAACCTTATAAACTTCATTGGCTCAATGAAGGTGAGGAATTGGAGGTCAATCAACAAGTGAAGGTCAAGTTTTCTATAGGGGATTATAAAGATAAAGTATTATGTGACGTAATTCCTATGGAGGCTTGTCATATTTTGCTAGGTAGGCCATGACATTTTGACAAACACACTATTCATGATGGCCTTACTAACAAAATATCGTTCACTCATAAAGATAGGAAAATTGTTTTTCATCCTTTAACACCACCCCAAGTGTTTGAGGATCAAAAACAAATAAAAAGAAAAAGAAAGAAAGAAAGAAAAGAGAAATTTGTCTTAGGGAAGAGTGAGGATGAAGATGTCTCCTCTAAAGAACTTGTGACTAAAGAGAGTTACTTTATCACCAAACAGCTATTTAAAAATACTCTCATTATTCATAAAGGTCTTAACCCTTACCCTAATGCTGCCACTGATCATGAAGTTGAGAATGAGAAACAAAATAATTTTCAAGAAAAGATTTCTCAACTTCAAGATGTAGTGAAGAAGGAGTGGACTATTCCTAGTCCTACTTCTTATGCTACTTCTGTCGAGGTGCCCAAGGAAGATAGTTGTTCTATTTTTAGGACTCTTTCTTCTTTAGTTGTTTTAATAAAGCACCCATTTTTTGGTTTATATTGTTTGGTAGATACAACTTGTAGTGTCCTATACTCTATGTTTGATCTTATGGGAAGTTTATCTTCAATTAAACTTAATTCGAATCCTTCTCTACAAGACAAATATAGTTTATATGAGTTTTCAAAACCTCATTTGGCACTATCTTCTCATGACTATATAACAAGTAATAAAATCCAAAATTGTTTAGGAAGTTTTCTAGTAATATTTTCTTTATTTTTTAGGAAACGTCTAGGTCACTACTTAGGGTACCTTAGACAAAATGTTTTAGTTTTTAGGAATAACATTTTCAAATGTTATAGTTTTAGTGTTATCACATTTTTAGGATTTAGTTACACTCATGCACTTTGTTTAGAAGAGGATCCTATCCCTATCTTTAGAGAGTCTAATGTCATTAGTATAAAATTCTTTGTTAGGCTTTATAGATGGATTCCTCTTAGGGTACAACCTCCATTTCCACCATTTGAACCTATCACCTCTCATACTTGGTATTTTGTTAATGTAGGTAATGATGTCTATCATAGAGACCCTCATGATTTGAGGACAAATCCTTTTCAAGAAGGAGGGGATGATGGAATCATGCCTAGGAGGGCAAGAGGTGATACCTTGAAGGAACCAAGAGAAATGAGCTAGACAAGAAGATTTAGGCCATTCAAAGCCCAATGGGCCCGATGGGCTTGGAAGGCCCAAGTTGAGCTTCACATGGGCCATATCTTGAGATACTCATTTTCTTATATTTTGTATATATATTAGTATAGATTTCATATATTTTGGTCTTGTATTATGGACATTAGTATAGGAATTTTGGGCCATAGGCTTATTGGGCCTAGTTTTGGGCTTCATGGGCCTTTGGGCTTTTGGTATCCAATATTAGGCTCACTTTGATTCTTGTAATTTTTCCTTTCCATTGTATTTGGTTGGTCGTTGTATTTAGGCCATTAGAATAATAATTGAAAGGAACTACGTAATAGGCATGAATCATAGAATTATAATTACATTTAAAGATTTGACTGCTTTAGAGCTTAGTGGGCCCATTGAGCTTGGTGGGCCCAGGGTTCTCTTCACTTGGGCCTTGCATGGATGACCACCTTTATTACATGATGAGTAGTGTAGGATTTTATATTGTTTGGTCTTGTATTATGGACATTAGTATAAGACTTTTGGGCTTTAGGCTTATTGGGCCTTGTTTTGGGCTTCATGGGCCTTTGGACTTTTGGTACCCAATATCAGACTCATTTTAATCCTTGAAATTTTTTTCTTTACATTATATTTGATTGGACATTGTATTTAGGCCATTAAATTAGACATTTAAAGGGAATACATATTAAGGTGTGAATTTTAAGATGTTAATTACATTTAGGAGTCATTAGAGTTGCATTTGAGTCACATGCTTTGTGCCAAGGGTGGCTGCACATGTGACTAATCAAATGAACCCTAAATGCCTCTTAAATATAACTAAACATCTAGAAGGGGACGACCACATGGAGTGACATGGCTTGGACGTGCAATTTGAATTCAAAATTCAAAATTTGAATTCAAAAATTGGCGCCAACATGTGCACTCAAGTGTGGTGCCAATTCCCTTGGATCCGTGGCCTATATATGCATGTTCCCTCTTAATTGTACACACTTTGAATCATAATATAGATTTCTGAAATTCATTCAGTCAAGTCTCTCTCAAAGTCTCTCTCAAAAGTCCATAGCCTTAGCCTTAGGATTTCTAAGTTCTAAGCTTAGTCGTGGGCAATCCTTTGAGTTTCTTGCTAGGATACTTCCATCTTAGCCTAGAGATTCATCCATTTCTTGTTCTCAATTCGTATTGCAATCTGGATTCGTTGTTCAAGGAAGAAGATCCGCTTAGTGGAGAAGGAAAAGGAAGAACAAGCTTCACTTCACTTGCCTCCTACCATCATTTTTGGTATCAAGAGCAAGGTTATCTTCCTTGAAGGTTAAGTGTTCATTCTTACCGATTGGATTCTAGATTTTTCTTGTTTGAATTTGACACACTTTGAGTTTCCTTTGTGGACGAATTTTTGAAAACAATTCTTGCTAGATCCAAGAGGTTTGATTGCTTTTCATTTCAATCCGCAATTACCTTTATGTTTAGGAATCAACTTGTGCCAATTTTGTTTGATTTGAGTCATCTCATTTTGATTTGCTTGATTCGGTCATCTTAATTCAATTGCATGTGTCTTTTGAATTTTTGAATCTTAAGTTTTGTCTAAGTCATGTTTAGTCCTTACATTGTCTTACAAATTCAAGATATGCTTGTTGATCTTGTGCTGAAATTTTTTTGAGTCATTTCCAAGTTTGGCCGAAACTTATTTTCACTATATTTGCCTTGCTTATGTGCTTTTCTTTTTACACATTTGAGTTTATATTCATCATTAGATCATTGGTGAATTCTTTAGTGCTAGGTTTCCATGATGTCTTTTTGAGTTTTCAAATTCAAATTTGCTTCCAAAAGTGTTATAAAAAAAATTCGTGTGCTAGAAGTATAATTCATTGATCTAGTGACTTGCTTTGGTTAATTCCAACAAAATTCTGGAAAATTGAGTTGCTGGAAACAGAGGCAAAACAAAGATATTGAATTGAATTTGACTTGGAAAAGAAAAAAAAACAAAGAAATACAAAAAGGAACCAAAAATCAAAGTAAGAACTAGTACACTAGAATTTGTGAATTCTACTTGAAGTTGCTCGAGTTCTCTTGATCTGTTTGCATAAATTTCTTGATGCGTTTATTGTGATTGAAAAAGGCAAATATCTTCTCTGATCTTGTGAATCAAATTTTAAAGCAAAAGTTAAAAAAAAAATCAAGAAGAACTTGTAAAAGCCGAGAAGCATAAAGAAAAAGAAAGCTAATGCATCAATCTCATTTGGATCAAACAACTTGAATTTAAACCTTGCGGTCTTCTAAATTTATTTTTTGGTTTTCTTAATCCACTCTAGTGCCTATCTAGGAACATTCTTATTTGAGTGCTAGCTTTTTTGAGAGTCTTAATTTTCAGCTTTGTTTAGTTGGCTTTCTTTGAGTCTTGTCAATATACACTTACAACTCTTTTTGGTATAAGCTTGCTAATTGTGCTCTTGTTTTTGTCAAGTTTTCTTTCAAAATTCCAGTGCTGGAAGTGGCTTCAAATCCTTGCAAGAGACTCAAACATTGACTCAACAAGTTTATAAAAGAAGGATTGCTAGTTCTAAGGCAAATGAACTTAAAATTTGACCAAATTTGTGACCTAAACTCCTAAATTTCCATTCACAAGAGTGATCTTTCCTAATCATTGTGAGCATCCATTATTTTCTATATTTTTTTATTTAATACTTTGTAGTATGAAAGGAGGAGAAAGAACTTCAAGATTAGAGACGGATTAGAGTCTCAAAACTGTTGCTAGAAAAATAGTCACAAATTCCGTCTCTAAATTCGTCGCTAAAGCTGTCTCCATTTCCGTCTCTAAAATCTGTTTTAGGCTAGTTTATTTTTTTTCTTGCAATTTTCTTTGTTTTGAATCAATTGTAATAGCTTGGAGGGAGTATTAAGAAGCTGGTCAGGTATATCTAAATCCTTATAGACCACTCACGTGTAGATCTAATGGAATTGGCTTGAAAATTTCATATGATTTCAAGCTTCCACTTAGGAAACCGACTAGCTTGTTAATCTTTGATCCTTGCTATTGTTTGATTGTTTTTTATTGTTGTAATTTGACTAGTGTGTATATCTTTACTTGCCACATTTAGATAAACTTCAAGAAAATTTTTGAAAATCATAAAGCATAAAAAATTTTGTGAAAAAATTTGTGGAATTGAAGCTACCATAAAGGAGTTTAGTAATTTCCACTTGAAAAGGCTTGGTTATTAAGTGGCTCTTAGTAGCTCACCTCCCTTGATAGTGCAATTTGTATACTTAGACCTCCTAGTGCTAGTTTTGTTCCTAGAAAATCCAAAAAGAAAATATTTCTTTTTGCATTGCATATAAAAAGACTTATTAAAAACTTAACCATGAGTAATCATTCTCAAAGTAGTAGTGATTTAGACTCACCAAAAAGTTTTTCTCACCTTGTTAAAGAGTTAAAATCACTAAAACTTTGGAGGAAGCAAGAGGTACTTGCCAAAGAAAAAGAAAGGATTAAAAGGGAAGTACAACTTGTTATTCTCAAAGAAGAGATACAAAAGGTTAAGCAACAAGAAGAAAAACTTTTAGCCAAGCTAAATCAAAAAAAGAAAAGTAGCAAAGGGTCCCATAGTTCCACAAAGTAAGAGGAGGTAGGAAGCTTAAATTTAGATGAATATTATCAACCTACTCCTAGGAGAGCCATAAGAGAGCCAAAGGTTAGGGAATCACGAGTTGGTCTCCCTCCCTTCCATGGCAAAGAAGATGTGGATGCCTACTTGGATTAGGAAATGAAAGTGGAGCAAATCTTCACTTGTCACCAAGTAGGGGAAGAAACAAAAGTTCCCTTAGCCACCTTAGCTTTCCAAGGACAAGCTATGTATTGGTGGACAACCCTAGTTAGAGAAAGATGACTCCAAAATGATCCACCTATTGAGTATTGGAATGACTTAAGGAGTGCTATGAGAAGAAGGCATATTCCTTCTTATTATAGTAGGGAGCTTATGGATAAGTTCCAAAGACTCCAACAAAAGAACATGAGTGTGGAAAAGTATAGAAAAAAAATGGGGTTGTATTTAATGAGGGCTAGAATAAGAGAGGAAGAAAGGTTGACCATTGCAAGATTCTTAAGTGGTCTCAATTTTGACATAAGAGATAGAGTGGAGTTACTCCCTTATAAAGACCTTGATGATTTGGTCCAACTTTGTATAAGGGTAGAACAACAACATTTGAGGAAAAATTCTTTCAAAAAGGATAAAACTCATTCTAATTCTTATGTCAAGAAAGATTACAAGAGTGATGGTCAATTTTCAAAATATGAATCCTCCAAGAATTTTGAAAAAGGTCAAGAAAAAGATAAAGAAAAAGAGAAAGGCAAGAGTGTTATCACTTCTAGTAGCAAGACTAGTGGCATTAAATGCTTTAAATGTCTTGGAAGAGGTCATATAGCTTCTCAATGCCCTAACAAAAAAATCATGATTTTAAGAAGACAAGACATTTATAGTAGTCATGATGAGACTAGCTCAACTATTTCAAGTGATAGTGATTCTAGTGATGAAGACCATCAAATTGAAAATGCTTATCCTTATGATGGTCAACTTTTGATGATTAGGAGGCTTCTAGGAAGTCAACCTAATGAATCACATATGTCACAAAGAGAGAACATTTTTCACACAAGGTGCAAAATCTTGGATAAAGCTTGTTCTCTAATCGTGGATAGTGGTTCGTGTTGCAATTGTTGTAGCACTAGGTTGGTTGAAAAGCTAAACCTAACACCAATTCCCCATCCAAAACCTTATCAACTTCATTGGTTAAATGAAGATAGGGACATCATTATGGACAATCAAGTGAAAGTAAAGTTTTCTATAGGCAACTATGAAGACCAAGTGGTTTGTGACATAGTTCCTATAGAGGCTTGTCATATCTTGTTAAGGAGACCATGGCAATTCGATAAGAAAATCATGCATAATTATCTCACTAATGAGATAACTTTCACTCACAAAGAAAAGAAATTTGTACTTCATCCTTTATCACCTTTAAAGGTGGCAGAAGATCAAGTGAAAATGAAATTGAAAAAAGAAGAAGAAAAAAAGTTGTTAAAAAAAGAAGAAAAAAAAAAGAAGAGAAGCATAAATCCATAAAGAAGAAGAAGGAAGAAATAATTCTTACTTTAAAAGGACTTCAAAGAGGGTAATGAGTGGAAGACTGCTTTTAAAACTAAGTTTGGATTATATGAATGGTTGGTTATGCCTTTTGGCCTAACTAATGCACCAAGTATATTCATGAGGCTCATGAATCATGTCTTGAGAGAGTGTATAGGGAAGTTTGTGGTTGTTTATTTTGATGATATATTAATCTATAGTAGGCCTCAAGATGATCATTTAGGACATCTTAGAGAAGTGTTGATGATTCTTAGGCAAAACCATTTGTTTGCTAATGTTGAAAAATGTACTTTTTGTGTGGACCATGTGGTTTTCCTAAGATTCATTGTTAGCAAAGAAGGGGTTTCAGTTGACCCTAAGAAAATCAAAGCCATTCAAGAGTGGCAAAATCCAAGGAATGTTAGTGAAGTTAGGAGTTTTCATGGGCTTGCAAGTTTTTATAAAAGATTTGTGCCTAACTTCTCTACCATTGCTTCACCCTTGAATGAGCTTGTAAAAAAAGATGTACCTTTTGAGTGGGGTAATAAACATGACCAAGCTTTTCAACTCTTAAAAGACCAACTTACAAATGCACCCACACTAGCTCTACCCAATTTTGAAAAGACTTTTGAGCTAGAGTGTGATGCATCTGGAATTGGTATAGGGGTTGCGTTATTACAAGGAGGACACCCCATTGCATATTTTAGTGAAAAAATAAAAGGTGTCTCCCTCAATTACCTTACCTATGATAAAGAGTTGTATGCATTGGTTAGGGCCTTACAAACTTGGGAACACTATCTAGTGTCCAAGGAGTTTGTGATACATAGTGACCATGAGTCACTAAAGTATTTAAGGGGGCAAGGAAAGTTAAATAAGAGACATGAAAAATGGCTAGAATTTCTTGAAAAATTCCCATATATTATTAAATTCAAGAAAGGAAAAGCTAATGTTGTGGTTGATGCCTTATCACGAAGACATACTTTGCTTGTGTCTTTGGGAACTCAAATTCTTGGATTCAATAATATTAGGGAAATGTATGAGAAAGATCTAGATTTTGTTAATATTTATTCAAATTGTCGACAAAAAGCCTTCAATGGTTTTTACATGGATGAGGGGTACTTGTATAAAGAAGGGAAATTATGCATACCCCAAGGATCCATGTGAAAACTATTGATAAAAGAAAGTCATGCAGGTGGGCTTGT
Organism: Cajanus cajan; assembly: GCF_000230855.2. Taxonomy (NCBI): domain Eukaryota; kingdom Viridiplantae; phylum Streptophyta; class Magnoliopsida; order Fabales; family Fabaceae; genus Cajanus; species Cajanus cajan. The sequence continues at coordinate 9,216,673 of NC_138526.1, read as the reverse complement.
GGGGCATTTTGGAGTTGATAAAACTCTCAATTTGCTTAAAGAAAAATTATTTTGGCCCCATATGCGAAAGGATGTCCAAAGGCATTGCCTTAGATTTTTGGCTTGTTTACAAGCTAAGTCTAAGGTTATGCCTCATGGAACATATACACCTTTGCCTGTTGCTTCATCCCCTTGGGTAGATATTAGCATGGATTTTGTGCTAGGTTTACCTAGAACCCAAAGAGGCATGGATTCTATTTTTGTGGTAGTGGACCGCTTTATCAAAATGGCCCATTTTATTCCATGCCACAAGGTAGATGATGCAAGCAACATTACTAAACTCTTCTTTAGGTATGTGGTTAAGTTTCATGGACTACCTAAGTCTAGAGTGTCCGATAGAGACACTAAGTTCCTAAGCCATTTTTGGCGTGTCATGTGGTCAAGACTAGGAACTAAACTACTCTTTTCTACTACTTTCCATCCTCAAATTAATGGTTAAACTGAGGTAGTCAATAGGTCTCTATCCACTATGCTTAGAGCTATTTTGAAGGGTAATCACAAATCTTGGGATGAGTATCTCTCACACATTGAATTTGCCTACAATAGGGTTGTCCATAAGACTACCAATATTTCTCCTTTTGAGGCTATGTATGGCTTTAATCCTTTGACTCCTATGGACTTGATACCCCTACCTAATGTTAACCATGTTATTCATAAGGAAGGGGCTTCAAGAGCTGATTTTGTTAAAAAATTAAATGAAAGGATTAAATCTCATATACAACAACAAAATAGAGATATGCCAAGGCTAATAACAAAGGCAAAAGAAACATGATCTTCGAGGAAGTTGATTGGGTTTGGCTTCACCTTATAAAAGAAAATTTTCCACAACAAAGGAAGTCAAAACTTAGTCCCCGAGGAGATGGACCCTTTCAAGTCCTACAGTGTATCAATGATAATGCTTATAGGCTTGATTTACCCTCTGATTATGGTGTTAGCCCTACTTTTAATGTTAGTGATTTGAAACCTTTTGTAGGGGCTAGTGATGATGAGGATGAGTCTTTAGATTCGAGGACGAATCCTTCTCAAGAGGGAGGGGATGATGGAAGAGCATGGACCAAGGGTCCAACCACTAGAGCTATGGCCAGGAGACTACTTAAAGATTTGACTGCTTCAGAGCTTAGTGGACCCAATAGGCTTGGTGGGCCCAGGGTTCTCTTCACTTGGGCCTTGCATGGATGACCACCTTATTATGTACACACTTTGAATCATAATAGAGATTTTTGAAAATTCATTTAGCCAAGTCTCTCTCAAAGTCTCTCTCAAAAGTCCATAGCCTTAGCCTTAGGAACTCTAAGTTCTAAGCTTAGTCCGTGGGAAATCCTTTGAGTTTCTTGTTAGGATACTTCCATCTTAGCCTAGAGATTCATCCATTTCTTGTTCTCAATTCGTATTACAATATGGATTCGTTTTTCAAGGAAGAAGATCCGCTTAGTGGAGAAGGAAAAGGAAGAACAAGCTTCACTTTACTTGCCTCCTCCCATCATGTGATCACTCAAATGAACCCTAAATTACACTTAAATGTAATTAGGATTCTAGAAAGGTGGTTGCCACATGGGAAAGCATAGTGGACGACCAAATTTGAATTCAAATTCAAATTTGAATTCAAATTTGGCGCCAATTGGAGCACATGGAGGTGGCGCCATTTTCTCACTGATCCGTGGCCTATATATGCTAGTTTCTTTCCTCATGTAATCACTTTTGAGTTTAGAGAATTTTGAAAATACACTTAAGCTATTTTCTCTCCAAGAGTCACCCAAGTTCTAGACTTAGCTTTAGGGATCCGAAATCTTCTAAAGCCTTTTGTGAGTTTTCCTTGACATTCTTTGCTAGAGTGCTTCCATCTTAGGTTTGGATCTTCAAACCTAGTCTTCTTCTTCAATCCTTCCGTTCCAATTCAAGGTCTCATGGAGGAGAGCAAATGCGGATACAAGCAAGGGAGATTCATCAGTTCATCTCTTCTACTTGGAACCATCATTTTTGGTATCAAGAGCATAGGTTCAATCTGTTCATCTCTAATTGGTTAATAGATAAAAACATAAAATGACTAGAGTTCGGTTTAGTAAATTTTATCTTGATAAACTGATTTCATTAAATTTATCATATTATATTAAAATATTATTAAAATATAAAGTGTGTTTCAAGAATTTATAAGCTCTTTTAATTATTGTAATATTCTAAGTTTCTAAGACCATGTTTAATTATATAATTATAATTTTAATTGTTCTTAATTTATTTTTAATATTTTTAGTAATTGAATGGATTTATATAATATTTAATTTTTACGATAATAATCTAAATTTCTAGTTACAAGATTTTTAAATAAATAGATATCATATATTAATTTTTAGTACAATATTTTAATTACATTATTATTACAAAATACATTATTATTATTATTATTATTATTATTATTATTTTTATTTTTATTACACAATGTAAATTTTTAATTTTGAAATCTTAAATGTTTAACTTTGAATTTTTAGAATATATCATATAAGTAAAATAATAGAAGTAAAGTGTGTTTCTTCTTCTTCTTCTTTTAAAATTTGTAGTATAAATAAAATGTGATTTTTATCAATCTTCTTCTACTTATTTTAAAAATTTTAGTATAAAATAAAATGTGATCTTTATCAATTTGTATGAATTAAGAAGTGATCAATTGTAAATTAAATTGATAGTTTCATTATTTTTAATAAAACTCTGTTCTAGAAAATTTTCAAGTTACTAATCATCAACATATTTATTAGTATATTTACTTTATCATTAGTTTTTTATTTTTACCAATGAAGTAATACATGACATATATACTAAATGTAATCATTTTTTTTATTTTACATATAAGAGATAATCTAAAAGTTGCAAATTTTTTTTATTCTCACTTATCATCTATTAACTAAACATTATATATTAACGAAACTAAGAAAATGAAATGAAACTCAAGTTGTTGAAACATAACCAAGTAATCATTACAAAATCTATCTATAAATAGGAATTGAAAGTTGAAAGCACATAGTGAAACAAGAGAAATGTAAGAAGGTAAAACAATAATAGAGTGAATTCGAGAGAGAGTGATTCTAAAGCGCAAAAAAGAGAATGAGAGTCTCGTCAAAATATTTTGGGTAGTTCATAATGAAACATAATCTATAATATTTTTAACTCTAAATAATCAATAAGGTATTCCTAACTCATTTCATTAACTGTTTTAAGTCTTTCTTTTTGCTATTCTTTATTTAGTTTAATACTCCTAATCTCATTAATAATTTTTTATGATTATTAATATATATATAAATATATACATATATATATATATATAATCACGAAATTTTAAAATTTTAATACTCCTATTCTTTATATATATATATATATATATATATATATATATATATTTGTACCTGTAATATTCAAAATTTTAAATAGATGGATCTACTAGCTATACCTGGACCTTTTAATATAGTTATTTCAGTCGTGTTGTTTGGTACCAATTGGAGTATGGATGTTGTTACAAATTCGGTGACCTTTCAAGTCATAGGTTTATTAACTTTTATATTTTTCCTAAATCAGGAAATTTCCACTATTGTTGATGGTCTTATAGTAGTTATGTTTGACCAACTACCTACCAACCATACTAGCCCAATAATAAACTTATTCCAACCTGAGATGTAATTTTACTAGTGGGAATATGAAGTAAAAAAATTTGTTTGAAAATAAGACCTTTTTCCTGCACTTAGATGATAAAACTAATACATGTGTCGTTGTAGACCCTAAAATTGTCCGGGTCGGAAATAAAGCTTGAAGACTCTCGAAGACTGAAGGAAGATCAGCCAGAAGGACTCCTGGAAGGCCCTAGGAGGGTTCTCTGTAGGTCTAGAGGTCTTAGAATAGCTCAAAATAAGGAAGTGGAGGGAATGAAGCCCAATACGGCCGTACTGAACTTAATACGGCCGTATTGAAGCTTCAATACGGCCGCAGTGAACTCAATACGGCGTATTGAAGTTTCTGAAAACTTCAATACGGCCGTACCGAAATCAATACGGCCGTATTGAAGCTTCAATACAGCCGCAGTGAACTCAATACGGGCGCATTGAAATTTCTGAATTTCAATACGGCCGTATTGAACTCAATACGACCGTATTGAAGTTCAAAAATTTCAATACGGCCGTATTGCTTCTGTAGGCCGTATTGCGCCTATTCCCTATAAATATGACGTCAATTGGACGTCATTCCACACTTTTACACTCAGTTTTGACTCCCTCCTTGAGTATTCTGGGGTTTTTGAGCAGTGTTCTGCCCTAGAAATCTCTCTGGGAGTCGATCCGACGAAGTTCTGGAATTCCGAGCACTTAGCTTGGAGATTCGAACCTAGTCGAAGGGAAATCCTCCGGATTTCCATAGTTAAAAGTTTTTAGGAAGGAGCGAGCGAGCTTGTAGAGCGAGGGAACGCCAAAAAGCTTCCCAGTTTTACTCAATATATAAAAGCACGCTTCAAGAGGTTTCTTCTTAAATCCTTCCTTTTACTGCTTTCTGTGTGCATATTTAAACTGTCATCATGTAGATAGTTAACTTATAATCGCTTAGAATAAATAGGGGTAATTTAGTAATTTTACACTGTTATTTTAGAAATAATCTGTCATAGGGAACCCGAAAGGGGCGCTGTGGGGTGCTAACACCTTCCCCACGCGTAACCGACTCCCTTACCCAACTCTGGTTGTAATGGCCAAAGTTGATTTATAAAATCAATTGCCTTATCCCTTTTTCCAATGTTTTGAGTAAAACATTGGTGGCGACTCCACGAACCCTCCTTTTGCGAAAACCACTAATCCATGGAGGGTCCCGCTTGGGATTAATATGGATTAGTGAGACTTTTAATAAATAAATTGGATAAGATCGACAAGGTCTCAGTTTGAGAACAAGTCGTTCTAATAATCCAATACATTTTCAAAACTAAAAATAAAAAGCGAGCTCGACCGTCTTCGCGACCGCCGAGGCCCGTTTGGGCCGGTGGCGACAGATGGCGACTCCACTGGGGAAGCTTCGAGAGTCAGTCCCATTTAGTGACAGATTATTTTTAACAAATAATAGTTAAAAATTACTTCATTACCCCTTGATTGTATGATAATATGATTTATTTTGTGGCTTTAAATAACTGTTGTATGTTTAAATTCCGCAATTGTTTGAAATACAAACTGTACACAAACCTTTGCACACAACAGTTCCCTCTATACCCGGGGGCATGAGTGATTAACCATAGGGAGTGGATGTTAGTACGGCCGGTTGAATGGGTCTATAGGAGCCTACGAGACCGTTGTCGGAAAACATCACTCAAGGTGATAACCATGAACTTGAGTCCGACGGTGCGTTGGAACTTTCCATCGACCCACGACGAGAAGAATTGGGTCCCTATAATGGGGGCACCTTGGGGGCCTCAGACCGGTGAGAACAGTTAGAACCACCTTGAATATGCACTTTTCTGCAGGAGACCCCCACCTCGTGATTCGCTCGTGACTGTTCGTGGATGAGTGAATTGTGTGTGCATTGATTATGTGACATTGTATGAGCATACATTGCACCTTTTAAACATACAACATTCCTTTTTAAATAATAAGAATAAATAGGAATAAGAATCTTCCATTATACGGTGTTAACATCTACCTTCATCACATTCATATAGGTAGTTTCCCTTTTCACCCAAAAATAAAAAATAATATAATAAATAAAAATACCCAAAAAAAGAAAAAAGGGTTATTTATCCAAACCAAGCAATATCATGCATCATCTTAGGGACATCCTAAAAACATGATAATGCTTAGTTGAATAAACACTATGCATGCATATTCAACCTCATCATCTCATATCATGCATATAGATCATGGAGAGATCTAGGAGTCATTCATACATCTCTCCTAGTAATCCATTAATAAACATTAATAAAAAGAAAGAAATAATCGATGCGTATGTTCAAAGAATGGATCGCACGCCGTTCGTTATCAGGCGTAAGCCAACAACCGCGTCAAGCGAGCGCACATCAACTCCGTTGTTGGTAATCAAGACAGACAAAGGGGAAGGTCCGACACCATTAAGGATCATCGCTCCAAGGCCTTTCCCCTACGAATTAAATAAGGCTGTGCCGTGGATATACGACATCCATTCTTCTGCCGACAGTGATATTTCCAACATCGCTGGACTTGGGGGCATGACTAGGAGTGGCAGGATCTACACTCCCGATGATCTTCATAACAAAGCCCCCAAGAATAAAGAAAAAGAAGAAAAGAAAACCGAGGAAAAAGAATCCGAGGAGGAAACAGACGAGCTGTTACTCCATCATGGATCAACTTCATAGGACGCCAGCAAAGATTACGCTGTTGTCGTTGATCCTATGCTCCGAACCGCATCGGCAAGCTCTGTTGAAAGTCTTGAACGAGGCATACATGTCGCACACTATCTCCCAAGACGAGTTTGAGGGGATTGTTAGTCACATCAAGGCTAATGATCACCTCACCTTCATCGATGAAGAAATCCCCACCGAGGGATCAAACCACAACAAGCCCTTGCACATCTCTATGAAGTGCAAGGAGTATCACATCGCTAAAGTCTTGGTAGATAATGGATCTTCCTTGAATGTGATGCCAAAAAGAACGCTCAAGCAATTGGCAATCAAGGGAGTCCAAATGCGCCCGAGCAACATGATCGTTCGAGCCTTCGATGGTTCTAAAAGAGAAGTGGTGGGAGAGATCAATCTTCCAATCCAAATTGGGCCCACCATCTTCAACGTCGAATTTCAAGTGATGGACATTACTCCGGCATACAGCTGTCTCCTTGGCCGACCTTGGATTCATGATGCGAAAGCTGTTCCTTCTACGCTCCACCAGAAAGTCAAGTTCATAATGGGTGACAAGCTGGTGACCGTGCAAGCTGAAGATGACATACTCATCAGCAAGCCATCCACCATACCTTATGTGGATGCAACAGAGGAAGCTTTGGAAACCGCCTTCCAAGCATTGGAAATTGCCAATGTTGAAACGTTTCCCCGAGAAATGAAGAAGGTAGCTCATATGCTCACAAAGAACGGATACTTGCCAAGACAAGAATTAGGCAAAGACTCCCAAGGAATCCCGGAGCTACCCATTATCAAGGATAATCCGGGGAAACAAGGGTTAGGATACAACCCTAACAAAGATCAAAGAACGAAGAGGAATCAAGATCCTTCTCGACGTTCTTTAAGCCAGATCTTTAGGAAGGCCGGTTCACAAGCGTCAAGGCCGGTCGTCGTCGTCAAAATGTTTTTCTCCTTCCGATAGGGATGTATAGACTCAGTGACTATTAGAGATCACTCCTCGGGGACAGCCCGACCCCCGAGCCTCGATAGGGCACATGTTTCCATTATGATTATAATAAAATCATTCTTCATTAATTCTTTATTGCTTCTTTTCTTGCTTGCAATAAAATTCTAGACCACGTTATTTTAACCCTGTTTGAATAAGCATAAATGAGGTTAAAATCATCTTGATAACAATAAACCCGCATCACTTTTATGTGGAAATGTGCATGACAGCTTGGAGCACCTTTTCTTGGCATCAATAAGTGCCATCATGGATAAAAGAAATCCTAAAGATAATAAGCTCGGCAGGAAACCCAAAAAGGGGGCTGCACAAAAATAAGAGCAAAAGACCCGCTAGGAATCCCACAAAAGGGTGACCTAGGCAAAAATTAGGGTTACAAAATGAACAAAGACAAAAGCTCGCTAAGACATCACAAATGGGTGTTTTAGGCAAAAGTAAGAGCCATCAAAAAAGGAAAAAACAAAATAAATCCATGATGGTACCATCAATTGAATTCAACAAGGGGCTCAAGAAAAGCTATCCAAGTTGTCAAAGCACAATCATTAATAACAAAGATGTGCTTAACCTCATAAGTGTTTAATCGAACAAACCTAAACACAATAAGCCTACCATTGGCCAAGCCATTCTTACAAAATCCATTTTTCAAAAATAAAATAATCCCCTCTAAAACACAAACTTTTGAAAATATATATCCTTTCCTTCTTTTCTCTCTTGTCCCAACGATTTTTGAATAATCTAGTGGAAACATGGAGATATAGTGGTCAATAGGAGGGTTGACACATCTTCTAAAGAAAGGGAAGAATCATTTGGTTGATGACACCAAAATCAAATATGCATCATTCCTCGGTAACAGAAATCGGCAGAGCACAGTCCGTCTGGAGGAATGGCAAAATCCAAACACAAAAACGCATCGGTTAATTCTTTTGAAAAAAGAATCAAATAGAATTAGGTGCATCATACTGCATACATGCATACAGATGATAGGTGTACTGGAAGATCACTTATTCTCTGTTTATTGAAAAAAACAAAAAATATAAACTTCAGAAAAAAACAATGCGCCCGTACCATGTTCAGTACACCCGTACTAAAATCAGGGTTATGAACAAAATTTTAACTCAACATGGGCGTACTGAAATGGATGCGGCCGTATTGGCCATAAAGAAATTTTCAAAGACCTCGTCATGAGGCAACTACATAAATTAGAAAAAATAGGAAAAATTGCTTGTGTATGACAGCAGCAAACAAAATGCAAAGATTCAGAAAATCAACAGCGTCATACAGAATAACTAAGCCTGGAGAGGCTTGCCGAAAGAATACTCTCAGAATAACTGAGCCTGGAGAGGCTTGCCGAAAGAATACTCTCAGAAAAACTGAGCCTGGAGAGGCTTGCCGAAAGAATACTCTCAGAATAACTGAGCCTGGAGAGGCTTGCCGAAAGAATACTCTCAAAATAACTGAGCCTGGAGAGGCTTGCCGAAAGAATACTCTCAAAATAACTGAGCCTGGAGAGGCTTGCCGAAACAATACTCCCACAGAATAACTGAGCCTGGAGAGGCTTGTCGAAATAATACTCCTTCAGAATAATTGAGCCTGGAGAGGCTTGCCGAAATAATACTCCTACAAAATAACTGAGCCTGGAGAGGCTCGCCGAAATAATACTCTCTCATAATAACTGAATTTAATTTCTTTAGCACTTTTAATTTCTGTACAGCAAAAGCCAAAAACATAAAAAAAGGCAAAATACAGAAAAAGCCAAATCAGAAGAAAAGGCAAAATACAGAAAAAGCCGAAAATGAAAAAAGGCAAGGATATAGAAAGTCCAACAAACAGTTTGTACAGAATAACTAAGCCTGGAGAGGCTTACCAAAATAATACTCCACATCCTCCACAGTATGCAGAATAACTGAGCCTGGAGAGGCTCGCAGAAATAATACTCCCCAGAGGGAACCTCAGCTCAAGCTCACGGGAAAATCCCCAGCGAGAGCTATCAAAGCAAGATCGACGCAATCCCCAATGGAAGTGCGATCATCCAAACAGTATATACAAGTCAAAGGACTTAACACTTCCTCAGTGGAAGATAGCTCTCCGACTCAAAGCGCTGAGCGAGGCTAAGCCTGTAGAGGCTTCCTAAATAATACTCTGGGATACAATAAGATCCCCAAATCCCCAATCGCCTACTCAAGAGGCACCCCTACAAAAGGAGAAAAATAAAAAATATATATATCAATAAATATTCCCCAAGCGGAATGTGGCATCCAGCCAAGCACCAAACATCAAGATCATTTGCCTAACAGAAGAGGCCAGTCAAGAAATGAATGACAAAATCCCCAGTGGATAACAGCCTACACAGAGGCAGCAAAAATCAGAAAATCCAAAAGAGATACCCGAATAAGGACAACCGGGATACTCCACTCACGTCAAAAGGACGTCAGCCAAACATAAGGCATCGCTCAACTCAGAGAGAGAGCATCTGTGTCTACACCCCAAGGAGTCAAAAATTCCCCATGGGTACCAACAATGCAATGCAAGTTGGGGCACAAGAACCTATGAATGACTGCACATCCCCTAGACGGATCCCTGCGTTATCCAGCCCTCAGCGGCACAAAATCAGAAAAACCGTCGAAGCAGCATCGTGGACTGTGGAGACAAAAATCATATCAAATCATTGCCGAAGTGATCAGAAGACACGGAAGCAGGCCTGGAGAGGTAATACTCAACTGCTGAATGTTAAGAGGCAGGACCTGGAGAGGGTAAACTCACACTGCTGAATGTTAAGAGGCAGGACCTGGAGAGGGTAAACTCACACTGCTGAATGTTAAGAGGCAGGACCTGGAGAGGGTAAACTCACACTGCTGAATGTTAAGAGGCAGGACCTGGAGAGGGTAAACTCACACTGCTGAATGTTAAGAGGCAGGACCTGGAGAGGGTAAACTCACACTGCTGAATGTTAAGAGGCAGGACCTGGAGAGGGTAAACTCAGCTACCCAGTTGTCGAGAGCACCGAGGTATGCACAAGCCTGGAGAGGCAATACTCAGCTGCCCAGTTGTCGAGAGCACCGAGGTATGCACAGGCCTGGAGAGGCAATACTCAACTGCTGAATGTTAAGAGGCAGGACCTGGAGAGGGTAAACTCAACTGCTGAATGTTAAGAGGCAGGGCCTGGAGAGGCGATACTCAACTACCTCATGTTGAGAGGCAGGGCCTGGAGAGGCGATACTCAACTACCTCATGTTGAGAGGCAGGGCCTGGAGAGGCGATACTCAACTACCTCATGTTGAGAGGCAGGGCCTGGAGAGGCGATACTCAACTGCCGAATGTTAAGAGGCAGGAACTGCTGAATGTTAAGAGGCAGGGCCTGGAGAGGCGATACTCAACTACCTCATGTTGAGAGGCAGGGCCTGGAGAGGCGATACTCAACTACCTCATGTTGAGAGGCAGGGCCTGGAGAGGCGATACTCAACTACCTCATGTTGAGAGGCAGGGCCTGGAGAGGCGATACTCAACTGCCGAATGTTAAGAGGCAGGAACTGCTGAATGTTAAGAGGCAGGGCCTGGAGAGGCAATACTCAACTGCTGAATGTTAAGAGGCAGGGCCTGGAGAGGCAATACTCAACTGCCGAATGTTAAGAGGCAGGGCCTGGAGAGGCGGTACTCAACTACCAAGGTTGTCAGAAATGCCGAGGTATGCATCAACCTGGAGAGGCTACTCAACAATTTTCCACCAGAAGACATTACAAGTCAGAAGGTTGGCACATTACCCGGACAATTGGGTCAACTCCTTTACTTGTCAATCGGTACACCAAAAGGCCGTTTGACTAAGTAAAGGGGGGGCAGCTGTAGACCCCTAAAATTGTCCGGGTCGGAAATAAAGCTTGAAGACTCTCGAAGACTGAAGGAAGATCAGCCAGAAGGACTCCTGGAAGGCCCTAGGAGGGTTCTCTGTAGGTCTAGAGGTCTTAGAATAGCTCAAAATAAGGAAGTGGAGGGAATGAAGCCCAATACGGCCGTACTGAACTTAATACGGCCGTATTGAAGCTTCAATACGGCCGCAGTGAACTCAATACGGCGTATTGAAGTTTCTGAAAACTTCAATACGGCCGTACCGAAATCAATACGGCCGTATTGAAGCTTCAATACAGCCGCAGTGAACTCAATACGGGCGCATTGAAATTTCTGAATTTCAATACGGCCGTATTGAACTCAATACGACCGTATTGAAGTTCAAAAATTTCAATACGGCCGTATTGCTTCTGTAGGCCGTATTGCGCCTATTCCCTATAAATATGACGTCAATTGGACGTCATTCCACACTTTTACACTCAGTTTTGACTCCCTCCTTGAGTATTCTGGGGTTTTTGAGCAGTGTTCTGCCCTAGAAATCTCTCTGGGAGTCGATCCGACGAAGTTCTGGAATTCCGAGCACTTAGCTTGGAGATTCGAACCTAGTCGAAGGGAAATCCTCCGGATTTCCATAGTTAAAAGTTTTTAGGAAGGAGCGAGCGAGCTTGTAGAGCGAGGGAACGCCAAAAAGCTTCCCAGTTTTACTCAATATATAAAAGCACGCTTCAAGAGGTTTCTTCTTAAATCCTTCCTTTTACTGCTTTCTGTGTGCATATTTAAACTGTCATCATGTAGATAGTTAACTTATAATCGCTTAGAATAAATAGGGGTAATTTAGTAATTTTACACTGTTATTTTAGAAATAATCTGTCATAGGGAACCCGAAAGGGGCGCTGTGGGGTGCTAACACCTTCCCCACGCGTAACCGACTCCCTTACCCAACTCTGGTTGTAATGGCCAAAGTTGATTTATAAAATCAATTGCCTTATCCCTTTTTCCAATGTTTTGAGTAAAACATTGGTGGCGACTCCACGAACCCTCCTTTTGCGAAAACCACTAATCCATGGAGGGTCCCGCTTGGGATTAATATGGATTAGTGAGACTTTTAATAAATAAATTGGATAAGATCGACAAGGTCTCAGTTTGAGAACAAGTCGTTCTAATAATCCAATACATTTTCAAAACTAAAAATAAAAAGCGAGCTCGACCGTCTTCGCGACCGCCGAGGCCCGTTTGGGCCGGTGGCGACAGTCGTTATATGTACTTTTATACATGATATGATGCATTAATGATCTCTCTATATGTATATTTGTGCATGTAATTTTCTTTTATTCTTATATTTGTATATATACATTTTATTTTTATATAATTACAATAATTTTTTTAGGACAAAAAAACACCATTTTATAAATATTAATTTTATAATTGAATTAATAATTTATAAAAGAGATGTTATGAAATTAAGTTTAGAATTATAAAATAAGTGTTACAACTACCATATTGACCAATGCTACCATGAACTACCTTGATTAGAGTTGTCAAAGTAGGCTATAGTCCGTGGGCTAACTCGGTCCACCTTGAAAACTGGCCGGACCGGAGCAAAAAAATGAAAAAATTTATGATGGGTCAAAAAATTATATATGTATTATTTTAACAAGATATTATTTTTTATAGATAAAGATAAAATCAATGTTAAACAACATGAAATTGCTATAAATTTATCTACTTAAATCTCCAATAAAATTTAATATTGATAAATAATCACTCTCATGAAAGGACTTTTATTTTTTATTTTGATTTTTTAAAGTTGTAAACCTTTTAGTTTAAGTTTAATGTTGTATGTATGATACTTAGTTTGATAATTTTACTTTATATTAGAGATTATTTTATATTAAAATTATTTTAAATTATAATTTAAAAAAAAATTAGGTGGATTGGTGGCTTGACCAGTTTAGCCCACCAACTCGTGGTGGGCCAGGTCGGGCTAGAAAATTTTAGGTAATAAATTTGGTGGGTCAGGTCAAGTTAACCCACTTAAAAAGTGGGTTGAGCCAAATGGGTCAGGCTGACCCGTTTTGATAGCTCTAACCTTGATAAGTGGTCTATAGTGCCTTATATGGCATATATACTTTTACTAATTTATTTTCTTCATTCCCTACAGTCATCACACCTCTCCTCCTAGCATCCACAACCACTTCCCTTCGTCCTCCTCTAATCTCACTAATCTCCTCATTGTTGGTTATGTTATTGTGTTAATCCTTAGTGAACAACTTAGACCTCACCCCTACATTGGTCTTCACTTTGCTCTACAACATCACCACGTCCTCACTCCTTGGCCTCCTAATGTTGGTCCAACCAATGAAGTCAATCTTCATTATGATTATCTTCACTACACTGATGCTCATCATCCCTAAAATATTTTTTGCGAGGATTTTCACTGTCAATGGGCTCCTCCTTCTCAATGCGATCAACCTCATATTTGTCATTTACACTACCTCCTCCTTGTTGTCGTCTATGACCAACTCTCCTTAGGCCTCTCTTTTGCCTTCTCCACTACCAAGTAAATTTGCTAAGACCATAACCTCATTGTTGGAGTTGGTCCTAGTGGCCAATCCTATATCTGTATAATGACTTTGATATGAAGATATTTTAGTTATTTTGTCATTGTAGCATAGTAAGGTCCTTAAAATAAACTATTCATTCAAAGATATATCAAATGTGACTTGATTGTGAGATTCTTTGAACAAGGAACATTGAGACCATTATGTGAGTTGATTGATTCTACATCTTATAAGTCACGAATATGAGATATCGAGCCAGGCACACATATATAAATATTATGAGTAATATTTATATTGGATGAATCCATTATGAGGAAGCTTCATAATAATTATACAAGTGTCATAAGCATTTCTCATGACGAACATAGTAGAGTAGTCCTTCAACTTGAAGTCACTACAATTCTTATATGTAGGAGGTGTAGGCTTTGATGCTATCAAATGTTATTCATAATGTGTGGAGTAATTGGGCCTACTATGAAACATTTGGAGGGATCTGAGTAATGTAGAAAGGATTTGTCTCTTTTGCACTATGAGAATTATGCCTTGGACCTCTTGATAGAGTGAGGCATGAAATATGTGTGGTCAGGCAAAAATGAGTTAATATGAGATATTGGGTATTCTACAATAATTATAGTTGCGAAAGGTTGAAATTGGATCATCTATTTTTCTCATTAATTAGGTGGCAATGATACATTGCTAGAGACTAATATTTGTCTAAAATATTTAATATTATATTCAACATGATATTTAAATATTATTATCCATTAAGTGAGAACCTAAGGTCACATGCATTTAGTTAAAACTGGGAACAAGTCATTAAATAAAATGAGATTTAATTTGATGGTTGATTAAGTAAATAAGATTTAGTTAATTGACAAAAGATTTAATTAAATTGGATAGAAAATTGGACTTGTATTATACGAACTCAATAAGGATACAAATTAAATTAAATATTAATCTATAAAAGGCTGCATTAACCTAACTTTGCTAATAACGTGAAAATAAAGGTTTTGTGTCATCTCACAAAACTACTGATGTCATCTCCGTGGCTAGTACCAAACTCGTTCCAGTATTGCTCATGTGGACCAAGTAAAGACACCATGCTTTTGATCTTTGGTGATCAAAGATAAATCATCCTCCATTTAAACAAAGGTTACTCAATGGAAATTCTTAAAGCACGTTCCAAAGGTAAAATCTCAAATCTTTAAGGGACATTTGGTACGCAAAATATTTTTATTTTTCTAAAAATCTTAAATTAGAAATTATGGTTTCCTATGTTTAGTATCTATTTAAAAAGTAAAAAAGATTCCCAAGAGATATAATTTCTCGAGAAACATTTTTATCCCATTTTACCACAAAAGCATTCTCATGAAAAGGTTAGGAACCTAGCTTTTTCAAGTTAGGAAAAAAAGTTTTATGTATATAAAAAGATCATAGTATCTTTTTTAAAAAACAAAAAATATATACATAGTTGGGATTCATCTTTTTAAAGTATATCCCTCCTTTTATTTCTCTTTCTCTCTCTCTCACTCTCACTCCCCCCTTCTTTCTTGTTCTCTCTCTAATGGAATCTATTGTGAAGATGATTGGTGAATTTTTCTTTCAAGAATCCAAGCTCCTTAGGCTTGTTCCATGGTTCCAAAACCACAAAGAAAAAGTTTGAAAATGGTGTGGAAGTAGAATGACAAGGTGTGCCACCATTCAAGTGAATGGATGAGCAAGAAAGGTTTCACTTGCCACAAGGAGAGTTTCTTTAAGGAAAGTGCTTAAGGAGATGAATTCTCTAAGTGACTTGAGAGACTTTGAAAGAGATTTCAAAAAATGAATCATATAAATCTTAAAAAGTGACGGATACACATAGGAGAAAGGATTATATAAACTTTGGAGGCTTATGGAGCAAGCTAGGTTAACCAAGGTTCAAGTTGAACCATGGTAGCCTAACCTTGGTTAACCTAGTCTCCAATTTGCATTTGAAATTCAAATTTGGCCTATCCTAGGATTAACCTATGTGCTTCTAGGTCTAGAAAATTTAAAACTTCATTTGCATGTCATATAAGTTGCATTTGAGTTTGATTTGAGCAAGTCCACGTGTACCTCCCACATGTTTAGCCACATGGCTTGTCAATTCCAATTCAAATGTAACTTTAAGGCCCAAATGAAATTTGTAGTCTCTTAGCCCAAAGAAAGTATGTACAAGTATGGGAGGTATTATGCTTAAACATTTAATAGCTTATAGTTCAAGAGAAGCTTAGGTCCATTAACCTCATGACAGACTCAATCTTCCTGTATCCTCTTAGCCATAGTCCTAGTGGTAGGACCCTTAGCCATGCCTCTACCATCACTCTCACTTTCCCCTCTCTCTTTCTCTCTCCCTCCTATATCTTTATTTCTCTCTTTCCCTCTTTCTCTCTTTCTCTCTCTCTCTTTCTTGCATCTCATTATTTATTGACCTTGTGATGGAGGAGGCCCATGGGCCAAGGGCCCAACTACTAGGGCTATGGCCAAGAAGATACATGAAGAATGAGCCCATGCTCAAGAAAAGCCCATCATACTTTTCAGTTGGGCTTTGACTCAAGCCCAAGTAGATTAGGAGTAGTGTAGGTTTGGGCCTTTGGGCTTGTATTGCATTTTTGGGCCTTGTATTTCGGCCACCTAGATTAGGATTTACATTTCATGGCAATGTGAATTTAGGGATAATTTAGGTTAACATGTGCATGTTCATTTGCATGTAATTAGTATGACATTTAGTAGGCATTTCAGCCATGTGCACACATGCACATGGTGTGACCGAAATGCTACTCAAATGGATACCAAATTACATCCAAATGAGAGTGCACATGGGGTGGTGACCAGTTGGCACCAAAATTTGAATATTTGAATTCAAATTTTGGCGCCTAAGGTTAGTTAAACCATACCATGGTTTAACTTAACCTTAGGTTAAACCAAACGTGCACCTTACCCTAGCTTCCCTATATATTCACCATTGGCCGAGACTTGTAGTAATTTGGATCATTATATGAGAATTATACACTTTGCTAATTCTCCCTCCGAAGTCTCCTTGAACCTTTTCTCTACCCTACTTGAGATCTTCTCCTTGTAGAGTTAGGTTCCTCACCTTCTATCCAAGATAGTTAGGTGAACTTAGGCTACCTTACTCCTTCTTTCAAGCTTCACTTCCTTGCTTCAATCCAAGGAACCCGGAAGGAGTTGTGTGGAAGCATCTTTGAAGTTTTTCCTCCAAGAAGAACTTCATCACCTTGTTAATTTTAATAATATTTATTAAAGTCTATTTTATTTCTATAGTTTAATTATATTTATTAACATTTTTTTTTATTTTTTTCAATAAAATGACATAATATATTTTTATCCTTCTTAATTATAAGATAACATTCTTCTTTTTATATTTTTTTTTATTGAATTTTGTATTTAAATAATTTTAACTATAAGTTATCAACTTTTTAAAATAGTTTAATATCATATTTGTAATAAGATTTGAGTAACTAAATATATCTAATGAGGTTATTTTAATAAAGGATATTTTTATAAAAAAATATGTATATACACAAGAATATATAATTTTAATCAAATATGAAAATCTTTAATTTTTAAAAATCCTGTATGAATATTCTTAAGAATCTTTATGAGTAATCAAATAAATTTTAATTATTCTCAATAACCATGAATTTCAAGATTTGTAATTTCCAAAAATTATGATTTTTGGGTATGAAAAATATTTTTTCCTACCAAACTCTCTCTTAATATGGTTCTTACCTTCTTGGTAGTGTGTGATATGTGAAAAGGGGATTGTTACGCTCATGAGGAACTGTTTTTTTTTTTTTTTTTTTTTTTTTTTTTTTTTTTTAATTTACATCCATAAAACCCCTACACTCACCACCTCCAAATTTGTCCTTCCTTGCCCTTTGGCTTACCCTTGAAGATCAAATTTTTATCATCCCTTTATAAATAAAGTTTAAGAATTATTATTCTAATACTTTATCATATTCACCATTCTTCTCTTACTTATTCTTGTGAATTTTATCGACTTCACATTTATCAATTTTATTTTTCACCTTTTTCTATTTTTTATTTTTTTTTCTAACTATAATATAACTACCAATGGCCCGTTAAAAATTGACTAAATTGTACTTTTAGTTCCTCTATTTTTGTTAATCAACAATTTTAATTTCTCTATTTTAAAATAGAGACATTTGATTCTTATTTTTAAAAATATGAAATCTTGACTTTATTATATATTAATTTGATATTCGTTGATAATTAAATTTATTGTTGTTTGATGATCTGTCACCTCTTGAATAATGTGATATTTAATGATGTTATATGTAAGGATAAAAATTTAAAAATAGCATATAAATATCATTATTTATTAATAAATCTTATTTATATATTTTTTATAGTTTTTTATCTCCAAATTTTATGCTAATAAATGTCATATCAATTAAATATGAATAAATATTAAAATTTAATTATTAATAGATGTTAATTTAGTGAGTGAACTAAAATTATGTGTTTTTTAAATTTAAAAGAACTAAATATCTCTATTTTAAAATAAAATACTAAACTTGCACATTGAGAAAAATAAAAAATACCTAAAATTTTTTAATGATACTGGCATATCAATGAGAGTTTTTTTACTCAAATAATACTATTTTAAAAAAATTTACTCAAATAGCAACTGTGCAAATTTATTTCCCCAACTAGCACCATTTATTATTCACGTTCGGAATGGACCGTTCTGAAATCAGAACGGGCCGTTTCGGATTAAAAAATAACACATGGAAAATGGACCAGAACAGAGATGGATATTAGAAAACAACATAATCGTGTAAAAAATTGTTCCTATTGTCACACCCCTGGTCACACTAGGAAGACATATCCAAATATTGGTCATGAATTCAGTTCATGCCACCATTGATCTTTATTGTTGTATTAAATTTTAATAAATTTATTTAGATATATTTATAATGTTAATATTCAATAAATTTAATTATTTGATGTTAGTTTATGAGTTTTGGTATTTGATAAGTGAAAATCGAAAAAAAAATTATTTGTAGGTCAGAACGGTCCGTTCTGGTTCCACTTTTTATGTGCTAATTTGATTTTGAAACGGCCCGCTCTGATCCGTTTTCCATGTGTTATTTTTTAATCCGGAACGGCCCGTTCTGATTCTAATTTTAAAGCAGACCGTTCTGAACGTGAATATTAAATGATACTAGTTGGAAAAATAAATTTGTACGATTGCTATTTGGATTAAAAAATTTAAAATAATATTATTTGTGTAAAAAGTTCTATCAATGGGCAAGAAATCACTACTATATTTTAATTCTTTTATAGCGACAAGCTAAAAGCAGTTTCTTTTTCCATAAATTTTGTTTGAACGTTTTGATTGTGTGATTATTAATATTTTAAATTTTATTTGTAATATATATCTCTTTGGTTCTCATCAATTATGTAATTTTTTAAATCTAGTCTAATCTAATTCAATAAATAAAATCTGTTTTCATTAAATCGATTATGAATTAGCACATTTAAATATAGTTCTTCTCAATTGATTACATTACAAGGCTACAAATTACAAAAAAAAAAAAAAAAAAAAAAAAAACGCATGAAATAATTTTCTGCAGATTTTGACTGAAACCCAAGAAATTTTATAAAATGAACAGCACATTTCTATTAGTATATTTTTTTCATAATTAATTTTCTAAAAATTCAAATTTTGGCATAACACATACAATTATATCTCTTTTCCAAAATGATCGATATATTTCTTACCCATATTCCATATACAAAGAAATTAATTGTTTCCCATTTTCCCCTTTGTTTTCCTCCTCCAATAATGATTCAGATTTCAGATAATTGGAATGCACATAATTTTCTTTTCCATGATTACCAAAATGATGCCCATATTATATATATATAACGCTCCAATATAGTAACAAAGTTAAAGATTTATGATTCGTCATCATCATCATCATCTTGGATATTTCGTCCCAACACGAATGATCACATCGTGTTGGTGAATGTGTCAGAAAACGATTCATTTTGTTTTCAATCTTGCATGTGCTTCAAGTCCAAGGAAGAATCATGCACTACCCATTGGAGAAGGGTGAGTACGCTAGAAACTAAAGTTTACCAAAACATAAATATATATATATATATATATATATATATATATATATATATATATATATATATATTGCTTGGTAGAAAATGTTAATATATGATCACTAAATTATAATAGAAACAAGTTGCTTTGCTTCGTGGAAGGAGAACCAGAAGTGTAATTGCGTCTCATATCCGTGAACTTAGGGCAGAACAAGTTAAAATATTTTCAAACAATTTTTTATTGTAGTCTAACTATGAAAAGCAATTTTGAAAAATAATTCCATTGAAATAAATTATTTTAAAACCAATTTTCACCTAACATGTATTTTTAGCAAAAAAAAAAGTCTTAACATAAATCTAAACAAAAGATTTATTTCGTATAACTAATTACAATATATAATAAATAATACCACGTGAATATTCTACCATAATAAGTATTCAAGAACAAGACATCTCGAATTTTATAAAATTTGAAAGATACTGTATTGAGAACTAACATGTATATGAAATATTTTATAATTGGTTATTAATAATTTATATTTTGTATGATATTTTACATATTAAAAATTTATTATTCTCACTTAATAATGAGAGTTTAAGTACTATTTTAGATTCGAACTATGTTAGTATTATTATAATTCTTATAAATAAACAATTATTATTATCTTTATAGGTAAAATCAAAAGGGTCAAGTGAATTTTAAATTAAAAATCAATTTGGTTTAAATTTTTTTGTCATGAATATTTTCGGTTCATTAAATCAGAAACTAATCCTAATAATTATCGTTAGTATGAAAAGTTTATTTTTTATATATTACAGGAATTAAACACAAAATTTTCTACTAATCAAAATTATCCACACAATATATTAGTGTATAATATGTCTAATCACTATTCCAATTCATAATTGATTAAGTCGGTAAAAAAATTAAAATTTACATATCAATGAAACCTAATCAATTTCTTGGGTTAAAAATTCAAATGCATAACTTTTCTTGGCTATTCCCTACTACCCACAAGAAGCAAAGCAAAAACAAGGCAATAATTTGTCCAACACCAACACATGTGCTTTGCCCCTGCACAAAACACCAAAACAAAAGTATAAAACCAAAATTCGAATTAAAAAAGAGAGAGAGAAGGATAGATAAAAAAAAAATTCAAATAATTTAATTATGAAAACAACTGTGCTCTCGTGTGTAGCTTGATAAAGAAAGGCATGGGGGGTTAGATAATTGTACGTACGAAGTCAAGGTACAAATAATGCAGCTATAGCAGGGGAAAGTACTTTATGTATTTGCTTTTTTTTTTATTTTTTTTTATTTTTTCTTGGATCATGAACAACCCATATAAGAAAACAAAGTAACATAACATCCTTTTTGTTTTGAGCAAGACAACCTAATATTCCCTACCACAACATAATCCAGCTTTGTACATCCAACAATGCCAGCCTCTAATAGCCTGCATTTGTTCACAATTAGCTATAGGTGAAGAATAGTGAAAAATTATGCATCATGTGCCATTTAGATGGAGGAGTATATGGACCTATATGTATCATACATATGGGTCTCTTTGGTCTGGTCATTATCTTGCTTTTTACCCTGTAAATAAAACTTGATCAAAGTCATGGTTTAATGATTTTTTCTTGACATTCATTAAATACTTCTGTTTGTGGTGGAAATTATTTGAATCCTTTTTATTTAAACTAGCACGAATTTATTTTAATTTAGGTATTTTACAGCTAAACTTTCTTAAAGAATGGAGATAGACGAGACAGAGCGACTAATAAGCATTTGTTTCCAGATTTTCGTAAACGATTATCAAACAATAATTTTCATGCATATAGCAATACAAATCATGATCCAATTCCCATAATTGTCAAGTTACATAATGATGGTTTTAAGAACAACAAACTATGAACTACGGAATTAAACTAAACTACACTAATTCTACGAAATGAAAGTAAAATGTGGCCAAGAAACCATACCCAACAACAATCCCATGCACGGAAGCCATATACGCAGGCAGAAAGTGCTTACAAAAGTGCAAGTATGAAATTTCTGACCTTTGTTAAGTACCATGTTTCTCATATTTATAGAGTTAGTCGAGAGCGGTTGATTTTGTGCAAGTACATCGTGGGCGCATAACTGCTGTCCACTACGCTAATTACATGGGCTAAAGATGTAATTTCTCGTAACCGTTCGTCCTATGTTTATTTCCTCGACTAACTTAGTAACCTCTTGATGTAACCATCCTTTAACTGCTCAAGCAACATCTATCATATTCGATCCATCCTCAAACCCCCAAATTCCTCTAACCTGCTCTCTTTCGATACTTTCCGAGTTGATTTCGAAAGGCTTTGTTTCGATTGCTCCCCAACAAATGCCCTCCTAGGAATTTAGTCTCGAGGAAAGTACTTGAGTGAGGGAGTACTGAATTCCTACTTGTACTTTTCTTCTTTCGAGAATCTTCCTTTAATCTCTCTCGAAGTTTCTTGTTCTACTTTGATGACTATTGGAGTTCCTTGTACTATTTTGATGAAAACCTACTCTGAATACCCATTAAATGTAGTTACCATTTTATTTGAAATTGATTGCTCCTATCATGAATTTTGACGGCGCATGCTCACGTTTCCCTAAATTCCTGTCCGTTTGATGTGAAATGTCTTAGCGACTTACTTGATATGTTGACCCGCTTTGCCCTCAGGCCCATTTGTCTTATTTAAAAGTCTTTTACCCTAAGATAAGAATTACTTTTCACCGCCTTCTTCGTGCACAAGTCTTATTTCTTCCTCGCTCTTGCTTTTCTTTGCTCTTCTTGCTTCCTGGTGTTGTCATGGCTTCCTCTATTGCTTCTACTTCAACCACTGCTTCAGTTCTTTCTCCTACATTGGCTTCCGCTTCATCTACACAATCCCTTCCTCTACTAATGACCAATGCTACGGTCTGTTCTGTGAAAGATGGTGATGAGACCTTCGTCCCCATCCCAAGCACGGAGGAAGCTAGCCTCAAGATTTTTAATTCTCAGGTACTCCTTCCCTTCTGTCTTTAAGATGGTACTACCCGTGCTTTTCTGGGTCCTTTCATAGGTCAAAATAAGAAAAAATTTGGCAACATGTTACTTCTTGAGGATTCTTCTACTTTGCCTTTCATTTACTCTCCTACAATAGACCTGAACTTGTTTAGTGATACCACAAATTTTTTAGACCATTCCCACCCACCAAAGATAGGCACTTGCAACGGTTAGAACGCGTAGAGAAATCCATGCATTCTGTGTGGGTAGGTGCTGGTATATCTGAATTCATTCAACTCTCTAAGTTTGACTTGCATGCTTTTGATCCTCAAATGCTCCTCTCTGCTATCTTTTTTTGGAATAGAGAAACTCGAGCTTTCAAATTTCCATGTGGTTTTGTGTGTCCCACTTTATTGGATATTGCTACTATCACTGGTTTAGCGCCTATGGGGGATAGGTTTTATCCAGATGCATTCGAGGAGGAAATTTCGATCAGAGAAACTTCTATCTCTTGGGACAAGAAGACCTATCTAGCCTTTATCAATGCACATATGGGACAATTGGATGCCCCTGTCTCGACCTCAGAGCATATTTCTTTTATGATGTATTGGCTATCTGCTTGTGTTTCCTGCACTCCTTCTCTTCAAGTTCCCAATTATTATTATATCTTGGCTCAAGCTTTACATTTGCAAAAGAAGATTTGTTTGAGTAAACTATTATTGGGCTCTTTATATTCTTCCCTCGATGAAGCTTCGTCTGGTCCTCGTAATCTTTTTGGGCCATTATGGTTGTTGCAATTGTGTCTCAATACTATCTTAGAGAAGAAACTTCTATTGACTTCATCCTTTTCCCCGGTGTGTCAACTCGAAGGAGCTCGTTTAACTACTCTTACACCTCGAAAGCGTTCAATCAAGAATTTTTCTAAATATGTTCGAGCGTTCCTTAGTTTTAGCGAATTCACTGAAGACTTAGCCCCTTTCATTCGTTCGGGTTTGACAAGGCCTTCTTAGCTTCGAGAGAACAACCAAGTCGGAAATATTTCACCAGATTCTGTTGATATGTGGTTTGGCTTTTTGTCGTGGGATGTAATTTTGTCTGGGATGCGACAAAAAGATGTTAGGATCTACCCCTACCAACCTCAACTATTTGCTCGACAATTTGGTCTCTGCCAATTGAAGCCTCTCCCTCTTCAACGTAAAGAAAGCATAGATGCTAATATTTGTGTCGAGAAAGGAGATTATCAGGATGTCTTGGACTTTATTTTACGTCTTGATAAACAACTTTGTCTTACCCCTTGCACTTTCTCTATCTCTTTCCTAGTCTCAAAGTGTTTTCTTCGTTGCTGGTGTGAATATTATGTTGACAAAATTTTCACCTTCGATGATTTTTTGAAGAAGCTGATTAATTCTCCTCTTTTTTCGCAGGGCCCGAAACTACTAGGTACTTTCAAAAATTGTAATATCATTTATCAATTTGAGCAATTTTTTAAAGTTTGTTATCGACCCGACAATCTTGGTCGAACAATTTTTGATGCCTCTGTCTCTTTATCAAAAATGGTACAAAGGAACATACACTAAAAAAAGATTATTAATTCTCGAGGGAAAACAGATTTTGAAAAATTTTGCCCAAAAAATATTCCCCCTCTCCCGAATGCTCGTTTTGGTTTAGTTAAATATTTATCTCACCCTCGAGCGCAAAGAAATTCCTGTAAAAGATCGAGTTACTTATGCGAGATGTTCCGTGTACGATTTTTCGAGAGAGAAATGGTGGCCTTTGTGTTGGGTCAATAATCGCAACCTTCCTCCTAGTAAATGTCTGTGACAAACAACTTTAATATTATTTCCCTTATCATTACTTGATTATTATTTCTATTTTGCATAGTTGTTGTTCCTCAACGGGTTCCTCAACACCCTGACAAGACTCCCCAGTGGGAAAGTGATGATAATGATGATGACGGCTCTTCGTTAAAGACTCGAAAAAGGAAAATTGTTTCTAATAAGTTTTCTCTACATTCCAAGGTACAATTTTTCTTTTTTTTTTTAATCAAACTTACTTAATACCATTTTTTTTGAATATCTTTTTTCTTTCTAGAGTTTCGAGACCTCGAAAAAACAAAAGGTGGATTCAACGAGTGGCAAGATTGTAAGAAATTTGCATTTGTCGTCTTCGCATTTTCTTTTTCCTCATTTTCCTTATTTCTTTAGGTCTCGACAACGAGAAAACTTGATAAAGGGAAAGGGAAACAACAAACTCATGTCCCTAAACCGACCCCGACGCCGCAAGTCGAAAAACTTCTCAAGGATGCGATGAAATTCGTTCCTAAGGTATTCAACTTTTAGCACAAGTTCTACTTCTTTTTCTATTTATCCGATTTCTTCACAAAATTTTCTTTAAGCATAGGATGTTAAGATAATCCATATCTCCTCCTCTCGAAATATTTCCAAAGATACTCTACTTTTAACTGAGGATCCTCAAAAGGTTTGAAAGTTTTCCATCGATCTTTCTTCTCTGTTTTTTACTTCTGTATTTGATTTGTCTTTTTCTTTCGCAGTTGGTTACTCCTTAGTTGAACACTACTGCCAATATTCCCTTAACGGGATTTACTATGGGAATTACCACTACCCCTCAAGGCACTCAAGGTGAAATTCTTTTATCAGAACCAATATTGAACACTGAAACTCCTCACCAATCCTCCCAAGATGAAGCTCCATCTTTCGAGCTTAAGCCTCTTATTAGTTCTGATCATGGTATGTTTCCTTTTCCTTTGTTTTCAATTTCTATTGAATACCATGTAAAGAAACATGAATGTGTCTCTTTTTATGTATAGACTCGACTGGTCCTACATCTCCAAAACTTCTTACTCCTTCACCATCCAACCAAGATGGCGTTGAGTCTTTTGTGCCGCCTCCTGTCTCGATTCTTTCTGCGGATTTGGACTTGATCCGCTTCTTTAATGACGACGTCGAGATTGATAATATCTTTGACGTCTTGGAAAATTGGACGAGTGGTACTTCTGCCTCGAAAAAGATCTCCGAAAAAGTCCCTGAGTCAGCTGCTATTTTTCAACCTCTACTCGAATCATTCTGCTCAAAGGCTTATGTTGATGACCTCAATCAAGCATTTCTTATCCTTGAGTTTAAGGTCAAAATTGAGCAAATGATGGATGATTTGCTGGCCTGCCCAGATCTCTCTCTCGAAGTTCACATCGAGCTTCATGAATTTATTAAAACTTTCACCCTCGCTTGGGACCTTCGAGCTAAGTGGGCTAATTCATTTCAGGAGGTGGCTTAAATTGAGATTGAAACCGAAGGTGATCGTGCCAAGGTCGAGCATCTTTGACAAGAATTGCTTTCCATCAGGAAATCAACTGAAGAGATGATTCCTGCTCTGAAGAAATTGCAACAAAAAGAGATTGATACCAAAAAATCTATTGAGGTTTTGCAAAAGGAGCTTGATACTCTTCGAGCAAAACAAGCTACTTTAAAAAGTCAGAGCCAAGAAGTGATTCAGAGGCAGAAAAGTTTGAAAGATGAAGGCAAAGAGATCTCTTCGAGACTCTCAAAGACTCTAGAGCACAAGAAACGATTGGAGACTCAATGTGCTTCTCGGAGACTGTAGACCCCTAAAATTGTCCGGGTCGGAAATAAAGCTTGAAGACTCTCGAAGACTGAAGGATAATCAGCCAGAAGGACTCCGCGAAGGCCCTAGGAGGGTTCTCTGTTGGTCTAGAGGTCTTAGAATAGCTCAAAATAAAGAAGTGGAGGGAAAAAGCCCAATACGGCCGTACTGAACTTAATACGGCCGTATTGAAGCTTCAATACGGCCATACTGAAGTCAGTACGACCGTATTGACACTTCAATACAACCGCAGCGAACTCAATACGGGCGTATTGAAATTTCTGAACTTCAATACGACCGTATTGAACTTCAATACGACCGTATTGAAGTTCAAAAATTTCAATACGGCCGTATTGCCCCTGTAGGCCGTATTGCGCCTATTCCCTATAAATATGACGTCAATTGGACGTCATTCCACACTTTTTCACTCAGTTTTGACTCCCTCCTTGAGTATTCTGGGGTTTTTGAGCAGTGTTCTGCCCTAGAAATCTCTCTGGGAGTCGATCCGACGAAGTTCTGGAATTCTGAGCACTTAGCTTGGAGATTCGAACCTAGTCGAAGGGAAATCCTCCGGATTTCCATAGTCAAAAGTTTTTAGGAAGGAGCGAGCGAGCTTGTAGAGCGAGGGAACGCCAAAAAGCTTCCCAGTTTTACTCAATATATAAAAGCACGCTTCAAGAGGTTTCTTCTTAAATCCTTCCTTTTACTGCTTTCTGTGTGCATATTTAAACTGTCATCATGTAGATAGTTAATTTATAATTGCTTATAATAAATAGGGGTAATTTAGTAATTTTATACTGTTCTTTTAAAAATAATCTGTCATAGGGAACCCGAAAGGGGCGCTGTGGGGTGCTAACACCTTCCCCACGCGTAACCGACTCCCTTACCCAACTCTGGTTGTAATGGCCAAAGTTGATTTATAAAATCAATTGCCTTATCTCTTTTTCCAATGTTTTGAGTAAAACATTGGTGGCGACTCCACGAACCCTCCTTTTACGAAAACCACTAATCCATGGAGGGTCCCGCTTGGGATTAATATGGATTGGTGAATCATTTAATAAAATTGCTCGTTTGACAAGGTCTCAGTTTGAGAATACGTCATTCTAGCAATCCATATTTTTAAACAATTAAACGAGTCCAACCATCCTTCGCGAATGCCGAAAGCCCGTTCCGGGCCGGGTGGCGACAGATGGCGACTCCACTGGGGAAGCTTCGAGAGTCAGTCCCATTTAGTGACAGATTATTTTTAACAAATAATAGTTAAAATTACTTCATTACCCCTTGCTTGTATGATAACATGATTTATTATATGGCTTTTAATAATTGTTGTTTGTTTAATTCCGCAATTGTTTGAAATAAAAACTGCACACAAACCTTTGCACACAACAGTTCCCTCTATACCCGGGGGCATGAGTGGTAATCCATAGGGAGTGGATGTTAGTACGGCCGGTTGATGGGTTTATAGGAGCCTATGAGACCGTTGTCGGAAAACATCACTCAAGGTGATAACCATGAACTTGAGTCCGACGGTGCGTTGGAGCTTTCCATCGACCTACGACAAGAGGAATTGGGTCCCTATAATGGGGGCACCTTGGGGGCCTTTGACCAAGTGAGAACAGTTAGATCCTCCTTGAATATGCACTTTTCTGCAGGAGACCCCTACCTCGTAATTTGCTCGTGACTGTTCGTGGATGAGTGAATTGTTTGTGCATTGACTATATGACATTGTATGAGCATACATTTGCATTTGTTAAACAAACAACATCCCTATTCTATTTAAATAAAAAGAATAAACAGAAATAAAGATCTTCTAGTACATGGTGTTAACATCTACCTTCATTTGCATTCATATAGGTAGTTTCCCTTTTCACCCAAAAAATACAAAAATATACAAAATATTCAAAAGAAAAATATATATTTATCCCAAACCAAGCAATATCATGCATCATATTAGGAAAATCCCGAAAACATGATAATGCTTAGTTCAAATAAACACTATGCATGCATATTCATCTTCATCATCTCATATCATGCATTGTATTGTAGATTATGGAGAGATCTAGGGAGGTGCATGGGCAGTTGAAGAAAGTGGACTTCTTATTGTACCATGCCGAGAGGTTGGATCACCTCTGTACCTTGATGCCACGAGAGGCTCGTTTGGAATTTGAGAAATCCTATGGACGAGTTCTCGACTTGATGAAGATCTGTGTGGATCCAGCCTTTCTGAGAGCCTTGGTCCATTTTTGGAGTCTCGAGCTGCACTGTTTCGAGTTCCCCCAGTTTGACCTAGTTCCTACTCTCGAGGAGTACGAGCTCATGCTACGATGGCCCAAATCAGCTGGGGTCTATATCTTTCATGATAACCATGTGGCCGTGGAGAGAGTTGCCACTCAGGTCAAATTACCATCACGATCAGCTGCCTTAGTGGGGAACGGCAGTATTAAAGGTTGGAAGCTTGCTATGATTGAAGACCACCTTTCTTCCTTGGCTGGTGAGGGAGATTGGTTAGCTTTCAACAAGACTCTAGCGTTAGCTGTATTTGGGATGATCCTTTTCCCCTTTTACGCTAACACAGTGGACCATGCTGCAATGGACGCTTTCTTCGCTTGGGACGTGCACATGAAGAGTCCCGTGCCTGCCATTCTTGCCGACACCTTGCTGTCTGTTCATCTATCACAACAGAAGCAAGGAAAAATCATCCGATGTTGCACCTCCTTGCTGTATGTATGGGGCATTACGCACTTCTATGCCTCTAGTCATATGGGGACCTTGCCCGATCCATTGAGGAGTTTCTCCAAGATCCCCGTACGCCGCCGATATGCTTCCGAATGGAAGGAAGAGATGGAACAGTGGAGCATTAATCACTTCACATGGGTTTGCCCTTGGTTCCATCCGAGCCATGTATTGACGAGATGCGGCAGTTATCCAAGCATACCATTGATGGGCCTCAGAGGTTGCATAGCCTACTCGCCTAAATTGGTTATGAGACAACTAATGAGGACCCAAATTGTTCCTACTAAAGAGGAGCTTGGAGGGTTGTGTTTCTCCTATGATTCCGAGCATCAAAGGGATATGCACGCTGTCATAAGAGCGTGGGAGAGACCAACCTATGAGGGAGATCTCGAGCTTGGAAAGCCTCGGGTATCCGTCTCCATTGATTATGAGGAATGGAGGAGCAAGAGGGGGGTGCCTCAACCATCCACTTCTTGTGCAACCACAGCAACAAGGAAGGCATTGCAAGAACAAGTCGACGCCTTGACCAAGAAACTGGAAATCCAAGGAGCTCAAATGAGAGCTCTCGAGGAGAAAAACGAAGCATCTAGTTTCCTCATTGATGGTCTTCAAAGGCAATGCAAGAAGAAAGACCACGAGATAGAACGGCTCAAGGATGAGTGTGCTAACCTCAACGAGGAGACTACTCGGGCATCTAAAATACCAAAGGTTGAACCGGGTAGTCAACTCCAAGAAGTCAATGTTAAGATAGCACGCCTTGAAGCCGAGCATGCAAAACAGGCACAGTTGATCAGGGACATGCAAGAGGACTTGCTATCGACTCGATCCGACGCACAGAAATGGCGGGAAGTCGCTCAACGACAAGCCGCAAACCTTTCCGACTTCCGCAAAAAGGAAAGGGAAGGATTGGCACGAATGGCCAAACTCCAAGAGGAGAAGGATCGAGCCGAAGACGAGCTTAACGAGCTGCAGGCCATGATCAACTATCACATTCAGAAAGCGAAGGAGGCTCAGAAGACTTGTGATGATATGAGCCAAGCCATCCACTCGCAAGTTGAAGCAATGGCACACCATGTTGAGGAAGCCGAAGAAGAATGGCAACGACGTATGAACCCGCCTGTGGGTTTCTACCGGCTTTTCTCTTTTTGTAAAAAATTGCTTCAAAGCATTGTATAAAAAGTTGTACACTTTCTTCAATGAATAAAATCGAATTCTTGAGATTTATCGCCTTTGCATCTCATAGTCATTCATTTGCATTTATCTCTCCCGGTAATTTAATAATAAATGTTAATAAAAAGAAAGAAATAATCAATGCGTATGTTCAGAATGGATCGCACGCCATTGGTCATTAAATGCAAACCAACAACTGCGCAAAGCGAACACACGACGACGCCGTTGTTGGTAATCAAAACAGACGAAAGGGAAGGTCCGACGCCGTTAAGGATTGTCGCTCCAAGGCCTTTCCCCTACAAAACAAATAAGGCTGTGCCATGGATATACGACATCCGTTCTTCTGCCGACAGCGATATCTCTAACATCGCTGGACTTGGGGGCATGACTAGGAGTGGCAGGATCTACACTCCCGAAGATCTGCACGATAAAGCTCCCAAGAATAAAGGAAAAGAAAAGGAGAAAACCGAGGAAGATAGAGAATCCGAGGAGGAGACTGATGAGTTGTTAAAATTCATCAAACAAAGCGAGTACTCCATCGTGGATCAACTTCACAAGACACCAGCAAAAATCACTTTGTTGTCGTTGATCCTAAGCTCCGAACCGCATCGGCAAGCTCTGTTGAAGGTCTTGAACGAGGCGTATGTGTCGCATACCATCTCCCAAGACAAGTTTGAGGGAATTGTTAGCCACATCACGGCTAATGATCACCTCACTTTCACCGATGAAGAAATCCCCGCCGAGGGACCTAATCACAACAAGCCCTTGCATATCTCTGTAAAGTGCAAGGAGTATCACATCGCAAAAGTCTTGGTGGATAACGGATCTTCCTTGAATGTGATGCCCAAAAGAACTCTTGATCAAGTGGCAATCAAGGGAGTCCAAATGCGCCCGAGCAACATGATCGTTCGAGCTTTCGACGGTTCTAAAAGAGAAGTGGTGGGAGAAGTCAATCTTCCAATCCAAATTGGACCCACCATCTTCAACGTCGAATTCCAAGTGATGGATATTACTCCTGCATACAGCTGTCTCCTAGGCCGACCTTGGATTCATGATGCGAAAGCTGTACCCTCTACGCTCCACCAAAAAGTCAAATTCATTGTGGGTGACAAACTGGTGACCGTGCAAGCTGAAGACGACATACTCATCAGTAAGCCATCCAACATACCTTATGTGGATGCAGCAGAGGAAGCTTTGGAAACCGCCTTCCAAGCATTGGAAATTGCCAATGTCGAAACGTTTCCCCGAGAAATGAAGAAGGTAGCCCATATGCTCACAAAGAACGGATACTTGCCAGGACAAGGATTGGGCAAGTACTCCCAAGGAATCCCGGAGCTACCTATTATCAAGGACAATCCGGGGAAACAAGGATTAGGATACAACCATGTTAAAGATCAAAGAACGAAGAGGAATCAAGATCCTTCTCGACGTTCTTTAAGCCAGATCTTTAGGAAGGCTGGTTCACAAATGTCAAGGCCAGCTGTTGTCATCAAGTGTCTTTCTCCTTCCAATAGGGATGTATAGACTCAGTGACTATTAGAGATCACTCCTCGGGGACAGCCCGACCCCCGAGCCTCGATAGGGCACATGTTTCCATTATGATTATAATAAAATCATTCTTCATTATTTCTTATTGCTTCTTTTCTTGCTTACAATAAAATTCTAGACCACATTATTTAACCCTGTTTGAACGAACATAAGTGAGGTTAAAATCGTCTTAATAATCAATAAACCCGCATCATTTTTATGTGGAAATGTGCATGACAGCTTGGAGCACCTTTTCTTGGCATCAATAAATGCCATCATGGATAAAGAAATCCTAAAGATAATAAGCTCGGCAGGAAACCCAAAAGGGGACTGCGCAAAATAAGAGCAAAAGACCCGCTAGGAATCCCACAAAAGGGTGACCTAGGCAAAAATTAGGGTTACAAAATAATGAACAAAAACAAAAGCCCGCTAAGACATCACAAATGGGTGTTTTAGGCAAAAGTTAGGGCCGTCAAAAAAGGAAAAACAAAATAAATCCATGATGGTACCATCAATCGAATTCAACAAGGGGCTCAAGAAAAGCTATCCAAGTTGTCAAAACACAATCATTAATAACGAAGATGTGCTTAACTTCATGAGTGTTTAATCGAACAAACCTAAACACAATAAGCCTGCCATTGGCCAGCCATTCTTACAAAATCCATTTTTCAAAAATAAAACAATCCCCTCTAAAACACAAACTTTTGAAAAATATACCTTTTCCTTCTTTTCTCTCTTGTCCCCAACGATTTTTGAATAATCTAGTGGAAACATGGAGATATAGTGGTCAATAAGAGGGTTGACACATCTTCTAAAGGAAGGGAGAATCATTTGGTTGATAACACCAAAAATCAAACACGCATCGTTCCTCGGTTACAGAAATCGGCAAAGCACAGTCTGTATGGAGGAATGGCAAGATCCAAACAAAGAACGCATCGATTAATTCTTTTGAAAAACTGAATCAAATAGAATTAGGTGCATCTCATTTGCATACATGCATACAGATGATAGGTGTACTAGAAGATCACTTATTCTCTGTTTATCTAAAAAAAAAAAAAAAAAAAAAAAAAAAAAAAAAAAAAATCATCATAAAATCAGAAAAATCCAATACGCCCGTATTGGTATTAATACGGTCGTATTGGAGTTAACGTTAAGCACAACGTTTCAACTCCAATACGGGCGTATTAAAATCCAGTACGATCGTATTGAATCCCAATACGATCGTATTGAACCCAATACGGTCCGTATTGGTTGTAAATTTTGTACATCAACGGAAAGGCCAATACGGCCGTATTGAATCCAATACGGGCCGTATTGGCGGAATTTTGCCTATAAATAAAGGCTTCCCCTCCCTCATTTTGCATACCTTTCTTCATTCTCCACATTCCTTGCTTGTGAGTGCATTCCTAGAGAGATTATCGGAAATGGCAGAATCTTCTCGCAAAAGGCAGAGAGCCCCGGCCAGACGTGTAATGACAGACCGACACCGAGACCGGCTGCAGCTCATAGAGACGTTCACCATCGAGCCGTCAAGAGTGCTCGACTTTGAGCTTCTCCAAGCAGTGGGCTTGGAGAATGATGTCAGGAACTACTTCGACGCCATAGGATGGGGATTTGTCCTTAATCCACCATCCCAGCTATATTTGACGGCCACGAAGGAGTTCTTGGCCACAGTCGGCGTCACGGAGTCGACTAACAGCTATGGGGAGGATGTTTGCGCGGTGGATTTCTGGATGAATGAAGGATACCGCACACTGACGTTGGACGAGTTCAACGTCCAGGCAGGGTTTTTCAGCCGCACTGATCAGCTGGCCTTCCGAGATGCCATATGCGAGTGGCCTGATCAGTGGACTCCGGTTGAGATGTGGAGTTTGCTCACTGGCCGACGGGATTATCATTCAGGAGTGAAAGGCTCCCGGCTCCCTACTGCTCTTAGGATCTGTCACAAGATCCTCACCAGTACTATTCATGGCAGGTCCAAGAGTCAGGAGTCGATTACACGACCGGATCTGCTGGCCTTATATTGCATGGCCACCGGCCGGAAGGCCAATCCTGGATATTTCTTCCTTGAGCACGTGAAGAAATTTGGGGTACGAGAGGGAGGAGAGTCCAGACAGGGGTACATCTTGGTTGCCCCACTCCTCTCACAGCTGGCGGAGACATGGGGATGTCCCGATGGTGCAGAGCCAGGGGCATTGGCGCCAAAGTTGATTGGTGCCTCCACCCTGATTAACATGAAGATCATCGCTAGATCGCCAGGAGGGGGGTTTGTGCGAGTAGATGGCCTCGAAACCTTCGACGACCTCCTCAACAACCTCGACTTTGAGGGAGGCGACACCCCGCAGCCAGAGGCTAGCACGTCACGGTCGGACAGGGGATACTTTGACGCCCGCTTCGACACACTGCAGCAGAGCATTGACACGCGATTCGATGCTTTTCAGCAGAGCATCGACACGCGATTCGATGCTTTTCAGCATAGTGTCGGTACATGGCAGCAGAGTACCGATGCTCGACTAGATACCTTGGTGCAGGGGTTCGACAACCTCTCCGTCTGGATGCATCGCCGCTTCCCGGATTCGCCACAAGACCCGCCAGCAGAGGAGTGAAGACTGGCTTCTGTTTTATTGCTTTTTCATGTACTAGTTTGGTTGGGCTTAGCCCCATTTCTCAAATTTTTCTTGTACAAATTCATTTTTAATGAAATTTGCCACTTTTGAATTCAAAATTCTCTAGCAATTTAAATTCTGTACAGCAAAAGCCAAAAACATAAAAAAAGGCAAAATACAGAAAAAGCCAAAAAAAATAAAAAAGGCAAGGATACAGAAAATCCGACAATCAGTTTGCACAGAATAACTGAGCCTGGAGAGGCTCGCTGAAACAATACTCCTCATCCCCCACATCAAAGAATAATCGAGCCTGGAGAGGCTCGCAGAAATAATACTCCCCAGAGAAACCTCAACTCACGCTCTTGGACTCAAAATCCCCAGCAAGAGCTATCAAAGCAAGATCGACGACATTCCCAATGGAAGCACGATCACCCAAGCAGAATATCCAAGTCAAAGGACTTAAACTTCCTCAGTGAAGATAGCTCTCCAACTCAAGTGTCGAGTGAGGCTAAGCCTGTAGAGGCTTCCTAAATAATACTCTGGGATACATAAGATCCCCAAATCCCCAGTCGCCTACTCAAGAGGCATCCCTGCAGAAGGAGAAAAAATAAAAAAAAATCAATAATCATTCCCCAAGTGGAATCTGGCTCTCAGCCAATCATTGAACATCAAGCTGATACGCCTAACAGAAGAGGCTAATCAAAATCAACGACAAAATCCCCCAGTGGATAACAGCCTACACAGAGACAGCAAAATCAAAAAAACAAAAGAGATACCCGAATAAGGATAAACCGGGATACTCTACCAACGTCAAAGGACGTCAGCCAAACATAAGGCATCGCTCAACTCAGAGAGAAAGAGCATCTGTGTCTATACCCCAAGGAGTCAGAAATTCCCCAAGGGTACCAACAATGCAATGCAAGTTGGGGCACAGGAACCTGTGAATGACTGCACATCCCCTAGACGGATCCCTGCGTTATCCAGCCCTCAGTGGCACAAAAATCAAAAATAATCGTCGAAGCAGCATCGTGGACTGTGGAGACAAAATCAACATCCAGAATCCCCAGCGGATAACAGCCTACACAGAGGCAGCAAAAAAATCAGAAAATCAAAAAGAGTTACCCGAACAAGGATAACCGGGATACTCCACCAACGTCGAAAGGACGTCAGCCAATCATAAGGCACCGCTCACATCAGAAAGAGCATCTTTGTGTCTGCACCCAAAGGAATCAGAAATTCCCCAGTGGGAACCAACTACGCAATGGAAAGTTGGGACACAAGAACCTATGAGTAACTGCACATCCCCTAGACGGATCCCTGCGTTATCCAGCCCTCAGTGGCACAAAGTCAAAAAACAACCGTCGAAGCAGCATCGTGGACTGTGGAGACAAAATCATCACGAATCCCTGGAAAGGAGATATTCACGCTACCCCGTCGTCACAAACACGGAGGTATGCAGCTTCCGGCTCGAGCAATGAGCGAAGCTATCTCTGGAAAGGAGGCACACACTGCTTACCATCGTCACAAAGGTACTTAGCTTCCGGCTCGAACAAAGAGTGAAGCTAAGCCTGGAGAGACGGTACTTACAGCTTCCAGCTTGGGCAACAAGCAAAGCAAGGCCTGGAGAGGCAAAACTCACACTGCTACCGTCGTCACAAGGGTACTTAGCTTCCGGCTCAAACGAAGAGTGAAGCTAAGCCTGGAGAGACGGTACTTACAGCTTCCAGCTTGGGCAACAAGCAAAGCAAGGCCTGGAGAGGCAAAACTCACACTGTTCACCGCCGTCACAAAGGTATTTAGCTTCCGGCTCAAACAAAGAGTGAAGCTAAGCCTGGAAGGACGGTACTTACAGCTTCCAGCTTGGGCAACAAGCAAAGCAAGGCCTGGAGAGGCAAAACTCACACTGCTTACCGTTATCACAAGGGTACTTAGCTTCCGGCTCGAACAAAGAGTGAAGTTAAGCCTGGAGAGGCGGTACTCAACCATCAGCGTCATCAGAGGCGCATTGATGTCCAACTTCCGGCTCGAGCGTCGAGTGAAGTTGACCTTGGAGAAGGTAAACTCAGCTACCGAGGATGTCAGAAGCGCCAAGGTATGCACCCACCTGGAGAGGCTACTCAACAATTTTCCGCCGGAAGACGCTACAAGTCAGAAGGTCGGCACAACACCCGGACAATTGGGTCAACTCCTTTACTTGTCAGCCGATACACCAAAAGGCCGTCCGACTAAGTAAAGGGGGGGCAGCTGTAGACCCCTAAAATTGTCCGGGTCGGAAATAAAGCTTGAAGACTCTCGAAGACTGAAGGATAATCAGCCAGAAGGACTCCGCGAAGGCCCTAGGAGGGTTCTCTGTAGGTCTAGAGGTCTTAGAATAGCTCAAAATAAAGAAGTGGAGGGAAAAAGCCCAATACGGCCGTACTGAACTTAATACGGCCGTATTGAAGCTTCAATACGGCCATACTGAAGTCAGTACGACCGTATTGACACTTCAATACAACCGCAGCGAACTCAATACGGGCGTATTGAAATTTCTGAACTTCAATACGACCGTATTGAACTTCAATACGACCGTATTGAACTTCAATACGACCGTATTGAAGTTCAAAAATTTCAATACGGCCGTATTGCCCCTGTAGGCCGTATTGCGCCTATTCCCTATAAATATGACGTCAATTGGACGTCATTCCACACTTTTTCACTCAGTTTTGACTCCCTCCTTGAGTATTCTGGGGTTTTTGAGCAGTGTTCTGCCCTAGAAATCTCTCTGGGAGTCGATCCGACGAAGTTCTGGAATTCTGAGCACTTAGCTTGGAGATTCGAACCTAGTCGAAGGGAAATCCTCCGGATTTCCATAGTCAAAAGTTTTTAGGAAGGAGCGAGCGAGCTTGTAGAGCGAGGGAACGCCAAAAAGCTTCCCAGTTTTACTCAATATATAAAAGCACGCTTCAAGAGGTTTCTTCTTAAATCCTTCCTTTTACTGCTTTCTGTGTGCATATTTAAACTGTCATCATGTAGATAGTTAATTTATAATTGCTTATAATAAATAGGGGTAATTTAGTAATTTTATACTGTTCTTTTAAAAATAATCTGTCATAGGGAACCCGAAAGGGGCGCTGTGGGGTGCTAACACCTTCCCCACGCGTAACCGACTCCCTTACCCAACTCTGGTTGTAATGGCCAAAGTTGATTTATAAAATCAATTGCCTTATCTCTTTTTCCAATGTTTTGAGTAAAACATTGGTGGCGACTCCACGAACCCTCCTTTTACGAAAACCACTAATCCATGGAGGGTCCCGCTTGGGATTAATATGGATTGGTGAATCATTTAATAAAATTGCTCGTTTGACAAGGTCTCAGTTTGAGAATACGTCATTCTAGCAATCCATATTTTTAAACAATTAAACGAGTCCAACCATCCTTCGCGAATGCCGAAAGCCCGTTCCGGGCCGGTGGCGACAGAGACAAAGCCTAGATGAAGCCTATCAGGCTTATAGGAGTTTAAAGTCCAAGTTCTGTAATGTCGATTAAATTTGAGAACCTTGATTTCAACTTTATGTTACTTTGTTGTCTCTTTTTAGCACTCTGATCTTTCATGGAATTCTTTCAAGTATTTACCATTGATTACTGATGGAATCATACTTGGAGATGCAAGAGGTGACATACTCAAAGATCCAAGAGGAGTGGGCTAGACATGGAAGATTGGGCCTGTCAAGGCCTAATGGGCCCTATGGGCTTGGAAGGCCCAAACCAAGTTTCAACATGGGCCTATCTTGTTATTAACATTCTTATTATATTTTTGTTATCATAGTTTGAATATATTTTGGTCTTGTATTTTGGACCACATAGAGTAGCATTTTAGGTTTTAGGCTAGTTGGGCCTAGTTTTGGGCTTCATGGGCCTTTGGGCTTTTGGTACCCAATATTGGGCTCATTTTCATTCTTGTAATTTTTCCTTTCCATTGTAATTGTTAGACCAATGTATTTCGGTCATTAGCATAGGTTTATATGAAGTATACATTAATAGGAAAATTAGGCTTCATTCATGTGTCATTTAGAAGTAATTTGAATTGAATTTGAGTCACATGGATGGCATGGAGTGGTTCCGGCCATGTGAGCTCCAAATTCACTTCAAATAACTCTTAAATGACATCTAATTGGCTGAAGTTTGAATTTCAATTTCATTTTTTGAAATTCAAACTTGGCGCCAATTGTTACTACATGGAGTGGCTCCAATTTGACCTAATTTCTACCTATAAATGTGTGACTTTCTCCTTGTACAAACACTTTTGAATACATAAGAATTTCTGAATCAAATCTTCAGCAAATTCCCTCAAGAGTCACCGAAATATAGAGAGCAAGAGAGTGCCTTCAAACACCTTAGGAGTTCTTCAATTCCTACTCTTTGAAGTGAGCAATCCTTTGCTCTTTGAGCTTGGATGCTTCCATCCAAGACTTTGCATCACTACATCCGTGTAACTTCCTCTTCTTTTGGTTCATCACTTTGGTTCAAATTTCCTTGAAGGAGATCCGTGCTTAAAAGGAACTTAGGAGGAGTACAACTTCCACTTCTTCTACATTCTTTCCATCAATTTTGGTATCAAGAGAAAGGTTCTTCAAGGAGATAAGTTTTTCCTAAATTTTTGTGTGTACGTGTTTGTGTCTATGTGTTCTTCTTGTTCTATTTGAGTTTCTATTTCGGATCTATGTTATTTTGATTCATTGTGTTCTATAGATCCATTAGTTGATTGTTTTTGAATTTCTTCCACAATCAACATGTTTAGGAACTATTTGCTTGTTCTATTTTGATTTTATTTTGAGTCTCTCCATTCCTTGTATGTGTCCGTGATTCGACCTCATGCATATGCATTAGATTTTGTTTTTGAATCTTTGTTTTGTCTTAGAAGTTTATGTTTAGTCCTTATATGTTGCAAATTCCTTGGATAGCATGTTTAACCTAGTTTTATTTTGAATTGTGTGTCTACATTTTGCTCTCGGTTTGCTCTCATTGTTGCCTACCTATATGTGCTTTTTCTTTTACCTTATTGTGTTCATAATTTGCTATTAGTTCTAGAAAATTTCTTTAGAGTTAGGTTTCCATTGTGTACTTAAGTTTTCAATTCACTTTCCATTGAAAATTCTTAAAAAAAAATTGTGTTACTCAAAATCTCAAGTGTAATTCTACTTCTAGTGCACTAATTTTGTGGATTCAAATTTAAAAAAAGAAAGGAGTTAAGAGGCTGAAAACAGAGGCAAAAACAGAGCCTAAAGTGTAAAAGATCAAAAGAAAAGAGTTCAAAAGGAATCCAAACACAAAACCTAAATCTAGTGCACTA
The DNA here is from genome assembly GCF_000230855.2 of Cajanus cajan. NCBI lineage: Eukaryota > Viridiplantae > Streptophyta > Magnoliopsida > Fabales > Fabaceae > Cajanus > Cajanus cajan. Next base: position 9,176,779 of record NC_138526.1, on the reverse strand, counting down.
GTTTTATCATTTTCACTTGAATTTTGACCTAATTTTGTAGTCACGGTTTCTATAGCTTGGAATCATAAAAAAATTTGAAACAAAAGGAAAATACCTTCTCTGGAACCTTAAATTGAATATAGAAAAAGAAAGAATAAAAAAAATAGAGAAAGCAATATAAATTGAAAAAGCCGAGAGGTGTGCATTGATAGAAATTCACTTGATTCCTTGTTTTTGTTTTGACTACTACTTGTTCTATACTTATCCAATTGTTCTAAAAAAAATTTTTTTTTGTTCATCTATTCTAGTACCTATCTAGGAACCTTCCTATCTGAGTGCTAGCTTTATTTTGGAGTCTTAATTTTCAGTTTTACTTGTTGAACCTCTTTGAGTCTTGTCTTACACCATATTACTCTTTATATTGGTATAAGCTTTTCAAATTGTGCTTTGTTGCTTGTCTTGTTTTCTTTCCTTAAATTTTCTGTGCTGGAAGTGGCCTCAAATCCTTGCTCAAGGATAAAGCATTGCTCAACAAAGAGTAGGAAAAGTTTGGACACTAAGACTACAACATTTTGACCTAATTTAGTGACCTAGCTTTTCCTAAACTTCCTTCACTTGAGTGACCATTACTTCACATTGTGAGGCAGCCACCATTAATCTTTTTTGTTGTGTTTCTTTTGCAGGTCCAGGAGCATCATATTTGAAGGATTAGTGGTGGATTAAACACTTGAATAAGTGTTAGAAAATTTGAACATCAAATCCGTCACTAATTGGTCACCAAAGCCGCCATTTATTGCTTTCTAGGCTAGTTTAAATTTTGCAATCTCTCTTGTATTTTTAAACCAATTAGTAAAGCTTGGAGGGAGTATTAAGAAGTTGGTCAGATATATCTAACTCCTTGTTAGCATTTTCACGTGTAGTACTAGTGGAAGTGGCTTGGAAATTTCATATGTTTCAAGCTTCCACTTAGGGCAAACCGACTAGTTGATTATCCTTGCTTCCTTCAAGTGTTTGAACTTTAATTTTGTTTACTTTGCTGCCTTATTACGTCTAGAATTGTGTAGATTTATTTGCTCACGTTTAGTTAGCTTCAAAAACAAACCAATTGTGAAAAGCATTCAAAAAAAAAATTGTGAAAAGTTTTGGGGAATTGAAAGTACCACAAAGGAGTTTAGTGATTTCCACTTGAAAAGGCTTGGTTATTAAGTGGCTCTTTGTAGCTCACCTCCCTTGATAGTGCAACTTGTACACTTAGACTTCCAAGTGCTATTTTCATTCCTAGAAAATATCAAAAACATTTTATATCTTTTGCATAGCATATAACATTCTTATTGCTTAATCATGAGTCATCATTCTCCAAGTAGTAGTGACTTTGATACTCCTAAAAGTTTTAAAAGAATTGACAAGGAGGTTGAAGCACTAAAACTTTGGAAGCATGAAGAGGTACTTCAAAAACAAAAAGAAAAGATTGAAAGAGAAGTACAACTTCTTGCTTTAGAGGAAGAGATACAAAAGATTAAGCAACAAGAAGCAAAACTTTTAAAAAAAATACATAAAAACAAAAGTCCAAAAAGTTCTTCAAAAAGTTCCACTAAGAGTTCCAATGACTCTCAAAGCCAAGAGTATGATGGTAGTTTGAATATGGATGCATACTACCAACCTAGACCTAGAAAAGTCATTAGGGAACCTAAAGTGAGGGAATCAAGGGTTGATCTCCCTTACTTTTATGGAAAGGAGGATGTGGATGCCTACTTGGACTGGGAGATGAAAGTGGAGCAAATCTTCACTTGTCATCAAGTAGGTGAGGAAAGAAAAGTTCCCTTAGCCACCTTAGCTTTCCAAGGACAAGCTATGTATTGGTGGACATCCTTGGAGAGAGAGAGAAGACTTCACAATGACCCTCCAATCACTTATTGGAATGAATTGAGGAGTGCTATGAGAAGAAGGCACGTACCTTCTTATTATAGTAGGGAGCTTATGGATAAGCTCCAAAGACTCCAACAAAAGAACATGAGTGTGGAGGAGTATAGACAAAAAATGGAGTTATATCTCATGAGGGCTGGCATAAGGGAAGAGGAAAGATTGACCATTGCTAGGTTTTTAAGTGGTCTAAATTTTGATATAAGAGATAGAGTTGAGTTACTCCCTTATAGGGACCTTGATGATTTGGTCCAACTTTGTATAAGGGTGGAACAACAAAATTTGAGAAAAAGTTCTTTTAAAGGTAAAAATCAATCTAGCTCATATATCAAGAATGACTACAAGAGGGAGGGTCAACATGACTCTTCTACAAACTCTAGTAAGGGTCAAGAAAAAGAAATAAAAAAAGAAAATGATAAAAATGAAAATGTTGTCACTTCTAATAGTAAAACTAGTGACATCAAATGCTTTAAATGTCTTGGGAGAGGCCATATAGCTTCTCAATGTCCAACTAAAAAGGTCATGATCTTGACAAGACAAGACATTTATAGTAGTATTGATGAATCTAGTTCTACCACTTCAAGTGATAGTGAGAATAGTGAGGAAGATCCTAAAATTGAAAAGTTATATCCTGTTGATGGTGATCTTCTTATGATCAAAAGGCTTCTTGGAAGCCAACCTTGTCCCACTTCACTATCTCAAAGAGAGAACATCTTTCATACAAGATGTTTTGTTTCTAAAAGAACTTGTTCTCTCATTGTTGATAGTGGATCATGTTCTAATTGTTGTAGTACAAGGTTGGTTAACAAGTTAGCCCTTACCACCATTCCTCACCCTCACCCTTATAAACTTCATTGGCTCAATGAAGGTGAGGAATTGGAGGTGAATCAACAAGTGAAGGTCAAGTTTTCTATAGGGGATTATAAAGACAAAGTTTTATGTGATGTGATCCTTATGGAAGCTTGTCATATTTTGCTTGGTAGGCCATGGCAATTTGATAAACAAACTATACATGATGGCCTTACTAACAAAATAGCCTTCACTCATAAAAATAAGGAAACTGTTTTTAATCCTTTAACACCACCCCAAGTGTTTGAGGATCAAAAGCAAATGAAAAGAAAAAGAAATAAAGAAAGAAAAGAAGGAAAGAGTGTGGAAGAAGGGGATTCCACTAAAACCTTTGTGACCAAGGAGAGTTATTTTATGAATAAACAAGACTTGAAAAGAACTCTCTTTATTCATAAAAGTTTTGACTCTTATCCTAATGCTGCCACTAATCTTAAAGTTGAGAATGAGGAACAAAATAAATTTCAAACAAAGAATTCTTAACTTCGAGATATAGTGAAGAAGGAGTGGACTATTCCTAGTGTTACTCCTTATACTACTTCCTTGAAGGTGCACAAGGAAGGAAGTATTTCTTTGGATTTAATAAAGCACCCAATTTTCGGTTTACATTGTTTAGTAGATACAACTTGTAATAATCTATATTCTATGTATGATCTTATGGGAAGTTCTTACTCTTTTGAACTTAATTTGTTTCCTTTCCTACAAGATAAATATAGCTTATATGATTATGAGTATCTAGTAAACAATCCAATCCAAAAAAATTTAGGGCGTTTTCTAGTAGTCTTTTCTTTATATTTTAGGAAAAGCCTAGGTTACCATTTAGGGTACTTTAGGCAAGATATTGTAGTGTTTAAAAATCATTCTTTTCGTTGTCTTAGTCATAGTGTTATCACATTTTTAGGTTTTACTTCTAGGTTATGCTTAGGAGAGGAACCTATTTCTATTTCTAGAGAGTCTAATATTTTATCTTTCTTTGTTAGGTTGGATAGTAGGACTCCTCTTAGGATCCATGATCTTTTCTTTTACCATGTCATTTCTTATTCCTTGTATGTTTTACATGTAGGTGCTAATTTTTCTTCCATGCATCCTCTAGATTTGAGGACAAATCCTTTTCAAGAGGGAAGGGATGATGGAATCATACTTGGAAATGCAAGAGGTGACACACTCAAAGATCCAAGAGGAGTGGGCTAGACATGGAAGATTGGGCCTGTCAAGGCCCAATGGGCCCTATGGGCTTGGAAGGCCCAAACCAAGTTTCAACATGGGCCTATCTTGTTATTAACATTCTTATTATATTTTTGTTAGCATAGTTTGAATATATTTTGGTCTTGTATTTTGGACCACATAGAGTAGCATTTTAGGTTTTAGGCTAGTTGGGCCTAGTTTTGGGCTTCATGGGCCTTTGGGCTTTTGGTACCCAATATTGGACTCATTTTCATTCTTGTAATTTTTCCTTTCCATTGTAATTGTTAGACCAATGTATTTCGGTCATTAGCATAGGTTTATATGAAGTATACATTAATAGGAAAATTAGGTTTCATTCATGTGTCATTTAGAAGTAATTTGAATTGAATTTGAGTCACATGGATGGCATGGAGTGGTTCCGGCCATGTGAGCTCCAAATTCACTTCAAATAACTCTTAAATGACATCTAATTGGCTGAAGTTTGAATTTCAAATTCAATTTTTGAAATTCAAACTTGGCGCCAATTGTTACTACATGGAGTGGCGCCAATTTGACCTAATTTCTACCTATAAATGTGTGACTTTCTCCTTGTACAAACACTTTTGAATACATAAGAATTTCTGAATCAAATCTTCAGCAAATTCCCTCAAGAGTCACCGAAATATAGAGAGCAAGAGAGTGCCTTCAAACACCTTAGGAGTTCTTCAATTCCTACTCTTTGAAGTAAGCAATCCTTTGCTCTTTGAGCTTGGATGCTTCCATCCAAGACTTTGCATCACTACATCCGTGTAACTTCCTCTTCTTTTGGTTCATCACTTCGGTTCAAATTTCCTTGAAGGAGATCCGTGCTTAGAAGGAACTTAGGAGGAGTACAACTTCCACTTCTTCTACATTCTTTCCATCAATTACCTTGCTTGCCGCATTTGAATTTATTTCTTTAATTACGTACGCATTTTTCGAGTATATTTGATCAACTATAAATGGGCCTTCCCAATTATGGGACCATTTGCCTAGGTGTCGGGACTTTTGATCTATGGGAAGAATTGTCTTTAACACTAAGTCCCCTACTCAGAAACTTCGAGTTTTAATTCTTTTGTTGTATGTTCTCTCGACTCTTTCTTTTTGCTGGATGAGATTTTGTAATGCCATCATCCTCTCTTCCTCTAAAGATACCAACTCATCATACATTAGATTCCAATAATCTTCGATAGGCAAATCATTTTGTCTTTGTATGTGAATTGATTGTAAATTAATATCTATAGGTAGAACGGCTTCATGCCCACACACCAATTTGTATGGTGTAGTTATTGTAGCATCTCTTGGTGAATTTCTATAAGCCCACAACACCTGGACGAGCGTTTCATGCCAATTTCAAGGCTTTCTTGAAATGTGTTTCTTGATTAAACTGATGATCACCTAATGGAGGAAGCCCATGGGCTAAGGGCCCAACTACTAGGGCTATGGCAAGGAGGATGCATGAAGAGTGGGCCCAAGCCCATGGAAAGCCCACCACTTTGTTTTGTTGGGCTTTGACTCAAGCCCAAGTAGATTAGGGTTAGTATAGAGTTGGGCCTTGGTGTCTTGTATTTCTTTTGGGCCTTGTATTTTCGGCCATATAGCATAGGAATTTCATTTCATGGTTATTAAGATTTAGGGTTAATTTAGGTCACATGTTCACTTCATTTGAATGTCATTAGTATGACATTTGAAGGTGCATTTCGGCCATGTGCACACATGCACATGGTGTGACCGAAATGCAACTTAAATGGATACTAAATCACATCCAAATGAGTGCACATGGAGAGGGTGGCCGGTTGGCACCAAAATTTGAATTTTAGAATTCAAATTTTGGCGCCTAGAGTTAAGTTAACCATACCATGGTTTTTCTTAACTCTAGGTGAACCCAACTTAAACCCTTAACCTAATTTCTCTTATAAATCTTCCCATGGCCGGATATTGTATCACTTTGGATCATATATTGATGAGATATTCTTCTTTGAATTTCATCACTTCCGAAGTCACTTTGCATCCTACTCTACCCTCCTTGAGTGCTTCTCCTTGTAGAGTTAGGGTCTTGTTCTTCTTTGGGACTTGGCTACACGCTAGCTTAGGTCACCTTGGGCCTTGTGGAGACTCCATTCCTTGAAGCATCTTCCAAGGAACTCCGTGAAGGCTTGAAGAGTTCATGTGCTTCCAAGAGGAATCACATCAAGTGGTATCAAGAGCATCCGGTTTTGTCTTCAAGAGATAAGTCTTGATCCTTATCTTTTGAAATTTTTGATCCGTGGTTTCTTCATCTCGTGTTCATCTTGTTCATTTTGTGTTCATGTCATTTTAGAGTTGATTCCTTCCTAGATCTATTTTCTTGTCTTAAAATTGAAGGATCTAGTTTCGGTTTTGCTTGAGTGATTCATATATGCATTTTACATTGAATTGCTTCCATGAATCATGCTCCATTCTCTTTTGCTTAATTAGGAATTTTCTGCCTATTAGCTTTTTGATTTGTTTGAGTCTTATTTGAATTTTATTCGGCCATTGAAATTGCTTGAGTCTTCATTTTTGTTTTGAATCCATGTTTAGTAAGGTTGTGTAGTTCTTTATATGTTCATCATTCCTAGCATTGCTTGTTGATCCTTTTGAATTTTCTTTTGAAAGTTGAATCAAATTTTTCTGGATTTGGCCGAGATCCATAAGTGTTTGTATAAGCTCATCAAATTTTGTTTTAAATTGAGTTCATGAACTACTATTAGATCATTAGTAGTTTTCCTAGAATTTTTAGGTTTCCAAAATTTTGAAAATGTCTTAAGAATTCTTCAATCCGTTAATGTTTGATCTTGGATAATTGGAGTGTGCTGAAATTTGTGTTTGTCATTCAAATTTGAATTTGAATTGTGGAGCCTAAAACCGTGCATGTGCCTTCTAAATTTACAAGCATAAAAAGCATGACTAATTTGGTTTGAATTTGAACCTTATTTGCTTGTCATTTGGTATTTCAAAAATTTGAAATTCGGTTTTAGTGTTTCATCAAGAGTGACCGAGACTAGTGTGAACAATTTGACCTAAAAGCAAAAGGCAACTCCTAAGTTTTAAAAAAAAAAATATAGAAGAAAGATCAAAAGAAAATTCAAAACAAAAGTGAATTAAAAAAAAATAGCTAAACCTAATTTGAAAAGCAAAAGCCAATTAAGGAGTTTGAAATCTAAATTGTTGCTTCTCGGTTGTATATGTTCTTTTGGCATCATAACATTTTCAGCTCACCTATTTTTTTGAGTGTTTTTGGTTTTGTGCATCTAATCTAGAACTATTCCTAGGTCAACTCCTTCTTGTTCTAGTCAACTACTTGTTTGTGTCATATAATCTTGTCATCTCTTAATCTACTCTTGTTCTTTGTTTGTCCTCACTATCCTTTGCTGTTCCTATATTTGATTTAATCAAAGTGTGGCCTAAGTTTGACCTAGCCTATCTTCCTAGAAGCTAGTTCTACAAGGGTCATCAAAAGAAGCCTAAGGAAAGGAGGAGAAAGGAAGCTAGAGACCTCTCGGTTTTGACTACTTAAACACAAACACTAAACACTCTTGGCTGGAATTTTGGTGGAGGCTGGACTGGACAACCCATGAAGCATCTTGGAGATTAATTTGACTTGTATTTGAATTTAAAAAAAAAAATTATCTAAGTATTAGTGACGGATTTTAGAGACCAATTTTTTCCTTACTAGTTTGAAATTTTGTTGCAAATTTGGTCTCTAATTCATCACTAATTCTTTGTGGCTGTTTTTAATTCTTCATTCCAGCCACTTGTTCTTTGTTGTTCATACTTTGTAATTGGCCATTTCAAGGAGTGTCTTGGGAGTGTCTTTGGTACACAACCATCTCTCCTTAGTTTTTCAATTTTCGTTAGTGCATTGGTGGGAGTGGTCCTTGATTGATCTTTGGTATCTCTCAAGCTCTCACCCTAGGACACGTTAGGTAGTTTAATTTGTTGCTTAATACTTGTTTTATTTTCTTTCATACGTCTAGTTTATCATAGTTCACAAAAACATCAAAAACAATTTTCATTGAAAAGAATTTGGTAGAGATTAACTACAAAGGGGATTAGTAATTTTTACTTGAAGAGGCTTGGTTTTTAAGTGGCTCCTAGTAGCTCACCTCCCTCCAAAGTTCAATTTGTATACATAATCCTCTAAGTACTTAGTCTTAACCTTGCACAAAAACAATTGCTTTTCAAAGTTCATTCATAAAAAATAATCTTTCACCTATAATGGAAGAATTTTCTACTCCTCATAGTGATACTAATTCAAGTGACCACAAAAGTTTTACTAAATTGTCACGTGAATTAAGATCACTAAAGCTATGGAAAGAGCAAGAATTACAACAAAAACTTGAAAAAGAAGCTCAATTTGCTCTAATGGAGGAGGAAATTCGTTTATTAAAGGAGAAAGATAAAAGGAAACATCATCATGGACAACATAGTTCCTACGCTCATAGTTCCACACTAGGAGAGTCAATGCATGATAGCCTAGCTTTAGGAGATCATTATCAACCACCTCCTAGGAGAATCCATAGGACCTCCAAAACAAGGAAATCTAGGGTAGATCTCCCTTATTTTCATGGAAAAGATGATGTGGAGGGTTACCTAGACTGGGAAATGAAAGTGGAACAAATTTTCACTTGCCACCAAGTGAGTGAAGAAAGAAAAGTTTCTCTAGCCACTTTAAGTTTCCAAGGTCATGCCATGTATTGGTGGACCTCTCTTGTGAGAGATAGGCATATCCATAATGAACCTCCAATTCAATATTGGAATGAATTAAGGAGTGCCTTGAGGAGGAGACATATACCCTCTTACTACACTAGGGAGCTTATCAACAAGCTCCAAAGACTCCATCAAAAAAATATGACTGTGGAGGAATATAGACAAACGATGGAGTTGTACATCATGAGGGCTGGCATTAGAGAAGAGGAAAATATTACCATTGCTAGGTTTTTGAGTGGATTATCCTATGAAATAAGAGATAAGGTTGAGCTTCTCCCTTATAGGGATTTGGATGATTTGGTTCAACTTTGCATAAAGGTTGAACAACAAAATTTACGAAAAGGTTTTAAAGCAAGCTCATACTCCTATTCTTTTTCTAAGGATAACTACAAGAGGGAGGGTAAGAAAAATGATTTTGAAAAAAAGACTACTTTTACCTCCAAAAATCTAGACAAAGGTAAAGAAAAAGATAAAAAAATAAACACTTCTCACACTAGCACAAAGTCTAGTGACATAAAATGCTTTAAGTGTCTTGGGAGAGGCCACATTGCTTCTCAATGCCCTAACAAAAAAGTGATGATTTTAAGGGGCCAAGACATTTATAGTAGCCATGATGAAGCTACTACTTCTTCATCTTCAAGTGAGGATGAAGAAGAAGCAAGTGAAGAAGAGTCATGTGAGGTTACTTATCCTTATAATGGGGAACTTCTTATGATGAGAAGGGTTCTCAATAACCAACCTAGTGATACACAATCCCAAAGAGAGAACATCTTTCATACAAGATGTAACATTTCAAACAAGGCTTGTTCTCTCATAGTGGATAGTGGATCTTGGTGCAATTGTTGTAGCACTAGGATGGTTGAGAAGTTGGGATTGACTACCACACCCCACCCAAAACCTTATCAACTTCATTGGCTTAATGATGATGGGGATATGGTAGTCAACCAACAAGTGGAAGTAGAGTTTTCTATAGGGAACTATCAAGATAAAGTTAAATGTGATGTAGTTCCTATGGAGGCTTGTCATATTTTATTGGGTAAGCCATGCCAATTTGATAAACAAACTCATCATGATGGCCTAACTAATAAAATAACTTTCACACATAAGGGTAAAAAGTTTGTGCTTCATCCTTTATCACCTTCACAAGTGATAGAAGATCAAGTACAAATAAAGGCCAAACGTGAGCAAGAAAAAGGAAAACAAAAAAAAGTTGAAAAAAAAAACTTCTAAAAATTGATGAAAAAGAGGATTCTAGAGAGATTAATGTTCCCTCTCTAGAGATAGTTCAAGAAGAGAGTTTTCAATCAAAACCTTTACACAAAACTTCTCTCTTTATTGAACCATCTTCTCATATTCTCATGTGTCGAGGAACATTAACTTGCACTGCCACATCTCCTTTGAAAACTTCTCTACCTTTTAAGGTAAAAAATCTTTTAGAAGAATTTGATGATATATTCCCTAAGGAAGGCCCAATTGGACTTCCTCCTTTTAGGGGAATAGAGCATCAAATAGATCTTGTGCCTAAGGCTAGTCTTCCAAATAGGCCAGCCTATAGGACTAACCCACAAGAAACCAAAGAGATAGAGAAGCAAGTACAAGAGTTGTTGGAGAAGGGTTGGATTCAAAAGAGCCTAAGCCCTTGTGTTGTACCAGTCATCTTGGTGCCAAAAAAAGATGGAAAATGGAGGATGTGTTGTGACTGTAGAGCCATCAACAACATCACCATAAAATATAGGCACCCAATTCCTAGGCTTGATGACATGCTTGATGAATTGCATGGGTCATCCATATTTTCCAAGGTAGATCTTAAGAGTGGATATCACCAAATTAGAATCAAGGAAGGTGATGAGTGGAAAACCGCTTTTAAGACTAAGTTTGGACTATATGAATGGTTAGTAATGCCTTTTGGGCTTACTAATGCACCTAGCACATTCATGAGGTTGATGAATCATGCCCTTAGGGATTGCATTGGTAGATTTGTAGTTGTTTATTTTGATGATATTTTAATCTATAGCCAAAGTCTAAGTGATCATGTGGATCACCTAAGGCAAGTCTTTCTTGTCCTTAGAGACAATCACTTGTTTGCCAATGTAGACAAGTGCACTTTTTGTGTGGATAATGTTATTTTCTTAGGATTTGTGGTAAGCAAAAATGGGGTTCATGTGGACCCCGAGAAAATCAAAGCCATCCAAGAATGGCCTATTCCTACTAATGTTAGTGAAGTTAGGAGCTTCCATGGTTTGGCAAGCTTTTATAGACGTTTTGTTCCTAACTTCTCTACATTAGCTTCACCTCTCAACGAGTTGGTGAAAAAGGATGTGGTTTTTGAATGGAAGGAAAAACATAACTTAGCTTTCCAAGAACTTAAGCTTAAACTTACTCAAGCACCTGTTTTAGCTTTGCCTGATTTTTCAAAAACTTTTGAGCTAGAATGTGATGCTTCAGGTCTTGGCATAGGGGTTGTATTGTTACAAGGTGGTCACCCCATAGCTTATTTCAGTGAAAAACTTCATGGGGCTGCCTTGAACTACCCCACCTATGATAAGGAGTTATATGCTTTAGTTCGTGCCCTTCAAACTTGGGAACATTATCTTGTAACCAAGAAATTTGTCATACATAGTGATCATGAATCACTTAAATATTTGAAGGGTCAACATAAATTAAATAAGAGGCATGCAAAATGGGTTGAGTTTTTAGAACAATTTTCTTATGTCATCAAATATAAAAAGGGCTCTACAAATGTAGTAGTTGATGCTTTATCAAGAAGACATGTTTTATTAAACACCCTAGGTTCTCAAATACTAGGGTTTGATGACATCAAGGAGTTGTATGAGAAAGACCTTGATTTTGCTAACTTTTCTTCTTTATGTATTCAAAAACCTTACCAAGGTTACTATATTTCTGAGGGGTTTCTTTTTAAAGAAAACAAACTTTGTATACCCCAAGGATCTATTAGAAAACTTTTGGTTAGGGAGAGCCATGAGGGTGGGCTCATGGGGCATTTTGGAATTGAGAAGACTCTTTCACTTTTGAGAGAGAAATTCTTTTGGCCTCATATGAAGAGAGATGTCCAAAGGTTTTGTCGTAGTTGCATTGCTTGTTTACAAGCAAAGTCTACCACTAAACCTCATGGGCTATATACCCCCTTGCCTATATCCTCTTCTCCTTGGGTAGATATTTCCATGGATTTTATCCTTGGATTGCCTCGAACCCAAAGAGGAAAGGATTCCATATTTGTGGTAGTGGACCGTTTTAGCAAAATGGCACACTTTATTCCATGCCACAAAGTGGATGATGCAAGTCACATTGCTAAATTATTCTTTCAAGAAATTGTGAGACTACATGGGTTACCTAAGACTATAGTCTCCGATAGAGATGTTAAGTTCTTAAGCCACTTTTGGAAAACTCTTTGGGCAAGGTTACGAACTCAACTTCTATTTTCTACCACATGTCATCCCCAAACTGATGGGCAAACTGAGGTAGTCAATAGGTCTCTAGGGACTATGTTGAGGGCAATCCTCAAGGGCAATAAAAAGTCATGGGATGACTACCTCCCTCATGTGGAGTTTGCCTATAATAGAGTGGTTCACAAGACCACTAACATGTCTCCTTTTGAGATTGTTTATGGCTTTAATCCTCTTACTCCATTGGATTTATTACCTCTCCCTGATATTGCTTCCTTTATTCATAAAGAAGGCACATCTAGGGCTGACTTTGTCAAGAAATTACATGAGAGGGTTAGAGATCATATTCAATCCCAAACAGAAAAATACCAAAAATACAATAATAAGGGTAGGAAAGACGTTATCTTCAAGGAAGGTGACTGGGTTTGGCTACACCTTAGGAAGGATAGATTTCCTTCCAAAAGAAAGTCAAACTTAGTCCTCGCGGAGATGGACCTTTTCAAGTCCTTAGAAAAATCAATAATAATGCCTATATCCTAGATCTCCCTTCAGAGTATGGTGTTAGTCCTACCTTTAATGTTTCTGATTTATCTCTCTTTACAGGACTGGCTGCTCAAGAGGAGGAATCCTTGGATTTGAGGACAAATCCTCTTCAAGAGGGAGGGGATGATGGAGGAAGCCCATGGGCTAAGGGCCCAACTACTAGGGCTATGGCAAGGAGGATGCATGAAGAGTGGGCCCAAGCCCATGGAAAGCCCACCACTTTGTTTTGTTGGGCTTTGACTCAAGCCCAAGTAGATGAGGGTTAGTATAGGGTTGGGCCTTGGTGCCTTGTATTTTCGGCCATATAGCATAGGAATTTCATTTCATGGTTATTAAGATTTAGGGTTAATTTAGGTCACATGTTCACTTCATTTGAATGTCATTAGTATGACATTTGAAGGTGCATTTCGGCCATGTGCACACATGCACATGGTGTGACCGAAATGCAACTCAAATGGATACTAAATCACATCCAAATGAGTGCACATGGAGAGGGTGGCCGGTTGGCACCAAAATTTGAAATGGCCAAGGTTTGATAATTGAGTCTAACTCACTTGCTGGTACCCTTTGTATTGGCCCATGTTTTTGACATTCCTCATAGCTCTTAGCAAATTTGATACAGTCTTTAATCATAGTTGGCCAATAATATCCCTTCCTCGACAAGGCCCATCTCATTCTTTGTCCTGCTTGGTGTGCTCCACAAATACCTTCGTGTACTTCCGCCATAGCTATATAACTCTCATGATTTCCAAGGAATTTGAATAAAATCCCATCGAAACCCCTCTTGTATAATTCGTTATTTAGCATGACATAATTGAGGGCTTGGTATTTGATCTTTCTTTCAACTTTTAAATTAGGATTTTGAAGATATTCTATCAATTCTTTCCTCCAATCTTGAAGGTTCGAGGTGTTGATAGTGAAGCTTTCCGAGTTACCAACTAATTCATTTTCTGTATGAATCATAGATTCGAAACGAATCTTATTCATTTTATATCCTGATGCAATTTGAGCTAGTTCATTTGCTATTGTGTTTGTATTTCGAGGAATATGTTCCAATTCAACTTCATCGAATGAATTTAATAAAGTAATATCTTGAGATTTGCACTCCATTAATTTTCATTTATATACTTATATTCTTGAGCTAATTGATTGATAACAAGCTGAGAATCTCCTCGAACTATAATATTCCTAGCTCCTAATTCCTTTAGAACTTCAAGTACAGTAATGAGTGCTTGATATTCAGTTTCATTATTCGAGTAACCCTTCTTTGTTTTTAGTGACAACTTGGTCAGAATTCCTTCAGGAGAAATGATTAACAATCCTATCCTAGTTCCTAACCCATATTTCGATCCATCGAAAAATAATTCTCAAGGTTTCGTTGTTAGGTAATTGATTTGTTCTGTTATTTCCGAGTGATCTGCAAGAAAATCTACAATTACTTGTCCCTTAGTGGACTTTAGGGGGACGAAGATTAGTGAATATTCAGTTAGTGCAGTGCCCATTTGCCAATTCGAGAATGCAACACAGGTTTACCCAACATATACTTAATCACATTAGTTTGACAAAATACCAATACATCAAAGGGTCTAAGATAGTACTTCAACTTTGTACAAGCAAAATATAAACTTAAGCATAACTTCTCTAAAGGAGTATATCTATTCTCTGCTATGACCAACATTCTACTTAAATAATAAATGACTCTTTCGATGCCATTATCATCATCTTGCACCAGCATGCCCGCAATAGTCGAATCGTTGGCTGAAACATTCAATTTCAATTGTCTCCCTTTAGAAGGTGGTGTTATTACTAGGGGATGAGCCAAATAAGTCTTGATTCCCTCGAATGCGCTCTGGTGCTCTTCTTCCCATCGAAATTCCTCCTCCTTTTTCAAATGTAATAATGGAGAAAACACCTTAGTTTTACCAGACAAATTCGAGATAAACTTTCTAAGAAAATTTATCTTACCCAGGAGAGATTGAAGTTCTTTCTTATTCGACGGAGGCTTAGTTTCCATGATAGCCTTAGTTTTGTTTTTATCCACTTCGATCCCTTTTTGATACACGATAAATCCCAAAAATTCACTTGTTGTAACACCAAAAGCACATTTTAGTGAATTCATTTTTAGACCATGTTTCCTCATTCTCTCGAAAGATAATTTCAAATGAAGTAAATGTTCCTTCTTTCGCCTTGACCGGACGATTATGTCATCAATGTATACTTGTACAAACTTACCTATCAAATTATGGTATATTAAATTCATTGCCCTTTGATATGTGGCACCTGAATTCTTTAATCCAAATGGCATCATCACCCATTCGTACACACCTAAAGCTCCTGGACATAGAAAAGAAGTTTTCGATACATCATTAACTACAATGTAAATTTGATTATGTCCAGAGTAACCATCTAATAGGCTTATGATTTCGTTACCTGCAGCTGCGTCTATCATTGTCTCAGCGATAAGCATAGGGTACTCGTCCTTGGGAGTAGCTGTATTCAGGTCTCGAAAATCAATACATACCCTGAGTTTTCCATTTTTCTTGATAATAACGGGCACAATATTCGACACCCATTCAGCATATCTCGAAGTCCTGATGAACTTGGCTTTCAACAACCTCTCGATTTCCTCTTTGATCTTATCAATCACTTCTGGGGCAAATCTTCAAGGACTTTGCTTTACTGGCCTTTTCCCAGGGATGGTTGGTAATCTATGTTCTACTAAACTTCAATCCAGACCAGGCATTTCTTCATACTCCCAAGCAAAATAATCTTTAAACTCGTGTAATACTCGAATAACTTCTTCCCTTACCTTCCCTTTCAAGAGCTAGCTAATAATATAAGTGATTTTCTTATTTTCGATGGTACCCAAATTAATTTCTTCTAGTGGATCTTGAGATTCTAACTTGTGATCTTCATCCCATGACCTCTCGAATCCCAATGGTGAATCATCGAAAATACAGTCTAGCCTTGTTTCCTCTTGCTTTGCATCATCTTCCCCATTTTCGATCTCTTGGTCTACTCGACCATTTCTTTTTTATTTTTCTTTTTCTTCAGCCGTTGTGGTCGTACTGCTCACACGTCCTTTCGATCCTGTTGACATCTCCTCGATGTCTTCATAACTTACGGCCTTTTCGGCCATTCATTCAGCCATATAGGCCGATATTCGAGCTAAAAAGCTCGAATAGTGATCTTGGTGTTTCATTCTTGCTCTTGAGTCGATTCTATGTCGACTCAGATAATAAATCCTCTCTTCACATCCCAACAAAACATTTTCTTGATGCCTTCTTCCTCGTCCATCATATTGGCATTATGGGCATCGAAAGGTTTGATTTTGGCAAACGCCATCAATTGTTGATCTGCAAAATACATACCCACTTCATAATCTTTTTGGTCAGTATCAAGTACCTCCAAACCTTCATCATCATTCCAGAAAAAGATTTTCTGGTGAACAGTCGAAGGAACAGCCCCAACTCCATGTATCCATTCTCGACCTAGTAAGACATTAAAGTTTGCCTTTGATGGAGTTACAATAAACATAGTTGTCCTTTTCACACTACCAATTTGTACATCCAACAAAATCATACCTTCAGGCTGTGATAACTTCCCTGCATAATCTGATATGAGGATATTATGAGGTTTTAGATCAGCCACTGTCTTTCCAAACCTTTTCAACATGGTTCTTGGGAGTATATTTATGGTTGCTCCTCCATCAACCAATATTTTCTTCACCTCGTGTCCTTCGATCATTAGTGTCAATAATAAAGGCTTCAGGTGAGCCTTCATATCCTCAGTAAGAGAGTCAAACACAACTAAGTTAAACACAATTCATGTTCAGGGATATTCGTATAGCATCGAAATTTCAACTGCCTGAACCTACTCAAATAGTCATCTAACATTTCATGATTTTGTCTTTTTATATTCATTAAATCGACTATACTTACTTTTGTTTCTCCTCGAAAAAAGTGTTCATGAAAATTTCCTTCTAACTGAGCCCAAGTATTAATCGAATTAGGGGCTAAAGTCGTAAACCAGGTAAAAGCATGCTTAGTCAGTGAACTTGGAAAATACTTTATTTTCAAATATTCATTATTCCCTAAATCTCCACATTCGACTAAGTATCTTGCAATATGTTCGATTGTGGACTCATTCAATTCTCCCGCAAATTTCAAAAAATTTGGGATTTTTGCTCCCCTAGGCAAGTCGACCTGAGTTACGTATTCTGGAAAAGCAAACACAAAATAAGGACGTTCATTTCGACCTACCTCGAAACCATGTCTGTTTAAAACCCTTTCTACAACTTGATCTAAATTTTCCTCGAGATTCCTATGAGGTCTACCTAAATTTTGAGGGAAGCCTATATTCCCAACTTGATTTTCCATTTCGTTGAAGTTCGCACTCATGGCTCTCGACGGTGGATTATCTCCCACTTTATCCTAGTTTATTTATCAACTCATATAAAGGGGTGAGAATATTGTGCATCTGAGTCGACAATAAATTAACCATGTCATGATTACTATGGTCCATTTGTTGTCGAAGGGCTATCATAGCTTGATTACTTATACCTGTGGGAACATAGTTACTTTGTCGAACCAGAGATCCCTCATGACTTGTCCCTACATGTTGATAAGGATCTTGCATGATAAATCCCATTCCATTTGGTCCGGGATTATATCCTTGTGGGGATACATGCATTTGTGGATTTGGCCTTAAATAAGGTACTGACATCTCGACATGTATGGATTGGGTAGTTTGCCAATTTGGCGGCATACCCCATGGGTACTCTCTAGTGGCATTCAAAACTTATTGAGACACGTTTATCTGTCTCGCCACATTCTCAGGTACTGTATTTGGTGGCGTTGCCCCCTTGTCAAAACAGTTACATTTTCCTCATTAGTATTTGGATTCCTATTTTTTATATCTACTGGAACCTCATTATTTACCTCTCTAGATGTAGACATGGTCCTTCCACTCCTAAGTCTCATAAAACATACCTAAAACTAGTTCAATTATGTTTTCAATTAAACGGGGTCCCACCGGGCGTGCCAATTTATTTGTGGTGGAATTCGTTTAAGTCCTTTTTATTTGAACTAGCACGAATTTGTTTCAATTTAGGTATTTTACGGCTAAACTTTCTTAAAGAATGGAGATAGACGAGACAGAGCGACTAATAAGCATTTGTTTCCAGATTTTCGTGAACGATTATCAAACAATAATTTTCATGCATATAGTAATACAAATCATGATCCAATTCCCATAATTTTCAAGTTACATAATGATGGTTTTAAGAACAACAAACTATGAACTACGAAATTAAACTAAACTACATTAATTCTATGAAACGAAAGTAAAATGTGGCCAAGAAACCATACCCAACAGCAATTCCATGCATGGAAGCCATATGTGCAGGCAGAAAGTGCTTACAAAAGTGCAAGTATGAAATTTATGACCTTTGTCAAATACCATGTTTCTCATATTTATAGAGTTAGTCGAGAGCGGTTGATTTTGTGCAAGTACATCTTGGGTGCATAACCGTTGTCCACTACGCCAATTACGTGGACTAAAGATGTAACTTCTCGTAACCATTTGTCCCATGTTTATTTCCTCGACTAACTTAGTAACCTCTTGATGTAACCATCCTTTAACTGCTCAAGCAACATCTATTATATTCGATCCATCCTCAAACCCCCAAATTCCTCTAACCTGCTCTCTTTCGATACTTTCCGAGTTGATTTCGAAAGGCTTTGTTTTGATTGCTCCCAACAGCTTCATAGTTATATAACATGAAGATTCATATAATAAGTAAAAGATAAACACAACACTTTTAAAGATACCTCAAAAGAAATGAAACACAACTAAAATTATTAGTCCATTCATAAGATTCGTAAGTTAGTAACTGCACAAATATTTGGCTTTATGATCATATATATTTTTTTTTAATGAGGGTGCTCCCTATCCACAAATTACAAACCCTAAACTTATATATATATATATATATATATATATTATGGATCGAATTTTTTACCATGTATTTAAATGATAAAGACATTTTTATTAATTATGCACTATATGTTTGTATTTCATGATTAATTTGACTTCACATATGTACTTCATGTTTATTTCAATTTAATTTTAGGGAAATAATGACTTTTATTGAAAAAAAATCAAAAATTTGACAAACAATTAATTCTCTAAAACGAAATATTTAAACAATGAAATAAACTTTTGAATTGTGTTAAATTTGGATGATTAAATTAAATTAATGAATATTCTATCTCTATAATATTGCAAGGAATAGACACTATGAATGTAGTTTTATTCCTCTTATTAAAGTTTTCTTCATTTTTACATAATACTTTTTTATTTATAAGAATTATAATAACGATAACGTGACAAATTTAGAATCATATGATTTAGAACAATATATTTAAGAAACTTAACTATTATCAACTGTGTTAGACATTATTTGATAGATTTCTGTGAATTTCTTAATTAATCATCTTTTAATTGTGTATACAACATGATGCATAAATAAGTCAAATAAATCATTAATATAATTCAAGTTTGGTAGAGTGTAGAAGTATTTTCAATCTTTTGTTACCAAATTTGTTTTCATTGAATGAAAAAATAACATGTTGAAATAGATCATACATTGGAGTACTTTCGTATACCAATTGACTACGTATTTAGAGAAACTAAAAGTCCAAAATTAAAATTGATCAGCTGCATTAATTTATGATTGATGGTTCTTCATAGGTACACTGAGACAACTGAAAACACAATTCAGAGCCAAAAATTTTTTAATACAAACTTTAATCCAAAGTAAATATTGAATTAAAAAAACAAAAATGATAGTAGTAAACAAATCGAAACGAAATAATTAATTCACATAGTGGGAAGCCTCTGAGAAATTATGATTTTGTGTGTCTTGATCGATGAAGGCAATGAAAGAATAATTCTTACACGAGTTGATAGACGAGACAATTCAAATCGATAAAAAAGAGAATTGTGTTGGTTCAATTTTGGAACATAATAATTCAAATGGAAGCCTCAAGGAAATGAGAATCATGTGCCTTTTTTTTTCCCAAGAAAGAAGAACAAAATTAATTGGAGAGCAAAGAATTGCATAGTGTGTTACAAATTGGCATGGCATATTATAGCATTTTAATTTTGTCATATTTATCTTGGAAGTCATTATTAATTATCAACAATTATTGAATTTAGAGGGCGCGTTTCATAATCACATGGGATGTTTCATTCGTGGGGAAAAAGTATCAACAATCAACATGAGTTGAGGCCTAATTTTGGAAAGGTGGGTAAATTATGTGGAAAACAACCCATCTATATATGAATAATAATAATAATAATAATAATAATAATAATAATAATAATAATAATAATAATAATAATAATAATAATAATAATAATAATAATAATAATAATAATAATAATAATAATAATAATAATAATAATAATAATAATAATAATAATAATAATAATAATAATAATAATAATAATAATAATAATAATAATAATAATAATAATAATAATAATAATAATAATAATAATAATAATAATAATAATAATAATAATAATAATAATAATAATAATAATAATAATAATAATAATAATAATAATAATAATAATAATAATAATAATAATAATAATAATAATAATAATAATAATAATAATAATAATAATAATAATAATAATAATAATAATAATAATAATAATAATAATAATAATAATAATAATAATAATAATAATAATAATAATAATAATAATAATAATAATAATAATAATAATAATAATAATAATAATAATAATAATAATAATAATAATAATAATAATAATAATAATAATAATAATAATAATAATAATAATAATAATAATAATAATAATAATAATAATAATAATAATAATAATAATAATAATAATAATAATAATAATAATAATAATAATAATAATAATAATAATAATAATAATAATAATAATAATAATAATAATAATAATAATAATAATAATAATAATAATAATAATAATAATAATAATAATAATAATAATAATAATAATAATAATAATAATAATAATAATAATAATAATAATCTATACTCATACTAATATATAAAAGAGATAACATTTTTAATAATCACTTTGTTATCCACTTTTTTTATTATTATACTTTTTTATTTTTAAAAAATTTTAAAAATATTTTTTAATTAAATTTAAAAATTTAAAACTAATAGATTAATCATAATATTAATTAAATCAATATATTTTTATTTTTATTTTTATTTTATTTTTAATAGAGGTACGAAATGTCACGACCCCACTAATTAATATATAAAGGAAATATTATTTTTAATAACTACTTTTAATTTTTATTTTTACATAAATTATTTTATCTTTTATTTATTTTTCAATAACTTTTTTTATAAGTAATTTTTTTTTAATTTTTTATTCTTTTCTTTTAATACAATACCTAGTAATAATAATACGATTGCAAAGAAAACCAATTAATTAGGAGTATTCTTCGGTTATGATTCTTTGTTTTTATTTTAATTTTATGATTGAAATGAGCTTTGATTATGATCACACGAAAGAAAGATGAAAACTATTATGTAGTAATCGGTGAGGTTATTCTTAGACATGAAAATATAAGAAAGAATGCGAATGATTACACTTTCTACTTTTTATGACTCATTCTTGTATTTGTTTTATATTATGTTCAATTATTTGTCGTATGTGTAATTATATGTATTTATATATAAACATAAGAAGAAGATGTGCTACACCAATGCATCTCCCAAACCCAATCTGTATTTGTTGAAGGACGCTCCATCCTTGACAACGTAATGGTAGCATCCGAGATTGTGAAGTCCCACATCGGCTAGTAAGGTGAACGAAGCATGCCATATATATGGGTGTGGATACCTTACTCTTGAGGACGCGTTTTGGGGTGGTGTTGGCCATTCCCGAGAACAAAGCCGTGAGGCCGTGGGCCAAAGCGGACAATATCCTCATGCGGGTTGCTTGGGCTGTTACATTTGGTATCAGAGCCGTGACCCAGGCAGGTGTGCCAGCGAGGGCGCTGGGCTCCCCGAGGGGGGTGGATTGTGAAGTCCCACATCGGCTAGTAAGGTGAACGAAGCATGCCATATATATGGGTGTGGATACCTTACTCTTGAGGACGCGTTTTGGGGTGGTGTTGGCCATTCCCGAGAACAAAGTCGTGAGGCCGTGGGCCAAAGCGGATAATATCCTCATGCGGGTTGCTTGGGCTGTTACAGAGATAATCCACTATATGAAGTGCAAACATCAAGGCCAAACAGGTACGGTTGCTCTAAAGATTGACATCAGTAAAGCCTTTGACAGAGTCAGTTGGTCCTACATACATGCTCTACTCTTGAAACTGGGATTTCACGCCCAATGGGCTCTTTGGATGCGTATGTGCTATGCCTCCCCCACGTTCCATGTCATGGTTAATGGTGAAGGAGTTGGACCTATCTCACCGGAGCGAGGACTACGCCAAGGTGACCCCCTCTCACCCTATCTTTATATTTTATGTGCTGAAGGACTCTCTTCCTTATTACGAACAGCAGAAGCTAGAGGGGATCTCCATGGGGCTAAAATCTGTCGAGGCGCACCGCAAGTCTCACATTTGCTATTCGCGGATGACTGTTTCCTTTTCTGCAAAGCCACTGAACGCGAGTGCACCACTCTTCGCACCATTCTTCAACAATACGAGAGTGCATCCGGACAAGCCATCAACTTGCAAAAATCAGAGATTTACTACAGCAAAAATACCACTACACGAACGCGCACGTCCATCAACGCTATTCTGGGGGTTCACGAATGCATTGGCACTGGAAAATACTTAGGACTCCCATCCATGGTGGGCAGAAACAAAAAGGCAGTGTTCTCCTACGTCAAAGATCGCATATGGAAGAAGATCAACCACTGGACAGGCAAACATCTCTCCAAGGCTGGCCGCGAGACCCTTATCAAGGCAGTGGCACAAGCAATCCCCAGCTATTGTATGAGTACCTTCCTCTTACCAACCAGCCTCGAGGATGAAATTCAAAGAATGCTGAACTCCTTCTGGTGGGGCTCTAACCACCATACAGGGCGAGGAATCAAATGGTTAAGCTGGGATAAACTCACTATGCGGAAAGAGTATAGCGGTATGGGTTTCCGTCACCTCCATGGTTTTAACTTGGCTATGCTTGGGAAGCAAGGGTGGAATCTACAGTCCAACCCAGATGCTCTATTTACACGGATCTTCAAAGCTAGATACTTCCCTCAAGGGGACTTCTTGGGTGCCCGCCTGGGCCACAACCCAAGTTTTATTTGGAGAAGCATCCACGCTTCACAGGTTCTAGTCA
Source organism: Cajanus cajan (assembly GCF_000230855.2). NCBI lineage: Eukaryota > Viridiplantae > Streptophyta > Magnoliopsida > Fabales > Fabaceae > Cajanus > Cajanus cajan. The sequence continues at coordinate 9,153,771 of NC_138526.1, read as the reverse complement.
GGCAAGGTGCCAGGTGGTGTATAGGGAACAGATCTTCTATTAAGATTTGGAAGGAACCATGGCTCCGCAACTCACATAGCTCGTATGTTACCTCAACAGCCCCTCAAGGATACGAATCCCTCACTGTCCACGACCTCATTGACCGCACTCTTCACAAGTGGGATTCACATCGAGTTCAAACTCTCTTCAATCATCAAGATGCTCAATCCATCCTATCTATACCACTGTTGAACCCCTCACGCCCAGATTCTTTAACTTCGAGGCTCACCACCAATGGCTCCTACTCGATACGCACAGCATATCACCATCTCATGGAACATGTCATCTCCAACAATACATTGAGAGTGCAGGGTGACTGGATGAAACTTTGGAGCTTGAAGATCCCTCACTCAACACAGATTTTCCTCTGGCGACTATTGAGAGGTTGCATTCCCACGCGCCTGAACCTACAACAGAAAGGCGTCCCATGCACCTCTTCTTGCCCCCATTGTTCTGCAAACCAAGAGAATGAATGGCACCTCTTCTATAGCTGCCCAGCCGCCTTATCCATATGGATAGACTCAGGATGTTGGCCGCGGATCGCCCATATAGTAGAGCAAGGCATCAGCTTCATCGACACCACGTGGAAACTGCTGGGTCACTTAACAGGTTCTGATTTAACATCGTTCACCCTCATGCTTTGGTGTATCTGGCGGCGGAGAAACGACAAAGTATGGAAGGAGGGTGCCCCTCCCCCAAAAACCTCAATCCAGCTAACGGAACAACATTTCCATGCATGGCGATCTGCACACAGGAACTTGGCGCAAACTGCCTCCCCCGTAGTGAACCACAGATGGACCAAACCTCCAGCCGACACTTTCACGTGCAACGTTGATGCGACGCTCTTCAACGATTCCTCTACCTTTGGGTTCGGTATTTGTGTCCGCGATACAAGAGGATTATTCCAGACTGCCATATCCGGATGGAAGCATGGCCTACCACCACCCCATGAGGCAGAAGCAGCAGCTATGTTGGAAGCAATCCAATATCTCATCCATTCTCCATACGATAACGTCTGTGTGGAAACGGACTGCAAGCAAGTAGCGGATCATCTCAACAGCACGCAGGTTCTTCACTCAGAATATGGGATCATTATAAATCAATGTAGATCCCTGTTACGTTCCCATCAAAACCTTCAGGTTAGGTTTATTAGGAGACAAGCCAATCGGGTCGCCCACACTTTAGCAAGGGTGGCTAGATCTTCCGCTAGTCACCACTTTTTCGATTTTATTCCTCCATGTATTGCATCTCTTATCATTAATGAAATGAGTTAAGTTCATTTGCTTCAAAAAAAAGAAGAAAAAAAAAACAACTAAATTGATTAAATATGTAAAATGCAAAACTAAGGTGTGTTTATATTATGTTTGTTAAGTGTTATATATATTTGTGTATGTTGATATAAATCGAAAGTAACTAAAATTGTTTTCGTTTAATTTTGTCTATTTTTTACTATATTGTTCACAATTTGTTCTCACGATTAATTTTCGACATTGATAAAAATAAATAATAAATAAAAATTAATCATAGACCCAAGATTAAAGGGCCTACAACGAAGGTTAAAGCCTTTCTAAGGGAGTAATTGTCCCCTTCCTTGAATACATATGAGATTATGTTTGAAGAAAAAGTCGTAAAATTTCACTGTCAACAAATGCAAATTGAGATTTATTTTTATTTCAACTAATTAGTTTTAATTGGTTCAATTTTTTCGTTTATCAATTTTCAATCCAAATTGATCCAACCTAATCATATTTAAATCAATTTAGATCAAATGATTGGATTTATTATTAAAATAAAAAATAATAAAAAAAATGAAATTAAACAACTCGTAAAATATAACCCCAAGCGTGTGGTTCAGCGGTAGGGGTTGATTCACGCTTAAGCAAGGTCAGGGGTTCGAATCCTGCCTTGTGTATGCAGCCGCGTTAAATCTTGGGGCCGGTTATCCCACCCTTTGAGGTGCCTCCAACGTAGCGAGGAGATTAGTCACTGCTGTCGGCGGTGGATACTCCAGGAACGAACCTAAAAAAAAAAAAAAACAACTCGTAAAATATACAACACCAAAATAAAACACAACTCGTAAAATATAAATCACACTATCATGTCATCTAATCATTATAAAGTAAAACATCACACAATGCAAAGTTCTAACTTAAAATATTTAATATTACTAATCTATCTTCTAACATCGTAAAGTGTCTCACTTAAAACATTCGTAGTTACAAACTTAAAAAAAATTAAATTAAAACTTAAATCTATCATACTTGTCAAAACAACATGACACTATGAGAAACTCTAATATGATTACGAGTTTATCTCCTACTATAAAGTTCAAACCCAACATTCCAAACATATTATTATTATTATTATTATTATTTAATTAAATGTGAATTTTATTCGAAACCTAATACTAGATAGGAGAAATTGTAACTTTGTAAGCGAATAATCCGGCACGCACTATGAAAAGAAAAAGGAATATAACCAAAGCCAGATGCCTTTCCTCCTTTCGTGCTACATTATTACGGATATTATGCCTATTGTATACAACAAGAAGCTTTTTTTTCTTTCTTTAATTTATAATTATATTATCGATATGAAAATCAACATTTATTTTTTTAATTGATATTACGATTAGTCCTCAAGTATCAATATTTTGGGTTCAAATCTTGGACTTATAAAAAAACGACACCAGATATGACAGTCTTAATACAGTCAAGCAAAAATTAGTTTCCAGTTAAAAATATTAAAAAATAATTATTGATATAAAATATTTACTAATTTTATTAAGAATATCAAATTTTATTTTAAAAAGTCTCAAATTTCAGTCACATCTTTTTTTCACAAAATTCAAATTTAAAACCTTATTTAAAAAAAGTTAAGATTAGTACCACTAAAAAAGTTAAGAGTTTAATTCTATTATGTTATTTATTATATTGGCTAATTAAATAGTAGTAATAAGTTAAGTAGAATTTTGAAATAATTATTATAAAAATTAATAACTTTTTAGTAAAACAATTACTTATGATGGGTTGTTAGTATATTTTATTTTTCACATTTTTAATATATTTTTGTATAAGCTATAACTACAACAAAATAGATTTTTAGTGACATTTAATATGATTTTTAGTGGCAATAAAAATTGTTACAAATTCTTTTACCGGCATTTCACACATTAGCCATTGTATGCGGTGTCGCTAAAATATTTACCGACAATTATTCTAAATGCTGGTAAAGAGTTCCGTAATGGTCGGGAAAAGTGTATAACTTTTTGTGTCATTTGTTACTGGCATTTAAAATTGTCGCTAAAAGTTTAAGAAAAGATTTATAATACTCTTTAATTATTTTATTTCTAGTCGATGTAGAACTTGTAAGATGAGTACAAATACTCTTTAGTTACCTTATTTCTAATTGATGTGGGACTTAGAAGATGAAGGTTATCTTCTAAGTATATATTTTTTAATTTTTTTAATTATCTTATCTCCTAAATACCAACTTAGAATAGTAAGTTATAGGTCTAACTCAACCTTATAAAACATACTTGTAAGGTATGAGTTATCATTCACTTATATACTCTTTAATTATTTTATTTCTAGTCGATGTGGGACTTAAGTTTTTTCTAACAAATAATTGTCATTAATAATAAATTTTGATGTGATGTAAATATATTTTTAGTGACCATTATATAATAGTTATTAATATTTTTATTAAATAATAAAATAAAGGCAATTAATTTATTGCTATTAAATAATTGTCGATAATACTAAATTTTGTTGTAGTGAATGTCGTATTGTTGGGTCTTCGCCATGCTTTTTTACTTACACTCAGAACATTCTTTTCTTCATATAAGAGTGGTGTTCTAATAGATGCATACTCAACGTAAAGCCAATCAAAAAGGAAATAATTTGGTTTATTTTGGTTTGGTCGAGACTATGCGGTGTAATTATTTGGATATTAATTTAAAATTATGTTTTGAAAAAATATGTGTTTTGATGAAAAAAAAAAGGTATAAAATTGTGATTGTAAATTTTTTTTTAATCTCAGTTAAGTTAAATTCAATGAATTTCTAAACATATTTAGTGCATATGTCATAAATATTCTTAAGAAAAATATGAAAATAAAATAAAATTTTACATAAATTAAAATTAATATATATAAGTTAAAATAAATTTTAAACAAGTTAATATAAAAGAATTTCTAAAAATTAAATTATATCATGAGTATATATTTTAATTAAATTATTTTAATATTAATTAAAAATGCATATATAATTATGTAGCACAATTTTTGTTGAATATTTTTTCACTTGAATTATATTAAAAATTTGTTAGTGACTGGCAGAGCAATGAAAAGAATGACACGAGTCTTCTTTTTATTCATATAGAATAGAATAATCAAGTGTTACTTGAAAGCAAAGGTTGCTAATAATAGTCTGAGCAGTAACACTCAGCAGAGCAATCAAAAGAATGATGATGTGGTCTCAGGTTTCTGAAATCCAAGGCACCATTTCATTAAAAAATTTGAATTCAACACCATTATTTCCTTCAATTGGTAGCACTTTTGGTAAAGTCTAGAGCTCTTGAATCCATCAAGGACCTATCACTGAACCTATTAATATGTTTATTCAAAAAAAGAAGAAGAAAGAAAGACACCTATCAGTATATTTCATGCTTGTAGCTGACACCAATAAAAATGAGTGTGCAATGAATTATGAGATGAAGAGAAAGATGAACTGTTTAATCAGCTAAAGTGGCCGTCTAGTTTGAAACATTCTGAATGATGCTGCTCAAATCAATGTCAGGGCAATGGATAGAGTAAAATTGTGTCTCTCAAGTGTAAACTTCAAAGTTCCAACTTTTTAAGTTATTTTTTAAAATAATAATATTATTATTATAGCTAGGGGAAGGGGCATACTTGACTATACATGGGACTGAGATTGAGTGTTGAAAGTCATTCCGATTCCTCTCAATTTTGGGAAGAAATTATTCTGGGTGTGTTTTAATTCTTTTTAAAAAAAATTCTTTACAGTTTTTTTTTTGGCCTTTTGACTTAAATAAAATAAATAAATAAAAAATGCACGTAATAAATTTTAAAAAAATCAAGCTACTTTAGGTGATTTTGGCCACGTGGCAAGTTGCACAAATGGCGTAGGGGAGATAGGAAACTTCAAATGGGACAAATGGGCTATGGATGGCGCAGGTGGGGGAGACATCTTCTACTGGTGCAAAAATTGGATTTAAAATCGGAGTTTTAAGATCGGTTATAAGGTAACCGATCTTAAAAGTGACGCGGTAACAATTTTGTAAATAATATAAACACTTTTAAGATCGGTTAAAATTTAATCAATCTTAAAAGTACTTTTAAGATCAATTATTTTATGACTGATCTTAAAAGGTGATGGAAGATGGTAAGGAGGAGTGATGAATGTTCTTCTCCTTAGCTCTCCTTATGCACGGATCTTCTTCAAGGAGATGGAAACCACAAAGATGAACACTAGATGGAGGAAGAATCTCAGATATAGAAGAGGCTTAAGCCTTGGATGGAAGCATCCAAGCTTAAGGTGCAAGGGAAAGCTCACTTCAAAGAGGAGGAAAACCTAGTAGGGTTCCTAAGGTGAAGCTTTCTCTCATGGTGACTCTTGAACGAAATTTGGATGAATAAGCTCTCAAATTTCATTATTCTCAAAAGTGAATACAAAAATGTGAAGGGAGGACTTAAGTATGCACGGAAATGAAGCACATAGGCACCTAAACCAAAGCTACACAAATTGGCGCCTAAAGTTTGAATTCAAATTTGAAATTTGAATTCAAACTTTGGTGCACATGTGTAAGTCCGAAAATTTAGGTACCAAGGTGCATTTAGGTCTGATTTGAGAGTCATTTAGGGTTAATTTGAGTGTCACATGTTCAGCCACCAATGGTGCAAAACATGTGACTCAAATGTAACTTAAATGGCTTCCAAATTAAACCTAGTTTAACCTAATTAGCATACTTTAGTATTCCTTGTATTTTCCTATTCTAATGACCTAATTACATTGGTCAAACAATTACAATGGAAAGGAAAAATTACAAGAATGAAAATGAGCCCAATATTGGGTACCAAAAGCCCAAAGGCCCATGAAGCCCAAAACTAGGCCCAACAAGCCTAAAACCTAAAATGCTACTCTATGTGGTCCAAAATACAAGACCAAAATATATGATACCTATACTAACATGATGTATACAAAACATATGAAAATAGCTATAACAAAATATGGCCCATGAAAAGTTCAACTTGGGCCTTCCCAGGCCCATTGGGCCCTGACTGGCCCAAACCTTCATGTCTAGCCAACTCCTCTTGGCTCCTTCAATATGTCACCTCTTGCCTTCCTAGGCATGATTCCATCATCCCATCCCTCTTGAAAAGGATTTGTCCTCAAATCACGAGGATGCATGGAATAAGAAACATCACCTACATACACAACAAACCATGTATAAGAGGTGACATGTTTATGATGAGAAAATGGATTATGGATCCTAAGAGGAGTCCTTATATCTAGCCTAAGAAAAAATAAACTATCAAAATTAGACTCCCTAAAAGTAGAAATAGGCTCCTCTCCTAAGCATAACCTAGAAGTAAAACCTAAGAATGTAATAACACTATGACTAAGACAATGAAAAGAATGATTTTTAAACACTACAATATCTTGCCTAAAATACCCTAAATGGTAGCCTAGGCTTTTCCTAAAATATAAAGAAAAGAATACTAGAAAACGTCCTAAACAATTTTGAATCATATTGTTTGGTAGATAAAATGTCTTGGAAAATCTTGAAAACTCATATAAACTATTTTTGTCTTGTAGGGAAGGGTGCAAATTAAGTTCAAATAAAGATGAACTTCCCATAAGATCAAAAATAGAATATGAAATATGACAAGATGTATCTATCAAACAATATATTCCAAAATTTGGGTGCTTTATTAGAACAACTATGGTAGAAGGATTCCTAAAGAGAGGAAGGCTATCTTCCTTGGGCACCTCCAAGGAAGTAGCACAAGAAGTGGAACTAAATGTAGTCCACTCCTTCTTCACTACATCTTGAAGTTGAGATTCATTTTTCTTTAGAATGATTTGTTCTTGAATCTCTACTTCATGACTAGTGGTATGATTAGGGTAAGAGTTAAGGTCTTTATTTATGAAGAGAGTATTTTGTAAATGATTTTTAGTGGTAGAACAACTCTCTTCACTCACAAGTCCTTTAGAGGAATTATTTTCCTCCTTACTCTTCCCTAAGAGCAATGCCTTTTTTCTTTCTTTTTCTCTTGTTTTTCTCAATTTTTCTTTTGCTAAAAGTTGTTCTCTCTTTTGTTTAATAATGTGAATTTCTTCCTCTAAAATTGCAATTTGTGCTTTTTTTTCAAGTTTTTCTTTTTCTTTTTGTAAAGCTTCTTGCTTTGTCCAAGGTGTTAGTGATTTAAGCCTTTGAGTAGAATGTGAAAAACCTTTTGGAGAGCTTAATTCACTACCACTTGAGAAATATTTTCTCATGATTAAACAAAAGAATTTTTTTTTGTATATGCTATGCAAAAAGTTATAAAATGTTTTTGGTATTTTCTAGGAATGAAAATAACACTTGGAAGTCTAAGTGTACAAGTTGCACTATCAAGGGAGGTGAGCTACAAAGAGCCACTTAATAACCAAGCCTTTTCAAGTGGAAATCACTAAACTCCTTTGTGATACTTCCAATTCCCCAAAACTTTTCACAAAAATTTTGAATGCTTTTTCACAATTTGTTTGTTTTTGAGACTAAACTAAACGTGAGCAAGTAAATCTACACAAGTCTAGACGTTTCAAGGCAGCAAAATAAAGCAATTAAAAGACAAATAACTTAAAGGAAACAATGTAAGCAACTAGTCGGATATCCTAAGTGGAAGCTTGAAACATATGAAATTTCCAAGCCACTTCCACTAGCACTACACGTGAGGATGCTAACAAGGAGTTAGATATACCTGACCAGCTTCTTAATACTCCCTCCAAGCTTTACAAATTGATTTTAAAATACAAGAGAGATTGCAAAATTTAAACTAGCCTAGAAAGCAATAAATGGCGGTTTTGGTGACCAATTTAGTGACGATTTTTGTTGTGCAAATTTTCCAACACTTAATCAAGTGTTTAATCCGCCACTAATCCTTCAATATGATGCTACTGGACCTGAAAAAGAAACACAACAAAGAGGTTAATGGTGGCTGCCTCACAAGGTGAAAGGAATGGTCACTCAAGTGAAGGAAGTTTAGGAGAAGTTTTGGTCACTAAATTAGGTCAAATTTTTAGGTCTTAGTGTCCAAACTTTTCCTACTCTTTGTTGAGCAATGCTTGATCCTTGAGCAAGGATTTGAGGCCACTTCCAGCACAGGGAAATTATTGAAAGAAAACTAGACAAGCAATAAAGCACAATTTGGAAAGCTTATACCAAAAGTTAAGAGTAATATGTATATATGACAAGACTCAAAGAGGTTCAACAATTAAAACTGGAAAATAAGACTCCAAATAAAGCTAGCACTCAGTTAGGAATGTTCCTAGATAGGTACTAGAGTAGATGAACAAAACAAAAAAAATTTGAAAGCAATTGGATAAGTATAGCACAAGTAGTAGTCAAAACAATAACAAGGAATCAAGTGATTTTTCACCAATGTACACCTCTCGGCTTTTTCACTTTAAAATGCTTTCTCTAATTTTTTTTTTAATTCTTTCTTTTTCTATATTCAAGTTAAGAGTCCAGAGAGTATATTTGCCTTTTGTTTCAAATTTTTCTAAGATTCCAAGCTATAGAAACCGTGACTACAAGTTAGACAAAAATTCAAGTGAAAACAAGGAAACTAGTGCACTAGTTTTTAGGTTTTGTCTTGGATTCTTTTGTACACTTTTCTTCTTTGAATCTTTGTACTTTTCTTTTGATTTAGGCTCTGTTTTTGTCTCTGTTTTCAGCCTATTTACTTTTTAAAATTTGAATCCAAAAGATAGTGCACTAGAAGTAAGATTAAGCACTTGAAATTTTGAGTCACAAAATTTTTTTTATAAGATTTTTCAATGGAAATGTGATTTGAAAACTTAAGACACAATGGAAACCTAACTCTAAAGAAACTTACTAGAACTAATAGCAAGTTATGAACACAATAAGGTAAAAGAAAAAGCACATATAGGAGGCAAGAACAATAAGCAACCCGAGAGCAACAAATTGATGAACTAGACACAAAGAAAATTTAGGTCAACATGCTATTCAAGGAATTTTAAGACATATAAAGACTACACAAACATACTAAGACAAAACATGGATTAAAAACCAAAATCTAAATGCAATGTATGCAGTCCAATCACGGACACATATTAGGAATGGAGAGACTCAAAATTAAAATCAAAAATAAGCACAAGCTAATAGGTCCTAAACAAGTTGATTGAGGAAGAAAATTCAAGAACAATCAACCAATGGATCTATGGAACAAAATATGATATAAAGCATGTAGATCCGAAAAGAAACTCAAACAAGACACTTAGAACACAAAGAACACAAAAATAATCGGACCAAAAACTCAAGAACTTATCTCCTTGAAGACCTTGCTCTTGATACCAAAAATGATGGAAGATGGTAAGGAGGAGTGATGAATGTTCTTCTCCTTAGCTCTCCTTATGCACGGATCTTCTTCAAGGAGATGGAAACCACAAAGATGAACACTAGATGGAGGAAGAATCTCAGATATAGAAGAGGCTTAAGCCTTGGATGGAAGCATCCAAGCTTAAGGTGCAAGGGAAAGCTCACTTCAAAGAGGAGGAAAACCTAGTAGGGTTCCTAAGGTGAAGCTTTCTCTCATGGTGACTCTTGAACGAAATTTGGATGAATAAGCTCTCAAATTTCATTATTCTCAAAAGTGAATACAAAAATGTGAAGGGAGGACTTAAGTATGCACGGAAATGAAGCACATAGGCACCTAAACCAAAGCTACACAAATTGGCGCCTAAAGTTTGAATTCAAATTTGAAATTTGAATTCAAACTTTGGTGCACATGTGTAAGTCCGAAAATTTAGGTACCAAGGTGCATTTAGGTCTGATTTGAGAGTCATTTAGGGTTAATTTGAGTGTCACATGTTCAGCCACCAATGGTGCAAAACATGTGACTCAAATGTAACTTAAATAGCTTCCAAATTAAACCTAGTTTAACCTAATTAGCATACTTTAGTATTCCTTGTATTTTCCTATTCTAATGACCTAATTACATTGGTCAAACAATTACAATGGAAAGGAAAAATTACAAGAATGAAAATGAGCCCAATATTGGGTACCAAAAGCCCAAAGGCCCATGAAGCCCAAAACTAGGCCCAACAAGCCTAAAACCTAAAATGCTACTCTATGTGGTCCAAAATACAAGACCAAAATATATGATACCTATACTAACATGATGTATACAAAACATATGAAAATAGCTATAACAAAATATGGCCCATGAAAAGTTCAACTTGGGCCTTCCCAGGCCCATTGGGCCCTGACTGGCCCAAACCTTCATGTCTAGCCAACTCCTCTTGGCTCCTTCAATATGTCACCTCTTGCCTTCCTAGGCATGATTCCATCAAAAGGTATGTCTGACACAACTTTTAAGATCGGTTACAAAAGAACCGATCTTAAAAGTTGTATCAGACATAACTTTTAAGATCGTCATAAAATAATCGATCTTAAAAGTACTTTTAAGATCGATTAAATTTTAACCGATCCTAAAACTGCTACTTTTAAAATTGGTTATTTAATAACCGATTTTAAAAGTGCTACTTTTAAAATCAGTTATTTCATAACCGATTTTGTATATTACATACAAAATCGGTTCTTAAATAACCGATTTTAAAAGTATCGTCAGAAACCTTTTATATTTTCCTCCATTCTCGTTCTCTTTAATCTTTTCCTCCATTCATTTTTTTACTCTCTCGCGCTCTCATTTTCTAAAGTCTCCAATAAGGTAAATTCCGTTGTCGTTTTCGTTTTCGTCTTCTCATGCTCTTCTTGTGTCTCTTTTTGTTTTCTTATGCTCTTCTCTTGTCTCTATTTTCGTTGTAGGTTTATTTTGGGTAAATTTCAAATCTGAAACGGCCCGTTCTGCTAGGAGAACGGGTCATTCTGCTAGGAGAATGACTCATTCTGCTAGGAGAATGACTCATTCTGCAAGGAGAACAGCCCGTACTCCTTTTTAAAAACCTGGAATGGCCCGTTTCAGTTTAATTTTTTTCGCAGCTAGGACTTTTTGTTATAAAACAACCGATCTTAAAAGTTAACTTTTAAAATCGGTTATTTAACCGATTTTAAAAGTCTAACTTTCAAAATCGGCCCTTTTAAAATCGGTTACGGAACTGATTTTAAAAGTTAAAAATAATCGATTTTAAAAGCCTTTTTTCTACTAGTGTTCTGAAGAAAAAAAAGTGTATACATCACGCATGGGGAGATGGAGTTTTATGAGCAAAACAAGTGGCGCATGAGGGAGGTGTCTTCTTTGACCTGACCTTTGTGCAAGACGTGACTCGTGCATGGTGCACGACGTGAGTAACCTACTAATGGTGCAAGACGTTACTACTCATGCAGGAGGATGTGACTAATGCATGTGAGCAGGTAGCGTAGGGCCCCCTGCGTTTTCAAGTTCCAGATAGCGTAGGGGTCCCCTGTGCTTTCAGGTTCCACAGTTGCTATTTAAACTAAAGCCTAACCCCTCAGTCCCTCTCATTCTTGCTGGACCATGGGCCAATGGCCCAATCACTAGAGATATGGCCAGGAGCATTCAAGAAGGGTTGGGTGTTCAGATTTTCGTTGAAATTAATTTTTGTCTTTGTTATAAATTACTTTAATTCTATCAACGGACTCGAACATGGCAAGTATACCGGCCGTACAATTTGTAAATTTAAATTGTATTCACATGGACTAGTTAGGTAAAACAAGCATTTAATGACTATTCGTGACTAAAGAATAATTCTAATTTTTCATAGATTGTCATGCAATTGAAGCAAAGGTTATGACTTGTTGGAATTTTAAATCTATAAAACTATTTGTATGTGTGTGGAAGGGATAGAAAATAGTATTGTGAATTGGTAAGATTGCAGGGTCAGATATCACCGAACTTCACTCTGATGAATCATTGTTCTCTTATTGCATTGATTGCCTAGTCAACCCATAAGTTTACTCAAACCTAATCCCTTAGAGCAAGAGCCTAGGTGCATACAGTGAATATCAATTCCTTGAGTATCCAATACATATACCTGCATTACGGGTTAGGGTTTAAGACTACTAATGGGCCAAGCTCCATTCCTAGATACATTTTCCACTAGGTATTTTGTTTCAGAGCTAGTTTCAAAGGCTATTTTCCAATACCCAATGGGCTCTATATCAAGCAAAGGAGAATCAATCCAAAGCAAGCATTAAGAATAGAAACATCACACAACAATGAATGAAAAAACATATATATCATTCATAAAGTGAAGATTACATAAGAGTTACGTTGGTTACATCTAACCCCACAAAATAATGGGTAAAACTTCTCAAAACAATGAGGGTAAAACAAAAATAGAGATGGAAGAGAAGATGGAAGAACCGAAGGAAAGACCCACACACGAACAATCCCAAGCACCGAGAATCCCTTCCACAACTCCTAGAAGTCGCCCAATGTGTGAATGAGGGGAGAAGCCTCGAAGATTTGATCAAATACGAGCTGGGTGAGTCAAAATAGGGTTTACATGCGCAGCACGTTATACTTCACGCCCAGCACAAGGTCTTCTAGAGAGTTTAGATGCTCTATGTCTCAAGTCACGCCCGACGCAGATACTCTTGTGCCCAGCGGGATGTCTTCCAGAGAGTTTAGTTGCTATCTAACTTGAGGCACGCCTAGCGCGGAGACTCTTGCACCTGGCGTAGTGCTGAGTTACAGAGTGTGTTGCTCTCTGTCTTATACAAGCCCGGCGCGGGTAGTCTTGACTCGACATGGATACTCTTCTCCTACTCCTTAACTCCTTTAATTTCCTATCCAATGGATCTTCAACCTCAACTCTTCAACTCAATACATGCACAAAAAATGAGGTGTATCAAGGTATTATCATATGATTTTTGGGTTAGCTTTATCTGCACAAAAATTGAATCAAAAGAGAATAATTATATTGCAAGAGTGCATGCGGTGAGTGGAATTGTTCAATAATTCCTATCTAAAAAGAATTATAAATGAGACCTAACACTAGGCAACTTGAAGACCAATGGGCTTTCTAAGCCCAAGGTACTCTTCATTTGGACCACTCTATCATGAAGAGAAGACATAGTTCTATTGTATATAACTTGTACATAGTTTTCATTGTATAGGTCATTTTTAGCCTTTGTATTTCTTAGGCACTCTGTTTTCTTGTTATATTCTTTTGTATATTATTTTTACGGTAGGTTCCTTGGAGAATTTTTCTCCATTTGACCTTGTATTGAAGGTCACTCTTTTTATATTTTTCAGTAGTAGAAGTGGGGTGACAATTAGCAATGCTTGAGGGTGTGACTAGTAATTGGACAAGAATTGGGCCTAGGAAAAATTTTACATATTGGACTCATTTTGCTCCGAATTTTTCATGGATTTGATTTAGCTAGGTCTCATCATTTTTGGATGGACCTAACTAAACCAAACCAAACATTTTTGAACCGGATTCATGGAGCAAAATGAGACCAAGGCCTCCTAGCTTGCCTTGTTCTTCTACTTGGCCGAAATTGCTTCCCCTCTCTTAAGCTTTGGGAAGCTTGCTTCACAAGCCTCCTAAACTAGGATGGTCGCTCAAGCAACCCAACCATGGTTCCTTTGAGCCATGGTTAAGGTTAGCTTGCTCCCTAAGCTACCTCTTTCTATAAATTTGTATTTATCTCATTTTCCCTCACTTTGGATGAATGAAATCAAAATTTCTCTTAGAATTCTCTTTTCCCAAAGCCATTGAAACCGTGAAGAATTCTCTCTCTCTATAGGAACTCCACAAAGGAATTTCTCCTTTGTGCTTGGTTCCTCAAGTTTTTCTTCTTTAAAGGGAAACCGAACCACTAGTAGTTGATTCTTCAAGCTTCTAAGCTTGAAACTCTTCAATCCTCCATTGATGTGAAGAACCTCAAGAGACGAAGGGACATAGAAGGTGGATCTTGAAGAAACATCAATCCTTCTTCAAGAGTTCTATCATTTTTGGTTTCTAGAGTCTTGGTGCTCTTGAGGTTATGTGTCTTGTTCTCTAAAACTTGAATATGTGTTGTTTCTTCCTTCTTTTGCATGTCTTGTTTGTGTTTGTTGTATGGATCTAGTTTTTATACACATTTTGATGGATATCCAAATGTCTCATAAGTTGATTGATTCACTGTTTTTGCTTGTTCCTCTACTCTTGAATCAATCCGGTTATGCTTTAGGTTTCTATGTGCTTGTACGTTTTAATTTGTTTGAGTCTTCTCCACTCCTTATAACATGAATCTGTGATTGGATTATAGCAATAATAGCATGTGTTTTTGGTTTATAATCATGTGTTTTGTCTAGAGTCATGTGAAGTCCTTTACATGTCATTAATTCCTAGACTAGCTTATTTAACCTTTGTTTTTGTCTTGTTCTTTGGTCCATTTGGTTTGTGCATTTTTTTATATACTCTTTGTGCCTAACCTATATGTGCTTTTGTTTTGCATATTTGAGTTCTTAATTTGCTATTAGTTCTATAAAATTTCTTAGAGTTAGGTTTCCTTGATGTCTCATTAAAAGTTTGTCAAAAAAAAAAATTACTAAACACTTTTCCTTATTAGGTTTTCCTTGAATCTTTTTTGTGGCTGAACTGTGTGGACGTTTTTCTCATTTAAAACAGAGGCAAAACAGAGGTATAATTGTGCTTAAAGTCTTAGAAAAACAAAAGAAAAAAGTTCTTGAAATTGACCTAAAAATTTGTACAAAAATTGTGAGCACTAGAAAAACAAACTCACTAGTATACCTCTTGTTTTGTAAAATTTTTTGGCAGCAGTTTTTACACATCAATTATGAGAATATTATACTTGTATTAAAAGACATTAAACTCCTGAGATTACAAGAAAAATAATTGCAAGAAAATATAAACAGAAAAACAAAAGAAAGAACAAAGAAAAAGCTAAAGGAGTAGAAATTTTGGTGAAAATTTGCTCTCGGATTCGTGTAATTGCCATTAATATTTTCTTTCCAGCCATCATTTTAATTGATTATATTGAGTTTTTCATTTTCTAATCTTAGATTTTGTTTTTGTAGTCTACTCTAGAGCCATTGGTAGGTTTTCCCTTTGAGTGCCTACTTCTTTGTGTGCCTTAATTTTTGCTTGTCTTTCATTTGGAATTCTTCCTTGTTTTGTCTCATCTACTTCTACCATTTGGTGTAGCTTATTCTTTAATTGAGCCTTTTCAGATTTGAGCAAATTAATCCAACCACTACTTGTTGTGTTGAGTGCTTCTTTAAAGGTTTGGAAGGCCAAGCTACAAGGGTAGCATCTTGAAAGGTTTGTGGAGACCTAAGAGATTGCTTTTCTCTTTGGAAGAAAGCTCTTGGAAGTGACCACCACCTTGGAGTAATCACCATCAAGATTACTTCAAAAACAAGAGTGAAATACTAGTGAGGGTGCTACAGCTGGACAAGAAGTGGGGGAGCAAAAGAAAATTTTTAGAAAATAATTTGTGAAGGGAAATTAGAGACGGAATTTTTGCTATCACAAATTTTCCTCACCAAATCTGTCTCTAATCTTGTATCTAACTGAGTGGCTGATTTTGTTTTCTAATTTTGTGCAGCCACTACATTTCATTTGTTGAAAAATTACTTTTCATTTGTTGTAAATTTGCATTTCATTTCTTGTAAATTTTCATTTCTTTTGTACAAGGCCTTTAGGAGTGTCTTGGAGTGCCTTTGGTGCATTTCCATCTCCCCTTAGAGTTTTCAACTACGTAGCTACGTTTAGTTCTTGTGAGAGTGGTCCTTGGAAGTCCTTGGTACTTTCCAAGCTCTCACATAGGTTTAAAGCTTTACACGCCTAGTTTATGTTTTCAAGTCCTTTATGTTTTAAGAAATTTATGTTTACATGCAATTTATGTTTTTAAGTCTTTAAATTTTGATTGCATTGAATACTTGTACACATTAGACACTTGTTTGTTATTTTCTTTTTGAAAAGTTCTTTGTGAAAATTTTTTTGTGCAAGGCAAGGTAGAAGGGGGTTTAGAACTTTTTACTTGAAGAGGCTTGGCTATTAAGCGGCTCCTTGTAGCTCACCTCCTCCATAGTTCAATTTGTACTCTTAGACCTCTAAGTGTCAAGTCTAGCACTTCAAAAATATTAATTTCTTTAAAAACTATTTTTGTGTAAAAATACCTTTTGTTTAAAACGTCTCAACCATCTGATTATAGTGGAAGTGACAGCTCTCCAAAAAGCATTTCCTACTTAACTAAAGAGCTTAAGTCACTTAAACTATGGAGGAAGGAAGAGGCCATTCAAAAAGAGAAGGATAAAATTGAAAGAGAGGCCCAACTTGCTATCCTTGAAGAGGAGTTGAGGCTTGTTAGACAATAGAAAGAAATTTAAATTGAAAGAAGACATGAGAAAACAAAAGAGAAGGAGTAGGAGCTCACACTCTCAATACTCTTCTCCCAATGAGAGTTTAAATATGGGAGACCACTATCAACCTACACCTAGAAGAGTCTCTAGGCCAAGGGAAGTCAAGGTTGACCTCCCACAATTTTTTTGGAAAGGATGATGTGGAAATATATTTAGATTGGGAGATGAAAGTTGAGAAACTCTTTGCTTGCCACAAGGTGAGTGAAGAGAGGAAAGTCCCTCTGACTACCCTTAGCTTCCAAGGGCATGCCATGTATTGGTGGATGACCTTAGAAAAAGAAAGGCACCTCCATAATGACCCTCCTATCCAATATTGGAATGATCTTAGGAGTGCCATGAGAAGGAGACATATTCCCACCTACTATGGAAGGGAGCTTATGGATAAGCTCTAAAGGCTTCAACAAAGAGATATGTTTGTAGAACAATACAGGCAAAAAATGGAGCTTTATATGATGAGGGTCTGTATTAGGAAAGAGGAAGCTACTACTGTAGCTAGATTCACGAGTGGTCTTAATTTAGAGATAAGAGACCAAATGGAGTTACTACCCTACAAGGACCTAAATGACTTGGTCCAACTTTGTGTAAGGGTAGAACAACAAAAATTGAGAAAATCCTCTTTTAAAAGAGAAAGCTCCCACTCTTCATCTCTAAAGAAAGACTATAAGAGGGAGGGAAAGTCCTGTGAAAAGAAAAAAGTTTTTGAACCCTCCAAGGATCTAGCTAGAGAGAAAGACAAAGGGAAAGGGAAGGTTACTCCACACACTAGTACTAGGACTAGTGATATTAAATGCTTTAAGTGTTTAGGGAGAGGCCACAATGCCTCCCAATGCCCCACAAAGAAAGTCATGATCTTGAGGGGGCATGACACTTATAGTAGTCAAGAGGAGCCTACTACTTCCTCTAGTGATAGTGAGGAAGAAGCAAGTGATCATGAGGAAAATGTGGAGTTAACTTTTCCTTATGAAGGGTAGCTTTTAATGATTAGGAGACTCTTTAACAACCAACCTAGTGGTACTCTATCACAAAGGGAGAACATTTTTCATACTAGATGCAATGTTTCAAATAATGCATGTTCTCTCATTGTTGATAGTGGATAATGGTGCAATTGTTGTAGTACTAGGTTGGTTGAAAAGTTAGGTTTAACTACTAGTTCCCATCTTAAACCTTATCAACTTCATTGGCTTAATGAGGATGGTGATTTAGTAGTTGACCAACAAGTAAAGGTCAAGCTTTCCATTGGGAAATATGAGGATGAGGTGCTATGTGATGTAGTACCAATGGAAGCTTGTCATATCTTACTAGGAAGGCCATGGCAATATAATAAGAAAATCATGCATAATGGCCTTACTAATGAGATAACCTTTACACACAAGGAAAATAAATTTGTACTTTATCCTTTTTCTCCTCAACAGGTGGCAGAGGATCAAGCATAAATGAAACTCAAAAGAGAAACTGAAAAGAGAAGTAAAAAAAAAATAGAGAAGAAAAAAAAAGTCCGTGAAAACTAGGACTAAAGAGAAGTCTAGGGAGAAAGGAGTCCCCTCCTTAGAAGTTGTTGATTAAGAGAAAGAAATTTCAAACCAAAATCTCTTGATCAAACAACCTTTTTTTATCCTTTTGTGTATAGGGACTCTAACTTGCATTGCCACATCTACTAGAAGTGAGACTCTATCAAAGGGGGTCAAAATTCTTTTGAAAGAATTTGATGATCTATTTCCTCATCAAATTGATCTAGTGCCTGGGGCTAGCCTACCTAATAGGCTAGCCTATAGGACAAACCCCCAAGAGACTAAAGAAATAGAGTCTCAAGTCCAAGATTTATTGGAGAAGGGCTGGGTTCGAAAGAGCTTAAGTTCGTGTGTTGTACCTGTGTTTTTGGTCCCTAAAAAGGATGGGAAATGCAGAATGCACTGTGATAGTAGGGTCATCAACAACATTATTGTAAAGTATAGACATCTTATACCTAGGCTTGATGACATGCTAGATGAGCTTCATGGAGCCATCATATTTTCTAAAGTTGATCTTAAAAGTGGTTATAATTAAATTAGAATTAAAGAAGGTGATGAATGGAAAATCGCTTTCAAGACCAAGTTTGGATTATATGAATGGCTAGTGATGCCCTTTGGGCTCACTAATGCTCCTAGTACTTTCACGCGTCTCATGAATCATGTCTTAAGGGATTGTATAGGTAAGTTTGTTGTAGTTTATTTTGGTGATTTCATATATATAGTAGGTGCCTAAGTGATCACATAGGACACTTAAGGCAAGTCTTTAATATTCTTAGGAAAAATCATCTTACTGGAAACTTAGAAAAATGTACCTTTTGTGTAGATAGTGTGTTTCTAGGGTTTATTATTAGCAAAAAAAGAGGGGTTCATGTGGACCCCGAGAAAATCAAGGCCATCCAAGAATGGCTCACTCCTAAAAGTGTTGGAGATATTAGGAGCTTCCATGGTTTGACTAGCTTCTATAGGAGATTTGTTCCTAATTTCTCCACACTTGCCTCCCCATTAAGTGAATTAGTCGAGAAAAATGTTGAGTTTCTGTGGGGAGAGAAACAAGAGAGAGTCTTCCTAGCCTTAAAGGATAATCTCACCCATACACCATTTCTAGCTCTTTTGAATTTTTCTAGAACTTTTGAGTTAGAATGTGATGCCTCTGGAGTTGGCATAGGGGTGGTTTTGTTACAGGGTGGGCACCCAATTGCTTATTTCAGTGAAAAACTTAAAGGTGCCTCCCTTAACTACCCTACCTATGACAAAGAGCTCTATGCTTTGGTTAGGGCCCTTCAAACTTGGGAACACTACCTCATTCCAAAGGAGTTTGTCATTCATAGTGACCATGAGTCACTAAAATATTTGAGGGGTCAAGGAAAACTTAATAAAAGGCATGCTAAATAGGTAGAGTTTTTGGAACAATTCCCATATGTGATCAAATACAAGAAAGGGAAAAATAATGTTGTAGCTGATGCCCTTTCTAGGAGACATACTTTACTAGTCTCTCTTGGTTCTCAAATCTTGGGATTTGATCACATTAAGGAGTTGTATTCCAATGACTCTGAATTTAATGACTCATATACCCAATGCTTAGTAAAGCCTCAAGGAGGTTTCTATGTTTCTGAGGGGTACTTGTACAAGGAAGGACGAATTTGTAGACTCGAAGGATCCATTAGAAAACTCCTTGTAAAAGAAAGTCATGAGGGTGGACTCATGGGGCACTTTGGAGTTTATAAGACTCTAAGCTTTTTAAAAGAAAATTTCTTTTGGCTCCACATGAGAATGGATGTTGAGAGGTTTTGCTCTAGATGTATAGCTTACTTGCAAGCAAAGTCTAAAGTAATGCCTCATGGATCCTATACACCCTTGCCAGTTGCTAAGTCTCCATGGATTGATATCAGTATGGATTTTATATTAGGCATGCCCAAGACCTAGAAAGACATGGATTCTATCTTTGTGATAGTGGACAAATTTAGTAAAATGGTTCATTTTATACCCTGTCACAAGATAGATGATGCAAGCAACATAGCAAGACTCTTCTTTAAGGAAGTGGTTAGACTTCATGGTCTACCCAAGACAATTGTGTCAAATAGGGACACTAAGTTCCTTAGCCATTTTTGGAAAACCCTTTGGAGTAGGCTAGGAACTAAACTACTTTTCTCAACTACTTGTCATCCCTAAACTGATGGGAAAACAGAAGTAGTTAATAGATCCCTATCTACCATGTTAAGGACAGTCCTTAAGGGTAACCACAAATCTTGGGATGAGTACTTGCCCCACATTGAATTTGCCTATAATAGGGTAGTCCATAAGACTACCAAAATCTCACCTTTTGAGGTTGTTTATGGTTTTAATCCTCTCACTCCTTTGGACCTAATACCCCTATCTGATTCTTCTCATTATTTTCATAAAGAAGGGGGTATTTAGGGCTGAATTTGTGAAGAAATTACATGAGAAGGTTAAAATTCATATTCAACAACAAAATGAGATAACTGTTTTAGAAAGAAGCAAGGGCAAAAAAGACCTCATTTTTTAGGAAGGAGATTGGGTTTGGCTTCACTTGAGAAAGGAAAGGTTTCCTTCTCAAAGGAAGTCTAAACTTAATCCAAGAGGAGATGGTCCTTTCCAAGTCCTACAAAGGATCAATGATAATGCTTATAGGTTAGATCTCCCTAGTGATTACGGAGTAAGCAACACTTTTAATGTTAGTGATCTTATTCCCTTTGCAAGTTATGATGATGAGGAAGTCGACCCTACAGATTTGAGGACAAATACTTCTCAAGAGCTATGGCCAGGAGCATTCAGGAAGGGTTGGGCAACTTGAAGACCAATAGGCTTTCTAAGCCCAAGGTACTCTTCATTTGGACCACTCTATCATGAAGAGAAGACATAGTTTTATTGTATATAAGTTGTACATAGTTTTCATTGCATAGGTCATTTTTAGCCTTTGTATTTCTGAGGCACTCTGTTTTATTTTTATATACTTTTGTATATTGTTTTTAGGGTAGGTTCCTTGGAGACTTTTGCTCCAATTGACCTTGTATTGAAGGTCACTCTTTTTCTATTTTTCAGTAGTAGAAGTGGGGTGGCAATTAGCAATGCTTGAGGGTGTGACTACTAATTGGGCCAGAATTGGACCTAGGCAAAATTTTATATATTGGATTCATTTTATTTTTTATGGATTTGATTTAGCGAGATCTCATGATTTTTGGATGGACCTAACTAAACCAAACCAAACATTTTTGAACAGGATTCATGGAGCAAAATGAGACCAAGGCCGCCTAGCTTGACTTGTTCTTCTACTTAGCCGAAATTGCTTCTCCTCTCTTAAGCTTTGGGAAGCTTGTGCTACAAGCTTCTCATTTAGCTTGCTTTCCAAGCAAGCTAAGTGAGAAGCTTGCTCCACAATCCTCCTAAACTAGGATGGTCGGTCAAGCAACCCAACCATGGTTAAGGTTAGCTTGCTCCCTAAGCTACCTCCTTCTATAAATTTGTATTTCTCTTATTTTCCCTTACTTTGGATGAATGAAATCAAAATTTCGCTTAGAATTCTCTCTTCCCAAAGCCATTGAAATCGTGGAGAATTCTCTCTCTCCATAGGAACTCCACAAAGGAATTTCTCATTTGTGCTTGGTTCCTCAAGTTTCTCTTCTTCAAAGGAAAACCGAACCACTAGTGGTTGCTTCTTCAAGCTTCTAAGCTTGAAATTATTCTATCCTCCATTGACGTGAAGAACCTTAAGAGAAGAAGGGACATAGAAGGTGGAGCTTGAAGAAACATCAATCCTTCTTCAAGAGTTCTATCAATTTCGTCGTTGAAATGTTCCTCTAACTATATTTTCTCTTCTCCAGTAGCCTATTATTTTCTCAAATTTTGATCTTGGACAGTTTATTCGTTCTCCTACTGCCTGGCTTACTGATCTCTAAAATTTGTATAGCTTGTTGTAAGTATTTTTATTTTTTATTAATTTATATAATTATATATTAATAATATATTTTGTTATTAGTTGATATATTTATATAAGTATTTGTTAATATATTTCTTGTGTTATTTTGCAAGTTATAAAACATCTTCATCTATTTATTACAATTATTTACAAGTAAGTATAAGTAGAGTTAATAATATAAATTTTAAAATATATTAGTTCATCATTCAAATAATGTTATACTTTTTAATATAATTTGTTATAAGTATGTTAGTGGTAGAAAATTGATGTATGTGTAAGTTATATTTTCAAATATTGTAAAATAGTATTATTTGTGTTAGTAAAAATATACTAAAAGCTTATCTTTTATATAGTATGTTATAATTTTCATTAATGAATAAAAGAATTAAAATGAAATCACACTAATTACACTAGGGAACTAACAGAAGATATTAAACCGGATAACCAAATACATACATGTATATAAGAGTAATAATAAACTACGTTTCTATGCACAAAATATAATACTATATATATATATATATATATATATATATATATATAGGGAGCATATCAAGTGAGAGGAATTTATTATGAGAGGGTGAGAGGGTTAAAATATAACCCTTAGATTAATCAAGTGAGAGAAAATTTGGGATTTAATCAAGTGAGAGAAAATTAATCTAATGGTTATATTTTAACCATCTCACCCTCTCATAATAAATTCCTCTCACTTGATATGCTCCCTATATATATATATATATAGTCATCCAAAATAGTGATACTCTCCTAGTGTCGGTCAAGTATAAACAAACAGTTACCCAATATGGTAACTATGATACTAGGACAAAACTTCACATCTCACAATGGTCACAGTAACCAGCTCTAATCTAACCTTGACCTGCTCTCATACACATTATGATCATCGCATTCCATCCACATGGAAACAAAAGGGTAAGCTAGAGTTCAATAATCAATCATGTAAGCATAAGAATAAACATTTATGCTACACCATCATCAAATCACCAATCATTCTCATAGAGTCACACCATATACTATATCATACACTAATCATGCAGTAAATGCAACTCATGACAGATATCAATGCATATCAATCATCTAATGCGTCGTCACGCATTCACCTAGGAGATCTCCCTAACAACAAAGTAATATAAGTGACATCTCATCCTATCGAAACCACCCCAACTGTTTTCACGCCCAATGCACCCGCTCGATCACAACTAATTGGGATATTAATCCCCACTTAGGTTTGCTTGGATGATGTCACTTACACACTTGGAAGTTCGGTTTCATTTTTAGTTATAACACAGCTGGGTACAATCTTACCATAACTTTGGCATGCATTACCAAGTCACTTGTGGAGTTCGTCCACCGACTATTTGCAAGGAACCATGCACCTTCCCCAGTACTAGGTTAAGGAAATAACCCTCAACCTCATACCCTACTCCAACACTAGCTAAGGACTTAGAGGAGACTCACCCAAACCCATGGCCTATCCAAGCACCACTCTCACCCAAAACCAGTGGCCTATCCAAGCACTACTCTCATCCAAACCAGTGGTCTATCCAAGTACCACTCTCAAGAGACTCTATGTGAGCTCTTCCAGTTCGAAAACATTTTCTCTCTCCTCGAGTCCTAGGCTAGACACATGCCACAATGCATCACATGCAACAGTGTAACATACATCATACATGGTCAATCCACCACTATGATCAATATTATTCTCATATAAACATACATACATATCATATCATGTTTAAACATTCATATATATCATTACCAAGCATACATATAAATCAAATGCCAATTTACATCATATATCATACATATATGAACCAAGTATACAACATAGTATCATACAACTTTTTAATCCACATGATAACACATTGACACCTCAAAACAACATGCGTCTCCCTTCGACAATTGTCAAAGAAGACAACACACAAAAAGTTATACTCATCCAAATAAGCTCAAACATATTTCAAGAGAAAGATAAGAGGATAATCTACAACTCTTATAAAGATATAAAATTATAAATAAATCATCTACTTAGCTAAAAATGTCAAAAACTACAACATATATAATTAATGTTGAAAACTTGACCCCTATTTACTAAAATAGCCATTACTAGAGTTCTAGACCTCATTTTTTGGTGATTCCAACGCCATTGGAAGCTAACATCCAAGGCTAAAAATTTTATGAAGACATCAAAGTCTAATTCAGAAAGCATCAAACCACTCAGCGCCTCCCAAAGCACTCAACGCTTTGCTTCCAAGGATTCTCCCCTATAACGCGACCTCCAAAGGGCTTAGCCCTTTAAAATGGCTCAGCCGTTTCAAAAGCGCTTAGTCCTTTGGTTCTAGAAATCCTCCTCTATCACCCAGTTCTTAAAGGGGTCAGCCCTTTAAAACGACTCAGCTGTTTCATGATAGAGGCATCATGTTCTTCACCTTTTTTGGACCTCCACACATGAAACTCAGAAAAAACCCACATGCAATGGAAGAGATAACATCCATGCACCAAAATAGTTAAATTCAAGTCCTAGAAACAACATGCACTCATCCGATCCACCAAATTATCCAAAACCCTACATTAGCTCGAAAACCCCAAAAATGGGAAAAATCCCTTAAATCAGCAAATCAACCTCCAATTCATGCATCAATTGAGTTTCTAAACTCACATGAAACCAATCTATCACAATCCTAGCTTCCCTTACTTGAAAATTGGCTCAAAATAGCTAAGAAGATGAAGAAGAAGAAAAATTCTTGAACGGTCAACCCGTAGACTTCAATTCGCCAAAATCAAGCTTTCTAGCATGAATTCAAAGAAAAGACAGAAGAGATTAGTGATCTAGAAGAGAAGAGGAATCAAGCAGAGAAATTTGGGAGAAAAAGGAGCTCACGGACCTAGAGTCCTTCTTTCTAAACTTCTTTCTAGATTTTCTTTGAGAATGAGCTTATGCGGTTTCGTTTTCAAAGAAAACCTTATATACCTTTCTTTCTAGAGTTAACTAAACTCTAAACAATTAACTTACTACATTACATTAAGTTTATTATTATAATAAATACTACTAAAATAATTTGGTTTTGAAATAAAATACATGGTGACTAAATTTAATTTACATTAATATTAAAAAATACAATATTTATTAATATTGTGTAATTAACAAATGTGTAAAATTTAAGCTTGTAAAAAATAATAAAATATATATATGCAGAAATTTAAGTGAATTTAAATTTATAAAAGATTGTCTTGGTAAAAACAATTTGTTAAAATTAATAATAACAAAAAAATTTACAAAATTATATCTTATAATTAATAATAACACAAATATACTTAATAATAAATTGTCAATATTTAATGTATTATATTTATTAAAATGTATAATAAATGTGAACATTGTGATATTCTTTTATCTCAAAATATTTATTATTAAATTATCAATGTTTAATATATATATATATATATTAATTAATTAAAATATTTGTGTACTAGGTTAACATATTTATATAAAGATTTAATCATATGTACACTGTGACACCCTTACTACCCCAACACATATATAATATAATTTAATTAAGAAGAATAAACTTTCAAAGGGTTCGTAAAATGGTTCACATAAAACTTCGAAACTGTTCTTTCTTCAATATAAGAAAATGACTGAAAAATAAAACTTGAAAGGTAAAATTTAAGAGTTTACAATTTTAAACACATTTATTACAATACCAAATCCATATAAATATTCTGTCCTAGAAATCCTCTGCCCCGATGTCACATTATCAGAGCATTCCCATAATTTAACTGTTGACATTCTAGATGCCACTCGTAGCCGGATCTTCTTCACCTAAAATATCCACAGTTTATACGGTGAGAAAAGAAAATATCTATATGCAAAGTACATATAAACACATCACAATATAATCTCATCATAATTCATTATTTAATAAAATATATATATATATATATATATATATATATATATATATATATATATATATATATATATATATATATATATATATATATATATATCAATCATTCATCATCTTCACATCTCAATTCACATTTAACATATCTCATTTCACATACATATCTCAATCCATCATAATCTACACCAATTATACAATTTACAACATCATTTCCATATTCATAATTCATGTCAATCTTATAATTAACACTATGCCAAGACCTCGCCACATCTGACACAAGTGATACAGGTTAATTGCCTCCCACACCAAACCAGGGTCACGCCCTCCCTGTAGCATCACTTACCAAGGGGTCGTGCCATCCCTAGTCATTAAGGAGTACGCTCGTCCCTGAAACATCAACTACCAGGGTTCGTATCATCCTAGATCCTTTAGTGTGAGGAACCACAATCAAATTACAATCCATACAGTCTCTTGCAATTAACCCTATGCCAGGGCTGCCATAATCGACATAAGTGGTGTGTGTTAACTGTCTTACTCATCCCACACCATGCTAGGGTCACGCCCTCCCTGTAGCACCACTTACCCAGGGGCTGTGCCATCCCTAGTCACTGATGTGAGGCACCATAATCACAATCATAATCACATTCATACAACATCTCATCTCATAATTCAAATTCACATCACGTACACAATTCCACCTCACATACACAACAGATAAGCCCAACAAAATAAGGGTTTATACACCCCTCAAGTAATTCACATCAAGATCATTCATTCTTATCAATCAATACAATAATAACATTCATAAATTAATATTATAAACAATGGAATTATCAACTTAATATAATTCAGCATAAACAGTAAAACCCTTAATTAAAACCTATCTCACAGGCACTTTTCTACAATTTCGTTCTCTCTCCCAGATCATCATTCTTACAAATTATTAGCATATTTATAATCCTCAACACATATCGAATCTAATGGTATCATTAATTGCTCAAACAGAAATAATTCAACTTTTCCAAAACCTAGCCTACATGCACTTTTCTATAATTTCGTTCTCTCTCCCAGAGCATTATTTTTACAAATAAATCATATATTCGTACTCCTAAATTCATACAGAATCAAATAATGCCAATAATTTTTCAAACAGAAATAATT
The DNA here is from genome assembly GCF_000230855.2 of Cajanus cajan. Taxonomy (NCBI): domain Eukaryota; kingdom Viridiplantae; phylum Streptophyta; class Magnoliopsida; order Fabales; family Fabaceae; genus Cajanus; species Cajanus cajan. The sequence goes on along the minus strand of NC_138526.1, from coordinate 9,126,601 downwards.
ATAAAATTGCTCATAATCCTAAGGGTTCTTCTTCTACCCAATTTCCTCATGTAACTCCACATATAAATAATCTCTTTTTCCCCCGTACCTGGATACATAGGAACTCGGGCAGAACCTCCTCTTTTTCCTTAAATAAGGATCGAAACTAAGACTGGAGCAGAACCTCATCCTCTGAGTTCCCCTTGGTCTTCAAAGAGAAGAAGAGGAACGAAAGAGAGAACAGAAGAGAAGAGAGAGTGAGAATGAGAGGTGTGTAGAAATGAGAGGATTTGAGGCCTATTTATAGGATTTTTTGCCCACCTACCACTACGGCCCGTTCCAAAATCGGAACGGCCCGTTCTGGGCCCTTCAAACCTACGTAAATTTTTCAACCGGAACGGCCCGTTCCCAAACCAGAACGGCCCGTTCTCAAACCCAGCAGAACGGCCAGTTCTGCTTCCAGAACGACCCGTTCTCCAAACCAGAACGGCCCGTTCTCCCTCTGGAACGGCCCGTTCTCCAAACCTGAATGGCCCGTTCTCCCTCCAGAACGGCCCGTTCTGCTTCTCAAATTTTGGGCCTTTAACTTATTCTAGAACGGCCCGTTTCACTTTTGAAACGGCCGTTCTGGGCAACGAATTGGGCCTACGGCCCATTGAAAATTGGGTTGTTACATACACTGCTTATATAAAGTTTTTTTACAATGCAACCAATTATATCTTGTAATTGTGTCATGTCACTGTAAACACATTTACTTTTAACAATGACATGGCACAACTAAAAGTGTGGAAGAAAATATACACAAAGTTTTGATGATGCCAAAGCATTAAAGAAAATAAAGCTCAAGTTAAAGCAAGTTGATCAAGAAGCAAGATCTCAAGTAATAACTAGATAAGTCTTGACTGCTTAGCTTACTATGGAAAATGAACTTTTAGAATTTGCAAATTTCACTTGACCATTAAAATAAGGATTTCAAGAAAACCTAAACTTAATCTTTTTTAATATAAGAATAAGTTGTTTGAAAAGAAAGTAAAAGGAGTATTCAAAAGATTAAACAAAAATATTTTTAACTGGAAAATAGAAGCTTTCTATATCTTAAGTTTTCATAAGCTAATTCGGTGATATATGTCTAGTAATCGATTACCAGAGAAAGAAAACTTTTTTTTTTCAAGGTTCAAATGCTACAATGTTCTCTGGTAATCGATTACCAGTCATTGTAATCGATTACCAGAAGATGAAACTTCAAAATTTGAATTTAAATGATACAACATTTCAAACATTTCAAACTTAAACCATTGTAATCGATTACCAAGTCTTGTAATCGATTACCAGAGCCTCTTTTCTGAAAAAATTATAGAGAGTTACAACTCTTTATGAAAAGACATAACCTAAGAAACAATTGTCTATAAATACCTATAATTTTTCAAAGAAAGGTTACGAACTCTAATGTAAAAATCTATTTACAAAAACTACTTGTCCAAAATCATTTGCAAAAATTTCTAAAGAGTTCATCAAATTCTTAGAAAGTGTAATATCTACTATTCAAAGAGAGTCATTCTGTAATACCCAATTGATCATTGGATCTGTGAAGGAGAAAGGATTTTTCTCCTTGTTGATTTTTGAATCTCAACACAAGGAAAGAGAGTTCTGAGGTGTTGGAGGATTCAAGTCTTGTAAGGCTTACAAAGAATAGTAGAAATCTCAAGTGGGAGACTTGAGGACTGGACGTAGGCAAGATTGGCCAAACCAGTATAAAATTGAGTTTGCAATTCTTCTTTCCCTACACTTTTAATTACTTTTTATTAATTTTGATTGAGTAGTTTGCATCATCATTCATTTTTTACATATAAATTTATCTAAGGAATTGAATTTGTAAGAAAGTAATTCGGAAAAGTTTTATAAGAGGAAAATTTGGAAAACTTAATTCACCCCCCCCCCCTCTTAAGTTATACGAGGCTATTTGACTAACAAGTGGTATCAAGAGCAGGTTTCTTGTATAAGGCTTAAAAGCTTCAAGAATTGAAATGGCCTCAACAATTTTTTTTTTCCGAAGGAAACTCCATTATTAGACCTCCAATATTCAATGGTGAAGGGTATCATTATTGGAAATCTAGGATGCAAATGTTTATAGAAGCCATAGATTTAAACATATGGGATTCTTTTGAAAATGGTCCTTTCATTCCCACTATTGTAGTAGGAAATGAAATTAAAAATCTACCCAAAGATCAATGGAGTGATGATGACAAAAGAAAAGTTCAATACAATTTGAAAGCCAAAAATATAATCACTTCTGCATTAGGCATAGATGAATATTTTAGAATTTCAAATTGTACAAGTGCAAAAGAAATGTGGGATACATTAAAAGTAACACATGAAGGCACTAATGATGTTAAAAGATCTAGGAGAAACACTCTCACTCATGAATATGAATTATTTAGAATGAATCAAAATGAAAGCATACAAGACATGCAAAAAAAATTTACACATCTAATTAATCATCTTGCATCTTTAGGAAAAGTGTTTCCTAACAAAGATCTTATTAACAAAGTTTTGAGATGTTTGAGTAAGGAATGGCAACCGAAAGTGACTGCAATTGATGAATCAAAAGATCTAACAACCATGTCTCTTGCATCTCTATTTGGAAAACTTCAAGAGCATGAAATGGAATTGATGAGACTAAGTCAAAATGAAGATAGTGACAAAAAGAAGAAAAGTATAGAACTTAAAGTATCTTCATCCTCTTATGAAGAAAATGGAAAATATGACAACATAGAGGAAGATGATGATGATGATGATGAAGATTTCAATCTCTTTGTAAAAATATTCAAAAAATTCCTAAGGACTAAAGGAAATAGAAGAAAATTCAACTTTAACATAAAGAAGAAAGGAGAAGAATCTTCTTCAACTCCAAGATGCTACGAATGCAATCAACCGGGTCACTTAAAATTAGAATGTCCAATCTACAAAAAGAAGATGGAGAAGTCAAACAACAAAAACTTCAAGGATAAGAAAAGCAAGAAAGTATATATCACTTGTGAAGAAAATGATATGGACTCTACAAGTGATTCAGACAATGAAGTTGTGAATTTGGGACTAATGGCTAAAGACTATGAAAGCGAAGAAGAGGTAACATCTTCGAATAATGATATCTCAATTTCATTTGATGAACTTTAAGATGCATGCAATGATTTGCATAAAGAATCCTTTAAACTTGCAAAATTAGTATCATCATATAAGAAAATAATTTCAAACTTGGAAAAAGAGATTTCAAAATTAAATAATGAATTAGATGATCTTAAAATCGAAATTAGGATAATAAATTCTAAAGAAGAAAATCAAGAGATTAAAAATAAGTTAGAAATAAATAAAATAAATCATCCATGTTCAACATGCAATAGATTTAAAGAGGAAATTAGTAACCTAAGAATCACTCTTGCAAAATTTACTAGTGAAAGAAATAATTTAGATATATTATTAGGAAAACAAAAATGTGTATTTGATAAGGAAGGATTACGATATAATCCTCAAAAACAACAAAAGAAATACAAAAACTTCTTTATTCCCAAACAAGTTGCTAGTTTTCCATTCACAACATGTTTTTATTGTGGTAAGAAAGGTCATAATTCATCAACCTACTATATTAGAAAGAATTTTTGCAATCTCAAGAATATGGTTTGGATTCCTAAAGGTTCTTCTGTTAATACTAACATTAAGGATCCAAAGAAAACTTGGGTACCTAAATCAACCCTTTCTTTGTCTTGAAGGATTCCAAAAATCAAACTTGGTACATTGACAGTGGATGTTCCAAGCACATGACAGGAGATGCTTCAAAATTCATTGACCTCACTCCTAAGAGAAGTGGACATGTAACCTATGGAGACAACAAACGAGGAAAAATACTTGACATTGGAAGAATAGGTACAAATTTCTCAACCTCCATAGAAAATGTCTTACTTGTGAAAGGTCTTAAACATAGTTTATTAAGTGTTAGCCAACTTTGTGATAAATGTTTTTCTATATCATTTGACTCACAAAAATGTCTAATTGAACACAAAAATGATAAAAATGTTAAGATAGTTGGATTTAGAGTTAACAATGTATATAAAATAAAAATAGAAAATAATTATAATCATTCTCAATGCCTCATGAGTAAAAATGATGAATCATGGCTATGGCATAAAAGAATAGCTCACATAAACATGGAACACTTAAATAAATTAATCTCAAAAGATTTAGTAATAAGATTACCAAAGATTAAATTTGAGAAAAATAAACTATGTGATGCATGCCAAAAGGGAAAACAAGTTAAAGTATCTTTTAAACCAAAGAATATAGTCACAACCTCTAGACCCTTAGAACTTTTACACATGGACTTGTTTGGACCATCTAGAACTATGAGCTTTGGTGGAAGTTACTATGGTCATGTCTTAGTGGATGATTTCTCTAGATATACTTGGACCTTATTTCTTGCTCATAAAAGTGATACTTTTGGTGTCTTTAGAAAATTTGCTAAAATTATTCAAAATAAGAAAAACCTTAAGATTGTCTCCATTAGAAGTGATCATGGAAAAGAGTTTGAAATAAAGATTTTGATTTATTTTGTGAAGAAAATGGAATTGAACATAACTTTTCTGCTCCTAGAACTCCTTAACAAAATGGAGTAATAGAAAGAAAGAATAGATCATTAGAAGAATTAGCAAGAACAATGCTAAATGATTCAAAACTCCCTAAATACTTTTGGGTAGAAGCTGTTAACACTGCATATTATACTATGAATAGAGCTTTGATTAGACCTATTCTTAAGAAAACTCCTTATGAGTTATTCAATGGAAGAAAACCTAATATTTCACATCTTCATATTTTTGGATGCAAATTCTTTGTACTTAATAATGGAAAAGATAAATTAGGAAAATTTGATGTTAAATCTGATGAGGGAATATTTCTTGGATACTCTCTAAATAGCAAATCATATAGAATATACAACAAAAGAACCATGACTATTGAGGAATCAATACATGTTGTATTTGATGAAACTAACCTTTTTTGTCCAAGAAAAGATATTATTGATGAAATTATAGAGAGCTTTGAAGATACTCATAGTAATGAGCAAACTCAAAAGGACAAGAAAGATGAAGAAAATGAGGATTCAACAATCCAAGGAGATCAAACAAACATGAACCCTCAAAGAGAGTGGAGAATCTTAAGAAATCATCCTCTTGAAAATATCATTGGAGATATATCAAAAGGGGTATCTACTAGACACTCTCTAAAAGAAGCATGCAATAATATGTCTTTTGTTTCTGAGATAGAAGTTAAAAACGTTGATGAAGCTTTAAATGATGAACATTGGATTAATGCTATGCAAGAAGAATTAAATCAATTTAAAAGAAATCAAGTATGGGAATTGGTTAATAGACCTATTAATCATACAATTATAGGAACAAAATGGATTTTTTAGAAACAAACTTGATGAACATGGTATAGTCATAAGTGTAGACCCCTAAAATTGTCCGGGTCGGAAATAAAGCTTGAAGACTCTCGAAGACTGAAGGAAGATCAGCCAGAAGGACTTCCAGAAGGCCCAAGGAGGGTTCTCTATAGGTCTAGAGGTCTTAGGATAGCTAAAATAAGAAAAGTGGGAGGAATGAAGCCCAATACGGCCTCCCAGAGGTTCAGAACGGCCGTATTGAACATTTTGAACTTCAATACGGCTGCACTGAACTCAATACGGCCGTATTGAAGTTTCTGGACTTCAATACGGCTGCATTGAATTCAATACGGCTGCACTGAACTTCAATACGGCCGCACTGAACTTCAATACGGCCGTATTGAGGTTTTTTGAACTTCAATACGGCCGTATTGAATTCAATACGGCCGTATTAGTTCAAAATTTCAATGTTGACCGTATTGACCCTCATAAACCGTATTGAGCCTCTTCCCTATAAATATGACGTCAATGGGACGTCATTTCACACTTTTGGACTGAGTTTTAACCCTCTTCTTGAGTATTCTGGGTTTTTTTGAGCAGTGCTCTGCCTAGAAATCACTCGGAGAGTTGATCCGACGAAGTTTTTGAGTTCTGAGCATTTTGCTTGAGTCTCAAACTAAGTCGAAGGGAAATCCATCGGATTTCCAAGTCAAAAATTATTTTTTAGGAGGGAGCGAGCGGTCTTGTAGAGGGAGGGAACGCCAAAACGCTTCCCAATTTCTGTCAAGATATATAAGAAAGCACGCTTCAAAGGTTTATATCTTTAAAGTCCCTTCTTTTACCGCTTTTTGTGTGTACATATTTAAACTGTCATCATGTAGATAGTTAATTTATAATTGCTTAGAATAAATAGGGGTAATTTAGTAATTTTGCACTATTATTTTTTAAATAATCTGTCATAGGGAACCCAAAAGGGGCGCTGTGGGGTGCTAACACCTTCCCCACGCGTAACCGACTCCCTTACCCGACTCTGGTTGTCATGGCCGAAGTCAATTTTTGAATCGATTGCCTTAAACTTCTTTTTCCAATGTTTTGAGTAAAACATTGGTGGCGACTCCACGAACCCTTCCTTTTTATGAAAACCGCTAATCTATGGAGGGTCCCGCTTGGGATTAACATGGATTGGTGAACCTTTTAATAAAATTGCTCGTTTGACAAGGTCTCAGTTTGAGAATAAGTCATTCTAGCAATCCATATATTTAAACAAATAAAAGAGTCCAACCATCCTTCGCGAATGCCGAAAGCCCGTTTTGGGCCGGTGGCGACAGATGGCGACTCCACTGGGGAAGCCTCGAGAGTCAGTCCCATTTAGTGACAGATTATTTTTAACAAATAATAGTTAAAATTACTTCATTACCCCTTGCTTGTATGATAACATGTTTATTTATATGGCTTTAATAAACTGTTGTATGTTTAAATTTCCGCAATTGTTTGAAATATAAACTGCACACAAACCTTTGCACACAACAGTTCCCTCTATACCCGGGGGCATGAGTGGTAAGCCATAGGGAGTGGATGTTAGTACGGCCGGTTGTCGAATGGGTCTATAGGTGCCCGTAGACCGTTGTCGGAAAGCATCACTCAAGGTGATAACCATGAACTCGAGTCCGACAGTGCGTTGGAGCTTTCCATCGACTTACGACGAGAGGAATTGGGTCCCTATAATGGGGGCACCTTGGGGGCCTCAGACCAGTGAGAACAGTTAGAACCACCTTGAATATGCACTTTTCTGCAGGATACCCCTACCTCGTGATTCGCTCGTGACTGTTCGTGGATGAGTGAATTGTTTGTGCATTTTTATGTGACATTGTATGAGCATACATTGCACCTTTTAAACATACAACATTCTTTTTTTAAAATAAAAAGAATAAATAGAAATAAAGATCTTCTAGTACACGGTGTTAACATCTACCTTCATTGCATTCATATAGGTAGTTTCCCTTTTCACCCAAAAAATACAAAAAGATACAAAATATCCAAAAGAAAAAAAATATATATATATTTATCTAAACCAAGCAATATCATGCATCATCTTAGGAAAATCCCAAAACATGATAATGCTTAGTTGAATAAACACTATGCATGCATATTCATCTCCATCATCTCATATCATGCATTGTATTGTAGAATATGGAGAGGTCTAAGGAGATGCATGGGCAATTGAAGAAAGTAGACTTCTTGTTATACCGTGCTGAGAGGTTGGATCACCTCTGTACTTTGATGCCAAGAGAGGCTCGCGTCAAGTTTGAGAAATCATATGGACGAGTCCTCGACTTGATGAAGATCTGTGTGGATCCAGCATTTCTGAGAGCACTGGTTCACTTCTGGAGTCTCGATTTGCACTGCTTCGAGTTCCCCCAGTTTGATCTAGTTCCTACTCTCGAGGAGTACGAGCTCATGCTACGATGGCCCAAATCAGCCGGGGTCTATATCTTTCATGACAACCATGTGGCAGTGGAGAGAGTTGCCACTCAGGTCAAATTACCATCACGATCAGCTGCCTTAGTGGGGAACGGCAGTATTAAAGGTTGGAAGCTTGTTATGATTGAGGACCACCTTTCTTCCTTGGCTGGTGAGGGAGATTGGTTAGCTTTCAACAAGACTCTAGCGTTAGCTATGTTTGGGATGATCCTATTCCCCTTTCACGCTAACACAGTGGACCATGCTGCGATGGACGCTTTCTTCGCTTGGGACGTACACATGAAGAGTCCCGTGCCTGCTATTCTTGCCGACACCTTGCTCTCTGTTCATCTGTCTCAACAGAAGCAAGGAAAAATCATCCGATGCTGCACCTCCTTGCTGTATATATGGAGCATCACTCATTTCTATGCCTCTAGTCATATGGGGACCTTGCCCGACCCTTTGAGGAGTTTTTCGAAAATTCCCGTACGCCGCCGATATGCTTCTGAGTGGAAGGAAGAGATGGAACAGTGGAGTATCGAGCACTTCACGTGGGTTTGCCCTTGGTTCCGTCCAAGCCATGTATTGATGAGATGCGGCAGTTATCCAAGCATACCATTGATGGGCCTCAGAGGTTGCATAGCCTACTCACCTAGATTGGTTATGAGGCAACTGATGAGGACTCAGACCATTCCTACTATAGAGGAGCTTGGAGGGTCGTGTTTCTCCTTCGATTCCGAGCATCAGAAGGACATGCACGCTGTCATGAGAGCGTGGGAGAGACCAACCTATGAGGGAGATCTCGAGCTTGGAAAGCCTCAGGTATCCGTCTCCATCGATTATGAGAAATGGAGGAGCGAGAGGGGGGTGCTTCAACCATCCACTTCTTGTGCAACCACAGCAACAAGGAAGGTGTTGCAAGAGCAAGTCGACGCCTTGACCAAGAAACTGGAAATCATGGGAGCTCAGATGAGAGTTCTTGAAGAGAAAAATGAAGAATCCAGTTTCACTATTGATGGTCTTCAAAGGCAATGCAAGAAGAAAGACCACGAGATAGAGCGGCTCAAGGATGAGTGTGCTAACCTCAATGAGGAGACTACTCGGGCACCCAAAATGCCAAAGGTTGAACCGAGTAGTCAACTCCAAGAAGTCAACATGAAGATAGCACACCTTGAGGCCGAGTATTCAAAGCAGGCACAGTTGATCAAGGATATGCAAGACGATCTGCTTTTGACTCGATCCGATGCGCAACAATGGCGGGAAGTTGTTCAACGACAAACCGCAAACCTTTCCGACTTCCGCAAAAAGGAAAGGGAAGGATTGGCACAAATGGCCAAACTCCAAGAGGAGAAGGATCGGGCTGAGGATGAGCTTAATGAGCTACAGGCCATGATCAACTATCATATACAAAAAGCGAAAGATGCTCAGAAAATCAGTGATGATATGAGCCAAGCAGTCCATACTCAGATTAAAGCAATGGGCCGTCATGTGGAGGAAGCCGAAGATGAATGGCAAAGACATATGAACCCGCCTGTGGGTTTTTACCGGCTTTTCTCTTTTTGTAAAAAGTTGCTTCAAAGCATTGTATAAAAGTTGTACACTTTCTTCAAATAATAAAATTGTATTTTTGAGATTTATTGCCTTTGCATCTCATTAGTCATTCATTTGCATTTATCTCTCTCGGTAATTTAATAATAAATATTAATAAAAAGAAAGAATTAATCGATGCGTATGTTCAGAATGGATCGCACGCCATTGGTAATTAAATGCAATCCAACAACTGCACCAAGCAAGCACACGGCAACTCCGTTGTTGGTAATCAAGACAGACAAAGGGAAAGGTCCGACACCATTAAGGATCATCACTCCAAGGCCTTTCCCCTACGAATCAAATAAGGCTGTGCCATGGATATACGACATACACTCTTCTGCCAACAGCGATATCTCTAACATCGCTGGACTTGGGGGCATGACTAGGAGTGGCAGGATCTACACTCCCGAAGATCTTCACGATAAAGCTCCCAAGAATAAAGGAAAAGAAAAGGAGAAGACCGAGGAAAAAGAATCCGAGGAGGAGACTGATGAGCTGTTAAAGTTTATCCGACAAAGCGAGTACTCCATCATGGATCAACTTCATAAGACGCCAGCAAAGATTACTCTGTTGTCGTTGATCCTATGCTCCGAACCGCATCGACAAGCTCTGTTGAAAGTCTTGAACGAGGCATATGTGTCGCATACCATCTCCCTAGACAAGTTTAAGGGGATTGTTAGTCACATCACGGCTAATGATCACCTCACTTTCACCGATGAAGAGATCCCCGCCGAGGGATCAAATCACAACAAGCCCTTGCACATCTCTGTAAAGTGCAAGGAGTATCACATCGCAAAAGTCTTGGTGGACAACGGATCTTCCTTGAATGTGATGCCCAAAAGAACGCTTGATCAAGTGGAAATCAAGGGAGTCCAAATGCGCCCGAGCAACATGATCGTTCGAGCTTTCGACGGCTCTAAAAGAGAAGTGGTGGGAGAAATCAGTCTCCCAATCCAAATTGGGCCCACTATCTTTAATGTCGAATTCCAAGTAATGGATATTACTCCTGCATACAGCTGTCTCCTCGGCCGACCTTGGATTCATGATGCGAAAGCTGTACCCTCTACGCTCCACCAGAAAGTCAAGTTCATAGTGGGTGACAAACTGGTGACCGTACAAGCCGAAGATGACATACTCATCAGCAAGCCATCCACCATACCTTATGTGGATGCAGCAGAGGAAGCTTTGGAAACCGCCTTCCAAGCATTGGAAATTGCCAATGTTGAGACGTTTCCCCGAGAAATGAAGAAGGCAGCTCATATGCTCACCAAGAATGGATACTTGCCGGGACAAGGACTTGGCAAGGACTCCCAAGGAATTCCGGAGCTACCCATCATTAAGGATAATCCGGGGAAACAAGGGTTAGGATACAACCCTGTTAAAGATCAAAGAAAGAAGAGGAATCAAGATCCTTCTCGACGTTCTTTAAGCCAGATCTTTAGGAAGGCTGGTTCACAAACGTCAAGGCCAACTGTCGTCATCAAGTGTCCTTTTCCTTCTAATAGGGATGTGTAAATTCAGTGACTATTAGAGATCACTCCTCGGGGATAGCCCGACCCCCGAGCCTCGATAGGGCACATGTTTTCCACTATGATTATAATAAAATCATTCTTTCTTATTGCTTCTTTTCTTGCTTGCAATAAAACTCTAAACCACATTATTTAACCCTGTTTGAATGAACATGAATGAGGTTAAAATCACCTTAATAATAATAAACCCACATCATTTTTATGTGGAGGTGTGTGTGACAACTTGGAGCACCTTCCCTTGGCCTTGACAAGTGCCATCATGGGTAAAAAGAAATCTTTCAAAATAAAAGAAGCTCGGCAGGAAACCCAAAAAAAGGGGACTGCGCAAAAATAAGAGCAAAAGACCCGCTAGGAATCCCACAAGAGGGTGACCTAGGCAAAAATTAGGGTTACAAAATAATGAACAAAAACAAAAGCCCGCTAAAACTCCACAAATGGGTGTTTTAGGCAAAAGTTAGGGCAATCGAAAAACAGAATAAATCCATGATGGTACCACCAACTGAATTCAACAAAGGGGCTCAAGAAAAGCTATCCAAGTTGTCAAATCACAAATGTTAATAACCAAGACGTGCTTAACTTCATAAGTGTTTAATCAAACAAGCCTAAACACTTAAGCCTACCATTGGCCAAGCCATTCTTACAAAATCCATTTTTCAAAAAATAAATAATCCCCTCTAAAACACAAACTTTTGAAAATATCCTTTCCTTCTTTTCTCTCTTGTCCCAGCGATTTTTTAATAATCTAGTGGAAACATGGAGATATAGTGGTCAATAGGAGGGTTGACACATCTTCTAAAGGAAGGGAAAGATCATTGGGTTGATGACACAAAAAACAAATATGCATCATTCCTTGGTCATAAAAGTCGGCAGCGCACAGTCCGTCTGGAGGAATGGCACAATCCAAGCAAAAAACGCATCGGTTAATTCTTTTGAAAAATGAATCAAATAGAATTAGGTGCCTCATACTGCATACATGCATACAGATGATAGGTGTACTAGAAGATCACTTATTCTCTGTTTATCTTAAAAAAAAAAAAAAAAAAAAAAAAAAAAATTTAATACGCCCGTATTGAATTCAATACGGCCATATTAAGACGACCGTTGAAGCAACCTTTCAGCTTCAATACGGGTGTATTAAATCCAATACGCCCGTATTGACCTCCAATACGCCCGTATTAAATTCAATACGGGCCGTATTGGTTGCCAAAATTGCCCAATAACGGCTACACCAATACGGCCGTATTGAATCAATACGGGACGTATTGGCGAAAATTGGTCTATAAATAAGCGTTTTCCTTCTCATTTTTGCATTCCAATCTTCATTCCTCTGCATCCTGCTTGTGAGTGAACCTCAAGAAGAAACCTCAGAAATGGCAGAATCATCTAGAAAGAGGCAGAGGGCCCCAGCTCGACGTGAGATGACAGACAGACATCAGGAACGGCTGCAGCTCATAGAGTCATTCACCTTCGAGCCGTCGAGGGCGCTCGACTTCGATATTCTCCGTACAGTGGGCTTGGAGGATGAAGTCCGAGGCTACTTCGACAGTATAGGATGGGGATTCCTCCTTGATCCCCCTTCTCACCTGTACTTGACGGCGACGAAGGAGTTTCTGGCCACTGTCGGCGTTACTGAGTCGACAAACAGTTTTGGGGAGGCTGTCTGCTCAGTTGACTTCTGGATAAACCAGGGGTACCGCTCACTGACGTTGGACGAGTTCAACGTCCAGGCAGGATTTTTCAGCAGGACTGATCAGCTCGCATATCGAGATGCTATATGCGAGTGGCCTGATCAGTGGACCCCGGTCGACATGTGGAGAGCGATCACAGGCCACGAGGACTATCATGCCGGGGTGAAGGGCACCCGGCTCCCGACCGCTCTTCGGATCTGTCACAAGATCCTCACCAGCACCATCCATGGCAGGTGGAAGAGCCCCGAGTCGGTGACACGGCCGGATTTATTAGCATTATACTGCATGGCCACCAGTCGGAGGGCCAACCCCGGATACTTTTTCCTCGAGCACGTTAAGAACTTGGGGGCACGAGAAGGAGGATCTAGGCAGGGATACATCCTGGTTGCCCCACTCCTCTCACGGCTTGCGGAGACTTGGGGATGCCCAGACGGCGTAGAGCCAGGGCCATTGGCACCGAAGCCAATTAATGCCTCCACCTTGATCAGTATGAAGATCATAGCGAGGTCAGGAGGGAGGTATGTACGAGTAGACGGCCCCGATGCCTTCGCCGAGCTCTTCAATGACGTTGATCTTCAGGGCGACGGTAGCCCACAGCTAGAGGCCGGCACCTCACAGTCGGATAGGGCCTACTTTGATGCCCGCTTTGACGCTTTACAGCAAAGCATCGATACTCAATTCGATGCTTTTCAGCACAGTATCGGCGCATGGCAGCAGAGCACCGATGCTCGACTGGACACTTTGGTGCAGGGGTTCGACAACCTCTCGGTCTGGATGCACCGCCAGTTCCCCGCTCCTCCACAGGACCCGCCGGCAGAAGAATGAAGACCGGTTTTCTTTTTCCTATTTTTATGTATTTGTTTGAATGGGCTGCGTCCCATCATTTCCCTTGTACAAAATTTCATGTTTATTTAATGAATGAAATTTTTTCACTCTTTGAGTCTAAATCTTTTAACACTTTTATTTCTGTACAACAAAAGCCAAAATCAACAAAAAAGGGCAAAATACAGGAAAGAGCCAAAATCAAAAAAGGCAAAAACACAGAAAAAGCCAAAATCAACAAAAAGGCAAAATACAGAAAATCCAACAAATTGTACAGAATAACTGAGCCTGGAAAGGCTTGCCGAAATAATACTCTCAGAATAATTGAGCCTGGAGAGGCTCGCCGAAATAATACTCTCTCAGAATAACTGAGCCTGGAGAGGCTTGCCGAAATAATACTCTCAGAATAACTGAGCCTGGAGAGGCTTGCCGAAATAATACTCTCAGAATAACTGAGCCTGGAGAGGCTTGCCAAAATAATACTCTCACAAAATAATTGAGCCTGGAGAGGCTTGCTGAAATAATACTCCCACAGAATAATTAAGCCTGGAGAGGCTTGCCGAAATAATACTCTCCAAAAGACGTCTCAGCTCGCATTCTCGGGCTGAACAAAAAACCAATTCATCATACAGAATAATTGAGCTTGGAGAGGCTCGCAGAAATAATACTCCCCAGAGATATCTCAACTCAAGCTCACGGAACAAATCCCCAGCGAGAGCTATCAAAGCAAGATCGACAAAATTCCCAATGGAAACACGATCACCCAAGCAGTATATCTAGTCAAAGGACTTAAAACTTCCTCAGTGGAAGATAGCTCTCCAACTCAGGCGTTGAGTGAGGCTAAGCCTGTAGAGGCTTCCTAAATAATACTCTGGGATACATAAGATCCCCAAATCCCCAGTCGCCTACTCAAGAGGCATTCCTACAAAAAGAAAAAAAAATCAAAAGATCAATAATCATTCCCCAAGTGGAATCCGGCTCTTGGCCAAACATCAAGCGTCAAGATGATCTGCCTAATAGAAGAGGCTAATCACAATCAATGACAAAATCCCCCCCGCGGATAACAGCCTACACAGAGGCGACAAAACCAGAAAAACAAAAAGAGTCACCCGAATAAGGATAACCGGGATACTCCACCATCGTCGAAAGGACGTCAGCCAATCATAAGGCACCGCTCATCTCAGAAAGAGCATCTTCGTGTCTACACCCCAGGGAAACAGAAATTCCTCAATGGGCACCAACTATGCAAAGGAAAGTTGGGACACAAGAACCTATGAGTAACTGCACATCCCCTAGACGGATCCCTGCGTTATCCAGCCCTCAGTGGCACAAAAATCAAAAATAATTGTCAAAGCAGCATCGTGGACTGTGGAGACAAAATCAAAATCAACATCCAGAATACCCTCAGTGGATAATAGCCTACACAGAGGCTACAAAAATCAGAAAAATCAAAGAGAGACACCCGAATAAAGATAACCGGGATACTCCACAACGTCAAAGGACGTCAGCTAAACATAAGGCATCGCTCAACTCAGAGAGAGAGCATCTGTGTCTACACCCCAAGGAGTCAGAAATTCCCCATGGGTACCAACAATGCAATGCAAGTTGGGGCACAGGAACCTATGAATGACTGCACATCCCCTAGACGGATCCCTGCGTTATCCAGCCCTCAGCGGCACAAAATCAGAAAAAACGTCGAAGCAGCATTGTGGACTGTGGAGACAAAAATCATCTCAAAACCCTGGAGAGGGTAAACTCACACTGCCGAATGTTAAGAGGCAGGGCCTGGAGAGGCGATACTCAACTGCCGAATGTTAAGAGGCAGGGCCTGGAGAGGCGGGTACTCAACTGCTGAATGTTAAGAGGCAGGGCCTGGAGAGGCAATACTCAACTGCTGAATGTTAAGAGGCAGGGCCTGGAGAGGCAATACTCAACTGCTGAATGTTAAGAGGCAGGGCCTGGAGAGGCGATACTCAACTACCTCATGTTGAGAGGCAGGGCCTGGAGAGGCAGTACTCAACCATCAGCGTCGTCAAAGGCACGTTGGTGTTCAACTTCCGGCTCGGGCGTCAAGTGAAGTTGACCTTGGAGAGGGTAAACTTAGCTGCCTAGGTCGTCAGAAACAACCGAAGCAGAGCCTGGAGAGGCAGTACTCAATCATCGGTGATGTTAACACTGGTGTCTAGCTTCCGGCTCGGGCGTCGAGTGAGGCTAGGCCTGGAGAGGCGGTACTCAACCATCAGCGTTGTCAGAGGCACGTTGGTGTTCAACTTCCGGCTCGGGCGTCGAGTGAAGTTGACCCTGGAGAGGGTAAACTTAGCTACCAAGGTTGTCAGAAACGCCGAGGTATGCAACAACCTGGAGAGGCTACTCAACAATTTTCCACCGGAAGACGCTACAAGTCAGAAGGTTGGCACATCACCCGGACAATTGGGTCAACTCCTTTACTTGTCAGCCGGTACACCAAAAGGCCGTCCGACTAAGTAAAGGGGGGGCAGCTGTAGACCCCTAAAATTGTCCGGGTCGGAAATAAAGCTTGAAGACTCTCGAAGACTGAAGGAAGATCAGCCAGAAGGACTTCCAGAAGGCCCAAGGAGGGTTCTCTATAGGTCTAGAGGTCTTAGGATAGCTAAAATAAGAAAAGTGGGAGGAATGAAGCCCAATACGGCCTCCCAGAGGTTCAGTACGGCCGTATTGAACATTTTGAACTTCAATACGGCCGCACTGAACTCAATACGGCCGTATTGAAGTTTCTGGACTTCAATACGGCTGCATTGAATTCAATACGGCTACACTGAACTTCAATACGGCCGCACTGAACTTCAATACGGCCGTATTGAGGTTTTTTGAACTTCAATACGGCCGTATTGAATTCAATACGGCCGTATTAGTTCAAAATTTCAATGTTGACCGTATTGACCCTCATAAACCGTATTGAGCCTCTTCCCTATAAATATGACGTCAATGGGACGTCATTTCACACTTTTGGACTGAGTTTTAACCCTCTTCTTGAGTATTCTGGGTTTTTTTGAGCAGTGCTCTGCCTAGAAATCACTCGGAGAGTTGATCCGACGAAGTTTTTGAGTTCTGAGCATTTTGCTTGAGTCTCAAACTAAGTCGAAGGGAAATCCATCGGATTTCCAAGTCAAAAATTATTTTTTAGGAGGGAGCGAGCGGTCTTGTAGAGGGAGGGAACGCCAAAACGCTTCCCAATTTCTGTCAAGATATATAAGAAAGCACGCTTCAAAGGTTTATATCTTTAAAGTCCCTTCTTTTACCGCTTTCTGTGTGTACATATTTAAACTGTCATCATGTAGATAGTTAATTTATAATTGCTTAGAATAAATAGGGGTAATTTAGTAATTTTGCACTATTATTTTTTAAATAATCTGTCATAGGGAACCCAAAAGGGGCGCTGTGGGGTGCTAACACCTTCCCCACGCGTAACCGACTCCCTTACCCGACTCTGGTTGTCATGGCCGAAGTCGATTTTTGAATCGATTGCCTTAAACTTCTTTTTCCAATGTTTTGAGTAAAACATTGGTGGCGACTCCACGAACCCTTCCTTTTTATGAAAACCGCTAATCTATGGAGGGTCCCGCTTGGGATTAACATGGATTGGTGAACCTTTTAATAAAATTGCTCGTTTGACAAGGTCTCAGTTTGAGAATAAGTCATTCTAGCAATCCATATATTTAAACAAATAAAAGAGTCCAACCATCCTTCGCGAATGCCGAAAGCCCGTTTCGGGCCGGTGGCGACAATAAGAAATAAAGCTAGACTAGTTGTTAAAGGATATAATCAAGAAGAAGACATAGATTATGAAGAAACATTTGCACATGTAGCAAGACTAGAAGCTATTAGAATGTTACTTGCCTATGCATCAATAATGGACTTCAAACTATACCAAACGGATGTCAAAAGTGCTTTTCTAAATGGTTTTATTCAAGAAGAAGTTTATGTTGAACAACCCCCAGGATTCGAAAACTCAGAATTTCCAAACCATGTCTTTAAGTTGAAAAAGGCTCTATATGGATTAAAACAAGCTCCTAGGGCATGGTATGAAAGACTAAGTAAATTTCTTTTGGAAAAAGAATTTACAAGGGGAAAGGTTGATACAACACTATTTATCAAAAGAAAAATGAATGACATTCTTTTAGTACAAATCTATATTGATGATATTATTTTTGGAGCTACTAATGACTACTTGTGCAATGAGTTTTCAAATGATATGCAAAATGAATTTGAAATGTCCATGATGGGAGAATTAAATTTTTTCCTTGGACTACAAATAAGGCAAACCAAAAATGTAATTTTTATAAATCAAAGCAAGTACTGTAAGGATTTGCTCCAAAGATTTGGAATGGAGAATGCCAAACCAATGGCAACACCAATGAGCACTACTTGCTACCTAGACAAAGATGAAGATGGAAAATCCATAGACATAAAGAAATATAGAGGTATGATTGGATCTCTTTTATATTTAACTGTAAGTAGACCTGATATTATGTTCAGTGTATGTCTATGTGCAAGATATCAATCTAATCCAAAGGAATCTCATTTAAGTGCAGTTAAAAGAATTATGAGATATTTATTAGGAACCACAAATCTAGGACTATGGTATCCTAAAAACATGCCTTTCAATCTAGTAGGGTACTCTGATTCTGATTTTGCTGGGTGTAAAACTAATAGAAAGAGTACTAGTGGAACATGTCACTTTATTGGATCTGCTTTAGTATCTTGGCATAGTAAAAAGAAAAATAGTGTTGCTCTATCTACTGCTGAAGTAGAATATATTGCTGCTGGAAGTTGTTGTGCTCAAATTCTTTGGATGAAACAACAACTATCTGATTTTGGTCTATCATTAGATCATATTCCAATTAAGTGTGATAATACTAGTGCTATAAATCTCTCTAAGAATCCAGTACTACATTCTAGAACCAAACATATTGAGATCAGACATCATTTTCTTAGGGATCATGTTCAAAAAGGGGATTATGTTTTAGAATTTGTTAAAACGAAAAATCAATTAGCTGACATTTTTACAAAGCCTTTACCAAAAGAAAACTTCTTTTCAATTAGGCAAGAACTGGGAATTCTAGAATCCTCTCACATTAACTCTTGACTCTATATTTCTACTTCTGTTAGTTCTCTATCTTTTGATATTTATATTGCATTATTCTTTTTGATGTTGCCAAAGGGGGAGAGAAAGGGAAAATAGAAAAGAAACAAGGGAAAAGAAACAACCATTTTTAAATATACCAAATAGGGAAAGAAAGGGAAAATAGAAAAGAAACAAGGGAAAAGAAACAAGGAAAAAGAAACAACCATTTTTAAATATAACATTTTTTTCTCTTGGTTTCTATGATCAAAAATTGGCTTTTATGTTTAGGACAATATAACTTGATCACTACAAATTTCTATTTAAATACAAATCCTTTTACTAAGGTGGAGACTAAGGGGAGTGATTGAAATACATTGTTTTATTTTCTTTCCCCTTACAGTGAATTGTCATCATCAAAAAGGGGGAGAATATACAAGAAAATATGCACAAAGTTTTGATGATGCCAAAGCATTGAAGAAAATAAAGGTCAAGTTAAAGCAAGTTGATCAAGAAGCAAGATCTCAAGTAATAACTCGATAAGTCTTGACTGCTTAGCTTAGTATGTAAAATGAATTTTTAGAATTTGCAAATTTTACTTGGCCATTAAAATAAGGATTTCAAGAAAACCTAAGCTTAATCTTTTTGAATATAAGAATAAGTTGTTTGAAAAGAAAGCAGAAAGAGTATTCAAAAGATTAAACAAAAATATTTTTAACTGGAAAATAGAAGCTTTCTATATCTTAAGTTTTCATAAGCTAATTCGGTGATATCTGTCTGGTAATCAATTACCACTTGATGTAATTAATTACCAGAGAAAGAAAACTTCTTTGTTCAAGGTTCAAATGTTAAAATGTTCTTTGGTAATCAATTACCAGTCATTGTAATCGATTACCAGAAGATGAAACTTCAAATTTTAAATTTAAATGATACAATGTTTCAAACATTTTGAACTTAAACTGTTGTAATCGATTACCAAGTCTTGTAATCGATTACCAGAGCCTCTTTTCTGAAAAAAATTATAGAGAGTTACAACTCTTCATGAAAAGACATAACCTAAGAAACAATTGTCTTTAAATACCTATAATTTTTCAGAGAAAGGTTACGAACTCTAATGTGAAAATCTATTTACAAAGACTACTTGGTCAAAATCATTTGCAAAAATTTCTAAAGAGTTCATCAAGTTCTTAGAAAGTGTAATATCTATTCTTCAAATTCTGTAATACCCAATTGATCATTGGATCTGTGAAGGAGAAAGGGTTTTTCTCCTTGTTGGTTTTTGAATCTCAACACAAGGAAAGGGAGTTTCGAGGTGTTGGAGGATTCAAGTCTTGTAAGGTTTACAAAGAATAGTGAAAATCTCAAGTGGGAGACTTGAGGACTGAACGTAGGCAGGATTGGCTGAACCAGTATAAAATTGAGTTTGCAATTCTTTTTTCCCTACACTTTTAATTATTTGTTATTAATTGTGATTGAGTAGTTTGCATCATCATTCATTCTTTATGTATAAATTTATCTAAGGAATTGAATTTGTAAGAAAGTAATACGAAAAAGTTTTATAAGAGAAAAATTTGGAAAACTTAATTCACCCCCTCCTTAAGTTATTCAAGACTATTTGACTAACAAAAAGATATAATTGGTTGCCAGTATAAAAAAATTTTACACTATAATGTATAAGTAATTAACTCTTATATAAATACTAATTACTTAATATAAATTGAAAAAAATATATAAATAATGAAAATTAGCCAACGTTTTATAGTATTATATTTATTATAACCCGTGTTTTAATGAAAATTGTAAATAATAAATAGTATCTAATATAAATTTAAAAAATATATAGATAAAAAGTACTATTTTTAGAAATATTTAAATTTACTAATAACATAATATAAATATAAGAAATCTATAATTATTAATATATGTAAGTTCTATTTTAAGTTAATATAATTAATATATGTAAGTAGTATTTCAACATAATTTTTAAAATAAAAAATATTAAATGTAAAAATAAAAATTATTAAATATAGACTAAGAATATATATTAATAATAATAAATACCAAATTTTTATTGTTTTAAATTTATTATAAGTCATATTATTTTGTTCATTAGAAATAGTTAAAAATATATGTACGTAGTATTTTTTAAAAAAATTTAAAATTATGAATTAATTAATATAAATAGAATAACTATATAATTAATAATACGTAGCCAACGTTTATATATTTATAATAACTCATATTTTAACCAAATTATTGTGTTAATTATTAAATATTAATAAATATATGTAATTACTATTTCAACATATTTAAACAAATACTAATTACTTAATATAAATGAGAAAAAATATAACTAATAATAATATGGCGATGTTTATTGTTAAGTAATTATTATAATTGAAATTTAAACAAAATGATTGTAATAACTATTAATTATTAAATAATATATGTAAATAGGGTTATTTTTATTTGTTGACATATTGTATTACGTTGTGATTATTTGAAATAATTAGAGGATTTTTTAAAATTTAAATGTTAAATGTAATAATTTAATATTTTGAAATAAAAATTTATATAAAAATGTATGTATTTAATTATTATAAATATCTCTATTTATGTTAAATATGTATATGTTTGAAGCCACACTCGTAATCTTCTTGTAATTTGAAGGCTGAACGAGAACTTCAAGTAGATATTCCAATGGTGGGAGGTATCTGTAAAAGGTACCCCAACACTCAAGTCAGGGCAAGTACGAATATCGATAATAATAAATGAACAATAACTTTACCTCGAGATGTGAACTGTTTATACTAATATTAATGGGTTTAATTCTCGATGGGCCCTGTACTAGGGTTACCAAATTAGGTAATATGCTTGATAATTGACTTCGTACTTTTGATTAGTCTCTAACCGTTGATTAAGGATAATTAATAATCATATAGGATAAATCCTATTTCTTGGACTTATCAGCTACCAAAGGTGCTGAACGGGCTTCAGCAACTGGTGGTGTCGAACAGGCTTTAGCAACCGGTGGTGTTGAACGAAGTATAATATCCTCTATATGGGATGTTTTTAGCTATCGAAGGCGTCGAATAGGTTTCGGTAAGCGATGGTGTCGAGCGAGGTATCTTGTCTTTAGAGGTTTTCGGCTGTCAAAGATACCGAGCATGTTTCGGCTACCTAAGGTGCCGAATGAGGTTTAATCCCTTTTATGTCGAGGGGTATAGCTAAAAGGTGCTCCTCGTACACTTACCCCCCATTCGAAAGGTGTCGAATGAGGTTTCGATAAGCGATGGTGCCAAGCGAGGTATCCTATCTTTAAAGGTTTTCGACTACCGAAGATGTCGAGCATGTTTAGGCTATTGCAGGTGCCGAATGATGTTTAATCTCTTTTACACCGAGGAGTATAGCCAAAAGGTGCTCCTCGTACACTTGTCCCCCAGTTGAAAGGTGCCGAATGAGGTTTCGGTAAGCGATGGTGTCGAGTGAAGTATCCTAACCTTAGAGGTTTTCAGTTGTCAAAGATGTCAAGCATATTTCGGCTACTACGGATACCGAATGATGTTTAATCCCTTTTATGCCGAGGGATATAGCTGGAAGGTACTCCTTGTACACAAAACGTATTTATTAAAAAAAAATGAAAGAAGCTTAATAGAAAACTTTAAAATCATTTTATATAAAAAAATAATAATAAATAATTTTTTAATTTGTGTGAAATAACTATTAAAAATGAACTGAAGTAGTGCTATACAGTTAATATATGTCTTACACCAACTCATACAAAACATATATGAGTCGTACCAAATATTTAAAAATAAAAGGGTTTGTGGTAAGAACCTCGAATCAAACTTGATATAGGCTAGTAATAGAAAATATAGTTTTTAGTGAAATCTGCAAAAAATAGGACAATTGGTCAGGGGAAAAAAGTTAAATTCATGTTCTAATTCTGTCCATGACCGAATGACCGATACCAAACTTTGACTTTTCAGCTGTCGAGTGAAATTCGCTAAATGCTTTGGAATCATATATTAATATATATATATATATATATATATATATATATATATATATATATATATATATATATATATTTATTTATTTTAAAATAAATTTAGCTAGACTTATTTTATTTAATAATTCATATTTTACATTAAATTTTAATAATTCAATTATTAAATTTAAAGTTTTTAATATATAGATTAAATCTGTAAATTTTAAAAAACAATTTAAAAATTATTTAATATTTCATTTCATAATTTAAATTAGATGATCATTAAAATAGTTTATATATTGACTTGGATTAATGAAATAAAGTATTAAACGATTTTTAAATTTTTAAAAAATTTACAGACTTAATTCATGCCTTAAAAACTTTAAATTTAATGGTTGAATTATTGAAATTTAATGCGGAACATTAGTTATTAAACGGAATAAGTTTAAATGGATCCTTCCTCTCTCTCTCTCTCTCTCTCTCTCTCTCTCTCTCTCTATATATATATATATATATATATATATATATATATATGATTCATTTACTCCAAAATTAAGTTTACTCAAATTTATTCTATATAATAACTCATATTTTATATTAAATTTTAATAATTCAATAATTAAATTAAAAATTCTTAATACATAAATTATGTCCATAAATTTTTTTAAAAAATTCAAAAATTATTTGAAAATTTATTTCATTAATTCAAATCAACGTATAAAATAATTTTTTATATAATTATCTGTCAATTTCAAATAATGAAATGACGTATCAAATAGTTTTTGATTTTTTTTTAAATTTGATGTAAAATAAGAGTTATTAGGTGAAGTAAATCTAAATAAACTTATTTTTGAAGTAAGTGATATCATATATATATATATATATATATATATATATATATATATATATATAAGGAATTCATTTATTTCATAAGTAAATCTACCTAAACTTATTTTGTTTAATGATTCATATTCTACATCAAATTTCAACATCCAAATTTTGAATTTTAAATTCTTAATGCCTATATCAACTCTACAAATTTTTTAAAAAAAATTAAAAATTATTTGATACCTTATTTTATTAATTCAAATTAATATACAATTATAATTATTTTTTAAATTGTATATTTAATTTATGCATTAAGAACTTTAAATTCAATTGTTAAATTATTAAAATTTAATAAAATACATGTATTATTGAACAAAATAAATCTAAATATATTTATTCTTAAAATAAATAGGTCTTCGATATATATATATATAGAGTGTATGTGAGTGAGTGTGTGAGAGCACCAAAAATTATACAAGAGCTTTCTTGCACCAGTTGAGTTGAAAAGAGACGAGCAAAATTGAAAGGGGCTGTAATTGTGTAAACTTTATGAATTATGACCTTTCGTTTTAGTAAACAAAGAAATTGATATTTGAGATCATGTTATTTCGACATCACGGCCCTTTATATATTTGTACAATAAGGAATAATTGTTAATTTGAAGAAATAAAAAAATAAATTAAATTATTGATTATATTTGAATGTGGTAAAAATAAAAAATAAATGTATACAATCTTTTTAAGTAGCCGCGTTACTATTAACAAAATTTTAATTTTAACCATTTATTTTTAAAAGTCCAATTCCTAATAAAAATTATCTTTTTTACGAGAGGATATATATTAATCATTAGATTTTGTTACAATCATCATGATTAATGCACATTAATAATATGAAAGTTTAAAAGTTACATGACATTAACTAGTAATTGATTCAAGAGACTCAATCATGTAAATAAGTGATAAGTTTAAATTTTGTGAATGAAAAAAGAATCCATGAATACTTTATATTAATAATACAATTATATATATATATATATATTTATTTATTTATTTATATATATATATATATATATATATATATATATATTTATTTATATATATAATTATGTAATTATTTTTAGTAATCAAATGACTTTAAATTTCGATATTAATATTATATGGTAAAAATTTACTCCTCATACTTTTATATAAAAAATGTCTTTCTCGTTAATTTTGTATTTCATATGTATAAGCATATTAAGAATGTATGAAATGAATAAATAAGAAATATAACAAGTGAATAAACCTTTGGTGAGAGAACTTTTTTCATGGGAGGTAAGAAAAATAAATATGAATAATTTTATTATAAATGGTTTAATTTTAAAATATACAAGTAATTAATGTGAAATTTTTAGAAAGTCATGTAACTTTAAATAGTCGTATAATTTTTAAAAACTTTAGCCTTGACCATTGAACATTCATACATGATTCAAATTTTCTCTACCTATTTCCATACATAATTCTTTCCTTTCACAAAATAGGATCCCTGAAAACATAAGAGAAGAGAGATGAAATCACGAGAGAGTAAATCGCAACAGTATAATTAAAATGATTACAGTTAATATTAAAACTAAACAAATTAAAATAATTTTGATTCTTCATATATGATTATATGAGTAAGATTTATTCCACTTATTTCTCGTATGTCCTTCATGTATTTGAGTGACAATATGAATTTTATTTAATTAAATATTTTTGAAAATTAAAAATTATTAATTTGACTAGTTACATAAGGAATAAAATCATGCATTTCTGTGATTTTCAATAAGAATGTATTTAAAAAGAGTGTTATATATACAAGATTTTGTTTCATATTATTTAACATAAGAAAATGACATATTCTTCTTTGTTTATTTTTGCTTTTAACATAGATGTAACCTTCCAATTAGGGTATATGCAAATGCAATAATATATCTTGGTTTTGAGATAAGATCGCATATCCATTAGAGAAATGTGAATAGTGATTCAACTACGAGGGCCTACACTTTAAGGCATAACAATAACATGTCTTGAATCAAATTGAAGAACTAAACCACCCAACCCTATGAGGATTAAAACTCAATTTCTTTAGATATTTTTCTTTAGTCTCATGATGTGGAAGATAACACATAGGAGATGAGGACCACTTGTGAAAAACATATGAAACTAATTTACAAAGATAATACATTAATAAGAAGCTGGACAGGAACATAAGAACAAAAACAGAGAGAAAAGATCTCAGTTAAGTGTCAAAAAAAAACCCCACAAAAAGTCTCACATGGCCTCAACCTCTCTTAATTTCAGCTACAACACCATTCAATTCAATCCCACAACACCCTTTCTTTGTTCTCAGTTCTCACTTTGTAATGGTGCTCACAAAGGATGTCATGTACTTTTTCTACCACAATTGGTTTGCACTATCATTCTCACACTCATAGGGAGATTAGAAGAAAAAAAAAGACAGATTCCATACAGATAGAAAGAATGGACCCAATGATCGGTCTTTTTCCTTGCATTTTGACCTTTCTTATCCATCACTCCAACACTAATAAAAATCCTTAAGGCAAACAATTACAGCATACAACATTTCATAGGGTTGTAAGAAATTTTTTAACAGGGTTGTATGGTTTTAATTTGCAAGGAAATAGCAGATAGGATCCTCTATGAGAATTTCTGGTGAAATTTCACCAAAATCGTATTAAGACTACAATTGGGATCACATCACCTATATATTTTTTTTTCAATGAAAAATATTATGACTATTGTAATCGTAATTTAAAATCATGCATTGTTTTTTTTTTTTTACAAATATAGTTTTTGTAATATTCCAAAATTAATAATTAAAGAATAATTTGTTCTTACAAAATATAATTTCTGATAATTAAACATTATTTTAACATTAATAAAAATTAATTATGATAATATTAGATCGATTCTTATATCTTAAAACAGAGCTTACAACTATTAGACTAAGACATCGATATGTGTATTTCAAAACAGGAAGATAAAAAAAAATCCTTGGTTAAAGCCATGCATACTTGTATGATTCAGGCACATCACAGCACAATATCCTACCCAACGAATCCTCTAACAAGCTTCCTTGATTCTCTATAATCAGAACCTGATAATTCCAATACAGTAAGACCATTATGGGAGCTAATAACACATTATTAGCTTGAGACATTGCCAAGTGGCAAAAGTTAGAAGCGCGTGTCACATTCACCCCTCGTGGTTTAGTTTGCAAAAAGTAATGCCCCTCACAAGAGGTTGTATGGCAGATCCCCACCTCCCCATGTTACAACTTCCCCTCCACCTGTCCCTACCTTCCCTACATTTTATAAAAACCCCATATCCCTCCCTTCCTTCTCCTAATTCACTCTCTCATTTCCCTTCTCATTGTGCCATTGCCCTTGAAACTTCCTTATCCATTGCACCATTAGTCCTTTTCTTTGTTAACACATAAACACACCCTTTTACCAATTCAACACACACCATAACAAGGCACCAACATGTGTAGCTCTAAGGCCAAAGTGAGTGTGGGCATAGAATCCACCACCACAACCACAACCACAACCACACCCTCAGTGGCTAGAATCAATGGCAGGCCAGTCCTTCAACCAACTTGCAACCGTGTTCCAAGCCTTGAGAGGAGGAATTCAATCAAGAAAGTGGCACCACCAAAGTCACTTTCTCCACCTTCACCACCACTTCCAAGCAAGGCTTCATTGACACCCCCAGTTTCTCCAAAGTCAAAGTCCCCTAGGCTTCCTGCAACAAAGAGAGGCAATGACAACAATGGACTTAACTTGAGTTCTGAAAAGATTGTGATCCCAAGAAGCTCCACAAAGGCTCCAACTTTGGAGAGAAAGAAGTCCAAGAGCTTCAAGGAAGGGTCATGTGCTTCTATTGAGGCCTCATTGAGTTACTCCTCCTCTTTGATCACTGACTCCCCAGGGAGCATTGCTGCTGTGAGGAGGGAACAGATGGCACTGCAGCAGGCACAAAGGAAAATGAAGATTGCTCATTATGGAAGATCAAAGTCTGCCAAGTTTGAAAGAGTTGTTCCTCTTGATCCTTCAACCACTACTCTTACATCCAAGCCAACTGAGGAGGAGAAGAGATGCAGCTTTATCACAGCCAATTCAGGTAATTCATAACTAATATTTTAAGGACTAAATTTTGATACATTTCTTTAAGGTTTTTGTATTGTTTTTCTATCAGAACTGGAGTTAAACTTCAATGATTTACACAATAATAATTTGGATTAATATCAACATAAGTTATTAGAACAAACTCTAATTCTAATCTGAAGACAACTTAGAAAAGAAATTTTAACCAATTTTTGTTCATATTTTATACAAATTCTTACCTATTTTGATCCTCAGTGCAATGGTCCTTTATCTTAAATGGAAAAATGTGTTGATTAATCTCAATGTTTCTTTTGATGAATAGATCCCATCTATATTGCTTACCATGATGAGGAATGGGGAGTTCCAGTTCATGATGACAAGTAAGCCTTCACTTCTTTCTTTCTCTATCACACATAAACACATCACAGTGTCACACCAAACACAAATATACAGAAACTATAATGATGACTGACAAAAACACTATTCTCCATCCAGGATGTTGTTTGAACTTTTAGTTTTAAGCGGTGCTCAAGTTGGATCTGATTGGACCTCAACCTTGAAGAAACGCCTAGATTTCAGGTGTGATTCTATTAAAAAGTATTCATGTTCATAGTTTTATGAACTTTTTTCTGGGGTCGTGGAAACTAATAATTTTAAATTATGTACAGGGCTGCATTCTCAGAATTTGATGCAGAAACCGTGGCCAACTTGACTGATAAGCAAATGATGTGTATTAGTTCTGAATATGGCATCGACATGAGCAAAGTCCGAGGAGTTGTTGATAATGCAAACCAAATTTTAGAGGTAAAAAAACTCAAAAACCGTGTCCTTTTCATCACTCTTTTTAACTTGGTCTCTCTTCTTTTCATCTCATGTCCCCCAAAATAATAGTTTGAGCTGGCTTAAGTGAATATTCTAGTATGAAACAACAGAATAGTTAAAGGGTATTAATGGTGAGATGACTTGTTTTCAGCTGCATCTCATTATTATCTCTTTAATAGACAAGAAATTTCCATTAGGTTACATTTTTTAATGCCTGGCCCCACATGAGCTGATTTATCACTACTAAATTTAGAACCATTGTTACTATATCAATCTTGTCATATATTAGTAATATTACCAACTAGCTGGCAATTATTTATACCGAAGAAGACAAAAATAAAGTTTTCATTGGTGTGGTAATTTCTGTTCATTTAGCTGATAATATCAATCTTTGATTAATCTTTACTGAACTATTTTCTAATATTTGATTTGCAAATTGGGGTGTTACAGATTAAGAAGGACTTTGGTTCATTTGACAAGTACATTTGGGGGTTTGTGAATCATAAACCAATCTCCACTCAATACAAGTTTGGCCACAAGATTCCAGTGAAGACATCAAAATCAGAGAGCATAAGCAAAGACATGGTGAGGAGGGGCTTTAGGTTTGTTGGTCCAACAGTGGTTCATTCATTCATGCAGGCATCTGGCCTCACCAATGACCACTTAATCACTTGCCACAGGCACTTGCAGTGCACCCTATTGGCAGCAAAACCTCATTCTACTACCATAGAGCCCTCTCAATAGATCAAATTCCATCAGAGAAATAAGGAACAAGAGATTGACACTGAAGAGCTCAAGACATAAAAGAGTTGTTACATATGCTGAAAGAGCATATGTAATAATGTGGCTAACAATAGTTTACTTTTGAGTTGATCGTTTGTGTATAATATTAGATAGGACAAAAAAGGTTTTTCTGATTTGTGAGATGTTGTGAGAATTTTTAATGTGTGGTTTTGTTAATTTGCATATCAATGGGAAAAGAATGATGATTAAAAAAAAGGTTTTAGGAATTAGGATGGTGTTATTCAGTGGTGGGAGGCTTAGGGAACAGTCACCATGTGCATGTGCAATTGGGAAACAAGGGCATGTGTGGTGTCAGTTTGCTTTCTAGACCATGTGACCCATCAGACTTTGCATTATTTGGTTCCCTTTAACAGCCTGTGTGTGATACTTGTAAGGGGTGTGTAGGACCACCTTCCCTCCCTTTTCCTTCTCTTGCTTTGTTTATGGGGTTGTTATCTTTACTGTATTCTCTCTAACTTTTTGGCTTGGGTGATAATAGTATTATACCCCAATATATTTTGGAGTTGGTGTGGATGTTTTGAGTGGTCTTCAATACATTTCCCATGTGCTTCTGTACTATTTCATTGCTAATATATACTTTTCAAAACGTTAACCAGATAAGATAAGTATCTTCATTCTTCTTCCATTTCCACACCCCCCCATGTGCTCACTCGCCTTCTTTGTTAAACAAATAGTAGTCTTTTCTTTCCTCTATTTGTGCTTTCAAATTTCAATCTCTCCTAAT
Organism: Cajanus cajan; assembly: GCF_000230855.2. Taxonomy (NCBI): domain Eukaryota; kingdom Viridiplantae; phylum Streptophyta; class Magnoliopsida; order Fabales; family Fabaceae; genus Cajanus; species Cajanus cajan. The sequence continues at coordinate 9,096,688 of NC_138526.1, read as the reverse complement.
TGGTACTTATTCAAACAAACTAATTAACTCACTGCTGCTACCACCATTTAACATGGTACACATGCATGGGAGGAGGCTAGTGTAGCTTCCTAGACAAAAGAGTATTTAATAAAGAATAAATGGATAATTAATGCGAGGTAGTTGACAATACCAAAAACTGTAAAACAACAAGAATCCACTAAAGTATTTAGCAAGTCTCACTTTATTGCAAGGTATAAGCAACTTCGTGATCCATGACAACAAACATTGTACCAACTAATTAATTTTCAATAGGCCTAAATAAATGGTTGACCGTGCTTTCTCTCTCTCTCTCTCTATAACACACACATAAAGAACAAATTAAGAAATGTTCATGCATTTCATCAATCCAAATGCAGATAGTTTTGGCATCTTAGTTTTCAATTATTTCTAGGCTATGCTAGGATGATACATATGCAGATTCTGCATAAAATGATAAGCCCGTGTCCTTTACATTCTCTGTATTTTTCACAAGTGCCATTCTACATTGCTGATCTTCATTGATCTTTCTGACTTTTTCTAAGTTCCATGTGAAGTTATTAAAAAAATATAGAGCACTTTCTAATTTTTGCAGATTTATCTAATTCAATAACAACCGAATGAATTATATACGTGATTTCCGTTAATCAAACATTATTTTAATATTAAATTATTAGTTAAACATAAAATATTATTCTAATAGTAACGAGAACCGGTCTCAAGAATATCTATATCATAATCAACTTCATAATGTTTAAATAAAATATCCAATAAATAAAATAACTCGTTATTTTCAAATAAGAAAGTAAACTTGGTCAAAATGCATTTATCTATACACTTACCCAAAGAGCCTTCTCCTCTAAAATTACAACTTTTGATCAATGATGTTTCCCACTTTATGAGTTCCCGAACTTCATGCACAAGCAAGTTATATTAAACAATATTCCACCTCGAAATTGTCGTTCTTGTATGTAGAAGAGTTTATGTATTGGATCTTTTTGATTTGGATGTGTTGCTACATGATTTAACGATCAAAGGCAATAACAATATTATATCACTAATATTATGATCACTCATGAAGATATATAATCTTTCAAAGTTTCTTCCGAAAGCATTGTCCATGAACTGCGCTGGGCCTGACTAGAATTATAGTACGCATTTCAATGTTTGACTTTGAGCAAATTGCTATATATGGCTCGTGATATTATGTCGTTCCATGTCAAGTCCATGACTTCCATTATCCTAATTATTCCTACAAGAAATTTCATGCTTCCCATGAAATGTATCCTTGCATGTTCAACTAACACTTGCATTCATGCATAGTATTTTTTGTTCTAAAAATATATCCTTCTCGTGGAACTTGATAAATATTATTGAGTTTTGCAATTATTGGAGAGAAAAAAAATATGTTGCTAGAGAAACCTGTTTGAAATTTGTATATGATGACATTTTGAAAAACTAAAGTATTGATGCAAGTTAACTAGACTCAATTATTTAATATATGTTTTTTTTTTTTTTTTTTTGTAAACTAAGGTATTCTTAACCGATAGATAAGAAATAAACCTTCGAGGTATACTGAGTCTGAGATCTATTCCCAATAAATGTTTTTTTATACTTACTTTGATGGTGATGATGATAATATATTAATAATGCAGCCTAAATAATAAAATTTGGAATACAACCTTTTTCATGTAGTATCATGGTCCGACAGTAAAGTCGTTGTTCGATACTTTCCAAATGGTTAGGAAGTGTAACGTCCGAAAGTTGCACAGTTATTTCCCTTTTATGCTTCTTTTAATCAATTTAATTAAAATATATTGATATATCTTCAATCAAAGATTGACGAATATGATACATTATGTAAAAATAAAAAAATAAAAAAATAAAAAACGTATCCAAAAAATTATTAATTTTTATCATAATTATTTTAAACTATATTTAAAATGATTTTGATAATTAGTAACTGATAATGTAAAATTAGTAACTCCTTTTTTGGATGTCAAAAACGAGGGGGAAAGTATAAATAAAAATAAATAAATAAGTAACGAGGATAGAATGGAATGACACAACCATGGCTGAATAATAGGATTTATGCTAGAGATGTAGAACACCTAAAATAACATTGAATATTCATAAATTGTATACCTCTTGAAGACATTTTTCCAGAGGAATTAATTGATCTCATGGAAGCGTGTACACAGGCGTATAAGTTAAGTTTAACAACTTCTTTTTAATCTCTCCTCTATTGCAAACTAACTCTTGGATGGAACAATGAGACATCATATAATACCAGAATTAAATAGATATCCTATTATTTTTTTTTAAATAGACACATAACTTAATATTTAACCATCATATAGATGTTAGGTCTATTAAATATTACATATATATTCGACACACTTGCCCATTAAACTTATCCCAATAAACATAAACACGTGATGATTCTCAATGTCTAAATTAGATCACTATATAAAATAGTACTAATACAAAAAAAAAATATTATGTTGGAATTAAATAGAGCTTAGAACTCTAATCACAATGGTGGGATCAAAATTGAGATTCTCTTTAAATTTTCCGACATAAAATTTGAAAAATAATAAAGAAATTACTGTTCTAAAAGTTGGAGTGTTACAACATTCACCAAACCAATACTTCCTTGTCTTATTTGTAACTTCTTTTTTTTACGTCCTTTACTTTCGTTGATTCTCCAATGCAAACTTAATAAGTTGGCTAATCATTAAACTAATAAATAATTTATAGTAAGCTGACAATTAAATCCGAACTTGTGGATACTTATCCTATCTCGTTAAGGTGCCTACTTTCTATAGTTTAAAAACTTAGCAGAATTCATTCCTTAACTTATCATTTGAATAAGCAGCAAATTAAAGGAGTAGGTTAGCTAATTCCTTAGTTGACAAAAAAAATAAAAGAAAAAGAAAATAACAAACATATCTAATTTAACACAATATTCAATTCAGACTAGTAGAAATAAGTAGAGGCATTACAAGTTACCCTATATCTCATAAACTAGTAAAATAAAAGACTATTAAAGAAAAGACACATATAACCTTTTCTTATCGAAGTGAAATCTAGATTAAGGATGTGTAAGGATAAGCTAATTAGCCCGTGTTTGGTTCTACTTCAGAATCATAAAACTAGATTCAAGACGTGAAAAATTAGAAGCTAATGCAAGGCAGTTCCAAACACACACTTAATAGGTGCTACAATTTGTTGGAGCAAAAGAAACTTTTCTCTCTCCAAGATCATACTCCACTTGAAAATTAACTTGTGCCCAATTTCCAAAGATAGAAATGCCTCGAGAGGGTAACACCGTCATGCAAACCAAGTTGTTGCCCATGGAAATAAACATGTTACTAGGGTTTAGGACAACATCAGCCCCTGTAAAATGAAACACAAAATCAGGGAAAATCATGTTAGTAGGATTCCTCACACAATATTCAAATGGGGTTGGAGCATCCTCTGCAGCCTCCACATTAATCGCTTCCTTCACCGAACTTATAAAATCAGCATATAAACTTTGTTCAAGATGTGTCAATATGGGAACCGAATCAATGATAATGTTGCCACCAGTTTGACCAGTCAACACCTTTTTTTGTCCAATTGTGATACCTTCTAGGTTGAGGAAATAATATGAGGGTAAACTTGGGTTAATAATGAAGGGAGTGGACACAACCCCAGTTGATGGTGCCATGGTTTGGTTCCCAAATATCAATTTCCCTGTGGAGGTTGAACTAAAAGGAACCATGCAATAGGAAAATTTGTGACTGATTTGGCCTCCAAGTTGTGAAGCTAGTGATAATGGGCCAGGCCCAAGGCCCACAAAGCCATTGGCCTTGCTACTTAGCTGAAACGTGAAATTATTATATACACCACACCCAAAAGCCGTTTTGGGAAACGTGGCACATTGGCCCATACCTGTTGAACAAAACCTAATGGTATCATGACCCAATTTTCCAATGGTGATTGAGTTCTCACTATATTGATGAAGGTAAATGCATTGCCTAGAATTTCCACAATCACGTTGGCTTTGGGGGATTAGTGTGCATGGTTGTGAGTCACATGGCGCATCCATGTACGTGGAAGATTGGGTTGGATCAAACAATGGGGCATCTTGAGGGTAACATGCTTTACAAGGGGAACATTGGACCCAAGATAAATCACTCCCCGTGTCAAAAATAGCAAGCCTTTCAACACTAGGGGTGCCTAAGGAGAATCTCATGAGGTATTCCCCATGATCAGAAACATGAGTTATAGGACTTTCAATTGATGACGATGGTGATGGTGATAATAATTCATTTTGACCTATGAAGTCAACTCTTTTGGATCGAGCAATGGATCGTATAGCAGCACTTTTAACTAACTCGGTTTGGGTCATTAGAGAGTCATATAAAGGAGACATGGGAGAGTGACGTGGGATAAGATCAATGCTAAAGCCATTTAGATTTTTACTAGCATCAACCAAGAACATACTAGAAAATGCAAAGATTAATAACAAAAGTCGGGGCATGATTGTGGAATGGGAAGGACCAAAGGATGGAGAGTGCAAGAGTGATAAATTGAATGGAATATGGATTGGATGGAGAACAACACATTGAAGTGATTCTATTTATAGAGTTTTGAGTTGTGGAAATAAAGAGTTTTAGTTGAATGAAAGAAACTTGATTCGTGTAATGTAGCAAGTTAAGCAAGTCACATTTTCGGTGAATTTTTTAATTACATTCACCAATTTCTCTCGTTCTTGTCTCATTGTGGACTCGCCATGCCGGCAAGATTCTTGGATTTGGTTTTGTAAAAACAAAACTACCAAGTTAACTATTATACTTTGAAAGAAATGAAGCAAAACATAATAGGAAATCAAGTTAACTATTATACTTTGAAAGAAATGAAGCAAAATAAAATGTCGTTTCCACTATGCTTATGTTGTCTTTAACCATGAACTAAAAGCTAGTATAAAGAAGAAAATAACGTAACAAAAGTAGGTTTAATTAAAAATCTGTAAGTGGATGTCAAAGGTCAATTTCTCTTTATAGTGTAAAAAGGATATTTCCATCAAGCATGCTTTTAAGTGTCAACTAAAAGCCAGATATAGAAACTAAGGAAGAAAAAAATAACATTGTGAGGCATTACCGTTAATTGTTACACTTAAATTTTTAATGATGAGTCACAAAAGGAATACATGATTGATGACTTTTAAGCAAAATTTGGTGGTAAGGGTATATTATATTGTGTGTAGGTCAATGATAATCTTATTTTATGTTATTGGTCTAATGTAATTTTTATTAGGGAGAGTCGTGTTAAGAAGTAACATATGATAAGGGTTCATATGGGGTGGTCAAGATAGGAATGAGAAGAGTAGAATAAACTTTAATTTTATTTAAGATTTAGTACACATCATGATTAAAAAAACAAATAATACGATTATATTATATTTTGTGTTTAATATAAACTATTTAGATATGATATAAATTATGCTCAAATAAAAAATTATTTCATTGAAATTACATATAAATTAAAAAAAAATGTTTTAATTTAATATTATTTAAAATTTTCAAATTAAGAAATATATTTTTAAGTTTATTATATATAAAATATTTTTTATTTAGGTAGTTACTTTTCTTTAAACTATAAAAGTTTTAAAATTATAATATTATTAATCAAATATTTCCTTTAAAACTATTTAAATAATATATTTTACTTAGTGTTTTATTTGATAATATACTTTATCATATTATAATCATATATTAGATAAATTTTCGAAGCCAATTTTATAATATATATCATATAAATTAATACATACATATTATATTATATATATATATATATATATATATATATACTGTATATATTAGTATTACATAATATATATTGCATTGCGATATATTTTATAAATTAATATTTAATTTATATATGTTATACTTTTATATATCTTTTTTGTTTTTCTATGATATTATATATATATATATATATATTAATATATACGTTATAATATATATATATATATATATAATAATTTTATATTAATTAATATTATTTAATACTAGAAAGGAAAAGACAATCCGTATCTCTATATTTAAAAAGATGAAATATAAAATAAAAATAAAAGTGAAAAAGTTAAAATAGTTATTACTTTTATAGAAAATATTGTCAAGCATGATTTTAAAGCTTATGTAATTTTTTTAAATTTTATTCTTTAACTAACAAATAAAAAATATCAAGGGATAAAAATGTCGAACAAAATGTGTACACAAAAATTGAGAACCTCCTTTATATATAAGTATAGATATTATTTTATATTTTATAAATTAATATTTAACATTATATACAATATATTTATTATTGTTCTGATCATAAGTCCACTTGCATTATTAGAGTCATCGTATTCTAGGTATTGTCTATTTTGATACTCATTAAGTTATCACGATTTTGTCATTGAAAAACGCCTTAGTGAATTATGAAAAAAGTGTTTAATAGACCTTAAAATAACAGTTGTTTATTACAAGTGTTGTCAAACTATATCCTACAACAATACTTATTTTGTGTTGTTAAAGGTAACATCCTTTTAATAACATGAACATTGATAGAATGAGAAAATACTATTAAATATATTAAAATAAACATCAAATTCTACCCATGCATATTGGTCAAATTTCCAAGTAAGACAAGTATTGTACTTGAAATTTGGTTTAAGTAAAGCACCAACCTTTTGAGGTATTTTAAACTTCCAAGGTTAGAAGGGATTGATTGACTCATATATACTATTTTCATGAAGTGCCAATTCTTGGAGGTTTGACAAATCACCAATACTTTTTGGTAATGGGCCAGTTAATTTGTTGCCATAAAGGTAGAGCTTTTGGAGCCTTGGCATTTGAAAGCCAATTGTTTGTGGAGTGATTCCACCAAGGTCTACTAAGCCACCAAGATCACGGATTTCAAGAGAGGTTATGAAAGGGAAAAGATGGCCAACCATCTGGGCTTGAAACAAATATTTTTCATCCATTACAAGGGAATGGTCCCAACTGGTAAGTTTGGAGTGTCCAGCTCCAAAATGATTTTGGAGGATACCATTTGGGATGCCTTTGAGCAACACCTAATATTTGACGAGCAAAGACTAATCAAAATAAAGGAAAAAATTAATTTGTATTTTGACCTGAAAAATTCTTGAGCTCTACTACTAATAAAGTTGAGGCTTAGAAGAAAGCAAAAACTAGAGCTAGAAAAATTACTCTGACTGCTTTGCTTCTAGTAACTTTACTTCACTCCTTTTGCACTCTCATATTCCAATTCCTCATGTGAAACTCGTGATGGATTTTTCAATTTCGCCTTTATTTCTCGCTTTTGCTTTGATTTTACGATCAAAACTTACATATTCAATAGTTAATATTTGATTCTTTAAGCTTGCAATTATATGCATTGAATGGCTTTCACTAACTAGTTTTTGACATTAGTTTGTTAAATCAACATTTTATGAGTTGAGAATATCTTAAATCTAAAACCAAGGGGAAAAATGATGCTAATATGGTGAGGAGTGTTATATAACTAAAACCAGTAATCGTGTTATGAAATTGAACAAGTAGTTTGGGGCCTTCTTTAAGATTTTACTATGAATGTCGTCGATGATTGGTATTCAACTTTGTAAATCTCGAGTATTTGACCTTTGAGACTTTCCTTTAACTTTAATACATCATAGCAAGATATGTGTTTGGTGTGGATTATGTATGATGACTCTCAAGTTTATAATTAAGACTATTCATTATAACATTGCTGGTAAATATCATTTTGGGTAAGAGCAATGTTATCTAGTTGAAAAAATTTATGTGCAACATCATATGAAATTCAAAAGGTAGGTTTTTTTATTAGTTATTTAATAAGAAAAAGATAATTGTGAAATTGAATAGAGATTACGTAAGCGTGTTCCATAATTATTCATATTGTTCTTACCGGAGATCGGTCACTAGGCATGACCTACTAGGCAAGATTGGTGAGCCTCCTTCACTGGGTACACTTGCTGTTCCAAGGCGGGGGTGATACCTGCAAAAGAGACTTCGATGCTAAAGTTAGTGTTTGTGGGTGTATGGATCTCGTATAAGTAATGCACGTACCTTTGTGTGAATTAGGGTTTCATTAGGCCTTGGGCCTGATGATAGACTATGGCCAAGGCCAAGGAATCCAAGAGGTGATATCTTAAAAGAACCAAGAGGAATGGGATGATATTAAAGACCTTTCATATGTTTGTACATATAGTAGTCTCTTTGTATAGGCTTATTTTTGCTTTTGTATTTGTGAGGCACTTTACTTGCTTTTAACTAGTGATTGTATATTGATTTTAGGGTGGGTTACTTGGAGAGTTTAACTCCATTTAACCTCCTTTGTTGATACATTCATTTTATATTTTTTCAGTAGGGAAAAAGGGGTGGCATTTAGCAATGCTTGAGGGTGTGACTAGTAATTGGGCCAGAACTGGGCTTAGGCAAAATTTTGCATATTAGACTTATTTTGCTCCTAATTTTTCATAGATTTGATTTAGCTAGGTCTCATAATCATATGATGAACCTAACTAAACCAAATCAAATACTTTTGAAATAAATCATGGAGCATTTTTTAGCCTTGGCCGCCTAGCTCATTCCTTTTATTCTTGGCCAAAATTTCTGGCTTCTCTTACAAGCTTTGAAACTTGCCTTCCAAGCTTCTAAACCTTAGTAGGTTTGGTTGACCTTACCATGGTTCTTAAGTGAACCATGGTCAAGGTTAGCTTCTCCTACAAGTTTTAGAAACCATGGATGGTTAACTACACCTTACCATGGTTCCTAGTGAATCATGGTTAAGGTTAGCTTCCTCTACAAGCTACCTCTCCCTATATATTTCTAAATTGCTCATTGTACTTCACTTTTTGAGATATGAAATCAGAATTTGACTCAAATTCTCTCCTCTTAAAGTCCTAAATTTCGTGGAGAAACTTTCTCTCTAAGTTTCTCTCAAAGGTTTCCAACCTTTTAGCTTGTTCAACAAGCTTCTTCACTCTTTCATGGAGTAACCGAACCTCAAAGGTGCTTCTCCTCCATTGGAGATTTCTTCAAGGAGTTCCTCATCCAAATTCGTGGTCAACCTCAAGAATTTAAAGGTCTTGGAATGGAGCACTTGAAGATTCATCAATCTTCTCCAAGTAGTTCCATCAGTTTTGGTATCTAGAGCCTACTTCTCTTGAGGTTATGTGTTTCTAATTTTTTCTTCAATGAATCCGTGTTGTTCCTTCCTTTTCTTTGTCTAAATTTGTGTTGCTGTATAGATCTAGTTTTATTTCACATTTTGATGGATCCTATATGTCTCATGAGAAGTAATTGATTCATATTTTGCTTGTTTCCAATTCTTGTGAATCAATTCGGTTTGTGCTTTTAGGACTCTTGTTCTTATGCGTTTTTTGATGTTTGTTTGAGTCTCTCCATTCCTTAACATGTGTCTGTGATTGGACAACATTCATATTGCATTAGTTTTATTTTTGAATCACTTGTTTTGTCTTAGAAGTCATGTGTAGTCCTTTGTATGTTGAATATTTCTAGACTAGCTTGTTCGACATTATTTTGTGTTGTTCTTCACTCATTGTTTGGTGCATTTCTTTTCTTATTAAATCTAAACCTTACCTATATGTGCTTTTTTTTTTTACATATTTGTGTTCATAATTTGCTATTAGTTCTAGCAAATTTCCTAGAGTTAGGTTTCTATTATGTCTTGTTAAAAGTTTTGTCAAAAAAAATTCATAAACACTATTTCCTATTAGGTTTTCCTTGAGTCTTATGTGTGGCTGAAACCTATTTCAATTTTTAAAACATTAAAATAGAGACAAAATAGAGGTGTATGTGTTCTAAATGCATGAGAAAAAAAAAAGAATGAGTGCTTAAAAATTTGACCTAAAAACACTACAAAATTGTGAAGCACTAGTTACAAAATGCATGTGAACACCTCTTGTTTTGTGTGAAATTTTTGCTGCAGTTTTTAGTAGCCTAAAACCGAGACTTATATGTGTTAAAAAGGTATTTGAACTCCTGATCATTAAAAGAAAAAGAAGTGAAAAATATTTTGCAAAAAGAAAAGAAAATAGCAAAAGAAAAAGCCAAAATGAGTGAAAAACCTAGTGTAACTAGCTCTCGGTTTTGGTGAAGCTTTGCCTTAAAAATTTTCTGTCCAGCCACATATTTTGTGTCTTAATTTTGTTTCTAATCTTAGATTTGTTTTTGTAATCCATTCTAGTTCCTTTGTTAGGAATTCCTTTATGTACTAGCTTTCAAATAGTGCTTTATTTGTTGCTTGTCTTTTCTTGCAATTCCTTCTAGTCTTGTCACATTGCTTTCCACCACTTGGTGTAGCTGTTCCTAATTGTGCATTTTCAGTTTTTAGACTTGTTATTCCATCACTTAAAGTGTGTTGAGTGCTCCTTGAAGGTGTTGAAGGCCAAGCTCAAAAGAAGTCAATATTGGAGGCTTTTTGGTGGCAACCTAGAAGAATTTCTTCTCCATTGGATTTTTGGCTTTGAGTTCTAAACACCTAGAAGTATCCATCATCAAGGCTACTTCTAAAAGTGGAGTGATACACTTGTGAGGGCAGCAATCTTGGTGGCTGGAATTGGAAGAAAAGGAACAACCAAATTTTAGTAAAATTTTTTGTGAAAATAAGAAATTAGTAACAAATTTAGTGACGGAAATTTTGATTTCAAAAAATTTCTATTTCTAAATCCATCACTAAATTTGTTACTAATTAGTGGCTGAATTTTGTTTCTAAAAATTTTTGTTGCAGCCATTAATTTCATTTCAAGTGAAATTGCATTTCAATTGAATGTGAATTTACATTTCATTTAGTGTAAATTTGCATTTCATTTGGTGTAAATTTACATTTCATCTCTTGTAAATTTTTCAACTTCTCATTTTTTGTACAAGGCCTTTATTAAGGAGTGTCTTGGAGTGCCTTTGGTGTATCTCTATCTCTCCTTAAGTGTTCTAATAGTAAAATCGTGTAGTACTTGTGAGAGGGTCCTTGAAGGTCTTTGGTGCCTTTTAAGCTCTCACATAGGTTTAATTGCTTTCAACGCCTAGTTTATGTTTTCTTGTCTTTAAGATTTTATGCAATTTATGTTTTAAGCAATTTATGTTTTCAACAATTTAAGTTTTCAAGCAATCTATGTTTTCTTGCCATTTATGTTTTCAAGTATTGATTAATTGTACACTTTAGGCACTTGCTTGTTATTTTTCTTTGAAGAATATCTTTGTGAAAATTGTTTTGTGCAAGGCAAACGTACAAGGGGGTTTAGAGATTTTTACTTGAAGAGGCTTGGTTATTAAGTGGCCCTTTAGTAGCTCACCTCCCTCCATAGTTCAATTTGTACTCTTAGACCTCTAAGTGCCAAGTCTAAGCACTTCAAAAATATTATTTTCTTAAAATCTATTTTTGTGTGAAGAGAAAAATCTTGTTGTTTAAAATGTCTCAACAATCCAACTATAGTGGAAGTGATAGCTCTCCTAAAAGCATTTCTTACTTAACAAAAGAGCTAAAATCACTTAAACTATGGAAGAAGCAAGAGGCCTTTCAAAAAGAGAAGGAGAAAATTGAAAGAGAGGTCAAACTTGCTATCCTAGATGAGAAGTTGAGAATTCTTAAACAAGAAGAAGAAAAATTGAAAGAAGACATGAGAAAACACAAAAGAAGAAGACAAATGAAAAAAAAAAGAAATAGAAAAAAAGAAAGAACTTTGTGTAGGGAAGAGTAAAGAGGAAGAAATATCCTCTAAAGTATTTGTGACTAAAGAGAATTGTTTTAGTACTAAAAATCCTATGAAAAAAATTCTCTTTATTCATAAAGATCTTAACTCTTGCCGTCATTCTGCCACTAGTCTTGAGGAGGAGATTCATAAATCCATTATTTTTAAAGAAAAAGAGTCTCTTGAGGGTGTGACTAATAATTGGGCCAGAACTGGGCCTAGGCAAAATTTTGCATATTAGACTCATTTTGCTCCTAATTTTTCATAGATTTGATTTAGCTAGGTCTCATAATCATATGATGAACCTAACTAAACCAAATCAAATAATTTTGAAATAAATCATGGAGCATTTTTTAGCCTTGGCCGCCTAGCTCGTTCCTTTTATTCTTGGCCAAAATTTCTGGCTTCTCTTACAAGCTTTGAAGCTTGCCTTCTAAGCTTCTAAACCTTATTAGGTTTGGCTGACCTTACCATGGTTCTTAAGTGAACCATGGTCAAGGTTAGCTTCTCCTACAAGTTTTAGAAACCATGGATGGTTAGCTACACCTTATCATGAAGACCCTCGAGATTTGAGGTCAAATCCTTTTCAAGAGGGAGGGGATGATAGACTATGGCAAAGGCCAAGGAATCCAAGAGGTGATATCTTAAAAGAACCAAGAGGAATGGGATGATATTAAAGACCTTTCATATGTTTGTACATATAGTAGTCTCTTTGTATAGGCTTATTTTTGCCTTTGTATTTGTGAGGCACTTTACTTGCTTTTAACTAGTGATTGTATATTAATTTTAGGGTGGGTTACTTGGAGAGTTTAACTCCATTTAACCTCCTTTGTTGATACATTCACTTTATATTTTTTCAGTAGGGAAAAAGGGGTGGCATTTAGCAATGCTTGAGGGTGTGAATAGTAATTGGGCCAGAACTGGGCCTAGGCAAAATTTTGCATATTAGACTCATTTTGCTCCTAATTTTTCATAGATTTGATTTAGCTAGGTCTCATAATCATATGATGAACCTAACTAAACCAAATCAAATAATTTTGAAATAAATCATGGAGCATTTTTTGGCCTTGGCCGCCTAGCTCATTCCTTTTATTCTTGGCCAAAATTTCTGGCTTATCTTACAAGCTTTGAAGCTTGCCTTCCAAGCTTCTAAACCTTAGTAGGTTTGGCTGACCTTACCATGGTTCTTAAGTGAACCATGATCAAGGTTAGCTTCTCCTACAAGTTTTAGAAACCATGGATGGTTAGCTACACCTTACCATGGTTCCTAGTGAACCATGGTTAAGGTTAGCTACACCTGTATATTTATAAATTGCTCATTGTAATTCACTTTTTGAGATATGAAATCAGAATTTGACTCAAATTCTCTCCTCTTAAAGTCCTAAATTTCGTGGAGAAACTTTCTCTCTAAGTTTCTCTCAAAGGTTTCCAACCTTTTAGCTTGTTCAACAAGCTTCTTCACTCTTTCATGGAGTAACCGAACCTCAAAGGTGCTTCTCCTCCATTGGAGATTTCTTCAAGGAGTTTCTCATCCAAATTCGTGGTCAACCTCAAGAGTTTAAAGGTCTTGGAATGGAGCACTTGAAGATTCATCAATCTTCTCCAAGTAGTTCCATCAGTTTTGGTATCTAGAGCCTACTGCTCTAGAGGTTAGGTGTTTCTAATTTTTTCTTCATTGAATCCGTGTTGTTCCTTCCTTGTCTTTGTCTAAATTTGTGTTACTGTATGGATCTAGTTTTATTTCATATTTTGATGGATCCTATATGTCTCATGAGAAGTAATTGATTCATATTTTGCTTGTTTCTAATTCTTGTGAATCAATTCAGTTTGTGCTTTTAGGACTCTTGTTCTTGTGCGTTTTTTGATGTTTGTTTGAGTCTCTCCATTCCTTAACATGTGTCCATGATTGGACAACATTCATATTGCATTAGTTTTATTTTTGAATCACTTGTTTTGTCTTAGAAGTCATGTGTAGTCCTTTGTATGTTGAATATTCCTAGACTAGCTTGTTTGACATAATTTTGTGTTGTTCTTCACTCATTGTTTGGTGCATTTCTTTTCTTATTAAATATAAACCTTACCTATATGTGCTTTTTTTTTTTTACATATTTGTGTTCATAATTTGCTATTAGTTCTAGCAAATTTCCTAGAGTTAGGTTTCTATTATGTCTTGTTAAAAGTTTTGTCAAAAAAAATTCATCAACACTATTTCCTATTAGGTTTTCCTTGAGTCTTATGTGTGGCTGAAACCTATTTCAATTTTTAAAACATTAAAACAGAGACAAAATAGAGGTGTATGTGTTCTAAATGCATGAGAGAAAAAAAGAATGAGTGCTTAAAAATTTGAGCTAAAAACACTACAAAATTGTGAAGCACTAGTTACAAAATGCATGTGAACACCTCTTGTTTTGTGTGAACATTTTGCTGCAGTTTTTAGTAGCCTAAAACCGAGACTTATATGTGTTAAAAAGGTATTTGATCTCCTGATCATTGTCGCAACCCGAAAATTTCCGATCTCGCAACTAATGGTTTAGACATCCTTTTAAAGATCTCATTAATTAAGGAATGCCCGGACACTAGACTAGCTAATCCTTAATTAATGGTTTTAAAAAATGAGTTCATGGAGTCGCCACCAATATTTTACTCAAAAACATTGGAAAAAGAAAATATTTTTAAAAATTCAATAATGGCCTTGATAACCAGAATTGGGTTCGGGGATCGGTTACGTGTAGGGAAGGTATTAAGCACCCCTACAGCGCCCTCAATCGGTACCCTATGATGAATTTAACGTGATAAGAATTAATAATTTAAATATTTAATCCCCTTTATTAATATATTTAATTACATGCTTGAAATTTAAATTACACAATTAACTCAAAAATGTCTACATGATTGCTTTTAATATAACAATATTTATTAAAGATAACAAAATAAAATAGAGAGAGGAAGATTGATCGAAATACCTCTTGAACGAGCTTTATTGAATCTTCAAATATGAAAAAGGTGCTTTGTGGCGACCTTTCACACTACAATATGCCTCACAGATCTCAAGAAATACAATAGGAAGGAGAGAGAAAAAAGAGATGCGACACAAATCTCAAGAAATACAATAGAAGGGAGAGAGATAGAGAATTTTCGTGCTCAAAGGAGTCTTATTCGAAATTTCTCTGGCCACCCTGAGAATCGTGCCCGAGGCTTCAATTTATAGGCATCAGATGTGGGCCGGAACGGCCCGTTCTGGATTCGGAACAGCCCGTTCCGGATCCGAACGTTATGTTCAAATTACGCACCCTGGAACGGCCCGTTCTGAAAATGGAACGGGCCGTTCAGATATTGGAACGCCCCGTTCCGGTATTGGAACGGCTTGTTCCGGAATTGGAACGGCCCGTTCCGGTATTGGAACGGCCCGTTCCATTATGGCTTTTTAGGTGTTTTAGTCACGTTGGAACGACCCGTTCTGATATTGGAACGGCCCGTTCCGAGGTTTGGAACGGCTCGTTCCGATGCTGGAACAGCCCGTTCTGGGCTACTAAAACAGCCTTATTTGACCTTTGGACCTTCTGATATCCTGTCTTGTTGTTTGCCTGCTTCGGGAGCTCCTTTCCTTCATGATGTAGGTCCATTTTCTTGTTTGTGTGCCCCCGGACGAAATTGTGTGTCTGCAATCATTAAAAGAAAAAGAAGTGAAAAATATTTTGTAAAAAGAAAAGAAAGAAAATAGGAAAAGAAAAAGCCAAAAGGAGTGAAAAACCTAGTGTAACTAGCTCTCGTTTTTGGTGAAGCTTTGCCTTTAAAAATTTTCTGTCCAGCCACATATTTTGTGTCTTAATTTTGTTTCTAATCTTAGATTTGTTTTTGTAATCCATTCTAGTGCCTTTGTTAGGAATTCCTTTGTGTACTAGCTTTCAAATAGTGCTTTATTTGTTGCTTGTCTTTTCTTGGAATTCCTTCTAGTCTTGTCACATTGCTTTCCACCACTTGTTGTAGCTGTTCCTTATTGTGCATTTTCAGTTTTTAGACTTGTTATTCCATCACTTAAGGTGTGTTGAGTGCTCCTTGAAGGTGTTGAAGGCCAAGCTCAAAGGAAGTCAATATTGGAGGCTTTTTGGTGGCAACCTAGAAGAATTTCTTCTCCATTGGATTTTTGGCTTTGAGTTCTAAACACCTAGATGTATTCATCATCAAGGCTACTTCTAAAAGTGGAGTGATACACTTGTGAGGGCAGCAATCTTGGTGGCTGGAATTGGAAATTTCTTCAACAAGCTTCTTCACTCTTTCAAGGAGTAACCGAACCTCAAAGGTGCTTCTCCTCCATTGGAGATTTCTTCAAGGAGTTTCTCATCCAAATTCATGGTCAACCTCAAGAGTTTAAAGGTCTTGGAATGGAGCACTTGAAGATTCATCAATCTTCTCCAAGTAGTTCCATCACCTGAGGTCAGTTATGACCTATTTAGATAGCGGGCTTTGCCTTGGCCAACATCGTCTAGCGTGTGTTCGAGGCCGTTCTGCACTGTAATGCTGAGCTAGAGATCGGCTTCGTGGTACGGATAGTACACTAGCCCCCCGAGCTTCGAAGACCATGGGTCGAGGAGTTAATGCTGAGCTCGCCAAGGGGTCATGGCTCTTCGCGTACGCCTCTCTGTCATGATGCCATGTGTCATAACCGTCACTTCGTTCTCTAAGACGCGTGGGCAGCATGTTAATGGGAGGTGACGGTTATGTAATGATGGGCACACTTCGTCATAATGGGGCCCCATTAATGTGTCGTCAATTTTGTCCCTTATCTCTCCATGTGTCACGTCCGTTTCAAATTTTAAGGCTTTTTTTCTCTCTCTCGCGCGCCTTCTCCCCTTCACTTTAACTCTTTCGTTCTTTTCTTTCTTGGCTTCTTGTGCATGCTGAACTTCGCATTCTTCTTTTCATTGTCTCCATTCGCCTCTATCGTTGCCGATTCCTGCAACCCAGCCGTCGTTAAGGTCATTTTCTGTGGAGGAGTACTAGGTACTTCATTTTTGCTGTCTTCTTTCTCTTTCTTCCTCTCTGTCAATCTTCCTCCCCTTTCTTCTTTGTCTTTTCCGTTCTTCGTATCTTTCTGTCTTCGATGGCTGGAAATAGTTGTGTCGCACCCTCTGCACCGTCTAAGGGCAAGGGAAAGGCGCGCGACAAAGCGGTTGATGGCATCCTTGCTTCCATTGAAGAAGGAATATTGAACAATGGCAAGGGATGCTTGAACTCCTTGGATCAAAGTTCCTCAAGGGGCGTTTTTAATGGAGGAATAGGGCGGAAATGGAAGTATGGAGGTTGGGTAGAAGGTGTTTGATGAAAGGTTTGAGAGGGCACTCTAAGGTTTGGCTCACTTCAAGGTAGGTGAAGGCCACTTCTAGGGTTTTGCTCTCAAGGTGGAGATAGGATGGGAGGTGGCCAAAAATAGCCAAGGTGACTAAGGATGATATAAAGGCAAAAATGCTCTCTTTATATTCAATTTCCAAAGTCACCTTGGCTATTTTCGGCCACCTCCCATCCTATCTCCACCTTGAGAGCAAAACCCTAGAAGTAGCCTTCACCTACCTTGAAGTGAGCCAAACCCTAGAGTGCCCTCTCAAACCTTTCATCAAACACCTTCTACCCAACCTCCACACTTCCATTTCTGCCCTATTCATCCATTAAAAACGCCCCTTGAGGAACTTTGATCCAAGGAGTTCAAGCATCCCTTGCCATTGTTCAACATTCCTTCTTCAATGGAAGCAAGGATGCCATCATGTGGTATATAGAGCCTTAGTTCTTCAAGGGTAACACTTTCTTTGTCTCTAAATATTTTCGGTCATGTCATGTCTTCCTTGAATTTCTTCTAAGTGTGCTTAAGTGAATCATCATAATTGCCATATTTTGATGATCCATAAATCTCCTTTCTTGTGTTGATTCATACCATATCTTCCTTGTGAATCATCTTGGCATTTTAGGCTTTCTTATTTAGGTTCTTGCCTTTTTCTTTAAATTGTTGAGTTTCTGGAAATTGTGGGCTGCATGTTATACATTAATGTTTTTATTTTTTTAATCCATCTGGTTTTGTCATGAGCTTGTCTCTTTGAACTACCCAAAAAAAAATTCCAAGTTTTTATGCTTAACCATTGAAATGAGAAAAATATGACATGCATGCCACATGTTTGATGAAATGGCCGTGAGTCTCTAGTGTGCTTTAGAGAGTCAATCATGCATGCTAATTAGTTCTAGCATGTTCTACATTCCTAAAATATCATGTGTGATTACATTCTTTGCACATTTTTGTCTTGAAATTTTAGGCCAACTTTGTGTAATTCCTAGGGCACTTACATGCCTACATGTTGTTTGATGTTTTGAGTATGAAAATGACTTTTATGTGCATATTCTTGTTGCTGGACATTGCACATTAAAACCCTTAAGAAAACACTCAAACTTGTCTCATTAAGCGATTATAAGTTGCTAAAAGAATACTCCAAGAATTTGCTCGTCAAACTAATAAACACAAGTGTAAAACCCAAGCAAAGGAGAACTATAAAATTCAAAAAAAAAAAAGTATTGGCTGGACTTTTGGACCTCAAAACCGTGACCTAGTCAAGTGTCAAAAGAAACAAAAGAAACAAAATCAAAAGAATCAAAGACAAAAGAAAAAGGGAACCTTTGCTAGACTTGTGGAGTTTGGACCCAAAATTTTCATACCTTGGCACTTGGAGTTAATCTTGGACCATTGGACAATGCTTATTTACCTTATGAGACATTTAATCAAACACCTTAAGTGCATTATTTTCTTTTAAGCCTACTTGTTGAATTCCATTCTAGTGCCATTCTAGGACTTACTCTTTTGTGTGCTTGCCTTTTATTAATGTGCCTTAATTTTAGTTTTTGAGTCTTTCTTTCTACTCTTAAGTTTGTCTCAACAAATCCACTTGAGTTTAGCCTTTTTAATTGTGCCTTTTTAGTTTTCTTCCTTGCCTCTTGTACTATTGGGTTGTGTTTTTCTTCTTGACCTAGGTGAGGAAAGCTTCTAAACACCACATACTTTCTTGGTGGATTGAGTGGAGGGGCTGTCTGATTTAAGTTCAAGGAACTTTGGAGGATCACACCATATCAAAGAGTGCAAACACCATTGAAAGGCTAACCTTGGGTGTTCATTGTGAAGGGGTGGAGATTTGAAGACTTGGAGACTCATAGTTTTATTTTCTTACTTGTTTCTTTCTTTTTTTTTATTTTTGGCCTTTTTGTATTTGGCCTTTTCTTTCTTTCATTTTGGGTTGTAATTGGCCATTTTA
Organism: Cajanus cajan; assembly: GCF_000230855.2. NCBI lineage: Eukaryota > Viridiplantae > Streptophyta > Magnoliopsida > Fabales > Fabaceae > Cajanus > Cajanus cajan. The sequence goes on along the minus strand of NC_138526.1, from coordinate 9,077,641 downwards.
AACCTCTTCATTTTTTTGGTGGTAGTTTCGTGTAGTTTAAAGGTGATTTGAAAACCTTCACCTAGGAAACCGACTAGCATATGCTTTAAGTGCTTTCCTTTGCATGCTTTAAAGCTTTGGTAGTATATTTGCCTAGGACTTTACTTTGTTTATTTGTTTCGTTTAGAAGGCTTCATTTGCCTATTAGGGGGCTGTGCACACACACACACACCTAACTTTAGTAACAAAATTGTTTTGTAAGAAAAGTGTGAAAAGGCTTAGTGATTCTTACTTGAAAAGGCTTGGTTTTTAAGTGATTCCTTGTAGTCCACCTCCACTTAGTGAAGAGAGCCAACTAGAACACCCAAAACACCATCCTCCCTTCATCTCTCATATTCGCCCAAATCAACCCATTTACGCCCACCTTCCTTTTGCCCCACCCTTGAAGGAACATCCACCCTCTGAGGTCACCATCTTGGCCTTGGAAAGGAGATTCTTCCCACCTTGGACGTCCATGATCAACCCCTTGGTGGAAGGAGTCCATCAACGGTGGCCGGCGAGACGGCCGCTGCTGAGAAGAGGAAGGGTGGTAATAACCCTAGGGACGCCTTCCCCGTCATCACTGGCTACGAATGGGTCAGGCCTGGAGTTATACTGACAACATACATTTCGGTAGCTTACTCATAAGAACTTCACAGTTAAGCGTGCTTGACCTGGAGTAGTACAAGGATGGGTGACCTTCTGGGAAGTTTCCCAGAAATTGCACAAGTAAGGATAAAACACACTAAACAATGAAATATCGTGAAATAGAACCCTTGAGAGGCCAAATATGAGGGTTGTTGCATTAATAAATTTATTAAAATTAAAAAAATTATAATTTTCGGGTAATTTCCCACGGATTTATCCGTGGGAAATTACCCACGGATAAATCCGTGGGAAAATCCGTGGGAAAGTTACCCACGGATAAATCCGTGGGAAATTACCTACGGATAAATCCGTGGGAAAATCCGTGGGAAAGTTACCCACGGATTAAAATCCGTGGGTAAATTTCAGACGACCAATTTACCGACGGATTAGTGTCCGTCGGTAATCCGTCGGAAATGCCTCATTACCCACGAATTTTGGGCATTTCCCACGGATTTTTGCCGTCTGAAATACCGAATTTTCTTGTAGTGAGGGGTGACGTTAGAGAATTCCAGAGCGTCTTCAAAACATTCCTTGAGATTAACGCGATGTGGAGATCGCTCAGGATCTGCCAAGGATCCATTTCTAAGCTCATCCGACTCGAACCGTGTCACCCTGGCGAGCGTGTATATATGGGGGGTACCTCTAATCCCCTCTTTTTCTATATGTACCAATGTTTCTTTAGGGATTTAGGTGTATGCATTCCCTTTACCCAATTTGAATGCGATTTTTTAAATTTGTTAACTCGGCTCCTTGCTAGTTGCACCCCAATAGTTGGGGTTTTTTGAGGACTTTTCAAGTCCTATGCTCGACCCTAGGGATAGGGTTGTCTCTACCTGTTTTCCTTCATTTTTATCAACTTAAATTGGGTGAGCCTCCCTTGGGTTGGGTATCCTTGAACGGGAGTAAGGCTGGGGGGTTGTTTTCTCTTTACTCCCAGTCATACAAGAGCTTCAAGAGTGAGTTCTTCCGGGTTCTGCCCAAAGAGGTTGACTCGCTGAAGGATGAAGTGTTCCACTTTGGCTGGTTGCCGAGCTTCCCCTTTTACTGGCAGCAAAATTTGGTCAAGTTTAACGGGTCAAGTAATCTTTAGCTGACGGCCTCGAATACTGCTGCCATTAACAACCTAGCCGCACTCCCGCATCCCCTGGATTGCAAGCTCGTCCTATCGCTTGCCAATTCTACGTACAAAGAGAGGGGTTTAGAGAGTGAGTATCTCACAGCCTTAGTTGTTGGGCTTTCTAATTTTTTGTTCTTTTTCTTATGTGTTGGATTTTTGTGTTTACAGGTATCATGGGAAAAAGCAAGTGGCGTAACCTGAAATCCCGCTACAATGTGGCTGAGATTGAGGTCCCGAGCCTCAGGAGGAGGAGGTCGCCCCCTAGAAACTCGCAGGAAAAGAAAGAGGGGGGAGAAGCAGGTCGGGGGGACCTCTACCTCTCAAGATGTTGAAGAGGTGACCTCCAAAGCCACCGATGCCGACCCCGTCGCTCTAACAGGGAGCTCTCCGCCTGAGGGATCGTCCAAAGCCACCGTGGAGGAGGTTGCTCGTGAGGCGCAGGTTGGTATTTTGCTTGTTGCTTATTGTCTTCTTCTTCTGTTTTATTTTTTGTTGCGCGACTTAGGGAAAATTTTATTTTGTGTTGTGTGTAGGTGGGGCTTGAGCCAGCTTTCGCCGAGGCCCGGGTTGAGCCGAGCTCGGAGGTGCCTGGGCTGAATGCTTCCGCTACCACGCAAGCAGAGCCTGCCTCAACTCCTGTCGAGGTCCGTGAAGGGGAGCCGAGCTCTAAGGCTCCATCGTTGACTCTTGCAGCCACTACGCCGCCACCTCCTCCTCCGGCAGGGGCCCCCAAAGGGAAGTTCATCGCCCAGCGCTTCGATAAGGATCTCCCTTTGACAAGGTTGGACCACGTGAGCACATCATTATATGTGGACTCCTTGTGGAGTTTGACGGTGACCGCTAAGTCCTTCTACCCGAGGGGTTCGCTCCGTTCGACTGATAAGGCGATGATCGAGAAGGTCAGGCCAATGGAGAGTCTCGACTTTGCGGAGGTCTTCATGCAGCGGTCGATTACTATTGTGGACCACTGGAAGCACAAGTGGTCGAAGCTGCAGGGGGACCTCGAGAAAGCAAAAAGTCGAGTCCAGCCTTTGGAGGAGGAGAACAAGGCCTTAGGAGCCGCTGTCGGCGAGGCCAAGAGGCAGAATGAGGCCGAGCTTCAAGCCACCAGGAGGGAGTTGGTGAGAGCTCAGAAGTCTTTGGAGATCGCTCTAAGGGCCAATGAGGTTTACGTTGTCCAAGTGGGTGAGCTGCAGGAGCTTGCTAGTTTTTCCCGGGGTCGGGTGCGCTCCTTGGAAGACAAGGTATCGTCGCTGAAGGCTGATCTGGTGTAGGCGGCCGAGAAGCGTCTTTGTGACGAGGTGCTTCTTGGTGGTAAGGAAGAGGAGGTCGCAGTTTTGAGGGTGGACCTTGATAAGATGGCCGAGGCTAAGGCGGGGCTGGAGAGGAAGCTCGTTGAGACTGAGTGAGCTGTTTTGTTTGAGCATAAGAAGGGTTTCGTCAAGGAAGCTCGTCAGGCGAGGTTGCTTGCACCTGGGGTCGACCTCTCTGTTATGCATATGGAGAAAGAGGTACAAGCTGGGCGGCTAGTGAAAGAGGACGATCTTGTTGACAGCTCGAGGTAGAACACGACTACCTAGGCTTCTTTTTGTAATAGCTTTAGTTTATTTTTGTTCCTTTTCCTTTTGGATTCACGTTTTGAACTCACAAACTTGTTGTGTATATATCGTTTTTCTGAGTTTTCATCTTCCGCTTTTGATGGTTCTATTTTGACCTTTGGTTTTGCGCTCATGTTTTAGGCTTAGTTTTCGCCCGTTTTTATGTTTGGAAACACGCTTAGAATTTTTTCTGTATTTTGTGCTTTGGTGCTCAAACTTGGCTTAGCGTAAAGTGATTTATACCAGAGTTCGAGTTTGACCTTGGCTTAAGATAGAATAATTCGTACTGAGGTTCGAACTCGACCTCAGCTTAAGATTTCGCACCAAGGTTCAAACTGTACCTCAACAAAGATAACTCGTACCAAGGTTTGAACTCGACCTTGACTTAAGATTTCGTTCCAAGGTTCGAACTCGACCTTAACTTAAGATTTCGTACCAAGGTTCAAACTCGACCTCAGCATAAAATAAGATAATTCGTACCAAGGTTCGAACTCGACCTTGACTTAAGATTTCGTTCCAAGGTTCAAACTCGACCTTGACTTAAGATTTCGTTCCAAGGTTCGAACTCGACCTCAGAATAAAATAAGATAATTCGTACCAAGGTTTGAACTCAACCTTGACTTAAGATAGAGTATTTTATACCAAAATAGTGTAAAATTAAGAAGCCATGAATGGAATGAGTCATTTTATTAATGTCGTGGGTGTAACTCGTTAAAAACCCTCTCAGCCAAAACCTATTTTTTTTTTTTGTTTTTTGGGACAAAAGACTGAGTTGGGAAAAGAGTGCACAACTCATTCGTACAGTTTCAATTGAAATATAACTTGAGATGCGTGGCATTCCAAGTTCGCGGGATGGCTTTGTCGTTTAGCTCTTCTAGTCGGTATGCCCCATTTTCTAAGTTTTCTGTGACTCGGAATGGGTCATCCCAGTTAGGTGTGAGCTTCCCTTCTGACGAATCTCTACGGGCGTCACCTAGTAGTCGCCACACCAAGTTGCCAACCCGGAAGGAGCGAGGTCAGACTCGCGTGTTGTACCTTCTGGAGGCTCGAAGCTTGCAGGCCTCTTCATGAATCTGAGCTTCTTCTCTAAGCTCGTCAATCAGGTCAAGGTTGACTGCTATCTCCTGAGCATTTTGCTCACTATCAAAAACCTGACGTCAATGAGACGTCTCACCAACTTCCACTAAGATCATGGCATCGGCTCCATAGGATAGCCTGTAAGGCGTTTCCTGCGTTGTTGATTAGGGGGTACAATGGTATGCCCAGAGGATGTTGGGGAGCTCGTCAACCCATTATCCTTTGGTGCTTCCTAGCCGCTTCTTGAGCTCTTGGAGTATCACTTTGTTTGCGGCTTCGACTTGGCCATTGGTTTGTGGGTGTTCCACCGAGGTTGGGAGGTGCTTGACTCTGAGTTCACGGAGGAAGTCCTTGAAGCTCTGCGCAATGAACTGTCTGCCATTGTCAGTAACGATAGAATGTGGGAGGCCAAACATGTAAATGATGTTCTTCCATGTGAATTTCTACACATTCTCAGCGATGATCTTCGTGAGTGGGCATGCTTCGACCCATTTAGTAAAGTAGTCGATTGCCACTAGGAGGAACTTGAGTTGGCCTTTCACGGGGGGAAATGGTTCGAGGATGTCCATTCCCCACTAGGCGAAGGGCCACGAGGACATCATCTGGTGGAGAACTTCGGGCGGTTGCCGATGCGAATTCCTGAATTGCTGACATTCCTTGCATTTTTGTATGTAGGCTTGACAGTCTGACTTCAATGTAGGTCAGTAGTATCCAGCTCAGAGTACCCTAGTCGCCATTGAGCGTGCCCCGGAATGCATCCCACATATCCCTCGGTGGATTTCCTCGATGACGTAGGCGGCCTGGGATTTCGCTAGGCATTTCAGGAAGTGAGCAGAGATATCATGCTTGAACAGTTCTTCTCCGACGATGACGAACTTAGCCGACCTTATCCTCATCTTGCGTGCTTCATCTCTATCGTTGGGTAGAGTACCTTCCTTCAGGTAGTTCTAAATGTCTATCATCCATCCTCGCTCTACACTGTCACTGGTATTGACGACCTTGTCGCCTAGGTTGGGAGAGTTTAATTTCTCCTATATGATGGTTTGATGCTGCCTGGGGCATTTTGTGCTGGCAAGCTTGGACAAGAGGTCGGCTCTGGCATTCTACTCGCGGGGCACATGGTGTATTTTGAATTTGTCAAAGGACGAGCTCTTCTAAGATGCTGCATGGAAGTACCTTTGCAGAAGGGTGTCCTTGGTCTAGTATGCCTCGCTGAGTTGCTCCACCATGAGCTTTGAGTCGCTGTTGCAACTTACTCTTCGTGCTCCGAGGTCGTGAGCCAACTTAGCCCTGCTAGAAGCGCTTCATATTCTGCTTGGTTGTTAGTCACTTTGAAACCAAACTTGAGAGATTGCTCTACGGTGACCTTATTCGACCCTTCTAATATAATACCTGCACCACCACCTTTAGAATTGGAAGACCCATCAACGTGTAAAGTCCATACCTGTGGTTCCACAGTTGAGGTTGGGGTGAGTTCTGCCACGAAGTCTGCCAGGCACTGAGCTTTCAGAGGTTTGCGGCTTTCGTACTGGATGCCAAACTCATATAGTTCTACCGACCATGCGATCATGCGCCTGGTGAGCTCCAGTTTTCTTAGGATCTGTTTGATCGAGTAGTCGGTTTTGACGACCACCTAATGACTTTGAAAATAGGTTCGGAGGCGTCGAGCTGCGGTGACGAGTGCTAGTGCAAGCTTCTCGATTTTTTGATACCATTTTTTTGTGTCTTGTAGGACTCGGCTGATGAAGTAAACGGGTGTTTGCACTTTTTGGTGTTCTTGCACTATGATTGCACAAATTACGCCTTCTGCCACTGCCAAATAAAGGAGTAGGTTGGCGTGATGATCTGGCCTCTACAGGATTGGTGAGGTGGTGAGGAAGACTTTGAAGCTTTTGAAAGCCTCTTCGCATTGCTTGGTCCACTCGAAGTTATTCAGCTTCCGCAGTAGGATGAAGATGGGTCCTGCTTTCTCTGCCAACTTGGGGATGTAGCAAGATAGGGAGACTAACCTTCCTGCCAAACGTTGGACGTCCTTAACAGTTTGCGGGCTCTGCATCTGTATAATGGCCTTGCACTTCTTTGGGTTGGCTTCAATGCCCCTGTTGGTGATCATGAAGCCAAGAAATTTACCTCCCTGGACACCAAAGACGCATTTCTCTGGGTTGAGGCGCATATTGTGTTTTTTGATCTGGCTGAACACCTCGGCCAGGTCAGCAGCATGAGCCTCGGCTGTAGTGGTTTTGACCACCATGTCATCGATGTAGACTTCCATGTTTCATCCAATATGCTGGTGAAAAACTTTGTCCATCAGCCTTTGGTAAGTGGCTCCCGCATTTTTGAGACTGAATGGCATCACACGGTAGCAGAAGTTGGCGTGGTCAGTGTTAAACGACATGTGCACTTCATCCGGTGGGTACATCATGATCTGGGTGTAGCCGGAGTAAGCATCCAGGAAGTTGAGTAGGGCATGCTCAGATGCTTCGTCAACCAGCCTGTCGATGCTTGGTAAGGGGTATAAGTCCTTGGGACATGCTTTATTCAGGTCAGTGTAGTCGACGCACATGCGCCACTTCCCCGAGCTCTTCTTCACCAGTACCACATTTTCCAGCCACGTGGTGTATCTGACCTCGCAGATGAAGCCCGCGTTTAATAGCTTTTGTGTCTCGGTGATGATAGCTTCTCGTCTCTCACCACTAGCCTTTTGCTTCCTTTGGGCCGCTGGTTTTGCCTCTCTATGGATTGCTAATCTTTGAAAGATAAATTTAGCATCTATACCTGGCATGTCAGCATTGGACCATGCAAAGAGGTCAACATTCTTGGCGATTTTGGCTTCAATTTGTTGCTGTAACTCTAGGTTGAGCTTGTAGATACCTAATTTCGTCCGGGGGCACACAAACAAGAAAATGGACCTACATCATGAAGGAAAGGAGCTCCCGAAGCAGGCAAACAACAAGACAGGATATCAGAAGGCCCAAAGGTCAAATAAGGTTGTTTTAGTAGCCCGGAACGGGCTGTTCCATAATCGGAACGGGCCGTTCCAAACCTCGGAACGGGCCGTTCCAATATCAGAACGGGTCGTTCCAACATGACTAAAACACCAAAAAAGCCAATATCGGAACGGGTCGTTCCATTACCGGAACGGGCCATTCCAATATCAGAACGGGCCGTTCCAATTCCGGAACGGGGCCGTTCCAATACCGGAACGGGGCCGTTCCAATACCGGAACGGGGCCTTTCCAATACCAGAACGGGCCGTTCCAATACCAGAACGGGCCGTTCCGTTTTCAGAACGGGCCGTTCCAGGGGGCTGAATTTGAACATAACATTCAGATCCAGAACAGGCCGTTCCGAATCCAGAACGGGCCGTTCTGGCCCACATCTGATGCCTATAAATTGAAGCCTCGGGCACAGTTCTCATGGCGGCCAGAGAAATTTCGAATAAGACTCCTTTTAGCACGAAAATTCTCTATCTCTCTCCCTTCTATTATATTTTTTTGAGATTTGTGTCGCATTTCTATATTCTCTCTCCCTCCTATTGTATTTCTTGAGATTTGTGAGGCATACTGTAGTGTGAAAGGTCGCCACAAAGCACCTTTTCCATATTTGAAGATTCAATAAAGCTTGTTCAAGAGGTATTTCATTCAATCTTCTTTTCTTCTTTTTATTCCTCATTTTTTATTTCCTTTTTATTATAATAAACGTCATAATGTAGATATTTTAGAGAAATTGCTTAATTTATATTTTAAGTATGTAAATAAACATTATTAAAGGGGATTTAATATTTAATCTATTAATTCTTATTACATTATCTTCATCATAGGGTACCGATTTAGGGCGTTGTAGGGGTGCTTAATACCTTCCCTACACGTAATCGACCCCCGAACCCAATTTTGGTTATCAAGGCCATTATTGGATCTTTAAAAACCTTTTCTTTTTCCAATGTTTTGAGTAAAACATTGGTGGCGACTCCATGAACCATTTTTCAAAACCATTAATTAAGGATTAGTCTGGTGTCCGGGCATTCCTTAATTGATGAGATCTTTAAAAGGATGTCTAAATCATAGGTCGCAAGATCAGAAATTTTCGGGTTGCGACAGATGGCGACTCCACTGGGGACGTGTAAAGAGGGTCAGACCCATTTAATTGATGAAGTTAATAAAATAAAAATAATAATTTAAATATTTTTACCCTTTACTTTATTTGTTTTATTTGTTTGGCTTTAATATTTGTTTGTTTGTTTATTTAAATTTTGCACCTGTTTGAATAAAAATGTACACAAACCTTTGCACACAACAGTTCTCCCTACACCCGGGGGCATGAGAGTAATAAACATAGGGAGTGGTTGACGTACGACCGGCCCAAGTTTGGCCTTGGAGCCTGCGAGCCTTGTCGGAAATCACACTCAAGGTGATAACCGGTTACTCTAGCCCGAAATACTGCGACAAACCTTAGAGTTTGCCAGGTGACGGCGACAGAGATACTGGGTCCCTATAATGGGGGCACCTTGGGGGCCTTAAAGACCAGTGAGATTAGAACCATCCTATACAAAACACTTTTCTTGACAGGGACCACAGACCAAGGATTTGATCATGATCGTTCGTGGGTGTACGTTGATTGAGCATATGTGTGTGCATTTGTTTGTATTATTTTGTTCTAATAAGAGTGGATTGGAATTTTAAAATAGGCAAACAAATAATATAAAAAAATAATAATAAAATTTTATACCCCTTTGTACATTCTTAGGTCAGCATTCCATTAACATCATATAGGTAGTTTCCTTTTTGTAAAAAAAAAAAAGAATCAATAAAAATCAATAAAAGAAATGTCATCTTTATCATGCATCATTCTCCTTTAGATAATAGAAACATGATAAAAATTAGGCAAAAAAAATGACATGCATTCTAGATTAGCTCATTAATTTCATGCATTTTATTTTATTAGCTAAGGAGGATTAGGTTGCCGTATGTGTAGAAAGTTAAGAAAAGTGAATGCTCTAATATACGACAGTATCTGCTTTATAAAGAAAAAAGCCCAAATCAATTTTTTTTAAAAAAAAATAATACTATGGTTGGGCCCTTGCTTTGATATGTTTGTTGAAGTAAGTCTTCTTAGAATCTAATATAGATTCTCACTTAATACTGTTGAAATCTATTTGAGCATTCACAAATAAACAAATCAATGAGACTGATATTTATTATTCTCAACTTTCTCTACATTCTGCATTACATTCATTTAGAACACATCCCTCCTTGTAAAAGAATAAATAAGAATAAAAAGGGAAATTAACCTATGTGCGTTAATCGGAAGTAATGGAAACAAGCCACTCATAAAGAGTTGAGGGTAAAGAACTCCACAATCATTAAGACGCCAACTCTTACCCTAAGAGGATAAAGCCGTGTCGTGCAACCGTGAAATCCAAAGGGAATGGATGGATCCACACTCTTAACGAGTTGCAAGCTAAGAAAGAGAACCTAAGGAGGACGAATCCCTTAAAGGGCAAAGTGAATAGAGTTTTCTTGAAAGGTGATTTCAACAAGAGAGAAGCATTGCTTGTTAAGAAGCTACTAGAATGAAAACCCGCAAAGGGCATACTCGTAAAAAAAAATGTTTGTTTCAAGCTGAAAATCGAAACCTCTTAGGAAAGACTCAGGATATGGATTGGCAACACCTTCATGAGAGAAGAAGCCAAAGGCCCTCCCTCTACACAAAATCTTCTGAAGCCCCACATCCAAGCAAGTGGAAGACTAGCTCTACAGTTAGATGACCTAAGCCTCTCTAAGGGGCAACCTCCTTCTTTTTCTTTGTGTACGAATCACGAACTTGGGGCATGCCCGGACCCTCAAGCTACATTAAATGGGCACGTGTAAATTGACAATTATATCTTAATGCCATACACTTTTCTACTTCATTTCTCTTCTCCCTTTTATCTACTCTAAGCCTCGTCATCAAACCTTAAATGAACAAGTACATTTGAAATAAGGACGTCATCAGAGACAATAGCTTAATACACAATAAAAAAAAAAAAAAAAACACATAAAGATCAATCAAATTGGGCATGACTTATGGATAAAAGTCCAAATGAAATCAGTGCAAGGGGCATCCCCCTTTAATGAAGGAATGAAAGAAGATCACAAATGCTGCAAAAGCCTGGCAGGAAACCCACCAAGGGGGTTGCACAAAAATTAGGGCAAGGTCCGCTAGGAGACCCACAAACAAAAAGGGTAGCCTAGGCAAAAGTAAGGATCAAAAGAAAATGTCCGCTAGGGAACGCATCTCAAGTAACCTAGGCAAAAGTTAGGACAAAGCAGCATCCCGAGCTGAAAACTGAAAGGCGGCTCGATAAGATCATTTAATCAATATGCAATCCCAAGTCATCGCTTAACTCTGAAGGAAATAATAAGCTAATGCGAAAAATGATTTCCTCACTTTGAATGTGCTTGTTCATCAGCCTAAACCACTAGCCTACCTCGGCCAGCCATTCTTCTACAAACCATTTTTGAAAAAAATCCTTTCTACCAAAACTTTTACAAAAAAATTATATATATCCTCTTCCTCTCTTTCCTCTTGACCTATATGGCATTAAGATAAATTTGAGAGATACACGGAGTATGCACAGTGAACACTCACAAGGAGAAGATAGAGGGGTCCTAGAACAGAGTCTAGGTACACTTAATCTAAGGGCTAACATATCATATCCGGAAAAAGCAAGAGGTCCGAACTACACAAACCTCAGGTTCAAAAAAGCAACACTAAATTCGACACGGCTAAAAGGCTAACAATCCATGTCATTGATCAATGCGCATAGATTAATTTCTTGAAAGAAAAATCAATCTGCATTTAAGTATTAGCATAGAGGCATCATTGCATAGCATGCACAGGGCACAAGTGTGCACAAAAGGGTATAACTTCACTTTACAAAAAAATAAAAATAAAATAATATAATAAAAAAATCCAATCCATTCCTGTCTTGCATTTTCATGTGCATCCATGCATCCATACTCACCATGGGGCATCCGTCAACAATCAAACAATCAATCATCAATAAATCAAAAGGACTCCGCAACAAGTGCCAGGAGAGGCATCACAATACTTACACGGGGCAGCACCAGAATTCTCGTCACCCATCCACTTTGCCCACCAACACAGGGGCACATCAAACATCTCCTGCCCATCCACCTAGGGGCAGTCTTTCATCCCACGACACCAACAAGAAAAGCCAAAAAAGAAACACGAATTCCAATTGACAACATTTGAACAAAAGACAAAAGCAGCCCAAATCAGAGGCATCACGACACACCTCCTGCCCAACATCCTTGGGGCAATATCTACCACAATTCAAGCAAACCAATGAGGGCACCGACAGTTTCCTCAAAATACAACAAAGGTCTGGAGAGACTGTACTCGCATCCCAATCCGGTATACGACAAAGCCGTGAGGGAAAGGTCTGGAGAGACTGTACTCGCATCCCAATACGATATACGACAAAGCTGTGAGGGAAAGGTCTGGAGAGACTGTACTCGCATCCCAATCTGGTATACGACAAACCCGTGAGGGAAAGGTCTGGAGAGACTGTACTCGCATCCCAATCCGGTATACGACAAAGCCGTGAGGGAAAGGTCTGGAGAGATTGTACTAGCATCCTAATCCGGTATACGACAAAGCCGTGAGGGAAAGGTCTGGAGAGACTGTACTCACCTCCTAATTCGGTATACGACAAAGCCGTGAAGGAAAGGTCTGGAGAGACTGTACTCGCCTCCCAATCTGGTATACGACAAAGCCATGAGGGAAAGGTCTGGAGAGACTGTACTCGCATCCCAATCCGGTATACGACAAAGCCGTGAGGGAAAGGTCTGGAGAGCATATACTCGCATCCCAATCTGGTATACGACAAAGTCGTGAGGGAAAGGTCTGGAGAAATCGTAGTCGCATCCCAATCCGGTATACGACAAAGTCGTGAGGGAAGCTGAGCTGCGAAAATACTCCCTCTTCAACAAGCTACAAATAAAAGAACGCACTATCACAAGAGAAACAATGGAGCATCTACTTGAAGATCGAAAACCAGGTGTACAGTTTGTCAGACTTGTTACCCAATAGAGTATGCAACCAACACTCAACTACTCTAAAGGGCAAGGACACGAGCAAATACACCTGTCCAAGGGAAGCAACGTAGAAGCATCAACACAGAGATGAGAAGAAGACTCAGACGAAATGTCTACGTCTTTACTTGCCTTTGGAAAAGCAACACAGCTACTCCAAAGAACAAGTAAAGAGGGGCAGCTGTAGACACCCAATTTCATCCGGGGGCACATAAACAAGAAAATGGACCTACATCATGAAGGAAAGGAGCTCCCGAAGTAGGCAAACAACAAGACAGGATATCAGAAGGCCCAAAGGTCAAATAAGGTTGTTTTAGTAGCCCGGAACGGGCTGTTCCAGAACCGGAACGGGTCGTTCCAAACCTCGGAACGGGCCGTTCCAATATCAAAACGGGTCGTTCCAACGTGACTAAAACTCCTAAAAAGCCAATATCGGAACGGGCCGTTCCAATATCGGAACGAGCCGTTCCAATTCCGGAACGGGGCCGTTCCAATTCCGGAACGGGGCCGTTCCAATACCGGAACGGGGCGTTCCAATATCGGAACGGGCCGTTCCAATACCAGAACGGGCCGTTCCGTTTTCAGAACGGGCCGTACTAGGGAGCTGAATTTGAAAATAACGTTCAGATCCAGAACGGGCCGTTTCGAATCCAGAACGGGCCGTTCCGGCCCACATCTGATGCCTATAAATTGAAGCCTCGGGCACAGTTCTCATGGCGGCCAGAGAAATTTCGAATAAGACTCCTTTTAGCACGAAAATTCTTTATCTCTCTCCCTTCTATTATATTTTTTTGAGATTTGTGTCGCATTTCTATATTCTCTCTCCCTCCTATTGTATTTCTTGAGATTTGTGAGGCATACTGTAGTGTGAAAGGTCGCCACAAAGCACCTTTTCCATATTTGAAGATTCAATAAAGCTTGTTCAAGAGGTATTTCATTCAATCTTCTTTTCTTCTTTTTATTCCTCATTTTTTATTTCCTTTTTATTATAATAAACGTCATAATGTAGATATTTTAGAGAAATTGCTTAATTTATATTTTAAGTATGTAAATAAACATTATTAAAGGGGATTTAATATTTAATCTATTAATTCTTATTACATTATCTTCATCATAGGGTACCGATTTAGGGCGTTGTAGGGGTGCTTAATACCTTCAATACACGTAATCGACCCCCGAACCCAATTTTGGTTATCAAGGCCATTATTGGATCTTTAAAAACCTTTTCTTTTTCCAATGTTTTGAGTAAAACATTGGTGGCGACTCCATGAACCATTTTTCAAAACCATTAATTAAGGATTAGTCTGGTGTCCGGGCATTCCTTAATTGATGAGATCTTTAAAAGGATGTATAAACCATAGGTCGCAAGATCGGAAATTTTCAGGTTGCGACAGAGCTGTCAGCTTATCCTTGTACACTGTTCAGGGAGTTTGCCAATTTGTAGGTCATTAAGCTCGTCGATGGTACTTGGTCGTTGGTCATGGGATTTCGATTTGGGATCCAGGTCAGCGATGTCAACCTGGGTTATGTGAGCCACGGTAGATGTAACATCCTAAATTTTATAACTATTTATCTATGTGTTTCTACAAATTATTATATATATTAAATACTATGTAAGTTAATGTGAATGAAATTTATGTAGCATTATTTAACCAGATTTTCTAAATTCACTAACATTATTTTATTATCTAAATTGACTGTTTCTCGGACAGCGTTGGGAGCACGCTGTAAAATATGAGAAACTCAATTTAAGAAAATTTAAGTAATCTATAACCTAAATAATAATTTATTGAGTGTAGATTAAGAATAAATACAGTTAAGAGAGAAAATCTCTAAATTAAAATTTATAGAAATTCTCTAAGGATTTAACAAGAAAAAGTTATTCTGCTAAAACCTTAAGCTAGAAAATTATGGAAAAATGTTCAAAAGGATATAAAAATGTTATCATCAATATAGTATGCTTGGAATAATTAATAAAAATGTATAGTTAGGAGAAATTAAAATACAAGTCTCAACCAATCAAATTATGACATATAAGCAAATCCTAATTTATTTATTTAATATTAATTAACATAATTAAGAGATGATCAAGAGACAAAAGTTTGTATTTTTAATGGTCAAGATTCTAATGATGATATTATTTTCTCAAAATTATAATTAATTTGTAAGATATTATAATAATTCTACAATATTCTAGAAAGTTCTACAAAACTCTCCAAAGTACATATCTAATTACCAAATAATTAAATGGGTTGGAAGCTTAACTTTTAAGATATTCAAATAACTCAAGAAAGTTCTACAAAATTCTACATAATAAGAAATCTAGAATGGATTAGATGCTTAACCATTAAGATATTTAAATAATTCTACAAAATTCTAGGATGTTCTATAAATTTCTACAAAAAAAAAGGGACACATAATCACCATGTGATTAAAATGAATTGAAAACTTCATCATTAAGATAACTAAATAACTCTACAAAATTCTAGAAAGTGGACATCTCATCACCAAACTATTAAATAAATTGGAAACTTAATCATTAAGATACTTAAATAATTCAAGAAAATTCTAGAAAGTCCTATAAATATCTACAAAATGGACACCTAATCACTATCTTATTAAAATATCTTAGGAAATATCAAGAAATATCTACACATCTAGAAGGTTGGAGAATGGAGGTGGAGACTAGTATAAATAGAGGAAGCCACACACCAAAAAGCTCACCAACAACCCTTAACAACTAGACCTAAACCAATTCCAAGAAACACCCAAAAATACTCCATCTTTTCCACAACCAAGGAGTAAAACAAGGAGTAAACAACTAAAATTTCAAGAAAAGGGGAAGAAAGGAAGAAGATAAGAGGAAGAGAAAGAAGTAGGAGAAGAAGAAATCAAGGAAATTAGGAAAAAGCTAGCCAGCTTGGAAAAATAGGTATGGGTTAGATGTTTAATTTTATTCATGTCTATATAATGGTAGAATAAATATTGATCTTTACTTATAAGTTTTGATGCATGGAACCTTAGGTTATTTGATATGGTTTTTGATTGTACTTTTTGATAAATTTGAAGTTTTAAAGTTGAATCTTGAAATGGTTGATTGTTTATGATTGAATGTTTCTATTGAAGTTGTTTGAATTGTATTTGAAGAGTTTGATTGAGAATAGTTTTTGAAGTGATAGATTAATAGTAATGCATATTGCATATTGCATAATGTCATTTTGAGTCAAAAGATTTTTGGGGGGAAAAGAAAAGAATTTCAAGAAAATAAATATTTGAGAAATGAATTTTGTACTAAGGATATTTGATAGAAAAAGAACGAGTTTTGTAATTTTGAAATGATACTTTTTATGTGAATTCTTTTCTTTATGTTTACTATCCGAAACATTGGTGGCAAGAGATTGATTGAGAATTGTGATAGTGGGTACTGTCAAGGACAGTTGGCAGTACTAGATGGATCAAGAAAAGGATAAAGTGAGAGAGAGTTTGATATGGTTGTGAAAGTATGACTGAGGTATTTGTTTTATGCTACCAATGTTAGAAGATAGTAAACGGGGTTTGAGTAGAATGGGTAAGACGGGACCTCTGGTCTGGGGGATAGACCTTTGGTCTAGGGAGTGTTTGGGCATGGGCAATCCCATAGATGGCCAGTCTTTATTGATTCTGTGTCGTGGTAGCCTGCCGGGTGCACTAACACTCTGACTACTGTCTACTTGTTCGCGTTTAGTGAGGCATTGCCGAATCACTGGACAGAGTGATGTTAAGCTCTAGCTTCACTAAACACTCAAAAGGGAAAATCTCCATGGAGTAATGAGTCAAAACGATTTTTAAAAGTATATTTTCAGTCAAAATCTGCATCTCATTCTCATAAGCATATTGCATTATTTGGACTATTATCAATTTTTTATGTATATTGATAATTGTATGAACTTATTATGCACTTGTCTTATTTGTTTGTGTGAGATGTGAATGAAATTAAATGTCTAACCCCATAAATATTTTTAAACCCAGATATTGGAGATCTCATAATGCAGAAAAATTGGATGTGCAGTTAGAAGATCAGATGCAAAAATCCAGAGCATAGGATGGGGGGTTTTATTTTACTAAGTTGTTATAAAATGGTTTGTAATATCTAGTAACTTGTATTTAATAAATTTGTTTTCAATATAAATTTCTTCATTTGTTTAAGCATCTTTTCTACAAAATTATACTAATAATATAAATATTATTAACCATAAATAATTAGTTATGATTACCATATGTAATCTGGAAAGGGGGTTACATTAGTTGGTATCAGAGCTCTGGTTATGCATCTTTAGGGCTTGTGAGTGTAGGTCCATTAGGTTATAAGCTTCTTAAGTTCTGTGTAGAATTTTTTTAAAATTATTTGATAATGATTGTATTTGTTTGAAAGTTGGTTGAATTCGTATGATATTATATTCTTAGGAAATTGCAATATTAGTTGTCCAATTAGTTTAACCAAAGGGTGATAGTAAATCTAGGTAGAAAGGTCTCCTAGACGTGATATTGGTGTTACTAGATTGATTAAGAGAAATAGTTCATGGCACAATTTATATGAGAATTGGCGTAAGTTTTAGTCAAGAAGTAAATTCTAGTGGATGGAACCATATTAGTCAACTTTAAGAAAAATGATCTACTTTAAGTTATAGAAAATTTGAATTTGAAAGAGATGAAGAATGGATTTAGATATTCAAGGATATTGTCATAGCTATGGAATGTCTTGATAAATGGAGATTTTATCATACTAGGTTCCAGTTTTAAGGAGATACTAAAGTTTGGTGGAATGTTAGCTAGAGGATGTTAGAGAAAAAGAGAGAAATCATTGCCTAGGATATATTTAAACTTTATGGAGAAGTATTTTACTACTAGTGTTAGAAATTTAAAGGAGGTTAAATTCAATAAACTTATGGAAATTTGGAATTTGCTACTAAATTTGAGACACTGGTAAAAATAATCTAGATATTTGAACCTCACCTTTGAGAGAGAAAAAAAAATGAGAAAGGACTAAGATATGATATTAGAAAGGTTGTAACTTCGTGGATAAATGCGAAACAGAGGAACATATGGATATGATTGCATAAAAGTAGAAATGTTGGAATGTGGCAAAGGTCTTTTGACTAATAAGTTGTATTTTTGAGACCTCAATTTTTGGATGATGTTCTAGGAAGGGAAATAGAATTTAGTGTAGATTTAATTGCTTGTAACAAACCTATTTCAATGGAGCCTTTCAAAACATTACCATTAGAATTAGTTGAACATAAGAAACAATTAGAAGAATTGTAGGAACAATTTATTAGACCAAGTATATCTATAGAGGGATCCTTAGATTTGTTAGAAAAATGGAGGTTCTACATTAAGTATAGATTATAGACAATTACATAAGGTAACAATAAATAATAAGTACCATTTTCCTAGAATAGATTATTTAATGGATCAACTTAAAGGAGCTACTACATTTCTAAAATATATTTAAGATTGAGATCTAGATCATCAAATAACAGTTAGGATAGAGGATATTCTAAAGATTGCATTAAGGGAAATATATGAACATTATGAATATCAAGTGATGCCTTTAGGGTGACTAATGGTCTCACAGACTTTCTGAATTATATGAATAGAGTGTTTAGAGCATAGTTAAATAAATTTGTAGTTGTATTTATAGATCATTACTATATTACAAAAGTAAAGAAGAATAAGAAATTCATTTAAGGATAGTTTTGGAAGTGTCAAGGAATAAACAATCATCATCAAAATTGTGTAAGTGTGAATTCTGGTTGGAGGAAATAAAATTTTTAGGACATGATATTTCAAAGGAAAGAATAAGTGTATATCCTTCAAAAGTGGAAGTTGGAATGGAAGTGGAGGAACCTAAAATTGTAATTGAGATTAGAAGTTTTCTAGGTTTAATCGGATACCTTAAGATCCATTGAAGGATTTTCAAATATAGCAAGACCTTTAACATAATTGACTAGGAAATATCACCTTTTTATTTGGAGTCAAGAAATGGGATTAGTTTTTGAGGTGTTATATTAAATAGGATCCAAATTAACCTTATGAAGTATCAGGGGTTAGGTTGGGTATCAATGTAGAATAAGAGAATGGTAGCTTATGTGTTCAATTATTTGAGGCCACATGAGATAAGTTATCATACCTATGATTTAGAATTAGCCACTATAAAGATTTGGAGACATTATTTATGGATCTAAATTTGATAGTGACTGTAATAGTTAAAATGTTAATTTGACCAGGAAGAGTTGAATATGAGACAAAGAAGGTGGATGAAATTTATAAAGGATTATGATTTTCAATTATTATTTCATCGAGGAATGGCCAAGGTATTGGTCAATCCTTTGGATAGAAAAGTCATTCATGTTTCAGCTATGATGATAAAAGAAACAGAATTGATATTTGGATACTTGAATTAGTATACTATTAGGGAAAAGGATAAAATAAAATGATATTAGGAATGATTCTATAAATAATGGGTTCTTAGAGGAAATTAAGGATATATAATAGAAGGGTGAATTTATACAAGGGAGGAAAATATTGATAGGAATAGGTAAGGTTGGAGATTTTAATTTAGAAATGAAAAATATCATACGATCTAGTAATAGAATTTGTATCCCTAATAATATTGAATTAAAAGATTTATTTTTGGAGGTAAGACGTATAAGTAAATTATTTATCTAAGAGCTATTAAAGTCCATACAGACTTGAAAGAGAGGTTTTAGTGTCCTAGAATGAAGAGGGGTCGTTGTAGAATATCTGGCACATTGATTAATATGTCAGAGATCTAAGATTGAGCATAAGAAACCATTTAACATGTTGCAACCATTGAAGATCCTAGTATGGAAGTAGGATATTGTACCTATGGATTTTGTAGTAGGTTTATCTAAAAACCTCATGAAGTTGTGACTCTATTTGGGAAATTATGGATAAATTAACTAAGACTGCACATTGTATAATGGTATATATTAGGCATTACCTAGAAAGATCAGCACAATTTTACATAAAAGAAATTGTGATGTTACATGAAATACCTACTACCATTGTATTGAATAAGGATCCTAGGTTTGATCCAAATTTTGGAGGGAATTCTATAAAGCTCTAGGAAGTAGAATACACAATAGTTCAACCTATCAACCTTAAATGAATGGACAAATAGAAAGGACTATTCAATCATTCAAAGATCTTTTGAGAGCTTGAGTATTAGAAGAAAAATTTAGTTGCATGGGAAGAAAATTTACCTTTACTAGAAATTACATATAATAATGTTATCATTGTAGTATGGGTTTAAGATCCTGATGAAGCATTCCATGGATGTAAATGTAGAATACCTTTAGTTTGGTGTTAGGATGGTGATAATTTATAAGGCCATGATCCAACAAACCATAAATAAGGTAAAAATAATTTAGGAGAAAATGAAAATTTGCATAGACTCGATAGAAAACTTATGTTGATAAAAGGAGAAAACCTTTAGAATTTCAGAAAAGGGATCATGTATTTTTGAAAGTCACACTTGTTACTATAGTTGATAGGTCTATAAAATTTAGTAAATTTACCCCTAAATATACTAGACCCTACCAAATTCTGCATCGAGTTGGAAATATCACCTATTAGGCAGTCTTATCACCTTTCATGAGATGTTCCATGAGTCACAATTAAGACAATATATCTTAGATCTGACACATGTCATAGAACGTAATCATATGGAGATAAAGAAAACCCAACAATTGAACCAAACCCTATTAAGATTAAGGGTAGAATGATTAGGCGTGTAAGAATGGAAAGAAATATATATCACTAGTTAAGGTTATCAAGAATGACACAAGAGATAACAACATTTGAAAACTCAAGGAGAAAATGAAAGTACAGTACTTTCACCTATTTATATAGAATGTGGTAGAAATTTCGAGGACGAAATTTATTTAGCGGGGAAGAATTGTAACATCCTAAATTTTATAACTATTTATCTATGTGTTTCTACAAATTATTATATATATTAAATACTATGTAAGTTAATGTGAATGAAATTTATGTAGCATTATTTAACCAGATTTTCTAAATTCACTAACATTATTTTATTATCTAAATTGACTGTTTCTCGGACAGCGTTGGGAGCACGCTGTAAAATATGAGAAACTCAATTTAAGAAAATTTAAGTAATCTATAACCTAAATAATAATTTATTGAGTGTAGATTAAGAATAAATACAGTTAAGAGAGAAAATCTCTAAATTAAAATTTATAGAAATTCTCTAAGGATTTAACAAGAAAAAGTTATTCTGCTAAAACCTTAAGCTAGAAAATTATGGAAAAATGTTCAAAAGGATATAAAAATGTTATCATCAATATAGTATGCTTGGAATAATTAATAAAAATGTATAGTTAGGAGAAATTAAAATACAAGTCTCAACCAATCAAATTATGACATATAAGCAAATCCTAATTTATTTATTTAATATTAATTAACATAATTAAGAGATGATCAAGAGACAAAAGTTTGTATTTTTAATGGTCAAGATTCTAATGATGATATTAGTTTCTCAAAATTATAATTAATTTGTAAGATATTATAATAATTCTACAATATTCTAGAAAGTTCTACAAAACTCTCCAAAGTACATATCTAATTACCAAATAATTAAATGGGTTGGAAGCTTAACTTTTAAGATATTCAAATAACTCAAGAAAGTTCTACAAAATTCTACATAATAAGAAATCTAGAATGGATTAGATGCTTAACCATTAAGATATTTAAATAATTCTACAAAATTCTAGGATGTTCTATAAATTTCTACAAAAAAAAAGGGACACATAATCACCATGTGATTAAAATGAATTGAAAACTTCATCATTAAGATAACTAAATAACTCTACAAAATTCTAGAAAGTGGACATCTCATCACCAAACTATTAAATAAATTGGAAACTTAATCATTAAGATACTTAAATAATTCAAGAAAATTCTAGAAAGTCCTATAAATATCTACAAAATGGACACCTAATCACTATCTTATTAAAATATCTTAGGAAATATCAAGAAATATCTACACATCTAGAAGGTTGGAGAATGGAGGTGGAGACTAGGATAAATAGAGGAAGCCACACACCAAAAAGCTCACCAACAACCCTTAACAACTAGACCTAAACCAATTCCAAGAAACACCCAAAAATACTCCATCTTTTCCACAACCAAGGAGTAAAACAAGGAGTAAACAACTAAAATTTCAAGAAAAGGGGAAGAAAGGAAGAAGATAAGAGGAAGAGAAAGAAGTAGGAGAAGAAGAAATCAAGGAAATTAGGAAAAAGCTAGCCAGCTTGGAAAAATAGGTATGGGTTAGATGTTTAATTTTATTCATGTCTATATAATGGTAGAATAAATATTGATCTTTACTTATAAGTTTTGATGCATGGAACCTTAGGTTATTTGATATGGTTTTTGATTGTACTTTTTGATAAATTTGAAGTTTTAAAGTTGAATCTTGAAATGGTTGATTGTTTATGATTGAATGTTTCTATTGAAGTTGTTTGAATTGTATTTGAAGAGTTTGATTGAGAATAGTTTTTGAAGTGATAGATTAATAGTAATGCATATTGCATATTGCATAATGTCATTTTGAGTCAAAAGATTTTTGGGGGGAAAAGAAAAGAATTTCAAGAAAATAAATATTTGAGAAATGAATTTTGTACTAAGGATATTTGATAGAAAAAGAACGAGTTTTGTAATTTTGAAATGATACTTTTTATGTGAATTCTTTTCTTTATGTTTACTATCCGAAACATTGGTGGCAAGAGATTGATTGAGAATTGTGATAGTGGGTACTGTCAAGGACAGTTGGCAGTACTAGATGGATCAAGAAAAGGATAAAGTGAGAGAGAGTTTGATATGGTTGTGAAAGTATGACTGAGGTATTTGTTTTATGCTACCAATGTTAGAAGATAGTAAACGGGGTTTGAGTAGAATGGGTAAGACGGGACCTCTGGTCTGGGGGATAGACCTTTGGTCTAGGGAGTGTTTGGGCATGGGCAATCCCATAGATGGCCAGTCTTTATTGATTCTGTGTCGTGGTAGCCTGCCGGGTGCACTAACACTCTGACTACTGTCTACTTGTTCGCGTTTAGTGAGGCATTGCCGAATCACTGGACAGAGTGATGTTAAGCTCTAGCTTCACTAAACACTCAAAAGGGAAAATCTCCATGGAGTAATGAGTCAAAACGATTTTTAAAAGTATATTTTCAGTCAAAATCTGCATCTCATTCTCATAAGCATATTGCATTATTTGGACTATTATCAATTTTTTATGTATATTGATAATTGTATGAACTTATTATGCACTTGTCTTATTTGTTTGTGTGAGATGTGAATGAAATTAAATGTCTAACCCCATAAATATTTTTAAACCCAGATATTGGAGATCTCATAATGCAGAAAAATTGGATGTGCAGTTAGAAGATCAGATGCAAAAATCCAGAGCATAGGATGGGGGGTTTTATTTTACTAAGTTGTTATAAAATGGTTTGTAATATCTAGTAACTTGTATTTAATAAATTTGTTTTCAATATAAATTTCTTCATTTGTTTAAGCATCTTTTCTACAAAATTATACTAATAATATAAATATTATTAACCATAAATAATTAGTTATGATTACCATATGTAATCTGGAAAGGGGGTTACATTAGTTGGTATCAGAGCTCTGGTTATGCATCTTTAGGGCTTGTGAGTGTAGGTCCATTAGGTTATAAGCTTCTTAAGTTCTGTGTAGAATTTTTTTAAAATTATTTGATAATGATTGTATTTGTTTGAAAGTTGGTTGAATTCGTATGATATTATATTCTTAGGAAATTGCAATATTAGTTGTCCAATTAGTTTAACCAAAGGGTGATAGTAAATCTAGGTAGAAAGGTCTCCTAGACGTGATATTGGTGTTACTAGATTGATTAAGAGAAATAGTTCATGGCACAATTTATATGAGAATTGGCGTAAGTTTTAGTCAAGAAGTAAATTCTAGTGGATGGAACCATATTAGTCAACTTTAAGAAAAATGATCTACTTTAAGTTATAGAAAATTTGAATTTGAAAGAGATGAAGAATGGATTTAGATATTCAAGGATATTGTCATAGCTATGGAATGTCTTGATAAATGGAGATTTTATCATACTAGGTTCCAGTTTTAAGGAGATACTAAAGTTTGGTGGAATGTTAGCTAGAGGATGTTAGAGAAAAAGAGAGAAATCATTGCCTAGGATATATTTAAACTTTATGGAGAAGTATTTTACTACTAGTGTTAGAAATTTAAAGGAGGTTAAATTCAATAAACTTATGGAAATTTGGAATTTGCTACTAAATTTGAGACACTGGTAAAAATAATCTAGATATTTGAACCTCACCTTTGAGAGAGAAAAAAAAATGAGAAAGGACTAAGATATGATATTAGAAAGGTTGTAACTTCGTGGATAAATGCGAAACAGAGGAACATATGGATATGATTGCATAAAAGTAGAAATGTTGGAATGTGGCAAAGGTCTTTTGACTAATAAGTTGTATTTTTGAGACCTCAATTTTTGGATGATGTTCTAGGAAGGGAAATAGAATTTAGTGTAGATTTAATTGCTTGTAACAAACCTATTTCAATGGAGCCTTTCAAAACATTACCATTAGAATTAGTTGAACATAAGAAACAATTAGAAGAATTGTAGGAACAATTTATTAGACCAAGTATATCTATAGAGGGATCCTTAGATTTGTTAGAAAAATGGAGGTTCTACATTAAGTATAGATTATAGACAATTACATAAGGTAACAATAAATAATAAGTACCATTTTCCTAGAATAGATTATTTAATGGATCAACTTAAAGGAGCTACTACATTTCTAAAATATATTTAAGATTGAGATCTAGATCATCAAATAACAGTTAGGATAGAGGATATTCTAAAGATTGCATTAAGGGAAATATATGGACATTATGAATATCAAGTGATGCCTTTAGGGTGACTAATGGTCTCACAGACTTTCTGAATTATATGAATAGAGTGTTTAGAGCATAGTTAAATAAATTTGTAGTTGTATTTATAGATCATTACTATATTACAAAAGTAAAGAAGAATAAGAAATTCATTTAAGGATAGTTTTGGAAGTGTCAAGGAATAAACAATCATCATCAAAATTGTGTAAGTGTGAATTCTGGTTGGAGGAAATAAAATTTTTAGGACATGATATTTCAAAGGAAAGAATAAGTGTATATCCTTCAAAAGTGGAAGTTGGAATGGAAGTGGAGGAACCTAAAATTGTAATTGAGATTAGAAGTTTTCTAGGTTTAATCGGATACCTTAAGATCCATTGAAGGATTTTCAAATATAGCAAGACCTTTAACATAATTGACTAGGAAATATCACCTTTTTATTTGGAGTCAAGAAATGGGATTAGTTTTTGAGGTGTTATATTAAATAGGATCCAAATTAACCTTATGAAGTATCAGGGGTTAGGTTGGGTATCAATGTAGAATAAGAGAATGGTAGCTTATGTGTTCAATTATTTGAGGCCACATGAGATAAGTTATCATACCTATGATTTAGAATTAGCCACTATAAAGATTTGGAGACATTATTTATGGATCTAAATTTGATAGTGACTGTAATAGTTAAAATGTTAATTTGACCAGGAAGAGTTGAATATGAGACAAAGAAGGTGGATGAAATTTATAAAGGATTATGATTTTCAATTATTATTTCATCGAGGAATGGCCAAGGTATTGGTCAATCCTTTGGATAGAAAAGTCATTCATGTTTCAGCTATGATGATAAAAGAAACAGAATTGATATTTGGATACTTGAATTAGTATACTATTAGGGAAAAGGATAAAATAAAATGATATTAGGAATGATTCTATAAATAATGGGTTCTTAGAGGAAATTAAGGATATATAATAGAAGGGTGAATTTATACAAGGGAGGAAAATATTGATAGGAATAGGTAAGGTTGGAGATTTTAATTTAGAAATGAAAAATATCATACGATCTAGTAATAGAATTTGTATCCCTAATAATATTGAATTAAAAGATTTATTTTTGGAGGTAAGACGTATAAGTAAATTATTTATCTAAGAGCTATTAAAGTCCATACAGACTTGAAAGAGAGGTTTTAGTGTCCTAGAATGAAGAGGGGTCGTTGTAGAATATCTGGCACATTGATTAATATGTCAGAGATCTAAGATTGAGCATAAGAAACCATTTAACATGTTGCAACCATTGAAGATCCTAGTATGGAAGTAGGATATTGTACCTATGGATTTTGTAGTAGGTTTATCTAAAAACCTCATGAAGTTGTGACTCTATTTGGGAAATTATGGATAAATTAACTAAGACTGCACATTGTATAATGGTATATATTAGGCATTACCTAGAAAGATCAGCACAATTTTACATAAAAGAAATTGTGATGTTACATGAAATACCTACTACCATTGTATTGAATAAGGATCCTAGGTTTGATCCAAATTTTGGAGGGAATTCTATAAAGCTCTAGGAAGTAGAATACACAATAGTTCAACCTATCAACCTTAAATGAATGGACAAATAGAAAGGACTATTCAATCATTCAAAGATCTTTTGAGAGCTTGAGTATTAGAAGAAAAATTTAGTTGCATGGGAAGAAAATTTACCTTTACTAGAAATTACATATAATAATGTTATCATTGTAGTATGGGTTTAAGATCCTGATGAAGCATTCCATGGATGTAAATGTAGAATACCTTTAGTTTGGTGTTAGGATGGTGATAATTTATAAGGCCATGATCCAACAAAC
This sequence comes from Cajanus cajan, assembly GCF_000230855.2. NCBI lineage: Eukaryota > Viridiplantae > Streptophyta > Magnoliopsida > Fabales > Fabaceae > Cajanus > Cajanus cajan. The sequence goes on along the minus strand of NC_138526.1, from coordinate 9,051,262 downwards.
CATAAATAAGGTAAAAATAATTTAGGAGAAAATGAAAATTTGCATAGACTCGATAGAAAACTTATGTTGATAAAAGGAGAAAACCTTTAGAATTTCAGAAAAGGGATCATGTATTTTTGAAAGTCACACTTGTTACTATAGTTGATAGGTCTATAAAATTTAGTAAATTTACCCCTAAATATACTAGACCCTACCAAATTCTGCATCGAGTTGGAAATATCACCTATTAGGCAGTCTTATCACCTTTCATGAGATGTTCCATGAGTCACAATTAAGACAATATATCTTAGATCTGACACATGTCATAGAACGTAATCATATGGAGATAAAGAAAACCCAACAATTGAACCAAACCCTATTAAGATTAAGGGTAGAATGATTAGGCGTGTAAGAATGGAAAGAAATATATATCACTAGTTAAGGTTATCAAGAATGACACAAGAGATAACAACATTTGAAAACTCAAGGAGAAAATGAAAGTACAGTACTTTCACCTATTTATATAGAATGTGGTAGAAATTTCGAGGACGAAATTTATTTAGCGGGGAAGAATTGTAACATCCTAAATTTTATAACTATTTATCTATGTGTTTCTACAAATTATTATATATATTAAATACTATGTAAGTTAATGTGAATGAAATTTATGTAGCATTATTTAACCAGATTTTCTAAATTCACTAACATTATTTTATTATCTAAATTGACTGTTTCTCGGACAGCGTTGGGAGCACGCTGTAAAATATGAGAAACTCAATTTAAGAAAATTTAAGTAATCTATAACCTAAATAATAATTTATTGAGTGTAGATTAAGAATAAATACAGTTAAGAGAGAAAATCTCTAAATTAAAATTTATAGAAATTCTCTAAGGATTTAACAAGAAAAAGTTATTCTGCTAAAACCTTAAGCTAGAAAATTATGGAAAAATGTTCAAAAGGATATAAAAATGTTATCATCAATATAGTATGCTTGGAATAATTAATAAAAATGTATAGTTAGGAGAAATTAAAATACAAGTCTCAACCAATCAAATTATGACATATAAGCAAATCCTAATTTATTTATTTAATATTAATTAACATAATTAAGAGATGATCAAGAGACAAAAGTTTGTATTTTTAATGGTCAAGATTCTAATGATGATATTAGTTTCTCAAAATTATAATTAATTTGTAAGATATTATAATAATTCTACAATATTCTAGAAAGTTCTACAAAACTCTCCAAAGTACATATCTAATTACCAAATAATTAAATGGGTTGGAAGCTTAACTTTTAAGATATTCAAATAACTCAAGAAAGTTCTACAAAATTCTACATAATAAGAAATCTAGAATGGATTAGATGCTTAACCATTAAGATATTTAAATAATTCTACAAAATTCTAGGATGTTCTATAAATTTCTACAAAAAAAAGGGACACATAATCACCATGTGATTAAAATGAATTGAAAACTTCATCATTAAGATAACTAAATAACTCTACAAAATTCTAGAAAGTGGACATCTCATCACCAAACTATTAAATAAATTGGAAACTTAATCATTAAGATACTTAAATAATTCAAGAAAATTCTAGAAAGTCCTATAAATATCTACAAAATGGACACCTAATCACTATCTTATTAAAATATCTTAGGAAATATCAAGAAATATCTACACATCTAGAAGGTTGGAGAATGGAGGTGGAGACTAGTATAAATAGAGGAAGCCACACACCAAAAAGCTCACCAACAACCCTTAACAACTAGACCTAAACCAATTCCAAGAAACACCCAAAAATACTCCATCTTTTCCACAACCAAGGAGTAAAACAAGGAGTAAACAACTAAAATTTCAAGAAAAGGGGAAGAAAGGAAGAAGATAAGAGGAAGAGAAAGAAGTAGGAGAAGAAGAAATCAAGGAAATTAGGAAAAAGCTAGCCAGCTTGGAAAAATAGGTATGGGTTAGATGTTTAATTTTATTCATGTCTATATAATGGTAGAATAAATATTGATCTTTACTTATAAGTTTTGATGCATGGAACCTTAGGTTATTTGATATGGTTTTTGATTGTACTTTTTGATAAATTTGAAGTTTTAAAGTTGAATCTTGAAATGGTTGATTGTTTATGATTGAATGTTTCTATTGAAGTTGTTTGAATTGTATTTGAAGAGTTTGATTGAGAATAGTTTTTGAAGTGATAGATTAATAGTAATGCATATTGCATATTGCATAATGTCATTTTGAGTCAAAAGATTTTTGGGGGGAAAAGAAAAGAATTTCAAGAAAATAAATATTTGAGAAATGAATTTTGTACTAAGGATATTTGATAGAAAAAGAACGAGTTTTGTAATTTTGAAATGATACTTTTTATGTGAATTCTTTTCTTTATGTTTACTATCCGAAACATTGGTGGCAAGAGATTGATTGAGAATTGTGATAGTGGGTGTAGACCCCTAAAATTGTCCGGGTCGGAAATAAGACTCGAAGACTCTCAAAGATCGAAGGAAAGTCAGCCAGAAGGACTCCCAGAAGACCATAGGATGACTATCTGTAGGTTTAGAGGTCTTAGAGTAGCCAAAAATAAGAAAGTGGGAGGTTTGGAGCTCAATACGGCCTCCTTGGAGTTCAGTGCGGTCGTACTGCACATTTTGAACTACAATACGGCCGCACTGAACTCAATACGGCCGTATTGAAGTTTCTGAACTTCAATACGGCTGCATTGAATTTAATACGGCTGCACTGAACTTCAATACGGCTGCATTGAATTCAATACGGCTGCACTGAACTTCAATACGGCTGCACTGAACTTCAATACGGCCGTATTGAGGTTTTTGAACTTCAATACGGCCGTATTGAATTCAATACGGCCGTATTGAATTCAATACGGCCGTATTGTAGTTCAAAACTTCAATACGGACCGTATTGACCCCCAGAGACCGTATTGAGCCTCATCCCTATAAATATGACGTCAATGGGACGTCATTCTACACTTTCAGACTGAGTTTTAACCCTCTTCTTGAGTATTCTGGGTTTTTTTGAGCAGTGCTCTGCCTAGAAATCACTCGGAGAGTTGATCCGACGAAGTTCTTGAGTCACGAGCCATTTGCTTGAGTCTCGAACCTAGTCGAAGGGAAATCCTCCGGATTTCCATAGTTAAAATTTTATAGGAGGGAGCGAGCGGTCTTGTAGAGGGAGGGAACGCCAAAACGCTTCCCAATTTCTGTCAAGATATATAAGAAAGCACGCTTCAAAGGTTTATCTCTTTAAAGTCCCTTCTTTTACCGCTTTCTGTGTGTACATATTTAAACTGTCATCATGTAGATAGTTAATTTATAATTGCTTAGAATAAATAGGGGTAATTTAGTAATTTCGCACTATTATTTTTAAATAATCTGTCATAGGGAACCCGAAAGGGGCGCTGTGGGGTGCTAACACCTTCCCCACGCGTAACCGACTCCCTTACCCGACTCTGGTTGTAATGGCCGAAGTCGATTATTGAATCGATTGCCTTAAACTTCTTTTTCCAATGTTTTGAGTAAAACATTGGTGGCGACTCCATGAACCCTTCCTTTTTATGAAAACCGCTAATCCATGGAGGGTCCCGCTTGGGATTAACATGGATTGGTGAGCCTTTTAATAAAATTGCTCGTTTGACAAGGTCTCAGTTTGAGAATAAGTCATTCTAGCAATCCATATTTTTAAACAAATAAAAGAGTCCAACCATCCTTCGCGAATGCCGAAAGCCCGTTTCGGGCCGGTGGCGACAGATGGCGACTCCACTGGGGAAGCTTCGAGAGTCAGTCCCATTGAGTGACAGATTATTTTTAACAAATAATAGTTAAAATTACTTTATTACCCCTTGCTTGTATGATAACATGTTTATCTAATTGGCTTTAATAACTGTTGTTTGTTTAATTTTCCGCAATTGTTTGAAATACAAACTGCACACGAACCTTTGCACACAACAGTTCCCTCTATACCCGGGGGCATGAGTGGTAAGCCATAGGGAGTGGATGTTAGTACGGCCGGTTGTCGAATGGGTCTATAGGTGCCCGTAGACCGTTGTCGGAAAGCATCACTCAAGGTGATAACCATGAACTCGAGTCCGACAGTGCGTTGGAGCTTTCCATCGGCTTACGACGAGAGGAATTGGGTCCCTATAATGGGGGCACCTTGGGGGCCTCAGACCGGTGAGAACAGTTAGAACCACCTTGAATATGCACTTTTCTGCAGGATACCCCTACCTCGTGATTCGCTCGTGACTGTTCGTGGATGAGTGAATTGTTTGTGCATTGTTTATGTGAAATTGTTTGAGCATACATTGCATTTCTTTAAACATACAACATTCCTATTCTTTTAAAATAAAAATAAATAGGAATAAGAATCTTCCATTGCATGGTGTTAACATCTACCTTCATCACATTCATGTAGGTAGTTTCCCTTTTCACCCAAAAAAAATACAAAAAACAAAATACCCAAAAAAAGGAAAAAAGGGTTATTTATCCAAACCAAGCAATATCATGCATCATCTTAGGGACATCCTAAAAACATGATAATGCTTAGTTGAATAAACACAATGCATGCATATTCATCGCCATCATCTCATATCATGCATTCTTATCAAAGATCATGGAGGGATCTAGGTTTGCATTTCATACATCCCTCCCAATAAATCATTAATAAACATTAATAAAAAGAAAGAAATAATCGATGCGTATGTTCAAGATGGATCGCACGCCATTTGTTATTAAGTGTAAGCCAACAACCGCGCCAAGCGAGCGCACATCAACTCCGTTGTTGGTAATCAAGACGAATAAAGGGGAAGGTCCAACACCATTAAGGATCACTGCTCCAAGACCTTTCCCCTACGAATCAAATAAGGCTGTGCCGTGGATATACGACATCCATTCTTCTACCTACAGCGATATCTCTAACATCGCTGGACTTGGGGGCATGACTAGGAGTGGCAGGATCTACATTCCCGATGATCTGCACGACAAAGCTCCCAAAAATAAAGGAAAAGAAGAAAAGAAAACCGAGGAAAAAGAATCCGAGGAGGAGACAGACGAGCTGTTAAAGTTTATCCGACAGAGCGAGTACTCCATCGTGGATCAACTTCATAGGACGCCAGCAAAGATTACGCTGTTGTCGTTGATCCTAAGTTCCGAACCGCATCGGCAAGCTCTGTCGAAAGTCTTGAACGAGGCATATGTGTCGCACACTATCTCCCAAGACAAGTTTGAGGGGATTGTTAGTCACATCACGGCTAGTGATCACCTCACCTTCACCGATGAAGAAATCCCCGCTGGGGGACCGAATCATAACAAGCCCTTGCACATCTCTGTAAAGTGCAAGGAGTATCACATCGCTAAAGTCTTGGTAGATAATGGATCTTCCTTGAATGTGATGCCAAAAAGAACGCTCAAGCAATTGGCAATCAAGGGAGTCCAAATGCGCCCGAGCAACATGATCGTTCGAGCCTTCGATGGTTCTAAAAGAGAAGTGGTGGGAGAGATCAATCTTCCAATCCAAATTGGACCCACTATCTTTAATGTCGAATTCCAAGTGATGGACATTACTCCCGCATACAGCTGTCTCCTCGGCCGACCTTGGATTCATGATGCGAAAGCTGTACCCTCTACGCTCCACTAGAAAGTCAAGTTCATAGTGGGTGACAAACTGGTGACTGTACAAGCTGAAGATGACATACTCATCAGCAAACCATCCACCATACCTTACGTGGATGCAGCGGAGGAAGCTTTAGAAACCGCCTTCCAAGCATTGGAAATCGCCAATGTCGAAACGTTTCCCCGAGAAATGAAGAAGGTAGCCTCCATGCTCACCAAGAACGGATACTTGCCAGGACAAGGATTAGGCAAGGACTCCCAAGGAATCCCGGAGCTACCCATTATCAAGGATAATCCGGGGAAACAAGGGTTAGGATACAACCCTTATAAAGATCAAAGGACGAAGAGAAACCAAGATCCTTCTCGACGTTCTTTAAGCCAGATCTTTAGGAAGGCCAGTTCACAAGCGTTAAGGCCGGTCGTCGTCGTCAAGTGTTTTTCTCCTTCCGATAGGGATGTATAGACCTGATGACTATTAGAGATTACTCCTCGGGGACAGCCCGATCCCCGAGCCTCGATAGGGCACATGTTTCCATTATGATTATAATAAAATCATTCTTTATTAATTCTTTATTGCTTCTTTTCTTGCTTACAATAAAATTCTAGACCGCATTATTTAACCCTGTTTGAATGAACATAAGTGAGGTTAAAATCGTCTTAATAATCAATAAACCCACATCATTTTGTGTGGAAGTGTGCACGACAACTTGGAGCACCTTTCCTTGGCCTCAATAAGTGCCGTCATGGATAAAAAGAAATCCATTCAGGACAAAAATCCTAAAATTAAAAGAATCTCGGCAGGAAACCCAAAAAAGGGGACTGCGCAAAAATAAGAGCAAAAGACCCGCTAGGAATCCCACAAAAGGGTGACCTGGGCAAAAATTAGGGTTACAAAATAATGAACAAAAACAAAAGCCCGCTAAAACTCCACAAATGGGTGTTTTAGGAAAAAGTTAGGGCAATCGAAAAACAGAATAAATCCATGATGGTACCACCAACTGAATTCAACGAAGGGGCTCAAGAAAAGCTATCCAAGTTATCAAATCACAAATGTTAATAACCAAGACGTGCTTAACTTCATAAGTGTTTAATCAAACAAGCCTAAACACTTAAGCCTACCATTAGCCAAGCCATTCTTACAAAATCCATTTTTCAAAAAATAAATAATCCCTTCTAAAACACAAACTTTTGAAAATATATCCTTTCCTTCTTTTCTCTCTTGTCCCAAACGATTTTTGAATAATCTAGTGGAAACATGGAGATATAGTAGTCAATAGGAGGGTTGACACATCTTCTAAAGGAAAGGAAAATCATTTGGTTGATGACACCAAATCTCAATATAACATGCATCATTCCTCGGTTACAGAAATCGGCAGCACACAGCCCGTCTAGAGGAATGGCAAAAATCCAAACAGAGAAACGCATCGGTTAATTCTTTTGAAAAGTGAATCAAATAGAATTAGGTGCATCATACTGCATACATGCATACAGATGATAGGTGTAATGGAAGATCACTTATTCTCTGTTTATTGAAAAAAACAAAAAAAATATATAAACTTCAGAAAAACAATACGCCCGTATCATGTTCAGTATGCCCGTACCAAAATTAGGGTTATGAACAAATTTTCAATTCAATACGGGCATACTGAAATGAATAACGGCCGTATTGGCAATAACAGAAATCCTCCCTCACATCAATGACAAAATTCCTCCAAGAAGAAGAGGATAGGGGGAGCCATTCATTTTTTCCAAAAATAAAATAATTAAACTTGCATTTTGTGCATCACGCACATTAATTGCACATTCAAAGACCTCATCATGAGGCAATTGCATAAAATAGAAAAAATAGAAAATTGCTTGTGTATGACAGCAGTCAACAAAAGCCGAAAACGAAAAAAGGCAAGGATACAAACAATACTCCTCAGTTTGTACAGAATGATTGAGCCTGGAGAGGCTTGCTGAAAAAATACTTCCTCAGAATAATTAAGCCTGGAGAGGCTTGCAGAAACAATACTCTCTCACCATACAGAATAACTGAGCCTGGAGAGGCTCGCCGAAATAATACTCTCAGAATAACTGAGCCTGGAGAGGCTTGCCGAAATAATACTCTCTCAGAATAATTGAGCCTGGAGAGGCTCGCCGAAATAATACTCTCACAGAATAATTGAGCCTGGAGAGGCTCGCCGAAATAATACTCTCTCAGAATAACTGAGCCTGAAGAGGCTTGCCAAAATAATACTCCTCAGAGACATTTCTGTACAGAAAAAGCCGAAATCAATCAAAAAAGGCAAAAACACAGAAAAAGCCAAAATCAACAAAAAAGGCAAAAACACAGAAAAAGCCAAAATCAACAAAAAGGCAAAATACAGAAAATCCAACAAATTATACAGAATAACTGAGCCTGGAGAGGCTTGCCAAAATAATACTCTCCAAAAAGACATCTCAGCTTGCATTCTTGGGCTGAACAAAAAAACCAATTCATCATGCAGAATAACTGAGCCTGGAGAGGCTTGCCGAAACAATACTCCCACAGAATAACTGAGCCTGGAGAGGCTTGCCGAAATAATACTCCCACAGAATAATTGAGCCTGGAGAGGCTTGCTGAAAAATACTCCCACAAAATAATTAAGCCTGGAGAGGCTTGCCGAAATAATACTCTCCAAAAGACGTCTCAGCTCGCATTCTCGGGCTGAACAAAAAACAATACTCATGCAGAATAACTGAGCCTGGAGAGGCTTGCCGAAACAATACTCCCACAGAATAACTGAGCCTGGAGAGGCTTGCCGAAATAATACTCTCTCAGAATAATTGAGCCTGGAGAGGCTCGCCGAAATAATACTCCCCGGAGATATCTCAGCTTCCACTCACGGGCCAAATTCCCCAGTGAAAGCTATCAAAGCGAGATCAGCAAAATTTCCCAACGGAAGCATGATCCAAACAAAATATCCAAGTCAAAGGACTTAGACTTCCTCAGTGGAAGATAGCTTTCCAACTCAAACGAAGAGTGAAGCTAAGCCTGAAGAGGCTTTCTAAATAATACTCTGGGATACATAAGATCCCCAAATCCCCAGTCGCCTACTCAAGAGGCATTCCTACAAAAAGAAAAAAAATCAAAAGATCAATAATCATTCCCCAAGTGGAATCCGGCTCTTGGCCAAACATCAAGCGTCAAGATGATCTGCCTAACAGAAGAGGCTAATCACAATCAATGACAAAATCCCCCAGCGGATAACTGCCTACACAGAGGCGACAAAACCAGAAAAACAAAAAGAGTCACCCGAATAAGGATAACCGGGATACTCCACCATCGTCGAAAGGACGTCAGCCAATCATAAGGCACCACTCATCTCAGAAAGAGCATCTTCGTGTCTACACCCCAGGGAAACAGAAATTCCTCAATGGGCACCAACTATGCAAAGGAAAGTTCGGACACAAGAACCTATGAGTAACTGCACATCCCCTAGACGGATCCCTGCGTTATCCAGCCCTCAGTGGCACAAAAATCAAAAACAATCGTCAAAGCAGCATCGTGGACTGTGGAGACAAAATCAAAATCAACATCCAGAACCCTCAGTGGATAATAGCCTACACAGAGGCTACAAAAATCAGAAAAATCAAAGAGAGACACCCGAATAAGGATAACCGGGATACTCCACTTACGTCAAAAGGACGTCAGCCAAACATAAGGCATCGCTCAAATCAAGAAGAGCATCTGTGTCTACACCCCAAGGAGTCAGAAATTCCCCATGGGTACCAACTATGCAAACGCAAGTTGGGGCACAAGAACCTATGAATGAACTGCACATCCCCTAGACGGATCCCTGCGTTATCCAGCCCTCAGCGGCACCAAAATCAAAAACAAATTGTCAAAGCAGCATCGTGGACTGTGGAGACAAAACCATCACAGATCCCTGGAGAGGGCAAACTCACATTGCCAACGTCGTCAAGAACACGGAGGCAGACCCTGGGGAGGGCAAACCGCAGACCCTGGAGAGGGCAAACTCACGCTACCAAAGTGATCAGAAGCACGGAGGTACGCAGACCCTGGGGAGGGCAAACCGCAGACCCTGGAGAGGGCAAACTCACGCTACCAAAGTGATCAGAAGCACGGAGGTACGCAGACCCTGGGGAGGGCAAACCGCAGACCCTGGAGAGGGCAAACTCACATTGCCAATGTCGTCAAGAACACGGAGGCAGACCCTGGGGAGGGCAAACCGCAGACCCTGGAGAGGGCAAACTCACGCTACCAAAGTGATCAGAAGCACGGAGGTACGCAGACCCTGGGGAGGGCAAACCGCAGACCCTGGAGAGGGCAAACTCACGCTACCAAAGTGATCAGAAGCACGGAGGTACGCAGACCCTGGGGAGGGCAAACCGCAGACCCTGGAGAGGGCAAACTCACGCTACCAAAGTGATCAGAAGCACGGAGGTACGCAGACCCTGGGGAGGGCAAACCGCAGACCCTGGAGAGGGCAAACTCATGCTACCCAGATGTCCAGAGCACCGAGGTATGCACAAGCCTGGAGAGGCGGTACTCATGCTACCAAAGTGTTCAGAAGCACGGAGGTATGCAGCTTCCAGCTCGGGCGGCGAGCGAAGCAAAGCCTGGAGAGGCGGTACTCACAACTTCCAGCTCGGGCGTCGAGTGAAGTTGAGCCTGGAGAGGCGGTACTCACAGCTTCCAGCTTGGGCGGCAAGCGAAGCTAACCCTGGAGAGGGCAAACTCAACTGCCTAGGATGTCAGAAGCACCGAAGCAGAGCCTGGAGAGGCGGTACTCACAGCTTCCAGCTTGGGCGGTGTCGCCACCGGCCCGAAACGGGGCTTTCGGCATTCGCGAAGGATGGTTGGACTCGTTTATTTGTTTAAAAATGTGGATTGCTAGAATGACTTATTCTCAAACTGAGACCTCGTCAAACGTGCAATTTTATTAAAATGATTCACCAATCCATATTAATCCCAAGCGGGACCCTCCATGGATTAGTGGTTTTCGCAAAAGGAGGGATTCATGGAGTCGCCACCAATGTTTTACTCAAAACATTGGAAAAAGGGATAAGGCAATTGATTTTATAAATCAACTTCGGCCATTACAACCAGAGTTGGGTAAGGGAGTCGGTTACGCGTGGGGAAGGTGTTAGCACCCCACAGCGCCCCTTTCGGGTTCCCTATGACAGATTATTTCTAAAATAATAGCGCAAAAATTACTAAATTACCCCTATTTATTATAAGCAATTATAAATTAACTATCTACATGATGACAGTTAAATATTCACACAGAAAGCAGTAAAAGAAGGGATTTTTAGAAAAGAAACCTCTTGAAGCGTGCTTTTTATATATCAAGTAAAACTGGGAAGCTTTTTGGCGTTCCCTCGCTCTACAAGCCCGCTCACTCCTTCCTAAAAATAATTTTTGACTTGGAAATCCGGAGGATTTCCCTTCGACTAAGTTCGAATCTCCAAGCTAAATGCTCAGAATTCCAGAACTTTGTCGGATCGACTCCCAGAGAGATTTCTAGGGCAGAACACTGCTCAAAAACCCCAGAATACTCAAGGAGGGAGTCAAAACTGTGTGAAAAAGTGTGGAATGACGTCCAATTGACGTCATATTTATAGGGAATAGGCGCAATACGGCCTACAGAAGCAATACGGCCGTATTGAAATTTTTGAACTTCAATACGGCCGTATTGAGTTCAATACGGCCGTATTGAAATTCAGAAATTTCAATGCGCCCGTATTGAGTTCACTGCGGCTGTATTGAAGCTTCAATACGGCCGTATTGATTTCAGTACGGCCGTATTGAGTTCAATACGGCTGTATTGAAGCTTCAATACGGCCGTATTGATTTCAGTACGGCCGTATTGAAGTTTCTGAAACTTCAATACGCCGTATTGAGTTCACTGCGGCCGTATTGAAGCTTCAATACGGCCGTATTAAGTTCAGTACGGCCGTATTGGGCTTCATTCCCTCCACTTCCTTATTTTGAGCTATTCTAAGACCTCTAGACCTACAGAGAACCCTCCTAGGGCCTTCCAGGAGTCCTTCTGGCTGATCTTCCTTCAGTCTTCGAGAGTCTTCAAGCTTTATTTCCGACCCGGACAATTTTAGGGGTCTACAGCTGCCCCCCCCTTTACTTGGTCGGACGGCCTTTTGGTGTACCGGCTGACAAGTAAAGGAGTTGACCCAATTGTCCGGGTGATGTGCCGACCTTCTGACTTGTAATGTCTTCCGGTGGAAAATTGTTGAGTAGCCTCTCCAGGTGGGTGCATACCTCGGCGCTTCTGACATCCTCGGTAGCTGAGTTTAACACCAACGTGCCTCTGACGACGCTGATGGCTGAGTATTGTCTCTCCAGACCTTGAGTATTGTCTCTCCAGACCTTGAGTACTGTCTCTCCAGACCTTGAGTACTGTCTCTCCAGACCTTGAGTACCGTCTCTCCAGACTTTGTTTGAGTACCGTCTCTCCAGACTTTGTTCGAGTACCGTCTCTCCAGACCTTGTTTGAGTATCGTCTCTCCAGACTTTGTTTGAGTATCGTCTCTCCAGACTTTGTTTGAGTACCGTCTCTCCAGACTTTGAGTACTGTCTCTCCAGACTTCGTTTGAGTATTGTCTCTCCAGACCTTGTTTGAGTACCGTCTCTCCAGACCTTGTTTGAGTACCGTCTCTCCAGACCTTGTTTGAGTACTGTCTCTCCAGACTTTGTTTGAGTACCGTCTCTCCAGACCTTGTTTGAGTACCGTCTCTCCAGACCTTGTTTGAGTACTGTCTCTCCAGACTTCGTTTGAGTATCGTCTCTCCAGACTTTGCCTCTCAAAAATGAGGTAGTTGAGTATAGTTTGTCTCCACAGTCCACAATGCTGCTTCGACGGTTTGTTTTTCTGATTTTGTGCCGCTGAGGGCTGGATAACGCAGGGATCCGTCTAGGGGATGTGCAGTCATTCACAGGTTCCTGTGCCCCAACTTGCATTGCATTGTTGGTACCCATGGGGAATTTCTGACTCCTTGGGGTGTAGACACAGATGCTCTTTCTCTCTGAGTTGAGCGATGCCTTATGTTTGGCTGACGTCCTTTGACGTTGGTGGAGTATCCCGGTTCATCCTTATTCGGGTATCTCTTTTTGATTTTCTGATTTTTGCTGCCTCTGTGTAGGCTATTATCCGCCAGGGGATTTTGTCATTGGTTTGTGATTGGCCTCTTCTGTTAGGCAGATCATCTTGATGTTCAATGATAGGCTGAGAGCCGGATTCCACTTGGGGAATGATTATTGATCTTTTCGATTTTTTCTCTTTTTTGAAAGAGTGCCTCTGAATAGGCGAATTATCTTGATGTTTGATGATTGGCTGAATGCCGAATTCCTCTTGGGGAATGGTTATTGATCTTTTTGATTTTTTCTCTTTTTGAAGGGGTGCCTCTTGAGTAGGCGACTGGGGATTTGAAGTTCAGTGTTCGGCTGAGTGCCAAATTCCGCTTGGGGAATGGTTATTGATGTTTTTTTTTTTTTTTTTTTTTTTTTTTTTTTTTGATTTTTCTCCTTTTGCAGGGATGCCTCTGAGTAGGCGACTGGGGAATGTGGGATCTTATGTATCCCAGAGTATTATTTAGGAAGCCTCTGCAGGCTTAGCCTCACTCAGCGCTTGAGTCAGAGAGCTATCTTCCACTGAGGAAGTTTTAAGTCCTTTGACTAGATATACTGCTTGGGTGATCGTGCTTCCATTGGGAATGTCGTCGATCTTGCTTTGATAGCTCTCGCTGGGGATTTTGAGTCCAAGAGCGTGAGTTGAGGTTTCTCTGGGGAGTATTATTTCTGCGAGCCTCTCCAGGCTCAATTATTCTGTTTACTGATGAGTATTGTTTCGGCAAGCCTCTCCAGGCTCGGTTATTCTGCGGGAGTATTATTTCGGCAAGCCTCTCCAGGCTCAGTTATTCTGTGCAATCTGTTTGTTGGATTTTCTATATCCTTGCCTTTTTTGTCGATTTTGGCTTTTTCTGTATTTTTGCCTTTTCTGTTGTTTTTCGGCTTTTGCTGTACAGAATTTAAATTGCTAGAGAATTTAAAATTCAGTTATTATGAGAGAGTATTATTTCGGCAAGCCTCTCCAGGCTCAGTTATTTTGTAGGAGTATTATTTCGGCAAGCCTCTCCAGGCTCAGTTATTCTGTGCAATCTGTTTGTTGGATTTTCTATATCCTTGCCTTTTTTGTCGATTTTGGCTTTTTCTGTATTTTTGCCTTTTCTGTTGTTTTTCGACTTTTGCTGTACAGAATTTAAATTGCTAGAGAATTTAAAATTCAGTTATTATGAGAGAGTATTATTTCGGCAAGCCTCTCCAGGCTCAGTTATTTTGTAGGAGTATTATTTCGGCAAGCCTCTCCAGGCTCAGTTATTCTGAGAGTATTCTTTCGGCAAGCCTCTCCAGGCTCAGTTATTCTGAGAGTATTCTTTCGGCAAGCCTCTCCAGGCTCAGTTATTCTGAGAGTATTCTTTCGGCAAGCCTCTCCAGGCTTAGTTATTCTGTATGACGCTGTTGATTTTCTGAATCTTTGCATTTTGTTTGCTGCTGTCATACACAAGCAATTTTTCCTATTTTTTCTAATTTTATGTAATTGCCTCATGACGAGGTCTTTGAAAATTTCTTTATGGCCAATACGGCCGCATCCATTTCAGTACGCCCGTATTGAGTTGAAATTTTGTTCATAACCCTGATTTTAGTACGGGTGTACTGAACATGGTACGGGCGCATTGTTTTTTCTGAAATTTATATTTTTTATTATTTTTTTTGTTTTTTCAATAAACAGAGAATAAGTGATCTTCCAGTACACCTATCATCTGTATGCATGTATGCAGTATGATGCACCTAATTCTATTTGATTCTTTTTTCAAAAGAATTAACCGATGCGTTTTTGTGTTTGGATTTTGCCATTCCTCCAGACGGACTGTGCTCTGCCGATTTCTGTTACCGAGGAATGATGCATATTTGATTTTGGTGTCATCAACCAAATGATTCTTCCCTTTCTTTAGAAGATGTGTCAACCCTCCTATTGACCACTATATCTCCATGTTTACACAAGATTATTCAAAAATCGTTTGGGACAAAAGAGAAAAGAAAGAAAGGATATATTTTCAAAGGTTTGTGTTTTAGAGGGGATTATTTTATTTTTGAAAAATGGTTTTTGTAAGAATGGCTGGCCATGGTAGGCTTATGTGTTTAGGTTAGTTTGATTAAACACTTATGAAGCTAAGCACATCTTTGTTATTAATGATTGTGCTTTGACAACTTGGATAGCTTTTCTTGAGCCCCTTGTTGAATTCAATTGATGGTACCATCATGGATTTATTTTTCTTTTTTGACGGCCCTAACTTTTGCCTAAAACACCCTTTTGTGATGTCTTAGCGGGCTTTTGTTTTTGTTCATTATTTTGTAACCCTAATTTTTGCCTAGGTCACCCTTTTGTGGGATTCCTAGCGGGTCTTTTGCTCTTATTTTGCGCAGCCCCCTTTTTGGGTTTCCTGCCGAGCTTTTTGTTTTTTAGGATTTTTGTCCTGAATGGATTTCTTTTTATCCATGATGGCACTTATTGAGGCCAAGAAAAGGTGCTCCAAGTTGACACACACACTTCCACATAAAAATGATGTGGGTTTATTATTATTAAGATGATTTTAACCTCATTCATGTTTATTCAAACAGGGTTAAAATAATGTGGTCTAGAATTTTATTGCAAGCGAGAAAAGAAGCAATAAAGAATTAATGAAGAATGATTTTATTATAATCATAGTGGAAACATGTGCCCTATCGAGGCTCGGGGGTCGGGCTGTCCCCGAGGAGTGATCTCTAATAGTCATCGGGTCTATACATCCCTATCAGAAGGAAAAGGACACTTGATGACGACAGCTGGCCTTGACGTTTTGTGAACCAGCCTTCCTAAAGATCTGGCTTAAAGAACGTCGAGAAGGATCTTGGTTCCTCTTCGTTCTTTGATCTTTAACAGGGTTGTATCTTAACCCTTGTTTCCCCGGATTGTCCTTGATAATGGGTAGCTCCGGGATTCCTTGGGAGTCCTTACCCAATCCTTGTCCTGACAAGTATCCATTCTTTGTGAGCATGGAGGCTACCTTCTTCATTTCTCGGGGAAACGTTTCAACATTGGCAATTTCCAATGCTTGGAAGGCGGTTTCTAAAGCTTCCTCTGCTGCATCCACATAAGGTATGTTGGATGGCTTGCTGATGAGTATGTCATCTTCAGCTTGTACAGTCACCAGTTTGTCACCCACTATGAACTTGACTTTCTGGTGGAGCGTAGAGGGTACAGCTTTCGCATCATGAATCCAAGGTCGGCCGAGGAGACAGCTGTATGCGGGAGTAATATCCATTACTTGGAATTCGACATTAAAGATAGTGGGCCCAATTTGGATTGGGAGATTGACTTCTCCCACCACTTCTCTTTTTGAACCGTCGAAAGCTCGAACGATCATGTTGCTCGGGCGCATTTGGACTCCCTTGATTGCCACTTGATCGAGCGTTCTTTTTGGCATCACATTCAAGGAAGATCCATTATCCACCAAGACTTTCGCGATGTGATACTCCTTGCACTTTACAGAGATGTGCAAGGGCTTGTTATGATTTGGTCCCTCAGCGGGGATCTCTTCATCGGTGAAAGAGAGGTGATCACTAGCCGTGATGTGACTAACAATCCCCTCAAACTTGTCTTGGGAGATGGTGTGCGACACATACGCCTCGTTCAAGACTTTCAACAGAGCTTGCCGATGTGGTTCGGAGCTTAGGATCAATGACAACAGCGTAATCTTTGCTGGTGTCTTGTGAAGTTGATCCACGATGGAATACTCGCTCTGTCGGATATACTTTAACAGCTCGTCTGTCTCCTCCTCGGATTCTTTTTCCTCGGTTTTCTTTTCTTCTTTTTCTTTATTCTTGGGGGCTTTATCATGAAGATCTTCGGGAGTGTAGATCCTGCCACTCCTAGTCATGCCCCCAAGTCCAGCGATGTTAGAGATATCGCTGTCGGCAGAAAGGTTGATGTCGTATATCCATGGCACAGTCTTATTTGATTCGTAGGGAAAAGGCCTTGGAGCGATGATCCTTAACGGTGTCGGACCTTCCCCTTTATTCGTCTTGATTACCAACAACGGAGTTGATGTGCGCTCGCTTGGCGTGGTTGTTGGCTTACACTTAATAACAAATGGCGTGCGATCCATTTTTGAACATACGCATCGATTTAATCCTTTCTTTTTATTTATGTTTATTACTGAATTACTAGGAGGGATGTATGAAATGAATGATTCCTAGATCCCTCCATGATCTATATGCATGAGATGATGATGTTGAATATGCATGCATTGTGTTTATTGAACTAAGCATTATCATGTTTTTAGGATTTTCCTAAGATGATGCATGATATTGCTTGGTTTGGGTAAATACATATTTTTCTTTTGAATATTTTGTATCTTTTTTGTATTTTTTGGGTGAAAAGGAAAACTACCTATATGAATGCAATGAAGGTAGATGTTAACACCATGTACTAGAAGATCTTTATTTCTATTTATTCTTTTTATTTAAAAAAGAATGTTGTATGTTTAAAAGGTGCAAATGTATGCTCATACAATGTCACATAAAAATGCACAAACAATTCACTCATCCACGAACAGTCACGAGCGAATCACGAGGTAGGGGTCTCCTGCAGAAAAGTGCATATTCAAGGAGGATCTAACTGTTCTCACTTGGTCAAAGGCCCCCAAGGTGCCCCCATTATAGGGACCCAATTCCTCTCGTCGTAAGTCGATGGAAAGCTCCAACGCACTGTCGGACTCAAGTTCATGGTTATCACCTTGAGTGATGTTTTTCCGACAACGGTCTCGTAGGCTCCTATAGACCCATTCAACCGGCCGTACTAACATCCACTCCCTATGGTTAATCACTCATGCCCCCGGGTATAGAGGGAACTGTTGTGTGCAAAGGTTTGTGTACAGTTTGTATTTCAAACAATTGCGGAATTTAAACATACAACAGTTATTTAAAGCCATATAATAAATCATGTTATCATACAAGCAAGGGGTAATAAAGTAATTTTAACTATTATTTGTTAAAAATAATCTGTCACTAAATGGGACTGACTCTCGAGGCTTCCCCAGCAGAGTCGCCATCTGTCGCCACCGGCCCGAAACGGGGCTTTCGGCATTCGCGAAGGATGGTTGGACTCGTTTATTTGTTTAAAAATGTGGATTGCTAGAATGACTTATTCTCAAACTGAGACCTCGTCAAACGTGCAATTTTATTAAAATGATTCACCAATCCATATTAATCCCAAGCGGGACCCTCCATGGATTAGTGGTTTTCGCAAAAGGAGGGATTCATGGAGTCGCCACCAATGTTTTACTCAAAACATTGGAAAAAGGGATAAGGCAATTGATTTTATAAATCAACTTCGGCCATTACAACCAGAGTTGGGTAAGGGAGTCGGTTACGCGTGGGGAAGGTGTTAGCACCCCACAGCGCCCCTTTCGGGTTCCCTATGACAGATTATTTCTAAAATAATAGCGCAAAAATTACTAAATTACCCCTATTTATTATAAGCAATTATAAATTAACTATCTACATGATGACAGTTAAATATGCACACAGAAAGCAGTAAAAGAAGGGATTTTTAGAAAAGAAACCTCTTGAAGCGTGCTTTTTATATATCAAGTAAAACTGGGAAGCTTTTTGGCGTTCCCTCGCTCTACAAGCCCGCTCACTCCTTCCTAAAAATAATTTTTGACTTGGAAATCCGGAGGATTTCCCTTCGACTAAGTTCGAATCTCCAAGCTAAATGCTCAGAATTCCAGAACTTTGTCGGATCGACTCCCAGAGAGATTTCTAGGGCAGAACACTGCTCAAAAACCCCAGAATACTCAAGGAGGGAGTCAAAACTGTGTGAAAAAGTGTGGAATGACGTCCAATTGACGTCATATTTATAGGGAATAGGCGCAATACGGCCTACAGAAGCAATACGGCCGTATTGAAATTCTTGAACTTCAATACGGCCGTATTGAGTTCAATACGGCCGTATTGAAATTCAGAAATTTCAATACGGTCGTATTGAGTTCAATACGGCTGTATTGAAGCTTCAATACGGCCGTATTGATTTCAGTACGGCCGTATTGAAGTTTCTGAAACTTCAATACGCCGTATTGAGTTCACTGCGGCCGTATTGAAGCTTCAATACGGCCGTATTAAGTTCAGTACGGCCGTATTGGGCTTCATTCCCTCCACTTCCTTATTTTGAGCTATTCTAAGACCTCTAGACCTACAGAGAACCCTCCTAGGGCCTTCCAGGAGTCCTTCTGGCTGATCTTCCTTCAGTCTTCGAGAGTCTTCAAGCTTTATTTCCGACCCGGACAATTTTAGGGGTCTACAGGCGGCAAGCGAAGCTAAGCCTGGAGAGGCGGTACTCACAACTTTCAGCTCGGGCGTCGAGTGAAGTTGAGCCTGGAGAGGCGGGGTACTCACGCTACCAGAGTGTTCAGAAGCACGAAGGTATGCAGCTTCCGGCTCGGGCGACGAGCGAAGCAAAACCTGGAGAGGCTACTCAGCAAATTTTCCACCGGAAGACACTACAAGTCGGAAGGATGGCCTTATTCCCCGGACAATTGGGTCAACTCCTTTACTTATCAACCGGTACACTAAAAGGCCGTTTGACTAAGTAAAGGGGGGGCAGCTGTAGACCCCTAAAATTGTCCGGGTCGGAAATAAGACTCGAAGACTCTCAAAGATCGAAGGAAAGTCAGCCAGAAGGACTCCCAGAAGACCATAGGATGACTATCTGTAGGTTTAGAGGTCTTAGAGTAGCCAAAAATAAGAAAGTGGGAGGTTTGGAGCTCAATACGGCCTCCTTGGAGTTCAGTACGGCCGTACTGCACATTTTGAACTACAATACGGCCGCACTGAACTCAATACGGCCGTATTGAAGTTTCTGAACTTCTATACGGCTGCATTGAATTTAATACGGCTGCACTGAACTTCAATACGGCTGCATTGAATTCAATACGGCTGCACTGAACTTCAATACGGCTGCACTGAACTTCAATACGGCCGTATTGAGGTTTTTGAACTTCAATACGGCCGTATTGAATTCAATACGGCCGTATTGTAGTTCAAAACTTCAATACGGACCGTATTGACCCCCAGAGACCGTATTGAGCCTCATCCCTATAAATATGACGTCAATGGGACGTCATTCTACACTTTCAGACTGAGTTTTAACCCTCTTCTTGAGTATTCTGGGTTTTTTTTGAGCAGTGCTCTGCCTAGAAATCACTCGGAGAGTTGATCCGACGAAGTTCTTGAGTCACGAGCCATTTGCTTGAGTCTCGAACCTAGTCGAAGGGAAATCCTCCAGATTTCCATAGTTAAAATTTTATAGGAGGGAGCGAGCGGTCTTGTAGAGGGAGGGAACGCCAAAACGCTTCCCAATTTCTGTCAAGATATATAAGAAAGCACGCTTCAAAGGTTTATCTCTTTAAAGTCCCTTCTTTTACCGCTTTCTGTGTGTACATATTTAAACTGTCATCATGTAGATAGTTAATTTATAATTGCTTAGAATAAATAGGGGTAATTTAGTAATTTCGCACTATTATTTTTAAATAATCTGTCATAGGGAACCCGAAAGGGGCGCTGTGGGGTGCTAACACCTTCCCCACGCGTAACCGACTCCCTTACCCGACTCTGGTTGTAATGGCCGAAGTCGATTATTGAATCGATTGCCTTAAACTTCTTTTTCCAATGTTTTGAGTAAAACATTGGTGGCGACTCCATGAACCCTTCCTTTTTATGAAAACCGCTAATCCATGGAGGGTCCCGCTTGGGATTAACATGGATTGGTGAGCCTTTTAATAAAATTGCTCGTTTGACAAGGTCTCAGTTTGAGAATAAGTCATTCTAGCAATCCATATTTTTAAACAAATAAAAGAGTCCAACCATCCTTCGCGAATGCCGAAAGCCCGTTTCGGGCCGGTGGCGACAGTGGGTACTGTCAAGGACAGTTGGCAGTACTAGATGGATCAAGAAAAGGATAAAGTGAGAGAGAGTTTGATATGGTTGTGAAAGTATGACTGAGGTATTTGTTTTATGCTACCAATGTTAGAAGATAGTAAACGGGGTTTGAGTAGAATGGGTAAGACGGGACCTCTGGTCTGGGGGATAGACCTTTGGTCTAGGGAGTGTTTGGGCATGGGCAATCCCATAGATGGCCAGTCTTTATTGATTCTGTGTCGTGGTAGCCTGCCGGGTGCACTAACACTCTGACTACTGTCTACTTGTTCGCGTTTAGTGAGGCATTGCCGAATCACTGGACAGAGTGATGTTAAGCTCTAGCTTCACTAAACACTCAAAAGGGAAAATCTCCATGGAGTAATGAGTCAAAACGATTTTTAAAAGTATATTTTCAGTCAAAATCTGCATCTCATTCTCATAAGCATATTGCATTATTTGGACTATTATCAATTTTTTATGTATATTGATAATTGTATGAACTTATTATGCACTTGTCTTATTTGTTTGTGTGAGATGTGAATGAAATTAAATGTCTAACCCCATAAATATTTTTAAACCCAGATATTGGAGATCTCATAATGCAGAAAAATTGGATGTGCAGTTAGAAGATCAGATGCAAAAATCCAGAGCATAGGATGGGGGGTTTTATTTTACTAAGTTGTTATAAAATGGTTTGTAATATCTAGTAACTTGTATTTAATAAATTTGTTTTCAATATAAATTTCTTCATTTGTTTAAGCATCTTTTCTACAAAATTATACTAATAATATAAATATTATTAACCATAAATAATTAGTTATGATTACCATATGTAATCTGGAAAGGGGGTTACAGTAGACGGGTCACCTTTGTGGCGTTCCTCGGTTGGCGAGACCTTCAGGCTCTCGGCGTAGCACTACTAATTTGTCTTCTGGTTCGCTCTGATCGAGATGATCTTGCCACTGCTCCCTGGGAACTTCATCGTCAGGTGCAGGGTGGACACCACAGCTCCGAGTTGGTTCAGCGTAGGCTTGCCAATGATGATGTTGTAGGATGTATTGGCCTCCACGAGGAGGTATCTGACCATGATCCTCTTCGAGTCAGGAGGGGTCCCGAAGGTTGTTAGCAGATCCACGTACCCACGAGTGTGGGCTCGTTCTCCTGCAAAACCAACTAGAGGTTCTGTGTGAGGTTGGATAAGGGAGTGGGGAATGTCTAACCTTAGAAACGTCGGCCAGTATAGAACGTCAGCCGAGCTTCCTTGGTCAATCAGCGTCTTGTAGACCTCCCAATTGGCGACCTCCACGGCAATGACCATTGGATCATCCTGGTTTGGACAGATGTTAGTGTAGTCGTCGTCGGTGAAGGTAATTGGTGGTGTGCTGTGGTGCGGGTTCGAGGTAGCGGAGTGAACATTATTGATGCTGCGCAAGTGTCTTTTTTGCCCCGAGCTGCTAGAGCCTCCCCCTGCAAAACCACCTGCAATTGTGTTGATAACTTCTCGCAAGGGAGCTGATCCTGTTTCTTGACTTACCTCAGCCTACACCGCGCGACCAGCGTTGTGTTGAGATTTGTTGGGTTGGTCTATGCGAGTGCCTGAACTGTGACCTTGCCCTCATCCTCATTCATTGTAACCTCCTTGGTGACCTTGCTGCCATTGACATATTGTACGAGGTGCCCCCTGGACGAGTTCCTCTATACGATCTCTGAGTGTGCTACACTCCTCGGTTGTGTGACCATAGTTTCTATGGTACTGGAAATGCTTGGATTTGTTTACACTATTGGGACTGTGTCCGGGTGGTGGCAGAGAAAGCAGATTGTTGTTGCTGGCTTCCTCCAGGATGTGCACTCGGGGCGCATTCAGGGGGTGTAGAAGTCGTTGTAGACCCCTAAAATTGTCCGGGTCGGAAATAAAGCTTGAAGACTCTCGAAGACTGAAGGAAGATCAGCCAGAAGGACTCCTGGAAGGCCCTAGGAGGGTTCTCTGTAGGTCTAGAGGTCTTGGAATAGCTTAAAATAAGGAAGTGGAGGGAATGAAGCCCAATACGGCCGTACTAAACTTAATACGGCCGTATTGAAGCTTCAATATGGCCGCAGTGAACTCAATACGGCGTATTGAAGTTTCTGAAACTTCAATACGGCCATACTGAAATCAATACGGTCGTATTGAAGCTTCAATACAGCCGCAGTGAACTCAATACGGCCGTATTGAAATTTCTGAGCTTCAATACGGCCGTATTGAATTCAATACGGCCGTATTGAAGTTCAAAAATTTCAATACGGCCGTATTGATTCTGTAGCCCGTATTGGGCCTGTTCCCTATAAATATGACGTCAATTGGACGTCATTCGACACTTTTGAACATAGTTTCAACCCTCTCCTTGAGTATTCTGGGGTTTTTGAGCAGTGTTCTGCCCTAGAAATCACTCGGAGAGTTGATCCGACGAAGTTCTTGAGCCCCGAGCCATTTTGCTTGAGGATCGAACCTAGTCGAAGGGAAATCCTCCGGATTTCCGTAGTCAAAATTTTATAGGAGGGAGCGAGCGGGCTTGTAGAGCGAGGGAATGCCAAAAAGCTTCCCAGTTTTACGAAATATATAAAAGCACGCTTCAAAGGTTTCTTCTTAAATCCTTCCTTTTACTGCTTTCTGTGTGCATATTTAAACTGTCATCATGTAGATAGTTAATTTATAATTGCTTAGAATAAATAGGGGTAATTTAGTAATTTTACACTGTTATTTTAGAAATAATCTGTCATAGGGAACCCGAAAGGGGCGCTGTGGGGTGCTAACACCTTCCCCACGCGTAACCGACTCCCTTACCCAACTCTGGTTGTAATGGCCAAAGTTGATTTATAAAATCAATTGCCTTATCCCTTTTTCCAATGTTTTGAGTAAAACATTGGTGGCGACTCCAAAGAACCCTCCTTTTACGAAAACCGCTAATCCATGGAGGGTCCCGCTTGGGATTAACATGGATTGGTGAGACATTTAATAAATAAATTGGATAAGATCGACAAGGTCTCAGTTTGAGAACAAGTCGTTCTAATAATCCAATACATTTTCAAAACTAAAATAAAAGCGAGCTCGACCGTCTTCGCGACCGCCGAGGCCCGTTAGGGCCGGTGGCGACAGTCGTATCTCCCCCCTTTATTTGCCCTAGCAGTCTTCTTGAATTGACTGTCATTGGTGACCTCCATCTTGTCTTTGTGACCATGGTCTGGCTTTGCTTGTGATTTTTTGTGAACCTGGTCATGAAAAGCGGAGTGCTCTTCCATCTGGATGTACCCTGCAGCTCGGGCACGAAGTTCGTCCATGTTAAGAGGAGATCGCCGACACAGGCTGTCGACCAAAGGTCCTGGCTTGAGTGCCATGAGCATAGCGTGTATGGCGACCTCGGGGTTCAAGTTTTGAATCTTGATCGAGATGCTGGCAAAGCATTCCATAAACGCCCTCAAGGGCTCATCATCGCCTTGCCTGAGGTTGGCCAAGGTGACTGATATGACATGGTGAGGTCGACTTATGGTGTACTGCGCCGTGAATCACCTTACCAGAGTGTTGAAGTTGTCGATCGATCCCACTGGCAATTGAGTATACCAGGCGAGTGCTGCTCCCTTGAGCGAGGTCGGAAAAACCCTACATAGAATAGCATCTTCATTAGTGTATAGGTTTACCTATGTAATGTACAGATCGACGTGCTCGTCTGGATCAGTTGTGCCATCGTGGCGGTCGATGTTGAGGGGCTTCCATCCAAAAAGGAGGGGCGTCTCCATGATGCCGTCAACAAAAGAATGGTAGCGAATGCTCGCCCGATTTGCAAGGGCATGGGTAGGAGCATTGTTGACTTCGTGGTCTGACCTATTCATCGACAAATGGGACTGGTGAACAGTAGACCTATGGGTTGCCGCCTTGGGTGCGGTTGGTGGCTGGGAAACCGAGTGCCCCTCTTCCTCGTGTGGATTACTCGGTTGAGGGGGTTGGTCAGAAGGGTGCCAAGGAAGCTGGGCGCGAATACGCTCATTCTCGGCTTGTAGTGCCGCTAGGTCAGTTTCATTCTCGGCACGCAGCGTCACTAGGTCAGTTTCGTGCTTGGCACAAATGTTTTGCAGGTCAACGGCGTGTTGCCACCGCATTTGTTCGACCTGTTTGATCAGTCTTCTCAGTGCTGCTTCACTGTCCATTCTTGTTGTGCCATCTGAGTCGTCCGTTGCTCGTCTATTTTGGCTTTGGGTGAAAACCATAAGTGTGGCCGATAAGAGTTGTCTTGATCAGCCCCACGGTGGGCGCCAAATGTTCTTACCAAAGATCGGTCACTAGGGACGACCTACTGGGCAAGATTGGTGAGCCTCCTTCACTAGGTACACTTGTTGTTCCAAGGTGGGGGTGGTACCTGCAAAAGAGACTCTGATGCTAAAGTTAGTGTTTGTGGGTGTATGGGTCTCGTATAAGTAATGCACGTACCTTTGTGTGAATTAGGGTTTCATTGGGCCTTGGGCCTGAGGTCATTTATGACCTAATTAGATAGCATGCCTTGCCTTGGCTGATGTCGTCTAGCGCGTGTCTGAGGTCGTTCTGCGCTGTGATGTCGAGCTAGAGCTCGGCTTCGTGGTACGGATAGTACACATATCATTTAGCATATGTCTTTTGGTAAATTATTTTTGTAGCCAATGATGTCAATTTTTTCTTGTCACTAAAAAGCTTCTATATAATCCTACAAATAAAGGTGCAATGAAAAAAATGATAGATTAAACTATTTTGTGTTTTCTTTTTATTTCCTTTTTTTTTGCATCCTAGTAGTAAGATTGTAATTCAAATCTAACATTCTAACAATCAAAAACTAATTACATACTCTGACTTTAATGGCTTTTTAATGAACAACAACATCCTTCCCCCTAAGGCACCATAAGAATCACTCACTTTCAAGCGACCGACCTAATTCTACATAAGATTGCAAGTATTAAGGTAATGCTCATTTTTCTATCAAGGATTCCCTATATTTTTCATAATTTCCAAGCTAATTTTGGTTTATTACTCACTTACCTATGTAATACTTAGTTAGTCCTTACAACATCTAATCCACAGTTGCAGAAACAAAAACCTAAGCCAGCTAGGAATATGTGGTTATAAAATCAAACTAAACTAACAGTAGGGACTAGCGAGAATATATTTTATTTTCTCCTTTTCCTACATGCATCTCTTTTGTGACACCCTTACTGCCCAACACATATATTGTAATAATATAAATAACTAAAGAAATAAATTTTTTAACATTGGTAAAAGAGTTCACATAAAAACCTTCATAAATGCTCTTCAATAACCAAAATAATTGAAAATAAAACATAAGAGTTTACAAATTATTTTCAAAAGAATAAGCATAACTCCTAATACATATAAAAATTCTTGTCCTAGAAATCTTCTACTCCGATATCACAATATTAGAGTACACCCACAACTTAACTGTTGGCATTCTGGATGTCAGTCATAGTCGGATCTTCCTCACCTAAAACATCTACAAATTGTATGGTAAGAAAAGAAAACATCTATATGTAAAGCACACAAGGAAATGCCACGACATAATCTCATCTTAACTCATTACATAATGCAATATTTACAACCATTTCTACATATCATAGTTCTATCAATCATGCCTCATCTTTACATCACAATTCTCAATCACACCAATTCATCACATCATATAATTTGTATTATGTTAAGCTCACGTCACCCTTGTAACATCCCGTGTCCAAGGTCGTGCCACACTAACATAAGTACTAATTGCCACACACAAATCTTGCAATTAACACTATGCCACGCTCACGCCACCCCTGCAGCATCTCTTGTCCAAGGTCATGCCACGTTGACTTACGTGATAATTGCCTCACACATCCCATATTATGTCATGCTCATGCCACCCCTGTAGCATTTGTTGCCCAAATTCGTGACACGCCGACATAAGTGTGAGGAACCACGATCACATTTCATTAACAATCGTCACAAATCTTGCAATTAACATTATGTCATGCCCATGCCACCAATGTAGCATCTCTTGCCCAAGGTCGTGTCATGCTGACATACGTGTTAATTACCTCACACAATCCACACTATGTCATGCTCACGCCACCCTTGTAGCATCTCTTGTCCAAGGTCATACCACGCTGATGGAATCTTTCCAAGGAGGCCAAGAGGTGACATCAAGGAATCAAGAGGAATGGGCTAGACATGAAGATTTGGGTCAGTCAAAGCCCAATAGGCCCGATGGGTTTGGAAGGCCCAAGTTGATCCTCATATGGGTCACACCTTGAGATACTAATTTTCTTCTATTTTGTATATATTATATTAGCATATGTTTCATATATTTTGGTCTTGTACTTTGGACCACATAGGGTAGCATTTTTGGGTCATAGGCTTATTGGGCCTAGTTTTGGGGCTTCATGGGCCTTTGGGCTTTTGGTACTCAATAATGGGCTCATTTTCATTCTTGTAGTTTTTCCTTTCCATTGTATTTGCTTGGCCATTGTATTTAGGCCATTAGTATAGGAATTTAAAAGGAATAAGTATTAGGCATGAATCATAGAATAGTAATTACATTTAAGAGTAATTAGAGTTACATTTGAGTCACATGTTTTGGGTCAAGGGTGGCTGCACATAGGGATGGCAACGGGGCGGGGCGGGTACGGGTTTTATGATACATGTCCCCGTCCCCGCGAGCCAAACTCATCCCCGTCCCCGTACCCGTACCCGTCGGGTATGTGATTTTCATCCTCATCCCCGTCCCCATCGAGTATCGGGTATACCCGTACCCGTACCCGTCAAATTTTTTATTTATTTATTTTTTTTAAATATAATATTTTTAAATTATTTTTTAATTATATTATAATTATAATTAGGTTATTTCTTTATCTCATATTATAATAAATAATTACACATAAAAAATATTAAAATTTTTTAATATAATTAAATTGAAAGTGGGTATTAAATTAAAAATGGAAACGGGGACGGCTACGGGTATGGGTACGGGGCGGGTAAGTACATACCCGTACCCGATTTAATATATCGGTTATTACCCGTACCCGTACCCGTACCCGGTCAAACCGGGTATTCCCCGTCAAAGTCAGGACGGGTTCGGGTATTACCCGCGGGTACGAGTATATTTGCCATCCCTAGCTGCACATATGAAATGAACCCTAAATTACATTTAAATGTAATTAGGATTCTAGAAAGGTGGCTGCCACATGGGAGAGCATAGTGGACGTCCAATTTTGAATTAAAATTTGAATTTGAATTCAAAATTCGCGCTACTAAGCACATGGAGTTGGCGCCATTATTCTCTTTGATCATATGCTAGTTCCTTCCATTATGTACTTACTTTTGAGCTTAGAGAAATATGAATAAAATCTTTAGCTAATTTCTCTTCAAGAGTCATCACAAATCCTAGGTTTAGCTTTAGGGATCCGAGTTCTCCTAAAGCCTTTTTGTGAGCCTTCCTTGGCATTCTTTGCTAGAGTGCTTCCATCTAAGGTTTAGATCTTCAAACCTAGCATTCTTCCTACATTCTTCCGTTCAACTTCATGGTCTCAAGGAGAAGATCAAGTGCGGATTCAAGCAAGAGAGATTCGTTGCTTCATCTCTACTACTTGGATCCATCATTTTTGGTATCAAGAGCATAGGTTCAATCCTTGAGGTTAAGTTCTCCTTTCCACCGATTGGTTTGTGAATTTTGTGTCATTTCTTGTATTAATTTGTTTCGCTGTTTGGATTTAAATTTTGTTCAGAATTTTTTAGAGATCCAATTGGTGTGGTTGTGATTGATCAATCTGGCAATCACATTGAGTCTAGGAATCTTACCTTGTGCGGTTTTCAATTTGTTTGAGTCTTCTTGAACAGTTATTTTTTATTCGATCATTTGAAATTTGAATGCATGTGATTTTTGATTTTTGAATCCTAATTGTTGTCTAGAAGTCATGTTTAGTCATTGCTTTGTCTTAAATTCAAGATGTGCTTAGTCTAGCCAATTTTAATTTGATTTGGATCTTGTTTTCTTTGCTTTGGCCGAGAGCTCTTGTTTTGTGCCTTTCTTATGTGCTTTTCAATTTTACATGATTGAGTTAATATTCATCATTATATCATTGGTAAATTCTTAGAGTTAGGTTTCCATTATGTCTTGATGTTTGTATGTCTTTTAAATTCCAAGAAAATTTGTCTAAAAAAATTTGTGATCACATTTCTCATATTTTTGGCTAGTTAAAGTAGTTCAAACTTGGTGCATCATTTGGAGTTTATAAATCTGGAAAATATGCTTATAAAACAGAGAAAAAATAGAACAAATATTGAAAAGGATTTGCAAGAAAAATTTGAATTGAAACAAGCAAGTATTGACCTAGAACATGCACCAAAATTCTACCAGACTTGGACTATTCTTTTTTAGCTGAAAATTTGGAACCAATTGAACTTGTTTCTTTTGTACTTAGTGGCTGGAAAAGTTTCTGGAAAAAGGCAAGTGATTTCTCCATTGATTCAAAAGAAATCTGAAAAGAAAGATTAAAAAAAACAAAAAGCCAAGGAGAATCAATGAACATAGAAATGTTGCCACTATATTGAATCCGGTTTTGCAACTTGAACTGGTTCTTTTGTTTAAAATTCTCTTCTTTTAATTTTTGTTTTCTTAATCTATTCTAGTGTCATTCTAAGTCTTTCCTTTTGAGTGCTAGCTTTCAATTGGAGTCTTAATTTCTTGCTTTGAGTCTTTGTCGCCTTCTTGATAGTTTTGTCAATATTACATATTCTTATTGGTATAAGCTTCCTAATTTCTTATTTTTGTGTTTGTCAAGTTTTCATTCCAAATATCCGGTGCTGGAAGTTGTGCTAAACTCTTGCAAGGAGTTTCAACATTGTTCACAAAAAGCTAGAAGGAAAAAGGATTGCTATTACTTGTAGACCCCTAAAATTGTCCGGGTCAGAAATAAAACTCGAAGACCCTCAAAGATCGAAGGAAAGTCAGCCAGAAGGACTCCTAGAAGACCATAGGATGGCTATCTGTAGGTTTAGAGGTCTTAGAGTAGCTTAAAATAAGGAAGTGGAGGGAATGAAGCCCAATACGGCCGTACTAAACTTAATACGGCCGTATTGAAGCTTCAATACGGCCGCAGTGAACTCAATACGGCGTATTGAAGTTTCTGAAACTTCAATACGGCCGTACTGAAATCAATACGGCCGTATTGAAGCTTCAATACAGCCGCAGTGAACTCAATACGGGCGTATTGAAATTTCTGAATTTCGATACGGCCGTATTGAAGTTCAAAAATTTCAATACGGCCGTATTGATTCCATAGCCCGTACTGCGCCTCATTCCTATAAATATGACGTCAATTTGACGTCATTTGACACTTTCACACACAGTTTTAATCCTCTTCTTGAGTATTCTGGGTTTTTTTGAGCAGTGCTCTGCCTAGAAATCACTCGGAGAGTTGATCCGACGAAGTTTTTGAGTTCTGAGCATTTTGCTTGAGTCTCGAACTAAGTCGAAGGGAAATCCATCGGATTTCCAAGTCAAAAATTATTTTTTAGGAAGGAGTGAGCGGGCTTGTAGAGCGAGGGAACGCCAAAAAGCTTCCCAGTTTTACTTGATATATAAAAAGCACGCTTCAAGAGGTTTCTTTTCTAAAAATCCTTTCTTTTACTGCTTTCTGTGTGCATATTAAACTGTCATCATGTAGATAGTTAATTTATAATTGCTTAGAATAAATAGGGGTAATTTAGTAATTTTTGCGCTATTATTTTAGAAATAATCTGTCATAGGGAACCCGAAAGGGGCGCTGTGGGGTGCTAACACCTTCCCCACGCGTAACCGACTCCCTTACCCAACTCTGGTTGTAATGGCCGAAGTTGATTTATAAAATCAATTGCCTTATCCCTTTTTCCAATGTTTTGAGTAAAACATTGGTGGCGACTCCATGAACCCTTCCTTTTTATGAAAACCGCTAATCTATGGAGGGTCCCGCTTGGGATTAACATGGATTGGTGAGCCTTTTAATAAAATTGCTCGTTTGACGAGGTCTCAGTTTGAGAATAAGTCATTCTAGCAATCCACATTTTTAAACAATAAAAGAGTCCAACCATCCTTCGCGAATGCCGAAAGCCCGTTTCGGGCCGGTGGCGACAGATGGCGACTCCACTGGGGAAGTCTCGAGAGTCAGTCCCATTTAGTGACAGATTATTTTTAACAAATAATAGTTAAAATTACTTTATTACCCGTCACTTGTATGATAACATGTTTATCTATTTGGCTTTAATAACTGTTGTATTTTTAAATTTACGCAATTGTTTGAAATAAAAACTGCACACAAACCTTTGCACACAACAGTTCCCTCTATACCCGGGGGCATGAGTGATTAACCATAGGGAGTGGATGTTAGTACGGCCGGTTGTCGAATGGGTCTATAGGTGCCCGTAGACCGTTGTCGGAAAACATCACTCAAGGTGATAACCATGAACTTGAGTCCGACGGTGCGTTGGAGCTTTCCATCGACCTACGATGAAAGGAATTGGGTCCCTATAATGGGGGCACCTTGGGGGCCTTGGACTGGTGAGAACAGTTAGAACCACCTTGAATATGCACCATTTCTGCAGGATACCCCTACCTCGTGATTCGCTCGTGACTGTTCGTGGATGAGTGAATTGTTTGTGTAAATGCTTATGTGCAATTGTTTGTGCATTAATAATAAACCTCGTGATAAGGTCTAAAGAATAATCCCCATGCATGAAAATACCATGACATGAGAGGAAAGACCATGTGTGGAAATATAATAAAAGTGAGGAGCATGTACATCATTACCAATAAGACCTCATGCATCCTCATCAATTATTCATTTTAGGATCACCAATACCCTCTCGATGTGAGTAAAAGGGACCCATGACTATTGAGATCCTCCGTTGGGGAGAGATCATAGGCTAGGGAGGGTGATAAACCTTCATCTTAAAAAGGCAGCGCCTTAAAGATGGAGGGTTATCAAGCTCATGTCAAGAGTGTATTCATACCATAATTAAACTAATTAGATTAAAATATTCATTTTTAGAAAGTGGCTGGTCATCTCTCTGTCCTCACACGCGCACAGAAAATCAAGAAGATGGAAGTGCTGGAGGACCAAAATAAGAAGCTTACAGCCGAGCTCTCACAGCTCAAAGAACAAATGGCGCAAATGATGGAACTCATGCGTCACCATAATGTACATGGGTCTCACCACAGTGACCATGAGTCCCATCATCATGAGGAAGAGGAGGTGCATGAAGAAGAGCCTCCGCACGCCATACCTATTGGGGCTGGAATTATGATTAAAGAGCCCGAAGTTTCAAAGGAACAATTCCACGCCCTAGAGGATCGGCTAAGGGCTATGGAGGGGCATGATTTTGACATTAAAGATGCCGCCGACATGTGTTTAGTGAGGGACATCCAATTTCCTCCTAAATTTAAAGTGCTGGATTTCCCAAAGTACGTGGGATCGACTTGCCCCAAGAGTCATCTCACCATGTACTGCCGAAAGATGGCTGCATATGCTACCAATGAAAAGCTCTTAATTCATTGCTTTCAAGAGAGCTTGGCTGAAACCACACTCAATTGGTATATGCAGCTGGATGGAAATCTAGTACACACATGGAGGCAGTTGGCCGACGCCTTTCTCAAGCGCTATAAATACAACATCGACCTAACACCCGATAGGTCAGATCTTCAAGCCTTGAGTAAGAAAAATGATGAATCTTTCAAGGCGTACGCCCAACGATGGAGGGAGTTGGCGGCACAGATAGAGCCCCCGCTGTTGGATAAGGAGACGGTGTCCTTATTCATAAACTCGTTGACCGGTCCCTATTATGACAAGATGATAGGGAACACGACAACACTCTTCTCGGACATCATCACCATTGGGGAGAGAGTGGAACAAGGACTTAAAAGTGGGAAGCTAGCTGGGCTTTCCCAATCATTTGAAGCCAAGAAGACCTACGGGAAGAAGAAGGAGGGAGGAGTCAATGCCGTAAATATTTCTTCATCTTCTTCCACTTCGAAGTCAGGAAAGTCGCAACACAACCCTGTGAGGAAGTTTGATAAACTTCCGACCACATATAGCGACCTCCTGCCGAAGCTAGTGGAAGCACGTCTTCTAGCTTATGTTCCACCAAAGAAAATGGATCCACCCTACCCCGATTGGTACAATCCACAAGATAAATGTCTATACCATTCGGGGGCACCGGGGCACTCAACGGAGAACTGCAGAGTTTTCAAATATAAGGTCCAAGACCTTATTGATGCTGGGTGGGTCACCTTCGATTCGACAGCGCCTGACGTGAGCAAGAACCCTCTGCCAAAGCAGGAGTAGAGAGAAGGGCAAGCCACGATAGGGCCCCTCCTTAATTTTCTTTTTGGGACTCATGATCAGTACCCGAGATCATGAGGACCTTTCATGTAAATAAGGGTTTTTCTACAGTTTTAATACATATCAATAAAGAGGAATTTTTCACGTATCATTCTTTTGTTCTTTTCTCTCTTTCCCCATTAACATTAATAATTCTAAACCTAAACAGAACCAATAAAATAATTATGTCTGTAATTGTTCGCTCTGACCGGGATCCAAAAGTGAATGGGTTGAGTTGGAGAGTGATGAGGAGACCATCTCTCCGGATCTGCAAAGACTGCTAGAACGAGAAGCTCGCTTACTCCAACTCGTCAAGAGAAATTGGAGACTGTGAATTTGGGGCATGGCCGAGAGATATAAGAGGTCAACATTGGGACCCATATCAGTGATGAAATAAGGACACATGTTTCCGCTATGATTATAATAAAATCATTCTTCATTGCTTCTTTCCTTGCTTATAATAAAATTCTAAACCACATCATTTTTAACCCTGTTTGAATAAACATGAATGAGGTTAAAATCATCTTAATAATAATAAACCCACATCATTTTCATGTGGAGGTGTGTGTGACGACTTGGAGCACCTTCCCTTGGCCTTGACAAGTGCCATCATGGGTAAAAAGAAATCTTTCAAAATAAAAGAAGCTCGGCAGGAAACTCAAAAAAGGGGACTGCGCAAAAATAAGAGCAAAAGACCCGCTAGGAATCCCACGAAAGGGTAACCTAGGCAAAAGTTAGGGTTACAAAAATAAACAAAAACAAAGGTCCGCTAAAACGCCACAAAAGGGTGTTTTAGGCAAAAAATAAGGACAATCAAAAAACAAAAATAAATCCATGATGGTACCATGAACCGAATTCAAAAAGAAAGGTTCAAGGGAAGCTATCCAAGTTGTCAAATCACAACACGACTTTTTAACTTCATAAGTGTTTAATCAAACAAGCCTAAACACATAAGCCTACCTTGGCCATCCATTCTTACAAAAACCATTTTTGAAAAATAAATCCTTTCTAAAACACAAACTTCAGAACAAAAATATCTTTCCTTTCTCTTCTCTCTTGTCCCAAATGATTTTAGAATAATCTAGTGGAAGCATGGAGAAATAAATCATCACTGATAATGGATCTAATCTGAACAACAAAATGGTGGAAGAACTGTGCCAAGAATTCGAGATCCAACACCATAATTCTTCCCCATATCGGCCAAAGATGAATGGGGCAGTCGAGGCAACCAATAAGAACACCAAGAAAATAGGGCAAATGATGGTTGTCTCATTTAAGGACTGGCACGAGATGTTACCCTTCGCTTTCCATGGTTATAGGACTTCTGTACGCACATCTACAAGAGCTACTCCATTCTCCCTCGTCTATGGGATGGAGGCAGTGCTACCCGTCGAAGTTGAAATACCTTCCCTAAGGGTAATCATGGAAGCAAAACTTTCCGAAGCAGAATGGGTTCAAAGCCGGTATGACCAGTTGAACCTCATTGAAGAAAAACGGCTGAACGCCATATGCCATAGTCAAGCCTATCAGAGGAAGATCAAAAAAGGCTTTTGACAAGAAAGTCCACCCTCGAGTCTACCATGAGGGAGAGTTGGTAATGAAGAAATTGCTACCAACTCAAAAGGACAAAATCGGAAAGTATGCCCCAAATCACGGAGGACCATACGTGGAAAAACGAGCCTTCTCAGGAGGAGCATTGATCCTCACAGACATGGATGGAGAAGAACTTCGATACCCAGTCAACACTGACGTGGTAAAGAAGTACTATGCTTGAAGATGTTGCTTGCATAGGCCCGCTAGGATGAAAACCCAAGAAGGGCGTCCTAGGCAAAAGTTAGGGCAAAATAAAAAGCCCGCCAGTACAAGGGTACTAGGCAAAATAAAGGCAAAATTATCCCCGCTAGGACACGTCCTAGGCAAAAGTTAGGGGCAAAAGAATAAGATGTATAAAATAAGCAAGCAACGGTCACTTGAATCGAAAACCGAAAGGCGGTTCAAGTGATTATCTTCTAGAAGCGAGTGTCTTGCAGCATCTACACTCCTGGCTCAGGCATCTCACCCGAAGCGATTAAGGGAACGGGAAGAGCGACAATTACAGATATAATTGTTTAAGCCAAAAATGTATATAGCCTACCCTGGCCAGCCATTCTTCAGAAATTCCTTCTGTATATCTTTCTGTAAAAACACTTGTGAATATTAATAAAATATCTATTCATTTCTTTCCTCTCTTGACCATGTGATTATGCCTCTAAATTGGTATTTCTAAAAAATTGTATGAAATTCCTTAATAATCGGTCAATAAAGAAAGTTGGAGGGGTTCCTATAAAATCCGTAATCTCCTGCATAAAAGGCTCACAAAAATATTCCCTCACGTCGATGACAGAAATTCCTCCAAGAAAAGGAGGATAGGGAGAGCCATTCATTTTTCTAAAAACATTAAATAATAAAACTTGCATTTGGTGCATCACACACACATTAGTTGCACATTCAAAGACCTTATCATGAGGCAATTGCATAAAATAGAAAAAATAGAAAAAATTGCTTGTGTATGACAGCGGTCAACAGAAAAAGCCGCAAATCAACAGAAAAGGCAAAAATACAGAAAAAGCCAAAAAATGACAAAAAGGCAAAAAACTACAGAAAAAGCCAAAAACGACAAAAAAGGCAAAAGATTTAGAAAATCAATCGCCTCGTACAGAATAACTGAGCCTGGAGAGGCTTGCCGAAATAATACTCTCAGAATAACTGAGCCTGGAGAGGCTTGCCGAAATAATACTCTCTCAGAATAACTGAGCCTGGAGAGGCTCGCCGAAATAATACTCCCCAGAGATATCTCAGCTTCCACTCACGGGCCAAATTCCCCAGTGAAAGCTATCAAAGCGAGATCAGCAAAATTCCCCAACGGAAGCATGATCCAAACAAAATATCCAAGTCAAAGGACTTAGACTTCCTCAGTGGAAGATAGCTTTTCAACTCAAACGAAGAGTGAAGCTAAGCCTGAAGAGGCTTCCTAAATAATACTCTGGGATACATAAGAACTTCAAATCCCCAGTCGCCTACACAGAGGCATTCCTACAAAAAGCAAAAATCCAAAAGATCAATAACAATTCCCCAAGCGGAATCTGGCTTTTCAGCCAAACATTGAACATCAAGATGATATGCCTAACAGAAGAGGCTAATCAAAATCAATGACAAAATCCCCAGCGGATAATAGCCTACACAGAGGCAACAAAACCAGAAAAACAAAAAGAGTCGCCCGAATAAGGATAACCGGGATACTCCACCACCGTCAAAAGGACGTCAGCCAACCATAAGGCACCGCTCATCTCAGAAAGAGCATCTTTGTGTCTACACCCCAAGGAAACAGAAATTCCTCAATGGGCACCAATTACGCAATGCAAAATTGGGACACAAGAACCTATGAGTAACTGCACATCCCCTAGACGGATCCCTGCGTTATCCAGCCCTCAGCGGCACCAAAATCAAAAACAACCGTCGAAGCAGCATCGTGGACTGTGGAGACAAAACTATCACAAATCCCTGGAGAGGGCATACTCAGCTACCCAGATGTCCAGAGCACCGAGGTATGCACAAGCCTGGAGAGGTAATACTCAGCTACCCAGATGTCCAGAGCACCGAGGTATGCACAAGCCTGGAGAGGCAATACTCAGCTACCCAGATGTCCAGAGCACCGAGGTATGCACAAGCCTGGAGAGGCAATACTCAGCTACCCAGATGTCCAGAGCACCGAGGTATGCATGAGCCTGGAGAGGCGACGACTAATACTCAACCTGGAGAGGCTACTCAACAATTTTCCACCGGAAGACATTACAAGTCAGAAGGTCGGCACATCACCCGGACAATTGGGTCAACTCCTTTACTTGTCAGCCGGTACACCAAAAGGCCGTCCGACTAAGTAAAGGGGGGGCAGCTGTAGACCCCTAAAATTGTCCGGGTCGGAAATAAAACTCGAAGACCCTCAAAGATCGAAGGAAAGTCAGCCAGAAGGACTCCTAGAAGACCATAGGATGGCTATCTGTAGGTTTAGAGGTCTTAGAGTAGCTTAAAATAAGGAAGTGGAGGGAATGAAGCCCAATACGGCCGTACTAAACTTAATACGGCCGTATTGAAGCTTCAATACGGCCGCAGTGAACTCAATACGGCGTATTGAAGTTTCTGAAACTTCAATACGGCCGTACTGAAATCAATACGGCCGTATTGAAGCTTCAATACAGCCGCGGTGAACTCAATACGGGCGTATTGAAATTTCTGAATTTCGATACGGCCGTATTGAACTCAATACGGCCGTATTGAAGTTCAAAAATTTCAATACGGCCGTATTGATTCCATAGCCCGTACTGCGCCTCATTCCTATAAACATGACGTCAATTTGACGTCATTTGACACTTTCACACACAGTTTTAACCCTCTTCTTGAGTATTCTGGGTTTTTTTGAGCAGTGCTCTGCCTAGAAATCACTCGGAGAGTTGATCCGACGAAGTTTTTGAGTTCTGAGCATTTTGCTTGAGTCTCGAACTAAGTCGAAGGGAAATCCATCGGATTTCCAAGTCAAAAATTATTTTTTAGGAAGGAGTGAGCGGGCTTGTAGAGCGAGGGAACGCCAAAAAGCTTCCCAGTTTTACTTGATATATAAAAAGCACGCTTCAAGAGGTTTCTTTTCTAAAAATCCCTTCTTTTACTGCTTTCTGTGTGCATATTAAACTGTCATCATGTAGATAGTTAATTTATAATTGCTTAGAATAAATAGGGGTAATTTAGTAATTTTTGCGCTATTATTTTAGAAATAATCTGTCATAGGGAACCCGAAAGGGGCGCTGTGGGGTGCTAACACCTTCCCCACGCGTAACCGACTCCCTTACCCAACTCTGGTTGTAATGGCCGAAGTTGATTTATAAAATCAATTGCCTTATCCCTTTTTCCAATGTTTTGAGTAAAACATTGGTGGCGACTCCATGAACCCTTCCTTTTTATGAAAACCGCTAATCTATGGAGGGTCCCGCTTGGGATTAACATGGATTGGTGAGCCTTTTAATAAAATTGCTCGTTTGACGAGGTCTCAGTTTGAGAATAAGTCATTCTAGCAATCCACATTTTTAAACAATAAAAGAGTCCAACCATCCTTCGCGAATGCCGAAAGCCCGTTTCGGGCCGGTGGCGACATTACTAAGCCAAAAGACTTGAAAATTAAGTTTGACCAAACCTTGTCCAAACTTTCTCAATTTTTTCCTTCACAAGAGTGGTCACACCTTTCCATTATTGTGAGCAGCTAATTTTCTATAATTTGTTTGTTCAATTGTGCAGGTCAAGAAAATTAAAAAAAAAATCCAGATTAGAGACGAATTTAGTGACCAATTTTGGTTGCTGGAAAATCTGTCACAAGCAAATCCGTCTCTAAATCCATTACGATTTTCGTCTCTAAATTCTGCTTTAGGCTAGTTTAATTTTCTTGCTTTTCTTTTGTTTTCAATCAAATTGTAATAGCTTGGAGGGAGTATTAAGAAGCTGGTCAAGTATATCTACATCCTTATAGCTTGCTCACATGTAGATTAAGTGGAAGTGGCTTAAAAATTTCATATGGTTTCAAGCTTCCACTTAGGGAACATCTTTCATACAAGATGTGTAGTTTCCAAAAGATCTTGTTCTTTCATTGTTGATAGTGGATCATGCTCTAATTGTTGTAGTACAATGTTGGTTAACAAGCTAACTTTAACCACCATTCCTCACCCTCAACCTTATAAACTTCATTGGCTCAATGAAGGTGAGGAATTGGAGGTAAATCAACAAGTGAAGGTCAATTTTTCTATAGGGGATTATAAAGATAGTGTTATGTGATGTGATCCCTATGGAGGCTTGTTATATTTTACTAGGTAGACCATGAAAATTTGACAAACATACTATACATGATGGTCTTACTAACAAAATATCCTTCACTCATAAAGATAGAAAAATTGTTTTTAATCCTTTAACACCACCCCAAGTGTTTGAGGATCAAAAACAAATGAAAAGAAAAAGAAAGAAAGAAAGAAAAGAAAAGAAAAGGAATTATTAGGGAAGAGTGAGGATGAATGGGCCTCCTATAAAGAAATTGTGACTAAAGAGAGTTACTTTATCACCAAACACCCATTGAAAAATACTCTCTTTATTCATAAAGGTCTTAACTCTTACCCTAATGCTATCACTAATCATGAAGTTGAAAATGAGAAACAAGACAATTTTTAAGAAAAGATGTCTCAACTTCAAGATATGGTGAAGAAGGAGTGGATTATTCCCAGTCCTACTTCTTTTGCTACTTCCTTGGAGGTGCCCAAGGAAGATAGTCTTTCTGTTTTTAGTAATCTTTCTTCTTTAGTTGTTTTATTAAAGCACCCAATTTTTGGTTTATATTATTTGGTAGATACAACTTGTAGTGTCCTATACTCTATGTTTGATCTTATGGGAAGTTCTTCTTCATTTAAACTTAATTGGATTTCTTCCCAACAAGACAAATATAGTTTATATGAGCTTTCAAGACTCACTTGGACATTATCTTCTCGTGACTATCTAACAAGCAATGCAATCCACAATTGTTTAGAAAGTGTTCTTACCAGAGATCGGTCGTAGGAAAATCTTCTAGGCAAGATTGGTGAGCCTCCTTTGCTGAGTACGCTTGCTGCTCCAAAGTGGGGGTGGTACCTGCAAAAGAGACTCCGATGCTAAAGTTAGTGTTTGTGGGTGTATGGGTCTCGTATAAGGAATGCACGTACCTTAGTATGAATTAGGGTTTATCTAGGCCTTGGGCCTGAGATCAGTTATGGTCTGTTCAAATAGTGGGCCTTTGTCTTGCCCGATGTTGCGTGGCGCGTGTCCGATGTCAATATGCGCTGTGATGCCGAGCTCAAGCTCAGCTTCGCGGTATAGATAGTACACTAGCCCCCCGAGCTCCAAAGACTGTGGGTCGAGAAGTTAATGTCGAGCTCGACGAACGGTCACGACTCTTCGTGTACGCTTCCTCGACGTGACGCCATGTGTCATAAGCGTCACCTTGTTCCCCGAAACGCGTGGGTAGCATGTTAATGGGAGGTGACGATTATGTAATGATGGGGCACACTCATCATAATGGGCTCCAATAATGTGTCGTCAGTTTTGTCTTCTCTCTCCACGTGTCACTTATGTTTCAATTTTGGGAACCCCTTTTTCCCTCTCTCCTTCGCGCCCTCTCACCTTCACTTTACTCTTTCTTCTTTCTTGGCTTCTCGTGCACACCGACGCTTCCTCAACACACTTTCTTTCTCATCTTCTTCGTTTTTCCCTGTCGCCACTGTTTCTGGCAACCAGGTCGTCGTTAAGGTCACTTATTTAAGGAGGAGTACCAGGTACTTCCCTTCTGTTGTCTTCTCTTTTGTTCTTTCTCTCCACCGGGCTCCTTCCTCTTTCTTCTTTGCCTTTCCCTTTTTTCGAGTCTTTTCCACTTTTGATGGCTGGTGAGAGTAGTGTCGCACCTTCTGTGCTGGCCAAAGGCAAGGGCAAGGCGCGCGGTAAGGCGGTGGCCGACGAGACGGCCGTCGCTGAAAAGAAAAGGGGTGGGAATAACCCTAAAGATTTTCACCCCTCCATTACCGTCCCGGGCTACGAATGGGTCAGAGGAGACGTAGGAGAGTTCCACAGTGTCTTCAAATCATTTCTTGAGGTCAATGCGATG
Source organism: Cajanus cajan (assembly GCF_000230855.2). NCBI lineage: Eukaryota > Viridiplantae > Streptophyta > Magnoliopsida > Fabales > Fabaceae > Cajanus > Cajanus cajan. The sequence continues at coordinate 9,010,531 of NC_138526.1, read as the reverse complement.
TAGAAATCGCATAGGATCTGTCAAGCATCCATTTCCAAGCTCATCCTGGTTGAGCCCTACCAACCTGGTGAGCATGTGTATATGGGGGGTACCCTACCCCCTTTTTCTACATGTATCAATATTTCTTTAGGGATTTAGGCATATGTCTGCCCTTCACACAGTTTGAGTGATTTTTTGAATTTCATCAATGCGGCTCCCTGCCAGTTGCACCCCAATAGTTGGGGTTTTTTGAGGGCTTTTCAAGTCATGTGCTCGACCCTGGGGATAGGGTTGTCACTGCTCATGTTTCTCCATTTTTACCAACTCAATTTGGGTGACCCTCCCCTGGGCTGGGTGTCTTTGAACGGGAGTAAGGCTGGGGGATTGTTCTCGCTTTACTCCAAGTCATACAAGGGCTTCAAACTGGAGTTCTTCCGAGTTCGTCCTAGAGAGGCTGACCCGCTTGTTGATGAGGTTTTTGACTTTGGTGGGTTGACGAGGTTCCCCCTTTTCTGGCAGTAGAATCCGGTCAAATTCAATGGGTCAAGCATTTAACTATCAGAGTCGGATACTGCTGCCATTGCCAATCTAGCCGCGCTCCCTCGTCCCTTGGATTGAAAGCTCGTCCTATCGCTTGCTAATTTGGTGGACAAGGAGAGGGGTTTAGAGAGTGAGTATTTCGTCCCCTTAGTTGTTAGATTCTCTATCTTCTTCCTTCTGCTTATGTGTTGGGTTTTTGTTCTTGTAGGTATAATGGGGAAAAACAAGTGGCGCGAGCTGAAAGCCCACTACAACACCGAGGAGATTGAGGTCCCTGATCCCGGCAAGGAGGAGGTTGCTCCTCTGGAGACTTGCCGAAAAAGAAAGAGGGGAGAGAAGAGGGTCAGCGAGACCTTGGCCTCTTGCGATGCTGAGAAGGTGACGTCAAAGGCCGCCGATGCTCACCTGGTTGACCTCACTAAGAGTCCTCTGCCTGGGGGGTCTTCTAGAGTGGCCGCGGAGGAGGTCGCTCACGATGCACAGGTCTGTGTTTTTTCCTCTTATGGCTTTTCTTCTACATTGTGCTATTTCCTTACTTAGTATTTTAGTAACTTTTTTGTGTTTTGTGTAGGCGGGGCCTGCGCTGACTTCAACCGAGCCCCGTGGGGAGCCGAGCTCAGAGGCGCCAGGGTCGAGCTCTCCTATTTCTACGCAGGCGGCCCTTACACCCACTTCTGCCGAGGCTCGTGGAAAGGGGCCAAGCACTGGGACGCCGACGCCAACTCCTTCGTCCGCTGCGCTGCCTCCTCGTCTGTCGGGGGTGCCAAGGCCAAAATGCATCATATAGCAGTTCGACGTTAATTGCCCCCTGACGAGGATGGATCATGTAAGTGTGTCGCCAGATGTGGACTCGATGTGGAGTTCGAAGGTGACCGCTGAGACCTTCTATCCGAGAGGTTCACTCTGCTTGGCCGACCAGGCGATGATCGAGAAGGTCGGGCCAGTGGAGGGTCTAGACTCTGCGGAGGTCTTCATGTAGAGGTCGATCACCATTGTGGACCATTGGAAACACAAGTGGTCGAAGCTACAAGGGGAGCTTGAGAGCGCTAGGAGTTGAGTTCAATCGCTGGAGGAGGAGAACCAGGCCTTGGGGGCTGCTCTAAGTGAGGCGGTGAGGAAGAATAAGGCCGAGCTTCAAGCCACGAGGAGAGATCTTTGAAAGACTCAGAAGTCTTTGGAGATTGGTCTCAAGGCTAATGAAGTCTATGCTGCCCAAGTGGGTGATTGTAGGAGGTCGCCAATACTGCTCGAGGCCGGGCGCGCTCTCTGGAGGATGAGATCTCGGCGTTGAGGGCAGAGTTGGCAGAAGCATCCGAGAGGCGTCTCTATGACAAGGTGCTTCTGGCCGGCAAGGAGGAAGAGGCCAGTGCCTTGAAGGCCGACCTTGACACGGTGACAGCGACGAGAACAAGCTTGGAAGAGAAGCTCGTCAAGACCGAAAAGGCTGTCTTGAGGGAGCACAAGAGGTGCTTCGCCAAGGCAACTCATCAGGCGAGGCTGCTTGCGCCAGGGGTTGACCTCTCTGCTATGCACGTGGAGAAGGATGTGCTAGGGGGCCAACTGGTGAATGAAGATGACCTTCTTGATAGCTCCAACGAGAACACCGCTGCTTAGGCCATTTTGTAGTAACTTAGTTTATTTTTCTTGTTTTTTGAACTCTTTTTTGTTGATAAATCCGCTTATGTATATTATTGCTTTTCGCATTGTTGTTTGAGTTTTCGCTCTACTCTTGATCTTGCACTCAAATGAATTCGACTAGGGGTAACTTTTTGGTCATGGTTCTTACCTAACTTCCGTGTTGCATGTTAAGGCTCATGTTAGTTGTTAGATTCTCATGAGTTTTTGAGAAAAATCATTCTCGGATTTGTGTAATGGTTTACTTTAATTTTCTGTCCAGCCACTCATTGTTTACATTTGAGTCTTATTTTTTTTTTTAATCATAGATTTTGTTTTGTAATCCACTCTAGTGCAATTGATAGGTTTTCCATTTGTGTGCTAGCCTTCTTTGGTGCCTTAATTTTTGCTTGTCTTTTGTGGATCTCTTTCTAGTCTTGTCTCTTTAATTCTACCACTTGGTGTATCTTTTCCTAATTGTGCTTTTTCAATTTTTCCTATATAACTCCAGTAACTTAAGGTGTGTTGAGTGCCTCTTTGAAGGTGTGGAAAGCCAAGTACAAGGGTAGCATCTTAAAGTATTTGTGGAAGCCTAGGAGATTGTTATTCTCTTTGGTGGAAAGCTCTTGGTGGGAGACAAACACCTAGGAATAACCAACATCAAGGTTATTCCTAAGAGAGGAGAGATACACTTGGAGAGCTTGTTGCACTTGGGAGAAGCTTGGAGAAAGACACAACAACAATTTTTTAGAAAATTTGTGAAAACTAGTGACTAGTTTAGAGACGAAAATTTTTGTTTCAAAAATTTTCCTTGTTAAATCCGTCTTTAAGTTTGTCACTAATTTAGTGGCTAAATTTTGTTTCCTAAAATTTGGTGCAGCCACTACATTCATTTAGTGTGAATTTACATTTCATTTGGTGTGAATTTACACTACATTTGGTGTAAATTTGCATTTCATTTCTTGTAAATTTTCATTTCTTTCATTTCTTGTACAAGGCCTTTTTAGGAGTGTCTTGGAGTGCCTTTGGTGCATTTCCATCTCTCCTTAATGTTTTCAAACTAGGGCAATATGCTTAGTACTAGTGAGAGTGTTCCTTGGAAGTCCTTGGTATTTTTCAAGCTCTCACATAGGTTTACTTGCTTAAAATGCCTAGTTTATGTTTTCTTGTCTTTATGTTTTCATGCCATTTATGTTTTAAGCAATTTATGTTTTCAAGTCTTGATTGCATTTCTTAATTGTACACATTAGGCACTTGCTTGTTATTTTTCTTTTGAAAAGAACTTTGTGAAAACATTTTGTGCAAGGCAAAGTACAAAGGGGTTTAGAGATTTTTACTTGAAGAGGCTTGGTTATTAAGTGGCTCGGTGTAGACCCCTAAAATTGTCCGGGTCGGAAATAAAGCTTGAAGACTCTCGAAGACTGAAGGATAATCAGCCAGAAGGACTCCGCGAAGGCCCTAGGAGGGTTCTCTGTAGGTCTAGAGGTCTTAGAATAGCTCAAAATAAAGAAGTGGAGGGAAAAAGCCCAATACGGCCGTACTGAACTTAATACGACCGTATTGAAGCTTCAATACGGCCATACTGAAGTCAGTACGACCGTATTGACACTTCAATACAACCGCAGCGAACTCAATACGGGCGTATTGAAATTTCTGAACTTCAATACGACCGTATTGAACTTCAATACGACCGTATTGAAGTTCAAAAATTTCAATACGGCCGTATTGCCCCTGTAGGCCGTATTGCGCCTATTCCCTATAAATATGACGTCAATTGGACGTCATTCCACACTTTTTTACTCAGTTTTGACTCCCTCCTTGAGTATTCTGGGGTTTTTGAGCAGTGTTCTGCCCTAGAAATCTCTCTGGGAGTCGATCCGACGAAGTTCTGGAATTCTGAGCACTTAGCTTGGAGATTCGAACCTAGTCGAAGGGAAATCCTCCGGATTTCCATAGTCAAAAGTTTTTAGGAAGGAGCGAGCGAGCTTGTAGAGCGAGGGAACGCCAAAAAGCTTCCCAGTTTTACTCAATATATAAAAGCACGCTTCAAGAGGTTTCTTCTTAAATCCTTCCTTTTACTGCTTTCTGTGTGCATATTTAAACTGTCATCATGTAGATAGTTAATTTATAATTGCTTATAATAAATAGGGGTAATTTAGTAATTTTACACTGTTATTTTAGAAAATAATCTGTCATAGGGAACCCGAAAGGGGCGCTGTGGGGTGCTAACACCTTCCCCACGCGTAACCGACTCCCTTACCCAACTCTGGTTGTAATGGCCAAAGTTGATTTATAAAATCAATTGCCTTATCTCTTTTTCCAATGTTTTGAGTAAAACATTGGTGGCGACTCCACGAACCCTCCTTTTACGAAAACCACTAATCCATGGAGGGTCCCGCTTGGGATTAATATGGATTGGTGAATCATTTAATAAAATTGCTCGTTTGACAAGGTCTCAGTTTGAGAATACGTCATTCTAGCAATCCACTATTTTTAAACAAATAAACGAGTCCAATCATCCTTCGCGAATGCCGAAAGCCCGTTTCGGGCCGGTGGCGACACTCGGTAGTAGCTCACCTCCCTCCAAAGTTCAATTTGTACTCTTAGACCTCCAAGTGCCAAGTTTAGCACTTCCAAAAATATTATTTTCTTAAAATCTATTTTTGTGTGAAGAGAAAAATCTTGTTGTTTAAAATGTCTCAACAATCCAACTATAGTGGAAGTGATAGCTCTCCTAAAATCATTTCTTACTTAACAAAAGAGCTAAAATCACTTAAACTATGGAAGAAGCAAGAGGCCTTTCAAAAAGAGAAGGAGAAAATTGAAAGAGAGGCCAAACTTGCTATCCTAGAAGAGAAGTTGAGAATTCTTAAACAAGAAGAAGAAAAATTGAAAGAAGACATGAGAAAACACAAAAGAAGAAGACAAATGAAAATCAAAAGAAAAGAAGAAATAGAAAAAAAAAAAAGAAAGAACTTTGTGTAGGGAAGAGTAAAGAGGAAGAAATATCCTTTAAAGGATTTGTGACTAAGGAGAATTGTTTTAGTACTAAAAATCCTATAAAAAAATTCTCTTTATTCATAAAGATCTTAACTCTTACCCTCATTCTACCACCAGTCTTGAGGAGGAGATTCATAAATCCATTATTTTTAAAGAAAAAGAGTCTCAACTTCAAGATTTGGTGAAGGAGAAGTGTGCTTCACTTAGTTCCACTTTTCATGCTACTTCCTTGGTGGTGCCTGTCGCCACCGGCCCGAAACGGGCTTTCGGCGTTCGCGAAGGATGGTTGGACTCTTTTATTTGTTTAAAAATATGGATTGCTAGAATGACTTATTCTCAAACTGAGACCTCGTCAAACGAGCAATTTTATTAAAAGACTCACCAATCCATGTTAATCCCAAGCGGGACCCTCCATGGATTAGTGGTTTTCATAAAAGGAAGGGTTCATGGAGTCGCCACCAATGTTTTACTCAAAACATTGGAAAAAGAGGTTTAAGGCAATCGATTCAAAAATCGATTTCGGCCATTACAACCAGAGTCGGGTAAGGGAGTCGGTTACGCGTGGGGAAGGTGTTAGCACCCCACAGCGCCCCTTTCGGGTTCCCTATGACAGATTATTTAAAAATAATAGTACGAAATTACTAAATTACCCCTATTTATTCTAAGCAATTGTAAATTAACTATCTACATGATGACAATTTAAATATGTACACACAGAAAGCGGTAAAAGAAGGGACTTTAAAGAGATAAACCTTTGAAGCGTGCTTTCTTATATATCTTGACAGAAATTGGGAAGCGTTTTGGCGTTCCCTCCCTCTACAAGACCGCTCGCTCCCTCCTAAAGAATAATTTTTGACTTGGAAATCCGATGGATTTCCCTTCGACTTAGTTTGAGACTTAAGCAAAATGCTCAGAACTCAAAAACTTCGTCGGATCAACTCTCCGAGTGATTTCTAGGCAGAGCACTGCTCAAAAAAACCCAGAATACTCAAGAAGAGGGTTAAAACTCAGTCCAAAAGTGTGAAATGACGTCCCATTGACGTCATATTTATAGGGAAGAGGCTCAATACGGTTCCTGGGGGTCAATACGGTCAACATTGAAATTTTGAACTACAATACGGCCGTATTGAATTCAATACGGCCGTATTGAAGTTCAAAAAACCTCAATACGGCCGTATTGAAGTTCAGTGCAGCCGTATTGAAGTTCAGTGCAGCCGTATTGAATTCAATGCAGCCGTATTGAAGTTCAGAAACTTCAATACGGCCGTATTGAGTTCAGTGCGGCCATATTGAAGTTCAAAATGTTCAATACGGCCGTACTGAACCTCTGGGAGGCCGTATTGGGCTTCATTGCTCCCACTTTTCTTATTTTAGCTATCCTAAGACCTCTAGACCTATAGAGAACCCTCCTTGGGCCTTCTGGAAGTCCTTCTGGCTGATCTTCCTTCAGTCTTCGAGAGTCTTCAAGCTTTATTTCCGACCCGGACAATTTTAGGGGTCTACAGCTGCCCCCCCTTTACTTAGTCGGACGGCCTTTTGGTGTACCGGCTGACAAGTAAAGGAGTTGACCCAATTGTCCGGGTGATGTGCCAACCTTCTGACTTGTAGCGTCTTCCGGTGGAAAATTGTTGAGTAGCCTCTCCAGGTTGAGTTTGCCCTCTCCAGGGTGAGTATTAGTCGTCGCCTCTCCAGGCTCATGCATACCTCCGTGTTCTTGACAACCTCGGGGTAGCGTGAGTTTTCCCTCTCCAGGGTATACCAACGTGTTCTTGACAACCTCGTGGTAGTTGCATACCTCCGTGTTCTTGACAACCTCGGGGGTAGCGCGAGTTTTCCCTCTCCAGGCTATACCAACGTGTTCTTGACAACCTCGTGGTAGTTGCATACCTCCGTGTTCTTGACAACCTCGGGGTAGCGTGAGTTTTCCCTCTCCAGGGTATACCAACGTGTTCTTGACAACCTCGTGGTAGTTGCATACCTCCGTGTTCTTGACAACCTCGGGGGTAGCGTGAGTTTTCCCTCTCCAGGGTATACCAACGTGTTCTTGACAACCTCGTGGTAGTTGCATACCTCCGTGTTCTTGACAACCTCGGGGTAGCGTGAGTTTTCCCTCTCCAGGGTTTTGTGATGATTTTGTCTCCACAGTCCACGATGCTGCTTCGACGATTGTTTTTGATTTTTGTGCCACTGAGGGCTGGATAACGCAGGGATCCATCTAGGGGATGTGCAGTTACTCATAGGTTCTTGTGTCCCAACTTTCCATTGCGTAGTTGGTGCCCATTGAGGAATTTCTGTTTCCTTGGGTTGTAGACACGAAGATGCTCTTTCTGAGATGAGCGGTGCCTTATGATTGGCTGACGTCCTTTTGACGGTGGTGGAGTATCCCGGTTATCTTTATTCGGGTGACTCTTTTTAATTTTCTGATTTTTGCTGCCTCTGTGTAGGCTGTTATCCGCTGGGGATTCTGGATGTTGATTTTTTGATTGACCTCTTCTGTTAGGCAAATCATCTTGATGTTTGATGTTTGGCTAACAGCCGGATTCCACTTGGGGAATGATTATTGATCTTTTGATTTTTTCTCTTTTTGTAGGAATGCCTCTGTGTAGGCGACTGGGGATTTGAAGTTCTTATGTATCCCAGAGTATTATTTAGAAAGCCTCTTCAGGCTTAGCTTCACTCTTCGTTTGAGTTGGAAAGCTATCTTCCACTGAGGAAGTTTAAGTCCTTTCGACTTGGATATTCTGTTTAGATGATCAAGCCTCCCTTGGGGAATTTTGCTGATCTTGGTTTGATAGCTTTCACTGGGGAATTTGGCCCGTGAGTGGAAGCTGAGATATCTCTGGGGAGTATTATTTCGGCGAGCCTCTCCAGGCTCAATTATTCTTATACGAGTATTATTTCGGCAAGCCTCTCCAGGCTCAATTATTCTGTATGATGAATTGGTTTTTTGTTCAGCCCAAGAATGCGAGCTGAGACGTCTTTTGGAGAGTATTATTTCGGCAAGCCTCTCCAGGCTTAATTATTTTGTGGGAGTATTATTTCAGCAAGCCTCTCCAGGCTCAGTTATTCTGTGGGAGTATTATTTCGGCAAGCCTCTCCAGGCTCAGTTATTCTGTATGAGTATTATTTCGGCAAGCCTCTCCAGGCTCAGTTATTCTGTACGATGAGTTGCTTTTCTTGTTCAGCCCAAGAATGCAAGCTGAGATGTCTTTTGGAGAGTATTATTTTGGCAAGCCTCTCCAGGCTCAATTATTCTGTGAGAGTATTATTTCGGCGAGCCTCTCCAGGCTCAGTTATTTCTGAGAGAGTATTATTTCGGCAAGCCTCTCCAGGCTCGGTTATTCTGTATGGTGAGAGAGTATTGTTTCTGCAAGCCTCTCCAGGCTTAATTATTCTGAGGAAGTATTTTTTCAGCAAGCCTCTCCAGGCTCAATTATTCTGTACAAACTGAGGAGTATTGTTTGTATCCTTGCCTTTTTTCGTTTTCGGCTTTTGTTGACTGCTGTCATACACAAGCAATTTTCTATTTTTTCTATTTTATGCAATTGCCTCATGATGAGGTCTTTGAATGTGCAATTAATGTGCGCGATGCACAAAATGCAAGTTTAATTATTTTATTTTTGGAAAAAATGAATGGCTCCCCCTATCCTCTTCTTCTTGGAGGAATTTTGTCATTGATGTGAAGGAGGATTTCTGTTATTGCCAATACGGCCGTTATTCATTTCAGTATGCCCGTATTGAATTGAAAATTTGTTCATAACCCTAATTTTGGTACGGGCATACTGAACATGATACGGGCGTATTATTTTTCTGAAGTTTATATATATATATATTTTTTTTTTTCAATAAACAGAGAATAAGTGATCTTCCATTACACCTATCATCTGTACGCATGTATGCAGTATGATGCACCTAATTCTATTTGATTCACTTTTCAAAAGAATTAACCGATGCGTTTCTCTGTTTGGATTTTTGCCATTCCTCTAGACGGGCTGTGTGCTGCCGATTTCTGTAACCGAGGAATGATGCATGTTATATTGAGATGGGCGTCATCAACCCAGTGATCCTCCCCTTCCTTTAGAAGACATGTCAACCCTCCTATTGACCACTATATCTCCATGTTTCCACTAGATTATCCTAAAATCGTTTGGGACAAGAGAGAAAAGAAAGGAAAGATATTTTTGTTCTGAAGTTTGTGTTTTAGAGGGGATTTATTTTTTTCAAAAATGGTTTTTGTAAGAATGGCTTGGCCAATGGTAGGCTTAAGTGTTTAGGCTTGTTTGATTAAACACTTATGAAGTTAAGCACGTCTTGGTTATTAACATTTGTGATTTGACAACTTGGATAGCTTTTCTTGAGCCCCTTCGTTGAATTCAGTTGGTGGTACCATCATGGATTTATTCTGTTTTTCGATTGCCCTAACTTTTGCCTAAAACACCCATTTGTGGAGTTTTAGCGGGCTTTTGTTTTTGTTCATTATTTTGTAACCCTAATTTTTGCCCAGGTCACCCTTTTGTAGGATTCCTAGCGGGTCTTTTGCTCCTATTTTTGCGCAGTCCCCTTTTTTGGGTTTCCTGCCGAGCTTCTTTTATTTTTAGGATTTTTGTCCTGAATGGATTTCTTTTTATCCATGACGGCACTTATTGAGGCCAAGGAAAGGTGCTCCAAGTTGTCGTGCACATTTCCACACAAAATGATGTGGGTTTATTGATTATTAAGACGATTTTAACCTCACTTATGTTCATTCAAACAGGGTTAAATAATGCGGTCTAGAATTTTATTGCAAGCAAGAAAAGAAGCAATAAAGAATTAATAAAGAATGATTTTATTATAATCATAATGGAAACATGTGCCCTATCGAGGCTCGGGGGTCGGGCTGTCCCCGAGGAGTAATCTCTAATAGTCATCAGGTTTACACATCCCTATCGGAAGGAGGAGAACACTTGATGACGATGACCGGCCTTGACGCTTGTGAACCGGCCTTCCTAAAGATCTGGCTTAAAGAACGTCGAGAAGGATCTTGATTCCTCTTCGTTCTTTGATCTTTAAAAGGGTTGTATCCTAACCCTTGTTTTCCCCGGATTATCCTTGATGATGGGTAGCTCGGGAATTCCTTGGGAATCCTTGCCAAGTCCTTGTCCTGGCAAGTATCCATTCTTGGTGAGCATGGAGGCTACCTTCTTCATTTCTCGGGGAAACGTTTCGACATTGGCGATTTCCAATGCTTGGAAGGCGGTTTCTAAAGCTTCCTCCGCTGCATCCACGTAAGGTATGGTGGATGGTTTGCTGATGAGTATGTCATCTTCAGCTTGTACAGTCACCAGTTTGTCACCCACTATGAACTTGACTTTCTGGTGGAGCGTAGAGGGTACAGCTTTCGCATCATGAATCCAAGGTCGGCCGAGGAGACAGCTGTATGCGGGAGTAATGTCCATTACTTGGAATTTGACATTAAAGATAGTGGGCCCAATTTGGATTGGAAGACTGATTTCTCCCACCACTTCTCTTTTAGAGCCGTCGAAAGCTCGAACGATCATGTTGCTCGGGCGCATTTGGACTCCCTTGATTGTCATTTGGTCGAACGTTCTCTTTGGCATTACGTTCAAGGAAGATCCATTATCCACCAAGACTTTAGCGATGTGATAGTCCTTGCACTTTACAGAGATGTGCAAGGGCTTGTTGTGGTTTGGTCCCTCAGCGGGGATCTCTTCATCGGTGAAAGTGAGGTGATCATTAGCCGTGATGTGACTAACAATCCCCTCAAACTTGTCTTGGGAGATGGTATGCGACACATATGCCTCGTTCAAAACTTTCGACAGAGCTTGCCGATGCGGTTCGAAGCTTAGGATCAACGACAACAGCGTAATCTTTGCTGGCGTCCTATGAAGTTGATCCACGATGGAGTACTCGCTCTGTCGGATAAACTTTAACAGCTCATCTGTCTCCTCCTCGGATTCTTTTTCCTCGATTTTCTTTTCTTCTTTTTCTTTATTCTTGGGAGCTTTATCATGAAGATCTTCGGGAGTGTAGATCCTGCCACTCCTAGTCATGCCCCCAAGTCCAGCGATGTTGGAGATATCGCTGTCGGCAGAAGAATGGATGTCGTATATCCATGGCACAGCCTTATTTGATTCGTAGGGGAAAGGCCTTGGAGCGATGATCCTTAACGGTGTCGGACCTTCCCCTTTGTCTGTCTTGATTACCAACAACGGAGTTGATGTGCGCTCGCTTGGCGCGGTTGTTGGCTTACGCTTAATAACAAATGGCGTGCGATCCATCTTGAACATACGCATCGATTATTTCTTTCTTTTTATTAATGTTTATTAATGATTTATTGGGAGGGATGTATGAAATGCAAACCTAGATCCCTCCATGATCTTTGATAAGAATGCATGATATGAGATGATGGCGATGAATATGCATGCATTGTGTTTATTCAACTAAGCATTATCATGTTTTTAGGATGTCCCTAAGATGATGCATGATATTGCTTGGTTTGGATAAATGACCCTTTTTTCTTTTTTGGGTATTTTTTATTTTATATATTTTGTATTTTTTGGGTGAAAAGGGAAACTACCTATATGAATGTGATGAAGGTAGATGTTAACACCATGCAATGGAAGATTCTTATTCCTATTTATTCTTATTTTAAAAAGGAATAGGAATGTTGTATGTTTAAAGAAATGCAATGTATGCTCAAACAATTTCACATAATCAATGCACAAACAATTCACTCATCCACGAACAGTCACGAGCGAATCACGAGGTAGGGGTATCCTGCAGAAAAGTGCATATTCAAGGTGGATCTAACTGTTCTCACCGGTCTGAGGCCCCCAAGGTGCCCCCATTATAGGGACCCAATTCCTCTCGTCGTAAGCCGATGGAAAGCTCCAACGCACTGTCGGACTCGAGTTCATGGTTATCACCTTGAGTGATGCTTTCCGACAACGGTCTACGGGCACCTATAGACCCATTCGACAACCGGCCGTACTAACATCCACTCCCTATGGCTTACCACTCATGCCCCCGGGTATAGAGGAAACTGTTGTGTGCAAAGGTTTGTGTGCAGTTTTTATTTCAAACAATTGCGGAAAATTAAACATACAACAGTTATTAAAGCCATATAAATAAAGCATGTTATCATACAAACAAGGGGTAATAAAGTAATTTTAACTATTATTTGTTAAAAATAATCTGTCACTAAATGGGACTGACTCTCGAAGCTTCCCCAGCAGAGTCGCCATCTGTCGCCACCGGCCCGAAACGGGCTTTCGGCGTTCGCGAAGGATGGTTGGACTCTTTTATTTGTTTAAAAATATGGATTGCTAGAATGACTTATTCTCAAACTGAGACCTCGTCAAACGAGCAATTTTATTAAAAGACTCACCAATCCATGTTAATCCCAAGCGGGACCCTCCATGGATTAGTGGTTTTCATAAAAGGAAGGGTTCATGGAGTCGCCACCAATGTTTTACTCAAAACATTGGAAAAAGAGGTTTAAGGCAATCGATTCAAAAATCGATTTCGGCCATTACAACCAGAGTCGGGTAAGGGAGTCGGTTACGCGTGGGGAAGGTGTTAGCACCCCACAGCGCCCCTTTCGGGTTCCCTATGACAGATTATTTAAAAATAATAGTACGAAATTACTAAATTACCCCTATTTATTCTAAGCAATTGTAAATTAACTATCTACATGATGACAATTTAAATATGTACACACAGAAAGCGGTAAAAGAAGGGACTTTAAAGAGATAAACCTTTGAAGCGTGCTTTCTTATATATCTTGACAGAAATTGGGAAGCGTTTTGGCGTTCCCTCCCTCTACAAGACCGCTCGCTCCCTCCTAAAGAATAATTTTTGACTTGGAAATCCGATGGATTTCCCTTCGACTTAGTTTGAGACTTAAGCAAAATGCTCAGAACTCAAAAACTTCGTCGGATCAACTCTCCGAGTGATTTCTAGGCAGAGCACTGCTCAAAAAAAACCCAGAATACTCAAGAAGAGGGTTAAAACTCAGTCCAAAAGTGTGAAATGACGTCCCATTGACGTCATATTTATAGGGAAGAGGCTCAATACGGTTCCTGGGGGTCAATACGGTCAACATTGAAATTTTGAACTACAATACGGCCGTATTGAATTCAATACGGCCGTATTGAAGTTCAAAAAACCTCAATACGGCCGTATTGAAGTTCAGTGCAGCCGTATTGAAGTTCAGTGCAGCCGTATTGAATTCAATGCAGCCGTATTGAAGTTCAGAAACTTCAATACGGCCGTATTGAGTTCAGTGCGGCCGTATTGAAGTTCAAAATGTTCAATACGGCCGTACTGAACCTCTGGGAGGCCGTATTGGGCTTCATTCCTCCCACTTTTCTTATTTTAGCTATCCTAAGACCTCTAGACCTATAGAGAACCCTCCTTGGGCCTTCTGGAAGTCCTTCTGGCTGATCTTCCTTCAGTCTTCGAGAGTCTTCAAGCTTTATTTCCGACCCGGACAATTTTAGGGGTCTACAGTGCCCAAGGTAGATAGCCTTCCTTTGTGTAGGACTTTTCCTACCTTAGTTGTTTCAGTAATGCACCCAATTTATGGAATATATTATTTGTTGGATATAAAATATGAACCTTCAAGGTTCCTTGTGACAAATTCTTTTCATAACTATCCAAAAAATAATATAATCCAAAATTTTTTAGGAAATTTCTTAGTAGTATTTTCCTTATTTTCTAGGAAATGCCTAGGTTACCACATAGGGTACTTTAGGCAAGATGTTTTAGTTTTTAGGATTAAGTCTTTAGTGTTCTATAGTTTTAGTTTTGGCACATTTTTAGAATTTAGTAATATATCTAGTCTATGTTTAGGAGAGGATCCTATTCATTATATTAGAAGGTCTAGTATCATTGATTTCTTTAGGTTCCATGAAAGGATTCCTTCTAGGATATACCTTTCACATTTATTTGTTGAGAATATCACCCCTAATGCATTGTATTGTATATTTGTAGGTGTGGTCAACCATCATGAAGACCCTCGAGATTTGAGGTGAAATCCTTTTCAAGAGTGAGGGGATGATAAACTATGGCCAAGGCCAAAGAATCCAAGAGGTGATACATTGAAGGAACCAAGAGGAATGGGATGATGAACCATGGGTCAAGGGCCCAATCTCTAGATCTATGGCCACCTTGAAGCCAGTGGATACCTTTAAGACCAGTGGGATTTCCAAGCCCAAGGTACTCTTCAATTTGGACCACTCTATCATGAAGAGAAGGCATAGTTCTAGTTGTAAATATATTGTACATAGTTCTCTTGTATAGGCTAATTTTTGCCTTTGTATTTCTGAGGCACTTTAGTTTCTTTTATTAGTCATTATATATTGATTCTAGGGTGGGTTACTTGGAGAGTTTGACTCCATTTAACCTCCTTTGTTGATACACTCATTTTCTATTTTTTCAGTAGGAAAAGAGGGGTGGCATTTAGCAATGCTTAAGGGTGTGACTAGTAATTGGGCCAGAATTGGGCCTAGGCAAAATTTTACATATTGGACTCATTTTGCTCCTAATTTTTCATAGATTTGATTTAGCTAGGTTTCATCATCATTGGATGAACCTAACTAAACCAAATCAAACATTTTTGAAATTAATTCAAGGAGCCAAAAGAGACCAAATCCGCCCACCTTGCCTAGTCTTCTTTCTTTGACCGAATTGCTTCTCTAACCTTCAAGGAGATGAGAAGCTTGTAGCACAAGCTTCTCCTTAGCTTGCTTCCCAAGAAATCTAAGTGAGAAGCTTGTTCCACAAGTTTCTAAACTCATCTAGAAGGTCAACTAACCTTACCATGGTTCCTAGTAAACCATGGTTAAGGTTAGCTTGCTCCTTAAGCTACCTACCTCTATATATTTGTAATTTCTACTCTTTAATCACCTTTGACATTTGTGAGACTTAGAATTCAGAAATTCTCTCTCATTTCAAGAGTTAAATTTCATGGAGAATCTCCTTCTCCTAGAAGCTTCACAAAGGAACTTCTCCTTTGTGCTTGGTTCCTCAAGTTTCTCTCTTTCAAGAGAAATCGAACCACCTTGGAAAGCATCTTCAAGCTTTTGAAGCTTAAACTCATCCAAATCTTTCATTGAAGTGAAGAACCTCAAGAGAAGAAGGGACTTAGCATGGTTCAACTTGAAGAAACATCAATCTTCTCCAAGTAGTTCCATCACGACCATGTTGTCCATGTACACCTCCATGTTCCTTCCGATTTGATGCTAGAAGACCTTGTTCATCAGGCGCTGGTAAGTGGCTCCAGCATTTTTGAGGCCAAAAGGCATCACGCGATAGAAAAAATTGGCGTGATTGGTGATGAAGGTTGTGTGCTCCTCATCTAGTGGGTACATCATGATCTGATTGTACCCAGAATATGCATCGAGGAAGCTGAGGAGGGCATGGCCGGAGGCGCCGTCAACCAACCTGTCGATACTCGGTAGTGGTTACGAGTCTTTGGGGCATTCTTTATTGAGGTTGGTAAAGTCAACACACATGCGCCACTTCCCCCGAGTTCTTTTTTACTAGTACCACGTTCGCCAGCCACGTGGTGTACCTGACTTCGCGGATGAAGCCCGCGTCCAGTAGCTTTTGTGTCTCGATGATGATGGCATCGCTTCTTTCCCCTCCGACCTTCCTTTTTCTCTGAGCAATCGACTTTGCTTCCTTGTGGATGGCTAACCTGTGGCAGATGAGGTTAGGATCAATACCTGGCATGTCAGCACTTGACCATGCAAAAAGATCGGTATTTTTACAGATCTCCTTTATGAGCCGTTACCGCAGCTCTGGGTTCAGCTACCGACTTATCTTCGTGCACTGTCCAGGGAGCTTGCGGACTTGAAAGTCGTCAAGCTCGTCGATGGGGCTTGGCCTCGTCATGGGATTCCAACCTTGGATCCAGGTTAGTGATGTCAACCTGGGCTATGTGGGCTACTGTAGGGGGGTCACTTTTGTGGCGCTCCTCGGATGGTGAGACCTTCAGGCTTTCGGCATAACATTGCCGAGCTGTCTTCTGGTTTGCTCTGACTGAGATGATCTTGCCATTGTTCCCTGGGAATTTCATCATTAGGTGCGGGATAGACACCACAGCTCCGAGTTGGTTCAACATCGATCATCCGATGATGATATTGTAGGATGTGTTGGCCTCAACAAGGAGGTATCTGACCATGATTCTCCTTGAGTCAGGAGAAGTCCCAAAGGTTGTCAGTAGATCTACGTACCCTCGAGTGTGAACTCGCTCTCCTGCAAAACCGACAAGGGGCTCTGTGTGAGGTTTAATGAGGGAGTGAGGGATATCTAACCTTAGGAACGTTGGCCAGTATAGGATGTCAACTGAGCTTCTCTGGTCTATCAACATCTTGTGAACCTCCCAGTTTGCTACTTCCACCGCGATGACCATAGGGTCGTCTTGGTTGGGACAAACGCCAGTGTAGTCATCGTCCGTGAAGGTGATGGGTGGTGTGTTGCGGTGCGGGGCTGAGGTGTCAGCTTGGACATTGTTGATGCCCGCAAGTGCCTTGTACGTGCCGAGCTACTGAAGCCTACCCCTAGGAAGCCACATGCAATTGTATTGATGACTCCTCATAAAGGAGTCGTCCTTGCGTCTTGACTTACCTCGGCCTACACCGTTTTGCCAGTATTTTACTGAGTTCTGAAGGGTTGGTCTGTGCGAGTCCCGGAACCTCGACCTCGGCCTCGTCCTCGTTTATGGTAGCCTCCTTTGTGAGATTGCTGTTGTTGGACATATTGTCCGAGGTGCCCTCCTTGGACGAGTTCCTCAATGCGGTCTCTAAGTATACGTCATTCCTCGGTTGTGTGACCATAGTTTCTATGGTATCGACAATGCTTGGATTTATCCGCACTGTTAGGACTGTGTCCAGGTGGTGGCAGAGTGAGCAGGTTGGTGTTGCTGGCCTCTTCCAAGATGTGTACTCGGGGCGTATTCAGGGGGGTGTAGAACTCATACCTCCTCCCTTTGTTTGCCCTAGCAACCTTCTTGAATTGGTTGTCATTAATGACTTTCATCTTGTCTTTGTGGCCGTGGTCCAGCTTTGCCTGAGATTTTCCATGAACTTGGTCGCGGAAAGCAGTGTGCTCTTCCATCTGAATGTACCCTACAGCTCAGGCACAGAGTTCGTCCATATCTAGGGGAGGTCGTCGACACAGGCTGTCGACAAAAGGTCTTGGCTTAACTGCCATGAGCATGGCGTGAAGGGTGACCTCGGGGTTTAGGTTGCGGATCTTGACCGAGGTGCTAGCAAAACGCTCCATGAACGCCCTCAGTGGTTCGTCGTCGCCCTGTCTGAGGCTGGCCAAGGCGGTGGACGTGATGTGATGAGGTCGACTAGTCACATACAGGAAGTTTTCTAGTAATATTTTCTTTACTTTCTAGGAAACGTCTAGGTCATTATTTAGGGTACTTTAGACAAAATATTTTAGTTTTTAGGAATAACTCTTTCAATTGTTATAGTCCTAGTGTTATCACATTTTTCGGGTTTAGTCATACACATAGACTTTGCTTGGGTAAGGATCCTATTCCTAAACATGGAGAGTTTATCTTCCTTAGTGGAAATTTATTTGATAGGATTTATAGAAGGAGTTTTCTTAGGGTGCATCCTCCATTTGAATATGTCACCTCTTATGTATGGTATTTTATTGTTGAAGGTGATGATTTCTATCATAGCGACCCTCGTGATTTGAGGACATTTCAAGAGGGAGGGGATGATGGAATCTTGCCAAGGAGGCCAAGAGGTGACATCTTGAAGGAACCAAAAGGAATGGGCTAGACATGAAGATTTGGGTCAGTCAAAACCCAATGAGCCCAATGGGCTTGGAAGGCCCAAGTTGATCCTCATATGGGCCACACCTTGAGATACTCATTTTATTCTATTTTGTATATATTATATTAGCATAGGTTTCATATATTTTAGTCTTGTATTTTGAAACACATAGGGTAGCATTTTTGGGCCATAGGCTTATTAGGCCTAATTTTTGGGCTTCATGGGCATTTGAGCTTTTGGTACCCAATACTAGGCTCATTTTCATTCTTGTAATTTTTCATTTCCATTGTATTTGTTTGGCCATTGTATTTAGGCCATTAGAATAGGAATTTAAAAGGAATAAGTATTAGGCATGAATCATAGAATTGTAATTACATTTAAGAGTAATTGGAGTTACATTTGAGTCACATGTTTTGTGCCAAGGGTGGCTATACATGTGATCACTCAAATGAATCCTAAATTACATTTAAATGTAATTGGGATTCTAGAAAGGTGGCTGCCATATGGGAGAGCATAGTGGACGTCCAATTTTGAATTCAAATTTGAATTTGAATTCAAAATTGGCATCACTTGGAGCACATGGAGTTGGCACCATTCTTCTCTTTGATCCGTAGCTTATATATGCTAGTTCCTTTCATTATGTACTTAGTTTTGAGCTGAGAGAAATCTGAATAAAATCTTCAGCCAATTTCTCTTCAAGAGTCATCACAAATCCTAGGTTTAGCTTTTGGGATCCGAGTTCTCCTAAAGTCTTTTGTGAGCTTTCCTTGGCATTCTTTGCTAGAGTGCTTCCATCTAAGGTTTGGATCTTCAAACCTAGTCTTCTTCCTCCATTCTTCCATTCAACTTCATGGTCTCAAGGAGAAGATCAAGTGCGGATTCGAGCAAGAGAGATTCGTTGCTTCACCTTTACTACTTGGATCCATCATACACTAACATAAGTGTGATGAACCATAAGTACATTTCGTTCACATTCAACACAACATCTCATTTCATGCAAACATACTCACATCATAATTAATTGAACAATTAAGCCATAAAATATCATTCGTCACATCATGCTATCAATTCAATACTAAAACGGTAGATACAATATGTATACATTTGTGCCAAGACATCACACCATAGTCCATAACTCAATTCCACATCACATACACAATATAGATAAGTCCACACAAAATAATGGTTCACATACCCCTCAAGCAATTCACCATGAACCACATATCATCATTATACATATACAAACTAACTCTATAACCTTGTCTCGTACTACTTTAAACAACTTTTCATTTCACACGATAACACCTTAGAACATCAAACAACATATGTCTCCCTTTGACAACTGTCAAAGAAAACAACACACAAAGAGTTATACTCATCCAAATAAGCTCAAATCTATCTCAAAAGAAATATAAGAGGATCATATACAACTCTTAAGAAGACATGAAATTCTAAAAAAATCATCTACTTAGCTAAAAATGTCCAAAACCGCAATAGATATAATTCACACTGACAACTTGAACCCTGTTCACGAAAACAGCCATAACTAGAGTTCTAGACATTATTTTTGAGTGATTCCAAAGCCATTAAAAATATAACACCCAAAGATACAACTTTTTTGAAGAACACGAAGCCTTAAAATGTTGTTAAGATCACCTCACATGGATGACAACACAAAACTTAATCTTTCACGCACTAGAATAGAGACTAAACTTATAACTCGAATAACTCAAGTTCTCCTGAAGGCCCCTAACCCCTATTTATATGCTTGAAATTTAAATTACACAGTTAACCCTAAAACGTCTACATGATTACTTTTGTTATAAGAATGTATATTAAAAATAAGAAAATAAAAGAGAGAGAAGAAAATTAAATGAAATACCTCGTGGCAAGCTTTGTTAGATCTTCAGATGTGGAAAATCTAGGTGCTTAGTGGAAACATTTCACACTACACAAATGCCTCACAAATCTCAAGAAATACAATAGGAGGGAGAAAGAGAGAAATTTCGAGCTCTAAGGAGTTCTGGACGAAATTTTGTGCCCTGAGAACTGTGCCCAAGCTGTCTATTTATAAGCATCAAAAGGGTGCCAGAACGGCCCGTTCCAAATCTGGAACGGCCCATTCTAGATCTGAACGTAATGTGTAAAATTCTTACCTGGAACGGCCCATTCTGAAATCAGAACGGCCCGTTCCAGAGGTGAATTTAACACATAATTGTTGTGCTGGAACGACCCATTCCAAATTAAGATTTGAGGCCTTTTTTGTCACTTGGAACGGCCCGTTCCAATTTGGGAACGACCCGTTCCAAACGTAGGTTTTAGCCTTTTTTTAAGAGCTTGGAACGACCCGTTCCAAATTAGGATTTTATGCCCCTTTTGTAAATTGGAACGACCCGTTCTAGTTTTGGAACAACCCGTTCCAGGCTACTAAAACCAACTTATTTGGGATTTTAGCCTTCTGATGTCATGTCCTGTTATTTCCATGCTTGGGAGCTCTATTTCTTTGATGATAGACGTCCATTTCTTTGTTTGTATGCCCCCCGAACGAAATTGGGTGTCTACAACTGACCCTTTTTACTTGTCCTTTGGAATAGCTATGTGTTGCTTTTCCAAAGGCAAGTAAAGACGTAGACATTTCGTCCAGGTCTTCTCCTTGTAACATAGTTAAAAAAATATATATTTTTAGCTGATTTAGTAGCCCAGAACGGGCCGTTCTCAATCTAGAACGAGCCGTTCCAAACTATTAAATTAGCCTAATTTTTTTAGGTTGGGAACGGTTCTAGAACGGGCTGTTCCAAATTCCGGAATGGGCTGTTCCAGAAGGAGAACAGGCTGTTCCGGAGGGAGGACGGGCCGTTCTAGAGGGAGAACGGGCCGTTTCGGATGAGTCCTGGAATAGACCGTTCTGATTTCAGAACGGACCATTCTGGATGTGGGTTTTGTGCGTGAATTGGGAGTTCGGAACGGGTCGTTTCGATTCGGTACAGGTTGTTCTGGGCAGTCCGGAAAATCTATAAATAGGGGTTAGGGGCCTTCAAGAGAACTTGAGTTTTTAGAGAGAAGTTTTAGAGAGAAGGTCTCTGGGTCAGTGAGCTCCTTTCTCTCCCAAATGTCTATGTTTAACTCCTTTTCTCCTCTAGATCAATAACTCCTTCTGTCTTTTCTTGAAATTCAGATTAGAAAGCTTATTTTGGGAGGATTGAAGTTCCGAGTTGAGCCTCGAAGGGAAATTCTACTTTTTTTCAGTTTTTGGCTATCTGAGCCAATCTTTAGGTGAGGGAAGCTAGAATATTGTTTAATTTTAGGAGAGTTAGGGAAGCTTCATGCATTGTTTTATTTGAAAATGGTTAAGAGGTTATTTGTGGATTGAGTAGCTGTTAGATTAAGTTGTTCATATGTTGAGTGTTTATAATATATGATGTTGTTAAAGTTGTTATACGTTGTGAAACTAAGTTGTTTTATGTTGTTTATTGTTGAATTACTAATGGGTTGATATGCATAAGTTGAAGTAGTGTATTGTTGTAAAAGTTGTTTAAAATTGTATGAGTTGCTTATTGTTGTAAGTTGCTTAAAGTTGTAAGTTGTCTATTGTTGTGAAGTTATTAATATGCCTATTGTTGTAAAGTTGAAAAGTTAGGGACATATGGTGAAGATATATGTCCTATGTTGAGATACATAGTACTAAGGTGATAAGTGGAAAGTTATTTTAAAGTTGAAAGTTGTTTTAAAGTTGAATCCCTTAGTACTGTGTGGGCGACATGGAAATAGTCGATCCATGTCATGGTTAAATGACCAATTTGAGTAAGGTATCTAGTTAGAGATGTATTTTTTGACTAGATAGTGGAGGGTGCGTGGTACTTGGAGGACAGTGGGTGGGCTAACTCCACATGAGGATTGGTGAAGCTAGCCAAGGCCGTGGTAGGCTCATACCCAAACCCTTTTGTCCTGAAAGTAGTACTGGACCTCCGAGTCTAAGTGACACACCTGAGAAATCAACTATTGTTGTCTATACCTGGTTCTCTTCGGAGTTTCTAAAGCTGTTCTATACCTGACCTGGTTGAGATAGGTCAAACGCTGGATTCGGTAGGGTTTATGCCACTTAGACTGCTCAACTTTAGTTGTTGGATATCTCCCCGTTGTATATGCTTGACAACGCATTTAAATATTAGGTTGTATATTGTTTTTGTTGTATTAAAGTTGCTTCTAAGTTGTATGAATGATTGTATTTTTATGTTGAATAGTATGGTCATTTGCTTTTCCTATACTTGTATGGTTGTTTATCGAATTCTAGCTTACCTTTCTGTTTCCATGTGGATGGACTGTTATGATCATACGGTGTATAGGAGCAGATCAGGACTAGGTTGGAGCTGTTCCCTGAGTTTGCTGCTAGAAGTGGATTTTTGGTACCTAGTGTCAGAGTTACCACCTTGGGTAACAATTTTGTGCTTGACCGACACTAGGAGATAGTAGTTTTGGATAACTGTATAAATACTTATACCTAAAAACTTTATTATTCTTATATATATATATATATATATATATATATATATATATATATATATATATATATATATATATATATATTTGTTCATGTTCTGTATTTATGAGTTATCCAATTTTATTCCTTATCTTAGCTTACAAAATTTTAGTGTGATTCCATTAAGTGTAGAGACCATGGCGGGTCGTTACACTTTTATGGTATCAGAGCTGGTCGAGTCTTTTAGGATACTCTATGGGAGTGATCCTTCTAGGTTTCTGTTGTGTCATATCTCTGATATGTGCTAGCCTTTGGTGAATTGTGGCGGTATTATGTTACTAATAGGATGTTTGAATTCTTGTAGTATGGTGAGACCCCAGTATGACCAGATTGCTAGGGCCATGGAGATGATAGCCATGGCGATGCAGTAGCAGAGTGCTCACTTTGTTCAGATAGAGGCAGGTAGAGCTGCGGCTGAGGCAGCTAGACCGGCGGTCTCATGAGGGGAAAGATTTAGCAGAGTTTAGGGGATGTCAGCCTCCTCAGTTCAGAGGGGATTCAGATCCTGATGTGGCAGATCAGTGGTTGAGGGATATGGAGAAGATCTTCAGTGTTTTGGGATCTTCTGATGAGAGAAAGTTGGCTTATGCAGTTTACATGCTGGGGGCCGAGGCTGAGTACTAATGGAGAGGCACCAGGCAGATGTTAGAGAGCAAGGGTGTGCTTGTTGACTGGGATTGCTTCAGGTAGGTCTTTTTGGAGAAATATTTCCCGGACAGTGTTAGATACGCTAAGGAGGCAGAGTTCATGAGACTACATCAGGGGAGCTTGTTTGTTTCTGAGTATGCTATGAGGTTTGAGCATTTAGCTCGTTTCTACTCTCAGGCCATATCTGAGGCTTGGAGATGTAGAAAATTTGCAGAGGGATTGAGGCACGAGCTGAAGAGGGTTATAGTCCCTATGTCCATAGTGGAGTTTCCTGCCTTGGTTGAGAAGGCAAAGACTGTTGAGAGTTTGGAGGGTGGTGGTAGTAGCGATAAGGCTGCTAGAGTTCAGGAGGGATCATCCGAGTCGAGGAGGGGAGGCCAGCAGAGGGGACCATATGACAGACCTGTACAGTCTCAAAGAGGAGCTATTAGTAAGGGACCTCGTCCTGCTACTCCTCAGGGTGGAGTTCAGGCTATTAGTGTTATCAGTGTGGTGGACCACATATTGTCAGAGACTGCCCTTCTACACAACCCAGGTGTTTTAGATGCAGTAAGTTTGGCCATCTGGCCAAGGATTTCCCAGTTGGGGCAAGTCAGTCTATAGATTCTTAGAGGGTGGAGCGACCTAGAGCAGCAGGGCGAGTTTTTGCTTTGACAGGAGCAGAGGCTTCCACCTCACCAGACTTGGTGAAGGGGAAGGGTAGAGCTGCAGGTACAGATGTTTCTATCTTGTTTGATTCTGGTGTTACACATTCATTTATATCTATTGATTGTGCGGGGAGATTGGGTTTATTAGTGTCTGCATTGCATGTTGATTTGTCTGTCTACTCCGGCTTCAGTTTTTGTAGTTACGTCGGAGGTGTGTGTGGGATGCCCGATAGAGGTGTTTGGTAGGAGGTTTCGAGTGAACCTAATTGTATTGCCTATGGTGGATATCGACATAATCTTAGGGATAGATTGGTTATCTGCCCATCACATCCTTATAGATTGTGCTAGGAGAGAGTTGGTATTTCCTCAGTTAGAGGATGAGATGTTAGTATCAGCGGGTCAGGCTGAGCAGTTGATGAGAGATGGAGCTAAGTGCTTCATGTTGTTTGCAGCTTTGAGTATTGAGACAAAGAGAGCTATCACTGGGATTGAGATTGTCAGTCAATTTCTTGAGGTGTTTCCAGATGATGTGTCAGGATTGCCACCTATGCGTGATGTTGAGTTTAGCATTGATCTAGTACCTGGCGCAGGACCGGTATTAGTGGCTCCTTATAGGATTGTAGACCCCTAAAATTGTCCGGGTCGGAAATAAGACTCGAAGACTCTCAAAGACCGAAGGAAAGTCAGCCGGAAGGACTCCTGGAAGACCCTGGAAGACCCTAGGATGATTATTCGTAGGTTTAGAAGTCTTAGAGTAGCTTAAAATAAAGATGTGGGAGGATTGAAGCTCAATACGGCCTCCTAGAAGTTCAGTACGGCCGTACTGAACAATTTGAACTACAATACGGCCGTACTGAAACCAATACGGCCATACTGAAGTTTTTGAACTTCAGTACGGCCGTACTCAAACCACAACGTCAATACTGAAGTTTTTGAAACTTCAGTACGGCCGTACTGAATTCAATACGGCCGTACTGTAGTTCAAATCTTCAGTACGGGCCGTATTGATGTCAGAGGCCGTACTGCGCCTCACTCCTATATATAGGACGTCATTTGGACGTCATTCCACACTTTTCCACACTTCTTGGACTCTCTTCTTGAGTATTCTGGGGTTTTTTAGCAGTGTTCTGCCCTAGGAATCTCTCCGAGAGCCGATCCGACGAAGTTCTTGAGTCACGAGCCATTTGCTTGAGTCTCGAACCTAGTCGAAGGGAAATCTTTTTGATTTCCATAGTAAAAATTAATTTTTAGGGAAGGAGCGAGCAAGCGTGTAGTGGGAAGGAGTGCCAAAAAGCCTCCTATTATTTGAATATATAAAAGCACGCTTCAAAGGTTTCTTCTTCAAAATCCTTCCTTTTACTGCTTTCTGATTGTTGCATCGCATGTTTAAATTATTCATCATGTAAATATTCCGCTTATAATCGTTTCTAATAAATAGGGGTAATTTAGTAATTTTACACTGTTATTTATGAAATAATCCGTCATAGGGAACCCGAAAGGGGCGTTGTGGGGTGCTAACACCTTCCTCACACGTAACCGACTCCCTTACCCAACTCTGGTTGTAATGGCCGAAGTTGATTTATAAAAATCAATTGCCTTATCCCTTTTTCCAATGTTTTGAGTAAAACATTGGTGGCGACTCCAAGAACCCTACTTTGCGAAAACCACTAATCCATGGAGGGTCTCGCTTGAGATTAACATGGATTGGTGAGAATCATTCAATAAAATTGTTAGTTCGACAAGGTCTCAGTTTGAGAATAAGTCGTTCTAACAATCCATCATTTTTCAAAACATTTAAAAAGAGTCCGACCATCGTCGCGAATGCCAAGGTCCGTTTCGGCGGGTGGCGACAAGGATGGCTCCAGCTGAGTTGGTAGAGCTGAAGAAACAGATTGAGGATTTGTTGGAGAAACAGATGGTGAGGCCCAGTGTTTCTCCTTGGGGCGCTCCGGTACTATTAGTGAAGAAGAAGGATGGTGGGGCTCGTTTGTGTGTTGATTATTGACAGCTGAATAAATTAACGATAAAGAATAAATATCCACTTTCGAGGATTGATGATTTAATGGATCAACTAAGGGGAGCTTCAGTATTTTCAAAGATTGATTTGAGATTCGGATACCACCAGATCAGGGTGAAGGAGAGTGACATACCAAAGATTGCTTTCAGGACTAGGTATGGTCACTATGAGTATGTGGTGATGCCTTTTGGTGTCACTAATGCTCCAGCAGTGTTCATGGATTACATGAACAGGATTTTCAGACCGTTCTTAGACAGATTTGTGGTGGTCTTCATTGATGATATTTTGGTGTATTCTTAATCATTGGAGGATCATCGTGAGCATTTGAGGTCGGTTTTGGAGGTGTTGAGGGAGAAACAGTTGTATGCCAAACTATCCAAGTGTGAGTTTTGGTTGTCTGAGGTGAAATTTTTGGGGCATGTGATATCGGCAGAGGGGATTGCAGTGGACCCAGCCAAGGTGGAGGCTGTGATTCAGTGGGTTTTTATCGAATAGTAATGCCTTTGACTCAATTGACTCGAAAAGATCAGCCTTTTGTTTGGAAGGACGCTTGTGAGTAGAGTTTTCAAGAGTTGAAGAGACGGTTGACTACTTCTCCAGTTTTGGTGTTACCTGACACTGATGAGCATTTTGATGTGTTTTGTGATGCTTCTCACCAGGGGTTAGGTTGTGTGTTGATGCAGGGAGGGAGAGTAGTGGCATACGCTTCAAGGCAAGTTAAGAACCATGAAAGGAATTATCCTACTCATGATTTGGAGCTTGCAGCTGTGGTTTTTGCCTTTAAGTCGTGGAGACACTATCTATATGGTGCGAGATTCAGTGTATTCAGTGACCACAAGAGTTTGAAATACTTGTTCGATTAGAAGGAGCTGAATATGAGGCAGAGGAGGTGGATGGAATTCCTAAAGGACTTCGATTTTTAGTTGATGTATCATCCTGGAAAGGCGAATGTGGTAGCAGATGCATTGAGTAGAAAATCCCTTCACATGTCGGTTATGATGATTAGGGAGTTTGAGTTGATTGAGCATTTCAGAGAGTTGAGATTAGAGGTGGAGGTTGTTCAGGATCACACTAGTTGTGGTATGATCACCATCACTAATGAGTTCTTGAAACAGGTGGGAACTAAGCAGTTACAGGACCCAGATTTGTTGAGGATTTTGGGATTGCTTGGTACTGAGAGGGCAGTTGGTTTTGAGCTTGGTACTGATGGGATTTTGAGATTCAAAGGTCGGATTTGTTTGCCTTGTGATTCAGAGTTGAGGAGAGTTGTTCTAGAGGAGGGACACATGAGTCGTCTTAGCATACATCCTAGTATGACTAAGATGTATCAAGACTTCAAGAAAAATTTTTGGTGGTCGGGTATGAAGAAGGAAATAGCAGAGTTTGTAGCCGCTTGTCTGACTTGTCAGAAGGCGAAGATTGAGCATCAGAGGCCTGTCGCAACCCGAAAATTTCCGATCTCGCGACGTATGGTTTAGACATCCTTTTAAAGATCTCATTAATTAAGGAATCCCCGGACACCAGACTAATCCTTAATTAATGGTTTTGAAAAATGAGTTCATGGAGTCGCCACCAATATTTTACTCAAAATATTGTAAAAAGAAAAGATTTTTAAAAATTCAATAATGGCCTTGATAACCAGAATTGGGTTCGGGGGTCGGTTACGTGTAGGGAAGGTATTAAGCACCCCTACAGCGCCCTCAATCGGTACCCTATGATGAAGTTAACGTGATAAAAATTAATAATTTAAATATTAATCCCCTTTATTAATATATCTATTTACATGCTTGAAATTTAAATTATACAATTAACTCAAAAATGTCTACATGATTGCTTTTAATATAATAATATTTATTAAAAATAACAAAATAAAATAGAGAGAGGAAGATTGATTAAAATACCTCTTGAACGAGCATTATTGAATCTTCAAATATGAAAAAGGTGCTTTGTGGCGACCTTTCACACTACAATATGCCTCACAGATCTCAAGAAATACAATAGGAAGGAGAGAGAAAAAAGAGATGCGACACAAATCTCAAGAAATACAATAGAAGGGAGAGAGATAGAGAATTTTTGTGCTCAAAGGAGTCTTATTCGAAATTTCTCTTGCCGCCTTCAGAACTGTGCCCCAAAGCTTCTATTTATAACAATCAGAAGGGGCCAGAACGGCATGTTCCAGATTCAGAACGGCCTGTTCTGGCCCAATAATTATGCACAAATTTCGTACCCTGGAACGGCCCGTTCTGAAAATGGAACGACCCGTTCTGGTATTGGAACGTCCCGTTCCAGATTTGGAACGGCCCGTTCCGGAATTGGCTTATTAGGTGTTTCAGTCACGTTGGAACGACCCGTTCTGATATTGGAACGGCCCGTTCCGAGGTTTGGAACGGCCCGTTCCGATTTTGGAACAGCCCGTTCCGGGCTACTAAAACAACCTTATTTGACCTTTGGGCCTTCTAATGTCCTGTCTTGTTGTTTGCCTGCTTTAGAAGCTCATTCCCTTCATAACGGAGGTTTATTTCTTCATTTGTGTGCCCCCCGGACGAAATTGGGTGTCTACAGCTGCCCCTCTTTACTTGTCCTTTGGAGTAGCTATGTGTTGCTTTTCCAAAGGCAAGTAAAGACGTAGACATTTCGTTCGGGTCTCCTTCTTGTCTCTTTGGTATTGGTGCTTCTACGTTCCTTCTCTTGGATAGGTGTATTTTCTTGTGTCCTCGCCCCTTAGAGTAGTTGAGTGTTGGTTGAATACTCTATTGGGTAATAAGGCTGACAAACTATACACCTGATCTTCGATCTTCAAGTAGATGCTCCATTATTTATCTTGTGATAGTGCGTTCTTTGTAGCTTGTTAAAGAGGGAGTATATTCTGAGCTCAGCCTCTCCAGGCTGGACTGATATTTAGGGCTTCAGTCGGCCCACTCTAAAGGTAGGTAACCCTCTTTGTTGTTATAGTATTTTCGTAGCCTCTCCAGGCCGTAGTATTTTCGTAGCCTCTTCAGGCCTTTCCCTCACGGCTTTGTCGTATACCGGATTGGGATGCGAGTACAGTCTCTCCAGACCTTAGTATTTTCGTAGCCACTCCAGGCCGTAGTATTTTCGTAGCCTCTTCAGGCCGTAGTATTTTCGTAGCCTCTTCAGGCCGTAGTATTTTCGTAGCCTCTACAGGTCGTAGTATTTTCGTAGCCTCTGCAGGCCGTAGTATTTTCGTAGCCTCTGCAGGCCGTAGTATTTTCATAGCCTCTACAGGCCGTAGTATTTTCATAGCCTCTGCAGGCCGTAGTATCAACGACATGGATTGTTAGCCTTTAGCCGTGTCGAATTCATTCCAAGTGCTGCTTCCTGAACTTGAGGTTTGTTTTAGTTCAGCCCTCTCGCTTGTACTGGATATGATATGTTAGCCCTTGGATCGGGTGTACCTAGACTCTTTTCTAGGACACCTCCATCTTCTCCTTGTGAGTGTTCACTGTGCATACTCCGTGTATCTCTCAAATTTATCTTAATGCCATATAGGTCAAGAGGAAAGAGAGGAAGAGAATATATATATATTTTTTTGTAAAAGTTTAGGTAGAAAGGATTTTTTCAAAAATGGTTTATAGAAGAATGGCTGGCCGAGGTAGGCTAGTGGTTTAGGCTGATGAACAAGCACATTCAAAGTGAGGAAATCATTTTCCGCGTTAGCTTATTATTTCCTTCAGAGTTAAGCGATGACTTGGGATTGCATATTGATTAAATGATCTTCTCGAGCCGCCTTTCGGTTTTCAGCTCAGGATGCTGCTTTGTCCTAACTTTTGCCTAGGTTACTTGAGATGTATTCCCTAGCGGACATTTTCTTTTTTTCTTTGATCCTCACTTTTGCCTAGGCTACCTTTTTTGTTTGTGGGTCTCCTAGCGGACCTTGCCCTAATTTTTGCGCAGCCCCCTTAGTGGGTTTCCTGCCAGGCCTTTGTCCTTGCAGCATTTGTGATCATCTTTCAATCCTTCATTAAAGGGGGATGCCCCTTGCACTGATTTCATTTGGACTTTTATCCACAAGTCATGCCCAATTTGATTGATCTTTATGTGTTGTTTTTTATTTCATATTAAGCCATTGTTTCTGATGACGTCCTTATTTCAAATGTACTTGCTCATTTAAGGTTTGTTAACGAGGCTTAGAGTAGATAAAAGGGAGAAGAAAAATGAATTAGAAAAGTGTATGGCATTAAAATGGAATTTTCAATTTACACGTGCCCATTTAATGTAGCTTGAGGGCCCGGGCATGCCCCAAGTTCGTGATTCGTACACAAAGAAAAAGAAGGAGGTTGCCCCTTAGAGAGGCCTAGGTTGTCAGACTGTAGGGCTAGTCCCACACTTGCTTGGATGTGGCACTTCATAAGATCTCGTGTAGAGGGAGGGCCTTTGGCTTCTTCTCTCATGAAGGTTTTCTCAACCCGTATCTTTCCAGAGATGTAGGAATGGGTAGAAGCGATGATAGAGCTTTCTATGAAATCTAAAGAGGAACATTCAAGCTGTCTCTCGATTTTTAGCTCGAACAAACATTGCTTTTTTTTTTTTTGCCTAGAACGCCCTTTGCAGGTTTTCATTCTAGCAGCTTCTTAACAAGCAATGCTTCTCTCTTGTTGAAATCACCTTTTGAGAAAGCTCTAATCGTTTTGCCTTAGTGTTTGAGAGATTCGTCATCCTCAGGTTCTCTTTATTAGCTTGCAACTCGTTAAGAGTGTGGATCCATCCATTCATAGTCATTTCTCCTATTTCGCCTGGATTTCACGGTTGCACGACACGACTTTATCCTCTTTGGGGTAAGAGTTGACATCTTAATGATTGTGGAGTTCTTTACCCTAAAGTCTTTATGCATGGCTTACTCTCCATTACTTTCGATTAACGCACATAGGTTAATTTCTCTTTTTATTCTCATTTATTCTTTTACAAGGAGGGATGAATGTAATGCAGAATGTAAAGAAAGTTGAGAATAATAAATATCAGTCTCATTGATTTGTTTATTTGTGAATGCTCAAATAGATTTTGGCAGTATTAAGTGAGAATCTATATTAGATTCTAAGAAGACTTACTTCAACAAACATATCGAAGCAAGGGCCCAACCATAGTATTTTTTTTTTTAAACTGATTTGGGTTTTTCTTTATAGCACAGATACTGTCGTACATTAGAGCATTCACTTTTCTTAACTTTCTATACGTATTGCAACCTAATCCTCCTTAGCTAATAAAATAAAATGAATGAAATTAATGAGCTAATCTAGAATGCATGTCATTTTTTTTTTGCCTAATCTTTATCATGTTTCTATTATCTAAAGGGGAATGATGCATGGTAAAGATGAGATTTCTTTTATTGATTTTTTTTTTACAGAAAGGAAACTACCTATATGATGTTAATGGAATGCTGACCTAAGAATGTACAAAAGGGTATAAAAATTTTATTATTATTTTTTATTATTTGTTTGTTTATTTTAAAATTCCAATCCATCTTATTAGAACAAAATAATACAAACAAATGCACACACATATGTTCAATCAACGTACACCCACGAACAGTCATGATCAAATCCTTGGTCTGTGGTCCCTGTCAAGAAAAGTGCGTTGTATAGGACGGTTCTAATCTCACTGGTCTTTAAGGCCCCCAAGGTTCCCCATTATAGGGACCCAGTATCTCTGTCGCCGTCACCTGGCAAACTCTAAGGTCTGTCGCAGTATTTCGAGCTAGAGTAACTGGTTATCATCTTGAGTGTGATTTCCGACAAGGCTCGCAGGCTCCAAGGCCAAACTTGGGCCGGTCGTACGTCAACCACTCCGTATGTTTAATACCCTCATGCCCCCGGGTGTAGGGGGAATTGTTGTGTGCATAGGTTTGTGTACAATTTTATTTCAAACAAGTACGGAATTTAAATAAGCAAACATATATCAAAGCCAAACAAAGAAAACAAACAAGGTAAAGGGGAAAAATATTTAAATTATAATTTTTATTTTTTTAACTTCATCATTTATTTGGGCCTGACCCTCTTAAAACGTCCCCAGTGGAGTCGCCATCTGTCGCAACCCGAAAATTTCCGATCTCGCGACGTATGGTTTAGACATCCTTTTAAAGATCTCATTAATTAAGGAATGCCCGGACACCAGACTAATCCTTAATTAATGGTTTTGAAAAATGAGTTCATGGAGTCGCCACCAATATTTTACTCAAAATATTGGAAAAAGAAAAGATTTTTAAAAATCCAATAATGGCCTTGATAACCAGAATTGGGTTCGGGGGTCGGTTACGTGTAGGGAAGGTATTAAGCACCCCTACAGCGCCCTCAATCGGTACCCTATGATGAAGTTAACGTGATAGAAATTAATAATTTAAATATTAATCCCCTTTATTAATATATCTATTTACATGCTTGAAATTTAAATTATACAATTAACTCAAAAATGTCTACATGATTGCTTTTAATATAACAATATTTATTAAAAATAACAAAATAAAATAAAGAGAGGAAGATTGATTGAAATACCTCTTGAACGAGCATTATTGAATCTTCAAATATGAAAAAGGTGCTTTGTGGCGACCTTTCACACTACAATATGCCTCACAGATCTCAAGAAATACAATAGGAAGGAGAGAAAAAAGAGATGCGACACAAATCTCAAGAAATACAATAGAAGGGAGAGAGATAGAGAATTTTCGTGCTCAAAGGAGTCTTATTCAAAATTTCTCTTGCCGCCTTTAGAACTGTGCCCCAAAGCTTTTATTTATAACAATCAGAAGGGGCCAGAACGGCCTGTTCCAGATTCGGAATGGCCCGTTCTGGCCTAATAATTATGCACAAATTTCGTACCCTGGAACGGCCCGTTCTGGTATTGGAACGACCCGTTCCGATATTGGAACTTCCCGTTCCGGTATTGGAACGGCCCGTTCCGGAATTGGCTTATTAGGTGTTTCAGTCACGTTGGAACAGCCCGTTCTGATATTGGAACGGCCCGTTCCGAGGTTTGGAACGGCCCGTTTTGATTCTGAAACAGCCCGTTCCGGGCTACTAAAACAACCTTATTTGACCTTTGGGCCTTCTAATGTCCTGTCTTGTTGTTTGTCTGCTTTAGAAGCTCATTCCCTTCATAACGGAGGTTTATTTCTTGATTTGTGTGCCCCCCGAACGAAATTGGGTGTCTACAAGGCCCGGAGGAATTTTACAGTTGATAGAGACTCCTGAGTGGAAGTGGGATAGTGTCACTATGGACTTTGTGGTGGGATTGCCTAGAACAGTTAGGAACAGTGACTCTATCTGGGTGATTGTTGATAGGTTGACAAAGTGTGGGCACTTTCTTCCTGTCAACAAGAGGTGGTCCTTGGAGAGGCTTGCCCAGTTGTATATCAGAGAGATAGTACGATTGCATGGAGTGCCTTCTAGTATTATTTCTGACAGAGATCCAAGGTTTACTTCAAGGTTTTGGCAGACTCTACATCAAGCGTTGGGGACGAGGTTGAGGATGAGTTCTGCCTATCATCCACAGACAGATGGTCAGTCGGAGAGAACAATTCAGTCACTAGAGGATCTTCTGAGAGCTTGTGTGTTGGATCATCTGGGTAGCTGGGAGGAGGTGTTGCCATTGATAGAGTTTACCTACAATAATAGTTATCATGCGAGTATTGGCATGACACCTTTTGAGACTTTGTATGGCAGGAGGTGTAGGACTCCATTATGTTGGTATCAGGAGGGTGAATCAGTAGTGGTTGGTCCAGAGTTAGTTCTTCAGACTACTGAGATGGTGAGACAGATTCAGGAGAGGTTGAGAGCTACTCTGAGTCGACAAAAGTCTTATGCTGATAGAAGGAGGAGACCTCTAGAGTTTGAGGAGGGAGAACACGTGTTTCTCAGGGTGACACCCACTACTGGAGTGAGAAGGGCTGTAAGGGCCAAGAAACTCACACTGAAGTTCATTGGTCCTTATCAGATCCTTCGTCGTGTAGGTCCGGTAGCTTATCAGTTGGCGTTACCTCCGATTCTGTCCAACCTGCATGATGTGTTTCACGTTTCACAGTTGAGGAAGTACATCAGAGACCCGAGTCATGTGATAGAGATGGATGAGCTGCAAGTTAGAGAGAACTTGACCTACGAGAAGAGACCGGTAGTTGTGATTGATCACAAGTTGAAAGAGCTTCGTGGCAAGTCCGTTAGCTTGGTGAAGATTCTTTGGGATGCAGCTACTGGTGAGGCAACCTGGGAAGAAGAGAGCCAGTTCAAGGAACAATATCCATTTCTCTTTTTAGGTAAGCCTATTTTTGGGGATGAAAATTCCTAATTGTTGGGGAGTATTGTAACATAGTTAAAAAAAAGTATATTTTTAGCTGATTTAATAGCCCAGAACGAGCCGTTCCCAATCTGGAACGGGCCGTTCTAAGCTATTAAATTAGCCTAAATTTTTAGGTTGGGAATGGTTCTAGAACGGGCTGTTCCAAATTCTGGAATGGGCCGTTCTGGAAGGAGAATGGGCTGTTCCGAAGGGAGAACGGGCCGTTTCGGATGAGTCCCGGAACGGGCCGTTCTGATTTCAGAACAAGCCGTTCTGGGTGTGGGTTTTGTGCGTGAAATTGGAGTTCAGAACGGGCCGTTTTGATTCGGTACGGGCCATTCTGGGCAGTCCGGAAAATCTATAAATAGGGGTTAGGGGCCTTCAGGAGAACTTGAGTTTTTAGAGAGAAGTTTTAGAGAGAAGGTCTCTGGGTCAGTGAGCTCCTTTCTCTCCCAAATTTCTCTGTTTAACTCCTTTTTTCCTCTAGATCAATAACTCCTTCTGTCTTTTCTTGAAATTCATATTAGAAAGCTTGTTTTGGGAGGATTGAAGTTCCGAGTTGAGCCTCGAAGGGAAATTCTACTTTTGTTCAGTTTTTGGCTATCTGAGCCAATCTTTAGGTGAGGGAAGCTAGAATGTAGATTGTTTAATTTTAGGAGAGTTAGGGAAGTTTCATGCATTGTTTTATTTGAAAATGGTTAAGAGGTTATTTGTGGATTGAGTAGCTGTTAGCTTAAGTTGTTCATATGTTGAGTGTTTATAATATATGATGTTGTTAAAGTTGTTATACATTGTGAAACTAAGTTGTTTTATGTTGTTTATTGTTGAATTATTAATGGGTTGATATGCATAAGTTGAAGTAGTGTATTGTTGTAAAAGTTGTTTAAAATTGTATGAGTTGCTTATTGTTGTAAGTTGCTTAAAGTTATAAGTTATCTATTGTTGTGAAGTTGCTAATATGCCTATTGTTGTAAAGTTGAAAAGTTAGGGACATATGGTGAAGATATATGTCCTATGTTGAGATACATAGTACTAAGGTGATAAGTGGAAAGTTATTTTAAAGTTGAAAGTTGTTTTAAAGTTGAATCCCTTAGTACTGTGTGGGCGACATGGAAATAGTCGATCCATGTCATGGTTAAATGACCAATTTGAGTAAGGTATCTAGTTAGAGATGTAGTCTTTGACTAGATACTGGAGGGTGCGTGGTACTTGGAGGAAAGTGGGTGGGCTAACTCCACATGAGGATTGGTGAAGCTAGCCAAGGTCGTGGTAGGCTCATGCCCAAACCCTTCTGTCCTGACAGTAGTACTGGACCTCCGAGTCTAAGTGGCATACTTGAGAAATCAACTATTGTTGTCTATACCTGGTTCTCTTTGGAGTTCCTAAAGCTGTTCTATACCTGACCTGGTTGAGATAGGTCAAACGCTGGATTCGGTAGGGTTTATGCCACCTAGACTGCTCAACTTCAGTTGTTGGAGATCTCCCCGTTGTAAATGCTTGACAACGCATTTAAATATTAGGTTGTATATTGTTGTTGTTGTATTAAAGTTGCTTCTAAGTTGTATGAATGAGTTGTATTTTTATGTTGAATAGTATGGTCATTTGTGATGATAATTGGATGAATGAGTAGTATAGTGTTTTCCTATACTTGTATGGTTGTTTATCGAATTCTAGCTTACCCTTCTGTTTCCATGTGGATGGACTGCTATGATCATACGGTGTATGGGAGCAGATCAGGACTAGGTTGGAGCTATTCCCTGAGTTTGCTGCTAGAAGTGGATTTTTGGTACCTAGTGTTAGAGTTACCACCTTGGGTAACAATTTTGTGCTTGACCGGCACTAGGAGATAGTAGTTTTGGATAACTGTATAAATACTAATACCTAAAAACTTTATTGTTCTGTATTTATGAGTTATCCAATTTTATTCCTTATCTTAGCTTACAAAATTTTAGTGTGATTCCATTAAGTGTAGAGACCATGGCGGGTCGTTACACTCCTCATCTCTTTGGTGTTAGCGCTTCTATGTTGTTTCCCTTGGATAAGTGTATTTTCTCGTATCCTCACCCTTTAGAGCAGCTGAGTGTTGGGTTACGTACCCTATTGGGTAACAAGGCTGAAAAACTGTACACCTGATCTTTAATCTTCGAGTAGTAGCTCCATTGTTTCTCTTGTGATAGTGAGGTGCAAATTCGGATCTTCACTCTTGTTTTGACAATAGATACCTTCTCGTTGTTTCCTTCGGGTAGACGGTGTTTCCTATATCCTTGCCCATTGGAGCAACTGAGTGTTGGATTGTATGCTCTATTGGGTGTCAAGAATGGTGAATCGAAACATCTAGACTTCAAGATCCATGTGAGTGCCCTATGTCGCTTGCTATGTCCGAATCTTCTCCTTTACTTCAACAGTGTAGATGCCCCCACACCATTTTCTTCAAGTAGAAGGTGTTTACCTGTATCCTTGTCCCTAAGAGCAACTGAGTTTTGGTTTATATGCTTCGTTGGGTGATAAGGATGGTAAACTTGTACCATCTAGGCTTCTGTCTTTGATGGTGATGCATCCTACTTTTTTCGTTGGCTTCATGGTTGTATGTTCCTTTATTTGTAGCTTGTTGAAGAGGGAGTATATTCTGAGCTCAGCCTTTCTAGACTGGATTGATATTTAGGGCTTCAGCCGGCCCATGGTGGGAGCTCGACGGTGATCCCGGTTGTGCCTTCGAGGAACTCGACGGTGCCCTCGCTATAATTCTTGATCTAAGAGGCTCGACGGCGGGTCTTCAATCAAGATGGACTGACTGCAAGGCTTCAGCCAACCTATGGTGGGAGCTCGACGGCGGTCCCAATTTTGACTTTGAGGAACTCGACGGTACCCTCACTGTCGTTTTTGATCTGAGAGGCTCGACGGAGACTCTTCAATCAAGATGGACTGATTTTAAGGCTTCAGCTAGCCTATGGTGGGAGCTCGACGGCGGTCCCAATTTTGACTTTGAGGAAATCGGCAGTACCCTCGTTGTCATTCACTGATTTGAGAGGCTCGATGACAGCTCTCGATCAAGCTTGGCTGATTTTAAGGCTTCATCTGGCCTACAGTGGGAGCTCGATGACAGTCCCAATTTTGACTTCGAAACTCGGGGGTACCCTCGTTGTCATTTACTGATTTGAGCGGCTCGATGGCGACTCTCGATCAAGCTTGGCTAATTTTAAGGATTTAGCTGGCCTACGGTGGGAGCTTGGAGGCAGTCCCGATTTTGACTTCGAGGAACTCGGCAGTATCCTCGTGGTCGATTGATGATTTGAGAGGCTCGATGGCAGCTCTCGACTTGGATGGTTGTTTATGTCCTTTGAAGGAGGACCTTTGAAATCTTGGGTGGATACTCGACGGTGATCCTTCTTCAATTTGAGGTACTCGACGGTACCCTCATTGTTGACTTGTGATGGAAAATGTCCCAAGGAGGATGGGCAAGATGTACTTGATATGCCCCTGTGTTGATGGGCGATAGATGAGTGACATGGATTCTAGTGTTGCCCCTGCCCTGTGAGTATTGTGATGCCTCTCCAGGCGTCTTTATTGTAGGATGGTTGGTAAGAGTTTGGTGTTGTTCTTGTGAAGATGAGTATTGTGATGCCTTTCCAGGCGTTTGCTTGTGGTAGGTTATTTTTTTTTTTTGAATTTTATTTTTTTGTTTACCTTCGACTCTTTCAACATTTACAAAGCTTGCCTTTTTTGGTTTGATATTTTGTTGTCATCATTGGCGGAGGGATCCCATCCCATGATGATGTTATTTGCTGAATCTTTATTGACGAGTATTATTTTGGAAGCCACTTCTGGCTTTGGTTAGGAAACCATTCCTGGTCTTAGCATTCTCTCGGATCTTCCTTCATTCGGTTGAGGAGTGAGACGCGATTGCCTCTTTTTTCTTATGGGCTTGCTCATTTGGTCAATTCCATTCTATTCTGCTGTTGATATGGTTTTTGCTTAGTGGGCACATAGAATACTTAGGGTTGTTGTTTGACACCGCTTAGGCTCATGCTCGGCTATTTTGCTTTGACGAGTGCTTTGTCTTGATGACTCCTTCTGACTCATAACAAGTAGAATGCATGGATGCAATGAAAATGCAAGACAGGAATGATTCTTTTATTTATTCCATTTTTTTTTGTGTAACACCCTTCCATATGCGCCTACCTCATATGCATGCGATGCAGTTTATGCTCATGTGTTTAGTCCTAAACATGCAATTCAATTTTACTTTTTTTAATGTAAGGAAATTAACCTTTGCGTGTTAAGGTTAATGTTGACGATTCCTTTTTATCCATGTCGTCTGTGATTATTGCTGGAGTATGTTCTTTTGAACCCAAGATCTTAGTGGCTCCTTAATTATCTGGTCAAACGTCTTCAGACTCTATTCAAGGACATCTCTGTCTTCCCTCTATGAGTATTCACTGTGCATTTTTCGTGTATCTTTTCGGTATCATTTTAATGCCATAAGGGTTAAGAGAAAAGAAAGAAAGGATGTTTGTATTTATTTATTTTTTCAAAAGGGTTGTTAGAAGGAGTTTTCTCAAAAGGGGTCTTTAAAAGAATGGCTAGCCAAGGTAAGCTTTGGTGTTTAGGGTTATCAAGTAAAACGTATTTGATACAAAGAAGCTATCATTATGTTTAGCCTTTTTGGAAAGTGAAGTGATGACTTGGGGTCATACTCTGATTGGATGATTCCTCTAA
Source organism: Cajanus cajan (assembly GCF_000230855.2). NCBI lineage: Eukaryota > Viridiplantae > Streptophyta > Magnoliopsida > Fabales > Fabaceae > Cajanus > Cajanus cajan. Next base: position 8,971,750 of record NC_138526.1, on the reverse strand, counting down.
GTCACCTTTCAGTTTTCAACCCAGGTTGCTGCTTTAACGTCCTAATTTTTGCCTAGGTCACTTGAGATGTGTTCCCTAGCGGACATTTTTCTTTTGATTTTTCTTTTGCCTACGTTACCCATTTTTACTTGTGGGTTGCCTAGCAGATCTTGCCCTAATTTTGCGTAGCCTCCCTTAGTGGATTTCCACCGGGCTTTCATTTTTGTAGCGTTTATATGGGATGCCCTATTTTTATTAAACCCAGTCATGTTTGGATTCCTGATTGTTCCTTTGTTATCCTTTCGATGCTATTATTAAGTAACATCTTTGTCACAAATACATTTTGTTTATTAAGGGTTAACGGATGAGGCCTAGAGTGAATATTTAAAGGGAGAAGAGAAATGAAAGAATGTTATGGCATTTAAAACAGTACTTCCAATTTACACGTGCCCCTTTAGCAAAGCTCGAAGGCCCAGACATGCCCTGAGTTCGTGATTCGTACACAGAGAGATTAACCGAGGTTGCCCCCTAGAGAGGCATGGTTGACGATTGGTTGAACTACGTTAGGAACGCATTCCCACTTGCTTGAATGTGGGTGTTTCGACTTCGTAGTGAAACCTTTATGAATTCTTGCCTTCGAAGGGAATACTCGAGCCATCTTTCGGTTTCAACTCAGATAGACATTTCATATTTTTATATATCCCTAACTTTTGCATAGGACGTATCCTATCGGGATTTTGATTTTTTTTTTACCCTAATTTTTGCCTAGGACGCCCTTTATGGATTTTCATCCTAGCGGGTTTTTGTATGCAATGTCTTTATTCTTTAATTGGGTTTTGTCTTGTAATTCCCTAAAAAGCAAGGATTCGTCCATTCTTGATCATTCCTCTTATCCCAACAATTATCGTTTCCGCATGGAAAGTCTTAGTGTTTGAATCGTCGATCTGGGCTTGTGATGTCCCCAATTACTGATAAGTGTTCCCCGATTTGATGTGTCAGGTTCGCATTTGATTACAGTAATTTCCGTTATCCGGCTAACACGCACAAATTAGATTTCCCTTTTTATTCTTATTTATTATTTACAAGGAAGGCGTGTTATCTATATGAAATGTAAAATAGGATGCAAAGACACATGAGAAATTCAATGAATATTATTCTTATTGATTTTTGTTTAGAGAACATTCTTTGCATACTATTATATGTGCCTTCCATTTCTAATGAATGTATGCTAATGTACTATCCGAGGAGATGGATGATATTTATTTTCTACCTAAATTTTATCATGTTTTTTACTAAGGGTTATGATGCATGATTTTTTTGCTATTTTTTTAATTTTTTTTTGTTGTTTTTTTTTTTGAAATAAACTATCCTATATGATGCTTTGAGGTTTGGGTATATAGAAGGGAGTTAAAATTTTTATCATATTTTTTTTATTAATATCTATTTGTTTGTAATTCTTATCCATTTGAAATAAATAAACACAAACAAATGCAAAACACATATGCTCAAACAAATGTACACCCGGGAACAGTCACGTTTAAATCCTTGGTCTGTGGTCCCTGCAAGAAAAGTGCATTGTATAGGACAGTTCTAATCTCATTGGTCTTAAGGCCCCCAAGGTGCCCCCATTATAGGGAACCAGTATCTTTGTCGCTGTCACCTGACAAACTCTAAGGTCTGTCGCAGTATTTCGGGCTAGAGTAACCGGTTATCACCTTGAGTGTGATTTCTGACAAGGCTCGCAGGCTCCAAGGCCAAACTTGGGTCGGTCGTACGTCAACCACTCCCTATGTTTATTACCCTCATGCCCCCAGGTGTAGGGGGAACTGTTGTGTGCAAAGGATTGTGTACAGTTTTATTCAAACAGGTGCAGAATTTAAACAAACAAACAGATATTAAAACCAAACAAATAAAGCAAACAAAGTAAAGGGGAAAAATATTTAAATTATTATTTTTATTTTATTAACTTCATCAATTAAATGGGTCTGACCCTCTTTAAACGTCCCTAGTGGAGTCGCCATCTGTCGCAACCCGAAAATTTCTGATCTTGCGACCTATGGTTTAGACATCCTTTTAAAGGTCTCATCAATTAAGGAATGCCCGGATGCTAGACTAATCCTTAATTAATGGTTTTTGAAAATAGGTTCATGGAGTCGCCACCAATGTTTTACTCAAAACATTGGAAAAAGAAAAGATTTTTAAAAGGTCCAATACTGGCCTTGATAACCAGAATTGGGTTCGGGGGTCGGTTACGTGTAGGGAAGGTATTAAGCACCCCTATAGCACCCTAAATCGGTACCCTATGATGAAGTTAAAGTGATAAGAAATAATAAATTAAATATTAGATCCCTTTTATGAATTACTATTTACATGCTTGAAATTTAAATTACACGGTTGACCCTAAAACGTCTACATGATTGCTTTTGTTATAACAATGTATATTAAAAATAAGAAAATAAAAGAGAGAGAAGATCATTAAATGAAATACCTCGTGACAAGCTTTGTTAGATCTTCAGATATGGAAAATCTAGGTGCTTTGTGGCAACCTTTCATACTACACAAATGCCTCACAAATCTCAAGAAATACAATAGGAGGGAGAAAGAGAGAATTTCGAGCTCTAAGGAGTTCTGGAAGAAATTTTGTGTCCTGAGAACTGTGCCTAAGCTGTCTATTTATAGGCATCAAAAGGGTGCCAGAAGGACCCATTCCAAATCTGGAACAGCCCATTCTAAATTTAACACATAATTGTTGTGCTGGAACGACCGATTCCAAATTAAGATTTGAGGCCTTTTTGTCACTTGGAACGGCCCGTTCCAATTTGGGAACGACCCATTCCAAACGTAGTTTTTAGCCTTTTTTTAAGAGCTTGGAACGGCCCGTTCCAATTTAGAAACGGTCCGTTCCAAATTAGGGTTTTAGGCCCTTTTTGTAAATTGGAACGGCCCGTTCCAATTTTGGAACATCCCGTTCCAGGCTACTAAAACCAGCTTATTTTGGCTTTTAGCCTTCTAATGTCATGTCCTGTTATTTCCATGCTTGGGAGCTCCATTTCTTTGATGATAGACGTCCATTTCTTTGTTTGTATGCCCCCCAGACAAAATTGGGTATCTACAGTTGGGCACCTCATATACTTGTGTTTCACCAAACCGGAATTGTCCTACTGTGTCCATACCTTGTCGCATATCATGCAAAAACCACGTGAAGAATATTGGAATGCAGCCATTCGAATTGTGAGATACCTCAAAGGAAGTTATGGGCAAGGAATTCTCCTCAAAAGCGCATCTGATTTCCAACTGCATGGATGGTGTGATTCCGACTGGGCCGGATGTCCATTAGCTCAACGTTCAACTACTGGGTGGTTTGTGTTCTTGGGTCACTCTCCTATATCTTGGAAAACCAAGAAACAACATATTGTCTCTCGTTCATCCGCTGAAGCAGAATACTATTCTATGGCTACTACTTGTTGTGAACTTAAGTGGCTTCGGAGCTTACCGGATGATTTAGGAATTTCTCATAAAGGACCTATGCACCTCCACTGTGATAGCTGCTTTACATATAGCGAAAAATCCAATTTTCCATGAACGGACAAAGCATATTGATGTGGATTGTCATTTCATTCGTAATGAGATACTCCAAGGCACCATTCAACCATCATATGTTCCGACACAAGAGAAACTTGCCGACATCCTTACAAAAGCCTTGGGACGACATCAATTTCAGACTCTGCTTAACAAGCTGGGCATTCTTAATCCTCATGCTCCACCTTGAGGGGGGTAATAATGGTAATATGGGATATGTTATACGGGTTATGCTATACGGGTTATGCTCTCATGCACAATTCTTGGGATTATTTCATCAATTGGAATAATTAATTTGGCGTACATTTTGTCCATTTTAATTCTCCTTTATTGCAGAATAATGCCAAATCATATCAAGGATATGAGGGAGATAATTTAACCTGTAGTTTAAGATCTGTAGCTGTCATATACTTGTATATAATTACCTATTGATGAATAGAATGGGACACACGATTCTTTTCCATAACTTTTGTTATATTATTTCCATAAACTTTCATAGCACAATCAAGAATACTATATGGACTCCAAAAACTATGAGAAAAAAAAATTAGAGTTACATTATCATAAGAATATGGAACTCAAAGCATAAATTTTATAACAACCCAAATTCTTAGTGCTAGAAATAAGTTATAAGGAGACATCTTTCTATGACCCTACTATTAGATTATTTAATAAATGATATTTGAAGTATTGATGTTGTAGTTATTATTATTTTGTTAATATCGTAGCGCTAGAAAAATTATTGAGATAATAGGACTCAGAGAGCAACTAAGTCCCAACAAAGGAATAAGCTCACCAAGCCACGAGATAAAGAGAGATTAGCATCAATTGTCAGCAAATAAAGAGAAAAAGGAAGAGAAAGAAAGAAATACAATAAGATTAGAAACCCAATCCCTTAGAGCTCATCTCTACTGTTAGCAATGAGATGATCAAGGATGATCAAAGGTACAATTTGAAGATTGCATGAAGACTTTAAATTTTAGCTTGTGATCATGAAGACTTAGGTATCATTGTGTGCTTAAAAGCTTAAAGCTTTTTTTCCCTAAGACAAATAAATTTAAAGTGGCAAGATGTTTTTATAAGTCTAAAAGGTTCAAGCATGTAAGAATTAATCAAGTTTCTATTTAAAAAAAAAAAAACTAGAAATGAAACAGAATAGTTGATTAGTTGGTTTTCATAATCGATTACATAGACTAAATGATTTTTTTTGGAAAGTTGTTTGCTTTTGATTAAATTGATTACAAGTTTTTTTTTTACATAATTACACAAGAGTTGTTTTGTTTTGAAAAAAATATGGTGTTATAGTTTAATTGATTGGGATGTTATTGTTTTAATTTATTAAATTTAGTTGAGAGTTCTTTAACTAATTCTTGAAAAATGTTTTAATAGTTACTATTTTGTTTTAATTAATCAATAAACTCTTATGGATAGAAACACCTTGGTGGTGTTTTTAATTGATTAAAGATCAAATTAACCAATTACAGTTTGTTATAAAAACAAGTCTGGAATGTTTTGGATAATCATTTTAATCGATTACAATTTGGTTTAATTGAGGTATTGTCTTGCTCATGGGCATGACTTGAATTGTGGGTAGTAAAGTTGGTCTTAAACCTCATAGGAATTGAATATGTTGGGTAAGTTTTGAATATCTTGAAGCAAGTAAATTTCTATTATGATTGTTGAATTGTGGATTGTTTGGATGTTATGTAGGTGTATTATTTTTAGTGCTTTTGAATTATAATTTTTAAATGGGTTATGGACAATCATTAGAATTTTTTTATTGACATTTGTGTGTATAAAATCGATTAGAAATATGTTGTTATTTGACCTTAAACCCTTATTGGTTGTATTTTTGTTTACGATGATCGAAAACATTTGGAGGATCCCAATTTTATAAAATTCACAACTATGAATTATGTCATAATGCTTCTTGCTAAGTGTAAGTACAATAGATTAAGCTGTTTCATTATGTCTTAACACTAAGAGCAAGTCATATGGTGCTGAGCATGACAACTTCACAAAGCAACCCCTGCTCTTCATTCTATTGACACTAAGTGAGAGAAGATTGGTGTTGAGTGGGAGAGCCTCAAAGAGCAACTCTTACTCTCTATTCTCTTGATGCTTAGCAAAAAAAGGTTGTCAATGAGAAAAAGAGCGCCAAAGAGAAACCCTTATCCTCTGAAGTCTTGGCACTAAGCGTGGGACATTTTCATTGAGTGTTGAACCCCTAACATGTTGGTTGTGATTAGAAGTGTTTGTTACTAATGTTTGTGATGTAACGCTAAGTGGATTGCTTTATGAGTTGTATGATGAGATTCTACGGTAAATGTTATGAATGATGTGAATGAGAAACTAGCCTATGAAAGGTAGGATCCACCATGTTCTATATCTTGTGAGAGTGTGTATATTTGAGCGAATTCATGCATTATGACATGAAAATATATATTTTGGAGTATGCATATAAGTTTGATTGGGGAAGCCACAAAGAACTATTGAATCTTGCCTTGAGATGTTAATTAGTGTAAAATCTTTGTATGACTTATGTCGATTCCATATGTTGCAATATCCTTGAAAAGTTTGATAACTCCAATGAGCCATGTGTGTCATCCTACTTGAGAGTGATAGTTTCAAATAACTATGATTTGATGATTCATTGACTACATGTTCTCTTGGCTAATTCTATGAAAAATGTTTTCAATGGTACCACATGCATATGAGAGTAAGGTTTAGAAAAACATTGTGTTGTATGAGTATTTGCTAATGGATGTGGGTGCTTTATGAAACATGACATAAATGCTATGATTTGTGTGTAACTACCTAGCTTTCATTTTCATTCAAGAAACATGTTGTGAGATGTATCTGACTTTCTTTGTATAGTGCTAGTGTTATTTTGTTTGTTGAATGTCATTTGCAAGTATGTTTTAGTCATATGTAAACGACGTTACTAAAATAGAGGCATAAACATCATTTTACAATTTTATTTTTAGTTGTATAGTTCTAATAAGTTGTAACATCATGTCTCTTTTGAGTAGTTGTTAACTTGCTAGTTATTTTATTGATTTTTAATTTTGGTCTTTATAACCTTTGGAGAATCGGTTTTTAGCTATACATTAAATTTGATTTCTTGTAAGTTTCAAACAATCAAATATATTATGATGTGACATCTTTTATACTGAAAAAGTTTTGAAATGTACTTTTTTCTTTAATTTAACAAGGTACAAAATAATAATAAATATGTTTGAGAAGAAAATATCAAAGGAATCCTTGCAATTACTCATTCCATTTGGAGTAGAAGGATTAAGATTATGATGAAATCAATAAAAAAAAATTTATACAAATCCCATTTCCTATGTTGATAGCATGTGCAATTTTTTATGAGAGAATTTTAATGTATTTATAATATTTTCAGTAATTTTATTATTATACATTACATAAGCTTAATTTTAATTTTAGATTTGTGGATGTTACAATGGTGAGATTTTGATCCGTTAGGTTTCAGTTGTGCAAATTGAATTCTCCAAGTATCATCATATACATAATTTGAGTCTCTATATCAATTATAACAAATATTTACAATAGTTGGTCATTTTACATGTTTCTAACACATAAATTAATATAACTTAATTATGCTTTTTAATCCCTTACGAGTCAAATGATTATTAAATTAATGTTTTATTTTGTTAATTGACATTAAAAATAATAATGAAAGGGATATAAACACAAATTAAAATCTTAAAAAAGATAAACATAAAAGCAAACAAACTAAATCACTGAAAATTAGTTCGATCTGATTGAGATTTAATATTGTATTCAAACTAAACAAAATTAAATTGCATGATAATTTTATGTTTTATTCAAAAAAACAAACCAAAATGAAAATAACTTATTTGACAACCTACTCCTTAGATGTTTTCATACTTAAAATTACTTGAACCAAAAAATAAAAATAAATATGGTGTGATTTAATTTAATTTTAAATGTATTATAAAATTCAAATCAAACCAAATAAATCTTTCTCGATTTGTTTTGGCTCAGTTTTTACATTTACAAAAATCTGCTAATAAATATTAAAAAAAATCAAAATACTTTTTAATGTACATAAAATGCTTAACTTTTTTTTTTGTTTATGAAGTCATCAGTAACCCTGTTTTACATTCACCAAATTTCATAAATGAGTATCTACAACATAAATAAACCAAATTTAAATCATAACTACAACATACATAAATTAATTAAAATATTTAATGAAGGTAAAACAACCATTCAATTTATTTACTAATAAATATTATCTACAATATATATATATATATATATATATATATTTACTTGCTAGTACATATTAAGTTAATTATTTACTACCGTCCACTCAAGACAAAATATACTTACATATAACTAAAGATTCAATTTAATTTATATCAATTTTACATTTTCAAATCACAAATCGAACCAAACTGCCTAATTTAAAAAATAAAAACCGAAAAAACTCTACTAATTTTCAGTTCCCCATCAATCTTTTTATTTTTTTTGAGTCAGTTTTCAATTTTTCCTTTTTGTAAGTTAAATTTTAACACTCCTACCTCCTGCAAAACCAAAACTGTTATAATTTGTACTCTTTCGTGCGTCATTGCCCTAATATCCTTATATTATATTTTACACAATTGTTAAAATTACTATCACAAAATTACTAATTTTACTATACATAACCATTAATGATTAAAAACTTGTATACTGTTTGTACATTCTAATTAAATTAAATCCATATCATAGTTTAATCTTTCGTGTGCAAGTTTTTTTTTTCATTTATTTAAAAAAATGCCTAAAGAATGGTGAACACTCGATTTCATTATACAATAATGCACGACCTCCACGACCAGGTAAAGTAACATATTCAAATTGAAATAATGCATGGTCAGAGACTTCCTAGCTCCAATAATTTTCCACACAGAACCCATCATTTTCAACATATTATTATTGGTGAGTTGTCCAAATCGTTCCATTTGTTATATTGTTAAAATCGGTAACTACAACTACAAGAAAAATGTGAAAATACCAAGAACAAAGGAGGAACCAAACTGAGCTTATTATGTGCAAACAAAGATTAAAAAAAAAAAAAAAGTAAATGGCACCTGCTTTTCATAGCACCCTATCACCGGGTCCATCCACTTCCAAGACTTTCTTCCTTTGTAGTTTTGTACAATTAGGAATAAAGTCACCATTTCCCCGGATAATTTTTTTTTTTTTTCTTTTTTCCCTTTCTAAAGCATCATCAGCAACAATTTTTTTAGTACTTCAAATTTGAATTCATTAGCTTTTCTTACTTTATGGCCCACGTGGCACACTCTGGAGCCACACTCTGGAGCCAATCGTTACCGGCATGCTGACATGGTGGGTCCCCGGGAATAGCATCTGCCCTACATGTTCTTCACTCATTCACCTTCTCAACCACCTTAGGATCCTCCATGTTCTTCACAGATGATAGGTCTACTGACCCAAATGTAGTGGTTAATTCGTCTATATGCTGTCAAATGAAATCAAAGTTTAAGAGCCATGCACCATCAATTGGTATAAAAAAAAGTTATAAAAAAGTGATTCACTAACAATGTCATCTAATTACAAACTACTATTTATCGTAAGTTGTTGACTTTTTATGCATAGATGATGTAAAGTAAAAAAGTCACACATACTAATGTTGAGATCTAATTAGTTGACAGGGTAAAATTACTTTACATTATTAGTGTATGACTATTAAATTCTATAGTCAACCAATCAAAAATTATCATTGAAGTAACTTTTAAAGTAATTATTATAAAAGTCAACAATCTTATTCATGATAATTTGTCATCAGATGATAGTTCAGGTGCATGTATTATTTAAAGTATAAACAATGAGCAAGGAGAGCAAAGCATCCCAAAGGAATATGATGACACACAAAAATTAAAGAACTGAGAATAGAAAATTAAACAATGTTCCACCCTTAGTTTATGGAATTTCCCTGCACCATATTATTCTGTAAAGCTTTAGAATTTTTATATCAACTAGGCATTTGTCAGATACAGCAAAAGAATTCCTACTCCAAGCACAATTATGCCAATGTGGTCCCACAATCACATGCGCTCATCAAGAGTTCCCATTGTCAATCATATCAAAAAGTAAAAGTGGGAATCATTGGGAACTATATTTAGTAAAACCTTGGAATAATAAGGTGGAAATGTAAAAGCAAACCTGTATATTGGTATGTGACATAGATTGCCTTGTTTTTTTCTCCAGCATGACCTTCTGGCGGCTTTCGTAAAAATCAAAGTCATCCAATATGGAAGTTCTTGACACATAGTTCTTGAAAATGTTGAGCATTTCAACACCTTGGGGAAAACTCACCTGAAATTTGAACCATAAATGACATGAGTAAGCATACAAAAGAAACATCTGAGCCTGATTAGATACAAGCTTAGAAGTACTTTTGAGAGTTTTTCTACTGGATAAAATTCTTTATTTTCGATGAAGCTTTCAAAAGTTCTTATAAGTTTGTATCCAAACAAGCTCCAAGACTTCTTCAGTAGATTATTGCTTTATATGAAATGCAAAATGCAAACCTCTTGTGTATCTCTACTATTTGTCACAGGCTTGTGATCATTATTCTCAAGTATTATGTGCCGTAGTTGAGGATTTGGAACATCTTTTATAATGTGCCATTTGACAGGGAAATATCCATTCCATTTATCTTGCTGCCAGAAATCCATACTTTTGTTGAAATCAACTCGCCCGGTCATCTCAGCTACTCCGCAAAATTGGCCACTGGCATTGACCTGAGCAATATACAATTACCAGAAAGGATATTGAGAGACACAGTTAACAATCTCATAATGCAAAGAAAATATAGCATGGATGCATGGAATGTGAAGTTTATGAGATGGAACCAAATAGCATACCGAAAAGAAAAGGAACACGGGGCACTTGCTTCCTCTCTCTTCCATTCGCTTCTGTGCATCCTGAAATGCACCATCCAACCTCTTATTCCCATTAGGAGTACTCGCCCACACATCGTACTTGATGCTCTTGTGGATGTCATCTTCGCTGTATGATTTGATGACAAAGAAAAGAGCATGATCATATTTGGTTGGAAAATCAGGAAGGTTGTATTGATCTGTCCTGATTTTGCTGGCAACATTTCCACTCCCACCTACGGCCAAGTTCCTCACAGAGTTACCTCCAGATATTAATGCACCCTTTGCATTAGTTGTTCTAGGACCTTGATTCTGCTCGTTAAGTGAATCGTTGACCTTGTTTCTCTGTTTCAACTTTTCAGTACTAACCCAGCCCTTTGTATTTTCTTTCACATTAAGCAAGTTATTTGGATAGATGAATCCACTCTTTCCTTGATTGTATGAGGGAAACTTGGAAACAGGTGAATGTAGGACTGAAACCGGTGCCTGAAAAAACATTACAAACTCGTAAGAACAATCTAATATAAGGGTAATACTTATAGATAAACCCCAAGGAAGTAGAATGCCAAAATGTAAGGTTACCTTGTTTGTTTGTTTTGGCTGGTTACGCTTAACATGAGTCGATGAGACCTCTAACAATGGTGTCGAACCCTTCACTTCAGCCGAGTTTGGTCGAGGTGCAGACTTTGACACAATACCACCTGTATGACTCTGGGAAGACAAATTGGATCTATCATTTGGTTTACCAGCCATTTCATTATAGCTATGTCCTTGTAACCCATCTTGTGACGTTAGAGGTGAGTCCCATGTATATGTTGTCGATGGCATAAACTCTCCATACTGTAGAGAGGCTGGAAAATAACCGGGTGATCCAATCGGTTGTTGAAAGATGGAGCCAGGGGGGTAGACATTATGGCCAACATACTGTCCATCGACACCGGCTGTACTTAGAGGAAAGTATGAAGGGTAGCCAGTCTGAAGTCCTGGCACGAGATAGACATAAGATCCATTATCTGCTTGCATGACCTAAATGAAGCAAAAGAAAGAACAAATGTATTGAAAATTGTAGTATATCTCAAAGAATAGTAGAAAGATTAATTATCTGCTTGCTTGAACTAAAGCAAAGAATGGAAAGAGACTGAATAGTAATATCCACCTGTTTCAGGAAACCAGTTACTAGTCATATGCCCCGAGTTAAAATAAGTGATTTATGAAAAGATGTCATGCATTTGTGTTTTTAAAATATTAATCATTTTGATTCTTTAACATAAAAAAGAAACAGTTTAACTGGTGGTCAAATGCTACTCCAGAAAACCAAATCAAGTTGCTTGTAGATACATTATATTCATTTTCCATTCCACCCTTTCTTAAAACAATATGATTCTTGGAGAGCCATGCTTATTTCTCCTGAATCATGAGAAAGTAGAAATGGTGATAAATGAAAATTATATCATCTAAAGGCATAATTATCATGTTATCAGGGTAAAAATGTTTTTGATCCCTCAAATATCACAAAAATTGGTTTTCGTCTTCATAAAAAATTTAATATGTATAGTCACTATATTAACCAAAAGAGGTGTGGTTTTAGTCCCTTGCCAGGGACTTAAAAAAAGGTTTTTCCCTGTAAAAATGCAAGGAATAAAATCGTATTAAATTTTTATAGAGACTAAAACCAAATTTCAAGATATTTTGAGTACAAAAAACACATTTTACTCCATGATCAAATTCAAGTATTTACATATGCATAGCCTGAATTGACCAGATTTGTACCAAGTCAACCACAGTCCAAATTGAAACACTTAACAATAACAGCAACAGTATGACAAAACCAACCAAAATTCAGCTCAAGAGACTTACAGGGTACTGAAGATCCACGGCATCAGCACCAACATAGTACCCTTGGTTGTCTGACTCTCCAAAGAAACCACCATAACCTGTGATGATTCTACCGTAAGAAATGAAACCATAAATATGCAATCAATTGAAATGAATAGGGAACCATTCTAGGGAAGGTCTTTGACCAGAAGCACTAACCTGGATAGTAGTAACCATAATAGCCACCAGCAGGATAAGGAACACTCTGATCTGTGGACAAGTACTCATGATCCACATCACCTTCCTTAACACTACCAGAAGCATCTCCTATTGATGAAACACACGATCTTGCATCAGATGGGGAACTTGCACCCTTAGAAGCAACCTGAACAAACACATCCAGATGCACACTAAGAAAACATGAAATTCTCTATGTCTCACACACATCCAATGGAACAGTTCATTTCAAATCAGAGCACAGGAAAAAAGAATATAAAAAAAAAAAAAGATTCTGAAATCCAAAGGTAAAATGATACTTTGCACATCACATGCAAAACAGAATGAAAGAGATGGGGCAAAATTGGAAATTATCATTGATTACCATGTTGGAATTATTGAGTTCAGCTGTTGAAGAATCACCATGAAGCTTCTTCCTCGTTTCATCAGCAGCTGTTAAAACCAGAAAATTCAATGAAGTAAAAATCTCTCCTTTTTTTTCAATCTTTCCCCAGGGCAACAAAAGAAAAAAAGCAAAATAAAATAAAATTATATATATATATATATATATATATATATATAAACCATGAATAACGCCCATAAATAAACAAAAACAAACTAAGTAAAAAAAAACAGAGGGATTACATTTTTGTAATTGAGCATCCATGGTAGCAGAACTTTAAACAAAAAATCTCAGCTTTTTCAACTTGAACAAAAATTCTCAAAACCCCTCAACACAATCCACTGAATACAGCAAAACGCAGCAGATCCTCAAGATACCGAAGAAACCCAGCTTTATATATTATTATATATAAAAATTCAGCTTTGCATGTCTCTTCAAATACGAAATTGAAGAATTAAAGAAGAAAAAAAAAACCGAAAAACAACTAAACCCCACAAAGTATTTCAGCGAAAAAAATTCTGGGTATTGATTATTTTTGCGGCTTGTTTCTAGATTTCAGGGCGGTGAAAAAAAAATCAGAAAAAGAGAGATTTTTGGTGTGAGAAAGACAGAAGGGCGAGAAGCACGGTGCGGATATCCTTAAAAAGATAATATTTTTCGGTTGGAAGATAGAGAGACTATTTAAAGAGACTCAGATGAATGAATGGAAGAGAGAGAACGGTGAGAACAGAACACAGATTACAATGGAAGAGAGAGAAGAATAAGAAGAAAGAGAAAGAGAAAGCAGAAGAAGAAGGCTAAACGACCATATATATTAAAAGAGAAATTCTATGGTACCCATCTTATTTGAGAGGGTACCGGTACAGTTTTTTATATTTTATATTTTTAGTAATTTATTTAAATAATATTTATAATATTTTATCCTTTCAATTTTTAAATTATTTAATCATTTTATTTTTATTTTATATATTCTAATTTATTTGTAATAATATTATTATATATTTAAATAGTTTAATTTTAATAATTTTTTAAGTATATTTTTATCTTTTCACTTAAAATTTTTGAATTTTTATATTTTAATTTTAATAATTTTTTAAGTATATTTTTTGTCTTTTTGTCTTAAATTTTTGAATTTCTATATTGTAATTTTAATAACTTTTTATTTCTACTATTTATTAATTTTTTCTTTTTCTTTAATATTTTATAATATTATTGAAAACTTATAATTTTGATCTTTATAATTTTATCTTACTTTTTATTTTATAAGTATAATTTAGATTATTTATTTTATAATTAAATTAATTTTTTTAAAAAAAATTTATGAATTTACATAGAAAAATGTATTGAAACCCTTCCATCTTTGAGGGTACCGTAGCAACTCCCATATTAAAATGGGGTTGTTTTGAAACATATTACACTTTTGTGGCTGTTTTCTTGGGTGTAGCCCACAGCGACACTCATGACACGTGATAATTTTTTTTTTAGTCTAGGGTGGGCTGGAATGAGTCACATCAGTGTCGCTATAAGCTGAACCAACACAGTTGATGGACTAACAAAAATAATGTAGCTCATAACAACACCCTCTAAGAAAAAAAAAAGAAAAAAATGAAAATAATATAAATGTAAAATAAAAATAATAAACTGAGTTATTTATTATATATTTATAAAAATAAAATTAAGTTTTTTAAAAATGTAATTTTAAAATAAATTTTTATGTAATTTTTAAGAGAGTCGCTATGGACACTGCCTGTTATTTTTATATATATTTTTTCTTTTTTTGAATTAGTTTATTTTATATTTTTTTTTTCTTTTAAATATTTATATTACAAATTAAATATGTATTTAAATATTTAATAATTTCTTTATATGTTAATTAAATGTAATTAAACGAAAAATACGTAATTAAAAATAATGAAAAAAAAAAATAAAAGCAGTATGGACACTGCTAGTTTTTTTATATATTTTTTTTCTTTTTTTGAATTTTTTTATTTTAAATATTTTTTCTTTTAAATATTTATATTACAAATTAAATATGTATTTAAATATTTAATAATTTCTTTATATATTAATTAAACGTAATTAAACGAAAAATGCGTAATTAAAAAAAATGAAAAAAAAAAGCAGTGTCGCTATGGACACTGCTAGTTTTTTTATATATTTTTTTTCTATTTTGAATTTGTTTATTTTATATATTTTTTTCTTTTATGTTTATATTACAAATTAAATATGTATTTAAATATTTAATAATTTCTTTATATATTAATTAAACGTAATTAAACGAAAAATACGTAATTAAAAAAATAAAAAATAAAAATAAAAACAGTGTCGCTATGAATACTGCTAGTTTTTTATATATATTTTTTTTTCTTTTTTTGAATTTGTTTATTTTATATATATTTTTTAAAATATTTATATTACGAATTAAATATGTATTTAAATATTTAATAATTTTTTTATATATTAATTAAACGTAATTAAACGAAAATGCATAATTAAAAAAAAAAAAAAAAAAAAGCAGTGTCGTTATGCACACTGCTAGTTTTTTTTATATATTTTTTTTCTTTTTTGAATTTGTTTATTTTATATATTTTTTCTTTTATATTTATATTACGAATTAAATATGTATTTAAATATTTAATAAACTTTTTATATGTTTATTAAACGTAATTAAACGAAAAATGTGTAATTAAAAAAAATGAAAAAAAAAAATAAAAGCAATGTCGCTATGGACACTGCTAGTTTATTTTATATTTTTTTTTCTTTTTTTGAATTTGTTTATTTTATATATTTTTTTCTTTTAAATATTTATATTACAAATTAAATATGTATTTAAATATATAATAATTCTTTTATATGTTAATTAAACGTAATTAAATGAAAAATGCGTAATTACAAAAAATGAAAAAAAAAATAAAAGCAGTGTCGCTATGGACACTGCTAGTTTTTTTATATATTTTTTTATTTTTTAATTTTATTTATTTTATATATATATTTTTAAAATATTTATATTACGAATTAAATATGTATTTAAATATTTAATAATTCCTTTAAATAATTTCTTTAAATATTTGTTTCTCCTTTTATCATTTTTAATTTTTAATTGGGTGACGCTATGACCCATAGCGACACCGTGTCGCTATAGACCTTAGCGCCACTTTCATAAATTATTTTTTTTTTAAATTATTTACTTGTAGTAAAATTATTATTTTTTATATTAAATATTTGACGCTGTAGGTTATAGCGATTACAAATTGTATGTTAAATGTTATAGATTTGAGTGATGAAAATTATAAAGTGAACAGTAGAAATTACACTGTCATAAAAGTTATTGACTTTTATAACTTAACTAATAAGTATAATTATTTAATGTATTGTATGAATATATATTTCTAAAATAAATGTGGATTAATTGTTAAATGATACTATATGATATTAAGAATATGCTAAGTAGTAGTGGATTTTTTTATATTACAATATTTACAGAAATATTTATTGGTTTCGTGATAAAGTATAGTTTTCTTGTGAAATTTTAACTGCATTGTAAAAAAAAATATGTATATATATATATAATAAATTAAATTTGTAAATAATTTTTAAAAATAAATTGCTTTCATGAAATTAAATTTTATAATTTTTTTTACAATTTATTTCTCTTTAAAAGTTAAATTGTGAGATACATGGAATAAAATGATAATAATAAATATATTTCTGAGTTATATTATGCACTTCAAAATAATTTGATTATTTCAATTTAAAATATTTCTTATCATCTTAATTATTATTCTTCATTTTATTGATTATGTCGGTACTAAATTAATTAAAATTCATGATAAAGACTTGAAAAAAGGACATCAAAATATATTTAAAAAAATTAAGAAAAATATCAGGAATTTTAACCTGAAAAAATATTTTGCAAAGAATAAAATGAGACAGTTTGCAACTTAAGCTTAAATATTTGTGTAATTAATACATTTTGAAGTAGTAACATTCAATATAGTACATAAAAATGATTTCTATAATTAATGTATTTTGAAGTACATTTAATACATGGAAAAAATACAGTAATTATGTAATTTAATGCATTTTGAAGTACATTGAATGCATTGAATACATAAATAAAAAATTAATTAATGCATTTTGAATTAATTCAATACATTTAATACATAAAAAAAAAATTTGTGAAATTCAGGGATTTTGAAGTAATTGAATACATTTAATATATTAAAAAATGGAGAAAATTTGGTTATAGTACCTTAGGTACAATTGGTGTTGTTAAATTAAAGTTTTACATTGGTATTATGAAAATTCATTTAACATATGTTCCATCAATATACATTTACACATATTATTAATGTAAAACTTTAACTTTGATTGAAGAATAACACTAATTGTACTTAAAAAATTATATTTAAGATTTGTAAAAAACAATTAGAATATATATTTCTCCCTATGTTTTTTATTTCTTTTGTACTTACATATAAACAAAAAGTACTTAAATTTTTTTAGACTCAATTCTAAGAAAATTTTAATTAACATTTTTGTTAAGTAAAAAAATGATCTTAAATCCTCAAGTTTTAGTGTTTTAATGTTAACAAACGAAATATTTTTATAAGAGAAAATATCTTCAAAACTATCTTAGAAAATGTTTATCAGACAATGTGTAACACGTAGATCGTTTATAAGATAATGTGAATCAGACGAAGCATACATTTAGTCTCATATTCATTAAATGTTCATTATTTATTGAGATTAACAACAAAAATCATTTTGAATGTCTTGTTCCTTAACAGATCAAACTATAAAACTATCTAGGGACTGACAAATTTATTAAAGAGAACAATATCGTGATTTTCGTTAGGACAAAGAACAAAGATCCCTAAAATCATAGAGAAAAACAAATAAAGTCATTACTGTTGCACTATGCTGACATTACTTCTACAAGTATTATTTTGCATGGAAAGTTGATAAGTAGCTTCCTTAATTAGATAAAAGGTACCAATCAGTGAAATGCATTTAATGCTTACATTAAATGAGTTAACAATTACCTCCCCTCTCAAAAAGACGTTGAAGATAGATGAAACAAATTTGTGAGATGGACTCAAAATGCTGTAACAGTCATCTTTTCCAAGACACTATATAAGAAGATTTGAAGCTCAAGAAAGAAAGAAAACATCACATTGAAAAGACTTGTACGGAAACATATACAAAGAAATACTCTCTCTATAAATTATACTTTCTTTCGTGTAAAAGCTTACTACTTTACAATGGTTGTATAACGTCTAAGTGAGACGAACACAACATCTTTATAATCTTCATAATCATTGTTATAAGGTTGAACCTAGAGAGACTTATTTGTGAAACAATACTTGTTTAAGCTTGGAGAGACTTGGTTTAAAAGAATACTTGGTTGTTAAGCTTGTAAGGGTTTGTTGTTAAAAAAATACTTGGATAATTGCTTGAGGAGACAAGTAAAAAAATACTTAGGATTGAGGTATAAGTGAATGATTGAAAGAATAATCGTATCTTTGTTGAAAGATAGTGAAACTCAATCTGATTGGATTGAGAAATGGACGTAATCTCTATTATTAATACGAATTAGTATAAAAATATTTAATGTTTCATCTGACTTATCTTTGTACTCCATCTAACTAGTGTTATCATTTCATTATGCAAAAAGTGCGATTTTTTTAATACATATTATTACTCTCTTCTAATGTTTATCTTTTCTCATAATTTTTTTATTTAATGTTCTTACTCCAAAACTACCATTAAGGCAATAAATGAAAGCACTGCCTATAATAAATGTGATAAATTATATAATAGTAGTTTAATTTCAATGTAATATAATAAATGTGATAAAATTACAATAAGGTGTTTATTTGTAAAAATGGTAATGTTTAAGGATAAATTATAATAAAATTAAAGTTTATGGTGTCTATTTGCTAACATGACAAAGTTTAAGGATCAATTAGAATAAAATTAAAGTTTGTGGTGTCTATTTGCAAAAGGAATTGTAGTGTCTATTTGCAAAAGGAATAAGGTTTGAGGGGGCTAAATACTTTTTTCCCTATATATTAATGAAATCATAAAAATTGAATGCATTTAACTATTTTTCTTAATACGTGTTGTGATACCCTCTACCCTACATTCATAATTACACAATAAATAGGAATAATTAAAATCTTTCATAAATAAAACCAGAATCTCAAATATCTTACAGAGAGGATTCACATTCATAAACTCATAAATAATATCCCCAATGCGAAAATTACAAAAAAAAGAAATTGGGGTTTTCAAAATAGTTCAATGGAAACAACATCCTAAACTAGTCTTAACTACGCCCCGATGTCACATATCCTATCAGAGCATGCCCAATTGAAGCCTAAGTTTCATTGCCAACATCCTCATGTTGATCATCTGCAACACAATAGAAGACACACATAGAACAAACAGGGGAGTGAGAAACATCTTACTTAGGTTAAGGTGTAAAAATAACGGTCAGGCAACACACAAAAATCATAACAAAGAACAACACAAAGCACACATTAATCAAGCATAACTTGAGTCATACATACATTAGTAACACATACACAAGCACTCATTATGCAATGATGTCATGGACTCAACTCACAAATGCATGCATGTGGCGCCGATCACATATCACATATCATTGGTGTGCTGCCTAAACAACACACCTAAGGTAGTCTATGAGTATATGTAGGAAGCTACCCATACACTCTCAACTAGAAGGATGTACAGCTAGGATCTGATCGTGATAGCAAAGCTGCGTAAGTTACGTCTCGTGCTCACAAATGGGCGAAATCAGGATATCCAAACTGCACTATCCCCTAGGACTCCCCCAAGCTGTTACACAAAGAGAGTCTTCCCTAACGGTGTACTCCAATCGTATCCGTCACATAGATGCACATGATGCATGTCACACACTCACACTTCATTAACTCATCCTTTCACTTGTCATAGTTTTTCATATATCATGTCTCATTGTCACATATATCATCATGTCTCGTGTCTCATATTCACTTTTTACATTGTCTCATTATATTCACATAGTCTTATAAAAGGAACTTCTCATAGGCATATACATCAGAATAGCACACAAACTATAACAGGAGATTATCCAACATCATACACATTCAATTTGCAATTCATAACATACAAAGCATAAAGGTCATAAACCCAACTTCATGATTTCACACATTTTTTTACAACTAGCCAAGCAATATAATATTTCAATAGGTCAAAACACTCCAAATATTACCCAAAACACGAATCCATCATCAATTTTATATATAGTGCCTCAAAATTTATCCAAAGATCAATATCCCTAATTTCACTTCATAGGGTTTCCCACAAGAATCCACAGAGCACTCTAATTCATATCAAAACTTGTCTATTCTCAAAATTAAACACATATTTACACTCAATAAACATCAAGAAACACAACAACAAAAAACTCAGAAGCCAAAACAGAAAACATTCGAAATTTGCTTATTTCTCATAGGGTTTCTTATAGGAACCCATAGAGCATTCTAATACATATGAAAACATATCCAAACTCAAAATTAAACATACATTCATGCTCAGTAATTATCAAAGAACACAATAGAAAACTCAGACATCCGGGGGGCATACAAACAACAAGATAGGACATCAGAGGGCCCAAAAGCCCAAATTAACTTTTTTTTAGTGGCCCAGAACGAGCTGTTCCAAAATCGAAATGGGTCGTTCCCAAGTCCGGAACGGGCCGTTCTCGAATTGGAACGGGCCGTTCTGAGGCTTCTAAAAAGCCTAAAAAATGTAGGTTGGAACGGATCGTTCTAGACCAGAACGAGCTGTTCCAAACCAATGAAAGGGCCTAAAATTTGTACCCGGGAACGACTGTTCTCATTTCAGAACGGGCCGTTCTAGGGTAAAAAAATGATACATAACGTTCGGATCCGGAACGGGTAGTTCCGGATCCAGAACGGGTCGTTCCGGCCCACATTTGATGCCTATAAATTGAAATCTCGGCTACAGTTCTAGGGACCCCAAAAATTTCGTCCAGCACTCCTTAGAGCTCTAAATTTCTCTCTTTTTCTCTCTCCCTCTCTTATTGTATTTCTTGAGTATTGTGAGGCAATTGTAGTGCGAAAGGTTGCCATAAAACACCTAAAATCTCCTTATTTTGAAGATCTAATAGAGCTCATTTAAGAGGTATTTCAGTTAATTTCTTTCTCTTTATTTTTATTTCTTATCTATAATAGTTATCGTTATAATAAAAATAATTATGTAGACATTTTAGGGTTAACTGTATTATTTAAATTTCAAGTATGTAAATAATTATTAATAAAGGGGATCTAATATTTAATTTATTATTTCTTATCACATTAACTTCATCATAGGGTACCGATTGAGGGTGTTGTAGGGGTGCTTAATACCTTCCCTACACGTAACCGACCCCCAAACCCAATTTTGGTTATCAAGGCCATTATTGGATCTTAAAAAACCTTTTCTTTTTCCAATGTTTTGAGTAAAATATCGATGGCGACTCCATAAACCTACTTTCAAAACCATTAATTAAGGATTAGTCTAGTGTCCGGGCATTCCTTAATTAATGAGACTTTTAAAAGGATGTCTAAACCATTAGTTACGAGATCGAAAATTTTCGGGTTGCGACAGATGGCGACTCCACTGGGGACGTTTTAAGAGGGTCAGGCCCATTTAATTGATGAAATTAGCATTATAAAAAATAATAATTTAAATATTTTTCCCCTTTATTTTGTTTGTTTTATTTGTTTGACTTTAATATTTGTTTGTTTGTTTAAATTCTGCACCTTTTGAATAAAACTGTACACAAATCATAGCACACAACAATCCCCCTACACCCGGGGGCATGAGGGTATTAAACATAGGGAGTGGTTGACGTACGACCGGCCCAAGTTTGGCCTTGGAGCCTGCGAGCCTTGTCAGAAATCACACTCAAGGTGATAACCAGTTACTCTAGCCCGAAATACTGCGACAGACCTTAGAGGTTGCCAAGTGACGGTAACAGAGATACTGGGTCCCTATAATGAGGGCACCTTGGGGGCCTTAAGACCAAAGTGAGAATAATTAGAACCACCCTATACAATGCACTTTTCTTGACAGGGACCACATACCATGGATGTATACGCGACTGTTTGTGGATTGTATGAGCATGTGTTTGTTGCATTTTGTCTATTCAAATCATTCATTTATTTTTTATGATTCCCCTAAGGTAAAGAAAAAAAACAAAAAAAATTTAAAAATGCATTATCATGTGAGAGAAAACCTAGTGTGAAAATAAGATCTGTGAGAAGCATACATTCCTTCTTTTAACAAAAAAAAAGGGGCATCATGCATTTTCTACAAAATAAAAAAATATAATAAATAAAAGGATAAAAAAAAGGAACATGCATATCATATATTTAGGATCACAAGGGGATTTATATCAAAGACGAGAAATCAGTGTGACCTCTGTCACATTATAAAATATTATGAAGAGGAACACCGATAACTCACCTCTCGACAAAGATGAGCCATCAAGTCTTTGATAGAAGCTCCCTTCATGCATTACCATTTAAATAAGCTTGATAGAAAACTATCTTATCCCTTAAAGGTGGCTTTTCAACATTCCATACTCACACGAGCTTAAAAGATAAAAGCTATGGAAGGTTGATGGAGGAGGCCCATGGGCTAAAGGCCCAACTACTAGGGCTATGGCAAGGATGATACATGAAGAGTGGGCCCAAGCCCAAGGAAAGCCCACCACTTTATTTTGTTGGGCTTTGTATCAAGCCCATTAGATTAGGGTTAGTATAGGAATGGGCCTTAGTGCCTTGTATTTCTTTTGGGCCTTGTATTTTCGGCCTTGTAGTATAGGAGTTTCATTTAAAGGTCATGTGAGTTTAGGGTTAATTAGGTTACATGTGAATTTACATTAGCATCTAATTAGAAGCACATTTGGTGTGCATTTCGGCCATGTGCAACACATGCACATGGTGTGATCCGAAATGCAACTCAAATGACCTCCTAATTACATGCCAAATGTGTGCACATGGGGGGTGGCCGGTTGGCACCAAAATTTGAATTTTAGAATTCAAATTTTGGCGCCTAGAGTTAAATTAACCATACCATGGTTTTATTTAACTCTAGGTGAACCCAACTTAAACCCTTAACCTAATTTCACCTATAAATCTCCCTATGGCCGAGTCTTGTAGCACTTTTGGTCATATATTGATGAGATTTCTCTCCATAGAAATTCCTCTCCGAAAGTCACTTCTTCCTACTCTACCCTTCTTGAGATCTTCTCCTTGTAGAGCTAGGAAACTCTTCCTTCTTCCGGACTTAGCTAGAAGCAAGCTAGGGTCACATTGGTGCTTCTTGGAGCTGCCATTCCTTGTCTTTCTTCCAAGGAACCGAGGAGCATTGAAGGATTCTTGAGGATTTCCAAGTGGAACCTCATCAAGTGGTATCAAGAGCTTCGGTCTTCAAGAGATAAGTTCATCTTCTTGAATTTTGATCCGTGGTTCAACTTGTGCTTGTGTTCATCTTATGTTCATATTGTTCATCTTTAGTTTTTGTCACTATTGAGTTGATTCCTTCCTAGATCTAATTTTGCCTTGAAAATTTGATGGATCTAGTTTCTTGTACTTGAATGATTCATATATGCGTCTTTGATTATATGCTCCATGAATCATGCTCCAATTCTTTGTGCTTATTAGGAAAATTCTGCCTATGATCTTTTTGTTTTCTTTGAGTCATATTTGAAATTTTATTCGGTCCATGAGTATTTGAGTCATTTTTATTTTGAATCAATGTTTAGTAGTCATGTGTAGTTCTTATTATGTTCATATTTCCTAGTTATGTTGAGTAATCCATTTGAAATTTGTTTTGAGTGAATTTTGAATCATTTTCTGGATTTGGCCGAGATCTATTTTTCTTTGGTATAAGCTCATCATTTTGGTTTTGTTTGAGTTCATAAACTACTACTAGATCATTAGTAGTTTTCTTAGAAATTTTTAGGTTTCTAAAATCTTGAAATGTCTTACACAAAAATTTTAAATCCGTGAGGTTTGATCTTGTTTCATTGGTGTGTGCTGGAAAATTGTGTTTGAATTGCAATTTGAATTTTAAAATTGGAGCCAAAACCATGCATGTGCTACATAAAACAACCAAGCATCAAAAGCATGTCACATGTTCATTACATTTTAACCTAATTTGAGTGGCATTTGAATTTCAATTTGAATCCGGTTTTGGAGCTTCCATTAAGGTGTGACCGAGACTTGTGTGACTTTTTGATTAAAAGAAAAAAAGGCAACTCCTAGGATTAAAAAAAAAAATATATGCAAAAGAAATTTGATTAAAAAAAAAAAGAAGTGCTAAACCTAAATTTGAAAGGAAAAGCCAATTAAGGAGTAGAATCTACATTGTTGTCTTCTCGGTTTGGATGTGAAATTGCACCTTAAAATTTTCAGCTCACATTCTTCTTGAGTGTTTTGGTTTTATAAATCAATTCTAGAACCTTTTTCTTAGGGTTATTCTTCCATGACCTAGCCTAATCTTGTCTATTGTCATCCATATTATCTTCTCCTACTCTAATCTTGTTTTCTTTAACTCTTAAATACCTTTGCTGTTTGTATTCATTATGGAACTCAAATGTGACCTATGCTTGACCTAGCCTATCTCCTTAGAAGCTAGTTCTACAAGGGTCATCAAAAGAGGACTAAGAAAAGGAGGAGGAAAGGAAAAAGGAGACTCTCGGATTTGGCTATCAAAATTCAAAAGATCAAACACCAAACACTTGTGGCTGAAATTTTTTTGAAGTTGCTGGACTAGAATTTCCGTGAAGACCTCTTGGAGAATCAATTGGAAATTGTATTTGAATTTAAAAAAAAAAAAAAAAAAAAAAAAACAGAGCATTAGTGACGGATTAGAGACCACTTTTTCCTTACTAATTTGAATTTTGTTGCAAAATTTGGTCACTAATTCCTCACTAATTTTTGGTGGCTGTTTTAATTTCTCTTTAAAGCCACTTGTTTCATTGTTGTTTAGCTTTGTAATTACCTTGTATTTGGCCATTTCAAGGAGTGTCTTGGAAGTGTCTTTGGTACACAACCATCTCTCCTTAGTTAGTCAATTTTCGTTAGTACTTGGTGGGAGTGGTCCTTGATTGATCTTTGGTATCTCTCAAGCTCTCACCCTAGGACACGTTTAGGTAGTTTAATTTGTTGCTTAATACTTGTTTTTATTTGCTTTCATACGTCTAGTTTGTCATAAATCACAAAAAAAAAACATCAAAAATCATTTTCATTGAAAAGAATTTGGTAGAGATTAACTACTGTCGCCACCCGCCGAAACGGACCTTGGCAATCGCGACGATGGTCGGACTCTTTTTAATGTTTTGAAAGTGGTGGATTGATAGAACGACTTATTCTCAAACTGAGACCTTGTCGAGCTACCAATTTTATTAAATGATTCACCAATCCATGTTAATCCCAAGCGGGACCCTCCATGGATTAGTGGTTTTCGTAAAAAGAAGGGTTCTTGGAGTCGCCACCAATGTTTTACTCAAAACATTGGAAAAAGGGATAAGGCAATTGATTTTCGCAAATCAACCTTGGCCATTACAACCAGAGTTGGGTAAGGGAGTCGGTTACGTGTGGGGAAGGTGTTAGCACCCCACAACGCCCCTTTCGGGTTCCCTATGACGGATTATTTATTAAATAATAGCGTAAAATTACTAAATTACCCCTATTTATTATAAGCGATTATATATTAAATATCTACATGATGACGAATTTAAATATGCAACAATCAGAAAGCGGTAAAAGAAGGGATTTTTAGAGAAGAAACCTCTTGAAGCGTGCTTTTTATATATCAATGAAGTTTAGGAGGCTTTTTGGCGCTCCCTCCCTCTACAAGCTCGCTCGCTCCTTCCTAAAAAATAATTTTTACTATGGAAATCCAAAAGATTTCCCTTCGACTAAGTTCGAGACTCAAGCAAATGGCTCGTGACTCAAGAACTTCATCGGATCGACTCCCAGAGAGATTTCTAGGGCAGAACACTGCTAAAAAACCCCAGAATACTCAAGGAGGGAGTCAAAACTGTGTGGAAAAGTGTGTAATGACGTCCAAATGACGTCCTATTTATAGGGATGAGGCGCAGTACGGCCCCTGGGTTCAATACGGCCCGTATTGAGTTTTTGTACTTCAATACGGCCGTATTGAATTCAGTACGGCCGTATTGAAATACAGAAACTTCAATACGGCCGTATTGGTTTCAGTACGGCCGTATTGTAGTACAAAATGTGCAGTACGGCCGTACTGAACTCCAAGGAGGCCGTATTGAGCTCCAAACCTCCCACTTCCTTATTTTTAGGTACTCTAAGACCTCTAAACCTACAGATAGTCATCTTATGGTCTTCTGGGAGTCCTTCTGGCTGACTTTCCTTTGATCTTTGAGAGTCTTCGAGTCTTATTTCCGACCCGGACAATTTTAGGGGTCTACAGCTGCCCCCCCTTTACTTAGTCAAACGGCCTTTTGGTGTACCGTTTGATAAGTAAAGGAGTTGACCCAATTGTCCGGGGAATAAGCGATCCTTCCGACTTGTAGTGTCTTCAGGTGGGAAAATTGTTGAGTAGCCTCTCCAGGTTGAGTTTGCCCTCTCCAGGGTGAGTATTAGTCGTCGCCTCTCCAGGCTCATTGTATACCTCGGTGCTCTGGACATCTGGGTAGCTGAGTAACGCCTCTCCAGGCTTGTGCATACCTCAGTGCTCTGGACATCTGGGTAACTAAGTATCGCCTCTTGTGCATACCTCGGTGCTCTGGACATCTGGGTAGCTGAGTATTGCCTCTCCAGGCTTGTGCATACCTCGGTGCTCTGGACATCTGGGTAGCTGAGTATTGCCTCTCCAGGCTTGTGCATACCTCGGTGCTCTGGACATCTGGGTAGCTGAGTATTGCCTCTCCAGGCTTTGTGCATACCTCGGTGCTCTAGACATCTGGGTAGCGTGAGTTTGCCCTCTCCAGGGATTTGTGATAGTTTTGTCTCCACAGTCCACGATGCTGCTTCGACGATTGTTTTTGATTTTTGTGCCACTGAGGGCTGGATAACGCAGGGATCCGTCTAGGGGATGTGCAGTTACTCATAGGTTCTTGTGTCCCAACTTTCCATTGCGTAGTTGGTACCCATTGAGGAATTTCTGTTTCCTTGGGGTGTAGACACGAAGATGCTCTTTCTGATGTGAGCGATGCCTTATGATTGGCTGACGTCCTTTTGACGGTGGTGGAGTATCCCGGTTATCCTTATTCGGGCGACTCTTTTTGTTTTTCTGGTTTTGTTGCCTCTATGTAGGCTATCATCCGCTGGGGGATTTTGTCATTGATTGTGATTAGCCTCTTCTGTTAGGCGGATCATCTTGACGCTTGATGTTTGGCTGAGAGCCGGATTCCACTTGGGGAATGATTATTGATCTTTTTGATTTTTCTCTTTTTGGAGGAGTGCCTCTGAGTAGGCGAATGATCTTGATGTTCAGTGTTCGGCTGAGTGCCGGATTCCGCTTGGGGAATGGTTATTGATGTTTTTTGATTTTTTGCTTTTTGAAGGGGTGCCTCTGAGTAGGCGAATGGGGATTGAAGATCTTATGTATCCCAGAGTATTATTTAGAAAGCCTCTTCAGGCTTAGCTTCACTCGTCGCTCGAGTTGGACAGCTATCTTCCACTGAGGAAGTCTGAGTCCTTTGACTCGGATATTTCGTTTTGGATGATCATGCTTCCATTGGGGGATCTTATTGATCTTGCTTTGATAGCTCTTACTGGGGATTTGGTCCACGAGAGTGAGCTGAGAAGTCTCTGGGGAGTATTATTTCGACAAGCCTCTCCAGGCTCAGTTATTCTGTACAACTGGGGAGTATTATTTCGGCAAGCCTCTCCAGGCTCAGTTATTCTGTACGAGTATTATTTCGGCAAGCCTCTCCAGGCTTAGTTATTCTATACGAGTATTATTTCGGCAAGCCTCTCCAGGCTCAGTTATTCTGTACGAGTATTATTTCGGCAAGCCTCTCCAGGCTCAGTTATTCTGTGGGAGTATTATTTCGGCAAGCCTCTCCAGGCTCAGTTATTCTGTACGAGTATTATTTCGGCAAGCCTCTCCAGGCTCAGTTATTCTGTACGAGTATTATTTCGGCAAGCCTCTCCAGGCTCAGTTATTCTGTACGAGTATTATTTCGGCAAGCCTCTCCAGGCTCAGTTATTTTGTACAATTTGTTGGGTTTTCTGTATTTTGCCTTTTTTTTTGTTGATTTTTGGCTTTTTCTGTATTTTTGCCTTTTTGTCGATTTTTCGGCTTTTTCTGTTGGAGGGATCTCAAACACACTCACAGATGAAGTATGCAGAGGAATGAAGATGTTGTGATGAATGAGAATGGGCCAATACGGGTCGTATTGAATTTAATACGCCCGTATTGGTGTGGATGTTATGGCCAATGCTGCCGTATTCATTTCGGTACGCCCGTATTGAGTTGAAAATTTGTTCATAACCCTGATTTTAGTACGGGTGTACTGAACATGGTACGGGCGCATTGTTTTTTCTGAAGTTTATATTTTTTGTTTTTTTGTTTTTTTGTTTTTTTGTTTTTTTTTTTGTTTTTTTGTTTGTTTTTTTTCAATAAACAGAGAATAAGTGATCTTCCAGTACACCTATCATCTGTATGCATGTATGCGGTATGATGCACCTAATTCTATTTGATTTATTTTTTCAAAAGAATTAACCGATGCGTTTCTTTGTTTGAATCTTGCCATTCCTCTAGACGGGCTGTGCGCTGCCGATTTCTGTAACCGAGGAATGATGCGTGTTATATTGAGATGGGCGTCATCAACCCAGTGATCCTCCCCTTCCTTTAGAAGACGTGTCAACCCTCCTATTGACCACTATATCTCCATGTTTCCACTAGATTATCCTAAAATCGTTTGGGACAAGAGAGAAAAGAAAGGAAAGATATTTTTGTTCTGAAGTTTGTGTTTTAGAGGGGATTTATTTTTTCAAAAATGGTTTTTGTAAGAATGGTTGGCCAAGGTAGGCTTATGTGTTTAAGCTTGTTTGATTAAACACTTATGAAGTTAAGAAAATCTTGTTATTGATGTTGTGATTTTGACAACTTAGATAGCTTCCCTTGAACCTTTCTTTTTGAATTCGGTTCATGGTACCATCATGGATTTCTTTTGTTTTTTGATTGTCCTTATTTTTGCCTAAAACACCCTTTTGTGGCGTTTTAGCGGACTTTTGTTTTTGTTCATTTTTGCAACCCTAACTTTTGCCTAGGTCACCCTTTTGTGAGATTCCTAGCGGGTCTTTTGCTCTTATTTTTGCACAGCCCCCTTTTTGGGTTTCCTGCCGAGCTTCTTTTATTTTAAAGGATTTCTTTTTATCCATGATGGCACTTGTCGAGGCCAAGGGAAGGTGCTCCAAGTTGTCATACACACTTCCACATAAAAATGATGTGGGTTTATTGTTATTAAGATGATTTTAACCTCATTCATGTTTATTCAAACAGGGTTAAAAATAATGCGGTTTAGAAATTTATTGTAAGCAAGAAGAGAAGCAGTAAGAAATAATAAAGAATGATTTTATTATAATCATAATGGAAACATGTGCCCTATCGAGGCTCGGGGGTCGGGCTGTCCCCGAGGAGTGATCTCTAACAGTCATCAGGTCTATACATCCCTATCGGAAGAACACTTGATGACGACGACCGGCCTTGACGCTTGTGAACCGGCCTTCCTAAAGATCTGGCTTAAAGAACGTCGAGGAGGATCTTGGTTCCTCTTCGTCCTTTGATCTTTAATAGGGTTGTATCCTAACCCTTGTTTCCCCGGATTATCTTTGATGATGGGTAGCTCGGGAATCCCTTGGGAATCCTTGCCAAGTCCCTGTCCGGGCAAGTATCCATTCTTGGTGAGCATGTAGGCTACCTTCTTCATTTCTCGGGGAAACGTTTCAACATTGGCAATCTCCAATGCTTGAAAGGCGGTTTCTAGAGCTTCCTCTGCTGCATCCACGTAAGGTATGGTGGATGGCTTACTGATGAGTATGTCATCTTCAGCTTGTACAGTCACCAGCTTGTCACCCACTGTGAATTTGACTTTTTGGTGGAGCGTAGAAGGAACAGCTTTCGCATCATGAATCCAAGGTCGGCCGAGGAGACAGCTGTATGCGGGAGTAATGTCCATCACTTGAAATTCGACGTTGAAGATGGTGGGTCCAATTTGGATTGGGAGATTGACTTCTCCCACCACTTCTCTTTTAGAACCGTCGAAAGCTCGAACGATCATATTGCTCGGGCGCATTTGGATTCCCTTGATTGCCATTTGATCGAACGTTCTTTTTGGCATCACATTCAAGGAAGATCCGTTATCCACCAAGACTTTAGCGATGTGATATTCCTTGCACTTTACAGAGATGTGCAAGGGCTTGTTGTGGTTCGGTCCCTCAGCGGGGATTTCTTCATCGGTGAAAGTGAGGTGATCATTAGCCGTGATGTGACTAACAATCCCCTCAAACTTGTCTTAGGAGATAGTGTGTGACACGTATGCTTCGTTCAAGACTTTCAACAGAGCTTGTCGATGCGGTTCGGAGCTTAGGATCAACGACAATAGGGTAATCTTTGCGGGCGTCCTATGAAGTTGATCCACGATGGAGTACTCGCTCTGTCGGATATACTTTAACAGCTCGTCAGTCTCCTCCTCGGATTCTTTATTTTCCTCGGTTTTCTCCTTTTCTTTTCCTTTATTCTTAGGAGCTTTATCATGAAGATCTTCGGGAGTGTAGATCCTGCCACTCCTAGTCATGCCCCCAAGTCCAGCGATGTTAGAGATATCGCTGTCGGCAGAAGAATGGATGTCGTATATCCATGGAGTCGCCACCAATGTTTTACTCAAAACATTGGAAAAAGAAGTTTAAGGCAATCGATTCAAAAATCGACTTCGGCCATGACAACCAGAGTCGGGTAAGGGAGTCGGTTACGCGTGGGGAAGGTGTTAGCACCCCACAGCGCCCCTTTCGGGTTCCCTATGACAGATTATTTCTAAAAATAATAGTGCGAAATTACTAAATTACCCTTTATTCATTTATTCTAAACAATTATAACTTAACTATCTACATGATGACAGTTAAATATACACACAGAAAGCAGTAAAAGGAAGGACTTAAGAAGAAACCTTTGAAGCGTGCTTTTATATTCAAGTAAAACTGGGAAGCTTTTTGGCGTTCCCTCGCTCTACAAGCCCGCTCGCTCCCTCCTAGAAAATTTTAACTATGGAAATCCGGAGGATTTCCCTTCGACTCAGTTCGAGACTCAAGCAAAAAGCTCAGAACTCGAGAACTTTGTCGGATCAACTCTCCGAGTGATTTCTAGGCAGAGCACTGCTCAAAAAAACCCAGAATACTCAAGAAGAGGGTTAAAACTCAGTGTAAAAGTGTCCAATGACGTCCAATTGACGTCATATTTATAGGGATGAGGCGCAGTATGGCCTCTGGGGGTCAATACGGCCCGTATTGAGTTTTTGAACTACAATACGGCCGTATTGAATTCAGTACGGCCGTATTGAAGTTCAAAAAACCTCAATACGGCCGTATTGAGTTCAGTGCGGCCGTAGTGAAGTTCAGAAACTTCAATACGGCCGTATTGAGTTCAGTGCGGCCGTATTGTAGTTTAAAATGTTCAATACGGCCGTACTGAACTTTTGGGAGGCCGTATTGGGTTTCATTCCCTCCACTTCCTTATTTTGAGCTATTACAAGACCTCTAGACCTACAGAGAATCCTCCTAGGGCCTTCCATGAGTCCTTCTGGCTGACTTTCCTTCAGTCCTCAAGAGTCTTCAAGCTTTATTTCCGACCCGGACAATTTTAGGGGTCTACAGCTGCCCCCCCTTTACTTAGTCGGACGGCCTTTTGGTGTACCGGCTGACAAGTAAAGGAGTTGACCCAATTGTCCGGGTGATGTGCCAACCTTCTGACTTGTAGCGTCTTCCGGTGGAAAATTGTTGAGTAGCCTCTCCAGGTTGTTGCATACCTCGGCGCTTCTGACAACCTCGGTAGCTAAGTTTACCCTCTCCAGGGTCAACTTCACTCGACGCCCGAGCCGGAAGTTGAACACCAACGTGCCTTTGACGACGCTGATGGTTGAGTACTGTCTCTCCAAACCTTGAGTACCGTCTCTCCAGACTTTGAGTACCGTCTCTCCAGACCTTGAGTACCGTCTCTCCAGACTCTGAGTACCGTCTCTCCAGACTCTGAGTACCGTCTCTCCAGACTCTGAGTACCGTCTCTCCAGACTTTGAGTACCGTCTCTCCAGACTTTGAGTATCGTCTCTCCAGACTCTGAGTACCGTCTCTCCAGACTCTGAGTACCGTCTCTCCAGACTTTGAGTACCGTCTCTCCAGACTTTGAGTACCGTCTCTCCAGACTTTGAGTACCGTCTCTCCAGACTTTGAGTACCGTCTCTCCAGACTTTGAGTACCGTCTCTCCAGACTTTGAGTATCGTCTCTCCAGACTCTGAGTACCGTCTCTCCAGACTTTGAGTACCGTCTCTCCAGACTCTGAGTACCGTCTCTCCAGACTTTGAGTACCGTCTCTCCAGACTCAGAGTACCGTCTCTCCAGACTTTGAGTACCGTCTCTCCAGACTCTAAGTACCGTCTCTCCAGACTCTAAGTACCGTCTCTCCAGACTTTGAGTACCGTCTCTCCAGACTTTGAGTACCGTCTCTCCAGACTTTGAGTACCGTCTCTCCAGACTTTGAGTACCGTCTCTCCAGACTTTGAGTACCGTCTCTCCAGACTTTGAGTACCGTCTCTCCAGACTTTGAGTACCGTCTCTCCAGACTTTGAGTACCGTCTCTCCAGACTTTGAGTACCGTCTCTCCAGACTTTGCTTCGGTTGTCTCTGACGACCTAGGCAACTGAGTTTGCCCTCT
The DNA here is from genome assembly GCF_000230855.2 of Cajanus cajan. Taxonomy (NCBI): domain Eukaryota; kingdom Viridiplantae; phylum Streptophyta; class Magnoliopsida; order Fabales; family Fabaceae; genus Cajanus; species Cajanus cajan. The sequence continues at coordinate 8,938,823 of NC_138526.1, read as the reverse complement.
CCAGGGTCTGCGTCCGTGTCTTCTGATCACTTCGGCAATGCGAGTTTACCCTCTCCAAGGATCTGAGATGATTTTTTGTCTCCACAGTCCACTATGCTGCTTCGATGGTTTTTCTGATTTTGTGCCACTGAGGGCTGGATAACGCAGGGATCCGTCTAGGGGATGTGCAGTCATTCATAGGTTCTTGTGCCCCAACTTGCATTTGCATAGTTGGTACCCATGGGGAATTTCTGACTCCTTGGGGTGTAGACACAGATGCTCTTCTTGAATTGAGCGATGCCTTATGTTTGGCTGACGTCCTTTGACGTTGGTGGAGTATCCCGGTTATCCTTATTCGGGTGTCTCTTTTGATTTTCTGATTTTTGTAGCCTCTATGTAGGCTGTTATCCGCTGGGGGATTCTGTCGTTCAATTCTTGACTGGCCTCTTCTATTAGGCAAATCATCTTGATGTTCGGTGTTTGGCTGGATGCCGAATTCCGCTTGGGGAATATATATTTTTTTATTATTTTTCTCCTTTTGTAGGGGTGCCTCTTGAGTAGGCGACTGGGGATTTGGGGATCTTATGTATCCCAGAGTATTATTTAGGAAGCCTCTGCAGGCTTAGCCTCACTCAGCGCTTGAGTCAGAGAGCTATCTTCCACTCAGGAAGTTTCAAGTCCTTTGACTGAATATTTTGCTTGGATGATCGCGCTTCCATTGGGGATTTTGACGATCTTGCTTTGATAGCTCTCGCTGGGGATTTGTTCCATGAGCTTAAGCTGAGGTTTCTCTTGGGAGTATTATTTCCGCGAGCCTCTCCAGGCTCAGTTATTCTGAGAGAGTATTATTTCGGCGAGCCTCTACAGGCTCAATTATTCTAAGAGGGAGTATTGTTTCGGCAAGCCTCTCCAGGCTCAATTATTCTGAGAGAGTATTATTTCGGCGAGCCTCTCCAGGCTCAGTTATTCTGTATGAGTATTGTTTCGGCAAGCCTCTCCAAGCTCAGTTATTCTGAGAGAGTATTATTTCGGCAAGCCTCTCCAGGCTCAATTATTCTGTACAATTTGTTGGGTTTTCTGTATTTTGCCTTTTTTGTTGATTTTTGGCTTTTTCTGTATTTTTTGCCTTTTTTGTCGATTTTTTGGCCTTTTCTGTTGACTGTTGTCATACACAAGCAATTTTTCTATTTTTCTATTTTATGCAATTGCCTCATGATAAGGTCTTTGAGTGTGCAACTAATGTGTGTGTGATGCACAAATGCAAGTTTGATTATTTTATTAATGCTTTTTTTTTTTTTTTTAAATGAATGGCTCTCCCTATCCTCCTTTTCTTGGAGGAATTTCTGTCGTCGACGTGAGGGAATATCTTTGTGAGCCTTTTTCACAGGAGATTACGGATTTTATAGGAACCCCTCCAATTTTCTTTATTGACTGATTATTAAAGGAATTTCGTACAATTTTTATGAAATACCAATTTTAGAGGCATAATCACATGGTCAAGAGAGAAGAGAAAATGAATAGATATTTTATTGATATTCACAAGTGTTTTTACAGAAAGATATACAGAAGGAATTTCTGAAGAATGGCTGGCCAGGGTAGGCTATATACATTGGGTTTAACAATTATATCTGTAATTGTTGCTCTTTACATTCCCCTAGTTGCTTCGGGTGAGATGCCTGAGCCAGGAGTGTAGATGCTGCAAGACGCTTGCTTCTAGAAGATAATCACTTGAGCCGCCTTTCGGTTTTCGATTCAAGTGATCGTTGCTTGCTTTGCTTTTGTATCTTATTCTTTTGCCCCTAATTTTTGCCTAGGACATATCCTAGCGGGGATAAATTCGCCTTTGTTTTGCCTAGTACCCTTGTACTGGCGGGCTTTTTATTTTGCCCTAACTTTTGCCTAGGATGCCCTTTTTGGGTTTTCATCCTAGCGGGCCTATGCAAGCAACGTCTTCAAGCATAGTACTTCTTTACCACGTCAGCGTTGACTGGGTATCGAAGTTCTTTTCCATCCATGTCTGTGAGGATCAATGCTCCTCCTGAGAAGGCTCGTTTTTCCATGTATGGTCCTCCGTGATTTGGGGCACACTTTCCGATTTTGTCCTTTTGAGTTGGTAGCAATTTTTTCATTACCAACTCTCCCTCATGGTAGACTCGAGGGTGGACTTTCTTGTCAAAAGCCTTTTTGATCTTCCTCTGATAGGCTTGACCATGGCATATGGCGTTCAGCCGTTTCTTTTTGATAAGGTTCAACTGGTCGTATCGGCTTTGAACCCATTCTACCTCGGAAAGTTTTGTTTCCATGATTACCCTTAGAGAAGGTATCTCGACTTCGACGGGTAGAACTGCCTCCATCCCATAAACGAGGGAGAATGGAGTAGCTCCTGTAGATGTACGTACTGAAGTCCTATAGCCATGAGGAGCGAAGGGTAACATCTCGTGCCAGTCTTTAAATGAGACAACCATCTTTTGCACTATTTTCTTGATGTTCTTATTGGTTGCCTCGACTGCCCCATTCATCTTTGGCCGATATGGGGAAGAGTTATGGTGTTGGATCTTGAATTCTTGGCACAGTTCTTCCACCATTTTATTATTCAGATTAGATCCATTTTCAGTGATGATTTATTTCTCCATGCTTCCACTAGATTATTCTAAAATCGTTTGGGACAAGAGAGAAAAGAAAGGAAAGATATTTTTGTTCTGAAGTTTGTGTTTTTGAGGGGATTTATTTTTCAAAAATGATTTTTGTAAGAATGGTTGGCCAAGGTAGGCTTATGTGTTTAGGCTTTGTTTGATTAAACACTTATGAAGTTAAGAAAATCTTTGTTTATTGACGTTGTGATTTGACAACTTAGATAGCTGTACCATCATGGATTTATTTTTGTTTGTCCTTATTTTTGTCTAAAACACCACTTGGTGGCGTCTTAACGGACTTTTGTTTTTGTTTATTTTGCAACCCTAATTTTTGCCTAGGTCACCCTTTTGTGGGATTCCTAGCGGGTCTTTTGCTCTTATTTTTGCGCAGCCCCCTTTTTGGGTTTCCTGCCGAGCTTTTTTTATTTTAAAGGATTTCTTTTTATCCATGATGGCACTTGTCGAGGCCAAGGGAAGGTGCTCCAAGTTGTCACACACACTTCCACATAAAAATGATGCGGGTTTATTATTATTAAGATGATTTTAACCTCATTCATGTTTATTCAAACAGGGTTAAAAATAATGTGGTTTAGAATTTTATTATAAGCAAGAAAAGAAGCAAAAAGAATGATTTCATTATAATCATAGCGGAAACATGTGTCCTTATTTCATCACTGATATGGGTCCCAATGTTGACCTGTTTTATCTCTCGGCCTGGCCCCAAATTCACAGTCTCCAATTTTTCTTGACACGGTTGGAGTAGACGAGCTTCTTGATCTAGCGGTCTTTGCAGATCCGGAGAGATGGCCTCCTCATCACTGTCCAACTCAACCCATTCATCCTCGGATCCCGGTCAGAGCGAACAATTACAGACATAATTATTTTATTGGTTCTGTTTAGGTTTAGAATTATTAATGTTAATGAGGAAAGAGAGAAAAGAACAAAAAAGAGAGTAATGTGTGAAAAATGCCTCTTTATTGATATGTATTAAAACTGTACAAAAACCCTTATTTACATGAAAAGGTTCTCATGATCTCGGGTACTGATCATGAGTCCCTAAAAGAGAAATATGAAGGGGCCCTATCGTGGCTTGTTCTTCTCTCTACTCCTGCTTTGGCAGAGGATTCTTGCTCACGTCGGGTGCTGTCGAATCGAAGGTGACCCACCCGGCATCAATAAGGTTTTGGACCTTGTATTTGAGAGCTAGGCAGTTCTCTGTTGAATGCCCTGGTGCCCCCGAATGGTATAAACATTTGTCTTGTGGCTTGTACCAATCGGGGTAAGGTGGGTCGATCTTCCTTGGTGGAACATAAGCTATAAGTTTGGCTTCTACTAGCTTCGGCAGGAGATCGCTATAAGTGGTCGGAAGTTTATCAAACTTCTTCACAGGGGTGAATTGCGATCTTCCCGACTTCGAAGTGGAAGTAGCCGAGGGTATGGTTATAGCATTGACTCCTCCCTCTTTCTTCTTCCCGAAGGCCTTCTTAGCTTCATATGATTGGGAAGGCTTAGCCAGCTTCCCACTTTTAAGTCCTTGTTCCACTCTCTCCCCAATGGTGATGATGTCCGAGAAGAGTGTCGTTGTGTTCCCTATCATTTTATCGTAATAGGGACCAGTCAACGAGTTGATGAATAAGGACACCGTCTCCTTATCCGACAGCGGGGGCTCTATCTGTGCCGCCAACTCCCTCCATCGTTGGGCGTACGCCTTGAAAGATTCGTCACTTTTCTTACTCAAGGCTTGAAGATCTGACCTATCGGGTGTTAGGTCGATGTTGTATTTATAGCGCTTGAGAAAGGCGTCGGCCAACTGCCTCCATGTATGTACTAGATTTCCATCTAGCTGCATATACCAATTGAGCGCAGTATCGACTAAGCTCTCTTGGAAGCAATGGATCAAGAGCTTTTCATTTGTGGCATATGCAGCCATTTTGCGACAGTACATGGTGAGATGACTCTTAGGGCAAGTCGATCCCACGTATTTTGGGAAATCTGGCACTTTAAATTTGGGAGGGAATTGGATGTCCCTCACCAAGCACATGTCGGCGGCATCTTTGATGTCAAAATCATGCCCCTCCATAGCCCTTAGCCGATCCTCAAGAGCATGGAATTGTTCCTTTGAAACCTCGGGCTCTTTAATCATGATCCCCGCCCCAAGGGGTACAGCTCGTGGAGGTTCTTCCTCATGTTCCTCCTCCTCATGATGATGGGACTCATGGTCACTGTGGTGAGACCCATGTACATTATGGTGACGCATGAGTTCCATCATTTGCGCCATTTGTTCTTTGAGCTGTGAGAGCTCGGCTGTAAGCTTCTTATTTTGGTCCTCCAGCGCTTCCATCTTCTTGATTTTCTGCGCGCGTGTGAGGACAGAGAGATGACCAGCCACTTTCTAAAAATGAATATTTAATCTAATTAATTTATGGAATGAATACGCTCTTGACATGAGCTTGATAACCCTCCATTTTTAAGGCGCTGCCTTTTTAAAACAGAGTGTTACTACCCTCCTTGACTTATGATCTCTCCTCAACGGAGAATCTCGATAATTATGGGTCTCTTTTACTCATGTCAAGAGGTATTGGTGAACCTAAAATGCATGGTTTATGAGGATGCATGATGTCTTATTGGTAATGATGTACATGCTCCTCACTTTTATTATATTTCCACACATGGTCTTTCCTCTCATGTCATGGTATTTTCATGCATGGGGATTATTACTTAGACCTTATCACGAGGTTTTATTAATGCACAAACAATATCACATAAACCTATACACAAACAATTCACTCATCCACGAACAGTCACGAGCGAATCACGAGGTAGGGGTATCCTGCAGAAAAGTGCATATTCAAGGTGGATCTAACTGTTCTCACCGGTCTGAGGCCCCCAAGGTGCCCCCATTATAGGGACCCAATTCCTCTCGTCGTAAGTCGATGGAAAGCTCCAACGCACTGTCGGACTTGAGTTTATGGTTATCACCTTGAGTGATGCTTTCCGACAACGGTCTACGGGCACCTATAGACCCATTCGACAACCGGCCGTACTAACATCCACTCCCTATGGCTTACCACTCACGCCCCCGGGTATAGAGGAAACTGTTGTGTGCAAAGGTTTGTGTGCAATTTATATTTCAAACAATTGCAGAAACTAAACATACAACAGTTATTAAAGCCATATAAATAAAGCATGTTATCATACAAACAAGGGGTAATAAAGTAATTTTAACTATTATTTGTTAAAAATAATCTGTCACTAAATGGGACTGACTCTCGAGGCTTCCCCAGTGGAGTCGCCATCTGTCGCCACCGGCCCGAAACGGGCTTTCGGCATTCGCGAAGGATGGTTGGACTCTTTTATTTGTTTAAAAATATGGATTGCTAGAATGACTTATTCTCAAACTGAGACCTTGTGATGGAAGAGCATGGGCTAAAGGCCCAACCACTAGAGCTATGGCCAGGAGGTTACTTGAAGATTTGACTGCTTCAGAGCTTAGTGGGCCCGATGGGCTTGGTGGGCCTAGGGTGCTTCTTACTTGGGCTTAATTGAATATACACCATGTTTAATTGTACTTTCTTAGTTTAGGAATCTATTTTCATGTTGGTCTTGTATTTGACCATAGATTAGGGTTTAGGCTAGTTGGGCCTAGTTTTGGGCTTCATGGGCCTTTGGGCTTTTGATACCCAATATTGGGCTCATTTTCATTCTTGTAATTTTTCCTATTGATTGTATTCACTAGACCATTGTATTTTGGTCATTAGATTAGGTTTTTAGGAGGATTACATTAATAGGAGAAATAGGTTTCATTTAAGCATCATTTAGAAGTAATTTGAATTGAATTTGAGTCACATGGATGGCATGGGAAGGATCCGGCCATGTGAGCCTCAAATTCACTCCAAATCACTCCTAAATGACACTTAGATGAGGGTAGCATCCGTGTGAGTGTGTGAGTTGGCCAAAGTTTGAATTTCAAATTCAAATTTGAAATTCAAACTTGGCGCCAACTTGTTTCACCAAGGTGCCGTCCAAGTTAACCTAATTTTCCCTCCTATAAATGTCACCTTTCTCACCTTGTAACACACTTTTGATATATGAGAATTTTCTGAATATTTCTTCAGCCAAATTCCCTCAAGAGTCACCGAATTCATCCAAGAGAGAAAACCAAGAGAATGCCTTCAAAAACCTTAGGAAAACCTAGTTTCCTTTTCTTTGAAGTGTGCAATCCCTTGAGTACTTGAGCTTGGGTGCTTCCGTCTTCTAAGTTCAGCAAGAGTTCATCATCTTCATGAGTTCTTCAAGAGTACTTCTACCTCCATTGAAGAAGATCCGAGCCTAGGAGGAGTTTAGGAGGAGATTGTGTTTCACTTCTACTACTCACCTCCATCATTTTTGGTATCAAGAGCAAGGTCTTCAAGGAGATAAGTGTTCTTGAGTTTTGGTCCGAATAGTCTTGTGATATTTTGTGTTCTTTGTGTTCTTATGTTTGTCTTAATTGAGTTTCAATTTTCGGATCTATATTTTAATGTTCTTTTGTTCCATAGATCCATTGGTTGATTGTTTTTGAATTTTCTTCCACAATCAACATGTTTAGGACCTATTAGCTTGTGCTTGTTTTGATTTAATTTGAGTCTCTCCATTCTTGTATGTGTCCGTGATTGGACTTCATGCATTTGCATTAGATTTTGGTTTTTAATCCATGTTTTTGTCTTAGAGTTTGTGTGTAGTCTTTCTATGTCACAAAATTCCTTGAATAGCATGTTGACCTAATTTTTTTCTTTGAGTATATTGTTCATATTTTGCTTTCGGTTTGTGTTCATTTGTGCCTACCTATATGTGCTTTTTCTTTTACCTTATTGTGTTCATGATTTGCTATTAGTCCTAGCAAGTTTCCTTAGAGTTAGGTTTCCATTGTGTTCTTTAAGTTTTCAAATCACATTCCCTTGAAAATCTTCTAAACATTTTGTGACTCAAAATTTCAAGTGTAATCCTACTTCTAGTGCACTCTTCTTGTGGATTCAATTTTAAAAAAAAAAATGATGATTAAGAGGCTGGAAAACAGAGTTTAAAACAGAGCCTAAAAGACCTAAAAATTTGAAAAGAAAATAGTTCAAAAAGAATCCAAACCAAAACCTAAAACTAGTGCACTAGTTTCACATTTTCACTTGAAATTTGACCTAATTTTTGGCTGTTTTGTTGGTTCGGTTTCTATAGCTTGGAATCATAGAAAAATTTGAAACAAAAGGCAATTATACTCTCTGGACTCTTAATTTGATACTGGAAAAAGAAAAAATTAAAAAAAAATTAGCGAAAGAAAATTAAAAGGAAAAAGCCGAGAGGTATACAAGTTGAAAAACCTACTTGATTCCTTGTTATTGTTTTGACTACTACTTTTGCTATACTTGTCCAATTATCTTCAAAATTTTTTTGTTTTGTTCATCTATTCTAGTACCTATCTAGGAACTCTTCTCTCTGAGTGCTAGCTTTTATTTGGAGTCTTAATTTTCAGTTTTACTTGTTGAACCTCTTTGAGTCTTGTCATATACATCTATTACTCTTAATTTTGGTATAAGCTTTTCAAATTGTGCTTTGTTGCTTGTCTAGTTTTCTTTCAATAATTTCCTGTGCTGGAAGTGGCCTTAAATCCTTGCTCAAGGATCAAGCATTGCTCAACAAAGAGTAGGAAAAATTTTGGACACTATAATCACCAAATTTGACCTAATTTAGTGACCAAAATCATCCTAAATCTCCTTCACTTGAGTGACCAATTCCTTCACCTTGTGAGGCAGCCACCTTAACCTCTTTGTTGTGTTTCTTTTGCAGGTCCAGGAGCAGCATATTGAAGGATTAGTGGTGGATTAAACACTTGGTTAAGTGTTAGAAAAGTTGAACACAAAACCGCCACTAATTGGTCTTCAAAGCCGCCACTTTATTGCTTTTTAGGCTAGTTTAATTTTTGTCAATTCTCTTGTATCTTTAAACCAATTTGTAAAGCTTGGAGGGAGTATTAAGAAGCTGGTCAGGTATATCTACATCCTTGATAGACTCTCACGTGTAGTACTAGTGGAAGTGGCTTGGAAATTTCATATGTTTCAAGCTTCCACTTAGGATATCCGACTAGTTGCTTAACTTGCTTCTTTTAAGTTTTCTTGTACTTAATTGCTTTACTTTGTTGCCTATAAACGTCTAGACTTGTGTAGTTTTATTTGCTCACGTTTAGTTAAGTGTCAAAAACAAACAAATTGTGAAAAAGCATACAAAAATTTTTGTGAAAAGTTTTGAGGAATTGGAAATACCACAAAGGAGTTTAGTGATTTCCACTTGAAAAGGCTTGGTTATTAAGTGGCTCTTTGTAGGTCACCTCCCTTGATAGTGCAACTTGTACACTTAGACTTCCAAGTGCTATTTTCATTCCTAGAAAAGACCAAAAACATTTTATAACTTTTTGCATAGCATACAAAATCTTTTTGCTTAACCATGAGTCATCATTCTCAAGGTAGTAGTGACTTTGATACTCCTAAAAGTTTTGAAAGAATTGTCAAGGAGGTTGAAGCACTAAAACTTTGGAAAAATGATGAGATGCTTCAAAAACAAAAAGAGAAACTTGAAAAAGAAGTACAAATCATGGCTTTGGAACAAGAAATCCAAAAGATTAAGCAAAGAGAAGAAAAACTTTTAAAAAGTTTAAATAAAAATAAAAGTCCAAAAGGTTCTTCTAGGAGCTCAACCAAGAGCTCCAATGACTCTCAAAGTCAAAATAATGATGGTAGTATGCATATGGATGCTTACTATCAACCAACACCTAGGAGAGTCATTAAAGAACACAAAGTGAGGGAATCAAGGGTTGATCTCCCTTACTTTCATGGAAAAGATAATGTGGACATCTACTTGGATTGGGAGATGAAAGTGGAGCAAATCTTCACTTGTCATCAAGTAGGTGAGGAAAGAAAAGTTCCTTTGGCCACCCTAGCTTTTCAAGGACAAGCCATGTATTGGTGGACATCCTTGGAAAGAGAGAGAAGACTTCACAATGATCCTCCCATCACTTATTGGAATGAATTGAGGAGTGCTATGAGAAGAAGGCACATTCCTTCTTATTATAGTAGGGAGCTTATGGATAAGCTCCAAAGACTCCAACAAAAGGGTATGAGTGTTGAGGAGTATAGGCAAAAAATGGAGTTATATCTCATGAGGGCTGGGATAAGGGAAGAAGAAAGATTGACCATAGCTAGATTTCTAAGTGGTCTTAATTTTGACATAAGAGATAGAGTTGAGTTACTCCCTTATAGGGACCTTGATGATTTGGTCCAACTTTGTATAAGGGTGGAACAACAAAATTTGAGAAAATCCTCTTTTAAAGGAAAAACTCAATCTAGCTCTTATGTTAAGAAAGACTACAAGAGGGAGGGTCACTTTGATTCCTCTAAGAAATTTGGCAAAGAAAAAGAAAAAGAAAAAGAAAATGATAAAAATAAAAATATTGTCACTTCTAGTAGCAAAACTAGTGATATCAAATGCTTTAAGTGTCTTGGGAGAGGACACATAGCCTCTCAATGCCCAACTAAAAAGGTGATGATTTTGAAGGGGCAAGACATTTATAGTAGTGTTGATGAGTCTAGTTCCACTACTTCAAGTGATAGTGAATCAAGTGAGGAAGACCATTCCATTGAAAGTGCATATCCTTGTGATGGTCAACTTCTCATGATTAGAAGGCTTCTAGGAAGCCAACCTAATGAGTTCCATCTTTCACAAAGGGAGAACATTTTTCACACAAGGTGTAAAGTTTTAGACAATGCTTGTTCTCTCATTGTAGATAGTGGGTCTTGTTGCAACTGTTGTAGCACAAGGTTGGTGGAGAAGCTTGGTCTTACTATTATTCCTCATCCGAAACCATATCAACTTCATTGGATTAATGAAGATGGGGATATTAATGTTAATCAACAAGTGAAAGTCAAGTTCTCTATTGGTAACTATGAAGACCAAGTGGTTTGTGACATAGTTCCAATGGAAGCTTGTCATATTTTGTTGGGAAGGCCATGGCAATTTGACAAGAAAACCATGCACAATGGCCTTACCAATGAAATTACTTTCACTCATAAAGAAAAGAAATTTGTACTTCATCCTTTGTCCCCTTCACAAGTGATAGAGGATCAAGTACAAATGAAAAAGAAAAGAGAAGAAGAAAAAAAAAACTTGAATAAAAAAAAAGAAAAGAAGGAAAAGAAGCATAAGTTTTCAAAGAAGGATGAAGAAAAATCTTTTCTAAAAGAAGGAATTCAACAAGAACCTTTAAAAAAAAACTTTGATTGTTGAAAAACCTTCTTACATTCTTCTTTGTAAAGGTATGCTTCAGTGTCATAATTTAAGTATTGAACTTAGTTCTTTATCTCCTCAAGTTTCTCATTTATTAAAAGAATTTGATGATATATTCCCTAGTGAAGGTCCACAAGGCCTTCCCCCTTTTAGGGGTATAGAACATCAAATTGATTTTGTGCCTGGGGTTAGTCTACCCAATAGACCAGCCTATAGGACAAATCCTCAAGAAACTAAGGAGATCGAGAATCAAGTCCATGAATTATTGAATAAGGGTTGGATACAAAAGAGTTTGAGTCCCTGTGCTGTGCCTGTATTGTTAGTGCCCAAGAAAGATGGAAAATGGAGAATGTGTTGTGATTGTAAGGCCATTAACAATATCACAATCAAGTACAGGCACCCAATCCCTAGACTTGATGATATGCTTGATGAGTTACATGGTGCTTCCATATTTTCTAAAATTGATCTTAAAAGTGGTTATCACCAAATAAGAATTAAAAAGGGTGATGAGTGGAAAACTGCTTTTAAAACCAAATTTGGACTATATGAGTGGTTAGTTATGCCTTTTGTCTAACTAATGCACCAAGTACATTTATGAGGCTTATGAATCATGTCTTGAGAGAATGTATAGGAAAATTTGTGGTTGTTTATTTTGATGATATATTAATCTATAGTAGGTCTCAAGATGATCATTTAGGACATCTTAGAGAAGTTATGATGATCCTTAGGGAAAACTAATTATTTGCAAATCTTGAAAAATGTACTTTTTGTGTGGATCATGTGGTTTTCCTAGGGTTCATTGTAAGCAAAAATGGGGTTCAAGTGGATCCCGAGAAAATTAAAGCCATTCAAGAGTGGCCAAAGCCTAAGAATGTTAGTGAAGTTAGGAGTTTTCATGGTTTAGCAAGTTTTTATAGAAGATTTGTACCTAACTTCTCTAGCATTGCTTCACCCTTGAATGAGCTTGTCAAAAAAGATATTTTATTTGAATGGACTGCAAAGCATGACCAAGCATTTCAATTACTTAAAGATCAACTTACTAATGCACCCATTTTAGCTCTACCTAATTTTGAAAAGACTTTTGAGCTAGAATGTGATGCATCAGGAGTTGGCATAGGAGCTGTGTTATTGCAAGGAGGACACCCCATTGCATATTTTAGTGAAAAACTAAAAGGTGCCTCCCTCAATTACCCTACCTATGATAAAGAGTTGTATGCCTTGGTTAGAGCTTTATAAACTTGGGAGCACTATCTTGTGTCCAAAGAGTTTGTCATCCATAGTGACCATGAGTCACTTAAATATTTAAGAGGTCAAGGTAAATTAAATAAGAGACATGCCAAATGGTTAGAGTTTCTTGAACAATTTCCATATATTATTAAATTCAAGAAAGGAAAATCCAATGTTGTAGCTGATGCTTTATCTAGGAGACATACCTTGCTTGTGTCTCTAGGAACTCAAATTCTTGGATTTGATAATATTAGGGAATTGTATGAAGAAGATCTTGAATTTGGTGTTAATTATAAAAAATGTCAACAAAAAGCTTTTGATGGTTTCTATATGGCTGAGGGGTATTTATACAAAGAAGGAAGATTGTGTATACCCCAAGGATCCATTAGGAAACTATTAATTAAAGAGAGTCATGAAGGTGGGCTTATGGGGCACTTTGGTGTTGATAAAACCCTTAGTTTGCTAAAAGAAAAATTTTATTGGCCCCATATGCGAAAAGATGTCCAAAGGCATTGTTTTAGATGTTTAGCTTGTTTACAAGCTAAGTCTAAAGTAATGCCTCATGGAACATACACACCTTTGCCTGTTGCTTCTTCTCCTTGGGTAGATATTAGCATGGATTTTGTGCTAGGTTTACCTAGAACCCAAAGGGGAATGGATTCTATTTTTGTGGTAGTGGACCGTTTTAGTAAAATGGCTCATTTTATTCCATGCCACAAAGTAGATGATGCAAGCAACATTGCAAGACTCTTCTTTAGAGATGTGGTTAAACTTCATGGGCTTCCTAAAACTATAGTTTCAGATAGAGATACAAAGTTTCTAAGCCATTTTTGGCGTGTCTTATGGTCAAGACTAGGAACTAAACTCCTCTTTTCAACTACTTGTCATCCTCAAACAGATGGCCAAACTGAGGTAGTGAATAGATCTCTGTCTACTATGCTTAGGGCAGTCCTAAAGGGTAATCACAAATCTTGGGATGAGTTTTTACCTCATATTGAATTCGCCTACAATAGGGTAGTTCATAAAACTACCAATATTTCTCCTTTTGAGGCTGTTTATGGGTTTAATCCTTTAACTCCTTTGGACTTGATACCTCTTCCTAATGTTGAACATTTCATTCATAAGGAAGGGGCTTCAAGGGCTGATTTTGTTAAGAAACTTCATGAAAGGATTAAAATTCATATTCAAAATCAAAATGAGAAATATGCAAAACAAGGAAGTAAAGGCAAGAAGTCTATGATCTTCGAGGAAGGTGATTGGGTTTGGCTTCATTTAAGAAAAGAACGTTTTCCAAATCAAAGGAAGTCTAAACTCAGTCCTAGAGGAGATGGTCCCTTTCAGGTCTTACAGCGTATCAATGATAACGCCTATAGACTTGATTTACCCTCTGAATATGGAGTCAGCACCACTTTTAATGTCAGTGATCTTAAACCTTTTGTAGGTGCTAGCGATGATGAGGAAGAGTCTTCAGATTCGAGGACGAATCCTTCTCAAGAGGGAGGGAATGATGGAAGAGCATGGGCTAAAGGCCCAACCACTAGAGCTATGGCCAGGAGGTTACTTGAAGATTTGACTGCTTCAGAGCTTAGTGGGCCCGATGGGCTTGGTGGGCCTAGGGTGCTTCTTACTTGGGCTTAATTGAATATACACCATGTTTAATTGTACTTTCTTAGTTTAGGAATCTATTTTCATGTTGGTCTTGTATTTGACCATAGATTAGGGTTTAGGCTAGTTGGGCCTAGTTTTGGGCTTCATGGGCCTTTGGGCTTTTGATACCCAATATTAGGCTCATTTTCATTCTTGTAATTTTTCCTATTGATTGTATTCACTAGACCATTGTATTTTGGTCATTAGATTAGGTTTTTAGGAGGATTACATTAATAGGAGAAATAGGTTTCATTTAAGCATCATTTAGAAGTAATTTGAATTGAATTTGAGTCACATGGATGGCATGGGAAGGATCCGGCCATGTGAGCCTCAAATTCACTCCAAATCACTCCTAAATGACACTTAGATGAGGGTAGCATCCGTGTGAGTGTGTGAGTTGGCCAAAGTTTGAATTTCAAATTCAAATTTGAAATTCAAACTTGGCGCCAACTTGTTTCACCAAGGTGCCGTCCAAGTTAACCTAATTTTCCCTCCTATAAATGTCACCTTTCTCACCTTGTAACACACTTTTGATATATGAGAATTTTCTGAATATTTCTTCAGCCAAATTCCCTCAAGAGTCACCGAATTCATCCAAGAGAGAAAACCAAGAGAATGCCTTCAAAAACCTTAGGAAAACCTAGTTTCCTTTTCTTTGAAGTGTGCAATCCCTTGAGTACTTGAGCTTGGGTGCTTCCGTCTTCTAAGTTCAGCAAGAGTTCATCATCTTCATGAGTTCTTCAAGAGTACTTCTACCTCCATTGAAGAAGATCCGAGCCTAGGAGGAGTTTAGGAGGAGATTGTGTTTCACTTCTACTACTCACCTCCATCACCTTGTCAAACGAGCAATTTTATTAAAAGGCTCACCAATCCATGTTAATCCCAAGCGGGACCCTCCATGGATTAGCGGTTTTCATAAAAAGGAAGGGTTCATGGAGTCGCCACCAATGTTTTACTCAAAACATTGGAAAAAGAAGTTTAAGGCAATCGATTCAAAAATCGACTTCGGCCATGACAACCAGAGTCGGGTAAGGGAGTCGGTTACGCGTGGGGAAGGTGTTAGCACCCCACAGCGCCCCTTTCGGGTTCCCTATGACAGATTATTTCTAAAAATAATAGTGCAAAATTACTAAATTACCCTTTATTCATTTATTCTAAACAATTATAACTTAACTATCTACATGATGACAGTTAAATATACACACAGAAAGCAGTAAAAGGAAGGACTTAAGAAGAAACCTTTGAAGCGTGCTTTTATATTCAAGTAAAACTGGGAAGCTTTTTGGCGTTCCCTCGCTCTACAAGCCCGCTCGCTCCCTCCTAGAAAATTTTAACTATGGAAATCCGGAGGATTTCCCTTCGACTCAGTTCGAGACTCAAGCAAAAAGCTCAGAACTCGAGAACTTTGTCGGATCAACTCTCCGAGTGATTTCTAGGCAGAGCACTGCTCAAAAAAACCCAGAATACTCAAGAAGAGGGTTAAAACTCAGTGTAAAAGTGTCCAATGACGTCTAATTGACGTCATATTTATAGGGATGAGGCGTAGTACGGCCTCTGGGGGTCAATACGGCCCGTATTGAGTTTTTGAACTACAATACGGCCGTATTGAATTCAGTACGGCCGTATTGAAGTTCAAAAAACCTCAATACGGCCGTATTGAGTTCAGTGCGGCCGTAGTGAAGTTCAGAAACTTCAATACGGCCGTATTGAGTTCAGTGCGGCCGTATTGTAGTTTAAAATGTTCAATACGGCCGTACTGAACTTTTGGGAGGCCGTATTGGGCTTCATTCCCTCCACTTCCTTATTTTGAGCTATTACAAGACCTCTAGACCTACAGAGAATCCTCCTAGGGCCTTCCATGAGTCCTTCTGGCTGACTTTCCTTCAGTCCTCAAGAGTCTTCAAGCTTTATTTCCGACCAGGACAATTTTAGGGGTCTACACATGTAACGGAAGATTCTTATTCCTATTTATTCTTATTTTAAAAAGGAATGTTGTATGTTTAAAGAATGCAATGTATGCTCAAACAATGTCACATAAACAATGCACAAACAATTCACTCATCCACGAACAGTCACGAGCGAATCACGAGGTAGGGGTATCCTGCAGAAAAGTGCATATTCAAGGAGGTTCTAACTGTTCTCACCGGTCTGAGGCCCCCAAGGTGCCCCCATTATAGGGACCCAATTCCTCTCGTCGTAAGTCGATGGAAAGTTCCAACGCACTGTCGGACTTGAGTTCATGGTTATCACCTTGAGTGATGTTTTCCGACAACGGTCTACGGGCACCTATAGACCCATTCGACAACCGGCCGTACTAACATCCACTCCCTATGGCTTTCCACTCATGCCCCCGGGTATAGAGGGAACTGTTGTGTGCAAAGGTTTGTGTGCAGTTTTTATTTTAAACAATTGCGAAAATTTAAACATACAACAGTTATTAAAGCCAAATAGATAAAACGTGTTATCATACAAGTAAGGGGTAATGAAGTAATTTTAAACTATTATTTTGAAAAGAATCCATCACTAAATGGGACTGACTCTCGAGGCTTCCCCAGTGGAGTCGCCATCTGTCGCCACCCGCCGAAACGGACCTTGGCAATCGCGACGATGGTCGGACTCTTTTTAATGTTTTGAAAGTGGTGGATTGATAGAACGACTTATTCTCAAACTGAGACCTTGTCGAGCTACCAATTTTATTAAATGATTCACCAATCCATGTTAATCCCAAGCGGGACCCTCCATGGATTAGTGGTTTTCGTAAAAAGAAGGGTTCTTGGAGTCGCCACCAATGTTTTACTCAAAACATTGGAAAAAGGGATAAGGCAATTGATTTTCGCAAATCAACCTTGGCCATTACAACCAGAGTTGGGTAAGGGAGTCGGTTACGTGTGGGGAAGGTGTTAGCACCCCACAACGCCCCTTTCGGGTTCCCTATGACGGATTATTTATTAAATAATAGCGTAAAATTACTAAATTACCCCTATTTATTATAAGCGATTATATATTAAATATCTACATGATGACGAATTTAAATATGCAACAATCAGAAAGCGGTAAAAGAAGGGATTTTTAGAGAAGAAACCTCTTGAAGCGTGCTTTTTATATATCAATGAAGTTTAGGAGGCTTTTTGGCGCTCCCTCCCTCTACAAGCTCGCTCGCTCCTTCCTAAAAAATAATTTTTACTATGGAAATCCAAAAGATTTCCCTTCGACTAAGTTCGAGACTCAAGCAAATGGCTCGTGACTCAAGAACTTCGTCGGATCGACTCCCAGAGAGATTTCTAGGGCAGAACACTGCTCAAAAACCCCAGAATACTCAAGGAGGGAGTCAAAACTGTGTGGAAAAGTGTGTAATGACGTCCAAATGACGTCCTATTTATAGGGATGAGGCGCAGTACGACCCCTGGGTTCAATACGGCCCGTATTGAGTTTTTGTACTTCAATACGGCCGTATTGAATTCAGTACGGCCGTATTGAAATACAGAAACTTCAATACGGCCGTATTGGTTTCAGTACGGCCGTATTGTAGTACAAAATGTGCAGTACGGCCGTACTGAACTCCAAGGAGGCCGTATTGAGCTCCAAACCTCCCACTTCCTTATTTTTAGGTACTCCAAGACCTCTAAACCTACAGATAGTCATCTTATGGTCTTCTGGGAGTCCTTCTGGCTGACTTTCCTTTGATCTTTGAGAGTCTTCGAGTCTTATTTCCGACCCGGACAATTTTAGGGGTCTACAACTACAAAGGGGATTAGTAATTTTTACTTGAAGAGGCTTGGTTTTTAAGTGGCTCTTAGTAGCTCACCTCCCTCCAAAGTTCAGTTTGTATACATAATCCTCCTAGTACTTAGTCTTAACCTTGCATTAAAACAATTGATTTTCAAAGTTCAATTTTTAGAAAGCAACTTTCTCCTATAATGGAAGAGTTTTCTACTCCTCAAAGTGATAGTAATTCAAGTGATTACAATGACTTGTCAAAAGTAACACATGAATTAAGATCACTTAAGCTTTGGAAGAAGCAAGAAGCCAAACAAAAACTTAAAGAAAAACTTGAAAGAGAGGCTCAACTTGCTATCTTAGAGGAAGAAATTCGTTTATTAAAGGAGAAAGAAGAAAAATTTCACCACAAGCACCGAAGTAGACATAGCTCCCAACATAGTTCAACCCAAGGAGAGTCAATGAATGATGATAGCCTTGCTTTAGGAGATCATTATCAACCACCTCCTAGAAGGGTACATAGGACTCCCAAGTCAAGGGTATCTAGGGTAGATCTCCCTTATTTTCATGGAAAGGATGATGTTGAGGGGTACCTAGATTGGGAAATGAAGGTGGAACAAATTTTCACTTGCCATCAAGTGAGTGAAGAAAGAAAAGTCTCCTTAGCCACTCTAAGTTTTCAAGGTCACGCCATGTATTGGTGGACTTCCTTAGTGAGAGATAGGCGTCTCCATAATGACCCTCCAATTCAATATTGGAATGAATTAAGGAGTGCCTTGAGGAGGAGACATATTCCCTCTTACTACACTAGGGAGCTTATCAATAAGCTCCAAAGACTCCATCAAAAAAATATGACTGTGGAAGACTATAGACAAACAATGGAGTTATATTTAATGAGGGCTGGTATTAGGGAGGAAGAAAATATTACAATTGCTAGGTTTTTGAGTGGGTTGACTTTTGAAATAAGAGATAAAGTAGAGCTTCTCCCTTATAGGGATTTGAATGATTTGGTTCAACTTTGCATCAAGGTTGAACAACAAAATTTGAGAAAAGGTTCTAAAAGCTCATACTCATCATCTTATTCTAAGGTTGACTACAAGAGGGAGGGCAAGAAAAATGATTTTGAAAAAAACACTTTTCCCTCTAAAAACCTAGACAAGGGTAAAGAAAAAGAAAAGGAGAAAAAAACAAACACTTCACACACTAGCACTAAGACTAGTGACATAAAGTGCTTTAAGTGTCTTGGGAGAGGCCACATTGCTTCTCAATGCCCTACTAAGAAAGTTATGATTTTAAGGGGCCAAGACATTTATAGTAGCCAAGATGAAGCTACTACTTTTTCATCTTCAAGTGAGGATGAAGAAGAAGCAAGTGAGGAAGAGTCATGTGAAGTTACTTATCCTTATAATGGGGAACTTCTTATGATGAGAAGGATCCTCAATAACCAACCTAGTGATACACAATCCCAAAGAGAGAACATCTTTCATACAAGATGTAATATTTCAAACAAGGCTTGTTCTCTCATAGTGGATAGTGGATCATGGTGCAATTGTTGTAGCACTAGGATGGTTGAGAAGTTGGGATTGACTACCACACCTCACCCAAAACCTTATCAACTTCATTGGCTTAATGATGATGGGGATATGGTGGTCAACCAACAAGTGGAAGTAGAGTTTTCTATAGGGAACTACAAAGATAAAGTTAAATGTGATGTAGTTCCTATGGAGGCTTGTCATATTTTATTGGGTAGACCATGGCAATTTGATAAACAAACTCATCATGATGGTCTAACTAATAAAATAACTTTCACTCACAAGGGTAAGAAGTTTGTGCTTCATCCTCTATTACCTTCTCAAGTAATGGAAGATCAAGTACAAATGAAGGCCAAACGTGAGCAAGAAAAAGCAAAAAAAAAAAAAGAAGTTGAAAAAAAAAAACATTCTAAAAATTAGAGATCAAGAGGATTCTAGAGAGACTAGTGTTCCCTCTCTAGAGATAGTTCACGGAGAGCATTTTGATCCAAAACTTTTGTCTAAACCCTCTCTCTTTCTTGAACCATCATCTCATATCCTCATGTGTAGAGGAACACTAACTTGCACTGCCACATCTTCTTTGGAAACTTCTCTACCTCTTGAAGTGAAAAATATTTTAAATGAATTTGACGATATATTTCCCAAGGAAGGCCCAATTGGACTTCCACCTTTTAGGGGAATAGAGCATCAAATAGATCTTGTGCCTGGGGCTAGTCTTCCAAATAGACCAGCTTATAGGACTAATCCACAAGAAACCAAAGAGATAGAGAAGCAAGTACAAGAGTTATTGGAGAAGGGTTGGATTCAAAAGAGTTTGAGCCCTTGTGCTGTACCAGTTATATTGATGCCAAAAAAAGATGGAAAATGGAGGATGTGTTGTGACTGTAGAGCTATCAACAACATCACCATAAAATATAGGCACCCAATTCCTAGGCTTGATGATATGCTTGATGAATTGCATGGGTCATCTATATTTTCCAAGGTAGATCTTAAGAGTGGTTATCACCAAATTAGAATCAAAGAAGGTGATGAGTGGAAAACTGCTTTTAAGACTAAGTTTGGATTATATGAATGGTTAGTAATGCCATTTGGGCTTACTAATGCACCTAGCACATTCATGAGGTTAATGAATCATGCCCTTAGGGATTGCATTGGTAGATTTGTAGTTGTTTATTTTGATGATATCTTAATCTATAGCAAATGTCTAAGTGATCATGTGGATCACCTACGACAAGTTTTTCTTGTCCTTAGGGACAATCACTTGTTTGCCAATGTGGACAAGTGCACTTTTTGTGTAGATAATGTTATTTTTCTAGGGTTTGTGGTAAGCAAAAATGGGGTTCATGTTGACCCCGAGAAAATCAAAGCCATCCAAGAATGGCCTATTCCTACTAATGTAAGTGAAGTTAGGAGCTTCCATGGTTTGGCAAGCTTTTATAGAAGATTTGTTCCTAACTTCTCTACATTAGCTTCACCTCTCAATGAGTTAGTGAAGAAGGATGTGGTTTTTGAATGGACAGAAAAACATAACTTAGCTTTTCAAGATCTAAAGCATAAGCTTACTCAAGCACCTGTTCTAGCTCTGCCTGATTTTTCTAAAACTTTTGAGCTAGAATGTGATGCTTCGGGACTTGGTATAGGAGCTGTGTTGTTACAAGGTGGCCACCCCATAGCTTATTTCAGTGAAAAACTTCATGGGGCTACCTTGAACTACCCTACCTATGATAAGGAGTTATATGCTTTAGTTCGTGCCCTTCAAACTTGGGAGCATTATCTTGTGACCAAGGAATTTGTCATACATAGTGATCATGAATCACTTAAATATTTGAAGGGTCAACATAAATTAAATAAAAGGCATGCAAAATGGGTTGAATATTTAGAACAATTTCCTTATGTCATCAAAAGGGCTCTACCAACGTAGTAGCTGATGCTTTGTCAAGAAGACATGTTTTATTGAACACCCTAGGTTCTCAAATATTAGGGTTTGATGACATCAAGGAGTTGTATGAGAAAGACCTTGATTTTGCTAACTTTTATTCTTTATGTATTCAAAAACCTTACCAAGGTTACTATATTTCTGAGGGGTTTCTTTTTAAGGAAAACAAGCTTTGTATACCCCAAGTGATGGAAAAGGTTAGGAGGAGTGGTAGATGACTTCTCCTTAGCTTCTCCTTTGCTCGGATCTTCTTCAAGGAGATGGAAACCACAAAGATGAACACTAGATGGAGGAGATTCTCGGATAGGAAGAAGGCTTAAGCCTTGGATGGAAGCATCCAAGCTTAAGGTGCAAGGGAAAGCTCACTTCAAAGAGGAGGAAATCCTAGAAGGGTTCCTAAGGTGAAGCTTTCTCTCATGGTGACTCTTGAACGAAATTTGGCTGAATAAGCTCTCAAATTTCATTATTCTCAAAAGTGAATACAAAGAGTGGAAGAATCACTTAAGTAGGGTTCCAAGTGTGCAACTTTGGGCGCCTAACTCCAAGGCTACATGTGGCGCCCAAAATTTGAATTCAAACTTGAAATTTGAATTCAAATTTTGGCTCCCATGTGCTAGTCCGAAAATTTAGGTGCCTAGATGCATTTAGGTTTGATTTGAGAGTTATTTAGGGTTAATTTGAGTGGCACATGTTCAGCCACCCATGGTGCTAAACATGTGACTCAAATGTAACTTAAATGACTTCCAAATTAAACCTAGTTTAACCTATTTTACCTATTTAAGTAATTCTTGTATATTCCTAATCTAATGACCTAAATACAATGGTCAAACAAATACAATGGAAAGGAAAAATTACAAGAATGAAAATGAGCCCAATATTGGGTACCAAAAGCCCAAAGGCCCATGAAGCCCAAAACTAGGCCCAACAAGCCTAAAACCTAAAAATGCTACTCTATGTGGTCCAAAATACAAGACCAAAATATATGATACCTATACTAACATGATGTATACAAAACATATGAAAATAGCTATAACAAAATATGGCCCATGAAAAGTTCAACTTGGGCCTTCCCAGGCCCATCAGGCCCATTGGGCCCTGACTGGCCCAAACCTTCATGTCTAGCCAACTCCTCTTGGCTCCTTCAATATGTCACCTCTTGCCTTCCTTGGCATGATTCCATCATCCCCTCCCTCTTGAAAAGGATTTGTCCTCAAATCACGAGGATGCATGGAATAAGAAACATCACCTACATACACAACAAACCATGTATAAGAGGTGACATGTTTATGATGAGAAAATGGATTATGGATCCTAAGAGGAGTCCTTATATCTAGCCTAAGAAAAAATAAACTATCAAAATTAGACTCCCTAAAAGTAGAAATAGGCTCCTCTCCTAAGCATAACCTAGAAGTAAAACCTAAGAATGTAATAACACTATGACTAAGACAATGAAAAGAATGATTTTTAAATACTACAATATCTTGCCTAAAATACCCTAAATGGTAGCCTAGGCTTTTCCTAAAATATAAAGAAAAGAATACTAGAAAACGTCCTAAACAATTTTGAATCATATTGTTTGGTAGATAAAATGTTTTGGAAAATCTTGAAAACTCATATAAACTATTTTTGTTTTGTAGGGAAGGGTGCAAATTAAGTTCAAATAAAGATGAACTTCCCATAAGATCAAAAATAGAATATGAAATATGACAAGATGTATCTATCAAACAATATATTCCAAAATTTGGGTGCTTTATTAGAACAACTATGGTAGAAGGATTCCTAAAGAGAGGAAGGCTATCTTCCTTGGGCACCTCCAAGGAAGTAGCACAAGAAGTGGAACTAAATGTAGTCCACTCCTTCTTCACTACATCTTGAAGTTGAGATTCATTTTTCTTTAGAATGATTTGTTCTTGAATCTCTACTTCATGAGTAGTGGTAAGATTAGGGTAAGAGTTAAGGTCTTTATTTATGAAGAGAGTATTTTGTAAATGATTTTTAGTGGTAGAACAACTCTCTTTACTCACAAGTCCTTTAGAGGAATTATTTTCCTCCTTACTCTTCCCTAAGAGCAATGCCTTTTTTCTTTCTTTTTCTCTTGTTTTTCTCAATTTTTCTTTTGCTAAAAGTTTTTCTCTCTTTTGTTTAATAATGTGAATTTCTTCCTCTAAAATTGCAATTTGTGCTTTTTTTTCAAGTTTTTCTTTTTCTTTTTTTAAAGCTTCTTGCTTTGTCCAAGGTGTTAGTGATTTAAGCCTTTGAGTAGAATGTGAAAAACCTTTTGGAGAGCTTAATTCACTACCACTTGAGAAATATTTTCTCATGATTAAACAAAAGAATTTTTTTTTTTTTTTGTATATGCTATGCAAAAAGTTATAAAATGTTTTTGGTATTTTCTAGGAATGAAAATAGCACTTGGAAGTCTAAGTGTACAAGTTGCACTATCAAGGGAGGTGAGCTACAAAGAGCCACTTAATAACCAAGCCTTTTCAAGTGGAAATCACTAAACTCCTTTGTGATACTTCCAATTCCCCAAAACTTTTCACAAAATTTTTGAATGCTTTTTCACAATTTGTTTGTTTTTGAGACTAAACTAAACGTGAGCAAGTAAATCTACACAAGTCTAGACATTTCAAGGCAGCAAAATAAAGCAATTAAAAGACAAAGAACTTAAAGGAAACAATGTAAACAACTAGTCGGATATCCTAAGTGGAAGCTTGAAACATATGAAATTTCCAAGCCACTTCCACTAGCACTACACGTGAGGATGCTAACAAGGAGTTAGATATACCTGACCAGCTTCTTAATACTCCCTCCAAGCTTTACAAATTGATTTTAAAATACAAGAGAGATTGCAAAATTTAAACTAGCCTAGAAAGCAATAAATGGCGGTTTTGGTGACCAATTTAGTGACGGATTGTTGTGCAAATTTTCCAACACTTAATCAAGTGTTTAATCCGCCACTAATCCTTCAATATGATGCTACTGGACCTGAAAAAGAAACACAACAAAGAGGTTAATGGTGGCTGCCTCACAAGGTGAAAGGAATGGTCACTCAAGTGAAGGAAGTTTAGGAGAAGTTTTGGTCACTAAATTAGGTCAAATTTTTTAGGTCTTAGTGTCCAAACTTTTCCTACTCTTTGTTGAGCAATGCTTGATCCTTGAGCAAGGATTTGAGGCCACTTCCAGCACAGGGAAATTATTGAAAGAAAACTAGACAAGCAATAAAGCACAATTTGGAAAGCTTATACCAAAAGTTAAGAGTAATATGTATATATGACAAGACTCAAAGAGGTTCAACAAGTAAAACTGGAAAATAAGACTCCAAATAAAGCTAGCACTCAGTTAGGAATGTTCCTAGATAGGTACTAGAGTAGATGAACAAAACAAAAAAAATTTGAAAGCAATTGGATAAGTATAGCACAAGTAGTAGTCAAAACAATAACAAGGAATCAAGTGATTTTTCACCAATGTACACCTCTCGGCTTTTTCACTTTAAAATGCTTTCTCTAATTTTTTTTTTAATTCTTTCTTTTTCTATATTCAAGTTAAGAGTCCATAGAGTATATTTGCCTTTTGTTTCAAATTTTTCTAAGATTCCAAGCTATAGAAACCGTGACTACAAGTTAGACAAAAATTCAAGTGAAAACAAGGAAACTAGTGCACTAGTTTTTAGGTTTTGTCTTGGATTCTTTTGTACACTTTTCTTCTTTGAATCTTTGTACTTTTATTTTGATTTAGGCTCTGTTTTTGTCTCTGTTTTCAGCCTATTTACTTTTTAAAATTTGAATCCAAAAGATAGTGCACTAGAAGTAAGATTAAGCACTTGAAATTTTGAGTCACAAAATTTTTTATAAGATTTTTCAATGGAAATGTGATTTGAAAACTTAAGACACAATGGAAACCTAACTCTAAAGAAACTTACTAGAACTAATAGCAAGTTATGAACACAATAAGGTAAAAGAAAAAGCACATATAGGAGGCAAGAACAATAAGCAATCCGAGAGCAACAAATTGATGAACTAGACACAAAGAAAATTTAGGTCAACATGCTATTCAAGGAATTTTAAGACATATAAAGACTACACAAACATACTAAGACAAAACATGGATTAAAAACCAAAATCTAAATGCAATGTATGCAGTCCAATCACGGACACATATTAGGAATGGAGAGACTCAAAATTAAAATCAAAAATAAGCACAAGCTAATAGGTCCTAAACAAGTTGATTGAGGAAGAAAATTCAAGAACAATCAACCAATGGATCTATGGAACAAAATATGATATAAAGCATGTAGATCCGAAAAGAAACTCAAACAAGACACTTAGAACACAAAGAACACAAAAATAATCGGACCAAAAACTCAAGAACTTATCTCCTTGAAGACCTTGCTCTGATACCAAAAATGATGGAAAAGGTTAGGAGGAGTGGTAGATGACTTCTCCTTAGCTTCTCCTTTGCTCGGATCTTCTTCAAGGAGATGGAAACCACAAAGATGAACACTAGATGGAGGAGATTCTCGGATAGGAAGAAGGCTTAAGCCTTGGATGGAAGCATCCAAGCTTAAGGTGCAAGGGAAAGCTCACTTCAAAGAGGAGGAAATCCTAGAAGGGTTCCTAAGGTGAAGCTTTCTCTCATGGTGACTCTTGAACGAAATTTGGCTGAATAAGCTCTCAAATTTCATTATTCTCAAAAGTGAATACAAAGAGTGGAAGAATCACTTAAGTAGGGTTCCAAGTGTGCAACTTTGGGCGCCTAACTCCAAGGCTACATGTGGCGCCCAAAATTTGAATTCAAACTTGAAATTTGAATTCAAATTTTGGCTCCCATGTGCTAGTCCGAAAATTTAGGTGCCTAGATGCATTTAGGTTTGATTTGAGAGTTATTTAGGGTTAATTTGAGTGGCACATGTTCAGCCACCCATGGTGCTAAACATGTGACTCAAATGTAACTTAAATGACTTCCAAATTAAACCTAGTTTAACCTATTTTACCTATTTAAGTAATTCTTGTATATTCCTAATCTAATGACCTAAATACAATGGTCAAACAAATACAATGGAAAGGAAAAATTACAAGAATGAAAATGAGCCCAATATTGGGTACCAAAAGCCCAAAGGCCCATGAAGCCCAAAACTAGGCCCAACAAGCCTAAAACCTAAAAATGCTACTCTATGTGGTCCAAAATACAAGACCAAAATATATGATACCTATACTAACATGATGTATACAAAACATATGAAAATAGCTATAACAAAATATGGCCCATGAAAAGTTCAACTTGGGCCTTCCCAGGCCCATCAGGCCCATTGGGCCCTGACTGGCCCAAACCTTCATGTCTAGCCAACTCCTCTTGGCTCCTTCAATATGTCACCTCTTGCCTTCCTTGGCATGATTCCATCACCAAGGATCTATTAGAAAACTTTTGGTTAGGGAGAGCCATGAGGGTGGGCTCATGGGGCATTTTGGAATTGAGAAGACTCTTTCACTTTTGAGAGAGATATTCTTTTGGCCTCATATGAAGAGAGATGTCCAAAGGTTTTGTAGTAGTTGCATTGCCTGTTTACAAGCAAAGTCTACCACTAAACCTCATGGGCTTTATACCCCCTTGCCCATATCCTCTTCTCCTTGGGTAGACATTTCCATGGATTTTATTCTTGGCTTGCCTAGAACCCAAAGATGAAAGGATTCCATATTTGTGGTAGTGGACCGTTTTAGCAAAATGGCACACTTCATTCCATGCCACAAAGTGGATGATGCAAGTAACATTGCTAAATTATTCTTTCAAGAAATTGTGAGACTACATGGGTTACCTAAAACTATAGTCTCAGATAGAGATGTTAAGTTCCTAAGCCATTTTTGGAAAACTCTTTGGGCAAGGTTAGGAACTAAACTACTATTTTCTACCACATGTCATCCCCAAACTGATGGGCAAACTGAGGTAGTAAATAGGTCTCTAGGGACTATGTTGAGGGCAATCCTCAAAGGCAATAAGAAGTCATGGGATGACTACCTCCCTCATGTGGAGTTTGCCTATAATAGAGTGGTTCACAAGACCACTAACATGTCTCCTTTTGAGATTGTTTATGGCTTTAATCCTCTTACTCCATTAGATTTATTACCCCTACCAGATGTTGCTTCCTTTATTCATAAAGAAGGGACATCTAGGGCTGAGTTTGTCAAGAAATTACATGAGAGGGTTAGAGATCATATTCAATCCCAAACAGAAAAATACCAAAAATATAATAATAAGGGTAGGAAAGAGGTTATCTTCAAGGAAGGTGACTGGGTTTGGCTCCACCTTAGGAAGGATAGATTTCCTTCCAAAAGAAAGTCTAAACTTAGTCCTCGAGGAGATGGACCCTTCCAAATCCTTAAGAAAATAAATAACAATGCCTATGTCCTAGATCTTCCTTCTGAATATGGTGTTAGTTCTAGTTTCAATGTTTCTGATCTTTCTTTGTTTAAAGGACTAGCTACCTATGAGGAGGATGCATTGGATTTGAGGACAAATCCTCTTCAAGAGGGAGGGGATGATGGAGGAGGCCCATGGGCTAAAGGCCCAACTACTAGGGCTATGGCAAGGATGATATATGAAGAGTGGGCCCAAGCCCAAGGAAAGCCCACCACTTTATTTTGTTGGGCTTTGTATCAAGCCCATTAGATTAGGGTTAGTATAGGAATGGGCCTTAGTGCCTTGTATTTCTTTTGGGCCTTGTATTTTCGGCCTTGTAGTATAGGAGTTTCATTTAAAGGTCATGTGAGTTTAGGGTTAATTAGGTTACATGTGAATTTACATTAGCATCTAATTAGAAGCACATTTGGTGTGCATTTCGGCCATGTGCAACACATGCACATGGTGTGATCCAAAATGCAACTCAAATGGCCTCCTAATTACATGCCAAATGTGTGCACATGGGGGGTGGCCGGTTGGCACCAAAATTTGAATTTTAGAATTCAAATTTTGGCGCCTAGAGTTAAATTAACCATACCATGGTTTTATTTAACTCTAGGTGAACCCAACTTAAACCCTTAACCTAATTTCACCTATAAATCTCCCTATGGCCGAGTCTTGTAGCACTTTTGGTCATATATTGATGAGATTTCTCTCCATAGAAATTCCTCTCCGAAAGTCACTTCTTCCTACTCTACCCTTCTTGAGATCTTCTCCTTGTAGAGCTAAGAAACTCTTCCTTCTTCCGGACTTAGCTAGAAGCAAGCTAGGGTCACATTGGTGCTTCTTGGAGCTGCCATTCCTTGTCTTTCTTCCAAGGAACCGAGGAGCATTGAAGGATTCTTGAGGATTTCCAAGTGGAACCTCATCAAAGGCCTAGAGGAAAGAAATCGTGTTCTCAATGAGGAGCTTGAACAACTCAAAGAACAAATGGCTAGAATGCTTGAGGCCATGAACAAATTGCAGCACGACAATAGTACTAGCAACGTTGGTGACGTTTCCAAAGATCATCTGAATGCTTGGGAAGAAAGACTGAGAGCTGTGGAAGGCCACAGTTTTGACGTTCAAGAGGCTGCGGATATGTGCTTGGTGCAGGATATCTAATTCCCTGCCAAGTTCAAAATCCCTAACTTCCAAAAGTACTGATGGAGGACCATCCATGGTACTTCATGTGAAACCCATCACATGGTCCAATGCTATGACTAATTTTGAGTAGTGTAGGATTTATTTGGTTTATTCCAATTTTACCCTTGTATTTTGGGGTATTTTAGTCATAGGATTTATTTTCTTTGTATTTCCTATTTTACCCTTGTATTATGGGGTGCTTTAGATAATTAGGGTTTTCAATTTTTGGGCTAGGGTGTTTTAGAGGAGGTGACGCAATTTTTGGCAAAGTTTGGACCTATTTTTGGTGTTAGAAAGGCTTAGGCCCAAGTGGAGGGCAAAGGTTGCATGGTCTTATCATGCACCTTGTTATAGCCAATCTAAACCCATAGATTCCAAACTTGGCCACCAAGTTGCATCTAGGGTTAATTTGGCATTGCATTTGGAGTGCATTTGGCCTTGGCATTTTCGGCCATGCAACCCTAAATGCAACTCCTCCTATAAAAACCCCACACCCCACCACTTGTAAACACTTTGGATGTATATGAATTTGAGTGAGCATTCTTATGCCTCAAGTCCCTATCCTTAGTCCCTAGCTAAATTCGGCTAGCCTACCTTCATTCTCCACCCTTGGAGAGTGATACCTAGAGTGGCCTCCACCTACCTTGGAGTGAGCCAACCTAAATCACCAAACACCATCTCCTAAATAGCTTCCGCCCAAACACCTCCCTTCTCACATCAACTTCCTTTCCTTCACCAAGTACCTACCTTTGTCTTCCTTGTTGAACCTAGATCAAGGGCAAGGCTTCCTCTCCTTCATCCCTACGTCATTTCATGGAGAAGGAACCCATCAAGTACACCGGAGCCAGTTGTCCAAAAGGACATCTAACAATATACTGTAGGAAGATGACAGCCTATGTGAGCAATGAAAGCTCCTGATACACTGTTTTTAGGAAAGCCTTTCAGATGCTGCTTTCAACTGGTACATGCAGCTGGATGGAGGGAAGATCCAGACATGGAAACAGTTAGCCAACGCCTTTCTTCGTCGGTACAAGTACAACATCGACCTAATTCCTGATAGGTCTGATTTGCAAAGCTTGAGCTAGAAGGGCAACAAATCCTTCAAAACCTATGCACATAGATGGAGAGAAATGGCTGCGCAAGTAGAGCCTTCATTATCTGATAAGGAGATGGTGACAATGTTCATCAATTCTTTAAGTGGACTCTATTATGACAAGATGATAGGGAACACTTCGACTCTCTTTGCCGACATAGTCACTATCGGGGATAGAGTCGAGCAAGGTCTAAAAAGTGGGAAGATAGGAAAATTTCCTAAAAGCCAAGGGTATGAGAAGACTTTTGGGGGAAATGAAATCAATGTTCTAACCTCTTCCGCTACTCCTCGAACGACCAAAGCATCACCAAAAGCAGAAAGGGAACTTGATAAAATTCCTATAAGCTACACAGAGCTATTCCCTCAATTGGTGAAGGCATCCATGCTGACAAGAACTCCACCACAAAGAAAGCAGCAACCGCCTTACCCACTATGGTATAGGCCCGAGGAAACATGCAATTATCACGACGGGGCAGCAGGCCACTCCATAGAAAATTGCAATGCTTTGAAATCTCGTGTGCAAGAGCTTATCAATGCCGGGCAACTCAAGTTTGAAGCCAACACAACACACATCAAGGAATGACTAGATGAGTAACCATTTTGGGATGATAGTTGTTAGGGGCTCTCTTTTTCCAAAAAAAAAATGCTCAAACTCATGAACTTCACCTACGGTCACGGGTTCAAAAATAAGGGCTTGTACAAGTTTTTTTGCATTCATCAAACAATATACGTCATTTCATAAATCTCTTGTGTTTATTCTTTTCTCTCTTGTGTCACACATTAAATTCAAAATCAATCACCATAAAAAAAAAACAAACAAACATGACCGAAGATAATAAAATTAATCAAAGCTTCGAACATCTACAATGCATTATCTAAGTCTAAGGTAGATAAGAAGATCACCTCCTCGGCTCATGAAAGAAC
Source organism: Cajanus cajan (assembly GCF_000230855.2). Classification (NCBI taxonomy): domain Eukaryota; kingdom Viridiplantae; phylum Streptophyta; class Magnoliopsida; order Fabales; family Fabaceae; genus Cajanus; species Cajanus cajan. The sequence goes on along the minus strand of NC_138526.1, from coordinate 8,908,250 downwards.
TCTCTTTCAGCACCCGTAGGTGGGGGCAACATCTTTCTCCTTGGTGTATGGGGAATGGGGGTAGTGTTAATCATCAAAAACGCTGGTCCTCCCAAACGCGGATGGCAAGAGATTTTGTCAAAGCAAAGAAGTGTTATGCCAAAAATAATATCACTTACAAAATAATACTAGGATGAAAACCCGCAAAGGGGATCCTAGGCAAAAAAAAAAATTGAAAGTTCCCGCTAGGACATGTCCTAGGCAAAAATTAGGGATCTAAAAGGGATAAAAAATAGCAAGTGATGATTCTCATAGTTGAAGCTAAAAGGCAGCTTGAACACTTCTACAAGGAGCCAAATTCTGCGAAGACTATGCCTGAGACTCAGATATGTAGTTCAAGATAATTAGGAGAATGATTATAATAATTATCCAAGGAAATGTTTGTTTAAAAAAACTTAAACACTCACCTACCTCGACTGCCCATTCATTCTAAATCATCCTACCTCCATTAACCATCCATTCTAAATCATGCTTTCCCGTCCTTGTCTTGCCCAATCACAATGACGTATATTGGTGATGGTTGTCAAAATTAAACATGTCAAAATAAAAATAAAAATAAAAATGACCCGCTGGGATGAAAACCCGCAAAGGGCGTCCTAGGCAAAAATTAGGGCAAAAAAAAAGAGCAAAAAAATACCCGCTAGGATACATCCTAGACAAAAATTAGGGTTTCTAAACAAAAAGAAAAAAAGAGCCCCAAAATGACTCAATACATCAAACGGCCAATATGACTAATGTTGCACATCAATCGAAGCAGTCTCTTCGTGAGAAGGAGAAAAGGAGAGCCACCTTCTAAAAAACAATATATATAAAAAAAAAACAAAAATCAAAACATGCATTGCACGCATCCAAAATCATTTCACACACTTAGAAAATTTTCTTTATCAAAAGGGAATTATTCAAAATATGTAAAATTACCATCATGCACAAATAAGCATTTAGCATTCTTTGCATCTCAATGAGAAAAAGCCAAAAAGGGAAACACAAGTTCCAATTGACATCACCGGAGCAAAAGTAGCCCAAATCAGGGGTATCAACAATCAAACAATCAGTCATCAACAAACCTCAACATGCGCCTGGAGAGGCATCACAATACTCATGTGGCAGGGGCAACACTGAAATCCCTGCCAGCCATCCACTTCTCTGCCCACCAACACAGGGGCACAACAAACATCTCCTGCCTATCCACCTAGGGCCAGTCTTTCATTCCACAACAATCAATCATCAATTAATTAAAAGGACTCAGCATTGTGCCTGGAGAGGCTTCACAATACTCACATGGCAGGGGCAACACTAGAATCCCTGTTGTCGCCACCGGCCCGAAACGGGCTTTCGGCATTCGCGAAGGATGGTTGGACTCTTTTTAAAGTTTTGAAAAGTGGTGGATTGATAGAACGACTTATTCTCAAACTGAGACCTTGTCGAGCTACCAATTTTATTAAATGATTCACCAATCCATATTAATCCCAAGCGGGACCCTCTATGGATTAGTGGTTTTCGCAAAAATTAGGGTTCTTGGAGTCGCCACCAATATTTTACTCAAAATATTGGAAAAAGATTTAAGGCAATTGATTTTATAAATCAACTTTGGCCATTACAACCAGAGTTGGGTAAGGGAGTCGGTTACGTGTGGGGAAGGTGTTAGCACCCCCACAGCGCCCCATTAGGGTTCCCTATGACGGATTATTTATTAAATAATAGCGCAAAATTACTAAATTACCCCTATTTATTATAAGCGATTGTAAATTAAATATCTACATGATGATAAATTTAAATATGCAACAATCAGAAAGCGGTAAAAGAAGGGATTTTTAGAAAGGAAACCTCTTGAAGCGTGCTTTTTATATATCAATGAAGTCTAGGAGGCTTTTTGGCACTCCCTCCCTCTACAAGCTCGCTCGCTCCTTCCTAAAAATAATTTTTGACTATGGAAATCCAAAAGATTTCCCTTCGACTAAGTTCGAATCTCCAAGCTAAATGCTCGGAATTCCAGAACTTCGTCGGATCGACTCCCAGAGAGATTTCTAGGGCAGAACACTGCTCAAAAACCCCAGAATACTCAAGGAGGGAGTCAAAACTGTGTGGAAAGTGTGAAATGACATCCCATTGACGTCATATTTATAGGGATGAGGCTCAATACGGTTTATGAGGGTCAATACGGTCCGTATTGAAGTTTTGAACTACAATACGGCCGTATTGAATTCAATACGGCCGTATTGAAGTTCAAAAACCTCAATACGGCCGTATTGAAGTTCAGTGCAGCCGTATTGAGTTCAAAAACCTCAATACGGCCGTATTGAAGTTCAGTGCAGCCGCATTGAGTTCAATGCAGCCGTATTGAAGTTCAGAAACTTCAATACGGCCGTATTGAACTTCTGGGAGGCCGTATTGGGCTTCCTTCCCTCCACTTTCTTATTTTTTGCTACTCTAAGACCTCTAAACCTACAGATTGTCATCCTAGGGTCTTCCAGGGTCTTCCAGGAGTCCTTCCGGGTGACTTTCCTTTGATCTTCGAGAGTCTTCGAGTCTTATTTCCGACCCGGACAATTTTAGGGGTCTACAGCTGCCCCCCCTTTACTTAGTCAAACGGCCTTTTAGTGTACCGGTTGATAAGTAAAGGAGTTGACCCAATTGTCCGAGGAATAAGGCCATCCTTCCGACTTGTAGTGTCTTCCGGTGGAAAATTGTTGAGTAGCCTCTCCAGGTTGTTGCATACCTCGGCGCTTCTGACAACCTCGGTAGCTAAGTTTACCCTCTCCAGGGTCAACTTCACTCGACGCCCGAGCTGGAAGTTGAACACCAACGTGCCTCTGACGACGCTGATGGTTGAGTACTGTCTCTCCAGACCTTGAGTACCGTCTCTCCAGACTTTGAGTGAGTACCGTCTCTCCAGACTTTGTTTGAGTACCATCTCTCCAGACTTTGTTTGAGTAGCGTCTCTCCAGACCTTGTTTGAGTACCGTCTCTCCAGACCTTGTTTGAGTACCGTCTCTCCAGACTTTGTTTGAGTACCGTCTCTCCAGACCTTGTTTGAGTACCGTCTCTCCAGACTTTGTTTGAGTACCGTCTCTCCAGACCTTGTTTGAGTACCGTCTCTCCAGACCTTGTTTGAGTACCGTCTCTCCAGACTTTGTTTGAGTACCGTCTCTCCAGACTTGGGCAACTGAGTTTGCCCTCTCCAGGGTCTGCGTCCGTGTCTTCTGATCACTTCGGCAATGCGAGTTTACCCTCTCCAGGGATTTGTGATGATTTTGTCTCCACAGTCCACGATGCTGCTTCGACGATTGTTTTTTGATTTTTGTGCCACTGAGGGCTGGATAACGCAGGGATCCGTCTAGGGGATGTGCAGTCATTCATAGGTTCTTGTGCCCCAACTTGCATTTGCATAGTTGGTACCCATGGGGAATTTCTGACTCCTTGGGGTGTAGACACAGATGCTCTTCTTGAATTGAGCGATGCCTTATGTTTGGCTGACGTCCTTTGACGTTGGTGGAGTATCCCGATTATCTTTATTCGGGTGTCTCTCTTTGATTTTCTGATTTTGTAGCCTCTATGTAGGCTATTATCCACTGGGGGTTCTGGATGTTGATTTTGATTTTGTCTCCACAGTCCACGATGCTGCTTTGACGATTGTTTTTGATTTTGATGCCACTGAGGGCTGGATAATGCAGGGATCCGTCTAGGGGATGTGCAGTCATTCATAGGTTTTTGTGCCCCAACTTGCATTGCTTAGTTGGTACCCATGGAGAATTTCTGACTCCTTGAGGTGTAGACACAGATGCTCTCTCTCTGAGTTGAGCGATGCCTTATGTTTGGCTGTCGTCCTTTCGACGTTGTGGAGTGTCCCGGTTATCCTTATTCGGGTATCTCTTTTGTTTTTCTGGTTTTGTCGCCTCTGTGTAGGCTGTTATCCGCTGGGGGATTTTGTCATTGATTGTGATTAGCCTCTTCTGTTAGGCAGATCATCTTGATGTTCAATGATTGGCTAAGAGCCGGATTCCACTTGGGGAATGATTATTGATCTTTTTTATCTTTTCCTTTTTGTAGGAATGCCTCTTGAGTAGGCGACTGGGGATTTGGGGATCTTATGTATCCCAGAGTATTATTTAGGAAGCCTCTACAGGCTTAGACTCACTCAACGCCTGAGTTGGAGAGCTATCTTCCACTGAGGAAGTTTTAAGTCCTTTGACTAGATATACTGCTTGGGTGATCGTGTTTCCATTGGGAATTTTGTCGATCTTGCTTTGATAGCTCTCGCTGGGGATTTGTTCCGTGAGCTTGAGTTGAGATATCTCTGGGGAGTATTATTTCTGCGAGCCTCTCCAAGCTCAATTATTCTGATGAGAGTATTATTTCGGCAAGCCTCTCCAGGCTCAATTATTCTGTATGAGAATTATTTCGGCAAGCCTCTCCAGGCTCAATTATTTTGAGAGAGTATTATTTTGGCAAGCCTCTCCAGGCTCAATTATTCTGTGAGAGTATTATTTCGGCAAGCCTCTCCAGGCTTAATTATTCTGCTCATTTATTCTGTATGAGTATTATTTCGGCAAGCCTCTCCAGGCTCAATTATTCTGTACGAGTATTATTTCGGCAAGCCTCTCCAGGCTCAATTATTCTGAAAGAGTATTATTTCGACAAGCCTCTCCAGGCTCAGTTATTCTGAGAGAGTATTGTTTCGGCAAGCCTCTCCAGGCTCAATTATTCTGAAGGAGTATTGTTTCGGCAAGCCTCTCCAGGCTCAATTATTCTGATGAGGGAGTATTATTTCGGCGAGCCTCTCCAGGCTCAATTTATTCTGAGAGAGTATTATTTCAGCAAGCCTCTCCAGGCTCAATTATTCTGTATGATGAATTGTTTTTTTTTTTTTTGTTCAGCCCGAGAATGCGAGCTGAGACGTCTTTTGGAGAGTATTATTTTGGCAAGCCTCTCCAGGCTCATTTATTCTGTATAATTTGTTGGATTTTTGGTATTTTGCCTTTTTGTTGATTTTGGCTTTTTCTGTGTTTTTGCCTTTTTTGTTGATTTTGGCTTTTTCTGTGTTTTTGCCTTTTTTGTTGATTTTGGCTTTTTCTGTGTTTTTGCTTTTTTGGTTGATTTCGGCTTTTTCTGTACAGAAATGTCTCTGAGGAGTATTATTTTGGCAAGCCTCTTCAGGCTCAGTTATTCTGAGAGAGTATTATTTCGGCGAGCCTCTCCAGGCTCAATTATTCTGTGAGAGTATTATTTCGGCGAGCCTCTCCAGGCTCAGTTATTTCTGAGAGAGTATTATTTCGGCAAGCCTCTCCAGGCTCGGTTATTCTGTATGGTGAGAGAGTATTGTTTCTGCAAGCCTCTCCAGGCTTAATTATTCTGAGGAAGTATTTTTTCAGCAAGCCTCTCCAGGCTCAATTATTCTGTACAAACTGAGGAGTATTGTTTGTATCCTTGCCTTTTTTCGTTTTCGGCTTTTGTTGACTGCTGTCATACACAAGCAATTTTCTATTTTTTCTATTTTATGCAATTGCCTCATGATAAGGTCTTTGAATGTGCAACTAATGTGTGTGATGCACAAATGCAAGTTTTATTATTTAATGTTTTTAGAAAAATGAATGGCTCTCCCTATCCTCCTTTTCTTGGAGGAATTTCTGTCATCGACGTGAGGGAATATTTTTGTGAGCCTTTTATGCAGGAGATTATGGATTTTATAGGAACCCCTCCAATTTTCTTTATTGACCGATTATTAAGGAATTTCATACAATTTTTTTAGAAATACCAATTTTAGAGGCATAATCACATGGTCAAGAGAGAAGAGAAAATGAATAGATATTTTATTGATATTCACAAGTGTTTTTACAGAAAGATATACAGAAGGATTTTCTGAAGAATGGCTGGCCAGGGTAGGCTATATACATTGGGCTTAACAATTATATCTGTAATTGTTGCTCTTTACATTCCCCTAGTTGCTTCGGGTGAGATGCCTGAGCCAAGAGCGTAGATGCTGCAAGACGCTTGCTTCTAGAAGATAATCACTTGAACCGCCTTTCGGTTTTCGATTCAAGTGACCGTTGCTTGCTTTGCTTTTACATCTTATTCTTTTGCCCCTAACTTTTGCCTAGGACGTATCCTAGCGGGGATAATTTTGCCTTTGTTTTGCCTAGTACCCTTGTACTGGCGGGCTTTTTGTTTTGCCCTAACTTTTGCCTAGGACGCCCTTTTTGGGTTTTCATCCTAGCGGGCCTATGCAAGCAACGTCTTCAAGCATAGTACTCCTTTACCACGTCAGCGTTGACTGGGTATCGAAGTTCTTTTCCATCCATGTCTGTGAGGATCAATGCTCCTCCTGAGAAGGCTCGTTTTACCACGTATGGTCCTCCGTGATTTGGGGCCCACTTTCCGGTTTTGTCCTTTCGAGTTGGTAGCAATTTCTTCATTACCAACTCTCCCTCATGGTAGACTCGAGGGTGGACTTTCTTGTCAAAAGCCTTTTTGATCTTCCTCTGATAGGCTTGACCATGGCATATGGCGTTCAGCCATTTTTCTTCAATGAGGTTCAACTGGTCATACCGGCTTTGAACCCGTTCTGCTTCGGAAAGTTTTGCTTCCATGATTACCCTTAGGGAAGGTATTTCGACTTCGACGGGTAGCACTGCCTCCATCCCATAGACGAGGGAGAATGGAGTAGCTCTTGTAGATGTGCGTACAGAAGTCCTATAACCATGGAAAGCGAAGGGTAACATCTCGTGCCAGTCTTTAAATGAGACAACCATCTTTTGCACTATTTTCTTGATGTTCTTATTGGTTGCCTCGACTGCCCCATTCATCTTTGGCCGATATGGGGAAGAGTTGCGGTGTTGGATCTTGAATTCTTGGCACAGTTCTTCCACCATTTTGTTGTTCAGATTAGATCCATTATCAGTGATGATTTATTTCTCCATGCTTCCACTAGATTATTCTAAAATTGTTTGGGACAAGAGAGAAAAGAAAGGAAAGATATTTTTTGTTCTGAAGTTTGTGTTTTAGAGGGGATTTATTTTTCAAAAATGGTTTTTGTAAGAATGGATGGCCAAGATAGGCTTATGTGTTTAGGCTTGTTTGATTAAACACTTATGAAGTTAAAAAGTCGTGTTGTGATTGACAACTTGGATAGCTTCCTTTGAACCTTTCTTTTTGAATTCGGTTCATGGTACCATCATGGATTTATTTTTGTTTTTTTGATTGTCCTTATTTTTGCCTGTAGACCCCTAAAATTGTCCGGGTCGGAAATAAAACTCGAAGACCCTCAAAGATCGAAGGAAAGTCAGCCAGAAGGACTCCTAGAAGACCATAGGATGGCTATCTGTAGGTTTAGAGGTCTTAGAGTAGCTTAAAATAAGGAAGTGGAGGGAATGAAGCCCAATACGGCCGTACTAAACTTAATACGGCCGTATTGAAGCTTCAATATGGCCGCAGTGAACTCAATACGGCGTATTGAAGTTTCTGAAACTTCAATACGGCCGTACTGAAATCAATACGGCCGTATTGAAGCTTCAATACAGCCGCAGTGAACTCAATACGGGCGCATTGAAATTTCTGAATTTCAATACGACCGTATTGAACTCAATACGGCCGTATTGAAGTTCAAAAATTTCAATACGGCCGTATTGATTCCATAGCCCGTATTGCGCCTGTTCCCTATAAATATGGCGTCATTTTGACGTCATAGGACACTTTTGAACATAGTTTCAACCCTCTCCTTGAGTATTCTGGGGTTTTTGAGCAGTGTTCTGCCCTAGAAATCACTCGGAGAGTTGATCCGACGAAGTTCTTGAGCCCCGAGCCATTTTGCTTGAGGATCGAACCTAGTCGAAGGGAAATCCTCCGGATTTCCATAGTCAAAATTTTATAGGAGGGAGCGAGCGGGCTTGTAGAGCGAGGGAACGCCAAAAAGCTTCCCAGTTTTACGAAATATATAAAAGCACGCTTCAAAGGTTTCTTCTTCAAAATCCTTCCTTTTACTGCTTTCTGATTGTTGCATCGCATATCTAATTTATTCGCCATGTAGATATCTTGTTCATAATCGTTTATAATAAATAGGGGTAATTTAGTAATTCTACACTGTTATTTTAGAAATAATCTGTCATAGGGAACCCGAAAGGGGCGCTGTGGGGTTCTAACACCTTCCCCACGCGTAACCGACTCCCTTACCCGACTCTGGTTGTAATGGCCAAAGTCGATTTTTGAATCGATTGCCTTATCCCTTTTTCCAATGTTTTGAGTAAAACATTGGTGGCGACTCCAAAGAACCCTCCTTTTGCGAAAACCACTAATCCATGGAGGGTCCCGCTTGGGATTAATATGGATTGGTGAATCATTTAATAAAATTGCTCGTTTGACAAGGTCTCAGTTTGAGAATACGTCATTCTAGCAATCCATATTTTTAAACAAATAAACGAGTCCAGCCATCCTTCGCGAATGCCGAAAGCCCGTTTCGGGCCGGTGGCGACAGATGGCGACTCCACTGGGGAAGCTTCGAGAGTCAGTCCCATTGAGTGACAGATTATTTTTAACAAATAATAGTGAAAATTACTTTATTACCCTTTGCTTGTATGATAACATGCTTTATTTATTTGGCTTAAATAACTGTTGTTTGTTTAATTTTTCGCAATTGTTTGAAATAAAAACTGCACACAAACCTTTGCACACAACAGTTCCCTCTATACCCGGGGGCATGAGTGATTAACCATAGGGAGTGGATGTTAGTATGGCCGGTTGTCGAATGGGTCTATAGGTGCCCGTAGACCGTTGTCGGAAAACATCACTCAAGGTGATAACCATGAACTTGAGTCCGGCGGTGCGTTGGAGCTTTCCATCGACCTACGACGAGAGGAATTGGGTCCCTATAATGGGGGCACCTTGGGGGCCTCAGACCGGTGAGAACAGTTAGAACCACCTTGAATATGCACTTTTCTGCAGGATACCCCTACCTCGTGATTCGCTCGTGACTGTTCATGGATGACTGAATTGTTTGTGTATAGGTTTATGTGATATTGTTTGTGCATTAATAAAACCTCGTGATAAGGTCTAAAGAATAATCTCCATGCATGAAAATACCATGACATGAGAGGAAAGACCATGTGTGGAAATATAATAAAAGTGAGGAGCATGTACATCATTACCAATAAGACATCATGCATCCTCATAGACCATGCATTTTAGGTTCACCAATACCTCTTGACATGAGTAAAAGAGACCCATAATTATCGAGATTCTCCGTTGAGGAGAGATCATAAGTCAAGGAGGGTGGTAACACTCTGTTTTAAAAAGGCAGCGCCTTAAAAATGGAGGGTTATCAAGCTCACATCAAGAGTGTATTCATATCATAAATAAGCTAATTAGAATAAACATTCATTTTAGAAAGTGGCTGGTCATCTCTCTATCCTCACGCGCGCGCAGAAAATCAAGAAAATGGAAGCGCTGGGGGAGCAAAATAAGAAGCTCACAACCGAGCTCTCTCAGCTCAACAAGAAAATGGACGCGTTGGAGGAACGAAATAAGGAGCTTACAGCCGAGCTCTCACAGCTCAAAGAGCAAATGGCGCAAATGATGGAACTCATGCGTCACCACAACATACAAGGGGCTGAGCACAGTGACCATGAGTCCCATCATGTTGGAGGAAGAGTGGAACAAGAGCTGAAAAGCGGGAAGCTAGCTAAACCTTCCCAATCATTTAAAGCTAAGAAGACCTTTGGGAAGAAGAAGGAGAGAGAAGTCAGTGCCATAACCATCTCTTCGTCTTCTTCCACTTCGAAGTCAGGAAGATCGCAATTCAAACCTGTGAAGAAGTTTGATAAACTTCCGACCACATATAGCGACATCCTGCCGAAGCTAGTGGAAGCACGTCTTCTAGCTTACGTTCCACTAAAGAAGATTGATCCATCTCATCCCAGTTGGTACAAACCACAAGACAAATGTTTATACCATTCGGGGGCATCGGGGCATTCAACGGAGAACTGCAGAGCTCTCAAATATAAGGTCCAAGACCTTATTGATGCCGGGTGGATCACTTTTGATTCGATAGCGCCCGACGTGAGCAAGAATCCTCGGCCAAAGCAGGATTAGAGAGAATAACAAGCCATGATAGGGCCCCTCCACTTTTTTCTTTTAGGGACTCATGATCAGTACCCGAGATCATGAGGACCTTTTCATGTAAATAAGGGTTTTGTACAGTTTTACATACATATATCAATAAAGAGGCATTTTTCATACATTACTCTCTCTTTTGTTCTTTTCTCTCTTTCCTCATTAACATTAATAATTCTAAACCTAAACAGAACCAATAAAATAATTATGTCTGTAATTGTTCGCTCTGACCGGGATCCGAAAGTTGAGGATAAACGGGTTGAGTTGGACAGTGATGAGGAGACCATCTCTCCGGATCTGCAAAGACTGCTAGATCAAGAAACTCGTCTACTCCAACCGTGTCAAGAGAAATTAGAGACCGTGAATTTGGGGCAAGGCCGAGAGATAAAAGAGGTCAATATTGGGACCCATATCAGTGATGAAATAAGGACACATGTTTCCACTATGATTATAATAAAATCATTCTTCATTGCTTCTTTTCTTGCTTATAATAAAATTCTAAACCACATCATTTTTTTAACCCTGTTTGAATAAACATAAATGAGGTTAAAATCGTCTTAATAATAATAAACCCACATCATTTTTATGTGGAAGTGTGTGTGACAACTTGGAGCACCTTCCATTGGCCTTGACAAGTGCCATCATGGGTAAGAAGAAATCATGCAAAAATAAGAGCAAAAGACCCGCTAGGAATCCCATGAAAGGGTGACCTAGGCAAAAGTTAGGGTTGCAAAAATGAACAAAAACAAAAGTCCGCTAAAACGCCACAAAAGGGTGTTTTAGGCAAAAATAAGGACAATAAAAAAAAAACAAAAGAAATCCATGATGGTACCACGAACCGAATTCAAAAAGAAAGGTTCAAGAGAAGCTATCCAAGTTGTCAAAATCACAACGTCAATAAACAAAGATTTTCTTAACTTCATAAGTGTTTAATCAAACAAGCCTAAACACATAAGCCTACCATTGGCCAAGACATTCTTACAAAAACCATTTTTGAAAAATAAATCCCCTCTAAAACACAAACTTCAAAACAAAAATATCTTTCTCTTCTTTTCTCTCTTGTCCCAAAAGATTTTAGAGTAATCTAGTGGAAGCATGGAGAAATAAATCATCACTGATAATGGATCTAATCTGAACAGCAAAATGGTGGAAGAACCGTGCCAAGAATTCAAGATCCAACACCACAACTCTTCCCCATATCGGCCAAAGATGAATGGGGCAGTCGAGGCAACCAATAAGAATATCAAGGAAATAGTGCAAAAGATGGTTGTCTCATTTAAAGACTGGCACGAGATGTTACCCTTCGCTTTTCAGGGCTATAGGACTTCAGTACGTACATTTACAGGAGCTACTCCATTCTCCCTCGTTTATGGGATGGAGGCAGTTCTACCTGTCGAAGTCAACATACCTCCTCTAAGGGTAATCATGGAAGCAAAACTTTCCGAGGCAGAAAGGGTTCAGAGCCGATACGACCGGTTGAACCTTATCAAAGAGAAACGGCTGAACGCCATATGCCATGGTCAAGCCTATCAGAGGAAGATCAAAAAAGGCTTTTGACAAGAAAGTCCACCCTCGAGTCTACCATGAGGGAAAGCTGGTAATGAAGAAATTACTACCAGCTCAAAAGGACAAAATCGGAAAGTAGGCCCTAAATCACGAAGGACCGTACGTGGTAAAACGAGCTTTCTCAGGAGGAACATTAATCCTCACAGACATGGGTGGAGAAGAACTTCGATACCCAGTCAACGCTGACGTGGTAAAGAAGTACTATGCTTGAAGACGTTGCTTGCATAGGCCCACTAGGATGAAAACCCGAAAAGGGCGTCCTAGGTAAAAGTTAGGGCAAAATAAAAAGCCCGCCAGTACAAGGGTACTAGGCAAAACAAAGGCAAAATCGTCCCCGCTAGGATATGTCCTAGGCAAAAGTTAGGGGCAAAAGAATAAGATGTAAAAGCAAAGCAAGCAACGATCGCTTGAATCGAAAACCGAAAGGCGGTTCAAGTGATTATCTTCTAGAAGCAAGCGTCTTGCAGCATCTACACTCCTGGCTCAAGCCGAAGCAATTAGGGGAACGTAAAGAGCAACAATTACAGATATAATTGTTAAGCCCAATGTATATAGCCTACCCTGGCCAGCCATTCTTCATAAATTTCCCTTTGCAAATCTTTCTGTAAAAACATTTTTGAATATCAAATAAAATATCCATTTGTTTCTTTTCTCTCTTGACCATGTGATTATGCCTCTAAATTGATGTTTCAAAAATTGTACGAAACTCTCTTAATAATCGGTCAAATAAAGAAAATTGGAGGGGTTCCTAAAATCCGTAATCTCCTGCATAAAAGGCTCACAAAAATATTCCCTCACGTCGATGACAGAAATTCCTCCAAGAAGAGGAGGATAGGGAGAGCCATTCATTTTTCTAAAAAGCGTTAATAAAATAATCAAACTTGCATTTGTGCATCACACACACATTAGTTGCACATTCAAAGACCTTATCATGAGGCAATTGCATAAAATAGAAAAAAATAGAAAATTGCTTGTGTATGACAGCAGTCAACAGAAAAGGCAAAAAAATACAGAAAAAGTCAAAAGTCGACAAAAAAGACAAAAACTCCGCATCATACAGAATAACTGAGCCTGGAGAGGCTTGCCGAAACAATACTCATACAGAATAATTGAGCCTGGAGAGGCTTGCCGAAATAATACTCTTTCAGAATAACTAAGCCTGGAGAGGCTTGCAGAAATAATACTCCCCCAACTGTACAGAATAAATGAGCCTGGAGAGGCTCGCAGAAATAATACTCCCCAGAGAAACCTCAACTCAAGCTCACGGAACAAATCCCCAGCGAGAGCTATCAAAGCAAAATCGTCAAAATCCCCAATGGAAGTACGATCTCCTCGTCAAAGGACTTAAACTTCCTCAGTGAAGATAGCTCTCCAACTCAAGTGTTGAGTGAGGCTAAGCCTGTAGAGGCTTCCTAAATAATACTCTGGGATACATAAGATCCCTCATTCCCCAATCGCCTACTCAGAGGCATCCCTGCAAAAAGAGAAAAATCAAAAATATCAATAAGTATTCCCCAAGCGGAATCTGGCACTCAGCCGAACACTGAACTTCAAATCCCCAGTCGCCTACACAAGAGGCACTCCTTCAAAAAGGAAAACCCAAAAAAAAAAAAAAAAGAGAAGAAAAAATCAATAACAATTCCCCAAGCGGAATTTGGCTTTTTAGCCAATCATTGAACGTCAAGCTGATACGCCTAACAGAAGAGGCTAATCAAAATCAACGACAGAATCCCCAGCGGATAACAGCCTACACAGAGGCGACAAAAATCAGAAAACCCAAAAGAGATACCCGAATAAAGATAACCGGGATACTCCACTAACGTCAAAGGACGTCAGCCAAACATAAGGCATCGCTCAATTCAAGAAGAGCATCTGTGTCTACACCCCAAGGAAACAGAAATTCCTCAATGGGTACCAACAATGCAATGCAAGTTGGGACACAAAAACCTATGAATGACTGCACATCCCCTAGACGGATCCCTGCGTTATCCAGCCCTCAATGGCACAAAATCAGAAAAATGTCGAAGCAGCATCGTGGACTGTGGAGACAAAATCATCTTATTAGCCTGGAGAGGCAATACTCAGCTACCCCGAGGTTGTCAAGGAACACGGAGGTATGCAACTACCCCGAGGTTGTCAAGGAACACGGAGGTATTAGCCTGGAGAGGCGGTACTCAACTACCCCGAGGTTGTCAAGGAACACGGAGGTATTAGCCTGGAGAGGCGGTACTCAGCTACCCCGAGGTTGTCAAGGAACACGGAGGTATGCAACTACCCCGAGGTTGTCAAGGAACACGGAGGTATTAGCCTGGAGAGGCGGTACTCAACTACCCCGAGGTTGTCAAGGAACACGGAGGTATTAGCCTGGAGAGGCGGTACTCAGCTACCCCGAGGTTGTCAAGGAACACGGAGGTATGCAACTACCCCGAGGTTGTCAAGGAACACGGAGGTATTAGCCTGGAGAGGCGGTACTCAACTACCCCGAGGTTGTCAAGGAACACGGAGGTATTAGCCTGGAGAGGCGGTACTCAGCTACCCCGAGGTTGTCAAGGAACACGGAGGTATGCAACTACCCCGAGGTTGTCAAGGAACACGGAGGTATTAGCCTGGAGAGGTGGTACTCAACTACCTCGAGGTTGTCAAGGAACACGGAGGTATGCAACTACCCCGAGGTTGTCAAGGAACACGGAGGTATTAGCCTGGAGAGGCGGTACTCAACTACCCCGAGGTTGTCAAGGAACACGGAGGTATTAGCCTGGAGAGGCGGTACTCAGCTACCCCGAGGTTGTCAAGGAACACGGAGGTATGCAACTACCCCGAGGTTGTCAAGGAACACGGAGGTATTAGCCTGGAGAGGCGGTACTCAACTACCCCGAGGTTGTCAAGGAACACGGAGGTATTAGCGTGGAGAGGCGGTACTCAGCTACCCCGAGGTTGTCAAGGAACACGGAGGTATGCAACTACCCCGAGGTTGTCAAGGAACACGGAGGTATTAGCCTGGAGAGGCGGTACTCAACTACCCCGAGGTTGTCAAGGAACACGGAGGTATTAGCCTGGAGAGGCGGTACTCAGCTACCCCGAGGTTGTCAAGGAACACGGAGGTATGCAATGAGCCTGGAGAGGCGACGACTAATACTCAACCTGGAGAGGCTACTCAACAATTTTCCACCGGAAGACGCTACAAGTCAGAAGGTTGGCACATTACCCGGACAATTGGGTCAACTCCTTTACTTGTCAATCGGTACACCAAAAGGCCGTTTGACTAAGTAAAGGGGGGGCTCCTGTAGACCCCTAAAATTGTCCGGGTCGGAAATAAAACTCGAAGACCCTCAAAGATCGAAGGAAAGTCAGCCAGAAGGACTCCTAGAAGACCATAGGATGGCTATCTGTAGGTTTAGAGGTCTTAGAGTAGCTTAAAATAAGGAAGTGGAGGGAATGAAGCCCAATACGGCCGTACTAAACTTAATACGGCCGTATTGAAGCTTCAATATGGCCGCAGTGAACTCAATACAGCGTATTGAAGTTTCTGAAACTTCAATACGGCCGTACTGAAATCAATACGGCCGTATTGAAGCTTCAATACAGCCGCAGTGAACTCAATACGGGCGCATTGAAATTTCTGAATTTCAATACGACCGTATTGAACTCAATACGGCCGTATTGAAGTTCAAAAATTTCAATACGGCCGTATTGATTCCATAGCCCGTATTGCGCCTGTTCCCTATAAATATGGCGTCATTTTGACGTCATAGGACACTTTTGAACATAGTTTCAACCCTCTCCTTGAGTATTCTGGGGTTTTTGAGCAGTGTTCTGCCCTAGAAATCACTCGGAGAGTTGATCCGACGAAGTTCTTGAGCCCCGAGCCATTTTGCTTGAGGATCGAACCTAGTCGAAGGGAAATCCTCCGGATTTCCATAGTCAAAATTTTATAGGAGGGAGCGAGCGGGCTTGTAGAGCGAGGGAACGCCAAAAAGCTTCCCAGTTTTACGAAATATATAAAAGCACGCTTCAAAGGTTTCTTCTTCAAAATCCTTCCTTTTACTGCTTTCTGATTGTTGCATCGCATATCTAATTTATTCGCCATGTAGATATCTTGTTCATAATCGTTTATAATAAATAGGGGTAATTTAGTAATTCTACACTGTTATTTTAGAAATAATCTGTCATAGGGAACCCGAAAGGGGCGCTGTGGGGTTCTAACACCTTCCCCACGCGTAACCGACTCCCTTACCCGACTCTGGTTGTAATGGCCAAAGTCGATTTTTGAATCGATTGCCTTATCCCTTTTTCCAATGTTTCGAGTAAAACATTGGTGGCGACTCCAAAGAACCCTCCTTTTGCGAAAACCACTAATCCATGGAGGGTCCCGCTTGGGATTAATATGGATTGGTGAATCATTTAATAAAATTGCTCGTTTGACAAGGTCTCAGTTTGAGAATACGTCATTCTAGCAATCCATATTTTTAAACAAATAAACGAGTCCAGCCATCCTTCGCGAATGCCGAAAGCCCGTTTCGGGCCGGTGGCGACATTGCCTAAAACACCCTTTTGTGGCGTTTTAGTGGACCTTTGTTTTTGTTTATTTTTGTAACCCTAACTTTTGCCTAGGTCACCCTTTCGTGGGATTCCTAGCGGGTCTTTTGGTCTTATTTTTGCGCAGTCCCCTTTTTGAGTTTTCTGCCGAGCTTCTTTTATTTTAAAGGATTTATTTTTATCCATGATGGCACTTGTCGAGGCCAAGGGAAGGTGCTCCAAGTTGTCACACACACTTCCACATAAAGAATGATGCGGGTTTATTATTATTAAGATGATTTTAACCTCATTCATGTTTATTCAAACAGGGTTAAAAATAATGTGGTTTAGAATTTTATTATAAGCAAGAAAAGAAGCAATGAAGAATGATTTTATTATAATCATAGCGGAAACATGTGTTCTTATTTCATCACTAATATGGGTCCCAATGTTGACCTCTTATATCTCTCGGCCATGCCCCAAATTCACAGTCTCCAATTTCTCTTGATGAGTTGGAGTATGCGAGCTTCTCGTTCTAGCAGTCTTTGCAGATCCGGAGAGATGGTCTCCTCATCACTGTCCAACTCAACCCATTCACCTTCGGATCCCGGTCAGAGCGAACAATTACAGACATAATTATTTTATTGGTTCTGTTTAGGTTTAGAATTATTAATGTCAATGAGGGAAGAGAGAAAAGAACAAAAAAGAGAGTAATGTGCGAAAAATGCCTCTTTATTGATATGCATTAAAACTGTACAAAAACCCTTATTTACATGAAAAGGTTCTCATGATCTCGGGTACTGATCATGAGTCCCTAAAAGAGAAAAATGAAGGGGCCCTATCGTGGCTTGTTCTTCTCTCTACTCCTGCTTTGGCAGAGGATTCTTGCTCACGTCGGGCGCTGTCGAATCGAAGGTGACCCACCCGGCATCAATAAGGTTTTGGACCTTGTATTTGAGAGCTAGGCATTTCTCTGTTGAATGCCCTGGTGCCCTCGAATGGTATAAACATTTGTCTTGTGGCTTGTACCAATCGGGGTAAGGTGGGTCGATCTTCCTTGGTGGAACATGAGCTAGAAGTTTGGCTTCTACTAGCTTCGGCAGGAGATCGCTATAAGTGGTCGGAAGTTTATCAAACTTCTTCACTGGGGTGAATTGCGATCTTCCCGACTTCGAAGTGAAAGTAGCCGAGGGTATGGTTATAGCATTGACTCCTCCCTCTTTCTTCTTCCCGAAGGTCTTCTTAGCTTCATATGATTGGGAAGGCTTAGCCAGCTTCCCACTTTTGAGTCCTTGTTCCACTCTCTCCCCAATGGTGATGATGTCCGAGAAGAGTGTCGTTGTGTTCCCTATCATTTTATCGTAATAGGGACCAGTCAACGAGTTGATGAATAAGGACACCGTCTCCTTATCCGACAGCGGGGGCTCTATCTGTGCCGCCAACTCCCTCCATCGTTGGGCGTACGCCTTGAAAGATTCGTCACTTTTCTTACTCAAGGCTTGAAGATCTGACCTATCGGGTGTTAGGTCGATGTTGTATTTATAGCGCTTGAGAAAGGCGTCGGCCAACTGCCTCCATGTATGTACTAGATTTCCATCTAGCTGCATATACCAATTGAGCGCAGTATCGGCTAAGCTCTCTTGGAAGCAATGGATCAAGAGCTTTTCATTTGTGGCATATGCAGCCATTTTGCGACAGTACATGGTGAGATGACTCTTAGGGCAAGTCGATCCCACATATTTTGGGAAATCTGGCACTTTAAATTTGGGAGGGAATTGGATGTCCCTCACCAAGCACATGTCGGCGGCATCTTTGATGTCAAAATCATGCCCCTCCATAACCCTTAGTCGATCCTCAAGAGCATGGAATTGTTCCTTTGAAACCTCGGGCTCTTTAATCATGATCCCGGCCCCAAGGGGTACAGCTCGTGGAGGTTCTTCCTCATGTTCCTCCTCCTCATGATGATGGGACTCATGGTCACTGTGGTGAGACCCATGTACATTATGGTGACGCATGAGTTCCATCATTTGCGCCATTTGTTCTTTGAGCTGTGAGAGCTCGGCTGTAAGCTTCTTATTTTGGTCCTCCAGCGCTTCCATCTTCTTGATTTTCTGCGCGCGTGTGAGGACAGAGAGATGACCGGCCACTTTCTAAAATGAATGTTTTATTCTAATTAGTTTATTCATGGTATGAATACGCTCTCGATGTGAGCTTGATAAGACTCCATCTTTAAGGCGCTGCCTTTTTAAGATGAAGGTTTATCACCCTCCCTAGCCTATGATCTCTCCCCAACGGAGAATCTCAATAGTCATGGGTCCCTTTTACTCACATCGAGAGGGTATTGGTGATCCTAAAATGAATAATTGATGAGGATGCATGAGGTATTATTGATAATGATGCCTATGCTCCTTACTTTTATTATATTTTCACACATTGGTTTTTCCTCTCATGTCATGACATTTTCATGCATGGGGATTATTCTTTAGACCTTATCACGAGGTTATTTATTAATGCACAAACAATTGCACATAAGCATTTACACAAACAATTCACTCATCCACGAACAGTCACGAGCGAATCACGAGGTAGGGGTTTCCTGCAGAAAGGTGCATATTCAAGGTGGTTCTAACTGTTCTCACCGGTCTGAGGCCCCCAAGGTGCCCCCATTATAGGGACCCAATTCCTCTCGTCGTAAGCCGATGGAAAGCTCCAACGCACTGTCGGACTCGAGTTCATGGTTATCACCTTGAGTGATGCTTTCCGACAACAGTCTACGGGCACCTATAGACCCTTTCGACAACCGGCCGTACTAACATCCACTCCCTATGGCTTACCACTCATGCCCCCGGGTATAGAGGGAACTGTTGTGTGCAAAGGTTTGTGTGCAGTTTTTATTTCAAACAATTGCGGAAAATTAAACATACAACAGTTATTAAAGCCATATAAATAAAGCATGTTATCATACAAACAAGGGGTAATAAAGTAATTTTAACTATTATTTGTTAAAAATAATCTGTCACTAAATGGGATTGACTCTCGAAGCTTCCCCAGTGGAGTCGCCATCTGTCGCCACCGGCCCGAAACGGGCTTTCGGCATTCGCGAAGGATGGTTGGACTCTTTTTAAAGTTTTGAAAAGTGGTGGATTGATAGAACGACTTATTCTCAAACTGAGACCTTGTCGAGCTACCAATTTTATTAAATGATTCACCAATCCATATTAATCCCAAGCGGGACCCTCTATGGATTAGTGGTTTTCGCAAAAATTAGGGTTCTTGGAGTCGCCACCAATATTTTACTCAAAATATTGGAAAAAGATTTAAGGCAATTGATTTTATAAATCAACTTTGGCCATTACAACCAGAGTTGGGTAAGGGAGTCGGTTACGTGTGGGGAAGGTGTTAGCACCCCCACAGCGCCCCATTAGGGTTCCCTATGACGGATTATTTATTAAATAATAGCGCAAAATTACTAAATTACCCCTATTTATTATAAGCGATTGTAAATTAAATATCTACATGATGATAAATTTAAATATGCAACAATCAGAAAGCGGTAAAAGAAGGGATTTTTAGAAAGGAAACCTCTTGAAGCGTGCTTTTTATATATCAATGAAGTCTAGGAGGCTTTTTGGCACTCCCTCCCTCTACAAGCTCGCTCGCTCCTTCCTAAAAATAATTTTTGACTATGGAAATCCAAAAGATTTCCCTTCGACTAAGTTCGAATCTCCAAGCTAAATGCTCGGAATTCCAGAACTTCGTCGGATCGACTCCCAGAGAGATTTCTAGGGCAGAACACTGCTCAAAAACCCCAGAATACTCAAGGAGGGAGTCAAAACTGTGTGGAAAGTGTCAAATGACATCCCATTGACGTCATATTTATAGGGATGAGGCTCAATACGGTTTATGAGGGTCAATACGGTCCGTATTGAAGTTTTGAACTACAATACGGCCGTATTGAATTCAATACGGCCGTATTGAAGTTCAAAAACCTCAATACGGCCGTATTGAAGTTCAGTGCAGCCGTATTGAGTTCAAAAACCTCAATACGGCCGTATTGAAGTTCAGTGCAGCCGCATTGAGTTCAATGCCCCCGTATTGAAGTTCAGAAACTTCAATACGGCCGTATTGAACTTCTGGGAGGCCGTATTGGGCTTCCTTCCCTCCACTTTCTTATTTTTTGCTACTCTAAGACCTCTAAACCTACAGATTGTCATCCTAGGGTCTTCCAGGGTCTTCCAGGAGTCCTTCCGGGTGACTTTCCTTTGATCTTCGAGAGTCTTCGAGTCTTATTTCCGACCCGGACAATTTTAGGGGTCTACACCTGTCACCCATCAACTCCTTTGCTCACCATCACAAGGGCACCACCTACCAGAAATCATCATCTTCATCAGACGTCCTCCCACAGAAAAAAGGCAATCACATCATCAGCATCAGCAGACGGCCTGGAGAGGCTGCATAATAATACTCACCATCAGCAGGCGGCCTGGAGAGGCCGGCATAATAATACTCACCATCAGCAGGCGGCCTGGAGTGGCTGGCATAATAATACTCACCATCAACAAGCGACCTGGAGAGGTTGACATAATAATACTCACCATTAGCAGGCGACCTAGAGAGGCCGACACAATAATACTCACCATCAGCAGGCGGCTTGGAGAGGTTGGCATAATAATACTCACCATTAGCAGGCGATCTGGAGAGGTCGGCATAATAATACTCACCATCAGCAGGCGGCCTGGAGAGGCCAACATAATAATACTCACCATCAACAAGCAGCCTGGAGAAACCGGAACAATAATACTCACCATCAGCAGGCAGTCTAGAGAGGCTGGCACAATAATACTCACCATTAGCAGGCGGCCTGGAGAGGCCGACACAATAATATTCACCATCAGTAGGCGGCCTGGAGAGGCCAGCATAATAATACTCACAATATTAGCAGGCGGCCTGAAGAGGCCGGCATAATAATACTCATAATATCAACAAGCAGCCTGGAGAGGCCGGCATAATAATACTCACAACATCAACAATTGGCCTGGAGAGGCCGACACAACAATACTCAACATCAGCAGGTTGAAGAACCGGATCTCCACCTCACTATCGCAAGAGAAGCAATTAGAGCCATGACATGGAGCTTCTACTCGAAGACTGAAGATCAGGTGTACAGTTTGTCAGCCTTGTTACCCAATAGAGTACGTAACTGCTCTAAAGGGTGAGAATACAAGCAAATACACATATCCAAGGGAAGCAATGAAGAAGCATCAACATAGAGACAAGAAGAAGACCCGGACAAAATGTCTACGTCTTTACTTGCCTTTGGAAAAGCAACACAGCTATTCCAAAGGACAAGTAAAGAGGGGCAGCTGTAGACACCTAATTTCATCCGGGGGGCATACAAACAACAAGATAGGACATCAGAGGGCCCAAAAGCCCAAATTAACCTTTTTTTAGTGGCCCGGAACGGGCAGTTCTAAAATTGGAACAGGTCACTCCCAAGTCTGGAACGGGCCGTTCTCGAATTGGAACGGGTCGTTCGGAGGCTTCTAAAAAGCCTAAAAAATGTAGGTTGGAACGGGGCGTTCTAGACCAGAACGGGCCGTTCCAAACCAATGAAAGGGCCTAAAATTTGTACCCCGGAACGGCCGTTCTCATTTCAGAACGGGTCATTCTGGTTTCCCGGAACGGGCCGTTTTGATTTCAGAACGGGCCGTTCTGATTTCAGAACGGGCCGTTCTAGGGTAAAAAAATGATACATAACGTTCGGACTCGGAACGGGCCGTTCTGAATCCAGAACGGGCCGTTTCGGCCGACATCTGATGCCTATAAATTGAAATCTTGGCCACAGTTCTAGGGACCCCAAAAATTTCGTCCAACACTCCTTAGAGCTCGAAATTTCTCTCTTTTTCTCTCTCCCTCTCTTATTGTATTTCTTGAGTATTGTGAGGCAATTGTAGTGCGAAAGGTTGCCATAAAGCACCTAAAATCTCCTTATTTTGAAGATCCAATAGAGCTCATTTAAGAGGTATTTCAGTTAATTTCTTTCTTTTTAATTTTATTTCTTATATATAATAATTATCGTTTTAATAAAAATAATCATGTATACATTTTAAGGTTAACTGTATTATTTAAATTTCAAGTATGTAAATAATTATTAATAAAGGGGATCTAATATTTAATTTATATTATTTCTTATCACGTTAACTTCATCATAGGGTACCGATTGAGGGCGCTGTAGGGGTGCTTCATACCTTCCCTACACGTAACCGACCCCCGAACCCAATTCTGGTTATCAAGGCCATTATTGGATCTTTAAAAACCTTTTCTTTTTCCAATGTTTTGAGTAAAATATTGGTGGCGACTCCATGAACATACTTTCAAAACCATTAATTAAGGATTAGTCTGGTATCCGGGCATTCCTTAATTAATGAGACTTTTAAAAGGATGTCTAAACCATTAGTCGCGAGATCGGAAATTTTTGGGTTGCGACAAGAATCACACAAAGAACGCGCAACAGAATAATTAGAAAGAAAAAAAAAAAGAAAACTTTCATGAAGTATTTATTCCTATAGGCATATATCAAGTAAGGGATCGAGGGTCAATCCTGCTACCCAACAGTTATTTCCCTTTACTTAGATGAGTAGAAGATGAAGCACGGGCTAGTTGGTCTCCTTCTTTTGGTTCTCCTTAGTCTTTTAAGAGCGTAGAAAGGAAATAGGAAATGAATAAGGAAGAAGTCAAGAGAAATGAAGCTTAAGATAACTTCTCTTAACTCCTAATAACTCCTTTCTTAAAATAATAAAAATAAAATAATAATAATACTAATTAATCAAATGACCATCATGTTCCTTCTTCTTGTTCCATAAAATAATTAATACAATATAATATAATTAAAATACACATTTTCTCTTTAATGAAATAACATAAGCATAATTATTAATAAAATACAAATCATAAAAGTTATTGATATATCACCGATCTAAATAATAATTACAAATCATGCTTTATAATAAAATAGTGCTTATATAATTAATTAAATAATATCAAAATTATTTAATAAACACATTTAAAATATTAAAATAATTCTTAAAATATTATTATTAAAATTATGAAATCTGGGGTGATACACGTGTTAAATTAATTATTTTATATATATATTGGTCTACATAGAGTTTTATAAAAAAAATTGATTTTACATATATTAAAAAAATAGTTATTTACATTAAATTTAATTAATATTATAATATTCTTCATACATTATCTTTATCATAAATGTCAAAAAAAATAATACAACTAAAAGGACATGCATTACAAGAATGATATTTAATGAATAATATTATTAAATAAGAAAAAAATAAGTAAAATATACTTATATTTAATAAAAAAAAAGGTGTGCATTTTTTATCTATACTAACATATAAAAGGGATACCCTTTTTAGTAACCACCTTGGTCTCCACTTTTTTTGACCATTATACCCTTTTATTTTAAAAAATTAGAAAAAATATTTTTTAATCAAATTTAAGAACTTAACTAATGGATTAATCATAATACCAATTAGATTAATATACTTTTATCACTTAATTTTTATTTAATATATATACTAATATATAAAGGGGATACCACTTTCAATAATTACTTTTGATTTCCATTTTTACATATACAATTTTATCTTTTGTTTATTTTTTAATAACTACTTTTTCTTATGAGTAACTTTTCATTCTTTTCCTTATATATTTATTTTTTTTCTTTTAATACAATACAAGCACGGAGTGCCTTTTTCCTACTAGTTATATAGATAGCATAAGGGGTGTGTTTTAATCAACATTATTAGAGAAACCATTGATAAGACCTACTTCTAAAAATACATTTGTAACATCCTGAATTTTTTACTAATATAATATTTTAATTATTAATTATTTTTATATTTATTGGGATTATTTTCTTATAATTGTTTTAATTAATTAAATGGGTTTTATAGAATATTTTAGAGGTTTTTTTAATAATTATGAGTATTTTAATTAAATAATAAATATTTATGAAAATTATTTTATGTAATATTTATTAGAGAACTATGTATTCTTATGATATTTTGATATAATAAGTATTTAAAGAGAGGTTAGGTTTAAAAAAAATGATCAATTTTACATTTTCCTCACGTTCGCGTTTATGCTTCAAAGCTCGGAGAACTAGAAGGAGGAGGAAACCACCCCAGATTTAACCATTCATCTTTTTCTGCTCAACAAGGTAAGGGGGAGTGAGAAACCTCGCTCTGGGTGTGTGATGGAGGAGGCCTATGGGCTAAGGGCCCAACTACTAGGGCTATGGCAAGGAGGATTCATGAAGAGTGGGCCCAAGCCCAAGAGAAGCCCATTACTTTGTTTTGTTGGGCTTTGACTCAAGCCCAAGTAGACTAGGAGTAGTATAGGATTGGGCCTTAATGCCTTGTATTTCGTTGGGCCTTGTATTTCCGGCCATTAGCATAGGAATTTCATTTCATGGCCATTTAGATTTAGGGTTAATTTAGGTTAGATGTACACTTTCATTTGAATATCATTAGTATGTCATTTGAAGGTGCATTGCACACATGCACAAGGTGTGACCTAAATGCAACTCAAATGGATACTAAATCACATCCAAATGAGTGCACATGGAGGAGGTGGCCGGTTGGCACCAAAATTTGAATTTTAGAATTCAAATTTTGGCGCCTAGAGTTAAGTAAACCATACCATGGTTTTTACTTAACTCTAGGTGAACCCAACTTAAACCCTTAACCTAATTTCTCCTATAAATCTTTCTATGGCCGAGTATTGTAACACTTTGGATTATATTGAATGAGTATTTCTCACATAGAATTCTCCTTCTCCGAATTCACCTTACTCCTAGCTTTTACCCTACTTGAGAGCTTCTCCTTGTAGAGCTAGGACACCATTCTTCTTTGGACTTAGCTTGAAGCAAGCTTAGGTCACCTTGATCCTTTGTGACGTCTCCATTCCTTGAAGTTTTTCCAAGGAATTCCGTGAAGGATTGAATCATCCATGTGCATCCAAGTGGAAGCACATCAGTGTGGGAATGTATGTTGGGTAGTGGGATTGGCTCCCAATCCTGTGTTTGTTGTATGCTCATGTATGAGGGTTTTTCCCCAATTGTGTATGTTTCATCTATTGTTCTTCTTCTATGTAATTATTGTATGAAGTTCTTGAGAGAATGATTAATTTCCGTTTTAGAATTGTAATTGTATGATTTGAGATCTCTATGGGTTCCTATGGGAAACCCTAAGGGAATGCATTGATAGTTATTAGAGAAGATTGTTTGAAGATGTAATTGTATGAGTAAATTGTATTGTTTTAAATGTTTATCATATGATTTAGGACATTTTTACCGATTATATGAAGAGATCAATGATTTAGATACAAAATGCGAAAAATCGTAGATCTGCATAGTTCTAATCGCAAAAAACACGCTAAGCGTCAAGGTGATAGAAAGTTGATAATGTTGTTTGTGACCCTCACGCTAAGCGTGAGCCTGAGGCTTAGCGTGGCTAGGCTGAGCGTGAGATTCCATGCTTAGCATGGCTCAACCAGAGTTAAAATTACTCTCTAAAAGCCTTGTGTTGAGCGCCTAATTTGGGGCTGAGCGCCAATTGCTTTGTTATGCTTCTTTCTTTCTTTGTTTGGTGAATTCTATTGGTGCAATGTGAATCTTGTGTTACTTCTCTCTTGTGATCTATGATATGCAATGATGTGAATCTCTTGTATTATTCACTGTTATCTTGTAATGAATATAATTGTTGAGTATGTGATGTGAGAAAATTTGATACAATGGAATGACATGATAATGTTATATGATAATGTGATATGAGAATGCATAGAGTTTAGATTTACATGCATCATTTGCATAAATGTTTTTAAGGGTACGATATGGAATACACTGCCAGGGAAGGCCCCTTTGTGTAAAAGCTTGGGGATTATTCCTTGGGGATAGCTCGGTTTGTAAGTTTCAGTCTCGCCCATTGTGTGCATGAGATGTATCTTGCACGGTTTAGCTATCCTGACTAGACCCTAGTAGTATGTCCTTCTAGTGAGAGTGCATAGAGGGTGTGACCCGACATGTACTCCTAGACTACTCTACGTGTGTTGCTAGCGGCAATACACCATCTGATGTGTTACTGGTGCCACATGCATTATAATATGTAGTCCGTGTCCATTACATGTGCATTTTAGTTTTATATGTTAAAGTGATTTTTATGCCTTGGATGAGTGGGATGCGATATTATTGTTATTCTATCTATGTTATGTACATATACATGTCTTGTTTGTGTTTGGTTATCCGATGTGTATTCCTACACTGTGAGCTAGAGTGAGATGTTTCTCATTCCCTTTTCTTTTGTGTTGTTTTCCTTTGGTTGTTATACAGGTGATCATCAGCATGAGGCTAAGGATCTTGGTGATGAAGTTTAGGCTTCAGTGTTGGGCTTTGCTTTGATAGGACTTGTGTCATCGGGGCGTAGATAGGATTAGATTAGGATGTTATTTCTATTAAATAATTTTGAAATGCTTAGCCATATTTCTTTTGTAATTTCCGCTGATTATGTTATTTGTTTTTAAGTTATGGATGTGGTACTCTTTATCTGAACACGTTTGGTATTTTAATAATAAAAGATTATGTTATTCAAATTTTATTATTTATGTGTTATGGTATGCAGGATAGAGGGTGTCACAACATTAATGAGATCTAATTAGTTTTTTAAAAAAATATTAAGAAAACCTATAAATATAGATATAATGAGAAATAAATGCAAATTTTAAAAATATTTGATACAAAATTGCAACAATTCTTATTGTTTTATCTTATGTTTTGCAAATAAGAATTATAAAATAGCAACAAAGTTTAATTTTGCTAATATTTTATCTTGCACAATGTATAAGTTAAATATTTATTACATATAATTAAAATTTAAAATAAATTATATATAAGTAAATATTATATTTGAATATATAAAAAATATTTTATATTTACGTTATTGTAACACAAAATTATTTTATTTATTGATAACTTATTTAAAAATATTAAAATTAAATTCATAAAAAAATTATGAAAAATAAAATTGAATTAGATTTGAAGTTAAAAAAAATTAAATTTTTTCTTACAAAATAGTCATTCATGTTTTATACATTGCGATTAATTATACTAACTTCACTAATAGGCCAACCTTAGTAGTTCAATGTTGCTTCCATTTTATTAGTGGTCTTGAAGATAATATTTGTAATTCAAGCAAAAAGAAAGAAAGAGAAAGAAATTATTGATCGATTAATAAAAATTTATCCTTACATATTAAATACAAATGACTATTTTGCTTCAATGACTGATTTATAGATATTCATTTAACTTCATATTAATTTCAATTTTCATTTATCATATTTATTTATAACTTAATTTTCAATATTTTTAAAATAAATTATCAATAATTAAAATAATATCATATCATAATATAAAATATTTTCCCTAAATTTTATATATAATCCATATGTTTAAGCATCTATTTATATAAATTTTAAATATAATTTATATATTTTAATATTGAATTTATTTATTTAAATATTATAAATTTTAATTATATATAACAAATGTAATACTATGTTGTGAGTTGTATATTTTATTATAAATTTCAATATTTAATTGATATATATTAATATGATGTGTTGGTGTTTTAGAACTCTAAGAATTAAGAAATTTTTAAGAATTTAGTTGTTTTAGAGTTGTTCTATTTGAGGTTAAAGTTGACCTATAACAAGGAAAGGTATATTACATTTTTCTAAGAACTTGAAGTTCATAAGTTAATTTCTTTGAGTTTTTAGAGAGAAAGTTTAAAAGGATAGAATCTAGAGGTAAATGAGATCTTTCTTTCTTTTAACTTTGTATAAGTGTTACCATCCTTCTCTGGAATAAAGATTGTAGTAGCTGAATTGAGATTTGAACTTGAGGAGTTGAGAATCAGTAGTAGAAGTTGACGTACAACAAACTCTTATATCTCAAGCCTCATTCTTCATTGATATTCTTTTTCTTTTTCCTTATCTCTTGAGGATTTGAGGTAAGGAAAACATGTAGTTTAATCTCCTTTGATGAATATGTTGAGTTGTTATATTGAATTCTTGTTTTGAATGGTGTCTATGATGAAAATTAAAAGGTTGAGCACTATATGGTATGTTTTTGGGTTTTCTTGTTGTTGGAAGAAAAATTGATGATCCTAGATCATGTTGAGATTTCATGTTGTTTAGTTTGATGAATTTGAGTTGTTTATGATATATAAATGTTGATTTGAATATTGTGTGTTGATTTGGTATGGGTTGAGGATTGAATTGTAAAGAAAAGTTGCATCTCTTTGGGTGAAAACCCTATTCTCGCCTAGTGCGAGTTTATGGTACCCAATGCTTATTCATGAACAAGTGAACATCTACCCAAAATCATAATTTTGCTCAACAACATATATATCACTCACGAGAGAGAAATTTCGTGGCTAAGCTCACCCAGCAAGACATATTGCACCTAGTAAGGATCCTAATTAGCCAACAAGAATATCCATAGAGAATGTGGAGTGATTAGTGAGCTCTTAACCACCCAATGTCAACCTCTAGAAGAGTTTGGTCGCTCAACGAGCCAAAAGTCCACTCAACAAGGAAATTGACAGAGTGGTTGTTGAGTGAGAGTAATGTTTCCCAACAAGGAGCTACAAAGACTTCAACTCGTCCAACAAGAGCCCTATTTTCATGACCTTCATATTTAAGGCTTTTACTTAAATAATGTTGAGATGATAACTTGATATTTTGTGAAGATATGTTATATTGTGTTGTTTATGATGAAAAATCATGTTATAGAATACTTGTAGAGAATACTTAGGTTGAGCCAGAAGTGACTTGTGAAAGAATACTTGTATTTTTTCAAAAGATAGTGGGACTTGATTGGGTTCAATTAAGAATTGAACATAATCTCAATGATTGAGATGAACCAATATAAACATATTGTGTGTTCTTATGACTTACTCTTTCATTTGCATTCCTTTAGTTACTTTACTACTTCACTATTTCAAAAAAGTGTGACCTTTTTATTGACATTATTCAACCCTCCCTTCTTGTGTCTTTCTTTTCTCCACAATTTGGAATTAGAGCTTAGCCTTTGCTAGGATTGAGCATCGGTGCTAAAGGAAAAGATACTAAAATAGGAAGTAGTGAAGGACAATATTTACCTAAAGGAACTAATTCTCTTATAACAATGGATAAAATTACCCATATTGGAAGAATAGAATGGAAATGTTCATCAAGTCTATACAATATCATCTCTAGAAGATTATCATAGTAGGCAATGTTCTAGTAACCAAGTTAGAGAGTGAGTACACACAGGAAGACTACAAAACCCTACAACTCAATACCAAAGCCATATACATCTTGGCTTGCTCCTTCTTCAGAATAGAATACAACAAATTCTACAGCTATAAAACTACCAAAGAGATGTGGAAAGCTATCAAGATAACTCATGAAGGTATTGAGGATGTCAAGCTCAAGCGAGTTGCCACTCTTAAAGCCACTATAAGTTGTTTTCTATGAAAAAGAACTAAACCATTGATGAAATATTTGGAAGATTCCAAAAAAATCTTGATGGGTTAAAATCCCTAGGAATTGAGTTTTTCAAAACTCAAAATAATCTCAAGATCCTAGATAATCTTTCAAAGATTTAAGAACCAAAGGCCACTGTTATAGAAGTGCACAATCTGAAGACTCTCACTTTGGATGATTGTTAGGAGCTTTAAGAGTTAATGAAGTTTACTTGAAGAACATGGATCATTTCAAGGAAAATGATTTTGTTGCTCTAAAAATTGGTGAAACCAACAATAGTAGAGACAAGCTCTAGAGGTGGAATCTGAATAAAGCAACTTAGATGAAAGTTCTAAAAACTCCACCAGATGATGAGATATCTCTCATGTCTAAGAAGTTTAAGAACATGTTGAAGAAAAGTGAAAACTAAGAAATTTCTATAAAAAGAATGACAGGTTCAAAAAGGTTGTTCAAGATCGCAACAAAGAGGTCATTTACTATGATTTAAAAAGCCTAAACATGTGAAGGTTGAATGTCCTACACTCAGAAAGCAATTGAACAACAAAAAAAAGGCTAAGAAGAGTTTGATGGTCATATGGGAAGATCCAAACAACAACAATAACAATTTAGATGATGAAAAGGTCAACATCTACCTCATGGTAAATACAGACGATATAAGAATAGAGGTAACTTCTAACTCTGATTCCTCTTCTTCTGACAATTTTGATGAGAAGGAAATGTTTTATAAAAAAATTTTGGAAAATTCTCACATGATTAATCTTGAGTACAAAAAGTCTAAAGAACAATGCAAGACTTTACAAGTAGAAAATAAAAAACTCAAGAATAATCTAACAGACGTTACCAAACAAATTAGGACTGTCAAGCATGAGATCATTAGTAATGAACAACCTAAGGTTACAACATTGCAAGCTAAAAAATCATAATTTAGGAAGGATCTTGCCATGTTTGTAGAGAAATCCTCTAAGATGAACATTCTTCTAAAATAACTCTTGTTGTAAATATCTTATTGGAAAAAGGAAGGATTAATAGTAGTACTTGGACAATGATTGTTCATGACACATGACAGGAGAAAGGTTTATGTTCCTAGACCTTCAAGCTCATGAAAAATCAATATCATTTGGAGGAAGCGATCACAAAGGAAAAATTAGAAGTATATGTAAGATAGGTAAAAACTCTATAACTATTGTAAATGATGTTTTATATTTTGAAGGACTAAAGTATAATCTACTTATTATAAGTCAATTTTGTAACAGTGGATATATTGTATCCTATGATAAAGAAGGATGCATAGTCAAGCAAGATGATGAATTTGTGCTTTTTTACTGCCTACAAAAAGAATAATATGTATGAGATTAATCCAGAAAATCTAGGCAAATAAAATGTAACTTATTTGGTTTCTAAAGAAGATGAAAGATGGATTTGACATAAAAAAAAACTTGGACACATAAATTTAAAATATATTTCTAAACTAAAAAGAAGGGTTTGATAAGAGGATTGTCTAGAATTTTTCGGAAAACTCATCTTCTTTGTGAAGCTTGTCAAAAGGGGAAACAAGTTTAAACTTCTTTCAAATTAAAATATATTGTTTCCACTTCTCGACCTCTAGATATGTTACATATGAATCTGTTTGATCTAACCAGAACTTTAAGTATAGGGGGTAAAAAGTATGAATTTGTTATTATAGATGACTATTCTAGATATACATAGGTATACTTCCTGACTCACAAACATAAGTCTTTCAAGGTCTTTAAAATATTTTGGAAAAAAGTTGAAAAGGGTTTTCATATTACTATAATCAAAAGTGATCATGGAACTGAATTTGAAAAGAAAGAATCGAATTTTATAAGAAATAGCTAGAACCTTTCATTTTGAAAAGTCTTTACCAAAACACTTTTGGGTAGAAGTAATAAACATTGTATTATATTCAAAACAAAATATTGATAAAACCAATACTAAATTAGACTCCCTATGAATTGTGAAGAGAAAGAAGACTGAATATTTCATACTTCTATCCTTCTAGATGTGAATGTTATGTCTTGAAAACTAAGGATCAACTTGAAAAGTTTGGCTCTAAAGTGGATAAATACATTTTCCTTGGATATTCAAATACTTCAAAGGCATATAGAATCTATAATTCTAGAACTTTTATTGTTGAAGAATCAATCCATGTAAAATTTAACAATGCTTTAATGATTGATAGGAAATTATCAGGACTAGAAGAAGAATTTGTGGATTTGCAGATTAACCCTAAGTAAACAAAGGAAACAGATGCAATTGAGTAGACAATAACTGGAGAATAGATGAATTATAGCCAAACGAAACCTCTAAATCTCATAGACATTAGAAATTTGTAAACTATCATCTTGATAATCAAATCCTTGGAGATAGGGTTGAAGGTTTTAAAACAAGACCTGCCTTTAAAGATAATGTGCCTTGTGCTTTAGTCTTCAACATCGAACCAAAGGCGATAGATGAAACACTCAATAACAATTACTGGATTCTAGTTATGGAAGAAGAACTCCATCAATTTGAAAGAAATAATGTTTGGTTGCTTATTCCAAAGCCTGAACATTAGAGTATTATAGGAACTATATGGGTCTTTAGAAATAAGTTGGATGAGCAAGGTAAAGTAATAAGAAATAAAGCTAGATTAGTAGTTCAAGACTATAATTAGCAAGACGGTATAGACTTTGCCGAGACTTTTGCACTTATTGTTAGACTTGAAGTTATAAGAATTATTTTAGCCTTTGTGTGGCTCATAAAAACAAATTTTGAACAATAAACTTGTGTCACACTAAAAGATTTCAATTCAATAAATTCATAAGAGGATTGGAAGATCCAATATTTTCCCAAAGACGCTTGATAGAAAACTTACCATTAAGAGCATATATTAACCACACAATCTTAAAATCTAATAGTAATTTGTGGCTTTCGAAGACTAGATATGACACTAATTTCTCCTATTTATAGGTGACTTAGGTAACTACTAAATAATGCATCCTAAACCCTAACTTCATACTTTTTAATGCATTTTTTAACTAACTCATTCCCTTAGCCATAATTTTGAACCAATATTACAACCTTCTTCCTTCGTTAAAAAATAAAGAAAAATTCTCAAACTCTTTTCAATCTCAAAACCTTAGAACATTCATTTATTTACCTCTCGCGTATAGAGATGTAAGTGGGCATGGGTAACTCGTGAACTCGAATTGACCCAAACCTACCCAATGAGTTTAAATCATATTTTTTTAGTGTTCAGGTAATTGGATCCAATTTCACCTTATCAAAATTTAGTATTGTACGAGTCGAGAAGATAAGGTGATGATCACTTGTTTAATACAATACTATTTGTCATTATTGTTCAGTAACGAGTATTGTACTTTTAGATTGATAACATTGTAACAATAGAATGTTTATTTTAAATTTTTTATTTTGTATGTTGGTTGTTTGAAATAATAACATTGTAGAAAAACAACAAATTTATTTTGAGATTTAATTTGTACCATTATTTATTTTATCAGTTGATAACATTGCATTTGTAACAAGATATTAAATGATTTAAATTTATTATGAAATATTTAAATTTTTATAAAAAATTAATTATATTGATTTGATTGAACTAATCCAATCTAACCTATTTGTGATTAGGTTAGATTTGAAAAAAAAAAACTTAATCCAACTCAACTTATTAAATTTTAATCAGAACTGATAATAAATTTTTTAAATTTGGTCCAACCCAACCTTCTTACAATATTCTTGATCTTAAAGGAAAATTTCATTTGACTTATTTTTATTTTTTAACAAAATAGGAAAAGTAGATTGAATACTTGGTGAAAAAAACATGCCAAAATTGAGATCAAGAGGTGAACATACAAAGATCTCTCTTACTACATCTCGGTAGACTCCTATTAATTTTTTTTTCTTCACTTTTTCTATATCTAGATATATAGGGTTTCTCTCTCTCTCTCTATTATGTTCAAGGGTGTTGTTAAACAAGTGTAACAATCTAATTAATGTTGCAAATTAAGGTTGCCATACTATATACATATATATATTGTTGAGAAATTATTCTATAATTTAAAATTTAAGTTAAATATTTAATTTAATTAATCTTTGTTTTATTTAATATTTGTAAACAAAATCAATAACCGTTTCCAGCATGACCGTTTGAAACTGCAGCATGCACGTAACCACGATGCCTTTTGTTTTTTGTCCGTTGATTTTGCTGTTACCGAAAAATGAGGCATCATGGTGCAATCCTCTTTGTGTATATAACACACTAATAGTGTACACATACTGACTATCGGATACGTGAGAAATAAAAATAGTTCTCGACACACACAGGAAAAATATACAGAAAGTTTATTTTTGATCTCTCTCCCTCAATATTTTTCTGCTACAAATATTATAATTTTGGAGCGGTGTTCTTTGGTCCGGGGATCTTTCGCTGCACTCGAATAGTCTAACGGGTTGACGTATCTTGGGAGAGGAGCACACTATAAGGCTCAAAAATTACCAGTGCAGTGGTGACGTTTTCTCTCTAAGGATAGCGCTATGCGTGCTTCAACCCAGGCTACTCTAAACCTTTTATTTAACATTCTAATTTCTCTTTGTGTTTAATTAGTTGTTCTAAACCTTTTATTTAACATTCTAATTTGCTCTTTGTGTTTAATTAGTTGTTATTGATTGCTCTTCAAATATTTATAATATTTATTGTATTGTTGATATTGATTTTATTGATAAATCTAAATATTTAATTTTCTTGTGCTCTATTAAATTTACTTTTCCAATATATATATATATATATATATATCAAGTTGTACTACAAAAATACTAATTTAGTAATTAATAAATTAAAATCTTTTCGAGAATTAATGTAATAACATTTAAACTGTGGGGTTATATTGGTAATGATACCCGTTAAGATTCACCGTAGGATTTGCTCTTTTGTATATATAAATATTTTAATTAAATAATTTTATTAAAACTAAGTTGACTAAAATTATTTTGCTTTCAACAAATCATTAGTTTTTCGTGACCCGCTTGCTATTGGTTCATTAAGTCAAACATCACATATCAAACCTTTTGTTCCCAATTAGGATATAAACACTAAACTAATTATAGGCTTATGACAATTTCAAAGATATGGTGTAGATAACTACCTCCAAATAGTATATATTGTATAAAACTCCACTATCATATGGAAGGTTAAGGTCGTGCTTGAAAATTTAAAATTGCTATTTTGACTTTTTAAATAAAATTGAGTATGTTTTAAAAAAAAAATTATAATATAGTATAAACTTAAATATATTTTTAATTTCTTAAATTTAAAATAAACTTTAAAATAGATTTATTTAATTCTTATAATATAAAAAAATCTGAATTTAGTCCCTAAAGTCAAAGTAACATATATAACAATAATAAATTACGACAATTATACAATATAGTTTACTATGATACTTTTACTAACAAAGATATTGGTAAGTGAATTTTGTATAACAATATTTCATAGTTTCATTAACGAAATTTAACCATAAGTACCAAAACAATTTTATTTATTTTAAATTATAAAAATTAATTTTAAATTTGAGTGATAAAAATAAATATCTTAAATTTGAGAAATTAAAAATATATTCATATCTTTAATATTATATTAAAAGTAATTATTTTACTGTATCTCTAAAGCATAAAGGAAAAAGAAAAAGGCAGAAGAAGAAAAACTTA
The DNA here is from genome assembly GCF_000230855.2 of Cajanus cajan. Taxonomy (NCBI): domain Eukaryota; kingdom Viridiplantae; phylum Streptophyta; class Magnoliopsida; order Fabales; family Fabaceae; genus Cajanus; species Cajanus cajan. Next base: position 8,872,703 of record NC_138526.1, on the reverse strand, counting down.
AAGATACATTAGTTATTTATTTATTTATTTTTACATTTAGGGTTTTTGTTTGGAAAGCTTGAGAAGATGAAGAATAATTAGCCAAAAATATATTCTCATGAAAGACAAAGTGGAAAACAACAAAATGAAACATTCTCAAATTAATTACTAGACAACATGCAGTTGTAATTTGGATTAAATTATAATAAAGCAACACACGTATACGATCAATAATTAAAGTTGGTATATGTTCCATACCATAATTGTATTTTATTTATTTATTTTGGGGGAATCGTGTCCTCAAGTGAACCTACTTGTATTTTCCAAATGCGTGACATCACCTTATAGATAAAAAGAAAACTGCAAAATGAGAAAAAATAGAAAATAACCTTTGTTTTTAATTACAGCAGGGAAGTTCTATACCATGAAAATAACAATTTAAAAACGTTTAAGTATATTTAGTGTTAAATGTTAATTATTGTCTTAAGTTAAGAGAGGGAAGAATAAAATAGTTGGAATAGTCGAAGGAGTACACTATATATTAAGCAACCAGTATTCAACTAATTTTCATATACATTTCTTCAGTATTTGGTAAAGACAAGCACCTTATTCCTTCTTGATCTCTTTCCCCATGTTGCTGGCAAATTGATTAATGTCGTTCTACTTGTAAAATACAGAAAAAAAATCAAACAGAGAAGAGAACCAAACAAATGTATTGCATTTTTTTTTTTGGGATGATAAAAAAATTTACATATATAGAGAATATTAATACTAAGAAGTTGTCCGAAAACATTGTTTTGTTAAGCATTTGGTTGTGTATGAATAACTATTTATCGAAAGAAATTAATATTTTAAATAAATCTTAAAGTCTGTTTAGATAAATTTTTATAGAAGTATTTCTTGGAGAAAAATAAGAAGGAAAAAAATGAATTATACTTCTCAACAAAATTAGAAATAACTTGTGTTTAAGCTAATTTATATAAGTTTTCTAATATAGTTTATAAAAAAAATTTAAATTAAACTTATGCATAAACCATTTTTAGTTTATAGAGAAATTTATTTTATTTTTTATTTTTTTTTCTTTTCTAAAGTACTTTTTGATAATTTTATTTAAACAAATCCTAAGTATTTTGTGTGACACCCTCTACCCCAATATTAATACACAATAAATGTAAACAATAATTTTTTTTTTCTTTTTTGAGTAAATAAAATCTTTCATAGTTGACAACATCTTTCATGGATAAAACAATTGTCTCAATTATCATAAGGTAAAAGATTCACATTCGTAACTCATAAATCATAAAAAGTCAACATGTAAGTATCAAAACTCAAGAAATCATATAAAGAAAAATATAGATTAATTCCAGCAAAGGTGGCAGTGCCTCCTAGTTAGGAATTAATTTATATCTTCCAAATCATGTAATAAAAATAATATGAGAAAGATGCACATTTTGGTCTTTTATCAAGAACGTTCAAAATAACAAAAGAAAAGAAAACTAAGGCTTTTAAAACAATAACATCCTAAACTAAGCCTAGCTATGCCTGATGTCACATCCTTCAGAGCATGCCCAACTGAAGCCTTAAGCCTCATCACCAACATCCTCATGATGATGATCACCTGCAACATAATTTAAACATATACAAGAACAACAAGGGAGTGAGAAACATCTCACTCAGTTTCAGGTGTAGAAATAAAAGTTAGATAGCACACACAATAATCATAAGTCATAAACACTAATCACATATAAACAAACCCATACATGATCAGTATCACATGTACACTCATTTATCATGCTATGATGTCATGGACTCGACTCATAAATGCATGCATGTGGCGCCGTATGAAAGTTTCACATTTCATCACTGGTGACCCTAAGGTACACCTGGTTACATCACTAGTGACCCTAAGTACACCTTGTTAGCTTGTTACATTACTGGTGACCCTAAGGTACATTTGGTTACATCACTGGTGACCCTAAGGTACACCTTGTTAGCTTGTTTCATCACTGGTGACCCTAAGGTACACCTTGTTAGCTTGTTACATCACTGGTGACCCAAAGGTACACCTTGTTAGTTGGTTACATCACTGGTATGCGGCCTCAGCGGCACACCTGGAGTTATATATGTATATGATGCATGTCATACATTCATTATTTCATTGACTCAACATTTGACTTATTACAAAACTAGAGCAGAACCTTGTTAATCTCCTTCTCTGGATTCTCTCTTTCTTTCCCTTTCTCTTTCTCTCTTTGTCTCTCTCTTTCTTTCTCTCTCTCTAAGATTTTACCTCCTCAGTTATAATTTTTTTTTCACCCTATGCCTCTTATTTATAGGCATTCAATGGTACCCAGAACAACCCGTTTTGAATCCGGAACGGCCCGTTCTGGAGCCATTCGTTATATGCAAAAATTTACAACTGGAACGGCCCGTTCTAAAATCAAAACGACCCGTTTTCAAAAATCAGAACGGCCCGTTCTCAAAATTAGAACGGCCCGTTCTGGGGTACATTTTAACACACATTGACCATAACTGGAATGGCCCGTTTCCAACTAAACTTTTTAGGCATTTTTAGGATCTTGGAAAGGCCCGTTTCACTTTGGGAACGGTCCGTTCTAGAATAACCAAAATTGACTTCTTTACTAATTCGGAACGGCCTATTCCACTTTTGGAACGACATGTCTGCTACTCCAAAAATAGTTTACTTTCATCGTTTGGAACGACCCGTTCCACTTTTTGGAACAGCCCGTTCTAGCCGAAAAAAAAACAATTTTATATAAAATTTTTTTCATAAATAATTTAAATTATTACAAACCTTTACAATATTCTATAAAACCCCTTTAATTAACTAAAATAACTATATAAAAAAATAATCTTCATAAATATAAAAATAAATAATAATTAATATTGTATTAGTAGAAAATTCGTGTTGTTACAATTCTCCCATCCTTTTAGAAATTTCATCCCCGAAATTTACCTGAAAACAGAAATGGATAACCTTCTCGCATCTTGCTTTCTAATTCCCATGTAACACTTTCTTCAAAATTTCCTCCCCAAACGACCTTAACCAAAGGGATTTCCTTTTCTCTCAGTTGTTTCACCCTCGTGTCATCAATCCTTAAAGGAACCGTTTCATAGGTGAGATTATCCTTCAACTGAATGTTGTCAGACTCAATGATATGGGAAGGATCATGGACATACTTTCTAAGTTGGGAAACATGAAAGACACTATGGAGATTTGAAAGAGATAGAGGTAAGGCAATTTGATAGGCTACTTCACCAATCCTTTTAAGAACTTTATAAGGACCGATGAAACGTGGAGTAAGCTTATGGGATTTCAATGCTCTGCCTACTCTTGTCCAAGGAGTGACTTTAACGAATACATGATCACCTTCTTTAAACTCAAGGTCTTTTCTCCTCTTGTCATTATAACTCTTTTGCCTACTCTAGGTTGCTCTCATCCTCTCTTGGATCATCTTAACCTGTTCAGTAGTTTGTTGAACTATCTCAGGTCCTAACATGACATTCTCTCCAGGTTCTACCCAACATAAAGGTGTTCTACATCTTCTACCATACAAAGCCTCATAGGGTGTCATCCTAATACTGGAATGGTAACTATTATTGTAGGTAAACTCTATTAAAGGTAGGAAACTATTCCAACTACCCCCATGTTCTAAGATGCAAGCTCTCAACAAGTCTTCCAAAGACTGTATGGTTCTCTTAGTTTGGCCATCTGTTTGGGGATGGTAGGCTGAACTCAATCTAAGCTTAGTGCCTAAAGCCTTATGCAAAATCTCCTAAAATCTAGAGGTGAACCTAGGATCTCTATCAGACACTATACTAGTAGGAACTCCATGCAACCTCACGATCTCACTGATGTACAACTTGGTTAACCTCTCCAAAGGGTACCTAATATTAATGGGAATAAAATGGGCAGACTTAGTCAATCTATCCACGATGACCCATATAGCATCTAGGTTCTTCACAGTCATAGGTAACCCAACTACAAAATCCATAGAGATGCTATCCCATTTCCACACAGGCACATCTAAAGGTTGCATCAGACATGAAGGTTTTTGGTGTTCTACCTTAGCTTTCTGACATACTAAGCAAGCATACACAAATTCCTCCACTTCCCTCTTCATCTTAGGCCACCAAAATATCTTTTTGAGGTCTTGGTACATCTTAGTGGCTCCTGGATGGATACTAAGGCTACTCCTATGACCTTCTTCTAGGATTGCTCTCTTAAGCTCTGACACACTAGGAATGCACAACCTATCCTTAAATCTCAAGACTCCATCTACTCCAAATCTAAACTCCACACCTTGATTCAACTTCTCTACTTGACTCAATAAGAAAGGATCTATCTTCTGACCTTCTCTAATCTCATCTATCAAGCTATTAGTCACTCTCAAAGCTCCTAACTTAATACTCTTAGGTCAACTCACACCCTAAGCTCATATTCCTAAACTCCTCAATCATATGCAATTCCTTAATCATCAAGGAAGACATTCTCAAAGATTTTCTACTTAAAGCGTCAGCTACAACATTAGCCTTACCGGGGTGATAATTCAATTGAAAGTCATAATCCTTAAGGAACTCTAACCATCTTCTCTGCCTCATATTCAATTCCTTTTGGTCAAACAAGTACTTAAGGATTTTATGGTCACTAAAAACCTCAAATCTAGACCCAAACAAGTAATGTCTCCACAATTTAAGTACAAATACTATTGCAGCTAACTCAAGGTCATGGGTAGGATAGTTTTGCTCATGAATTTTAAGTTGTCTACAAGCATAGGCTACTACCCTACCCTCCTACATAAGCACTCCTCCTAAACCCAATTTAGAAGCATCACAAAATACCTCAAAAGTCTTACTAGGGTCAGGTAACACTAACACAGGGGCACTAGTTAATCTCCTCTTAAGCTCTTGAAAAATTTCCTCACACGTAGAATCCCACACAAAAGGTTGGTCCTTCTTCGTTAGCTTAGTCAAAGGAAAAGCTAGCCTAGAGAAATTCTCTATGAACCTTCTGTAATAATCGGCTAGTCCTAGGAAATTCCTAATCTCAAATACTGATTTAGGTGTACTCCACTCTAACACAACTTCTACCTTAGCAGGATCTACAGCTATGCCACCCTTGGATATCACATGTCCTAGAAAGTTCACACTATCCAACCAAAATTCACATTTTGACAATTTAGCATACAACTGCTTCTCCTTAAGGGTTTGAAGAACGATCCTAAGGTGCTCAACATGCTCCTCCCTAGCCTTGGAAAATACTAGGATATCATCTATGAAGACCACTACAAATCTATCCAAGTAAGGGTGAAAGATCTTATTCATGTAGTCCATAAAAATACCAGGTGCATTAGTCACACCAAAAGGCATAACTAAATACTCATAGTTCCCATAACGAGTCCTAAAGGCAGTCTTAGGAACATCCTCAGCTCTCACTCTAATCTGATGGTATCCTGACCTTAAATCTATCTTACTGAACTCACAAGCTCTAACTAGATGATCCATAAGGTCATCTATCCTAGGCAAGGGATACTTATTCTTAATGGTCACTTTATTCAGTTGCCTATAGTCTACGCATAATCTCATGCTCCCATCTTTCTTCTTAACTAATAAAATAGGCGCTCCCCAAGGCGAAACACTAGGCCTAATGAATTGTTTCCCTTCGCAGTTCCTCTATTTGTTTCTTAAGCTCAACTAACTCTTTAGGGGACATCCTATAGGGTGTTATAGTTATAGGTGAGGTACCTGGTACTAAGTCTATGCTAAACTCAATCTCTCTCTCAGGTGGTAAACTAGACACATCCTTAGGGAATACTTCTGGGAATTCTCTCACTAAGGAAATCTCATCTAGCTTACTATCAGTCTCAAATGTTAAGGAAGCGAAGATCATGTACACTCTTTGATTTTCTTTTAAACAAGTTTTAATGTCGGTAACACTAAGAAATTTCGTACTCTTACATTCACCAAAGGAAATAGATTTATCAAAGCAGTTTAAAAGGACATGGTGGGAAGATAACCAATCCATACCAAGAATTACATCTAATTGACTAAGAGGCAAACAAATTAAGTCAACTAGAAACTACTTATTAAAAACTGTTAAAGGACATTTAAAACACACTAGGGATGTAGTCACAGGACCATTAGTAGGGGTTTCAACAACTAAATCAAAATCTAACAAAGACACAGGAAAATTCAATTTTTGGACACAAGAGACAAAAATAAAGGAATGAGTTGTACCAGAATCAAATAATACAACAAAAGGAGTCTCAGCTATGACACAAGTACCTTGGTGGTTTAGGACATTGGGTGCTGATGTGACTTTTACCATTGTAGTTAAAGCTGGTAATCTCCTTGTCACGATACTCAAACTGATTATGACCAGCACGTCCACACTTCCCGCATCTTCCTGAAAGAGTGGACACAGACCCTCCAACACTTCCAGCAGCACTGACAATGGATCCTCTAGTAAATGACTTGCTTCCACTAGCAGCAACTTTACTCCATTGAAATCTAGTAGGAGCGGAGTAAGGCTTACTCCTACCTGAAGTACTAGAACTCATAGCACGGATAAGACCTCCAACTCCTTTATAGAAAGCAGCACGAGCACGGTTGTCATGATCATAAATGCTGCACTTATTGACCAGAGTGGGAAAGTGATATATCTCCTGATAGTTAATTGCAGTTTTCACTTCAGGACGCAGACCATTTACAAATTTTATGCATTTAGCCCTTTCACCACCTCACCATGGTAGTGTGTACAATAACGATCCAAAACATCAAATTTGGCAGCATATTCTGCCACTGTGTTGTTCCCTTGATTCAGCTTAAGGAATTCCATTTCTTTCTGACTCCTCACATCATCCAGGAAATACTTCTCAAGAAAGACCTTCTTGAAGTTGTCCCAATTCAAGTGCACCCTGTTAGAAAAGAATGGCACAATCCAAGGGGGGTGAATTGGATTCTATGACCCTTTAAAAAATTTCAGAGTATTTAGGATCTTTATTTCACTTAAACTTTTCTAAGACTGAATTTTCAATGAAGTTTCTTCAAAGACTTGTTTATAGAAAAATGAATGCTATATGCTTTCTTGATTACAAAATGACGAGGTTCAAATGTAATGCTTTAATTAAGATTAAACCATCAATATTCACACACACATGTTAATCAAGAATTATCTTCTTTAATGTTCAACCAAAAATATTACTCAAAGTGAAAGATAAAGGTAGAAGAAGATTACACAAGTCTTTTATACTGGTTCAGCCACTCCACATGTGACCTACATCCAGTCCTCAATCAACACCTGATCAAGATTTGTTCCACTATCTCAATGAAGAAGGTTTACAAGCATACCACACGTGCATATACTTCAACACTAAAGATAACCACTTTCTTGACCCCAAGAAAGCACCCCTTGTAGAAACCCACTACAAGAAACCTTACCACTTGAGAAACCCTTCTCAAGATTTTACAAGTATTCACACAGAATAAAGGAACGAATTCACCTGGAATTCAGAAGCCAATTTTAATCTTCCCCTTTCAAGAATGTGATGATAATGATGATCTTCTTTCAAAGTTTTTCATAAACGTTTTTCTTCTTGGATTCACAAAGAAAACTCTCCAAGATGGTCACAAAGACTCCACAAAAACGCTTTTCTAAATTTGATTCTCAGTTCTAACTCATGTCTGAAGTTTCTAAAAGTTTAAACTATTTATAAAAGTCTCAGACCCATATAATCGATTATTTTAAAGAATAATCGATTATTTTGTTCTTCAGGTTTTCTGGAAACCAACCAAGAATAATATAATCGATTATTTTGCTGGATAATCGATTATTCCAGAGAGTTATTTCTGGGATAATTGATTATTTGGCAAATAATCGATTATTGCAGCAAGGCATCCCATTTTTCCTGTTGTTGGAATAATCGATTATATTTAATGATAATCGATTATTTTGAGTTAGTTTTCAAAACTTCATTTTAAGTCTCAAAATAACTTTTTAGTCTTCTTAACTCATCATCATACACTCTCTAATTGGTTTAGATATAGATTTAGCTTATGCACACAGCACACACAACAAATAAAATCATTCAAAACAATTTATTCACTAATTCCTATTACATAGTATTTTCTTTGACTTTGTTTTTGTCTTCTAAGTTGTTGTTGTTTGTTGTTGCCCTTGACACATATTTTGTGATCATCAAAACTCCTTTAAGCTTCAGAGATAATCTTGACCTCATCAAGTTCATGCTCCTCTAAGCTCAACACACCCCTCCATCAATCATCCTTCAAAGTGCTCCTTCCCACCAAAAGTGAGCATCAACAGTCAACATGAAGGTGGCCAACTTCACCTTCTGAGCGAGGGGAGAATCCATAACATCGAAGATCTTCTCGATCTCCGTTAGCCAATTCATAGCAGCATCTGGGTCATATCCTCCTTTAAAGGTAAGTGGGTGATCTCGCTGAAATTGCTATAACCAGTTAGGAACGACTCCAACCCTATTATTATTATTCATAGCTTGTGCTAATGCTTGAAGAGTATCAGCAATCGCACGATCATTTCTACCAGCCATAGTCTAAGAAAATAATACAGTTAATAAACATAATCAATCATCACACTAGCATACCAACAAGTTTCACAATCAATTAAGTCCATCATTCATCTACCAAATAAGCATAGTAAACTCGTAACTTACGGTCGATTGGATCGACCTGCTCTGATACCACTAAATGTGACACCCTCTACCCCAACATTAATACACAATAAATGTAAACAATAAATTTTTTTTCATTTTTGAGTAAATAAAATCTTTCATAGTTGACAACATCTTTCATGGATAAAACAATTGTCTCAAATATCATAAGGTAGAAGATTCACATTCGTAACTCATAAATCATAAAAAGTCAACATGTAAGTATCAAAACTTAAGAAATCATATAAAGAAAAAGTATAGATTAATTCCAACAAAGGTGGCAGTGCCTCCTAGTTAAGAATTAATTTATAACTTCCAAATCATGTAATCAAACTAATATGACAAAGATGCACATTTTGGTCTTTTATCAAGAACGTTCAAAATTACAAAATGTTGCGGGTTACATCAATTGTCCCGTGGCGGAGGCTTGGTGGGCCAAGTCACTGTCGAATCATGGCGCTTGGGCTGCTACGCTCTTAAGTAGAAAGAGTTGCACCCTGACTATCAGTTATAGCTTTTGGCCTAGTGGTAAGCGCTCGATCTGACAATTGGTATCAGAGCCAAGGTCATGAGTTTGATACCTAGTGGGACAATTGTTGAGGGGGAGATTGTTGCAGGTTGCATCAATTGTCTCGTAGCGGAGGCTAGGTGGGCCAAGTTACTGTCGAATCATGGCGCTTGGGCTGCTATGCTCTTAAGTAAAAAAGAGTTGCGCCCTGACTATCAGCTATAGCTTTTGGCCTAGTGGTAAGCACTCGATCCAACACAAAAGAAAAGAAAACTAAGGCTTTTAAAACAATAACATCCTAAACTAAGCCTAGTTATGCCCGATGTCACATTCTATCAGAGCATGCTCAACTGAAGCCTTAAGCCTCATCGCCAACATCCTCATGATGATGATCACCTGCAACATAATTTAAACATATACAAGAACAACAAGGGAGTGAGAAACATCTCACTCAGTTTCAGGTGTAGAAATAAAGGTTAGATAGCACACACAACAATCATAAGTCATAAACACTAATCACATATAAACAATACCCATACATGATCAGTATCACATGTACACTCATTTATCATGCTATGATGTCATAGACTTGACTCATAAATGCATGCATGTGGCGCCATACGAAAGTTTCACATTTCATCACTGGTGGCCCTAAGGTACACCTACTTACATCACTGGTGACCCTAAGGTACTCCTTGTTAGCTTGTTACATCATTGGTGACCCTAAGGTACACCTGGTTACATCACTGGTGACCCTAAGGTACACCTTGTTAGCTTGTTACATCACTGGTGATCCTATGGTACACCTTGTTAGCTAGTTACATCACTGGTATGCGGCCTCAGCGGCACACCTGGAGTTATATATGTATATGATGCATGTCATACATTCATTATTTCATTGACTCAACATTTGACTTATTACAGAATTTCATTTAGTACATCATGTCATCATTTTTCATATTCTCATAATCATAACTTTTCTCAATAGTCCATTCTTATGTCTCATGTCATTTGTGCATATTTCACATAGTCATGTCATAATTATTCCTCATAAGGTCCGCACAGGAATTCACGGAGAACATTCTTATTCATATTAAAACTTATTTATTTTTAACATTAATTACATATTCATTTATTACTTCTAACAAGGAACAAAGTGGAGCAAACAGAAAATAAAACAGAACACATTAATACTTTGCATGTTCCTAGAAGCATGCAACAGGCAAGGGATTGGGGGCCAATCCGATAATCAGACTATCCAACAATTATTCCCACACCCCCGAGCGAGGTTTTCTCACTCCCTCCTTACCTAGATAAGCAGGAGCTGAAACTAGAGTAGAACCTTACTAATCTCCTTCTCTGGATTCCCTCTTTCTTTCTCTTTCTTTCTTTCTCTCTCTCTCTCTTTTCTCTCTCTAAGATTTTACCTTCTCAGTTATAATTTTTTTTGACCCCATGCCTCCTATTTATAGGCATTCAGGAGTACCCAGAACGGCCCGTTCTGGAGCCATTCGTTATATGAAAAAATTTACAACTGGAACGGCCCGTTCTAAAATCAGAACAACCCGTTTTCAAAAATCAGAACGGCCCGTTCTCAAAATTAGAATGGCCCGTTCTGAGGTTCATTTAACACACATTGACCATAACTGGAACGACCCCGTTTCCAACTAAACTTTTTAGGCATTTTTAGAATCTTGGAACGACCCGTTTTACTTTGGGAACGACCCGTTCAAGAATAACCAAAATTGGCTTCTTTACTAATTTGGAATGGCCCGTTCCACTTTTGGAACGACCCGTTCTGCTACTTCAAAAATAGTTGACTTTCATCATTTGGAACGGCCCGTTTCACATTTTGGAACAACCCGTTCTAGCCTAAAATAAATAGAATTTTATATAAAAAATTTTCATAAATAATTTAAATTATTATAAACCTTTACATATTATAAAACCCCTTTAATTAACTAAAATAACTATATAAAAAATTAATCTTTATAAATATAAAAATAAATAATAATTAATATTGTATTAGTAGAAAATTCGGGGTGTTACATTTTGAAAAATTAGTTCTTAACTAGTATTCTATTTAGAGATACCTTGGTTTTAGAGGGAAAAAAAAACTTAGTGTGCTTAGATAAGGGAATTTAAGAGGGTAGTTCATTTTTGTTTTGAGAAATTTTAAATGCTTCTAGATGAAATATCTTGTTTAGATGAAAAGTTCTTAAAGAATTTGAAATTAAAGTATTTGATAAATCCTTCAAAATAATAGAATTTTAAATTCGCAAAAAAGAATTGAATTTGAAATTCTTCAACTATTTCTTTCTTATTTCACTTATTATATATATTTTATCTTTTTATCATTCTTCTCTCTCCTATTTCTTATCTTTATTTTATCTCTTTCTCTTCCATTTATCCCTTCTCCTCTCTCCTTCTTCGTTGTTATAAAAAATATTAATAGTTCTTTTTCTAGTTATTGAATATTTAAATTTTTAAAAATTATTAAATATTATCTATTTTTTTTAAAAAAAAATATTAAATAATTAAAAATTGGCTACCATTCATTTTATAAAGTTTAATTTTTTATTTATTCAAAATCAATTCTTCTTATAATATAAATTAAATTGTCTTATCCAAAATAAAATTTTAAAATTTAAGAAATTTAAGTTGATTTATCTAAAAAATACATTTAATGAATGATAAATTGAAATCAAACTAATTGAAATTCTTAATATTTTTGGAATACCCCATAAAAACATACTTGTGAAGTAAAATGATTAAATCAATTGAAAGAGATAAATATATTTTAGATTTTGCTTCTATAAAGTAAAAAAGAATATATTTAAAGAATAAATAATAGGTATTAATTAAATACCAATAATTAAGACTTTAATTAAATTTCAATTTAATTTATTATATATAATTTATTAAAAATTTCAATCGTTGATTTAAACAACTACTATGAATAATGAATGTACTTTATTTTGTAAAGTGCACTTTTTATTAACAAATTTTTAGTTTGAGACTTGATCTCCTTAAATAAGAATTTAAGTTCAAATCTTATGAATGATTAAAATTGAAGATCCATTAAAAATAGTCACTCATTTTTTTTTATCGAGATTAATTATCAAAACCAAAAAAAAAATATTATATAAAAAATTATTATTAAAAAGAAAAGGTGCACATTCCAATAGGGTCAAACAAACTTATAAAACTTCCTTTAAAGTAAAGAATACACTTTAGAAAATAAAATATAATAAAATATAATAATAATTATTGATTAAAAAATCAATGATAAAAAATTGTGCTAAAATTAATATATATATATATATATATATAATAAAATATAAAAATAATTATAATATATAAAGTGAGTTGGTGACTTAAGAAATATTTTTGTATACAATTTTATATAATTCGTTAAGCATTTTTTCTTTATTTTCTTTCTGTTGCTAATATATTCTGTGTATGGGGTGATAATAACTATAGTAGACTGAGAGAATAAAATATTGAACATTAAATTATATGAAAAAAAAAGGTTAAAATGCCAATGCAGAACACATAATTTAAAAAAAAAAAACAATTTTTTCAGTGCAGACAATATGAATCTTTTCTAGGAAATAATTATTTTCAAGTAGAGTAATTGGAATATTATGAGACCTAAACTATTGTTTAAAGTATTAATTTAATAAAGTTTCGTATCCATGTTGGAACTCAAGTTTATTGGTTAATATACTAATTCGTGTGAATGGGTTTACATACTATTAATTTTCATCTTACTGCAAATATACAAATAACAGTCTAAAAGTTATTTACTTTACTGATCCTAATAAACTACTAAGTAATATATTGAAAAATCCATTGAAAAATTGTATATTGTGAAACATATCGTTGATATGAGTCATGATGATGTGCTTCCACTTGGATGCACATGGATGAGACAATCCTTCACGGAATTCCTTGGAAAAACTTCAAGGAATGGAGACGCCACAAAGGATCAAGGTGACCTAAGCTTGCTTCAAGCTAAGTCCAAAGAAGAATGGTGTCCTAGCTCTACAAGGAGAAGCTCTCAAGTAGGGTAGAAGCTAGGAGAAAGGTGACTTTGGAGAAGGAGAATTCTATGTGAGAAATACTCATTCAATATCATCCAAAGTGCTACAATACTCGGCCATAGAAAGATTTATAGGAAAAATTAGGTTAAGGGTTTAAGTTGGGTTCACCTAGAGTTATGTAAAACCATGGTATGGTTTACTTAACTCTAGGCGCCAAAATTTGAATTCTAAAATTCAAATTTTGGTGCCAACCGGCCACCTCCTCCATGTGCACTCATTTGGATGTGATTTAGTATCCATTTGAGTTGCATTTAGGTCACACCTTGTGCATGTGTGCACATGACCGAAATGCACCTTCAAATGACATACTAATGACATTCAAATGAAAGTGTACATTTAACCTAAATTAACCCTAAATCTAAATGGCCATGAAATTAAATTCCTATGCTAATGGCCGGAAATACAAGGCCCAAAAGAAAATACAAGGCACTAAGGCCCAAATCCTATACTACCCTAGACTACTTGGGCTTGAGTCAAAGCCCAACAAAACAAAGTAATGGGCTTCTCTTGGGCTTAGGCCCACTCTTCATGAATCCTCTTTGCCATAGCCCTAGTAGTTGGGCACTTAGCCCATGGGCCTCCTCCATCATCCCCTCCCTCTTGAAGAGGATTTGTCCTCAAATCCAAAACATCCTCCTCGTGGGTAGCTAGTCCTGTAAACAAAGATAGATCAGAAACATTGAAGCTAGAACTAACACCATACTCAGAAGGGAGATCTAGGACATAGGCATTATTATTAATTTTCTTAAGGATTTGGAAAGGACCATCTCCTCTAGGACTAAGTTTGGACTTTCGTTGGGAAGGAAACCTAACCTTCCTAAGGTTAAGCCAAACCCAGTCACCTTCCTTGAAGATAACTTCTTTCCTACCCTTATTATTATATTTTTGATATTTTTTTGTTTGGGATTGAATATGATCTCTAACCCTCTCATGTAATTTCTTGACAAACTTCGCCCTAGATGTGCCTTCTTTATGAATAAAGGAAGCAACATCTGGTAGGGGTAATAAATCTAATGGAGTAAGAGGATTAAAGCCATAAAAAATCTCAAAAGGAGACATGTTAGTGGTTTTGTGAACCACTCTATTATAGGCAAACTCCACATGAGGGAGATAGTCATCCCATGACTTTTTATTGCCTTTGAGGATTGCCCTCAACATAGTCCCTAGAGACCTATTTACTACCTCAGTTTGCCCATCAGTTTGGGGATGACATGTGGTGGAAAATAGAAGTTTAGTTCCTAACCTTGCCCAAAGAGTTTTCCAAAAGTGTCTTAGGAACTTAACATCTCTATCTGAGACTATAGTTTTAGGTATCCCATGTAGTCTCACAATTTCTTGAAAGAATAATTTAGCAATGTGACTTGCATCATCCACTTTGTGGCATGGAATAAAGTGTGCCATTTTGCTAAAACGGTCCACTACCACAAATATGGAATCCTTTCCTCTTTGGGTTCTAGGCAAGCCAAGGATAAAATCCATGGAAATGTCTACCCAAGGAGAAGAGGATATGGGCAAGGGGATGTATAGCCCATGAGGTTTAGTGGTAGACTTTGCTTGTAAACAAGCAATGCAACTACTACAAAATCTTTGGACATCTCTCTTCACATGAGGCCAAAAGAATTTCTCTCTCAAAAGTGAAAGAGTCTTCTCAATTTCAAAATGCCCCATGAGCCCACCCTCATGGCTCTCCCTAACCAAAAGTTTCCTAATAGATCCTTGGGGTATACAAAGTTTGTTTTTTTTAAAAAGAAACCCCTCAGAAATATAGTAACCTTGGTAAGGTTTTTGAATACATAAGGAGTAAAAGTTAGCAAAATCAAGGTCTTTCTCATACAACTCCTTGATGTCATCAAACCCTAGTATTTGATAACCTAGGGTGTTTAATAAAACATGACTTCTTGACAAAGCATCAGCTACTACATTTGTAGAGCCCTTTTTATATTTGATGACATAAGGAAATTGCTCAAGGTACTCAACCCATTTTGCATGCCTCTTATTTAATTTATGTTGACCCTTCAAATATTTAAGTGATTCATGATCACTATGGATGACAAATTCCTTGGTCACAAGGTAATGTTCCCAAGTTTGAAGGGCACGAACTAAGGCATATAACTCCTTGTCATAGGTAGGGTAGTTCAAGGCAGCCCCATGAAGTTTTTCACTGAAATAAGCTATGGGATGGCCACCTTGTAACAACACAGCTCCTATGCCAAGTCCTAAAGCATCACATTCTAGCTCAAAAGTTTTAGAAAAATTAGGCAAAGCTAGAACAGGTGCTTGAGTAAGTTTATGCTTTAGTTCTTGAAAGGCTAACTTATGTTTTTCCTTCCATTCAAAGACCACATCCTTCTTCACCAACTCATTGAGAGGTGAAGCTAATGTAGAGAAGTTAGGAACAAATCTTCTATAAAAACTTGCCAAACCATGGAAGCTCCTAACTTCACTAACATTAGTAGGAATAGGCCATTCTTGGATGGCTTTGATTTTCTCGGGGTCCACAAGAACCCCATTTTTGCTTACCACAAATCCTAAGAAAATAACATTATCCACACAAAAAGAAAGACTTGCCTTAGGTGATCCACATGATCACTTATACTCTTGCTATAGATTAAGATATCATCAAAATAAACAACTACAAACCTACCAATGCAATTGTAGACACCCAATTTCGTCCGGGGGGCATACGAATAACAAGATAGGACATCAGAGGGCCTAAAGGCCCAAACCAATTTTTTAGTGGCCCGGAACGGGCCGTTCCAAAATCGGAACGACCGTTCCCAAGTCCGGAACGGGCCGTTCTCAATCAGAACGGGCCGTTCTGGGCTTCTAAAAAGCCTAAAAAAATATAGGTTGGAACGGGCCGTTCTAGACCAGAACGGGCCGTTCCGAACCAATCAAGGGGGCTTAAAATCTGTACCCCAGAACGGCCGTTCTGAAATCAGAACGGGCCGTTCTGGTTCCCTGGAACGGGCCGTTCTGGTTTCAGAACGGGCCGTTCTAGGGTGCAAATGTACTGCATAACGTTCGGATCCGGAACGGGCCGTTCCGAATCCAGAACGGGCCGTTCCGGCCCACATCTGATGCCTATAAATAGAGAATCTCGGCCAGCAGTTTGAGGGGACTCCAAAATTTCGTCCAAAGCTCCATAGAGCTCGAAATTTCTCCCTTTTTTCTCTCTCTCTCTCTCCTATTGTACTTCTTGAGTTTTGTGAGGCTTATTGTAGTGTGAAAGGTTGCCACAAAGCACCTAAAATCCCCATAGTTGAAGATCCAATAAAGCTTGTTACGAGGTATTACTCATCAATCTCTTGTTTTATCTTTCTCTTCTTTTATTTTACATTGTTATAATAAAAATAATCATGTAGATATTTTAGAGTCAATTGTTTAATTTAAATTTCAAGCATGTAAATAGTCATCAATAAAAGGGGATTTAATATTTATATTATTATTATTTATAATGTTAAACTTCGTCATAGGGTACCGATTAAGGGCGTTGTAGGGGTGCTTAATACCTTCCCTACACGTAACCGACCCCCGAACCCAATTCTGGTTATCAAGACCATTATTGGACTTTTAATAACCTTTTCTTTTTCCAATGTTTTGAGTAAAATATTGGTGGCGACTCCATGAACCTATTTTCAAAACCATTAATTAAGGATTAGTCTGGTGTTTGGGCATTCCTTAATTGATGAGATCTTTAAAAGGATGTCTAAACCATAGGTCGCAAGATCGGAAATTTTCGGGTTGCGACAGATGGCGACTCTGCTGGGGACGTTTAAAGAGGGTCAGGCCTATTTGAAATAAAATTGTACACAAATCTTTGCACACAACAGTTCCCCCTACACCCGGGGGCATAAGGGTATTAACCATAGGGAGTGGTTGACGTACGACCGGCCCAAGTTTGGCCTTAGAGCCTGCGAGCCTTGTCGGAAATCACACTCAAGGTGATAACCGGTTACTCTAGCTTGAAATACTGTGACAGACCTTAGAGTTTGCCAGGTGACGGCGACAGAGATACTGGGTCCCTGTAATGGGGGCACCTTGGGGGCCTTAAAGACCAGTGAGATTAGAACCGTCCTATACCACACACTTTTCTTGACAGGGACCACTGACTAAGGATTTGAACACAATCGTTCGTGGGTGTACATTGATTGAGCATGTGTGTGTGCATTTGTTTGTACTATTTCTTCTAATAAGAGTGGATTGGAATTTTAAAATGAGCAAATAGATAATAATAAAATAATAAAAATAATAATAATAATTTTATACCCCTTCGTACATTCTTAGGTCAGCATTCCATTAACATCATATAGATAGTTTCCTTTTTGTAAAAAAAAAAATCAATAAAAGAAGTCTCTTATTTACCATGCATCATTCCCTTTTAGATAATAGAAACATGATAAAGATTAGGCAAAAAAAGATGACATGCATTCTAGATTAGCTCATTAATTTCATTCATTTTATTTTATTAGCTAAGGAGGATTAGGTTGCAGTATGTATAGAAAGTTAAGAGAAGTGAATGCTCTAATATACGACAGTACCTGTGCTCTAAAGAAAAGCCCAAATCGATTTTAAAAAATACTATGGTGGGGCACTTGCTTTGATATGTTTTTTAAAGTAAATCTTCTTAGAATCTAATATAGACTCTCACTTAATACTGTCAAAATCTATTTGAGCATTCACATATCAATGAGACTGATATTTATTATTCTCAACTTTTTATACATTCTGCATTACATTCATTTAGAGCATATCCCTCCTTGAAAAAGAATAAATGAGAATAAAAAGGGAAATTAACCTATGTGCGTTAGTCGGAAGTAATGGAAGCAAACCGTGCATAAAGAGTTTAGGGTAAATCATCAAGATGCCCTAAGAGGACAAAGCCGTGTCGTGTAACCGTGAAATCTAGGCGGAATAGGGATGGACGAACCCACACTCCTAACGAGTTGTAAGAACCTGAGGATGACGAATCTCTCAAACACTGAGGCAAAACGATTACAGCTTTCTCGAAAGGTGATTTCAACAAGAGAGAAGCATTGCTTGTTAAGAAGCTGCTAGAATGAAAACCCGCAAAGGGCGTTCTAGGCAAAAAAATAAAAATAAAAATAAATAAATAAAAAAAAACACTGTCTGTTCGAGCTGAAAATTGAGAGACAGCTTGAACGTTCCTCTCGAGATTTCATAGAAAGCTCTATCATCGCTTCTACCTCTTCCTACATCTCAGGAAAGATATGGGTTGAGAAAACCTTCATGAGAGAAGAAGCCGAAGGCCCTCCCTCTACACAAAATCTTCTGAAGCGCCACATCCAAGCAAGTGAAGGACTAGCTCTACAGTTAGATGACCTAAGCCTCTCTAAGGGGCAACCTCCTTCTTTTCCTTTGTGTACGAATCACGAACTTGGGGCATGCCCGGGCCCTCAAGCTACATTAAGTGGGCACGTGTAAATTGACAATTATATTTTAATGCCATACACTTTTCTACTTCATTTCTCTTCTCCCTTTTACCTACTCTAAGCCTCGTCATCAAACCTTAAATGAACAAGTACATTTGAAATAAGGACGTCGTCAGAAACAATGGCTTAATACGCAATAAAAAAACACATAAAGATCAATCGAATTGGGCATGACTTGTGGATAAAAGTTCAAATGAAATCAGTGCAAGGGGCATCCCCCTTTAATGAATGAATGAAAGATGATCACAAATGCTGCAAAGACAAAAGCTTGGCAGGAAACCCACTAAGGGGGCTGCGCAAAAATTAGGGCAAGGTCCGCTAGGAGACTCACAAACAAAAAGGGTAGCCTAGGCAAAAGTAAGGATCAAAAGAAAATGTCCGCTAGGGAACACATCTCAAGTAACCTAGGCAAAAGTTAGGACAAAGTAGCATCCCGAGCTGAAAACTGAAAGGCGGCTCGAGAAGATCATTTAATCAATATGCAATCCCAAGTCATCGCTTAACTTTGAAGGAAATAATAAGCTAACGCAGAAAATGATTTCCTCACTTTGAATGTGCTTGTTCATCAGCCTAAACCACTAGCCTACCTCGGCCAACCATTCTTCTATAAACCATTTTTGGAAAAAATCCTTTCTACCAAAACTTTTACAAAAAATATATATATATCCTCTTCCTCTCTTTCCTCTTGACCTATATGGCATTAAGATAAATTTGAGAGATACACGGAGTATGCACAGTGAAAACTCACAAGGAGAAGATGGAGGTGTCCTAGAACAGAGTCTAGGTACATCTAATCTAAAAGCTAACATATCATATTCGGTACAAGCAAGAGGGCAGAACTGCACAAACCTCAGGTTCAAGAAGCAACACTGAATTCGATAGGGCTAAAGGCTAACAGTCCATGTCATTGATCAATGCGCATAAATTAATTTCTTGAAAGTAAAAATAAATTTGCATTTTAAGCATTAGCATAGAAGCATCACTGCATAACATGCATATGGCACAAGCGTGCACAAAAGGGTATAAGTTCATTTAAAAAAAAAAAAAAATTTGAAAAAAATCCAATCCACTTCTGCTTTGCATGTTTTTTTTGCATTCTTGCATTCTTTGTGTGTGTCTATCCATCACTTGCTGGAGGAATCAAGAGGCCGAAGCATTCATAAAAGCTCAACAATCAAACAAGAAAACCTATAAGCATGAAGAGGCCATCGCGCCCTACTCCTCAACCGAATGAAGGATGATCTAAGAGAATGCCAAGACCAGGAATGACTTCCTAACCAAAGCCAGGAGTGGCTTCCAAAATAACACTCATCAATAAAGATTCAACAAATAACATCATCATGTGATCCCTTCACCAATGATGACAACAAAAGATAAAAAAAAAACAGTAAAAGGCAAGCTTCATACATGTTGAAAAAAGTCGAAGCATTTATAAAAATAGCAGAAAAAGGAAAGCTTCAAACATGAAAGAGCCGAAGCTAAACAAAAATGAACTTCAAAAAAAAATCTATCACAAGCAGCGCCTGGAGAGGCATCACAATACTCACGTGGTAGGGGCAACACTGGAATCCCCGCCAGCCATCCACTTCTCTGCCCACCAACACAGGGGCACAACAAACATCTCCTGCCCATCCACTTAGGGGCAATCTTTCATTCCACAACAATCAATGAATCAAAAGGACTCAGCATTTCGCCTGGAGAGGCATCACAATACTCACATGGCAGGGGCAACACCAGAATCTCTGTCAACCATCTACTCCTTTGCCCACCAACACAAGGGCACCACTTATTAACAATCCTCGTCAAGGGGCAATCACATCATCAACACCAGCAGACGGCCTGGAGAGGCTATGAAAATACTACGGCCTGGAGAGGCTATGAAAATACTACGGCCTGAAGAGGCTACGAAAATACTACGGCATGAAGAGGCTACAAAAATACTACGGCCTGAAGAGGCTACGAAAATACTACGGCCTGTAGAGGCTACAAAAATACTACGGCCTGTAGAGGCTACGAAAATACTACGGCCTGTAGAGGCTACGAAAATACTACGGCCTGAAGAGGCTACGAAAATACTATGGCCTGAAGAGGCTACGAAAATACTACGGCCTGAAGAGGCTACGAAAATACTACCACAACAACGAGGGTACCGCCGAGTTCCTCGAAATTGAAACCGGGATGCCGCCGAGCTCCCACCATGGGTTGGTTGAAGCCTTAAAATCAGCCAAGCTTGATCGAGAGCCGCCGTTGAGCCTCTCAAATCAGTGAATGACAATGAGGGTACCGCCGAGTTCTTCAAAGTCAAAATCGGGATTGCCATCGAGCTCCCACCTGTGGGCCGGCTGAAGCCCTAAATATCAGTCCAGCCTGGAGAGGCTGAGCTCATAATATACTCCCTCTTCAACAAGCAACAAATAAAGGCACACATTATCACAAGAGAAACAATGGAGCTTCTACTCGAAGACTGAAGATCAGGTGTACAGTTTATCAACCTTGAGTACGCAATCAATGCTCAACTGCTCTAAAGGGTGAGGATACGAGCAAATACACCTGTTCAAGGGAAGCAACGCAGAAGCACCAACACAGAGACGGGAAGAAGACCCGGACGAAATGTCTACGTCTTTACTTGCCTTTGGAAAAGCAACACAGCTATTCCAAAGGACAAGTAAAGAGGGGCAGCTGTAGACACCCAATTTCGTCCGGGGGGCATACGAATAACAAGATAGGACATCAGAGGGCCCAAAGGCCCAAACCAATTTTTTAGTGGCCCGGAACGAGCCGTTCCAAAATCGGAACGACCGTTCCCAAGTCCGGAACGGGCCGTTCTGGGCTTCTAAAAAGCCTAAAAAAATATAGGTTGGAACGGGCCGTTCTAGACCAGAACGGGCCGTTCCGAACCAATCAAGGGGGCTTAAAATCTGTACCCCAGAACGGCCGTTCTGAAATCAGAACGGGCCGTTCTGGTTCCCTGGAACGGGTCGTTCTGGTTTCAGAACGGGCCGTTCTAGGGTGCAAATGTACTGCATAACGTTCAGATCCGGAACGGGCCGTTCCGAATCTAGAACGGGCCGTTCCGGCCCACATCTGATGCCTATAAATAGAGAATCTCGGCCAGCAGTTTGAGGGGACTCCAAAATTTCGTCCAAAGCTCCATAGAGCTCGAAATTTCTCCCTTTTTTTTCTCTCTCTCTCCTATTGTACTTCTTGAGTTTTGTGAGGCTTATTGTAGTGTGAAAGGTTGCCACAAAGCACCTAAAATCCCCATAGTTGAAGATCCAATAAAGCTTGTTACGAGGTATTACTCATCAATCTCTTGTTTTATCTTTCTCTTCTTTTATTTTACATTGTTATAATAAAAATAATCATGTAGATATTTTAGAGTCAATTGTTTAATTTAAATTTCAAGCATGTAAATAGTCATCAATAAAAGGGGATTTAATATTTATATTATTATTATTTATAATGTTAAACTTCGTCATAGGGTACCGATTAAGGGCGTTGTAGGGGTGCTTAATACCTTCCCTACACGTAACCGACCCCCAAACCCAATTCTGGTTATCAAGACCATTATTGGACTTTTAAAAACCTTTTCTTTTTCCAATGTTTTGAGTAAAATATTGGTGGCGACTCCATGAACCTATTTTCAAAACCATTAATTAAGGATTAGTCTGGTGTTTGGGCATTCCTTAATTGATGAGATCTTTAAAAGGATGTCTAAACCATAGGTCGCAAGATCGGAAATTTTCGGGTTGCGACAGCAATCCCTAAGGGTATGATTCATCAACCTCATGAATGTGCTAGGTGCATTAGTAAGCCCAAAAGGCATTACTAACCATTCATATAATCCAAACTTAGTCTTAAAAATGGTTTTCCACTCATCACCTTCTTTTATTCTAATTTGGTGATACCCACTCTTAAGATCTACTTTGGAAAATATGGATGACCCATGCAATTCATCAAGCATGTCATCACGCCTAGGAATTGGGTGCCTATATTTTATGGTGATGTTGTTGATGGCTCTACAGTCACAACACATCCTCTATTTTCCATCTTTTTTTGGCACCAAGATGAAAGGTACAGCACAAGGACTTAGACTCTTCTGAATCCATCCCTTCTCCAACAACTCCTGTACTTGCTTCTCTATCTCTTTGGTTTCTTGTGGATTAGTCCTATAGGCTGGTCTATTTGGAAGACTAGCCCCAGGCACAAGATCTATTTGATGCTCTATTCCCCTAAAAGGTGGGAGTCCAATTGGGCCTTCTTTGGGAAATATATCATCAAATTCTTTTAAAAGATTTTTCACCTCAAGAGGTAGAGAAGTTTCCAAAGAAGATGTGGCAGTGCAAGTTAGTGTTCCTCTACACATGAGTGTCGCCACCGGCCCAAACGGGCCTCGGCGGTCGTGAAGACGGTCGAGCTCGCTTTTATTTTAGTTTTGAAAATGTATTGGATTATTAGAACGACTTGTTCTCAAACTGAGACCTTGTCGATCTTATCCAATTTATTTATTAAAAGTCTCACCAATCCATGTTAATCCCAAGCGGGACCCTTCATGGATTAGTGGTTTTCGTAGTAAAAGGGTTCGTGGAGTCGCCACCAATGTTTTACTCAAAACATTGGAAAAAGGGATAAGGCAATTGATTTTATAAATCAACTTTGGCCATTACAACCAGAGTTGGGTAAGGGAGTCGGTTACGCGTGGGGAAGGTGTTAGCACCCCACAGCGCCCCTTTCGGGTTCCCTATGACAGATTATTTCTAAAATAACAGTGTAAAATTACTAAATTACCCCTATTTATTATAAGCGATTATACTTTAAATATCTACATGATGACAATTAAATATGCACACAGAAAGCAGTAAAAGGAAGGATTTTAAGAAGAAACCTTTGAAGCGTGCTTTTATATATTTCGTAAAACTGGGAAGCTTTTTGGCGTTCCCTCGCTCTACAAGCTCGCTCGCTCCCTCCTATAAAATTTTGACTATGGAAATCCGGAGGATTTCCCTTCGACTAGGTTCGAATCTCCAAGCTAAGTGCTCGGAATTCCAGAACTTCGTCGGATCGACTCCCAGAGAGATTTCTAGGGCAGAACACTGCTCAAAAACCCCAGAATACTCAAGGAGGGAGTCAAAACTGAGTGAAAAAGTGTGGAATGACGTCCAATTGACGTCATATTTATAGGGAACAGGCCCAATACGGGCTACAGAATCAATACGGCCGTATTGAAATTTTTGAACTTCAATACGGCCGTATTGAGTTCAATACGGCCGTATTGAAGCTCAGAAATTTCAATATGGCCGTATTGAGTTCACTGCGGCTGTATTGAAGCTTCAATACGGCCGTATTGATTTCAGTACGGCCGTATTGAAGTTTCAGAAACTTCAATACGCCGTATTGAGTTTACTGCGGCCATATTGAAGCTTCAATACGGCCGTATTAAGTTTAGTACGGCCGTATTGGGCTTCATTCCCTCCACTTCCTTATTTTTAAGCTATTCTAAGACCTCTAGACCTACAGAGAACCCTCCTAGGGCCTTCCAGGAGTCCTTCTGGCTGATCTTCCTTCAGTCTTCGAGAGTCTTCAAGCTTTATTTTCGACCCGGACAATTTTAGGGGTCTACAGCTGCCCCCCCTTTACTTAGTCAAACGGTCTTTTGGTGTACCGGCTGACAAGTAAAGGAGTTGACCCAATTGTCCGGGTGATGTGCCAACCCTCTGACTTGTAGCGTCTTCCGGTGGAAAATTATTGAGTAGCCTCTCCAGGTTGTTGCATACCTCGGCGCTTCTGACAACCTCGGTAGCTAAGTTTAACACCAACGTGCCTCTGACGACGCTGATGGCTGAGTATTGTCTCTCCAGACCTTGAGTATTGTCTCTCCAGACCTTGAGTACTGTCTCTCCAGACTTTGTTTGAGTACTGTCTCTCCAGACTTTGAGTACTGTCTCTCCAGACCTTGAGTACCGTCTCTCCAGACTCTGAGTATCGTCTCTCCAGACTTTGTTTGAGTACCGTCTCTCTAGACTTTGAGTACTGTCTCTCCAGACCTTGAGTACCGTCTCTCCAGACTCTGAGTATCGTCTCTCCAGACTTTGTTTGAGTACCGTCTCTCCAGACCTTGTTTGAGTACCGTCTCTCCAGACCTTGTTTGAGTACCGTCTCTCCAGACCTTGTTTGAGTACCGTCTCTCCAGACTTTGTTTGAGTACCGTCTCTCCAGACTTTGTTTGAGTATCGTCTCTCCAGACCTTGTTTGAGTACCGTCTCTCCAGACCTTGTTTGAGTACCGTCTCTCCAGACCTTGTTTGAGTACCGTCTCTCCAGACCTTGTTTGAGTACCGTCTCTCCAGACCTTGTTTGAGTATCGTCTCTCCAGACCTTGTTTGAGTACCGTCTCTCCAGACCTTGTTTGAGTATCGTCTCTCCAGACCTTGTTTGAGTACCGTCTCTCCAGACCTTGTTTGAGTACCGTCTCTCCAGACTTGTGCATACCTCGGTGCTCTCGACAACTGGGTAGCTGAGTATTGCCTTTTAGGCTTTGAGATGATTTTGTCTCCACAGTCCACGATGCTGCTTCGACGGTTTTTTCTGATTTTGTGCCACTGAGGGCTGGATAACGCAGGGATCCGTCTAGGGGATGTGCAGTCATTCACAGGTTCCTGTGCCCCAACTTGCATTGCATTGTTGGTACCCATGGGGAATTTCTGACTCCTTGGGGTGTAGACACAGATGCTCTTTCTCTCTGAGTTGAGCGATGCCTTATGTTTGGCTGACGTCCTTTGACGTTGGTGGAGTATCCCAGTTTATCCTTATTCGGGTATCTCTTTTTGATTTTCTGATTTTTGCTGCCTCTGTGTAGGCTGTTATCCGCTGGGGATTCTGGATGTTGATTTTGTCTCCACAGTCCACGATGCTGCTTCGACGATTGTTTTTGATTTTTGTGCCACTGAGGGCTGGATAACGCAGGGATCCGTCTAGGGGATGTGCAGTTACTCATAGGTTCTTGTGTCCCAACTTTCCATTGAGTAGTTGGCGCCCATTGAGGAATTTCTGTTTCCTTGGGGTGTAGACACGAAGATGCTCTTTCTGAGATGAGCAGTGCCTTATGATTGGCTGACGTCCTTTGGACGTTGGTGGAGTATCCCGGTTATCCTTATTCGGGTAACTCTTTTTAATTTTTGGATTTTGTTGCCTCTGTGTAGGCTGTTATCCGCCAGGGGATTTTGTCATTGGTTTGTGATTGGCCTCTTCTGTTAGGCAGATCATCTTGATGTTCAATGATAGGCTGAGAGCCGGATTCCACTTGGGGAATGATTATTGATCTTTTTATGATTTTTCCTTTTGAAGGAGTGCCTCTTATGTAGGCGACTGAGGAATTGGGGTTCAGTGTTCGGCTGAGTGCCGGATTCCGCTTGGGGAATATTTATTGATATTTTTTTGATTTTTCTCCTTTTGCAGGGATGCCTCTGAGTAGGCGATTGGGGAATGAGGGATCTTATGTATCCCAGAGTATTATTTAGGAAGCCTCTGCAGGCTTAGCCTCACTCAGCGCTTTGAGTCGGAGAGCTATCTTCCACTGAGGAAGTGTTAAGTCCTTTGACTTGTATATACTGTTTGGATGATCGCACTTCCATTGGGGATTGCGTCGATTTTGCTTTGATAGCTCTCGCTGGGGATTCGTTCCGTGAGCTTGAGTTGAGGTTTCTCTGGGGAGTATTATTTCTGCGAGCCTCTCCAGGCTCATTTATTCTGAGAGAGTATTATTTCTGCAAGCCTCTCCAGGCTTTAGTTATGATGAAAGAGTATTATTTCGGCGAGCCTCTCCAGGCTCAATTATTCTGAAGGAGTATTATTTCGGCAAGCCTCTCCAGGCTCAATTATTCTGCGGGAGTATTATTTAGGCAAGCCTTTCCAGGCTCAATTATTTTGCGGGAGTATTATTTCGGCAAGCCTCTCCAGGCTCAATTATTTTGAGAGAGTATTATTTCGGCAAGCCTCTCCAGGCTCAGTTATTTTGAGAGAGTATTATTTCGGCGAGCCTCTCCAGGCTCAATTATTCTGTACGAGTATTTTTTCGGCAAGCCTCTCCAGGCTCAATTATTCTGTATGTTTTGTTGGATTTTCTGTATCTTTGCCTTTTTTCATTTTCGGCTTTTTCTGTATTTTGCCTTTTCTTCTGATTTGGCTTTTTCTGTATTTTGCCTTTTTTATGTTTTTGGCTTTTGCTGTACATAAATGTCTCAGTTATTCTGAGAGAGTATTATTTCGGCGAGCCTCTCCAGGCTCAATTATTTTGAGAGAGTATTATTTCGGCGAGCCTCTCCAGGCTCAATTATTCTGAGAGTATTCTTTCGGCGAGCCTCTCCAGGCTCAGTTATTTTGAGAGAGTATTGTTTCGGCAAGCCTCTCCAGGCTCAGTTATTCTG
This sequence comes from Cajanus cajan, assembly GCF_000230855.2. NCBI lineage: Eukaryota > Viridiplantae > Streptophyta > Magnoliopsida > Fabales > Fabaceae > Cajanus > Cajanus cajan. The sequence goes on along the minus strand of NC_138526.1, from coordinate 8,845,524 downwards.
AGAGTATTCTTTCGGCAAGCCTCTCCAGGCTCAGTTATTCTGTATGACGCTGTTGATTTTCTGAATCTTTGCATTTTGTTTGCTGCTGTCATACACAAGCAATTTTTCTATTTTTTCTATTTTATGCAATTGCCTCATGATAAGGTCTTTGAATGTGTAACTAATGTGTGTGTGATGCACAAATGCAATACAATTTTTTTATTTTTGTTCATTTATTTAGAAAAGTGAGTGGCTCTCCCTATCCTCTTCTTCTTGGAGGACTTTCTGTCATTGACGCGAGGGAGTATTTTTGTGAGCCTTTATGCAGGAGATTATGGATTTTATAGGAACCCCTCCAATTTTCTTTATTTGACCGATTATTAAAAGAGTTTCGTACAATTTTTGAAACATCAATTTAGAGGCATAATCACATGGTCAAGAGAGAAAAGAAACAAATGGATATTTTATTTGATATTCACAAGTGTTTTTTTTTACAGAAAGATATACAGAAGGAAATTTCTGAAGAATGGCTGGCCAGGGTAGGCTATATACATTGGGCTTAACAATTATATCTGTAATTGTTGCTCTTTACGTTCCCCTAATTGCTTCGGCCTGAGCCAGGAGTATAGATGCTGCAAGACGCTTGCTTCTAGAAGATAATCACTTGAACCGCCTTTCGGTTTTCGATTCAAGCGATCGTTGCTTGCTTTGCTTTTACATCTTATTCTTTTGCCCCTAACTTTTGCCTAGGACGTATCCTAGCGGGGATAATTTTGCCGTTGTTTTGCCTAGTACCCTTGTACTGGCGGGCTTTTTATTTTGCCCTAACTTTTGCCTAGGACGGCTTTTTTGGGTTTTCATCCTAGCAGGCCTATGCAAGCAACGTCTTCAAGCATAGTACTTCTTTACCACGTCAATGTTGACTGGGTATCGAAGTTCTTCTCCGTCCATGTTTGTGAGAATCAATGCTTCTCCTGAGAAGGCTCGTTTTACCACGTATGGTCCTCCGTGATTTGGGGCACACTTTCCGATTTTGCCCTTTTTGAGTTGGTAGTAATTTCTTCATTACCAACTCTCCCTCATGGTAGACTCGAGGGTGGACTTTCTTGTCAAAAGCCTTTTTGATCTTCCTCTGATAGGCTTGACCATGGCATATGGCGTTCAGCCGTTTCTTTTTGATAGGGTTCAACTGGTCATATTGGCTTTGAACCCATTCTGCCTCGGAAAGTTTTGTTTCCATGATTACCCTTAGATAGAGTATCTCGACTTCGATGGGTAGAACTGCCTCCACCCCATAAACGAGTGAGAATGGAGTAGCTCCTGTAAATGGACGTACTGAAGTCCTATAGCCATGAGGAGCGAAGGGTAACATCTCGTGTCAGTCTTTAAATGAGACAACCATCTTTTGCACTATTTTTTGATGTTCTTATTGGTTGCCTCGACTGCCCCATTCATCTTTGGCCGATATGGGGAAGAGTTGTGGTGTTGGATCTTGAATTCTTGGCACAATTCTTCCACCACTTTGTTGTTCAGATTAGATCCATTATCAGTGATGATTTATTTCTCCATGCTTCCACTAGATTATTCTAAAATCGTTGGGACAAGAGAGAAAAGAAGGAAAGGGTATATTTTTCAAAAGTTTGTGTTTTAGAGGGGATTATTTTTCAAAAATGGTTTTTGTAAGAATGGATGGCCAAGGTAGGCTTATGTGTTTAGGCTTGTTTGATTAAACACTTATGAAGTTAAAAAGTCGTGTTGTGATTTGACAACTTGGATAGCTTCCCTTGAACCTTTCTTTTTGAATTCGGTTCATGGTACCATCATGGATTTATTTTGTTTTTTGATTGTCCTTATTTTTGCCTAAAACACCCTTTTGTGGCGTTTTAGCGGACCTTTGTTTTTGTTTATTTTTGTAACCCTAACTTTTGCCTAGGTCACCCTTTCGTGGGATTCCTAGCGGGTCTTTTGCTCTTATTTTTGCGCAGTCCCCTTTTTGGGTTTCCTGCCGAGCTTCTTTTATTTTGAAAGATTTCTTTTTACCCATGATGGCACTTGTCGAGGCCAAGGGAAGGTGCTCCAAGTTGTCACACACACCTCCACATAAAAATGATGTGGGTTTATTATTATTAAGATGATTTTAACCTCATTCATGTTTATTCAAACAGGGTTAAAGATAATGTGGTTTAGAATTTTATTATAAGCAAGAAAAGAAGCAATGAAGAATGATTTTATTATAATCATAGCGGAAACATGTGTCCTTATTTCATCACTGGTATGGGTCCTAATGTTGACCTCTTTTATCTCTCGGCCATGCCCCAAATTTATAGTCTCCAATTTCTCTTGACGAGCTTCTTGATCTAGCAATCTTTGCAGATCCGGAGAAATGGTTTCCTCATCACTGTCCAACTCAAACCTTTCACCTTCGGATCCCGGTCAGAGCGAACAATTACAGACATAATTATTTTATTGGTTCTGTTTAGGTTTAGAATTATTAATGTTAATGAGGAAAGAGAGAAAAGAACAAAAAAGAGAATAATGTGAAAAATGCCTCTTTATTGATATGTATTAAAACTGTACAAAAACCCTTATTTACATGAAAAGGTTCTCATGATCTCGGGTACTGATCATGAGTCCCTAAAAGAGAAATATGAAGGGGCCCTATCGTGGCTTGTTCTTCTCTCTACTCCTGCTTTGGCAGAGGATTCTTGCTCACGTCGGGCGCTGTCGAATCAAAGGTGACCCACCCGGCATCAATAAGGTTTTGGACCTTGTATTTGAGAGCTAGGCATCTCTCTGTTGAATGCCCTGGTGCCCCCGAATGGTATAAACATTTGTCTTGTGGCTTGTACCAATCAGGGTAAGGTGGGTCGATCTTCCTTGGTGGAACATGAGCTAGAAGTTTGGCTTCTACTAGCTTCGGCAGGAGATCGCTATAAGTGGTCGGAAGTTTATCAAACTTCTTCACAGGGATGAATTGCGATCTTCCTGACTTCGAAGTGGAAGAAGATGAAGAAATGGTTATGGCGTTGACTCCTTCCTCCTTCTTCTTCCCAAAGGTCTTCTTAGCTTCGAATGATTGGGAGGGCTTTGCTAGCTTCCCACTTTTAAGTCCTTGTTCCACTCTCTCCCCAATGGTGATGATGTCCGAGAAGAGTGTCGTTGTGTTCCCTATCATTTTATCGTAATAGGGACCAGTCAACGAGTTGATGAATAAGGACACCGTCTCCTTATCCGACAGCGGGGGCTCTATCTGTGCCGCCAACTCCCTCCATCGTTGGGCGTACGCCTTGAAAGATTCATCATTTTTCTTACTCAAGGCTTGAAGATCTGACCTATCGGGTGTTAGGTCGATGTTGTATTTGTAGCGCTTGAGAAAGGCGTCGGCCAACTGCCTCCATGTACATACTTGATTTCCATCTAGCTGCATATACCAGTTGAGCGCGGTATCAGCCAAGCTCTCTTGGAAGCAGTGGATCAAGAGCTTTTCGTTTGTGGCATATACAGCCATCTTTCGGCAGTACATGGTGAGATGACTCTTGGGGCAAGTCGATCCCACGTATCTCGGGAAATCTGGCACTTTAAATTTGGGAGGGAATTGAATATCCCTCACTAAGCACATGTCGGCGGCATCTTTGATGTCAAAATCATGCCCCTCCATAGCCCTTAGCCGATCCTCTAGGGCGTGGAATTGTTCTTTTGAAACTTCGGGCTCTTTAATCATGATTCCAGCCCCAATAGGTATGGCATGTGGAGGATCTTCTTCATGCTCTTCCTCCTCTCCCTCATGATGGGACCCATGGTCACTGTGATGAGATCCATGAATGTTATGGTGACGCATGAGTTCCAACATTTGCGCCATCTGCTCTTTGAGCTGTGAAAGCTCGGTCGTGAGCTTCTTGTTTTGTTCCTCTAGCGCTTTCATTTTCTTGATTTTCTTTGCGCGTGTGAGGACAGAGAGGTGACCCGCCACTTTCTAAAATGAATGTTTATTCTAATTAGCTTATTTATGATATGAATACACTCTTGATGTGAGCTTGATAATCTTTCATCTTTGAGGCGCTGCCTTTTTAAGATGAAAGTTTATCACCCTCCCTAGGCTATTATCTCTCCACAACGGAGAATCTCAATAGTCACGGGTCTCTTTCACTCACATCGAGAGGGTATTAGTGAACCTATAAATGATGATGAGGATGCATGAGGTATTATTGATAATGATGCCTATGCTCCTTACTTTTATTATATTTTCACACATTGGTTTTTCCTCTCATGTCATGACATTTTCATGCATGGGGATTATTCTTTAGACCTTATCACGAGGTTATTTATTAATGCACAAACAATTGCACATAAGCATTTATACAAACAATTCACTCATCCACGAACAGTCACGAGCGAATCACGAGGTAGGGGTCTCCTGCAGAAAAGTGCATATTCAAGGAGGATCTAACTGTTCTCACTTGGTCAAAGGCCCCCAAGGTGCCCCCATTATAGGGACCCAATTCCTCTCGTCGTAGGTCGATGGAAAGCTCCAACGCACCGTCGGACTCAAGTTCATGGTTATCACCTTGAGTGATGTTTTCCGACAACGGTCTACGGGCACCTATAGACCCATTCGACAACCGGCCGTACTAACATCCACTCCCTATGGTTAATCACTCATGCCCCCGGGTATAGAGGGAACTGTTGTGTGCAAAGGTTTGTGTGCAGTTTTTATTTCAAACAATTGCGTAAATTTAAAAATACAACAGTTATTAAAGCCAAATAGATAAACATGTTATCATACAAGTGAGGGGTAATAAAGTAATTTTTAACTATTATTTGTTAAAAATAATCTGTCACTAAATGGGACTGACTCTCGAGGCTTCCCCAGGGAAGTCGCCATCTGTCGCCACCGGCCCAAACGGGCCTCGGCGGTCGCGAAGACGGTCGAGCTCGCTTTTATTTTAGTTTTGAAAATGTATTGGATTATTAGAACGACTTGTTCTCAAACTGAGACCTTGTCGATCTTATCCAATTTATTTATTAAAAGTCTCACCAATCCATGTTAATCCCAAGCGGGACCCTTCATGGATTAGTGGTTTTCGTAGTAAAAGGGTTCGTGGAGTCGCCACCAATGTTTTACTCAAAACATTGGAAAAAGGGATAAGGCAATTGATTTTATAAATCAACTTTGGCCATTACAACCAGAGTTGGGTAAGGGAGTCGGTTACGCGTGGGGAAGGTGTTAGCACCCCACAGCGCCCCTTTCGGGTTCCCTATGACAGATTATTTCTAAAATAACAGTGTAAAATTACTAAATTACCCCTATTTATTATAAGCGGTTATACTTTAAATATCTACATGATGACAATTAAATATGCACACAGAAAGCAGTAAAAGGAAGGATTTTAAGAAGAAACCTTTGAAGCGTGCTTTTATATATTTCGTAAAACTGGGAAGCTTTTTGGCGTTCCCTCGCTCTACAAGCCCGCTCGCTCCCTCCTATAAAATTTTGACTATGGAAATCCGGAGGATTTCCCTTCGACTAGGTTCGAATCTCCAAGCTAAGTGCTCGGAATTCCAGAACTTCGTCGGATCGACTCCCAGAGAGATTTCTAGGGCAGAACATTGCTCAAAAACCCCAGAATACTCAAGGAGGGAGTCAAAACTGAGTGAAAAAGTGTGGAATGACGTCCAATTGACGTCATATTTATAGGGAACAGGCCCAATACGGGCTACAGAATCAATACGGCCGTATTGAAATTTTTGAACTTCAATACGGCCGTATTGAGTTCAATACGGCCGTATTGAAGCTCAGAAATTTCAATATGGCCGTATTGAGTTCACTGTGGCTGTATTGAAGCTTCAATACGGCCGTATTGATTTCAGTACGGCCGTATTGAAGTTTCAGAAACTTCAATACGCCGTATTGAGTTTACTGCGGCCATATTGAAGCTTCAATACGGTCGTATTAAGTTTAGAACGGCCGTATTGGGCTTCATTCCCTCCACTTCCTTATTTTTAAGCTATTCTAAGACCTCTAGACCTACAGAGAACCCTCCTAGGGCCTTCCAGGAGTCCTTCTGGCTGATCTTCCTTCAGTCTTCGAGAGTCTTCAAGCTTTATTTCCGACCCGGACAATTTTAGGGGTCTACAATGAGGATATGAAATGATGGTTCAAGAAAGAGAGAGGTTTTATACAAAGGTTTTGAATCAAAATTCTCTCCTTGAACTATCTCTAGAGAGGGAACACTAGTCTCTCTAGAATCCTCTTTTTCCCTAATTTTTAGGGTGTTTTTTTTTCAACTTTTTTTTGTTTTTCTTTTTCTTGCTCACGTTTGGCCTTCATTTGGACTTGATCTTCCATCACTTGGGAAGGTGATAGAGGATGAAGCACAAACTTCTTACCCTTGTGAGTGAAAGTTATTTTATTAGTTAGGCCATCATGATGAGTTTGTTTATCAAATTGCCATGGCCTACCTAATAAAATATGACAAGCCTCCATGGGAACTACATCACATTTAACTTTATCTTTATAGTTCCCAATAGAAAACTCTACTTCCACTTGTTGGTTGACCACCATATCCCCATCATCATTAAGCCAATGAAGTTGATAGGGTTTTGGGTGGGGTGTGGTAGTCAAGCCCAACTTCTCAACCATCCTAGTGCTGCAACAATTGCACCAAGATCCACTATCCACTATGAGAGAAAAAGCTTTGTTAAAATATTTCATCTTGTATGAAAAATGTTCTCTCTTTGAGATTGTGTATCACTAGGTTGATTATTGAGGACCCTTCTCATCATAAGAAGTTCCCCATTGGAAGGGTAAGTGACCTCGCATGACTCTCCCTCACTTGCTTCTTCTTCATCCTCACTTGAATATGAAGAAGTAGTAGCTTCATCATGGCTACTATAAATGTCTTGGCCCCTTAAAATCATCACTTTCTTATTAGGGCATTGAGAAGCAATGTGGCCTCTCCCAAGACACTTAAAGCACTTTATATCACTAGACTTGGTGCTAGTGTGTGAGGTGTTTATTTTTTTATCTTTTTCTTTACCTTTGTCTAGATTTTTGGAGGGATAAGTAGTCTTCTTTTCAAAATCATTTTTCTTTCCCTCCCTCTTGTAGTTATCCTTAGAAAAAGAAGATGAGTATGAGCTTGTTTTAAAACTTTTTCTTAAATTTTTTTGTTCAACCTTAATGTAAAGTTGAACCAAATCATCCAAATCCCTATAAGGGAGAAGCTCAACCTTATCTCTTATTTTAGAAGATAAACTACTCAAAAATCTAGCAATGGTAATATTTTCCTCTTCCCTAATGCCAGCCCTCATTATGTATAACTCCATCGTTTGTCTATATTCTTCCACAGTCATATTTTTTTGATGGAGTCTTTGGAGCTTGTTGATAAGCTCCCTAGTGTAGTAAGAGGGAATATGCCTCCTCCTCAAGGCACTCCTTAATTCATTCCAATATTGAATTGGAGGTTCATTATGGAGACGCCTATCTCTTACAAGAGAGGTCCACCAATACATGGCATGACCTTGGAAGCTTAAGGTGTGATGGAATCATGCCTAGGAAGGCAAGAGGTGACATATTGAAGGAGCCAAGAGGAGTTGGCTAGACATGAAGGTTTGGGCCAGTCAGGGCCCAATGGGCCTAATGGGCCTGGGAAGGCCCAAGTTGAACTTTTCATGGGCCATATTTTTTTATAGCTAATTTCATATGTTTTGTATACATGATGTTAGTATAGGTATCATATATTTTGGTCTTGTATTTTGGACCACATAGAATAGCATTTTAGGTTTTAGGCTAGTTGGGCCTAGTTTTGGGCTTCATGGGCCTTTGGGCTTTTGGTACCCAATATTGGGCTCATTTTCATTCTTGTAATTTTTCCTTTCCATTGTAATTGTTTGACCAATGTAATTAGGTCATTAGAATAGGAAAATACAAGGAATACTAAAGTATGCTAATTAGGTTAAACTAGGTTTAATTTGGAAGCCATTTAAGTTACATTTGAGTCACATGTTTTGCACCATTGGTGGCTGAACATGTGACACTCAAATTAACCCTAAATGACTCTCAAATCAGACCTAAATGCACCTTGGTACCTAAATTTTCGGACTTACACATGTGCACCAAAGTTTGAATTCAAATTTCAAATTTGAATTCAAACTTTAGGCGCCAATTTGTGTAGCTTTGGTTTAGGTGCCTATGTGCTTCATTTCCGTGCATACTTAAGTCCTCCCTTCACATTTTTGTATTCACTTTTGAGAATAATGAAATTTGAGAGCTTATTCAGCCAAATTTCGTTCAAGAGTCACCATGAGAGAAAGCTTCACCTTAGGAACCCTACTAGGTTTTCCTCCTCTTTGAAGTGAGCTTTCCCTTGCACCTTAAGCTTGGATGCTTCCATCCAAGGCTTAAGCCTTATTCCAACTGAGAATCATCCTTCTTCAAGTGTTCTTAGCTGCGGATTCAAGTCTCCTTTGAAGAGATCCAAGCCTAGGCAAATCCAAGGAGAAGAACATCCTTCACTTCTCCTAGTATTTCCATCAAGGTGGCTAGGGAAACTTTTCTTTCTTCACTCACTTGGTGACAAATGAAGATTTGTTCCACTTTCATTTCCCAATCTAGGTACCCCTCCACATCATCTTTTCCATGAAAATAAGGGAGATCTACCCTAGATTCCCTTGTCTTGGAGGTCCTATGGGTTCTCCTAGGAGGTGGTTGATAATGATCTCCTAAAGCTAGGCTATCATGCGTTGACTCTCCTAGTGTGGAACTATGAGCGTATGAACTATGCTGACCATGATGTTTCTTTTTGTCTTTTTCCTTTAATAGACGAATTTCCTCCTCCATAAGTGCAATTTGAGCTTCTCTTTCAAATTTTTCTCTAAGTCTTTGTTGAGATTCTTGCTCTTTCCATAACTTTAGTGATCTTAATTCACGTGATAATGTAGCAAAATCCTTGTTATCACTTGAATTAGTATCACTATGAGGAGTAGAAAATTCTTCCATTATAGGTGAAAGATTCTTTTTGAAGAAAGAAGTTTGAAAATCAATTTTTATGCAAGGTTAAGACTAAGTACTTGGAGGATTATGTATACAAATTGAACTTTGGAGGGAGGTGAGCTACTAAGAGCCACTTAAAAACCAAGCCTCTTCAAGTAAAAATTACTAATTCCCTTTGTAGTTAATCTCTACCAAATTCTTTTCAATGAAAATTATTTTTGATGTGTTATGAACTATGATATACTAGTCGTAGGAAAGCAATTAAAAACAAGAATTAAGCAAGAAAATAAACTACCTAAACGTGTCCTAGGGTTAGAGCTTGAGAGATACCAAAGATCAATCAAGGACCACTCCCACCAAGTACTAACGAAAATTCTAGTCCTAATGAGAGATGGTTGTGTACCAAAGACACTCCCAAGACACTCCTTTAAATGGCTTATTACAAAGTATGAACAAAATGAAACAACAAAGAACAAGTGGCTTAAAGGAATTATGAAAAACAGCCACCAAGAATTAGTGATGGATTAGTGACCAAATTTGCAACAAAAATTTTCAACTAGTAAAGAAAATTGGTCTCTAAAATCCGTCACTAATACTTATATATATATATTTTTTAAATTCAAGTACAATTCAAGTTTGAATCTCCACAAGTCTTCACGGTTTGGTCCAGTCCATCAACCACAAAATTCCAGCCAAGAGTGTGTATGGTGTTTGTGTTTAAGTGTCCAAATCCGAGTCACTTATGTTCCTTCCTCCTCCTTTTCTTAGGCTTCCTTTGATGACCCTTGTAGAACTAGCTTCTAGGAAGATAGGCTAGGTCAAACTTAGGTCACACTTTGAGTTTAATCAAGTATAAGATCAACAAAGAATAGTGAAGAAGTAGTGAAAACAAGAGGAGATTAGGAGATGACAAGTTTAGAGAACACAAAAACAAGTAGATGACTAGAACAAGAAAGAAATGACCTAGATGAGTTCTAAAATAGATGAACAAAACCAAAACACTCAAAGATTGAATAGCTTAAAATTTAGGATTCAGAAACACTTACAAACCGAAAAGAAATAATGAGAAATCAAACTTCTTGATTGGCTTTTTCTTTTTCAAATTTCGTTTAGCATTTTTTTTAATCAATTTTGTTTTTGAATTTCTTTGGATCTTTCTTCTAATTTTTTTTTAATCTTTAGGAGTTGCCTTTTGCTATGAAGTTTTTATGTCTCATATAAGTCTCGGTCTCTTAGAAGAAGCACCAAAACCGGATTCAAAAGGAAATGCCAAATGACAAGCCAAATTAGGTTCAAATTCAAGACAAATGTAACATGCTTTTCATGCTTGTAGATTTGAATGGCACATGCACGGTTTTAGACTCCAAATTCAAATTCAAATTAGGCTACAAACACAATTTCCAGCACACATCCAATCAAATAAAATCAAACCTCCCGGATTAGACAAATTTTTTTTTAAGACATTTTCTAGCATAGGAAACCTATATTTTCTAAGAAAACTACTAATGATCTAATAGTAGTTCATGAACTCAATTCAAAACAAAAATTATGAGCTTATACCAAAACACTTATGGATCTCGGCCAAATCCAGAAAAAAAAAATTGATTCAAGTTTCACAAAGAAAAATTCAAAAGGATCAACAAGCAATGCTAGGAATTATGAACATATAAAGGACTACACAAACTTACTAGACATGGATTCAAAAATAAAATGACTCAAGCATGTGATAACCGAATAAAATTTCAAATATGACTCAAATAAAGCAAAACATACTTAGGCAAAAAAATTTCCTAATAAGCAATAGAATTGGAGCATGATTCATGGAAGCATATAGTCATCGGCGCATAAATGAATCATTCAAGCAACATGAAACTAGATCCATCAAATTTTCAAGGCAAAATTAGATCTAGGAAGGAATCAACTCAATAGTGACAAAAACTCAAGATGAACAATATGAACATAAGATAAACACAAGGCAAGATGAACCACGGATCAAAATTCAAAAGACCAGATGATGAACTTATCTCTTGAAGACCGAAGCTTTGATACCACTTGATGTGCTTCCACTTGGATGCACATGGATGAGACAATCCTTCACGGAATTCCTTGGAAAAACTTCAAGGAATGGAGACGCCACAAAGGATTAAGGTGACCTAAGCTTGCTTCAAGCTAAGTCCAAAGAAGAATGGTGTCCTAGCTCTACAAGGAGAAGCTCTCAAGTAGGGTAGAAGCTAGGAGAAAGGTGACTTTGGAGAAGGAGAATTCTATGTGAGAAATACTCATTCAATATCATCCAAAGTGCTACAATACTCGGCCATAGAAAGATTTATAGGAAAAATTAGGTTAAGGGTTTAAGTTGGGTTCACCTAGAGTTAAGTAAAACCATGGTATGGTTTACTTAACTCTAGGCGCCAAAATTTGAATTCTAAAATTCAAATTTTGGTGCCAACCGGCCACCTCCTCCATGTGCACTCATTTGGATGTGATTTAGTATCCATTTGAGTTGCATTTAGATCACACCTTGTGCATGTGTGCACATGACCGAAATGCACCTTCAAATGACATACTAATGACATTCAAATGAAAGTGTACATTTAACCTAAATTAACCCTAAATCTAAATGGCCATGAAATTAAATTCCTATGCTAATGGCCGGAAATACAAGGCCCAAAAGAAAATATAAGGCACTAAGGCCCAAATCCTATACTACCCTAGACTACTTGGACTTGAGTCAAAGCCCAACAAAACAAAATAATGGGCTTCTCTTGGACTTGGGCCCACTCTTCTTGAATCCTCTTTGCTATAACCCTAGTAGTTGGGCCCTTAGCCCATGGGCCTCCTCCATCACATGACCTTATTCTTGAATATTAACTGTATTGCATCACACTGATGCCAATAATTTGCTAACCCATCAAAATATTTGATAGCAATCATAGCGGTGAGAATATAAATTGATAAAAAATAAATTAAAAAGAGAAATGGAATCCTTAATGTGGTTTACTTTATAGTTGAGAAGGCGTGTTGGCATTGGTTAGTGAAATAGTAGAATAATATGTTTTGTATATTTGAAAGAAGACAAAGAGGGACTAGGAATCCACTAGAAGATGGAAAATAAAGAATTAAAGACAGAAAAATTGAATGTTATTTGTTTGTCAAAGTCAGTGTTTGCCTTAATGGCTAAGCATTCTCAGCCATCAATGTATCAATCCGTGGAGAATTCGTGTGCCGTTTCCATCAATCCCACTATTTATTTATTTTATTTTTTTAAAAAAAAAAGATTAAACAGATTCAAATTGATTTTGTTTGTGTTTTTATTATGGTTATGATTATGATTATGAAGTGAGAGAGCATGAGTTGCTACCTTTTAGACTTCAATATGGAGTGCACGTGCATAGCTTTTTCGACACTGAAATTAAAAAAAAACAAAAGTGAAAGGATAACTCTGAAAGTTATTTTTATAATTTTATTAGTTAATACACCCTTCGTTGGATAATAAGTAGGACTGTAGGAGTATTCTGTTTTAATTTATTTCTTTTAAATAAGTGTTATAAAATTATTTTTTATTAATTTATTAGTTTTTCTTGATTTATATAAAATAATATAAGACATATGGAGAAAGTATAATTTCTGGAAGAATATTTAAGAAAATTAATCTAAACAAGAGCTTTAAATATGGAGTATAATGACGTGGAAATGGGTTATAATACCTCTTATAAAATAAATTAATTTAAATTGTGTTCTTTAATGCTTTAGCTGGTAACGATGATGGGTACTGTTAAAAGAACATCATAGTTAACGCAAAATTAATAAATATATTAACCCTATAGTAGCTTTAATATGGGGTTTAAGAATTGTATTTGTAAACCTACTTATTAATGGAAATTTGGGTATTATCTGCATTATTTATATATATATATATATATTGTATTTTTGCACGAGTCTTCTGCATACAAGTGTTTTTTTTAGACCTCACTTTCAATTAAAAACATGTTTATTATTAATGTTTTTATTTTTTTAAGATCTCCATTTTTTTCTTAACCTCTCACTTAAAATTAGTTAGTCATTAAATTTAAGTAAATAAATCATCTCTTAATATATTCTTCTCACCAAATTTAATTGATTTTCTTAAATTAACAAGTCTTATGTCAAAATTCATTTTAGACTTAAAAACGTGTTGGGCTTGAACTTATTCTCTATGTAAATGCCAGTCCATTAAAGATGAAGCTTTTTGAATCCACACGTTATTGTAAGAGAAGTGTCAATGCCAATTAGTTATATTTATTAATTTCTTGACTAATATTATATTATTGTAAAAAATATTATTTAATCACTAGTATATTACACAAGTTAGAAAAGGAATTTTGGACAATATTATACTAGCTATAGAATTAAAACACAATTATCATGAACATTTTACTTAATTTAATAGACTAAACATATGTTCACAATGAATGTGATTCTGATGCCAAATTATAAACATTAAAACCCAATTTTAGGCTCAAATATCACATTTTTAAGTGATATTTAACACAAAAATGAATTAAAAAATTTCTTTTATTAATTGTTAATGTTCTGATGATTACTCTTATGATATGAAGTATTAATTATGATATAGACATCATACACAATATAAGCGCAACTAATGTTTAAAAATATAGGATACATAATTACATGTATACACATATATAAGTTTTTATAATTTTTATATGGTATTCTTAGAAGATAAATCATATTTCTTAAAAGTTAAAATAATTAGTAATTGTTATGAAAATAAGCTTCACAAGAAAAAATAGATGTTATCATACTTACAATATTTATAAATAAGTTTACAATTTTTTTATAATACGAGTGAGATAAATTTTTAGTTAAAAAAATGTGTCAATTCATTCTCTTATATTCAAATCATGTTGGAAAGGTTTTTAAATTATGTTAGAGAGATGTTTGAATAAAAAAATTAATAATTTTTTTTATTGTGGTATAGTAAAAAAGTGTCATACGTGTGTCCAAGGTATGTTTGACAATTTACGTGTCAAACAAGTCGACAAATTATTTTTATAAATGTGGTTTTGAATTTTGTTCTGAAATTTGGTGTGTTATCTTTTCATGATTCTAGGGTGTTGCTCACAAAATTTAATCCAATTTTAAGATACAAATTTTTTCATCACTTTGGTCGGTGAAAACTTTGAACTATCATAACTTTTGATATAGTCGTCAGAATTGGCATTATTATATATGCTTTTGGGGTAGAAAAATGAGATCTATCACATGCCAGTTGATAGAGTCCATTGACCATGCTCAGATTTTCAAAAATAGGCCGTTTTGTATTTCTTTATTTCCTTATTTTTCTAAACTTTCTTTTAGTGGTTCATATAGCTATCCTTTGAATTTTGCTCTGAAATTTGGTGTGCTTTCTTTTCATGATTTTAGGGTGTTGCTCTCAAAATTTAAGCCAATTCTGAGTTACAAATTTGTTCACTTTGGTCTGTGAAAAGTTTGAACTGCCATAACTTTTGATCCAGGAGTCAGAATTTGCATTATTATATATGCTTTTGGGGTTAAAAAATGAGATCTATCACCTGCCAATCGACACAATTCATTGGCCACACTAGGATTTTCAAAAAGAAACCGTTTTCTATTTCTTTATTGCTTTATTTTTCTAAACTTTCTTTTAGTGGTTCATATAGCTATCCTTTGAATTTTTATCCGAAATTTGGTGTGCTGTCTTTTCATGATTTTAGAGTCTTGCTCACAAAATTTAAGCCAATTCTGAGTTATAAAATTTTTCAGCACTTTGGTCTGTGAAAACTTTGAACTGCCATAACTTTTAATCCAACCATCAGAATTGGCATTATTAAATATGCTTTTGGGGTAGAAAAATGAGATCTATCACCTCCCAATCGACAGAGTCCATTGGCCACGCTCGGATTTTCAAAAAGAGGTTGTTTTCTATTTCTTTATTACCTTATTTTTCTAAACTTTCTTTTAATGACTAATATAGCTATCCTTTGAATTTTGCTCTGAAATTTGGTGTGCTATCGTTTCATGATTTTAGGGTCTTTCACACAAAATTTAAGCCAATTCTGAGTTACAAATTTTTTCATCACTTTGGTCTGTGAAAACTTTGAACTGCCATAACTTTTGATCCAGCCGTGAGAATTGACATTATTATATATGCTTTTCGAGTTGAAAAGTGAGATCTATCACCTGCCAATCGACAGAGTACATTGGCCACGCTCGGATTTTCAAAAGGAGGCCGTTTTCTATTTCTTTATTGCCTTATTTTTGTAAACTTTCTTTTAGTGGTTCATGTAGCTATCCTTTGAATTTTGCTTTGAAATTTGGTATGCTGTCTTTTCATGATTTTAGGGTGTTGCTCACAAATTTTAAGCCAATTCTGTGTTACAAACTTTTTCATCACTTTGGTCTGTGAAAACTTTGAACTGCCATAACTTTTGATCTAGCCGTCAGAATTGACATTATTATATATGCTTTTACGGTTCCATTGGCCACGCTTGGATTTTCAAAAAGAGGCCGTTTTCTGTTTCTTTGTTGCCTGATTTTTCTAAACTTTCTTTTAGTGGTTCATGTAGCTATCCTTTGAATTTTGCTCTGAAATTTGGTGTGCTGTCTTTTCATGATTTTAGGGTGTTGCTCACAAAATTTAAGCCAATTCCGAGTTACAAATTTGTTCATCACTTTGGTCTGTGAAAACTTTGAACTACCCTAACTTTTGATCCAGCCGTCAGAATTGGCATTATTATTTATGCTTTTAGGATAGAAAAATGAGATCTATCACCTGCCAATTGACAGAGCCCATTGGCCATGCTCGGATTTTCAAAAAGAGGTCATTTTCTATTTCTCTATTGCCTTATTTTTCTAAACTTTACTTTTAGTGGTTCATGTAGCTATCCTTTGAATTTTGCTCTAAAATTTGGTGTGCTGTCTTTTCATGATTTTATGGTGTTGCTCACAAAATTTAAGCCAATTTTGAGTTAAAATTTTTTTCATCACTTTGGTCTGTGAAAAATTTAAACTGCCATAACTTTTGATCCAACCCTCACAATTGGCAATATTATGTATGCTTTTGGGGTAGAAAAATGAGATCTATCACCTGCCGATCGACAAAGCCCATTGGCCACACTCGGATTTTAAAAAAGAGGTTGTTTTCTATTTCTTTAATGCCTTATTTTTCTAAACTTTCTTTTAGTGGTTCATGTAGCTATCCTTTGAATTTTGCACTAAAATTTGGTATGTTGTCTTTTCATGATTTTAGGGTGTTGCTCACAAAATTTAAGCCAATTCTGAGTTACAAATTTTTTCATCACTTTGGTCTGTGAAAAATTTGAACTGCCATAACTTTTGATCCAGCCATCAAAATTGGCATTATTATATATGCTTTTAGGGTAAAAAAAATGAAATCTATCACCTGCTTATCGACAGAGTCCATTAGCCACGCTTGAATTTTCAAAAAGAGGTCGTTTTCTATTTCTTTATTGCCTTATTTTTCTAAGCTTTCTTTTAGTGGTTCATGTAGCTATCCTTTGAATTTTGCTCTGAAATTTGGCGTGCTGTCTTTTCTTTATTTTAGGCTGTTGCTCACGAAATTTAAGCCAAATCTGAGTTAAAATTTTTTTCATCACTTTGGTCTGTGATAACTTTGAACTGCCATGCCTTTCGATCCAGCCGTCAGAATTGGCATTATTATATATGCTTTTGGGGTAGAAAAATGAGATCTATCACGTGTCAATCGACAGAGCCCATTGGCCAAGCTCGAATTTTCAAAAAGAGGTTGTTTTCTATTTCTTTATTGCCTTATTTTTCTAAACTTTCTTTTAGTGGTTCATGTAGCCATCCTTTGAATTTTGCTCTGAACTTTGGTGTGCTGTCTTTTCATGATTTTAGGGTGTTGCTTACAAAATTTAACCCAATTCTGAGTTACAAATTTTTTATCACTTTGGTCTGTGAAAACTTTGAACTGCCATAACTTTTGATTCAACCGTCACAATTGGCATTATTATATATGCTTTTGGGATAGAAAAATGAGATCTATCACCTTCCAATCGACAGAGTCCAATGGCCACGCTCGAATTTTCAAAAAGAGGTCGTTTTCTATTTCTTTATTGCCTTATTTTTCTAAACTTTCTTTTAGTGGTTCATATATCTATCCTTTGAATTTTGCTCTGAAATTTGGTGTGCTGTCTTTTCATGATTTTAGGGTGTTGCTCAGAAAATTTAAGCCAATTCTGAGTTAATTTTTTTTTCATCACTTTGGTCTGTGAAAACTTTTTAACTGCCATAAGTTTTGATCCAGCCATCAGAATTGGCATTATTATATATGCTTTTAGGGTAGAAAAATGAGATCTATCACCTGCCAATTGACAGAGTCCATTGGCCACGCTCAAATTTTCAAAAAGAGGTCGTTTTCTATTTCTTTATTGCCTTATTTTTCTAAACTTTCTTTAAGTGGTTCATATAGCTATCCTTTGAATTTTGCTATGAAATTTGGTGTGCTGTCTTTTCATGATTTTAGGGTGTTGCTCACAAAATTTAAGCAAATTCTGAGTTACAAATTTTTTCGTCACTTTGGTCTGTGAAAACTTTGAACTGCCATAACTTTTGATCCAGCCATCAGAATTGGCATTATTATATATGCTTTTGGGGTAGAAAAATGAGATCTATCACTTGCCAATCGACAAAGTTCATTGGCCATGCTCGAATTTTCAAAAAGAGGCCGTTTTCTATTTCTTTATTGCCTTATTTTTCTAAACTTTCTTTTAGTATGTGATGTCAAACTTTTCATATGTTGTGACAAAATATGTTGATGCCTATTTGTATTTTCGATGAGTTTTAATAACAAAATTAAAATTTTGTAATTTTAATTAGTTAGTTTCGAATGCAATCTTTATATATTTGATCTTTTTTTTTTTACATTTTATTGAGCGTAAATTATAATGTTATTAACTTTAATTTTTCGTGAAATAGAGATACACCTCACTTAAAGTGTAATTATTTATGTTGTGTGTCTCGCAAGTTTGATATATGTAAGAGGTAAGACATACTTAATATTTGACACAAATTAATTTGTTATATATGTTTTTTTTAAGAGAGTTGCTACGGTACCTTCAAAGATGGAAGTGTTTCAATACATTCTTTTATGTAAACTCATAAAAAGATCTAAAAACAATTAATTTAATTATAAAATGAATAATTTAAATTATATTTATAAATTAAAAAAGATAAAATTATAAAATTTTAATAATGTTATAAAACATTAAAAAAGAAAAAATTAATAAATAGTAGAATAAAAAATTTATTAAAATTATAATATAGAAATTCAAAAATTTAAGACAAAAAGACAAAAATATTCTTAAAAAATAATTTAAATTCAAATATTGAAATTCAAATATTTTAAGTGAAAAGGTAAAAATATACATAAAAATTATTAAAATTAAACTATTTAAATATATAATAATATTATTACAAATAAAATTAGAATATATAAAATAAAAATAAAATGACTAAATAATTTAAAAATTAAAAGAATAAAATATCATAAACATTATTTAAATAAATTATTAAAAATATAAATATAAAATAAAATTATAATTACAACTGTACCAGTACCCTCTCAAACAATGTGGGTATCATAGAATTTCTCTTTTTTTAATTGTATGAATATGTCTCCTGTTCTTACCGGAGATTTATCGTAGAGATGATCCGCTGGGTAAGATCGGTGAGCCTCCTTCGCTGGTACGCTTGATGCTCCAAGATGGGGGTGGTACCTGCAAAAGAGACTCCGATGCTAAAGTTAGGATTTGTATGAGTGTATGTCTCGTATAAGTAATGCACGTACCTTAGTATGAATTAGGGTTGCGTTGGGCCTTGGGCCTGAGATCAATCATGATATGAATAAGTAGAGGATCCCGTCAGGGGTGGAATCTCCGAGATTAGTTACGATCTGGTTGAATTGCGGATCTCGCCTAGACCGAGATTGCTCAGCACGTATCCGAGGTCGTCCTGCGCTGTGATGCCGAGCTCGAGCTCGGCATGGCTATAAGGATAGTACACTAGCCCCCTGAGCTCCGAAGACTGTGGGTCGAGGAGTTTAAGACCGAGCTCGTCAGGGACCAGTGACCCTTTGCGTACGCTTGCCTGTCAGGGTGCCACTTGTCATGTCTGTCGCTTCGTTCCTGAGAACGTGTGGGGGTGCGTTAAAGAGGAATGACGGTTATGCAATGATGACTTCCTTTATCGTAATGGGTCTCATTTAATGCGTGGTCAGGTGTGCCCCTTGGGTGACACGTGTTGTGACCGTTTTGAAATTCTGGGGTGCTCTTTTCCCTTACTCGCGTCTCTTCTCTTTCCCACTTTACTCAATTTCACTCTTGTGGTTTCTTGTGCACGCTGTTCTCCTTCGTCTCCATTTTCTCTGTTTCTGGTAACCCAGTCGTTGTTAGGGTTGTTTTCTGTGGGAGAGTATCAGGTACTTTCTTTCTGCAGTTTTCTCTTTCTTTCTTCCCAAATCTTCTTCGAGTCTTTCTTGTTTGGTCCATGGCTGGAGGGAGTGGTGTTGGATCCTCCGCGTCTGCCAAGAGCAAAGGCAAGGCGCGGGGCAAGGCAGTGGCAACTGGAATGGCCGCCGCCGAGAAAAAGAAGGTGGCGGACCCGCCTAAGGACCTCGTTCCAGGCATTCCTGGCTACGATTGGGTTCGGCGCGAGATGGGGGAGGCCCAAAGAGTGTTCTGGTCTTTTCTTGAGGTCAATACGATTTTGAGGTCGTACAAAATTTGTGACCCTTCCATCTCCCGAATGATCCGGCTTGAACCTTGTCAGGCCGGTGAGGGCGTGTACATGGGGAAGTCTACTAACTCTCCTATTTCTATATGTACCAGTGTTTCTTTAGGGATTTAGGTGTCTGCTTCCCCTTCACTCAATTCGAGTGTGATTTTTTGAATTTTATTAACTCGGCTCCTTGCCAGTTGCACCCAAACAGTTGGAGTTTTTTGAGGACTTTTCAAGTCCTGTGTTTGACCTTAGGAATAGAGGTGTGTCTTCGCGTCTTTCTTCATTTTTACCAGTTGAAGATAGGCATTCTGCCTTATGGTATATTGTCTCTGAGTGGGAGTAGGGATGGGGGTTTATTCACTCTCTTCTCCCAGTCATACAAAAATTTTAAGCAAGAGTTTTTCCAAGTTGCTCTTGTGGATGTCGACCCGTTGGAGGACGGGGCATTCTATTTTGGCGGGCTGCCAAAATTCCCCTTTTATTGGTGCCCCAAACCGTCTAGGCTTCACGGGGTAGGCTAATTGAAATTGACGGCTTCGGAGACGGCCGCTGTTAAGAACCTTGCCGCGCTTCCTCGCTCGCTGGATTGCAAGCTCATCCTGTCGCTTGCAAATTCGGTGTACAAGGAGAGGTGCCTGGAGAGTGAGTATCTCGTCCTCTTTAGATCGTTAGGGTTTGTGTAACCTTCTTTGGCTAGTGTGTTTTATTTTCTGTGTTTGCAGGCATAATGGGCAAGAACAAGTGGTGTGAGCTTAAGCATCGCTACAACGTTGCCGAGATTGAGGTCCCCGAGCTCCAGGAGGAGGAGGTCTCCCCCTTAAGACAAATAGGAAAAGAAAGAGGGGAGAGAAGGAGGTCAGGGGGACCTCTGCCCCTTCAGGTGCCGAGGAGGCGACTTCCAAGGCCGCTGATGCTGAGGCGGTGGACCTCACTGGGAGTCCACGCCCATGGAGGCTTCTCGAGTGGCCACCAAGGAGGTGGTGCAGGTCGCTAAGCCTGTCGCCCAGGTTGCTGAGGTAAGTGTTCTTCCTTGTGGTTTTTCTTATGTGTGGCATTTTCTAGTTTGGTTGTTGTCTTATTAAAAATGTGTTGTTGTTTTTGTAGGCAAGTGAGTCCGTCGAGGTCCTGGTGACCCCGAGTTCAGATGCACCAGGGGTGTCTGCTTCTGGTGTCAAGCAAGGGGCACCTGCCTCTACTTTCGCCAAGGTTCGCGGGGACAGGCCGAGCATCGAGGTCCCGACTTCTGCTCCGGTGACGAAGGGCTCCCCGAAGCGTCCGTACCTCGCCTATCATTACGGGAAGGAAGGTTCACAGGTGCGGTTAGAGCACTTGAGTGCCTCGGAGGAGATTGACTCTCTGTGGAGTGCAGCGGTGACCCCGGAGAGGTTCTTCCCCAAGGGCTCGCTGAGCACGGCCGATCAGGCTATGATCGAGTCGGCTGGGCCGGTAGGGAGCTTGGACGCTGCCTAGGTCTTCTTGCAGAAGAGTATGACCATTATGGACCACTGGAAGCACAAGTGGTCCAAGCAGCAGGAGGATTTGGCGAAGCTGAAGGGTTGAGTTCAGCCTCTGAGGGACGAAAACAAGGTCCTAAAGGAGAAGAACAAGGTCTTGAGCGCCGCTCTTGGCGAGGCGAAGATGCAGGGGGCCGAGCTTCAGGCGACGGAGGGGGATCTCGCTAGGGTTCAGAAATCGTTGGAGATCGCCCTATGCTCCAACGAGAGTTATGCTTCCCAGGTGAGTGAGCTGCAGGGGCTCGTCGCCTCGTCCTGAGGTCGGGTGCATAGCTTGGAAGATGAGGTGACGTCTTCCCATGGCCAGGTTCACTCTCTGGAGGAGGAAGTCACCTTTCTGAAGGGCGAGCTGGTGGTGGCGGTCGAGGAGCGTGTCCGCGACAAGGTCATTCTTGGTGGTAGAGAAGAGGAGATTGCTGCCCTGAGGGTAGACCTTTCAAAGCTGGAGGTGGAGAAGGCGTCACTAGAGAAGAAGCTTGAGGAGATCGAGCGCTCTATTGTGGTTGAGCATAAGAGGGGTTTCCTTAAGGCCACTCGTCAGGCTAGGCTTCTCGCGCCAGGGTTCGACTTCTCCGCCATGCATGTGGAGAAGGTTGTTTGCTTCGAGAAGTTGATAAAGGAGGATGACGTCGAGGACAACTCTAGTGATAACGCCTCTGCCTAGGCCATTTTTGTTATTTTCTTCTGCTTTGTTTTTCGTTTCCTTGAATTCGTGTATTGAACTCGTGAAATTATTGTATATATGTGTTTTTCTTCTGCTTATGGACTTATGTGTTTTATGCTTTTGTGAGGCTCAAACTTGGCCTGATGTGAATGTTTTGTCCTGAGGTTCGAACTTGCCCTCTGCTTTTAGGGTGAAATAGATCGTGCCAAGGTTTGAACTCGACCCCGGATAAGAGTATTAAGGTTCGTGTCCGACCTAAAATTAGAGTAAAATGAGTTTTATC
This sequence comes from Cajanus cajan, assembly GCF_000230855.2. Lineage (NCBI taxonomy): Eukaryota > Viridiplantae > Streptophyta > Magnoliopsida > Fabales > Fabaceae > Cajanus > Cajanus cajan. The sequence goes on along the minus strand of NC_138526.1, from coordinate 8,823,307 downwards.
AAGGTTCGAACTCGACCTCGGATAATCGTATTTAAGGTTCGTACTCGACCTAAAATTAGAGTAAAATGAATCTTATCAAGGTTCGAACTCGACCTCGGATAATCATATTTAAGGTTTGTACTCGACCTAAAATTAGAATAAAATGAATCTTATCAAGGTTCAAACTCGACCTCGGATAATCGTATTTAAGGATCGTACTCGACCTAAAATTAGAGTAAAATGAGTTTTATCAAGGTTCGAACTCGACCTCGGATAATCGTATTTAAGGTCCGTACTCGACCTAAAATTAGAGTAAAATGAATCTTATCAAGGTTCGAACTCGACGTCGGATAATCGTATTTAAGGTTTGTACTCGACCTAAAATTAGAGTGAAATGAATTTTATCAAGGTTCGAATTCGACCTCGGATTTTGTTAAGTAACTCTTGGACAGGTTTGAACTCGACCTGGATGAAAACGAAATAGGTTGGACCGAGGTTTGAATTTGACCTCGGTGCAACATAAAGTAGGTGGTGTTAGGGTTCGAACTCGACCTTTGTTTAGCGTTAAACGTTTTATAGTGAAATGATGCGAAACTATGAAGATATGAGTTGCATAGAATGAGTCATTTCATTGATTGTGTAAGCATGCCTCGTTAAAAACCCTCTCGGCCAAAATCTATTTTTCTATTTTTTGGGATAAAAGACTAAGGCAGGAAAAGAGTGCACAACTCATTCATACAAAATTAACTGAAATCGAACTTGAGATGCACAGTCTTCTGAGTCCGCAGTATTGGTTCTCTGCCATGTTCTTGTAGTCGGAGATTGCAGGCTTCGTGGATTTAAGCTTTGTCTCCGAGCTCGTTAACGGGGCTCCGTCTTTCGTTACGGGGATCGGTCCTTGGGCTGAGGTCAGTGGCCTCCATGTGGGTGATGTGAGCCACCGTAGGAGGATCACCCTTGCACCGGCCGTCGAAAGAGGTGATTTTTAGACTCTCGGCATAGCATTGTCTGGCCGTTTTTTGATTTGCCTTGACAGAAATAATCTTCCCATTATTCCCTGGGAATTTCATGGTAATGTGTGGGGTAGACACCACTGCTCCAAGTTGATTTAAGGTCGGCCTCCCAATGATTATGTTGTAGGAGGTGCTGGCTTCCACGACAAGGTATCGGACCATGATCCGTCTCGTGTTTGGAGAGGTCCCGAAAGTTGTCAGCAGGTCCACGTATCTGCGAGTATGTACTCGCTCTCTGGCAAAACTAACTAGGGGCTCTATGTGAGGTTGGATGAGAGAATGAGGGACGTCTAACCTGAGGAACGTTGGCCAATACAGGACGTCGGCCGAACTCCCTTGGTCGATAATTGTCTTCTGAACCTCCCAGTTGGCTACTTCCACTACGATGACCATGGGGTCATCTTGGTTAGGGCTGACACCAACGTAGTCCTCGTCAGAGAAGGAGATCAGCGGTGAGCTCTGGTGCGACGCTGAGGTAGCGGAATGGACGCTGTTGATATTGCACAGGTGTCTCTTTCGGGCCGAGCTGCTGGCGCCTCCCCCTACGAAACCACCTGCAATTGTATTGATAACTCCTCGTAGGGGAGCTGACCCTGTTTCCTGGCTTACCTCGACTTGCACTGCTCCGCTGACATTTTGCTGAGAGCCAGAGGGCTGGTCCGTGCGAGCTCCTAAACCACGACCTTTGCCTCGTCCCCATCCGCCATGGCCTCCTCGGTGACCCTGCTATCGCTAGACATAATGGCCGAGGTGACCTGGCTGGATGAGTTCTTCAATGCGGTCTCGGAGTGTGCGACACTCCTCAGTGGTGTGACAGTGATTCCTATGGTACCGACAGTGCTTGGACTTGTCGGCGTTGTTGGGGTGTGACCTGGCAGTGGCAGGGTGAGCAGGTTGCTGTTGTTGGCTTCTTCCAGGATATGTACTCAGGGTGTGTTCAGGGGAGTATAGAAGTCATATCTTCCCCCTCTGTTCACCCTAGCCGACTTCTTGAACTGGGTCTCATTGTTGACCTTGATCTTGTCCTTGTGACCTTGTTCTAGCTTCGTTGGTCCTTTGCCGCGAACCTGGTCACGGAAAGCGGAGTGCTCTTCCATGTGAATATAGCCTGCAGCGCGGGCGTAGAGCTCGTCCATGTCGCGGGGGGCCTCGCGACATAGACTGTCGACTAATGGCCCGGGCTTGAGTGCCATGAGCATCGCGTGCAGGGCGACCTCGGGATTCAAGTTCCGAATCTTCATCGAGATGTTGGAGAAGCGTTCCATGAATGCCCGTAGGGGTTCGTCATCGCTTTACCTGAGGTTGGCCAAAGCGGCTGAAGTTGTGTGGTGAGGTCGGCTTGTGGCATATTGCGCCATAAACCGCCGGATCAGGGTGTTGAAATTGTCGATTGACTCGGCGGGTAGCTGGGTATACCAGTAGAGTGTAGCCCCCTTGAGGGAGGTTGGGAATACCCTACACAGAATAACGTCATTATTAGTGTAGAGATTTACCTGTGTATTGTACAGGTCGATGTGCTCGTCTGGGTTCGTCGTGCCATTGTAACGATCGAGATGGAGAGGCTTCCATCCGCGGGGGAGTGGAGTCTCCATGATGCCATCCACAAAAGGATGACGGCGGAAAGTTTCGTGACCTTCTGTGACATGAGTGGGAGCCCTATTGACGTCCTGGGTCGATTTGTGCGTTGGTGCATGAGACCGTTGCGTGGCGGGTCGTGGAGTCGGTACCCTAGTTGCAGTCTGGGGTTGAGAGATCGAATGTCCTTCGTCCTCGTGGAGGTTGCTCGCATGTGGAAGGTGATCAAAAGGGCGCCGAGGGAGCTGGGCACGAATGCGCTCGTTCTCAGCGCGTAGCGTCGCTAGGTCAGCCTCATTAGCGGCACGCATCGCCGCGAGATCAGTTTCGTGCTGAGCACGCATGTTTCACAGATCGGTGTCGTGTTGTTGCCGCATTTGCTCGACCTATTCGATCAGCCTTCTTAATGACGCTTCGTTGTCCATGTTTGTCACGTGATCAACGTCATCTGTTGCTCGTCTGCTATGGCTTCTGGTAAAAACGATACGGGTTGCCGATAAGAGCTGTCTTGATCAGCCCACGGTGTGCGCCAAATGTTCTTACCGAAGATCTATCGTAGAGATGATCCGCTGGGTAAGATCGATAAGCCTCCTTCGCTGGTACGCTTGATGCTACAAGATGGGGGTGGTACCTGCAAAAGAGACTCCGATGCTAAAGTTAGGGTATGTATGAGTGTATGTCTTGTATAAGTAATGCACATACCTTAGTATGAATTAGGGTTGCGTTGGGCCTTGGGCCTGAGATCAGTTATGATATGAATAAGTAGAGGATCCCGTCAGGGGTGGAATCGCCGAGATTAGTTACGATCTGGTTGAATTGCGAATCTCGCCTAGACCGAGATCGCTCAGCGCGTATCCGAGGTCGTCCTGCGCTGTGATGCTGAGCTCGAGCTCGACATGGCTATACGGATAGTATATCTCTTTTTTTTTTTTTTGAGGGGAGAATATGTCTCCTATTGTTCAGGTAAAATATACATGTAAAATAATAAAATAATAGCATGCGACAAAAATACCTTAAATAAATATTTGGGCAACTAGTTTTGAAAAATGTCTTAAATTGGTAAAAAAAAATAGTAGTATTATCATACAATATAATGTATTAAAAATGTCTAAGTTAATTAGATAACAGTATGAGTAAATATTTTTTTTTATAAATAAAAAAAATCATATAATAGTGTATATTTACTTACTATATGTTTTTGTCGATATCTAATGATTACTGGCACCGAAAAAGTCCAACGGTTCGAAATCGGATTGGATTTTAAAAAAGGAAGGTTCTTTTGTTATCCTTTTCTCTTTATTAACCAGTCATTAAAACTATGCAGGTACAGTCAAGAAATCTGAGTCACCTCTCCAGCGACTTCAATTGCAGCTAACCATTCGTCAGAAAAAGGAGCAACATTTGGTGGAGGCTTCACTGTAGGAACTTCCTGCTTGATTTTAGTCACAAAGTTCTGCCTGCCATTCAAAAAATTAATACATCACTCAATTTGTCAAGATTCAAAACCGCATCTTAGATGCAGAAATGGAAGGGTTGCCAAAGCGTAATTGATCAAATATAATCAAGAACTAAGATACTCAAAAATGAGTTATTTTGTTGTTGTCTTCTGCAGAAAAAATGTCTCCTGACTGGAGCTGCATGTCGGAATTAGGAAACCCATCTTCCTCAAAGATATTAGTTTCAACTTCATCTGAAGATCTTGTACTATTCAATGAACTAACTTCACAGACCTGTGGGATTATTGTGTTGATGGTTAGATTATCTAAAGCTTGTAATCCTGAACTTTCACTTAAAGAACAATGCTCATCGGATTTCCAAGCAACTACCTCTGTAAGGGAGTCTTTGCTTACTTCTAAAGAAGTATCAGCTTCAGAAGATGCAACTTTATCATTCAGTTGAACTTCAACTACTGACAATATGTCTGAACCTTGTTTTGCACCATCCATTTGCAAAAGCTCTGCCCTTTCATCCACGTCAAGATTTTCATCTTCGTTTTCAGGCATAGCCTGAATATGATGATTGGAAGCATTGCACTCACTTGTATGGATATCCCGTCCTTCTAATGCACCCTCAAATAAATTTGGTTTCTTGATTTCTTCCGAAGAAGTAACAATTGTGGGCAGCCAATCAAGATCTGACTGCAATATGTTATCAACATTCTGGGAATCTACAACAACAGCACTAGACCTTTCAAAATCAGAAGGATCAAAATCTTCATTTGTATTATTACCTTCCAAAGGAAACTTATCATTAGTAACAGCAAGACAATGTTTACTGTTGCAGTTGAATGCCACTGGATTTTGAGTAAATGACTGCACTTGTGCATCTTCCAAATGTGATTCCTCAATCTCTCTATTTTTGTGATCAAAATCTTGGACAAACTGAGCCAACAGTGTATGTTGTAAATGGTCAGAGGGTTTTTCAGCTCCAGTATTAATAGAACCATTTGTGTTTGAAATTAAATCTGCAGATACTTGTGCATCTTCCAAATGTGATTCCTCGATACCTCTGTTATTGTGATGAAAATCTTGGACAAACTGAGCCAATAGTGCATGTTGTAAATGGCCAGAGGGTTTTTCAGCCCCACTACCAATAGAATTTTTTGTGTTTGAAATGAAATCTGCAGATACTTCACGAAATTCCCTCTGATCAACCAAATGATCACAATTTGGCAATAAGCTCTCATATTCACAAAGCATTTCATTAGCTTTAGAATAAATAATCATGCTAGTTTGTTGCTCTAAGTTTACGGGGACATCACATTGAACATCATAGTGCATTGAAGCATCCCTAGAAGAACCATCATCGCTAACCTGCAACTCAGAAATGGTACAGCAGTCATTAGTTGACATATCATTCTCCATGGAATCAAAAATCAGCTTTCACCAATGAAGAGAGTTGGGCTGTAAAGTGGAGATATTCTACATCATTCTGCAGAAAAGGTCTGCTTTTCTGAGAAGCTCATGGAAGTACTTGGTGAAGATTGTTGTTCATCCAAGCTTCCATGCAAGGACCGAAAATGCTCCATGAGGTTATCACGTTTTGACCTTGGAATTCTCCTTTGAAGAAGCTTCAATGGAGGAGAAGCACCTTTGAGGAGGTTCGGTTACCTCTTAGAGAGGTGAAAAAGCTTGAGGAACCAAGCTTCTAGGAGAAGGAACTTTGAGAGAAAACCTAGGAGAAGGTTTCTCACGAAATTTGACTCTTGAAAATGAGAGAGAAATCTGATTTCTAATTCTCATAAATGTCCAAAAGTGAAGGTTTAGGTCAAATTTACAATTATATAGGGAGAGGTAGCTTCTAGGAGAAGCTAACCTTAACCATGGTTCACTAGGAACCATGGTAAGGTGTAGTTAACCATCCATGGTTTCTAAAACTTGTAGCAGAAGCTAACCTTGACCATGGTTCACTTAAGAACCATGGTAAGGTCATCCCACCCTACCAAGGTTTAGAAACTTGGAGGAGAAGCTTCAAAGCTTGAAGAAGGAACAAGCAAATTTCGGCCAAGAAACTAAGGATAGAGCTAGGCGGATTAGGCTCCAAAATGCTCCATGAATTATTTTGAAATTTTTTGATTTGGTTTAGTTAGGTTCATCATATAATGATGAGACCTAGCTAAATCAAATCTATGAAAAATTAGGAGCAAAATGAGTCTAATATGCAAAATTTTGCCTAGGCCCAATTCTAGCCCATTTACTAGTCACACCCTCAAGCATTGCTAAATGCCACCCCCTTTTTCCCTACTGAAAAAATACAAAATGAATGTATCAACTAGGGAGGTTAAATGGAGTTAAACTCTCCAAGTAGCCCACCTTAAAATCAATATACAAATACTAGAAAAAAAACAAGTAAAGTGCCTCACAAATACAAAGGCAAAAATAACCTATACAAAAGAACTACTATATGTACAAACATAAGAAAAAGGTCTTTAAGATCATCCCATTCCTCTTGGTTCTTTTAGTATATCACCTCTTGGATTCCTTGGCCTTGGCCATAGTCTATCATCCCTTCCCTCTTGAAAATGATTTGACCTCAAATCTCGAGGGTCCTCATGATTATTGGCCATACCTACAAATATATAAAAAATTCATCAGAGGTGATATTTTCAACAAATAAATGTGAAAGGAATATCCTAGAAGGAATCCTTTCATGGAACCTAAAGAAATCTATGACACTAGACCTACTAATATAATGAATAGGATCCTCTCCTAAACATAGACTAGGTATATTTCTAAATCCTAAAAATGTGCTAAAGCTAAAACTATAGCACACTAAAGACTTAATCCTAAAAACTAAAATATCTTGCCTAAAGTACCCTATATGATAAGCTACGCATTTCCTAGAAAATAATGAAAATACTACCAAGAAATTTCCTAAATAATTTTGGATTATATTATTTGTTGGATAGTTATGAAAAGAATTTGTCACAAGGAACCTTGAAGGTTCAGATGTTATATCCAACAAATAATATATTCCATAAATTGGGTGCATTATTGACACAACTAAGGTAGGAAGACTATCTACCTTGGGCACCACCAAGGAAGTAGCATGAGAAGTAGAACTAAATGAAGTCCACTTCTCCTTCACAAAATCTTGAAGTTGAGATTCTTTTTCTTTAAAAATAATGGATTTATGAATCTCTTCTTCAAGACTAGTGGCAGTGTGAGGGTAAGAGTTAAGGTCTTTATGAATAAAGAGAATAGTTTTCATAGGTTCTTTAGTGATAAAGCAATTCTCTTTAGACATAATTCCCTTAGAGGATATTTGTTCCTCTTTACTCTTCCCTACCTTTTCTCTTTTTCTTTTGTTTTTCATTTGTGCTTGATCCTCAGCCACTTGTTGAGGTGAGAGAAGATAAAGTACAAATTTCTTTTCCTTGTGAGTGAAGGTAATTTCATTAGTAAGACCATCATGTACAGTTTTCTTTTCAAATTGCCATGGTCTTCCTAACAAAATATGACAAGCTTCCATTGGTACTATATCACATAAAGCTTGGTCCTCATACTTCCCAATGGAAAACTTGACCTTCACTTGTTGGTCAACTACTATGTCACCATCCTTATTAAGCCATTGCAAATGATAAGGTTGAGGATGTGGCATAGTAATTAGACTCAACTTTCTAACCAACCTAGTGCTACAACAGTTGCACTATGAACCACTATCAACAATGAGAGAACAAGCATTATTTAAAACATTACATCTTGTATGAAAAATGTTCTCTCTTTGTGATAGGGTACCACTAGTTTGATTATGAAGGATTCTCCTAAGCATTAGGAGTTCTCCTTCATAAGGATAAATTGGCTCCACTTTGGACCTTTGAAGCTTTGTTTCAACCTCACTCTCAGTAGAAGAGGAGGTAGTGTAGACCCCTAAAATTGTCCGGGTCGGAAATAAAGCTTGAAGACTCTCGAAGACTGAAGGATAATCAGCCAGAAGGACTCCTCGAAGGCCCTAGGAAGGTTCTCTGTAGGTCCAGAGGTCTTAGAATAGCTCAAAATAAAGAAGTGGAGGGAAAAAGCCCAATACGGCCGTACTGAACTCAATACGGCCGTATTGAAGCTTCAATACGGCCATACTGAAGTCAGTACGACCGTATTGACACTTCAATACGACCGCTGCGAACTCAATACGGGCGTATTGAAATTTCTGACTTTCAATACGACCGTATTGAACCCCAATACGACCGTATTGAAGTTCAAAAATTTCAATACGGCCGTATTGGCCCTGTAGGCCGTACTGCGCCTATTCCCTATAAATATGACGTCAATTGGACGTCATTCCACACTTTTTTACTCAGTTTTGACTCCCTCCTTGAGTATTCTGGGGTTTTTGAGCAGTGTTCTGCCCTAGAAATCTCTCTGGGAGTCGATCCGACGAAGTTCTGGAATTCCGAGCACTTAGCTTGGAGATTCGAACCTAGTCGAAGGGAAATCCTCCGGATTTCCATAGTCAAAAGTTTTTAGGAAGGAGCGAGCGAGCTTGTAGAGCGAGGGAACGCCAAAAAGCTTCCCAGTTTTACTCAATATAAAAGCACGCTTCAAGAGGTTTCTTCTTAAATCCTTCCTTTTACTGCTTTCTGTGTGCATATTTAAAACTGTCATCATGTAGATAGTTAATTTATAATTGCTTAGAATAAATAGGGGTAATTTAGTAATTTTACGCTGTTATCTTAGAAAATAATCTGTCATAGGGAACCCGAAAGGGGCGCTGTGGGGTGCTAACACCTTCCCCACGCGTAACCGACTCCCTTACCCAACTCTGGTTGTAATGGCCAAAGTTGATTTATAAAATCAATTGCCTTATCCCTTTTTCCAATGTTTTGAGTAAAACATTGGTGGCGACTCCACGAACCCTCCTTTTGCGAAAACCACTAATCCATGGAGGGTCCCGCTTGGGATTAATATGGATTAGTGAGCCTTTTAATAAAATTGCTCGTTTGATGAGGTCTCAGTTTGAGAATAAGTCATTCTAGCAATCCACATTTTCAAAACAATAAACGAGTCCAACCATCCTTCGCGAATGCCGAAAGCCCGTCTCGGGCCGGGTGGCGACAGATGGCGACTCCACTGGGGAAGCTTCGAGAGTCAGTCCCATTTAGTGACAGACTATTTTTAACAAATAATAGTTAAAATTACTTTATTACCCCTTGCTTGTATAAAAACATGATTTATTATATGGCTTTAAATAACTGTTGTATGTTTAAATTCCGCAATTGTTTGAAATAAAATTGCACACAAACCTTTGCACACAACAGTTCCCTCTATACCCGGGGGCATGAGTGATTAACCATAGGGAGTGGATGTTAGTACGGCCGGTTGTCGAATGGGTCTATAGGTGCCCGTAGACCGTTGTCGGAAAACATCACTCAAGGTGATAACCATGAACTTGAGTCCGACGGTGCGTTGGAACTTTCCATCGACCTACGACGAGAGGAATTGGGTCCCTATAATGGGGGCACCTTGGGGGCCTTTGACCAAGTGAGAACAGTTAGATCCTCCTTGAATATGCACTTTTCTGCAGGAGACCCCTACCTCGTGATTCGCTCGTGACTGTTCGTGGATGAGTGAATTGTTTGTGCATTTTTATGTGACATTGTATGAGCATACATTTGCACCTTTTAAACGTACAACATTCTTTTTTAAATAAAAAGAATAAATAGAAATAAAGATCTTCTAGTACATGGTGTTAACATCTACCTTTATTGCATTCATATAGGTAGTTTCCCTTTTCACCCAAAAAATACAAAAAATATATAAAATAAAAAATACCCAAAAAAAGGAAAAAAGGGTTATTTATCCAAACCAAGCAATATCATGCATCATCTTAGGAACATCCTAAAAACATGATAATGCTTAGTTGAATAAACACTATGCATGCATATTCAACCTCATCATCTCATATCATGCATATAGATCATGGAGAGATCTAGGAGTCATTCATACATCTCTCCTAGTAATCCATTAATAAACATTAATAAAAAGAAAGGATTAAATCGATGCGTATGTTCAAAAATGGATCGCACGCCGTTCGTCATCAAGTGTAAGCCAACAACCGCGCCAAGCGAGCGCACATCAACTCCGTTGTTGGTAATCAAGACGAATAAAGGGGAAGGTCCGACACCATTAAGGATCACCGCTCCAAGACCTTTCCCCTACGAATCAAATAAGGCTGTGCCGAGGATATACGACATCCACTCTTCTGCCGACAGCGATATCTCCAACATCGCTGGACTTGGGGGCATGACTAGGAGTGGTAGGATCTACACTCCCGATGATCTTCATAACAAAGCCCCCAAGAATAAAGAAAAAGAAGAAAAGAAAACCGAGGAAAAAGAATCCGAGGAGGAGACTGACAAGCTGTTAAAATTTATCCGACAGAGCGAGTACTCCATCGTGGATCAACTTCATAGGACGCCAGCAAAGATTACGCTGTTGTCGTTGATCCTATGCTCCGAACCGCATCGGCAAGCTCTGTTGAAAGTCTTGAACGAGGCATACGTGTCGCACACTATCTCCCAAGACGAGTTTGAGGGGATTGTTAGTCACATCAAGGCTAATGATCACCTCACCTTCATCGATGAAGAAATCCCCACCGAGGGATCAAACCACAACAAGCCCTTGCACATCTCTATAAAGTGCAAGGAGTATCACATCGCTAAAGTCTTGGTAGATAATGAATCTTCCTTGAACGTAATGCCAAAAAGAACGCTCGAGCAAGTGGCAATCAAGGGAGTCCAAATGCGCCCGAGCAACATGATCGTTCGAGCTTTCGACGGCTCTAAAAGAGAAGTGGTGGGAGAAGTCAATCTTCCAATCCAAATTGGACCCACCGTCTTTAAATGTCGAATTCCAAGTGATGGATATTACTCCTGCATACAGCTGTCTCCTCGGCCGACCTTGGATTCATGATGCGAAAGCTGTACCCTCTACGCTCCACCAGAAAGTCAAGTTCATAGTGGGTGACAAACTGGTGACTGTACAAGCTGAAGATGACATACTCATCAGCAAGCCATCCAACATACCTTATGTGGAGGCAGCAGAGGAAGCTTTGGAAACCGCCTTCCAAGCATTGGAAATTGCCAATGTTGAAACGTTTCCCCGAGAAATGAAGAAGGTAGCTCATATGCTCATAAAGAACGGATACTTGCCAAGACAAGAATTAGGCAAGGACTCCCAAGGAATCCCGGAGCTACCCATTATCAAAGACAATCCGGGGAAACAAGGGTTAAGATACAACCCTAACAAAGATCAAAGGACGAAGAGGAACCAAGATCCTTCTCGACGTTCTTTAAGCCAGATCTTTAGGAAGGCTGGTTTACAAACGTCAAGGCCAGCTGTTGTCATCAAGTGTCCTTCTCCTTCCGATAGGGATGTATAGACTCAGTGACTATTAGAGATCACTCCTCGGGGACAGCCCGACCCCCGAGCCTCGATAGGGCACATGTTTCCATTATGATTATAATAAAATCATTCTTCATTAATTCTTTATTGCTTCTTTTCTCGCTTGCAATAAAATTCTAGACCACATTATTTTAACCCTGTTTGAATAAACATGAATGAGGTTAAAATCATCTTAAACCCACATCATTTTTATGTGGAAGTATGTGTGTCAACTTGGAGCACCTTTTCTTGGCCTCAATAAGTGCCATCATGGATAAAAGAAATCCTAAAGACAAAAAGCTCGGCAGGAAACCCAAAAAAGGGACTGCGCAAAAATAAGAGCAAAAGACCCGCTAGGAATCCCACAAAAGGGTGACCTAGGCAAAAGTTAGGGTTACAAAATGAAGACAAAAACCCGCTAGGAATCCCACGAAAAGGGTGACCTAGGCAAAAGTTAGGGTTACAAAATGAATACAAAAGCCCGCTAAGACATCACAAAAGGGTGTTTTAGGCAAAAGTTAGGGCCGTCAAAAAAAAAAAGAAAAAAAAAAAAAAAAAATAAATCCATGATGGTACCATCAATTGAATTCAACAAGGGACTCAAGAAAAGCTATCCAAGTTGTCAAAGCACAATCATTAATAACAAAGATGTGCTTAACCTCATAAGTGTTTAATCGAACGAGCCTAAACACATAAGCCTACCATGGCCAGCCATTCTTACAAAAACAAATTTATCAAAATAAAAATAAATCCCCTCTAAAACACAAACTTTTGAAAATATATATCCTTTCCTTCTTTTCTCTCTTGTCCCAACGATTTTTGAATAATCTAGTGGAAACATGGAGATATAGTGGTCAATAGGAGGGTTGACACATCTTCTAAAGAAAGGGAAGAATCACTTGGTTGATGACACCAAAATCAAATATGCATCATTCCTCGGTAACAGAAATCGGCAGAGCACAGTCCGTCTGGAGGAATGGCAAAATCCAAACACAAAAACGCATCGATTAATTCTTTTGAAAAAAGAATCAAATAGAATTAGGTGCATCATACTGCATACATGCATACAGATGATAGGTGTACTGGAAGATCACTTATTCTCTGTTTATTAAAAATACAAAAAATAATAAAAAATATAAATTTCAGAAAAAACAATGCGCCCGTACCATGTTCAGTACACCCATGCTAAAATCAGGGTTATGAACAAAATTTCAACTCAACATGGGCGTACTGAAATGGATGCGGCCGTATTGGCCATAAAGAAATTTTCAAAGACCTCGTCATGAGGCAACCACACAAAAATAGAAAAATAGAAAATTGCTTGTGTATGACAGCAGCAAACAAAATGCAAAGATTCAGAAAATCAACAGCGTCATACAGAATAACTGAGCCTGGAGAGGCTTGCCGAAAGAATACTCTCAGAATAACTGAGCCTGGAGAGGCTTGCCGAAAGAATACTCTCAGAATAACTGAGCCTGGAGAGGCTTGCCGAAAAAATACTCTCAGAATAACTGAGCCTGGAGAGGCTTGCCGAAAAAATACTCTCAGAATAACTGAGCCTGGAGAGGCTTGCCGAAAAAATACTCTCAGAATAACTGAGCCTGGAGAGGCTTGCCGAAAAAATACTCTCAGAATAACTGAGCCTGGAGAGGCTTGCCGAAAAAATACTCTCAGAATAACTGAGCCTGGAGAGGCTTGCCGAAAAAATACTCTCAGAATAACTGAGCCTGGAGAGGCTTGCCGAAAAAATACTCTCAGAATAACTGAGCCTGGAGAGGCTTGCCGAAAAAATACTCTCAGAATAACTGAGCCTGGAGAGGCTTGCTGAAATAATACTCTTTAAGAATAACTGAGCCTGGAGAGGCTCGCCAAAATAATACTCTCAAAATAATTGAGCCTGGAGAGGCTCGCCGAAATAATACTCTCTCATAAAAACTGAGATATTTCTGTACAGAAAAAGCCGAAAAACAACAAAAAAGGCAAAAATACAGAAAAAGCCAAAAAATGACGAAAAAAGGCAAACATACAGAAAAAGTCAAAAGTCGACAAAAAAGACAAAGATTTCACATCTTTCAGAATAACTGAGCCTGGAAAGGCTCGCCGAAATAATACTCTTTCAGAATAATTGAGCCTGGAGAGGCTTGGAGAAATAATACTTCATCAGAATAAATGAGCCTGGAGAGGCTCGCAGAAATAATACTCCCCAAAGGGAACCTCAGCTCACGAAGCCAATATCCAACAAGAGCTTTCAAAGCAAGATCGTCAAAATCTCCCAAAGGAAGTACGATCATCCAAGTAATATATCCAAGTCAAAGGACTTCAGACTTCCTCAGTGGAAAATAGCTCTCCGACTCAGGCATTGAGTGAGGCTAAGCCTGTAGAGGCTTCCTAAATAATACTCTCCCGATCAGACAGAATAATTGAGCCTGGAGAGGCTAGCCGAAATAATACTCTTTCATCATAACTAAAGCCTGGAGAGGCTCGCAGAAAAAATACTCCCTCAGAATAATTGAGCCTGGAGAGGCTCGCAGAAACAATACTCTTCCTTCAGAATAGTTGGGCCTAGAAAGGCTCGATTCCCCAGAGATATCTCAAGCTTACACTCACGGGCCAAATCCCCCAGCGAGAGCTATCAAAGCAAAATCGACGCAACCCCCAATGGAAGTGCGATCATCCAAACAGTATATACTAGTCAAAGGACTTAACACTTCCTCAGTGGAAGATAGCTCTCCGACTCAAAGCGCTGAGTGAGGCTAAGCCTGCAGAGGCTTCCTAAATAATACTCTGGGATACATAAGATCCCTCATTCCCCAATCGCCTACTCAGAGGCATCCCTGCAAAAGGAGGAAAATCAAAAAATAGATCAATAAATATTCCCCAAGCGGAATCCGGCACTCAGCCGAACACTGGACTTCAAATCCCCAGTCGCCTACTCAAGAGGCACTCCTTCAAAAAGGAAAACCCAAAAAAGAAATCAATAACAATTCCCCAAGTGGAATTTGGCTTTTCAGCCAATCATCAAACATCAAGATAATTCGCCTACTCAGAGGCACTTCCTTCAAAAAGCAAATATCATAAAAAGATCAATAAGTATTCCCCAAGTGGAATCCGGCTCTTAGCCAAACATCGAACGTCAAGCCGATACGCCTAACAGAAGAGGCTAATCACAACCAATGACAAAATCCCCTAGCGGATAACAGCCTACACAGAGGCTACAAAATCAGAAAATCAAAAAGAGTCACCCGAATAAGGATAACCGGGATACTCCACCAACGTCGAAAGGACGTCAGCCAATCATAAGGCACCGCTCACATCAGAAAGAGCATCTTTGTGTCTATACCCCAAGGAGTCAGAAATTCCTCAAGGGTACCAACAATGCAATGCAAGTTGGGACACAAGAACCTATGAGTAACTGCACATCCCCTAGACGGATCCCTGCGTTATCCAGCCCCTAGTGGCACAAAATCAAAAAACAACCGTCGAAGCAGCATCGTGGACTGTGGAGACAAAATCATCACAAATCCCTGGAAAGGAGATATTCACGCTACCCCGTCGTCACAAACACGGAGGTATGCAGCTTCCGGCTCGGACAATGAGCGAAGCTATCTCTGGAAAAAGGGTACTCACCGCCTACCGTTGTCATAAAGGTACTTAGCTTCCGGCTCGAACAAAGAGTGAAGCTAAGCCTGGAGAGACGGTACTTACAGCTTCCAGCTTGGGCAACAAGCAAAGCAAGGCCTGGAGAGGCAAAACTCATACTGCTCACCGTCGTCACAAAGGTGCTCAGCTTCCGGCTCGAACAAAGAGTGAAGTTAAGCCTGGAGAGACGGTACTCACAGCTTCCAGCTTGGGCAACAAGCAAAGCAAGGCCTGGAGAGGCAAAACTCACACTGCTCACTGTCGTCCCAAAGGTGCTTGGTTTCCGGCTCGAACAAAGAGCGAGACTAGGCCTGGAGAGGCAAAACTCACACTGCTCACCGTCGTCACAAGGATACTTAGCTTCCGGCTCGAACAAAGAGTGAAGCTAAGCCTAGAGAGGCGGTACTCAACCATCAGCGTCATCAGAGGCGCGTTGATGTCCAACTTCCAGCTCGAGCGTCGAGTGAAGTTGGCCTTGGAGAAGGTAAACTCAGCTACCGAGGATGTCAGAAGCGCCGAGGTATGCACCCACCTGGAGAGGCTACTCAACATTTTCCCACCGGAAGACGCTACAAGTCAGAAGGTCGGCACAATACCCGGACAATTGGGTCAACTCCTTTACTTGTCAGCCGATACACCAAGAGGCCGTCCGACTAAGTAAAGGGGGGGCAGCTGTAGACCCCTAAAATTGTCCGGGTCGGAAATAAAGCTTGAAGACTCTCGAAGACTGAAGGATAATCAGCCAGAAGGACTCCTCGAAGGCCCTAGGAAGGTTCTCTGTAGGTCCAGAGGTCTTAGAATAGCTCAAAATAAAGAAGTGGAGGGAAAAAGCCCAATACGGCCGTACTGAACTCAATACGGCCGTATTGAAGCTTCAATACGGCCATACTGAAGTCAGTACGACCGTATTGACACTTCAATACGACCGCTGCGAACTCAATACGGGCGTATTGAAATTTCTGACTTTCAATACGACCGTATTGAACCCCAATACGACCGTATTGAAGTTCAAAAATTTCAATACGGCCGTATTGGCCCTGTAGGCCGTACTGCGCCTATTCCCTATAAATATGACGTCAATTGGACGTCATTCCACACTTTTTTACTCAGTTTTGACTCCCTCCTTGAGTATTCTGGGGTTTTTGAGCAGTGTTCTGCCCTAGAAATCTCTCTGGGAGTCGATCCGACGAAGTTCTGGAATTCCGAGCACTTAGCTTGGAGATTCGAACCTAGTCGAAGGGAAATCCTCCGGATTTCCATAGTCAAAAGTTTTTAGGAAGGAGCGAGCGAGCTTGTAGAGCGAGGGAACGCCAAAAAGCTTCCCAGTTTTACTCAATATAAAAGCACGCTTCAAGAGGTTTCTTCTTAAATCCTTCCTTTTACTGCTTTCTGTGTGCATATTTAAAACTGTCATCATGTAGATAGTTAATTTATAATTGCTTAGAATAAATAGGGGTAATTTAGTAATTTTACGCTGTTATCTTAGAAAATAATCTGTCATAGGGAACCCGAAAGGGGCGCTGTGGGGTGCTAACACCTTCCCCACGCGTAACCGACTCCCTTACCCAACTCTGGTTGTAATGGCCAAAGTTGATTTATAAAATCAATTGCCTTATCCCTTTTTCCAATGTTTTGAGTAAAACATTGGTGGCGACTCCACGAACCCTCCTTTTGCGAAAACCACTAATCCATGGAGGGTCCCGCTTGGGATTAATATGGATTAGTGAGCCTTTTAATAAAATTGCTCGTTTGATGAGGTCTCAGTTTGAGAATAAGTCATTCTAGCAATCCACATTTTCAAAACAATAAACGAGTCCAACCATCCTTCGCGAATGCCGAAAGCCCGTTTCGGGCCGGTGGCGACAGGTAGTAGTCTCTTCTTGACTACTATAAGTGTCATGCCCCCTTAAGATCATGACTTTCTTTGTAGGGCATTGAGAAGCAATGTGGCCTCTCCCTAGACAGTTGAAACATTTAATATCACTATTCTTTGTGCTAGTGTGTGGAGTGATGAGATCTTTATCCTTATCTTTGTTTTTCTCCTTTTTCTTAGCCAATTCTTTGGAGGGTTGTGAAATAATTTTCTTTTCAAAATGTTTTTCCTCCTCTAAGTAGTCTATCTGATGGAGGAAGCTCATGGGCCAAGGGCCCAACTACTAGGGCTATGGCAAGAAGGATACATGAAGAGTGGGACCAAGCCCAAGGGAAACCCATTACTTTGTTTTGTTGGGCTTTGACTCAAGTCCAAGTAGACTAGGGTTAGTGTAGGATTGGGCCTTGGTGCCTTGTATTTCTTTTGGGCCTTGTATTTTCGGCCATGTAGATTAGGATTTGCATTTAGAGGTCATATGAATTTAGGGTTATTTAGGTTACATGTGAAGTTTCATTAGCATGTAATCAAAATCACATTTGATGTGCATTTCGGCCATGTGCAACACATGCACATGGTGTGATCCAAAATGCAACTCAAATGGATTTCTAATTACATGCCAAATGAGCTAGCACATGGGTGATCCGGGTTTTAGGCACCAAAATTTGAATTTTGAATTCAAATTTTGGGCGCCTAAGGATAAGTGAACCTTAGCTTGGTTCCACTTAACCTTAGGCTAACCCAAGGTCACCTTAACCTAATTTACTCCTATAAATTCATCTTTGGCCGAGACTTGTATTACTTTGGATTATATTGATGAGTTTTCTCTCTTTGAACTCATCTCCTCTAAAGTCACCTAGCTTCCTAAACTCTACCCTCCTTGAGTGCTTGTCTTTGTAGAGCTAGGAACCCTAATCTTCTCCGGACTTAGCTTCTATGCAAGCTTAGGTCACATTGAGCCTTGTGGAGTCTCCATCCTTGAAGCTTCTTCCAAGGATTTCCTTGAAGGCTTGAAGAGTCCTTGTGCATTCCAAGTGGAATCACATCAAGTGGTATCAAGAGCATCCAGTTTTCTTCAAGAGATAAGTCTTGATTCTTGTCTTTTGATGTTGTGATCCGTGGTTCATTGTTTTCATTTTTGTTCATCTTGTTTTGAGTTCTTGTCACATGAGAGTTTCTTCATTCCTAGATCTAATTTTAGCCTTAAAATTTGATGGATCTAGTTTCTTGTTTGCTTGAATGATTCATTATGCTTTTGAGATAATATGCTTCCATGAATCATGCTCCATTCTTGTGCCTATTAGGAAATTTTCTGCTTATGAACGTTTTGCTTTAATTGAGTCTTATTTGAAATTTTAATTCGGTATTGTATGCTTGAGTCTTAATTTTTGTTTTGAATCTATGTCTAGTAGGTTTGTGTAGTCCTTTGTATGTTCATCATTCTTAGCATTGCTTGTTGATCCGTTTGAATTTTTTTTTGGAGTGAAACTTGAATCATTTTCTGGATTTGGCCGAGATCCATATTCATTTGGTATAAGCTCATAATTTTTTTGTTTTGATTGAGTTCATGAACTACTATTAGATCATTAGTAGTTTTCTTAGAAAAATTTTGTAGGTTTCCAAAATTTGAAAATGTCTTAAAAAATTTTCTTCAATCCGTGAGTGTTTTGATCTTGATTGCTTAAAGGAGTGCTGGAAATTGTGTTTGCTTTGAATTTAAACCTAATTTGCTTGTCATTTGGCACTTCATTTTTGAATTCGGTTTTAGTGTTCCTAAGTGTGACCGAGACTTAATTGTTACATAAATTTTGAAAGAAAAAGGCAACTCCTAAGTTTTAAAAAAAAAATTAGAAGAAAGATCAAAAGAAATTCAAAACAAATTTGATACATAAAAAAATGCTAAACCTAATTTGAAAAGCAAAAGCCAATTAAGGAGTTTGGTTTATCCTTTGTTTCTTCTCGGTTTGTACTTGTTCTTGAATCATAATATTTTCAGCTCACATATTTTTGAGTGTTTTGGTTTTGTGCATCCATTCTAGAACTAATCTTAGGTCAACTCCTTCTTGTTCTAGTCAACTACTTGTTTGTGTCATCTAAAATTGTCATCTCCTACTCTATTCTTATGTTCCTTAACTCTTCAATTCTCTTTGTTGTTCTTATCCTTGATTAAACTCAAGTGTGGCCTAAGTTTGACCTAGCCTATCTTCCTAGAAGCTAGTTCTACAAGGATCATCAAAAGAAGCCTAAGAAAAGGAGGAGGAAAGGACATAGGTGGCTCTCGGATTTGGCTACTTCAAAAACAAACACCATAAACACTCTTGGCTGGAAAATTGTGGTTGCTGGACTGGATCAGACGTGAAGACTTGTGGAGATTTAAATTTGAATTTGTACTTGAATTTTAATAAAAAAAAAATATAAGCATTAGTGACGGATTTTAGAGACCAATTTTTCCTTACTAGTTTGAAAATTTTGTTGCAAATTTGGTCACTAATCCATCACTAATTCTTGGTGGCTGTTTTTCTATTTTCTTTTAAGCCACTTGTTCTTTGCTGTTTAGCTTTGTCTATATCTTGTAATTGGCCATTTAAAGGAGTGTCTTGGGTGTGTCTTTGGTACACAACCATCTCTCCTTAGGTTTTTCATTTTTCGTTAGTACTTGGTGAGAGTGGTCCTTGATTGATCTTTGGTATCTTTCAAGCTCTCACCTAGGACACGTTTAGTAGTTTATTTCTTGTTTAAATACTTGTTTTTTATTTGCTTTTATACGACTAGCATATCATAGATCAACAATCATCCAAAATAATTTTCATTGAAAAGAATTTGGTAGAGATTAACTACAAAGGGGATTAGTAATATTTACTTGAAGAGACTTGGTTTTTAAGTGGCTCTTAGTAGCTCACCTCCCTCCAAAGTCCAATTTGTATACTTAATCCTCCAAGTACTTAGTCTTAACCTTGCATAAAAAATTGCTTTTCAAACTTCTTTCATCAAAAAGAATCTTTCACCTATAATGGAAGAATTTTCTACTCCTCATAGTGATACTAATTCAAGTGATAACAATGATCTTGCTAAGTTGTCACGTGAATTAAGATCACTAAAGCTATGGAAAGAGCAAGAATCACAACAAAGAATTAGAGAAAAATTTGAAAGAGAAGCTCAAATTACTCTTATGGAGGAAGAAATTCGTCTATTAAAGGAAAAAGAAAAAAAGAAACACCATAGTAGACATAGCTCATACACCAATAGTTCCACCCTAGGAGAGCCAATGCATGATATACTAGCCTTAGGAGATCATTATCAACAACCTCCTAGAAGAGTCCATAGGACCCCCAAGACAAGGGAATCTAGGGTAGATCTCCCTTATTTTCATGGAAAAGATGATGTGGAGGGGTACCTAGATTGGGAGATGAAGGTGGAACAAATCTTCACTTGCCATCAAGTGAGTGAAGAAAGAAAACTCTCCCTAGCTACTTTGAGCTTTCAAGGTCATGCCATGTATTGGTGGACCTCTCTTGTGAGAGATAGGCGTCTCCATAATGATCCTCCAATTCAATATTGGAATGAATTAAAAAGTGCCTTGAGGAGGAGGCATATTCCCTCTTACTACACTAGGGAGCTTATCAACAAGCTCCAAAGACTCCATCAAAAAAATATGACTGTGGAAGAGTATAGACAAACGATGGAGTTGTACTTAATGAGGGTTGGCATTAGGGAGGAGGAAAATATTACCATTGCTAGGTTTTTGAGTGGTTTAACTTTTGAGATAAGAGATAAGGTTGAGCTTCTCCCTTATAGGGATTTGAATGATTTGGTTCAACTTTGCATTAAGGTTGAACAAAAAAATTTGAGAAAAGGTTTTAAAACAAGCTCATACTCATCTTCTTTCTCTAAGGTTGACAACAAGAGGGAAGGTAAGAAAAATGATTTTGAAAAGAAAAATACTTTTCCCTCCAAAAATTTAGACAAGGGTAAAGAAAAAGAAAAAGATAAAAAAACAAACACCTCACACACTAGCACCAAGTCTAGTGACATAAAATGCTTTAAGTGTCTTGGGAGAGGCCACATTGCTTCTCAATGCTCTAACAAGAAAGTGATGATTTTAAGGGGTCAAGACATTTATAGTAGCCATGATGAAGCTACTACTTCTTCATCTTCAAGTGAGGATGAAGAAGAAGCAAGTGAGGGAGAGTCATGTGAGGTCACTTATCCTTACAATGAGGAACTTCTTATGATGAGAAGGGTCCTCAACAACCAACCTAGTGATACACAATCCCAAAGAGAGAACATCTTTCAAACAAGATGTAATATTTCAAATAAGGCTTGTGCTCTCATAGTGGATAGTGGATCTTGGTTCAATTGTTGTAGCACTAGGATGGTTGAAAAGTTGGGCTTGACTACCACACCCCATCCCAAACCTTATCAACTTCATTAGCTTAATGATGATGGAGATATGGTGGTCAACCAACAAGTGGAAGTAAAGTTTTCTATTGGGAACTATCAAGATAAAGTTCAATGTGATGTAGTTCCCATGGAGGCTTGTCATATTTTATTAGGTAGGTCATGGCAATTTGATAAGCAAACTCATCATGATGGCCTCACTAATAAAATAACTTTCACTCATAAGGGTAAGAAGTTTGTGCTTCATCCACTATCACCTTCATAAGTGATGGAAGATCAAGTACAAATGAAGACCAAACGTGAGCAAGAAAAGGAAAAGAAAAAAAAATTGCAAAAAAAAAAAAGTTCTAAAAATTAATGAAAAAGAGGATGCTAGAGAGAATAGTGTTCCCTCTCTAGAGATAGTTCAAGAAGAGATTTTTGATTCAAAACCTTTACACAAAACCTCTCTCTTTCTTGAACCATCTTCTCATATCCTCATGTGTAGAGGAACACTAACTAGCACTACCACATCTTCTTTGGAAACTTCTCTACCTCTTGAGGTGAAAAATCTTTTAAAAGAATTTGGTGATGTATTCCCTAGTGAAGGCCCAATTGGACTTCCACCTTTTAGGGGAATAGAACATCAAATAGATCTTGTGCCTAGGGCTAGTCTTCCAAATCGGCCAGCCTATAGGACTAACCCACAAGAAACCAAAGAGATAGAGAAGCAAGTACAAGAGTTGTTGGAGAAGGGTTGGATTCAAAAGAGTCTAAGCCCTTGTGTTGTACCAGTTATTTTGGTGCCAAAAAAAGATGGAAAATGGAGGATGTGTTGTGACTGTAGAGCCATCAACAACATCACCATAAAATATAGGCACCCAATCCCTAGGCTTGATGACATGCTTGATGAATTGCATGGGTCATTGATGTATGGAAAACCGCAAGTGTACGGTTGTCGTCAAGTAATAAATATCGAATCACAGGGACTACGTGTTTGACCTAGAATTACTAGTATTTTAATTTGAATTTTAAAACAGATTGAATTTTTGTTTTGAGATGATAAGATCAGATTTGATGGTAAAAGAGATAGTAATGCAATTAATGAATAAGATAAAACTTTAAGATAAGATAAGGAGATTTCCGGGAATCTAGGGTTCGCACAAAGAGTTCCAACAATATTGAATTATTATTTTCATTAATTAATTCTATTCCATCTTGAAGGTAGTCTTAACCTAATTTAATCCTTGCACCTTCTCAGGCTACGAGGACGTGTTTAATTAAAATTAATCTCTACTCTCGTGGTAATTACGTTCAATTAAACCCATTAAGATCTTTGTTAATCTATTGCTCCTCGAAAACTTAAATCAACTCTCGTGATTTAACACTCAAGTCTGTTCCTTTAGGTTCCGATAATTAGGTTCTCCTCTCAGTTCATCCCTAATTATCTATGATTATGAAAATTAAGATTAATTGTTTATCATAATTATAATCAAGTTCTCCTCTCAGTTCATCCTTAATTAATGTTATTATGAAAACAATAATATTAAAGTTCATATATAAAATATAAAAGAACAGATCAAGAATTGGAATAAAATTAAGAAACTGAATAATGCATTAATAAAGAGGTTCTCAGAGGCTAAGCCCTGATCCCAGAAAAAGGGAAACTACTCACAGGAGTTCATAGTAGTTCTCCAAGAAAAGAAGAATAAAAGAAAAGCAAACCTTAGAGTCGATGGCACAGGCGCCCAACCTTCTCCAAGTGTCAAAAACTAAAAAAAACTGTCTCCGAAACAAAAATCTCCGTTCTAGGCTAACCTCATCTAATTTATAACCTAAAAGGGTAAAAAGGTAAAACTACCAAGATAAAAATTACAAAGATAAAATAAAAATAAAACATAAAACTTAAAAAGCTGGGACGCGAAGTGAATCACGGCCGTGACTGAGAATCACGATCGTGATCTTCTCTGGAGCACATCTATGAAGGGTCAGTGGCGTTCACGGGTGTGATTGGGAGTCACGGCCGTGATTTTCTCTGGTGAATCACGGGCGTGATTTAGAATCACCGCCGTGATTTTCCCTGTAGCTCAGCATTTCCTCTTTAATTCTTAAATCTTGATCCTGCTCAGAGAAAACACAACACATACCAAGAAAAGCATAAAATAGGAAAATGATATAAAAATTTATTAAAAACATGAAAGATATGCATGATTATGCTATGAATTCTTGTGAATTAAAGTGCTAAAATACGAGTAAAATACACAACATCAAATAACCCCAAACTTGAACTTTTGTTTGTGTTAAACAATAATTAGCACTTTGAAAAAAAAAATCATCAAGAATTAACTGAGCATTTAAAATCTTCACTCTTAGTCTCACAAGGTCCAATTAGAATCTTAATCTTTCATTACTAGCGCCAACTCTTAGTTTCTAAGAGTTTCATGATGTCAAATCTTGTAAAGCTCATTAGTCAAACGAAGATAATTTAACAGAAATAATTTTTCAATGCTTGTGACACAAATAGGGGTAATATTTTTATTTTTGTTTTTGTCTCACCTAAAACATTTCCCCAGTAGCCAATCAGTGTAGAGAGGATGATAATTTCAAGAACACGTAGCCTCAAAGGGGGTCTAGCTATTTTACTAAACAATTCCCCAGTAGCTAATTAGTTCCCTTAGTTTTCTAAGGTTAAGAATATTCTCCCTCTAACCTATGACCTCAAAGGGGTGCTAGGTGATTTTTTTTTTTTATTTTTTTTTATTTTTTTTTTATTACCCCCCAAAAGCTTTTAAGCACGAATTAAAAAGAATTTATCTTCAAGAGACTATTTTTATAATTCTCGATCATTTCAAGCCTCAATACTAAGAACCAAGTGCTAGCCACAAAACCAGCTAATTTTTCAACCTTTTGTTCTAAGACTTCAAGATTCAATTCATCACATTCAGTGTTTTCAAAGACGAACAATTTCATTAAAAATATTTACTTTTCAAACACAAATTCAAGCTGGGATTAACTGAATATGTATATATGCATGATTTTTTTTATTTTTTTTTTATTTTTTTATTTATTTTTTTTTTTTACTTTGCATGAATGAATGAAATGCGTACATCCTCCTAACCCCAAACTTAAAGATTTGCTTGTCCCGAAGCAAAGAGCTAATGAATGCATGATAGATTATTTTGACAAAATTATAAAATGCATGAATATGCAACCAACCCACAACAGAAAGGAATGCTTGTCCCTAAGCATCAGAGTAAAATAAGGAATAAGAAAGATCTCACTGTGGTGGAAAATCATCTGGATACCGTTGAATGTGCCATTGATACATTTGATCAACCATGTAATTATAATGCTGCTGGCGTTCATCCATTTGTTTCAGCCGGTTATCCATTGATTGAATAGCTGCCAGGATAGCAGCATTGTCCACCTCAGGTCCAGGATGTATAGGGGGTTGTTCAGGAGCTGCTTCCTCATCTGCAGGAGCCGCTTCCTCAGCTGCTGGAGGTAGGTCCTCTAATGGCTCCAGTGGAAACTGCCGTGTAGCCCGGTTCTTCACGGTGTATGTTGGATTTGGTAACTGGTGGTGCACTCCCGACTGGGTTACTACAAAGTAGTATTTATCATCTTCATCTTTCGCAATGCAGTTCATAGAAGAGCAGGTAGCAAAATTAATAGTACGGCTTCCAGGGAGTGGTTCTAACTGGTCCAGCCAAGCGTGATAGCCAAGGTGTTTGGCTATAGTGGTAATGAGGCCGCCATTCACAATCGCACCGTGGCTGGTATTGGAAATACTCTGGAACTGTCGTGCCAAATGACTGCCAGAATCAATAGGCTCCTCTCTGTTTTCCATCATAGCCCATAAAAGTAAAAGGTCGCTCAAACGAACCTTTCCTTCAGAATCACCTCGGGCCAAAACAGTAGAGGCAATAAAGCGGTGCATAATACGGATGGCGGGATGGCGGAAAGCAGAGGAATTACATTTTCCAGCGACCCAATTACTTGTACCTGTCAAACTATACCAAAAAGAACCAGGGTTGAAAGAACTTGGGGTTCTCGTGCTCCCTCCAGTGGGAAATCCAAAAATATTATTGAACTGAGCCAGGGTTAATTCGTGTTCTTGGTTAAACATACGGAAAGAAATCAAACCTTCAGAACAATTTGGCCCAGATAATATTTCCGTGTGGAGAGAGCTCAAGAACTCAAGAACTAGTCGAGGATAAACAACATCATTATGCATGGTAGCAAAGGTTGTCCACCCAATGTTAGTTAACATGAAATTGATATGAGCACGTAAACCCAACTTACGAATAAATGGGAAGTCGAGATACCTGGTAGGATGGATAGTGCGGAAGCGTAATACCTCGTTCCGCTCACGCTGTTCATCGTTCCGATAGAACCTCGGAGGAAGGTGCAGAATTTCACTTGCTTCTTCCTCGTAACTGTGGGTATCGGAAGCGGTGGAGGACGAACCAACGGTACGGGTGCGCTTGGGAGCCATGGATGAACGGAAGGAGTGAATGTGGGAGGAAGAGGGAAGAAGAGGAAGAAGAAGTGAGAAGCTAGGGTTTGGGAGAGAAGAAAAGAGAGAATGGGCAGAGTTCGTAAGTTTGAGAGAAGTGAGAATGTAAAAGGAGGGGGAAAAATATATAAGGGAAAGGGGAATTTCAAAAATCACGGGTTGTATCTGTTGAGCGTCAGCAGGGAATCACGGGCGTGATTGGAAATCACGGCCGTGATTCTCTTTGTGAGTTTTCAAAAATTCAAACAGAGGAGATCACGCCCGTGATTTATAATCACGGTCGTGATTCTCTCTGGGGTTTTCCAAAAATTTTCCAGAGAAGATCACGCCCGTGATTTATAATCACGGTCGTGATTCTCTCTGGGGTTTTCCAAAAATTTTCCAGAGAAGATCACGCCCGTGATTTAGAATCACGGTCGTGATTCTCTCTGGAACTCTAAAATTTTATTTTATTATTATTATTATTATTATTATTTTTTTTTTTTTAAGAAACTTGAGTAGGTTCCTGAAGAACCATAGAGTATAATTTTTCTAAGTGTTCCCCATGGAAATATAACTTCAATCTCTGTGCATTGACCTTGAATATGTCGCCTTTATCGTTTCTGATTTCTACAGCTCCATAGGGATATACTTTTTGAACTGTAAAAGGCCCTGACCATCTTGACTTCAATTTTCCAGGAAACAATCTGAGTCTGGAATTAAATAATAGCACCGAGTCCCCTTGCTTGAATTCTCTTCTATGTATATGCTTGTCATGCCACCTCTTTGTTCTTTCTTTGTAAATCTTAGCATTTTCATATGAGTCTAATCTGATTTCATCAAGCTCATTGAGTTCCAATTTCCTTTTTTCTCCAGCATCCTTTAGGTCATAGTTGAAGTATTTTATTGCCCACAAAGCCTTGTGTTCTAGCTCTACAGGAAGATGGCAAGATTTGCCATAAATCAGCCTAAATGGAGACATGCCAATAGGTGTTTTGTAAGCAGTCCTGTAGGCCCAAAGAGCTTCATCTAATCTTAAAGACCAGTCCTTTCTTGTTGTAGATACAGTCTTCTCAAGGATCTTTTTGATTTCTCTGTTGGATATTTCTACCTGTCCACTTGTTTGAGGGTGATAAGGTGTACCAACCTTGTGAGTGACTCCATACTTTTTTAAGAGAGATTCAAACTTTCTTTCAATAAAATGTGAGCCTCCATCACTGATCACAGCTCTTGGGACCCCAAATCTTGGAAATATAATTCTTTTGAAGAGTTTAATGACAGTATTTGAATCACTCGTTTGAGCGGGAATCGCTTCTACCCACTTGGATACATAATCAACTGCAACTAATATGAACTTGTAACCTTTAGAACTTGGGAATGGTCCCATGTAATCTACTCCCCATACATCAAAAATTTCTACTTCTAAAATCCCATTTAATGGCATTTCATGTTTCCTGGATATATTCCCTGATCTTTGGCATTGGTCACAAGAATTTACCATCTTCCAGGTATCCTTAAATAAGTTTGGCCAGTAAAAACCAGATTGTAGAATTTTAGCTGCAGTTTTTGACGTACTAGCATGCCCTCCATATGCGGAAGAATGACATGAGTGAATGATGTGAGGAGCTGCTTCTTCTGAGATACACCTTCTGTAGATACCATCTCTACACCTCTTATATAGGTAAGGTTCATCCCAAATAAAGCTGTTAAGGTCACTAAAGAATTTCTTCTTTTGTTGATAATTAAAGTCTTCAGGAAGGACTCCACATGCTAAGTAATTCGCATAATCTGCATACCAGGGACTGTTTTTCACAACAACTGCTAAAAGCTTTTCGTCTGGGAAGCTGTCATTAATAGGGAGTTCCTCCTTTGTTGCTTGGTCTTGTGGAAGTCGAGAGAGATGATCAGCTACTACATTTTCTACTCCCTTTCTGTCCACAATCTCTAAATCAAATTCTTGTAAAAGGAGAATCCATCTGAGGAGCCTAGGTTTAGCATCCTTTTTATTAAAAAGATACTTTAGGGCAGAGTGATCTGTGTAAACAATAACCTTAGACCCCACAAGATAAGATCTGAACTTTTCAAAAGCATAGACGACTGCTAACAATTCTTTTTCTGTTGTTGCATAATTGGCTTGGGCTTCATCAAGAGTCTTGCTGGCATAGTATATAGCATGAACCTTCTTGTCCTTTCTTTGTCCCAATACAGCTCCTATAGCATAGTCACTTGCATCACACATGATTTCAAAAGGAAGGCTCTAGTCAGGAGTTTGCAGAATAGGAGCTGTAGTGAGAGCTTCTTTCAACCTGTAGAATGCATTCTTACAAGAAACATCAAAGTTAAAAGGTACCTCTTTCACAAGTAGATTAGATAATGGTTTAGAGATTTTTGAAAAATCTTTAATAAACCTTCGGTAGAAACCGGCATGCCCTAAGAAACTTCTAACACCTTTAACATCAATTGGAAGAGGCAATTTATCAATTACTTCTATTTTTGCTCTATCTACCTCAATTCCTCTCCCAGATATTAGGTGTCCTAAGACAATTCCTTCTTGTACCATAAAATGACATTTTTCCCAATTTAAGACTAAATTCACTTCAGAGCAACGCTGCAATACTTTAGTTAGATTTAATAGACAGTCATCAAAGGAAATACCATAAACTGAAAAGTCATCCATGAAAACTTCCATCTCTTTTTCTAATAAATCACTAAAGATTGCAGTCATACATCTTTGAAAGGTAGCAGGTGCATTACATAGGCCAAAAGGCATTCTCCTATAAGCAAAAGTACCATAGGGACATGTAAAAGTAGTTTTCTCTTGGTCTAATGGATGAATAGGGATTTGATGAAAACCGGAGTATCCGTCCAAATAACAAAAGTATGAATGCATTGCTAACCTTTCAAGCATTTGATCAATAAAAGGTAAGGGAAAGTGATCCTTTCTAGTGGCATTATTTAATTTTCTATAATCAACACACATACGCTACCCAGTCACAGTTCTTGTGGGAATTAATTCATTATTATCATTTTTAACTACTGTCATCCCACCTTTCTTAGGAACCACATGAACTGGACTTACCCAAGGACTATCAGATATAGCATAAATTACCTTAGCATCCAATAATTTCAAAATTTCTTTCTTTACCTCTTCTTTCATCTTGGGATTTAGTCTTCTTTGAGCTTCAACAGAAGGTTTGGATCCTTCCTCCAAGAAGATGCGATGCATACAAAATGAAGAACTAATTCCTGTAGACCCCTAAAATTGTCCGGGTCGGAAATAAAGCTTGAAGACTCTCGAAGACTGAAGGAAGATCAGCCAGAAGGACTTCCAGAAGGCCCAAGGAGGGTTCTCTATAGGTTTAGAGGTCTTAGGATAGCTAAAATAAGAAAAGTGGGAGGAATGAAGCCCAATACGGCCTCCCAGAGGTTCAGTACGGCCGTATTGAACATTTTGAACTTCAATACGGCCGCACTGAACTCAATACGGCCGTATTGAAGTTTCTGGACTTCAATACGGCTGCATTGAATTCAATACGGCTGCACTGAACTTCAATACGGCCGCACTGAACTTCAATACGGCCGTATTGAGGTTTTTTGAACTTCAATACGGCCGTATTGAATTCAATACGGCCGTATTAGTTCAAAATTTCAATGTTGACCGTATTGACCCTCATAAACCGTATTGAGCCTCTTCCCTATAAATATGACGTCAATGGGACGTCATTTTACACTTTGACACTGAGTTTTAACCCTCTTCTTGAGTATTCTGGGTTTTTTTGAGCAGTGCTCTGCCTAGAAATCACTCGGAGAGTTGATCCGACGAAGTTCTTGAGTCACGAGCCATTTGCTTGAGTCTCGAACCTAGTCGAAGGGAAATCCTCCGGATTTCCATAGTTAAAATTTTATAGGAGGGAGCGAGCGGTCTTGTAGAGGGAGGGAACGCCAAAACGCTTCCCAATTTCTGTCAAGATATATAAGAAAGCACGCTTCAAAGGTTTATATCTTTAAAGTCCCTTCTTTTACCGCTTTCTGTGTGTACATATTTAAACTGTCATCATGTAGATAGTTAATTTATAATTGCTTAGAATAAATAGGGGTAATTTAGTAATTTTGCACTATTATTTTTAAATAATCTGTCATAGGGAACCCGAAAGGGGCGCTGTGGGGTGCTAACACCTTCCCCACGCGTAACCGACTCCCTTACCCGACTCTGGTTGTCATGGCCGAAGTCGATTTTTGAATCGATTGCCTTAAACTTCTTTTTCCAATGTTTTGAGTAAAACATTGGTGGCGACTCCATGAACCCTTCCTTTTTATGAAAACCGCTAATCCATAGAGGGTCCCGCTTGGGATTAACATGGATTGGTGAGCCTTTTAATAAAATTGCTCGTTTGACAAGGTCTCAGTTTGAGAATAAGTCATTCTAGCAATCCATATTTTCAAACAAATAAAAGAGCCCAACCATCCTTCGCGAATGCCGAAAGCCCGTTTCGGGCCGGTGGCGACAGATGGCGACTCCACTGGGGAAGCTTCGAGAGTCAGTCCCATTTAGTGACAGATTATTTTTAACAAATAATAGTTAAAATTACTTCATTACCCCTTGCTTGTATGATAACATGTTTATCTATTTGGCTTTAATAACTGTTGTTTGTTTAATTTTCCGCAATTGTTTGAAATATAAATTGCACACAAACCTTTGCACACAACAGTTCCCTCTATACCCGGGGGCATGAGTGGTAAGCCATAATGAGTGGATGTTAGTACGGCCGGTTGTCGAATGGGTCTATAGGTGCCCGTAGACCGTTGTCGGAAAGCATCACTCAAGGTGATAACCATGAACTCGAGTCCGACAGTGCGTTGGAGCTTTCCATCGGCTTACGACGAGAGGAATTGGGTCCCTATAATGGGGGCACCTTGGGGGCCTCAGACCGGTGAGAACAGTTAGAACCACCTTGAATATGCACTTTTCTGCAGGATACCCCTACCTCGTGATTCGCTCGTGACTGTTCGTGGATGAGTGAATTGTTTGTGCATTGTTTATGTGAAATTGTTTGAGCATACATTGCATTTCTTTAAACATACAACATTCCTATTCTTTTAAAATAAAAATAAATAGGAATAAGAATCTTCCATTGCATGGTGTTAACATCTACCTTCATCACATTCATGTAGGTAGTTTCCCTTTTCACCCAAAAAAATACAAAAAACAAAATACCCAAAAAAAGGAAAAAAGGGTTATTTATCCAAACCAAGCAATATCATGCATCATCTTAGGGACATCCTAAAAACATGATAATGCTTAGTTGAATAAACACAATGCATGCATATTCAACGTCATCATCTCATATCATGCATTCTTATCAAAGATTATGGAGGGATCTAGGTTTGCATTTCATACATCCCTCCTAGTAATTCATTAATAAACGTAAATAAAAAGAAAGGATTAAATCGATGCGTATGTTCAAAGAATGGATCGCACGCCGTTCGTTATCAAGTGTAAGCCAACAACCGCGCCAAGCGAACACACGTCAACTCCGTTGTTGGTAATTAAGACGAATAAAGGGGAAGGTCCGACACCGTTAAGGATCACTACTCCAAGGCCTTTTCCCTACGAATCGAATAAAGCTGTGCCGTGGATATACGACATCCATTTTTCTGCCGACAGCGATATCTCTAACATCGCTGGACTTGGGGGCATGACTAGGAGTGGCAGGATCTACACTCCCGAAGATCTTCATGATAAAGCCCCCAAGAATAAAGAAAAAAAAGAAAAGAAAACCGAGGAAAAAGAATCCGAGGAGGAGACAGACGAGCTGTTAAAGTTTATCCGACAGAGCGAGTACTCCATCGTGGATCAACTTCATAGGACGCCAGCAAGGATTACGCTGTTGTCGTTGATCCTAAGTTCCGAACCGCATCGGCAAGCTCTGTCGAAAGTCTTGAACGAGGCATATGTGTCGCACACTATCTCCCAAGACAAGTTTGAGGGGATTGTTAGTCACATCACGGCTAGTGATCACCTCACCTTCACCGATGAAGAAATCCCCGCTGGGGGACCGAATCATAACAAGCCCTTGCACATCTCTGTAAAGTGCAAGGAGTATCACATCGCTAAAGTCTTGGTAGATAATGGATCTTCCTTGAATGTGATGCCAAAAAGAACGCTCAAGCAATTGGCAATCAAGGGAGTCCAAATGCGCCCGAGCAACATGATCGTTCGAGCCTTCGATGGTTCTAAAAGAGAAGTGGTGGGAGAGATCAATCTTCCAATCCAAATTGGACCCACTATCTTTAATGTCGAATTCCAAGTGACGGACATTACTCCCGCATACAGCTGTCTCCTCGGCCGACCTTGGATTCATGATGCGAAAGCTGTACCCTCTACGCTCCACCAGAAAGTCAAGTTCATAGTGGGTGACAAACTGGTGACTGTACAAGCTGAAGATGACATACTCATCAGCAAACCATACACCATACCTTACGTGGATGCAGCGGAGGAAGCTTTAGAAACCGCCTTCCAAGCATTGGAAATCGCCAATGTCGAAACGTTTCCCCGAGAAATGAAGAAGGTAGCCTCCATGCTCACCAAGAACGGATACTTGCCAGGACAAGGATTAGGCAAGGACTCCCAAGGAATCCCGGAGCTACCCATTATCAAGGATAATCCGGGGAAACAAGGGTTAGGATACAACCCTTATAAAGATCAAAGGACGAAGAGAAACCAAGATCCTTCTCGACGTTCTTTAAGCCAGATCTTTAGGAAGGCCGGTTCACAAGCGTTAAGGCCGGTCGTCGTCGTCAAGTGTTTTTCTCCTTCCGATAGGGATGTATAGACCTGATGACTATTAGAGATTACTCCTCGGGGACAGCCCGACCCCCGAGCCTCGATAGGGCACATGTTTCCATTATGATTATAATAAAATC
Source organism: Cajanus cajan (assembly GCF_000230855.2). NCBI lineage: Eukaryota > Viridiplantae > Streptophyta > Magnoliopsida > Fabales > Fabaceae > Cajanus > Cajanus cajan. The sequence goes on along the minus strand of NC_138526.1, from coordinate 8,790,553 downwards.
ATTCTTTATTAATTCTTTATTGCTTCTTTTCTTGCTTGCAATAAAATTCTAAACCACATTATTTAACCCTGTTTGAATGAACATAAGTGAGGTTAAAATCGTCTTAATAATCAATAAACCCACATCATTTTGTGTGGAAATGTGCACGACAACTTGGAGCACCTTTCCTTGGCCTCAATAAGTGCCGTCATGGATAAAAAGAAATCCATTCAGGACAGAAATCCTAAAAATAAAAGAAGCTCGGCAGGAAACCCAAAAAAGGGGACTGCGCAAAAATAAGAGCAAAAGACCCGCTAGGAATCCCACAAAAGGGTGACCTGGGCAAAAATTAGGGTTACAAAATAATGAACAAAAACAAAAGCCCGCTAAAACTCCACAAATGGGTGTTTTAGGTAAAAGTTAGGGCAATCGAAAAACAGAATAAATCCATGATGGTACCACCAACTGAATTCAACGAAGGGGCTCAAGAAAAGCTATCCAAGTTATCAAATCACAAATGTTAATAACCAAGACGTGCTTAACTTCATAAGTGTTTAATCAAACAAGCCTAAACACTTAAGCCTACCATTGGCCAAGCCATTCTTACAAAATCCATTTTTCAAAAAATAAATAATCCCTTCTAAAACACAAACTTTTGAAAATATATCCTTTCCTTCTTTTCTCTCTTGTCCCAAACGATTTTTGAATAATCTAGTGGAAACATGGAGATATAGTAGTCAATAGGAGGGTTGACACATCTTCTAAAGGAAAGGAAAATCATTTGGTTGATGACACCAAATCTCAATATAACATGCATCATTCCTCGGTTACAGAAATCGGCAGCACACAGCCCGTCTAGAGGAATGGCAAAAATCCAAACAGAGAAACGCATCGGTTAATTCTTTTGAAAAGTGAATCAAATAGAATTAGGTGCATCATACTGCATACATGCATACAGATGATAGGTGTAATGGAAGATCACTTATTCTCTGTTTATTGAAAAAAAAAAAAAACAGCAAAAAATATATATATAAACTTCAGAAAAACAATACGCCCGTATCATGTTCAGTATGCCCGTACCAAAATTAGGGTTATGAACAAATTTTCAATTCAATACGGGCATACTGAAATGAATAACGGCCGTATTGGCAATAACAGAAATCCTCCCTCACATCAATGACAAAATTCCTCCAAGAAGAAGAGGATAGGGGGAGCCATTCATTTTTCTAAAAACATTAAATAATAAAACTTGCATTTGTGCATCACGCACATTAATTGCACATTCAAAGACCTCATCATGAGGCAATTGCATAAAATAGAAAAAATAGAAAATTGCTTGTGTATGACAGCAGTCAACAAAAGCCGAAAACGAAAAAAGGCAAGGATACAAACAATACTCCTCAGTTTGTACAGAATAATTGAGCCTGGAGAGGCTTGCTGAAAAAATACTCCCACAAAATAATTAAGCCTGGAGAGGCTTGCCGAAATAATACTCTCCAAAAGACGTCTCAGCTCGCATTCTCGGGCTGAACAAAAAACAATACTCATGCAGAATAACTGAGCCTGGAGAGGCTTGCCGAAACAATACTCCCACAGAATAATTGAGCCTGGAGAGGCTCGCCGAAATAATACTCTCTCAGAATAATTGAGCCTGGAGAGGCTCGCCGAAATAATACTCCCCAGAGATATCTCAGCTTCCACTCACGGGCCAAATTCCCCAGTGAAAGCTATCAAAGCGAGATCAGCAAAATTCCCCAACGGAAGCATGATCCAAACAAAATATCCAAGTCAAAGGACTTAGACTTCCTCAGTGGAAGATAGCTTTCCAACTCAAACGAAGAGTGAAGCTAAGCCTGAAGAGGCTTTCTAAATAATACTCTGGGATACATAAGATCCCCAAATCCCCAGTCGCCTACTCAAGAGGCATTCCTACAAAAAAAAAAAAAAAAAAAAAAATCAAAAGATCAATAATCATTCCCCAAGTGGAATCCGACTCTTGGCCAAACATCAAGCGTCAAGATGATCTGCCTAACAGAAGAGGCTAATCACAATCAATGACAAAATCCCCCAGCGGATAACAGCCTACACAGAGGCGACAAAACCAGAAAAACAAAAAGAGTCACCCGAATAAGGATAACCGGGATACTCCACCATCGTCGAAAAGACGTCAGCCAATCATAAGGCACCGCTCATCTCAGAAAGAGCATCTTCGTGTCTACACCCCAGGGAAACAGAAATTCCTCAATGGGCACCAACTATGCAAAGGAAAGTTGGGACACAAGAACCTATGAGTAACTGCACATCCCCTAGACGGATCCCTGCGTTATCCAGTCCTCAGTGGCACAAAAATCAAAAACAATCGTCAAAGCAGCATCGTGGACTGTGGAGACAAAATCAAAATCAACATCCAGAACCCTCAGTGGATAATAGCCTACACAGAGGCTACAAAAATCAGAAAAATCAAAGAGAGACACCCGAATAAGGATAACCGGGATACTCCACTTACGTCAAAAAGGACGTCAGCCAAACATAAGGCATCGCTCAAATCAAGAAGAGCATCTGTGTCTACACCCCAAGGAGTCAGAAATTCCCCATGGGTACCAACTATGCAAATGCAAGTTGGGGCACAAGAACCTATGAATGAATGCACATCCCCTAGACGGATCCCTGCGTTATCCAGCCCTCAGTGGCACAAAATCAGAAAAACGTCGAAGCAGCATAGTGGACTGTGGAGACAAAAAAATCATCTCAGATCCCTGGAGAGGGTAAACTCGCATTGCCGAAGTGATCAGAAGACACGGACGCAGACCCTGGAGAGGGCAAACTCAGTTGCCTAGGTCATCAGAGACCAAACAAAGTCTGGAGAGACGGTACTCAAACAAAGTCTGGAGAGACGGTACTCAAACAAAGTCTGGAGAGACGGTACTCAAACAAGGTCTGGAGAGACGGTACTCAAACAAAGTCTGGAGAGACGGTACTCAAACAAAGTCTGGAGAGACGGTACTCAAACAAGGTCTGGAGAGACGGTACTCAAACAAGGTCTGGAGAGACGGTACTCAAACAAAGTCTGGAGAGACGGTACTCAAACAAAGTCTGGAGAGACGGTACTCAAACAAGGTCTGGAGAGACGGTACTCAAACAAAGTCTGGAGAGACGGTACTCAAACAAGGTCTGGAGAGACGGTACTCAAACAAGGTTTGGAGAGACGGTACTCAAACAAGGTCTGGAGAGACGGTACTCAAACAAGGTCTGGAGAGACGGTACTCAAACAAAGTCTGGAGAGACGGTACTCAAAGAAAGTCTGGAGAGACGGTACTCAAACAAAGTCTGGAGAGACGGTACTCAAAGTCTGGAGAGACGATACTCAAAGTCTGGAGAGACAGTACTCAAGGTCTGGAGAGACAGTACTCAACCATCAGCGTCGTCAGAGGCACGTTGGTGTTCAACTTCCGGCTCGGGCGTCGAGTGAAGTTGACCCTGGAGAGGGTAAACTTAGCTACCGAGGTTGTCAGAAGCGCCGAGGTATGCAACAACCTGGAGAGGCTACTCAACAATTTTCCACCGGAAGACGCTACAAGTCAGAAGGTTGGCACATCACCCGGACAATTGGGTCAACTCCTTTACTTGTCAGCCGGTACACCAAAAGGCTGTTCGACTAAGTAAAGGGGGGGCAGCTGTAGACCCCTAAAATTGTCCGGGTCAGAAATAAAGCTTGAAGACTCTCGAAGACTGAAGGAAGATCAGCCAGAAGGACTTCCAGAAGGCCCAAGGAGGGTTCTCTATAGGTTTAGAGGTCTTAGGATAGCTAAAATAAGAAAAGTGGGAGGAATGAAGCCCAATACGGCCTCCCAGAGGTTCAGTACGGCCGTATTGAACATTTTGAACTTCAATACGGCCGCACTAAACTCAATACGGCCGTATTGAAGTTTCTGGACTTCAATACGGCTGCATTGAATTCAATACGGCTGCACTGAACTTCAATACGGCCGTATTGAGGTTTTTTGAACTTCAATACGGCCGTATTGAATTCAATACGGCCGTATTAGTTCAAAATTTCAATGTTGACCGTATTGACCCTCATAAACCGTATTGAGCCTCTTCCCTATAAATATGACGTCAATGGGACGTCATTTTACACTTTGACACTGAGTTTTAACCCTCTTCTTGAGTATTCTGGGTTTTTTTGAGCAGTGCTCTGCCTAGAAATCACTCGGAGAGTTGATCCGACGAAGTTCTTGAGTCACGAGCCATTTGCTTGAGTCTCGAACCTAGTCGAAGGGAAATCCTCCGGATTTCCATAGTTAAAATTTTATAGGAGGGAGCGAGCGGTCTTGTAGAGGGAGGGAACGCCAAAACGCTTCCCAATTTCTGTCAAGATATATAAGAAAGCACGCTTCAAAGGTTTATATCTTTAAAGTCCCTTCTTTTACCGCTTTCTGTGTGTACATATTTAAACTGTCATCATGTAGATAGTTAATTTATAATTGCTTAGAATAAATAGGGGTAATTTAGTAATTTTGCACTATTATTTTTAAATAATCTGTCATAGGGAACCCGAAAGGGGCGCTGTGGGGTGCTAACACCTTCCCCACGCGTAACTGACTCCCTTACCCGACTCTGGTTGTCATGGCCGAAGTCGATTTTTGAATCGATTGCCTTAAACTTCTTTTTCCAATGTTTTGAGTAAAACATTGGTGGCGACTCCATGAACCCTTCCTTTTTATGAAAACCGCTAATCCATAGAGGGTCCCGCTTGGGATTAACATGGATTGGTGAGCCTTTTAATAAAATTGCTCGTTTGACAAGGTCTCAGTTTGAGAATAAGTCATTCTAGCAATCCATATTTTCAAACAAATAAAAGAGCCCAACCATCCTTCGCGAATGCCGAAAGCCCGTTTCGGGCCGGGTGGCGACAATTCCCTTTATATCAGCCATAGTATATCCAATAACTTTTCTAAATTTTCTCAACTCATTGAGAAGTTTTTCAGTTTCTTTTTCATTTAAAGCTGAATTTACTATGACTGGATAAGTGGAATTAGCCCCCAAAAACTCATACCTTAAAGATGAAGGAAGTGGTTTAAGTTCTAACTTTGGAGAGTTTTCTTCTTGCCAATCTGTTGAAGACTCAAGAAGACTTTCTACTAGAGGATCTTTTTCTTTACACGGGGGACTTGAATCGATCAAGCAAGCATAATTAGGTTGAATCCCCTCAAGATCTATGTGCTTTCCTCCAACTAGAAAATTCTCCAAGGGATCCCTCAAAATAGATCTCATGACTTCTTCCTCCATGTCTTTAGGCAATATATCAACCCTGCAGCAAATATTTTCAAGAGAAGGTTGTCTAACAGATTTAGCAATATTAAATTCCATTGTTTCATCATTAATGGATAAGGACAATTTTCCATGTTTGACATCTACTATCACGCCTGCTGTAGCCAAAAATGGTCTACCTAGTATGATTGGTATTTGTTTGTCCTCTTCCATTTCTAAAACAACAAAATCTCCCGGAATTAAAAATTTACCTATCTTAACTGGAACATCTTCTAAAATTCCTATGGGATATTTTATAGATCTATCTGCTAACTGGATTGACATTGTTGTAGGCTTTAATTCTCCCATATCTAATTTCTTGCAAATTGATAAAGGCATTAAACTGATACTTGCCCCAAGGTCACATAAGGCTTTTTCAAACCTTAGATTTCCAATGAGACAAGGTATAGAGAAACTACCAGGATCCTTAAGTTTTTTGGGCAAATTATGATGGATCAATGTAACAGTCTCTCTATCATCCAATTTCCTTCGGTTAGCTAAAAGATCCTTAAGAAATTTAGCATATGTAGGCATCTGTTGTAGAGCTTCTACAAATGGAATGTTTACATACACTTGTTTGATCATATTTAAAAATTTTTCAAATTGTCTATCAAGTTTAGTCCTTGCTAACCTTTGAGGAAAAGGAATTGGAGGGTGATAAACAGTTTGAGGCTTTGATGAAGATACTTTTTCTTTTTCTAATCTCTCTTTTTCAGGTTTTTCAACCATAGGAGAAGCGTCTTCATCAATCTCAATATTATCATTTTGATTAGACACAGGTCTGTCTAATTTCTTCCCACTCCTTAAAGTAACAGCATTAACATTTTCAGCTGGGTTTGCAACTGTTTTACCTGGGAACTTACCTGGAGAATTGTTTGAACTAGGCATCAACTGTGCAATTTGATTTTCCAGCATCTTGTTGTGGAGAGTAATATTCTTGTCGCCACCGGCCCGAAACGGGCTTTCGGCACTCGCGAAGGATGGTTGGACTCTTTTATTGTTTAAAAATGTGGATTGCTAGAATGACTTATTCTCAAACTGAGACCTCGTCAAACGAGCAATTTTATTAAAAGTCTCACCAATCCATGTTAATCCCAAGCGGGACCCTCCATAGATTAGCGGTTTTCATAAAAAGGAAGGGTTCATGGAGTCGCCACTAATGTTTTACTCAAAACATTGGAAAAAGGGATAAGGCAATTGATTTTATAAATCAACTTCGGCCATTACAACCAGAGTTGGGTAAGGGAGTCGGTTACGCGTGGGGAAGGTGTTAGCACCCCACAGCGCCCCTTTCGGGTTCCCTATGACAGATTATTTCTAAAATAATAGCGCAAAAATTACTAAATTACCCCTATTTATTCTAAGCAATTATAAATTAACTATCTACATGATGACAGTTTAATATGCACACAGAAAGCAGTAAAAGAAGGGATTTTTAGAAAAGAAACCTCTTGAAGCGTGCTTTTTATATATCAAGTAAAACTGGGAAGCTTTTTGGCGTTCCCTCGCTCTACAAGCCCGCTCACTCCTTCCTAAAAAATAATTTTTGACTTGGAAATCCGATGGATTTCCCTTCGACTTAGTTCGAGACTCAAGCAAAATGCTCAGAACTCAAAAACTTCGTCGGATCAACTCTCCGAGTGATTTCTAGGCAGAGCACTGCTCAAAAAAACCCAGAATACTCAAGAAGAGGGTTAAAACTGTGTGTGAAAGTGTCAAATGACGTCAAATTGACGTCATATTTATAGGAATGAGGCGCAGTACGGGCTATGGAATCAATACGGCCGTATTGAAATTTTTGAACTTCAATACGGCCGTATTGAGTTCAATACGGCCGTATCGAAATTCAGAAATTTCAATACGCCCGTATTGAGTTCACTGCGGCTGTATTGAAGCTTCAATACGACCGTATTGATTTCAGTACGGCCGTATTGAAGTTTCAGAAACTTCAATACGCCGTATTGAGTTCACTGCGGCCGTATTGAAGCTTCAATACGGCCGTATTAAGTTTAGTACGGCCGTATTGGGCTTCATTCCCTCCACTTCCTTATTTTAAGCTACTCTAAGACCTCTAAACCTACAGATAGCCATCCTATGGTCTTCTAGGAGTCCTTCTGGCTGACTTTCCTTCGATCTTTGAGGGTCTTCGAGTTTTATTTCCGACCCGGACAATTTTAGGGGTCTACAGCTGCCCCCCCTTTACTTAGTCGGACGGCCTTTTGGTGTACCGGCTGACAAGTAAAGGAGTTGACCCAATTGTCCGGGTGATGTGCCGACCTTCTGACTTGTAATGTCTTCCGGTGGAAAATTGTTGAGTAGCCTCTCCAGGTTGAGTATTAGTAGTCGCCTCTCCAGGCTCATGCATACCTCGGTGCTCTGGACATCTGGGTAGCTGAGTATTGCCTCTCCAGGCTTGTGCATACCTCGGTGCTCTGGACATCTGGGTAGCTGAGTATTGCCTCTCCAGGCTTGTGCATACCTCGGTGCTCTGGACATCTGGGTAGCTGAGTATTGCCTCTCCAGGCTTGTGCATACCTCGGTGCTCTGGACATCTGGGTAGCTGAGTATTGCCTCTCCAGGCTTGTGCATACCTCGGTGCTCTGGACATCTGGGTAGCTGAGTATTACCTCTCCAGGCTTGTGCATACCTCGGTGCTCTGGACATCTGGGTAGCTGAGTATGCCCTCTCCAGGGATTTGTGATAGTTTTGTCTCCACAGTCCACGATGCTGCTTCGACGGTTGTTTTTGATTTTGGTGCCGCTGAGGGCTGGATAACGCAGGGATCCGTCTAGGGGATGTGCAGTTACTCATAGGTTCTTGTGTCCCAATTTTGCATTGCGTAATTGGTGCCCATTGAGGAATTTCTGTTTCCTTGGGGTGTAGACACAAAGATGCTCTTTCTGAGATGAGCGGTGCCTTATGGTTGGCTGACGTCCTTTTGACGGTGGTGGAGTATCCCGGTTATCCTTATTCGGGCGACTCTTTTTGTTTTTCTGGTTTTGTTGCCTCTGTGTAGGCTATTATCCGCTGGGGATTTTGTCATTGATTTTGATTAGCCTCTTCTGTTAGGCATATCATCTTGATGTTCAATGTTTGGCTGAAAAGCCAGATTCCGCTTGGGGAATTGTTATTGATCTTTTGGATTTTTGCTTTTTGTAGGAATGCCTCTGTGTAGGCGACTGGGGATTTGAAGTTCTTATGTATCCCAGAGTATTATTTAGAAAGCCTCTTCAGGCTTAGCTTCACTCTTCGTTTGAGTTGAAAAGCTATCTTCCACTGAGGAAGTCTAAGTCCTTTGACTTGGATATTTTGTTTGGATCATGCTTCCGTTGGGGAATTTTGCTGATCTCGCTTTGATAGCTTTCACTGGGGAATTTGGCCCGTGAGTGGAAGCTGAGATATCTCTGGGGAGTATTATTTCGGCGAGCCTCTCCAGGCTCAGTTATTCTGAGAGAGTATTATTTCGGCAAGCCTCTCCAGGCTCAGTTATTCTGAGAGTATTATTTCGGCAAGCCTCTCCAGGCTCAGTTATTCTGTACGAGGCGATTGATTTTCTAAATCTTTTGCCTTTTTTGTCGTTTTTGGCTTTTTCTGTAGTTTTTTGCCTTTTTGTCATTTTTTGGCTTTTTCTGTATTTTTGCCTTTTCTGTTGATTTGCGGCTTTTTCTGTTGACCGCTGTCATACACAAGCAATTTTTTCTATTTTTTCTATTTTATGCAATTGCCTCATGATAAGGTCTTTGAATGTGCAACTAATGTGTGTGTGATGCGCCAAATGCAAGTTTTATTATTTAATGTTTTTAGAAAAATGAATGGCTCTCCCTATCCTCCTTTTCTTGGAGGAATTTCTGTCATCGACGTGAGGGAATATTTTTGTGAGCCTTTTATGCAGGAGATTACGGATTTTATAGGAACCCCTCCAACTTTCTTTATTGACCGATTATTAAGGAATTTCATACAATTTTTTAGAAATACCAATTTAGAGGCATAATCACATGGTCAAGAGAGGAAAGAAATGAATAGATATTTTATTAATATTCACAAGTGTTTTTACAGAAAGATATACAGAAGGAATTTCTGAAGAATGGCTGGCCAGGGTAGGCTATATACATTTTTGGCTTAAACAATTATATCTGTAATTGTCGCTCTTCCCGTTCCCTTAATCGCTTCGGGTGAGATGCCTGAGCCAGGAGTGTAGATGCTGCAAGACGCTCGCTTCTAGAAGATAATCACTTGAACCGCCTTTCGGTTTTCGATTCAAGTGACCGTTGCTTGCTTATTTTATACATCTTATTCTTTTGCCCCTAACTTTTGCCTAGGACGTGTCCTAGCGGGGATAATTTTGCCTTTATTTTGCCTAGTACCCTTGTACTGGCGGGCTTTTTATTTTGCCCTAACTTTTGCCTAGGACGCCCTTCTTGGGTTTTCATCCTAGCGGGCCTATGCAAGCAACATCTTCAAGCATAGTACTTCTTTACCACGTCAGTGTTGACTGGGTATCGAAGTACTTCTCCATCCATGTCTGTGAGGATCAATGCTCCTCCTGAGAAGGCTCGTTTTTCCACGTATGGTCCTCCGTGATTTGGGGCATACTTTCCGATTTTGTCCTTTTGAGTTGGTAGCAATTTCTTCATTACCAACTCTCCCTCATGGTAGACTCGAGGGTGGACTTTCTTGTCAAAAGCCTTTTTTGATCTTCCTCTGATAGGCTTGACTATGGCATATGGCGTTCAGCCGTTTTTCTTCAATGAGGTTCAACTGGTCATACCGGCTTTGAACCCATTCTGCTTCGGAAAGTTTTGCTTCCATGATTACCCTTAGGGAAGGTATTTCAACTTCGACGGGTAGCACTGCCTCCATCCCATAGACGAGGGAGAATGGAGTAGCTCTTGTAGATGTGCGTACAGAAGTCCTATAACCATGGAAAGCGAAGGGTAACATCTCGTGCCAGTCCTTAAATGAGACAACCATCATTTGCCCTATTTTCTTGGTGTTCTTATTGGTTGCCTCGACTGCCCCATTCATCTTTGGCCGATATGGGGAAGAATTATGGTGTTGGATCTCGAATTCTTGGCACAGTTCTTCCACCATTTTGTTGTTCAGATTAGATCCATTATCAGTGATGATTTATTTCTCCATGCTTCCACTAGATTATTCTAAAATCATTTGGGACAAGAGAGAAGAGAAAGGAAAGATATTTTTGTTCTGAAGTTTGTGTTTTAGAGAGGATTTATTTTTCAAAAATGGTTTTTGTAAGAATGGATGGCCAAGGTAGGCTTATGTGTTTAGGCTTGTTTGATTAAACACTTATGAAGTTAAAAAGTCGTGTTGTGATTTGACAACTTGGATAGCTTCCCTTGAACCTTTCTTTTTGAATTCGGTTCATGGTACCATCATGGATTTATTTTTGTTTTTTGATTGTCCTTATTTTTTGCCTAAAACACCCTTTTGTGGCGTTTTAGCGGACCTTTGTTTTTGTTTATTTTTGTAACCCTAACTTTTGCCTAGGTTACCCTTTCGTGGGATTCCTAGCGGGTCTTTTGCTCTTATTTTTGCGCAGTCCCCTTTTTTGAGTTTCCTGCCGAGCTTCTTTTATTTTGAAAGATTTCTTTTTACCCATGATGGCACTTGTCAAGGCCAAGGGAAGGTGCTCCAAGTCGTCACACACACCTCCACATGAAAATGATGTGGGTTTATTATTATTAAGATGATTTTAACCTCATTCATGTTTATTCAAACAGGGTTAAAAATGATGTGGTTTAGAATTTTATTATAAGCAAGGAAAGAAGCAATGAAGAATGATTTTATTATAATCATAGCGGAAACATGTGTCCTTATTTCATCACTGATATGGGTCCCAATGTTGACCTCTTATATCTCTCGGCCATGCCCCAAATTCACAGTCTCCAATTTCTCTTGACGAGTTGGAGTAAGCGAGCTTCTCGTTCTAGCAGTCTTTGCAGATCCGGAGAGATGGTCTCCTCATCACTCTCCAACTCAACCCATTCACTTTTGGATCCCGGTCAGAGCGAACAATTACAGACATAATTATTTTATTGGTTCTGTTTAGGTTTAGAATTATTAATGTTAATGGGGAAAGAGAGAAAAGAACAAAAGAATGATACGTGAAAAATGCCTCTTTATTGATATGTATTAAAACTGTAGAAAAACCCTTATTTACATGAAAGGTCCTCATGATCTCGGGTACTGATCATGAGTCCCAAAAAGAAAATTAAGGAGGGGCCCTATCGTGGCTTGCCCTTCTCTCTACTCCTGCTTTGGCAGAGGGTTCTTGCTCACGTCGGGCGCTGTCGAATCGAAGGTGACCTACCCAGCATCAATAAGGTCTTGGACCTTATATTTGAAAACTCTGCAGTTCTCCGTTGAGTGCCCCGGTGCCCCCGAATGGTATAGACATTTATCTTGTGGATTGTACGAATCGGGGTAGGGTGGATCCATTTTCTTTGGTGGAACATAAGCTAGAAGACGTGCTTCCACTAGCTTCGGCAGGAGGTCGCTATATGTGGTCGGAAGTTTATCAAACTTCCTCACAGGGTTGTGTTGCGACTTTCCTGACTTCGAAGTGGAAGAAGATGAAGAAATATTTACGGCATTGACTCCTCCCTCCTTCTTCTTCCCGTAGGTCTTCTTGGCTTCAAATGATTGGGAAAGCCCAGCTAGCTTCCCACTTTTAAGTCCTTGTTCCACTCTCTCCCCAATGGTGATGATGTCCGAGAAGAGTGTTGTCGTGTTCCCTATCATCTTGTCATAATAGGGACCGGTCAACGAGTTTATGAATAAGGACACCGTCTCCTTATCCAACAGCGGGGGCTCTATCTGTGCCGCCAACTCCCTCCATCGTTGGGCGTACGCCTTGAAAGATTCATCATTTTTCTTACTCAAGGCTTGAAGATCTGACCTATCGGGTGTTAGGTCGATGTTGTATTTATAGCGCTTGAGAAAGGCGTCGGCCAACTGCCTCCATGTGTGTACTAGATTTCCATCCAGCTGCATATACCAATTGAGTGTGGTTTCAGCCAAGCTCTCTTGAAAGTGTCGCCACCGGCCCAAACGGGCCTCGGCGGTCGCGAAGACGGTCGAGCTCGCTTTTTATTTTGGTTTTGAAAATGTATTGGATTGTTAGAACGACTTGTTCTCAAACTGAGACCTTGTCGATCTTATCCAATTTATTATTGAAAGAGTCTCACCAATCCATATTAATCCCAAGCGGGACCCTCCATGGATTAGTGGTTTTCGTAAAAGGAGGGTTCGTGGAGTCGCCACCAATGTTTTACTCAAAACATTGGAAAAAGGGATAAGGCAATTGATTTTATAAATCAACTTTGGCCATTACAACCAGAGTTGGGTAAGGGAGTCGGTTACGCGTGGGGAAGGTGTTAGCACCCCACAACGCCCCTTTCGGGTTCCCTATGACAGATTATTTCTAAAATAACAGCGTAAAATTACTAAATTACCCCTATTCATTCTAAGCAATTATAAATTAACTATCTACATGATGACAGTTTAAATATGCACACAGAAAGCAGTAAAAGGAAGGATTTTAAGAAGAAAACCTTTGAAGCGTGCTTTTATATATTTCGTAAAACTGGGAAGCTTTTTGGCGTTCCCTCGCTCTACAAGCCCGCTCGCTCCCTCCTATAAAATTTTGACTACGGAAATCCGGAGGATTTCCCTTCGACTAGGTTCGAATCTCCAAGCTAAGTGCTCGGAATTCCAGAACTTCGTCGGATCGACTCCCAGAGAGATTTCTAGGGCAGAACACTGCTCAAAAACCCCAGAATACTCAAGGAGGGAGTCAAAACTGAGTGAAAAAGTGTGGAGGAACGTCCAAATGACGTCCTATATATAGGAGTGAGGCGCAATACGGCCTATGACATCAATACGGCCCGTACCAAAATTTTGAACTACGGTACGGCCGTATTGAATTTGGTACGGCCGTACTGAAGTTCAAAAACTTCAATACGGCCGTATTGAGTTCAGTACGGCCGTATTGTAGTTCAAAATGTTCAGTACGGCCGTACTGAACCTCTAGGAGGCCGTATTGATCTTCAATCCTCCCACATTCTTATTTTAAGCTACTCTAAGACCTCTTAACCTACAGACAATCATCCTAAAGTCTTCCAGGGTCTTCTAGGAGTCCTTTTGGCTGACTTTCCTTCAGTCTTTGAGAGTCTTCGAGTCTTATTTCCGACCCGGACAATTTTAGGGGTCTACAGCTGCCCCCCCCTTTACTTGGTCAAACGGCCTTTTAGTTTACCGGTTGACAAGTAAAGGAGTTGACCCAATTGTCCGGGTGATATGCCAACCTTCTGACTTGTAGCGTCTTCCGGTGGAAAATTGGTTGAGTAGCCTCTCCAGGTTAGCCTCGCTAGACGCCCTAGCTGGAAGCTGTGAGTACAACTTCACTCGCTGCCCGAGTCGGAAGTTGCGTACCTCCGTGTTTTCTGAACACTTTGGTACAGAGTTTGCCCTCTCCAGGGTGAGTACCGTCTCTCCAGATACAACTTTACTCGCCGCCCGAGCCGAAAGTTGCATACCTCCGTGCTTTCTGAACACTTCGGTACTGAGTTTGCCCTCTCCAGGGTGAGTACCGTCTCTCCAGATACAACTTTACTCGCCGCCCGAGCCGAAAGTTGCATACCTCCGTGCTTTCTGAACACTTTGGTACTGAGTTTGCCCTCTCCAGGGTGAGTACCGTCTCTCCAGATACAACTTTACTCGCCGCCCGAGCCGAAAGTTGCATACCTCCGTGCTTTCTGAACACTTTGGTACTGAGTTTGCCCTCTCCAGGGTGAGTACCGTCTCTCCAGATACAACTTTACTCGCCGCCCGAGCCGAAAGTTGCATACCTCCGTGCTTTCTGAACACTTCGGTACTGAGTTTGCCCTCTCCAGGGTCTGCCTCCGTGTTTCTGATCACTTTGGCAAAGTGAGTTTGCCCTCTCCAGGGTCTGCCTCCGTGTTTCTGTTCACTTCGGCATGGCGAGTTTGCCCTCTCCAGGGTCTGCCTCCGTGTTTCTGATCACTTCGGCATGGCGAGTTTGCCCTCTCCAGGGATCTGTGATTGATTTGTCTCCACAGTCCACGATGCTGTTTCGACGGTTTGATTTTGATTTTGATGCCGCTGAGGGCTGGATAATGCAGGGATCCGTCTCGGGGATATGCAGTTACTCATAGGTTCTTGTGTCCCAACTTTGCATTGTATGGTTGGTGCCCATTGAGGAATTTCTGTTTCCTTGGGGTGTAGACACAAAGATGCTCTTTTTGAAATGAGCGATGCCTTATGTTTGGCTGACGTCCTGTTGACGTTGGTGGAGTATCCCGGTTATCCTTATTCGGGTGACTCTTTTTGACTTTTCTGGTTTTGTAGCCTCTGTGTAGGCTGTTATCCGCTAGGGATGTTGACATGTTGATTTTTTGACTGGCCTCTTCTGTTAGGCAGATAGTCTTGATGTTCGATGTTTTGGCGGGATGCCAAATTCCGCTTTGGGGAATTTTATTAATCTTTTTGATTTTCTTCCCCTTTTGTGGGGATGCCTCTTGGATAGGCGATCATCCACTGGGGATTGATGTTGATTGGCCTCTTTTGTTAGGCAGATCATCTTGACGTTCATTTGTTAGGCTGAGAGCCAAATTCCACTTGGGGAATAGTTTATTGGTCTTCCTTTTGAAGAGATGCCTCTTTAGTAGGCGATTGGGGATTTGAAGTTTTTATTCATCCCAGAGTATTATTTAGAAAGCCTCTTCAGGCTTAGCTTCACTCATCGCTTTTGAGTTGAAAAGCTATCCTCCATTGGGGAAGTTTAAAGTCCTTAGACATTTTTCTTGGATGATCAGGCCTCCTTTGGGGATTTCGCTGATCGCATTCTGATAGCTTTCACTGGGGAATTTGGCCCGTGAGTGTAAGCTTGAGATATCTCTGGGGAATCGAGCCTTTCTAGGCTCAACTATTCTGAAGGAAGAGTATTGTTTCTGCGAGCCTCTCCAGGCTCAATTATTCTGAGGGAGTATTCTTTCTGCGAGCCTCTCCAGGCTCAATTATTCTGAGGGAGTATTCTTTCTGCGAGCCTCTCCAGGCTCAGTTATTCTGAAGGGAGTATTCTTTCTGCGAGCCTCTCCAGGCTCGATTATTCTGAAGGAGTATTATTTCTGCGAGCCTCTCCAGGCTCAATTATTCTGTCTGATCGGGAGAGTATTATTTAGGAAGCCTCTACAGGCTTAGCCTCAATCAATGCCTGAGTCGGAGAGCTACTTTCCACTGAGGAAGTCTGAAGTCCTTTGACTTGGATATATTACTTGGATGATCGTACTTCCTTTGGGAGATTTTGACGATCTTGCTTTGAAAGCTCTTGTTGGATATTGGCTTCGTGAGCTGAGGTTCCCTTTGGGGAGTATTATTTCTGCGAGCCTCTCCAGGCTCGATTATTCTATACAAGCTGTTTGTTGCATTTTCTGTATTTTTGCCTTTTTCGTTTTCGGCTTTTTCTATGTTTTGCCTTTTTATTGGTTACGGCTTTTTTTCGTTTTTGCCTTTTCTTTATTGGTTTTGGCTTTTTCTGTACAGAAATGTCTCAGTTATTATGAGAGAGTATTATTTCGGCGAGCCTCTCCAGGCTCAATTATTTTGAGAGTATTATTTCGGCGAGCCTCTCCAGGCTCAATTATTCTTAAAGAGTATTATTTCGGCAAGCCTCTCCAGGCTCAGTTATTTTGAGAGTATTATTTCGGCGAGCCTCTCCAGGCTCAGTTATTCTGTGGGAGTATTGTTTCGGCAAGCCTCTCCAGGCTCAGTTATTCTGAGAGTATTCTTTCGGCAAGCCTCTCCAGGCTCAGTTATTCTGAGAGTATTCTTTCGGCAAGCCTCTCCAGGCTCAGTTATTCTGTGCAATCTTGTTTGTTGGATTTTCTATATCCTTGCCTTTTTTCATTTTCGGCTTTTGTTGACTGCTGTCATACACAAGCAATTTTCTATTTTTTTCTATTTTATGCAATTGCCTCATGACGAGGTCTTTGAAAATTTCTTTATGGCCAATACGGCCGCATCCATTTCAGTACGCCCATGTTGAGTTGAAATTTTGTTCATAACCCTGATTTTAGTATGGGTGTACTGAACATGGTACGGGCGCATTGTTTTTTCTGAAATTTATATTTTTTATTATTTTTTGTTTTTTCAATAAACAGAGAATAAGTGATCTTCCAGTACACCTATCATCTGTATGCATGTATGCAGTATGATGCACCTAATTCTATTTGATCCTTTTTTCAAAAGAATTAACCGATGCGTTTTTGTGTTTGGATTTTGCCATTCCTCCAGACGGACTGTGCTCTGCCGATTTCTGTTACCGAGGAATGATGCATATTTGATTTTGGTGTCATCAACCAAATGATTCTTCCCTTTCTTTAGAAAATGTGTCAACCCTCCTATTGACCACTATATCTCCATGTTTCCACTAGATTATTCAAAAATCGTTGGGACAAGAGAGAAAAGAAGGAAAGGGTATATTTTTCAAAAGTTTGTGTTTTAGAGGGGATTATTTTATTTTTGAAAAATTGTTTTTGTAAGAATGGCTGGCCATTGGTAGGCTTATTGTGTTTAGGTTTGTTTGATTAAACACTTATGAAGTTAAGCACATCTTTGTTATTAATGATTGTGCTTTGACAACTTGGATAGCTTTTCTTGAGCCCCTTGTTGAATTCATTTGATGGTACCATCATGGATTTATTTTGTTTTTCTGTTTGTCCTTATTTTTGCCTAAAACCCCCTTTTGTGGCGTTTTAGCGGACCTTTGTTTTTTGTTCATTTTTGTAACCCTAATTTTTGCCTAGGTCACCCTTTTGTGGGATTCCTAGCGGGTCTTTTGCTCTTATTTTTGCGCAGTCCCCTTTTTGGGTTTCCTGCCGAGCTTATTATCTTTAGGATTTCTTTTATCCATGATGGCACTTATTGATGCCAAGAAAAGGTGCTCCAAGCTATCATGCACACTTCCACATAAAAATGATGCGGGTTTATTGTTATCAAGATGATTTTAACCTCATTTATGCTTATTCAAACAGGGTTAAAATAATGTGGTCTAGAATTTTATTGCAAGCGAGAAAAGAAGCAATAAGAAATAATGAAGAATGATTTTATTATAATCATGATGGAAACATGTGCCCTATCGAGGCTCGGGGGTCGGGCTGTCCCCGAGGAGTAATCTCTAATAGTCATCGGGTTTACACATCCCTATCGGAAGGAGGAGAACACTTGATGACGACGACCGGCCTTGACGCTTGTGAACCGGCCTTCCTAAAGATCTGGCTTAAAGAACGTCGAGAAGGATCTTGATTCCTCTTCGTTCTTTGATCTTTGTTAGGGTTGTATCCTAACCCTTGTTTCCCCGGATTATCCTTGATAATGGGTAGCTCCGGGATTCCTTGGGAGTCCTTGCCTAATCCTTGTCCCGGCAAGTATCCGTTCTTGGTGAGCATGGAGGCTACCTTCTTCATTTCTCGGGGAAACATTTCGACATCGGCGATTTCCAATGCTTGGAAGGCGGTTTCTAAAGCTTCCTCCGCTGCATCCACGTAAGATATGGTGGATGGTTTGCTGATGAGTATGTCATCTTCAGCTTGCACGGTCACCAGTTTGTCACCCACGATGAACTTGACTTTCTGGTGGAGCGTAGAGGGTACAGCTTTCGCATCATGAATCCAAGGTCGGCCGAGGAGACAGCTGTATGCGGGAGTGATGTCCATCACTTGAAATTCGACGTTGAAGATAGTGGGTCCAATTTGGATTGGAAGATTGATCTCTCCCACCACTTCTCTTTTAGATCCATCGAAAGCTCGAACGATCATGTTGCTTGGGCGCATTTGGACTCCCTTGATTGCCATCTGATCGAACGTTCTTTTTGGCATCATGTTCAAGGAAGATCCATTATCTACCAAGACTTTTAGCGATGTGATACTCCTTGCACTTTATAGAGATGTGCAAGGGCTTGTTGTGGTTTGATCCCTCGGCGGGGATTTCTTCATCGATGAAGGTGAGGTGATCATTAGCCTTGATGTGACTAACAATCCCCTCAAACTCGTCTTGGGAGATAGTGTGCGACACGTATGCCTCGTTCAAGACTTTCAACAGAGCTTGCCGATGCGGTTCGGAGCATAGGATCAACGACAACAGAGTAATCTTTGCTGGCGTCTTATGAAGTTGATCCGTGATGGAATACTCGCTCTGTCGGATATATTTTAACAGCTTGTCTGTCTCCTCCTCGGATTCCTTATTTTCCTCGGTTTTTTCCTCTTTTTCTTTCCCTTTATTCTTGGGAGTTTTGTCATGAAGATCTTCGGGAGTGTAGATCCTGCCACTCCTAGTCATGCCCCCAAGTCCAGCGATGTTGGAGATATCGCTGTCGACAGAAGAGTGGATGTCGTATATCCACGGCACAGCCTTATTTGATTCGTAGGGGAAAGGTTTTGGAGCGGTGATCCTTAATGGTGTCGGACCTTCCCCTTTATTCGTCTTGATTACCAACAACGGAGTTGATGTGCGCTCGCTTGGCGCGGTTGTTGGCTTACACTTGATGACGAACGGCGTGCGATCCATTTTTGAACATACGCATCGATTTAATCCTTTCTTTTTATTTATGTTTATTACTGAATTACTAGGAGGGATGTATGAAATGAATGATTCCTAGATCCCTCCATGATCTATATGCATGAGATGATGATGTTGAATATGCATGCATTGTGTTTATTGAACTAAGCATTATCATGTTTTTAGGATTTTCCTAAGATGATGCATGATATTGCTTGGTTTGGGTAAATACATATTTTTTCTTTTGAATATTTTGTATCTTTTTTTGTATTTTTTGGGTGAAAAGGGAAACTACCTATATGAATGCAATGAAGGTAGATGTTAACACCATGTACTAGAAGATCTTTATTTCTATTTATTCTTTTTATTTAAAAAAGAATGTTGTATGTTTAAAAGGTGCAAATGTATGCTCATACAATGTCACATAAAAATGCACAAACAATTCACTCATCCACGAACAGTCACGAGCGAATCACGAGGTAGGGGTCTCCTGCAGAAAAGTGCATATTCAAGGAGGTTCTAACTTTTCTCACTTGGTCTGAGGCCCCCAAGGTGCCCCCATTATAGGGACCCAATTCCTCTCGTCGTAGGTCGATGGAAAGTTCCAACGCACCGTCGGACTCAAGTTCATGGTTATCACCTTGAGTGATGTTTTCCGACAACGGTCTACGGGCACCTATAGACCCATTCGACAACCGGCCGTACTAACATCCACTCCCTATGGTTAATCACTCATGCCCCCGGGTATAGAGGGAACTGTTGTGTGCAAAGGTTTGTGTGCAGTTTTTATTTCAAACAATTGCGGAATTTAAACATACAACAGTTATTTTAAGCCATATAATAAATCATGTTATCATACAAGCAAGGGGTAACGAAGTAATTTTTAACTATTATTTGTTAAAAATAATCTGTCACTAAATGGGACTGACTCTCGAGGCTTCCCCAGTGGAGTCGCCATCTGTCGCCACCGACCCAAACGGGCCTCGGCGGTCGCGAAGACGGTCGAGCTCGCTTTTTATTTTGGTTTTGAAAATGTATTGGATTGTTAGAACGACTTGTTCTCAAACTGAGACCTTGTCGATCTTATCCAATTTATTATTGAAAGAGTCTCACCAATCCATATTAATCCCAAGCGGGACCCTCCATGGATTAGTGGTTTTCGTAAAAGGAGGGTTCGTGGAGTCGCCACCAATGTTTTACTCAAAACATTGGAAAAAGGGATAAGGCAATTGATTTTATAAATCAACTTTGGCCATTACAACCAGAGTTGGGTAAGGGAGTCGGTTACGCGTGGGGAAGGTGTTAGCACCCCACAACGCCCCTTTCGGGTTCCCTATGACAGATTATTTCTAAAATAACAGCGTAAAATTACTAAATTACCCCTATTTATTCTAAGCAATTATAAATTAACTATCTACATGATGACAGTTTAAATATGCACACAGAAAGCAGTAAAAGGAAGGATTTTAAGAAGAAAACCTTTGAAGCGTGCTTTTATATATTTCGTAAAACTGGGAAGCTTTTTGGCGTTCCCTCGCTCTACAAGCCCGCTCGCTCCCTCCTATAAAATTTTGACTACGGAAATCCGGAGGATTTCCCTTCGACTAGGTTCGAATCTCCAAGCTAAGTGCTCGGAATTCCAGAACTTCGTCGGATCGACTCCCAGAGAGATTTCTAGGGCAGAACACTGCTCAAAAACCCCAGAATACTCAAGGAGGGAGTCAAAACTGAGTGAAAAAGTGTGGAGGAACGTCCAAATGACGTCCTATATATAGGAGTGAGGCGCAATACGGCCTATGACATCAATACGGCCCGTACCAAAATTTTGAACTACGGTACGGCCGTATTGAATTTGGTACAGCCGTACTGAAGTTCAAAAACTTCAATACGGCCGTATTGAGTTCAGTACGGCCGTATTGTAGTTCAAAATGTTCAGTACGGCCGTACTGAACCTCTAGGAGGCCGTATTGATCTTCAATCCTCCCACATTCTTATTTTAAGCTACTCTAAGACCTCTAAACCTACAGACAATCATCCTAAAGTCTTCCAGGGTCTTCTAGGAGTCCTTTTGGCTGACTTTCCTTCAGTCTTTGAGAGTCTTCGAGTCTTATTTCCGACCCGGACAATTTTAGGGGTCTACAGAAAGCAATGAATTAAAAGCTTTTCATTGGTAGCATATGCAGCCATCTTTCGGCAGTACATGGTGAGATGACTCTTGGGGCAAGTCGATCCCACGTACTTTGGGAAATCCGGCACTTTAAATTTAGGAGGAAATTGGATGTCCCTCACTAAACACATGTCGGCGGCATCTTTAATGTCAAAATCATGCCCCTCCATAGCCCTTAGCCGATCCTCTAGGGCGTGGAATTGTTCCTTTGAAACTTCGGGCTCTTTAATCATAATTTCAGCCCCAATAGGTATGGCGTGCGGAGGCTCTTCTTCATGCACCTCCTCTTCCTCATGATGATGGGACTCATGGTCACTGTGGTGAGACCCATGTACATTATGGTGACGCATGAGTTCCATCATTTGCGCCATTTGTTCTTTGAGCTGTGAGAGCTCGGCTGTAAGCTTCTTATTTTGGTCCTCCAGCGCTTCCATCTTCTTGATTTTCTGTGCGCGTGTGAGGACAGAGAGATGACCAGCCACTTTCTAAAAATGAATATTTTAATCTAATTAGTTTAATTATGGTATGAATACACTCTTGACATGAGCTTGATAACCCTCCATCTTTAAGGCGCTGCCTTTTTAAGATGAAGGTTTATCACCCTCCCTAGCCTATGATCTCTCCCCAACGGAGGATCTCAATAGTCATGGGTCCCTTTTACTCACATCGAGAGGGTATTGGTGATCCTAAAATGAATAATTGATGAGGATGCATGAGGTCTTATTGGTAATGATGTACATGCTCCTCACTTTTATTATATTTCCACACATGGTCTTTCCTCTCATGTCATGGTATTTTCATGCATGGGGATTATTCTTTAGACCTTATCATGAGGTTTATTATTAATGCACAAACAATTGCACATAAGCATTTACACAAACAATTCACTCATCCACGAACAGTCACGAGCGAATCACGAGGTAGGGGTATCCTGCAGAAATGGTGCATATTCAAGGTGGTTCTAACTGTTCTCACCAGTCCAAGGCCCCCAAGGTGCCCCCATTATAGGGACCCAATTCCTCTCATCGTAGGTCGATGGAAAGCTCCAACGCACCGTCGGACTCAAGTTCATGGTTATCACCTTGAGTGATGTTTTCCGACAACGGTCTATGGGCACCTATAGACCCATTCGACAACCGGCCGTACTAACATCCACTCCCTATGAGACAAGGTATAGAGAAACTACCAGGATCCTTAAGTTTTTTGGGCAAATTATGATGGATCAATGTAACAGTCTCTCTATCATCCAATTTCCTTCGGTTAGCTAAAAGATCCTTAAGAAATTTAGCATATGTAGGCATCTGTTGTAGAGCTTCTACAAATGGAATGTTTACATACACTTGTTTGATCATATTTAAAAATTTTTCAAATTGTCTATCAAGTTTAGTCCTTGCTAACCTTTGAGGAAAAGGAATTGGAGGGTGATAAACAGTTTGAGGCTTTGATGAAGATACTTTTTCTTTTTCTAATCTCTCTTTTTCAGGTTTTTCAACCATAGGAGAAGCGTCTTCATCAATCTCAATATTATCATTTTGATTAGACACAGGTCTGTCTAATTTCTTCCCACTCCTTAAAGTAACAGCATTAACATTTTCAGCTGGGTTTGCAACTGTTTTACCTGGGAACTTACCTGGAGAATTGTTTGAACTAGGCATCAACTGTGCAATTTGATTTTCCAGCATCTTGTTGTGGAGAGTAATATTCTTGTCGCCACCGGCCCGAAACGGGCTTTCGGCACTCGCGAAGGATGGTTGGACTCTTTTATTGTTTAAAAATGTGGATTGCTAGAATGACTTATTCTCAAACTGAGACCTCGTCAAACGAGCAATTTTATTAAAAGGCTCACCAATCCATGTTAATCCCAAGCGGGACCCTCCATAGATTAGCGGTTTTCATAAAAAGGAAGGGTTCATGGAGTCGCCACCAATGTTTTACTCAAAACATTGGAAAAAGGGATAAGGCAATTGATTTTATAAATCAACTTCGGCCATTACAACCAGAGTTGGGTAAGGGAGTCGGTTACGCGTGGGGAAGGTGTTAGCACCCCACAGCGCCCCTTTCGGGTTCCCTATGACAGATTATTTCTAAAATAATAGCGCAAAAATTACTAAATTACCCCTATTTATTCTAAGCAATTATAAATTAACTATCTACATGATGACAGTTTAATATGCACACAGAAAGCAGTAAAAGAAGGGATTTTTAGAAAAGAAACCTCTTGAAGCGTGCTTTTTATATATCAAGTAAAACTGGGAAGCTTTTTGGCGTTCCCTCGCTCTACAAGCCCGCTCACTCCTTCCTAAAAAATAATTTTTGACTTGGAAATCCGATGGATTTCCCTTCGACTTAGTTCGAGACTCAAGCAAAATGCTCAGAACTCAAAAACTTCGTCGGATCAACTCTCCGAGTGATTTCTAGGCAGAGCACTGCTCAAAAAAACCCAGAATACTCAAGAAGAGGGTTAAAACTGTGTGTGAAAGTGTCAAATGACGTCAAATTGACGTCATATTTATAGGAATGAGGCGCAGTACGGGCTATGGAATCAATACGGCCGTATTGAAATTTTTGAACTTCAATACGGCCGTATTGAGTTCAATACGGCCGTATCGAAATTCAGAAATTTCAATACGCCCGTATTGAGTTCACTGCGGCTGTATTGAAGCTTCAATACGGCCGTATTGATTTCAGTACGGCCGTATTGAAGTTTCAGAAACTTCAATACGCCGTATTGAGTTCACTGCGGCCGTATTGAAGCTTCAATACGGCCGTATTAAGTTTAGTACGGCCGTATTGGGCTTCATTCCCTCCACTTCCTTATTTTAAGCTACTCTAAGACCTCTAAACCTACAGATAGCCATCCTATGGTCTTCTAGGAGTCCTTCTGGCTGACTTTCCTTCGATCTTTGAGGGTCTTCGAGTTTTATTTCCGACCCGGACAATTTTAGGGGTCTACAATTCTCAACCTTGACAGCAAGGTTTTGAATAGAATTTGCCATTGAATCATTGGTCTGTTTTTGATTAGTGACAAAATTCTCCATAAGGTTTTCTAATCTTGAAACACTTTGTTGAATTGAGGGTGTCTGTACTAGATTTCCTTCCCCATTAATGAAGTGATTGGACGGACGGAAATTAGGTTGCTGATTGCTAGTTCCTTGAACTGGGTTATTCTTCCAAGAAAAGTTAGGATGATTCTTCCAACCAGGGTTGTATGTGTTGGAATATGGATTACTCTTCTCTCTTCGAGGAGTGTCATAGAAATTATGAGAAGCTGCCACCTGTTCAGTAGTATCTTCTTTTTCTCCAGTAAAAATTGAGGTACAATCTACTGCAGTGTGCCCTTGTTCCCTACAAAGGTCACATACTTGATTTGTAGCCACTGAATTAACCTTAGCTTTTTCCATCTTGTCTAATCTTTGATTAAGAGTATCAAATTTTGCTAAGAGTAACTCAATATTGTTCACTTCATATCGCCCCGGAGTTCCTTTCCTTGCTGTGACTTCTCTTTCACTGTATTGGCTGTGATTTGAGGCTACATTTTCCAAAATAATCATGCAGTCATTAATAGGTTTCCCCATGAAAGATCCTCCAGCTGCTGAGTCTAATATCATGGTGCTTTGTTGGTCCAATCCTTCAAAGAAAAATTGGATGGTAAGCCAACGGTTGAAGCCATGTTGTGGGCATGCTTGAAGATATCCTTTGAACCGCTCCCATGCTTCATAAATAGTCTCTCCAGTGCCTTGTTGGAAATTAGTGATTTTCTTCCTCAATTCTTTAGTTTTAGAAGGAGGAAAGAATTTCTCTAGAAAAGCTCTTTCACATAATTCCCAAGTTGCTATCTTTTCTCTAGGCACTGTTCTCAGCCACACCTTTGCCTTATCTCTCAAGGTGAGTGAGAATAAGCGGAGTCGCATTCCATCAGAAACTTCATCATCAAATTGCTGGGTCTCACAGATTTCCAAGAACCCCTCTAAGTGGTCATTAGGATCTTCTGATGGTAGTCCTCCAAAGGTGTTCTATTTGAGCATATTCACCAGAGAAGCTGGTACAGTAGCTCCAGTTTGCATCTCCCCTCCAGGTATCCCACGAGCTACGGGTGCAGAGTAATCCCGAAGCGGTAAATTATCTCGTTGTGCAGCCATGTCAAATTCTCTAGAAAGGTTTCTTTTCCTTCTCAGGAGAGTTCTTTCAATCTCAGGATCAAGTGGTGTTGGTTTCCCAAGACGTAGAGATCTCTTTTGCATTAACCCTAAGGCACTGCAAAAAAAAAAGAAAGTGACCCGTGAAATCTTGATGGAATCATGCCTAGGAAGGCAAGAGGTGACATATTGAAGGAGCCAAGAGGAGTTGGCTAGACATGAAGGTTTGGGCCAGTCAGGGCCCAATGGGCCTGATGGGCCTGGGAAGGCCCAAGTTGAACTTTTCATGGGCCATATTTTGTTATAGCTATTTTCATATGTTTTGTATACATCATGTTAGTATAGGTATCATATATTTTGGTCTTGTATTTTGGACCACATAGAGTAGCATTTTAGGTTTTAGGCTTGTTGGGCCTAGTTTTGGGCTTCATGGGCTTTTGGGCTTTTGGTACCCAATATTGGGCTCATTTTCATTCTTGTAATTTTTCCTTTCCATTGTAATTGTTTGACCAATGTAATTAGGTCATTAGAATAGGAAAATACAAGGAATACTAAAGTATGCTAATTAGGTTAAACTAGGTTTAATTTGGAAGCCATTTAAGTTACATTTGAGTCACATGTTTTGCACCATTGGTGGCTGAACATGTGACACTCAAATTAACCCTAAATGACTCTCAAATCAGACCTAAATGCACCTTGGTACCTAAATTTTCGGACTTACACATGTGCACCAAAGTTTGAATTCAAATTTCAAATTTGAATTCAAACTTTAGGCGCCAATTTGTGTAGCTTTGGTTTAGGTGCCTATGTGCTTCATTTCCGTGCATACTTAAGTCCTCCCTTCACATTTTTGTATTCACTTTTGAGATTAATAAAATTGGAGAGCTTATTCAGCCCAATTTTCTCTTGAGAGTCACCAAAATTTCTCACATCAAAAGCCATAGGAGAGTTCATCTTTTCCTTCTCTTTGAAGTGAGGAATCCTTTGCTCCTTAAGCTTGGATGCTTCCATCCAAGGCTTAAGCCTATTCCAACCGAGAATCATCCTTCTTCAAGTGTTCATAGCTGCGGATTCAAGTCTCCTTTGAAGAGATCCAAGCCTAGGCAAATTCAAGGAGAAGAATATCCTTCACTTCTCCTAGTATTTCCATCATTTTTGGTATCAAAGCAAGGTTCTTCTTGGAGATAAGTTCTCTTGTGTTTTGTCCGATTATTTTGCTGTTTGTGTACTCTTGTATGTCTTCTTTGAGTTTCTATTCGGATCTAATTGTTTTGAATCAAATTTGTTCCATAGATCCATTGTTTGATTGTTCTTGATTTCTTCCACAATCAACTTGTTTAGGACCTATTAGCTTGTGCTTGTTTTTGATTTTAATTTTGAGTCTCTCCATTCCTAATATGTGTCCGTGATTGGACTGCATACATTGCATTTAGATTTTGGTTTTTAATCCATGTTTTGTCTTAGTATGTTTGTGTAGTCCTTATATGTCATAAAATTCCTTGAATAGCATGTTGATCTAATTTTTGTTTTGAGTTCATTGTTCATTAATTTTGCTCTCGGTCATTGTTCATATGTGCCTACCTATATGTGCTTTTTCTTTTACCTTATTGTGTTCATGATTTGCTATTAGTCCTAGCAAGTTTCCTTAGAGTTAGGTTTCCATTGTGTTCTTAAAGTTTTCAAATCACTTTCCATTGAAAAAAATCTTACAAAAACATTTATGATTCAAAATTTCAAGTACTTCTAGTGCATTATCTTTGGATTCAAGTTTTTAAAAAAAATATATATACATTAAGGCTGGAAAAACAGAGTTAAAACAGAGCCTAAAGTGTTCAAAAGATCAAAAGAAAAGAGTTCATAAAGAAGCCAAATCAAAACCTAAAGATTAGTGCACTAGTTTCTCAAGTTTACTTGAATTTTGACCTAATTTTTGGCTAACTTGTAGTCTCGGTTTCTATAGCTTGGAATCATAGAAAAATTTGAAACAAAAGGCAAATATACTCTCTGGACTCTTAACTTGAAACTGGAAAAAGAAATAATAAAAAAAAAATAGAGAAAGCAAATTAAAAGGAAAAAGCCGAGAGGTGTACATTGGTGAAAAACCTACTTGATTCCTTGTTATTGTTTTGACTACTATTTTTGCTATACTTATCCAATTGCTTTCAAATTTTTTTTGTTTTGTTCATCTACTCTAGTACCTATCTAGGAACATTCCTAACTGAGTGCTAGCTTTATTTGGAGTCTTATTTTCCAGTTTTACTTGTTGAACCTCTTTGAGTCTTGTCATATATACATATTACTCTTAACTTTTGGTATAAGCTTTTCAAATTGTGCTTCTATTGCTTGTCTAGTTTTCTTTCAATAATTTCCCTGTGCTGGAAGTGGCCTCAAATCCTTGCTCAAGGATCAAGCATTGCTCAACAAAGAGTAGGAAAAGTTTGGACACTAAGACCTAAAAATTTGACCTAAATTAGTGACCAAAACTTCTCCTAAACTTCCTTCACTTGAGTGACCATTCCTTTCACCTTGTGAGGCAGCCACCATTAACCTCTTTTGTTGTGATTCTTTGCAGGTCCAGGAGCATCAAATTTGAAGGATTAGTGGCGGATTAAGACACTTAAACAAGTGTTAGAAAAGTTGAACACAAAAACCGTCACTAATTGGTCACCAAAACCGCCATTTATTGCTTTCTAGGCTAGTTTAAATTTTGCAATCTCACTTGTATTTTAAAATCAATTTGTAAAGCTTGGAGGGAGTATTAAGAAGCTGGTCAGGTATATCTAACTCCTTGTTAGCATTCTCACGTGTAGTACTAGTGGAAGTGGCTTGAAAATTTCATATGTTTCAAGCTTCCACCTAGGGCAAACCGACTAGTTGATTTATCCTTGCTTCTTTCAAGTGTTTGAACTTTAATTGTGTTTACTTATTTGCTTAAATTCGTCTAGACTTGTGTAGATTTACTTGCTCACGTTTAGTTTAGTCTCAAAAAACAAACAAATTGTGAAAAAGCATTCAAAAATTTTGTGAAAAGTTTTGGGGAATTGGAGATACCACAAAGGAGTTTAGTGATTTCCACTTGAAAAGGCTTGGTTATTAAGTGGCTCTTTGTAGCTCACCTCCCTTGATAGTGCAACTTGTACACTTAGACTTCCAAGTGTTATTTTCATTCCTAGAAAATACCAAAAACATTTTATAACTTTTTGCATAGCATATACAAAAAAAAAATTCTTTTGTTTAATCATGAGAAAATATTTCTCAAGTGGTAGTGAATTAAGCTCTCCAAAAGGTTTTTCACATTCTACTCAAAGGCTTAAATCACTAACACCTTGGACAAAGCAAGAAGCTTTAAAAAAAGAAAAAGAAAAACTTGAAAAAAAAGCACAAATTGCAATTTTAGAGGAAGAAATTCACATTATTAAACAAAAGAGAGAAAAACTTTTAGCAAAAGAAAAATTGAGAAAAACAAGAGAAAAAGAAAGAAAAAAGGCATTGCTCTTAGGGAAGAGTAAGGAGGAAAATAATTCCTCTAAAGGACTTGTGAGTGAAGAGAGTTGTTCTACCACTAAAAATCATTTACAAAATACTCTCTTCATAAATAAAGACCTTAACTCTTACCCTAATCTTACCACTAGTCATGAAGTAGAGATTCAAGAACAAATCATTCTAAAGAAAAATGAATCTCAACTTCAAGATGTAGTGAAGAAGGAGTGGACTACATTTAGTTCCACTTCTTGTGCTACTTCCTTGGAGGTGCCCAAGGAAGATAGCCTTCCTCTCTTTAGGAATCCTTCTACCATAGTTGTTCTAATAAAGCACCCAAATTTTGGAATCTATTGTTTGATAGATACATCTTGTCATATTTCATATTCTATTTTTGATCTTATGGGAAGTTCATCCTTATTTGAACTTAATTTGCACCCTTCCCTACAAGACAAAAATAGTTTATATGAGTTTTCAAGATTTTCCAAGACATTTTATCTACCAAACAATATGATTCAAAATTGTTTAGGACGTTTTCTAGTATTCTTTTCTTTATATTTTAGGAAAAGCCTAGGCTACCATTTAGGGTATTTTAGGCAAGATATTGTAGTGTTTAAAAGTCATTCTTTTCATTGTCTTAGTCATAGTGTTATTACATTCTTAGGTTTTACTTCTAGGTTATGCTTAGGAGAGGAGCCTATTTCTACTTTTAGGGAGTCTAATTTTGATAGTTTATTTTTTCTTAGGCTAGATATAAGGACTCCTCTTAGGATCCATAATCCATTTTCTCATCATAAACATGTCACCTCTTATACATGGTTTGTTGTGTATGTAGGTGATGTTTCTTATTCCATGCATCCTCGTGATTTGAGGACAAATCCTTTTCAAGAGGGAGGGGATGATGGAATCATGCCTAGGAAGGCAAGAGGTGACATATTGAAGGAGCCAAGAGGAGTTGGCTAGACATGAAGGTTTGGGCCAGACAGGGCCCAATGGGCCTGATGGGCCTGGGAAGGCCCAAGTTGAACTTTTCATGGGCCATATTTTGTTATAGCTATTTTCATATGTTTTGTATACATCATGTTAGTATAGGTATCATATATTTTGGTCTTGTATTTTGGACCACATAGAGTAGCATTTTAGGTTTTAGGCTTGTTGGGCCTAGTTTTGGGCTTCATGGGCTTTTGGGCTTTTGGTACCCAATATTGGGCTCATTTTCATTCTTGTAATTTTTCCTTTCCATTGTAATTGTTTGACCAATGTAATTAGGTCATTAGAATAGGAAAATACAAGGAATACTAAAGTATGCTAATTAGGTTAAACTAGGTTTAATTTGGAAGCCATTTAAGTTACATTTGAGTCACATGTTTTGCACCATTGGTGGCTGAACATGTGACACTCAAATTAACCCTAAATGACTCTCAAATCAGACCTAAATGCACCTTGGTACCTAAATTTTCGGACTTACACATGTGCACCAAAGTTTGAATTCAAATTTCAAATTTGAATTCAAACTTTAGGCGCCAATTTGTGTAGCTTTGGTTTAGGTGCCTATGTGCTTCATTTCCGTGCATACTTAAGTCCTCCCTTCACATTTTTGTATTCACTTTTGAGATTAATAAAATTGGAGAGCTTATTCAGCCCAATTTTCTCTTGAGAGTCACCAAAATTTCTCACATCAAAAGCCATAGGAGAGTTCATCTTTTCCTTCTCTTTGAAGTGAGGAATCCTTTGCTCCTTAAGCTTGGATGCTTCCATCCAAGGCTTAAGCCTATTCCAACCGAGAATCATCCTTCTTCAAGTGTTCATAGCTGCGGATTCAAGTCTCCTTTGAAGAGATCCAAGCCTAGGCAAATTCAAGGAGAAGAACATCCTTCACTTCTCCTAGTATTTCCATCAAATCT
This sequence comes from Cajanus cajan, assembly GCF_000230855.2. NCBI lineage: Eukaryota > Viridiplantae > Streptophyta > Magnoliopsida > Fabales > Fabaceae > Cajanus > Cajanus cajan. Next base: position 8,759,981 of record NC_138526.1, on the reverse strand, counting down.
GAATTGGAGAAGTAAACACTAAAAAAAAAATTTATTTATTTATTTAATTTTTTTTTTTTTTTTAAAAAAAATTCGAATTAAAATAATTGTAATTTAAATCAAGAGACGTAGTCCCCGGCAACGGCGCCAAAAACTTGATGTATGGAAAATCGCAAGTGTACGGTTGTCGTCAAGTAATAAATATCGAATCACAGGGACTACGTGTTTGACCTAGAATTACTAGTATTTTAATTTGAATTTTAAAACAGATTGAATTTTTGTTTTGAGATGATAAGATCAGATTTGATGGTAAAAGAGATAGTAATGCAATTAATGAATAAGATAAAACTTTAAGATAAGATAAGGAGATTTCCGGGAATCTAGGGTTCGCACAAAGAGTTCCAACAATATTGAATTATTATTTTCATTAATTAATTCTATTCCATCTTGAAGGTAGTCTTAACCTAATTTAATCCTTGCACCTTCTCAGGCTACGAGGACGTGTTTAATTAAAATTAATCTCTACTCTCGTGGTAATTACGTTCAATTAAACCCATTAAGATCTTTGTTAATCTATTGCTCCTCGAAAACTTAAATCAACTCTCGTGATTTAACACTCAAGTCTGTTCCTTTAGGTTCCGATAATTAGGTTCTCCTCTCAGTTCATCCCTAATTATCTATGATTATGAAAATTAAGATTAATTGTTTATCATAATTATAATCAAGTTCTCCTCTCAGTTCATCCTTAATTAATGTTATTATGAAAACAATAATATTAAAGTTCATATATAAAATATAAAAGAACAGATCAAGAATTGGAATAAAATTAAGAAACTGAATAATGCATTAATAAAGAGGTTCTCAGAGGCTAAGCCCTGATCCCAGAAAAAGGGAAACTACTCACAGGAGTTCATAGTAGTTCTCCAAGAAAAGAAGAATAAAAGAAAAGCAAACCTTAGAGTCGATGGCACAGGCGCCCAACCTTCTCCAAGTGTCAAAAACTAAAAAAAACTGTCTCCGAAACAAAAATCTCCGTTCTAGGCTAACCTCATCTAATTTATAACCTAAAAGGGTAAAAAGGTAAAACTACCAAGATAAAAATTACAAAGATAAAATAAAAATAAAACATAAAACTTAAAAAGCTGGGACGCGAAGTGAATCACGGCCGTGACTGAGAATCACGACCGTGATCTTCTCTGGAGCACATCTATGAAGGGTCAGTGGCGTTCACGGGTGTGATTGGGAGTCACGGCCGTGATTTTCTCTGGTGAATCACGGGCGTGATTTAGAATCACGACCGTGATTTTCCCTGTAGCTCAGCATTTCCTCTTTAATTCTTAAATCTTGATCCTGCTCAGAGAAAACACAACACATACCAAGAAAAGCATAAAATAGGAAAATGATATAAAAATTTATTAAAAACATGAAAGATATGCATGATTATGCTATGAATTCTTATGAATTAAAGTGCTAAAATACGAGTAAAATACACAACATCAGTCATCCATATTTTTCAAAATAGATCTTAAAAGTGGATATCACCAAATTAGAATTAAGGAGGGTGATGAGTGGAAAACTGCTTTTAAGACTAAGTTTGGTCTATATGAATGGTTGGTAATGCCTTTTGCGCTTACTAATGCACCTAGCACATTCATGAGGCTAATGAATCATACCCTTAGGGATTGCATTGGTAGATTTGTAGTTGTTTATTTTGATGATATTTTAATATATAGCCAAAGTGTAAGTGATCATGTGGATCACCTAAGACAAGTCTTACTTGTTCTTAGAGACAATCACTTGTTTGCCAATGTAGACAAGTGCACTTTTTTGTGTGGATAATGTTATTTTCCTAGGGTTTGTGGTAAGAAAAAATGGGGTACATGTGGACCCCGAGAAAATCAAAGCCATCCAAGAATGGCCTATTCCAACTAATGTTAGTGAAGTTAGGAGCTTCCATGGTTTGGCAAGCTTTTATAGAAGATTTGTTCCTAACTTCTCTACATTAGCTTCACCTCTCAATGAGTTGGTGAAAAAGGATGTGGTCTTTGAATGGAAAGAAAAACATAACTTAGCTTTTCAAGAACTTAAGCATAAATTTACTCAAGCACCTGTTCTAGCTTTGCCTGATTTTTCTAAAACCTTTGAGCTAGAATGTGATACTTCAGGTCTTGGCATAAGAGCTGTGTTGTTACAAGGTGGTCACCCCATAGCTTATTTCAGTGAAAAAATTCATGGGGCTGCCTTGAACTACCCTACCTATGACAAGGAGTTATATGCTTTAGTTCGTGCCCTTCAAACTTGGGAACATTAGCTTGTGACCAAGGAATTTGTTATCCATAGTGATCATGAATCACTTAAATATTTGAAGGGTCAACATAAATTAAATAAGAGGCATGCAAAATGGGTTGAGTACCTTGAGCAATTTCCTTATGTCATCAAATATAAAAAAGGCTCTACAAATGTAGTGGTTGATGCTTTGTCTAGAAGACATGTTTTAGTGAATATCCTAGGTTCTCAAATACTAGGATTTGATGACATCAAGGGGTTGTATGAGAAAGACCTTGATTTTGCTAACTTTTATTCTTTATGTATTCAAAAACCTTATCAAGGGTACTATATTTCTGAGGGGTATCTTTTCAAGGAAAATAAACTTTGTATACCCCAAGGATCTATTAGGAAACTCTTGGTCAAGGGGAGCCATGAGGGTGGGCTCATGGGACATTTTGGAATTGAGAAAACTCTTTCACTTTTGAGAGAGAAATTCTTTTGGCCTCATATGGAAAGAGATGTTCAAAGGTTTTGTAGTAGTTGTATTGCTTGTTTACAAGAAAAGTCTACTACTAAACCTCATGGACTATACACCCCCTTGCCAATATCTTCTTCTCCTTGGGTAGATATTTCCATGGATTTTATCCTTGGATTGCCTCGGACCCAAAGAGGAAAGGATTCCATCTTTGTGGTTGTGGACCGTTTTAGTAAAATGGCACATTTTATTCCATGCCACAAAGTGGATGATGCAAGTAACATTGCTAAATTATTCTTTCAAGAAATTGTGAGACTACATGGGTTACCCAAAACTATAGTCTCAGATAGAGATGTTAAGTTCCTTAGCCACTTTTGGAAAACTCTTTGGGCAAGGCTAGGAACTAAACTTCTATTTTCTACCACATGTCATCCCGAAACTGATGGGCAAACTGAGGTAGTGAATAGGTCTCTAGGGACTATGTTGAAGGCAATCCTCAAAGGCAATAAAAAGACAAGGGATGACTATCTCCCTCATGTGGAGTTTGCCTATAATAGAGTGGTTCACAAGACCACTAACATGTCTCCTTTTGAGATTGTTTATGGTTTCAATCCTCTTTCTCCTTTGGATCTCTTGCCTTTAACAGATGTTGCTTCCTTTATTCATAAAGAAGGTACATCTAAGGCTGAGTTTGTTAAAAAATTACATGAGAGAGTTAGAGACCATATTCAATTCCAACTGAAAAATACCAAAAATATAATAATAAGGGTAGGAAGGAAGTTGTCTTCAAGAAAGGAGACTGGGTTTGGCTACACCTTAGGAAGGATAGGTTTCCTTCCAAAAGAAAGTCAAAACTTAGTCCTAGAGGATATGGACCCTTCCAAATCCTTAAGAAAATCAATAATAATGCCTATGTCTTAGATTTGAGGTCAAATCCTCTTCAAAAGGGAGGGGATGATGGAGGAAGCCCATGGGCCAAGGGCCCAACTACTAGGGCTATGGCAAGAAGGATACATGAAGAGTGGGCCCAAGCCCAAGGGAAGCCCATTACTTTGTTTTGTTGGGCTTTGACTCAAGTCCAAGTAGACTAGGGTTAGTGCAGGATTGGGCCTTGGTGCCTTGTATTTCTTTTGGGCCTTGTATTTCCGGCCATGTAGATTAGGATTTGCATTTAGAGGTCATGTGAATTTAGGGTTATTTAGGTTACATGTGAAGTTTCATTAGCATGTAATCAAAATCACATTTGATGTGCATTTCGGCCATGTGCAACACATGCACATGGTGTGATCCGAAATGCAACTCAAATGGATTTCTAATTACATGCCAAATGATCTAGCACATGGGTGATCCGGGTTTTAGGCACCAAAATTTGAATTTTGAATTCAAATTTTGGGCGCCTAAGGATAAGTGAACCTTACCTTGGTTCCACTTAACCTTAGGCTAACCCAAGGTCACCTTAACCTAATTTACTCCTATAAATTCATCTTTGGCCGAGACTTGTATTACTTTGGATTATATTGATGAGTTTTCTCTCTTTGAATTCATCTCCTCCGAAGTCACCTAGCTTCCTAAACTCTACCCTCCTTGAGTGCTTCTCTTGGTAGAGCTAGGAACCCTAATCTTCTCCGGACTTAGCTTCTATGCAAGCTTAGGTCACATTGAGCCTTGTGGAGTCTCCATCCTTGAAGCTTCTTCCAAGGATTTTTGTGAAGGCTTGAAGAGTCCTTGTGCATTCCAAGTGGAATCACATCACTTTCTTAAGAGATCTAGAGTGGGAGCTTTCTCTTTTAGAAGATTTTCTCAACATTTGTTGTTCTACCCTTACACAAAGTTGGACCAAGTCATTTAGGTCCCTGTAGGGTAGTAGCTCCACTTGGTCTCTTATCTCTAAGTTAAGACCACTCATGAATCTGGCTACTGTAGTGGCTTCCTCTTCTCTAATACATGCCCTCATCATGTATAGCTCCATTTGTTGCCTATATTGTTCAACAGTCATATCCTTTTGTTGGAGCCTTTGGAGCTTATTCATAAGCTCCCTGCCATAATAAGAGGGAATGTGTCTCCTCCTCAATGCACTCCTAAGATCATTCCAATATTGGATAGGAGGATCATTATGGAGACGCCTTTCTCTTTCCAAAGAGGTCAACCAATACATTGCATGCCCTTGAAAGCTAAGGGTTGCAAGAGGGACTTTTCTTTCTTCACTTACCCTATGGCAAGCAAAGAGTTGCTCAACCTTCATTTCCCAATCTAAGTATAACTCCACATCATCTTTGCCAAAGAATTGTGGGAGGTCAACTTTGACTTCCCTTGGCCTAGTGGTTCCCTTAGGAGTATGCTGGTAGTGATCCCCTTGATTCATGCTTTCATTAGGGGATGTGTATTGGGAATGTGAACTCCTACTCTTTTTTCTATGTTTTCTCATTTCTTCTTTCAATTTTTCTTCCTCTTGTCTTAAAATTCTCAATTCTTCCTCTAAGTAAGCAAGTTGTCCTTCTCTTTCAATCTTTTCTTTTTCTCTTTGAATGGACTCTTGCCTTTTCCATAGCTTAAGTGATTTGAGCTCTTTAGTGATATATGAAAGACTTTTTGGAGAGCCATCACTTTCACTATTGAAGGAATTTTGAGACATTTTAATTCAAGAAGATTTTTCCACACAAAAATAGTTTTTATGAAAATAAGATTTTTTTGAAGTGCTTTAGACTTGGCACTTGGAGGTCTAAGAGTACAAATTGAACTTTGGAGGGAGGTGAGCTACTAAAGAGCCACTTAATAACCAAGCCTCTTCAAGTAAAAATCTCTAAACCCCCTTGTACTTTTGTCTTGCACAAATCAATTTTCACAAAGATCTTTTTCAAAAGAAAAATAACAAACAAGTGCCTAAAGTGTACAATTATACTATGCTTGAAAACATAAAGGCAAGAAAACATAAATTGCTTGAAAACTTAAATGACTGAAAACATAAATTGCTTAAAACATAAATGGCTTGAAAACTTAAAGACAAGAAAACATAAACTAGGCGTTGAGAGCAATTAACCCTAGGTGAGAGCTTGAGAGGCACCAAAGACCTTCAAGGACCCTCTCACATGTACTACACGAATTTGACTATGAGAACTCTTAAAGAGAGATGGAGATACACCAAGGGCACTCCAAGACACTCCTTAATAAAGGCCTTGTACAAAAATTTGGAAATCAAAAATTACAAGAAAATTGAAATTGAAATTTTCTTCAAATGAAATGCAAATTCACACTCCACGTGAAATGTAAATTCACATTCAAATGAAATTAGTGGCTGCACTTAATTTCAAGGAAAACAAATTTGCCACTAATTAGAGATAAATTTTAGAGACGGATTTTGTAAGGAAAAACAAGTTTTAGCAACAAAAATTTCCGTCACTAAAATTAGTCTCTAAATTTTCACAAAAATTTCACAATTAATTTCGGTTCCTTCTTGCTCCAATCCAGCCACCACATCTGCAGCCTCACAATGTTTTTCTCTCCTCTTTAGAAGCAACCTTGACAATGGTTACTCCTAGGTGTTTGAATTTCCAAGAATCCAATCCAATGAGAAACAAGCTCCTAGGTCACCACCAAAGTCCTTCAATTTGGCTAACCTTGAGCTTGGCCTTCAACAACTTCCAAGAGGCACTCAACACACCTTAAGATGCTGGAATATTAGTACAAAAACTGAAAAGGAACAATTTAGAATGGCTACACCAAATGGTAGAGTAAAATGTGACAAACTAGAAGGAGTTCCACAAAAATGACAAGTAACAATTAAGGAAAATTTAGAAAGCTAGCACACAAAAGATATCCTATCAAAGGCACTAGAATGGATTACAAAATCAAAGCTAAGATTAGAAACAAAAATAAGACACAAAATATGTGGCTGGACAGAAAATTTTTAAGGCAAAGCTTCACCAAAACCGAGAGCTAGTTACACTAGGTTTTTCACTCCTTTTGGCTTTTTCTTTTGCTATTTTCTTTCTTTTCTTTTTGCAAAATATTTTTCACTTCTTTTTCTTTTAATGATCAGGAGTTCAAATGCCTTTTTAGCACATATAAGTCTCGGTTTTAGGCTACTAAAAACTCCAGCAAAAATTTCATACAAAACAAGAGGTGTTCACATGCATTTTGTAACTAGTGCTTCACAATTTTGTAGTGTTTTTAGGTCAAATTTTTAAGCACTCATTCATTTGTTTTTCTCATGCATTTAGAACACATGCACCTCTGTTTTGTCTCTGTTTTAATGTTTTAAAAATTGCAATAGGTTTCAGCCACACATAAGACTCAAGGAAAACCTAATAGGAATTAGTGTTTATGAATTTTTTTGAAAAAACTTTTAACAAGACATAATAGAAACCTAACTCTAGGAAATTTGCTAGAACTAATAGCAAATTATGAACACAAATATGTAAAACAAAAAGCACATATAGGTAAGGTTCAGATTCAATAAGAAAATACACAAAAAATTTCGGACACAAACAACACACAAAAAATTAGGTTAACAAGCTAGTCTAGGAATTTTCAACATGAAAAGGACTACACATGACTTCTATGACAAAATAAGTGATTCAAAAACAAAATCTATGCTCAATGAATGTTGTCCAATCACGGACACGTGTTATAGAATGGAGATACTCAAATAAAAGCAAAATGCACAAGTATAGGAACCTAAAGCACAACACAATTGATTCACGGATTAATAGGAACAAGCAAGAACATGAATCAATTTACTTCTCATGTGACATATAGGATCTATCAAAAATTCTTGAAAATTTATATCCATGCAGCATACACATATTTAGACATAGGAGAAGGAAGAGACAACACGGATTCATACAAAAAAAAATTAGAACACCAAACCTCAAGAGCACTAGGCTCTGATACCAAAACTGATGGAAGTACTTGGTGAAGATTGTTGTTCATCCAAGCTTCCATGCAAGGATTGAAAATGCTCCATGAGGTTATCACGTTTTGACCTTGGAATTCTCCTTTGAAGAAGCTTCAATGGAGGAGAAGCACCTTTGAGGAGGTTCGGTTACCTGTTAGAGAGGTGAAAAAGCTTGAGGAACCAAGCTTCTAGGAGAAGGAACTTTGAGAGAAAACCTAGGAGAAGGTTTCTCACGAAATTTGACTCTTGAAAATGAGAGAGAAATCTGATTTCTAATTCTCATAAATGTCCAAAAGTGAAGGTTTAGGTCAGATTTACAATTATATAGGGAGAGGTAGCTTCTAGGAGAAGCTAACCTTAACCATGGTTCATTAGGAACCATGGTAAGGTGTAGCTAACCATCCATGGTTTCTAAAACATGTAGGAGAAGCTAACCTTGACCATGGTTCACTTAAGAACCATGGTTCACTTAAGAACCATGGTAAGGTCAGCCCACCCTACCAAGGTTTAGAAACTTGGAGGAGAAGCTTCAAAGCTTGAAGAAGGAATAAGCAAATTTCGGCCAAGAAACTAAGGATAGAGCTAGGCGGATTAGGCTCCAAAATGCTCCATGAATTATTTTGAAATTCTTTGATTTGGTTTAGTTAGGTTCATCATATAATGATGAGACCTAGCTAAATCAAATCTATGAAAAATTAGGAGCAAAATGAGTCAAATATGCAAAATTTTGCCTAGGCCCAATTCTGGCCCATTTACTAGTCACACCCTCAAGTATTGTTAAATGCCACCCCTTTTTCCCTACTGAAAAAATACAAAATGAATGTATCAACTAGGGAGCTTAAATGGAGTTAAAATCTCCAAGTAGCCCACCTTAAAATCAATATACAAACACTAGAAAAAAAAACAAGTAAAGTGTCTCACAAATACAAAGGAAAAAATAACCTATACAAAAGAACTACTATATGTATAAACATAAGAAAAAGGTCTTTAAGATCATCCCATTCCTCTTGGTTCTTTTAGTATATCACCTCTTGGATTTATTGACCGTGGTCATAATCTATCAGAAGCATTGCTCACCTTAGTGTCACAAGCAGTTGCATAACCAGTTTCTGGCCAAATGCATACCAAATGCTATGCTAATTCCATGCAAATGATTAGTCACATGCAAACCTAAATTAACCCTAAATTCATATGACCATGAAATGAAAATCCTAGTCTAAGTGGTCGAAATACAAGGCCCAAAATACAATACAAGCCCAAAGGCCCAAACCTACACTACTCCTACTCTACTTGGGCTTGAGTCAAAGCTCAACTAAAAAGTGTGATGGGCTTTTCTTGAGCATGGACCCATTCTTCTTGAATCCTCTTGGCCATAGCCCTAGTAGTTAGGCCCTTGGCCTATGGGCCTCCTCCATCAAAATTTGTATAGTTTTTTCTCTATGTTATAATATTTAATTAATTTAAATTTATTTTTAAAACAATAAATAAAATATAAAGTAAAAAATAAATTATATTATATACTTTTATATATAAATACGCTAATATATATAATGTAAATTAATATATATATATATATATATATATATATATATATTAAATTGTATAATAGTCATATTTTATTAGTAATATATTTTTAATATAAATATATTTATTTAAAAATTATATATCCAATATACATATTTGAGCATTATATTTAATATAATAATATATATTTAAATTTAAAGAGTATAATAATTTAAAAATAATAATTAAATATGTAAATTAAGAGATATATGTAAAAGTAAATGTTTAAATTTTTTTTATGTGAGGGGAGTGTTTATAAGAAAAGAAGATGATGTAATATTTACATCTTTGAATAGATGTTAATGTGAATGGCGTTTTGAATATTTTTTTTATTTATAATAGAGGTTAACAAAACTTTAAAAAATGGTAATATCATACACTAGAATCTGTCGAGGGATAAGATTAATTTTTTAATATAAGAGGAGAGGATAGTGTGACATTCGTATCTTAGGGGAGGGGAATTTAAATTTCTCGTAAATTTATACTGTTTGTAGTTGTTTCATAATTCTCACACATATATAAAAACATATTTTAATTTAAAATTTTCAAGAATTGTGATAATGACTAAGGAAAAAAAGAAATGGATGAAACTTAAAAATAGAACTTTACCAGAATATATAAAAGGACTCGATGAATTTTTAGAATTCGCTTTCTCTAGACCGAAGCCTAAAAATACAATTAGGTGTCATTGTTACAAATGCAATAATGTTAGTTTTAAGACAAGAGATAATGTGATCAATGATTTATTAAGGTGGGGATTTGATTCAAGTTATAGGCACTGGGAGTATCATGGAGAAACCTCTGGTGATTCATGATCTGATATTGATAATAACTATAAATAATGATAATGACTTTGATGCTAATCTTGAAAGGAGTGACGATGTCCAATCCTACTCCATGCTTTATGACATGCATCAAGCATTATATGAAAATACAGATAATGTGTTTGATCATCTTATGTCTAGTGATATCAATGAAGAGCCCAATAAAAAAGCTAAAAGGTTTTATGGTTTGTTGAAAGATGCTGAACAAGAATTATATCCTCGTTGTCGAAAATTCTCAAAATTATCATTTGTTGTGTGTCTCTTCAAAATAAAATGTCTTTACGGGTTGCGCAATACTTTAGTTGATTCATTGTTAAAACTATTGATTGAGGCTTTACCTGAAGGTAATGTGCTTCCTGATTCAATGTATGATGCTCAAAAGATAATTAAAGATCTTGGACTTGGTTATGTCAAGATAGATGCTTGTGTTGATGATTGTATTTTGTATAAAGGAAAGCATGAAAAACTTGATGAATGTCCTATTTGTAAGAAAAGAAGATGGAAACCAAATAAAAAGAAAAAAAGTCTCTAATAAGATTGTTTGTTACTTCAATATAAAACAAGGATTACAGAGAATATTCTGTTAGAAAAGAATGGCTCAATCCTGTCCAAACCCAAAAATTTCCGATCTCGCGACCTATGGTTTAGACATCCTTCTGAAAATCCCATCAATTAAGGAATGCCCGGACACCAGACTAATAATTAATGGTTTTGAAAATAGGTTCATGGAGTCGCCACCAATGTTTTACTCAAAACATTTGGAAAAGAAAAGGTTTTTAAAGATCCAAAAATGGTCTTGATAACAAGAATTGGGTTCAGGGGTCGGTTACGTGTATGGAAGGTATTAAGCACCCCTACAACGCCCTTAATTGGTACCCTATGATGAAGTTAACATTAAGAATAATAATATAAATATTAAATCCCTTTTTATTGATGACTATTTACATGCTTAAAATTTAAATTAAGCAATTGACTCTAAAATGTCTACATGATTGCTTTTGTTATAACAATGTCTATTAAAGATGAGAGATAAAAGTTAGAGAAGAAGATAAAGATGAGAAATAAAAGATAGAGAAGAAGATTATTTGAAATACCTCATAGAAAGCTTTGTTAGATCTTCAAATATGGAAAATCTAGGTGCTTTGTGGCAACCTTTGACACTACAATTGCCTCACAAAACTCAAGAAATACAATAGAAGGGAGAGAGAGAGAAATTTCGAGCTCTAAGGAGTCTTGGATGAAATTTTGTGGCCCTAATAATTGTGCCTGAGTCTGCTATTTATAGACATCAAAAAGGTGCCAGAACGGCCCGTTCCAAATTCAGAATGACCTATTCTGGATCTGTATGTTGTTTGTTAATTTTGTATCTTGGAACAACCTATGTTGAAACCAGAACGGTCTGTTTCAGAGGTAAGTTTAACACATAACTGCCTATGCTGGAACGGCCCGTTCTAAACTAAAGTTTTAGGCCTTTTTTGTAACTTGGAACGGTCCATTTCAGTTTGAGAACGAACCATTCCAAACTTAGGTTTTAGCCATTTTAGGAACTTGGAACGGCCCATTCCAGTTTTGGATCAGCCAATTCCAGGCTACTAAAACCAGCTTATTTGCTTTTTGATGTCATGTCCTGTTGTTTCCATGCTTCGGGGGCTTCTTTCCTTTGATAATGGAAGTCCATTTCCTTGTTTGTATGCCCCTGGATGAAATTGGGAATCTACAGCTACCCCTCTTTACTTGTCCTTTGGAATAGCTATGTGTTGCTTTTTCGAAGGCATGTAAAGACGTAGACATTTCGTCCGGGTCTTCTCCTCGTCGCTTTGGTGCTGGCGCTTCTACGTTGCTTCCCTTGGATAAGTGAACATGTTTGTATCATTGCCCTTTAGAGGAGTTGAGTGTTGGGTTGCATGCTCTATTGGGTAACAAGGGTGATAAATTGTGCACTTGATCCTCGGTCTTCGAGTAGATGCTCCATGCCATGGCTCTAATTGCTTCTCTTGGGATAGTGAGGTGGAGATCCGGGTCTTCAATCTTTTTTTGACATTAGATGCCTCCACGTCGTTTCTTTCGGGTAGATGTTGTTTACTAGTATCCTTGCCTCTTAGAGCAACTGAGTGTTGGGTTGTATGCCCCGTTGGGTGTTTAAGGATGGTAAACCGAAACATCTAGGCTTCTGGTCTTGATGTAAATGCTCCGTACTGTTTCTGGTTGCCTCATGGTAGTGTGTTCCTTTATTTGTAGCTTGTTGAAGAAGGAGTATTTTCGTAGCTCAACTTTCCTTACGACTTTGTCGTATACCGGATAGGAGGTGACTACAGTCTCTCCAGACTTTTCCCTCACGTCTTTGTCGTGTACCAGATTAGGAGGTGAGTACAGTCTCTCCAGACCTTTCCTTCACGACTTTATCGTATACCAGATTGGGATGTGAGTACAGTCTCTCCAGACTGTTCCCTCATGGCTTTGTCATATACCGGATTGGGAACTGAGTATAGTCTCTCCAGACCTTTCCCTCACAACTTTTTCGTATACTGGATTGGGATGTGAGTACAATCTCTCTAGACCTTTCCCTCACGGCTCTGTCGTATACCGGATTGGGAAGTGAGTACAGTCTCTCCAGAACTTTCCCTCACGGCTTTGTCGTATACCGAATTGGGAAATGAGTACAGTCTCTCTAGACCTTTCCCTCACGACTTTGTCATATACCGGATTGGGATGTGAGTACTGTCTCTCCAGACCTTTCCCTCACGGCTTTGTCGTATACCGAATTGGGAGGCGAGTACAATCTCTCTAGACCTTTCCGTCACGAATTTGTCGTATACCAGATTAGGAGGTGAGTATAGTCTCTCCAGACCTTTTTTGTATTTTGAGGAAACTGTCGATGCCCTCATTGGTTTGCTTGATTTGTGGTAGATGTTGCCCCAAGGATGTTGGACAGGAGGTGCTTGACGTGCCTCTGTGTTGATGGGCAGAGAAGTAGATGACTGACAAGGATTTTGGTGTTGACCCCAACCATGTGAGTATTGTGATGACTATCTTTTGTTGATGATCGAGTGTGAACTTATTCGACCTTGCTGAAGTGTCTAAACTGATCTTTGTTGTGAGGGGGTCCTACACCCTTGTTTTGTGATGGATCCCTAAATTGGGTATTTTATAGCATTCTCCATTATTTTTGTTAGCTTAGGCTCTTGCTTGGTTGTTGAGCTTCTTGCGAGTGTTTTGACCTCTATGACTCCCTCTGGTCTATAGAGATTATAATGCATGGATGTATGGATGCAATGAAAATGCAAGACAAGAATTATTTTATTATTCATTCCTTTTTTTTTTGTGTAACGCCCTTCCATATGCCCCAACCTCATATGTATGTGATGTAGTTTATGTCATGTGTTAGTTCCTAAACATGCAATTCAAATTTTTATTTTTATTTTTAATATCGGGAAATTAACCTGTACGCATTAAGGTTAATATGGACGATTCCTTTCTGTCCATGTCATTTTTTGATTATTGCTAGGATATACTCCTTTAAACTCGAGGTTTCAGAGGCTCCTTAGTTAATGTGTAGTGAAACGTCTCCAGGCTCCATTCAGGGACGTCTTTGTCTTCTCTTTGTGAGTGTTCATTGTGCACTTTCCGTGTATCTTTTTGGTACTGTTTTAATGCCATAATGGTCAAGAGAAAAGAAAGAAGGGAGATTTGTATTTTTTCAAAAGGTTTGTTAGAAGAGATTTTTTTCAAAAGGGGATTTTAGAAGAATGGCTGGCTAAGGTGGGCTTTGGTGTTTAGGGTTATTAAACAAAACATATTTGTTACATGGAATGTTATCGCTGTGTTTTAATCATTTTTGGAAAGTAGAGTGATGACCTAGGGTTGTGCTTTGGTTAGATCATCCCTCTGAGCCGCCTTTCTGTTTTTGACTCGAGTTGCTGCTTTGACGTCCTAACTTTTGCTTAGGTTACTTGAGGTGTGTTCCCTAGCGGACATTTTTCTTTTGATCCTTACTTTTGCCTAGGGTACCATTTTTTACTTGTGGGTTGCCTAGCGGATCTCGCCCTAACTTTTGTGTAGCCCCCTTAGTGGGTTTCCTGCCGGGCTTTCATTTTTGTAGCGCTTGTGAGGTGTGGGATGTCTTATTTTATTAAACCCTAGTCATGTTTGGATTCACGTGACTACTTCTCTCTTACCCTTTCCACGTTATTATTTGAGAAACATTCTTGTCACAAATATACTTCGTTTATTTGGGGTTAATAGATGAGGCCTAGAGTGAATTTTTATAGGGAGAAGAGAAATGAAAGAGTGTTATGGCATTAGAAACAATACTTCTAATTTACACGTGCCCTTTTAGCAAAACTCAAAGGCCCGGGCATGGCCTGAGTTCGTGATTCGTACACAAAGAGATTGACAGAGGTTGCCCCCTAGGGAGACATGATTGGTCTGGCTCTTTCAGGAACACATTCCCAGTTGCTTGAACGTGGGTGTTTTGAATTTGGAGTGAAATCTTTATGAATTCTTGCTTTCTAAAGGGAATACTCGAGTCGCCTTTCGGTTTTCAACTCAGATAGACATTTCTTTATTTTTATATATCCCTAACTTTTGCATAGGACGTATCCTATCAGGATTTTGATTCTTTTTTCTTTGCCCTAATTTTTGCCTAGAACGCCCCATGCGGGTTTTCGTCTTAGCAGGTCCTCACCATACAATGCCTTTATTTTTTAATTGGGTTTTGTCTTGTAATTCCCTAGAAGCAAGGATTCGTCCATTCTTTATCATTCCTCCTATCCCGACTATTGTTGTTTCTGCATGGGAAAGTCTCGGTGTTTGAATCGTTCATTAGGGCGTGTGATGCCCCTAATTACTGATAAGTGTTCCCCGATTTGATGTGTCGGGTTTGCATTTGATTACAGTAATTTTCAATATCTGGTTAACACGTACAGATTATGTTTCCCTTTTTATTCTTATTTATTATTTACAAGGAAGGCGTGTTATTGTCGCAACCCAAAAATTTCTGATCTTGCGACCGATGGTTTAAACATCCTTTTAAAGATCTCATCAATTAAGAAATGCCCGGACACCAGACTAATCTTTAATCAATGGTTTTGAAAATAGGTTCTATGGAGTCGCCACCAATGTTTTACTCAAAACATTGGAAAAAGAAAAGATTTTTAAAAGATCCAATAATGGCCTTGATAACCAGAATTGGGTTCGGGAGTTGGTTACGTGTAAGGAAGGTATTAAGCAGCCTTACAACGCCCTAAATCAGTACCCTATGACGAAGTTAATGCGATAAGAAATAATAAATTAAATATTATATCCCCTTTTATTGATGATTATTTACATGATTTAAAATTTAAATTAAACAATTGACTCTAAAATATCTACATGATTGCTCTTATTATAAACAATATTTATCAAATATAAGAAATAAAAGAGAGAGAAGGAAATTGATTAAAATACCTCGTACCAAGCTTTGTTAGATCTTCCAATATGGAAATTGTAGGTCCTTTATGGCAACCTTTCACACTACACAAATGCCTCACAATACTCAAGAAATACAATAGGAGAGAGAGAGAGAGAAAAAGAGAGAAATTTCGAGCTCTAGAGAGTGCTGAACAAAATTTTTGGGGTCTGGAGAAATGAGCCCCAACTGTCTATTTATAGACTTCAGCAGGGGTCTAGAACGGCCCGTTCCAAAATCGGAACGGTCGTTCTGGATATGGCCATTGTGCCTTAATTTGGACCCTGGAACGGCCCATTCTAAAACCAGAACAGCCCATTCTGGGGAACCAGAATGGCCCGTTCTGGTTTCAGAACGGCCCATTCTGGGGTACGAGTTCAGCCCACTTTTAGGAGACTGGAACGGCCCATTCCAGTTGGAACAGCCCATTCCAGTTTACAAATTATAGGCTTTTTGGGACCCTTGGAACGGCCCGTTCCAATTTGAGAACGGCCCGTTCCAGACCTGCGAACGACCCGTTCCGATTTTGGAACGGCCCGTTCTGGGCCACTAAAAATGGCTAATTTGGCTTTTAGGCCCCTGACGTCCTATCTTGTTGTTTTGTGCCTCCCGGACGAAATTAGGTGTTTACAGCTGCCCCTCTTTACTTGTCCTTTGGAATAACTGTGTTGGTTTTCCAAAGGCAAGTAAAGACGTAGACATTTCGTCCGGGTCTTCTCTTTGTCTCTTTGTGTGATGCTTCTACGTTGCTTCCCTTGGATAGATGTATTTGCTTGTATCATCATCCTTTAGAGAAGGTGCGTACTCTATTGGGTAACAAGGCTGACAAACTATACATCTGATCTTCAGTCTTCAAGTAGAAGCTCTATTGTTTCTCTTGTGATAGTAAGGTGAAAATTCAGATCTTCACTTTTGTTTTGACAATAGATACCTTCACGTTGTTTCCTTCGGATAGACGGTGTTCCCTATATCCTTGCCCCATGGAGCAACTGAGTGTTGGATTGTATGCTCTATTAGGTGCCAAGGATGGTGAACCGAAACATCTAGGCTTCAAGGTCCATGTGAATGTCCTATGTCGCTTACTATGTCCAAATCTTCTCCTTTACTTCAGTAGTGTAGATGCCCCACACCATTTCCTTCGGATAGATGGTGTTTACCCGTATCCTTGTCCCTAAGAGAAATTGAGTGTTGGTTTATGCTCCGTCGGGTGATAAGGATGTAAATCGAAACATCTAGGCTTCTGGTCTTGATGTAGATGCTTCCTACTGCTTCTGCTTGTCTCATGGTAGTGTGTTTCTTTATTTGTGGCTTGTTAAAAAGGATTATATTCTGAGCTCAGCCTCTCCAAGCTGGACTGATATTTAGGGCTCCAGCCGGCCCACTGCTAGTTTTAGGGTCTAGCAACCCTTACCGATCTTGTACTAGTTTTAGGGATCTAGCAACCCTTACTGATCTTGTACTAGTTTTGGGGATCTAGCAACCTTTTCTGATCTTGTACTAGTTTTGAGGATCTAACAACCTTTTCTGATATTGTACTAGTTTTAGGGATCTAGCAACCCTTTCACTAAGGTCAGGTAACCCACTTTGTCGTTGAAGTAGTTTCATAGCTCAGCCTCTCCAAGCTGGACTGATATTTAAGGCTTCAGCCGGCCTCCTCTAAGGTCAGGTAACCCAATTTGTCGTTGAAGTAGTTTTGTAGCTCAGCCTCTCCAAGCTAGACTGATATTTTAAGGCTTCAGCCAGCCTCCTCTAAGGTCAGGTAACCCACTTTGTTGTTGAAGTAGTTTCGTCGCTCAGCCTCTCCAAGCTGGACTGATATTTTAAGGCTTCAGTCGGCCTCCTCTAAGGAAAGGTAACCCACTTTGTTGTTGAAGTAGTTTCGTAGCTCAGCCTCTCCAAGCTGGACTGATATTTTAAGGCTTCAGCCGACCTCCTCTAAGGAAAGGTAACCCACTTTGTTGTTGAAGTAGTTTCGTAGCTCAGCCTCTCCATGCTGGACTGATATTTTAAGGCTTCAGCCGGCCTCCTCTTAGGTCAGGTAACCCACTTTGTTCTTGTACTTGATGTCTTCTTGTTGATATTGTTAGATGAGAGACTGCCCCCAGGTGGATGGGCATGAGATGTTTGATGTGCCCCTATGTTGGTGGGCAGAGAAGTAGATGATTGGCAGGGATTCCAATGTTGCCCCTATCGCTTGAGTATTGTGATGCCTCTCCAGGCGCCTACTTGTGGTAGGTTTCTTTTTTCTGAATTTCATTTTTGTTTAGCTTCGGCTCTTTCATGATTGAAGCTTGCCTTTTTCAGCTGTTTTTCTAAATGCTTCGACTTTTTCAACATTTATGAAGCTTGCCTTTTTCTCATGTTGTTTTTGATTTTTATTGTCATCATTGGTGGAAGGATCTATTCCCATGATGTTATTCGCTGAATCTTTATTGATGAGTATTATTTTGGAAGCCACTTCTGGCTTTGGTTAGGAAATCATTCCTGGTCTTGGTATTCTCTTGGATCATCGTTCATTCAATTGAGGAATAGGGCGCGATGGCCTCTTCATGCTTACAGACTTGCTTGTTTGATCGATTCTATTCTATTCCACTGTTGATATGTCCTTGTTTAGTGGGCACATAGAATCACTTGGGGTTGCCGTTTGCCCCTGCTTGGTTCATGGTTGGCTATTTAGTTTGTGTTTCGTCCTGATGACTCCTTCTGACCCATAGCAAGCAGAATGCATGGATGCATGGATGCAATGAAAATGCAAAGACAAGAGTGATTTTATTATTATTATTATTTTATTTATTCTCTTTTTTTTTGTAACGCCCTTCCATATGCCCCTAACTCATATGCATGCGATGCAGTTTATGCTCATGTGTTTGTTCCTAAACATGCAATTCAATTTTTTTTTGTTGGGAAATTAACCTGTGCGCGTTAAGGTCAATGTTGACGATTCCTGTTTATCCATGCCGTTTGTGATTATTGACGGGATATGTTCTTTTGAACTCAAGGTTTCAGTGGCTCCTTGATTATCTAGTCGATGTGTAGTCAAGCGTCTCCCAACTCCGTTCGGGGACATCTTGATCTTTCCTCTATGAGTATTCACTGTACATTTTCCATGTATCTCTTCAGTACTATTTTAATGCCATAAGGGTGAAGAGAAAAGAAGAAAAGGGATACTTGTATTTTTTTCAAAAGATTGTTAGAAGGGATTTTTTTAGGGGTTTTTAGAAGAATGGCTGGCCAAGGTGGGCTTTAGTGTTTATGGCTATTAAGCAAAGCATATTTACTACAAAGAAGTTATCATTATGTTTAGCCTTTTTGGAAAGTGAAGTGATGACTCGGGGTCGTACTCGGATTGGATGATTCCTCTGAGTTGCCTTTTGATTTTCAACTCAGGTTGTGCTTTAACGTCCTAACTTTTTCCTAGGTCACTTGAGATGTGTTCCCTAGCGGACATTTTTCTTTTGATCTTTTCTTTTGCCTAGGTTACCCATTTTTACTTGTGGGTTGCCTAGCAGATCTTGCCTTAATTTTGCGTAGTCTCCCTTAGCGGATTTCTACCGGGCTTTCATTTTTGCAGCGTTTGTGAGGTATGGGATGTCTTTAATTTTATTAAACCCTAGTCATGTTTGAACTCCTGATTGTTCCTTTATTATCCTTTCCATGCTATTATTGAGTAACATCTTTGTCGCAAATACATCTTGTTTGTTTAGGGTTGATGGATGAGGCCTAGAGTGAATATTTAAAGGGAGAAGAGAAATGAAAGAGTGTTATGGCATTTAAAACAGTACTTTCAATTTACACGTGCCCTTTTAGCAAAGCTCGGAGGCCCGGGCATGCCCCGAGTTCGTGATTCGTACACAGAGAGATTAACCGAGGTTGCCCCCTAGAGAGGCATGGTTGGCGATTGGTTTAACTACGTTAAGAACGCATTCCCACTTGCTTGAATGTGGGTGTTTCGACTTCGGAGTGAAACCTTTATGAATTCTTGCTTTCTAAAGGGAATACTCAAGCTGCCTTTCGGGTTTCAACTCAAGTAGGCGTTGCTTTTTCTTATTTTTATGTATCCCTAACTTTTGCATAGGACGTATCCTATCAAGATTTTGATTCTTTTTTTCTTTGCCCTAATTTTTGCCTTGGATGCCGTTTACGAGTTTTCGTCCTAGCGGGTTTTTGTCATGCAATGCCTTTATTCTTCAATTGAGTTTTGTCGTAATTCCCTAGAAGCAAGGATTCATTCATTCTTGATTGTTCCTCCTATCCCAATAGTTGTCATTTCCGCATGGGGAACTCTCGGTATTTGAATCGTCAATTTGGGCGTGTTATGCCCCCCAGTCTTTTTGCACAATTACTGGTTTTTAAGTGCTTCCAATTTGATGTATCGAGTTTGCACTTGATTACCAGTGATCTCATTATTTGATTAACACGCACAAGTTAGGTTTCCCTTTTTATTCTTATTTATTATTTACAAGGAAGACATATTATCTATATGAGGTGCAAAATAGAATGCAAAGATGATTGAGAAATTCAAAATATCATTCTCATTGATTTGTTTGTTTAGAGAACATTTTTTGTACAAATCTTTCAGTGCACTTTGACGACGTCGTAACAGGCTACAGAAGCTAATGCTTGAGTGATGTCCCTATAGACATGCTTGCTCATTCGTTGGTTTGCAATTAGTTCTTGTTTCTTCTCATATTCTCTTCTTGTTATTCCCATCAGAAGTAATCGTCAATAGGATCTTGGGGTTCACCACCATTTTGGTGATTGCCAAAATTTTCATCTTTATTGACGAGATTGATGAGTCAAAGAAGAAAGATGCAGTTTGGAGTGATTTGATAACAAATTGGAGGTGTAAGAGAGCTTATCATAATTTTTTTTAACTCCCTAGGTTCATGGTTTCTCGTTCATTAGCGGAATTTTCTTTAGCTTCCCAAACTATGTTCTTTTGAAGTAAATTTTTTTTTTTGCTTCAATTTCCCTTTTTTGCGTGCCTCCTTTTCAAGATTTCAAATAATCTCCAGAGTTGAGGAATGACATCTTTCTAAATTGGAAGAAATCTGAGAAGATGTAGACTTTGCTTTCTGTTGAAAGGATGACGAAAGTCCAAAGTCTAGTAGGCCTCCTTAGTATAAGGGCACATGATTATTGTACTTTAGAATGTTCTCCTTTCTCAAAAATCTTTGCATGCTATGTGCCTTCCATTTTCTAATGAATGTATATGCTAAACTAAAAGATGGATGATATTTGTTTTCTGCCTAAATTTTATCATTTTTTTTACTAAAGGGAAATGATGCATGATTTTTGCTATATATATATATTTCTTTTTTTTTTGGAAATAAACTATCATATATGATGCTTTGAAGTTTGGATATATAGAGGGGAGTTAAAATTTTATCATATTTATTTATTTGTTTGTAATTCTTATCCATTTGAAATAAATAAACACAAACAAATGCAACACACATATGCTCAAAAAAATGTACACCCGCGAAAATCACGTTAAAATCCTTGGTCTGTGGTTCCTGCAAGAAAAGTGCATTGTATAGGATAGTTCTAATCTCACTGGTCTTAAGGCCCCTAAGGTGCCCCCATTATAGGGACCCAGTATCTCTGTCGCCGTCACCTGGCAAACTCTAAGGTTTGTCGCAGTATTTCGGGCTAGAGTAACCGGTTATCACCTTGAGTGTGATTTCCGACAAGGCTCACAGGCTCCAAGGCCAAACTTGGGCCGGTCGTACGTCAACCACTCCCTATGTTTATTACCCTCATGCCCCTGGGTGTAGGAGAAACTGGTGTGCAAAGGATTGTGTACAATTTTTATTTCAAACAAATGCTGAATTTAAACAGGCAAATAAATATTAAAGCCAAACAAATAAAGCAAACAAAGTAAAGGGGAAAAATATTTAAATTATTATTTTTATTTTATTAACTTCATCAACTAAATGGGCCTGACCCTTTTAAAACGTCCCCAGTGGAGTCGCCATCTGTCGCAACCCAAAAATTTTCGATCTTGCGACTTATGGTTTAAACATCCTTTTAAAGATCTCATCAATTAAGGAATGCCCGGACATCAGACTAATCCTTAATCAATGGTTTTGAAAATAGGTTCTATGGAGTCGCCACCAATGTTTTACTCAAAACATTGGAAAAAGAAAAGATTTTTAAAAGATCCAATAATGGCCTTGATAACCAGAATTGGGTTCGGGGGTCGGTTACGTGTAAGGAAGGTATTAAGCACCCTTACAACGCCCTAAATCGGTACCCTATGACGAAGTTAATGCGATAAGAAATAATAAATTAAATATTATATCCCCTTTTATTGATGATTATTTACATGATTTAAAATTTAAATTAAACAATTGACTCTAAAATATCTACATGATTGCTCTTATTATAAACAATATTTATCAAATATAAGAAATAAAAGAAAGAGAAGGAAATTGATTAAAATACCTCGTAGCAAGCTTTGTTAGATCTTCCAATATGGAAATTGTAGGTGCTTTATGGTAACCTTTCACACTACACAAATGCCTCACAATACTCAAGAAATACAATAGGAAAGAGAGAGAGAGAGAGAAAAAAAAGAGAAATTTCGAGCTCTAGAGAGTGCTGAACGAAATTTTCGGGGTCCAGAGAAATGAGCCCCAGCTGTATTTATAGACTTCAGCAGGGGTCCAGAACGGCCCGTTCCAAAATCGGAACGGCCGTTCTGGTTATGGCCATTGTGCCTTAATTTGGACCCTGGAACGGCCCGTTCTAGGGTACGAGTTCAGCCCACTTTTAGGAGACTGGAACGGCCCGTTCCAGTTTACAAATTATAGGCTTTTTGGGACCTTGGAACGACACGTTCCAATTCGAGAACGGCCCGTTCCAGACTTGGGAACGGCCCGTTCCGGGCCACTAAAAATGGCTAATTTGGGTTTTGGGCCCTTGACGTCCTATCTTGTTGTTTTGTGCCTCCTGGACGAAATTGGGTGTCTACAGTTATTTATATGAAACGTAAAATAGGATGCAAAGACACTTGAGAATTTCAACAAATATCATTCTCATTGGTTCTTGTTTAGAGAACATCTTTGCATACTATTATATGTGCCTCCCATTTCTAATGAATGTATGCTAATGTACTATCCTACGAGATGCATGATGTTTGTTTTCTGCCTAAATTTTATCATTTTTTTTACTAAAGGTTATGATGCATGATTTTTACTATATATTTTTTTGTTTTTTTTGAAAAAAACTATCCTATATGATGCTTTTAGAGCTAGGGTATACAAAAGAGTGTTAGTTTTTTTTTTTATTGATATATGTTTATTTGTCTATAATTCCTCTCTATTTGAAATGAACAAAAAGAGAACACAACAAATGTGTAACCCCCTTTCCAGATTACATATGTTAATTATAACTAATTATTTATATTATAATGAATAATATGTAGAAAAGATACTTAAAGAAATGAATTAAATTTATTCAATTAAATTTTTATTCAATAAAAGTCACTAGGTATTACAAACCATTTTATAACAACTTAGTAAAATAAAACCCCTCATCCTATGCTCTAGATTTTTGCATCTGACCTTCTAACTGCACATCCAATTTTTCTGTATTATGAGATCTCCAATATCTGGGTTTAAAAATATTTATGGGGTTAGACATTTAATTTCATTCACATCTCACACAAACAAATCAAACAAGTGCATAATAAGTTCATACAATTATCAATACACATAACAAATTGATAAGATTTTTCATTAATAATAATCCAAATAATGCAATATGATTATGAGAATGAGATGCAGATTTTGACTGAAAATATACTTTTAAAAATCATTTTGACTCAATAATCCATGGAGATTTTCCCTTTTGAGTGTTTAGTGAAGCTAGAGCTTAACATCACTCTGTCCAGTGATTCGGCAATGCCCCACTAAACGCGAACAAGTAGACAGTAGTCAGAGTGTTAGTGCACCCGACAGGCTACCATGACACAAAATAAATAAAGACTGGCCATCTATGGGATTGCCCATGCCCAAACACTCCTAGACCAAAGGTCTATCCCCCAGACTAGAGGTCCCGTCTTACCTATTCTACTCAAACCCCATTTACTATCTTCTAACATTGGTAGCATAAAACAAATACCTCAGTCAGACTTTCACAACCATATCAAGCTCTCTCTCACTTTATCCTTTTCTTTATCCATCTCGTATTGCCAACTGTCCTTGACAATACCCACTATCACAATTCTCAATCAATCTCTTGCCACCAATGTCACGAATAGTAAACATAAAGAAAAGAATTCACATAAAAAGTATCATTTCAAAATTACAAAACTTGTTCTTTTTCTATCAAATATCCTTGGTACAAAATTCATTTCTCAAATATTTATTTTTTTTGAAATTCTTTTCTTTTCCCCCTAAAAATCTTTTGACTCAAAATGACATTATGCAATATGCAATATGCATCACTATTAATCTATCACTTCAAAAATTATTCTCAATCAATCCCTTCAAATTTAATTCAAACAATTTCAATAGAAACATTCAATCATAAACAATCAACCACTTCAAGATTCAACCTTAAACATCAAATTTATCAAAAAGTACAATCAAAAACCATATCAACTAACCTAAGGTTCCATGCATCAAAACTTATAAGTAAATATCAATACTTATTCTACAACTATATAGGCATGAATAAAATTAAACATCTAACCCATACCTATTTCTCCAAGCTTGCTAGTTTTTTCCTAATTTCCTTGATTTCTTCTTCTCCTACTTCTTTTTCTTCCTCTTATTTTCTTCCTTTCTTCCCCTTTTCTTGAAATTTTAGTTGTTTACCCCTTGTTTTACTCCTTGGTTGTGGAAAAGATAGAGTATTTTTGGGTGTTTCTTTGGCATTGGTTTATGTCTAGTTGTTAAGGGTTTTTGGTGAGCTTTTTGGTGTGGTTTCTCCTATTTATACTAGTCTCCACCTCCATTCTCCAATCTTCTAGATTTGTAGATATTTCTTGATATTTCCTAAGATATTTTACTAACATAGTGATTAGGTGTCCATTTTGTAGATATTTATAGGACTTTCAAGAATTTCCTTGAATTATTTAAGTATCTTAATGATTAAGTTTCCAATTTATTTAATAATTTGGTGATGAGATGTCCACTTTCTAGAATTTTGTAGAGTTATTTAGTTATCTTAATGATTAAGTTTTCAATTCATTTTAATAACATGGTGATTATGTGTCCCTTTTATTTGTAGAAATTTATAGAACATCGTAGAATTTTGTAGAGTTATTTAAATATCTTAATGGTTAAGCATCTAATCCATTCTAGATTTCTATTATTGTGAATTTTATAGAAATTTCTTGTGTTATTTGAATATCTTAATAGTTAAGCTTCCAACGCATTTAATTATTTGGTAATTAGATATCTACTTTGAAGAATTTTGTAGAACTTTCTAGAACATTGTAGAATTATTAAAGTATCTTACAAATTAATTATAATTTTGAGAAACTAATATCATCATTAGAATCCTGACCATTAAAAATATAAACTTTTGTCTCTTGATCATCTCCTAATTATGATAATTAATATTAATTAAATAAATAAGGAGTTGCTTATGTGTCATAATTTCATTGGCCGAGACTTGTATTTTAATTTCAACTAACTATGCATTTTTATTAATTATTCCAAGCATACTATATCGATGATAAAATTATTATATCCTTTTGCACATTTTTCCATAATTTTCTAGCTTAAGTGATGGAGGACCATCCTTGGTACTTCATGTGAAACTCATCACATGGTTCATGGCTAGGAGTATGGAGAGATACCATGTATGGATCCATCTCCTAGGCCCAATTTGAGAAGTATAGAATTTATTGCTTTATTCCATTTTTACCCTTGTACTTTGGGGTATTTTAGTCATAGGATTTATTTTACTTTTATTTTCCAAATTTACCCTTGTATTTTGGGGTGTTTAGGACTTAAAATTTATTTTCCCTTGTATTTCCTATTTTACCCTTGTATTATGAGGTGCTTTAGATGATTAGGGTTTTAATTTTGGGCTAGGGTATTTACATTAGAAGGGTGACGCATTTTTTTGGTGTTCATTGGATCTATTTTTGGTGTTAGAAAGGCTTAGGCCCAAGTGGAGGGCAAAGGTTGCATGGTCTTATCATGCACCTAGATATAGTCAATCTAAACCCAAAGATTCCATCCTTGGCCACCAAGTTGTATCTAGGGTTCATTTGCATTTCATTTGGAATGCATTTGCCTACTCCAAATGCAACCCTAGATGCCTCCCCTCCTATAAATACCCAACACCCAACACCTTGTAAATACTTTGGATTATATGCTATTGAGTGAGCATTTTTGCCTCAACATCTCTTCCTTAGTCACTAGGTTACCTTTGGCTAACCTTCTCCTATCTCCACCATTGGAGAGTGAGAAACCTAGAGTGGCCTCCACCTACCTTTGGAGTGAGCCAACCTTTGAGCATCCATACATCATACACTTCCGCCAATCATCACCATATCACGCCTACCTTCCTTTTTCCACCATAATCCTCCCTTTTGCCAAACACTTTGCATGAATGCATGAATCAAAAATACCATGATGCATAATATAAGTGGGCGTGACATATAGAAGCTTTCTAGGGGTGTCGCCACCGGCCCGAAACGGGCTTTCGGCATTCGCGAAGACGGTCGAGCTCGCTTTTATTTTAGTTTTGAAAATGTATTGGATTATTAGAACGACTTGTTCTCAAACTGAGACCTTGTCGATCTTATCCAATTTATTTATTAAAAGTCTCACCAATCCATATTAATCCCAAGAGGGACCCTCCATGGATTAGTGGTTTTCGCAAAAGGAGGGTTCGTGGAGTCGCCACCAATGTTTTACTCAAAACATTGGAAAAAGAAGTTTAAGGCAATCGATTCAAAAATCGACTTCGGCCATTACAACCAGAGTCGGGTAAGGGAGTCGGTTACGTGTGGGGAAGGTGTTAGCACCCCACAACGCCCCTTTCGGGTTCCCTATGACAGATTATTTCTAAAATAATAGTGCAAAATTACTAAATTACCCCTATTTATTCTAAGTAATTATAAATTAACTATCTACATGATGACAGTTTAAATATGCACACAGAAAGCAGTAAAAGGAAGGACTTTAAGAAGAAACCTTTGAAGCGTGCTTTTATATATTTCGTAAAACTGGGAAGCTTTTTGGCGTTCCCTCGCTCTACAAGCCCGCTCGCTCCCTCCTATAAAATTTTCTATGGAAATCCGGAGGATTTCCCTTCGACTAGGTTCAAATCTCCAAGCTAAGTGCTCGGAATTCCAGAACTTCGTCGGATCGACTCCCAGAGAGATTTCTAGGGCAGAACACTGCTCAAAAACCCCAGAATACTCAAGGAGGGAGTCAAAACTGAGTGTGAAAGTGTCTAATGACGTCCAATTGACGTCATATTTATAGGGAACAGGCGCAATACGGGCTACAGAATCAATACGGCCGTATTGAAATTTTTGAACTTCAA
Source organism: Cajanus cajan (assembly GCF_000230855.2). Taxonomy (NCBI): domain Eukaryota; kingdom Viridiplantae; phylum Streptophyta; class Magnoliopsida; order Fabales; family Fabaceae; genus Cajanus; species Cajanus cajan. The sequence goes on along the minus strand of NC_138526.1, from coordinate 8,733,015 downwards.
TACGGTCGTATTGAAGTTCAATACGGCCGTATTGAAATTCAGAAATTTCAATGCGCCCGTATTGAGTTCACTGCGGTTGTATTGAAGCTTCAATACGGCCGTATTGATTTCAGTACGGCCGTATTGAAGTTTCAGAAACTTCAATACACCGTATTGAGTTCGCTGCGGCCGTGTTGAAGCTTCAATACGGCCGTATTAAGTTTAGTACGGCCGTATTGGGCTTCATTCCCTCCACTTCCTTATTTTAAGCTACTCTAAGACCTCTAAATCTACAGATAGCCATCCTATGGTCTTCTAGGAGTCCTTCTGGCTGACTTTCCTTTGATCTTTGAGGGTCTTCGAGTTTTATTTCCGACCCGGACAATTTTAGGGGTCTACAGCTGCCCCCCCTTTACTTAGTCAAACGGTCTTTTGGTGTACCGGCAGACAAGTAAAGGAGTTGACCCAATTGTCCGGGGAATAAGCCATCCTTCCGACTTGTAGTGTCTTCAGGTGGGAAAATTGTTGAGTAGCCTCTCCAGGTTGAGTATTAGTCGTCGCCTCTCCAGGCTCATGCATACCTCGGTGCTCTCGACAACTGGGTAGCTGAGTACTGCCTCTCCAGGCCTGTGCATACCTCGGTGCTCTCGACAACTGGGCAGCTGAGTATTGCCTCTCCAGGCTTGTGCATACCTCGGTGCTCTCGACAATTGGGTAGCTGAGTATTGCCTCTCAGGCTTGTGCATACCTCGGTGCTCTCGACAACTGGGTAGCTGAGTATTGCCTCTCCAGGCTTGTGCATACCTCGGTGCTCTCGACAACTGGGTAGCTGAGTATTGCCTCTCCAGGCTTGTGCATACCTCGGTGCTCTCGACAACTGGGTAGCAGAGTATTGCCTCTCAGGCTTGTGTATACCTCGGTGCTCTCGACAACTGGGTATCTGAGTATTGCCTCTCAGGCTTGTGCATACCTCGGTGCTCTCGACAACTGGGTAGCAGAGTATTGCCTCTCAGGCTTTGAGATGATTTTTGTCTCCACAGTCCACGATGCTGCTTCGACGTTTTTTCTGATTTTGTGCCGCTGAGGGCTGGATAACGCAGGGATCCGTCTAGGGGATGTGTAGTCATTCATAGGTTTTTTGTGCCCCAACTTGCATTGCATTGTTGGTACCCATTGAGGAATTTCTGTTTCCTTGGGGTGTAGACACAGATGCTCTTCTTGAATTGAGCGATGCCTTATGTTTGGCTGACGTCCTTTGACGTTGGTGGAGTATCCCGGTTATCTTTATTCGGGTATCTCTTTTGGGTTTTCTGATTTTTGTCGCCTCTGTGTAGGCTGTTATCCGCCAGGGGATTTTGTCATTGGTTGTGATTGGCCTCTTCTGTTAGGCAGATCAGCTTGACGTTCAATGATTGGCTAAAAAGCCAAATTCCGCTTGGGGAATTGTTATTGATTTTTTTTTTTTTTTTTTTTTTTTGGGTTTTCCTTTTTGAAGGAGTGCCTCTTGTGTAGGCGACTGGGGATTTGAAGTTCAGTGTTCGGCTGAGTGCCAGATTCCGCTTGGGGAATACTTATTGATATTTTTGATTTTTTCTCTTTTTGCAGGGATGCCTCTGAGTAGGCGATTGGGGAATGAGGGATCTTATGTATCCCAGAGTATTATTTAGGAAGCCTCTACAGGCTTAGCCTCGCTCAGCGCTTTGAGTCGGAGAGCTATCTTCCACTGAGGAAGTGTTAAGTCCTTTGACTTGTATATACTGTTTGGATGATCGCACTTCCATTGGGGATTGCGTCGATTTTGCTTTGATAGCTCTCGCTGGGGATTCGTTCCGTGAGCTTGAGTTGAGGTTTCTCTGGGGAGTATTATTTCTGCGAGCCTCTCCAGGCTCATTTATTCTGAGAGAGTATTATTTCTGCAAGCCTCTCCAGGCTTTAGTTATGATGAAAGAGTATTATTTCGGCGAGCCTCTCCAGGCTCAATTATTCTGAAGGAGTATTATTTCGGCAAGCCTCTCCAGGCTCAATTATTCTGCGGGAGTATTATTTAGGCAAGCCTCTCCAGGCTCAATTATTTTGCGGGAGTATTATTTCGGCAAGCCTTTCCAGGCTCAATTATTTTGAGAGAGTATTATTTTGGCAAGCCTCTCCAGGCTCAGTTATTTTGAGAGAGTATTATTTCAGCGAGCCTCTCCAGGCTCAATTATTCTGTACGAGTATTTTTTCGGCAAGCCTCTCCAGGCTCAGTTATTCTGTATGATTTGTTGGATTTTCTATATTTTGCCCTTTTTTCGATTTTGGCTTTTTCTGTGTTTTTGCCTTTTTTGTTGAGTTCGGCTTTTTCTGTATTTTTGTTGATTTCTATATTTTTGCCTTTTTTGTTGGTTTTGGCTTTTTCAGTTATTCTGAGAGAGTATTATTTCGGCAAGCCTCTCCAGGCTCAGTTATTCTGAGAGTATTCTTTCGGCAAGCCTCTCCAGGCTCAGTTATTCTGAGAGTATTCTTTCGGCAAGCCTCTCCAGACTCAGTTATTCTGTATGACGCTGTTGATTTTCTGAATCTTTGCATTTTGTTTGCTGCTGTCATACACAAGCAATTTTTCTATTTTTCTATTTTATGTGGTTGCCTCATGACGAGGTCTTTGAAAATTTCTTTATGGCCAATACGGCCGCATCCATTTCAGTATGCCCGTATTGAATTGAAAATTTGTTCATAACCCTAATTTTGGTACGGGCGTACTGAACATGATACGGGCGTATTGTTTTTTCTGAAATTTATATTTTTTATTATTTTTTTGTTTTTTCAATAAACAGAGAATAAGTGATCTTCCAGTACACCTATCATCTGTATGCGTGTATGCAGTATGATGCACCTAATTCTATTTGATTCTTTTTTCAAAAGAATTAACCGATGCGTTTTTGTGTTTGGATTTTGCCATTCCTCCAGACGGACTGTGCTCTGCCGATTTCTGTTACCGAGGAATGATGCATATTTGATTTTGGTGTCATCAACCAAATGATTCTTCCCTTTCTTTAGAAGATGTGTCAACCCTCCTATTGACCACTATATCTCCATGTTTCCACAAGATTATTCAAAAATCGTTTGGGACAAGAGAGAAAAGAAGGAAAGGATATATTTTCAAAGGTTTGTGTTTTAGAGGGGATTATTTTATTTTATTTTTTTTTAAAAAATGGATTTTGTAAGAATGGCGGGCCAATGGTAGGCTTAAGTGTTTGGGCTTGTTCGTTTAAACACTTATGAGGTTAAGCACATCTTTGTTATTAATGATTGTGCTTTGACAACTTGGATAGCTTTTCTTGAGCCCCTTGTTGAATTCAATTGATGGTACCATCATGGATTTATTTTGTTTTTTTCTTTTTTTTGACGGCCCTAACTTTTGCCTAAAACACCCTTTTGTGATGTCTTAGCGGGCTTTTGTATTCATTTTGTAACCCTAACTTTTGCCTAGGTCACCCTTTTCGTGGGATTCCTAGCGGGTTTTTGTCTTCATTTTGTAACCCTAACTTTTGCCTAGGTCACCCTTTTGTGGGATTCCTAGCGGGTCTTTTGCTCTTATTTTTGCGCAGTCCCCTTTTTGGGTTTCCTGCCGAGCTTATTATCTTTAGGATTTCTTTTATCCATGATGGAACTTATTGATGCCAAGAAAAGGTGCTCCAAGCTGTCATGCACATTTCCACATAAAAATGATGCGGGTTTATTGTTATCAAGATGATTTTAACCTCATTTATGTTCATTCAAACAGGGTTAAATAATGTGGTTTAGAATTTTATTGCAAGCAAGAAAAGAAGCAATAAGAAATAATGAAGAATGATTTTATTATAATCATAGTGGAAACATGTGCCCTATCGAGGCTCGGGGGTCGGGCTGTCCCCGAGGAGTGATCTCTAATAGTCACTGAATTTACACATCCCTATTAGAAGGAAAAGGACACTTGATGACGACAGCTGGCCTTGACGTTTGTGAACCAGCCTTCCTAAAGATCTGACTTAAAGAACGTCGAGAAGGATCTTGATTCCTCTTCGTTCTTTGATCTTTAATAGGGTTGTATCCTAACCCTTGTTTCCCCGGATTGTCCTTGATAATGGGTAGCTCCGGGATTCCTTGGGAGTACTTGCCTAATCCTTGTCCTGGCAAGTATCCATTCTTTGTGAGCATATGAGCTACCTTCTTCATTTCTCGAGGAAACGTTTCAACATTGGCAATTTCCAATGCTTGGAAGGCGGTTTCCAAAGCTTCCTCTGCTGCATCCACATAAGGTATGTTGGATGGCTTGCTGATGAGTATGTCATCTTCAGCTTGTACAGTCACCAGTTTGTTACCCACTATGAACTTGACTTTCTGGTGGAGCGTAGAGGGTACAGCTTTCGCATCATGAATCCAAGGTCGGCCGAGGAGACAGCTGTATGCAGGAGTAATATCCATCACTTGGAATTCGACATTAAAGACGGTGGGTCCAATTTGGATTGGAAGATTGACTTCTCCCACCACTTCTCTTTTAAAGCCGTCGAAAGCTCGAACGATCATGTTGCTTGGGCGCATTTGGACTCCCTCGATTGCCATCTGATCGAACGTTCTTTTTGGCATCACGTTCAAGGAAGATCCATTATCCACCAAGACCTTCGCGATGTGATACTCCTTGCACTTTACAGAGATGTGCAAGGGCTTGTTATGGTGCGGTCCCTCGGTGGGGATCTCTTTATTTGTGAAGGTGAGGTGATCATTAGCCGTGATGTGACTAACAATCCCCTCAAATTTGTCTTGAGATATGGTGTGTGATACATACGCCTCGTTCAAGACTTTCAACAGAGCTTGCCGATGCGGTTCGGAGCTTAGGATCAACGACAACAAAGTGATCTTCGCTGGTGTCTTGTGAAGTTGATCCACAATGGAGTACTCGCTCTGTCTGATGAACTTTAACAGCTCATCAGTCTCCTCCTCGGATTCTTTTTCCTCGGTTTTATCTTTTTCTTTTTCTTTATTCTTGGGAGCTTTATCATGAAGATCTTCGGGAGTGTAGATCCTACCACTCCTAGTCATGCCCCCAAGTCCAGCGATATTGGAGATATCACTGTCGGCAGAAGTATGGATGTCGTATATCCATGGCACAGCCTTATTCGATTCGTAAGGGAAAGGTCTTGGAGCGACAATCCTTAACGGCGTGGGACCTTCCCCTTTTTCTGTCTTGATTACCAACAACGGCGTCGTCGTGTGTTTGCTTTGCGCAGTTGTTGGTTTGCATTTTATCACAAATGGCGTGCGATCCATTCTGAACATACGCATCGATTAATTCTTTCTTTTTATTAATCTTTATTATTAATTACTAGGAGAGATAAATGCAAAATGAATGACTAATGAGATGCAAAGGCAATAAATCTCAAAAATACGATTTTATTCATTAAAGAAAGTGTACAACTTTTATACAATGCTTTGAAGCAATTTTTTACAATAAGAGAAAAGCCGGTAAAAACCCACAGGCGGGTTCATATTTCTTTGCCATTCATCTTCGGCTTCCTCGACATGACGACCCATTGCTTCAATCTGCGTATAGACCGCTTGGCTCATATCGTCACTGATTTTCTGAGCCTCCTTCGCTTTCTGAGTATAGTAGTTGATCATGGCCTGTAGCTCATTAAGCTCGTCTTCGGCTCGATCCTTCTCCTCTTGGAGTTTGGCCATTTGTGCCAATCCTTCCCTTTCCTTTCTGCGGAAATCGGAAAGGTTTGCGGCTTGTCGTTGAGCGACTTCCCGCCATTGTTGTGCGTCGGATCGAGTCAGAAACAAATCATCTTGCATGTCCTTGATCAACTGTGCCTGCTTTGCATGCTCGGCTTCAAGGCGTGCTATCTTCACATTGACTTCTTGGAGTTGACTACTCGGTTCAACCTTTGGCATTTTGGATGCCCGAGTAGTCTCCTCATTGAGGTTAGCACACTCATCCTTGAGCCGCTCTATCTCATGGTCCTTCTTCTTGCATTGCCTTTGAAGACCATCAATGGTGAAACTGGATTCTTCGTTTTTCTCTTCAAGAACTCTCATCTGAGCTCCCATGATTTCCAGTTTCTTGGTCAAGGCGTCGACCTGTTCTTGCAACACCCTCCTTGTAGTCGTGGTTGCACAAGAGGTGGATGGTTGTGACACCCCCCTCTCATTCCTCCATTTCTCGTAGTCAATGGAAACGGACACCCGAGGCTTTTCAAGCTCGAGATCTCCCTCATAGGTTGGTCTCTCCCACGCTCTTATAACAGCGTGCATATCTCTCTGATGCTCGGGATCGAAAGAGAAACACAACCCTCCCAGCTCCTCTATGGTAGGAACGATTTGGGTCCTCATTAGTTGCCTCATAACCAATTTAGGTGAGTAGGTTATGCAACCTCTGAGGCCCATCAACGGTATGCTCGAATAACTGCCGCATCTTGTCAATACATGGCTCGGACGGAACCAAGGGCAAACCCACGTGAAGTGCTCGATACTCCACTGTTCCATCTCATCCTTCCACTCGGAAGCATATCGGCGGCAGACGGGGATCTTTGAGAAGCTTCTCAACGGATCGGGCAAAGTCCCCATGTGACTAGAGGCGTAGAAATGTGTGATGCCCCACACATATAACAAGGAGGTGCAGCATCGGATGATCTTCCCTTGCTTTTGTTGAGATAGATGAACAGATAGCAAGGTGTCGGCAAGAATAGCGGGCACGGGACTCTTCATATGCACGTCCCAAGCAAAGAAAGCGTCCATCGCAGCATGGTCCACTGTGTTAGCGTGAAAGGGGAATAGGATCGTCCCAAACACGGCTAACGCAAGAGTCTTGTTGAAAGCTAACCAATCTCCCTCACCAGCCAAGGAAGAAAGGTGGTCTTCGATCATAGCAAGCTTCCAACCCTTGATACTGCCGTTCCCTACTAAGGCAGCTGATCGTAGTGGTAGTTTGACCTGAGTGGCTATTCTCTCTACGGCCACATAGTTCCCCTGAAAAAGGTAGACCCCAGCTGATTTAGGCCACCGTAACATGAGCTCGTACTCCTCTAGAGTAGGAACCAGGTCAAACTGGGGGAACTCAAAACAGTGTAGATCGGGACTCCAGAAGTGAACCAATGCCCTCAGAAAAGCTGGATCCACACAAATCCTCATCAAATCGAGAACTCGCCCATAAGATTTCTCAAACTCGACGCGAGCCTCTCTTGACATCAAGGTACAGAGGTGATCCAACCTCTCAGCACGGTATAATAGGAAGTCCACTTTCTTTAATGGCCTTTGCACCTCCCTAGACCTCTCCATAATCTACAATACAATGCATGATATGAGATGATGGCGATGAATATGCATGCATAGTGTTTATTCGACTAAGCATTATCATGTTTTTCGGGATATTCCTAAGATGATGCATGATATTGCTTGGTTTGGATAAATACGTATTTTTTCTTTTTGAGTATTTTGTATTTTTTGTATATTTTGGGTGAAAAGGGAAACTACCTATATGAATGCAATGGAGGCAGATGTTAACACCATGTACTAGAAAATCTTTATTTCTATTTATTCTTATTTTTTATTGTAAACAAGAATGTTGTATGTTTAAAAGGTGCAAATGTATGCTCATACAATGTCACATAAAAAATGCACACACAATTCACTCATCCACGAACAGTCACGAGCGAATCACGAGGTAGGGGTATCCTGCAGAAATGGTGCATATTCAAGGTAGGTTCTAACTGTTCTCACCAGTCCAAGGCCCCCAAGGTGCCCCCATTATAGGGACCCAATTCCTCTCATCGTAGGTCGATGGAAAGCTCCAACGCACCGTCGGACTCAAGTTCATGGTTATCACCTTGAGTGATGTTTTCCGACAACGGTCTACGGGCACCTATAGACCCATTCGACAACCGGCCGTACTAACATCCACTCCCTATGGTTAATCACTCATGCCCCCGGGTATAGAGGGAACTGTTGTGTGCAAAGGTTTGTGTACAGTTTGTATTTCAAACAATTGCGGAATTTAAACATACAACAGTTATTTAAAGCCATATAATAAATCATGTTATCATACAAGCAAGGGGTAACGAAGTAATTTTTAACTATTATTTGTTAAAAACAATCTGTCACTAAATGGGATTGACTCTCGAGGCTTCCCCAGTGGAGTCGCCATCTGTCGCCACCGGCCCGAAACGGGCCTCGGCGGTCGCGAAGACGGTCGAGCTCGCTTTTATTTTAGTTTTGAAAATGTATTGGATTATTAGAACGACTTGTTCTCAAACTGAGACCTTGTCGATCTTATCCAATTTATTTATTAAAAGTCTCACCAATCCATATTAATCCCAAGCGGGACCCTCCATGGATTAGTGGTTTTCGCAAAAGGAGGGATTAGTGGTTTTCGCAAAAGGAGGTATGCAGCTGCCAACGTCGTCAGAAACACGGAGGCATGCAGACCCTGGAGAGGGCAAACTCACGCTACCGAGGTCGTCAGAAACACCGAGGTATGCACGAGCCTGGAGAGGCGACGACTAATACTCAGCTACCGACGTCGTCAGAAACACGGAGGTATGCAGCTGCCAACGTCGTCAGAAACACGGAGGCATGCAGACCCTGGAGAGGGCAAACTCACGCTACCGAGGTCGTTAGAAACACCGAGGTATGCACGAGCCTGGAGAGGCGACGACTAATACTCAGCTACCGACGTCGTCAGAAACACGGAGGTATGCAGCTGCCAACGTCGTCAGAAACACGGAGGCATGCAGACCCTGGAGAGGGCAAACTCACGCTACCGAGGTCGTTAGAAACACCGAGGTATGCACGAGCCTGGAGAGGCGACGACTAATACTCAGCTACCGACGTCGTCAGAAACACGGAGGTATGCAGCTGCCAACGTCGTCAGAAACACGGAGGCATGCAGACCCTGGAGAGGGCAAACTCACGCTACCGAGGTCATCAGAAACACCGAGGTATGCACGAGCCTGGAGAGGCGACGACTAATACTCACCCTGGAGAGGGCAAACTCAACCTGGAGAGGCTACTCAACAATTTTCCCACCTGAAGACACTACAAGTCGGAAGGATGGCTTACTCCCCGGAAAATTGGGTCAACTCCTTTACTTGTCAACCGGTATACCAAAAAAAAAGCCGTTCGACTAAGTAAAGGGGGGGCAGCTGTAGACCCCTAAAATTGTCCGGGTCGGAAATAAGACTCAAAGACTCTCGAAGACCGAAGGAAAGTCAGCCGGAAGGACTCCTGGAAGACCCTAGGATGATTCTTTGTAGGTCTAGAAGTCTTAGAGTAGCTTATAATAAGGGTGTGTGAGGATTGGAGCTCAATACGCCCTCCTAGAGGTTCAGTACGGCCGTACTGAGCCATTTGAACTACAATACGGCCATAATGAAATCAATACGGCCGTACTGAAGTTTTTGAACTTCATTACGGCCGTACTGAATTCAGTACGGCCGTACTGTAGTTCAAAAACTCAGTACGGGCCGTATTGACTCCTTAGGCCGTACTGCGCCTCTATCCTATAAAAAGGACGTCATTGGCTCGTCCTTCCACACATTTGGAGCATTTCTCCACCCTCTGGCTGAGTATTTTTGGGTTTTTGAGCTATTCTCTGCCCTAGAAATCTCTTCGAGAGCTGATCCGACTAAGTTCTTGAGTTCACGAGCCTTTAGCTTGAGACTCGAACAAGTCGAAGGAAAATCTCTTTGATTTCCATAGTTAATATTTATTTTTAGGGAAAGGAGCGAGCGAACGTGTAGTGGGAAGGAGCGCCAAAAAGCTTCCTAACTCCTTTTTGAATATATAAAAGCCCGCTTCGAAGGTTTCTTTCCAAATCCTTTCTTTTACCGCTTTCATTAATCGCTTTTTGATTGTTGCATTGCACGTTTAAAGTTTTCATCATGTAGATAGTTTACTTATAATCGTTCTAATAAATAGGGGTAGTTTAGTAATTTTACGCTATTATTTATGAAATAATCCGTCATAGGGAACCCGAAAGGGGCGTTGTGGGGTGCTAACACCTTCCCCACACGTAATCGACTCCCTTACCCAACTCTGGTTGTAATGGCCAAAGTTGATTTGCGAAAATCAATTGCCTTATGTCTTTTTCCAATGTTTTGAGTAAAACATTGGTGGCGACTCCAAGAACCCCTTTTTGCGAAAACCACTAATCCATGGAGGGTCCCGTTTGGGATTAACACGGATTGGTGAGAATCATTTAACAAAATTGTTAGTTCGATGAGGTCTCAGTTTGAGAATAAGTCGTTCTAACAATCCATCATTTTTCAAAACTAAAAAAGAGTCCAACCATCGTCGCGAATGCCAATGTCCGTTTCGGCGGGTGGCGACACTCACCAATGCTAGTATTCTTAAACCACTTGTGGTTCTCCAAGTATTCTCGACCACTCCTAGCCCGCCAGCTTCACTCACCAGCGCTAGTATTCTTAAACCACTTCTGGTTCTCCAAGTATTCTCGACCACTCCTGGCCCGCCAGCTTCACTCACCAGTGCTAGTATTCTTAAACCACTTCTGGTTCTCCAAGTATTTTCGACCACTCCTGGCCCGTTGGCTTCACTCACCAACGCTAGTATTTTCTTATATCCACTTCTGGCTAGCAATGAGTATTCTTTGACAAGCCCCTCCGGGCTTTACAAGTATTCTTTTTCTAGCCTCTTCAGGCTTTACGACTGATAGATGTGTAGTCGAGTTTGAGTGTTTTGGGTTACTTTCATAGAGAGGATACATATATGATCTACACTCACTAAGGTTTGCTACCTTAGTTTTACAGAGATTTTGAGTGTGTAGGTTACTCTCATGGAGAGGATACATAAGTTTACAACACTCACTAAGGTTTAGTCCATCACTGACATTTCAAACACCTTAGTCTATAGAGATAAAAATAAATATAACATTGTACATATGACTATGTATGCTCATCTTTGGTCTCTGTCTCGTGGGCTTGATATCACTCTTTTTCTTCCAATCAAAAAGACAACCTCTTAAGGTTTGAGATAGTGATATATATATATATATATATATATTTGTAGAATCTGCCCGTTGCTTGATTTTGAATATGTTCGTTGACACGAAGCTTCCCGTTGCATATGTCCGTTGAAGCAAATATAGTCGTTCACGACTGTAGACCCCTAAAATTGTCCGGGTCGGAAATAAAGCTTGAAGACTCTCGAAGACTAAAGGAAAGTCAGCCGGAAGGACTCCTGGAAGACCCTGGAAGACCCTAGGATGATTATCTGTAGGTTTAGAGGTCTTAGAGTAGCAAAAAATAAGAAAGTGGAGGGAATGAAGCCCAATACGGCCTCCCAAGAGTTCAGTACGGCCGTATTGAACATTTTAAACTACAATACGGCCGCACTGAACTCAATACGGGCGTATTGAAGTTCAATACGGCTGCATTGAACTCAATACGGCTGCACTGAACTTCAATACGGCCGTATTGAGGTTTTTGAACTTCAATACGGCCGTATTGAATTCAATACGGCCGTATTGTAGTTCAAAACTTCAATACGGACCGTATTGACCCCCAGAAACCGTATTGAGCCTCTTCCCTATAAATATGACGTCAATGGGACGTCATTTGACACTTTCACACTGAGTTTTAACCCTCTTCTTGAGTATTCTGGGTTTTTTTGAGCAGTGCTCTGCCTAGAAATCACTTGGAGAGTTGATCCGACGAAGTTTTTGAGTCACGAGCCATTTGCTTGAGTCTCGAACCTAGTCGAAGGGAAATCCTCCGGATTTCCATAGTTAAAATTTTATAGGAGGGAGCGAGCGGTCTTGTAGAGGGAGGGAACGCCAAAACGCTTCCCAATTTCTGTCAAGATATACAAGAAAGCACGCTTCAAAGGTTTATATCTTTAAAGTCCTTTCTTTTACCGCTTTCTGTGTGTACATATTTAAACTGTCATCATGTAGATAGTTAATTTATAATTGCTTAGAATAAATAGGGGTAATTTAGTAATTTCGCACTATTATTTTTAAATAATCTGTCATAGGGAACCCGAAAGGGGCGCTGTGGGGTGCTAACACCTTCCCCACGCGTAACCGACTCCCTTACCCGACTCTGGTTGTAATGGCCGAAGTCGATTTTTGAATCGATTGCCTTAAACTTCTTTTTCCAATGTTTTGAGTAAAACATTGGTGGCGACTCCATGAACCCTTCCTTTTTATGAAAACCGCTAATCCATGGAGGGTCCCGCTTGGGATTAACATGGATTAGTGAGCCTTTTAATAAAATTGCTTGTTTGACAAGGTCTCAGTTTGAGAATAAGTCATTCTAGCAATCCATATTTTTAAACAAATAAAAGAGTCCAACCATCCTTCGCGAATGCCGAAAGCCCGTTTCGGGCCGGTGGCGACAACGACCAGTTTGATCTTCTCATTTAATGCTCAGATTCGTGCATTAAATTTTGCTTCCCGTTCATAGACAATGCATGAAGTTTCCTTGCTCTTTTAGTAGCTATGTCTGAATATAGCAGAGTCCTAGGAAACTTTTTGTCCTTTTTTGATCCTATAGTTGTGGAACTTTTGTCCTTGCTTGAAAAAGTGATGTACTTTTTCTGACATATGCATGATTTAGTGTTTGAGCATGCTCTTCTTCTTTCTTATTCTCTTCTAATAATTTGAATGACTTCGTGTGTTCTTCTACGAGTGTAGACGATAATCAAATTCTCCTTTGTGGCTTGATTTCTCAGATGATTGTGTGACATTCTTCGTTTATGTCTGGTAGTCGATATTTAGTTTAATACTTCGACCTTTGTCTGTGTTAGTCAAGTAGCCTCGTATAACTTAAGAGGGGGGGTGAATTAAGTTATATAATTTTTCTTCTCTTTTCAAGTTTTTCTAACTTCTTGTTTTCTTTAACTTCTTTGGCATCATCAAAATCCTTTACATACGTTCTTCCACATTCTCCCCCTTTTTGATGATGACAACATACTGTAGATGGAAAGAAACAACAAAAAATAGTGTATATCGATCACTCCCCCTTAGTCTCCCCTTTAATAAATCATTGTTTGATGTTAATTTTATTTTATAAAAAATTTGATCAGAAATAGACAGGTGTATTGACCAGGTTAATTTGTTCAAATCAAAATATCCAATTTTTGATCAGAAATAAATTATCCCTTTTTCTTCTTTCCTTTCCTCTCCCCCTTTGGCAACATCAAAAGGAATGAGACAATATATATAAAAATATAGAATGAGATAAACAAACACCATTCAGAACCAAAAGTCAAATATGTCCCTATACAAAATAGTCAGAGTCAAGCAAGCAGAATTACCCTAAAACATACTAATCAAAGATCCAGAAATTGACTAAAAAATAGTCCAAAACATAAGATAAACTAAAATAGCAAATAACATAATCAGATTCAACTAGCTACTCGGAAGGGCATCTAAGAGATTTTACTTCCTCCTCAAGACGAGTCATGCGATTGTCAAGAGAGTCAAAACATTCACCAACATAGAACCGGAGATCTCTAATCTCATTGAGAACATCCGAGAGAAGTGCTGATGAAGGATCTTGAGGAGGTGGTGACGGAGTTCAATCGTCAGTGTCTACTGCTTGAAAATCCCGCTTCCTGACCCAGGTGTTGTCCATTGTTTTCTTGTACCCAAAGGAAGCAATTTCATTTGCTCCAATCTTAAAGACCCTCTTAACTGGAACCCAGGTTTCATCTTCCAAAGGAACTTTAAAATGTTCCAAAATAGTAGTTACAAAATGTGGGTATGGAAGAGAAGCATTAACCCGCAAGGCTTTCTTCATTCGACTCCTAATCAGATGAGCCCAGCTAAATTCCCGGCCAGTGATTAGAGCCCATATCAAAATTAAGTCATCTTCTGAAGCCTGTGCAAGGTTAGTCGTTCGTGGAAGCAGTACCCGAACAATTATGTAATGCATGATTCTATAATCAAATTTCATTGAGCCAACCAATAATCTTCCAGTCATGTCAACATTATCCACACAAATCATACTTCGGGCATTGGGATGGGAATATTCTGGTTTCCATGTATCCGGAATCGTTCCCTCAAATAGAGTACCTTGATCTTTTAATTTTGATAAATCCCAGAACAGAGACTGATTTATCACTATTGGAATCTTTTTAACCTCACTGTAAAGAACTCATTCCCAATTTCCAAATTGTTATAAAAGACCCTAACTAATTCTGGATAAACAGGGTTTTTCATAGCCATAAAATCCACTAACCCATAATTCTTAAAAATCGTATAACACTCAAGATTCATCCTAAAAAAAATCAATACTGATATACTTGGGATCAACAATATTTCGCTCAGAAAAATAACTGGTAGTACCTATCTCGTTGTTCGTCGGTGGAGAACAGAGCGAGAGCACGTCCAATATATGGAATGGGATTCGTAGGAGTAAGAGCGTCGTCCGAAGGAGGCTGTTGGCGGCGCCTGGCGGTGGTTGAACGTGACGAAGAACCCTTATGACGCTTTGATGAATCCGCCATTTGAGTGATTGTTTTGAAAAATACAATCTGTAGAATTGAAGAGAATTGAAAATGAAGAAGAAAGGAACAAACAGGGCTCGATTTGGTTAAGAAATGAGAAATTTATGGGATTTTGAAGATTTGAGGGCGCGGAGGGTTTTTGGGAAGCTTCGTGAGGAAGAAGACGAACTGCACTCTTTTAAGTGCAGATGCGCCGTGTAATTGATTACATGCATATGGTAATCGATTACACCTTTTCAGATTCTGTGCATTTTGCCACTGGTAATCGATTACACTCCATGGTAATCGATTACACTTTACCCAGATAAGTGAAATTCGCACTGGTAATCGATTACTTGACCGTGTAATCGATTACAATTGTTCAAATTTTCAAAACAATTATATATTCCCTCTGGTAATTGATTACCTTACCCTGTAATCGATTAAAATTCTTAAAATTGTAACTTTTTCCTATAAAACCAAAAAGTAATGTGAGAATAGTCTAGAATCCCCAATTCTTGTCTAATTGAAAAGAAGTTTTCTTTTGGTAAAGGCTTTGTGAATATATCAGCTAATTGATTCTTTGTTTCAACAAATTCTAGAACACAATCTCCTTTTTGAACATGATCCCTAAGAAAATGATGTCTTATCTCAATATGCTTTGTTCTAGAATGAAGAACTGGATTTTTAGAGAGATTGATAGCACTAGTATTATCACACTTAATTGGAATATGATCTATTGATAAACCAAAACAAATAGTTGTTGCTTCATCCATAGTATTTGTGCACAACAACTTCCAGCAGCAATATATTCCGCTTCAGCAGTAGATAAAGCAACACTATTTTGCTTTTTACTATGCCATGATACTAAAGCAGATCCAATAAAATGACATGTTCCACTAGTACTCTTTCTATCAGTTTTACACCCAGCAAAATCAGGATCGGAGTAACCTACTAGATTGAAAGGCATGTTTTTAGGATACCATAGTCCTAGATTTGTGGTTCCTAACAGATATCTCATAATTCTTTTAACAGCACTCAAATGAGATTCTTTAGGGTTAGATTGGTATCTAGCACATAAACAAACACTGAACATAATATCAGGTTTACTTGCAGATAAATATAAGAAAGATCCAATCATGCCTCTATATTTCTTTACGTCTATGGATTTTCCCACTTCATCTTTGTTAAGGTAGCAAGTAGTGCTCATTGGTGTTGCCATTGATTTAGCATTCTCCATTCCAAACCTTTTGAGAAATTCTTTACAGTATTTGCTTTGATTAATAAAAATTCCAATTTTGGTTTGCCTTATTTGTAGTCCAAGGAAAAAATTTAGTTCTCCCATCATGGACATTTCAAAGTCACTTTGCATATCACTTGAAAATTCCTTGCACAAGTAGTCATTAGTAGCTCCAAAAATAATATCATCAACATAGATTTGCACTAAAAGGATGTCATTCATTTTTCTTTTGATAAATAGTGTAGTATCAACTTTTCCCCTTGTAAATTCTTTTTCTAAAAGAAATTTACCAAGTCTTTCATACCATGCCCTAGGAGCTTGTTTTAATCCATAAAGAGCCTTTTTCAATTTAAAGACAAGATTTGGAAATTCTGAGTTCTCAAAACCGGGGGGTTGTTCTACATAAACTTCTTCTTGAATAAAACCATTTAGAAAAGCACTTTTAACATCCATTTGGTATAATTTGAAGTCCATTATTGATGCATAGGCAAGTAACATCATAATGGCTTCTAGTCTTGCTACTGGTGCATATGTTTCTTCATAATCTATTCCTTCTTCTTGATTATAACCTTTAGCAACTAATCTAGCTTTATTTCTTATGACTAGACCATGTTCATCAAGTTTGTTTCTAAAAATCCATTTTGTTCCTATAATGGGATGATTAGTAGGTCTATTTACCAAATCCCATACTTGATTTCTCTCAAATTGATTTAATTCTTCTTGCATAGCATTAATCCAATGTTCATCATTTAAAGCTTCATCAATATTTTTAACTTCTATTTCAGAAACAAAAGACATATTGTTGCATGCTTCTTTTAGAGAGTTTCTAGTAATTACCCCTTTTGTTATATCTCCAATGATATTTTCAAGAGGATGATTTCTTGAGATTCTCCACTCTCTTTGTGAATTGATGTTTGTTTGACCTTTTTGAATTGTTGAATCTTCTTTTTCTTTATCTTTGTCATCCTTGTGAATTTGCTCATTAATATGAGTATCTTCAAAGCTTTCTACAATTTCATCAACAATATCTCTTTTTGGACAAACAAGGTTAGTTTCATCAAATACAACATGTATTGATTCCTCAATAGTCATAGTTCTTTTGTTGTATATTCTAAATGATTTACTATTTAGAGAGTATCCAAGAAATATCCCCTCATCAGATTTAGCATCAAATTTTCCTAAGTTATCTTTTCCATTATTAAGTACAAAACATTTGCATCCAAAAATATGAAGATGTGAAATATTAGGTTTTCTTCCATATGTAAATTTTGCAAGAGTGTTTCTTAAATTACTAATTTCTTCCTTAAATTTATTGCAAGTTAAACATGGATGATTTGCTTTATTAGTATCTAAAGTTTTAATTTCATGTTTTTCATTTTTAGAATTAATCATCTTAATTTCAGTTTTGAGATTATCTAATTCATTATTTAACTTTGAAATCTCGTTTTCTAATTTTGAAATTGTTTTCTTATAAGATGATACTAATTTAGCAAGTTTAAATGATTCTTTATGTAAATCATTGAATGCATCTTGAAGTTCATCAAATGAGATAATTGAGATTTCATTGTTAGAAGATGTTACCTCTTCTTCGCTTTCATAGTCATTGGCCATAAGTCCTAAATTTACAACTTCATTTTCAGAGTCACTTGTAGAATTTGTGTCATTTTCTTCCCAAGTGATATATGCTTTCTTCCCCTTCTTTTCTTTGAAACTTTTCTTATTAGATTTCTCCATCCTTCTTTTATAGATTGGACATTCTAATATCAAATGTCCTGGTTGATTACATTCATAGCATTTTGGAGTTGAAGAAGAATCTTCTCCTTTCTTCTTATTATTGAAGTTGATTCTTTTTCGATTTCCTTTGTTTCTAAGGAATTTGTTGAATCTCTTTATAAAGAGGCTGAAATCCTCATCATCTTCTAGATCATCTTCCTTCATATTATCTTCTTTCTCATCTTCTTATTGAATAGATGATGATGTTTTAAGTGCTATCCCTTTGTTTCTTTTATCACTTTCCTCATTTTGATTCAGTCTCATTAATTCCATTTCATGTTCTTGGAGTTTTCCGAACAATGAGGCAAGAGGCATGGTTGTCAGATCTTTTGATTTAGCAATTGCAGTCACTTTCGGTTGCCATTCCCTACTCAAACATCTCAAAACTTTGTTAACAAGATCTTCATTAGGAAACACTTTTCCTAGAGATGCAAGATGATTAATTATATGTGTAAATCTCTTTTGCATGTCTTGTATGCTTTCATTTTGATTCATTCTAAATAATTCATATTCATGAGTGAGAGTGTTTATCCTAGATCTTTTCACATCATTAGTGTCTTCATGTGTTACTTCAAGTGTATCCCACATTTCTTTAGCACTCTTACAATTTGAAATTCTAAAATATTCATGAATTCCTAAAGCAGAAGTGATTATATTTTTGGATTTTAAGTTATATTGAACCTTTCTTCTATCATCTTCACTCCATTGTTCTCTGGGCAAATTTTTTATTTCATGACCTACTAAAATAGTGGGAATGAAAGGACCATTTTCAATAGCATCCCATATGTTTAAGTCTATGGCTTCTATAAAAATTTGCATCCTAGATTTCCAATAATGATACCCTACCCCATTGAATATAGGAGGTCTATTAATAGAGTTTCCTTCAGGAAATAACAAATTTGATGAGGCCATTTTAAATCTTGAAGCTTTTAAGCCTTATACAAGTAACCTGCTCTTGATACCACTTGTTAGTCAAGTAGCCTCGTATAACTTAAGAGGGGCGTGAATTAAGTTATATAATTTTTCTTCTCTTTTCAAGTTTTTCTAACTTCTTTCTTATAAATTCAATATCATAAACAATTTGAATGTAATGATGCAAAAACTTCACAATCAAAATTAAAAGTATAGGGAAAGAGAATTGCAAACTTGATTTTATACTGGTTCGGCCAACCTTGCCTACATCCAGTCCTCAAGTCACCCACTTGAGATTTTTCACTATGCTTGTAACCTTTACAAGACTCAAATTCTCCAACACCTAGGAATTCTCTTTCCTCATGTTGAGAATCACAGACCACCAAGGAGAACAACAATTTCCCCTTTACAGATCAATAGAAAAGATGAATGAAGTATAACAACTCTCTTTGAAGAGCGGATTTTACACTTGTTGATCTTAGTAGAACTCTTTAGATAATTTGCAAATGATTTTTGGCCAAGTGATTGTAAAGATAGTTTTTCCCAATTGAGTTCGTAACCTTTTTCTGAAAAATTATTGGTATTTATAGATGATTGTTTCATAGGTCATGACTTTTCATGAAGAGTTGTGACTTTCTAAAATTTTTCAGAAAATAGGCTCTGGTAATCGATTACAAGACTTGGTAATCGATTACAATGGTTAAAGTTCAAAATGATTGAAATGTTGTAAAATTTTAAATTCAAATTTTGAAGTTTATATCTTCTGGTAATCGATTACAGGGAGTGGGTAATCGATTACCAGAGCACATTTTAATAAGTGAATTTTGAACATATGAGATTCATCCTCTAGTAATCGATTACATGTAATGGTAATCGATTACCAGACTCTTAAAAACAATAATTGCCTTATTAAAACTTAAAATATTGAAAACCTTTATTTTCAAAACCTTATTAATATAAAAGATTATATTTGAGTTTTCTTGAAATTCTTTATTTTAAATGGCCAAGAACAATATGCAATTTTTTTCTAAAGATTTCTTTTTACATATAAAGCTAGGTTAACAAGACTTATTCAAAATACATTGAGATGTTTGTTTCTTGATCACCTTGTTTTAACTTGACTTCTTGTTTTCTTTAACTTCTTTGGCATCATCAAAATCCTTTACATACGTTCTTCCACAGTCTGATGCTTATGCCTCTTCGTCATTTTACCTGTTGTTATGTCTTTCTAAAACATTAACTCACTTGTTAGAGATAACAACATATATTATATTTGTCTCACTCAACCTTTTTGGGAATTTCTTCGTCTAACTTAACATATTCATGTCAAAACAAATTGCTGAAGACATGAAGTGGCATAAGAAAAAAAGAGTTGATGATGGAGTTTTAAGGCACCTAGTTAACTCTTTGACTTGGAAAACATTTGATGATCAATGTAGATCTTTCTCTTCAGATCCACGTAATGTGAGACTTGGTCTAGCTTCAGATGGGCAATGAATATAGTATGTGGCCTGTGATTTTAATTCCTTACAACTTACCCTCTTGGTTATGTATGAAACAATCCAATTTCATGTTATCACTTCTTATTTCTGGTCCAAAGAGTCTTGGGAAACATATTGACGTTTATCGTCAACCATTAATTGATGACTTAAAAGTTATGGAATGTGGGTATTAAAACTTATGATGTGTCATTAGGACAAAATTTTCAATTGCATGCAACCTTGTTATGGACCATCAATGATTTTCTAGCTTATGGGATGCTATTTGGATGGATTACTAAAGGATTATTAGCTTTTCCTTGTTGCAATATAGAAACTCACTCTTGCTACTTGAAAAATTGTCACAAACTATGCTTTATGGGCCACCGTAGATTTTTACTCGTTGATCACCATTGGCATAAAAACAAGAGCTCATTTGATAATACAACGAAGGTAAGACATTCACCACAGCCATTGACTGGAGACGATGTGTTAGCACAACTTGAAAGTCTACAACAATTGAATTTTGGAAAATCTATAAAAGAGAAACAAAAAAAATAAAAGAAAACAAAGAGAAGAGGTAAACCATAATTGGAAGAAAAAGAGTATACTTTTCGAATTACCCTATTGGAGGAAAATATTATTAAGACATAATTTAGATGTGATGCACATAGAGAAAAATATTTGTGAAAGTGTTGTTGGGACATTATTGAATATAGAACACAAAACAAAAGATACCTTAAAATCTCAAGTAGATTTGCAACTTTTAGGGCTTAAAAAGCAACTTCCTCATATTAAGGATGGGGATAAGTATATAATTCCTCCTGCACGCTATACAATATCAAGAGTAGAAAAGACTAGATTTTGCCAAGTGTTGAAGGATGTAAGGTTTCCTGATGGTTATGCTTCAAATATAGCTCATTGTGTAAATGTAAAGGAAATCA
Organism: Cajanus cajan; assembly: GCF_000230855.2. NCBI lineage: Eukaryota > Viridiplantae > Streptophyta > Magnoliopsida > Fabales > Fabaceae > Cajanus > Cajanus cajan. The sequence goes on along the minus strand of NC_138526.1, from coordinate 8,712,226 downwards.
AGATTTCTAGGCTTAAAATTCATGATTATCACATTCTATTTGAAAGGATCGTTCCCCTTGCCATAAAGGGTTACTTCCAAAAGATGCTTGTGATCCATTAATTGAATTATCTTTATTTTTTTGTGATTTATGCTCTAAAGTGTTAAAAATAGACGATTTAAATCGTTTAGAAAAGTCAATTGCAATAGCTCTATGTAAGCTGGAGCATATATTTCTACCATCCTTTTTTGATGTTATGGTTCATCTACCAATTCATTTGGCAAATGAAGCAAGACTTGGAGGCCCAGTCCAATATCGGTGGATGTATCTTGTTGAAAGGTTAGCTTAAATTTTTTATATATGAAATCTAAATATTTTAGTTCTTATTCACCATATAAATTAGTTTTTATTGTTAGAATTTTGCGCATACTTAAAAGTTATGCGCATAAGAAAGCACGTCTAGAAGGTTTTATTGCAGAAGGATATATAGTTGAAGAATGTATGACATTTTGTGCTATATATTTGATTAGTATGGATTCTAGATTAAACAGACCAGATAGATTTATAGATCGCGAAAGTGTTGATCGCACTACTTTATCAGTGTTTAAAACCAATGGTCGACCTATTAGAGGAGGTTCTTGGGGAAACATGAATTTATCTGAAATTCAACAAGCTCACTTTTACATATTACAAAAGTGTGAAGAAGCCCAACCTTGGATTGAGTAAGTATGATCACTCTATTTTTCATTAAATAAAAATTATATTTGTTATGTTATTTTAACATTTTATATCTTCTCTAATTTATAGGGAACACATGACTAAGATAAGAAATGAAAATAATAAAAATGTGGAAAAGAAACACAAGGATCAGTTTCATAAATGGTTTGAAAATGAGGTAATGAGATTTATTCAAAACTAAAATTAGTTGGAAGAGTTTAAGAAGTTTTACCTTGTAATATATTTCTATGTATTTTAATTATTTCATCAACAACAATATGTAGGTTATTCAATTAAAACAATTACGTGATGAAAGGATTAATGATCAACTAGTAGCATTATCGAGAGGACCAGATTCTCGAGTATTCATTCACACTAGATATATTCTCAATGTTTACAAATTTCGTACAAAGAGTGTTGAGCAAGACTTAAAAACTCAATATAGCAGTGTGATAGTGAAAGGAGATGAGTTGACTGGACATATTGATTATTATGAGGTTATTCAAAATTCACTGTCTTATTTAAATGTGATTGGTTTGAGGCTCATTTTCAAGGAAGAAATCAAGGCAAGGGATATAAAAAAGATAAGCATGGATTTATTAGTGTAGATATTACAAAGCTATATTACACAAATGACCCATTTATCTTAGGTACTCAAGTTGGGTTAGTTTATTACATGCAACATAGTGACAAGGAAAATTGGTATACAATGGTAAAAGTCAAGCCAAAAAACACTTTTGATTTGCCACTTGATGAATATGACTTAGAGTCGTACCAACTCAATGAATTCAACGATTGTCGAAACTCAAAAATTCTGATCTTGCCCACAGATGGTTTTGACTTCCTATTTGAAAATCGCATCAATTAAGGAACGTCCGAAATTCATACTAATCCTTAATTAATAGTTTTGAAAAATGATCCGTAAGAGTCACCACTGATGTTTTACTTGAAACATCAGAAAAAGAAAAGGATTTTCGAAAGATGCTAACTTTGCCTTTGATCGAGTCCCTACCCACTCAAATAAAAACAGTTAAATGTAATACTAGGAAGCTTTCCTAGGTCATCTCCCAAGGACCATTTGTCTCTGTCAAAGGCTTAAACACGAAGTGGGGAGGTTTTGTTCAAATTTTTCAGTAATACAGCAAGTAAAATAGATTGACTCCTTGATTCGGATTGTAACTCTCTTATCCTTGGTTCACAATGAGATTACTCTGTCAACCACTTAATCCTTGTTCCATCCGAGTTAACCAACTAAGCGATGTCGCCACCAACCCGAAACGGGCTTTCGGCATTCGCGAAGGATGGTTGGACTCTTTTATTTGTTTAAAAATATGGATTGCTAGAATGACTTATTCTCAAACTGAGACCTTGTCAAACGAGCAATTTTATTAAAAGGCTCACCAATCCATGTTAATCCCAAGCGAGACCCTCCATGGATTAGCGGTTTTCATAAAAAGGAAGGGTTCGTGGAGTCGCCACCAATGTTTTACTCAAAACATTGGAAAAAGAAGTTTAAGGCAATTGATTCAAAAATCGACTTCGGCCATTACAACCAGAGTCGGGTAAGGGAGTCGGTTACGCGTGGGGAAGGTGTTAGCACCCCATAGCGCCCCTTTCGGGTTCCCTATGACAGATTATTTAAAAATAATAGTGCAAAATTACTAAATTACCCCTATTTATTCTAAGCAATTATAAATTAACTATCTACATGATGACAGTTTAACTATGTACACACAGAAAGCGGTAAAAGAAGGGACTTTAAAGATATAAACCTTTGAAGCGTGCTTTCTTATATATCTTGACAGAAATTGGGAAGCGTTTTGGCGTTCCCTCCCTCTACAAGACCGCTCGCTCCCTCCTATAAAATTTTAACTATGGAAATCCGGAGGATTTCCCTTCGACTAAGTTCGAGACTCAAGCAAATGGCTTGTGACTCAAGAACTTCGTCGGATCAACTCTCCGAGTGATTTCTAGGCAGAGCACTGCTCAAAAAAACCCAGAATACTCAAGAAGAGGGTTAAAACTGTGTGTGAAAGTGTCCAATGACGTCAAAATGACGCCATATTTATAGGGAACAGGCGCAATACGGGCTATGGAATCAATACGGCCGTATTGAAATTTTTGAACTTCAATACGGCCGTATTGAGTTCAATACGGCCGTATTGAAATTCAGAAATTTCAATACGCCCGTATTGAGTTCACTGTGGCTGTATTGAAGCTTCAATACGGCCGTATTGATTTCAGTACGGCCGTATTGAAGTTTCAGAAACTTCAATACGCCGTATTGAGTTCACTGCGGCCGTATTGAAGCTTCAATACGGCCGTATTAAGTTTAGTACGGCCGTATTGGGCTTCATTCCCTCCACTTCCTTATTTTAAGCTACTCTAAGACCTCTAAACCTACAGATAGCCATCCTATGGTCTTCTAGGAGTCCTTCTGGCTGACTTTCCTTCGATCTTTGAGGGTCTTCGAGTTTTATTTCCGACCCGGACAATTTTAGGGGTCTACAGCTGCCCCCCCTTTACTTAGTCAAACGGCTTTTTGGTGTACCGGCTGACAAGTAAAGGAGTTGACCCAATTGTCCGGGTGATGTGCCAACCTTCTGACTTGTAGCGTCTTCCGGCGGAAAATTGTTGAGTAGCCTCTCCAGGTTGAGTATTAGTCGTCGCCTCTCCAGGCTCATTGCATACCTCGGTGCTCTCGACAACTGGGTAGCTGAGTACCGCCTCTCCAGGCTTGTGCATACCTCGGTGCTCTCGACAACTGGGTAGCTGAGTACCGCCTCTCCAGGCTTGTGCATACCTCGGTGCTCTCGACAACTGGGTAGCTGAGTATTGCCTCTCCAGGCTTTGCATACCTCGGTGCTCTCGACAACTGGGTAGCTAAGTATTGCCTCTCAGGCTTGTGCATACCTCGGTGCTCTCGACAACTGGGTAGCTGAGTACCGCCTCTCCAGGCTTGTGCATACCTCGGTGCTCTCGACAACTGGGTAGTTGAGTATTGCCTCTCCAGGCTTGTGCATACCTCGGTGCTCTCGACAACTGGGTAGCTGAGTATTGCCTCTCCAGGCTTTGCATACCTCGGTGCTCTCGACAACTGGGTAGCTAAGTATTGCCTCTCAGGCTTGTGCATACCTCGGTGCTCTCGACAACTGGGTAGCTGAGTACCGCCTCTCCAGGCTTGTGCATACCTCGGTGCTCTCGACAACTGGGTAGCTGAGTATTGCCTCTCCAGGCTTGTGCATACCTCGGTGCTCTCGACAACTGGGTAGCTGAGTACCGCCTCTCCAGGCTTGTGCATACCTCGGTGCTCTCGACAACTGGGTAGCTGAGTATTGCCTCTCCAGGCTTGTGCATACCTCGGTGCTCTCGACAACTGGGTAGCTGAGTATTGCCTCTCCAGGCTTTTGTGATAGTTTTGTCTCCACGATGCTGCTTCGACGATTGTTTTTGATTTTTGTGCCACTGAGGGCTGGGTAACGCAGGGATCCGTCTAGGGGATGTGCAGTCATTCATAGGTTCTTGTGCCCCAACTTGCATTGTGTAGTTGGTACCCATTGAGGAATTTCTGATTCCTTGGGGGTGCAGACACAAAGATGCTCTTTCTGATGTGAGCGGTGCCTTATGATTGGCTGTCGTCCTTTCGACGTTGGTGGAGTATCCCGGTTATCCTTATTCGGGTATCTCTTTTGGGTTTTCTGATTTTTGTCGCCTCTGTGTAGGCTATTATCCGCTGGGGATTTTGTCATTGATTTTGATTAGCCTCTTCTGTTAGGCAGATCATCTTGACGCTTGATGTTTGGCCAAGAGCCGGATTCCACTTGGGGAATGATTATTGATCTTTTGATTTTTTTTCCTTTTTTGAAGGAGTGCCTCTTGTATAGGCGACTGGGGATTTGAAGTTCTTATGTATCCCAGAGTATTATTTAGAAAGCCTCTTCAGGCTTAGCTTCACTCTTCGTTTGAGTTGGAAAGCTACCTTCCGCTGAGGAAGTTTAAGTCCTTTCGACTTGGATATTCTGTTTAGATGATCAAGCCTCCCTTGGGGAATTTTGCTGATCTTGGTTTGATAGCTTTCACTGGGGAATTTGGCCCGTGAGTGGAAGCTGAGATATCTCTGGGGAGTATTATTTCTGCGAGCCTCTCCAGGCTCATTTATTCTGAGAGAGTATTATTTCGGCGAGCCTCTCCAGGCTCAATTATTCTAAGAGGGAGTATTGTTTCGGCGAGCCTCTCCAGGCTCAGTTATTCTGCATGAGTATTGTTTTTTGTTCAGCCCGAGAATGCGAGCTGAGACGTCTTTTGGAGAGTATTATTTCGGCAAGCCTCTCCAGGCTTAATTATTTTGTGGGAGTATTTTTTCAGCAAGCCTCTCCAGGCTCAATTATTTTGTGGGAGTATTATTTCGGCAAGCCTCTCCAGGCTCAGTTATTCTGTGGGAGTATTGTTTCGGCAAGCCTCTCCAGGCTCAGTTATTCTGCATGAGTATTGTTTCGGCAAGCCTCTCCAAGCTCAATTATTCTGAGAGAGTATTATTTCGGCAAGCCTCTCCAGGCTTAGTTATTCTGAGAGAGTATTATTTCAGCGAGCCTCTCCAGGCTCAGTTATTCTGAGAGAGTATTATTTCGGCAAGCCTCTCCAGGCTCAATTATTCTGTACGTTTTATTGATTTTCTGAATTTCTGCATTTTATTTGCTGCTGTCATACACAAGCAATTTTTCTATTTTTTCTATTTTATGCGACTGCCTCATGATGAGGTCTTTGAATATTTCTTTGTGGCCAATACGGCCATATCTATTTCAGTACGCCCGTACTGAGTTGAAAATTTGTTCATAACCCTGTTTTTAGTACGGGTGTACTGAACATGATACGGGCGCATTGTTTTTTCTGAAGTTTATATTTTTTTGTTTTTTTTCAATAAACAGAGAATAAGTGATCTTCCATTACACCTATCATCTGTATGCATGTATGCAGTATGATGCACCTAATTCTATTTGATTTACTTTTCAAAAGAATTAACCGATGCGTTTCTCTGTTTGGATTTTTGCCACTCCTCTAGACGGGCTGTGTGCTGCCGATTTCTGTAACCGAGGAATGATGCATGTTATATTGAGATTTGGTGTCATCAACCAAATGATTTTCCTTTCCTTTAGAAGATGTGTCAACCCTCCTATTGACTACTATATCTCCATGTTTCCACTAGATTATTCAAAAATCGTTTGGGACAAGAGAGAAAAGAAGGAAAGAATATTTTTTTTCGAAAGTTTGTGTTTTAGAGGGGATTATTTATTTTTTGAAAAATGGATTTTGTAAGAATGGCTTGGCCAATGGTAGGCTTAAGTGTTTAGGCTTGTTTGATTAAACACTTATGAAGTTAAGCACGTCTTGGTTATTAACATTTGTGATTTGACAACTTGGATAGCTTTTCTTGAGCCCCTTTGTTGAATTCAGTTGGTGGTACCATCATGGATTTATTCTGTTTTTCGATTGCCCTAACTTTTGCCTAAAACACCCATTTGTGGAGTTTTAGCGGGCTTTTGTTTTTGTTCATTATTTTGTAACCCTAATTTTTGCCTAGGTCACCCTTTTGTGGGATTCCTAGCGGGTCTTTTGCTCTTATTTTTGCGCAGTCCCCTTTTTGGGTTTCCTGCCGAGCTTCTTTTATTTTAAAGGATTTCTTTTTATCCATGATGGCACTTGTCGAGGCCAAGGGAAGGTGCTCCAAGTTGTCACACACACTTCCACATAAAAATGATGTGGGTTTATTGATTATTAAGACGATTTTAACCTCACTTATGTTCATTCAAACAGGGTTAAATAATGTGGTCTAGAATTTTATTGCAAGCAAGAAAAGAAGCAATAATGAATAATGAAGAATGATTTTATTATAATCATAGTGGAAACATGTGCCCTATCGAGGCTCGGGGGTCGGGCTGTCCCCGAGGAGTAATCTCTAATAGTCATCAGGTTTACACATCCCTATCGGAAGGAGGAGAACACTTGATGACGACGACCGGCCTTGACGCTTGTGAACCGGCCTTCCTAAAGATCTGGCTTAAAGAACGTCGAGAAGGATCTTGATTCCTCTTCGTTCTTTGATCTTTGTTAGGGTTGTATCCTAACCCTTGTTTCCCCGGATTATCCTTGATAATGGGTAGCTCCGGGATTCCTTGGGAGTCCTTGCCTAATCCTTGTCCCGGCAAGTATCCGTTCTTGGTGAGCATGGAGGCTACCTTCTTGATGAGGACATGGGCAAGGATTTAGGAGCACTCAAAGGACTTGGAGGACCAATGACTAGGGCGAGGACTAAAAAGGCCAAAGATGCTTTGCAACAAGTTACGACCCTCATTCTTGAAGAAATGCCTAAAGATGAAAACAAGGCCAAGATGGTGAATTGTATCAAGGATTATGAAGCCTAATTACTCTATGGTGTTCTTAGTAATTGTAATTAGTAAATAAAGGCCTAAAACTCTTGTTAAAGTGGCTGCCAACTCTTTTTGGGCTGCACCACTTATTGGGCTAGTTTTTTAAGCAAGTTATTTTTATCAAATAAGGCCCAAAACCTTTGGGATGAGTCAGCCATGAGGCATACCAGAGGGGTGCACGAATTTAGCATGTGTTTTATTTAATGTTTTAGTGGTCATAATTGTTAGGCTTAGTGGAAGTTCAATAATTGCCCACTAAAGTGTTTTTTTATAATATTTTGTCATTAGTGGTCATAATTCAGGCTTAGTGGAGTCCATTATTTGTCCACTAATGTAAGTGAAGGTTGTTGATTGTAAGCTATATAAGCTGCCCATGAGGATGAACAAAATAAGATCAGAATTTGAGTTTTATTTACTGAGAGTAATTCTCTAATTGTTCTTGAGTGATTCAGGAATTTAGGCATATCAAAGGATAATCCACAATTCTTTGTGTGAAGCCTTTCCTTGGGAGAGTGATTCTTCCTTCATTCCTTTTTACTGTTTCCTTACCTCCATTTCTAACATTCTAATTTTCTTACTTTCATTCCAGAAATTAAATCCCAGATTTTTAACCCAAAGGATCCTTCTATACATTCCAGAGAATTAAATCTCAGATTTTTAACCCAAAAGATCCTTCCTTACATTCCAGAAAATTAAGTTCCAGAATTTGAACCCAAAAGATCCTTCTTCATTCCTTGTGCAAATTAGGAATCCTATCATTATTCCCTCCCTCTTGAGAAGAATTTGTCCTCAAATCAAAGTCTCCATCTTCTACATCAAAGAGAGATAAATCAGAAACATTAAAAGTGGAACTAACATTGTACTCACCGGGCAATTCAATCTTGTAAGCATTGTCATTTATTCTTTCAAGTACTTGAAATGGACCATCCCCTCTTGGCAAAAGCTTTGATTTCCTTTGTTCCGGAAATCTTTCCTTTCTCATGTGTACCCAAACCCAATCACCAGGTTGAAACACAACTTTCTTTCGCCCTTTGTTAGCATGTTTTGCGTAGCTCTCATTTTTCTTCTCAATTTGAGCCTTCACACGTTCGTGTAACTTCTTCACATAGTCTGCTTTGGCCTGCCCTTCTTTATGTTTAAAAACAGAAATGTTAGGCATAGGCAATAAATCAAGAGGAGTCAATGGGTTAAAACCATACACAACCTCAAAAGGTGAACAATTTGTGGTGCTATGGACAGCCCTATTATATGCAAATTCAACATGAGGCAAACTTGCTTCCCAATACTTAATATTTTTTTTTAAAACAGTCCTAAGCAAGGTTCCCAAAGTTCTATTGACTACCTCAGTTTGTCCATCAGTTTGTGGGTGACAAGTTGTTGAAAATAATAATTTAGTACCTATCTTTCCCCACAAAGTCCTCCAAAAATGACTAAGGAATTTAGCATCCCTATCACTTACAATACTCCTTGGCACACCATGAAGTCTCACAACTTCTTTGAAAAACAAATCAGCCACATGACACGCATCATCTACCTTTTTGCAAGGTATGAAATGTGCCATTTTTGAGAACCTGTCAACAACCACAAAAATAGAATCTTTGCCATTCTTTGTTCTAGGCAGTCCTAACACAAAGTCCATAGATATGTCAATCCAAGGATATTCAGGAGTTGGCAAAGGAGTATACAATCCTTGCGGTAATGATTTAGATTTAGCCATTTTGCACACAACACAATGTTCACAAAATTTTTGCACATCACGTTTCATATGAGGCCAAAAAAAATGTTCTTGTAAAATTTCCAAAGTCTTTTTAATCCCAAAGTGCCCCATCAAACCACCACCATGTGATTCACTAACAAGCAATTCTCTAATGGAACATGCAGGCACACACAATTTGTTTTCTTTAAATAAAAACCCATTGTGCTTAAAATACCCATTTTGAGATAATTTCTCACATGCAGCATATATTTCACCAAAAGTTTCATCAGAAGCATACATTTCTTTCAAAGATTCAAATCCAAGCAATTTAGTTTCAAGAGTGGAAAGTAATGTATGTCTCCTTGATAAAGCATCAGCCACAATGTTCCCTTTGCCCCTTTTATGTTTTATGACATAGGGAAATTGTTCCAAAAACTCCACCCACTTGGCATGCCTCTTGTTAAGCTTGCCTTGTCCCTTCAAATACCTTAGGGACTCATGATCACTATGTATTACAAATTCTTTGGGAAAAAGATAGTGTTGCCATGTTTTCAAAGCTCTTACCAAGGCATACAATTCCTTATCATAAGTGGAAAAGTTAAGGGCAGCCCCACGTAATTTTTCACTAAAATAAGCAATTGGATGGCCTTCTTGTAACAACACAGCCCCAATACCAACATTGGAAGCATCACATTCAATTTCAAAAGATTTAGCAAAGTTTGGTAAAGCAAGAATAGGCGCATTGGTTAACCTTTGCTTAAGAGCAACAAAGGCTTCCTCTTGTTTCTCTCCCCACTTAAAACCCACATGTTTCTTTACTACTTCATTAAGAGGTGCTGCCAAGGTGCTAAAGTCCTTAACAAACCTCCTATAAAAACTTGCCAAACCATGGAAACTTCTCACTTCACTCATGGATTTAGGTGTGGGCCATTCTTGGATGGCCTTAACCTTTTCCTCATCTACTTGTACTCCTTTAGAACTTACAACAAAACCAAGGAATACAACATGATCAGTACAGAACACACATTTTTCAAGATTGGCAAACAAATGTTCTTCCTTAAGCACATTCAAAACAGATTTCAAATGTTCCACATGCAATTCAAGAGAAGTGCTATAGACAAGAATATCATCAAAATATACTACAACAAATTTGCCAATAAATTCCCTCAAAACATGGTTCATCAATCTCATGAAAGTACTGGGTGCATTAGTTAAGCCAAAAGGCATAACCAACCACTCATACAAACCATATTTTGTTTTAAAAGCAGTTTTCCATTCATCACCCTCTCTAATTCTAATTTGATTATACCCACTTTTCAAATCAATTTTAGAGAAAAAACTTGCACCATGCAATTCATCAAGCAAATCATCAAGTCTAGGAATTGGGTGCCTATATTTTATGGTGATGTTATTTAGAGCCCTACAATCAGAACACATTCTCCATGTACCATCTTTTTTAGGGACCAAAATTACTGGAACAGCACAAGGACTCATGCTATTTCTTACCCATCCTTTGGCCATGAGTTCATCCACTTGCTTTTGTATTTCTTGCGTTTCTTGTGGATTGCTTCTATAAGCTGGCTTATTGGGTAAAGAAGCTCCTGGAATGAGATCAATTTGGTGTTCAATTCCCCTCAAAGGTGGTAGTCCACTTGGTATGCTTGATGGAAAAACATCACGAAATTCCTGCAAAAGAGATTTAACACTAGAAGGTATTTCCAATTCATCAAAAGTGTTAGTGTTTAAAATCTGATTTTTGCAATACATTAGATAAAGGGGCTGTTTAGCAAGGAACAACCTCTTCACCTCACTCTTTGTTGCCAAAAGACTCTCTCTTCTCTCAAGTGTTTCACTCCTTTTCTTTTTTTTAAATTTTTGTTCACTCTTTTTCTCAAGATCACTTTCTTTTCTCTCCAAAGAAATCTTTTCTCTCATCCTCAATTGATCCTCACACACCTCTTTAGGACTCAAAGGCTTGAGGACAATCTTTTTATTTTGGTGCACAAAAGAAATCTTATTGGAATAGCCATCATGGACGGCTTTAGTGTCAAATTGCCAAGGCCTTCCTAAAAGTATGTGGCTGGCCTCCATTGGAACTACATCACATAGCACATTATCTTTGTATTTTCCAATGGAAATCTCCACTTCTACTTGCTGCCTCACTTGCACCTCTCCATCCTCACTAAGCCACTGAAGTTTATATGGTCTAGGATGTGGTTTAGTGTCTAAATTTAGCTTTGACACTAATCTAGCACTAGCCACATTAGCGCAACTCCTTCCATCAATAATCACCATGCAAACCTTTCCATTGATGGAACACCTTGTGTGGAAAATATTCTCCCTTTGGCTTATTTCTAAAGGACTCATTTGACTACCCATCATTCTCCTTATCATCAATAAATCTCCCTCAAGGGCCTCCTCCTCCTCCTCAATGTCACCTTCCTCTTCTTCACTAACATCAGATTGGCTAGTGTAATCCCCATTCTCCTTGAGAACCATGGTCCTTTTGGTAGGACACTCATAGGCATAATGACCCATGCCTTGACACTTAAAACATTTTATGTCTTTACTCTTCTTTTGAGGCTGTTCTAAGGTCTTAGAGGATGATTTTACATGAGAAGTAGATGCTGGATTGCTTGAAGTGGCAGTCACCTCCTTCTTATTTTTGTCCTTCCAACTAAAGGAATTATAATTAGAAGAACTCTTCTTGGTCACACTTTTCCTTTTGAGTTGTTGTTCCACTTGAATGGATTTGTGCAGCAAATCTTCTATATCAACAAATTCCTGCAATTCAACAACATCACGAATATCATTATTCAAACCATTAATAAAACGAGCCATGGTTAGTTCCGGATCTTCTTCAACATTGGCTTGCATCATGAGCAAGTCCAATTCTTTGTAATACTCTTCAACTCCCTTGGTGCCTTGTGACAATTTTTGAAGTTTAAATTTCACATCTCTAGCATAGCTAGCTGGCACATAACGTTTCCTCATGAGCTTTTTCATTTCAGCCCAAGTCTCCACCAAAGGCTCTTCATTTCTCAACCTTTCTCTTTTCAACTTATTCCACCACACAAGTGCATAGTCTGAGAACTCAGCTGCTGCAAGTTTCACCTTTTGCTCTTCATCATAATTGTTACAAGTGAAAATATGTTCTATTTTGAGTTCCCATTCCACATAGGCTTCCGGATCACTCTTCCCCTTAAATGGAGGAACATTAAGTTTAATACCTTCAATTCTGTTTTGCCTAGGAGCACCACCAATTCTTCCTCTCCTTTCTTCTTCATGATGTTCATAATTCTCTAATCGTTCAATTCTTCCATACAACTCCTCATTGTTTTCTCTCAATAATCTTTGCATTTGAGCATTAATAGCGTCGAACAAGAGTCTTTGTGTTCCATCCAAATGATCTCCATCTGCCATCTTCAAAAAAAAACAAGAGTACTAACAAACACAAAGAAAATAGGACCTCACCACTCTTCTCACGTGTTTACACTCGTAAAAAGATCACTTTTTTTTTTTTTAAAGCAATTCAAAAATAGACAACACAAAGAACAAACCACAAATTTGATATTTTGTGTTAAAAGCAAGGTTCAGGGTAGGCTTAAAAAAAAAGAAAGGAATGCAAAACAGTCACCTAAAATTCAAAAAGAAAACAAGGAAACTTAGGAATCAAAAACTGGAATTTTAGATAAGTTAGTAACACCCTTCAACCCAACCGAAATATTACCTTAAATTTTGAGTCTTAAGTGTTCTAAACGCATGAACCATTCAGCCACAACTTTTTTTTTTTTTTTTATATATATTCACGAATTTTTTTTTTTAATACTATTCAGGCCTAATTTTTGCAATGGTTCAGAAATAAAGAAAGAACACTAAGGTAATATCAATGGTAATGAGAAATAATAAGGAAAGATGTTACCCAAAGAAATTCCAGCAAATGATGTGGATGACCCAAAAAAAAACCGGAGCTCTTGATACCAAATGATAGGATTCCTAATTTGCACAAGGAATGAAGAAGGATCTTTTGGGTTCAAATTCTGGAACTTAATTTTCTGGAATGTAAGGAAGGATCTTTTGGGTTAAAAATCTGAGATTTAATTCTCTGGAATGTATAGAAGGATCCTTTGGGTTAAAAATCTGGGATTTAATTTCTGGAATGAAAGTAAGAAAATTAGAATGTTAGAAATGGAGGTAAGGAAACAGTAAAAAGGAATGAAGGAAGAATCACTCTCCCAAGGAAAGGCTTCACACAAAGAATTGTGGATTATCCTTTGATATGCCTAAATTCCTGAATCACTCAAGAACAATTAGAGAATTACTCTCAGTAAATAAAACTCAAATTCTGATCTTATTTTGTTCATCCTCATGGGCAGCTTATATAGCTTACAATCAACAACCTTCACTTACATTAGTGGACAAATAATGGACTCCACTAAGCCTGAATTATGACCACTAATGACAAAATATTATAAAAAAACACTTTAGTGGGCAATTATTGAACTTCCACTAAGCCTAACAATTATGACCACTAAAACATTAAATAAAACACATGCTAAATTCGTGCACCCCTCTGGTATGCCTCATGGCTGACTCATCCCAAAGGTTTTGGGCCTTATTTGATAAAAATAACTTGCTTAAAAAACTAGCCCAATAAGTGGTGCAGCCCAAAAAGAGTTGGCAGCCACTTTAACAAGAGTTTTAGGCCTTTATTTACTAATTACAATTACTAAGAACACCATAGAGTAATTAGGCTTCATAATCCTTGATACAATTCACCATCTTGGCCTTGTTTTCATCTTTAGGCATTTCTTCAAGAATGAGGGTCGTAACTTGTTGCAAAGCATCTTTGGCCTTTTTAGTCCTCGCCCTAGTCATTGGTCCTCCAAGTCCTTTGAGTGCTCCTAAATCCTTGCCCATGTCCTCATCACTTCTTCATTTCTCGGGGAAACGTTTCGACATCGGCGATTTCCAATGCTTGGAAGGCGGTTTCTAAAGCTTCCTCCGCTGCATCCACGTAAGGTATGGTGGATGGTTTGCTGATGAGTATGTCATCTTCAGCTTGTACAGTCACCAGTTTGTCACCCACTATGAACTTGACTTTCTGGTGGAGCGTAGAGGGTACAACTTTTGCATCATGAATCCAGGGTCGGCCGAGGAGACAGCTGTATGCGGGAGTAATGTCCATCACTTGGAATTCGACATTAAAGATAGTGGGTCCAATTTGGATTGGAAGATTGATCTCTCCCACCACTTCTCTTTTAGAACCATCGAAGGCTCGAACGATCATGTTGCTCGGGCGCATTTGGACTCCCTTGATTGTCATTTGGTCGAACGTTCTCTTTGGCATTACGTTCAAGGAAGATCCATTATCTACCAAGACTTTAGCGATGTGATACTCCTTGCACTTTACAGAGATGTGCAAGGGCTTGTTATGATTCGGTCCCCCAGCGGGGATTTCTTCATCGGTGAAGGTGAGGTGATCACTAGCCGTGATGTGACTAACAATCCCCTCAAACTTGTCTTGGGAGATAGTGTGCGACACATATGCCTCGTTCAAGACTTTCGACAGAGCTTGCCGATGCGGTTCGGAACTTAGGATCAACGACAACAGCGTAATCTTTGCTGGCGTCCTATGAAGTTGATCCACGATGGAGTACTCGCTCTGTCGGATAAACTTTAACAGCTCGTCTGTCTCCTCCTCGGATTCTTTATTTTCCTCGGTTTTTTTTCTTTTCTTTTTCTTTATTCTTGGGAGCTTTATCATGAAGATCATCGGGAGTGTAGATCCTGCCACTCCTAGTCATGCCCCCAAGTCCAGCGATGTTAGAGATATCGCTGTCGGCAGAAAGGTGGATGTCGTATATCCATGGCACAGCCTTATTTGATTCGTAGGGAAAAGGCCTTGGAGCGATGATCCTTAACGGTGTCGGACCTTCCCCTTTATTCGTCTTGATTACCAACAACGGAGTTGATGTGCGCTCGCTTGGCGCGGTTGTTGGCTTACACTTAATAACAAATGGCGTGCGATCCATCTTGAACATACGCATCGATTATTTCTTTCTTTTTATTAATGTTTATTAATGATTTATTGGGAGGGATGTATGAAATGCATGTAGACCCCTAAAATTGTCCGGGTCGGAAATAAAACTCGAAGACCCTCAAAGATCAAAGGAAAGTCAGCCAGAAGGACTCCTAGAAGACCATAGGATGGCTATCTGTAGATTTAGAGGTCTTAGAGTAGCTTAAAATAAGGAAGTGGAGGGAATGAAGCCCCAATACGGCCGTACTAAACTTAATACGGCCGTATTGAAGCTTCAACACGGCCGCAGCGAACTCAATACGGTGTATTGAAGTTTCTGAAACTTCAATACGGCCGTACTGAAATCAATACGGCCGTATTGAAGCTTCAATACAACCGCAGTGAACTCAATACGGGCGCATTGAAATTTCTGAATTTCAATACGGCCGTATTGAACTTCAATACGACCGTATTGAAGTTCAAAAATTTCAATACGGCCGTATTGATTCTGTAGCCCGTATTGCGCCTATTCCCTATAAATATGACGTCAATTGGACGTCATTCCACACTTTTTAACATAGTTTTGACTCCCTCCTTGAGTATTCTGGGGTTTTTGAGCAGTGTTCTGCCCTAGAAATCTCTCTGGGAGTCGATCCGACGAAGTTCTGGAATTCCGAGCACTTAGCTTGGAGATTCGAACCTAGTCGAAGGGAAATCCTCCGGATTTCCATAGTCAAAATTTTATAGGAGGGAGCGAGCGGGCTTGTAGAGCGAGGGAACGCCAAAAAGCTTCCCAGTTTTACGAAATATATAAAAGCACGCTTCAAGAGGTTTCTTTTCTAAAAATCCCTTCTTTTACTGCTTTCTGTGTGCATATTTAAACTGTCATCATGTAGATAGTTAATTTATAATTGCTTAGAATAAATAGGGGTAATTTAGTAATTTTACACTGTTATTTTAGAAATAATCTGTCATAGGGATCCCGAAAGGGGCGCTGTGGGGTGCTAACACCTTCCCCACGCATAACCGACTCCCTTACCCAACTTTGGTTGTAATGGCCAAAGTTGATTTATAAAATCAATTGCCTTATCCCTTTTTCCAATGTTTTGAGTAAAACATTGGTGGCGACTCCACGAACCCTTCCTTTTGCGAAAACCACTAATCCATGGAGGGTCCCGCTTGGGATTAATATGGATTGGTGAGCCTTTTAATAAAATTGCTCGTTTGACAAGGTCTCAGTTTGAGAATAAGTCATTCTAACAATACATTTTCAAAACAAATAAAAGAGTCCAACCATCCTTCGCGAATGCCGAAAGCCCGTTTCGGGCCGGTGGCGACAATGCAAAACGTATCCAACATCAAATAGAGATTACAACCCACAGCAAGGAGCCAACCCCAAGGGTTTAGCCTTCCATTAAAACAAAAATAGAAACAAAAATAGAAACGAAAATGCAAGGAAGAAGAAGGACAAGAAATAAGGAATCTGTATTCTTTAAATATAAAGGTTCAGTTTAGTTTCTACAACCAGAGAAGAGAAGAGCAAAGAAAAACGCAAATGGAGAAGAAACGTAAAAAACTAGAGATACCAGAACAGAGAGCAAAAAAAAACGTAAAACCAAGGGAAGGAGGCTCCAAAACGTGGCCATATCAGATTCTTAATGTTAGTGGCTGCCAAGTCAGCCCTAACCTAGACTCCGAAGACCTAAAACGCAAATGGGCCCCCTCTGGATGTGTCTGGCCCAAAACTGAATAAAACAAGGTTAACAAAAATGTAAGCATATTGCTGATGTGGCGCTGACGTGACACATTATCTCTTGAAGTCCAAAATTAATATCCAAGCCCAAAATTGCTCCACAATTAACTTGAAAATAATTGATAAACAAAAATTAGACCAAGTGAATCAGAATTAATTAAAATTTCAATTACTGGCCCAATGAAGCCCAAACAGTAAAACTATACAATTAATAAGCGATTAAGCCCAAATCAACAATTAAAATAAGTACAGAGAGATAAATAAATAGGGGAAAATAATGACTCATCAAATTCCCCCACACTTAGCTTTTTGCACTCCTGGGCAAAATCATGAAGCAGAGCAATGGATAAATCCAAAACAACAAAGAGAGCCACATGGAGAAAAACAAAAACAAAAACAACAACACACAAACAGACAGAGCTACATACTCCTCATTGAATCCTGAGAAAAGAGAGGAATAGACAACATGCAACACACAAAGAGCCAAAGAAACAAGATGCCTATGAACATCATCCAAGTATTTCTAAACATGGCAAGAAAATCAGTCAGTTCAAGAGGTAACTCAAAAGCAACAGAACCTCACAAGATATGCATTGTATCACTGAATCTCTCAAGTGTCTAGGCTACTATATACTCTCGGAGCACTCATGAAAAACAAGCAACAGATAGACTTGGCAAGCCTCTAAAATCAACACCCAGCACACAAGCACATAAGGATCAAAAGGTCTTTTTAGGGTTGTAATGAGGCCAAGGACAGGGTAGAGGATAATGTATGGGATAAGTAACTACAAACCAGAGGAACCAGAGGAGAAATGGTGAATAAGTCAAGAATACGCACAAGAAACAAACCCTGAAACCTCTAATGACCTCTATGATAATCAATCATCTTTCTCTTGCCTCAAAAAACTTCTCTGTTTCATTTTTTTTTGAATGAGCAATACGTAGTGAACAGTACACATGAAAATTTGAAATGAGATAAGATAACATGCAGAGAAGTAAAATGTACAACATAAGGAATCAACTAGCCAATATACATCATCCAATGAAACATACACACACCCCCACACTTATTCAAGAACTTATTCCCAAAACAATTCCAAAGCTCCCAAACTCCCTAAGGTTAAGGTAATCATGGTTTTTCGCTTATGGCTTGTAATGAGCTTCAAATAAATAAGAGGAAATAGGCTCAACAGGGGTTATTAGAGGAGTTAATTCAAGGTAGGCTTATTTGGCTAGAGGTTTATGAGAATCAAAATGCCTTAATCATTTCCAAACATGCATGCGAACCAAGAAATATCAAACAGAGTTAAGCCAAGGATATTGTGCAAGCAATCAAGAGGCAAAACACACAAGAAAGAACAGAGAAGGGGTCAAAACCTCACACAAGGTAAATCTGTCACATTCAATTCACCCTCTCAAACCTCATAATCAAATTGCCAAGCAGAGAAAGATAGGGATTTCAATCCATATAATATCAAGTAACTCATATCCAAGAGTGAAGCAAGTGCCTACAAACTATCAAAACCCAGAAATCAAAGAGAAACATGCAAAACTGTACATAACACCTAAACATAAAACCTAAACCAAAAATAACAAATAAACCCTAAAAGCATATAACCAAAACAGTTCCCCCACACACTTAAATCACACATTGTCCCAATGTGGCACACACATAAGATTAGAGCAATCAGAACAATCAATAGAATTGGACATGTGTAACAAAAGTAAAGAAGGAGAAGGGGAAAGAAAACTCCCTAAGTCATGGCAGTGGGATAGAAGTGGGGTCAAGCAGAGACATCTCCTCTACAACTGCATTCAACAGGGAAAGATTGTTGAGGAAAGGTTTCAAACGGTGCCCGTTAACCTTGAAGCTTTTGTCTGTGGATTCACTTTTGATCTCAACTGTACCATAAGGAAAAACATTAGTAACAACAAAAGGTCCAATTCACTTAGAACGCAACTTACCAACCATGAGACCAAGCCTTGAATTATACAATAAAACTTTCTGCCTAACCGTGAAGTCCTTTCTAGCTATCAAACTATCATAGCACTTCTTGGTTTTCTCCTTGTAGAACTTAGAGTTCTCATAGGCTTCCAGGCAGATCTCATCAAGCTCACCCAATTACAACTTTCTTTCCTCTCCAGCCTAATCAATAGAGAAGTTGCAGGTTTTCACAGCCCAATAGGCTCGGTGCTCTATCTCAACAGGAAGATGACATGCTTTGCCAAAGACAACCCGATAAATAGATATCCTTATGGGTGCTTTGTAAGCAGTCCTACATGCCCAGAGAGCATCCTCCAGCTTGCTGCTCCAATCTTTCCTGTTGGGCTGCACAATCTTCTCCAAGATCCTGTTGATATCCCTATTTGAAATCTCGGCTTGCCCATTAGTTTGGGGGTGGTAGGGTGTAGAAATTCTATGAACAACCCCATACTTCCTGAGCAAGGCCTGCATGGATCTGTTACAAAAATGGGTGCCCTGATCACTAACAATAACTCTGGGTACTCCAAACCTGCAAAATATGTTAGATCTGACAAAATCCACAACAACCCGAGCATCATTAGTTATGGTGGCTTTGGCTTCCACCCATTTTGAAACATAATCAACAGCCAAGAGAATATATGAAAAACCAAAAGAAACAGGAAAAGGAACCATAAAATCTATACCCCAGACATCACAGAGAAACATGGGTTGTTGAGGCATCTGCTGTCTCCAAGAAAGGGATCCTCCTACTCTCTGACATTGCTCACAGGTGCTGCAAATCTTCCACGCATACTTGAGCTGTCCTCTGAATGCCAAGATGACCACCAGGTGCAGAAGAATGACAGAAATGTAGGATCGAATCAATCTCATGGTCTGGCAAGCATCTCCTGATTACTTGATCACTGCACAACTTTCACAAATAGGGGTCATCCCAAACATAATGTTTAGCATCGCTCTTAAGTTTATCAATTTGAGCTCTAGATGCCAAAGGAGGAAAAATAGAAGCAACTAAATAATTTACAATGTTTGCAAACCAAGGCGTGGGGGAAGGAACAGAAATAGTTAACAAGTGTTCATTAGGAAAATCATCCTAAATGGGAAAAATGTCCTCATTCTCAGCTCTCTCAATCCTACTAAGATGGTCTGCCACCAAGTTTTGTGCTCCGCTCCTGTCACAGATGTCCAAGTCAAACTCTTGAAGCCAAAGCATCCATCTGATCAGCCTAGGCTTTGAGTCAGCCTTCTTTAACAGGTACTTTAGAGCTGCATGATCTATAAAAATAACGACACGAGAACCAAACAAATATGATCAAAATTTATCAAGTGCAAAAACAATAGCTAAAAGTTCCTTTTCCGTGGTCATGTAATTTGCTTGCGCAGCATCTAATGTCCTAGAAGCGTAGTATATCACCCTAGGCAATCTGTCAACCCTTTGTGCTAAGACAGCCCTAGTGCATAATTTGAAGCATCGCACATCAACTCAAAGAGAACTGTCTAGTCTGGTGCCTGAATGATAGGAGTGGTGGTCAAGGCTCTCTTGAGGCAATCAAACGCCTCCTTACACCTGTCATCAAAATTAAAATCAATATCCTTCTGTAGCAAGTTGGATAGTGGGAGGGCTTTCTTGTTGAATTCCTTAATGAAACACCTGTAGAAACCTGCATGGCCAGGAAAAGATAGCACCTCTCGCACGCAAGAGGGGTAAGGAAATTGTGAAATAACAGATATCTTTGTAGGGTCTACCTCAATGCCCCTACTAGAAATGATATGCCCTAAAACTATACCCTGCTCAACCATGAAATGACATTTCACAAAATTAAGAACAAGGTTATTCTCAATGCATCTATTGAAAACTTTATCCAAACTATCCAAACATGCATCAAAAGAGGATCCATAAACAGCAAATTCATTCATAAACACTTCTGTGCAATTTTCAAGAAAATCACTAAAAATACTAAGCATGCACCGCTGGAATGTGCCAGGGGCATTGCATAGGCCAAAAGGCATCCTCCTATAGGAAAAAGTACCAAAAGAAAAGGTGAATGTGGTTTTTTCCTGATCCTCAGGAGCAATATGAATATGAAAATAACCAGAGAAACCATCAAGAAAACAGTAATGAGATTTACCCGCCAGACACTCAAGCATCTGATCAATGAAGGGCAGAGGAAAGTGATCCTTCTGTGTTGCTTGGTTGAGCCTCTGGTAGTCAATACAGACTCTCCAACTATTTTGCACTCTAGTGGATATGAGCTCATCCCTCTCATTCTTAACAACAGTGAGGCCTGTCTTCTTGGGGACCACCTGTACTAGACTCACCCACTGACTGTCTGAAATAGGATAGATGAACCCAGCCTGTAGAAGCTTGGTCACCTCTTTCTTTACAACATCCAAAATCACCGAGTTAAGTCTTCTCTGAGGTTATCTCACTGGTTTAGCTCCATCCTCCAATAGTATCCTATGCATTCACGTGGATGGGCTAATGCCAGGAATGTCTGCCAGGGTCCAACCAATTGCCTTCTTGTGCTTCCGGAGCACATGCAACAACCTATCCTCTTGATCAGCATCAAAGGAGGTGGATATGATCACAGGAAATTTCTCATCATCCTCCAAATAAGCATACTTGAGGTTCTCTGGAAAATGCTTCAACTCTAGTGTGGGTGCTGGCTGAACATGAGAAAGAACCAAAAAAGGGAGAAGCGGTTCCACAGCCTGTACCTTAACCTGCAAGTCAGATTCTTTTGTACTTCCTACAACATGGTTAATGCATTGACTCTATAAAATCAAGACCATGAGGTACAACACCCAAAGTATCAAATTCAGATGCATCATCATAATCAAGATCACTTCCAAATTTAGATTCAGAATCAATGCATGAAAGACAATTATACAATTCAGATAAAAATGAATGCTTCTTAACATGAAAAGAATCAAAATCATGAATGTTCTCATCAACTAGATAATCAATCAATTCAGCACGAAAGACAGAATGAGCTTCAGAAGGAAATTTCATGGCATCCAAAATATTAAAATAAACAACAATATCACCAAGTTCCATAGACAAGGTGCCAGCATAAACATCAATCTTGGCCCGAGCTATTTTCAAAAATGATCTACCCAAAATGATTGGGGCGGGACCATGGGAGAATCCCTCCTCCATATCAAGAACATAAAAATCTGCAGGGAAAATAAGTTCTCCAACCCGAACCAAGACATCTTCTACAAAACCTGTGGGGTGGGCAACACTTGATGGACTCCTTCCACCAAAGGGATGATCAAACGTTCAATGGTGAAGAGAAGCTCCTTTCCAAGGCCAAGATGGTGACCTTAGAGGGTGGACGTTCCTTCAAGGGTGAGGCTAAGTGATGGTGGGCATGAAAGGTGGAGTCTTGCGCGAATAGGAGAAAGGTTGGGAGGATAGTGTTTTTGGGAGTTCTAGTTGGCTCTCTTCACCAAGTGGAGATGAAGACCATTCAAGGTAACCCTAAACTCACTCTAGGGAGGAGATAGGAGAGGTAGGCCATGTAGACCTAGTGACTAAGGAGAGGATTTGAGGCAAAAATGCTCACTCAAATTCATATATTCCAAAGTATTTACATGATGCATAGCCTAGGGTATTTATAGGAGTGGGAGGCATCTAGGGTTGCATTTGGAGAGTGCATGGACGAAATTCACAATCCAAATGCACACCAAATGAAATGCAAATGAACCCTAGATGCAACTTGGTGGCCAAGGATGGAATCTTTGGGATTAGTTAGGCTACATCTAGGTGCATGATAAGACCATGCAATCTTTGCCCTCCACTTGGGCCTAAGCCTTTCTAACACCAAAAATAGGTCCAAGAGCCACAAAAAATATGTCTAGGTTTTGTTCCCACCCTAATCAAATACCTTAGCCCAAAAATAAAAACCTATGATCTAAAGCACCCCATAATACAAGGGTAAAATGGGAAATATAAAAGAAAATAAATCCTATGACTAAAATACCCCAAAATACAAGGGTAAAATTGAAAATACAAGTAATATAGATCATATGTCTAAGATACCCCAAAATACAAGGGTAAAATAAGAAATTAAAGACAAGGGCAAAATAGGCATAACAATAAATGCTATAAAAATGTAGGAGCTAAGGCCCAAAAGTAGGCTTACTCCTCCTATGGTTTTTCAACACTAACCCATTCCTCTTGCCTCCTACAATATATCACCTCTTGGTCTTCTTGGCCTTTATGTTATTCCATCATTCCCTCCCTCTTGAAAAAGATTTGACCTCAAATCAAGAGGTTCTTCATGGTGGGCCTCATAACCAATAAAAACATAAAAATAAGCTTTAAAGGTGATAGTATATGATAGAAATGGAACGTGTATCCTAAGAGGAGTTCCACTAAAAATGCTAAAAGGATTGTCTAAACTTAAAGGAGTAGACTCTCTAATGTGAAAGTGATCGAAGCCGTATCCGATCAAATAATTACAATTAAGTGTAGTACTAGGAAGTGACTCCTAGGTCGTCTCCCAAGGACCTTCTTTTACTGTTAAAGGCTTAAACACACAGTGGGGGGGTTTGTATTCGAATTTTCAGTTGGTAACACAATAAAACGAAATAAAATAGCAAGTAAAAACGGATTGGCTCCTTGTTCGGATTGTAACTCTTTTATCCCTGGTTCTCAAACATTACTCTATTAACCACTTAATCCTTGTTCCATCCGAGTTAACCAACTAAGCGAAGATTAGCTCAAGATTTCCCTACACGAATTAAGCAAACGTATACAACATCAACCTCTTCACAGATTAAGCAACTGTGGCTTTGGAGCACAACCCATTAAGCATGGACAGAGAGGTTAAATGGAGAAAAACAAGCAGAACAGAGACATACAAACATACCCAACCTCAAAGAGAGATTACAATCCACAACAAGAACCCAACCCAGGGGTTTTTAGCCTTCCATATTAAAATGAAAACAGAAAACGAAAATGCAAGGCAGAGAAGAGAAAGAAAATGGAAATGGTAAGGAAGAAATAACAGAAACGAAAAATGGAAGAGAAGCAAAACGAAAATGGCAGACAAGGAAAACGAAAATGAGTAATCTGTAAATATTCAAGTTCTACAACCAGAGAAGACAAGAGAAGAACAAAAATGGCAGCTCAAAGACAATAAACGAAAAATGAAAGCAACAGGGAACCAAAAACCTAAAAACACTGTAGCTGCATGAAAGAAAAGCGTCCAGAAAAATTAAAGAGAGGCAGCCCCAAC
Organism: Cajanus cajan; assembly: GCF_000230855.2. NCBI lineage: Eukaryota > Viridiplantae > Streptophyta > Magnoliopsida > Fabales > Fabaceae > Cajanus > Cajanus cajan. Next base: position 8,688,407 of record NC_138526.1, on the reverse strand, counting down.
GTGGTCACATCAAGTCTGGAGGTTGGTGGCTGCCCTAGGACCCTAAAATAAACCTAGAAGAGTCAACATGGGCCCAGGTCAGGTTTGACCCAAAAATTACAATAAAACAAAATACAAAAAAAAAGTGAAATTAAATGCTGAGGTGGAAAAATGATGCTGAGGTGGAAAATGACGTGGCAGCTCCACTTGAAGCCCTAAATTAATTTCGAGCCCAAATAATTATTAAACTGCCCTAAAAATAAAATTTGGAATAATTAGATTCAGAAAATTCGAATTAGTTAAAATATGAATTACCGGTCCAATTAAAGCTCAAATAGAAAATAGTGCAGATAATCAACAATTAAGCGCAAATCAGAGATTAAAATAAGTACAGAAAGGTAAGAAAATAGGGGAAAATAATGACTCATCAGAAAGATAGGATCCTCCCCATGGTGAAGTCTAGATGTATAACCAAAACCTAAAAAGGTAAAAAGACTAAAACTATAGCACACTAATGCATTAGTCCTAAAAACTAAAATATCTTGCTGGAGGTACCCATTGCAGTGGCCTAGGTATGTACTAGAAAATAAAGAAAACTTAACTAAACAATTACCTAAACAACTTTGTATTGCATAATTTGTTAGATACATATGAGAAAAAGGTGTTAAGAGGAGTCTAGAAAACTCATATAATCTAAGTTTGTCTTGTAGGGAAGTAACCAAGTTAAGTTCAAATAAATTTGAACTTCCCTCAAGATCAAAAATAGAAAATCGGACACCATTAGATGTATCCAACAAATCATACAAATCAAAAGTTGGGTGCTTTATGAAGACAACTAAAGTAGAAAGAGTCTTAAAGAAAGAAGGCTTATCTTCCTTGGGCACCACGAAGGAAGTAGCACAAGAAGTGGGACTAAGTGAAGTCCACTTCTTCTTCACTAAATCTTGAAGTTGAGATTCTTTTTCCTTAAAAATGATTTGTTTTTGAATCTCCACTTCTGATGGAGAAGGTAGGAGGAGTGAATGTTATTCTTCTCCTATTCTTCACCTAGGCTTGGATCTTCTTCAAGGAGCTTGAATCGAAGATGGAGAACTCTAGAATAATGAATGAACACGAGTAGGATGAGGTCTATACTTGGATGGAAGCATCCAAGCTCAAGCATCAATGGAGAGCACACTTCAAAGAGAAGGATTCTAAGGTGAAATCCTAAGGTTTTGAAAATGAACTCTAAAGGACTTTTGAGAGAGGAAACTCGGCCAATGGCTCACAAATTTCTATTATGTTCAAAAGTGAATACAAATTGTTTTAGGAGGGATCATATAGGTCACCGAAGTTGGCGCCAAGATTTGAATTCAAATTCAAATTTGAATTCAAACCTTGTGTCACATGTGCATAACCGGTCATGTGTAGCTAAATGCAAATTAAGCTGAATTTAGTATGTATTTAGGGTTTCATTTCGGTGTCACACTTGTGTAGCCAAGGTGGTGCCAAAAGTGTGACCTAAATGCAACTTAAATTCATCCTAAATTTAACCTAATTTGTCCTAACTCAAATGAACTACTAATCCTCCTTAAACCCTAATATAATGACCAAAATACAATGGTCTAGTGAATACAATGAATAGGAAAAAATACAAGAAGGAGAATGAGCCCAATATTGGGTATCAAAAGCCCAAAGCCCAAGAAGCCCAAAATTAAGCCCAATACACCTAAACCCTAATCTATGGTCAAAATACAAGACCAACAACAAAGTAAATTCCTATACTAAGAAAATACATTTAAACATGGTGTTCAATCAATCAAACCCCAAGTGAGAAGCACCCTAGGCCCACCAAGCCCATTAGGCCCACTAAGCTCTGAAGCAGTCAAATCTTCAAGTAACCTCCTGGCCATTGCTCTAGTGGTTGGGCCTTTAGCCCATGCTCTTCCATCATTCCCTCCCTCTTGAGAAGGATTCGTCCTCGAATCTGAAGACTCTTCCTCATCATCACTAGCACCTACAAAAGGTTTAAGATCACTAACATTAAAAGTGGTGCTGACTCCATAATCAGAGGGTAAATCAAGTCTATAAGCGTTATCATTGATACGCTGTAAGACCTGAAATGGACCATCTCTTCTAGGACTGAGTTTGGACTTCCTTTGATTTGGAAAACGTTCTTTTCTTAAGTGAAGCCAAACCCAATCACCTTCCTCGAAGATCATAGACTTCTTGCCTTTACTTCCTTGTTTTGCATATTTCTCATTTTGATTTTGAATATGAGTTTTAATCCTTTCATGAAGTTTCTTGACAAAATCAGCTCTTGAAGCCCCTTCCTTATGAATGAAATGTTCAACATTAGGAAGAGGTATCAAGTCTAAAGGAGTTAAAGGATTAAACCCATACACAGCCTCAAAAGGAGAAATATTGGTAGTTTTGTGAACTACCCTATTGTAGGCAAATTCGATGTGGGGCAAAAACTCATCCCAAGATTTGTGATTACCCTTTAGGACTGCCCTAAGCATAGTAGACAAAGATCTATTCACTACCTCAGTTTGGTCATCTGTTTGAGGATGACAAGTAGTTGAAAAGAGGAGTTTGGTTCCTAGTCTTGACCACAAGACACGCCAAAAGTGGCTTAGGAACTTTGTATCTCTATCTGAGACTATAGTCCTAGGAAGTCCATGAAGTTTAACCACATCTCTAAAGAAAAGTTTTGCTATGTTGCTTGCATCATCTACGTTGTGGCATGGAATAAAATGAGCCATTTTACTAAAACGATCCACTACCACAAAGATAGAATCCATTCCCCTTTGGGTTCTAGGTAAACCTAGCACAAAATCCATGCTAATATCTACCCAAGGAGAAGAAACAACAGGTAAAGGTGTGTATGTACCATGAGGCATTACTTTAGACTTAGCTTGTAAACAAGCTAAACATCTAAAACAATGCCTTTGGACATCTTTTCGCATATGGGGTGTAGACCCCTAAAATTGTCCGGGTCGGAAATAAGACTCGAAGACTCTCAAAGATCGAAGGAAAGTCAGCCAGAAGGACTCCTAGAAGACCATAGGATGGCTATCTGTAGGTTTAGAGGTCTTAGAGTAGCTTAAAATAAGGAAGTGGAGGGAATGAAGCCCAATACGGCCGTACTAAACTTAATACGGCCGTATTAAAGCTTCAACACGGCCGCAGTGAACTCAATACGGCGTATTAAAGTTTCTGAAACTTCAATACGGCCGTACTGAAATCAATACGGCCGTATTGAAGCTTCAATACAGCCGCAGTGAACTCAATACGGGCGCATTGAAATTTCTGAATTTCAATACGGCCGTATTGAAGTTCAAAAATTTCAATACGGCCGTATTGATTCCATAGCCCGTATTGCGCCTATTCCCTATAAATATGGCGTCATTTTGACATCATTCCACACTTTGGAACAGAGTTTTAACCCTCTCCTTGAGTATTCTGGGGTTTTTGAGCAGTGTTCTGCCCTAGAAATCACTCGGAGAGTTGATCCGACGAAGTTCTTGAGCCCCGAGCCATTTTGCTTGAGGATCGAACCTAGTCGAAGGGAAATCCTCCGGATTTCCATAGTTAAAAGTTTTTAGGAAGGAGCGAGCGAGCTTGTAGAGCGAGGGAACGCCAAAAAGCTTCCCAGTTTTACGAAATATATAAAAGCACGCTTCAAAGGTTTCTTCTTAAAGTCCTTCCTTTTACTGCTTTCTGTGTGCATATTTAAACTGTCATCATGTAGATAGTTAATTTATAATTGCTTAGAATAAATAGGGGTAATTTAGTAATTTTACACTGTTATTTTAAAAATAATCTGTCATAGGGAACCCGAAAGGGGCGCTGCGGGGTGCTAACACCTTCCCCACGCGTAACCGACTCCCTTACCCAACTCTGGTTGTAATGGCCAAAGTTGATTTATAAAATCAATTGCCTTATCCCTTTTTCCAATGTTTTGAGTAAAACATTGGTGGCGACTCCACGAACCCTTTTACTACGAAAACCACTAATCCATGGAGGGTCCCGCTTGGGATTAACATGGATTGGTGAGATATTTAATAAATAAATTGGATAAGATCGACAAGGTCTTAGTTTGAGAACAAGTCGTTCTAATAATCCAATACATTTTCAAAACTAAAATAAAAGCGAGCTCGACCGTCTTCGCGACCGCCGAGGCCCGTTCGGGCCGGTGGCGACAGATGGCGACTCCGCTGGGGAAGCTTCGAGAGTCAGTCCCATTTAGTGACAGATTGTTTTTAACAAATAATAGTTAAAAATTACTTCGTTACCCCTTGCTTGTATGATAACATGATTTATTATATGGCTTTAAATAACTGTTGTATGTTTAAAATTCCGCAATTGTTTGAAATACAAACTGTACACAAACCTTTGCACACAACAGTTCCCTCTATACCCGGGGGCATGAGTGATTAACCATAGGGAGTGGATGTTAGTACGGCCGGTTGTCGAATGGGTCTATAGGTGCCCGTAGACCGTTGTCGGAAAACATCACTCAAGGTGATAACCATGAACTTGAGTCCGACGGTGCGTTGGAGCTTTCCATCGACCTACGATGAGAGGAATTGGGTCCCTATAATGGGGGCACCTTGGGGGCCTCAGACCGGTGAGAACAGTTAGAACCACCTTGAATATGCACTTTTCTGCAGGATACCCCTACCTCGTGATTCGCTCGTGACTGTTCGTGGATGAGTGAATTGTTTGTGCATTGATTATGTGACATTGTATGAGCATACATTGCATTATTTAAACATACAACATTCCTTTTTAAAAAAAATAAGAATAAATAGGAATAAGAATCTTCCATTGCATGGTGTTAACATCTACCTTCATCACATTCATATAGGTAGTTTCCCTTTTCACCCAAAAAAAATACAAAAAACAAAATACCCAAAAAAAAGGAAAAAAGGGTTATTTATCCAAACCAAGCAATATCATGCATCATCTTAGGGACATCCTAAAAACATGATAATGCTTAGTTGAATAAACACAATGCATGCATATTCAACGTCATCATCTCATATCATGCATATAGGTCATGGAGGGATCTAGGAGTCATTCATACATCTCTCCTAGTAATCCATTAATAAACATTAATAAAAAGAAAGAAATAATCGATGCGTATGTTCAAGATGGATCGCACGCCATTTGTTATTAAGTGTAAGCCAACAACCGCGCCAAGCGAGCGCACATCAACTCCGTTGTTGGTAATCAAGACGAGTAAAGGGGAAGGTCCGACACTATTAAGGATCACTGCTCCAAGACCTTTCCCCTACGAATCAAATAAGGCTGTGCCATGGATATACGACATCCATTCTTCTGCCGACAGCGATATCTCTAACATCGCTGGACTTGGGGGCATGACTAGGAGTGGCAGGATCTACACTCCCGAAGATCTTCATGACAAAGCTCCCAAGAATAAAGGGAAAGAAAAAGAAGAGAAAACCGAGGAAAACAAAGAATCCGAGGAGGAGACTGACGAGCTGTTAAAGTACATCCGACAAAGCGAGTACTCCATCATGGATCAACTTCATAAGACGCCAGCAAAGATTACTCTGTTGTCGTTGATCCTAAGCTCCGAACCGCATCGGCAAGCTCTGTCGAAAGTCTTGAACGAGGCATATGTGTCGCACACTATCTCCCAAGACAAATTTGAGGGGATTGTTAGTCACATCACGGCTAGTGATCACCTCTCTTTCACCGATGAAGAGATCCCCGCTGAGGGACCGAATCATAACAAGCCCTTGCACATCTCTGTAAAGTGCAAGGAGTATCACATCGCAAAAGTCTTGGTGGATAATGGATCTTCCTTGAATGTGATGCCAAAAAGAACACTCGATCAAGTGGCAATCAGGGGAGTCCAAATGCGCCCGAGCAACATGATCGTTCGAGCCTTCGATGGATCTAAAAGAGAAGTGGTGGGAGAGATCAATCTTCCAATCCAAATCGGACCCACTATCTTCGATGTCGAATTCCAAGTGATGGACATCACTCCTGCATACAGCTGTCTCCTCGGCCGACCTTGGATTCATGATGCGAAAGCTGTACCCTCTACGCTCCACCAGAAAGTCAAGTTCATAGTGGGTGACAAACTGGTGACTGTTCAAGCTGAAGATGACATACTCATCAGCAAGCCATCCAACATACCTTATGTGGATGCAGCAGAGGAAGCTTTGGAAACCGCCTTCCAAGCATTGGAAATTGCCAATGTTGAAACGTTTCCCCGAGAAATGAAGAAGGTAGCCCATATGCTCATCAAGAACGGATACCTGCCAGGACAAGGATTAGGCAAGTACTCCCAAGGAATCCCGGAGCTACCCATTATCAAGGACAATCCGGGGAAACAAGGGTTAGGATACAACCCTAATAAAGATCAAAGGACGAAGAGGAACCAAGATCCTTCTCGACATTCTTTAAGCCAGATCTTTAGGAAGGCCGGTTCACAAGCGTCAAGACCGGTTGTCGTCATCAAGTGCTCTTCTCCTTCTGATAGGGATGTATAGACCCGATGACTATTAGAGATTACTCCTCGGGGACAGCCCGACCCCCGAGCCTCGATAGGGCACATGTTTCCATTATGATTATAATAAAATCATTCTTCATTATTTCTTTATTGCTTCTTTTCTTGCTTGCAATAAAATTCTAGACCACATTATTTTAACCCTGTTTGAATAAGCATAAATGAGGTTAAAATCATCTTGATAACAATAAACCCGCATCATTTTTATGTGGAAATGTGCATGACAGCTTGGAGCACCTTTTCTTGGCATCAATAAGTGCCATCATGGATAAAAGAAATCCTAAAGATAATAAGCTCGGCAGGAAACCCAAAAAGGGGACTGCGCAAAAATAAGAGCAAAAGACCCGCTAGGAATCCCACAAAAGGGTGACCTAGGCAAAAGTTAGGGTTACAAAATGAAGACAAAAACCTGCTAGGAATCCCACGAAAAGGGTGACCTAGGCAAAAGTTAGGGTTACAAAATGAATACAAAAGCCCGCTAAGACATCACAAAAGGGTGTTTTAGGCAAAAGTTAGGGCCGTCAAAAAAAGAAAAAAACAAAATAAATCCATGATGGTACCATCAATTGAATTCAACAAGGGGCTCAAGAAAAGCTATCCAAGTTGTCAAAGCACAATCATTAATAACAAGGATGTGCTTAACCTCATAAGTGTTTAATCGAACAAACCTAAACATTTAAGCCTACCATTGGCCAGCCATTCTTACAAAATCCATTTTTCAAAAAATAAAATAATCCCCTCTAAAACACAAACTTTTGAAAAATATACCCTTTCCTTCTTTTCTCTCTTGTCCCAACGATTTTTGAATAATCTAGTGGAAACATGGAGATATAGTGGTCAATAGGAGGGTTGACACATCTTCTAAAGAAAGGGAAGGATCATTTGGTTGATGACACCAAAATAACACGCATCATTCCTCGGTTACAGAAATCGGCAATGCACAGCCCGTCTGGAGGAATGGCAAAATTCAAATAGAGAAACGCATCGTTTAATTCTTTTGAAAAATGAATCAAATAGAATTAGGTGCATCATACCGCATACATGCATACAGATGATAGGTGTACTGGAAGATCACTTATTCTCTGTTTATTGAAAAAACAAAAAATATAAACTTCAGAAAAACAATACGCCCGTATCATGTTCAGTACGCCCGTACCAAAATTAGGGTTATGAACAAATTTTCAATTCAATACGGGCATACTGAAATGGATGCGGCCGTATTGGCCATAAAGAAATTTTCAAAGACCTCGTCATGAGGCAACCACATAAAATAGAAAAATAGAAAAATTGCTTGTGTATGACAGCAGCAAACAAAATGCAAAGATTCAGAAAATCAACAGCGTCATACAGAATAACTGAGCCTGGAGAGGCTTGCCGAAAGAATACTCTCAGAATAACTGAGCCTGGAGAGGCTTGCCGAAAGAATACTCTCAAAATAACTGAGCCTGGAGAGGCTTGCCGAAACAATACTCATACAGAATAATTGAGCCTGGAGAGGCTCGCCGAAATAATACTCTCTCAGAATAACTGAGACATTTCTGTACAGAAAAAGCCAAAACCAACAAAAAAGGCAAAATCAACAAAAATACAGAAAAAGCCAAAATCAACAAAAAAGGCAAAAACACAGAAAAAGCCAAAATCGAAAAAAAGGGCAAAATACAGAAAATCCAACAAATCATACAGAATAACTGAGCCTGGAGAGGCTTGCCGAAAAAATACTCGTACAGAATAATTGAGCCTGGAGAGGCTCGCCGAAATAATACTCTCTCAAAATAACTGAGCCTGGAGAGGCTTGCCGAAATAATACTCTCTCAAAATAATTGAGCCTGGAGAGGCTTGCCGAAATAATACTCCCGCAAAATAGTTGAGCCTGGAGAGGCTTGCCTAAATAATACTCCCGCAGAATAATTGAGCCTGGAGAGGCTTGCCGAAATAATACTCCTTCAGAATAATTGAGCCTGGAGAGGCTCGCCGAAATAATACTCTTTCATCATAACTAAAGCCTGGAGAGGCTTGCAGAAATAATACTCTCTCAGAATAAATGAGCCTGGAGAGGCTCGCAGAAATAATACTCCCCAGAGAAACCTCAACTCAAGCTCACGGAACAAATCCCCAGCGAGAGCTATCAAAGCAAAATCGTCAAAATCCCCAATGGAAGTACGATCTCCCAAGCAGAATATCCAAGTCAAAGGACTTTAAAACTTCCTCAGTGAAGATAGCTCTTCAACTCAGGCGTTGAGTGAGGCTAAGCCTGCAGAGGCTTCCTAAAAAATACTCTGGGATACATAAGATCCCCAAATCCCCAGTCGCCTACTCAAGAGGCATCCCTGCAAAAGGAGAAAAATCAAAAAATATCAATAAATATTCCCCAAGCGGAATCCGGCACTCAGCCGAACACTGAACCCCAATTCCCCAGTCGCCTACATAAGAGGCACTCCTTCAAAAGGAAAAATCATAAAAAGATCAATAATCATTCCCCAAGTGGAATCTGGCTCTCAGCCAATCATTGAACATCAAGGTGATATGCCTAACAGAAGAGGCTAATCAAAATCAACGACAAAATCCCCAGTGGATAACAGCCTACACAGAGGCAGCAAAATCAGAAAACCAAAAGAGACACCCGAACAAGGATAACCGGGATACTCCACTAACGTCGAAAGGACGTCAGCCAATCATAAGGCACCGCTCACATCAGGAAGAGCATCTTTGTGTCTACACCCCTAAGGAATCAGAAATTCCCCAGTGGGCACCAACTACGCAATGGAAAGTTGGGACACAAGAACCTATGAGTAACTGCACATCCCCTAGACGGATCCCTGCGTTATCCAGCCCTCAGTGGCACAAAAATAAAAAAAAACAACCGTTGAAGCAGCATCGTGGACTGTGGAGACAAAATCATCACAAATCCCTGGAAAGGAGATATTCACGCTACCCCGTCGTCACAAACACAGAGGTATGCAGCTTCCGGCTCGAGCAATGAGCGAAGCTATCTCTGGAAAGGAGGTACTCACTGCTCACCATCGTCACAAAGGTACTTAGCTTCCGGCTCGAGCAAAGAGCGAAGCTAAGCCTGGAGAGGCGGTATTCACAGCTTCCAGCTTGGGCACCAAGCAAAGCAAAGCCTGGAGAGGCGAAACTCACACTGCTCACCGTCGTCACAAAGGTGCTTAGTTTCCGGCTCGAACAAAGAGCGAGACTAAGCCTGGAGAGGCGAAACTCACACTGCTCACCGTCGTCACAAAGGTGCTTAGTTTCCGGCTCGAACAAAGAGCGAGACTAAGCCTGGAGAGGCGAAACTCACACTGCTACCGTTGTCACAAGGGTACTTAGCTTCCGGCTCGAAAAAAGAGTGAAGCTAAGCCTGGAGAGGCGGTACTCACAGCTTCCAGCTTGGGCAGCAAGCAAAGCAAAACCTGGAGAGGCTACTCGACAATTTTCCACCGGAAGACGCTACAAGTCAGAAGGTTGGCACATCACCCGGACAATTGGGTCAACTCCTTTACTTGTCAGCCGGTACACCAAAAGACCGTTTGACTAAGTAAAGGGGGGGCAGCTGTAGACCCCTAAAATTGTCCGGGTCGGAAATAAGACTCGAAGACTCTCAAAGATCGAAGGAAAGTCAGCCAGAAGGACTCCTAGAAGACCATAGGATGGCTATCTGTAGGTTTAGAGGTCTTAGAGTAGCTTAAAATAAGGAAGTGGAGGGAATGAAGCCCAATACGGCCGTACTAAACTTAATACGGCCGTATTAAAGCTTCAACACGGCCGCAGTGAACTCAATACGGCGTATTAAAGTTTCTGAAACTTCAATACGGCCGTACTGAAATCAATACGGCCGTATTGAAGCTTCAATACAGCCGCAGTGAACTCAATACGGGCGCATTGAAATTTCTGAATTTCAATACGGCCGTATTGAAGTTTAAAAATTTCAATACGGCCGTATTGATTCCATAGCCTGTATTGCGCCTATTCCCTATAAATATGGCGTCATTTTGACGTCATTCCACACTTTGGAACAGAGTTTTAACCCTCTCCTTGAGTATTCTGGGGTTTTTGAGCAGTGTTCTGCCCTAGAAATCACTCGGAGAGTTGATCCGACGAAGTTCTTGAGCCCCGAGCCATTTTGCTTGAGGATCGAACCTAGTCGAAGGGAAATCCTCCGGATTTCCATAGTTAAAAGTTTTTAGGAAGGAGCGAGCGAGCTTGTAGAGCGAGGGAACGCCAAAAAGCTTCCCAGTTTTACGAAATATATAAAAGCACGCTTCAAAGGTTTCTTCTTAAAGTCCTTCCTTTTACTGCTTTCTGTGTGCATATTTAAACTGTCATCATGTAGATAGTTAATTTATAATTGCTTAGAATAAATAGGGGTAATTTAGTAATTTTACACTGTTATTTTAAAAATAATATGTCATAGGGAACCCGAAAGGGGCGCTGTGGGGTGCTAACACCTTCCCCACGCGTAACCGACTCCCTTACCCAACTCTGGTTGTAATGGCCAAAGTTGATTTATAAAATCAATTGCCTTATCCCTTTTTCCAATGTTTTGAGTAAAACATTGGTGGCGACTCCACGAACCCTTTTACTACGAAAACCACTAATCCATGGAGGGTCCCGCTTGGGATTAACATGGATTGGTGAGATATTTAATAAATAAATTGGATAAGATCGACAAGGTCTCAGTTTGAGAACAAGTCGTTCTAATAATCCAATACATTTTCAAAACTAAAATAAAAGCGAGCTCGACCGTCTTCGCGACCGCCGAGGCCCGTTCGGGCCGGTGGCGACATGGGGCCAATAAAATTTTTCTTTTAGCAAACTAAGAGTTTTCTCAACTCCAAAGTGCCCCATAAGCCCACCTTCATGACTTTCTTTAATTAATAATTTCCTAATGGATCCTTGGGGTATGCATAACCTTCCTTCTTTATACAAGTACCCCTCAACCATATAGAAACCATCAAAAGCTTTTTGTTGACATTTTTTATAATTATCACCAAACTCAAGATCTTCCTCATACAACTCCCTAATATTATCAAATCCAAGAATTTGAGTACCTAGAGACACAAGCAAAGTATGTCTCCTAGATAAAGCATTAGCTACCACATTTGATTTTCCTTTCTTGAATTTAATTATATATGGAAATTGTTCAGGGAACTCTAACCATTTGGCATGCCTCTTATTTAACTTACCTTGACCTCTTAAATATTTAAGTGACTCATGGTCACTATGAATGACAAACTCTTTGGACATAAGATAGTGTTCCCAAGTTTGTAAAGCTCTAACCAATGCATACAACTCCTTGTCATAGGTTGGGTAATTGAGGGAGGCACCTTTTAGTTTTTCACTAAAATAGGCAATAGGGTGTCCTCCTTGCAATAACACAGCTCCTATGCCAACTCCTGATGCATCACATTCTAGCTCAAAAGTCTTTTCAAAATTTGGTAGAGCTAAAATGCGTGCATTAGTAAGTTGATCTTTAAGTAATTGAAATGCTTGTTCATGCTTTGAAGTCCAATCAAATAAAATATCTTTTTTGACTAGCTCATTCAAGGGTGAAGCAATGCTAGAGAAGTTAGGCACAAATCTTCTATAAAAACTTGCTAATCCATGAAAACTCCTAACTTCACTAACATTTTTAGGCTTGGGCCACTCTTGAATGGCTTTGATTTTCTCGGGGTCCACTTGAACCCCATTTTTGCTTACAATGAACCCTAGGAAAACCACATGATCCACACAAAAAGTACATTTTTCAAGATTTGCAAATAATTGGTTTTCCCTAAGGATCATCATAACTTCTCTAAGATATCCTAAATGATCATCTTGAGAACTACTATAGATTAATATATCATCAAAATAAACAACAACAAATTTTCCTATACACTCTCTCAAGACATGATTCATAAGCCTTGATGGAAATGTAATCCCCAAGGATCCCTTTGGAAGAGGTAAGACGAAGAAGGGTGAAGGGTGATCCAAGGATGCTCACACTTGAAGACCATTGGGCCTTTAACTAGGTCCATGGTTAGGAGGCTAGAGGAGGCTTCTAGAGAGGAGGTGCTTCTTAGACCTATGCTCAATATGAGTATTGAGTATGATTCCTCTTCTTTGTCTCATAGTCTCTATTGTAAATACATTGTATAGTTTGATTTCTTGTACATTGTATATAGTAGATACTTGTATAGGTGCATTTTTGCCTTTGTATTTGTAAGGCACTTTGTTTTCTTTTCTAGTAGCTTTTGTACATGGATTCTAGGGTAGGTTACTTGGACACTTTGACTCCATTTAACCTAACCTAGAAATACATTCCTTTTTAGTTTTCTAGTAGGAGTGGCAATAGCAAAATAGAGAGTGTCCTTAGTAAGCTAGAGTGTGCTCCTAGCAATTTAGCCAAAGGTGGTCCTAGGCTAAAATTTTAATATTGGGCTCATTTTACTCCTAATTTTTCATAGATTTGATTTAGCTAGGTTTCATTCACATTGGATGAACCTAACTAAACCAAATTAACCTTTTTAGAAATGGATGGAGTAACTTAAGACCAAAAGGCCGCCCACCTTGGAGTGTGTTCACACTTGGCCGGATTTGTGTTCACACTTGGTTCCTTGGCCGAATTGCTTGAGGCCTTCTTAGCTTGGAAGCTTGAAGCACAAGCTTCTCCTTGGTTAGCTTACCAAGCAAGCCAAGTGAGAAGCTTGCTCTCCAAGCCTTCTTAACTTGGACGGTTGTAGCTAGACTCAACCATGGTTCCTAGTGAACCATGGTTAAGACTAGCTTGCTTTCTAAGCTTCCTACTCCTATATACTTGTAAACCTAACCTTGTAAGACACTTTTGATGAATTAGAGATTGTATTTTCTGAGTTGAGTTCAGATTTCTCTCTTCCAAAAGTCCCTAAACCTCTTTGATTGCATCCAATTCTCTTATCCCTTCATAGAAGAGTGTGGTGAGAATTGAAGGGGCTTATCTCTACAACAAGGAGTGGCGCCTCTTGGGAGCGTTTCTCCACCAACCGTGGTGGTCTTAAGGCCTCCTCCTCCATAGGAGACCTTAATCAAGCATAGGAAGAATCAAGGAGTTCAAGATCTAGGGAGGAGCTTGAAGGAAACTCAACATCAATCCGGGTTTCTCCAACAAGTCTTCCATCATTTGGTATCAAGAGCTAGGTCTCCTTGGTAAATTCGTTCCTATGTTTCTTTGTCTTGTTTGTTCGTCCAATATCATCTTGTATATGTGTCTTTGCTGTTCCTCCATGTATTTCCTTTTTGAGTCTTGTGTTTGTGTGCCTTGAGTGGTTCTTGTGTCACAACTATAAATCTATAGAACACACTCACTTTGTCTTGCTTTTCTTGATTCATTTTATAATTTCTTGTGAAGAAATCTTTGTATGTGCCTTTAGGTATTCTTTGTATGTCTTTTTGATTGCTTTAGGATTTCTTTTATCTCCCTTTGAACTCCTATAATTTTCGGACTTAAAAGAAACTCCAAAAAGAAACAAGAATACAAGCTTTTTACATTTCTTAATCTACTAGTTTTGTCTTAGAGTCATGTGTAGTTCTTTTACTTGTCATTAAATCCTTGTTGTGCCTTTTTCTTTTTGAATCTTAATGTGTTAACCTCTGTTCTTGTATGGTGTTATTGCTGGTTGGACGTTTATAATCTTAGAGTGCTCATAAAAAGATTCCAATGCATGTTATTAGACCTAACATGTTCTAGAGTCAATTTTTGTGAACTTCAATTGCTATTTGTTTCTTAGCAATTTGTGACCAGCAATTCCTTGTGTGTCTTGTGCTTGTTTTGATAAAAGAAAACAGAGGTAGAAGTGTATTGAAAACGAAAATTAAAGTGTACAAAAGAAGTGAACAAACTAGTAGTAAAACTAGTAACAATTTGTGTTGAAATTTTTGACTAGTACACTTACACTTCTACTCTTCTTGTTCTTCTTTTCTCCACCACTTGGAAAACCTCTTTATTAATTGTTTGGCCTCTGTTTGAAGTGCTTACTCTCTGTATTGAAAGAAAAGAAAGAAAGAAAAGAGACCAAAAAGAAAAGAAAAAGAAAAGAAAACAAAAGAGAAAACCTAGAAAAATTCTAGAAAAATCAAAGTGAAAACTAAACAAATTTTGTAGCACTTGGCCTTGAATTTTTGTGTGAATTTTTGTGAGGTTTGCTTGCTGTCCAGTGGTTGGAAAAAGACTTTAAAACCTTCAAAACAATAGCAAAAATTTTATTTTAATTTTTGTAATCCATTCTAGTGCCATTCTTAGGTTTAATCCTTTGTGTGCTAGCCTTTGAAATTTGCCTTTATTTGTTGCTTTGTGTCTTCTTGGCTCTCTTTGTTTTGTCACACTAATTCCTATTAGAGTATAGCCTTTTCTAAATTGTGCTTTTCAGTTTTCATTCATTGGCCTCTATTCTCTCTTGTTTGGTTGCTATTCCTTGTGAGACATAATTTTTCTTCAAGCCATCACACTTGGAAGGAAGGCTTAATTGAGACATATTGGATCATCTCAAAGGAGTTTATACTTGAAGGAGATTGAGGTACACCCAACCTGAGTGAAACACCTTTGGATAGGCTAATTTGTTTGTTGTTTTGCAGCCAAGACTTGTTTGCATTTTAGGTTACAAATTAGAGACGGATTTGGAAACAAAATTAGTGACGGATTTGAAGCCATTAGTGACGGATTTGGCTAACTTGGTGAACGCTTGGTGGAGACCAATTTGGGAAGCTTCCCCTTGACTTCAAGGCTGTTCCAAACCTGTCCTAGCTGCCCTTGGTGGAAAATTCTTCAAGAAGATTTTGATTTGGTTTAGTTTCCTTGTCTTGTAACTCATTAACCCTACCTTGGGTTAGTTTTGTTTAAATTTGCTATTGTATACAAACCTACATTTAGGAGTGTCGCCACCCGCCGAAACGGACGTTGGCATTCGCGACGATGGTTGGACTCTTATTAGATTTTGGAAAAATGATGGATTGTTAGAGCGACTTATTCTCAAACTGAGACCTCATCGAACTAACAATACTTATTAAATGATTCTCACCAACCTATGTTAATCCCAAACAGGACCCTCCATAGATTAGCGGTTTTCGTAAAAAGAAGGGTGTAGACCCCTAAAATTGTCCGGGTCGGAAATAAAGCTTGAAGACTCTCGAAGACTGAAGGAAGATCAGCCAGAAGGACTTCCAGAAGGCCCAAGGAGGGTTCTCTATAGGTCTAGAGGTCTTAGGATAGCTAAAATAAGAAAAGTGGGAGGAATGAAGCCCAATACGGCCTCCCAGAGGTTCAGTACGGCCGTATTGAACATTTTGAACTTCAATACGGCCGTACTGAACTCAATACGGCCGTATTGAAGTTTCTGAACTTCAATACGACTGCATTAAATTCAATACGGCTGCACTGAACTTCAATACGGCTGCACTGAACTTCAATACGGCCGTATTGAGGTTTTTTGAACTTCAATACGGCCGTATTGAATTCAATACGGCCGTATTGTAGTTCAAAACTTCAATATGGACCGTATTGACCCCTAGAGACCGTATTGAGCCTCATCCCTATAAATATGACGTCATTTGACACTTTTACACTGAGTTTTAACCCTCTTCTTGAGTATTCTGGGTTTTTTTGAGCAGTGCTCTGGCTAGAAATCACTCAGAGAGTTGATCCGACGAAGTTCTTGAGTCACGAGCCATTTGCTTGAGTCTCGAACCTAGTCGAAGGGAAATCCTCCGGATTTCCATAGTTAAAATTTTATAGGAGGGAGCGAGCGGTCTTGTAGAGGGAGGGAACGCCAAAACGCTTCCCAATTTCTGTCAAGATATATAAGAAAGCACGCTTCAAAGGTTTATCTCTTTAAAGTCCCTTCTTTTACCGCTTTCTGTGTGTACATATTTAAACTGTCATCATGTAGATAGTTAATTTATAATTACTTAGAATAAATAGGGGTAATTTAGTAATTTTGCACTATTATTTTTAAATAATCTGTCATAGGGAACCCGAAAGGGGCGCTGTGAGGTGCTAACACCTTCCCCACGCGTAACCGACTCCCTTACCCGACTCTGGTTGTCATGGCCGAAGTCGATTTTTGAATCGATTGCCTTAAACTTCTTTTTCCAATGTTTTGAGTAAAACATTGGTGGCGACTCCACGAACCCTTCCTTTTTATGAAAACCGCTAATCCATGGAGGGTCCCGCTTGAGATTAACATGGATTGGTGAGCCTTTTAATAAAATTGCTCGTTTGACAAGGTCTCAGTTTGAGAATAAGTCATTCTAGCAATCCATATTTTTTAACAAATAAAAGAGTCCAACCATCCTTCGCGAATGCCGAAAGCCCGTTTCGGGCCGGTGGCGACAAAGGGTTCTTGGAGTCGCCACCAATATTTTACTCAAAACATTGGAAAAAGATATAAGGCAATTGATTTTCATAAATCAACTTTGGCCACTACAACCAGAGTCGGGTAAGGGAGTCGGTTACGTGCGAGGAAGGTGTTAGCACCCCACAACGCCCCTTTCGGGTTCCCTATGACGGATTATTTCATAAATAACAGTGTAAAGTTACTAAATTACCCCTATTTATTAGAAACGATTATAGATTAAATATTTACATGATGAAAGCTCTAAACATGCAATGCGACAATCAAAAATCAAAAAAAGCGGTAAAAGAAAGGATTTAGAAAGAAACCTCCGAAGCGGGCTTTTATATATATCAGAACAACGTTAGGAGGCTTTTTGGCGCTCCTTCCCACTACACGTCCGCTCGCTCCTTTCCCCTAAAGACAAATTTTTACTATGGAAATCAAAGAGATTTCCCTTCGACTTGTTCGAATCTCAAGCTAATGGCTCATGACTCAAGAATCCGTTTCCATGGTCGACCAGTAGTATCCCGCCCTGAGGATCTTTTTAGCCATTGCAGGCCCGGGGATATGGGTACCGAAAACCCCCTCATGTACTTCTTTGATCATATTTTGAGCTTCGACTTGGTCTATACATCTCAACAAGACCGAGTCATAATTTTTCTTGTAGAGGGTTTCACCGACTAGCAGAAATCCCATGGCCCTTCTTCGGATATGCTTCTTGTCATTGTCGTTGGCCGCATCAGGATATTCCCCTTTTGTCAAATATTGCTTGATATCATGGAACCATGGACAATTATCGACAGCTTCATCTATCAGAAGGCAGAACGCTTGCTTATCGTGCCGCCGGATATTGATGATGGGCATTTCATGCTCCTTATCCAAGGCGAACATCGACGAGAGTGTAGCAAGAGCGTCGGAAAACTGATTCTCCTCCCTTGGAATGTATTCAAAGACGACACTTTGGAAGGAATGTGTCAAATCTTTGATGTGCTCAACATATGGTATCAGTTTAGGATTTCGGACTTCCCAATCACCTCGTAGTTGGTAGATGACTAGGGCCGAATCACCAAACACTTTGAGTTTTAAGATACCATTGTTGATGGCTGCTTGGATTCCCAACGCGCAAGCCTCGTATTCAGCCATGTTGTTTGTACAATCGAAGTTGAGTCTTGCCGTTATGGGAATGTATTTTCCTTGTGGAGAGATTAGCATTGCGCCAATCCCTCGTCCAAGCATGTTGGAGGCTCCATCAAAATACATGGTCCATGCATCATCTTTTGGTTCTTCATGTTGTAGATTCATTATATCCTCATCGGGGAAATCATCCTGAAGGGATTGGTAGTCGTTGGTTGGCCCGTGTGCTAGGTAATCCGCTAGGGTACTGCCCTTGATGGCCTTTTGTGTGACATGTATGATGTCAAATTCTGATAACTGTACTTGCAATTGGGCAATCTTCCTAGTGATTATTGGTTTTTCGAACACGTACTTAATTGGATCCATTTTGGAAACCAGCCAAGTAGTATGCCTAATCATATACTGCCTGAGCCGCTGTGTTGTCCATGCTAACGCACAACACGTCTTTTCTAATGGCGTGTAGCGGGTCTCATAGTCGAGAAATTTCTTGCTCAGGTAGTAGATGGCTCGTTCTTTCTTTCCTGTTTCATCTTGTTGTCCTAGCACAACTCCCATGGACTCATCAAGCACGGTTAAGTAGAGGATTAATGGTCTTCCCTCGACAGGTGGCACCAATACTGGTGGATTGGCCAAGCACTGTTTGATCTTGTCGAAAGCTTGTTGACAATCCTCATTCCAAGATTCGGAATGATTCTTGCGCAACAGCCTGAATATTGGTCTACACGTGTCGGTCAACTATGCGATGAACCTTGCGACATAGTTCACCCTGCCGAGGAATCCTCTTATTTCTTTCTCGGTTTTAGGAGGAGGCATTTCCATTATTGCCTTCGCTTTATCGGGGTCCACCTCTATGCCCTTTTTACTGACGATGAACCCGAGAAGCTTACCCGACCGAACTCCGAAAGTACACTTAGCCGGATTTAGCTTAAGCTGGTACTTGCGAAGCCGGTTGAATAATTTTCTCAAATATTGGATATGGTCCATTTCGTCTTTCGACTTTGCGATCATGTCGTCCACGTATACTTCAATTTCTTTGTGGATCATGTCATGGAATAACGTCACCATTGCTCGTTGGTAGGTGGCACCCGCATTTTTGAGTCCAAAAGGCATCACCCTGTAGCAGAAAGTACCCCAGGGTGTAATGAAGGAAGTCTTCTCGCGGTCTTCCACATTCATCTTGATTTGGTTGTACCCAGAGTACCCATCCATAAAGGAATAGAGTGTGTTCGTGGCTGTATGATCCACTAGTGTATCGATGTGAGGTAAGGGAAAATCATCCTTTGGACTGGCACGATTCAGATCCCTGTAGTCAACACAAACTCTAACTTTTCCATTCTTTTTAATGACCGGCACGATGTTAGCCAGCCATTCGGGATACTGAGATACAACCAAGAATCCCGCATCTAATTGCTTTTCTACCTCCTCTTTGATCTTTAAAGACCACTCGGGCTTGATTCGTCGGAGCTTTTGTTTGACGGGTCGAAACCCTTCTTTCAACGGTAACTTGTGCTCGACGATATTAGAGTCCAAACCGGGCATATCATGATACGACCATGCAAATACGTCCTTATATTCCCTTAGCAATTGGATCAATTGCGTCCTTATTTCATCACTGATATGGGTCCCAATGTTGACCTCTTTTATCTCTTGGCCCTGCCCCAAATTCACGGTCTCCAACTTCTCTTGATACGGTTGGAGTAGGCGAGCTTCGTGATCTAGCAGTCTTTGCAGATCCGGAGAGATGGTCTCCTCATCACTGTCCAACTCAACCCATTCATCCTCGACTTTCGGATCCCGGTCGGAGCGAACAATCACAGACATAATTGTTTTATCGGTTCTATTTTTGGTTTAGAATTATTAATGTTAATGAGAGAAAGAGAGAAAATAACAAATGAGAGAATGATATGTGAAAAATGCCTCTTTATTGATATGTAAAAAAATGTACAAAAGACCCTTATTCATATGAAAAGGATCTCATGATCTCGGGTACTGATCATGAGTCCCTAAAAGAAAAGAAAAATGTGGAGGGGCCCTATCGTGGCTTGCTCTTCTCTCTATTCCTGCTTCGGCAGAGGATTCTTGCTCACGTCGGGTTCTATCGAATCAAAAGTGACCCACCCTGCATCGATGAGGTCTTGGACCTTATATTTGAGAGCTCTACAGTTCTCCGTTGAATGCCCCGGTGCCCCCGAATGGTATAGACATTTGTCTTGCGGATTGTACCAATCGGGGTAAGGTGGATCAATTTTCCTTGGTGGAATGTAAGCTAGAAGATGAGCTTGTACTAGCTTCGGCAGGAGGTCCCTATATGTGGTCGGAAGTTTATCAAACTTCTTCACAGGGTTGTACTGCGACTTTCCTGACTTCGAAGCGGAGGAAGATGAAGAAATAGTTACGGCGTTGACTCCTCCGTCTTTCTTCTTCCCATAGGTCTTCTTAGCTTCAAATGATTGGGAAGGCCCAGCTAGCTTCCCACTTTTCAGCCCTTGTTCCATTCTTTCTCCAATGGTGATGACGTCCGAGAAGAGCGTTGTCGTGTTCCCTATCATCTTGTCATACTAGAGACCGGTCAACGAGTTTATAAATAGGGACACCGTCTCCTTATCCGACAGCGGGGGCTCTATTTGTGCCGCCAACTCCCTCCATCGTTGGGCGTACGCCTTAAAGGATTCATCATTTTTCTTACTCAAGGCTTGAAGATCGGACCTATCGGGTGTTAGGTCGATGTTATACTTGTAGCGCTTGAGAAATTCATCAGCTAACTGTTTCCATGTACGCACCTGATTCCCATCCAGCTGCATATACCAGTTGAGTGCGATGTCAGCTAAGCTCTCTTGGAAGCAATGGATTAAGAGATTTTCATTAGTGGCATATGCAGCCATCTTTCGACAATACATAGTGAGATGACTTTTGGGGCAAGTCGATCCCACATACTTTGGGAAATCGGGCACTTTAAATTTGGGAGGGAATTGGATGTCCCTTACTAAACACATGTCAGCAGCATCTTTGATATCGAAATCATGCCCCTCCACAGCCCTCAGCCGGTCCTCGAGAGCGTGGAATTGCTCCTTTGAAATCTCGGGCTCCTTAATTGTAATCCCCGCCCTAGGGGGTACAGCTTGCGGAGGCTCTTGCTCTTGTTCCTCCTCATGATGGGATTCATGGTCACTGTGTTGAGCCCCGTGTTCGTTTCGGTGACGCATGAGTTCCATCATTTGCGCCATTTGCTCCTTGAGCTGCGAGAGCTCGGTTGTAAGCTTCCTATTTTGTTCCTCCAACGCTTCCATTTTCTTGAGTTTCTGCGCGCGCGTGAGGACAGAGAGATGACCAGCCACTTTCTAAAATGAATGCTTAACCTAATTAGTTTATTTATGGAATGAATACACTTTTGACGTGAGCTTGATAATCTTCCATCTTTAAGGCGCTGCCTTTTTAAGACGGAGGTTTACCACCCTCCTTGACTTATGATTTCTCCCCAACGGAGAATCTCAATAGTCATGGGTCTCTTTCGCTTACGTCAAGGGGGTATTGGTGAGCCCAAAATGAATGATTATGAGGATGCATGATGTCTTTTTGATAATGATGCACATGCTCCTTACTTTTATTATATTTTCACACATGGTCTTTCCTCTCATGTCATGACATTTTTTTTTTATTTTTATTTTTTTTTATGCATGGGGTTTATTCTTAGACCTTATCACGAGGTTTATTACTAATGCACAAACAATTATACACAAACAATTCACTCATCCACGAACAGTCACGAGCGAATCACGAGGTAGGGGTATCCTGCAGAAAAGTGCATATTCAAGGAGGTTCTAACTGTTCTCACTGGTCTGAGGCCCCCAAGGTGCCCCCATTATAGGGACCCAATTCCTCTCGTCGTAAGTCGATGGAAAGTTCCAACGCACTGTCGGACTTGAGTTCATGGTTATCACCTTGAGTGATGCTTTCTGACAACGGTCTATGGGCACCTATGGACCCATTCGACAACCGGCCGTACTAATGATGTATGGAAAACCGCAAGTGTACGGTTGTCGTCAAGTAATAAATATCGAATCACAGGGACTACGTGTTTGACCTAGAATTACTAGTATTTTAATTTGAATTTTAAAACAGATTGAATTTTTGTTTTGAGATGATAAGATCAGATTTGATGGTAAAAGAGATAGTAATGCAATTAATGAATAAGATAAAACTTTAAGATAAGATAAGGAGATTTCCGGGAATCTAGGGTTCGCACAAAGAGTTCCAACAATATTGAATTATTATTTTCATTAATTAATTCTATTCCATCTTGAAGGTAGTCTTAACCTAATTTAATCCTTGCACCTTCTCAGGCTACGAGGACGTGTTTAATTAAAATTAATCTCTACTCTCGTAGTAATTACGTTCAATTAAACCCATTAAGATCTTTGTTAATCTATTGCTCCTCGAAAGCTTAAATCAACTCTCGTGATATAACACTCAAGTCTGTTCCTTTAGGTTCCGATAATTAGGTTCTCCTCTCAGTTCATCCCTAATTATCTATGATTATGAAAATTAAGATTAATTGTTTATCATAATTATAATCAAGTTCTCCTCTCAGTTCATCCTTAATTAATGTTATTATGAAAACAATAATATTAAAGTTCATATATAAAATATAAAAGAACAGATCAAGAATTGGAATAAAATTAAGAAACTGAATAATGCATTAATAAAGAGGTTCTCAGAGGCTAAGCCCTGATCCCAGAAAAAGGGAAACTACTCACAGGAGTTCATAGTAGTTCTCCAAGAAAAGAAGAATAAAAGAAAAGCAAACCTTAGAGTCGATGGCACAGGCGCCCAACCTTCTCCAAGTGTCAAAAACTAAATAAAACTGTCTCCGAAACAAAAGTCCCCGTTCTAGGCTAACCTCATCTAATTTATAACCTAAAAGGGTAAAAAGGTAAAACTACCAAGATAAAAATTACAAAGATAAAATAAAAATAAAACATAAAACTTAAAAAGCTGGGACGCGAAGTGAATCACGGGTGTGACTGAGAATCACGACCGTGATCTTCTCTGGAGCATATCTATGAAGGGTCAGTGGCGTTCACGGGTGTGATTGGGAGTCACGGCCGTGATTTTCTCTGGTGAATCACGGGCGTGATTTAGAATCACGGCCGTGATTTTCCCTGTAGCTCAGCATTTCCTCTTTAATTCTTAAATCTTGATCCTGCTCAGAGAAAACACAACACATACCAAGAAAAGCATAAAATAGGAAAATGATATAAAAATTTATTAAAAACATGAAAGATATGCATGATTATGCTATGAATTCTTGTGAATTAAAGTGCTAAAATACGAGTAAAATACACAACATCAAATAACCCCAAACTTGAACTTTTGTTTGTCCTCAAACAATAATTTTATTCCAAAAAAAAAAAAAAAATCATCAAGAATTAACTGAGCATTTAAAATCTTCACTCTTAGTCTCACAAGGTCCAATTAGAATCTTAATCTTTCATTACTAGCGCCAACTCTTAGTTTCTAAGAGTTTCATGATGTCAAATCTAGTAAAGCTCATTAGTCAAACGAAGATAATTTAACAGAAATAATTTTTCAATGCTTGTGACACAAATAGGGGTAATATTTTTATTTTTGTTTTTGTCTCACCTAAAACATTTCCCCAGTAGCCAATCAGTGTAGAGAGGATGATAATTTCAAGAACACGTAGCCTCAAAGGGGGTCTAGCTATTTTACTAAACAATTCCCCAGTAGCTAATTAGTTCCCTTAGTTTTCTAAGGTTAAGAATATTCTCCCTCTAACCTATGACCTCAAAGGGGTGCTAGGTGAATTTTTTTTTTTTTTTTTTTTTTTATTACCCCCCAAAAGCTTTTAAGCACGAATTAAAAAGAATTTATCTTCAAGAGACTATTTTTATAATTCTCGATCATTTCAAGCCTCAATACTAAGAACCAAGTGCTAGCCACAAAACCAGCTAATTTTTCAACCTTTTGTTCTGAGACTTCAAGATTCAATTCATCACATTCAGTGTTTTCAAAGACGAACAATTTCATTAAAAATATTTACTTTTCAAAAACAAATTCAAGCTGGGATTAGCTGAATATGTATATATGCATGATTTTTTTTTTTTTTTTACTTTGCATGAATGAATGAAATGCGTACATCCTCCTAACCCCAAACTTAAAGATTTGCTTGTCCCGAAGCAAAGAGCTAATGAATGCATGATAGATTATTTTGACAAAATTATAAAATGCATGAATATGCAACCAACCCACAACAGAAAGGAATGCTTGTCCCTAAGCATCAGAGTAAAATAAGGAATAAGAAAGATCTCACTGTGGTGGAAAATCATCTGGATACCGTTGAATGTGCCATTGATACATTTGATCAACCATGTAATTATAATGCTGCTGGCGTTCATCCATTTGTTTCAGCCGGTTATCCATTGATTGAATAGCTGCCAGGATAGCAGCATTGTCCACCTCAGGTCCAGGATGTAGAGGGGGTTGTTCAGGAGCTGCTTCCTCATCTGCAGGAGCCGCTTCCTCAGCTGCTGGAGGTAGGTCCTCTAATGGCTCCAGTGGAAACTGCCGTGTAGCCCGGTTCTTCACGGTGTATGTTGGATTTGGTAACTGGTGGTGCACTCCCGACTGGGTTACTACAAAGTAGTATTTATCATCTTCATCTTTCGCAATGCAGTTCATAGAAGAGCAGGTAGCAAAATTAATAGTGCGGCTTCCAGGGAGTGGTTCTAACTGGTCCAGCCAAGCGTGATAGCCAAGGTGTTTGGCTATAGTGGTAATGAGGCCGCCGTTCACAATCGCACCGTGGCTGGTATTGGAAATACTCTGGAACTGTCGTGCCAAATGACTGCCAGAATCAATAGGCTCCTCTCTGTTTTCCATCATAGCCCATAAAAGTAAAAGGTCGCTCAAACGAACCTTTCCTTCAGAATCACCTCGGGCCAAAACAGTAGAGGCAATAAAGCGGTGCATAATACGGATGACGGGATGGCGAAAAGCAGAGGAATTACATTTTCCAGCGAATTTGGCCCAGATAATATTTCTCGTGCTCCCTCCAGTGGGAAATCCAAAAATATTATTGAACTGAGCCAGGGTTAATTCGTGTTCTTGGTTAAACATACGGAAAGAAATCAAACCTTCAGAACAATTTGGCCCAGATAATATTTCCGTGTGGAGAGAGCTCAAGAACTCAAGAACTAGTCGAGGATAAACAACATCATTATGCATGGTAGCAAAGGTTGTCCACCCAATGTTAGTTAACATGAAATTGATATCAGCACGTAAACCCAACTTACGAATAAATGGGAAGTCGAGATACCTGGTAGGATGGATAGTGCGGACGCGTAATACCTCGTTCCGCTCACGCTGTTCATCGTTCCGATAGAACCTCGGAGGAAGGTGCAGAATTTCACTTGCTTCTTCCTCGTAACTGTGGGTATCGGAAGCGGTGGAGGACGAACCAACGGTACGGGTGCGCTTGGGAGCCATGGATGAACGGAAGGAGTGAATGTGGGAGGAAGAGGGAAGAAGAGGAAGAAGAAGTGAGAAGCTAGGGTTTGGGAGAGAAGAAAAGAGAGAATGGGCAGAGTTCGTAAGTTTGAGAGAAGTGAGAATGTAAAAGGAGGGGGAAAAATATATAAGGGAAAGGGGAATTTCAAAAATCACGGGTTGTATCTATTGAGCGTCAGCAGGGAATCACGGGCGTGATTGGAAATCACGGCCGTGATTCTCTTTGTGAGTTTTCAAAAATTCAAACAGAGGAGATCACGCCCGTGATTTATAATCACGGTCGTGATTCTCTCTGGGGTTTTCCAAAAATTTTCCAGAGAAGATCACGCCCGTGATTTAGAATCACGGTCGTGATTCTCTCTGGAACTCTGAAATTTTATTTTATTATATATATATATATTTTTTTTTATTTTCATTTTTATTTATTTATTTTTTTTTTTTAAGAAACTTGAGTAGGTTCCTGAAGAACCATAGAGTATAATTTTTCTAAGTGTTCCCCATGGAAATATAACTTCAATCTCTGTGCATTGACCTTGAATATGTCGCCTTTATCGTTTCTGATTTCTACAGCTCCATAGGGATATACTTTTTGAACTGTAAAAGGCCCTGACCATCTTGACTTCAATTTTCCAGGAAACAATCTGAGTCTGGAATTAAATAATAGCACCGAGTCCCCTTGCTTGAATTCTCTTCTATGTATATGCTTGTCATGCCACCTCTTTGTTCTTTCTTTGTAAATCTTAGCATTTTCATATGAGTCTAATATGATTTCATCAAGCTCATTGAGTTCCAATTTCCTTTTTTCTCCAGCATCCTTTAGGTCATAGTTGAAGTATTTTATTGCCCACAAAGCCTTGTGTTCTAGCTCTACAGGAAGATGGCAAGATTTGCCATAAATCAGCCTAAATGGAGACATGCCAATAGGTGTTTTGTAAGCAGTCCTGTAGGCCCAAAGAGCTTCATCTAATCTTAAAGACCAGTCCTTTCTTGTTGTAGATACAGTCTTCTCAAGGATCTTTTTGATTTCTCTGTTGGATATTTCTACCTGTCCACTTGTTTGAGGGTGATAAGGTGTACCAACCTTGTGAGTGACTCCATACTTTTTTAAGAGAGATTCAAACTTTCTTTCAATAAAATGTGAGCCTCCATCACTGATCACAGCTCTTGGGACCCCAAATCTTGGAAATATAATTCTTTTGAAGAGTTTAATGACAGTATTTGAATCACTCGTTTGAGCGGGAATCGCTTCTACCCACTTGGACACATAATCAACTGCAACTAATATGAACTTGTAACCTTTAGAACTTGGGAATGGTCCCATGTAATCTACTCCCCATACATCAAAAATTTCTACTTCTAAAATCCCATTTAATGGCATTTCATGTTTCCTGGATATATTCCCTGATCTTTGGCATTGGTCACAAGAATTTACCATCTTCCAGGTATCCTTAAATAAGTTTGGCCAGTAAAAACCAGATTGTAGGATTTTAGCTGCAGTTTTTGACGTACTAGCATGCCCTCCATATGCGGAAGAATGACATGAGTGAATGATGTGAGGAGCTGCTTCTTCTGAGATACACCTTCTGTAGATACCATCTCTACACCTCTTATATAGGTAAGGTTCATCCCAAATAAAGCTGTTAAGGTCACTAAAGAATTTCTTCTTTTGTTGATAATTAAAGTCTTCAGGAAGGACTCCACATGCTAAGTAATTCGCATAATCTGCATACCAGGGACTGTTTTTCACAACAACTGCTAAAAGCTTTTCGTCTGGGAAGCTGTCATTAATAGGGAGTTCCTCCTTTGTTGCTTGGTCTTGTGGAAGTCGAGAGAGATGATCAGCTACTACATTTTCTACTCCCTTTCTGTCCACAATCTCTAAATCAAATTCTTGTAAAAGGAGAATCCATCTGAGGAGCCTAGGTTTAGCATCCTTTTTATTAAAAAGATACTTTAGGGCAGAGTGATCTATGTAAACAATAACCTTAGACCCCACAAGATAAGATCTGAACTTTTCAAAAGCATAGACGACTGCTAACAATTCTTTTTCTGTTGTTGCATAATTGGCTTGGGCTTCATCAAGAGTCTTGCTGGCATAGTATATAGCATGAACCTTCTTGTCCTTTCTTTGTCCCAATACAGCTCCTATAGCATAGTCACTTGCATCACACATGATTTCAAAAGGAAGGCTCCAGTCAGGAGTTTGCAGAATAGGAGCTGTAGTGAGAGCTTCTTTCAACCTGTAGAATGCATTCTTACAAGAAACATCAAAGTTAAAAGGTACCTCTTTCACAAGTAGATTAGATAATGGTTTAGAGATTTTTGAAAAATCTTTAATAAACCTTCGGTAGAAACCGGCATGCCCTAAGAAACTTCTAACACCTTTAACATCAATTGGAAGAGGCAATTTATCAATTACTTCTATTTTTGCTCTATCTACCTCAATTCCTCTCCCAGATATTAGGTGTCCTAAGACAATTCCTTCTTGTACCATAAAATGACATTTTTCCCAATTTAAGACTAAATTCACTTCAGAGCAACGCTGCAATACTTTAGTTAGATTTAATAGACAGTCATCAAAGGAAATACCATAAACTGAAAAGTCATCCATGAAAACTTCCATCTCTTTTTCTAATAAATCACTAAAGATTGCAGTCATACATCTTTGAAAGGTAGCAGGTGCATTACATAGGCCAAAAGGCATTCTCCTATAAGCAAAAGTACCATAGGGACATGTAAAAGTAGTTTTCTCTTGGTCTAATGGATGAATAGGGATTTGATGAAAACCGGAGTATCCGTCCAAATAACAAAAGTATGAATGCATTGCTAACCTTTCAAGCATTTGATCAATAAAAGGTAAGGGAAAGTGATCCTTTCTAGTGGCATTATTTAATTTTCTATAATCAACACACATACGCCACCCAGTCACAGTTCTTGTGGGAATTAATTCATTATTATCATTTTTAACTACTGTCATCCCACCTTTCTTAGGAACCACATGAACTGGACTTACCCAAGGACTATCAGATATAGCATAAATTACCTTAACATCCAGTAATTTCAAAATTTCTTTCTTTACCTCTTCTTTCATCTTGGGATTTAGTCTTCTTTGAGCTTCAACAGAAGGTTTGGATCCTTCCTCCAAGAAGATGCGATGCATACAAAATGAAGAACTAATTCCCTTTATATCAGCCATAGTATATCCAATAACTTTTCTAAATTTTCTCAACTCATTGAGAAGTTTTTCAGTTTCTTTTTCATTTAAAGCTGAATTTACTATGACTGGATAAGTGGAATTAGCCCCCAAAAACTCATACCTTAAAGATGAAGGAAGTGGTTTAAGTTCTAACTTTGGAGAGTTTTCTTCTTGCCAATCTGTTGAAGACTCAAGAAGACTTTCTACTAGAGGATCTTTTTCTTTACACGGGGGACTTGAATCGATCAAGCAAGCATAATTAGGTTGAATCCCCTCAAGATCTATGTGCTTTCCTCCAACTAGAAAATTCTCCAAGGGATCCCTCAAAATAGATCTCATGACTTCTTCCTCCATGTCTTTAGGCAATATATCAACCCTGCAGTAAATATTTTCAAGAGAAGGTTGTCTAACAGATTTAGCAATATTAAATTCCATTGTTTCATCATTAATGGATAAGGACAATTTTCCATGTTTGACATCTACTATCACGCCTGCTGTAGCCAAAAATGGTCTACCTAGTATGATTGGTATTTGTTTGTCCTCTTCCATTTCTAAAACAACAAAATCTCCCAGAATTAAAAATTTACCTATCTTAACTGGAACATCTTCTAAAATTCCTATGGGATATTTTATAGATCTATCTGCTAACTGGATTGACATTGCTGTAGGCTTTAATTCTCCCATATCTAATTTCTTGCAAATTGATAAAGGCATTAAACTGATACTTGCCCCAAGGTCACATAAGGCTTTTTCAAACCTTAGATTTCCAATGAGACAAGGTATAGAGAAACTACCAGGATCCTTAAGTTTTTTGGGCAAATTATGATGGATCAATGTAACAGTCTCTCTATCATCCAATTTCCTTCGGTTAGCTAAAAGATCCTTAAGAAATTTAGCATATGTAGGCATCTGTTGTAGAGCTTCTACAAATGGAATGTTTACATACACTTGTTTGATCATATTTAAAAAATTTTCAAATTGTCTATCAAGTTTAGTCCTTGCTAACCTTTGAGGAAAAGGAATTGGAGGGTGATAAACAGTTTGAGGCTTTGATGAAGATACTTTTTCTTTTTCTAATCTCTCTTTTTCAGGTTTTTCAACCATAGGAGAAGCGTCTTCATCAATCTCAATATTATCATTTTGATTAGACACAGGTCTGTCTAATTTCTTCCCACTCCTTAAAGTAACAGCATTAACATTTTCAGCTGGGTTTGCAACTGTTTTACCTGGGAACTTACCTGGAGAATTGTTTGAACTAGGCATCAACTGTGCAATTTGATTTTCCAGCATCTTGTTGTGGAGAGTAATATTCTCAACCTTGACAGCAAGGTTTTGAATAGAATTTGCCATTGAATCATTGGTCTGTTTTTGATTAGTGACAAAATTCTCCATAAGGTTTTCTAATCTTGAAACACTTTGTTGAATTGAGGGTGTCTGTACTGGATTTCCTTCCCCATTAATGAAGTGATTGGACGGACGGAAATTAGGTTGCTGATTGCTAGTTCCTTGAACTGGGTTATTCTTCCAAGAAAAGTTAGGATGATTCTTCCAACCAGGGTTGTATGTGTTGGAATATGGATTACTCTTCTTTCTTCGAGGAGTGTCATAGAAATTATGAGAAGCTGCCACCTGTTCAGTAGTATCTTCTTTTTCTCCAGTAAAAATTGAGGTACAATCTACTGCAGTGTGCCCTTGTTCCCTACAAAGGTCACATACTTGATTTGTAGCCACTGAATTAACCTTAGCTTTTTCCATCTTGTCTAATCTTTGATTAAGAGTATCAAATTTTGCTAAGAGTAACTCAATATTGTTCACTTCATATCGCCCCGGAGTTCCTTTCCTTGCTGTGACTTCTCTTTCACTGTATTGGCTGTGATTTGAGGCTACATTTTCCAAAATAATCATGCAGTCATTAATAGGTTTCCCCATGAAAGATCCTCCAGCTGCTGAGTCTAATATCATGGTGCTTTGTTGGTCCAATCCTTCAAAGAAAAATTGGATGGTAAGCCAACGGTTGAAGCCATGTTGTGGGCATGCTTGAAGATATCCTTTGAACCGCTCCCATGCTTCATAAATAGTCTCTCCAGTGCCTTGTTGGAAATTAGTGATTTTCTTCCTCAATTCTTTAGTTTTAGAAGGAGGAAAGAATTTCTCTAGAAAAGCTCTTTCACATAATTCCCAAGTTGCTATCTTTTCTCTAGGCACTGTTCTTAGCCACACCTTTGCCTTATCTCTCAAGGTGAGTGAGAATAAGCGGAGTCGCATTCCATCAGAAACTTCATCATCAAATTGCTGGGTCTCACAGATTTCCAAGAACCCCTCTAAGTGGTCATTAGGATCTTCTGATGGTAGTCCTCCAAAGGTGTTCTGTTTGAGCATATTCACCAGAGAAGCTGGTACAGTAGCTCCAGTTTGCATCTCCCCTCCAGGTATCCCACGAGCTACGGGTGCAGAGTAATCCCGAAGCGGTAAATTATCTCGTTGTGCAGCCATGTCAAATTCTCTAGAAAGGTTTCTTTTCCTTCTCAGGAGAGTTCTTTCAATCTCAGGATCAAGTGGTGTTGGTTTCCCAAGACGTAGAGATCTCTTTTGCATTAACCCTAAGGCACTGCAAAAAAAAAGAAAGTGACCCGTGAAATCTGAATTGGAGAAGTAAATACTAACAAACAAAAAAAAAAATTATTTATTTATTTAAATTTTTTTTTTTTTTTTTTAAAAAAATTCGAATTAAAATAATTGTAATTTAAATCAAGAGACGTAGTCCCCGGCAACGGCGCCAAAAACTTGATGTATGGAAAACCGCAAGTGTACGGTTGTCGTCAAGTAATAAATATCGAATCACAGGGACTACGTGTTTGACCTAGAATTACTAGTATTTTAATTTGAATTTTAAAACAGATTGAATTTTTGTTTTGAGATGATAAGATCAGATTTGATGGTAAAAGAGATAGTAATGCAATTAATGAATAAGATAAAACTTTAAGATAAGATAAGGAGATTTCCGGGAATCTAGGGTTCGCACAAAGAGTTCCAACAATATTGAATTATTATTTTCATTAATTAATTCTATTCCATCTTGAAGGTAGTCTTAACCTAATTTAATCCTTGCACCTTCTCAGGCTACGAGGACGTGTTTAATTAAAATTAATCTCTACTCTCGTAGTAATTACGTTCAATTAAACCCATTAAGATCTTTGTTAATCTATTGCTCCTCGAAAGCTTAAATCAACTCTCGTGATATAACACTCAAGTCTGTTCCTTTAGGTTCCGATAATTAGGTTCTCCTCTCAGTTCATCCCTAATTATCTATGATTATGAAAATTAAGATTAATTGTTTATCATAATTATAATCAAGTTCTCCTCTCAGTTCATCCTTAATTAATGTTATTATGAAAACAATAATATTAAAGTTCATATATAAAATATAAAAGAACAGATCAAGAATTGGAATAAAATTAAGAAACTGAATAATGCATTAATAAAGAGGTTCTCAGAGGCTAAGCCCTGATCCCAGAAAAAGGGAAACTACTCACAGGAGTTCATAGTAGTTCTCCAAGAAAAGAAGAATAAAAGAAAAGCAAACCTTAGAGTCGATGGCACAGGCGCCCAACCTTCTCCAAGTGTCAAAAACTAAATAAAACTGTCTCCGAAACAAAAGTCCCCGTTCTAGGCTAACCTCATCTAATTTATAACCTAAAAGGGTAAAAAGGTAAAACTACCAAGATAAAAATTACAAAGATAAAATAAAAATAAAACATAAAACTTAAAAAGCTGGGACGCGAAGTGAATCACGGGTGTGACTGAGAATCACGACCGTGATCTTCTCTGGAGCATATCTATGAAGGGTCAGTGGCGTTCACGGGTGTGATTGGGAGTCACGGCCGTGATTTTCTCTGGTGAATCACGGGCGTGATTTAGAATCACGGCCGTGATTTTCCCTGTAGCTCAGCATTTCCTCTTTAATTCTTAAATCTTGATCCTGCTCAGAGAAAACACAACACATACCAAGAAAAGCATAAAATAGGAAAATGATATAAAAATTTATTAAAAACATGAAAGATATGCATGATTATGCTATGAATTCTTGTGAATTAAAGTGCTAAAATACGAGTAAAATACACAACATCAACTAACATCCACTCCCTATGGCTTTCCACTCATGCCCCCGGGTATAGAGGGAACTGTTGTGTGCAAAGGTTCGTGTGCAGTTTATATTTCAAACAATTGCAAAAATTTTAAACATCCAACAATTATTGAAGCCAACTAGGTAAAACATGTTATCATACAAGCGAGGGGTAATGAAGTAATTTTAAACTATTATTTTAGAAACAATCCATCACTAAATGGGACTGACTCTCGAGGCCTCCCCAGTGGAGTCGCCATCTGTCGCCACCCGCCGAAACGGACGTTGGCATTCGCGACGATGGTTGGACTCTTATTAGATTTTGGAAAAATGATGGATTGTTAGAGCGACTTATTCTCAAACTGAGACCTCATCGAACTAACAATACTTATTAAATGATTCTCACCAACCTATGTTAATCCCTGTAGACCCCTAAAATTGTCCGGGTCGGAAATAAAGCTTGAAGACTCTCGAAGACTGAAGGAAAATCAGCCAGAAGGACTCCTGGAAGGCCCTAGGAGGGTTCTCTGTAGGTCTAGAGGTCTTAGAATAGCTCAAAATAAGGAAGTGGAGGGAATGAAGCCCAATACGGCCGTACTGAACCTAATACGGCCGTATTGAAGCTTCAATACGGCCGCAGTGAACTCAATACGGCGTATTGAAGTTTCTGAAACTTCAATACGGCCGTACTGAAGTCAATACGCCCGTATTGACACTTCAATACACCCGCAGTGAACTCAATACGGGCGCATTGAAATTTCTGAATTTCAATACGGCCGTATTGAACTCAATACGACCGTATTGAAGTTCAAAAATTTCAATACGGCCGTACTGCTCCTGTAGGCCGTATTGCGCCTATTCCCTATAAATATGACGTCAATTGGACGTCATTCCACACTTTGGAACATAGTTTCAACCCTCTCCTTGAGTATTCTGGGGTTTTTGAGCAGTGTTCTGCCCTAGAAATCACTCGGAGAGTTGATCCGACGAAGTTCTTGAGCCCCGAGCCATTTTGCTTGAGGATCGAACCTAGTCGAGGGGAAATCTTTTTGATTCCCTTAGTTAAAATTTTTGTTCTAGGAGAGCGAGGAGCGGGCTTGTAGAGCGAGGGAACGCCAAAACGCTTCCCAGTTCATTTTTTATAAAAAGCACGCTTCAAGAGGTTTCCCTTCAATCCTTCCTTTTACTGCTTTCTGTGTGCATATATAAACTGTCATCATGTAGATAGTCAATTTATAATTGCTTAGAATAAATAGGGGTAATTTAGTGATTTTACGCTGTTATTTTAGAAAATAATCTGTCATAGGGAACCCGAAAGGGGCGCTGTGGGGTGCTAACACCTTCCCCACGCGTAACCGACTCCCTTACCCAACTCTGGTTGTAGTGGCCAAAGTTGATTTTTAAATCAATTGCCTTATCCCTTTTTCCAATGTTTTGAGTAAAACATTGGTGGCGACTCCACGAACCCTCCTCTTATGAAAACCACTAATCCATGGAGGGTCCCGCTTGGGATTAATATGGATTAGTGAGCCTTTTAATAAAATTGCTCGTTTGACGAGGTCTCAGTTTGAGAATAAGTCATTCTAGCAATCCATATTTTAAAACAAACGAGTCCAACCATCCTTCGCGAATGCCGAAAGCCCGTTTCGGGCCGGTGGCGACAGATGGCGACTCCACTGGGGAAGCCTCGAGAGTCAGTCCCATTTAGTGACAGATTATTTTTAACAAATAATAGTTAAAATTACTTCATTACCCCTTGCTTGTATGATAACATGCTTTATATATTTGGCTTTAAATAACTGTTGTTTGTTTAAATTTCCGCAATTGTTTGAAATAAAAATTGCACACAAACCTTTGCACACAACAGTTCCCTCTATACCCGGGGGCATGAGTGGTAATCCATAGGGAGTGGATGTTAGTACGGCCGGTTGATGGGTTTATAGGAGCCTATGAGACCGTTGTCGGAAAACATCACTCAAGGTGATAACCATGAACTTGAGTCCGACGGTGCGTTGGAGCTTTCCATCGACCTACGACGAGAGGAATTGGGTCCCTATAATGGGGGCACCTTGGGGGCCTTTGACCAAGTGAGAACAGTTAGATCCTCCTTGAATATGCACTTTTCTGCAGGAGACCCCTACCTCGTGATTCGCTCGTGACTGTTCGTGGATGAGTGAATTGTTTGTGCATTCGTTATGTGACATTGTATGAGCATACATTTGCATTCTTTAAACAAACAACATTCCTATTCTATTAAAATAAGAATAAATAGAAATAAGGATCTTCTAGTACATGGTGTTAACATCTACCTTCATTGCATTCATATAGGTAGTTTCCCTTTTCACCCAAAAAATACAAAAAAAGATACAAAATATTCAAAAGAAAAAATATGTATTTACCCAAACCAAGCAATATCATGCATCATCTTAGGAAAATCCTAAAAACATGATAATGCTTAGTTCAATAAACACAATGCATGCATATTCAACATCATCATCTCATGCATATAGATCATGGAGGGATCTAGGAATCATTCATTTCATACATCCCTCCTAGTAATTCAGTAATAAACATAAATAAAAAGAAAGGATTAAATCGATGCGTATTTTCAAAAATGGATCGCACGCCGTTCGTCATCAAGTGTAAACCAACAACCGCGCCAAGCAAGCGCACATCAACTCCGTTGTTGGTAATCAAGACGAATAAAGGGGAAGGTCCGACACCATTAAGGATCACCGCTCCAAGACCTTTCCCTTACGAATCAAATAAGGCTGTGCCGTGGATATACGACATCCATACTTCTACCGGCAGTGATATCTCCAACATCGCTGGACTTGGGGGCATGACTAGGAGTGGCAGGATCTACACTCCCGAAGATCTGCACGATAAAGCTCCCAAGAATAAAGGAAAAGAAAAGGAGAAAACCGAGGAAGATAGAGAATCCGAGGAGGAGACTGATGAGCTGTTAAAATTCATCAAACAAAGCGAGTACTCCATTGTGGATCAACTTCACAAGACACCAGCAAAGATCACTTTGTTGTCATTGATCCTAAGCTCCGAACCGCATCGGCAAGCTCTGTCGAAAGTCTTGAACGAGGCATACGTGTCGCACACTATCTCCCAAGACGAGTTTGAGGGGATTGTTAGTCACATCAAGGCTAATGATCACCTCACCTTCATCGATGAAGAAATCCCCGCCGAGGGATCAAACCACAACAAGCCCTTGCACATCTCTACAAAGTGCAAGGAGTAGCACATCGTTAAAGTCTTGGTAGGTAATGGATCTTCCTTGAAAGTGATGCCAAAAAGAACGCTCAAGCAATTGGCAATCAAGGGAGTCCAAACGCGCCCGAGCAACGTGATCGTTCGAGCTTTCGACGGTTCTAAAAGAGAAGTAGTGGGAGAAATCAATCTTCCAATCCAAATTGGACCCACTATCTTCAACGTCGAATTTCAAGTGATGGATATCACTCCCGCATACAGCTGTCTCCTCGGCCGACCTTGGATTCATGATGCGAAAGCTATTCCTTCTACGCTCCACCAGAAAGTCAAGTTCATAGTGGGTGACAAACTGGTGACCGAACAAGCTAAAAATGACATACTCATCAGCAAGCCATCCAACATACTTTATGTGGATGCAGCAGAGGAAGCTTTAGAAACCGCCTTCCAAGCATTGGAAATCGCCAATGTCGAAACGTTTCCCCGAGAAATGAAGAAGGTAGCCTCCATGCTCACCAAGAACGGATACTTGCCAGGACAAGGATTAGGCAAGGACTCCCAAGGAATCCCGGAGCTACCCATTATCAAGGACAATCCGGGGAAACAAGGGTTAGGATACAACCCTGTTAAAGATCAAAGAACGAAGAGGAATCAAGATCCTTCTCGACGTTCTTTAAGCCAGATCTTTAGGAAGGCCGGTTCACAAGCGTCAAGGCCGGTCGTCGTCGTCAAATGTTTTTCTCCTTCCGATAGGGATGTATAGACTCAGTGACTATTAGAGATCATTCCTCGGGGACAGCCCGACCCCCGAGCCTCGATAGGGCACATGTTTCCATTATGATTATAATAAAATCATTCTTCATTAATTCTTTATTGCTTCTTTTCTCGCTTGCAATAAAATTCTAGACCACATTATTTTAACCCTGTTTGAATAAACATGAATGAGGTTAAAATCATCTTAATAATAATAAACCCACATCATTTTTATGTGGAAGTGTGTGTGTCAACTTGGAGCACCTTTTCTTGGCCTCAATAAGTGCCATCATGGATAAAGAAATCCTAAAGAGCAAAAGACCCGCTAGGAATCCCACAAAAGGGTTACCTAGGCAAAAGTTAGGGTTACAAAATAAGACCAAAAGACCCGCTAGGAATCCCACAAAAGGGTGACCTAGGCAAAAATTAGGGTTACAAAATAATGAATAAAAACAAAAGCCCGCTAAGACACCACAAATGGGTGTTTTAGGCAAAAGTAAGAGCCGTCAAAAAAGAAAAACAAAATAAATCCATGATGGTACCATCAATTGAATTCAACAAAGGGGCTCAAGAAAAGCTATCCAAGTTGTCAAAGCACAATCATTAATAACAAAGATGTGCTTAACCTCATAAGTGTTTAAACAAACAAACCTAAACACAATAAGCCTACCTTGGCCATCCATGCTTACAAAAACAATTTTTCAAAAATAAAATAATCCCCTCTAAAACACAAACTTTTGAAAATATATCCTTTCCTTCTTTTCTCTCTTGTCCCAACGATTTTTGAATAATCTAGTGGAAACATGGAGATATAGTGGTCAATAGGAGGGTTGACACATCTTCTAAAGAAAGGGAAGGATCATTTGGTTGATGACACCAAATCTCAAATATAATACGCATCATTCCTCGGTTACAGAAGTCGGCAGCGCACAGTCCGTCTGGAGGAATGGCAAAATCCAAACACAAAAACGCATCGGTTAATTCTTTTGAAAAAAGAATCAAATAGAATTAGGTGCATCATACTGCATACATGCATACAGTTGATAGGTGTACTGGAAGATCACTTATTCTCTGTTTATTGAAAAAACAAAAAAAATATATAAATAATATAAATTTCAGAAAAAACAATGCGCCTGTACCATGTTCAGTACACCCGTACTAAAATCAGGGTTATGAACAAAATTTCAACTCAATACGGGCGTACTGAAATGGATGCGGCCGTATTGGCCATAAAGAAATTTTCAAAGACCTCGTCATGAGGCAACTACATAAAATAGAAAAAATAGAAAAATTGCTTGTGTATGACAGCAGCAAACAAAATGCAAAGATTCAGAAAATCAACAGCGTCATACAGAATAACTGAGCCTGGAGAGGCTTGCCGAAAGAATACTCTCAGAATAACTGAGCCTGGAGAGGCTTGCCGAA
This sequence comes from Cajanus cajan, assembly GCF_000230855.2. Lineage (NCBI taxonomy): Eukaryota > Viridiplantae > Streptophyta > Magnoliopsida > Fabales > Fabaceae > Cajanus > Cajanus cajan. The sequence goes on along the minus strand of NC_138526.1, from coordinate 8,650,182 downwards.
ACAATACTCCCATAGAATAACTGAGCCTGGAGAGGCTCGCCGAAATAATACTCTCAAAATAACTGAGCCTGGAGAGGCTCGCCGAAATAATACTCTCAAAATAACTGAGCCTGGAGAGGCTTGCCGAAATAATACTCTTTAAGAATAACTGAGCCTGGAGAGGCTCGCCAAAATAATACTCTCAAAATAATTGAGCCTGGAGAGGCTCGCCGAAATAATACTCTCTCATAATAACTGAGACATTTCTATACAGAAAAAGCCAAAACCAATAAAGAAAAGGCAAAAACGAAAAAAAAGCCGTAACCAATAAAAAGGCAAAACATAGAAAAAGCCGAAAATGAAAAAGGCAAAAATACAGAAAATCCAACAAACAGCTTGTACAGAATAATCGAGCCTGGAGAGGCTCGCAGAAATAATACTCCCCAAAGGGAACCTCAGCTCATGAAGCCAATATCCAACAAGAGCTTTCAAAGCAAGATTGTCAAAATCTCCCAAAGGAAGTACGATCATCCAAGTAATATATCCAAGTCAAAGGACTTCAGACTTCCTCAGTGGAAAGTAGCTCTCCGACTCAGGCATTGAGTGAGGCTAAGCCTGTAGAGGCTTCCTAAATAATACTCTCCCGATCAGACAGAATAATTGAGCCTGGAGAGGCTCGTAGAAATAATACTCCTTCAGAATAATCGAGCCTGGAGAGGCTCGCAGAAAGAATACTCCCTTCAGAATAATTGAGCCTGGAGAGGCTCGCCAAAATAATACTCCACATCACAGAATAATTGAGCCTGGAGAGGCTTGCTGAAATAATACTCTTACAGAATAACTGAGCCTGGAGAGGCTAGCCGAAATAATACTCTTTCATCATAACTAAAGCCTGGAGAGGCTTGCAGAAATAATACTCTCTCAGAATAATTGAGCCTGGAGAGGCTCGCAGAAATAATACTCCCTAGAGGGAACCTCAGCTCAAGCTCACGAGAAAATCCCCAGCGAGAGCTATCAAAGCAAGATCGACGCAATCCCCAATGGAAGTGCGATCATCCAAACAGTATATACAAGTCAAAGGACTTAACACTTCCTCAGTGGAAGATAGCTCTCCGACTCAAAGCGCTGAGCGAGGCTAAGCCTGTAGAGGCTTCCTAAATAATACTCTGGGATACAATAAGATCCCCAAATCCCCAATCGCCTACTCAAGAGGCATCCCTGCAAAAAGGAGAAGAAAATAAAAAATATCAATAATTATTCCCCAAGCGGAATCTGGCACTCAGCCGAACACCGAACATCAAGATAATTCGCCTACTCAGAGGCACTTCTTCAAAAAGAAAAGATCCAAAAGATCAATAACAAATCCCCAAGCTGAATTTGGCTTTTCAGCCAATCATTGAACATCAAGATGATATGCCTAACAGAAGAGGCTAATCAAAATCAACGACAAAATCCCCCAGCGGGTAACAGCCTACACAGAGGCATTCCTTCAAAGAAGAGAAAAATCGGAAAAATCAACAACAATTCCCCAAGCGGAATTCGGCTTTTCAGCCAATCATTGAACGTCAAGCTGATACGCCTAACAGAAGAGGCCAATCACAACTAATGACAAAATCCCCTAGCGGATAACAGCCTACACAGAGGCAACAAAATCCAAAAATTAAAAAGAGTTACCCGAATAAGGATAAACCGGGATACTCCACCAAGGTCAAAGGACGTCAGCCAAACATAAGACATCGCTCAACTCAGAGAGAAAGAGCATCTGTGTCTATACCCCAAGGAGTCAGAAATTCCCCAAGGGTACCAACAATGCAATGCAAGTTGGGGCACAGGAACCTGTGAATGACTGCACATCCTCTAGACGGATCCCTGCGTTATCCAGCCCTCAGTGGCACAAAAATCAAAAACAATCGTCGAAGCAGCATCGTGGACTGTGAAGACAAAATCAACATCCAGAATCCCCAGCGGATAACAGCCTACACAGAGGCAGCAAAATCAGAAAACCAAAAGAGACACCCGAACAAGGATAACCGGGATACTCCACCAACGTCGAAAGGACGTCAGCCAATCATAAGGCACCGCTCACATCAGAAAGAGCATCTTTGTGTCTGCACCCCAAAGGAATCAGAAATTCCCCAGTGGGCACCAACTACGCAATGGAAAGTTGGGACACAAGAACCTATGAGTAACTGCACATCCCCTAGACGGATCCCTGCGTTATCCAGCCCCTAGTGGCACAAAATCAGAAACAACCGTCGAAGCAGCACCGTGGACTGTGGAGACAAAATCATCACAAATCCCTGGAAAGGAGATATTCACGCTACCCCCGTCGTCACAAACACGGAGGTATGCAGCTTCCGGCTCGGGCAATGAGCGAAGCTATCTCTGGAAAAGGGGTACTCACCGCTTACCGTTGTCACAAAGGTACTTAGCTTCCGGCTCGAACAAAGAGTGAAGCTAAGCCTGGAGAGACGGTACTTACAGCTTCCAGCTTGGGCAACAAGCAAAGCAAGGCCTGGAGAGGCAAAACTCACACTGCTCACCGTCGTCACAAAGGTGCTTGGTTTCCGGCTCGAACAAAGAGCGAGACTAAGCCTGGAGAGGCGAAACTCACACTGCTACCGTCATCACAAGGGTACTTAGCTTCCGGCTCGAACAAAGAGTGAAGCTAAGCCTAGAGAGGCGGTACTCACAGCTTCCAGCTTGGGCAGCAAGCATAGCAAAACCTGGAGAGGCTACTCGACAATTTTCCACCGGAAGACGCTACAAGTCAGAAGGTCGGCGCATCACCCGGACAATTGGGTCAACTCCTTTACTTGTCGGCCGGTATACCAAAAGGCCGTCCGACTAAGTAAAAGGGGGGCAGCTGTAGACCCCTAAAATTGTCCGGGTCGGAAATAAAGCTTGAAGACTCTCGAAGACTGAAGGAAAATCAGCCAGAAGGACTCCTGGAAGGCCCTAGGAGGGTTCTCTGTAGGTCTAGAGGTCTTAGAATAGCTCAAAATAAGGAAGTGGAGGGAATGAAGCCCAATACGGCCGTACTGAACCTAATACGGCCGTATTGAAGCTTCAATACGGCCGCAGTGAACTCAATACGGCGTATTGAAGTTTCTGAAACTTCAATACGGCCGTACTGAAGTCAATACGCCCGTATTGACACTTCAATACACCCGCAGTGAACTCAATACGGGCGCATTGAAATTTCTGAATTTCAATACGGCCGTATTGAACTCAATACGACCGTATTGAAGTTCAAAAATTTCAATACGGCCGTACTGCTCCTGTAGGCCGTATTGCGCCTATTCCCTATAAATATGACGTCAATTGGACGTCATTCCACACTTTGGAACATAGTTTCAACCCTCTCCTTGAGTATTCTGGGGTTTTTGAGCAGTGTTCTGCCCTAGAAATCACTCGGAGAGTTGATCCGACGAAGTTCTTGAGCCCCGAGCCATTTTGCTTGAGGATCGAACCTAGTCGAGGGGAAATCTTTTTGATTCCCTTAGTTAAAATTTTTGTTCTAGGAGAGCGAGGAGCGGGCTTGTAGAGCGAGGGAACGCCAAAACGCTTCCCAGTTCATTTTTTATAAAAAGCACGCTTCAAGAGGTTTCCCTTCAATCCTTCCTTTTACTGCTTTCTGTGTGCATATATAAACTGTCATCATGTAGATAGTCAATTTATAATTGCTTAGAATAAATAGGGGTAATTTAGTGATTTTACGCTGTTATTTTAGAAAATAATCTGTCATAGGGAACCCGAAAGGGGCGCTGTGGGGTGCTAACACCTTCCCCACGCGTAACCGACTCCCTTACCCAACTCTGGTTGTAGTGGCCAAAGTTGATTTTTAAATCAATTGCCTTATCCCTTTTTCCAATGTTTTGAGTAAAACATTGGTGGCGACTCCACGAACCCTCCTCTTATGAAAACCACTAATCCATGGAGGGTCCCGCTTGGGATTAATATGGATTAGTGAGCCTTTTAATAAAATTGCTCGTTTGACGAGGTCTCAGTTTGAGAATAAGTCATTCTAGCAATCCATATTTTAAAACAAACGAGTCCAACCATCCTTCGCGAATGCCGAAAGCCCGTTTCGGGCCGGTGGCGACAATCCCAAACAGGACCCTCCACAGATTAGCGGTTTTCGTAAAAAGAAGGGTTCTTGGAGTCGCCACCAATATTTTACTCAAAACATTGGAAAAAGATATAAGGCAATTGATTTTCATAAATCAACTTTGGCCACTACAACCAGAGTCGGGTAAGGGAGTCGGTTACGTGCGAGGAAGGTGTTAGCACCCCACAACGCCCCTTTCGGGTTCCCTATGACGGATTATTTCATAAATAACAGTGTAAAGTTACTAAATTACCCCTATTTATTAGAAATGATTATAGATTAAATATTTACATGATGAAAGCTCTAAACATGCAATGCGACAATCAAAAATCAATAAAAGCGGTAAAAGAAAGGATTTAGAAAGAAACCTCCGAAGCGGGCTTTTATATATATCAGAACAACGTTAGGAGGCTTTTTGGCGCTCCTTCCCACTACACGTCCGCTCGCTCCTTTCCCCTAAAGACAAATTTTTACTATGGAAATCAAAGAGATTTCCCTTCGACTTGTTCGAATCTCAAGCTAATGGCTCATGACTCAAGAACTTCGTCGGATTGGCTCCCGGAGAGATATCTAGGGCAAAGAAAAGCTCAAAACCCAAGAATACTCAGTAGGAGGGTTGAGGAATGTGTAAAAAGTGTGGAAGGACGTGCCAATGACGTCCTATTTATAGGATTGAGGCACAATACGGCCTAGGAGGTCAATACAGCCCGTACTGGGTTTTTGAACTACAGTACGGCCGTATTGAATTTGGTACGGCCATACTGAAGTTCAAAAACTTCAGTACGGCCGTATTGAGTTCAGTACGGCCGTATTGCAGTTCAAATGGCCCAGTACGGCCGTACTGAACCTCTAGGAGGGTGTATTGAGCTCTAATCCTTGCACACCCTTATTCTAAGCTATTCTAAGACTTCTAGACCTACAAAGAATCATCCTAGGGTCTTCCAAGAGTCCTTCCGGCTAACTTTCCTTCGGTCTTTGAGAGTCTTTGAGCTTTATTTCCGACCCGGACAATTTTAGGGGTCTACAAGGAGTGGTTGTTTGGGACATTGTTTAAGTTCCACCACTTCCTAAATAGTTCTAAATAAAAACTATTAGACTCGGTTAGTACATGTGGAAGGGTCCCCAAAGGCTTTAAGTTCCATTTGGGCTTCCATTAGGACACGCCTAGCTTTATTGCTTTCATACTTCGTTTAGACTTGTGGAAGTGTCCCAAAAAGCTTCAAGTGCCACTTGGACTTCCACATTAGGACCCTACGACTAGTATATGCTTTACTTGCTTTCCTTTTTACTTGTTTAGCTTCTAAGTTCATTTTAGAAGGCTTCCTTGCCTACTAGGGGTTTCGTGCACACACACACATCTACTTTGCTTGCTTGTGTGAAAAAATTGTTTTGTAAGAAAAGTATAAGGGGGTTTAGTAATTTCCACTTGAAAAGGCTTGGTTATTAAGTGGCTCCTTGTAGCTCACCTCCCTTCATAGTGCAACTTGTATACTTAGACCTCCAAGTACCTAGTATTACACCAAAAAGAAAAACTCTTTGTGAAAATTTTTATCACTCACTTTGCAAAATTCTTTAAAGATTTGTGAAAACCTTTTCTCTTGCAAAAATGAGTGATCATTCTCATGAGAGTAGTGTGCATGGTCATCATTCTCCTAAGAGTCATAAAAGCACTAAAGATGAACTTAGAAAACTTAGGGAGTATATTAGGAAAAAAGACTTAGAAAATGAAAAAAATAATGAGACTATTAGAGAGTTGTTAAGTAAACTTGTGGTGGGGGGTGAGATTAGCAAACCCCATGCCAATGAGGGACATAGGCATTCTAGGCCCAAAAGACATGATGGTGAGGGGCCTTCTAGGTCCCATAGGCCTAAACATGAAGAAGGATCATCTAGGTCCAATAGTCACCATTCACACACTCACTCATCCACAAGTGAAGGGTTCCATAGTAGTCACCATGATGATGGCTACTATCAAAGACCCCCTAGGCATCATAGGCCTAGGTATGAAACAACCTCTAGAGAACCTAGGTTTGACCTTCCTCCCTTCCATGGAAAAGATAATGTTGATGATTATTTGGATTGGGAGATGAAGGTTGAACAACTCTTCACTTGCCACAATGTGAGTGAAGAGAGAAAGGTTCCCATGGCTACCCTTAGTTTTCAAGGGAGTGCCATGCATTGGTGGACTTCCCTAATGAGAGAAAAACAAATTATGAGAGAGCCCTCCATTAGATATTGGAATGAACTTAGGAGTGCCTTAAGGAGAAGGCACATTCCTCCTTATTTTGAGAGGGAGTTAATGGACAAGCTCCAAAGACTCCAACAAAGGAACCTTAGTGTGGAGGAATATAGGCAAAAAATGGAGTTGCTTATGCTAAGGGCTGGAATTAGGGAAGAAGAGAGAACCACCATTGCTAGGTTCCAAAGTGGTCTTAACCTAGAAATTAGGGACAAGGTTGAACTACTACCCTATAGAGACCTTAATGAACTAGTTCAACTTTGTGTGAGGGTAGAGCAACAACTTAGAAGAAAGCCTAGCTTTAGGAAAGAAACTACTCCCTACCCTAAGAAGGACTTCAAGAAGGAGGGTCACTCCTCTTATTCAAAGGATAGACCACTAGAAAAAGAAAAACAAAAACAAAAACCTTCCGATGAGCCTATAACTAGTTCCATTAAGTGCTTTAAGTGCTTAGGGAGGGGACACATAGCTTCCCAATGCCCAACAAAAAAGACCATGATCATTAGGGGCAATGAGATCCTAAGTGAGGAAAGCACTTCATCTTCTTCATCATCCTCAAGTGAAGAAGATGTTAGTCTTAGTTCTAGTGAGGAAGCACCATGTGAAGGTGACCTATTCATTGCTTAAAGGTTACTTACCAACCAACCCAATGATCAATCACAAAGAGAGAACCTTTTCCATTCTAGATGCAAAATTTTCAAGAAAACTTGTTCTCTCATTGTTGATAGTGGATCTTGTAATAACTTTGTAAGCCAAAGGTTGGTTGATAAACTTAACTTAACTACTATAGCCCATCCTAAATCTTATAAACTTCAATGGCTTAATAAGGATGGACCTATAGAAGTTAAGGAACAAGTAAGTGTGCCTTTCTCCATTGGAAAATACCAAGATGAAGTTTTCTGTGATGTCATTCCAATGGATACAAGTCACATTCTACTTGGAAGGCCATGGCAACATGATAGAAACGCCATTCATGATGGTGTTAGCAACAAAATTCGCCTAGTCCATCTAGGCAAGAAACATACTTTGATTCCTCTTACACCTTCCCAAGTGTTAGAGGATCAAAAAGTCATGAAAAAGAAATTTGAGGAAGAAAAAAGAAAGGAAAAATCAGAAAAAAAACAAAACCTCTTAAGTCTTGAGAAGGAGGGAGGGAAGGTTATAGAGTTGGAAGGAAGTGTCCCTTCCAAAGAAGTTGTTCCTAGAAGTCAATTTTCAATAAATCATTGTAGACCCCTAAAATTGTCCGGGTCGGAAATAAGACTCGAAGACTCTCAAAGATCAAAGGAAAGTCAGCCAGAAGGACTCCCAGAAGACCATAGGATGACTATCTGTAGGTTTAGAGGTCTTAGAGTAGCCAAAAATAAGAAAGTGGGAGGTTTGGAGCTCAATACGGCCTCCTTGGAGTTCAGTACGGCCGTACTGCACATTTTGTACTACAATACGGCCATACTGAAACCAATACGGCCGTATTGAAGTTTCTGTATTTCAATACGGCAGTACTGAATTCAATACGGCCGTATTGAAGTACAAAAACTCAATACGGGCCGTATTGATCCCAGGGGCCGTACTGCGCCTCATCCCTATAAATAGGACGTCATTTGGACGTCATTGGACACTTTTACACACAGTTTTGACTCCCTCCTTGAGTATTCTGGGGTTTTTGAGCAGTGTTCTGCCCTAGAAATCTCTCTGGGAGTCGATCCGACGAAGTTCTTGAGTCACGAGCCATTTGCTTGAGTCTCGAACTTAGTCGAAGGGAAATCTTTTGGATTTCTATAGTAAAAATTATTTTTTAGGAAGGAGCGAGCGAGCTTGTAGAGGGAGGGAGCGCCAAAAAGCCTCCTAAACTTCATTGATATATAAAAAGCACGCTTCAAGAGGTTTCTTCTCTAAAAATCCCTTCTTTTACCGCTTTCTGATTGTTGCATATTTAAATTCGTCATCATGTAGATATTTAATATATAATCGTTTATAATAAATAGGGGTAATTTAGTAATTTTACGCTATTATTTAATAAATAATCCGTCATAGGGAACCCGAAAGGGGCGCTGTGGGGTGCTAACACCTTCCCCGCACGTAACCGACTCCCTTACCCAACTCTGGTTGTAATGGCCAAGGTTGATTTATAAAATCAATTGCCTTAAATCTTTTTCCAATGTTTTGAGTAAAATATTGGTGGCGACTCCAAGAACCCTACCTTTTGCGAAAACCACTAATCCATGGAGGGTCCCGCTTGGGGTTAACATGGATTGGTGAACCATTTTAATAAAATTGTTAGTTCGACAAGGTCTCAGTTTGAGAATAAGTCGTTCTAACAATCCATCATTTTCCAAAACTTTAAAACGAGTCCGACCATCGTCGCGATTGCCAAGGTCCGTTTCGGCGGGTGGCGACAGATGGCGACTCCACTGGGGAAGCCTCGAGAGTCAGTCCCATTTAGTGATGGATTCTTTTCAAAATAATAGTTTAAAATTACTTCATTACCCCTTACTTGTATGATAACACGTTTTATCTATTTGGCTTTAATAACTGTTGTATGTTTAAATTTTCGCAATTGTTTGAAATAAAAACTGCACACAAACCTTTGCACACAACAGTTCCCTCTATACCCGGGGGCATGAGTGGAAAGCCATAGGGAGTGGATGTTAGTACGGCCGGTTGTCGAATGGGTCTATAGGTGCCCGTAGACCGTTGTCGGAAAACATCACTCAAGGTGATAACCATGAACTCAAGTCCGACAGTGCGTTGGAACTTTCCATCGACTTACGACGAGAGGGATTGGGTCCCTATAATGGGGGCACCTTGGGGGCCTCAGACCAGTGAGAACAGTTAGAACCTCCTTGAATATGCACTTTTCTGCAGGATACCCCTACCTCGTGATTCGCTCGTGACTGTTCGTGGATGAGTGAATTGTTTGTGCATTGTTTATGTGACATTGTATGAGCATACATTGCATTATTTAAACATACAACATTCCTTTTTAAATAAGAATAAATATGAATAAGAATCTTCCATTACATGGTGTTAACATCTACCTTCATCACATTCATATAGGTAGTTTCCATTTTCACCCAAAAAAAAATAAATACAAAAACAAAATACCCAAAAAAAAAAATAAAAAATAAAAAAAGGGGTTATTTATCCAAACCAAGCAATATCATGCATCATCTTAGGGACATCCCGAAAACATGATAATGCTTAGTTGAATAAACACAATGCATGCATATTCATCGCCATCATCTCATATCATGCATTCTTATCGAAAATCATGGAGGGATCTAGGTTTGCATTTCATACATCCCTCCTAGTAATTCATTAATAAACATTAATAAAAAGAGAGAATTAATCGATGCGTATGTTCAAGATGGATCGCACGCCATTTGTTATTAAGTGTAAGCCAACAACCGCGCCAAGTGAGCGCACATCAACTCCGTTGTTGGTAATCAACACGAATAAAGGGGAAGGTCCGACACCGTTAAGGATCACTGCTCCAAGACCTTTTCCCTACAAATCAAATAAGGCTGTGCCATGGATATACGACATCCATTCTTCTGCCGACAGCGATATCTCTAACATCGCTGGACTTGGGGGCATAACTAGGAGTGGCAGGATCTACACTCTCGAAGATCTTCATGATAAAGCTCCCAAGAATAAAGGGAAAGAAAAAGAAGAGAAAACCGAGGAAAACAAAGAATCTGAGGAGGAGACAGACAAGCTGTTAAAGTATATCCGACAGAGCGAGTACTCCATCATGGATCAACTTCATAAGACGCCAGCAAAGATTACTCTGTTGTCGTTGATCCTATGCTCCGAACCGCATCGGCAAGCTCTGTTGAAAGTCTTGAACGAGGCATACGTGTCGCACACTATCTCCCAAGACAAGTTTGAGGGGATTGTTAGTCACATCACGGCTAGTGATCACCTCTCTTTCACCAATGAAGAAATCCCCGCTGAGGGACCAAACCACAACAAGCCCTTGCACATCTCTGTAAAGTGCAAGGAGTATCACATCGCTAAAGTCTTGGTAGATAATGGATCTTCCTTGAACGTGATGCCAAAAAGAACATTCGATCAAATGGCAATCAAGGGAGTCCAAATGCGCCCGAGCAACATGATCGTCCGAGCTTTCGACGGTTCTAAAAGAGAAGTGGTGGGAGAAGTCAATCTCCCAATCCAAATTGGACCCACCATCTTCAAACGTCGAATTTCAAGTGATGGACATTACTCCCGCGTACAGCTGTCTCCTCGGCCGACCTTGGATTCATGATGCGAAAGCTGTTCCTTCTACGCTCCACCAGAAAGTCAAATTCATAGTGGGTGACAAGCTGGTGACTGTACAAGCTGAAGATGACATACTCATCAGTAAGCCATCCACCATACCTTACGTGGATGCAGCAGAGGAAGCTTTAGAAACCGCCTTCCAAGCATTGGAAAGTGCCAATGTTGAAACGTTTCCCCGAGAAATGAAGACGGTAGCCTACATGCTCACCAAGAACGGATACTTGCCGGGACAAGCACTTGGCAAAGATTCCCAAGGAATTCCCGAGCTACCTATTATCAAAGATAATCCGGGAAAACAAGGGTTAGGATACCACCCTAATAAAGATCAAAGGACGAAGAGGAACCAAGATCCTTCTCGACGTTCTTTAAGCCAGATCTTTAGGAAGGCCGGTTCACAAGTGTTAAGGCCGATCGTCGTCGTCAAGTGTTTTTCTCCTTCCGATAGGGATGTATAGACCTGATGACTATTAGAGATTACTCCTCGGGGACAGCCCGACCCCCGAGCCTCGATAGGGCACATGTTTCCATTATGATTATAATAAAATCATTCTTTATTATTTCTTACTGCTTCTCTTCTTGCTTACAATAAATTTATAAACCGCATTATTTTTAACCCTGTTTGAATAAACATGAATGAGGTTAAAATCATCTTAATAACAATAAACCCACATCATTTTTATGTGGAAGTGTGTATGACAACTTGGAGCACCTTCCCTTGGCCTCGACAAGTGCCATCATGGATAAAAAGAAATCCTTTAAAATAAAAGAAGCTCGGCAGGAAACCCAAAAAGGGGGCTGCGCAAAAATAAGAGCAAAAGACCCGCTAGGAATCCCACGAAAGGGTGACCTAGGCAAAAGTTAGGGTTGCAAAAATGAACAAAAACAAAAGTCCGCTAAAACGCCACAAAAGGGTATTTTAGGCAAAAATAAAGACAATCAAAAACAAAAGAAATCCATGATGGTACCATGAGCCGAATTCAAAAAAGGTTCAAGGGAAGCTATCTAAGTTGTCAAAATCACAACGTCAATAACAAGATTTTCTTAACTTCATAAGTGTTTAATCAAACAAGCTTAAACACATAAGCCTACCTTGGCCAACCATTCTTACAAAAACCATTTTTTGAAAAAATAAATCCCCTCTAAAACACAAACTTCAGAACAAAAATATCTTTCCTTTCTTTTCTCTCTTGTCCCAAATGATTTTAGGATAATCTAGTGGAAACATGGAGATATAGTGGTCAATAGGAGGGTTGACACGTCTTCTAAAGGAAGGGGAGGATCACTGGGTTGATGACGCCCATCTCAATATAACACGCATCATTCCTCGGTTACAGAAATCGGCATCGCACAGCCCGTCTGGAGGAATGGCAAAATTCAAACAGAGAAACGCATCGGTTAATTCTGTTGAAAAATGAATCAAATAGAATTAGGTGCATCATACCACATACATGCATACAGATGATAGGTGTACTGGAAGATCACTTATTCTCTGTTTATTGAAAAAAACAAACAAAAAAAAACAAAAAAAAAAACAAAAAAACAAAAAAACAAAAAAACAAAAATATAAACTTCAGAAAAAACAATGCGCCCGTATCATGTTCAGTACACCCGTACTAAAATCAGGGTTATGAACAAATTTTCAACTCAATACGGGCGTACCGAAATGAATACGGCAGCATTGGCCATAACGTCCACACCAATACGGGCGTATTGAATTCAATACGACCCGTATTGGCCCATTCTCATTCATCACAACATCTTCATTCCTCTGCATACTTCATCTGTGAGTGTGTTTGAGATCCTTCCGTACAGAAAAAGCCAAAAATCAACAAAAAAAGGCAAAAATACAGAAAAGCCGAAATCAACGAAAAAAGGCAAAAGATTTAGAAAATCAACCGCATCGTACAGAATAACTAAGCCTGGAGAGGCTTGCCGAAATAATACTCGTACAGAATAACTGAGCCTGGAGAGGCTTGCCGAAATAATACTCGTACAGAATAACTGAGCCTGGAGAGGCTTGCCGAAATAATACTCGTACAGAATAACTGAGCCTGGAGAGGCTTGCCGAAATAATACTCGTATAGAATAACTGAGCCTGGAGAGGCTTGCCGAAATAATACTCGTACAGAATAACTGAGCCTGGAGAGGCTTGCCGAAATAATACTCCCACAGAATAATTGAGCCTGGAGAGGCTTGCCGAAATAATACTCTCTCAGAATAACTGAGCCTGGAGAGGCTTGCCAAAATAATACTCCCTCATCAGAATAATTGAGCCTGGAGAGGCTCGCCGAAATAATACTCCCCAGAGATATCTCAGCTTCCACTCACGGGCCAAATTCCCCAGTGAAAGCTATCAAACCAAGATCAGCAAGATTCCCCAAGGAGGGCTTGATCGTCTAAACAGAATATCCGAGTCGAAAGGACTATGACCTCCTCAGTGGAGGATAGCTTTCCAACTCAAGCGATGAGTGAAGCTAAGCCTGAAGAGGCTTTCTAAATAATACTCTGGGATATATAAACTTTAAATCCCCACTCGCCTACTCAGAGGCACCCCTTCAAAAATCACAAAAGACAAATAATCATTCCCCAAGTGGAATCCGGCTCTCAGCCAAACATCAAGCGTCAAGATGATCCGCCTAACAGAAGAGGCTAATAACAATCAATGACAAAATCGCCCAGCGGATAATAGCCTACACAGAGGCAACAAAACCAGAAAAACAAAAAGAGTCACCCGAATAAGGATAACCGGGATACTCCACCATCGTCGAAAGGACGTCAGCCAATCATAAGGCATCGCTCACATCAGAAAGAGCATCTTCGTGTCTACACCCCAAGGAAACAGAAATTCCTCAATGGGTACCAACTACGCAATGGAAAGTTGGGACACAAGAACCTATGAGTAACTGCACATCCCCTAGACGGATCCCTACGTTATCCAGCCCTCAGTGGCACAAAAATCAAAAACAATCGTCGAAATAGCATCGTGGACTGTGGAGACAAAATCATCACAAATCCCTGGAGAGGGAAAACTCACGCTACCCCGAGGTTGTCAAGAACACGGAGGTATGCAACTACCACGAGGTTGTCAAGAACACGTTGGTATAGCCTGGAGAGGCGGTACTCGGCTACCCCGAGGTTGTCAAGAACACGGAGGTATGCAACTACCACGAGGTTGTCAAGAACACGTTGGTATAGCCTGGAGAGGCGGTACTCGGCTACCCCGAGGTTGTCAAGAACACGGAGGTATGCAACTACCACGAGGTTGTCAAGAACACGTTGGTATAGCCTGGAGAGGCGGTACTCGGCTACCCCGAGGTTGTCAAGAACACGGAGGTATGTAACTACCACGAGGTTGTCAAGAACACGTTGGTATAGCCTGGAGAGGCGGTACTCGGCTACCCCGAGGTTGTCAAGAACACAGAGGTATGCAACTACCACGAGGTTGTCAAGAACACGTTGGTATAGCCTGGAGAGGCGGTACTCAGCTACCCCGAGGTTGTCAAGAACACGGAGGTATGCATGAGCCTGGAGAGGCGACGACTAATACTCAACCTGGAGAGGCTACTCAACAATTTTCCCACCTGAAGACACTACAAGTCGGAAGGATGGCTTATTCCCCGGACAATTGGGTCAACTCCTTTACTTATCAAACGGTACACCAAAAGGCCGTTTGACTAAGTAAAGGGGGGGCAGCTGTAGACCCCTAAAATTGTCCGGGTCGGAAATAAGACTCGAAGATTCTCAAAGATCAAAGGAAAGTCAGCCAGAAGGACTCCCAGAAGACCATAGGATGACTATCTGTAGGTTTAGAGGTCTTAGAGTAGCCAAAAATAAGAAAGTGGGAGGTTTGGAGCTCAATACGGCCTCCTTGGAGTTCAGTACGGCCGTACTGCACATTTTGTACTACAATACGGCCGTACTGAAACCAATACGGTCGTATTGAAGTTTCTGTATTTCAATACGGCCGTACTGAATTCAATACGGCCGTATTGAAGTACAAAAACTCAATACGGGCCGTATTGATCCCAGGGGCCGTACTGCGCCTCATCCCTATAAATAGGACGTCATTTGGACGTCATTGGACACTTTTACACACAGTTTTGACTCCCTCCTTGAGTATTCTGGGGATTTTGAGCAGTGTTATGCCCTAGAAATCTCTCTGGGAGTCGATCCGACGAAGTTCTTGAGTCACGAGCCATTTGCTTGAGTCTCGAACTTAGTCGAAGGGAAATCTTTTGGATTTCCATAGTAAAAATTATTTTTTAGGAAGGAGCGAGCGAGCTTGTAGAGGGAGGGAGCGCCAAAAAGCCTCCTAAACTTCATTGATATATAAAAAGCACGCTTCAAGAGGTTTCTTCTCTAAAAATCCCTTCTTTTACCGCTTTCTGATTGTTGCATATTTAAATTCGTCATCATGTAGATATTTAATATATAATCGTTTATAATAAATAGGGGTAATTTAGTAATTTTACGCTATTATTTAATAAATAATCCGTCATAGGGAACCCGAAAGGGGCGCTGTGGGGTGCTAACACCTTCCCCGCACGTAACCGACTCCCTTACCCAACTCTGGTTGTAATGGCCAAGGTTGATTTATAAAATCAATTGCCTTAAATCTTTTTCCAATGTTTTGAGTAAAATATTGGTGGCGACTCCAAGAACCCTACCTTTTGCGAAAACCACTAATCCATGGAGGGTCCCGCTTGGGGTTAACATGGATTGGTGAACCATTTTAATAAAATTGTTAGTTCGACAAGGTCTCAGTTTGAGAATAAGTCGTTCTAACAATCCATCATTTTCCAAAACTTTAAAACGAGTCCGACCATCGTCGCGATTGCCAAGGTCCGTTTCGGCGGGTGGCGACAATCATGAACAACCTCTTTACCTTCTCAATACAAAAAAGACACTACTCTTGGAAAAGAGTAAGGAGGATAGTGTCTCCTCTAAAAATTTTATGCAAAAGGAAAGTCACTTTTTAATTCAAAATGATTGCAAAAAGACTTTTCTTCTTCATAAAGATTTTAGCTTTTTTCCTACTGCTGCCACAACCTTAGAGCTTAAGATCCACAACCTAAATATTTTTGAAAATAATGGATCTCAAGTTCTTAGTCTTGTGAATGTAGACCCCTAAAATTGTCCGGGTCGGAAATAAAGCTTGAAGACTCTCGAAGACTGAAGGAAGATCAGCCAGAAGGACTCCTAGAAGGCCCTAGGAGGGTTCTCTGTAGGTCTAGAGGTCTTAGAATAGCTCAAAATAAGGAAGTGGAGGGAATGAAGCCCAATACGGCCGTACTGAACTTAATACGGCCGTATTGAAGCTTCAATACGGCCGCAGTGAACTCAATACGACCGTATTGAAGTTTCTGAAACTTCAATACGGCCGTACTGAAATCAATACGGCCGTATTGAAGCTTCAATGCAGCCGCAGTGAACTTAATACGGGCGTATTGAAATTTCTGAATTTCAATACGGCCGTATTGAACTCAATACGGCCGTATTGAAGTTCAAAAATTTCAATACGGCCGTATTGATTCCATAGCCCGTATTGGGCCTGTTCCCTATAAATATGACGTCAATTGGACGTCATTCCACACTTTTCAACATAGTTTTAACCCTCTCCTTGAGTATTCTGGGGTTTTTGAGCAGTGTTTTGCCCTAGAAATCACTCGGAGAGTTGATCCGACGAAGTTCTTGAGCCCCGAGCCATTTTGCTTGAGGATCGAACCTAGTCGAAGGGAAATCCTCCGGATTTCCATAGTTAAAAGTTTTTAGGAAGGAGAGAGCGAGCTTGTAGAGCGAGGGAACGCCAAAAAGCTTCCCAGTTTTACGATATATATAAAAGCACGCTTCAAAGGTTTCTTCTTAAAGTCCTTCCTTTTACTGCTTTCTGTGTGCATATTTAAACTGTCATCATGTAGATAGTTAATTTATAATTGCTTAGAATAAATAGGGGCGCTGTGGGGTGCTAACACCTTCCCCACGCGTAACTGACTCCCTTACCCAACTCTGGTTGTAATGGCCAAAGTTGATTTATAAAATCAATTGCTTTATCCCTTTTTCCAATGTTTTGAGTAAAACATTGGTGGCGACTCCACGAACCCTTCCTTTTTATGAAAACCACTAATCCATGGAGGGTCCCGCTTGGGATTAACATGGATTGGTGAGACATTTAATAAATAAATTGGATAAGATCGACAAGGTCTCAGTTTGAGAACAAGTCGTTCTAATAATCCAATGCATTTTCAAAATTAAAATAAAAGCGAGCTCGACCGTCTTCGCGACCGCCGAGGCCCGTTTGGGCTGGTGGCGACAGATGGCGACTCCACTGGGGAAGCTTCGAGAGTCAGTCCCATTTAGTGACAGATTGTTTTTAACAAATAATAGTTAAAAATTACTTCGTTACCCCTCACTTGTATGATAACATGTTTATCTATTTGGCTTTAATAACTGTTGTATTTTTAAATTTACGCAATTGTTTGAAATAAAAACTGCACACAAACCTTTGCACACAACAGTTCCCTCTATACCCGGGGGCATGAGTGATTAACCATAGGGAGTGGATGTTAGTATGGCCGGTTGTCGAATGGGTCTATAGGTGCCCGTAGACCGTTGTCGGAAAACATCACTCAAGGTGATAACCATGAACTTGAGTCCGACGGTGCGTTGGAGCTTTCCATCGACCTACGATGAGAGGAATTGGGTCCCTATAATGGGGGCACCTTGGGGGCCTTGGACTGGTGAGAACAGTTAGAACCACCTTGAATATGCACCATTTCTGCAGGATACCCCTACCTCGTGATTCGCTCGTGACTGTTCGTGGATGAGTGAATTGTTTGTGTAAATGCTTATGTGCAATTGTTTGTGCATTAATAAAACCTCGTGATAAGGTCTAAAGAATAATCTCCATGCATGAAAATACCATGACATGAGAGGAAAGACCATGTGTGGAAATATAATAAAAGTGAGGAGCATGTACATCATTACCAATAAGACATCATGCATCCTCATAGACCATGCATTTTAGGTTCACCAATACCTCTTGACATGAGTAAAAGAGATCCATAATTATCGAGATTCTCTGTTGAGGAGAGATCATAAGTCAAGGAGGGTGGTAACACTCTGTTTTAAAAAGGCAGCGCCTTAAAAATGGAGGGTTATCAAGCTCACATCAAGAGTGTATTCATATCATAAATAAACTAATTAGAATAAACATTCATTTTAGAAAGTGGCTGGTCAAATCTCTGTCCTCACACGCGCACAGAAAACCAAGAAGATGGAAGCGCTGGGGGAGCAAAATAAGAAGCTCACAACCGAGCTCTCTCAGCTCAACAAGAAAATGGACGCGTTGGAGGAACGAAATAAGGAGCTTACAGCCGAGCTCTCACAGCTCAAAGAGCAAATGGCGCAAATGATGGAACTCATGCGTCACTACAACATACACGGGGCTGAGCACAATGACCATGAGTCCCATCATGTTGGAGGAAGAGTGGAACAAGAGCTGAAAAGCGGGAAGCTAGCTAAACCTTCCCAATCATTCGAAGCTAAGAAGGCCTTTTGGAAGAAGAAAGAAGGAGGAGTCAACACTGTAACCATTTCTCCATCTTCTTCCACTTCGAAGTCGGGAAAGTCGCAATACAAGCCTGTGAGGAAGTTTGATAAACTTCCGACCACATATAGCGACCTCCTGCCGAAGCTAGTGGAAGCAAGTCTTCTAGCTTATGTTCCACCGAGGAAATTTGATCCACCATACCCCGACTGGTACAAACCACAAGACAATTGTCTATACCATTCGGGGGCATCGGGGCATTCAACGGAGGACTGTAAAGTTCTCAAATATAAGGTCCAAGACCTTATTGATGCTGGGTGGGTCACTTTCGATTCGACAGCACCCGACGTGAGCAAGAATCCTCTACCAAAGCAGGAGTAGAGAATGGCAAGCCACGATAGGGCCCCTCCACTTTTTTCTTTTAGGGACTCATGATCAGTACCCGAGATCATGAGGACCTTTTCATGTAAATAAGGGTTTTTGGTACAGTTTTAATACATATCAATAAAGAGGCATTTTTCACATATCATTCTCTCTTTTGTTCTTTTCTCTCTTTCCTCATTAACATTAATAATTCTAAACCTAAACAGAACCAATAAAATAATTATGTCTGTAATTGTTCGCTCTGACCGGGATCCAAAAGTTGAGGATGAATGGGTTGAGTTGGACAGTGATGAGGAGACCATCTCTCCGGATCTGCAAAGACTGCTAGATCAAGAAACTCGTCTACTCCAATCGTGTCAAGAGAAATTGGAGACCATGAATTTGGGGCAGGGCCGAGAAATAAAAGAGGTCAATATTGGGACCCATATCAATGATGAAATAAGGACACATGTTTCCACTATGATTATAATAAAATCATTCTTTCTCATTGCTTCTTTTCTTGCTTATAATAAAATTCTAAACCGCATCATTTTTAACCCTGTTTGAATAAACATGAATGAGGTTAAAATCATCTTACTAATAATAAACCCACATCATTTTTATGTGGAAGTGTGTGTGACAACTTGGAGCACCTTTTCTTGGCCTCAATAAGTGCCATCATGGATAAAAAGAAATCCTTTAAAATAAAAGAAGCTCGGCGGGAAACCCAAAAAGGGGACTGCGCAAAAATAAGAGCAAAAGACCCGCTAGGAATCCCACGAAAGGGTGACCTAGGCAAAAGTTAGGGTTACAAAAATAAACAAAAACAAAAGTCCGCTAAAACACCACAAAAGGGTGTTTTAGGCAAAAATAAGGACAATCAAAAAACAAAAGAAATCCATGATGGTACCACGAGCCGAATTCAAGAAAGGTTCAAGGGAAGCTATCCAAGTTGTCGAATCACAACACGACTTTTTAACTTCATTAGTGTTTAATCAAACAAGCCTAAACATATAAGCCTACCTTGGCCATCCATTCTTACAAAAAACTATTTTTGAAAAATAAATCCCCTCTAAAACACAAACTTTAGAACAAAATATCTTTCCTTTCTCTTCTCTCTTGTCCCAAAAAAATTTTAGTGGAAGCATGGAGAAATAAATCATCACTGAAAATGGATCTAATCTGAATAATAAAATGGTGGAAGAACTGTGCCAAGAGTTCAAGATCCAACACCGCAACTCTTCCCCATATCGGCCAAAGATGAATGGGGCAGTCGAGGCAACCAAAAAGAACATCAAGAAAATAGTGCAAAAGATGGTTGTCTCATTTAAAGACTGACACGAGATATTACCCTTTGCTCTTCATGGTTATAGGACTTCAGGAGGCAGTTCTACCCTTCGAAGTCGAAAAACCTTATATAAGGGTAATCATGGAAGCAAAACTTTCCGAGGCAGAAAGGGTTCAAAGCCGACACGACCGGTTGAACCTTATCCCAGAGAAACGGCTGAACGCCATATGCCATGGTCAAGCCTATCAGAGGAAGATCAAGAAGGCTTTTGACAAGAAAGTCCACCCTCGAGTCTACCATGAGGGAGAGTTGGCAATGAAGAAATTACTACCAACTCAAAAGGACAAAATCGGAAAGTGGGCCCTAAATCACGAAGGACCGTACATGGTAAAACGAGCTTTCTCAGGAGGAGCATTGATCCTCACAAACATGGATGGAGAAGAACTTCGATACTTAGTCAACACTGACGTGGTAAAGAAGTACTATGCTTGAAGACGTTGCTTGCATAGGCCCGCTAGGATGAAAACCCAAAAAGGGCGTCCTAGGCAAAAGTTAGGGCAAAATAAAAAGCCCGCCAGTACAAGGGTACTAGGCAAAACAACGGCAAAATCATCCCCGCTAGGATACGTCCTAGGCAAAAGTTAGGGGCAAAAGAATAAGATGTAAAAGCAAAGCAAGCAACGATCGCTTGAATCGAAAACCGAAAGGCGATTCAAGTGATTATCTTCTAGAAGCAAGCATCTTGCAGCATCTACACTCCTGGCTCAGGCCGAAGCAATTAGGGGAACGTAAAGAGCAACAATTACAGATATAATTGTTAAGCCCAATGTATATAGCCTACCCTGGCCAGCCATTCTTCAGAAACTTCCTTCTGTATATCTTTCTGTAAAAACACTTGTGAATATCAATAAAATATCCATTTGTTTCTTTTCTCTCTTGACCATGTGATTATGCCTCTAAATTGATGTTTCAAAAATTGTACGAAACTCTCTTAATAATCGGTCAAATAAAGAAAATTGGAGGGGTTCCTATAAAATCCGTAATCTCCTGCATAAAAGGCTCACAAAAATATTCCCTCACGTCGATTCCTCCAAGAAAAAGAGGATAGGGAGAGCCACTCACTTTTCTAAATAAATGAGCAAAAATAAAAACTTGCATTTGTGCATCACACACACATTAGTTGCACATTCAAAGACCTTATCATGAGGCAATTGCATAAAATAAAAAAAATAGAAAATTGCTTGTGTATGACAGCAGTCAACAGAAAAGGCCAAAAAATGACAAAAAGGCAAAAATACAGAAAAAGTCAAAAGTCGACAAAAAAGACAAAAACTCCGCATCATACAGAATAACAGAGCCTGGAGAGGCTTGCCGAAATAATACTCATACAAAATAACTGAGCCTGGAGAGGCTTGCCGAAACAATACTCATACAGAATAATTAAGCCTGGAGAGGCTTGCCGAAATAATACTCTTTCAGAATAATTGAGCCTGGAGAGGCTCGCCGAAATAATACTCTTTCAGAATAACTAAGCCTGGAGAGGCTTGCCGAAATAATACTCTTTCAAGAATAACTAAGCCTGGAGAGGCTTGCCGAAATAATACTCTTTCAAGAATAATTGAGCCTGGAGAGGCTTGCCGAAATAATACTCTTTCAGAATAACTGAGCCTGGAGAGGCTCGCCGAAATAATACTCTTTCAGAATAACTAAGCCTGGAGAGGCTTGCCGAAATAATACTCTTTCAGAATAACTGAGCCTGAAGAGGCTTGCTGAAATAATACTTCCCAGAGATATTTCAACTGAAGCTCATAGAACAAATCCCCAGCGAGAGTTACCAAAGCAAGATCGTCAAAATCCCCAATGGAAGTACGATCTCCCAAGCAGAATATCCAAGTCAAAGGACTTAAACTTCCTCAGTGAAGATAGCTCTCCAACTCAGACGTTGAGTGAATCTAAGCCTGTAGAGGCTTCCTAAATAATACTCTGGGATACATAAGATCCCCAAATCCCCAGTCGCATACTCAAGAGGCATTCCTACAAAAAGAAAAAAAATCAAAAAAAATCAATAAATATTCCCCAAGCGGAATGCGGCATCCAGCCAAGCACCAAACATCAAGGTTATTTGCCTAACAGAAGAGGTCAGTCAAGAAATGAATGACAAAATCCCCAGTGGATAACAGCCTACACAGAGGCAGCAAAAATCAGAAAATCCAAAAGAGATACCCGAATAAGGACAACCGGGATACTCCACCTACGTCAAAAGGACGTCAGCCAAACATAAGGCATCGCTCAAAGAGAGAGCATCTGTGTCTACACCTCAAGGAGTCAAAAATTCCCCATGGGTACCAACAATGCAATGCAAGTTGGGGCACAGGAACCTATGAATGACTGCACATCCCCTAGACGGATCCCTGCGTTATCCAGCCCTCAGCGGCACAAAATCAGAAAAACAAACCGTCGAAGCAGCATTGTGGACTGTGGAGACAAGCTATACTCAACTGCCTCATGTTGAGAGGCAGGGCCTGGAGAGGCGATACTCAACTACCTCATGTTGAGAGGCAGGGCCTGGAGAGGCGATACTCAACTACCTCATGTTGAGAGGCAGGGCCTGGAGAGGCAATACTCAACTGCTGAATGTTAAGAGGCAGGGCCTGGAGAGGCGATACTCAACTACCTCATGTTGAGAGGCAGGGCCTGGAGAGGCGATACTCAACTACCTCATGTTGAGAGGCAGGGCCTGGAGAGGCGATACTCAACTACCTCATGTTGAGAGGCAGGGCCTGGAGAGGCGATACTCAACTGCCGAATGTTAAGAGGCAGGAACTGCTGAATGTTAAGAGGCAAGGCCTGGAGAGGCAATACTCAACTGCTGAATGTTAAGAGGCAGGGCCTGGAGAGGCAATACTCAACTGCTGAATGTTAAGAGGCAGGGCCTGGAGAGGCAATACTCAACTGCTGAATGTTAAGAGGCAGGGCCTGGAGAGGCGATACTCAACTACCTCATGTTGAGAGGCAGGGCCTGGAGAGGCGATACTCAACTGCCGAATGTTAAGAGGCAGGAACTGCTGAATGTTAAGAGGCAGGGCCTGGAGAGGCAATACTCAACTGCTGAATGTTAAGAGGCAGGGCCTGGAGAGGCAATACTCAACTGCTGAATGTTAAGAGGCAGGGCCTGGAGAGGCAATACTCAACTGCTGAATGTTAAGAGGCAGGGCCTGGAGAGGCAATACTCAACTGCTGAATGTTAAGAGGCAGGGCCTGGAGAGGCAATACTCAACTGCCGAATGTTAAGAGGCAGGGCCTGGAGAGGCGGTACTCAACTACCAAGGTTGTCAGAAACGCCGAGGTATGCATCAACCTGGAGAGGCTACTCAACAATTTTCCACCAGAAGACATTACAAGTCAGAAGGTTGGCACATTACCCGGACAATTGGGTCAACTCCTTTACTTGTCAATCGGTACACCAAAAGGCCGTTTGACTAAGTAAAGGGGGGGCAGCTGTAGACCCCTAAAATTGTCCGGGTCGGAAATAAAGCTTGAAGACTCTCGAAGACTGAAGGAAGATCAGCCAGAAGGACTCCTGGAAGGCCCTAGGAGGGTTCTCTGTAGGTCTAGAGGTCTTAGAATAGCTCAAAATAAGGAAGTGGAGGGAATGAAGCCCAATACGGCCGTACTGAACTTAATACGGCCGTATTGAAGCTTCAATACGGCCGCAGTGAACTCAATACGGCCGTATTGAAGTTTCTGAAACTTCAATACGGCCGTACTGAAATCAATACGGCCGTATTGAAGCTTCAATGCAGCCGCAGTGAACTTAATACGGGCGTATTGAAATTTCTGAATTTCAATACGGCCGTATTGAACTCAATACGGCCGTATTGAAGTTCAAAAATTTCAATACGGCCGTATTGATTCCATAGCCCGTATTGGGCCTGTTCCCTATAAATATGACGTCAATTGGACGTCATTCCACACTTTTCAACATAGTTTTAACCCTCTCCTTGAGTATTCTGGGGTTTTTGAGCAGTGTTCTGCCCTAGAAATCACTCGGAGAGTTGATCCGACGAAGTTCTTGAGCCCCGAGCCATTTTGCTTGAGGATCGAACCTAGTCGAAGGGAAATCCTCCGGATTTCCATAGTTAAAAGTTTTTAGGAAGGAGCGAGCGAGCTTGTAGAGCGAGGGAACGCCAAAAAGCTTCCCAGTTTTACGATATATATAAAAGCACGCTTCAAAGGTTTCTTCTTAAAGTCCTTCCTTTTACTGCTTTCTGTGTGCATATTTAAACTGTCATCATGTAGATAGTTAATTTATAATTGCTTAGAATAAATAGGGGTAATTTAGTAATTTTACACTGTTATTTTAGAAATAATCTGTCATAGGGAACCCGAAAGGGGCGCTGTGGGGTGCTAACACCTTCCCCACGCGTAACTGACTCCCTTACCCAACTCTGGTTGTAATGGCCAAAGTTGATTTATAAAATCAATTGCTTTATCCCTTTTTCCAATGTTTTGAGTAAAACATTGGTGGCGACTCCACGAACCCTTCCTTTTTATGAAAACCACTAATCCATGGAGGGTCCCGCTTGGGATTAACATGGATTGGTGAGACATTTAATAAATAAATTGGATAAGATCGACAAGGTCTCAGTTTGAGAACAAGTCGTTCTAATAATCCAATGCATTTTCAAAATTAAAATAAAAGCGAGCTCGACCGTCTTCGCGACCGCCGAGGCCCGTTTGGGCTGGTGGCGACAGTGAAGAAGAAGTGGACTTCACCTAGTTCTACTTCTTATGCTACTACTTTGGTGGTGCCCAAAGTAGACAGCCATTGTCTATTTAGGACTTCTCTTACTTTAGTTGTTCTAATAAAGCACCCAACCTTTGGTTTATATTGTTTATTAGATATATCTCATAGTGTCTTATTTTCTACTTTTGATCTTAAGGGAAGTTCAAACTTCTTTGAACTTAATTTTACTACTTCCCTTCAAGACCAAATTAGATTCTATGACTTTTCTAAACTCTTTACACCCTCTTCCATGATGTATCTAACATATAATATGATCAAGGGTTGTCTAGGTAGTTTCCTTATTATATTCACTTTGTTTTCTTGTAGAAGCCTAGGTTACTACATAGGGTACCTTAGGCAAGATATCTTAGTATATAGGACTACTTCACTAATTTGTTATAGTTTTAACACTTTCACATTTTTAGGATTTAGTTTTACACTTAGAATACACTATAGTGAGGATCCTATTCTTATGCTTAGAGAACCCATCCTTCCTAGTCTAAGGACCCTTGCTAGGATTATAGAAGGAATTCCTCATAGGGTGCACTTTCCACATATGTTATATGAATATGTCATCCCTAATACTTTGTTTCTTATTTTCATTGTAGGTGATGTTATCTTTGCGGAAGGACCCCTGGATTTGAGGACAAATCCTTTCGAAGGGGGAGGGTATGATGGAAATCTAATCCCCAAGGATCCCTTTGG
Organism: Cajanus cajan; assembly: GCF_000230855.2. Classification (NCBI taxonomy): domain Eukaryota; kingdom Viridiplantae; phylum Streptophyta; class Magnoliopsida; order Fabales; family Fabaceae; genus Cajanus; species Cajanus cajan. The sequence goes on along the minus strand of NC_138526.1, from coordinate 8,624,881 downwards.
AAGAGGTAAGACCAAGAAGGGTGAAGGGTGATCCAAGGATGCTCACACTTGAAGACCATTGGGCCTTTAACTAGGTCCATGGTTAGGAGGCTAGAGGAGGCTTCTAGAGAGGAGGTGCTTCTTAGACCTATGCTCAATATGAGTATTGAGTATGATTCCTCTTGTTAGTCTCATAGTCTCTATTGTAAATACATTGTATAGTTTGATTTCTTGTACATTGTATATAGTAGATACTTGTATAGGTGCATTTTTTCCTTTGTATTTGTAAGGCACTTTGTTTTCTTTTCTAGTAGCTTTTGTACATGGATTCTAGGGTAGGTTACTTGGACACTTTGAATCCATTTAACCTAACCTAGAAATACATTCCTTTTTAGTTTTCTAGTAGGAGTGGCAATAGCAAAATAGAGAGTGTCCTTAGTAAGCTAGAGTGTGCTCCTAGCAATTTAGCCAAAGGTGGTCCTAGGCTAAAATTTTAATATTGGGCTCATTTTACTCCTAATTTTTCATAGATTTGATTTAGCTAGGTTTCATTCACATTGGATGAACCTAAGTAAACCAAATTAACCTTTTTAGAAATGGATGGAGTAACTTAAGACCAAAAGGCCGCCCACCTTGGAGTGTGTTCACACTTGGCCGGATTTGTGTTCACACTTGGTTCCTTGGCCGAATTGCTTGAGGCCTTCTTAGCTTGGAAGCTTGAAGCACAAGCTTCTCCTTGGTTAGCTTACCAAGCAAGCCAAGTGATTAGCTTGCTCTCCAAGCCTTCTTAACTTGGACGGTTGTAGCTAGACTCAACCATGGTTCCTAGTGAACCATGGTTAAGACTAGCTTGCTCTCTAAGCTTCCTACTCCTATATACTTGTAAACCTAACCTTGTAAGACACTTTTGATGAATTAGAGATTGTATTTTCTAAGTTGAGTTCAGATTTCTCTCTTCCAAAAGTCCCTAAACCTCTTTGAGTGCATCCAATTCTCTTATCCCTTCATAGAAGAGTGTGGTGAGAATTGAAGGGGCTTATCTCTACAACAAGGAGTGGCGCCTCTTGGGAGCGTTTCTCCACCAACCGTGGTGGTCTTAAGGCCTCCTCCTCCATAGGAGACCTTAATCAAGCATAGGAAGAATCAAGGAGTTCAAGATCTAGGGAGGAGCTTGAAGGAAACTCAACATCAATCCGGGTTTCTCCAACAAGTCTTCCATCAAGCCTCATGAATGTACTTGGTGCATTAGTTAAACCAAAAGGCATAACTAGCCACTCATACAATCCAAATTTGGTCTTAAAAGCAGTTTTCCACTCATCACCCTTTTTAATTCTTATTTGGTGATAACCACTTTTAAGATCAATTTTAGAAAATATAGAGGCACCATGTAATTCATCAAGCATATCATCAAGTCTAGGGATTGGGTGCCTGTACTTGATTGTGATATTGTTAATGGCCCTACAATCACAACACATCCTCCATTTTCCATCTTTCTTGGGCACTAACAATACAGGCACAACACAGGGACTCAAACTCTTTTGTACCCACCCCTTATTCAATAATTCATGGACTTGGCTCTCTATCTCCTTAGTTTCTTGAGGATTTGTCCTATAGGCTGGTCTATTGGGTAGACTAGCCCCAGGCACAAAATCAATTTGATGTTCTATACCCCTAAAAGGAGGAAGGTCTTTTGGACCTTCACTAGGGAATATATCATCAAATTCTTTTAATAAATGAGAAACTTGAGGAGGTAAAGAATTAAGTTCAATGCTTAAATTATGACACTGAAGCACACTTCTACAAAGAAGAAGGTAAGAAGGCTTTTCAACAATAAGGGTTTGTTTTAATGTTTCCTGTTGAATTCGTTCTAATGAAAGAGATTTCTCTTCCTTCTTCTTTGAAGCTTTATGCTTCTTTTCTTCTTTGTTCTTCTTTTTTTTTTTTAAACAATTTTTTTTTCTTCTTCTCTTTTCAATTTCATTTGTACTTGATCCTCTATCACTTGTGAAGGAGACAAAGGATGAAGTACAAATTTCTTTTCTTTACGGGTGAAAGTGATTTCATTGGTAAGGCCATTATGCATGGTTTTCTTGTCAAATTGCCATGGCCTTCCCAACAAAATATGGCAAGCCTCCATTGGAACTATGTCACAAACCACTTGATCTTCATAGTTACCAATAATGAACTTGACTTTCACTTGATTATTAACATTAATATCCCCATCTTCATTAATCCAATGAAGTTGATATGGTTTCGTATGGGGAATAATAGTAAGACCAAGCTTCTCCACCAACCTTGTACTACAACAATTACAACAAGACCCACTATCCACAATGAGAGAACAAGTATTATTTGTTGAGCTTAGGAGAGCTTGAAGCTTAAGGAGTTTTGATGATCACAACATGCAACAACTTGGAGAACACAAAAACAAAGTTAAAGAAGAGTCAGGAGAATGCTATGATCTAAGACTATGTAATAGAACTTAGGAGATGAATTTTTATATTTGTGTATACTTGTGTGTGTGCTTTGTGCATTGAGCAAAACTTGTCTAAAATCAAGTAGGGAGTAGATGATGATGAGTTGAGAACATTGGAAAATTATTTTGAGACTTAAAATGAAGTTTTAAGAACTGACTCAAAATAATCGATTATTGTTAAATATAATCGATTATTTCAGCAAATGGGCTAAGTGGAATGCCTTACTGTAATAATCGATTATTTGTCAAAATAATCGATTATTTCAGAAACAACTCTCTGGAATAATCGATTATCCAGCTAAATAATCGATTAAATTGTTCTTGGTTGATTTCCAGAAATCTGAAGAACAAAATAATCGATTATTCTTTAAAATAATCGATTATCTGGGTTTGAACTTTTATAAATAGACTTGAACTATTTTGAAACTTCATAACATTGAGTGAGAACTGATAATCAACTTCTAAAAACGCTTTAGAGAGTCTGTGTGACATCTTGGAGAGGTTTCTTTGTGAAAATCCAAGAAGAAAAACATTTGTGAAAGAACTTGTGAAAATCATCATCATCATCATACCCTTGAAAGAGAAAGACAAAGAATTGTTCAAGAATTCCAGGTGAATTCGTTTCATGTTTGTTTCTTTGTGAATCTTTGTGGAAAATCTTGAGAAGGGTTTCTCAAGTGATTAAGGTTCTTGTAGTGGGATCTACAAGGGGTGCTTTCTTGGGGTCAAGAAAGTGATTATCTTTTAGTAGTGAAGTATATGCATGTGTGTTTGCTTGTAAACCTTCTTGCTTAAAGATAGTGGAAAAATCTTAATCAGGTGGTGATTAAGGACTGGATGTAGGTCACATGTGGAGTGGCTGAACCAGTATAAAAGACTTGTGCAATCTTCTTCAACCTTATCTCTTGTTTTGCAATTTCTTGGTTGAGCTTTTAAGAAGATAAAACTTGATTAACATGTGTATGTGAATTTAGATGGGTTAAATCTATAATTGGATATTATATTTGAACATCATTATCTTGTAATCAAGTTGCACATTGCATTCATATCATTGTAACAAGTCTTTGAGAGTGCTTCATTTGAAAATTCTGTCATAGAAAAGTTTTGATTGAAATTAAGATCCAAAAAACTCTGATAAATTTTTAAAGGGTCATTAAATCCAATTCACCCCCCCTCTTGGATTAGGCCATTCTTTTCTAACATTATTAAGAATTTTACACCTTGTGTGAAAAATATTCTCTTTGTGAAAGGTGAGACTCTTGAGGTTGGTTTCCTAGAAGCCTTCTAATCATTAGAAGTTGACCATCACAAGGATATGCACTTTCAATGGGATGGTCTTCCTCACTTGATTCACTGTCACTTGAAGTAGTGGAACTAGATTCATCAACACTACTATAAATGTCTTGCCCCTTCAAAATCATCACTTTTTTAGTTGGGCATTGAGAAGCTATATGACCTCTCCCTGTCGCCACCGGCCCGAAACGGGCTTTCGGCATTCGCGAAGGATGGTTGGACTCGTTTATTTGTTTTAAAATGTGGATTTCTAGAATGACTTATTCTCAAACTGAGACCTTGTCAGACGAGCAATTTTATTAAAATGGTTCACCAATCCATGTTAATCCCAAGTGGGACCCTCCATGGATTAGTGGTTTTCGTAGTAAAAGGGTTCATGGAGTCGCCACCAATGTTTTACTCAAAACATTGGAAAATGGGATAAGGCAATTGATTTTATAAATCAACTTTGGCCATTACAACCAGAGTTGGGTAAGGGAGTCGGTTACGCGTGGGGAAGGTGTTAGCACCCCACAGCGCCCCTTTCGGGTTCCCTATGACAGATTATTTCTAAAATAACAGTGTAAAATTACTAAATTACCCCTATTTATTCTAAGCAATTATAAATTAACTATCTACATGATGACAGTTTAAATATGCACACAGAAAGCAGTAAAAGGAAGGACTTTAAGAAGAAACCTTTGAAGCGTGCTTTTATATATTTCGTAAAACTGGGAAGCTTTTTGGCGTTCCCTCGCTCTACAAGCTCGCTCGCTCCTTCCTAAAAACTTTTAACTATGGAAATCCGGAGGATTTCCCTTCGACTAGGTTCGATCCTCAAGCAAAATGGCTCGGGGCTCAAGAACTTTGTCGGATCAACTCTCCGAGTGATTTCTAGGGCAGAACACTGCTCAAAAACCCCAGAATACTCAAGGAGAGGGTTAAAACTATGTTGAAAAGTGTGTAATGACGTCCAATTGACGTCATATTTATAGGGAATAGGCGCAATACGGGCTACAGAATCAATACGGCCGTATTGAAATTTTTGAACTTCAATACGGTCGTATTGAAGTTCAATACGGCCGTATTGAAATTCAGAAATTTCAATGCGCCCGTATTGAGTTCACTGCGGTTGTATTGAAGCTTCAATACGGCCGTATTGATTTCAGTACGGCCGTATTGAAGTTTCAGAAACTTCAATACGCCGTATTGAGTTCACTGCGGCCGTGTTGAAGCTTCAATACGGCCGTATTAAGTTTAGTACGGCCGTATTGGGCTTCATTCCCTCCACTTCCTTATTTTAAGCTACTCTAAGACCTCTAAATCTACAGATAGCCATCCTATGGTCTTCTAGGAGTCCTTCTGGCTGACTTTCCTTCGATCTTTGAGGGTCTTCGAGTTTTATTTCCGACCCGGACAATTTTAGGGGTCTACACTCCCAAGACACTTAAAGCATTTGATATCACTAGTTTTACTACTAGAAGTAACAATATTTTTATTTTTCTCATTTTCTTTTTCTTTTTCTTTGCCAAATTTATTAGAGGTATCAAATTGACCCTCTTTCTTGTAGTCTTTCTTAACATAAGAGCTAGATTGAGTTTTACCTTTAAAAGAAGTTTTCCTCAAATTTTGTTGTTCCACCCTTATACAAAGTTGGACCAAATCATCAAGGTCCCTATAAGGGAGTAACTCAACTCTATCTCTTATGTCAAAATTAAGACCACTTAGAAATCTAGCAATGGTCAATCTTTCTTCTTCCCTTATCCCAGCCCTCATGAGATACAACTCCATTTTTTGTCTATAATCCTCAACACTCATACCCTTTTGTTGGAGTTTTTGGAGCTTATCCATAAGCTCCCTACTATAATAAGAAGGAATATGCCTTCTTCTCATAGCACTCCTCAACTCATTCCAATAAGTGATGGGAGGATCATTGTGAAGTCTTCTCTCTCTTTCCAAGGATGTCCACCAATACATGGCTTGTCCTTGAAAAGCTAGGGTGGCTAAAGGAACTTTTCTTTCCTCACCTACTTGATGACAAGTGAAGATTTGCTCCACTTTCATCTCCCAATCCAAGTAGGTGTCCACATTATCTTTTCCATGAAAGTAAGGGAGATCAACCCTTGATTCCCTCACTTTGTGTTCTTTAATGACTCTCCTAGGTGGGGGTTGATAGTAAGCATCCATTTGTATACTACCATCATTATTTTGACTTTGAGAATCATTGGAGCTCTTGGTTGAGCTCCTAGAAGATTCTTTTAAAACTTTTAGGAGATTCAAAGTCACTACTACTTTGAGAATGTTGACTCATGATTAAGCAATAAGATTTTATATGCTATGCAAAAAGTTATAAAATGTTTTTGGGATTTTCTAGGAATGAAAATACCACTTGGAAGTCTAAGTGTACAAGTTGCACTATCAAGCGAGGTGAGCTACAAAGAGCCACTTAATAACCAAGCCTTTTCAAGTGGAAATCACTAAACTCCTTTGTGGTACTTCCAATTCCCCAAAACTTTTCACAAGAATTTTGAATGCTTTTTCACAATTTGTTTGTTTTTGAGACTAAACTAAACGTGAGCAAGTAAAACTACACAAGTCTAGACATTTCAAGGCAGCAAAATAAAGCAATTAAAAGATAAAGAACTTAAAGGAAGCAAGATAAGTAACTAGTCGGGTTCCCTAAGTGGAAGCTTGAAACATATGAAATTTCCAAGCCACTTCCACTAGCACTACACGTGAGGATGCTAACAAGGATTTAGATATACCTGACCAGCTTCTTAATACTCCCTCCAAGCTTTACAAATTGGTTTTAAAATACAAGAGAGATTGCAAAATTTAAACTAGCCTAGAAAGCAATAAATGGCGATTTTGGTGACCAATTAGTGACGGTTTTGTGTTCAACTTTTCTAACACTTGTTTAAGTGTCTTAATCCGCCACTAATCCTTCAAATTTGATGCTCCTGGACCTGCAAAGAATCACAACAAAAGAGGTTAATGGTGGCTGCCTCACAAGGTGAAAGGAATGGTCACTCAAGTGAAGGAAGTTTAGGAGAAGTTTTGGTCACTAAATTAGGTCAAATTTTTAGGTCTTAGTGTCCAAACTTTTCCTACTCTTTGTTGAGCAATGATTGATCCTTGAGCAAGGATTTGAGGCCACTTCCAGCACAGGGAAATTATGGAAAGAAAACTAGACAAGCAATAGAAGCACAATTTGAAAGGCTTATACCAAAATTGAGAGTAATAGGTGTATATGACAAGACTCAAAGAGGTTCAACAAGTAAAACTGGAAAATAAGACTCCAAATAAAGCTAGCACTCAGTTAGGAATGTTCCTAGATAGGTACTAGAGTAGATGAACAAAACAAAAAAAATTTGAAAGCAATTGGATAAGTATAGCAAAAGTAGTAGTCAAAACAATAACAAAGAATCAAATGATTTTTTTATCAATACACACCTCACGGCTTTTTCAATTTAAAATGTCTTATAATTTTTTTTTTTAATTCTTTATTTTTCTAGTCTCAAATTAAGACTCCAGAGAAGGTGTTTGCCTTTTGTTTCAAATTTTTCTATGATTCCAAGCTATAGAAACCGAGACAACAAGTTAGCCAAAAATTAGGTCAAAATTCAAGTAAACTTGAGAAACTAGTGCACTAGTCTTTAGGTTTTGGTTTGGATTCCTTTTGAACTCTTTTTCTTTTGAACTTTAGGTCTTTTATTTTGTTTTAGGCTCTGTTTTATCTCTGTTTTCAGCCTCTAATTTTTTTTAAAATTGAATCCACAAGAAAGAGTGCACTAGAAGTAGAATTAAGCACTTGAAATTTTGAGTCAAAATTTTTTTTATAAGATTTTCAATGGAAAGTGATTTGAAAACTTAAGAACACAATGGAAACCTAACTCTAAAGAAACTTGATAGGACTAATATCAAATTATGAACACAATAAGGTAAAAGAAAAAGCACATATAGGTAGGCAAAAGAGAAGCAAAACCGAGAGCAATATGTAGACACAAAGTTCAAAATAAAACTAGGTTAAACATGCTATTCAAGGAATTTTCAACATATAAAGACTAAACACAAACTTCTAAGACAAAACATAGATTCAAAACCAAAATCTAAATGCAATGCATGAGGTCCAATCACGGACACATACAAGGAATGAAGAGACTCAAATTAACTCAAAACAAGCACAAGCTAATAGGTCCTAAACATGTTGATTGTGGAAGAAATCAAGAACAATCAAACAATGGATCTATGGAACAATTTTCTTCAAAACAAATAGATCCGAATTGAAAACTCAAGAGGACAAACAAGAGTACACAAACAACAAAACAAACGGACACAAAAAACAAGAGAACTTATCTCCTTGAAGAACCTTGCTCTTCATACCAAAAATGATGGGGAAGGTAGGAGGAGTGAATGTTGTTCTTCTCCTATTCTTCACCTAGGCTTGGATCTTCTTCAAGGAGCTTGAATCCGAAGATGGAGAACTCTAGAATAATGAATGAACACGAGTAGGATGAGGTCTATACTTGGATGGAAGCATCCAAGCTCAAGCATCAATGGAGAGCACACTTCAAAGAGAAGGATTCTAAGGTGAAATCCTAAGGTTTTGAAAATGAACTCTAAAGGACTTTTGAGAGAGGAAACTCGGCCAATGGCTCACAAATTTCTATTATGTTCAAAAGTGAATACAAATTGTTTTAGGAGGGATCATATAGGTCACCGAAGTTGGAAAGCCACTTGGCGCCACATGATAGGTCACATGTTGGCGCCAAGATTTGAATTCAAATTCAAATTTGAATTCAAACCTTGTGTCACATGTGCATAACCGGTCATGTGTAGCTAAATGCAAATTAAGCTGAATTTAGTATGTATTTAGGGTTGCATTTCGGTGTCACACTTGTGTAGCCAAGGTGGTGTCATAAGTGTGACCTAAATGCAACTTAAATCCATCCTAAATTTAACCTAATTTGTCCTAACTCAAATGAACTACTAATCCTCCTTAAACCCTAATCTAATGACCAAAATACAATGGTCTAGTGAATACAATGAATAGGAAAAAATACAAGAAGGAGAATGAGCCCAATATTGGGTATCAAAAGCCCAAAGCCCAAGAAGCCCAAAATTAAGCCCAATACACCTAAACCCTAATCTATGGTCAAAATACAAGACCAACAACAAAGTAAATTCCTATACTAAGAAAATACATTTAAACATGGTGTTCAATCAATCAAAGCCCAAGTGAGAAGCACCCTAGGCCCACCAAGCCCATTAGGCCCACTAAGCTCTGAAGTAGTCAAATCTTCAAGTAACCTCCTGGCCATTGCTCTAGTGGTTGGGCCTTTAGCCCATGCTCTTCCATCAACTTCATGACTAGTGGCAACGTGAGAGAAAGAGTTAAGGTCTTGATGAATGAAGAGAGTCTTTTTTAAATCATTTTCAATGGGAAAATGACTCTCTTTAAGCATAAGCCCTTTGGAGGAAACATTATCCTCCTTACTCTTCTCTAAGAGTGTTGGTTGTGTTTCATTTTCTAACCACTCTTGAACTTTCTCTATACTTTTCTTCATTTTTTCTTTCTTTTCTATTTTCTTCTCTTTTTCTTTTCTTCTCTTTTTCTTTTCTTCTAAGTTCTTCCTCTCTTTTTGTATTTTCTTCCTCATGCATACTCTTAGGGATTCTAACCTCTTTGGATTTTTGATACCTAGTTGGGACAACCCTAGGTTTGGATCCACTAGTTTCTCTCCTCTCAACTAATTTTGCAAGTAACTGTTTTATTTCCTCCTTATTCCTAGTATTTTCTTTTTCCCTTTTTTTAATTTCTTCCTCTCTTTTTATGTGATCCTTTTCTTTTTTTCTTATGTACTCTTTTAACTCTCTAATCTCATCTCTAACACTAGACCTAGTACTACAAGAATTATAACCATGTACACTAGAATGATCACTCATCTTTGATCAAGAAAATGTTTTCACAAATTTTGTTTTCAAAAAGGTTGAAAAAAAAGGTTTTCACAAAGAGTGAGTGATAAAATGTTTTCACAAAAATGTTTTCAAGGTGCAAGATTGGTATGAAAAGGCCTAAGTGTACAGAGTGAACTATCAAAGGGAGGTGGACTACTAGGAATCACTTAATAACCAAGCCTTATCAAGAAAAAATCACTAAGCCTTTTCACACTTTTCTCACAAAATAATTTTCACAAGACCAAGGTGTGTGTGCACGAACCCTTAGTAGGCAATTGAAGCCTTCTAAAAAGAAAACAATTAAAGTAAAATACCTAAACAATTATACTACCAAAGCACTAAAGCATGTAAAGAAAGCAACTAAAGCATGAGCTAGTCGAATGCCTAGGCAAAGGTTTTCAAATCACCTTCAACTAACGAAACTACCACCAAAATGAAGAGGTTTAAAATGGCCAATTGTAGACCCCTAAATTGTCCGGGTCGGAAATAAAGCTCAAAGACTCTCAAAGACCGAAGGAAAGTCAGCCGGAAGGACTCCTGGAAGACCCTAGGATGATTCTTTGTAGGTCTAGAAGTCTTAGAGTAGCTTAGAATAAGGGTGTGCGAGGATTGGAGCTCAATACACCCTCCCAGAGGTTCAGTACGGCCGTACTGAGCCATTTGAACTGCAATACGGTCGTAGTGAACTCAATACGGTCGTACTGAAGTTTTTGAACTTCAGTACGGCCGTACCAAATTCAATACGGCCATACTGTAGTTCAAAAACTCAGTACGGGCCGTATTGACCTCCCAGGCCGTATTGCGCCTCAATCCTATAAATAGGACGTCATTGGCACGTCCTCCCACACTTTTTTCACACTTCTGGACCCTCGTGCTGAGTATTCTTGGGTTTTTGAGCTATTCTCTGCCCTAGAAGTCTCTCCGAGAGCCAATCCGACGAAGTTCTTGAGTCATGAGCCATTAGCTTGAGACTCGAACAAGTCGAAGGGAAATCTCTTTGATTTCCATAGTAAAAATTATCTTTAGGGAAAGGAGCGAGTGGACGTTGTCGCCACCGGCCCGAAACGGGCTTTCGGCATTCGCGAAGGATGGTTGGACTCTTTTATTTGTTTAAAAATATGGATTGCTAGAATGACTTATTCTCAAACTGAGACCTTGTCAAACGAGCAATTTTATTAAAAGGCTCACCAATCCATGTTAATCCCAAGCGGGACCCTCCATGAATTAGCGGTTTTCATAAAAAGGAAGGGTTCATGGAGTCGCCACCAATGTTTTACTCAAAACATTGGAAAAAGAAGTTTAAGGCAATCGATTCAAAAATCGACTTCGGCCATGACAACCAGAGTCGGGTAAGGGAGTCGGTTACGCGTGGGGAAGGTGTTAGCACCCCACAGCGCCCCTTTCGGGTTCCCTATGACAGATTATTTCTAAAAATAGTAGTGCGAAATTACTAAATTACCCCTATTTATTCTAAACAATTATAACTTAACTATCTACATGATGACAGTTAAATATACACACAGAAAGCAGTAAAAGGAAGGTCTTAAGAAGAAACCTTTGAAGCGTGCTTTTATATTCAAGTAAAACTAGGAAGCTTTTTGGCGTTCCCTCGCTCTACAAGCCCGCTCGCTCCCTCCTAGAAAATTTTAACTATGGAAATCCAGAGGATTTCCCTTCGACTCAGTTCGAGACTCAAGCAAAAAGCTCAGAACTCGAGAACTTTGTCGGATTAACTCTCCGAGTGATTTCTAGGCAGAGCACTGCTCAAAAAAAACCCAGAATACTCAAGAAGAGGGTTAAAACTCAGTGAAAAAGTGTAGAATGACGTCCAAATGACGTCTTATTTATAGGGAACAGGTGCAATACGGGCCCTGGAGTCAATACGGCCCGTATTGAAGTTTTGAACTACAATACGGCCGTATTGAATTCAATACGGCCGTATTGAAGTTCAAAAAAACTCAATACGGCCGTATTGAGTTCAGTGCGGCCGTAGTGAAGTTCAGAAACTTCAATCCGGCCGTATTGAGTTCAGTGCGGCCGTATTGTAGTTCAAAATGTTCAATACGGCCGTACTGAACTTTTGGGAGGCCGTATTGGGCTTCATTCCCTCCACTTCCTTATTTTGAGCTTATTACAAGACCTCTAGACCTACAGAGAATCCTCCTAGGGCCTTCCATGAGTCCTTCTGGCTGACTTTCCTTCAGTCCTCAAGAGTCTTCAAGCTTTATTTCCGACCCGGACAATTTTAGGGGTCTACAGCTGCCCCCCCTTTACTTAGTCAAACGGCCTTTTGGTGTACCGTTTGATAAGTAAAGAAGTTGACCCAATTGTCCGGGGAATAAGCCATCCTTCCAACTTGTAGTGTCTTCAGGTGGGAAAATTGTGAGTAGCCTCTCCAGGTTGAGTTTGCCCTCTCCAGGGTGAGTATTAGTCGTCGCCTCTCCAGGCTCATTGCATACCTCGGTGCTCTGGACATCTGGGTAGCTGAGTAACGCCTCTCCAGGCTTGTGCATACCTCGGTGCTCTGGACATCTGGGTAGCTAAGTATCGCCTCTTGTGCATACCTCGGTGCTCTGGACATCTGGGTAGCTGAGTATTGCCTCTCCAGGCTTGTGCATACCTCGGTGCTCTGGACATCTGGGTAGCTGAGTATTGCCTCTCCAGGCTTTGTGATAGTTTTGTCTCCACAGTCCACGATGCTGCTTCGACGATTGTTTTTGATTTTTGTGCCACTGAGGGCTGGATAACGCAGGGATCCGTCTAGGGGATGTGCAGTTACTCATAAGTTCTTGTGTCCCAACTTTCCATTGCGTAGTTGGTACCCATTGAGGAATTTCTGTTTCCTTGGGGTGTAGACACGAAGATGCTCTTTCTGATGTGAGCGATGCCTTATGATTGGCTGACGTCCTTTTGACGGTGGTGGAGTATCCCGGTTATCCTTATTCGGGCGACTCTTTTTGTTTTTCTGGTTTTGTTGCCTCTATGTAGGCTATCATCCGCTGGGGGATTTTGTCATTTTGTTGTGATTAGCCTCTTCTGTTAGGCGGATCATCTTGACGTTCAATGATTGGCTAAATGCCGAATTCCGCTTGGGGAATGATTATTGATCTTTTTTGGATCTTCTCTTTTTGAAGGAGTGCCTCTGAGTAGGCGAATTATCTTGATGTTTGGTGTTCGGCTGAGTGCCGGATTCCGCTTGGGGAATGGTTATTTGTCTTCTGTGATTTTTCTTGAAGGGGTGCTTCTGAGTAGGCGAGTGGGGATTTAAAGTTTATATATCCCAGAGTATTATTTAGAAAGCCTCTTCAGGCTTAGCTTCACTCATCGCTTGAGTTGGAAAGCTATCCTCCACTGAGGAGGTCATAGTCCTTTCGACTCGGATATTCTGTTTAGACGATCAAACCCTCCTTGGGGAATCTTGTTGATCTTGGTTTCATAGCTTTCACTGGGGAATTTGGCCCGTGAGTGGAAGCTGAGATATCTCTGGGGAGTATTATTTCGGCAAGCCTCTCCAGGCTCAATTATTCTGATGAGGGAGTATTATTTCGGCAAGCCTCTCCAGGCTCAGTTATTCTGAGAGAGTATTATTTCGGCAAGCCTCTCCAGGCTCAATTATTCTGTGGGAGTATTATTTCGGCAAGCCTCTCCAGGCTCAGTTATTCTGAGAGAGTATTATTTCGGCAAGCCTCTCCAGGCTCAGTTATTCTGAGAGAGTATTATTTCGGCGAGCCTCTCCAGGCTCAGTTATTCTGAGAGAGTATTATTTCGGCAAGCCTCTCCAGGCTCAGTTATTCTGTACAATTTGTTGGATTTTCTGTATTTTGCCTTTTTTTGTTGATTTTTGGCTTTTTCTGTATTTTTGCCTTTCTTGTCGATTTTTCGGCTTTTTCTGTTGGAGGGATCTCAAACACACTCACAGATGAAGTATGCAGAGGAATGAAGATGTTGTGATGAATGAGAATGGACCAATACGGGCCGTATTGAATTCAATATGCCCGTATTGGCGTGGACGTTATGGCTAATGCTGCCGTATTCATTTCGGTACGCCCCTATTGAGTTGAAAATTTGTTCATAACCCTGATTTTAGTACGGGTGTACCGAACATGATACGGGCGCATTGTTTTTTCTGAAGTTTATATTTTTTGTTTTTTGTTTTTTTTTTGTTTTTTTTTTTCTTGTTTTTTCAATAAACAGAGAATAAGTGATCTTCCAGTACACCTATCATCTGTGTGCATGTATGCGGTATGATGCACCTAATTCTATTTGATTCATTTTTCAAAAGAATTAACCGATGCGTTTCTCTGTTTGAGTTTTGCCATTCCTCCAGACGGGCTGTGCGCTGCCGATTTACATAACCGAGGAATGATGCGTGTTATATCAAGATGGGCGTCATCAACCCAGTGATTCTTCCCTTCCTTTAGAAGACATGTCAACCCTCCTATTGACCACTATATCTCCATGTTTCCACTAGATTATCCTAAAATCGCTTGGGACAAGAGAGAAAAGAAAGGAAAGGTATATATTTTTTGAAAGTTTGTGTTTTAGAGGGGTTTTTATTTTCATTTTGAAAAATGGTTTTTGTAAGAATGGCTGGCCAAGGTAGGCTTATTGTGTCTAGGCTTGTTTGTTTAAGCATTTATGAAGTTAATCAAATCTTGTTATTGACGTTGTGATTTGACAACTTAGATAACTTCCCTTGAACCTTTCTTTTTGAATTCAGTTCATGGTACCATCATGGATTTATTTTCGTTTTTTGATTGTCCTTATTTTTGCCTAAAACACCCTTTTGTGGCGTTTTAGCGGACTTTTGTTTTTGTTCATTTTTGCAACCCTAACTTTTGCCTAGGTCACCCTTTCGTGGGATTCCTAGCGGGTCTTTTGCTCTTATTTTTGCGCAGCCCCCTTTTTGGGTTTCCTGCCGAGCTTTCTTTTATTTTAAAAGATTTCTTTTTATCCATGATGGCACTTGTCGAGGCCAAGGAAAGGTGCTCTAAGTTGTCACGCACACTTCCACATAAAAATGATGTGGGTTTATTGTTATTAAGACAATTTTAACCTCATTCATGCTTATTCAAACAGGGTTAAAAATAATGTGGTCTAGAGATTTATTGCAAGCAAGAAAAGAAGCAATAAGAAAGAATAAAGAATGATTTTATTATAATCATAATGGAAACATGTGCCCTATCGAGGCTCGGGGGTCGGGCTGTCCCCGAGGAGTGATCTCTAATAGTCATCAGGTCTATACATCCTTATCAGAAGGAGAAAAGCACTTGATGACAACGACCGGCCTTGACGTTTGTGAACCGGCCTTCCTAAAGATCTGGCTTAAAGAACGTCGAGAAGGATCTTGGTTCCTCTTCGTCCTTTGATCTTTATTAGGGTTGTATCCTAACCCTTGTTTCCCTGGATTATCCTTGATAATGGGTAGCTCTGGAGTCCCTTGGGAGTCCTTGCCAAGTCCTTGTCCGGGCAAGTATCCGTTCTTGGTAAGCATGCAGGCTACCTTCTTCATTTCTTGGGGAAACGTTTCAACATTGGCACTTTCCAATGCTTGGAAGGCGGTCTCTAGATTTTCCTCCTCGGATTCTTTATTTTCCTTTCCTTTATTCTTGGGAGCTTTTATCATGAAGATCATTGGGAGTGTAGATCCTGCCACTCCTAGTCATGCCCCCAAGTCCAGCGATGTTAGAGAAATCGCTGTCGGCAGAAAAATGGATGTCGTATATCCATGGCACAGCCTTATTTGATTCGTAGGGAAAAGGCCTTGGAGCGATAATCCTTAACGATGTCGGACCTTCCCCTTTGTTTGTCTTGATTACCAACAACGAAGTTGTCGTGTGCTCGCTTGGCGCAGTTGTTGGTTTGCATTTGATAACAAATGGCGTGCGATCCACTCTTTGATTATACGCATCGATTAATTCTTTCTTTTTATTAATGTTTATTATTAAATTACTTGGAGAGATGTATGCAAATGAATGACTATGAAATGCAAAGGCAATTGAGAGATTTCATAAATCAAAAACTTGATTTCATTGATCATAGAAAGTGTACAACTTATCATACAATGCTTTGAAGCAATTTTTTACAATATGAGAAAAGCCGATAAAAACCCACAGGCGGGTTCATTTTTCTTCTCCATTCATCTTCGGCTTCCTCTACATGGCGGGCCATTGCTTCGACTTGCGTATGGACTGCTTGGCTCATATCATCACTGATCTTTTGAGCGTCCTTCGCCTTTTGATTATGGTAGTTGATCATGGCCTGCAGTTTATTAAGTTCGTCTTCGGCTCGATCCTTCTCCTCCCGGAGTCTAGCCATCTGTGCTAGTCCCTCTCTTTCCTTTTTGCGGAAATCGGAAAGGCTTGCGGTTTGTTGTTGAGCAACTTCCCGCCATTGTTGTGCGTCGGATCGAGTCAAAAGCAGATCGTCTTGCATGTCCTTGATCAACTGTGCCTGCTTTGCATGTTCGGCTTCAAGGCGTGCTATTTTTGTGTTGACTTCTTGGAGTTGACTACTCGGTTCAACCTTTGGCATTTTAGATGCCCGAGTAGCCTCCTCATTGAGGTTAGCACATTCATCCTTGAGCCGCTCTATCTCGTGGTCTTTCTTCTTGCATTGCCTTTGTAGACCATCGATGACGAAACTGGATTCTTCATTTTTCTCTTCAAGAACTCTCATTTGAGCTCCCATAATTTCCAGCTTCTTGGTCAAGGCGTCGACTTGTTCTTGCATTAACCTCCTTGTGGTTGCGGTTGCGCAAGAGGTGGATGGTTGGGACACCCCTCTCTCGCTCCTCCATATCTCGTAGTCGGTGGAGGCGGATACCCGAGGCTTTCCAAGCTCTCGATCTCCCTCATAGATTGGTTTCTCCCACGCTCTAATGACAGCGTGCATATCCCTTTGATGCTCGGAATCAAAAGAGAAACACAATCCTCCAAGCTCCTCTTGAGTAGGAACAATCTGAGTCCTCATAAGTTGCCTCATAGCCAATCTAGGTGAGTAGGCTATGCAACCTCTAAGGCCCATCAATGGTATGCTTGGATAGCTGCCGCATCTCATCAATATATTGCTCGGACGGAACCAAGGACAAACCCATGTGAAGTGTTCAATACTCCACTGTTCCATCTCTTCCTTCCACTCGAAAGCATATCGGCGGCATACGGGGATCTTCGAAAAACTCCTCAGCGGATCGGGCAAGGTCCCCATGTGACTAGAGGCATAGAAGTGTGTGATGCCCCATACATACAACAAGGAGGTACAGCATCGGATAGTCTTCCCTTGCTTCTGCTGAGATAGGTTAACAGAAAGCAAGGTGTCGGCAAGAATGGCAGGCACGGGACTCTTCATGTGTACGTCCCAAGCGAAGAAAGCGTCCATAGCTGCATGGTCCACTGTGTTAGCGTGAAAGGGGAATAGGATCATCCCAAACACGGCTAACGCTAGAGTCTTGTTGAAAGCTAACCAATCTCCCTCACCAGCCAAGGAAGAAAGGTGGTCTTCAATCATTGCGAGCTTCCAACCCCTGATACTGCCGTTCCCCACTAAAGCGGATGATCGTGATGGCAGTTTGACTTGAGTTGCGACCCTCTCTACGGCCACATGATTTCCATGGAAGATATAGACCCCTGCTGATTTGGGCCATCGTAGCATGAGCTCATACTCCTCGAGAGTAGGAACTAAGTCAAACTGGGGGAACTCGAAACAATGCAGATCGAGACTCCAAAAATGGACCAATGCTCTCAGAAAAGCTAGATCCACACAAATCTTCATCAAGTCGAGGACTCGTCCATAAGATTTTTCGAACTCCAAACGAGCCTCTCGCGGCATCAAGGAACAGAGGTGATCCAACCTCTCGGCACGGTACAATAAGAAGTCCACTTTCTTCAATTGCCCTTGTATTCCCCTAGATCCCTCCATAATCTACAATAAAATGCATGATATGAAATGGTGATGTTGAATATGCATGCATAGTGTTTATTTAACTAAGCATTATCATGTTTTCGGGATATTCCTAAAATGATGCATGATATTGCTTGGTTTGGATAAATAACCCTTTTTTTTTTTTTTTTTTTTTTGGTATTTTGTTTTTTGTATTTTTTGGGTGAAAAGGGAAACTACCTATATGAATGTGATGAAGGTATATGTTAACACCATGCAATGGAAGATTCTTATTCCTATTTATTCTTATTTTAAAAAAGGAATGTTGTATGTTTAAAGAATGCAATGTATGCTCAAACAATGTCACATAAACAATGCACAAACAATTCAATCATCCACGAACAGTCACGAGCGAATCACGAGGTAGGGGTATCCTGCAGAAAAGTGCATAT
This sequence comes from Cajanus cajan, assembly GCF_000230855.2. Lineage (NCBI taxonomy): Eukaryota > Viridiplantae > Streptophyta > Magnoliopsida > Fabales > Fabaceae > Cajanus > Cajanus cajan. The sequence goes on along the minus strand of NC_138526.1, from coordinate 8,606,866 downwards.
TCAAGGTGGTTCTAACTGTTCTCACCGGTCTGAGGCCCCCAAGGTGCCCCCATTATAGGGACCCAATTCCTCTCGTCGTAAGCCGATGGAAAGCTCCAACGCACTGTCGGACTCGAGTTCATGGTTATCACCTTGAGTGATGCTTTCCGACAACGGTCTACGGGCACCTATAGACCCATTCGACAACCGGCCGTACTAACATCCACTCCCTATGGCTTACCACTCATGCCCCCGGGTATAGAGGGAACTGTTGTGTGCAAAGGTTTGTGTGCAATTTATATTTCAAACAATTGCGGAAAATTAAACAAACAACAGTTATTAAAGCCAAATAAATAAAGCATGTTATCATACAAGTGAGGGGTAATAAAGTAATTTTAAACTATTATTTTAAAAAGAAATCATCACAAATCCCCAGTGGAGTCGCCATCTGTCGCCACCGGCCCGAAACGGGCTTTCGGCATTCGCGAAGGATGGTTGGACTCTTTTATTTGTTTAAAAATATGGATTGCTAGAATGACTTATTCTCAAACTGAGACCTTGTCAAACGAGCAATTTTATTAAAAGGCTCACCAATCCATGTTAATCCCAAGCGGGACCCTCCATGGATTAGCGGTTTTCATAAAAAGGAAGGGTTCATGGAGTCGCCACCAATGTTTTACTCAAAACATTGGAAAAAGAAGTTTAAGGCAATCGATTCAAAAATCGACTTCGGCCATGACAACCAGAGTCGGGTAAGGGAGTCGGTTACGCGTGGGGAAGGTGTTAGCACCCCACAGCGCCCCTTTCGGGTTCCCTATGACAGATTATTTCTAAAAATAGTAGTGCGAAATTACTAAATTACCCCTATTTATTCTAAACAATTATAACTTAACTATCTACATGATGACAGTTAAATATACACACAGAAAGTAGTAAAAGGAAGGTCTTAAGAAGAAACCTTTGAAGCGTGCTTTTATATTCAAGTAAAACTAGGAAGCTTTTTGGCGTTCCCTCGCTCTACAAGCCCGCTCGCTCCCTCCTAGAAAATTTTAACTATGGAAATCCGGAGGATTTCCCTTCGACTCAGTTCGAGACTCAAGCAAAAAGCTCAGAACTCGAGAACTTTGTCGGATCAACTCTCCGAGTGATTTCTAGGCAGAGCACTGCTCAAAAAAACCCAGAATACTCAAGAAGAGGGTTAAAACTCAGTGAAAAAGTGTAGAATGACGTCCAAATGACGTCCAAATGACGTCTTATTTATAGGGAACAGGCGCAATACGGGCCCTGGAGTCAATACGGCCCGTATTGAAGTTTTGAACTACAATACGGCCGTATTGAATTCAGTACGGCCGTATTGAAGTTCAAAAAAACTCAATACGGCCGTATTGAGTTCAGTGCGGCCGTAGTGAAGTTCAGAAACTTCAATCCGGCCGTATTGAGTTCAGTGCGGCCGTATTGTAGTTCAAAATGTTCAATACGGCCGTACTGAACTTTTGGGAGGCCGTATTGGGCTTCATTCCCTCCACTTCCTTATTTTGAGCTTATTACAAGACCTCTAGACCTACAGAGAATCCTCCTAGGGCCTTCCATGAGTCCTTCTGGCTGACTTTCCTTCAGTCCTCAAGAGTCTTCAAGCTTTATTTCCGACCCGGACAATTTTAGGGGTCTACAGACGTGTAGTGGGAAGGAGTGCCAAAAAGCCTCCTAAGCTTCGTTTTGAATATATAAAAGCCCGCTTCGAAGGTTTCTTTCCAAATCCCTTCTTTTACCGCTTTTATTGCTTTTTGATTGTTGCATTGCATGTTTAGAGCTTTCATCATGTAAATATTTTACTTATAATCGTTTCTAATAAATAGGGGTAATTTAATAACTTTACGCTATTATTTATGAAATAATCCGTCATAGGGAACCCGAAAGGGGCGTTGTGGGGTGCTAACACCTTCCTCGCACGTAACCGACTCCCTTACCCGACTCTGGTTGTAATGGCCAAAGTTGATTTGCAAAAATCAATTGCCTTATATCTTTTTCCAATGTTTTGAGTAAAACATTGGTGGCGACTCCAAGAACCCCTTCTTTTTGCGAAAACCACTAATCCATGGAGGGTCCCGCTTGGGATTAACATGGATTGGTGAGAGTCATTTAAACAAAATTGTTAGCTCGATGAGGTCTCAGTTTGAGAATAAGTCGTTCTAACAATCCATCATCTTTCAAAACTTAAAAAGAGTCCGACCATCGTCGCGAATGCCAAGGTCCGTTTCGGCGGGTGGCGACAGATGGCGACTCCACTGGGGAAGCCTCGAGAGTCAGTCCCATTTAGTGATGGATTATTTCTAAAATGATAGTTCAAAATTACTTCATTACCCCTCGCTTGTATGATAATATGTTTTACCTAATTGGCTTTAATAACTGTTGGATGTTTAAATTTTCGCAATCGTTTGAAATATAAACTGCACACGAACCTTTGCACACAACAGTTCCCTCTATACCCGGGGGCATGAGTGGAAAGCCATAGGGAGTGGATGTTAGTACGGCCGGTTGTCGAATGGGTCTATAGGTGCCCGTAGACCGTTGTCGGAAAACATCACTCAAGGTGAAAACCATGAACTCAAGTCCGACAGTGCGTTGGAGCTTTCCATCGACTTACGACGAGAGGGATTGGGTCTCTATAATGGGGGCACCTTGGGGGCCTTGGACCGGTGAGAACAGTTAGAACCTCCTTGAATATGCACTTTTCTGCAGGATACCCCTACCTCGTGATTCGCTCGTGACTGTTCATGGATGAGTGAATTGTTTGTGCATTGTTTATGTGACATTGTTTGAGCATACATTGCATTCTTTAAACATACAACATTCCCTTTTAAAATAAGAATAAATAGGAATAAGAATCTTCCATTACATGGTGTTAACATCTACCTTCATCACATCCATATAGGTAGTTTCCCTTTTCACCCAAAAAAATACAAAAAAACATACCCAAAAAAAGAAAAAAGATATTTATCCAAACCAAGCAATATCATGCATCATCTTAGGAGCATCCCGAAAACATGATAATGCTTAGTTGAATAAACACAATGCATGCATATTCAACGTCATCATCTCATATCATGCATTCTTATCGTAGATCATGGAGGGATCTAGGGGAGTGCAAGGGCAGTTGAAGAAAGTGGACTTCTTGTTATACCGTGCCGAGAGGTTGGACCACCTCTATTCTTTGATGCCACGTGAGGCTCGTGTTGAGTTCGAGAAATCATATGGACGAGTCCTCGATTTGATGAAGATATGTGTGGATCCGGCCTTTCTGAGAGCATTGGTTCACTTTTGGAGTCTTGATCTGCATTGCTTCGAGTTCCCCCAGTTTGACTTAGTTCCTACTCTCGAGGAGTACGAGCTCATGTTGCGATGGCCCAAATCAGCAGGGGTCTATGTTTTTCATGGTAATTATGTGGCCGTGGAGAGGGTCGCTACTCAAGTCAAACTACCATCACGATCATCTGCCTTAGTGGGGAACGACAGTATCAAAGGTTGGAAGCTCGCTATGATTGAGGATCACCTTTCTTCCTTAGCTGGTGAGGGAGATTGGTTAGCTTTCAACAAGACTCTAGCGTTAGCCGTGTTTGGGACAGTCCTATTCCCTTTTCACGCTAACACAGTGGACCATGCCGCTATGGACGCTTTCTTCGCCTGGGACGTGCACATGAAGAGTCCCGTGCCTGCCATTCTTGCCGACACCTTACTTTCTGTCAACATATCTCAGCAAAAGCAAGGGAAGATTATCCGATGCTGCACCTCCTTGTTATATGTGTGGAGCATCACACACTTCTACGCCTCTAGTCACATGGGGACTTTGCCCGATCCGTTGAGGAGCTTTTCGAAGATCCCCGTATGCCGCCGCTATGCTTCCGAATGGAAGGAAGAGATGGAATAGTGGAGCATTGAGAACTTCACATGGGTTTGTCCTTGGTTCCGTCCGAGCAGTGTATTGATGAGATGCGGCAGTTACCCAAGCATACCTTTGATGGGCCTCAGAGGTTGCATAGCTTATTCACCTAGATTGGCTATGAGGCAACTTATGAGGACTCAGATTGTTCCTACCAAAGAGGAGCTTGGAGGATTGTGTTTCTCCTTTGATTCCGAGTATCAGAGAGACATGCACGCTGTCATTAGAGCGTGGGAGAGACCAATCTATGAGGGAGATCGAGAGCTTGGAAAGACTTGGGTATCCGTCTCCACCGACTACGAGATTTGGAGGAGCGAGAGGGGGTTGCCCCAACCATCCACCTCTTGCGCGACCGCAGTCACGAGGAGGGTGCTGCAAGAACAAGTCGATGCCTTGACCAAGAAGCTGGAAATCATGGGAGCTCAGATGAGGGTTCTTGAAGAGAAGAACGAAGAATCCAGTTTCGCCATTGACGGTCTACAAAGGCAGTGCAAGAAAAAAGACCATGAGATAGAGCGGCTCAAGGACGAGTGTGCTAACCTTAATGAGAAGGTTATTCGGGCATCCAAAGTGCCAAAGGTCGAACCGAATAGTCAACTCCGAGATGTTGACGCAAAGATAGCACACCTTGAAGCCGAGTACGCAAGGCAGGCACAGTTGATCAAGGACATGCAAGATGATCTACTCTTGACTCGATCCGATGCGCAGCAATGGCGGGAAGTTGCTCAACAACAACCGCAAGCCTTTCCGATTTTCGCAAGAAGGAAAGGGAAGGATTAGCACAGATGGCTAAGCTCCGAGAGGAGAAGGATCGAGCCGAAGACGAGCTTAAAGAACTGCAAGCCATGATCAACTACCACATTCAAAAGGTGAAGGACGCTCAAAAGCTTAGCGATAATATGAGCCAAGCAGTCCATACGCAAGCCGAAGCAATGGCCCGTCATGTAGAGGAAGCCGAAGATGAATGGAGAAGAAACATGAACCCGCCCGTGGGTTTCTATCGGCTTTTCTCATTTTGTAAAAAATTGCTTCGAAACATTGTATAATGAGTTGTACACTTTCTTTGATTAATAAATCGAATTTTTGAGATCTATGAAATCTTTCAATTGCCTTTGCATTTCATAGTCATTCATTTGCATACATCCCTCCTAGTAATTCATTAATAAACATTAATAAAAAGAAAAAATTAACCGATGCGTATGTTCAGAATGGATCGCACGCCGTTTGTTATTAAGTGTAAGCCAACAACCGCGCCAAGCGAACGCACATCAACTCCGTTGTTGGTAATCAAGACGAATAAAGGGGAAGGTCCGACACCGTTAAGGATCACTGCTCCAAGACCTTTTCCCTACGAATCGAATAAGGCTGTGCCATGGATATACGACATCCATTCTTCTGTCGACAGCGATATCTCTAACATCGCTGGACTTGGGGGCATGACTAGGAGTGGCAGGATCTACACTCCCGAAGATCTTCATGATAAAGCTCCCAAGAATAAAGGAAAAGAAAAAGAAAAAGAAAAAACCGAGGAAAATAAAGAATCCGAGGATAAAGATCAAAGGACGAAGAGGAACCAAGATCCTTCTCGACGTTCTTTAAGCCAGATCTTTAGGAAGGCCGGTTCACAAGTGTCAAGGCCGGTCGTTGTCATCAAGTGCTCTTCTCCTTCCGATAGGGATGTATAGACCTGATGACTGTTAGAGATTACTCCTCGGGGACAGCCCGACCCCCGAGCCTCGATAGGGCACATGTTTCCGCTATAATTATAATAAAATCGTTCTTTATTATTTCTTATTGCTTCTTTTCTTGCTTGCAATAAATTTCTAGACCACATTATTTTAACCCTGTTTGAATAAGCATGAATGAGGTTAAAATTGTCTTAATAACAATAAACCCGCATCATTTTTATGTGGAAGTGTGTGCGACAACTTGGAGCACCATTCCTTGGCCTCGACAAGTGCCATCATGGATAAAAAAGAAATCCTTTAAAAACAAAAATCATAAAAACAAAAAAGCTCGGCAGGAAACCCAAAAAGGGGGCTGCGCAAAAATAAGAGCAAAGAACCCGCTAGGAATCCCACGAAAGGGTGACCTAGGCAAAAGTTAGGGTTGCAAAAATGAACAAAAACAAAGGTCCGCTGAGACGCCACAAAAGGGGTGTTTTAGGCAAAAATAAGGACAATCAAAAAACAAAAGAAATCCATGATGGTACCATGAGCTGAATCCAAAAAGAAAGGTTCAAGGGAAACTATCTAAGTTGTCGAATCACAACGTCAATAACAAGACTTTCTTAACTTCATAAGTGTTTAATCAAACAAGCCTAAACACATGAGCCTACCTTGGCCAGCCATTCTTACAAAAACCGTTTTCAAAACAATAAATAATCCCCTCTAAAACACAAACTTTTGAACAAAAAATACCTTTCCCTTCTTTTCTCTTGTCCCAAACGATTTTAGAATAATCTAGTGGAAACATGGAGATATAGTGGTCAATAGGAAGGTTAATACATCTTCTAAAGGAAGGGAATGATCACTGGGTTGATGACACCAATCTCGATATAACACGCATCGTTCCTCGGTTACAGAAATCGGCAGCGCACAGCCCGTCTAGAGGAATGGCAAAAAATCCAAAGCAAAGAAACGCATCGGTTAATTCTTTTGAAAAATAAATCAAATAGAATTAGGTGCATCATACCGCATACACGCATATAGATGATAGGTGTACTGGAAGATCACTTATTCTCTGTTTATCGAAAAAATAAAATAAAATAAAATAAAATAAAATAAAATAAAATAAAATAAAATAAAATAAAATAAAATAAAATAAAATAAAATAAAATGAATGAACTTCAGAAAAAACAATGCGCCCGTACTGAAATGAATACGGCCGTATTGGCCATAACGTCCACCACATTAGTTGCACATTCAAAGACCTTATCATGAGGCAGTCGCATAAAATAGAAAATAGGAAAAATTTCTTGTGTATGACAGCAACCAACAGGAAAAGCCGAAATCAACAAAAAAGGCAAAAATTCAGAAAAATCCAACAAATCGTACAGAATAACTGAGCCTGGTGAGGCTTGCCGAAATAATACTCCCCAGAAACATCTCAGCTTGCACTCTTGGGCCGAATTCCCAGTGAAAGCTATCAGAGCAAGATCAGCAAGATTCCCCAATGGAAGCATGATCATCCAAACAAAATATCCGAGTCAAAGGACTCAAACTTCCTCAGTGGAAGATAGCTTTCCAACTCGAGCGACGAGTGAAGCTAAGCCTGAAGAGGCTTTCTAAATAATACTCTGGGATACACAAGATCCTCAATCCCCATTCGCCTACTCAGAGGCACTCCTCCAAAAAAAAAAAAAAAAAGGAAAATCCAAAAAGATCAATACCCATTCCCCAAGCGGAATTCGGTATTCAACCAAACACCGAACGTCAAGATAAGCTGCCTAACAGAAGAGGCCAATCAAGATCAATACGACAGAATCCCCCAGCGGATAACAGCCTACGCAGAGGCAACAAAACCAGAAAATCAAAAGAGTTACCCGAATAAGGATAACCAGGATACTCCACCAACGTCGAAAGGACGTCAGCCAATCATAAGGCATCGCTCACCTCAGAAAGAGCATCTTTGTGTCTGCATCTCCAAGGAATCAGAATTTCCCCAGTGGGCACCAACTACGCAATGGAAAGTTGGGACGCAAGAACCTATGAGTAACTGCACATCCCCTAGACGGATCCCTGCGTTATCCAGCCCTCAGCGGCACCAAAATAAAAAAAAAAACCGTCGAAGCAGCATCGTGGACTGTGGAGCAAAATCATCACAATAGAATCCCCCAGCGGATAACAGCCTACGCAGAGGCAACAAAACCAGAAAATCAAAAAAGAGTCACCCGAATAAGGATAACCGGGATACTCCACCAACGTCGAAAGGACGTCAGCCAATCATAAGGCACCGCTCACATCAGAAAGAGCATCTTTGTGTCTACATCCCCAAGGAATCAGAATTTCCCCAGTGGGCACCAACTACGCAATGGAAAGTTGGGACACAAGAACCTATGAGTAACTGCACATCCCCTAGATGGATCCCTGCGTTATCCAGCCCTCAGCGGCACCAAAATCAAAAACAACCGTCGAAGCAGCATCGTGGACTGTGAAGACAAAATCAGCACACCCTGGAGAGGGCAAACTCACGCTACCGAGGTTGTCAGAAACACCGAGGTATGCACGAGCTTGGAGAGGCGACGACTAATACTCAGCTACCGACGTCGTCAGAAACACGGAGGTATGTAGCTGCCAACGTTGTTAGAAACACGGAGGCATGCAGACCCTGGAGAGGGCAAACTCACGCTACTGAGGTCGTCAGAAACACCGAAGTATGCACGAGCCTGGAGAGGCGACGACTAATATTCAACCTGGAGAGGCTACTCAACCATTTTCCCATCTAAAGACACTACAAGTCGGAAGGATGGTTTGCTCCCTGGACAATTGGGTCAACTCCTTTACTTGTCAACTGGTACACCAAAAAGCCGTTCGACTAAGTAAAGGGGGGGCAGCTGTAGACCCCTAAAATTGTCCGGGTCGGAAATAAAGCTCAAAGACTCTCAAAGACCGAAGGAAAGTCAGCCGGAAGGACTCCTGGAAGACCCTAGGATGATTCTTTGTAGGTCTATAAGTCTTAGAGTAGCTTAGAATAAGGGTGTGCGAGGATTGGAGCTCAATACACCCTCCCAGAGGTTCAGTACGGCCGTACTGAGCCATTTGAATTGCAATACGGCCGTAGTGAACTCAATACGGCCGTACTGAAGTTTTTGAACTTCAGTACGGCCGTACCAAATTCAATACGGCCGTACTGTAGTTCAAAAACTCAGTACGGGCCGTATTGACCTCCCAGGCCGTATTGCGCCTCAATCCTATAAATAGGACGTCATTGGCACGTCCTCCCACACTTTTTACACACTTCTAGACCCTCGTGCTGAGTATTCTTGGGTTTTTGAGCTATTCTCTGCCCTAGAAGTCTCTCCGAGAGACAATCCGACGAAGTTCTTGAGTCATGAGCCATTAGCTTGAGACTCGAACAAGTCGAAGGGAAATCTCTTTGATTTCCATAGTAAAAATTATCTTTAGGGAAAGGAGCGAGCGGACGTGTAGTGGGAAGGAGTGCCAAAAAGCCTCCTAAGCTTCGTTTTGAATATATAAAAGCCCGCTTCGAAGGTTTCTTTCCAAATCCCTTCTTTTACCGCTTTTATTGCTTTTTGATTGTTGCATTGCATGTTTAGAGCTTTCATCATGTAAATATTTTACTTATAATCGTTTCTAATAAATAGGGGTAATTTAGTAACTTTACGCTATTATTTATGAAATAATCCGTCATAGGGAACCCGAAAGGGGCGTTGTGGGGTGCTAACACCTTCCTCGCACGTAACCGACTCCCTTACCCGACTCTGGTTGTAATGGCCAAAGTTGATTTGCAAAAATCAATTGCCTTATATCTTTTTCCAATGTTTTGAGTAACACATTGGTGGCGACTCCAAGAACCCCTTCTTTTTGCGAAAACCACTAATCCATGGAGGGTCCCGCTTGGGATTAACATGGATTGGTGAGAGTCATTTAAACAAAATTGTTAGCTCGATGAGGTCTCAGTTTGAGAATAAGTCGTTCTAACAATCCATCATCTTTCAAAACTTAAAAAGAGTCCGACCATCGTCGCGAATGCCAAGGTCCGTTTCGGCGGGTGGCGACACCAATTACAAACCAAAATAAAGAAACAAGGCCCAAATTTCAAGAGGCCAAAAATTGAGCAAAATAAGCAAGAAAGAAAGAAAATAAATTAAAGGTCTTCAACACCTCCAATTTGGCTCCCCTTCACAAGGAACAAACAAAGTTAGTCCTCTCCTTTGGTGTTTGCACTCTTTGAAATATGATATCCTTCTCCAAAGCACTTGGGACCTCATGGATTTAGTCTCCACTCAATCCCCCAAAGAAGTTTTGCTAAGGGTATCTTGGAGATAGTACTTCACCTACACTCAAAGACAACAAACCAACCAAGAACAAGAAGGAGGCCAAAGGAATAAAAACTGAAAAAGCTCAATTAAAAAGCTAAACTCAAAGAGATATTAATGAGACAAACATAAGAATTTCAAGGAAGAGAAGCAAAAATTAAGACACATTAAAAAGGCTAGCACTCAAAAGAGAAAATCCTAGAATGGCACTAGAATGGAATAAGTCTTTAAAGGTTTTGCAATTGTAAACTTAAGTCTTTTTTGGTAAAGGTCCAGCCACGTTTTTATGTCTCAAAGAGGGTCCAATAAGGTCCGAAAATTCAGTCCAAGTCCAACTCCAATGTGCAAGGGTAATTAGGTCAAGTCCACAGGTCTAGCAACAAGTCCTTTTTGTTTTTCTTTCTTTTCTTTTAGTCTTTTTTGGTCACGTTTTTTTTTTAATTTTTCAGTCCAGATTTTTCTTCTATTTTCTTTTTAAATGTTGCTTGGTTTTTACACTTGTGGGTGATTAAAAATTCAGCACATATAACGAGTCAAAAATAGAGAGACAAGTGGCAACACATGAGTGGGTATAGAAGCATTTTGTGAGTGGAGTGTGTCTTGTACTATTTTCTTTTTGGTGCAGATTTTTTTCAAATATTCCAGCACTCACACACAAAACTTATCACTAACACATGTGCATAAAAGGACAAAAGAATAATCATGTAATGATGTGCATGGAAAGGTGGCTAATCATGTATGTGTAGGAAGCAAATAACACAGATTTCAACACAAATTTGGAGCATGCCAAGGACTAATCAACATGCATGAATGACTTCTAAATGGTACAGTAAATTTTCAGCCACCTCATGGAAAAGCACATACATCAAATATTTTCATTTTTTTATACATCAAATAGGTGCATCATACATATAGATATTTTTCTTTTTGAGATGGGTGAGAGAAACACACTTTTGACAAAACTTAAAAGGTAAAAAGGATCAAAAAGAGAAGCAAGACATGTTCTTTATGTTCATAATATATTTTTCCAGCAACAAGAATAGAAAACAAAAATGGCACACAAGAACCTAAGACTCAAGAAAAACCCTAAAGCACAAAAGGAGGTTCATGAACAAGTAGTGAACCATGGAGCAACATAAGAAGACATTTTTAACAAGGTTTTCATGGATGACAATGAAATCAAAAATGATGCAAATCAAGACTCAAAAAAAAGGAAAGACTCAAAGAAATGGAAAGTAAGCTAGTTACCCTTGAAGATAACCTAAGCTCTAATACCAAATGATGGACTCCTTCCACCAAGGGGATGATCAAACGTTCAATGGTGAAGAGGAGCTCCTTTCCAAGGCCAAGATGGTGACCTTAGAGGGTGGACGTTCCTTCAAGGGTTAGGCTTAGTGATGGTGGGCGTGAAAGGTGGAGTCTTGGGCGAATAGGAGAAAGGTTGGGAGGATGGTGTTTTTGGGTGTTCTAGTTGGCTCTCTTCACCAAGCGGAGATGAAGGCCATTCAAGGTAACCCTAAACTCACTCTAGGGAGGAGATAGGAGAGGTAGTCCATGTAGACCTAGTGACTAAGGAGAGGATTTGAGGCAAAAATGCTCACTCAAATTCATATATTCCAAAGTATTTACATGATGCATAACCTAGGGTATTTATAGGAGTGGGAGGCATCTAGGGTTGCATTTGGAGAGTGCATGGACGAAATTCACAATCCAAATGCACACCAAATGAAATGCAAATGAACCCTAGATGCAACTTGGTGGCCAAGGATGGAATCTTTGGGATTAGTTAGGCTACATCTAGGTGCATGATAAGACCATGCAACATTTGCCCTCCACTTGGGCCTAAGCCTTTCTAACACCAAAAATAGGTCCAAGAGCCACAAAAAATATGTCTAGGTTTTGTTCCCACCCTAATCAAATACCTTAGCCCAAAAATAAAAACCTATGATCTAAAACACCCCATAATACAAGGGTAAAATGGGAAATATAAAAGAAAATAAATCTTATGACTAAAATACCCCAAAATACAAAGGTAAAATTGAAAATACAAGTAAAATTGATCCTATGTCTAAGATACCCCAAAAAACATGGGTAAAATAAGAAATTAAAGACAAGGGCAAAATAGGCATAAAAATAAATGTTATAAAAATGTAGGAGCTAAGGCCCAAAAGTAGGCTTACTCCTCCTATGGTTTTTCAACACTAACCCATTCCTCTTGCCTCCTTCAATATATCACCTCTTGGTCTTCTTGGCCTTAGTGTTATTCCATCAACACTCCTATTGGCCAACTGAATGACCACACCCGTAGGTTGCAAAGGTCCAAGAGACAAAGAATTAAAGATAGACAGACGCATGACATTATGGTGGAGGAGGCCCATGGGCCAAGGGCCCAACTACTAGGGCTATGGCAAGGAGGATCCAAGAGGAGTGGGCCCAAGCTCAAGGAAAGCCCATCATACTTTTTAGTTGGGCTTTGATTCAAGCCCAAGTAGAGTAGGAGTAGTGTAGGTTTGGGCCTTAGGGCTTGTATTTCTTTTAGGCCTTGTATTTTTGGCCACTTAGACTAGGAATTTCATTTCATGGTCATTTCAATTTAGGGTTTAATTAGGGTTGCATGTGTATATTCATTAGAATGTAATTAGCCTTGCATTTGATATGCATTTTGGCCATGTGCACACATGCACATGGTGTGACCGAAAGGCAACTCAAATGAATGAAAAATTACATTCCAAATGAAGAGCACATGAGTGGTGACCGGGATTGGCTCCAAAATTTGAATTTTGAATTCAAATTTTGGGCGCCTAAGGTTAAGTAAACCATACCATGGTTTCACTTAACCTTAGGCTAACCCATGGTTTACCTAAACCTAATTTTGCCTATAAATTTTAGATGTCCGAGAATTGTAGAAACTTTTGGAATTTATGAATGAGATTTCTATCTTTGAATTCTCTCCTCTCCGAAAGTCTCTCACACAACCTACCTATACCCTACTTGAGCTCCTCTCTTTGTAGAGCTAGGTTGCCTTTTACTTCTTTGGGACATAGCTTGGTCAAAGCATAGGTCACATTGATTCTTCTTGGAGTTTCCTTCCTTGCCATACTTCCAAGGAACCAAGAAGGATTTGAAGGTGTTCTTGAGGATTCACCAAGTGGAACCTCATCAAGTGGTATCTAGAGCTTCGATCTTCAAGAGATAAGCTCCTATTTCTTGTCTTTTGAATTGTTTGATCCGTGGTTCATCCTTGTTCATCTTTGTGTTCATGTTACTTTAGAGTTGATTCCATTTCTAGATCTATTTTCTTGTCTTAAATTGATGGATCTAGTTGTCATGTTGCTTGAATGATTCATATATGCGTTTATGTTCAATTGCTTTTCAAGAATCATGCTCCATTTCTTATGCCTATAGGAAAATTCTGCCTATGTTCATTTTGTTTTGCTTGAGTCTTATTTGAAATTTTTTTTGGTCATTGTGTGTTTGAGTAATTTTCTTTTTGAATCCATGTCTAGAAGTAATGTGTAGTTCTTTCCTTGTTGAAAATTCTTAGCTATGCTTGTTTAACTTTTTTGTTTTCAATTTTTCTTGTGAACATTTTCTGGATTTGGCCGAGATCCTTTTAGTCCTTGTGTGCTCATCATTTTGATTTTAAATTGAGTTCATAAACTACTATTAGATCATTAGTAGTTTTTCTTAGATTTTAGGTTTCGTATGTTCTAAAATGTCTTACAATTTTTTTGCTTCAATCCATGAGTTTAATCTTGTGTGTGTATTGATTGCTAAAAATTTGTGTTTAGCTCAATTTGAAATTTGAATTTAGGAGCCAAAACCGTGCCATGTGCTAAAAACAAAGCAAGTGTCAAAAGCATGTTCCATTTCATCTCATTTTGACCTAATTTGCTTTTGATTTTCATCTTAAATTTGAAACGATTTTTGGTGCTTTGGAAAAGTGTGACCGAGAGTGTGTGCTTGCAAATTTTAAAAAAGAAAAAAAAGGCATCTCCTAAGATAATATATATATATATATATATATATAGAACAAAGTTCAAAAGAAAAATGCAAAAGCAATTTGATTAAAAAAAATAGCTAAACCTAATTCCTCAAAGTAAAAGCCAAACCAAGGAGATTGTATGACTTGTGTTGTATCTCGGTTGCTTGTGTAGTGCATCACTATATGTTTTCAGTCTATACTTGTTGAGTGTTTTGATTTTGTTAGAAAAGAATGGCCCAATCCAAGAGGGGGGGTGAATTGGATTCAATGACCCTTTAAAAATTTATCAGAGTTTTTGGATCGTAAATTCAATCAAAACTTTTCTATGACAGAATTTTCAAATGAAGCACTCTTAAAGACTTGTTACAATGATATGAATGCAATGTGCAACTTGATTACAAGACAATGAGGTTCAAATATAATATCCAATTATAGATTTAAACCATCAAAATTCACATACACATGTTAATCAAGTTTTATCTTCTTTAAAGCACAACCAAGAAATTACAAAATAAGAGATAAGGTTGAAGAAGATTGCACAAGTCTTTTATACTGGTTCAGCCACTCCACATGTGACCTACATCCAGTCCTTAATCACCACCTGATTAAGATTTTATCCACTATCTTTTAGCAAGAAGGTTTACAAGCACACACACATGCATATACTTCACTACAAAAAGATAACCACTTTCTTGACCCCAAGAAAGTAACCCTTGTAGAACCCACTACAAGAAACTTCACCACTTGAGAAACCCTTCTCAAAATTTTTCACAAAGATTCACAAAGAATAAAATGAAACGAATTCACCTGGAATTCTTGAACAAATCTTTGTCTTTCTCTTTCAAGAGTATGATGATGATGATGATTTCCTCACAAGCTTTTCACAAACGTTTTTCTCTTGGATTTCACAAAGAAAACTCTCCAAGATGTCACACAGACTCTCTAAAATGTTTTTACCAGTTGATTATCAGTTTTTACTCAATGTTATGAAGTTTCAAAAGAGTTCAAACTATTTATAAAAATTCAAACCCAGATAATCGATTATTTTAAAGAATAATCAATTATTTTGTTCTTCAGATTTCTGGAAATCAATCAAGAACAATTTAATCGATTATTTAGCTGGATAATCGATTATTCCAGAGAGTTGTTCCTGAAATAATCGATTATTTTGGCAAATAATCGATTATTACAGCAAGGCATTCCACTTAGCCCACTTGCTGAAATAATCGATTATATTTAACAATAATCGATTATTTTGAGTCAGTTCTTAAAACTTCATTTTAAGTCTCAAAATAATTTTCCAATGTTTAACTCATCATCATCTACTCCATACTTGATTCTAGACAAGATTTGCTCAATGCACAAAGCACACACAGACACAAATATAACAATTCATTTATAATAATTTGCTAAATAAGCTCTATTACATAGCTATACTTCAAGGTATTTTTCTTGACTTTTCCTTGACTTTGTTTTTGTGTTCAATGTTGTTGTTGTACACTTGTTGTCTCCAAGTTGTTGTGATCATCAAAACTCTTAAAGTCTTCAGCTCCCCTAAGCTCAACAGATTTTTCATTCATAATCTAGAACCTATCTAGTATTCTTCTTTCTTGTTCTAGCCTATTCCTTGTTCTTTGTTCATCTATATTGTCTTCTCCTAAACTCTATTCTTGTCTTCCTTAAATCTCAATTTTCTTGGTTGTTTGTGCTCATTATTGTACTCAAGTGTGACCTAGTTTTGACCTAGTCTATCTCCATAGAAGATAGTTCTACAAGGGTCATTAAAAGAGGACTAAGAAAAGGAGGAGGAAGGTGACCAAGAGAACTCTCGGATTGGCTACCAAATGTCGCCACCAGCCCGAAACGGGCTTTCGGCATTCGCGATGGATGGTTGGACTCTTTTATTTGTTTAAAAATATGGATTGCTAGAATGACTTATTCTCAAACTGAGACCTTGTTAAACGAGCAATTTTATTAAAAGGCTCACCAATCCATGTTAATCCCAAGCGGGACCCTCCATGGATTAGCGGTTTTCATAAAAAGGAAGGGTTCTTGGAGTCGCCACCAATGTTTTACTCAAAACATTGGAAAAAGAAGTTTAAGGCAATCGATTCAAAAATCGACTTCGGCCATGACAACCAGAGTCGGGTAAGGGAGTCGGTTACGCGTGGGGAAGGTGTTAGCACCCCACAGCGCCCCTTTCGGGTTCCCTATGACAGATTATTTCTAAAAATAATAGTGCGTGTCGCCACCGGCCCGAAACGGGCCTCGGCGGTCGCGAAGACGGTCGAGCTCGCTTATTATTTTAGTTTTGAAAATGTATTGGATTTTTAGAACGACTTGTTCTCAAACTGAGACCTTGTCGATCTTATCCAATTTATTTATTAAAAGTCTCACTAATCCATATTAATCCCAAGCGGGACCCTCCATGGATTAGTGGTTTTCGCAAAAGGAGGGTTCGTGGAGTCGCCACCAATGTTTTACTCAAAACATTGGAAAAAGGGATAAGGCAATTGATTTTATAAATCAACTTTGGCCATTACAACCAGAGTCGGGTAAGGGAGTCGGTTACGCGTGGGGAAGGTGTTAGCACCCCACAGCGCCCCTTTCGGGTTCCCTATGACAGATTATTTCTAAAATAATAGCGTAAAATTACTAAATTACCCCTATTTATTATAAGCGATTATAAATTAACTATCTACATGATGACAGTTTAAATATGCACACAGAAAGCAGTAAAAGGAAGGATTTAAGAAGAAACCTCTTGAAGCGTGCTTTTATATATTGAGTAAAACTGGGAAGCTTTTTGGCGTTCCCTCGCTCTACAAGCTCGCTCGCTCCTTCCTAAAAACTTTTGACTATGGAAATCCGGAGGATTTCCCTTCGACTAGGTTCGAATCTCCAAGCTAAGTGCTCGGAATTCCAGAACTTCGTCGGATCGACTCCCAGAGAGATTTCTAGGGCAGAACACTGCTCAAAAACCCCAGAATACTCAAGGAGGGAGTCAAAACGGAGTGAAAAAGTGTGGAATGACGTCCAATTGACGTCATATTTATAGGGAATAGGCGCAATACGGCCTACAGGGGCAATACGGCCGTATTGAAATTTTTGAACTTCAATACGGTCGTATTGAGTTCAATACGGCCGTATTGAAATTCAGAAATTTCAATGCGCCCGTATTGAGTTCACTGCGGCTGTATTGAAGCTTCAATACGGCCGTATTGATTTCAGTACGGCCGTATTGAAGTTTCAGAAACTTCAATACGCCGTATTGAGTTCACTGCGGCCGTATTGAAGCTTCAATACGGCCGTATTAAGTTCAGTACGGCCGTATTGGGCTTCATTCCCTCCACTTCCTTATTTTGAGCTATTCTAAGACCTCTAGACCTACAGAGAACCCTCCTAGGGCCTTCCAGAAGTCCTTCTGGCTGATCTTCCTTCAGTCTTCGAGAGTCTTCAAGCTTTATTTCCGACCCGGACAATTTTAGGGGTCTACAGCTGCCCCCCCTTTACTTAGTTGGACGGCCTTTTGGTGTATCGGCTGACAAGTAAAGGAGTTGACCCAATTGTCCGGGTGATGCGCCGACCTTCTGACTTGTAGCGTCTTCCGGTGGAAAATTGTCGAGTAGCCTCTCCAGGTTTTGCTTTGCTTGCTGCCCAAGCTGGAAGCTGTGAGTACCGCCTCTCCAGGCTTAGCTTCACTCTTTGTTCGAGCCGGAAGCTAAGTACCCTTGTGACAACGGTAGCAGTGTGAGTTTCGCCTCTCCAGGCTTAGTCTCGCTCTTTGTTCGAGCCGGATACTAAGCACCTTTGTGACGACGGTGAGCAGCGTGAGTTTCGCCTGCTTTGCTTGCTGCCCAAGCTGGAAGCTGTGAGTACCGCCTCTCCAGGCTTAGCTTCACTCTTTGTTCGAGCCGGAAGCTAAGTACCTTTGTAACGACGGTGAGCAGTGTGAGTTTCGCCTCTCCAGGCTTTGCTTTGCTTGCTGCCCAAGCTGGAAGCTGTGAGTACCGCCTCTCCAGGCTTAGCTTCACTCTTTGTTCGAGCCGGAAGCTAAGTACCCTTGTGACAACGGTAAGCAGTGAGTACCCCTTTCCAGAGATAGCTTCGCTCATTGCTCGAGCCGGAAGCTGCATACCTCCGTGTTTGTGACGACGGGGTAGCGTGAATATTTCCTTTTCAGGGATTTGTGATGATTTTGTCTCCACAGTCCACGATGCTGCTTCGACGGTTGTTTCTGATTTTGTGCCACTGAGGGCTGGATAACGCAGGGATCCGTCTAGGGGATGTGCAGTCATTCACAGGTTCCTGTGCCCCAACTTGCATTGCATTGTTGGTACCCTTGGGGAATTTCTGACTCCTTGGGGTATAGACACAGATGCTCTTTCTCTCTGAGTTGAGCGATGCCTTATGTTTGGCTGACGTCCTTTGACGTTGGTGGAGTATCCCGGTTTATCCTTATTCGGGTATCTCTTTTTAATTTTTGGATTTTGTTGCCTCTGTGTAGGCTGTTATCCGCCAGGGGATTTTGTCATTGGTTGTGATTGGCCTCTTCTGTTAGGCAGATCATCTTGATGTTCAATGATAGGCTGAGAGCCGGATTCCGCTTGGGGAATGATTATTGATTTTTTTTTTTTTTTTTTGGGTTTTCCTTTTTGAAGGAGTGCCTCTTGTGTAGGCGACTGGGGATTTGAAGTTCAGTGTTCGGCTGAGTGCCGGATTCCTCTTGGGGAATGGTTATTGATCTTTTTTATTTTTCCTCTTTTTGAAGGAGTGCCTCTTGAGTAGGCGATTGGGGAATGAGGGATCTTATGTATCCCAGAGTATTATTTAGGAAGCCTCTACAGGCTTAGCCTCACTCGACGCTTGAGTTGGAGAGCTATCTTCACTGAGGAAGTTTAAGTCCTTTGACTTGGATATTCTGCTTGGGAGATCGTACTTCCATTGGGGATTTTGACGATCTTGCTTGATAGCTCTTGCTGGGGATTTTGAATCCAAGAGCATGAGTTGAGGTTCCCTCTGGGGAGTATTATTTCTGCGAGCCTCTCCAGGCTCATTTATTCTGTACAGTTGGGGAGTATTATTTCTGCAAGCCTCTCCAGGCTTAGTTATTCTGAAGGAGTATTATTTTTGCAAGCCTCTCCAGGCTCAATTATTCTGAAAGAGTATTATTTCAGCAAGCCTCTCCAGGCTCAGTTATTCTGTACGAGTATTATTTCGGCAAGCCTCTCCAGGCTCAGTTATTCTGAGAGTATTCTTTCGGCAAGCCTCTCCAGGCTCAGTTATTCTGAGAGTATTCTTTCGGCAAGCCTCTCCAGGCTTAGTTATTCTGTATGACGCTGTTGATTTTCTGAATCTTTGCATTTTGTTTGCTGCTGTCATACACAAGCAATTTTTCTATTTTTCTATTTTTATGTGGTTGCCTCATGACGAGGTCTTTGAAAATTTCTTTATGGCCAATACGGCCGCATCCATTTCAGTATGCCCGTATTTGAATTGAAAATTTGTTCATAACCCTAATTTTGGTACGGGCGTACTGAACATGATACGGGCGTATTGTTTTTCTGAAGTTTATATATTTTTTTTGTTTTTTCTGAAATTTATATTTTTTATTTTTTTTGTTTTTTCAATAAACAGAGAATAAGTGATCTTCCAGTACACCTATCATCTGTATGCATGTATGCAGTATGATGCACCTAATTCTATTTGATTCATTTTTCAAAAGAATTAACCGATGCGTTTTTGTTTGGATTCTGCCATTCCTCAAGACGAGCTGTGCTCTGCCGGTTTCTGTTACCGAGGAATGATGCGTATTTGATTTTGGTGTCATCAACCAAATGATCCTTCCCTTCTTTTAGAAGATATGTCAACCCTCCTATTGACCACTATATCTCCATGTTTCCACTAGATTATTCAAAAATCGTTGGGACAAGAGAGAAAAGAAGGAAATGATATATTTTCAAAAGTTTGTGTTTTAGAGGGGATTATTTTATTTTTGAAAAATGGATTTTGTAAGAATGGCTGGCCATGGTAGGCTTATTGTGTTTAGGTTTGTTCGATTAAACACTTATGAGGTTAAGCACATCTTTGTTATTAATGATTGTGCTTTGACAACTTGGATAGCTTTTCTTGAGCCCCTTGTTGAATTCAATTGATGGTACCATCATGGATTTATTTTGTTTTTTCCTTTTTGACGGCCCTAACTTTTGCCTAAAACACCCATTCGTGATGTCTTAGCGGGCTTTTGTCTTTGTTCATTTTTTTCAACCCTAACTTTTGCCTAGGTCACCCTTTTCGTGGGATTCCTAGCGGGTTTTTGTCTTCATTTTGTAACCCCAACTTTTGCCTAGGTCACCCTTTTGTGGGATTCCTAGCGGGTCTTTTGCTCTTATTTTTTGTGCAGCCCCCTTTTTGGGTTTCCTGCCGAGCTTATTATCTTTAGGATTTCTTTATCCATGATGGCACTTTATTGATGCCAAGAAAAGGTGCTCCAAGCTGTCATGCACATTTCCACGCAAAATGATGTGGGTTTATTATTTTTAAGACGATTTTAACTTCATTCATGTTTATTCAAACAGGGTTAAATAACGCGGTCTAGAATTTTATTGCAAGCGAGAAAAGAAGCAATAAGAAATAATAATGAATGATTTTATTATAATCATAGTGGAAACATGTGCCCTATCGAGGCTCGGGGGTCGGGCTGCCCCCGAGGAGTGATCTCTAATAGTCACTGAATTTACACATCCCTATTAGAAGGAAAAAACATTTTGACGACGACGACCGGCCTTGACGCTTGTGAACCGGCCTTCCTAAAGATCTGGCTTAAAGAACGTCGAGAAGGATCTTGATTCCTCTTCGTTCTTTGATCTTTGTTAGGGTTGTATCCTAACCCTTGTTTCCCCGGATTATCCTTGATAATGGGTAGCTCCGGGATTCCTTGGGAGTCCTTGCCTAATCCTTGTCCTGGCAAGTATCCGTTCTTGGTGAGCATGGAGGCTACCTTCTTCATTTCTCGGGGAAACGTTTCGACATTGGCGATTTCCAATGCTTGGAAGGCGGTTTCTAAAGCTTCCTCCGCTGCATCCACGTAAGGTATGGTGGATGGTTTGCTGATGAGTATGTCATCTTCAGCTTGTACAGTCACCAGTTTGTCACCCACTATGAACTTGACTTTCTGGTGGAGCGTAGAGGGTACAGCTTTCGCATCATGAATCCAAGGTCGGCCGAGGAGACAGCTGTATGCGGGAGTAATGTCCATCACTTGGAATTCGACATTAAAGATAGTGGGTCCAATTTGGATTGGAAGATTGACCTCTCCCACCACTTCTCTTTTAGATCCATCGAAGGCTCGAACGATCATGTTGTTGGCGCATTTGGATTCCCTTGATTGCCACTTGCTCGAGCGCTCTTTTTGGCATTACGTTCAAGGAAGATCCATTATCTACCAAGACTTTAGCGATGTGATACTCCTTGCACTTTATAGAGATGTGCAAGGGCTTGTTGTGGTTTGATCCCTCGGCGGGGATTTCTTCATCGATGAAGGTGAGGTGGTCATTAGCCTTGATGTGACTAACAATCCCCTCAAACTCGTCTTGGGAGATAGTGTGCGACACATACGCCTCGTTCAAGACTTTCAACAGAGCTTGCCGATGCGGTTCGGAGCTTAGGATCAACGACAACAAAGTGATCTTTGCTGGTGTCTTGTGAAGTTGATCCACAATGGAGTACTCGCTTTGTTTGATGAATTTTAACAGCTCATCAGTCTCCTCCTCGGATTCTCTATCTTCCTCAGTTTTCTCCTTTTCTTTTCCTTTATTCTTGGGAGCTTTATCGTGCAGATCTTCGGGAGAGTAGATCCTGCCACTCCTAGTCATGCCCCCAAGTCCAGCGATGTTGGAGATATCGTTGTCGGCAGAAGAATGGACGTCGTATATCCATGGCACAGCCTTATTTGTTTTGTAGGGGAAAGGCCTTGGAGCGATGATCCTTAACGGTGTCGGACCTTCCCTTTCGTCTGTCTTGATTACCAACAACGGAGTCGCCGCGTGCTTGCTTGGTGCAGTTGTTGGTTTGCATTTAATAACGAATGGCGTGCGCTCCATCTTGAACATACGCATCGATTATTTCTTTCTTTTTATTAATGTTTATTAATGGATTACTAGGAGAGATGTATGAATGACTCCTAGATCCCTCCATGATCTATATGCATGATATGAGATGATGGTGGTGAATATTCATGCATAGTGTTTATTCAACTAAGCATTATCATGTTTTTAGGATGTCCCTAAGATGATGCATGATATTGCTTGGTTTGGATAAATAACCCCTTTTTTTTCTTTTTTTGGGTATTTTTATTTATTATATTTTTTGTATATTTTTTTCTTGGGTGAAAAGGGAAACTACCTATATGAATGTGATGAAGGTAGATGTTAACACCATGTAATGGAAGATTCTTATTCCCATTTATTCTTATTTTAAAAAAAAGAATGTTGTATGTTTAAAGAAATGCAATGTATGCTCATACAATGTCACATAATCAATGCACAAACAATTCACTCATCCACGAACAGTCACGAGCGAATCACGAGGTAGGGGTATCCTGCAGAAAAGTGCATATTCAAGGTGGTTCTAACTGTTCTCACCGGTCTGAGGCCCCCAAGGTGCCCCCATTATAGGGACCCAATTCCTCTCATCGTAGGTCGATGGAAAGCTCCAACGCACCGTCGGACTCAAGTTCATGGTTATCACCTTGAGTGATGTTTTCCGACAACGGTCTCGTAGGCTCCTATAGACCCATTCAACCGGTCGTACTAACATCCACTCCCTATGGTTAATCACTCATGCCCCCGGGTATAGAGGGAACTGTTGTGTGCAAAGGTTTGTGTACAGTTTGTATTTCAAACAATTGCGGAATTTAAACATACAACAGTTATTAAAGCCAAATAATAAATCATGTTTTTATACAAGCAAAGGGGTAATAAAGTAATTTTAACTATTATTTGTTAAAAATAGTCTGTCACTAAATGGGACTGACTCTCGAAGCTTCCCCAGTGGAGTCGCCATCTGTCGCCACCGGCCCGAAACGGGCCTCGGCGGTCGCGAAGACGGTCGAGCTCGCTTATTATTTTAGTTTTGAAAATGTATTGGATTTTTAGAACGACTTGTTCTCAAACTGAGACCTTGTCGATCTTATCCAATTTATTTATTAAAAGTCTCACTAATCCATATTAATCCCAAGCGGGACCCTCCATGGATTAGTGGTTTTCGCAAAAGGAGGGTTCGTGGAGTCGCCACCAATGTTTTACTCAAAACATTGGAAAAAGGGATAAGGCAATTGATTTTATAAATCAACTTTGGCCATTACAACCAGAGTCGGGTAAGGGAGTCGGTTACGCGTGGGGAAGGTGTTAGCACCCCACAGCGCCCCTTTCGGGTTCCCTATGACAGATTATTTCTAAAATAATAGCGTAAAATTACTAAATTACCCCTATTTATTATAAGCGATTATAAATTAACTATCTACATGATGACAGTTTAAATATGCACACAGAAAGCAGTAAAAGGAAGGATTTAAGAAGAAACCTCTTGAAGCGTGCTTTTATATATTGAGTAAAACTGGGAAGCTTTTTGGCGTTCCCTCGCTCTACAAGCTCGCTCGCTCCTTCCTAAAAACTTTTGACTATGGAAATCCGGAGGATTTCCCTTCGACTAGGTTCGAATCTCCAAGCTAAGTGCTCGGAATTCCAGAACTTCGTCGGATCGACTCCCAGAGAGATTTCTAGGGCAGAACACTGCTCAAAAACCCCAGAATACTCAAGGAGGGAGTCAAAACGGAGTGAAAAAGTGTGGAATGACGTCCAATTGACGTCATATTTATAGGGAATAGGCGCAATACGGCCTACAGGGGCAATACGGCCGTATTGAAATTTTTGAACTTCAATACGGTCGTATTGAGTTCAATACGGCCGTATTGAAATTCAGAAATTTCAATGCGCCCGTATTGAGTTCACTGCGGCTGTATTGAAGCTTCAATACGGCCGTATTGATTTCAGTACGGCCGTATTGAAGTTTCAGAAACTTCAATACGCCGTATTGAGTTCACTGCGGCCGTATTGAAGCTTCAATACGGCCGTATTAAGTTCAGTACGGCCGTATTGGGCTTCATTCCCTCCACTTCCTTATTTTGAGCTATTCTAAGACCTCTAGACCTACAGAGAACCCTCCTAGGGCCTTCCAGAAGTCCTTCTGGCTGATCTTCCTTCAGTCTTCGAGAGTCTTCAAGCTTTATTTCCGACCCGGACAATTTTAGGGGTCTACAGTGCGAAATTACTAAATTACCCCTATTTATTCTAAACAATTATAACTTAACTATTTACATGATGACAGTTAAATATACACACAGAAAGCAGTAAAAGGAAGGTCTTAAGAAGAAACCTTTGAAGCGTGCTTTTATATTCAAGTAAAACTGGGAAGCTTTTTGGCGTTCCCTCGCTCTACAAGCCCGCTCGCTCCCTCCTAGAAAATTTTAACTATGGAAATCCGGAGGATTTCCCTTCGACTCAGTTCGAGACTCAAGCAAAAAGCTCAGAACTTGAGAACTTTGTCGGATCAACTCTCCGAGTGATTTCTAGGCAGAGCACTGCTCAAAAAAACCCAGAATACTCAAGAAGAGGGTTAAAACTCAGTGTAAAAGTGTCAAATGACGTCCAATTGACGTCATATTTATAGGGATGAGGCGCAATACGGCCTCTGGGGGTCAATACGGCCCGTATTGAGTTTTTGAACTACAATACGGCCGTATTGAATTCAGTACGGCCGTATTGAAGTTCAAGAAACCTCAATACAGACGTATTGAGTTCAGTGCGGCCGTATTGAAGTTCAAGAAACCTCAATACGGCCGTATTGAGTTCAGTGCGACCGTATTGTAGTTCAAAATGTTCAATACGGCCGTACTGAACTTTTGGGAGGCCGTATTGGGCTTCATTCCCTCCACTTCCTTATTTTGAGCTATTACAAGACCTCTAGACCTACAGAGAATCCTCCTAGGGCCTTCCATGAGTCCTTCTGGCTGACTTTCCTTCAATCCTCAAGAGTCTTCAAGCTTTATTTCCGACCCGGACAATTTTAGGGGTCTACAGCTGCCCCCCCTTTACTTAGTCAAACGACCTTTTGGTGTACCGTTTGATAAGTAAAGGAGTTGACCCAATTGTCCGGGGAATGTGCCATCCTTCTGACTTGTAGTGTCTTCAGGTGGGAAAATTGTTGAGTAGCCTCTCCAGGTTGGTGCATACCTCCGCGCTTCTAGTCACTTTGGTAGCATGAGTCTTGCCCTCTCCAGGGTGAGTTTGCCCTCTCCAGGGTGAGTTTGCCCTCTCCAGGATGAGTTTGCCCTCTCCAGGGTGGCTGAGTTTGCCCTCTCCAGGGTGAGTTTGCCCTCTCCAGGGTGAGTTTGCCCTCTCCAGGGTGGCTGAGTTTGCCCTCTCCAGGGTGAGTTTGCCCTCTCCAGGGTGACTGAGTTTGCCCTCTCCAGGGTGAGTTTGCCCTCTCCAGGGTGGCTGAGTTTGCCCTCTCCAGGGTGAGTTTGCCCTCTCCAGGGTGAGTTTGCCCTCTCCAGGGTGGCTGAGTTTGCCCTCTCCAGGGTGAGTTTGCCCTCTCCAGGGTGGCTGAGTTTGCCCTCTCCAGGGTGTTGAGTTTGCCCTCTCCAGGGTTGTCGCCACCGGCCCGAAACGGGCTTTCGGCATTCGCGATGGATGGTTGGACTCTTTTATTTGTTTAAAAATATGGATTGCTAGAATGACTTATTCTCAAACTGAGACCTTGTCAAACGAGCAATTTTATTAAAAGGCTCACCAATCCATGTTAATCCCAAGCAGGACCCTCCATGGATTAGCGGTTTTCATAAAAAGGAAGGGTTCATGGAGTCGCCACCAATGTTTTACTCAAAACATTGGAAAAAGAAGTTTAAGGCAATCGATTCAAAAATCGACTTCGGCCATGACAACCAGAGTCGGGTAAGGGAGTCGGTTACGCGTGGGGAAGGTGTTAGCACCCCACAGCGCCCCTTTCGGGTTCCCTATGACAGATTATTTCTAAAAATAATAGTGCGAAATTACTAAATTACCCCTATTTATTCTAAACAATTATAACTTAACTATCTACATGATGACAGTTAAATATACACACAGAAAGCAGTAAAAGGAAGGTCTTAAGAAGAAACCTTTGAAGCGTGCTTTTATATTCAAGTAAAAATGGGAAGCTTTTTGGCGTTCCCTCGCTCTACAAGCCCGCTCGCTCCTTCGTAGAAAATTTTAACTATGGAAATCCGGAGGATTTCCCTTCGACTCAGTTCGAGACTCAAGCAAAAAGCTCAGAACTCGAGAACTTTGTCGGATCAACTCTCCGAGTGATTTCTAGGCAGAGCACTGCTCAAAAAAACCCAGAATACTCAAGAAGAGGGTTAAAACTCAGTGTAAAAGTGTCTAATGACGTCCAATTAACGTCATATTTATAGGGATGAGGCGCAATACGGCCTCTGGGGGTCAATACGGCCCGTATTGAGTTTTTGAACTACAATACGGCCGTATTGAATTCAGTACGGCCGTATTGAAGTTCAAGAAACCTCAATACAGACGTATTGAGTTCAGTGCGGCCGTATTGAAGTTCAAGAAACCTCAATACGGCCGTATTGAGTTCAGTGCGGCCGTATTGTAGTTCAAAATGTTCAATACGGCCGTACTGAACTTTTGGGAGGCCGTATTGGGCTTCATTCCCTCCACTTCCTTATTTTGAGCTATTACAAGACCTCTAGACCTACAGAGAATCCTCCTAGGGCCTTCCATGAGTCCTTCTGGCTGACTTTCCTTCAGTCCTCAAGAGTCTTCAAGCTTTATTTCCGACCCGGACAATTTTAGGGGTCTACACCAAACATTCAAACACCAAACATTTTTCTTGCTGGAATTTTGTGGCTGCTGGACTTACACACATCCGAGGAGACACATTGGAGTTCATTTCATTTTGTATTGAATTTTAAAAATAAAAAAAAACAGAGCATTAGTGACGAATTTTGAGACCAAATTTTCCTTACTAATTTGAATTTTCATTGCAAAATTGGTCTCTAATTCTTCACTAATTTTTGGTGGCTGTTTTTGTGAAATTCTTGAAGCCACTTGTTTATTTTCTGTTCAGCATTTCAATACTTTGTAATTGGCCATTTTTAGGAGTGTCTTGGGAGTGTCTTTGGTACACAACCATCTCTCCTTAGTTACTTACTTTCGTTAGACTTGGTGGGAGTGGTCCTTGATTGGCCTTTGGTACCTCTCAAGCTCTCACCTTAGGAAAACTTTTTAGATAACCTTTAAACTCTTGCAATCATTAATTGTTTAGTTGTTCACTCGTCTAGTTATTCATATATCACATTTCATTAAAACTATTTTCATTGAAAAGATTTTTGGTGGAGATTAACTACAAGGGGTATTAGTAATTTTTACTTGAAGAGGCTTGGTTATTAAGTGGCTCTTAGTAGCTCACCTCCCTCCAAAGTTTAATTTGTATACTTAGTCCTCCAAGTACTTAGTCTTAGCCTTTAAAAAAAATTTGCTTCAAAAACATCTTTCATCAAAAGAAATCTTTCTCCTATAATGGAAGAATTTTCTACTCCTTATAGTGATAGTAATTCAAGTGATTACAATGACATTTCTAAAGTATCACATGAATTAAGATCATTAAAATTTTGGAAAGAGCAAGAGTCTAAACAAAGACTTAAAGAAAAACTTGAACGGGAGGCTCAACTTGCTCTTTTGGAGGAGGAAATTCGTTTATTGAAGGAAAAAGAGGAAAAATTGCATCATAGACACCAAAGTAAGCATAGCTCCCAATAGTTCAACCATAGGAGAATCAATGCATGATGATAGCCTAGCCCTAGGTGATCATTACCAACAACCTCCTAGAAGAGTTCATAGGACCCCCAAAACTAGGGAATCTAGGGATGATCTCCCTTATTTTCATGGTAAAGATGATGTTGAGGGGTACCTTGATTGGGAAATGAAGGTTGAACAAATCTTCACTTGCCACCAAGTGAGTGAAGAAAGAGAAGTGTCTCTATCAACCTTAAGCTTTCAAGGCTATGCCATGTATTGATGGACATCCCTTGTTAGGGATAGGCGTCTCCATAATGATCCTCCAATTCAATATTGGAATAAATTAAGGAGTTCCTTGAGAAGGAGGCACATACCCTCATACTACACTAGGGAGCTTATCAACAAGCTCCAAAGACTCCATCAAAGAAACATGACTGTGGAAGAATATAGACAAATCATGGAGTTGTATTTAATGAGGGCTGGCATTAGGGAGGAGGAAGATATTACCATTGCTAGATTTTTGAGTGGTTTGACTTTTGAAATAAGAGATAAGGTTGAGCTTCTACCTTATAGAGATTTGAATGATTTGGTTCAACTTTGTATCAAGGTTGAACAACAAAATTTGAGAAAGAATTTCAAAACAAGCTCATACTCATCTTCTTATTCAAAGGTTGACTACAAGAGGGAGGGTAAAAATTTTGAAAAGAAAAATACTTTTGATTCCTCAAAAAATCTAGACAAGGGTAAAGCAAAAGAAGAAAAAGAAAAGAAAAACACCTCACACACTAGCACCAAGTCTCGTGACATTAAATGCTTTAAGTGTCTTGGGAGAGGCCACATTGCTTCTCAATGCCCTAACAAAAAGGTCATGATACTAAGGGGCCAAGACATTTATAGTAGCCAAGATGAAGCTACTACTTCTCCATCTTCAAGTGAGAATGAAGAAGAAGCCAGTGAGGGAGAGTCATGTGAGGTCACTTACCCTTGCAATGGGGAACTTCTTATGATGAGAAGGGTCCTCAATAACCAACCTAGTGATACACAATACCAAAGAGAGAACATTTTTCACACAAGATGTAATATTTCAAACAAAGCTTGTTCTCTCATAGTGGATAGTGGATCTTGGTGCAATTGTTGTAGCACTAGGATGGTTGAAAAGTTGGGCTTGACTACCACACCCCATCCCAAACCTTATCAACTTCATTGGCTCAATGATGATGGGGATATGGTAGTTAACCAACAAGTGGAAGTAGAGTTTTCTATTGGGTAGTTAACTGTGATGTAGTTCCCATGGAAGCTTGTCATATTTTGTTGGGTAGGCCATGGCAATTTGATAAGAAAACATACCATGATGGCCTAACTAATAAAATAAATTTCACTCATAAGGGTAAGAAGTTTGTGCTTCATCCTCTATGACCTCCACAAGTGATGGAAGACCAAGTACAAATGAAAGCCAAACGTGAACAAGAGCAAGGAAAAGAAAATAAAAAAAAAAAAGATGAAAAAAAAAATTCTAAAAACTAGTAGTCAGGAGGATTCTAGAGAGTCTAGTATTCCCTCTCTAGAGATAGTTCAAGGAGAGAAATTTGAAACAAAAACTTTACAAAAAGCCTCTCTCTTACTTGAACCATCTTCTCATATCCTCACGTATAGAGGAACACTCACATGCACTGCCACAAGTTCTTTGGAAACTTCTCTACCTCTTGAAGTTAAAAATCTTTTAAAAGAGTTTGATGATGTATTCCCTAGTGAAGGCCCAGTGGGACTTCCACCTTTTAGGGGGATAGAGCATCAAATAGATCTTGTGCCTAGGGCTAGTCTTCCCAATAGACCAGCCTATAAGACCAACCCACAAGAAACTAAAGAGATAGAGAAGCAAGTACAAGAATTGTTGGATAAGGGTTGGATTCAAAAGAGTCTAAGCCCTTGTGTTGTACCTGTCATTTTGGTGCCAAAAAAAGATGGAAAATGGAGGCTGTGTTGTGACTGTCGAGCCATCAACAACATCACAATAAAATATAGGCACCCAATTTTCCTAGGCTTGATGACATGCTTGATGAGTTGCATGGGTCATCCATATTTTCCAAAATAGGTCTTAAAAGTGGATATCACCAAATTAGAATTAAGGAAGGTGATGAGTGGAAGACTGCTTTTAAGACTATGTTTGGATTATATGAATGGTTAGTAATGCCTTTTGGGCTTACTAATGCACCTAGCACATTCATGAGGTTAATGAATCATGCCCTTAGGGATTGCATTGGTAGGTTTGTAGTTGTTTATTTTGATGATATCATAATCTATAGCCAAAGTCTAAGTGATCATGTGGATAACCTAAGACAAGTCTTACTTGTTCTTAGAGACAATCACTTATTTGCCAATGTAGACAAGTGCACTTTTTGTGTGGATAATGTTATATTCCTAGGGTTTGTGGTAAGCAAAAAGGGGGTTCATGTCGACCCCGAGAAAATCAAAGCTATCCAAGAATGGCCTATTCCTACTAATGTTAGTGAAGTTAGGAGCTTCCATGGATTGGCAAGCTTTTATAGAAGATTTGTTCATAACTTCTCTACATTAGCTTCACCTCT
Source organism: Cajanus cajan (assembly GCF_000230855.2). NCBI lineage: Eukaryota > Viridiplantae > Streptophyta > Magnoliopsida > Fabales > Fabaceae > Cajanus > Cajanus cajan. Next base: position 8,576,523 of record NC_138526.1, on the reverse strand, counting down.
CAATGAGTTGGTGAAGAAGGATTTGGTCTTTTGGTGGCAAGAAAAACATAATTTAGCTTTTCAAGAGCTTAAGCAAAAACTCATTCAAGCACCAGTTCTAGCTCTCCCTGATTTTAGCAAAACTTTTGAGCTAGAATGTGATTCTTTAGGTCTTGGCATAGGAGCTGTGTTGTTACAAGGTGGCCACCCTATAGCTTATTTAAGTGAAAAACTTCATGGGACTGCCTTGAACTACCTTACCTATGACAAGGAGTTGTATGCTTTAGTTTGTGCCCTTCAAACTTGGAACATTATCTTGTGACCAAGGAGTTTGTTATTCATAGTGATCATGAATCACTTAAATACTTGAAGGGTCAAAATAAGTTAAATAAGAGGCATGCAAAATGGGTTGAGTACCTTGATCAATTTTCTTATGTCATCAAATATAAGAAAGACTCTAAAAATGTCGTAGCTGATGCTTTATCAAGAAGACATATGTTGTTGAACATCCTAGGTTCTCAAATACTAGGGTTTGATGACATAAAGGAATTGTGTGAGAAAGACCTTGATTTTGCTAACTTTTATTCTCTATGTATTCAAAAACCTTATCAAGGTTACTATATTTCTGAGGGGTATCTTTTTAAAGAAAATAAACTTTGTATTCCCCAAGGATTTATTAGGAAACTCTTGGTAAAGGAGAGCCATGAGGGTGGGCTCATGGGGCATTTTGGAATTGAGAAGACTCTTTTACTTTTGAGAGAGAAATTCTTTTGGCTTCATATGAAAAGAGATGTTCAAAGATTTTGTAGTAGTTGCATAGCTTTTTACAAGCTAAACCTCATGGACTATACACCCCCTTACCAATATCCAATGTTCCTTGGGTAGACATTTCCATGGATTTCATCCTTGGTTTGCCTAGGACCCCAAGAGGAAAGGATTCCATCTTTGTGGTTGTGGACCGTTTTAGTAAAATGGCACATTTTATTCCATGCCACAAAGTGGATGATGCAAGTAGTGTTGCTAAGTTATTCTTTTAAGAAATTGTGAGACTTCATGGGTTACCTAAAACTATAGTCTCCGATAGAGATGTTAAGTTCCTTAGCCATTTTTGGAAAACTCTTTGGGAAAGGCTAGGAACTAAACTTCTATTTTCTACCACATGTCATCCCCAAACTGATGGGCAAACTGAGGTAGTTAATAGGTCTCTTGGGACTATGTTGAGGGCATTCCTCAAAGGCAACAAAAGGTCATGGGATGACTATCTCCCTCATTGATGGAATCATGCTTTGGAGTGCAAGAGGTGACATACTTAAAGAACCAAGAGGAGTTGGCTAGACATGAAGGTTTAGGCCAATCAAGGCCCAATGGGCCTGATGGGCCTGGGAAGGCCCAAGTTGAACCTTTGGTGGCTGAACATGTGACCTCAAATTAACCCTAAATGACACTCCAAATTACACTTAGATGCACCTTAGGTACCTGAATTTTCGGAGTAGCACATGGGAGCCAAAATTTGAATTCAAATTTCAAATTTGAATTCAAATTTTGGGCGCCACATGTCATCTTTTGATTTAGGCGCCCAAAGAGTGTAAAACTGTGCTTACTTAAGTGTTCTTTCACATCTTTGTATTCACTTTGAATGATTAATGAAATTTGTGAGCCATAGTGCCGAGTTTCCCTCTCAAAGTCTCCTTGAGTTCAACTTCAAAAACCTTAGGAATTCACCTAGAATCCTTCTCTTTGAAGTGTGCTCTCCATTGATGCTTGATCTTGGATGCTTCCATCCAAGTCTAAACCTTATTCCACTCGTGTTCCTTCATCATTCCAGAGTTCTCCATCTTCGGATTCAAGCTCCTTGAAGAAGATCCAAGCCTAGGTGAAGAATAGGAGAAGAACAACATTCACTCCTCCTATCTTCTCCATCATTTTTGGTATCAAGAGCAAGGTTCTTCAAGGAGATAAGTGCTTCATCTTTTTGTGTCCGAATTTGTGTTTTTCATTGTGTTCCTCTTGTCTTGTTTGAGTTTATTTTCGGATCTATATGTTTTGAATCACATTTTGTTCCATAGATCCATTGGTTGATTGTTTTTGAATTTTCTTCCACAATCAACATGTTTAGGACCTATTAGCTTGTGCTTGTTTTGATTTAATTTGAGTCTCTCCATTCTTGTATGTGTCCGTGATTGGACTTCATGCATTTGCATTAGATTTTTGTTTTTAATCCATGTTTTGTCTTAGAGTTTGTGTTTAGTCCTTATATGTTACATAATTCCTTGATTAGCATGTTGACCTAATTTTTCTTTGAAGTTCATTGTCTCATATTTTGGTTTCGGTTTGTATTCATTGTTGCCTACCTATATGTGCTTTTTATTTTACCTTATTGTGTTCATAATTTGCTATTAGTCCTAGCAAGTTTCTTTAGAGTTAGGTTTCCATTGTGTACTTAAGTTTTCAAATCACTTTCCATTGAAAAATCTTATAAAAAATTTTTGTGACTCAAAGTTTCAAGTGCTTAATCTTACTTCTAGTGCACTATCTTTTGGATTCAAATTTTAAAAAGTAAATAGGCTGAAAACAGAGACAAAAACAGAGCCTAAATCAAAAGAAAAGTACAAAGATTCAAAGAAGAAAAGTGTACAAAAGAATCCAAGACAAAACCTAAAAACTAGTGCACTAGTTTCCTTGTTTTCACTTGAAATTTGACCTAATTTGTAGTCTCGGTTTCTATAGCTTGGAATCATAAAAAAATTTGAAACAAAAGGCAAATACCTTCTCTGGAATCTCAATTTGAATATAGAAAAAGAAAGAATTAAAAAAAAATAGAGAAAGCATTTTAAAGTGAAAAAGCCGAGAGGTGTTCATTGATAAAAATTCAATTGATTCCTTGTTATTGTTTTGACTACTATTTGTTCTATACTTATCCAATTGCTTTCAAATTTTTTTTTTGTTCATCTACTCTAGTACCTATCTAGGAATATTCCTAACTGAGTGCTAGCTTTATTTGGAGTCTTATTTTCCAGTTTTACTTGTTGAACCTCTTTGAGTCTTGTCATATATACATATTACTCTTAACTTTTGGTATAAGCTTTCCAAATTGTGCTTTATTGCTTGTCTAGTTTTCTTTCAATAATTTTCCTGTGCTGGAAGTGGCCTTAAATCCTTGCTCAAGGATCAAGGATTGCTCAACAAAGAGTAGGAAAAGTTTGGACACTAAGACCTAAAAATTTGACCTAAATTAGTGACCAAAACTTCTCCTAAACTTCCTTCACTTGAGTGACCATTCCTTTCACCTTGTGAGGAAGCCACCATTAACCTCTTTTGTTGTGATTCTTTGCAGGTCCAGGAGCATCAAATTTTAAGGATTAGTGGCGGATTAAGACACTTAAACAAGTGTTAGAAAAGTTGAACACAAAACCGTCACTAATTGGTCACCAAAACCGCCATTTATTGCTTTCTAGGCTAGTTTAAATTTTGCAATCTCTCTTGTATTTTAAAATCAATTTGTAAAGCTTGGAGGGAGTATTAAGAAGCTGGTCAGGTATATCTAAATCCTTGTTAGCATCCTCACGTGTAGTGCTAGTGGAAGTGGCTTGGAAATTTCATATGTTTCAAGCTTCCACTTAGGGAACCCGACTAGTTACTTATCTTGCTTCCTTTAAGTTCTTTGTCTTTTAATTGCTTTATTTTGATGCCTTGAAACGTCTAGACTTGTGTAGTTTTACTTGCTCACGTTTAAGTTTAGTCTCAAAAACAAACAAATTGTGAAAAAGCATTCAAAATTTTTGTGAAAAGTTTTGGGGAATTGGAAGTACCACAAAGGAGTTTAGTGATTTCCACTTGAAAAGGCTTGGTTATTAAGTGTCTCTTTGTAGCTCACCTCCCTTGATAGTGCAACTTGTACACTTAGACTTCCAAGTGTTATTTTCATTCCTAGAAAATACCAAAAACATTTTATAACTTTTTGCATAGCATATAAAATCTTATTGCTTAATCATGAGTCAACATTCTCAAAGTAGTAGTGACTTTGAATCTCCTAAAAGTTTTAAAAGAATTGTCAAGGAGGTTGAGGCACTAAAACTTTGGAAGCATGATGAAATACTTCAAAAACAAAAAGAAAAACTTGAAAAGGAAGTACAAATCATGGCTTTAGAACAAGAGATTCAAAAGATTAAGCAACGAGAAGAAAAACTTTTGAAAAGATTAAATAAAAATAAAAGTCCAAAAGGTTCTTCTAGGAGCTCAACCAAGAGCTCCAATGATTCTCAAAGTCAAAATAATGATGGTAGTATACAAATGGATGCTTACTATCAACCCCCACCTAGGAGAGTCATTAAAGAACACAAAGTGAGGGAATCAAGGGTTGATCTCCCTTACTTTCATGGAAAAGAAGATGTGGATGCCTACTTGGATTGGGAAATGAAAGTGGAGCAAATCTTCACTTGTCACCAAGTAGGTGAAGAAAGAAAAGTTCCCTTGGCCACCTTAGCTTTCCAAGGACAAGCTATGTATTGGTGGACATCCTTAGAGAGAGAGAGAGAAGACTTCACAATGACCCTCCAATCACTTATTGGAATGAGTTGAGGAGTGCTATGAGAAGAAGACACATACCTTCTTATTATAGTAGGGAGCTTATGGATAAGCTCCAAAGACTCCAACAAAAGAATATGAGTGTTGAGGAGTATAGACAAAAAATGGAGTTGTATCTCATGAGGGCTGGCATAAGGGAAGAGGAAAGATTGACCATTGCTAGGTTTTTAAGTGGTCTAAATTTTGATATAAGAGATAGAGTTGAGTTACTCCCTTATAGGGACCTTGATGATTTGGTCCAACTTTGTATAAGGGTGGAACAACAAAATTTAAGAAAAAATTCTTTAAAAGAAAAAACTCAAGCTAACTCTTATATCAAGAATGACTACAAGAGGGAGGGTCAATATGACTCTTCTAAAAGCTCTAGTAAGGGTCAAGAAAAAGAAAAAGAAAGTGATAAAAATAAAAATGTTGTCACTTCTAGTAGTAAAACCAGTGACATCAAATGCTTTAAATGTCTTGGGAGAGGCCATATAGCTTCTCAATGTCCAACTAAAAAGGTCATGATTTTGAGAGGACAAGACATTTATAGTAGCCTTGATGAATCTAGTTCTACCACTTCAAGTGATAGTGAGACTAGTAAGGAAGATCCTCAAATTGAAAAGCTATATCCTGTTGATGGTGATCTTCTTATGGTCAAAAGGCTTCTTGGAAGTCAACCTTGTCCCACTTCACTATCACAAAGAGAGAACATCTTTCACACAAGATGTTTAGTTTCCAAAAGAACTTGTTCTCTCATTGTTGATAGTGGATCATGTTCAAATTGTTGTAGTACAAGGTTGATTAACAAGTTAGCCCTTACCACCATTCCTCACCCTCACCCTTACAAACTTCATTGGCTCAATGAAGGTGAGGAATTGGAGGTGAATCAACAAGTGAAGGTCAAGTTTTCTATAGGGGATTATAAAGATAAAGTTTTATGTGATGTGATCCCTATGGAAGCTTGTCATATTTTGCTTGGTAGGCCATGGCAATTTGATAAACAAACTATACATGATGGCCTCACTAACAAAATATCCTTCATTCATAAAAATAAGGAAATTGTTTTTAATCCTTTAACACCACCCCAAGTGTTTGAGGATCAAAAGCAAATGAAAAAGAAAAGAAACAAAGAAAAGAAAGAAGGACAGAGTGTGGATAAAGGGGACTCCACTAAGACATTTGTGACAAAAGAGAGTTATTTTATGACCAAACAAGACTTGAAAAGAACTCTCTTTATTCATAAAAGTTTTGGCTCTTGTCCTAATGCTGCCACTTATCTTAGAGTTGAGAATGAAAAACAAAATAAATTTCAAACCAAGAATTCTCAACTTAGAGATATAGTGAAGAAGGAGTGGACTATTCCTAGTGTTACTCCTTATACTACTTCCTTGAAGGTGCACAAGGAAGGAAGTATTTCTTTGGATTTTATAAAGCACCCAATTTTCGGTTTACATTGTTTAGTAGACCTAACTTGTAATAATCTATATTCTATGTTTGATCTTATGGGAAGTTCTTATTTTGAACTTAATATGTTTCCTTCCCTACAAGACAAAAATAGATTATATGACTATGAGTATCTAATAAACAATCAAATCCAAAATTGTTTAGGACGTTTTTTAGTGGTATTTTCTTTATATTTTAGGAAAAGCCTAGGATACCATTTAGGGTACTTTAGGCAAGATATTGTAGTGTTTAAAAATCAGTCTTTTCATTGTCTTAGTCATAGTGTTCTTACATTTTTAGGTTTTACTTCTAGGTTATGCTTAGAAGAGGAACCTATTTCTAGAGAGTCTAATATTTTATCTTTCTTTGTTAGGTTAGATACTAGGACTCCTCTTAGGATCCATGATCTTTTCTCTTACAATGTTACTTCTTATTCCTTGCATGTTTTATATGTAGGTGTTAATTTTTCTTCTTCCATTCATCCTCGAGATTTGAGGACAAATCCTTTTCAAGAGGGAGGGGATGATGGAATCATGCTTTGGAGTGCAAGAGGTGACATACTTAAAGAACCAAGAGGAGTTGGCTAGACATGAAGGTTTGGGCCAGCCAGGGCCCAATGGGCCTGATGGGCCTGGGAAGGCCCAAGTTGAACTTTTCATGGGCCATATTTTGTTATAGCTATTTTCATATGTTTTTTATACATCATGTTAGTATAGGTATCATATATTTTGGTCTTGTATTTTGGACCACATAGAGTAGCATTTTAGGTTTTAGGCTAGTTGGGCCTAGTTTTGGGTTTCATGGGCCTTTGGGCTTTTGGTACCCAATATTGGGCTCATTTTCATTCTTGTAATTTTTCCTTTCCATTGTATTTGTTGGACCAATGTATTTAGGTCATTAGAATAGGAAAATACAAGGAATACTAAAGTAGGCTAATTAGGTTAAATTAGGTTTAATTTGGAAGCCATTTAAGTTACATTTGAGTCACATGTTTTGCACCTTTGGTGGCTGAACATGTGACCTCAAATTAACCCTAAATGACACTCCAAATTACACTTAGATGCACCTTAGGTACCTGAATTTTCGGAGTAGCACATGGGAGCCAAAATTTGAATTCAAATTTCAAATTTGAATTCAAATTTCAAATTTGAATTCAAATTTTGGGCGCCACATGTCATCTTTTGATTTAGGCGCCCAAAGAGTGCAAAACCGTGCTTACTTAAGTGTTCTTTCACATCTTTGTATTCACTTTGAATGATTAATGAAATTTTTGAGCCATAGTGCCGAGTTTCCCTCTCAAAGTCTCCTTGAGTTCAACTTCAAAAACCTTAGGAATTCACCTAGAATCCTTCTCTTTGAAGTGTGCTCTCCATTGATGCTTGAGCTTGGATGCTTCCATCCAAGTCTAAACCTTATTCCACTCGTGTTCCTTCATCATTCCAGAGTTCTCCATCTTCGGATTCAAGCTCCTTGAAGAAGATTCAAGCCTAGGTGAAGAATAGGAGAAGAACAACATTCACTCCTCCTATCTTCTCCATCACTCATGTGGAGTTTGCTTATAATAGAGTGGTCCATAAAACCACCAACATGTCTCCTTTTGAGATTGTTTATGGTTTCAACCCTCTAACTCCTTTGGATTTATTACCCCTTCTCGATGTTGCTTCCTTTATCCATAAAGAAGGCACATCTAGGGCTGAATTTGTCAAAAATTTACATGAGAGGGTTCGGAATCATATTCAATCCCAAACAAAAAAAATATACAAAATACAATAATAAGGGTTGAAAGGAACTTGTCTTCAAGGAATGAGACTGGGTTTGGCTGCACCTTAGGAAGGATAGGTTTCCTTCCAAAAGAAAGTCCAAACTTAGTCCTAGAGGAGATGGACCCTTTCAAGTCCTTAGAAAAATAAACAATAATGCCTATGTCCTAGATCTCCCTTCTAATTATGGTGTTAGTCCTAGTTTTAATGTTTCTAATTTGTCTCTCTTTACAGGACTTGCTACCCAAGAGGAGCATGCTTTGGATTTGAGGACAAATCCTTTTCAAGAGGGAGGGGATGATGGAGGAGGCCCATGGGCCAAGGGCCCAACTACTAGGGCTATGGCAAGAGGATCCAAGAGGAGTGGGCCCAAGATCAAGGAAAGCCCATCACACTTTTTAGTTGGGCTTTGATTCAAGCCCAATTAGAGTAGGAGTAGTGTAGGTTTGGGCCTTAGGGCTTGTATTTCTTTTAGGCCTTGTATTTTCGGCCACTTAGACTAGGAACTTCATTTCACGGTCATTTGAATATAGGGTTTAATTAGGGTTGCATGTGTATATTCATTAGAATGTAATTAGCCTTGCATTTGATATGCATTTTGGCCATGTGCACACATGCACATGGTGTGACCGAAAGGCAACTCAAATGAATGACAAATTACATTCCAAATGAAGAGCACATGAGTGGTGACCGGGATTGGCTCCAAAATTTGAATTTTGAATTCAAATTTTGGGCGCCTAAGGTTAAGTAAACCATACCATGGTTTCACTTAACCTTAGGCTAACCCATGGTTTACCTAAACCTAATTTTGCCTATAAATAGATGGCCGAGAATTGTAGATACTTTTGGAATTTATGAATGAGATTTCTATCTTTGAATTCTCTCCCCTCCGAAAGTCTCTCACACAACCTACCTCTACCCTAGTTAAGTTCCTCTCTTTGTAGAGCTAGGTTGCCTTTTACTTTTTCCGGACATAGCTTGGTCAAAGCATAGGTCACATTGATTCTTCTTGGAGTTTCCTTCCTTGCCATACTTCCAAGGAACCGAGAAGGATTTGAAGGTGTTCTTGAGGATTCACCAAGTGGAACCTCGTCACATTAATTGAAGCTCCTAAATCAAGCATGGTATTTTCAAATTTATTGTTACCAATAATGCAAGGTATACAAAATGTACCTGGTTCCTTACATTTTTCAGGAATGTGTGGAACAACTTTACCTATAAGTGCTGAGACATTTCTGCCCATGCTAATTCCCTCATTTCCCTTTAGCTTCTTCTTGTGGGTGCACAACTCCTTCAAAAACTTAGCATATCTGGGAATTTTCTTGATGGCATCTAGTAGAGGTATGTTCACCTCCACCTTCCTGAAGATCTCTGATATCTCCTTATCCACCTCTTCCATTTTTTTGCTTGGAATTAATTTTGGTGAAAATGGAAGAGGGATAGGAGGTTGCAAGTCGCCACTGTGTGCACTGGAAGAAGGTCCACATGTATTTGAATTTCTACTACCACCTGCAAGAACCTCAAGTGTAGGCTCAATTACAGGTACAGGTACTGTTGTTGGTGCTGATACTAGTATTGGTGCGTCAATCTGTTTGCCAGACCTCAAGGTGATGGCACTCACATTCTTTGGATTTTGCACAGTCTGTGAAGGCAACTTATCTGAATTTTGAGACTGTGCCTGATTGAGTTGAGTGGCCATCTGCCCCATCTGATTTGTCAAACTCTGAATGGAAGCTCTGGTCTCTTGCTAGAACTGCATGTTTTGGATGGTCATCTGCCTCACCAGCTCCTCCAATGAAGGCTTAGAAGAAGTAGAAGGTTGAGCTGGTTGGGTTATAGGTGAAGGAGGATGTCTCTGTTGAGGAGGCTGGTATGAAGAACTTGAGGGTTGGTTCTGAAAAGCTGCTTGATTTTGCTGTTGTTGAGAGTTTCCCCACTTCAAGTTAGGATGATTCCTCCAACCTGGATTGTATCTATTGGAGGACAGATCATAATTTTGTTGTTGTTGGTGTGGAGGTCTATTATTGTAAATGTTGGCAGCATATGCTTGGGGCGCCTCAGGACCTGTAGAAGAGTCTTGCAAGGAGGGACAAGCATCTGTTGGATGATTAATTGAAGTACAGATGCCACAGATTTTTGATTTGCAGCAAGTTGAGTCACCAGGTTGACCAATGCATCAAGTTTACTCTCTAGCTTTTTATCTGCATTAGTGGCCACATCATGAACTCCTCTGATGACAATTGCATTGTCGTTTCTAGTACTAAATTGTTAAGAGTTGGAGGCCATTTTTTCTATCAAGTTTCTAGCTTCAGCTAGGGTCATGTCACCAAGTGCTCCACCACTTGCAGCATCTATCATACTCCTCTCCATGTTATTCAGCCCCTCATAAAAATATTGTAGCAACAACTGCTCAGAAATCTGGTGGTGAGGACAGCTTGCACAATTTCTTGAATCTCTCCCAGTACTCATACAAGCTCTCTCCACCAAGTTTCCTGATCCCTGATATATCTTTTCTAATTGCAGTGGTCCTCGAGGCAGAGAAGAATTTCTCCAAAAACATTCTTTTAAGATCATCCCAACTGGTGATGGACCTGGGAGCCAAATAATATAGCCAGTCTTTAGCAAATCCCTCCAATGAGTGTGGAAATTCCTTCAAGTAAATGTGGTCCTCTTGAACATCAGGAGGCTTCATGGTAGAACAAATAATATGGAACTCCTTCAGATGTTTATGTGATCCTCACCTGCATGACCATGAAACTTGGGCAACAAATGGATTAGTCCAGTTTTAAGCACAAAAGGAACATCCTCTTCAGGATATTGAATGCAAGAACTCTCATATGTGAAATCAGGTGCAGCCATCTCCCTAAGAGTCCTCTCACGGGGTCCATTATAAGGTTATTCACCCATGTTTTCTATTTGAATTGAATCAAGCTCAAATGCAACAGTTACACTAAGACTATCACTATGGCTATCACTATGACTATTACTATCTAAAGATGGAATGATATGCTCTCTAATTAGTCTATGGAATGTCCTATCAATCTCAGGATCAAATGGATGCAAAAAACCTGGGTTGCTCCTAGTCATGCACTACATGCAACACATGCATCAAGACACATGAACAGTAGGGGTAACATGAGAATTTCCATGACAACTCAGAAAACATCAAAACTAATGCACCAATATCATCCTAAAATCATTAGAAACTACCACAAAAAAATTGAGAGCAAAATTCAAAGCCTAACTATATGAACCACTTATGAAAAATTTGGAAAAATAGGGAAATAAAACTTTAAAATTAGAAAAAAAAAATAGTAAACGGCCTTTTTTTGAAAATCTAGCTGGGGCCAGATGTCTTGGTAATCTAGGTTTGATAGATCTCATTTTTCTACCCAATTTGAAAAAAAAAGTTTGTCTAAGTTTTGGAAAAATATAGCTTCACAAATTTTTGTATCTTTAAAACTAGATCACCTTTTGGGCCCCTGGTATTTTTCACACAAAATATGGGTTGAAAGAAGTTACCACACAAATTTTGAGGCAAAAATAACAAGTCTAGGTATCAAAACCAAAAATCCCAATTAATTGGAAAAATTTGGTTATTATTCATTTAGTAGAAATCCTTTCCAGCTGATTTCGGATTCTACACTTGTGGACCTTGCAAGAATTGAAACTCAACACAACACAATGATGGTTCAGCACACCAAATGGAATCAATATATAGATGGTTAATGAGCTATGGATTGCAATAAAAAGCAGTTATCACAAACACATGACAACAAATGACAACAAAAACCAGATTCAAAATTACTGTTCCATTGGTTTACTATTTCATTGGTTTACTATTTGCATGAGACTCAACAGCATGAATTCTTCAATTGAAATACTTGCTAGACCTGTAGGGACGAATAAAAAACACAAATACACAACATAACATGTAGTAAGACACAAAAATGCAAGCATCACACTTATTCACGAAACTGATATACTACACTAAAAACTGAAACACTCAAACTGATATACTGAAAATTGATACACTCAAACTTAAACCACACAACACTTAACAGAGACTCTAAAACGCTACACTACTAACAAAAATAGAGAACACACCCTTTAACAGGAACCGATGGTCCCCGGCAACGACGCCAAATTTAATCGAGGTCTTACTTGATCAAATAAAAACAGTTAAATGTAATACTAGGAAGCTTTCCTAGGTCGTCTCCCAAGGACCATTTGTCTCTGTCAAAGGCTTAAACACAAAGTGGGGGGGTTTGTTCAGATTTTTTAGTAATACAACAAGTAATACAGCAAGTAAAATAGATTGACTCCTTGATTCGGATTGTAACTCTCTTATCCTTGGTTCACAATGAGATTACTCTGTCAACACTTAATCCTTGTTCCATCCGAGTTAACCAACTAAGCGAAGATTAACTCAAGACTTCCCTACACGAATTAAGCAAACGTATACAACATTGAACCTCTCACAGATTAAGCAACTATGGCATTAAGGACAACTCATCAAGCATGAACACCTTAATACAAAGATTTAATGAAGAATGACCGAGTAGAACAGAGATATGCAAAACGTATCCAACCTCAAATAGAGATTACAACCCACAATAAGGAGCCAACCCCAAGGGTTCAACTTTCCATTGAAACAAAACAGAAACAAAAATGCAAGGAAGAAGAAGGACAAGAAATGAGAAATCTGTATTCTTTAAATATAAAGGTCCAATTCAATTTCTACAACCAGAGAAGAGAAGAGCAAAGAAAAATGTAAATGTTGAAGAAGCAAAACATAAAAAACTAGAGATACCAGAACAGAGAGAAAAAAAAAAGTAAAACCAAGGGAAGGAAGCTCCAAAACATGGTCACATCAGCCCTAACCTAGACTCCTAAGACCTAAAATGCAAATGGGCCCCCCTAGATGTGTCTGGCCCGAAAATGAATAAAACAAGGTTAATAAAAATGTAAGCATGTTGCTGATGTGGCGCTGACGTGGCACTTTATCTCTTGAAGTCCAAAATTAATATCCAAGCCCAAAAATGCTCCATAATTAACCTGAAAATAATTGATAAACAAAAGTTATACCAAGCGAATCAAAATTAATTAAAATTTGAATTACTGGCCCAATGAAGCCCAAATAGTAAAACTGTATAATTAATAAGCGATTAAGCCCAAATCAACAATTAAAATGAGTATAGAAAGATAAATAAATAGGGGAAAATAATGACTCATCAGCCTTCATAATCGAAATTAGGCTCGAGGGTCGGTTATGTGTAGGGAAGGTGTTAGGCATCCTACAGCACCCTATATCGGTACCCTTATTATGAAACTAACGTGATAGAGAATAATATTTTAGATATTTGGTTCCCTTTATTAATGGTTATTTACATGCTTAAATTTAAATTACGCAATTTACTCTAAGATGTCTAAATGGATGCTTTTATTAGTTATAACTATTTTTCAATAAAAGTGATGGTGGAGTTCATGAGAAGTGGAAGATTGGCTTCTCCTTTCCTTCACCACGCGTAGGATCTTCTTCTTGAAGACTTGAACCAATTGAATGTAGTTTGGATTGATGTAGAAGATGGATGAGGGAAGCTTAGGCTAGAGATGGAAGTATCCTAGCTTAAGACACAAAGTTGAAGCTCACTTCAATGGTAGGAAACAAGTAGGGTTCCCTAGGCTAGAAGGCAAGCTCTCTTGGTGACTCTTGAGAAGAATTGGCTGAAAATATTCAGAATTCTTATTTCATCAAAAGTGCAATCACAATGAAAGGAATTCACTTAAGTAGCCACGGAATTTGAGAAGCATTGGCGCCTAAACAAAGCTACACATGTTGGTGCCTAAAATTTGAATTCAAATTTCATTTTGAATTCAAATTTTAAGTCCACATGTGCTTGGTCGTGAGTTTAGGTGAGCCTATGCATTTAGATTTAATTTAGATAACATTTAGATTTGATTTGAGCAAGCACATGTTCAGCCACTAGTGGTGAGGAACATGTGACTCAAATACAACTTAAATGGCTTCCAAATTAAACCTAATTTAACCTAATCCGTCCGCTTAAGTATTCCTTGTATTTTCCTAATATAATGGCCTAAATACAATGGCCAATCAAATACAATGGAAAGAAAAAATTACAAGAATGAAAATGAGCCCAATATTGGGTATCAAAAGCCCAAAGGCCCATGAAGCCCAAAACTAGGCCCAATAAGCCTATAGCCTAAAATGATATCCTAAGTGGTCCAAAATACAAGACCCAAAATATATGAAACCTATACTAACATGATGTATACAAGACATAAGGAAAATAGCTAAAACAAGATATGGCCCATGAGAAGCTCAACTTGGGCCTTCCAAGCCCATCGGGTCCATTGGGCCTTGACTGGCCCAAACCTTCATGTCTAGCCCATTCCGCTTGGCTCCTTTAATGTGTTACCCCTTGCCTTCCTAGCATGATTCCATAAAAAAGAAGTAGAGGATGGAGAAGAAGATTGATGGAAATACCTCTTGAGTGGGCTTTTATAAAGTGTTCTTCAAATGTGGAATATTTTAGGCATTTTTTGGTTTCCTTACACACTACAATGTGCCTCATAACTCTTAAGAAATACAAGAAGAGGGAGAGAGAGAAACTTTGAATTCGGTTTTAGCTTTTATAGACGTTAGATTTGACTGGAATGGCCCGTTTCGATTTTGGAACAGCCCGTTCTAGATTAGTCCATTAAAAGTAAAATTTGAATCTGTAACGACCTATTCTAGAATCGAAATGGTGCATTTTGGATTTGAATTTTATTCATAACAACCTGTGTCAGAATGGCCCATTCTGGACTGGGAACATCTCGTTCTGACCTAAGGTTTCTAAGCCTTTTTAGCTGTTTGGAACAGTCTGTTCCAGATTGGGAACAACTCATTCTAGGCTACTAAATTACCTTTGTTAGGCTTCAAGCCTTCTGATATCATATTGTGTCGTTTATGGGCTTTTGGGAACTTCTTTTCTTCATGCTCAAAGTCCATTTCTTTGTTTGTGTGCCTCGGACGAAATTAGGTGTCTACAGCGATACACATGTAGAATTGGAAATACCATTAACAAACCAAAGAGAGATTTTAAATTGAGATGATGTGAGTGGAATATGCTTAGATGAATATATTATTAACCAAGAAGAACATTCTGAAGATTCAGATGAAGCAAGTGATTTTGATAGTGATGATTATGAAGATGAAAATTCTTTAAGTGAAGATGACTATTCAGAAAATGTAGATTCTAACTCAAAAGAAAATGTATGTTTCGATATTTTAAAAAAAAAAAATATTTTTAGACATTTTTTTTAATTTTTATTTGTCCAATCCAACATGCTTATGATATAGGTTGGCATAAAATTTGGCTTGAATGTAATTCAACACTAGTTCTAGCTACATTAAAGGATAATAATATGGTCCATTGGGTTTTTTATAACAAAATGGAAGAATTGTTTGAAACTATGCCGGCGATGACTTTCTTTTCATCTCATATTTTTAGGGAGGATAATTAATCTTGTGCAGACAAGATGGTACATTATAGGTTAATGCATAGGTTGTCTTTTGTATGGTGGATATTCTTCCCCTCTTGTTAAGACTAATTTTTTTTTCGCAATCATTATTGATTGCCATTTTTGTTAATGTTGCATAGGTTTTGGTCTAGTCTCCTCATGTTCTCTTTGTATCAATTTTTCTTATTTTTAATTCTATTTTAGATGTGTTGTGATGGAGGACCATCCTTGGTACTTCACTTCATGTGAGCCCATCACATGGTTCATGGCTATGGCCAATTTGATTAGTATAGGATTATTTTATTTTCCAATTTTACCCTTGTATTTTGGGGTATTTTAGTCATAGGATTTATTTTTCTTTGTATTTCCCATTTTACCCTTGTATTATGGGGTGCTTTAGATGATTAGGGTTTTAATTTTGGGCTAGGGTGTTTTAGTGAGGAGGTGACGCATTTTTGGTGAGTCTTGGACATATTTTTGGTGTTAGAAAGGCTTAGGCCCAAGTGGAGGGCAAAGGTTGCATGGACTTATCATGCACCTAGTTGTAGCCAATCTAACCCCTTAGATTCCATCCTTGGCCACCAAGTAGCATCTAGGGTTCATTTGGCATTGCATTTGGAGTGCATTTGCCTTGTGAATTTCGGCCATGCATTGCTCCAAATGCAACCCTAGATGCCTCCCCTCCTATAAATACCCAACACCCCACCACTTGTAAATACTTTGGATTATATGATATTGAGTGAGCCTTTTGTGCCTCAAAATCCATCCTTAGTCCCTAGGATAGTTTTGGCTAGCCTCCTCCTATCTCCACCCTTGGAGAATAGGAACCCTAGAGTGGCCTCCACCTTTCATTGGAGTGAGCCAACCTTGTGAGCAACCACCACCATTCCTAAACACCTTCCGCCACCCTAAACACCTTCACGCAAACCATTCCTTTTCCCACCCCAAAAATCTCCTTTGGGTCTTCCCTTTGGTGAACAAGATCAAGGGCAAGGACTTCCTCTCCCTACAATACGTTATTCATGGAAGGAGGAATCCATCAAGTGGTATCAAGAGCCATGTTCATCAAGGGTAAAATCTAGTCCTTTTTACCTTCTTTTCTATTCGGTCATTTTTTTCTCATCCTTGTTTCTTTGTATGGCCGAATAGTTTTAGGTTCATTTTCTCATTCCTTGTGAACCTTCCTTGTCTTTTTAGGTTTCCATTATTAGGTTATTGCTTTGCTTTTCTAAATTTTTTGTTTGAGTCTCATATGAACATGCCATGAACATACTTTTTACTTTTGAATCCACCTAAAGTTTTGTCTTTTGTTTCCTATATTTTGTCCACATAAATTCCATGTATGTGCCAAACACTTTGCATGAAACACATCAACAAAATATGCCATCTTGCATTACATAGTGGGCGTGACATATATGAACCATCTAGAAGTCATTCATGCATGCTATTTAGTCCTAGCATGTTCTAAGTGATTTTGTGATTTCTATGTGTAAACATTTCCTTGCACATGCATAACCGCCAACTCTCCCTTGCATTCTCACTTGATTTGGTTGTCTTTCTATGCCAAAAGAAACCCTAAAAGAATCTAAGAGGTGTGCTGAAATTTGGTGCATAACAACTTGTGCTAAAAAGAACAAAACCAATTCCACTCAAAAAAAATATTCCCTAAGGACCTCTAAATTCACGCCACTTGTCCTACTCTTTCTCTTCTAAAATTTGACCTAAATTTACCACCCACAAGTGCAAAACCTAAGCAACATTGGACTAGACATTGAAAAAAAAAATTGGACCCAAGGACTATTAAACAAAAGTAGACGTGAAAAATAGATAAAAAAAAAAAAAGTTTGGACCAAAAAGGACTTGTTGCTAGACTTGTGGACTTGGACCATTACCTTTGCTTTGGAGTTGGACTTGTGACCTTTTTGACCTTATTTTGGGACCTTAATTTTGGCTGGACCGAAACATATAAAGGACTTAATCAAGTGAGCATAAAGGATTACTCTTTGTGTGCTTCCTTTCTTTGATTGAGTCTTAATTTTTTTTGCTTGTCTTTCTTGGCCTCTTTTGTTTTGTCTCCATAAATTCTCTCTGAGTTTAGCCCTTCCTAATTGTGCTTTTCAGTTTTATTTCTTGGACTCTTGCTTTGGGTTGGTTTCACTTTACTTGTAGGTGAAGAACTCCTCTAGTCAACTATCACACCCTTTGGTGGATTTGAGTGGAGGGGTGAACCGAATCCAAGCCTAGCCTTTGGAGGGATTTACACCACATCAAAAGGAGTGATCAAACACTTGGAGAGGACTAACACGTTTGTTTCTTGTGAAGGAACCCAAGTGGAGGAGTTTGAAGATCTAATTTTTGTTTTTCTTTATTTTTGCTTGATTTTTCTTGCTTTCGGCCTCTTTTGTTTTGGGCCTTGATTTCTTTCATTTGGTTTGTAATTTGGCCATTCCTAAACCTCTTCAACTTGGTTTTTAGTTCGTGTAGTTGAAGGTGATTTGAAAACCTTCACCTAGGACCTCAACTAGAACATGTTTTAAGTGCTTTCCTTTTGCATGTTTTATAGTTTTTGGTAGTATAATTGCTTAGGCTTTTATCTTTGTCTCCAAATCCGTTTAGAAGGCTTGCTTTTGGCCTATTAGGGGTAACGTGCACACACACACTTTATTGTTGTGCCAACTTGTTTTTGTGAGAAAAGTAGCAAAAGGCTTAGTGATTTTTACTTGATAGGGCTTGGTTATTAAGTGATTCATTGTAGTCCACCTCCCCTTGAAAGTTCATTTTGTACACTTAGGCCTTTTTCTTACCTATCTTGCACCTTGAAAACCTTTTTGTGAAAACTCTTTTATCACTCACTCTTTGTGAAAACCTTTTCAAACCTTTTTGAAAACAATTTGTGAAAACCTTTCTTGATCAAAGATGAGTGATCAATCTAGTGTCCATGGTCATAATTCTCGTAGTACTAGGTCTAGTGTTAGGGATGAACTTAGGGAATTGAAAGAGTACCTAAGAAAAAAAGAAGAGGACAATATAAAAAGAGAGGAAGAGTTGAGAAGAAAAGAAAAAGAGTTTGAAAAAAATAATGAAGAAATAAAAAGATTGCTTGCTAGCCTAGTTGTGGGAGGAGAGGCTAGTGGTTCAAGACCAAGAGTCACTTCTCCTCAACCCTCAAGAGGAAAGGGGCATATGCATGCAAGTGTTCATGAGGAGGAAGGGCATCATACCCAACCTCCAAGTGATATCTTCTTTAGTAGTCATCACAATGATGATTACTATCAAAAACCCCCAAGGCATCATAGACATAGAGAGTCTTCCAATAGGGAACCTAACATCACTCTTCCCCTATTTCATGGCAAAGATAATGTTGAAAGTTATTTAGATTGGGAAATGAAAGTTGAACAACTATTTTCTTGCCATGGAGTGAGTGAAGAGAGAAAGGTTTCTTTGGCAACCCTTAGCTTCCAAGGGCATGCCATGTATTGGTGGACCTCCTTAGAAAAAGAAAGAAGAATAAACCATGAGCCTCCAATTCAATATTGGAATGAGCTCCGTAGTGCCTTGAGAATGAGGCATATTCCTCCATACTATGACCGTGAGCTTATGGATAAGCTACAAAGATTGAAACAAGGGTCATCTAGTGTGGAAGAATATAGGCAATCTATGGAGTTACTCATGATGAGGGCTGGGATTAGGGAGGAAGAGAGGACCACAATCTCTAGATTTCAAAGTGGTCTTAATCTTGAGATAAGAGACAAAGTTGAACTTCTACCTTATAGGGATTTGAATGAACTTGTTCAACTTTGCTCAAGAGTGGAGTATCAACTTACAAGAAAACCTTTTCGAAAAGACTCCACTCCCTCTTATTCCAAGAGTTTTAAGAAAGAAGGCCACTCTTCCCTACCTTATCCCAAAGAAGAAAAAGAAAAAGGAAAAGAAAAAGAAAATTCATCTTTTAAAGCACCTTCCAAAGAGTCTAAGTCAAGTGAAATCAAGTGCTTTAAGTGTCTTGGAAGAGGACATATTGTTTCTCAATGTCCTACAAAGAAAACCATGGTTTTAAAAGCCCAAGATCACTATAGTAGCCTTGATGAAGCTACTTCATCTTCCTCTAGTGAAGAAGAAGCCATAGACTCCGAGGAAGAAATTTTACCTTGTGAAGGAGACTTATTGTTGGTTATAAGGCTCCTTAACAATCAATCTAGTGAAATTGACCAATCACAACGAGAGAACTTGTTTCAAACAAAATGCAAGGTCTTAGAAAGTACTTGTTCTCTCATTGTCGATAGTGGGTCTACTTCTAATTATTGTAGTACTAGATTGGTTGATAAGCTAGCCTTATCTACAAAACCTCATCCTAAACCTTACAAAATGCAATGGATCAATGAGGAAAGAGGTGTTGTAGTCAACAAACAAGCAAGCATACCAATCTCTATTGGCAAATATCAAGAAGAAGTTTTGTGTGACATAGTGCCATTAGAGGTTAGTCATGTCTTGCTTGGGAGGCCATGGCAATTTGACAAGCACATAATCCATGATGGCCTCACCAATAAAATAAGTTTCCAACACTTAGGTAAGAAGTTTGTGTGGTGTCCTCTATCACCCTCTCAAGTGAATGAGGACCAACTCAAACTAAAGGCTAAGAAAGATGATGAAGAGAAAAGCAAAAACAAAAACAAAAAGAAAAGAAAAGAAAAAAATAATTTTTCCTTTGAAGACAAAGGGCTAGGTTCAAAAGAACCTTAACCCTTGTGCCATCCTCCTTCTTTTGGTGCCAAAGAAAGATGGCAATGGAGGATGAGCACCTTTTTAAAAAGCCATCATTGCATAAAAGGCACCCAATCCTTAAGATAGATGATTTGGTGAATGAATTGCATGGGGCCAATAATTTAAATGGTGATACCTCTTTCTCCCTCTCCTTTCCCTAGCACTTTCATTCAACAAATTGTGTACTTAAGGATTGCATCGCTAAAGTTTTAGTATTTTTTTACTTCCCTAATTGTGGTTTCACATTTTTTTTGAAGGATCAATGGAATGGAAGAGCTTAAAGATTTGAGGTCAAATCCTTCTCAAGAAGGAGGGTATGATGGAGGACCATCCTTGGTACTTCACTTCATGTGAGACCCATCACATGGTTCATGGCTACATTAAAGGATAATAATATGGTCCATTGGGTTTTTTATAACAAAATGGAAGAATTGTTTGAAACTATGCCGGCGATGACTTTCTTTTCATCTCATATTTTTAGGGAGGATAATTAATCTTGTGCAGACAAGATGGTACATTATAGGTTAATGCATAGGTTGTCTTTTGTATGGTGGATATTCTTCCCCTCTTGTTAAGACTAATTTTTTTTTCGCAATCATTATTGATTGCCATTTTTGTTAATGTTGCATAGGTTTTGGTCTAGTCTCCTCATGTTCTCTTTGTATCAATTTTTCTTATTTTTAATTCTATTTTAGATGTGTTGTGATGGAGGACCATCCTTGGTACTTCACTTCATGTGAGCCCTGTCGCCACCGGCCCGGAACGGGCTTTCGGCATTCGCGAAGGATGGTTGGACTCTTTTATTTGTTTAAAAATATGGATTGCTAGAATGACTTATTCTCAAACTGAGACCTCGTCAAACGAGCAATTTTATTAAAAGGCTCACCAATCCATGTTAATCCCAAGCGGGACCCTCCATGGATTAGTGGTTTTCATAAAAGGAAGGGTTCATGGAGTCGCCACCAATGTTTTACTCAAAACATTGGAAAAAGAGGTTTAAGGCAATCGATTCAAAAATCGACTTCGGCCATTACAACCAGAGTCGGGTAAGGGAGTCGGTTACGCGTGGGGAAGGTGTTAGTACCCCACAGCGCCCCTTTCGGGTTCCCTATGACAGATTATTTAAAAATAATAGTACGAAATTACTAAATTACCCCTATTTATTCTAAGCAATTGTAAATTAACTATCTACATGATGACAATTTAAATATGTACACACAGAAAGCGGTAAAAGAAGGGACTTTAAAGAGATAAACCTTTGAAGCGTGCTTTCTTATATATCTTGACAGAAATTGGGAAGCGTTTTGGCGTTCCCTCCCTCTACAAGACCGCTCGCTCCCTCCTATAAAATTTTAACTATGGAAATCCGGAGGATTTCCCTTCGACTAGGTTTGAGACTCAAGCAAATGGCTCGTGACTCAAAAACTTCGTCGGATCAACTCTCCGAGTGATTTCTAGGCAGAGCACTGCTCAAAAAAACCCAGAATACTCAAGAAGAGGGTTAAAACTCAGTCCAAAAGTGTCGAATGACGTCCAATTGACGTTATATTTATAGGGATGAGGCGCAATACGGCCTCTGGGGGTCAATACGGTCCGTATTGAAGTTTTGAACTACAATACGGCCGTATTGAATTCAATACGGCCGTATTGAAGTTCAAAAAACCTCAATACGGCCGTATTGAAGTTCAGTGCGGCCGTATTGAAGTTCAGTGCAGCCGTATTGAATTCAATGCAGCCGTATTGAAGTTCAGAAACTTCAATACGGCCGTATTGAGTTCAGTGCGGCCGTATTGTAGTTTAAAATGTTCAATACGGCCGTACTGAACTTTTGGGAGGCCGTATTGGGCTTCATTCCCTCCACTTTCTTATTTTTTGCTACTCTAAAACCTCTAAACCTACAGATTGTCATCCTAGGGTCTTCCAGGGTCTTCCAGGAGTCCTTCCGGCTGACTTTCCTTTGATCTTCGAGAGTCTTCGAGTCTTATTTCCGACCCGGACAATTTTAGGGGTCTACAGTTGCCCCCCCTTTACTTAGTCAAACGACCTTTTAGTGTACCGGTTGATAAGTAAAGGAGTTGACCCAATTGTTCGGGGAATAAGGCCATCCTTCCGACTTGTAGTGTCTTCCGGTGGAAAATTGCTGAGTAGCCTCTCCAGGTTGAGTTTGCCCTCTCCAGGGTGAGTATTAGTCGTCGCCTCTCCAGGCTCATGCATACCTCCGTGTTCTTGACAACCTCGGGGTAGCTGAGTACCGCCTCTCCAGGCTATACCAACGTGTTCTTGACAACCTCGTGGTAGTTGCATACCTCCGTGTTCTTGACAACCTCGGGGGTAGCGTGAGTTTTCCCTCTCCAGGCTATACCAACGTGTTCTTGACAACCTCGTGGTAGTTGCATACCTCCGTGTTCTTGACAACCTCGGGGTAGCGTGAGTTTTCCCTCTCCAGGGTATACCAACGTGTTCTTGACAACCTCGTGGTAGTTGCATACCTCCGTGTTCTTGACAACCTCGGGATAGCGTGAGTTTTCCCTCTCCAGGGTATACCAACGTGTTCTTGACAACCTCGTGGTAGTTGCATACCTCCGTGTTCTTGACAACCTCGGGGTAGCGTGAGTTTTCCCTCTTCAGGGATTTGTGATGATTTTGTCTCCACAGTCCACGATGCTGTTTCGACGATTTTTTTTTTATTTTTGTGCCACTGAGGGCTGGATAACGCAGGGATCCGTCTAGGGGATGTGCAGTTGTAGACCCCTAAAATTGTCCGGGTCGGAAATAAAACTCGAAGACCCTCAAAGATCGAAGGAAAAGTCAGCCAGAAGGACTCCTAGAAGACCATAGGATGGCTATCTGTAGATTTAGAGGTCTTAGAGTAGCTTAAAATAAGGAAGTGGAGGGAATGAAGCCCAATACGGCCGTACTACACTTAATACGGCCATATTGAAGCTTCAACACGGCCGCAGCGAACTCAATACGGCGTATTGAAGTTTCTGAAACTTCAATACGGCCGTACTGAAATCAATACGGCCGTATTGAACTTCAATACGACCGTATTGAAGTTCAAAAATTTCAATACGGCCGTATTGATTCTGTAGACCGTATTGCGCCTATTCCCTATAAATATGACGTCAATTGGACGTCATTCCACACTTTCACACTGAGTTTTGACTCCCTCCTTGAGTATTCTGGGGTTTTTGAGCAGTGTTCCGCCCTAGAAATCTCTCTGGGAGTCGATCCGACGAAGTTCTGGAATTCCGAGCACTTAGCTTGGAGATTCGAACCTAGACGAAGGGAAATCCTCCGGATTTCTGATGTTGTGTATTTTACTCGTATTTTAGCACTTTAATTCACAAGAATTCATAGCATAACCATGCATATCTTTCATGTTTTTAATAAATTTTTATATCATTTTCCTATTTTATGCTTTTCTTGGTATGTGTTGTGTTTTCTCTAAGCAGGATCAAGATTTAAGAATTAAAGAGGAAATGCTGAGCTACAGGGAAAATCACGGCCGTGATTCTAAATCACGCCCGTGATTCACCAGGGACAATCACGGCCGTGATTCTAAATCACGCCCGTGATTCACCAGAGAAAATCACGGTCGTGATTCCCAATCACACCCGTGAACGCCACTGACCCTTCATAGATGTGCTCCAGAGAAGATCACGGTCGTGATTCTCAGTCACGGCCGTGATTCACTTCGCGTCCCAGCTGTTTAAGTTTTATGTTTTTATTTTTTTATTTTATCTTTGTAATTTTTATCTTGGTAGTTTTACCTTTTTACCCTTTTAGGTTATAAATTAGATTAGGTTAAGACTACCTTCAAGATGGAATAGAATTAATTAATGAAAATAATAATTCAATAATGTTGGAACTCTTTGTGCGAACCCTAGATTCCCGGAAATCTCCTTATCTTATCTTAAAGTTTTATCTTATTCATTAATTGCATTACTATCTCTTTTACCTTCAAATCTGATCTTATCATCTCAAAACAGAAATTCCATCTGTTTTAAAATTCAAATTAAAATACTAGTAATTCTAGGTCAAACACGTAGTCCCTGTGATTCGATATTTATTACTTGACGACAACCGTGCACTTGCGGTTTTTAACACATCAAGTTTTTGGCGCCGTTGCCGGGGACTACGTCTCTTGATTTAAATTACAATTATTTTAATTCGAATTTAATAAATAAATAAAAAAAAAATTTAAATAAATAAATAATTTTTTTTTTTTTTAGTATTTACTTCTCCAATTCAGATTTCACGGGCCACTTTCTTCTTTTTTTTTGCAGTGCTTTAGGGTTAATGCAAAAGAGATCTCTACGTCTTGGGAAACCAACACCACTTGATCCTGAGATTGAAAGAACTCTCCTGAGAAGGAAAAGAAACCTTGCTAGAGAATTTGACATGGCTGCACAACGAGATAATTTACCGCTTCGAGATTACTCTGCACCCATAGCTCGTGGGATACCTGGAGGGGAGATGCAAACTGGAGCTACTGTACCAGCTTCTCTGGTGAATATGCTCAAACAGAACACCTTTGGAGGACTACCATCAGAAGATCCTAATGACCACTTAGAGGGGTTCTTGGAAATCTGTGAGACCCAGCAATTTGATGATGAAGTTTCTGATGGAATGCGACTCCGCTTATTCTCACTCACCTTGAGAGATAAGGCAAAGGTGTGGCTAAGAACAGTGCCTAGAGAAAAGATAGCAACTTGGGAATTATGTGAAAGAGCTTTTCTAGAGAAATTCTTTCCTCCTTCTAAAACTAAAGAATTGAGGAAGAAAATCACTAATTTCCAACAAGGCACTGGAGAAACTATTTATGAAGCATGGGAGCGGTTCAAGGGATATCTTCAAGCATGCCCACAACATGGCTTCAACCGTTGGCTTACCATCCAATTTTTCTTTGAAGGATTGGACCAACAAAGCACCATGATATTAGACTCAGCAGCTGGAGGATCTTTCATGGGGAAACCTATTAATGACTGCATGATTATTTTGGAAAATGTAGCCTCAAATCACAGCCAATACAGTGAAAGAGAAGTCACAGCAAGGAAAGGAACTCCGGGGCGATATGAAGTGAACAATATTGAGTTACTCTTAGCAAAATTTGATACTCTTAATCAAAGGTTAGACAAGATGGAAAAAGCTAAGGTTAATTCAGTGGCTACAAATCAAGTATGTGACCTTTGTAGGGAACAAGGGCACACTGCAGTAGATTGTACCTCAATTTTTACTGGAGAAGAAGAAGATAGTACTGAACAAGTGGCAGCTTCTCATAATTTCTATGACACTCCTCGAAGAGAGAAGAGTAATCCATATTCCAACACGTACAACCCTGGTTGGAAGAATCATCCTAACTTTTCTTGGAAGAATAACCCAGTTCAAGGAACTAGCAATCAGCAACCTAATTTCCGTCCGTCCAATCACTTCATTAATGGGGAAGGAAATCCAGTACAGACACCCTCAATTCAACAAAGTGTTTCAAGATTAGAAAACCTTATGGAGAATTTTATCACTAATCAAAAACAGACCAATGATTCAATGGCAAATTCTATTCAAAACCTTGCTGTCAAGGTTGAGAATATTACTCTCCACAACAAGATGCTGGAAAATCAAATTGCACAGTTGATGCCTAGTTCAAACAATTCTCCAGGTAAGTTCCCAGGTAAAACAGTTGCAAACCCAGCTGAAAATGTTAATGCTGTTACTTTAAGGAGTGGGAAGAAATTAGACAGACCTGTGTCTAATCAAAATGATAATATTGAGATTGATGAAGACGCTTCTCCTATGGTTGAAAAACCTGAAAAGGAGAGATTAGAAAAAGAAAAAGTATCTTCATCAAAGCCTCAAACTGTTTATCACCCCCCAATTCCTTTTCCTCAAAGGTTAGCAAGGACTAAACTTGATAGACAATTTGAAAAATTTTTAAATATGATCAAACAAGTGTATGTAAACATTCCATTTGTAGAAGCTCTACAACAGATGCCTACATATGCTAAATTTCTTAAGGATCTTTTAGCTAACCGAAGGAAATTGGATGATAGAGAGACTGTTACATTGATCCATCATAATTTGCCCAAAAAACTTAAGGATCCTGGTAGTTTCTCTATACCTTGTCTCATTGGAAATCTAAGGTTTGAAAAAGCCTTATGTGACCTTGGGGCAAGTATCAGTTTAATGCCTTTATCAATTTGCAAGAAATTAGATATGGGAGAATTAAAGCCTACAGCAATGTCAATCCAGTTAGCAGATAGATCTATAAAATATCCCATAGGAATTTTAGAAGATGTTCCAGTTAAGATAGGTAAATTTTTAATTCCGGGAGATTTTGTTGTTTTAGAAATGGAAGAGGACAAACAAATACCAATCATACTAGGTAGACCATTTTTGGCTACAGCAGGCGTGATAGTAGATGTCAAACATGGAAAATTGTCCTTATCCATTAATGATGAAACAATGGAATTTAATATTGCTAAATCTGTTAGACAACCTTCTCTTGAAAATATTTGCTGCAGGGTTGATATATTGCCTAAAGACATGGAGGAAGAAGTCATGAGATCTATTTTGAGGGATCCCTTGGAGAATTTTCTAGTTGGAGGAAAGCACATAGATCTTGAGGGGATTCAACCTAATTATGCTTGCTTGATCGATTCAAGTCCCCCGTGTAAAGAAAAAGATCCTCTAGTAGAAAGTCTTCTTGAGCCTTCAACAGATTGGGGTTAGGAGGATGTACGCATTTCATTAATTTTATTCCAAAAAAAAAAAAAAAAAAATAATAATAATAATAATAATAATAAAAAAAAAAAAAAAATTTCAGAGTTTCAGAGAGAATCACGACCGTGATTCTAAATCACGGGCGTGATCTTCTCTGGAAAATTTTTGGAAAAATTTTTGGGAAAACCCAGAGAGAATCACGACCGTGATTCTAAATCACGGGCGTGATCTTCTCTGGAAATTTTTTGGAAAACCCCAGAGAGAATCACGACCGTGATTCTAAATCACGGGCGTGATCTTCTCTGGAAAATTTTTGGAAAACCCCAGAGAGAATCACGGCCGTGATTATAAATCACGGGCGTGATCTCCTACAGATACAGCCCGTGATTTTTGAAATTCCACTTTCCCTTATATATTCTTCCCCCTCCTTTTACATTCTCACTTCTCTCAAACCTACGACCCATTCTCTCTTTTCTTCTCTCCCAAACCCTAGCTTCTCACTTCTTCTTCCTCTTCTTCCCTCTTCCTCCCACATTCACTCCTTCCGTTCATCCATGGCTCCCAAGCGCACCCGTACCGTTGGTTCGTCCTCCACCGCTTCCGATACCCACAGTTACGAGGAAGAAGCAAGTGAAATTCCGCAACCTCCTCCGAGGTTCTATCGGAACGATGAACAGCGTGAGCGGAATGAGGTATTACGCTTCCGCACTATCCATCCTACCAGGTATCTCGACTTCCCATTTATTCGTAAGTTGGGTTTACGTGCTGATATCAATTTCATGTTAACTAACATTGGGTGGACAACCTTTGCTACCATGCATAATGATGTTGTTTATCCTCGACTAGTTCTTGAGTTCTTGAGCTCTCTCCACACGGAAATATTATCTGGGCCAAATTGTTCTGAAGGGTAGATTTCTTTCCGTATGTTTAACCAAGAACACGAATTAACCCTAGCTCAGTTCAATAATATTTTTGGATTTCCCACTGGAGGGAGCACGAGAACCCCAAGTTCTTTCAACCCTGGTTCTTTTTGGTACAGTTTGACAGGTACAAGTAATTGGGTCGCTGGAAAATGTAATTCCTCTGCTTTCCGCCATCCCGCCATCCGTATTATGCACCGCTTTATTGCCTCTACTGTTTTGGCCCGAGGTGATTCTGAAGGAAAGGTTCGTTTGAGCGACCTTTTACTTTTATGGGCTATGATGGAAAACAGAGAGGAGCCTATTGATTCTGGCAGTCATTTGGCACGACAGTTCCAGAGTATTTCCAATACCAGCCACGGTGCGATTGTGAATGGCGGCCTCATTACCACTATAGCCAAACACCTTGGCTATCACGCTTGGCTGGACCAGTTAGAACCACTCCCTGGAAGCCGTACTATTAATTTTTCTACCTGCTCTTCTATGAACTGCATTGCGAAAGATGAAGATGATAAATACTACTTTGTAGTAACCCAGTCGGGAGTGCACCACCAGTTACCAAATCCAACATACACCGTGAAGAACCGGGCTACCTGGCAGTTTCCACTGGAGCCATTAGAGGACCGACCTCCAGCAGCTGAGGAAGCGGCTCCTGCAGAGGAGGAAGCAGCTCCTGAACAACCCCCTCTACATCCTGGACCTGAGGTGGACAATGCTGCTATCCTAGCAGCTATCCAATCAATGGATAACCGGCTGCAACAAATGGATGAACGCCAGCAGCATTATAATTACATGGTTGATCAAATGTATAAATGGCACATTCAACGGTATCCAGATGATTTTCCACCACAGTGAGATCTTTCTTATTCCTTATTTTACTCTGATGCTTAGGGACAAGCATTCCTTTCTGTTGTGGGTTGGTTGCATATTCATGCATTTTATAATTTTGTCAAAATAATCTATCATGCATTCATTAGCTCTTTGCTTCGGGACAAGCAAATCTTTAAGTTTGGGGTTAGGAGGATGTACACATTTCATTCATTCATGCAAAAAAAAAAAAAAAAAAAAAAAAAATCATGCATATATACATATTCAGTTAATCCCAGCTTGAATTTGTGTTTGAAAAGTAAATATTTTTAACGAAATTGTTCGTCTTTGAAAACACTGAATGTGATGAATTGAATCTTGAAGTCTCAGAACAAAAGGTTGAAAAATTAGCTGGTTTTGTGGCTAGCACTTGGTTCTTAGTATTAAGGCTTGAAATGATCGAGAATTATAAAAATAGTCTCTTGAAGATAAATTCTTTTTAATTCGTGCTTAAAAGCTTTTGGGGGGTAAATAAAAAAAATATATAATAAAAAAAAATATATATATATATCACCTAGCACCCCTTTGAGGTCATAGGTTAGAGGGAGAATATTCTTAACCTTAGAAAACTAAGGGAACTAATTAGCTACTGGGGAATTGTTTAGTAAAATAGCTAACCCCCTTTGAGGCTACATGTTCTTGAAATTATCATCCTCTCTACACTGATTGGCTACTGGGGAAATGTTTTAGGTGAGACAAAAACAAAAATAAAAATATTACCCCCATTTGTGTCACAAGCATCGAAAAATTATTTCTGTTAAATTATCTTCATTTGACTAATGAGCTTTACAAGATTTGACATCATGAAACCCTTAGAAACTAAGAGTTGGTGCTAGTAATGAAAGATTAAGATTCTAATTGGACCTTGTGAGACTAAGAGTGAAGATTTTAAATGCTCAGTTAATTCTTGATGAATTTTTTTTTCAAAGTGCTAATTATTGTTTGAGGACAAACAAAAGTTCAAGTTTGGGGTTATTTGATGTTGTGTATTTTACTCGTATTTTAGCACTTTAATTCACAAGAATTCATAGCATAATCATGCATATCTTTCATGTTTTTAATAAATTTTTATATCATTTTCCTATTTTATGCTTTTCTTGGTATGTGTTGTGTTTTCTCTAAGCAGGATCAAGATTTAAGAATTAAAGAGGAAATGCTGAGCTACAGGGAAAATCACGGCCGTGATTCTAAATCACGCCCGTGATTCACCAGGGACAATCACGGCCGTGATTCTAAATCACGCCCGTGATTCACCAGAGAAAATCACGGTCGTGATTCCCAATCACACCCGTGAACGCCACTGACCCTTCATAGATGTGCTCCAGAGAAGATCACGGTCGTGATTCTCAGTCACGGCCGTGATTCACTTCGCGTCCCAGCTGTTTAAGTTTTATGTTTTTATTTTTTTATTTTATCTTTGTAATTTTTATCTTGGTAGTTTTACCTTTTTACCCTTTTAGGTTATAAATTAGATTAGGTTAGCCTAGAACGGGGTCGGTCCTGGAGACAGTCTTTTAGTTTTCGACACTTGGAGAAGGTTGGGCGCCTGTGCCATCGACTCTAAGGTTTACTTTTCTTTTATTCTTTTCTTCTTGGAGAACTACTATGAACTCCTGTGAGTAGTATCCCTTTTCTGGGATCAGGGCTTAGCCTCTGAGAACCTCTTTATTAATGCATTATTCAGTTTCTTAATTTTATTCCAATTCTTGATCTGTTCTTTTATATTTTATATATGAACTTTAATATTATTGTTTTCATAATAACATTAATTAAGGATGAACTGAGAGGAGAACTTGATTATAATTATGATAAACAATTAATCTTAATTTTCATAATCATAGATAATTAGGGATGAACTGAGAGGAGAACCTAATTATCGGAACCTAAAGGAATAGACTTGAGTGTTAAATCATGAGAGTAGATTTAAGCTTTCGAGGAGCAATAGATTAACAAAGATCTTAACGGGTTTAATTGAACGCAATTACCACGAGAGTAGGGATTAATTTTAATTAAACACGTCCTCGTAGCCTGAGAAGGTGCAAGGATTAAATTAGGTTAAGACTACCTTCAAGATGGAATAGAATTAATTAATGAAAATAATAATTCAATAATGTTGGAACTCTTTGTGCGAACCCTAGATTCCCGGAAATCTCCTTATCTTATCTTAAAGTTTTATCTTATTCATTAATTGCATTACTATCTCTTTTACCTTCAAATCTGATCTTATCATCTCAAAACAGAAATTCCATCTGTTTTAAAATTCAAATTAAAATACTAGTAATTCTAGGTCAAACACGTAGTCCCTGTGATTCGATATTTATTACTTGACGACAACCGTGCACTTGCGGTTTTTAACACATCAATTTCCATAGTCAAAATTTTATAGGAGGGAGCGAGCGGGCTTGTAGAGCGAGGGAACGCCAAAAAGCTTCCCAGTTTTACGAAATATATAAAAGCACGCTTCAAAGGTTTCTTCTTAAAGTCCTTCCTTTTACTGCTTTCTGTGTGCATATTTAACCGTCATCATGTAGATAGTTAATTTATAATTGCTTAGAATAAATAGGGGTAATTTAGTAATTTTACACTGTTATTTTAGAAATAATCTGTCATAGGGAACCCGAAAGGGGCGCTGTGGGGTGCTAACACCTTCCCCACGCGTAACCGACTCCCTTACCCAACTCTGGTTGTAATGGCCAAAGTTGATTTATAAAATCAATTGCCTTATCCCTTTTTCCAATGTTTTGAGTAAAACATTGGTGGCGACTCCACGAACCCTCCTTTTGCGAAAACCACTAATCCATGAAGGGTCTCGCTTGGGATTAATATGGATTGGTGAGACATTTAATAAATAAATTGGATAAGATCGACAAGGTCTCAGTTTGAGAACAAGTCGTTCTAATAATCCAATACATTTTCAAAACTAAAATAAAAGCGAGCTCGACCGTCTTCGCGACCGCCGAGGCCCGTTTGGGCCGGGTGGCGACAGATGGCGACTCCACTGGGGAAGCTTCGAGAGTCAGTCCCATTTAGTGACAGATTGTTTTTAACAAATAATAGTTAAAAATTACTTCGTTACCCCTTGCTTGTATGATAACATGATTTATTATATGGCTTTAAATAACTGTTGTATGTTTAAATTCCGCAATTGTTTGAAATACAAACTGTACACAAACCTTTGCACACAACAGTTCCCTCTATACCCGGGGGCATGAGTGATTAACCATAGGGAGTGGATGTTAGTACGGCCGGTTGTCGAATGGGTCCATAGGTGCCCGTAGACCGTTGTCGGAAAACATCACTCAAGGTGATAACCATGAACTTGAGTCCGACGGTGCGTTGGAGCTTTCCATCGACCTACGATGAGAGGAATTGGGTCCCTATAATGGGGGCACCTTGGGGGCCTCAGACCGGTGAGAACAGTTAGATCCACCTTGAATATGCACTTTTCTGCAGGATACCCCTACCTCGTGATTCGCTCGTGACTGTTCGTGGATGAGTGAATTGTTTGTGCATTGTTTATGTGAAATTGTTTGAGCATACATTGCATTTCTTTAAACATACAACATTCCTATTCTTTTAAAATAAAAATAAATAGGAATAAGGATCTTCCATTGCATGGTGTTAACATCTACCTTCATCACATTCATATAGGTAGTTTCCCTTTTCACCCAAAAAATAATAATAATAATAAAAAATACCCAAAAAAGAAAAAGGGTTATTTATCCAAACCAAGCAATATCATGCATCATCTTAGGGACATCCTAAAAACATGATAATGCTTAGTTGAATAAACACAATGCATGCATATTCATCGTCATCATCTCATATCATGCATTCTTATCAAAAATCATGGAGGGATCTAGATTTGCATTTCATACATCCCTCCTAGTAATTCATTAATAGATATTAATAAAAAGAAAGAAATAATCGATGCGTATGTTCAAGATGGATCGCACACCGTTCGTTATTAAATGCAAGCCAACAACCGCGTCAAGCGAACACACGTCAACTCCGTTGTTGGTAATCAAGACAAACAAGGGGGAAGGTCCGACACCGTTAAGGATCACTGCTCCAAGACCTTTCCCCTACGAATCAAATAAGGCTGTGCCGTGGATATACGACATCCATTTTTTTGCCGACAGCGATATCTCCAACATCGCTGGACTTGGGGGCATGACTAGGAGTGGTAGGATCTACACTCCCGATGATCTTCATAACAAAGCCCCCAAGAATAAAGAAAAAGAAGAAAAGAAAACCGAGGAAAAAGAATCCGAGGAGGAGACTGACAAGCTGTTAAAATATATCCGACAGAGCGAGTACTCCATCGTGGATCAACTTCATAAGATGCCAGCAAAGATCACTCTGTTGTCGTTGATCCTATGCTCCGAACCGCATCGACAAGCTCTGTTGAAAGTCTTGAACGAGGCATATGTGTCGCACACTATCTCCCAAGACAAGTTTGAGGGGATTGTTAGTCACATCACGGCTAGTGATCACCTCACCTTCACCGATGAAGAAATCCCCGCTGGGGGACCGAATCATAACAAGCCCTTGCACATCTCTGTAAAGTGCAAGGAGTATCACATCGCTAAAGTCTTGGTAGATAATGGATCTTCCTTGAATGTGATGCCAAAAAGAACGCTCAAGCAATTGGCAATCAAGGGAGTCCAAATGCGCTCGAGCAACATGATCGTCCGAGCTTTCGACGGTTCTAAAAGAGAAGTGGTGGGAGAGATCAATCTTCCAATCCAAATTGGACCCACTATCTTCAACGTCGAATTTCAAGTGATGGACATTACTCCGACATACAGCTGTCTCCTTGGCCGACCTTGGATTCATGATGCAAAAGCTATTCCTTCTACGCTCCACCAGAAAGTCAAGTTCATAGTGGGTGACAAACTGGTGACTGTACAAATTGAAGATGACATACTCATCAGCAAGCCATCCACCATACCTTATGTGGATGCAACGGAGGAAGCTTTAGAAACCGCCTTCCAAGCATTGGAAATTGCCAATGTTGAGACGTTTCCCCGAGAAATGAAGAAGGTAGCCCATATGCTCACCAAGAATGGATACTTGCCGTGACAGGGACTTGGCAAGGACTCCCAAGTTATTCCCGAGCTACCCGTTATCAAGGATAATCCGGGGAAACAAGGGTTAGGATATGACCCTAATAAAGATCAAAGAATGAAGAGGAATCAAGATCCTTCTCGACGTTCTTTAAGCCAGATCTTTAAGAAGGCTGGTTCACAAACGTCAAGGCCAGCTGTCGTCATCAAGTGTCCTTTTCCTTCTAATAGGGATGTGTAAATTCAGTGACTATTAGAGATCACTCCTTGGGGACAGCCCGACCCCCGAGCCTCGATAGGGCACATGTTTCCATTATGATTATAATAAAATCATTCTTCATTATTTCTTTATTGCTTCTTTTCTTGCTCGCAATAAAAATCTAAACCACGTTATTTAACCCTGTTTGAATAAACATGAATGAGGTTAAAATCATCTTGATAATAATAAACCCGCATCATTTTTATGTGGAAATGTGCATAACGACTTGGAGCACCTTTTCTTGGCCTCAATAAGTGCCGTCATGGATAAAAGAAATCCATTCAGGACAAAAATCCTAAAAAACAAAAAGCTCGGCAGGAAACCCAAAAAGGGGACTGCGCAAAAATAAGAGCAAAAGACCCGCTAGGAATCTCACAAAAGGGTGACCTAGGCAAAAGTTAGGGTTGAAAAAAATGAACAAAGACAAAAGCCCGCTAAGACATCACAAATGGGTGTTTTAGGCAAAAGTTAGGGCCGTCAAAAAAAGAGAAAAACAAAATAAATCCATGATGGTACCATCAATTGAATTCAACAAGGAGCTCAAGACAAGCTATCCAAGTTGTCGAAGCACAATCATTAATAACAAAGATGTGCTTAACTTCATAAGTGTTTAATCGAACAAGCCTAAACACTTAAGCCTACCATTGGCCCGCCATTCTTACAAAATCCATTTTTCAAAAAATAAAATAATCCCCTCTAAAACACAAACTTTTGAAAATATATCCTTTCCTTCTTTTCTCTCTTGTCCCCAACGATTTTTGAATAATCTAGTGGAAACATGGAGATATAGTGGTCAATAGGAGGGTTGACACATCTTCTAAAGGAAGGGAGAATCATTTGGTTGATAACACCAAAAATCAAATACGCATCGTTCCTCGGTTACAGAAATCGGCAAAGCACAGTCTGTCTGGAGGAATGGCATGATCCAAACAAAGAACGCATCGATTAATTCTTTTGAAAAACTGAATCAAATAGAATTAGGTGCATCTCATTTGCATACATGCATACAGATGATAGGTGTACTAGAAGATCACTTATTCTCTGTTTATATTAAAAAAAAAAAAAAAATCATAAATCAGAAAAATCCAATACGCCCGTATTGGTATTAATACGGTCGTATTGGAGTTAACGTTAAGTACAACGTTTCAACTCCAATACGGGCGTATTAAAATCCAGTACGCCCGTACTGAACCCCAATACGGTCGTATTGAATCCAATACGGTCCATATTGATTGTAAACTTTGTACATCAACGGAAAGGCCAATACGGCCGTATTGAATCCAATACGGGCCGTATTGGCGGAATTTTGCCTATAAATAAAGACTTCCCCTCCCTCATTTTGCATACCTTTCTTCATTCTCCACATTCCTTGCTTGTGAGTGCATTCCTACAAAGATTATCGGAAATGGCAGAATCTTCTCGCAAAAGGCAGAGAGCCCCGGCCAGACGTGTAATGACAGATCGACACCGGGACCGGCTACAGCTTATAGAGACGTTCACCATCGAGCCGTCAAGAGTGCTCGATTTTGAGCTTCTCCAAGCAGTGGGCTTGGAGAATGATGTCAGGAACTACTTCGACGCCATAGGATGGGGATTTGTCCTTAATCCACCATCCCAGCTATATTTGACGGCCACGAAGGAATTCTTGGCTACAGTCGGCGTCACGGAGTCGACTAACAGCTATGGGGAGGATGTTTGCGCGGTGGATTTTTGGATGAATGAAGGATACCGCTCGCTGACGTTGGACGAGTTCAACGTCCAGGCAGGGTTTTTTAGTCGCACTGATCAGCTGGCATTCCGAGATGCCATATGCGAGTGGCCTGATCAGTGGACTCCGGTTGAGATGTGGAGTTTGCTCACTGGCCGACGGGATTATCATTCAGGGGGTGAAGGGCTCCCGGCTCCCGACTGCTCTTAGGATCTGTCACAAGATCCTCACCAGTACTATTCATGGCAGGTCCAAGAGTCCGGAGTCGATTACACGGCCGGATCTGCTGGCCTTATATTGCATGGCCACCGGCCGGAAGGCCAATCCTGGATATTTCTTCCTCGAGCACGTGAAGAAGCTTGGGGTACGAGAGGGAGGAGAGTCCAGACAGGGGTACATCTTGGTTGCCCCACTCCTCTCACAGCTGGCGGAGACATGGGGATGTCCCGATGGTGCAGAGCCAGGGGCATTGGCGCCAAAGCTGATTGGTGCCTCCACCCTGATTAACATGAAGATCATCGCTAGATCGCCAGGAGGGGGGTTTGTGCGAGTAGATGGCCTCGAGACCTTCGACGACCTCCTCAACAACCTCGACTTTGAGGGAGGCGACGCCCCGCAGCCAGAGGCTAGCACATCACGGTCGGACAGGGGATACTTTGACGCCCGCTTCGACACACTGCAGCAGAGCATTGACACGCGATTCGATGCTTTTCAGCAGAGCATCGACACGCGATTCGATGCTTTTCAGCATAGTGTCGGTACATGGCAGCAGAGTACCGATACTCGACTAGACAGCTTGGTGCAGGGGTTCGACAACCTCTCAGTCTGGCTCCATAGCCACTACCCCACTCCTCCTCAGGATCCGCCGGCCGATGAGTGAGGACCGGATTGCTTCCTTTAATTTTTATGTATTTAGTTTGATTGGGCTGTGTCCCATCTTTGATTTCTTTTGATTTCTCTCGTACAAACTTATTTTCTATTTAATGAAAATTTCCACTGTTTGATTTTAAATTCTTTAGCACTTTTAAATTCTGTACAGCAAAAGCCAAAAACATAAAAAAGGCAAAATACAGAAAAAGCCAAATCAGAAGAAAAGGCAAAATACAGAAAAAGCCGAAAATGAAAAAAGGGCAAGGATATAGAAAATCCAACAAACAGATTGCACAGAATAACTGAGCCTGGAGAGGCTCGCCGAAATAATACTCTCAGAATAATTGAGCCTGGAGAGGCTTGCTGAAATAATACTCTTTCAGAATAATTGAGCCTGGAGAGGCTTGCAGAAATAATACTTCCTCAGAATAACTAAAGCCTGGAGAGGCTTGCAGAAATAATACTCCCCCAACTGTACAGAATAATTGAGCCTGGAGAGGCTTGCTGAAATAATACTCTCATCAGAATAACTGAGCCTGGAGAGGCTTACTAAAATAATACTCTCTCAGAAATAACTGAGCCTGGAGAGGCTTGCCGAAACAATACTCATTCAGAATAATTGAGCCTGGAGAGGCTCGCCAAAATAATACTCCACATCAAAGAATAATTGAGCCTGGAGAGGCTCGCAGAAATAATACTCCCCAGAGAAACCTCAACTCACGCTCTTGGACTCAAAATCCCCAGCAAGAGCTATCAAGCAAGATCGTCAAAATCCCTAATGGAAACACGATCGCCCAAGAAGAATATCCAAGTCAAAGGACTTTAAAACTTCCTCAGTGAAGATAGCTCTCTGACTCAAGCGCTGAGTGAGGCTAAGCCTGCAGAGGCTTCCTAAATAATACTCTGGGATACATAAGATCCCTCATTCCCCAATCGCCTACTCAGAGGCATCTCTGCAAAAAGAGAAAAATCAAAAATATCAATAAGTATTCCCCAAGCGGAATCTGGCTCTCAGCCGAACACTGAACCCCAATTCCCCAGTCGCCTACATAAGAGGCACTCCTTCAAAAGGAAAAATCATAAAAAGATCAATAATCATTCCCCAAGTGGAATCTGGCTCTCAGCCAATCATTGAACATCAAGGTGATATGCCTAACAGAAGAGGCTAATCAAAATCAACGACAAAATCCCCCAGTGGATAACAGCCTACACAGAGGCAGCAAAATCAGAAAACCAAAAGAGTCGCCCGAATAAGGATAACCGGGATACTCCACCAAACGTCGAAAGGACGTCAGCCAATCATAAGGCACCGCTCACATCAGAAAGAGCATCTTTGTGTCTGCACCCCAAAGAAATCAGAAATTCCCCAGTGGGCACCAACTACGCAATCGAAAGTTGGGACACAAGAACCTATGAGTAACTGCACATCCCCTAGACGGATCCCTGCGTTATCCAGCCCTCAGTGGCACAAAAATCGAAAAACAACCGTCGAAGCAGCATCGTGGACTGTGGAGACAAAATCATCACAAATCCCTGAAAAGGAGATATTCACGCTACCCCCGTCGTCACAAACACGGAGGTATGCAACTTCCGGCTCGAGCAATGAGCGAAGCTATCTCTGGAAAGGAGGTACTCACTGCTTACCGTTGTCACAAGGGTACTTAGCTTCCGGCTCGAACAAAGAGTGAAGCTAAGCCTGGAGAGGCGGTACTCACAGCTTCCAGCTTGGGCAGCAAGCAAAGCAAAGCCTGGAGAGGCGAAACTCACACTGCTCACCGTCGTCACAAAGGTGCTTAGTTTCCGGCTCGAACAAAGACCGAGACTAAGCCTGGAGAGGCGAAACTCACACTGCTCACCGTCGTCACAAAGGTGCTTAGTTTCCGGCTCGAACAAAGAGCGAGACTAAGCCTGGAGAGGCGAAACTCACACTGCTACCGTTGTCACAAGGGTACTTAGCTTCCGGCTCGAACAAAGAGTGAAGCTAAGCCTGGAGAAGCGGTACTCACAGCTTCCAGCTTGGGCAGCAAGCAAAGCAAAACCTGGAGAGGCTACTCGACAATTTTCCACCGGAAGACGCTACAAGTCAGAAGGTCGGCGCATCACCCGGACAATTGGGTCAACTCCTTTACTTGTCAGCCGGTACACCAAAAGGCCGTCCGACTAAGTAAAGGGGGGGCAGCTGTAGACCCCTAAAATTGTCCGGGTCGGAAATAAAACTCGAAGACCCTCAAAGATCGAAGGAAAAGTCAGCCAGAAGGACTCCTAGAAGACCATAGGATGGCTATCTGTAGATTTAGAGGTCTTAGAGTAGCTTAAAATAAGGAAGTGGAGGGAATGAAGCCCAATACGGCCGTACTACACTTAATACGGCCGTATTGAAGCTTCAACACGGCCGCAGCGAACTCAATACGGCGTATTGAAGTTTCTGAAACTTCAATACGGCCGTACTGAAATCAATACGGCCGTATTGAAGCTTCAATACAGCCGCAGTGAACTCAATACGGGCGCATTGAAATTTCTGAATTTCAATACGGCCGTATTGAACTTCAATACGACCGTATTGAAGTTCAAAAATTTCAATACGGCCGTATTGATTCTGTAGACCGTATTGCGCCTATTCCCTATAAATATGACGTCAATTGGACGTCATTCCACACTTTCACACTGAGTTTTGACTCCCTCCTTGAGTATTCTGGGGTTTTTGAGCAGTGTTCCGCCCTAGAAATCTCTCTGGGAGTCGATCCGACGAAGTTCTGGAATTCCGAGCACTTAGCTTGGAGATTCGAACCTAGTCGAAGGGAAATCCTCCGGATTTCCATAGTCAAAATTTTATAGGAGGGAGCGAGCGGGCTTGTAGAGCGAGGGAACGCCAAAAAGCTTCCCAGTTTTACGAAATATATAAAAGCACGCTTCAAAGGTTTCTTCTTAAAGTCCTTCCTTTTACTGCTTTCTGTGTGCATATTTAACCGTCATCATGTAGATAGTTAATTTATAATTGCTTAGAATAAATAGGGGTAATTTAGTAATTTTACACTGTTATTTTAGAAATAATCTGTCATAGGGAACCCGAAAGGGGTGCTGTGGGGTGCTAACACCTTCCCCACGCGTAACCGACTCCCTTACCCAACTCTGGTTGTAATGGCCAAAGTTGATTTATAAAATCAATTGCCTTATCCCTTTTTCCAATGTTTTGAGTAAAACATTGGTGGCGACTCCACGAACCCTCCTTTTGCGAAAACCACTAATCCATGAAGGGTCCCGCTTGGGATTAATATGGATTGGTGAGACATTTAATAAATAAATTGGATAAGATCGACAAGGTCTCAGTTTGAGAACAAGTCGTTCTAATAATCCAATACATTTTCAAAACTAAAATAAAAGCGAGCTCGACCGTCTTCGCGACCGCCGAGGCCCGTTTGGGCCGGTGGCGACAGCAGTTACTCATAGGTTCTTGTGTCCCAACTTTCCATTGCGTAGTTGGTACCCATTGAGGAATTTCTGTTTCCTTGGGGTGTAGACACGAAGTTGCTCTTTCTAATGTGAGCGATGCCTTACGATTGGCTGACGTCCTTTTGACGATGGTGGAGTATCCCGGTTATCCTTATTCGGGTGACTCTTTTTGTTTTTCTGGTTTTGTTGCCTCTGTGTAGGCTGTTATCCGCTGGAGGATTTTGTCATTGATTGTGATTAGCCTCTTCTGTTAGGCGGATCATCTTGACGCTTGATGTTTGGCTGAGAGCCGGATTCCACTTGGGGAATGATTATTTGTCTTTTATGATTTTTGAAGGGGTGCCTCTGAGTAGGCGAGTGGGGATTTAAAGTTTATATATCCCAGAGTATTATTTAGAAAGCCTCTTCAGGCTTAGCTTCACTCATCGCTTGAGTTGGAAAGCTACCTTCCACTGAGGAAGTTTAAGTCCTTTCGACTTGGATATTCTGTTTAGACGATCAAGTCCTCCTTGGGGGATCTTGCTGATCTTAGTTTGATAGCTTTCACTGGGGAATTTGGTCCAAGGGTGAAAGCTGAGATATCTCTGGGGAGTATTATTTCGGCGAGCCTCTCCAGGCTCAATTATTCTGTGGGAGTATTATTTCGGCGAGCCTCTCCAGGCTCAATTATTCTGTATGATGAGAGAGTATTGTTTCTGCAAGCCTCTCCAGGCTTAGTTATTCTGTACAATTTTGCTGGATTTTCTGTATTTTGCCTTTTTTTGTCGTTTTTGGCTTTTTCTGTATATTTTTCCTTTCTTGTCATTTTTTGGCTTTTTCTGTATTTTTGCCTTTTCTGTTGATTTGCGGCCCTTTCTGTTGACCGCTGCCATACACAAGCAATTTTTTTATTTTATGCAATTACCTTATGATAAGGTCTTTGAATATGCAACTAATATGTGTGTGATGCACGAAATGTAAGTTTTATTATTTTGTTAATATTTTCAGAAA
The DNA here is from genome assembly GCF_000230855.2 of Cajanus cajan. Classification (NCBI taxonomy): domain Eukaryota; kingdom Viridiplantae; phylum Streptophyta; class Magnoliopsida; order Fabales; family Fabaceae; genus Cajanus; species Cajanus cajan. The sequence continues at coordinate 8,535,634 of NC_138526.1, read as the reverse complement.
AATGAATGGCTCTCCCTATCCTCCTTTTCTTGGAGGAACTTCTGTCATTGACGTGAGGGAATATTTTTGTGAGCCTTTTTACGCAGGAGATTACGGATTTTATAGGAACCCCTCCCATTTTCTTTTATTGACCGATTATTAAGGAATTTCATACAATTTTTTAGAAATACCAATTTAGAGGCATAATCACATGGTCAAGAGAGAAAAGAAATGAATAGATATTTTATTAATATTCACAAGTGTTTTTACAGAAAGATATACAGAAGGAAATTTCTGAAGAATGGCTGGCCTGGGTAGGCTATTTACATTGGGCTTAACAATTATATCTGTAATTGTTGCTCCGTTCATTCTCCTAGTTGTTTCGGGTGATATGCCTGAGTCAGGAGTGTAGACACTGCAAGACGCTTGCTTCTAGAAGATAATCACATGAATCGCCTTTCAGTTTTCGATTCAAGTGATCGTTGCTTGCTTTATTTTTGTCTTATTCTTTTGCCCCTAACTTTTGCCTAGGACGTATCCTAGCGGGGGTGATTTTGCCTTTGTTTTGCCTAGTACCCTTGTACTGGCGGGCTTTTTATTTTGCCCTAACTTTTGCCTAGGACGCCCTTTTCGGGTTTTCATCCTAGCGGGCCTGTGCAAGCAACGTCTTCAAGCGTAGTACTTCTTTACCACGTCAGCGTTGACTGGGTATCGAAGTTCTTCTCCATCCATGTCTGTGAGGATCAGTGCTCCTCCTGAGAAGGCTCGCCTCACCACATATGGTCCTTCGTAATTTGGGGCCCACTTTCCGATTTTGTCCTTTTGAGCTGGTATCAACTTCTTCATTACCAGTTCTCCCTCATGATAGACTCGAGGGTGGACTTTCTTGTCAAAAGCCTTTTTGATCTTTCTCTGATAGGCTTGACCATGGCATATGGCGTTCAGCCGTTTTTCTTCAATAAGGTTTAACTGGTCATACCGGCTTCGAACCCATTCTGCTTCGGAAAGTTTTGCTTCCATGATCACCCTCAGAGAGGGTATTTCGACTTCGACGGGTAGAACTGCCTCCATCCCATAGACAAGGGAGAATGGAGTAGCTCCGGTAGATGTGCGTATGGAAGTCCTATAACCATGGAGAGCGAAGGGTAACACCTCGTGCCAATCTTTAAATGAGACAACCATCTTTTGCACTATTTTCTTGATGTTTTTATTGGCTGCCTCGACTGCCCCATTCATCTTTGGCCGATATGGGGAAGAGTTGTGGTGTTGGATCTTAAATTCTTGGCACAGTTCTCCCACCATTTTGTTATTCAAATTGGATCCATTATCAGTGATGATCTTATCAGGAATACCGTATCTGCATATCATATTCTTTTTGATGAAGGATGTTACCACCTTTCGGGTCACATGAGCATACGATGCTGCTTCTACCCATTTGGTGAAATAGTCAATGGCCACAAGAATGAATCTGTGCCCATTGGATGCTTTCGGCTCAATGGGTCCAATAACATCCATGCCCCACATTGAGAATGGCCAAGGCGAAGCCAATACGTTGAGTGGGGTTGGTGGGATATGAATATTGTCGGCGTATGCTTGACATTTATGGCATTTTCGCACATATTGGTAACAATCCTTTTCCATGGTCGACCAATAATATCCCGCCCTGAGGATCTTTTTAGCCATTGCGGGCCCGGGAATGTGGGTACCGAAAACCCCCTCATGAACTTCTTTGATCATGTTTTGAGCTTCGACTTGGTCTACACATCTCAACAAGACCGAGTCATAATTTTTCTTGTAGAGGGTTTCGCCGACTAGCAAAAATCCCATGGCCCTTCTTCGGATATGCTTCTTGTCATTATCACTGGCCATATCAGGATATTCCCCTTTTGTCAAATATTGCTTGATGTCATGGAACCATGGATGATCATCAACCACTTCATCTATCAGAAGGCAAAACGCTTGCTTATCATGCCTCCGGATATTGATGATGGGCATTTCATGCTCAGTATCCAAGGCGAACATTGATGATAGTGTAGCAAGAGCGTCAGCAAACTGATTTTCCTCCCTTGGAATGTATTCAAAGACGACACTTTGGAAGAGTTGTGTCAAATCTTTGATGTGCTCAACATATGGTATCAATTTGGGATTTCGGACTTCCCATTCACCTCGTAATTGGTAGATGACTAGGGCCGAATCACCAAACACTTTGAGCTTTAGGATACCATTGTTGATGGCTGCTTGGATTCCCAACGCGCAAGCCTCGTATTCTGCCATATTGTTTGTACAATCGAAGTTGAGTCTTGCCGTTATGGGAATGTGTTTTCCTTGTGGAGAGATTAGCACTGTGCCAATCCCTCGTCCAAGCATGTTGGAGGCTCCATCAAAATACATGGTCCATGCATCATCTTTAAGCTCTTCATGTTGTAGATGCATTATATGCTCATCGGGGAAATCATCCTGAAGGGATTGGTAGTCGTTGGTCGGCCCGTGTGCTAGGTAATCAGCTAGGGTACTACCCTTGATGGCTTTTTGAGTGACATGTATGATGTCAAATTCTGATTATTGTACTTGCCATCGGGCGATCTTCCCAGTGATTATGGGTTTGTCGAACACGTACTTAATTGGATCCATTTTGGAAACCAACCAAGTAGTATGCCTAATCATGTACTGCCTGAGCCTTTGCGTTGCCCATGCTAACGCGCAGCACGTTTTTTCTAGCGGCGTATAGCGGGTTTCATAATCAAGAAATTTCTTGCTCAGGTAGTAGATGGCTTGTTCTTTCTTTCCTGTTTCATCTTGTTGTCCCAGCACAGCCCCCATAGACTCATCAAGCACCGTCAAGTAGAGGATTAATGGTCTTCCCTCGACAGGTGGCACCAATACCGGTGGATTGGCCAAGCATTGTTTGATCTTATCAAAAGCTTGTTGACAATTTTCATCCCAAACTTCGGAATGATTCTTGCGCAACAGCTTGAATATTGGCTTGCACGTGTCAGTCAACTGTGCGATGAACCTTGCGACGTAGTTCACCCTGCCGAGGAATCCTCTAATTTCTTTCTCAGTTTTAGGAGTAGGCATTTCCATTATTGCCTTTACTTTATCGGGGTCCACCTCTATGCCTTTTTCACTGACGATGAACCCGAGAAGCTTACCCGACCGGACTCCGAAAGTACACTTAGCCGAATTTAGCTTAAGCTGATACTTGCGAAGCCGATTGAATAATTTTCTCAAATATTGGACATGGTCCATCTCATCTTTTGACTTTGCGATCATGTCATCCACATATACTTCAATTTCTTTGTGGATCATATCGTGGAATAACATCACCATCGCTCGTTGATAGGTGGCACCCGCATTCTTGAGTCCAAAAGGCATTACCCTGTAGCAAAAAGTACCCCAGGGTGTAATGAAGGAAGTCTTCTCGCGGTCTTCCACATTCATCTTGATTTGGTTGTACCCAGAGTACCCATCCATGAAGGAATAGAGTGTGTTTGTGGTTGTATGATCCACCAATGTATCGATGTGTGGTAAGGGAAAATCGTCCTTTGGACTAGCACGATTAAGATCCCTATAATCAACACAAACTCTAACCTTTCCATTCTTTTTAATGACCGGCACTATGTTAGCCAGCCATTCGGGATACTGGGATACAATCAGGAACCCCGCGTCTAATTGTTTTTCTACCTCCTCCTTGATCTTTAAAGACCATTCGGGCTTGACTCGTCGGAGCTTTTGTTTGACGGGTCGAAACCCTTCTTTCAGTGGTAATTTGGGCTCGACGATATTAGAGTCCAAACCGGGCATATCATGGTACAACCATGCAAATACATCTTTGTATTCCTTTAACAACTGGATCAATTGCTCCCTTATTTCATCACTGATATGGGTTCCAATATTGACCTCTTTTATTTCTTGGCCTTGCCCCAAATTCACGGTCTCCAATTTTTCCTGATGCGGTTGGAGTAGACGAGCCTCTTGATCTAGCAGTCTTTGCAAGTCCGGAGAAATGGTCTCCTCATCACTGTCCGACTCAACCCATTCATCCTCAACTTTCGGATCCCAGTCGGAGCGAACAATCACAGACATAATTGTTTTATTGGTTCTGTTTAGGTTTAGAATTTATTAATATTAATGAGGGAAGAGAGAAAAGAACAAATGAGAGAATAATGTGTGAAAAATGCCTCTTTATTGATATGTATTAAAATTTGTACAAAGACCCTTATTTACATGAAAAGGTTCTCATGATCTCGGGTACTGATCACGAGTCCCAAAAAGAAAAAGAAAATTAAGGAGGGGCCCTATCGTGGCTTGTTCTTCTCTCTAATCCTGCTTTGGCCGAGGATTCTTGCTCACGTCGGGCGCTGTTGAATCAAAAGTGATCCAACCAGCATCGATAAGGTTTTGGACCTTATATTTGAGAGCTCTACAGTTCTCCGTTGAATGCCCCGATGCCCCCGAATGGTACAGACATTTGTCTTGCGGTTTGTACCAATAGGGATGAGGTGGATCAATCTTCCTTAGTGGAACGTAAGCTAGGAGACGTGCTTCCACTAGCTTTGGCAGGAGGTCGCTATATGTGGTCGGAAGTTTATCAAACTTCTTCACAGAGTTGTATTGCGACTTTCCTGACTTTGAAGTGGAGGAAGACGAGGAAATGGTTATGACGCTGACTCCTCTCTTCTTCTTCTTCTCAAAGGTCTTCTTAGCTTTAAATGATTGGGAAGGTTTAGCTAGCTTCCCACTTTTCAGCTCTTGTTCCACTTTTCCTCCAACATGATGGGACTCATGGTCACTGTGCTCAGCCCCGTGTATGTTGTGGTGACGCATGAGTTCCATCATTTGCGCCATTTGCTCCTTGAGCTGTGAGAGTTCGGTTGTAAGCTTCTTATTTTGCTCTTCCAGCGCTTCCATTTTCTTGATTTTCTGCGCGCGTGTGAGGACAGAGAGATGACCAGCCACTTTCTAAAATGAATATTTTAATTAGTTTATTTATGGGATGAATACGCTCTTGACATGAGCTTGATAACCCTCCATTTTTAAGGCGCTGCCTTTTTAAAACGGAGTGTTACCACCCTCCTTGACTTATGATCCCTCCCCAACGGAGAATCTCGATAATTATGGGTCTCTTTTACTCATGTCAAGAGGTATTGGTGAACCTAGAATGCATGGTTTATGAGGATGCATGATATCTTATTGGTAATGATGCACATGCTCCTCACTTTTATTATATTTTCACACATTGGTTTTTCCTCTCATGTCATGACATTTTCATGCATGGGGATTATTCTTTAGACCTTATCGCGAGGTTATTTATTAATGCACAAACAATTGCACATAAGCATTTACACAAACAATTCACTCATCCACGAACAGTCACGAGCGAATCACGAGGTAGGGGTTTCCTGCAGAAAGGTGCATATTCAAGGTGGTTCTAACTGTTCTCACTGGTCTGAGGCCCCCAAGGTGCCCCCATTATAGGGACCCAATTCCTCTCGTCGTAAGTCGATGGAAAGCTCCAACGCACTGTCGGACTCGAGTTCATGGTTATCACCTTGAGTTGATGCTTTCCGACAACGGTTTACGGGCACCTATAGACCCATTCGACAACCGGCCGTACTAACATCCACTCCCTATGGCTTACCACTCATGCCCCCGGGTATAGAGGGAACTGTTGTGTGCAAAGGTTTGTGTGCAGTTTTTATTTCAAACAATTGCAAAAAATTAAACATACAACAGTTATTTAAAGCCAAATAGGTAAAACATGTTATAATACAAGCAAGGGGTAATGAAGTAATTTTAACTATTAAAAAATAATCTGTCACTAAATGGGACTGACTCTCGAGGCTTCCCCAGCAGAGTCGCCATCTGTCGCCACCGGCCCGGAACGGGCTTTCGGCATTCGCGAAGGATGGTTGGACTCTTTTATTTGTTTAAAAATATGGATTGCTAGAATGACTTATTCTCAAACTGAGACCTCGTCAAACGAGCAATTTTATTAAAAGGCTCACCAATCCATGTTAATCCCAAGCGGGACCCTCCATGGATTAGTGGTTTTCATAAAAGGAAGGGTTCATGGAGTCGCCACCAATGTTTTACTCAAAACATTGGAAAAACAGGTTTAAGGCAATCGATTCAAAAATCGACTTCGGCCATTACAACCAGAGTCGGGTAAGGGAGTCGGTTACGCGTGGGGAAGGTGTTAGCACCCCACAGCGCCCCTTTCGGGTTCCCTATGACAGATTATTTAAAAATAATAGTACGAAATTACTAAATTACCCCTATTTATTCTAAGCAATTGTAAATTAACTATCTACATGATGACAATTTAAATATGTACACACAGAAAGCGGTAAAAGAAGGGACTTTAAAGAGATAAACCTTTGAAGCGTGCTTTCTTATATATCTTGACAGAAATTGGGAAGCGTTTTGGCGTTCCCTCCCTCTACAAGACCGCTCGCTCCCTCCTATAAAATTTTAACTATGGAAATCCGGAGGATTTCCCTTCGACTAGGTTCGAGACTCAAGCAAATGGCTCGTGACTCAAAAACTTCGTCGGATCAACTCTCCGAGTGATTTCTAGGCAGAGCACTGCTCAAAAAAACCCAGAATACTCAAGAAGAGGGTTAAAACTCAGTCCAAAAGTGTCGAATGACGTCCAATTGACGTCATATTTATAGGGATGAGGCGCAATACGGCCTCTGGGGGTCAATACGGTCCGTATTGAAGTTTTGAACTACAATACGGCCGTATTGAATTCAATACGGCCGTATTGAAGTTCAAAAAACCTCAATACGACCGTATTGAAGTTCAGTGCGGCCGTATTGAAGTTCAGTGCAGCCGTATTGAATTCAATGCAGCCGTATTGAAGTTCAGAAACTTCAATACGGCCGTATTGAGTTCAGTGCGGCCGTATTGTAGTTTAAAATGTTCAATACGGCCGTACTGAACTTTTGGGAGGCCGTATTGGGCTTCATTCCCTCCACTTTCTTATTTTTTGCTACTCTAAAACCTCTAAACCTACAGATTGTCATCCTAGGGTCTTCCAGGGTCTTCCAGGAGTCCTTCCGGCTGACTTTCCTTTGATCTTCGAGAGTCTTCGAGTCTTATTTCCGACCCGGACAATTTTAGGGGTCTACAAGCCCATCACATGGTTCATGGCTATGGCCAATTTGATTAGTATAGGATTATTTTATTTTCCAATTTTACCCTTGTATTTTGGGGTATTTTAGTCATAGGATTTATTTTTCTTTGTATTTCCCATTTTACCCTTGTATTATGGGGTGCTTTAGATGATTAGGGTTTTAATTTTGGGCTAGGGTGTTTTAGTGAGGAGGTGACGCATTTTTGGTGAGTCTTGGACATATTTTTGGTGTTAGAAAGGCTTAGGCCCAAGTGGAGGGCAAAGGTTGCATGGACTTATCATGCACCTAGTTGTAGCCAATCTAACCCCTTAGATTCCATCCTTGGCCACCAAGTAGCATCTAGGGTTCATTTGGCATTGCATTTGGAGTGCATTTGCCTTGTGAATTTCGGCCATGCATTGCTCCAAATGCAACCCTAGATGCCTCCCCTCCTATAAATACCCAACACCCCACCACTTGTAAATACTTTGGATTATATGATATTGAGTGAGCCTTTTGTGCCTCAAAATCCATCCTTAGTCCCTAGGATAGTTTCGGCTAGCCTCCTCCTATCTCCACCCTTGGAGAATAGGAACCCTAGAGTGGCCTCCACCTTTCATTGGAGTGAGCCAACCTTGTGAGCAACCACCACCATTCCTAAACACCTTCCGCCACCCTAAACACCTTCACGCAAACCATTCCTTTTCCCACCCCAAAAATCTCCTTTGTGTCTTCCGTTTGGTGAACAAGATCAAGGGCAAGGACTTCCTCTCCCTACAATACGTTATTCATGGAAGGAGGAATCCATCAAGTTGTAAATGATTGATAGGCTTTAGGGTGCTAACATTGTTGGGATGCCTTAATTCTATAGTGATGCTTAGCACTCCAAGTTTTTACTTTAATTTAAATAATTAATTTATGGCTTTGTAAATTTGTATTATCCTAAAAAATAATTAAAAAAACCATTGTAAAATGATAGAAATCAAATCAAAACAATTTTAAGTAAAAATTAAAATTTATTTTCATCTTAATTCATAATACTTGAATGTCGCTTTTATCATAATTTTAATTTTTTTTAAATAATATTTTTTTTTCATTTTAGTTTTAAGCTTTATTTTGAAAATAATTTCAAAAAAAAGTATTTTCTAAAAGCAAACCAAATATATTTTCATCATAAATTTTTAAAAATAGATTCTAAGCAGTTCAATTTAATTTGAGAGAAGTTATTAACGTAGTGTATTATTATAAAAAAAATACAATAATTTAAATGAAACTAATAAAAAGGATATTATAAAAAAAATTAAAATGTCAAATTAATATGTAAGTTTGAATAATTTTTCAAATTTTTAATTAAATTTCTATAGTTAAAAGAATTTTAAGAAAATTTAATAGTTTTAAAGTTTTGTAATTAAATTCCTATTTAATAACTGATCAAATATTGTGATATAATACCTACATTTTTCATTAATATGCTATATTAATATATTTATTAGTCTTTTCATTATAATAATATGCCTAACGAAATATACTTAGAAGCAGTTTAATCCAATTGCTACATTCATGAAATGTTTTTCGTGCAGCTAACGTTTTCGTGCAGCTAATGCTATCGAAAATTAACAACCATTTCAATTCTAATTTGATTTATAATAAAATTGTTTTAAATATTAATTTATTTATAAAAAATTCATGTTGGCACTAATTAAGTTTTAGCGGTAAAGTTTGATTTGTTTTTAAAGAAACTATTGTCCCTTTCTTTAAAAATCTTCATTACTCGTGCTGGTTATCTATTACTTGAAAACTTCCTCTGGCACAATAAGCTTAGAAAAAGCTGAAAATAAGTAAAGAGAATTACGGTGAAAAATTATTTGGACCTCCTTTGACACAACATAGGGGGTTGAAGTTGCTTACTTTCTTTGGGTGCATTGAACAATATAATTGGTGAAGTATCATTTCTTTCTTCTCTTCCAAGTACCTCATTTGATGAGGTTCTACTTGAAGAATCCTCAAAGAATGGCTTCTAATCCTTCTCGGTTCCTTGGAAACAATGCAAGGGATGAAGCTCCAAGAAGAACAAGTGTGACCAAGCTTGATTCTAGCTAAGTCCATATAGAAGTGAAACAACCTAACTCTACAAAGAGAGGAGCTCAAGTAGGGTAGAGGTAGGTTGAGAGAGACTTTCGGAGGGAGAGATTTCAAATGAAGAATTCTCATTCAATTATGTCCAAAAGTGTTACAAAACTCGGCCAAAGAAAGATTTATAGGTAAAATTAGGTTAAAGGTTTAAGTTAGGTTAACCTAGAGTTAAGTAAAACCATGGTATGGTTTACTTAACTCTAGGCGCCAAAATTTGAATTCAAAAATTCAAATTTTGGTGCCAACCGGTCACCTCCTCCATGTGCACTTATTTGGATGTGATTTAGTATCCCTTTGAGTTGCATTTCGGTCACACCATGTGCATGTGTGCACATGGCCGAAATACACTTCAAATGACATACTAATTACATTCAAATGAAGATGTACATGTTAACCTAAATTAACCCTAAATCTAAATGACCATGAAATGAAATCCTAGTCTAAGTGGCTGAAATACAAGGCCAAAAATGAAAAACAAGCCCTAAGGCCCAAACCTACACTACTCCTACTCTACTTGGGCTTGAGTCAAAGCCCAACTAAAAAGTGTGATGGGCTTTCCTTGAGCATGGGCCCATTCCTCTTCAATCCTCTTTGCCATAGCCCTAGTAGTTGGGCCCTTGGCCCATGGGCCTCCTCCATCATCCCCCTCTTGAAGAGGATTTGTCCTCAATTCCAAAGCATCCTCCTCTTGGGTAGCAAGTCCTGTAAAGAGAGATAAATCAGAAACATTAAAACTAGGACTAACACCATATTCAGAAGGGAGATCTAGGACATAGGCATTATTATTTATTTTTCTAAGGACTTTAAAGGGTCCATCTCCTCTAGGACTAAGTTTGGACTTTCTTTTGGAAGGAAATCTATCCTTCCTAAGGTGTAGCCAAACCCAGTCTCCTTCCTGGAAGACAACTTCCTTTATTCCCTTATTATTGTATTTTGCATATTTTTCTGTTTGGGATTGAATATGATTCCTAACCCTCTCATGCAAGTTTTTGACAAATTCAGCCCTAGAAGTGCCTTCGGTGTATAAAGGAAGCAACATCTGGAATGGGCAATAAATCTAAAGGAGTGAGAGGATTGAAACCATAAACAATCTCAAAAAGAGACATGTTGGTGGTTTTATGGACCACCCTATTATAGGCAAACTCCACATGAGGGAGATAGTCATCCCATGACTTTTTATTGCCTTTGAGGATTGCCCTCAACATAGTCCCAAGAGACCTATTTACTACCTCAGTTTGCCCATCAGTTTGGGGGTGACATGTGGTAGAAAATAGAAGTTTAGTTCCTAACCGTGCCCATAAAGTTTTCCAAAAATGGCTGATGAACTGAACATCTCTATCTGAGACTATAATTTTAGGTAACCCATGAAGTCTCACTATTTCTTGAAAGAATAATTTAGCCACACTACTTGCATCATCCACTTTGTGGCATGGAATAAAGTGTGCCATTTTACTAAAACGGTCCACAACCACAAAGATGGAATCCTTTCCTCTTTGGGTCCTAGGCAATCCAAGGATAAAATCCATAGAAATGTCTACCCAAGGAGCATTGGATATTGGCAAGGGGGTGTATAGTCCATGAGGTTTTGTGGTAGACTTAGCTTGTAAACAAGCTAGGCAACTACTACAAAACCTTTGAACATCTCGTTTCATATGAGGCCAAAAGAATTTCTCTCTCAAAATTGAAAGAGTCTTCTCAATTCCAAAATGCCCCATGAGCCCACCCTCATGGCTCTCTTTTACCAAGAGTTTCCTAATAGATCCTTGGGAAATACAAAGTTTATTTTCTTTAAAGAGAAACCCCTTAGAAATATAGTAACTTGATAAGGTTTTTGAATACATAAAGAATAAAAGTTAGCAAAATCAAGGTCTTTCTCATACAATTACTTTATGTCATCAAACCCTAGTATTTGAGAACCTAGGATGTTTAACAACACATGACTTCTTGACAAAGCATCAGCTACTACATTTGTAGAGCCTTTCTTATATTTGATGACATAAGGAAATTGCTCAAGGTACTCAACCCATTTTGCATGCCTCTTATTTAACTTATGTTGACCCTTCAAGTACTTAAGTGATTCATGATCACTGTGAATAACAAATTCCTTGGTCACAAGATAATGTTCCCAAGTTTGAAGGGCACGAACTAAAGCAAACAACTCCTTGTCATAGGTAGGGTAGATCAAGGCAGCCCCATGAAGTTTTTCACTAAAATAGGCTATGGGGTGGCCACCTTGTAACAACACAGCTCCTATGCCAAGACTTGAAGCATCACATTCTAGCTCAAAAGTTTTGCTAAAATCTGGTAGAGCTAGAACAGGTGCTTGAGTTAGTTTTTGTTTAAGCTCTTGAAATGCTAAGTTATGTTTTTCTTGCCACAAAAAGACCACATCCTTCTTCACCAACTCATTGAGAGTTGAAGCTAACATAGAGAAGTTAGGAAGAAATCTTCTATAAAAGCTTGTCAATCCATGGAAGCTCCTAACTTCACTAACATTAGTAGGAATAGGCCATCCTTTCATGGCTTTAATTTTCTCGGGGTCCACATGAACCCCTTTTTTACTCACCACAAACCCTAAGAATATAACATTATCCACACAAAAAGTGCACTTGTCTACATTGGCAAATAAGTGATTGTCTCTAAGAACAAGTAAAACTTGTCTTAGGTGATCCACATGATCACTTAGACTTTGGCTATAGATTAAGATGTCATCAAAATAAACAACTACAAATCTACCAATGCAATCCCTAAGGGCATGATTCATTAGCCTCATGAATGTACTAGGTGCATTAGTAAGCCCAAAAGGCATTACTAACCATTCATATAATCCAAACTTAGTCTTAAAAGTAGTCTTCCACTCATCACCTTCCTTGATTCTAATTTGGTGATATCCACTTTTAAGATCTATCTTGGAAAATATGGATGACCCATGCAACTCATCAAGCATGTCATCAAGCCTAGGAATTGGGTGCCTATATTTTATGGTGATGTTGTTAATGGCTTTACAGTCACAACACATCCTCCATTTTCCATCTTTTTTTGGCACCAAGATGACAGGCACAACACAAGGGCTTAGACTCTTTTGAATCCAACCCTTATCCAACAACTCTTGTACTTGCTTCTCTATCTCTTTAGTTTCTTGAGGATTTGTCCTATAGGCTGGTCTATTTGGTAGACTAGCCCCAGGCACAAGATCCATTTGATGCTCTATTCCCCTAAAAGGTGGAAGTCCCATAAGTTCTTCACTAGGAAATACATCATCAAATTCTTTTAAAAGATTTTGAACCTCAAGAGGTAGAGAAGTTTCCAAAGAACTTGTGGCAGTGCATGTGAGTGTTCCTCTACACATGAGGATATAAGAAGATGGTTCAAGTAAGAGAGATATTTTTTGTAAAGGTTTTATTTCCAATGTCTCTTCTTGAACTATCTCTAGAGAGGGAACACTAGACTCTCTAGAATCCACTTGATTTCTAATTTTTAGAAGTTTTTGTTTTTCTTTTTTTTGATTTTCTTTTCCGTTCTCTTGCTCACGTTTAGTCTTTATTTGTACTTGATTTTCCATTACTTGTGAAGGTGATAGAGGATGAAGCACAAATTTCTTACCCTTGTGAGTGAAAGTTATTTTATTAGTTAGGCCATCATGGTGTGTTTGCTTATCAAATTGCCATGGCCTTCCTAATAAAATATGACAAGCTTCCATGGGAACTACATCACATTTGACTTTATCTTGATAGTTCCCAATGGAAAACTCTATTTTCACTTGTTGGTTAACCACCATGTCCCCATCATCATTGAGCCAATGAAGTTGATAAGGTTTGGGATGGGGTGTGGTAGTTAAGCCCAACTTTTCAACCATCCTAGTGCTACAACAATTGCACCAAGATCCACTATCCTCAATTAGAGAACAAGCTTTATTTGAAATATTACATCTTGTGTGAAAAATGTTCTCTCTTTGGGATTGTGTATCACTAGGTTGGTTATTGAGAACCCTTCTCATCATAAGAAGTTCTCCATTGTAAGGGTAAGTGACCTCACATGACTCTCCCTCACTGGCTTCTTCTTCATCCTCACTTGAAGATGAAGAAGTAGTAGCTTCATCTTGGCTACTATAAAATGTCTTGGCCCCTTAGTATCATGACCTTTTTATTAGGGCATTGAGAAGCAATGTGGCCTCTCCCAAGACACTTAAAGCATTTTATGTCACTAGATCTAGTGCTAGTGTGTGAGGTGTTTTTCTTTTCTTTTTCTTCTTTTTTCTTACCCTTGTCTAGATTTTTGGAGGAATCAAAAGTATTTTTCTTTTCAAAATTTTTACCCTCCCTCTTGTAGTCAACCTTTGAATAAGAAGATGAGTATGAGCTTGTTTTGAAATTCTTTCTCAAATTTTGTTGTTCAACCTTGATACAAAGTTGAACCAAGTCATTCAAAACTCTATAAGGTAGAAGCTCAACCTTATCTCTTATCTCAAAAGTTAAACCACTCAAAAATCTAGCAATGGTAATATCTTCCTCCTCCCTAATGTCAGCCCTCATCAAATATAACGCCATAGTTTGTCTATATTCTTCCACAGCCATGTTCCTTTGATAGAGTCTTTGGAGCTTGTTGATAAGCTCCCTAGTGTAGTATGAGGGAATGTGTCTCCTCCTCAAGGCACTCCTTAATTCATTCCAATATTGTATTGGAGGGTCATTATGGAGACGCCTATCCCTAACTAGGGATGTCCACCAATACATAGCATGGCCTTGAAAACTTTAGGTGGCTAGAGACACTTTTCTTTCTTCACTCACTTGATGGCAAGTGAAGATTTGTTCAACCTTCATTTCCTAATCAAGGTACCCCTCTACATCATCTTTGCCATGAAAATAAGGGAGATCTACCCTAGCTTTGGGGATCCTATGAACTCTCCCAAGAGGGGGTTGATAATGATCACCTAAGGCTAGGCTATCATCATGAATAGATTCTCCTATGGTTGAACTATGAGCTTGATAACTATGCTTACTTCGGTGTCTATGGTGTAATGTTTCTTCTTATTCCTTTAATAAATGAATTTCCTCCTCCAAAAGAGCAAGTTGAGCCTCTCTTTCAAGTTTTTCTTTAAGTCTTTGTTTGGACTCTTGCTCTTTCCAAATTTTGAGTGATCTTAATTCATGTGATACATTGGAAATATCATTGTAATCACTTGAATTACTATCACTATGAGGAGTAGAAAATTCCTCCATTATAGGTGAAAGATTTCTTTTGATGAAAGATGTTTTTAAAGAAATTTTCAAAGGTTAAGACTAAGTACTTGGAGGACTAAGTATACAAATTGAACTTTGGAGGAGGTGAGCTACTAAGAGCCACTTAATAACCAAGCCTCTTCAAGTAAAAATTACTAATCCCCCTTGTAGTTAATCCTTACCAAAAATCTTTTCAATGAAAATATTTTTTTTTATGAGTGGTGATATGTGGAATAACTAGACGAGATAAGAACTTAATCAAAGTAAAATTGCAAGAACTTAAAATCTACCTACATGTATTCCTAAGGTGAAAGCTTGAGAGGTACCAAAGACCAATCAAGGACCACTTCCACCAAGTCTAACGAAATTAGGAAACTAAGGAGAGATGATTGTGTACCAAAGACACTCCTAAGACACTCCTAAAATGGCCAATTACAAAGAAATTAAAAGCTAAACAGAAAATTAAACAAATGGCTTCAAGGAAATGCAAAAACAGCCACCAAAATTAGTGAAGAAATTAGAGACCACTTTTTGTAAGGAAAATTCAAATTAGTAAGGAAAAATTGGTCTCTAAATCCGTCACTAATGCTCTATTTTTTTTTAAATCAGTACAAATTAAATGAATCTCCAAGTTGTCTCCACGGATTTGATTAGGTGCAGCAACCACAAAAATTTCCAGCAACAAAGTGTTTGGTGTTTGATTTGGTAGCCAATCCGAGAAGCTCTTTGTCACCTTCCTCCTCCTTATCTTAGTCCTCTTTTGATGACCCTTGTAGATATAGCTTCTATGGAGATAGACTAGGTCAAAACTAGGCCACACTTTGAGTATAATATGAGCACCAAAACAGCCAAGAGAGTTGAGATTTAACCAAGACAAGAATGGAGTATAAGAGTAGACAAGATAGATGAGCAAAAATAAGTAATAGGCTAGAACAAGAATGAAGAATCCTAGATAGGTTCTAGAATGTGAATGACAAATCAAAACACTCAACAATTATAAGCTGAAAATATATGGTAATGAACTACACAAGTAACCGAGATATAACACAAGTCACACAATCTCCTTTGTTTGGCTTTTACTTTGAAAAACTAGGTTTAGTTATATATTTTTTTTTTTATCAACTTTTCTTTTGAATTTTCTTTTGAACTTTTGTTCTATATTTTTTTTTTATATTTTGAGGAGATTCCTTTTTCTTTTTAAATTTGACAATCCAAACTCTCGGTCACTCTCTTCCAAGGCACAAAAACCGTGTCAAATTTGAACAACAAATGACAAACAAATTAGGTCAAAATGTAATTGAAATGTAACATGCTTTTGACACTTGCTTTGTTTTTAACACATGTCATGGTTTTGGCTCCAATTTTGAATTTCAAAAAGTTCTAAACAAAAATTTTTCAGCAACTAAAAGTTACACAAGATTAAACTCACGGATTTAGACAAAAAAATTGTAAGACATTTTATAGCGTAGGAAACCTAAACAACTAAGAAAACTACTAATGATCTAATAGTAGTTTATGAACTCAAATCAAAAGCAAAATTATGAGCACACAAAGACAAACGATCTCGGCCAAATCCAGAAAAAATTTTCAAAAGACAAACAACACAAAAAGTAAAACAAGCATAGCTAGGAATTATCAACAAGTAAAGAACTACACATAACACTAGACATGGATTCAAAAATTAAATGACTCAAAACCACATATGACCGAAAAAAAAATTCAAACAAGACTCAAAAAACACAAAACGTTCATAAGCAGAATTTTCGTAATAGCATAAGATGTGGAGCATGATTCATGAAAGCAAATTGAGATAAGATGCATATATGAATCATTCAAGCAAAATAACAATCTAGATCCATCAATTTTAGACACAATTAGATCTAGGAAAAAATCAACTCAAAAAAGTGACAATGACACAAAGATGAACACGGATCATACAACCATTCAAAAGACAATAACACTTATCTCTTGAAGACTGAAGCTCTAGATACCATTTGATGAGGTTCCACTTGAAGAATCCTCAAAGAATGCCTTCTAATTCTTCTCGGTTCCTTGGAAACAATGCAAGGGATGAAGCTCCAAGAAGAACAAGTGTGACCAAGCTTGACTCTAGTTGACTCTAGCTAAGTCCATATAGAAGTGAAACAACCTAACTCTACAAAGAGAGGAGCTCAAGTAGGGTAGAGGTAGGTTGAGAGAGACTTTCGGAAGGAGAGATTTCAAATGAAGAATTCTCATTCAATTATGTCCAAAAGTGTTACAAAACTCGGCCAAAGAAAGATTTATAGGCAAAATTAGGTTAAAGGTTTAAGTTGGGTTAACCTAGAGTTAAGTAAAACCATGGTATGGTTCACTTAACTCTAGGCGCCAAAATTTGAATTCAAAAATTCAAATTTTGGTGCCAATCGGTCACCTCCTCCATGTGCACTCATTTGGATGTGATTTAGTATCCATTTGAGTTGCATTTCGGTCACACCATGTGCATGTGTGAACATGGCCGAAATACACTTCAAATGACATACTAATTACTGTCGCCACCCGCCGAAACGGACATTGGCATTCGCGACGATGGTTGGACTCTTTTTTAGTTTTGAAAAATGATGGATTGTTAGAACGACTTATTCTCAAACTGAGACCTCATCGAACTAACAATTTTGTTAAATGATTCTCACCAATCCATGTTAATCCCAAACGGGACCCTCCATGGATTAGTGGTTTTCGCAAAAAGGGGTTCTTGGAGTCGCCACCAATGTTTTACTCAAAACATTGGAAAAAGACATGAGGCAATTGATTTTCGCAAATCAACTTTGGCCATTACAACCAGAGTTGGGTAAGGGAGTCGATTACGTGTGGGGAAGGTGTTAGCACCCCACAACGCCCCTTTCGGGTTCCCTATGACGGATTATTTCATAAATAATAGCGTAAAATTACTAAACTACCCCTATTTATTAGAACGATTATAAGTAAACTATCTACATGATGAAAGCTTTAAACGTGCAATGCAACAATCAAAAAGCGATAAATGAAAGCGGTAAAAGAAAGGATTTGGAAAGAAACCTTCGAAGCGGGCTTTTATATATTCAAAAAGGAGTTAGGAGGCTTTTTGGCGCTCCTTCCCACTACACGTTCGCTCGCTCCTTTCCCTAAAAATAAATATTAACTATGGAAATCAAAGAGATTTTCCTTCGACTTGTTCGAGTCTCAAGCTAAAGGCTCGTGAACTCAAGAACTTAGTCGGATCAGCTCTCGGAGAGATTTCTAGGGCAGAGAATAGCTCAAAAACCCAAAAATACTCAGCCAGAGGGTGGAGAAATGCTCCAAATGTGTGGAAGGACGAGCCAATGACGTCTTATTTATAGAATTGAGGCGCAGTACGGCCTAAGGAGTCAATACGGCCCGTACTGAGTTTTTGAACTACAGTACGGCCGTACTGAATTCAGTACGGCCGTACTGAAGTTCAAAAACTTCAGTACGGCCGTATTGATTTCATTATGGCCGTATTGTAGTTCAAATGGCTCAGTACGGCCGTACTGAACCTCTAAGAGGGCGTATTGAGCTCCAATCCTCACACACCGTTATTCTAAGCTACTCTAAGACTTCTAGACCTACAAAGAATCATCCTAGGGTCTTCCAGGAGTCCTTCCGGCTGATTTTCCTTCGGTCTTCGAGAGTCTTTGAGTCTTATTTCCGACCCGGACAATTTTAGGGGTCTACAATTACATTCAAATGAAGATGTACATGTTAACCTAAATTAACCCTAAATCTAAATGACCATGAAATGAAATTCTAGTCTAAGTGGCCGAAATACAAGGCCAAAAATGAAATACAAGCCCTAAGGCCCAAACCTACACTACTCCTACTCTACTTGGGCTTGAGTCAAAGCCCAACTAAAAAGTGTGATGGGCTTTCCTGAGCATGGGCCCATTCCTCTTCAATCTTCTTTGCCATAGCCCTAGTAGTTGGGCCCTTGGCCCATGGGCCTCCTCCATCATCATTATTTAAACTACAAACTCTTAACAATTTCCTCTAATAAACAAGGCAAGAGTAAGAAAGAGAAAAGAATTGGTAAGTACTCATGTTACTCTCTTTTTATCCTACATAATTAAGTGTCTTTAATATTGTATAATTTATATTTTCTTGTATTTATAGGTATGGCACCTTTCCTTTTTTATTTTAAGTTTTCTCTTTTTGTTAATATTTATTTTTAAAATAATTTATAAATAAAAATATGTACTTTTGTTTTAAAATTTCATGTTATACTCACCATGTTTTTTTTTCAATAAGATCCAATAGAATATATATAAATGCAAAAAAAAATTGGAAGAGGAAAAACCATGGGTTAAAGTGTTGGAAAAAAAAAAGAGCTAATGGAGGACCATCCAAGGAGGATGTATTCATGAAGGACATTGGACCTTTAACTAGGTCCATGGTTAGGAAGCTAGAGGAGGCTTCTAAAGAGGAGGTGCTTCTTAGACCTTTGCTCATCATGAGCATTGATTATGGTTCCTCTTATTAGTTTCTTAAGTTTCCATTGTACATACTTGTATAGTTGTTTTCTTGTACCTTGTATATAGTAGATACTTGTATAGGTGTATTTTTGCCTTTGTATTTGTGAGGCATGTTATTTCCTTTTTAGTAGCTATTGTATATTGTTTCTAGGGTAGGTTACTTGGACACTTTGACTCCATTTAACCTAACCTAGAAATACATTCTTTTCTTAGTTTTCTAGTAGGAGTGGCATTAGCAAACTAGAGAGTGTCACTAGTAAGCTAGAGAGTGTTTCTAGCAATTTAGCCAAAGGTGGTCCTAGGCTAAAATTTTCATATTGGACTCATTTTACTCCTAATTTTTCATAGATTTGATTTAGCTAGGTTCCATTCACATTGGATGAACCTAACTAAACCAAATTAACCATTTTCAAACCGAATGGAGTAAAATAATTCCAATGAGCCGCCACCTAGGATGTGTTCACACTTGGCCGGATTTTGTGTTCACACCTTGGCCGGATTGTTTGGCCTTTCTGTAGCTTGGAAGCTTGAAGCACAAGCTTCTCCTTAGCAAGCTTACCAAGCAAGCTAAGTGAGAAGCTTGCTCTCCAAGCCTCTTGACCTTGGACGGTTTAGCTAGACCCACCCATGGTTTCTAGTGAACCATGGTTAAGACTAGCTTGCTCTCTAAGCTTCCTACTCCTATATACTTGTAATCCTTTCTTTGTAAAACACTTTTGGATGTATTGAGATTTCATATTCTGAAAATTGTTCAGAGTTCTCTCTTCTAAAAAGTCCCTAAACCTCTTTGATTTCATCCAATTCTCTTATCCCTTCATTAGAAGAGTGTGGTGAGGATTGAAGTGGCTTATCTCTTCACCAAGGAGTGGCGCCTCTTGGGAGTGTTCTCCACCAAACCGTGGTGGTTCTAAGGTCTCCTCCTCCCTTGGAGACTTAATCGAGCCTAGGAGGAATCAAGGAGCCAAAGATCTAGGGAGGAACTTGAAGGGAAATCAACATCAATCCGGTTTCTCAAGCAAGTTTTCCATCATTTGGTATCAGAGCTAGGTCTCCTTGGTAAATTCGTTCCTAAGCTTCTTTGTCTTGTTTTGTTCGGTTCAATCCATGTTAATATGTGTCTAAACTGTTCCTACATGTATTTCCTTTTTGTGTCTTGTGTTTGTGTGCCTTGAGTGGTTCTTGTGTCACATCTATAAATCTATAGAACACACTCACTTTGTCTTGCTTGTTGTTTGGTTCATCTTCTAAATTCTTGTGAATCAATCCTTGTGTCTGCCTTAGGTATTCTTTGTATGTATTTTTCAATGTTTTAGGGTTGCTTTTATCTTCCTTTGGACTCCTAAATAATTCGGTCTTAAAAGAAACTCCAAAAAGAAACAAGAATACAAACATTTTTCATTTCTTAATCTTCAAGTTTTGTCTTAGAGTCATGTGTAGTTGTTTTTCTTGTCATTAAATCCTTGTTGTGCCTTTTTTTATTTTTGAATCTAAATGTGTTAACCTCTGTTCTTGTATGGTGTCATTTCTGGTTGAACATTATTAAATCTTAGTGTGCTCATAAAAGATTCCAATGCATGTTATTAGACCTAACATGTTCTAGAGTCAAATTTTTGTGAACTTCTTTTGCTATTAGTTTCTTAGCAATTTGTGACCAGCAATTCCTTGTGTGTCTTGTGCTTGTTTTGACAAAAGAAAACAGAGTTATAAGTGTATTGAAAACGAAAATCAAAGTGTACAAAAGATAAGAACAAACTAGTACCAAAACTAGTAACATTTTGTGGTTGAAAATTTTGACTAGTACACTTACATTGCTTACACTTCTTGCTCTTCTTTTCTCCACCACTTGGAAACCTCTTTATTAATTGTTTGGCCTCTGTTTTAAGTGCTAATATTCTGTGTTCAAAAGAAAAAGAAAAGAAAGAGACAAAAGGATAAGAAAAAGAAAAGAAAACAAAAGAGAAAAACCTAGAAAAAGCAAAGTGAAATCAAAATATTTTTAGTGCCACTTGGCCTTGAATTTTTGTGTGACTTTTTCTTGAGGTTTTCTTGCTGTCCAGTGGCTGGAAAAAGAATTTTAAACCCTCAAAACATTAGCACAAATTTTGTTTTGGTTTTTGTAATCCATTCTAGTGTCATTCCTAGGGTTAATCTTTTGTGTGCTAGCTTTTGAAATTTGCCTTTATTTGTTGCTTTGTGTCTTCTTGGCTCTCTTTGTTTGTCTCATTAATTCCTACTAGAGTGTAGCCTTTTCTAAATTGTACTTTTCAGTTTTCACTTCTTGGCCTCTACTCTCTCTTGTTTGGTTGTTAAGCCTTGGTGAGACATAATACTTTTGAAGCCATCACACTTGGAAGGAAGGACTAATTGAGACATATTGGCTAATCTCAAAGGGGTCTACACTTGAAGGAGATTGAGGTACAAATAACCTGAGTGAAACACCTTGGAAAGGCTCACTTGTTTGTTGTTTTTGCAGCCAAGACTTCTTTTGATTTTTTTAGGTTAACATTAGAGACGGATTTGGAAACAAATTAGTGACGGAAATTGAAGCAATTGGTGACGGATTTGGACACCTTAGAGACTAAGGATGTGGACGATGGAGCTGAGGCTTCTATGTGGGATTTTGCTCTGATAGGACATGTGACATCGGGACATAGATAGAATTAGAATATGACATTGTTTATGATTTATTAAAGTATATATTTTGGAAAATTCAATTTTTATTCTTTGTAATTTTATTTGCTATTTGGATTAAGGACATGAATGTGAATTCTCTACTCACATGATTATTGGAATTGTCGTTTCAATTTTAAATATTTTTTTTTATCCAATAAGATATTTCTTTTTATTATTATATATATATATGTTGGGGTAGAGGGTGTCACAGGTGAGACTATCAAACCCCATGCCAATGAGGGTCATGGGACTTCTAGGCCCAAAAGACATGATGGAGAAGGGCCTTCTAGGTCCCAAAGACATATACATGATGAAGGGTCATCTCGGCCCAAAAGCCATCATTCACACACTCACCCATCCTAAAGTGAAGAGTTTTATAGTAGTCACCATGATGATGACTACTATCAAAGACCCCCTAGGCACCATAGGCCTAGGCATGATACAACTACTCTTAGAGAACCTAGGTTTGACCTTCCTCCCTTCCATGGAAATGACAATGTTGATGATTACTTAGATTGGGAGATGAAGGTTGAACAACTCTTCACTTGCCACAATGTGAATAAAGAGAGAAAGGTTCCCATGGCTACCCTAAGCTTTCAAGGGTATGCCATGTATTGGTGGACTTCCCTTGAAAGGGAAAGAAGAACTCATCATGAGCCTCCAATTTAATATTGGAATGAGCTTAGAAGTGCCTTAAGGAGAAGGCACATTCCTCCATATTTTCAGAGGGAGTTGATGGACAAGCTCCAAAGACTCCAACAAAGACACCTTAGCTAGGTTTCAAAGTGGCCTAAACCTAGAGATTAGGGATAAAGTTGAACTACTACCCTATAGAGACTTAAATGAACTAGTTCAACTTTGTGTGAGAGTAGAACAACAACTTAAGAGAAAGCTTACCCTTAGGAAGGAATCTACCTCATACCCTAAAAAGGACTTCAAGAAGGAGGGTACCCCCTCCTATTAAAAAGATAGGCCACTAAAAGAAAAACAAAAAGAGAAACCTTCCCATGATACTAGGACTAGTTCAATTAAGTGTTTTAAATGCTTAGGAAGGGGACACATAGCTTCCCAATGCCCCACAAAAAAGACCATGATCATTAGGGGCAATGAAATCCTAAGTGAAGAGAGCACTTCATCTTCTTCATCCTCCTCAAGTGAAGAAGACGAAATTCATAGTTCTAGTGAGGAAGCACCATGTGAGGGTGATCTATTAATTGCCCAAAGGTTATTAAGCAACCAATTAAAAGAAAAAGATCAATCACAAAGAGAGAACCTTTTTCATTCTAGATCTAAAATTTTCAAGAAAACATGTTCTCTCATTGTTGATAATGGATCTCGTAACAATTTTGTAAGTCAAAGGTTGGTTGATAAACTCCACTTAACTACTATAGCCCATCCTAAATCTTATAAACTTCAATGGCTTAATGAGGATGGACCTATAGAAGTTAAGGATCAAGTAAATGTGCCTTTCTCCATTGGAAAATACAAGGATGAAGTTTTATGTGATATCATTCCAATGGACGCAAGCCACATTCTACTTGGGAGGCCATGGCAACATGATAGACAAGCCATTCATGATGGTGTTAGCAACAAAATCCGCCTAGTCCATCTAGGCAAGAAACATACTTTGACTCCTCTTACGCCTTCCCAAGTGTTGGAGGATCAAGTAGCCATGAAAAAAAAATTGAGGAAGAAAAAAAAGGAAAAGATAGAAAAAAAAAACCTCCTAAGTCTTGAAAAGGAGGGAGAAAAGGTTATAGAGTTGGAAGGAAGTGTCCCTTCCAAGGAAGTTGTTCCTAGAAGCCAATTTTCAATAAATCATTCAATAAAACAATGTATTCTAGTTGAACAACCTCTTTTCCTTCTCTATGTTAAAGAGACACTTGCTGCCACAAATTTTGAACTTGAGTCTCTACCTAAGGGGATCCAAAATCTTCTAAGGAAGTTCCAAGTGGACTTCCTCCTTTAAGGGGAATAGAACATCAAATTGACTTGGTGCCCGGGGCAAGCCTACCCAATAGGCCCTTCTATAGGACCAATCCCCAAGAAACTAAGGAAATAGAGACCCAAGTTGAAAGTTTGATGAAGAAGGGATGGGTTCAAAAGAGCCTAAGCCCTTGTGCTGTGCCTGTTCTTCTAGTTCCAAAGAAGGATGGAACTTGGAGAATGTGCACAGATTGTAAAGCTATTAATAATATAACTATTAAGTATAGGCATCCAATCCCTAGACTATATGATATGCTAGATGAGTTGCATGGAGCACTCATATTTTTTAAAATTGATCTTAATAGTGGTTATCACCAAATAAGGATTAAGGAAGGAGATGAATGGAAAACCGCTTTTAAGACCAAGTTTGGATTATATGAATGGTTAGTCATGCCCTTTGGTTTGACCAATGCTCCTAGCACATTTATGAGATTAATGAACCATGTCTTAAGGGATTGTATAGGTAGGTTTGTAGTTGTTTATTTTGATGACATCCTTATCTATAGTAAAAGCCTTAAAGACCATTTAGGACACCTTAGAAATGTCTTACTCATTCTTAGGGACAACCATCTCTATGCTAACTTAGAGAAGTGCACATTTTTCCAAGAGAATGTAAATTTCTTAGGTTTTATAGTTGGCAAAGAGGGGGTTAAGGTTGACCCCGAAAAGGTTAAGGCCATTCAAGAGTGGCCTATCCCTAAGAGTATGGGAGACATTAGGAGTTTCCATGGATTAGCAAGCTTCTATAGGAGGTTTGTTAAAGATTTCTCCACCATAGCATCTCCTCTTAATGAGTTGGTCAAGAAGGATGTGCCTTTTATATGGGGGGAGAAACAAGAAAAGGCTTTTCATAATTTAAAGGACCAACTCACACATGCACCCATTTTAGCTCTTCCAAATTTTTCCCAAACTTTTGAGCTAGAATGTGATGCAAGTGGGATAGGTATAGGTGCGGTTTTACTTTAAGGTGGTCACCCCATTGCATATTTTAGTGAAAAACTTAGTGGTCCCACCTTGATTTCTCCCACCTATGATAAAGAGCTTTATTCTCTCATAAAAGCCCTCAAAACTTGGGAACATTACTTAGTGACCAAAGATTTTATCATACATACCGATCATGAGTCACTAAAGTATTTGAGAGGGCAAGGTAAGTTAAATAAAAGGCATTCTAAGTGGGTGGAATATTTAGAGCAATTTCCATATGTTATTAAATACAAGAAAGGGAAAAGTAATGTGGTGGCTGATGCACTTTCTAGAAGATACACATTACTTTATACTTTAAGTTCCCAAATTCTTGGATTTGATAACATTAGGGAATTGTATGAAAATGATCTAGATTTTCAATCCACTTATGAACAATGTCTCAAAAGGGCCTTTGATGGATTCTACATTGATGATGGGTACTTGTTTAAAATGGGAAAAGTTTGCGTACCCAAAGGATCCATTCAAAAGCTCTTAATTAAGGAGAGTCGTGAAGGAGGTCTCATGGTCCATTTTGGGGTTGATAAAACTCTAAGTTTTATAAAGGAAAGATTTTATTGGCAACACATGAGAGTAGATGTCCAAAGGTATTGTTCAAAATGCATAGCTTGTTTACAAGCTAAATCCAAAATTATGCCTCATGGACTCTACACACCTCTACCTATAGCTAGCACTCCTTGGGTTGACCTTAGCATGGATCTTATACTTGGTCTTCCAAGAACCCAAAGGGGTCATGATTCTATTTTTGTGGTAGTGGACCGATTTTCAAAAATGGCTCACTTTATTCCATGCCACAAAGTAGATGATGCTAGCCATATCTCAGGACTTTTCTTTAAAGAAGTTGTAAGATTACATGGAATCCCTAAAACAATAGTTTCAGATAGGGATGTTAAGTTCCTTAGTCACTTTTGGAAAACACTTTGGGAAAGACTAGGAACTCAACTTCTATTTTCTACTACTTGTCACCCACAAATTGATGGGCAAACTGAAGTAGTAAATAAATCCCTATCTACACTATTAAGGGTAATTTTAAAGAACAACAAAAAGTCTTTGGATGAACATCTTCCTCACATTGAGTTTGCATACAATAGGGTAGTTCACAAGACTACCAATCTTTCTCCTTTTGAGGTTGTTTATGGATTTAACCCTCTCACTCCTTTTGATATACTTCCATTGCCTAGTACTTCTTCTTATTTGCATAAAGAAGGAGTGTCTAAGGCTGATTTTATTAAAAAACTTCATGAGAAGGTTAAAGACCAAATTGAAAAACAAACTCAAAAGTATATTGAATACAACAACAAAGGGAGAAAGAAACTTATTTTTAAAGAAGGAGACTTAGTTTGGCTTCATTTACGAAAAGAAAGATTTCCTACTCAAACGAAGTCCAAACTAAGTCCAAGAGGAGATGGTCCATTCAATGTCCTCCAAAAGATAAATGATAATGCTTATAAGATAGATTTACCTTCTGATTCTGGTGTTAGTAATACATTTAATGTTTGTGATCTTATGCCTTTTTAAGGTGATACTTGTTAGAAAAGAATGGCCAAATCCAAGAGGGGGGGTGAATTGGATTCAATGACCCTTTAAAAATTTATCAGAGTTTTTGGATCTTCACTTTCAATTACAAACTTTTCTATGACAGAATTCTCACTTGAAGCACTTCTCAAGACTTGTTATGATAATATGAATGCAATATTCTAACTTGATTACAACATCATGAGGTTCATCAACAATGTTCAATTTACAGATTTAAAACATCAAGAATTACATTCACTTGTTAATCAAATTTTATCTTCCTTAAAACTCAATCAAGAAATTACAAAACAAGAGATAAGGTTGAAGAAGATTGCACAAGTCTTTTATACTGGTTCAGCCACTCCACATGTGACCTACATCCAGTCCTTAATCACCACCTGATTAAGATTTTTCCACTATCTTTAAGCAAGAAGGTTTACAAGCAAACACACATGCATATACTTCACTACTAAAAGATAATCACTTTCTTGACCCCAAGAAAGTACCCCTTGTAGATCCCACTACAAGAACCTTAATCACTTGAGAAACCCTTCTAAAGATTTTCCACAAAGATTCACAAAGAAACAAAAATGAAACGAATTCACCTGGAATTCTTGAACAATTCTTTGTCCTTCTCTTTCAAGAGTATGATGATGATGATGATTTTCACAAGTTCTTTCACAAATGTTTTTCTTCTTGGAATTTCACAAAGAAACCTTTCCAAGATGTCACACAGACTCTCTAAAGTGCTTTTAGAAGTTGATTATCAGTTCTCACTCAATTGTCTTATGTTTCAAAATAGTTCAAGTCTATTTATAAAAGTTCAAACCCAGATAATCGATTATTTTAAAGAATAATCGATTATTTTGTTCTTCAGATTTCTGGAAATTAACCAAGAACAATTTAATCGATTATTTAGCTGGATAATCGATTATTCCAGAGAGTTGTTTCTGAAATAATCGATTATTTTGGCAAATAATCGATTATTACAGCAAGGCATTCCACTTAGCCCATTTGCTGAAATAATCGATTATATTTAACAATAATCGATTATTTTGAGTCAGTTCTTAAAACTTCATTTTAAGTCTCAAAATAATTTTCCAATGTTCTCAACTCATCATCATCTACTCCCTACTTGATTTTAGACAAGTTTTGCTCAATGCACAAAGCACACACACAAGCACAAATATAACAATTCTTTTATAACACTTTATTTCCTAAACACTATTACATAGCTATACTTCAAAGCATAGATGGAATCATGCCTAGGAAAGCAAGGGGTGACACATTGAAAGAGCCAAGAGGAATGGGCTAGATATGAAGATTTGGGCCAGTCGAGGTCCAATGGGCCCGATGGGCTTGGAAGGCCCAAGTTGAACTTCTCATGGGCCATATCTTGTTTTAGCTATTTTCTTATGTCTTGTATATATCATGTTAGTATAGGATTCCTATATTTTAGGTCTTGTATTTTGGACCATTTAGGATAGCATTTTAGGATATAGGCTTATTGGGCCTAGTTTTGGGCTTCATGGGCCTTTGGGCTTTTGGTACCCAATATTGGGCTCATTTTCATCCTTGTAATTTTTCCTTTCCATTGTATTTGCTTGGCCATTGTATTTAGGCCATTAGAATAGGAATTTAGAAGGATTAAGTAATAAAGCATGAATCATAGAATGTTAATTACATTTACGAGTAATTAGAGTTTCATTTGAGTCACATGTTTTGTGCCAAAGGTGGCTGCACATGTGTACACTCAAATGAACCCTAAATTACCTCTAAATGCAATTAAGAATCTAGAAGGAAGGGCTGCACATGGGTGAGGATAAGTGGACGTCCAATTTGAATTCAAATTCAAATTTGAATTCAAATTGGCGCCACTTTTGAGTGCACATGTGATGGCTCCAAAGACTCCTATGATCCGTGGCTTTAAATGCTTGACTCCTTCACTATTGTAAACAATTTTGAATGAATGAGAATTCTGAATTTTACTTCAGCCATATTCTCTCCAAGAGTCACCAAAATCTCACTAAACCTAGTCTTAGGAAAACCTCCATTCCTAAGCTTGAAAGTGAGCTTTCATTTGGATCTTTAGCTTGGATGCTTCCATCCTTAGCTTAGGGATTCTCCTATCATTCCATTCATCTTCCTTCATCATTCAATCCGTGGAAAGCTCAAGGAAAAGGTCTTCAAATTTCGGAGAAGGTCACAAGAAGCAAGAATCACTCCATTGCTACAACCTAAACTCCATCAAGTGGTATCATGAGCAAGGTTGCTTCCTTGAGCTAAGTAATCCTTTTCCACCAATTTTTTTTTGTGTTTTTGTGTTCTCTCATGTCTCATCTTGGTTGTGCTGTTTGGATCTAAATTTTTGGCTTAAATTTGATGGATCCAAGTTAGTGATTGTCACTTGTGTTCAATTCGGCAATTACTACAAATTAGGAATTCTACTTGTGCTTGTTTTTGTTTTGTTTGAGTCACTTCTTATTCTCTTTGTTTTGATTCGGCTATCTCTTTGAGTTGCATGTGTTTTGATTTTTATTTTTTGAATCTTAGTTTGTCAAGTCATGTTAGTCCTTTAAAAATGTCAAAATATTCAAGATGTGCTTGTATGTTCATTTGTTGAAAATTTTTGAGTCTTTTGGAATTCGGCCGAGATTCATTTCTATTCATATGTGCCTTGCTTGTTTGCTTTTCTATTTGCATATTTGAGTTCATGTTCATCACTAGATCATTGGTGAACTCTTAGTGTTAGGTTTCCATTGTGTACTTGAGTTTTCAAATTTACTTTCCATATCAATCTTGAATCAATCTTTTGTATCTTGAAATTTTAAGTGATACTTTTTGTTTTAGTGTATTGATTGTATTGGATCCGAATTTGACAAGTTTGATTGCTGGAAAACAGAGAGAAAACAGAGAATATTGACACAAAAGAGATTGAAAAAGAAAAGCACACAAAGATCAAAAAGGATCCAAAACATTTTCATCTTAAACTACACTAGAATTTGAATTTTCACTTGAAATTAATCATTCTAGTAGTTTCGGTTCATGTCCATTTGATTTGTGAAATTTTTGATGTAAAAGGCAATATATCTTCTCTGGAAAAGCAAGTTGAAATTCAGCAAAACAAAGAAAGAAAAAAAAAAAAACAATCTAACATAAAATAAAAGAAAAAAAGCCGAGAAGGAAAAACAATTGAAGAAAAATCAAATTTCATCAAATGCTTTGAACTACTAGTTTGGTTTCTCTTCTTTGATTGCTTCCAAATTTTGTTTTTGTTTTCTTAATCTACTCTAGTGCCAATCTAAGACTTTCCTAACTGAGTGCTAACTTGTTTTTGAGTCTTAATTTTTGTTTTACTTCCTTGGCTTTCTTTGAGTCTTGTCATACACACTTATTCCTTCAATTTTGGTATAAGCTTTGATAAATTGTGCTTTTGTTGCTTGTCTAAGTTTTCTTTGTTAAAATTCTGTGCTGGAAGTTGCATCAAATCCTTGCTAAAGAACCAAACATTGACTCAACAAGGATAGGAAAGGAGTTTTGAAACAAGGACATTAAAATTTGACCTAAACTAGTGACCTAAACTCCTAAATTTTTCCTTCACAAGAGTGATCAATCCTTTCATCTTGTGAGCAGCCTTCTTTCACCTATTTGTTGTGTTCACTGTGCAGGTTCAAGGAGCATCAAAGGACCAAGGTTGGAGGTGGGTTAAAGCATTCAAACAAGTGATGGAAAAATGTGGCTGAAAATCCGTCACTAAAGTGGTCACAAAACCGTCACAACTTTGTTTTTTAGGACTAGTTTAAGTTCTTGCATTTTTCTTGTAAATTCAATCAATTTGTAATAGCTTGGAGGGAGTATTAAGAAGCTGGTCAGGTATATCTAATCCCTTATAGTCACTCACGTGTAGTACTAGTGGAAGTGGCTTGGAAATTTCATATGTTTCAAGCTTCCACTTAGGGAAAATTCGACTAGTTGATTAATATTGTTCCTTTGATTTGTTTGTTCTTAGTTTGTTTACTTTGCTTTATTAATTCGACTAGCATGTGTAGAATTTAAATTTCTCACGTTTAGTTGTAATCAAAAACACTTGAGAAAATCATCCAACATTAAAAAAAAATTTGTGAAAAATTTTGTGGAATTGAGAATATCACAAGGAAGTTTAGTGATTTTCACTTGAAAAGGCTTGGTTATTAAGTGGCTCTTAGTAGCTCACCTCCCTTGATAGTGCAATTTTTACACTTAGACTTCCAAGTGTTAGTCTTGTTCCTAGAAAAGACCAAAAATATTTTCTTTTTGCATAGCATATAAAAATTCTTTTTTTTGTTTAATCATGAGAAAATATTCCTCAAGTGGTAGTGATTCAAGCTCTCCAAAAAGTTTTTCACATCCTACTCAAAGGCTTAAATCACTAACACATTGGACAAAGCAAGAAGTGTTAAAAAGAGAAAAAGAAAAACTTGAAAGAGAAGCACAACTTGCAATTTTAGAGGAAGAAATTCACATTCTTAAACAAAAGGAAGAAAAACTTTTAGCCAAAGAAAAATTGAGAAAAACAAGAGAAAAAGAAAGAAAAAAGGCATTTCTCTTAGGGAAGAGTAAGGAGGAAAACATTTCCTCTAAAGGACTTGTGAGTGAAGAGAGTTGTTCTAAAAACCATTTGCAAAATACTCTCTTCATACATAAAAACCTTAACTCTTACCCTTATGCTACCACTAGTCATGAAGTGGAGATTCTAAAACAAAATATTTTAAAGAAAAATGAATCTCAACTTCAAGATGTAGTGAAGAAGGAGTGGACTACACTTAGTTCTACTTCTTGTGATACTTTCTTGGAGGTGCCCAAGGAAGATAGCCTTCCTCTCTTTAGGACTCCTTCTACCATAGTTGTTCTAATAAAGCACCCAAATTTTGGAATATATTGTTTGATGGATACATCTTGTTATATTTCATATTCTATTTTTTATCTTATGGGAAGTTCCTCTTTATTTGAACTTAATTTGCCTCCTTCCCTACAAGACAAAAATAGTTTATATGAGTTTTCAGGATTTCACAAGACATTATCTTTTTATCTACCAAACAATATGTTTCAAAATTGTTTAGGATTTCCTTCTAGGTTATGCTTAGAAGAGGATTTTATTTCCATTTGTAGGAATGTTAATTTCAAAAGTTTAGTTTTCTTTGTTAGGATAGATGGAAGGATTCTTCTTAGGATCCATAGTCCATTTTCTTCACATTTCACCTCTTATACTTGGTATAATATGCATGTAGGTAATGATTCTTATTCCATGGATCCTCGAGATTTGAGGACAAATCATTTTCAAGAGGGAGGGGATGATGGAATCATGCCTAGGAAAGCAAGGGGTGACACATTGAAAGAGCCAAGAGGAATGGGCTAGATATGAAGATTTGGGCCAGTCGAGGTCCAATGGGCCCGATGGGCTTGGAAGGCCCAAGTTGAACTTTTCATGGGCCATATCTTGTTTTAGCTATTTTCTTATGTCTTGTATATATCATGTTAGTATAGGATTCCTATATTTTAGGTCTTGTATTTTGGACCATTTAGGATAGCATTTTAGGATATAGGCTTATTGGGCCTAGTTTTGGGCTTCATGGGCCTTTGGGCTTTTGGTACCCAATATTGGGCTCATTTTCATTCTTGTAATTTTTCCTTTCCATTGTATTTGCTTGGCCATTGTATTTAGGCCATTAGAATAGGAATTTAGAAGGATTAAGTAATAAAGCATGAATCATAGAATGTTAATTACATTTAGGAGTAATTAGAGTTTCATTTGAGTCACATGTTTTGTGCCAAAGGTGGCTGCACATGTGTACACTCAAATGAACCCTAAATTATCTCTAAATGCAATTAAGAATCTAGAAGGAAGGGCTGCACATGGGTGAGGATAAGTGGACGTCCAATTTGAATTCAAATTCAAATTTGAATTCAAATTGGCGCCACTTTTGAGTGCACATGTGATGGCTCCAAAGACTCCTATGATCCGTGGCTTTAAATGCTTGACTCCTTCACTATTGTAAACACTTTTGAATGAATGAGAATTCTGAATTTTACTTCAGCCATATTGATGGAGGACCATCCAAGGAAGAGGAATACATGAAGGCCATTGGACCTTTGACAAGGTCCATGGTAAGGAAGCTAGAAGAGACATCTAAGGAGGAGGTGCTTCTTAGACCCTTGCTCACCATGAGCATTGTGTACTTTTCTCCTTAGTAGTATCTTGAGTAGTCCCATTGTATATATTGTATATAGTAGACTTTGTATAGGATTGTTTTGCCTTTGTATTTTGGAGGCACCTTTTTCTTTTTAGAAGTAGGCATAGGAGTGGCATTAGTAGACTAAAGTGTGCTCCTAGCATTTTAGCCAAATGTGGTCTTAGGATAAAGGTTTTACATATTGGACTCATTTAACTCCTAATTTTTCATAGATTTGATTTAGCTAGGTTCCATTCACATTGAATGAACCTAACTAAACCAAATGAACCATTTTCAAACCGGGTGGAGTTAAATGAAACCAATCAAAACCGTCCACACCTTTGTGTTCACACCTTGTGTTCACATTGGTGCACACTTGGCCAAATGCTTGGACCTCTTTTCTCTCCTACACAAGGGCGGTTTAGGAAGGCTCAACCATGGTTCTTAGTGAACCATGGTCTAGCCTTTTCTTGCTCCCTAAGTTGGACGGACCCAACCATGGTTCCTAGTGAACCATGATCTAGTCTAGCTTAACCCCTAGGTGGCCACGCCTATATAGCCTCAAATTTTCACTTGTATGACACTTTTGGCATTAATGAGAATTGAGTATTCAGATTAGAGATCAGATTTCTCTCCTCCCAAAGGTCCTAAACCTCTTTGTGCAAAACCAATCTCTTATCACTTTTTCCAAAGACAAGTGTGGCGGGTTGAAGAATGCTTATCCCTTCACCAAGAGTGGCGCATTCTTGAGAGGCTTCTCCACCATCTTAAGGTGGCCGTGAGGTTCCTCCCTCCATTGGAGCCTTACACAAGCATTGGAAGGATTCTAGGAGCCAAAGATCTAGGGAGAGACTTGAAGGAAGCTACATCAATCCGGCCCCCTCCAAAGTTCTTCCATCACATATTCTCTCCAAGAGTCACCAAAATCTCACTAAACCTAGTCTTAGGAAAACCTCCATTCCTAAGCTTGAAAGTGAGCTTTCATTTGGATCTTTAGCTTGGATGCTTCCATCCTTAGCTTAGGGATTCTCCTATCATTCCATTCATCTTCCTTCATCATTCAATCCGTGGAAAGCTCAAGGAAAAGGTCTTCAAATTTCGGAGAAGGTCACAAGAAGCAAGAATCACTCCATTGCTACAACCTAAACTCCATCAAGTGGTATCATGAGCAAGGTTGCTTCCTTGAGCTAAGTAATCCTTTTCCACCAAATTTTTTTTGTGTTTTTGTGTTCTCTCATGTCTCATCTTGGTTGTGCTGTTTGGATCTAAATTTTTGGCTTAAATTTGATGGATCCAAGTTAGTGATTGTCACTTGTGTTCAATTCGGCAATTACTACAAATTAGGAATTCTACTTGTGCTTGTTTTTGTTTTGTTTGAGTCACTTCTTATTCTCTTTGTTTTGATTCGGCTATCTCTTTGAGTTGCATATGTTTTGATTTTTATTTTTTGAATCTTAGTTTGTCAAGTCATGTTAGTCCTTTAAAAATGTCAAAATATTCAAGATGTGCTTGTATGTTCATTTGTTGAAAATTTTTGAGTCTTTTGGAATTCGGCCGAGATTCATTTCTATTCATATGTGCCTTGCTTGTTTGCTTTTCTATTTGCATATTTGAGTTCATGTTCATCACTAGATCATTGGTGAACTCTTAGTGTTAGGTTTCCATTGTGTACTTGAGTTTTCAAATTTACTTTCCATATCAATCTTGAATCAATCTTTTGTATCTTGAAATTTTAAGTGATACTTTTTGTTTTAGTGTATTGATTGTATTGGATCCGAATTTGACAAGTTTGATTGCTGGAAAACAGAGAGAAAACAGAGAATATTGACACAAAAGAGATTGAAAAAGAAAAGCACACAAAGATCAAAAAGGATCCAAAACATTTTCATCTTAAACTACACTAGAATTTGAATTTTCACTTGAAATTAATCATTCTAGTAGTTTCGGTTCATGTCCATTTGATTTGTGAAATTTTTGATGTAAAAGGCAATATATCTTCTCTGGAAAAGCAAGTTGAAATTCAGCAAAACAAAGAAAGAAAAAAAAAAAACAATCTAACATAAAATAAAAGAAAAAAAGCCGAGAAGGAAAAACAATTGAAGAAAAATCAAATTTCATCAAATGCTTTGAACTACTAGTTTGGTTTCTCTTCTTTGATTGCTTCCAAATTTTGTTTTTGTTTTCTTAATCTACTCTAGTGCCAATCTAAGACTTTCCTAACTGAGTGCTAACTTGTTTTTGAGTCTTAATTTTTGTTTTACTTCCTTGGCTTTCTTTGAGTCTTGTCATACACACTTATTCCTTCAATTTTGGTATAAGCTTTGATAAATTGTGCTTTTGTTGCTTGTCTAAGTTTTCTTTGTTAAAATTCTGTGCTGGAAGTTGCATCAAATCCTTGCTAAAGAACCAAACATTGACTCAACAAGGATAGGAAAGGAGTTTTGAAACAAGGACATTAAAATTTGACCTAAACTAGTGACCTAAACTCCTAAATTTTTCCTTCACAAGAGTGATCAATCCTTTCATCTTGTGAGCAGCCTTCTTTCACCTATTTGTTGTGTTCACTGTGCAGGTTCAAGGAGCATCAAAGGACCAAGGTTGGAGGTGGGTTAAAGCATTCAAACAAGTGATGGAAAAATGTGGCTGAAAATCCGTCACTAAAGTGGTCACAAAACCGTCACAACTTTGTTTTTTAGGACTAGTTTAAGTTCTTGCATTTTTCTTGTAAATTCAATCAATTTGTAATAGCTTGGAGGGAGTATTAAGAAGCTGGTCAGGTATATCTAATCCCTTATAGTCACTCACGTGTAGTACTAGTGGAAGTGGCTTGGAAATTTCATATGTTTCAAGCTTCCACTTAGGGAAAATTCGACTAGTTGATTAATATTGTTCCTTTGATTTGTTTGTTCTTAGTTTGTTTACTTTGCTTTATTAATTCGACTAGCATGTGTAGAATTTAAATTTCTCACGTTTAGTTGTAATCAAAAACACTTGAGAAAATCATCCAACATTAAAAAAAAATTTGTGAAAAATTTTGTGGAATTGAGAATATCACAAGGAAGTTTAGTGATTTCCACTTGAAAAGGCTTGGTTATTAAGTGGCTCTTAGTAGCTCACCTCCCTTGATAGTGCAATTTTTACACTTAGACTTCCAAGTGTTAGTCTTGTTCCTAGAAAAGACCAAAAATATTTTCTTTTTGCATAGCATATAAAAATTCTTTTTTTTGTTTAATCATGAGAAAATATTCCTCAAGTGGTAGTGATTCAAGCTCTCCAAAAAGTTTTTCACATCCTACTCAAAGGCTTAAATCACTAACACATTGGACAAAGCAAGAAGTGTTAAAAAGAGAAAAAGAAAAACTTGAAAGAGAAGCACAACTTGCAATTTTAGAGGAAGAAATTCACATTCTTAAACAAAAGGAAGAAAAACTTTTAGCCAAAGAAAAATTGAGAAAAACAAGAGAAAAAGAAAGAAAAAAGGCATTTCTCTTAGGGAAGAGTAAGGAGGAAAACATTTCCTCTAAAGGACTTGTGAGTGAAGAGAGTTGTTCTAAAAACCATTTGCAAAATACTCTCTTCATACATAAAAACCTTAACTCTTACCCTTATGCTACCACTAGTCATGAAGTGGAGATTCTAAACCAAAATATTTTAAAGAAAAATGAATCTCAACTTCAAGATGTAGTGAAGAAGGAGTGGACTACACTTAGTTCTACTTCTTGTGATACTTTCTTGGAGGTGCCCAAGAAAGATAGCCTTCCTCTCTTTAGGACTCCTTCTACCATAGTTGTTCTAATAAAGCACCCAAAATATGGAATATATTGTTTGATGGATACATCTTGTTATATTTCATATTCTATTTTTTATCTTATGGGAAGTTCCTCTTTATTTGAACTTAATTTGCCTCCTTCCCTACAAGACAAAAATAGTTTATATGAGTTTTCAAGATTTCACAAGACATTATCTTTTTATCTACCAAACAATATGTTTCAAAATTGTTTAGGATTTCCTTCTAGGTTATGCTTAGAAGAGGATTTTTTTTCCATTTGTAGGAATGTTAATTTCAAAAGTTTAGTTTTCTTTGTTAGGATAGATGGAAGGATTCTTCTTAGGATCCATAGTCCATTTTCTTCACATTTCACCTCTTATACTTGGTATAATATGCATGTAGGTAATGATTCTTATTCCATGGATCCTCGAGATTTGAGGACAAATCCTTTTCAAGAGGGAGGGGATGATGGAATCATGCCTAGGAAAGCAAGGGGTGACACATTGAAAGAGCCAAGAGGAATGGGCTAGATATGAAGATTTGGGCCAGTCGAGGTCCACCGATGGGCTTGGAAGGCCCAAGTTGAACTTCTCATGGGCCATATCTTGTTTTAGCTATTTTCTTATGTCTTGTATATATCATGTTAGTATAGGATTCCTATATTTTAGGTCTTGTATTTTGGACCATTTAGGATAGCATTTTAGGATATAGGCTTATTGGGCCTAGTTTTGGGCTTCATGGGCCTTTGGGCTTTTGGTACCCAATATTGGGCTCATTTTCATTCTTGTAATTTTTCCTTTCCATTGTATTTGCTTGGCCATTGTATTTAGGCCATTAGAATAGGAATTTAGAAGGATTAAGTAATAAAGCATGAATCATAGAATGTTAATTACATTTAGGAGTAATTAGAGTTTCATTTGAGTCACATGTTTTGTGCCAAAGGTGGCTGCACATGTGTACACTCAAATGAACCCTAAATTACCTCTAAATGCAATTAAGAATCTAGAAGGAAGGGCTGCACATGGGTGAGGATAAGTGGACGTCCAATTTGAATTCAAATTCAAATTTGAATTCAAATTGGCGCCACTTTTGAGTGCACATGTGATGGCTCCAAAGACTCCTATGATCCGTGGCTTTAAATGCTTGACTCCTTCACTATTGTAAACACTTTTGAATGAATGAGAATTCTGAATTTTACTTCAGCCATATTCTCTCCAAGAGTCACCAAAATCTCACTAAACCTAGTCTTAGGAAAACCTCCATTCCTAAGCTTGAAAGTGAGCTTTCATTTGGATCTTTAGCTTGGATGCTTCCATCCTTAGCTTAGGGATTCTCCTATCATTCCATTCATCTTCCTTCATCATTCAATCCGTGGAAAGCTCAAGGAAAAGGTCTTCAAATTTCGGAGAAGGTCACAAGAAGCAAGAATCACTCCATTGCTACAACCTAAACTCCATCAAGCATTTTTCTTGAACTTCCTTGACTTTGTTTTTGTGTTCAATGTTGTTGTTGCACACTTGTTGTCTCCGGCTGTTGTGATCATCAAAACTCTTTTTCAGCTCTCCTAAGCTCAACAATCTCCCCCTTTTTGATGATGACAACCCATGACAACCCACGGACAATGATATCAATCCATAATGCACTTTGTGCCTGCTTCTTATTGTGTCATGAACCAAAACCTGTACAACACACACACACACAAAGCACAATACCTGCACAAAGCACAATACCTGCAACAAAAACTCAACACACAATACCATTTCTCCCCCTTTGGCATTATCAAAAACAAAGTAAGCCAAGGTTAACAATTATAAGCCATGTATAGAATTTTTCAGCAGCTCAAACCAAATCAGTTGCTCATTATTCAACCATACTTCAAACCAAAATAAACCAATGTGTGATGCCAATTGTGCACCATACCACAAACCAAATCAAATCAAGTCATGATATCCATTATCTCAGTACAAAAACAGAGTATTTCAAATAATCACATTACAACATATATGCTCACCAAAAACAGAGCATTGTGCACCAGCATTCCAAAATAACCTTTGGAATCAAAATCAAGCCAATCACATAAGCAAACCAAACTTCAAATTCATCAAACTTAAATTGTTCAACATGAAAAACAATAAACTTGTTCAGAAATTAAAATCATTACAACCCAATTTATAAATTGTTCCAAACTTATAAATTGTTCCAAACGTAAATTTAAAACCTTCAAAGAATAACAAAACAAAAATCACTCCTCATCCTCCGGAATTCCAAGCTGAGTCTTCGGAGGGATGATTCTCCGACCGGCATACCATTCGAAGTAGTATTCTTGGGCCTTCTCATCGGCGAACCACTTCGAGATGAGTTGCTCCGAGGGAAGAGGGCGCTTGCTCCCCCTCACTTCCAGCTTCTTGGGTCTCTTGGAGGAAGATGCCATGGTTGGGTCTTGGAGAAAGATGAAGAAGAAGAGGGATTTGAGAGGTTTTGAGAGAGTTAGGGTTTGGAGGGTTTGGGAAATAATGAGAGAATGAGAGAATGAGATAATGAGAGGTTCTGAGAAGATTTTAAGGTGTTTGCACGTTCTGGGTATGGAAAAAGTGGGTAGTTTTATGAGTTGGCGCGGAGTTAACCGTTTTAAGAAAATTAAAAAAAAACGCCCAAATAATCGATTATTTGTGCAAATAATCGATTATTTGCATCAGTAAACTCAATTTGAACCATTTTCTGATATGAATAATCGATTATTTTAAGGATAATCGATTATTACAGAGGGTTCATTTTCCTTGTAC
Organism: Cajanus cajan; assembly: GCF_000230855.2. Taxonomy (NCBI): domain Eukaryota; kingdom Viridiplantae; phylum Streptophyta; class Magnoliopsida; order Fabales; family Fabaceae; genus Cajanus; species Cajanus cajan. The sequence continues at coordinate 8,496,758 of NC_138526.1, read as the reverse complement.
TCCCCAGATAATCGATTATTTTTGGAATAATCGATTATTCCAGTGACTGTTTACATTCTCATTCCCAGATAATCGATTATTGACTGAAGTAATCGATTATTTCAGTGACCTTTGAGTTTCTTCTTATCAAATAATCGATTATTACCCAAATAATCGATTATTCCAGTGACTTTTGAGTTTCTTGCTTACCAGATAATCGATTATTACCCAAATAATCGATTATTTCCGAAACTCTTGGAATTCTTCATGTTCCAGATAATCGATTATTTCCTCAGATAATCGATTATTTTCATGAGTCACTTTAAGATAATCGATTATATCTTAAGATAATCGATTATTCCAGTGATGATTTGTTTCACTGAAAATTTTAACTTCTCAAATTTCACCAAGTCTTGTTTGCAACTTCCAAATATTATCTTCCACACATCTCTTGTATTCATTCTCACAACATAATCAATTCAAACTTGTTTCACTAATTATTCCCAACTCAATTCTCAATTGATTGAACCTCTCTCTAGGTAGAGGTTTTGTGAAAATATCAGCTAGTTGTTTGGTTGTCTCTACAAACTCCACAACACAATCATTCCTTTGAACATGATCTCTCAAAAAGTGGTGTCTTATCTCAATATGCTTAGTCCTAGAGTGCAAAATTGGATTTTTGGTCAGATTTATTGCACTTGTGTTATCACACCTCAAAGGAATCTTGTTCAACTCAATTCCATAGTCTCTTAATTGTTGCTTCATCCAAAGGATTTGAGCACAACAACTTCCAGCTGCTATATACTCAGCTTCAGCTGTACTTAAAGCAACACAAGCTTGCTTTTTGCTATTCCATGAAACAAGTGCACTACCTAACAAGTGACATGTTCCACTTGTGCTCTTTCTGTCTAGCCTGCACCCAGCAAAATCTGAATCTGAGTAGCCAATTAGACTCAATGATACTCCTTTTGGATACCACAAACCAACATTAGTTGTACCCTTCAAATACTTAAGGATTCTCTTTACACTTTTCATATGAGATTCTTTAGGATTTGCTTGAAATCTTGCACATAGGCACACAGCAAACATTATATCAGGCCTACTTGCTGTCAAGTATAAGAGTGATCCTATGATACCTCTATATTTTGAATTATCAACAGCAATTCCTTTCTCATCTAAGTCAAGATTGCAATTGTTTGATATTGGTGTGGCAGCCTCCTTACACCCTTCCATACCAAACTTTTTCAAAAGTTCATTGCAATACTTGCTTTGACTTATGAAAGTTCCATCATGCATTTGTTTGATTTGTAATCCCAAAAAGAAGGTAAGTTCTCCCATCATTGACATCTCAAATTCTCCTTGCATTGTTTTGGCAAATTCTTTACAAAGAGAGGAATTTGTAGATCCAAACACAATATCATCCACATATATTTGCACATACATTGTATCATTTTTAAATCTCTTAACAAACAATGTATTGTCCACCTTTCCTCTTTCATAATCATTCTCAATTAGAAATTTGCTCAACCTATCATACCAAGATCTAGGAGCTTGCTTCAAGCCATAGAGTGCCTTTTTTGAGCTTGTACACATGATTAGGATTTTTGAAGTCCACAAATCCAGGTGGCTGTTCCACATACACTTCCTCTTGTATCAGCCCATTGAGGAAAGCACTTTTTACATCCATTTGATAAAGCTTGAAATTCTCAATTGATGAATAAGCAAGAAGTAGTCTAATAGCTTCAATCCTTGCTACAGGGGCAAAAGTCTCATCATAGTCAATTCCTTCTTCTTGATTATATCCCTTAGCCACTAATCTTGCCTTATTTCTAAGAATTATTCCTGATTCATCAAGCTTATTTCTGAAAACCCACTTGGTTCCAATAATTGGATAATTTTTTGGTAATGGCACTAAATCCCACACTTCATTTCTTTCAAACTGATTTAGTTCCTCTTGCATAGCCATTAACCAATGCTCATCTTTAAGTGCTTCATCAATGTTCTTAGGTTCAACTTGTGAAACAAATGTCATAGTGTTGCAAATATTTTTGATAGCACTCCTAGTTGTAACACCTTTACCAATATTTCCAATTATGTTATCTATTGATAATTCTCTAGAAGTCTTCCACTCTTTTGGCAATTGTTCACATGTTACCTTTTCTTTCTCATGTGATACACTCTCCTTAGATTTTTCATTTGGTTCACTCTCCAATAGGGGTTGATCAAGCAATTCATTTAAATCTTCAATTTCTGTTTGCCTTGTCTCTTGCTTATTTACTTCATCAAATACTACATGAACAGATTCCTCTACCACTAAAGTTCTCTTATTGTAAATTCTATAAGACTTACTATTTGTAGAGTATCCTAGAAATATTGCTTCATCAGCCTTTGCATCAAACTTCCCAAGTTGTTCTTTCCCATTGTTCAGCACATAACACTTGTAACCAAACACTCTAAAATAGGAAATGTTAGGCTTCTTTCCTTTATAGATTTCATAGGGTGTTTTCTTTAAAATAGGCCGAATTAGAACTCTATTTAACACATGACAAGCTGTGTTAATAGCATCAGCCCAAAAGTATTTTGGTAGGTTTGTTTCATTTAACATTGTTCTTGCAAGTTCTTCTAAGGACCTATTTTTCCTCTCAACAACTCCATTTTGTTGAGGTGTCCTAGGTGCTGAGAAATTATGGTTTATACCATGTTCCTCACAGAATTTTTGAAACATGATGTTTTGGAATTCACCTCCATGATCACTTCTTATAGAGGTGATGTTTGAACACTTCTCATTTTGAACAAGCTTAGCAAATTTTCTAAAGGCAGTGAAAGCATCATTTTTATTTGCAAGAAACATAACCCATGTATATCTTGAGTAGTCATCAACAATTACTAAGCCATAGTAGTTTCCACCTAAGCTCATTGTTCTTGATGGACCAAACAAATCCATGTGAATTAATTGCAAAGGTCTAGATGTTGAAATCTGATTTTTGCTTTTAAAACTAGCCTTCACTTGCTTGCCCTTTTGACAAGCATCACATAATTTGTCTTTTCCAAACTTGAGTTTAGGTAGACCAACCACCAATTCTTTCCTACTCAATTTATTTAAGTGATCCATGTGAATGTGTGCAGCTCTCCTATGCCAAAGCCATATATTTTCTTCTTGAGTTATTAGACATTTAGTGTTTGACATTGATATTGAATGCTCTAAGTCTAGCATGTATATGTTGTCAATCCTTTTTCCTATAAATCTGATTTCTTTACTCCTTTTATCACAAATTAAGCAACATGTATTGTCAAATTCAATTTTAAAGCCTTTGTCACTTAATTGACTTATACTCAGCAAATTGTGCTTCAAACCTTCAACAAGCAATACATTTTCAATCAATGTTTGAGAGGAGGAATTACCAATATTTCCATGACCAAGAATTTTGCCTTTATTGTTGTCACCATAGGTAACATACCCTTCATTCTTCAATTTCAGACTTGAGAATTTGGAGGGATCCCCGGTCATGTGCCTTGAGCAGCCACTATCAAGATACCACAGCAAATTTTTGGCCCTCAAGCATTCCTACAAAATAAATTCAGAGGAAAAATTTAGGTACCCATGTGGAGGGTCCTTTTTGGTTAGTTCTCAGCCCTTGACTCTTCTCAACCCAAATCATTTTTCCACTTGGAACTCCAAATTTTCTTGAGTAACAGTTCCTAATAGTATGACCCATTTTACAACAATAAAAACAAGTTGCTTGTTTAGAAAAGTTACTTTTGAGTTTTCTAAAATTTTGACTTTTCACAAAAGCTACTTTCCTAGACTCAAATGGTATGCTTGTGCTTGGATTAAAGCCAAGTCCACTCCTATCAAAAGTGTTTCTTTGTTTTCCCAAAAGAATGTTCAAATTTGCATTTCCCTTTGTGAACCTTGCAAGTGTGAATTTTAAATCAGCATTTTCCTTTTCAAAAACTTTGCAATGTTCACAAACATCTTTTAAGGAATGAGCTTCACTAAAGTTAAACATAGTTTGAAGATCATCATGCTCATGCTTCAAATCTTCAAATTTTTGTTCAGCTTTAATTAAAGCATTTTCATACCATTTCAGCTTGTTTTTCAATTTTAAATTTGAGGCACCTAATTTGACAGCCTCTTCATGAATTTGAATGAAAGCTTCTTGAAGTTGGTCATAATCAGGATTTGATTCAAGGTCTGAGTCACTTACTATTGTGTCTTGTGCAGTTCCAGCCATCAAACACAGATTGTTTTCCTCACTTTCAGATTCTCCACTTGTTGTGCTTGAGTCATTGTCTTCCCAAGCAATATAGGCTCTTTTTCCTTTTGCATTTTTCTTAAACTTCTTCTCCTCTTGTTGCTTCTTTAAGATATTTGGACAGTCAGCTTTCATGTGTCCAGGCTTTCCGCATTCAAAGCAATTGAAGGAGGAGGAGGATGCTTCCTCTTTCTTGTTTGGCTTTTTGTTGAACTTATAGGGAGAGTTTCTTTTTCTTCTTATAAACTTTCTGAATTTCTTCACTAGCAGGTTGAAATTTTCGGTTTCGGAGTCATCGGAGCTTGTTTCTTCATATACCTCTTTTCCTTTGGCAGTTTTTAAGGCCTTCAATGACACTCCTTTACCTTTCTTGTCTTGCTGCTCATGTTCATCAAATATGTGCAGCTTTTGTTCATGCTCCCTTAATTTTCCAAAGAGAGTAGCTAATGTTAAGGAGGTCAAGTCCTTTGATTCTTCAATGGCTGTCACCTTTGCTTGCCATGTTCTATCCAAGCATTGCAGCACTTTTAGATTCAGCTCTTCCTTTTCAAATTTCCTGCCAAGATCAACAAGGTGATTTATCAAATGTGTAAATCTTTTTTGAAAATCAGAGATGGATTCACCATTTTGCATTCTAAACAATTCATATTCTCTAATGAGAGTATGTTTTCTTGATCTTTTGACATCACTTGTTCCTTCATGAGTGACTTGCAAGGTGTCCCACATTTCTTTAGCTGATGAGCATTGTGAAATCCTGAAAAATTCATCAATAGACAATGCAGATGTGATTATATTTTTTGCTCTCTTATCATGTTGGGCTCTTCTCCTTTCCTCATCACTCCACTCACTCCAATGTTTCTCCTTAAGCTCACCATCATCATTCTTTTTCATTGGAACATAGGGTCCATTTTCTATAGCATCCCATACAGCTATATCAATAGCTTCAATGAAAATTCTCATCCTAATTTTCCAATAGACATAATTTTCACCATTGAAAACAGGAGGTCTATGTATAGAGACACCCTCACCATAGGGTAGGTTGTTGTTGGCCATTTTTAAGTCTTGAACAACTCTCAAGAACCTTGCTCTGATACCAATTGTTAGAAAAGAATGGCCAAATCCAAGAGGGGGGGTTAATTGGATTCAATGACCCTTTAAAAATTTATCAGAGTTTTTGGATCTTCACTTTCAATTACAAACTTTTCTATGACAGAATTCTCACTTGAAGCACTTCTCAAGACTTGTTATGATAATATGAATGCAATATGCTAACTTGATTACAACATCATGAGGTTCATCAACAATGTTCAATTTACAGATTTAAAACATCAAGAATTACATTCACTTGTTAATCAAATTTTATCTTCCTTAAAACTCAATCAAGAAATTACAAAACAAGAGATAAGGTTGAAGAAGATTGCACAAGTCTTTTATACTGGTTCAGCCACTCCACATGTGACCTACATCCAGTCCTTAATCACCACCTGATTAAGATTTTTCCACTATCTTTAAGCAAGAAGGTTTACAAGCAAACACACATGCATATACTTCACTACTAAAAGATAATCACTTTCTTGACCCCAAGAAAGTACCCCTTGTAGATCCCACTACAAGAACCTTAATCACTTGAGAAACCCTTCTCAAGATTTTCCACAAAGATTCACAAAGAAACAAAAATGAAACGAATTCACCTGGAATTCTTGAACAAATCTTTGTCCTTCTCTTTCAAGAGTATGATGATGATGATGATTTTCACAAGTTCTTTCACAAATGTTTTTCTTCTTGGAATTTCACAAAGAAACCTTTCCAAGATGTCACACAGACTCTCTAAAGTGCTTTTAGAAGTTGATTATCAGTTCTCACTCAATTGTCTTATGTTTCAAAATAGTTCAAGTCTATTTATAAAAGTTCAAACCCAGATAATCGATTATTTTAAAGAATAATCGATTATTTTGTTCTTCAGATTTCTGGAAATCAACCAAGAACAATTTAATCGATTATTTAGCTGGATAATCGATTATTCCAGAGAGTTGTTTCTGAAATAATCGATTATTTTGGCAAATAATCGATTATTACAGCAAGGCATTCCACTTAGCCCATTTGCTGAAATAATCGATTATATTTAACAATAATCGATTATTTTGAGTCAGTTCTTAAAACTTCATTTTAAGTCTCAAAATAATTTTCCAATGTTCTCAACTCATCATCATCTACTCCCTACTTGATTTTAGACAAGTTTTGCTCAATGCACAAAGCACACACACAAGCACAAATATAACAATTCTTTTATAACACTTTATTTTCTAAACACTATTACATAGCTATACTTCAAAGCATTTTTCTTGAACTTCCTTGACTTTGTTTTTGTGTTCAATGTTGTTGTTGCACACTTGTTGTCTCCGGCTGTTGTGATCATCAAAACTCTTTTTCAGCTCTCCTAAGCTCAACAATACTGACACTGATGATGAGATAGTAGATCTGAGGACAGATCCTTCTCAAGAAGGAGGGTATGATGGAGGACCATCCAAGGAGGATGTATTCATGAAGGCCATTAGACCTTTAACTAGGTCCATGGTTAGCAAGCTAGAGGAGGCTTCTAAAGAGGAGGTGCTTCTTAGACCTTTGCTCATCATGAGCATTGATTATGGTTCCTCTTATTAGTCTCTTAAGTTTCCATTGTACATACTTGTATAGTTGTTTTCTTGTACCTTGTATATAGTAGATACTTGTATAGGTGTATTTTTGCCTTTGTATTTGTGAGGCACTTTATTTCCTTTTTAGAAGCTATTGTATATTGTTTCTAGGGTAGGTTACTTGGACACTTTGACTCCATTTAACCTAACCTAGAAATACATTCTTTTCTTAGTTTTCTAGTAGGAGTGGCATTAGCAAACTAGAGAGTGTCACTAGTAAGTTAGAGAGTGTTTCTAGCAATTTAGCCAAAGGTGGTCCTAGGCTAAAATTTTCATATTGGACTAATTTTACTCTTAATTTTTCATAGATTTGATTTAGCTAGGTTCCATTCACATTGGATGAACCTAACTAAACCAAATTAACCATTTTCAAACCGAATGGAGTAAAATAATTCCAATGAGCCGCCACCTAGGATGTGTTCACACTTGGCCGGATTTTGTGTTCACACCTTGGCCGGATTGTTTGGCCTTTCTGTAGCTTGGAAGCTTGAAGCACAAGCTTCTCCTTAGCAAGCTTACCAAGCAAGCTAAGTGAGAAGCTTGCTCTCCAAGCCTCTTGACCTTGGACGGTTTAGCTAGACCCACCCATGGTTTCTAGTGAACCATGGTTAAGACTAGCTTGCTCTCTAAGCTTCCTACTCCTATATACTTGTAATCCTTTCTTTGTAAAACACTTTTGGATGTATTGAGATTTCATATTCTGAAAATTGTTCAGAGTTCTCTCTTCTAAAAAGTCCCTAAACCTCTTTGATTTCATCCAATTCTCTTATCCCTTCATTAGAAGAGTGTGGTGAGGATTGAAGTGGCTTATCTCTTCACCAAGGAGTGGTGCCTCTTGGGAGTGTTCTCCACAAAATCGTGGTGGTTCTAAGGTCTCCTCCTCCCTTGGAGACCTTAATCGAGCCCAGGAAGAATCAAGGAGCCGAAGATCTAGGGAGGAACTTGAAGGGAAATCAACATCAATCCGGTTTCTCAAGCAAGTTTTCCATCAAGAGCTCTACTGGTAAATTGCATGTTGTTATTCTAGTAGATAAGATGGTAGCTGTTGGATCAGGAGTTGCAAATTTTGTCACTGAAATCTCTATTATTGTCCAAAAGAATGCTCCTTTCAATGTCACTAAGTGGAAGGAAATTCTAAACTCAACAGTAGATAAAATAGTATGATGGAAGTGTCTTGGAGGAGTGATTGATGTTCTCTTCCAAGCTCCATCTTCAACGTCTACTTCTTCTCTTGAGGTTTCTAATGGAGTTTCACGGAAGCAAGGTCAAGCTTCAAAGCTTGAAGGAAGCAACAATGGAGGTTCAGTTTCTTCTTGAAGAAGAAGAAGAAGAAATGGTGAACCAAGGCACAAAGGAATGATTTCTTTGTGAAGGTTCTTAAGGAGAGAACTTTCTCCACGATTTTGGACTCTTGAATAGAGAGAATTTGCTGAAAATTCTGATCTCATATATCTCAAAAATGAATACAAAGGTTGTGACACCTTCTACCCCAACATAAAAACAATAATTGTAAGATAAAGTTAGAATGAATAAAAACTTTCTCAATTAGATAAGTCTCAATTAACAAATAGGTAAAGAATTCACATTCGCATACATAATCATAACTCACTTGCGGAAATTACAGAAGAAATAAAGTTAAAGGTTTTACAAAACAAAAGAAAGAAACTAAAGTCCTAAACTAGTCCTATCTATGCCTTGATGTCACATATCCTATCAGAGCACGCTCAACTAAAGCCTAAGCCTCATCACCAACACCTTCATGTTGATGATCACCTGCAACATAATTTAAACACATACAAAGAACAACAAGGGAGTGAGAAACATCTCACTCAGGTTCAGGTGTAGAAATAAAGGTTAGATGGCACACACATAACAAACATAATACAACTCACAAGCACAAATCACATATAAAAAATACACATACACAATCAATATCACATGCACACTCATTTATCATGCAATGATGTCAAGAACTCGACTTATAAATGCATGCATGTGGCACCAATCACATATCACATATCAACTAGAAGGATGTACTGCTAGGGTCTAGTCGAGATAGCGAAGTTGCACAAGTTACGTCTCATGCTTGTAGACCCCTAAAATTGTCCGGGTCGGAAATAAAACTCGAAGACCCTCAAAGATCGAAGGAAAGTCAGCCAGAAGGACTCCTAGAAGACCATAGGATGGCTATCTGTAGATTTAGAGGTCTTAGAGTAGCTTAAAATAAGGAAGTGGAGGGAATGAAGCCCAATACGGCCGTACTAAACTTAATACGGCCGTATTAAAGCTTCAACACGGCCGCAGTGAACTCAATACGGCGTATTGAAGTTTCTGAAACTTCAATACGGCCGTACTGAAATCAATACGGCCGTATTGAAGCTTCAATACAGCCGCAGTGAACTCAATACGGGCGCATTGAAATTTCTGAATTTCAATACGGCCGTATTGAACTTCAATACGACCGTATTGAAGTTCAAAAATTTCAATACGGCCGTATTGATTCTGTAGCCCGTATTGCGCCTATTCCCTATAAATATGACGTCAATTGGACGTCATTCCACACTTTTGAACATAGTTTCAACCCTCTCCTTGAGTATTCTGGGGTTTTTGAGCAGTGTTCTGCCCTAGAAATCACTCGGAGAGTTGATCCGACGAAGTTCTTGAGCCCCGAGCCATTTTGCTTGAGGATCGAACCTAGTCGAAGGGAAATCCTCCAGATTTCCGTAGTCGAAATTTTATAGGAGGGAGCGAGCGGGCTTGTAGAGCGAGGGAACGCCAAAAAGCTTCCCAGTTTTACGAAATATATAAAAGCACGCTTCAAAGGTTTCTTCTTAAAGTCCTTCCTTTTACTGCTTTCTGTGTGCATATTTAAACTGTCATCATGTAGATAGTTAATTTATAATTGCTTAGAATAAATAGGGGTAATTTAGTAATTTTACACTGTTATTTTAGAAATAATCTGTCATAGGGAACCCGAAAGGGGCGCTGTGGGGTGCTAACACCTTCCCCACGCGTAACCGACTCCCTTACCCAACTCTGGTTGTAATGGCCAAAGTTGATTTATAAAATCAATTGCCTTATCCCTTTTTCCAATGTTTTGAGTAAAACATTGGTGGCGACTCCAAAGAACCCTCCTTTTACGAAAACCGCTAATCCATGGAGGGTCCCGCTTGGGATTAACATGGATTGGTGAGACATTTAATAAATAAATTGGATAAGATCGACAAGGTCTCAGTTTGAGAACAAGTCGTTCTAATAATCCAATACATTTTCAAAACTAAAATAAAAGCGAGCTCGACCGTCTTCGCGACCGCCGAGGCCCGTTAGGGCCGGTGGCGACAGATGGCGACTCCACTGGGGAAGCTTCGAGAGTCAGTCCCATTTAGTGACAGATTATTTTTAACAAATAATAGTTAAAATTACTTTATTACCCCTCACTTGTATGATAGCATGTTTATCTATTTGGCTTTAATAACTGTTGTATTTTTAAATTTACGCAATTGTTTGAAATAAAAACTGCACACAAACCTTTGCACACAACAGTTCCCTCTATACCCGGGGGCATGAGTGATTAACCATAGGGAGTGGATGTTAGTACGGCCAGTTGTCGAATGGGTCTATAGGTGCCCGTAGACCGTTGTCGGAAAACATCACTCAAGGTGATAACCATGAACTTGAGTCCGACGGTGCGTTGGAGCTTTCCATCGACCTACGATGAGAGGAATTGGGTCCCTATAATGGGGGCACCTTGGGGGCCTTGGACTGGTGAGAACAGTTAGAACCTACCTTGAATATGCACCTTTCTGCAGGATACCCCTACCTCGTGATTCGCTCGTGACTGTTCGTGGATGAGTGAATTGTTTGTGTAAATGCTTATGTGCAATTGTTTGTGCATTAATAAATAACCTCGTGATAAGGTCTAAAGAATAATCCCCATGCATGAAAAAACCATGACATGAGAGGAAAGACCATGTGCGAAAATATAATAAAAGTGAGGAGCATGTGCATCATTACCAATAAGATATCATGCATCCTCATAAACCATGCATTTTAGGTTCACCAATACCTCTTGACATGAGTAAAAGAGACCCATAATTATCGAGATTCTCCGTTGAGGAGAGATCATAAGTCAAGGAGGGTGGTAACACTCTGTTTTAAAAAGGCAGCGCCTTAAAAATGGAGGGTTATCAAGCTCATGTCAAGAGCGTATTCATCCCATAAATTAATTAGATTAAACATTCATTTTAGAAAGTGGCTGGTCATCTCTCTGTCCTCACGCGCGCGCAGAAAATCAAGAAAATGGAAGCGCTGGGGGAGCAAAATAAGAAGCTCACAACCGAGCTCTCTCAGCTCAACAAGAAAATGGACGCGTTGGAGGAACGAAATAAGGAGCTTACAGCCGAGCTCTCACAGCTCAAAGAGCAAATGGCGCAAATGATGGAACTCATGCGTCACCACAACATACAAGGGGCTGAGCACAGTGACCATGAGTCCCATCATGTTGGAGGAAGAGTGGAACAAGAGCTGAAAAGCGGGAAGCTAGCTAAACCTTCCCAATCATTTAAAGCTAAGAAGACCTTTGGGAAGAAGAAGGAGAGAGAAGTCAGTGCCATAACCATCTCTTCGTCTTCTTCCACTTCGAAGTCAGGAAGATCGCAATTCAAACCTGTGAAGAAGTTTGATAAACTTCCGACCACATATAGCGACATCCTGCCGAAGCTAGTGGAAGCACGTCTTCTAGCTTACGTTCCACTAAAGAAGATTGATCCACCTCATCCCAGTTGGTACAAACCACAAGACAAATGTTTATACCATTCGGGGGCATCGGGGCATTCAACGGAGAACTGCAGAACTCTCAAATATAAGGTCCAAGACCTTATTGATGCCGGGTGGATCACTTTTGATTCGATAGCGCCCGACGTGAGCAAGAATCCTCGGCCAAAGCAGGATTAGAGAGAATAACAAGCCATGATAGGGCCCCTCCACTTTTTTTCTTTTAGGGACTCATGATCAGTACCCGAGATCATGAGGACCTTTTCATGTAAATAAGGGTTTTGTACAGTTTTACATACATATATCAATAAAGAAGCATTTTTCATACATTACTCTCTCTTTTGTTCTTTTCTCTCTTTCCTCATTAACATTAATAATTCTAAACCTAAACAGAACCAATAAAATAATTATGTCTGTAATTGTTCGCTCTGACCGGGATCCGAAAGTTGAGGATAAACGGGTTGAGTTGGACAGTGATGAGGAGACCATCTCTCCGGATCTGCAAAGACTGCTAGATCAAGAAACTCGTCTACTCCAACCGTGTCAAGAGAAATTAGAGACCGTGAATTTGGGGCAAGGCCGAGAGATAGAAGAGGTCAACATTGGGACCCATATCAGTGATGAAATAAAGACTAATGTTTCCACTATGATTATAATAAAATCATTCTTTCTCATTGCTTCTTTTCTTGCTTATAATAAAATTCTAAACCACATTTTTTAACCCTGTTTGAATAAACATGAATGAGGTTAAAATCATCTTAATAATAATAAACCCGCATCATTTTTATGTGGAAGTGTGTGTGACAACTTGGAGCACCTTCCCTTGGCCTCGACAAGTTCCATCATGGATAAAAAAAAAAAAAAGAGAGAAGAAATCCTGCAAAAATAAGAGCAAAAGACCCGCTAGGAATCCCATGAAAGGGTGACCTAGGCAAAAGTTAGGGTTGCAAAAATGAACAAAAACAAAAGTCCGCTAAAACGCCACAAAAGGGTGTTTTAGGCAAAAATAAGGACAATAATAAAAAAACAAAAGAAATCCATGATGGTACCACGAACCGAATTCAAAAAGAAAGGTTCAAGAGAAGCTATCCAAGTTGTCAAAATCACAATGTCAATAAACAAAGATTTTCTTAACTTCATAAGTGTTTAATCAAACAAGCCTAAACACATAAGCCTACCTCGGCTAACCATTCTTACAAAAACCATTTTTCAAAAATAAAATAATCCCCTTTAAAACACAAACTTTTGAAAAATATCTTTCCCTTCTTTTCTCTCTTGTCCCAAAAGATTTTAGAATAATCTAGTGGAAGCATGGAGAAATAAATCATCACTGATAATGGATCTAATCTGAATAATAAAATGGTGGAAGAACTGTGCCAAGAATTCAAGATCCAACACCACAACTCTTCCCCATATCGGCCAAAGATGAATGGGGCAGTCGAGGCAACCAATAAGAACATCAAGAAAATAGTGCAAAAGATGGTTGTCTCATTTAAAGACTGGCATGAGATGTTACCCTTTGCTCTTCATAGCTATAGGACTTCAGTACGCACGTCTGCAGGAGCTACTCCATTCTCCCTCATCTATGAGATGGAGGCAGTTCTACCCGTCGAAGTCGAAAAACCTTATATAAGGGTAATCATGGAAGCAAAACTTTCCGAGGCAGAAAGGGTTCAAAGCTGATACGACCGGTTGAACCTTATCCAAGAGAAACGGCTGAACGCCATATGCCATGGTCAAGCCTATCAGAGGAAGATCAAAAAGGCTTTTGACAAGAAAGTCCACCCTCGAGTCTACCATGAGGGAGAGTTGGTAATAAAGAAATTACTACCAACTCAAAAGGATAAAATCGGAAAGTGGGCCCTAAATCACGAAGGACCGTACGTGGTAAAACGAGCTTTCTCAGGAGGAGCATTGATCCTCACAAACATGGATGGAGAAGAACTTTGGTACCTAGTCAACACTGATGTGGTAAAGAAGTACTATGCTTGAAGACGTTGCTTGCATAGGCCCGCTAGGATGAAAACCCAAAAAAGGGCGTCCTAGGCAAAAGTTAGGGCAAAATAAAAAGCCTGCCAGTACAAGGGTACTAGGCAAAACAAAGGCAAAATCATCCCCGCTAGGATACGTCCTAGGCAAAAGTTAGGGGCAAAAGAATAAGATGTAAAAGCAAAGCAAGTAACGATCGCTTGAATCGAAAACCGAAAGGCGGTTCAAGTGATTATCTTCTAGAAGCAAGCGTCTTGCAGCATCTACACTCCTGGCTCAGGCCGAAGCAATTAGGGGAACGTAAAGAGCAACAATTACAGATATAATTGTTAATCCCCAATGTATATAGCCTACCCTGGCCAGCCAGTCTTCAGAAATTTCCTTCTGTATATCTTTCTGTAAAAACACTTGTGAATATCAATAAAATATCTATTCATTTCTTTTCTCTCTTGACCATGTGATTATGCCTCTAAATTGATGTTTCAAAAATTGTACGAAACTCTCTTAATAATCGGTCAAATAAAGAAAATTGGAGGGGTTCCTATAAAATCCATAAATCTCCTGCATAAAGGCTCATAAAAATACTCCCTCGTGTCAATGACAGAAAGTCCTCCAAGAAGAAGAGGATAGGGAGAGCCACTCACTTTTCTAAATAAATGAACAAAAATAAAAAATTGTATTGCATGCATCACACATATTAATTGCACATTTAAAGACCTTATCATGAGGCAATTGCATAAAATAGAAAAAATAGAAAAATTGCTTGTGTATGACAGCAGCAAGCAAAATGCAAAGATTCAGAAAATCAACAGCATCATACAGAATAACTGAGCCTGGAGAGGCTTGCCGAAAGAATACTCTCAGAATAACTGAGCCTGGAGAGGCTTGCCGAAAAAATACTCTCAAAATAACTGAGCCTGGAGAGGCTTGCCGAAACAATACTCTCTCAGAATAATTGAGCCTGGAGAGGCTTGCCGAAACAATACTCCCACAGAATAATTGAGCCTGGAGAGGCTTGCCGAAATAATACTCCTACAAAATAACTGAGCCTGGAGAGGCTTGCCGAAATAATACTCTCTCATAATAACTGAATTTAATTTCTTTAGCACTTTTAATTTCTGTACAGCAAAAGCCAAAAACATAAAAAAGGCAAAATACAGAAAAAGCCAAATCAGAAGAAAAGGCAAAATACAGAAAAAGCCGAAAATGAAAAAGGCAAGGATATAGAAAATCCAACAAAAAGATTGCACAGAATAACCGAGCCTGGAGAGGCTTGCCGAAACAATACTCATCAGTTTGTACAGAATAACTGAGCCTGGAGAGGCTTGCCGAAACAATACTCCTCAGTAAACAGAATAATTGAGCCTGGAGAGGCTCGCAGAAATAATACTCCCCAGAAGGAACCTCAACTCATGCTCTTGGATTCAAAATCCCCAGCAAGAGCTATCAAGCAAGATCGTCAAAATCTCCAATGGAAGTATGATCATCCAAGCAGTATATTCAAGTCAAAGGACTTTAAAACTTCCTCAGTGAAGATAGCTCTTCAACTCAGGTGTTGAGTGAGGCTAAGCCTGCAGAGGCTTCCTAAAAAATACTCTGGGATACATAAGATCCCCAAATCCCCAGTCGCCTACTCAAGAGGCATCCCTGCAAAAAGAGAAAAATCAAAAAAATATCAATAAATATTCCCCAAGCGGAATCCGGCACTCAGCCGAACACTGAACCCCAAATCCCCAGTCGCCTACACAAGAGGCACTCCTTCAAAAGGAAAAATCATAAAAAGATCAATAATCATTCCCCAAGTGGAATCTGGCTCTCAGCCAATCATTGAACATCAAGGTGATATGCCTAACAGAAGAGGCTAATCAAAATCAACGACAAAATCCCCCAGTGGATAACAGCCTACACAGAGGCAGCAAAATCAGAAAACCAAAAGAGACACCCGAACAAGGATAACCGGGATACTCCACCAACGTCGAAAGGACGTCAGCCAATCATAAGGCACCGCTCACACCAGAAAGAGCATCTTTGTGTCTGCACCCCAAAGGAATCAGAAATTCCCCAGTGGGCACCAACTACGCAATGGAAAGTTGGGACACAAGAACCTATGAGTAACTGCACATCCCCTAGACGGATCCCTGCGTTATCCAGCCCTCAGTGGCACAAAAATCAAAAAAACAACCGTCGAAGCAGCATCGTGGACTGTGGAGACAAAATCATCACAAATCCCTGAAAAGGAGATATTCGCGCTACCCCGTCGTCACAAACACGGAGGTATGCAGCTTCCGGCTCGAGCAATGAGCGAAGCTATCTCTGGAAAGGAGGTACTCACTGCTTACCGTCGTCACAAAGGTACTTAGCTTCCGGCTCGAGCAAAGAGCGAAGCTAAGCCTGGAGAGGCGGTACTCACAGCTTCCAGCTTGGGCAGCAAGCAAAGCAAAGCCTGGAGAGGCGAAACTCACACTGCTCACCGTCGTCACAAAGGTGCTTAGTTTCCGGCTCGAACAAAGAGCGAGACTAAGCCTGGAGAGGCGAAACTCACACTGCTCACCGTCGTCACAAAGGTGCTTAGTTTCCGGCTCGAACAAAGAGCGAGACTAAGCCTGGAGAGGCGAAACTCACACTGCTCACCGTCGTCACAAAGGTGCTTAGTTTCCGGCTCGAACAAAGAGCGAGACTAAGCTTGGAGAGGCGAAACTCACACTGCTACCGTTGTCACAAGGGTACTTAGCTTCCGGCTCGAACAAAGAGTGAAGCTAAGCCTGGAGAGGCGGTACTCACAGCTTCCAGCTTGGGCAGCAAGCAAAGCAAAACTTGGAGAGGCTACTCGACAATTTTCCACCGGAAGACGCTACAAGTCAGAAGGTCAGCGCATCACCCGGACAATTGGGTCAACTCCTTTACTTGTCAGCCGGTACACCAAAAGGCCGTCCGACTAAGTAAAGGGGGGGCAGCTGTAGACCCCTAAAATTGTCCGGGTCGGAAATAAAACTCGAAGACCCTCAAAGATCAAAGGAAAGTCAGCCAGAAGGACTCCTAGAAGACCATAGGATGGCTATCTGTAGATTTAGAGGTCTTAGAGTAGCTTAAAATAAGGAAGTGGAGGGAATGAAGCCCAATACGGCCGTACTAAACTTAATACGGCCGTATTGAAGCTTCAACACGGCCGCAGTGAACTCAATACGGCGTATTGAAGTTTCTGAAACTTCAATACGGCCGTACTGAAATCAATACGGCCGTATTGAAGCTTCAATACAGCCGCAGTGAACTCAATACGGGCGCATTGAAATTTCTGAATTTCAATACGGCCGTATTGAACTTCAATACGACCGTATTGAAGTTCAAAAATTTCAATACGGCCGTATTGATTCTGTAGCCCGTATTGCGCCTATTCCCTATAAATATGACGTCAATTGGACGTCATTCCACACTTTTGAACATAGTTTCAACCCTCTCCTTGAGTATTCTGGGGTTTTTGAGCAGTGTTCTGCCCTAGAAATCACTCGGAGAGTTGATCCGACGAAGTTCTTGAGCCCCAAGCCATTTTGCTTGAGGATCGAACCTAGTCGAAGGGAAATCCTCCGGATTTCCGTAGTCGAAATTTTATAGGAGGGAGCGAGCGGGCTTGTAGAGCGAGGGAACGCCAAAAAGCTTCCCAGTTTTACGAAATATATAAAAGCACGCTTCAAAGGTTTCTTCTTAAAGTCCTTCCTTTTACTGCTTTCTGTGTGCATATTTAAACTGTCATCATGTAGATAGTTAATTTATAATTGCTTAGAATAAATAGGGGTAATTTAGTAATTTTACACTGTTATTTTAGAAATAATCTGTCATAGGGAACCCGAAAGGGGCGCTGTGGGGTGCTAACACCTTCCCCACGCGTAACCGACTCCCTTACCCAACTCTGGTTGTAATGGCCAAAGTTGATTTATAAAATCAATTGCCTTATCCCTTTTTCCAATGTTTTGAGTAAAACATTGGTGGCGACTCCAAAGAACCCTCCTTTTACGAAAACCGCTAATCCATGGAGGGTCCCGCTTGGGATTAACATGGATTGGTGAGACATTTAATAAATAAATTGGATAAGATCGACAAGGTCTCAGTTTGAGAACAAGTCGTTCTAATAATCCAATACATTTTCAAAACTAAAATAAAAGCGAGCTCGACCGTCTTCGCGACCGCCGAGGCCCGTTAGGGCCGGTGGCGACAATGCTCACAAACAGGAAGAATCGAGACATCCAAACTGCACTATCCCCTAGGACTCCCCCAAGCTGTTACACAAGGAGGGCCTTCCCTAATGATGTACTCCATATCGTACCCATCACATAGATGCACATGATGCATGTCACAGACATTCACACTTCATGGATTCATCACTTTACCAGTCATGGAATTTCATGGCTTATCTCATTTCATCACGTTTCACATTCTCATACTCATAGTATTCATAATAGCACGAAATTCACATCATGTCTCATGTCACTTGTTCACATTTCACATTTCTCATAGTCATACTCATAAGATCATCATTTGGAGATTCTCGTCCTTATCATGCTCATAAAACACATCACTTACGTTAACACAGTAATAAGGCAATTCCTACACAATTTGCACCATCACATAAGACAAAACATGTAAAACATCATAGGGATCACACCCGGCGCACCCCAACTCGCGCCCGACGCATTAAGTGTCGCACCAAAAGCGGAGCATCATGCCTGGTGCGCCCTGAACGTGCCTGGCAAATTTAATGTCACGCCTAAAGCGAAGAATCCTGCTCGGCGTAGCTTCACACGCGCTCGGCGTGGCTTTCTTGCACCCAGCGCAACTTTCTTGCGCCCGACACAACTTTCCTAAGCTCGGCTCAATTTTCTTGAGCCCGAATCAATTTTCTAGGAAACTATTAATTTGTGCCCGATGCAAAGAACTGCGCCCGGCGCCCTTAGTGCAAACCTACACTTCGCAATTAGACGATTTTCACAACAAACATTTAATCATATAAATCAATCTGTAAAAATCCTCCAAATAACACCTAGAACATAAATCCATACTCAATTTTACATAAAATACCTCAATTCTCATCAACAGATATATCCCTAATTGTTCGTCATAGGATTTCCCACAGGGACCCACATAGCACTCTAATTCATATCAAAACTTATCTATTTTTGAAATTAAACACATATTCACGCATCACATCCAACCAGAAACCCAACAAAAAAAAACATAGATATTAAAACAGAAAACTTTTATAATTTACCTTGTGGAAGAAAATACGCACAAAGTTTTGATGATGCCAAGGCATTAAAGAAAATAAAGGTCAAGTTAAAGCAAGTTGATCAAGAAGCAAGATCTCAACTAATAACTAGATAAGTCTTGACTACTTAGCTTAGTACGTAAAATGAACTTTTAGAAATTGCTAAAGTTCACTTGGCCATGAAAATAAGGATTTCAAGAAAACCTAAATTTAATCTTTTTGAATATAAGAATAAGTTTATTTGAAAAGAAAGCAAAAAAAGTATTCAAAAAGATTAAACAAAAATATTTTAAACTAGAAAATAGAAGTTTTATATATCTTAAGTTTTCATAAGCTAATTTAGTAATATCTGTCTGGTAATCGATTACCAGTTCATGTAATCGATTATCAGAGAAAGAAATCTTCTTTGTTCAAGGTTCAAATGTAAAATCTTGCTCTGGTAATCGATTACCAGACCTTGTAATTGATTACCAGAAGAGAGAACTTCAAAAATTTGAATTGAAAAGATACAATGTTTCAAATTTTTTGAACTTAAAACCGTTGTAATCGATTACCAAGTCTTGTAATCGATTACCAGAGTATCTTTTCTGAAAAATTATAAAGATTTACAACTCTTCATGAAAAACACAACCTAAGAAATAATTATCTATAAATACTTATAATTTTTCAGAAGAAGGTTACGAACTCCATTGTGAAAACCAATTTACAAAAACTACTTGGCCAAAGTCATTTGCAAAAATATCTAAAGAGTTTATCAAGATCTTAGAAAGTGTAATATCTACTCTTCAAAGAGAGTCATTTTGTAATACCCACTTGATCAGTTGACCTATAAAGGAGAAAAGGTTTTTCTCCTTGTTGGTTTTTGAATCTCAACACAAGGAAAGGGAGTTCCAAGGTGTTGGAGGATTCAAGTCTTGTAAGAGTTACAAGAATAGTGGAAATCTCAAGTTGGAGACTTGAGGACTGGATGTAGGTAGGATTAGTCGAACCAGTATAAAACGAGTTTGTAATTCTTCTTTCCCTACACTTTTAATTACTTGTTATTTAATTGTGTTTGAGTAGTTCTACATCATTAATCTTTGCATACAATTTTTCTAAGGAATTGAATTTATAAGAAAGAAATTCAGAAAAATTTTATAGAAGAAAAACTTGGAAAACTTAATTTACCCCCCTCTTAAGTTATACGAGGCTATTTGACTAACATGCCTATTCCTAAAGCATGCATCAGGCAAGGGATTGGGATTCAATCCTGCTACCCAACAATTATTCTCACACCCCCGAGTGAGGTTTCTCACTCCCCCTTACCTTGATGAACAGAAGATGAAGCACAAGAAGAATCAGGTTGATTCTCTTCTTCAGGTTCTCCTTGGTCTTCAGAAGCATAGAAAGAAAATGAATCAGGAAGAAGTGAATATGTGAAAATGACTTGGTAGCCTCTAATAACCTCTTTTAACCCCTTTTTTCTTAATTAATAAAATAAATATTAATAATAAATATCAAAAGACCTTCACATTCCTCCTTCCCTTCTTATCAAATAAATAATAACCTAATATAATTAAAACATACCTCTTTCTTTTAATCAAATAACATAAGCATAATTATTAATAAAATATATTTCATAAAAGTTACCTATATATCACTAATCAAAATAATAATTATAAATCACGTCTCATAAATAAAATAGTGCTCATATAATTATTTAAATAATATCAAAACTATAAAATAATTACATTAAATATCAAAATAATAATTACAAATCATGTTTTATAATAAAATAGTACTCATATGAATACTTAAATAGTACCAAAAATCCCAAAATAAATATATTAACATACTAAAATAATTTCTAAAATATTATTAATATAAGGTATGAAAATCAGGGTGTTACAAAGGTTAGGGAAAGGTTTATATAAAGTAGGGAAATTTGTGGAGCAAGCTAAGCTAACTATGGTTCAAGAGAACCATAGTTAGCTTAACTTGACCGACCACCATGGTTTAGGAGGCTTGTGGAGCAAGCTTCTAACTTAGAAGCTTGGGAAGCAAGCTAAGTTAGAAGCTTGTAGCACAAGCTTCCCAAGTGTGTAAGGCAAGCTAAGAAACTCGACCAAGAACTTGGAATTGGTTTAGTTAGGTTCACCAAATGATGGTGAGGCCTAGCTAAATCAATTCCTTGGAAAATATGGAGCAAAACAAGCCTAAAATATAAAATTTGGCCTAAGCCCAACTCTGGCTCAATTACTAGTTGCACCTACACACCTTATTATTTGTCACCCCACTTCTACTACTGAAAATGTAAAAATGAATGACCCTTAATACAAGGTCAAATAGAGCAAAAGTCTCCAAGTAGCATACCCTAAATACACAAAGGATTATCCTATAAAGAAATGATAGGATTCCTAATTTGCACAAGGAATGAAGAAGGATCTTTTGGGTTAAAAATCTGGAACTTAATTTTCTGGAATTAGAATGCTAGAAATGAAGGTAAAAGGATACAGTAAAAAAAATGAATGAAGGAAGAATCACTCTTCCAAGGAAAAGGCTTCACACAAAGAATTGTGGTTTATCCTTTGATATGCCCAAACTCTTGAATCACTCAAGAACAATTAGAGAATTACTCTCAGTAATTAAAACTCAAATTCTGATCTGATTTTGTTCATCCCCATGGGCAGCTTATATAGCTTACAATCAACAACCTTCACTTACATTAGTGGACAAATAATGGACTCCACTAAGCCTGAATTATGACCACTAATGACAAAATATTATAAAAAAACACTTTAGTGGGCAATTATTGAACTTCCACTAAGCCTAACAATTATGACCACTAAAACATTAAATAAAACACATGCTAAATTCGTGCACCCCTCTGGTATGCCTCATGGCTGACTCATCCCAAAGGTTTTGGGCCTTATTTGATAAAAATAACTTGCTTAAAAAACTAGCCCAATAAGTGGTGCAGCCCAAAAAGAGTTGGCAGCCACTTTAACAAGAGTTTTAGGCCTTTATTTACTAATTACAATTACTAAGAACACCATAGAGTAATTAGGCTTCATAATCCTTGATACAATTCACCATCTTGGCCTTGTTTTCATCTTTAGGCATTTCTTCAAGAATGAGGGCCGTAACTTGTTGCAAAGCATCTTTGGCCTTTTTAGTCCTCGCCCTAGTCATTGGTCCTCCAAGTCCTTTGAGTGCTCCTAAATCCTTGCCCATGTCCTCATCATTCCCTCCCTCTTGAGAAGAATTTGTCCTCAAATCAAAGTCTCCATCTTCTACATCGAAGAGAGATAAATCAGAAACATTAAAAGTGGAACTAACATTGTACTCACCGGGCAATTCAATCTTGTAAGCATTGTCATTTATTCTTTCAAGTACTTGAAATGGACCATCCCCTCTTGGCAAAAGCTTTGATTTCCTTTGTTCCGGAAATCTTTCCTTTCTCATGTGTACCCAAACCCAATCACCAGGTTGAAACACAACTTTCTTTCGCCCTTTGTTAGCATGTTTTGCGTAGCTCTCATTTTTCTTCTCAATTTGAGCCTTCACACGTTCGTGTAACTTCTTCACATAGTCTGCTTTGGCCTGCCCTTCTTTATGTTTAAAAACAGAAATGTTAGGCATAGGCAATAAATCAAGAGGAGTCAATGGGTTAAAACCATACACAACCTCAAAAGGTGAACAATTTGTGGTGCTATGGACAGCCCTATTATATGCAAATTCAACATGAGGCAAACTTGCTTCCCAATACTTAATATTTTTTTTTAAAACAGTCCTAAGCAAGGTTCCCAAAGTTCTATTGACTACCTCAGTTTGTCCATCAGTTTGTGGGTGACAAGTTGTTGAAAATAATAATTTAGTACCTATCTTTCCCCACAAAGTCCTCCAAAAATGACTAAGGAATTTAGCATCCCTATCACTTACAATACTCCTTGGCACACCATGAAGTCTCACAACTTCTTTGAAAAACAAATCAGCCACATGACACGCATCATCTACCTTTTTGCAAGGTATGAAATGTGCCATTTTTGAGAACCTGTCAACAACCACAAAAATAGAATCTTTGCCATTCTTTGTTCTAGGCAGTCCTAACACAAAGTCCATAGATATGTCAATCCAAGGATATTCAGGAGTTGGCAAAGGAGTATACAATCCTTGCGGTAATGATTTAGATTTATCCATTTTGCACACAACACAATGTTCACAAAATTTTTGCACATCACGTTTCATATGAGGCCAAAAGAAATGTTCTTGTAAAATTTCCAAAGTCTTTTTAATCCCAAAGTGCCCCATCAAACCACCACCATGTGATTCACTAACAAGCAATTCTCTAATGGAACATGCAGGCACACACAATTTGTTTTCTTTAAATAAAAACCCATTGTGCTTAAAATACCCATTTTGAGATAATTTCTCACATGCAGCATATATTTCACCAAAAGTTTCATCAGAAGCATACATTTCTTTCAAAGATTCAAATCCAAGCAATTTAGTTTCAAGAGTGGAAAGTAATGTATGTCTCCTTGATAAAGCATCAGCCACAATGTTCCCTTTGCCCCTTTTATGTTTTATGACATAGGGAAATTGTTCCAAAAACTCCACCCACTTGGCATGCCTCTTGTTAAGCTTGCCTTGTCCCTTCAAATACCTTAGGGACTCATGATCACTATGTATTACAAATTCTTTGGGAAAAAGATAGTGTTGCCATGTTTTCAAAGCTCTTACCAAGGCATACAATTCCTTATCATAAGTGGAAAAGTTAAGGGCAGCCCCACGTAATTTTTCACTAAAATAAGCAATTGGATGGCCTTCTTGTAACAACACAGCCCCAATACCAACATTGGAAGCATCACATTCAATTTCAAAAGATTAAGCAAAGTTTGGTAAAGCAAGAATAGGAGCATTGGTTAACCTTTGCTTAAGAGAAACAAAGGCTTCCTCTTGTTTCTCTCCCCACTTAAAACCCACATGTTTCTTTACTACTTCATTAAGAGGTGCTGCCAAGGTGCTAAAGTCCTTAACAAACCTCCTATAAAAACTTGCCAAACCATGGAAACTTCTCACTTCACTCACGGATTTAGGTGTGGGCCATTCTTGGATGGCCTTAACCTTTTCCTCATCTACTTGTACTCCTTTAGAACTTACAACAAAACCAAGGAATACAACATGATCAGTACAAAACACACATTTTTCAAGATTGGCAAACAAATGTTCTTCCTTAAGCACATTCAAAACAGATTTCAAATGTTCCACATGCAATTCAAGAGAAGTGCTATAGACAAGAATATCATCAAAATATACTACAACAAATTTGCCAATAAATTCCCTCAAAACATGGTTCATCAATCTCATGAAAGTACTGGGTGCATTAGTTAAGCCAAAAGGCATAACCAACCACTCATACAAACCATATTTTGTTTTAAAAGCAGTTTTCCATTCATCACCCTCTCTAATTCTAATTTGATTATACCCACTTTTCAAATCAATTTTAGAGAAAAAACTTGCACCATGCAATTCATCAAGCAAATCATCAAGTCTAGGAATTGGGTGCCTATATTTTATGGTGATGTTATTTAGAGCCCTACAATCAGAACACATTCTCCATGTACCATCTTTTTTAGGGACGAAAATTACTGGAACAGCACAAGGACTCATGCTATTTCTTACCCATCCTTTGGCCATGAGTTCATCCACTTGCTTTTGTATTTCTTGCGTTTCTTGTGGATTGCTTCTATAAGCTGGCTTATTGGGTAAAGAAGCTCCTGGAATGAGATCAATTTGGTGTTCAATTCCCCTCAAAGGTGGTAGTCCACTTGGTATGCTTGATGGAAAAACATCACGAAATTCCTGCAAAAGAGATTTAACACTAGAAGGTATTTCCAATTCATCAAAAGTGTTAGTGTTTAAAATCTGATTTTTGCAATACATTAGATAAAGGGGTTGTTTAGCAAGGAACAACCTCTTCACCTCACTCTTTGTTGCCAAAAGACTCTCTCTTCTCTCAAGTGTTTCACTCCTTTTCTTTTTTTTAAATTTTTGTTCACTCTTTTTCTCAAGATCACTTTCTTTTCTCTCCAAAGAAATCTTTTCTCTCATCCTCAATTGATCCTCACACACCTCTTTAGGACTCAAAGGCTTGAGGACAATCTTTTTATTTTGGTGCACAAAAGAAATCTTATTGGAATAGCCATCATGGACGGCTTTAGTGTCAAATTGCCAAGGCCTTCCTAAAAGTATGTGGCTGGCCTCCATTGGAACTACATCACATAGCACCTTATCTTTGTATTTTCCAATGGAAATCTCCACTTCTACTTGCTGCCTCACTTGCACCTCTCCATCCTCACTAAGCCACTGAAGTTTATATGGTCTAGGATGTGGTTTAGTGTCTAAATTTAGCTTTGACACTAATCTAGCACTAGCCACATTAGCGCAACTCCCTCCATCAATAATCACCATGCAAACCTTTCCATTGATGGAACACCTTGTGTGGAAAATATTCTCCCTTTGGCTTATTTCTAAAGGACTCATTTGACTACCCATCATTCTCCTTATCATCAATAAATCTCCCTCAAGGGCCTCCTCCTCCTCCTCAATGTCACCTTCCTCTTCTTCACTAACATCAGATTGGCTAGTGTAATCCCCATTCTCCTTGAGAACCATGGTCCTTTTGGTAGGACACTCATAGGCATAATGACCCATGCCTTGACACTTAAAACATTTTATGCCTTTACTCTTCTTTTGAGGCTGTTCTAAGGTCTTAGAGGATGATTTTACATGAGAAGTAGATGCTGGATTGCTTGAAGTGGCAGTCACCTCCTTCTTATTTTTGTCCTTCCAACTAAAGGAATTATAATTAGAAGAACTCTTCTTGGTCACACTTTTTCTTTTGAGTTGTTGTTCCACTTGAATGGATTTGTGCAGCAAATCTTCTATATCAACAAATTCCTGCAATTCAACAACATCACGAATATCATTATTCAAACCATTAATAAAACGAGCCATGGTTAGTTCCGGATCTTCTTCAACATTGGCTTGCATCATGAGCAAGTCCAATTCTTTGTAATACTCTTCAACTCCCTTGGTGCCTTGTGACAATTTTTGAAGTTTAAATTTCACATCTCTAGCATAGCTAGCTGGCACATAACGTTTCCTCATGAGCTTTTTCATTTCAGCCCAAGTCTCCACCAAAGGCTCTTCATTTCTCAACCTTTCTCTTTTC
The DNA here is from genome assembly GCF_000230855.2 of Cajanus cajan. NCBI lineage: Eukaryota > Viridiplantae > Streptophyta > Magnoliopsida > Fabales > Fabaceae > Cajanus > Cajanus cajan. Next base: position 8,470,595 of record NC_138526.1, on the reverse strand, counting down.
AACTTATTCCACCACACAAGTGCATAGTCTGAGAACTCAGCTGCTGCAAGTTTCACCTTTTGCTCTTCATCATAATTGTTACAAGTGAAAATATGTTCTATTTTGAGTTCCCATTCCACATAGGCTTCTGGATCACTCTTCCCCTTAAATGGAGGAACATTAAGTTTAATACCTTCAATTCTGTTTTGCCTAGGAGCACCACCAATTCTTCCTCTCCTTTCTTCTTCATGATGTTCATAATTCTCTAATCGTTCAATTCTTCCATACAACTCCTCATTGTTTTCTCTCAATAATCTTTGCATTTGAGCATTAATAGCGTCGAACAAGAGTCTTTGTGTTCCATCCAAATGATCTCCATCTGCCATCTTCAAAAAAAACAAGAGTACTAACAAACACAAAGAAAATAGGACCTCACCACTCTTCTCACGTGTTTACACTCGTAAAAAGATCACTCTCTTTTTTTTTTTTTTTTTTAAAGCAATTCAAAAATAGACAACACAAAGAACAAACCACAAATTTGATATTTTGTGTTAAAAGCAAGGTTCAGGGTAGGCTTAAAAAAAAAAAGAAAGGAATACAAAACAGTCACCTAAAATTCAAAAAGAAAACAAGGAAACTTAGGAATCAAAAACTGGAATTTTAGATAAGTTAGTAACACCCTTCAACCCAACCGAAATATTACCTTAAATTTTGAGTCTTAAGTGTTCTAAACGCATGAACCATTCAGCCACAACTTTTTTTTTTTTTTTTTTTTATATATTCACGAATTTTTTTTTTTAATACTATTCAGGCCTAATTTTTGCAATGGTTCAGAAATAAAGAAAGAACACTAAGGTAATATCAATGGTAATGAGAAATAATAAGGAAAGATGTTACCCAAAGAAATTCCAGCAAATGATGTGGATGACCCAAAAAAAACCGGAGCTCTGATACCAAATGATAGGATTCCTAATTTGCACAAGGAATGAAGAAGGATCTTTTGGGTTAAAAATCTGGAACTTAATTTTCTGGAATTAGAATGCTAGAAATGAAGGTAAAAGGATACAGTAAAAAAAATGAATGAAGGAAGAATCACTCTTCCAAGGAAAAGGCTTCACACAAAGAATTGTGGTTTATCCTTTGATATGCCCAAACTCTTGAATCACTCAAGAACAATTAGAGAATTACTCTCAGTAATTAAAACTCAAATTCTGATCTGATTTTGTTCATCCCCATGGGCAGCTTATATAGCTTACAATCAACAACCTTCACTTACATTAGTGGACAAATAATGGACTCCACTAAGCCTGAATTATGACCACTAATGACAAAATATTATAAAAAAACACTTTAGTGGGCAATTATTGAACTTCCACTAAGCCTAACAATTATGACCACTAAAACATTAAATAAAACACATGCTAAATTCGTGCACCCCTCTGGTATGCCTCATGGCTGACTCATCCCAAAGGTTTTGGGCCTTATTTGATAAAAATAACTTGCTTAAAAAACTAGCCCAATAAGTGGTGCAGCCCAAAAAGAGTTGGCAGCCACTTTAACAAGAGTTTTAGGCCTTTATTTACTAATTACAATTACTAAGAACACCATAGAGTAATTAGGCTTCATAATCCTTGATACAATTCACCATCTTGGCCTTGTTTTCATCTTTAGGCATTTCTTCAAGAATGAGGGCCGTAACTTGTTGCAAAGCATCTTTGGCCTTTTTAGTCCTCGCCCTAGTCATTGGTCCTCCAAGTCCTTTGAGTGCTCCTAAATCCTTGCCCATGTCCTCATCAAGAAATAAATAAAGTGTCTCACAAATACAAAGGCAAAAATGAACCTATACAAGAACTACTATGTACAAGTGAGCTAGACCATCTCTTCAAGATATGATGGTCCACATGAAGAGTAGCTTGGGCTTAGAGAGCCCACTAACCTCCAAGCTAGCCAATCCTTCTTGTATGCTCCTGGCAATAGCTTTGGTGATTAGGCCCTTGGCCCATGGTCCATCATAGTATCAACAGTAGTTTTGGTAATTTTTTTTGCTCATATTGTTTAAACTTTTATGCTCGTAGAATATATTTGTAAACTATTTAATGATTTTTACTACAATTTGATAATTGTAGGATAGTTTTGATGTTGAAATCATATAACATAATAGAGAAGTTATTATTTGTACTGAAAAATGATTATATAGAAGTCATAGGAAAAGACTCTATGATCACTTTTTACAATATGAAACAAATAAGGAAGCTTTGGAGAATAAACTCAAAGAAGTAAGTGAAGAAGACTAGGAACACGTAGTAAATTATTTTTCAAGCCCCATGTTTAAGGTATGTTTCAGTTAAATTTATAAAATTCTAAATAAGTTTGTTCAAAATATTAAAATTCACAAGTATATTTCTATTTGTATCATTTCAGGCAATTGGTGCAAGAAATAAAATAAATAAAGCAAAACAAGTCATGAATCATAGAAGTGGAAGAAAGTCATTCCAAGCTATTAGTTATGTTATTGAAACAAAAAAAGAGCCTAATTTCTAGAGTTGTGGCAAATGACTCACATGAGCAATAATAAACAATGGACAAATGAGACTTTCAAGGAATTTGATGTAATAAATTATTTTCTTATAATAATTATATTTCATTTGATATTTTTAATTATGAATTATATCTTATTTCACTTTTTTTAATAGATGAAAGTTCAAGAAATATCCATGAAGATGTTGCAAGAAACAAATAAAGAAACTAATAAAGATCTCATAATTAATACAACATTCTAATCAGTTGTTGGAGAGTGATCTAGATATTGTCATGGTCGTGGATCTGGTATTAGACCGACAAAGGGAAAAAGTATTGATGAATTACATCAAGAATTAGTTAAAGAAAGTTGTTCCGGCCAAAAGGTGGACTAGGGTTTTTTCCTAGGTCAAGCCTCAAAACCAGAGCATTCAAAAGTGTAATCTGCCCTCTTAGCCTTAGGGTTTTAGGTTTTATACTTCGTCGTCCGTGGGCTTTATGGGCCCCGTGAACGTAGGGATTTCCTCAACCGTTCTTGCTACGATGCCGCGCAACGAGTGAGGATTAGTCAAGTCGGATTTTGACCGACTATGCCTGTGCCAAGGGTCCAATCGGGTATGCGCCGAGCGGTCCCCTTATAGGCGAGTGGAGTCGGCTCGCTTAGGGATGTCAACTCGGTTGTAGGCCGAGTGGCTTCCAATCAGACAGAGGATCAAGTCGGGTTTTTACCTAGAGGGTACACCAGTCGGATTTTTACCTAGACGGTACACTAGCCTTCCAGCCCTGAGTCGATAAGGCGAGAGGGCTTGTGGCCTGGTAACATAGTCGGGTATCGACCGAGTAGAGATCAGTCAGATTTTTACCTTGTCGCCACCGGCCCGAACGGGCTTTCGGCGGTCGCGAAGACGGTTGAGCTCGCTTTTATTTTTAGTTTTGAAAATGTATTGGATTATTAGAACGACTTGTTCTCAAACTGAGACCTTGTCGATCTTATCCAATTTATTTATTAAAAGTCTCACTAATCCATATTAATCCCAAGCGGGACCCTCCATGGATTAGTGGTTTTCGCAAAAGGAGGGTTCGTGGAGTCGCCACCAATGTTTTACTCAAAACATTGGAAAAAGGGATAAGGCAATTGATTTTATAAATCAACTTTGGCCATTACAACCAGAGTTGGGTAAGGGAGTCGGTTACGCGTGGGGAAGGTGTTAGCACCCCACAGCGCCCCTTTCGGGTTCCCTATGACAGATTATTTCTAAAATAGCAGTGTAAAATTACTAAATTACCCCTATTTATTCTAAGCGATTATAAATTAACTATCTACATGATGACAGTTTAAATATGCACACAGAAAGCAGTAAAAGGAAGGATTTAAGAAGAAACCTCTTGAAGCGTGCTTTTATATATTGAGTAAAACTGGGAAGCTTTTTGGCGTTCCCTCGCTCTACAAGCTCGCTCGCTCCTTCCTAAAAACTTTTAACTATGGAAATCCGGAGGATTTCCCTTCGACTAGGTTCGAATCTCCAAGCTAAGCGCTCGGAATTCCAGAACTTCGTCGGATCGACTCCCAGAGAGATTTCTAGGGCAGAACACTGCTCAAAAACCCCAGAATACTCAAGGAGGGAGTCAAAACTGTCTCAAAAAGTGTGGTAGGACGTCCAAATGGCCTCCTATTTATAGGAATGGGGCTCAGTACGGCCCCTGGGTTCAATACGGCCCGTATTGCACTTTTGCACTTCAATACGGCCCGTATTGAATTCAGTACGGCCGTATTGAAGCACCGACACTTGCCGACACTTCAGTACGGCCGTATTGATTCAATACAGCCCGTATTGAAGTGTAAAACATGCAATACGGCCGTATTGAACTCAGTACAGCCCGTATTGGTTGCAGTACGGGCCGTATTGGTTCAGTACGGGCCGTATTGGTTCAGTACGGGCCGTATTGCAGTACAAAATGTGCAGTACGGCCGTACTGAACTCCAAGGAGGCCGTATTGAGCTCTAAACCTCCCACTTTCTTATTTTTTGCTACTCTAAGACCTCTAAACCTACAAATAGTCATCCTATGGTCTTCTGGGAGTCCGTCTGGCTGACTTTCCTTTGATCTTTGAGAGTCTTCGAGTCTTATTTCCGTCCCGGACAATTTTAGGGGTCTACAGCTGCCCCCCCTTTACTTAGTCGGACGGCCTTTTGGTATACCGGCTGACAAGTAAAGGAGTTGACCCAATTGTCCGGGTGATGTGCCAACCTTCTGACTTGTAATGTCTTCCAGTGGAAAATTGTTGAGTAGCCTCTCCAGGTGAGTGCATACCTCGGCGCTTCTGACATCCTCGGTAGCTGAGTTTACCCTCTCCAGGGTCAACTTCACTCGACGCCCGAGCCGGAAGTTGAACACTGACGTGCCTCTGGCGATACTGGTGATTGAGTACCGTCTCTCCAGACCTAGCCTCACTCGACGCCCGAGCCGGAAGCTAGACACCAATGTGTTAACATCACACTGATGATTAAGTATTGCCTCTCCAGGCCCAACCTCACTCGCCGCCCGAGCCGGAAGTTGGACACCAACGCACCTCTGATGACGCTGATGGTTGAGTACCGTCTCTCCAGACTCTGAGTACCGTCTCTCCAGACTTTGCCACTCAACATGTGGCAGGTGAGTACTGTCTCTCCAGACTTTGCCTCTCAACATGAGGCAGGTGAGTACCGTCTCTCCAGACTTTGCCTCTCAACATGAGGCAGGCGAGTACCGTCTCTCCAGACTTTGTTTGAGTACCGTCTCTCCAGACTTTGTTTGAGTACCGTCTCTCCAGACATTGTTTGAGTACCGTCTCTCCAGACTTTGCCTCTCAACATGAGGCAGGTGAGTACCGTCTCTCCAGACTTTGTTTGAGTACTGTCTCTCCAGACTTTGCCACTCAACATGTGGCGGGTGAGTACCGTCTCTCCAGACTTTGCCACTCAACATGTGGCAGGTGAGTACCGTCTCTCCAGACTTTGCCACTCAACATGTGGCGGGTGAGTACCGTCTCTCCAGACTTTGAGTACCGTCTCTCCAGACTTTGCTTCGGTTGTCTCTGACGACTTAGGCAACTGAGTTTGCCCTCTCCAGGGTCTGCGTCCGTGTCTTCTGATCACTTCGGCAATGCGAGTTTTACCCTCTCCAGGGACTGCGTCTTAACATCAGCAGGTGAGTTTACCCTCTCCAGGGACTGCGTCTTAACATCGGCAGCTGAGTTTGTCCTCTCCAGGGTCTGCGTCTTAACATCAGCAGGTGAGTTTACCCTCTCCAGGGTCTTGAGATGATTTTTGCCTCCACAGTCCACTATGCTGCTTCGACAGTTTTTTCTGATTTTGTGCCGCTGAGGGCTGGATAACGCAGGGATCCGTCTAGGGGATGTGCAGTCATTCATAGGTTCTTGTGCCCCAACTTGCATTGCATTGTTGGTACCCTTGGGGAATTTCTGACTCCTTGGGGTATAGACACAGATGCTCTTTCTCTCTGAGTTGAGCGATGCCTTATGTTTGGCTGACGTCCTTTGACGTTGGTGGAGTATCCCGGTTGTCCTTATTCGGGTATCTCTTTTTTGATTTTCTGGTTTTGTTGCCTCTGTGTAGGCTGTTATCCGCTGGGGGATTCTGCTGTGATGATTTTGATTGGCCTCTTCTGTTAGGCGGATCATCTTGACGTTCAATGATCGGCTGAATGCCGAATTCCGCTTGGGGAATGATTATTTGATCTTTTTTGGATTTTCTCTTTTTGAAGGGGTGCCTCTGAGTAGGCGAATTATCTTGATGTTCGGTGTTTGGCTGGATGCCGAATTCCGCCTGGGGAATATTTATTGATATTTTTTATTTTTCTCCTTTTGTAGGGGTGCCTCTTGAGTAGGCGACTGGGGATTTGGGGATCTTATGTATCCCAGAGTATTATTTAGGAAGCCTCTGCAGGCTTAGCCTCACTCAGTGCTTGAGTCAGAGAGCTATCTTCCACTGAGGAAGTTTCAAGTCCTTTGACTGAATATTTTCCTTTGGATGATCGCGCTTCCATTGGGGATTTTGACGATCTTGCTTTGATAGCTCTCGCTGGGGATTTGTTCCATGAGCTTAAGCTGAGGTTTCTCTGGGGAGTATTATTTCTACGAGCCTCTCCAGGCTCAATTATTCTGATGAGAGTATTATTTCGGCAAGCCTCTCCAGGCTCAGTTATTCTGAGAGAGTATTATTTCGGCGAGCCTCTCCAGGCTCAATTATTCTGAGAGAGTATTATTTCGGCGAGCCTCTCCAAGCTCAATTATTCTGTACGAGGCGATTGATTTTTCTAAATCTTTTGCCTTTTTGTCATTTTTTTGGCTTTTTCTGTATTTTTTTTTTTTGCCTTTTTTGTCATTTTTTGGCTTTTCTGTTGATTTGCGGCTTTTTCTGTCGACCGCTGCCATATACAAGCAATTTTTCCTATTTTTGTATTTTTTATGCAATTGCCTCATGAAGAGGTCTTTGAAAATTTCTTTATGGCCAATACGGCCGTATCCATTTCAGTATGCCCGTATTGAATTGAAAATTTGTTCATAACCCTAATTTTGGTACGGGCGTACCGAACATGATACGGGCGTATTGTTTTTCTGAAGTTTATATTTTTTTGTTTTGTTTTGTTTTGTTTTGTTTTGTTTTTTTTTGTTTTTTTTTCAATAAACAGAAAATAAGTGATCTTCCAGTACACCTATCATCTGTATGCATGTATGCGGTATGATGCACCTAATTCTATTTGATTCATTTTTCAAAAGAATTAACCGATGCGTTTCTCTGCTTGGATTTTGCCATTCCTCCAGACAGGCTTGTGCGATGCCGATTTCTGTAGCCGAGGAATGATGCGTGTTATATTGAGACTTGGTGTTATCAACCAAGTGATTCTTCCCTTCCTTTAAAAGATATGTCAACCCTCCTATTGACCACTATATCTCCATGTTTCCACTAGATTATTCAAAAATCGTTTGGGACAAGAGAGAAAAGAAGGAAAGGATATTTTTTTCGAAAGTTTGTGTTTTAGAGGAGATTATTTATTTTTGAAAAATGGTTTTTATAAGAATGGCTTGGCCAATGGTAGGCTTAAGTGTTTAGGCTTGTTTGATTAAACACTTATGAAGTTAAGCACGTCTTGTTTATTAACATCTATGATTTGACAACTTGGATAGCTTCCCTTGAACCTTTCTTGAATTCGGCTCGTGGTACCATCGTGGATTTTTTTTTTTTTTTTTTTTTTGATTGTCCTTATTTTTGCCTAAAACACCCTTTTGTGGCGTTTTAGCGGACTTTTGTTTTTGTTCATTTTTGCAACCCTAACTTTTGCCTAGGTCACCCTTTCGTGGGATTCCTAGCGGGTCTTTTGCTCTTATTTTTGCGCAGTCCCCTTTTTGGGTTTCCTGCCGAGCTTTTTATCTTTAGGATTTTGTTATCCATGATGGCACTTATTGAGGCCAAGAAAAGGTGCTCCAAGCTGTCATGCACATTTCCACATAAAAATGATGCGGGTTTATTATTATTAAGACAATTTTAACCTCATTCATGCTTATTCAAACAGGGTTAAATAATATGGCCTAGAAATTTATTGTAAGCAAGAAAAGAAGCAATAATAAATAATGAAGAATGATTTTATTATAATCATAGAGGAAACATGTGCCCTATCGAGGCTCGGGGGTCGGGCTGTCCCCGAGGAGTAATCTCTAATAGTCATCAGGTCTATACATCCTTATCGGAAGGAAAAGAGCACTTGATGACGACGACCGGCCTTGATGCTTGTGAACCGGCCTTCCTAAAGATCTGGCTTAAAGAACGTCGAGAAGGATCTTGATTCCTCTTCGTTCTTTGATCTTTAACAGGGTTGTATCCTAACCCTTGTTTCCCCGGATTATCCTTGATGATGGGTAGCTCGGGAATTCCTTGGGAATCCTTGCCAAGTCCTTGTCCAGGCAAGTATCCATGCTTCGTGAGCATGTAGGCTACCTTCTTCGTTTCTCGGGGAAATGTTTCAACATTGGCAATTTCCAATGCTTGGAAGGCGGTTTCTAAAGCTTCCTCTGCTGCATCCACGTAAGGTATAGCAGCTGGCTTGCTGATGAGTATGTCATCTTCAGCTTGTACAGTCACCAGTTTGTCACCCACTATGAACTTGACTTTCTGGTGGAGCGTAGAGGGTACAGCTTTTGCATCATGAATCCAAGGTCGGCCAAGGAGACAGCTGTATGCCGGAGTAATGTCCATCACTTGGAATTCGACATTAAAGATAGTGGGTCCAATTTGGATTGGAAGATTGATCTCTCCCACCACTCCTCTCTTAGAACCGTCGAAGGCTCGAACGATCATGTTGCTCGGGCGCATTTGGACTCCCTTGATTGCCACTTGATCGAGAGTTCTTTTAGGCATCACATTCAAGGAAGATCCATTATCCACCAAGACTTTTGCGATGTGATATTCCTTGCACTTTACAGAGATGTGCAAGGGCTTGTTGTGATTTGGTCCCTCGGCGGGGATCTCTTCATCAGTGAAAGTGAGGTGATCATTAGCCGTGATGTGACTAACAATCCCCTCAAACTTGTCTTGGGAGATAGTGTGCGACACGTATGCCTCGTTCAAGACTTTCAACAGAGCTTGCCGATGTGGTTCGGAGCTTAGGATCAACGACAACAGCGTAATCTTTGCTGGCGTCCTATGGAGTTGATCCACGATGGAGTACTCGCTCTGTCGGATAAACTTTAACAGCTCGTCTGTCTCCTCCTCGGATTCTCTTTCCTCGGTTTTCTCCTTTTCTTTTCCTTTATTCTTGGGAGCTTTATCATGAAGATCTTCGGGAGTGTAGATCCTGCCACTCCTAGTCATGCCCCCAAGTCCAGCGATGTTGGAAATATCGCTGTCGGCAGAAGTATGGATGTCGTATATCCATGGCACAGCCTTATTTGATTCGTAGGGAAAAGGCCTTGGAGCGATGATCCTTAACGGCGTTGGACCTTCCCCTTTGTTTGTCTTGATTACCAACAACGGAGTTGACGTGTGCTCGCTTGGCGCGGTTGTTGGTTTGCATTTAATTACCAATGGCGTGCGATCCATTCTGAACATACGCATCGATTAATTCTTTCTTTTTATTAATATTTATTAATAAATTACTTGGAGAGATGTATGCGAATGAATGACTATGAAATGCAAGGGCAATTGAGAGATTTCATAAATCAAAGCTCGATTTTATTGATCATAGAAAGTGTACAACTTATCATATAATGCTTTGAAGCAATTTTTTACAATATGAGAAAAGCCGATAAAAACCCACAGGCGGGTTCATATGTCTTTGCCATTCATTTTCGGCTTCCTCCACATGGCGGCCCATTGCTTCAATCTGAGTATGGACCGCTTGGCTCATATTATTACTTATTTTCTGAGCATCTTTCGCTTTTTGTATATGATAGTTGATCATGGCCTGCAGCTCATTAAGCTCATCTTCAGCCCGATTCTTCTCCTCTTGGAGTTTGGCCATTTGTGCCAACCCTTCCCTTTCCTTTTTGCGGAAGTCGGAAAGGTTTGCGGCTTGTCGTTGAACAACTTCCCGCCATTGTTGCGCATCAGATCGAGTCAAAAGCAGATCGTCTTGCATATCCTTGATCAACTGTGCCTGCCTTGAATACTCGGCCTCAAGGTGTGCTATCTTCATGTTGACTTCTAGGAGTTGACTACTCGGTTCAATCTTTGGCATTTTGGATGCCCGAGTAGCCTCCTCATTGAGGTTAGCACACTCATCCTTGAGCCGCTCTATCTCGTGGTCTTTCTTCTTGCATTGCCTTTGTAGACCATCGATGACGAAACTGGATTCTTCATTTTTCTCTTCAAGAACTCTCATTTGAGCCCCCATAATTTCCAGCTTCTTGGTCAAGACGTCGACTTGTTCTTGCATTAACCTCCTTGTGGTTGCGGTTGCGCAAGAGGTGGATGGTTGAGACACCCCCCTCTCATTCCTCCATATCTCGTAGTCGGTGGAGGCGGATACCCGAGGCTTTCCAAGCTCTCGATCTCCCTCATAGATTGGTTTCTCCCATGCTCTAATGACAGCGTGCATATCCTTCTGATGCTCGGAATCAAAGGAGAAACACAACCCTCCAAGCTCCTCTTTAGTAGGAATAATTTGAGTCCTTATTAGTTGTCTCATAACCAATCTAGGTGAGTAGGCTATGCAACCTCTGAGGCCCATCAATGGTATGCTTGGATAACTGCCGCATCTTGTCAATACATTACTTGGACGGAACCAAGGACAAACCCACGTGAAGTGCTCAACACTCCACTGTTCCATCTCTTCCTTCCACTCGGAAGCATATCGGCGGCGTACGGGGATCTTCGAAAAACTCCTCAACGGGTCGGGCAAGGTCCCCATGTGACTAGAGGCATAGAAGTGTGTGATGCCCCACACATACAACAAGGAGGTGCAGCATCGGATAGTCTTCCCTTGCTTCTGTTGAGATAGGTTGACAGAAAGCAAAGTGTCGGCAAGAATGGTAGGCACGGGACTCTTCATATGTACGTCCCAAGCGAAGAAGGCGTCCATAGCAGCATGGTCCACTGTGTTAGCGTGAAAGGGGAATAGGATCGTCCCAAACACGGCTAACGCTAGAGTCTTGTTGAAAGCTAACCAATCTCCCTCACCAGCCAAGGAAGAAAGGTGGTCTTCAATCATCGCGAGCTTCCAACCCTTGATACTGCCGTTCCCCACTAAGGCAGATAATCGTGATGGCAGTTTGACTTGAGTTGCGACCCTCTCTATGGCCACATGATTTCCATGGAAGATATAGACCCCTGCTGATTTGGGCCATCGTAGCATGAGCTCATACTCCTCGAGAGTAGGAACTAAGTCAAACTGGGGGAATTCGAAACAATGCAGATCGAGACTCCAAAAATGGACCAAGGCTCTTAGAAAAGCTGGATCCACACAAATCTTCATCAAATCGAGAACCCGTCCATAAGATTTTTCAAACTCCAAACGAGCCTCTCGTGGCATCAAGGAACAGAGGTGATCCAACCTCTCGGCACGGTACAATAAGAAGTCCATTTTCTTCAATTGCCCTTGTATTCCCCTAGATCCCTCCATAATCTACAATAAAATGCATGATATGAGATGGTGATGTCGAATATGCATGCATAGTATTTAACTAAGCATTATCATGTTTTCGGGACATTCCTAAAATGATGCATGATACTGCTTGGTTTGGATAAATAACCTTTTTTTTTTTTTTTTTACAGAAAGATTTACAAAGGGATTTTCTGAAGAATGGCTGGCCAGGGTAAGCTTTATACATTGGGCTTAAACAATTATATCTGTAATTGTCGCTCTTCCCGTTCCCCTAATCGCTTCGGGTGAGATGCTTGAGCCAGGAGTGTAGATGCTGCAAGATGCTTGCTTCTAGAAGATAATCACTTGAACCGCCTTTCGGTTTTCGATTCAAGTGACCGTTGCTTGCTTTGCTTCTACATCTTATTCTTTTGCCCCTAACTTTTGCCTAGGACGTATCCTAGCGGGGATAATTTTGCCTTTGTTTTGCCTAGTACCCTTGTGCTGGCGGGCTTTTTGTTTTGCCCTAACTTTTGCCTAGGATGCCCTTTTTCGGGTTTTCATCCTAGCGGGCTTATGCAAGCAACGTCTTCAAGCATAATACTTCTTTACCACGTCGGCGTTGACTGGGTATCGAAGTTCTTTTCCATCTATGTCTGTGAGGATCAATGCTCCTCCGGAGAAGGCTCGCTTCACCACGTATGGTCCTTCGTAATTCGGGGCCCACTTTCCGATTTTGTCCTTTTGAGCTGGTAGCAATTTCTTCATCACCAGCTCTCCCTCATGGTAGATTCGAGGATGGACTTTCTTGTCAAAAGCCTTTTTGATCTTCCTTTGGTAGGCTTGACCATGGCATATGGCGTTCAGTCGTTTTTCTTCGATAAGGTTCAATTGGTCGTATCGACTTTGAACCCATTCTGCCTCGGAAAGTTTTGCTTCCATGATTACTCTCAGAGAAGGTATCTCGACTTCAACCGGCAGAACTGCCTCCATTCCATAAACAAGGGAGAATGGAGTAGCTCCTGTGGATGTACGTACTGAAGTCCTATAACCATGGAGAGCGAAGGGTAGCATCTCATGCCAGTCTTTGAATGAGACAACCATCTTTTGTACTATCTTCTTGATATTCTTATTGGCTGCCTCGACTGCCCCATTCATCTTTGGTCGATATGGGGAAGAGTTGTGGTGCTGAATTTTGAACTCTTTGCACAGTTCTTCCACCATCTTATTGTTCAAATTGGATCCATTATCAGTGATGATTTTGTCGGGAATAGCGTATCTGCATATGATATTCTTTCTGATGAAGGATGTTACCACCTTTCGGGTCACATGAGCATACGATGCCGCTTCTACCCATTTGGTGAAATAGTCAATGGCCACAAGAATGAACCTATGTCCATTAGATGCCTTTGGCTCGATGGGTCCAATAACATCCATGCCCCACATTGCGAATGGCCATGGTGAAGCCAACACATTGAGTGGCGTTGGTGGGACATGAATGTTGTCGGCGTATGCTTGACACTTGTGGCATTTCCGGACGTATTGGTAACAATCCCTTTCAATGGTCGACCAATAATATCCTGCTCTGAGGATTTTCTTAGCCATTGCGGGCCCGGGAATATGGGTACCGAAAACCCCCTCATGTATTTCTTTGATTACATTTTGAGCTTCGACTTGGTCTATGCACCTCAACAAGACCGAGTCATAATTCTTTTTGTAGAGGGTTTCTCCAATCAACAGAAATCCCATGGCCCTTCTTCGGATATGCTTTTTATCATTATCGCTAGCCATATCAGGATATTCCCCTTTTGACAGATATTGTTTGATGTCATGAAACCATGGATAATCGTCAACAGCTTCATCTATCAGTAGGCAGAACGCTTGCTTATCGTGCCGCCGGATATTGATGATGGGCATTTCATGCTCCTTATCCAAGGCGAACATCGATGATAGTGTAGCAAGGGCGTCAGCGAACTGATTTTCCTCCCTTGGGATATATTCAAAGACGACATTTTGAAAGAATTGTATCAGGTCTTTGATATGCTCAACATATGGTATCAGCTTAGGATTTCGGACTTCCCATTCACCTCGCAGTTGGTGGATGACTAAAGCCGAATCTCCAAATACTTTGAGCTTTAGGATACCATTGTTGATTGCTGCTTGGATTCCTAACGCGCAAGCCTCGTATTCGGCCATGTTATTTGTACATTCGAAGTTGAGTCTTGCCGTTAAGGGGATATGCTTTCCTTGTGGGGAAATTAACACTGTTCCGATCCCCTGTCCAAGCATGTTGGAGGCTCCATCAAAATACATGGTCCACGTATCATCCTTAGGATCTTCATGTTGTAAATGCATTATATCCTCATCGGGGAAATCATCCTGAAGGGATTGATAGTCATTGGTCGGCCCGTGTGCTAGGTAATCAGCTAGGGTACTACCCTTGATGGCCTTTTGTGTGACATGTATGATGTCAAATTCTGATAATTGCACTTGCCATCGGGCAATCTTCCCAGTGATTATCGGTTTATCGAACACGTACTTAATAGGATCCATTTTGGAAACCAACCAAGTAGTATGCCTAATCATGTACTGCCTGAGCCTTTGTGTTGCCCATGCTAACGCGCAGCACGTTTTTTCTAGCGGCGTATAGCGGGTTTCATAATCAAGAAATTTCTTGCTCAGGTAGTAGATGGCTTGTTCTTTCTTTCCTGTTTCATCTTGTTGTCCCAGCACAGCCCCCATAGACTCATCAAGCACCGTTAAGTAGAGGATTAAAGGTCTTCCCTCGACAGGTGGCACCAATACCGGTGGATTGGCCAAGCACTGTTTGATCTTATCAAAAGCTTGTTGACAACTTTCATCCCAAACTTCGGAATGATTCTTGCGCAACAGCTTGAATATTGGCTTGCACGTGTCAGTCAACTGTACGATGAACCTTGCGACGTAGTTCACCCTGCCGAGGAATCCTCTAATTTCTTTCTCAGTTTTAGGAGTAGGCATTTCCGTTATTGCCTTTACTTTATCGGGGTCCACCTCTATGCCTTTTTCACTGACGATGAACCCGAGGAGCTTACCCGACCGGACTCCGAAAGTACACTTAGCCGGATTCAGCTTAAGTTGATACTTGCGAAGCCGATTGAATAATTTTCTCAAATATTGAATGTGGTTCATCTCGTCTTTCGACTTTGCGATCATGTCGTCCACGTACACTTCAATTTCTTTATGGATCATGTCGTGGAATAGTGTCACCATCGCTCGTTGGTAGGTGGCGCCCGCATTTTTAAGTCCAAAAGGCATCACTCTGTAGCAGAAGGTGCCCCAGGGTGTGATGAAAGAAGTTTTCTCGCGGTCTTCCATATTCATCTTGATTTGGTTATACCCCGAGTATCCATCCATAAAGGAATAGAGTGTGTTTGTGGCTGTGTGATCCACAAGTGTATCGATGTGTGGCAAGGGAAAATCGTCCTTTGGACTGGCACGATTTAGATCCCTATAGTCAACACAAACTCTAACCTTTCCATTCTTTTTGATGACTGGCACAATGTTAGCCAGCCATTCGGGATACTGGGACACGACCAAGAATCCCGCGTCTAATTGTTTTTCCACTTCCTCCTTGATCTTTAAAGACCATTCGGGCTTGATTCGTCGAAGCTTTTGCTTAACGGGTCGAAACCCTTCTTTCAATGGCAACTTGTGCTCGACGATTTTAGAGTCCAAACCGGGCATATCACGGTACGACCATGCGAATACGTCCTTGTATTCCCTTAATAATTGGATCAATTGTGCTCTTATTTCATCACTGATATGGGTCCCAATGTTGACCTCTTGCAACTCTTGACCCTGCCCCAAATTTACGGTCTCCAATTCTTCTTGATACGGTTGGAGTAGACGAGCTTCTTGATCTAGCAGTCTTCGCAAATCCGGAGAGATGGTCTCCTCATCACTGTCCAACTCAACCCATTCATCCTCGGTTTTTGGATCCCGATCAGAGCGAATAATCACATACATAATTATTTATTGGTTCTGTTTAGGTTTAGAATTTATTAATGTTAATGAGAGAGAGAGAAAAGAACTAAATGAGAGAATAATGTGTGAAAAATGACTCTTTATTGGTATATAAAAAAAAACCGTAAAACCCTTATTTGCATGAAAAGGTTCTCATGATCTCGGGTACTGATCATGAGTCCCAAAAAGAAATGAAAAATGTGGAGGGGTCCTATCGTGGCTTGCCCTTCTCTCTACTCCTGCTTTGGCATAGGGTTCTTGCTCACGTCGGGCGTTGTTGAATCGAAAGTGACCCATCCAGCATCAATAAGGCTTTGGACCTTGTGTTTGAGAGCTAGGCAGTTCTCTGTTGAATGCCCTGGTGCCCCCGAATGGTATAAACATTTGTCTTGTGGCTTGTACCAATCGGGGTAAGGTGGGTCGATCTTTCTTGGTGGAACATAAACTAGAAGTTTGGCTTCTACTAGCTTCGGCAGGAGATCGCTGTAGGTGGTCGGAAGTTTATCAAACTTCTTCACAGGGGTGAATTGCGATCTTCCTGACTTCGAAGTGGAAGAAGACGAAGAGATAGTTACGGCGTTGACTCCTCCTTCCTTCTTCTTCCCGAAGGTCTTCTTAGCTTCAAATGATTGGGGAGGCTTAGCTAACTTCCCACTTTTCAGCCCTTGTTCCACTCTTTCTCCAATGGTGATGATGTCCGAGAAGAGCGTTGTCGTGTTCCCTATCATCTTGTCATAATAGGGTCCGGTCAACGAGTTTATGAACAAGGACACCGTCTCCTTATCTGACAGCGGGGGCTCTATTTGTGCCGCCAACTCCCTCCATCGTTGGGCATATACCTTGAAGGATTCATCGTTCTTTTTACTCAAGGCTTGAAGATCTGACCTATCGGGTGTTAGGTCGATGTTGTATTTGTAGCGCTTGAGAAAGGCGTCGGCCAACTGCCTCCATGTGTGTACTAGATTTCCATCTAGCTGCATATACCAGTTGAGCGCGGTATCAGTCAAGCTTTCTTGGAAGCAGTGGATTAAGAGCTTTTCATTTGTGGCATATGCAGCCATTTTGCGACAGTACATGGTGAGATGACTCTTAGGGCAAGTCGATCCCGCATATTTTGGGAAGTCTGGCACTTTAAATTTGGGAGGGAATTGGATGTCCCTCACCAAGCACATGTCGGCGGCATCTTTGATGTCAAAATCATGCCCCTCCATAGCCCTTAGCCGATCCTCAAGAGCATGTAATTGTTCCTTTGAAACCTCGGGCTCTTTAATCATGATCCCCGCCCCAAGGGGTACAGTTCGTGGAGGCTCTTCCTCATGTTCCTCCTCCTCATGATGATGGGACTCATGGTCATTGTGGTGAGACCCATGTACATTATGATGACGCATGAGCTCCATCATTTGCGCCATTTGTTCTTTGAGCTGCGAGAGCTCGGCTGTAAGCTTCTTATTTTGGTCCTCCAGCGCTTCCATCTTCTTGATTTTCTGCGCGCGTGTGAGGACAGAGAGATGACCAGCCACTTTCTAAAAATGAATATTTAATCTAATTAATGTATGGAATGAATACGCTCTTGACATGAGCTTGATAACCTTCCATTTTTAAGGCGCTGCCTTTTTAAAACGGAGTGTTATCACCCTCCTTGACTTATGATCCCTCCTCAACGGAGAAACTCGATAATTATGGGTCTCTTTTACTCACGTCAAGAGGTATTGGTGAACCTAAAATGCATGGTTTATGAGGATGCATGATGCCTTATTGGTAATGATGCACATGCTCCTCACTTTTATTATATTTCCGCACATGGTCTTTCCTCTCATGTCATGGTATTTTCATGCATGGGGATTATTCTTAGACCTTATCACGAGGTTATTTATTAATGTACAAACAATTGCACATAAGCATTTACACAAACAATTCACTCATCCACGAACAGTCACGAGCGAATCATGAGGTAGGGGTATCCTGCAGAAAAGTGCATATTCAAGGAGGTTCTAACTGTTCTCACCGGTCTGAGGCCCCCAAGGTGCCCCCATTATAGGGACCCAATTCCTCTCGTCGTAAGTCGATGGAAAATTCCAACGCACTGTCGGACTTAAGTTCATGGTTATCACCTTGAGTGATGTATTCCGACAACGGTCTGCGGGCACCTATAGACCCATTCGACAACCGGCCGTACTAACATCCACTCCCTATGGCTTTCCACTCATGCCCCCAGGTATAGAGGGAACTGTTGTGTGCAAAGGTTTGTGTGCAATTTGTATTCCAAACAATTGCGAAAATTTAAACATACAACAGTTATTTAAAGCCAAATAGATAAAACATATTATCATACAAGCGAGGGGTAATGAAGTAATTTTAACTATTATTTGTTAAAAATAATCTGTCACTAAATGGGACTGACTCTCGAGGCTTCCCCAGCGGAGTCGCCATCTGTCGCCACCGGCCCGAACGGGCTTTCGGCGGTCGCGAAGACGGTTGAGCTCGCTTTTATTTTTAGTTTTGAAAATGTATTGGATTATTAGAACGACTTGTTCTCAAACTGAGACCTTGTCGATCTTATCCAATTTATTTATTAAAAGTCTCACTAATCCATATTAATCCCAAGCGGGACCCTCCATGGATTAGTGGTTTTCGCAAAAGGAGGGTTCGTGGAGTCGCCACCAATGTTTTACTCAAAACATTGGAAAAAGGGATAAGGCAATTGATTTTATAAATCAACTTTGGCCATTACAACCAGAGTTGGGTAAGGGAGTCGGTTACGCGTGGGGAAGGTGTTAGCACCCCACAGCGCCCCTTTCGGGTTCCCTATGACAGATTATTTCTAAAATAGCAGTGTAAAATTACTAAATTACCCCTATTTATTCTAAGCGATTATAAATTAACTATCTACATGATGACAGTTTAAATATGCACACAGAAAGCAGTAAAAGGAAGGATTTAAGAAGAAACCTCTTGAAGCGTGCTTTTATATATTGAGTAAAACTGGGAAGCTTTTTGGCGTTCCCTCGCTCTACAAGCTCGCTCGCTCCTTCCTAAAAACTTTTAACTATGGAAATCCGGAGGATTTCCCTTCGACTAGGTTCGAATCTCCAAGCTAAGCGCTCGGAATTCCAGAACTTCGTCGGATCGACTCCCAGAGAGATTTCTAGGGCAGAACACTGCTCAAAAACCCCAGAATACTCAAGGAGGGAGTCAAAACTGTCTCAAAAAGTGTGGTAGGACGTCCAAATGGCCTCCTATTTATAGGAATGGGGCTCAGTACGGCCCCTGGGTTCAATACGGCCCGTATTGCACTTTTGCACTTCAATACGGCCCGTATTGAATTCAGTACGGCCGTATTGAAGCACCGACACTTGCCGACACTTCAGTACGGCCGTATTGATTCAATACAGCCCGTATTGAAGTGTAAAACATGCAATACGGCCGTATTGAACTCAGTACAGCCCGTATTGGTTGCAGTACGGGCCGTATTGGTTCAGTACGGGCCGTATTGGTTCAGTACGGGCCGTATTGCAGTACAAAATGTGCAGTACGGCCGTACTGAACTCCAAGGAGGCCGTATTGAGCTCTAAACCTCCCACTTTCTTATTTTTTGCTACTCTAAGACCTCTAAACCTACAAATAGTCATCCTATGGTCTTCTGGGAGTCCGTCTGGCTGACTTTCCTTTGATCTTTGAGAGTCTTCGAGTCTTATTTCCGTCCCGGACAATTTTAGGGGTCTACATACCTAGACGGTACACTAGCCTTCTAGCCCTGAGCCGATAAGGCGAGAGGACTTGTGGCCTGGTAACATAGTCGGGTATCGACCGAGTAGAGATCAGTCGGATTTTTACCGAGAAGGTACACTAGCCTTCCAGCCCTGAGCCGATAAGGCGAGAGGGCTTGTGGCTTAGTAACTTAGTCGGGTAACGACCGAATACTTCTTCAGATGAGCAACGTAACGGCACGTATGTCATCCTGGGAATTGGGGGACCTCTCGGGTCTTGACAAGACGTGTCTTTTCCTCTGGTCGAGGAAGGGACATGCATTTATTGCAAAGACGGCGTTTCAGGGGTGTAATTAATGACGGAGCCACGCGGCGGCATTTGCTACCAGGGTTAATGAGGTGGGGCCCCCTTGGCCTAGGGGTTACAGCGCCCCACGCGCATTGTGGCTTTTGGGTTTTCCACCCTCACACGCGGCCCTTCACCTCTATAAATAGAGGCGGCCTCTCATTTTTTCGAGTTATTTCCTTTTCCCCCTTCGCGTGTCTCCTTCTCCGGCGGTCTCTTTCTTCTCCTTTCTGGAGCTACGGCGGTCGACGGTGGTTGTCCCTGTTTTTAGTGGGTGAAGTGGTGTGAGAGACCCTTAGGTACGCGTATTTATTCTTCTATTGTAGTGGTTTTCTTGCAAACCTTTGGGTTGTAGGTTAGTCTAAGTTTATATTTGCCATGGCTGTCGCGAGTTACGGGGAGTTATATAGATGGGTTAAAGATGACGCATTAAAATGTGAGTCTATGATAAATTCTTGGGAGGCTATGGATAGCTTTTGTAGAGACCATGTGGTTTGTCGTGATGGGAACGACGTAGTTATATGTGAACCCTGTGTTGACAAAGAACCGGTGTGTATTAGTTCACCCTCGACGGAAAAGTTCACGTTTTGTTATACGACTCTCATTTCTAAAATTAGGTTGAGATGGCCCCTTATTGACTGTGAAAAGGGGGTACTTCAGGCCTTGGGTGTTGCCCCGACCCAATTGCACCCCAATAGTTGGGCCTTTGTTCGTGGTTTTGAGGTGTTGTGTGCGGGGCTCGACATAGCCCCGACTGTAGATAAGTTCTTCTACTTCTTTGAGAGTAGGATTAGCAAACGCACTAGCTGGGTGTCTGTTAGCGGGGTTTCGGGTCGGGGAGTGTTATCATTATTCCAGTCGTTCTATAAGGACTTTAAAAAATCTTTTTTCCGAGTTCGTAGCATGCCGGGTCATGAAAGTGTGTTAGAGGGGTTCCCTTTGCATTGGAATCAGAGGCCGAGAGCATTTGGTGGTCTAGATTCCGCGAAGCTTTGCGAGAGTGATCAGGGTGATGTTAAGAAAATTGAAGAGTTGAAAACCCTATTCAATACGGGGAAACTCCTAGATCTAGAGAGTAGGCCTCAAGAGTTGAAAATATACATAGGTATACTATCGTTTTGAATGTTGAGAATTTCCTTTCCGTTTAGCTTTCTACTTCCAACACGACTTGTTTATGTACTTTTTGTAGAGAGAATGGCAAGCATGAGCAACCGGGAAATGATGAAACTCTGGAAACAACAAAAAGTTTCCCAAGCTGCTGTGGTGGGGGAGTCGGCGACCGAGAAAATCGTGGAGGCTGGGAGTCCTGCAATTGTGTCGAAGGTTGTCGGCGAGGCTTCGCACAAACGGCGCAGGGAGACCGATAAGGGTGTATCGGTGGTGAACCTGGAGACGGTAATGGCCACCGAGATGGAGAAAGGTGACATGGAAGTTCAGTCCGCTGAGAGGACTCTGAGTGTATGTCTTGGCGAGAATTGGGAGCCAGTTGACCATGGAGTTGATCGCGACCATGTGGCTTCTTTTTGGGACGAGAAATTTAATCACAGCGCTCATATTCGGACTACCGACTTGCTGGACGGAGACCGAGAAGACCTGGAGAAAATAAGTGCTTTTTCCATCGCTAAGGGCATTGAATCGCTGACAAATCGCCTCTCTGCTCTTTCACTTATCAACGAAGACAAGTGATGGAAGCTTGTTGGAGAAACCCGGATTGATGTTGAGTTTCCTTCAAGCTCCTCCCTAGATCTTGAACTCCTTGATTCTTCCTATCCGAGAATCTCCTCCATCTAGTGTTCATCACGTTGGTTTCTATTTCCTTGAAGAAGATCCATGCATAAGGAGAGCTAAGGAGAAGAACATTCATCACTCCTCCTTACCATTTCCATCATTTTTGGTATCAAGAGCAAGGTCTTCAAGGAGATAAGTGTTCTTGAGTTTTTGGTCCGATTGTTTTTGTGTTCTTTGTGTTCTAAGTGTCTTGTTTGAGTTTCTTTTCGGATCTACATGCTTTATATCATATTTTGTTCCATAGATCCATTGGTTGATTGTTCTTGAATTTCTTCCTCAATCAACTTGTTTAGGACCTATTAGCTTGTGCTTGTTTTTGATTTTAATTTTGAGTCTCTCCATTCCTAATATGTGTCCGTGATTGGACTGCATGCATTGCATTTAGATTTTGGTTTTTAATCCATGTTTTGTCTTAGTGTGTTTGTGTAGTCTTTATATGTCTTAAAATTCCTTGAATAGCATGTTGACCTAAATTTCTTTGTGTCTTGTTCATCAATTTGTTGCTCTCGGTTTGCTTATTGTTCTTGCCTCCTATATGTGCTTTTTCTTTTACCTTATTGTGTTCATAACTTGCTATTAGTTCTAGTAAGTTTCTTTAGAGTTAGGTTTCCATTGTGTCTTAAGTTTTCAAATCACATTTCCATTGAAAAATCTTATAGAAAAAATTTTGTGACTCAAAATTTCAAGTGCTTAATCTTACTTCTAGTGCACTATCTTTTGGATTCAAATTTTAAAAAGTAAATAGGCTGAAAACAGAGACAAAAACAGAGCCTAAATCAAAAGAAAAGTACAAAGATTCAAAGAAGAAAAGTGTACAAAAGAATCCAAGACAAAACCTAAAAACTAGTGCACTAGTTTCCTTGTTTTCACTTGAATTTTTGTCTAACTTGTAGTCACGGTTTCTATAGCTTGGAATCTTAGAAAAATTTGAAACAAAAGGCAAATATACTCTCTGGACTCTTAACTTGAATATAGAAAAAGAAAGAATTAAAAAAAAAATTAGAGAAAGCATTTTAAAGTGAAAAAGCCGAGAGGTGTACATTGGTGAAAAATCACTTGATTCCTTGTTATTGTTTTGACTACTACTTGTGCTATACTTATCCAATTGCTTTCAAATTTTTTTTGTTTTGTTCATCTACTCTAGTACCTATCTAGGAACATTCCTAACTGAGTGCTAGCTTTATTTGGAGTCTTATTTTCCAGTTTTACTTGTTGAACCTCTTTGAGTCTTGTCATATATACATATTACTCTTAACTTTTGGTATAAGCTTTCCAAATTGTGCTTTATTGCTTGTCTAGTTTTCTTTCAATAATTTCCCTGTGCTGGAAGTGGCCTCAAATCCTTGCTCAAGGATCAAGCATTGCTCAACAAAGAGTAGGAAAAGTTTGGACACTAAGACCTAAAAATTTGACCTAATTTAGTGACCAAAACTTCTCCTAAACTTCCTTCACTTGAGTGACCATTCCTTTCACCTTGTGAGGCAGCCACCATTAACCTCTTTGTTGTGTTTCTTTTGCAGGTCCAGTAGCATCATATTGAAGGATTAGTGGCGGATTAAACACTTGATTAAGTGTTGGAAAATTTTCACAACAATCCGTCACTAATTGGTCACCAAAACCGCCATTTATTGCTTTCTAGGCTAGTTTAAATTTTGCAATCTCACTTGTATTTTAAAATCAATTTGTAAAGCTTGGAGGGAGTATTAAGAAGCTGGTCAGGTATATCTAACTCCTTGTTAGCATTCTCACGTGTAGTACTAGTGGAAGTGGCTTGAAAATTTCATATGTTTCAAGCTTCCACCTAGGGCAAACCGACTAGTTGATTTATCCTTGCTTCCTTCAAGTGTTTAAACTTTAATTGTGTTTACTTAGTTGCTTAAATTCGTCTAGACTTGTGTAGATTTACTTGCTCACGTTTAGTTTAGTCTCAAAAACAAACAAATTGTGAAAAAGCATTCAAAAAATTTTGTGAAAATTTTTGGGGAATCAAAGATACCACAAAGGAGTTTAGTGATTTCCACTTGAAAAGGCTTGGTTATTAAGTGGCTCTTAGTAGCTCACCTCCCTTGATAGTGCAATTTGTACACTTAGACTTCCAAGTGCTATTTTTGTTCCTAGAAAAGTCCAAAAATATTTTCTTTTTGCATAGCATATACAAAAAAAAAAAATCTTTTGTTTAATCATGAGAAAATATTTCTCAAGTGGTAGTGAATCAAGCTCTCCAAAAGGTTTTTCACATTCTACTCAAAGGCTTAAATCACTAACACCTTGGACAAAGCAAGAAGCTTTAAAAAAAGAAAAAGAAAAACTTGAAAAAAAAGCACAAATTGCAATTTTAGAGGAAGAAATTCACATTATTAAACAAAAGAGAGAAAAACTTTTAGCAAAAGAAAAATTGAGAAAAACAAGAGAAAAAGAAAGAAAAAAGGCATTGCTCTTAGGTAAGAGTAAGGAGGAAAATAATTCCTCTAAAGGACTTGTGAGTGAAGAGAGTTGTTCTACCACTAAAACTCATTTACAAAATACTCTCTTCATAAATAAAGACCTTAACTCTTACCCTAATCTTACCACTAGTCATGAAGTAGAGATTCAAGAACAAATCATTTTAAAGAAAAATGAATCTCAACTTCAAGATGTAGTGAAGAAGGAGTGGACTACATTTAGTTCCACTTCTTGTGCTACTTCCTTGGAGGTGCCCAAGGAAGATAGCCTTCCTCTCTTTAGGAATCCTTCTACCATAGTTGTTCTAATAAAGCACCCAAATTTTGGAATATATTGTTTGATAGATACATCTTGTCATATTTCATATTCTATTTTTGATCTTATGGGAAGTTCATCTTTATTTGAACTTAATTTGCACCCTTCCCTACAAGACAAAAATAGTTTATATGAGTTTTCAAGATTTTTCAAGACATTTTATCTACCAAACAATATGATTCAAAATTGTTTAGGACGTTTTCTAGTATTCTTTTCTTTATATTTTAGGAAAAGCCTAGGCTACCATTTAGGGTATTTTAGGCAAGATATTGTAGTGTTTAAAAATCATTATTTTCATTGTCTTAGTCATAGTGTTATTACATTCTTAGGTTTTACTTCTAGGTTATGCTTAGGAGAGGAGCCTATTTCTACTTTTAGGGAGTCTAATTTTGATAGTTTATTTTTTCTTAGGCTAGATATAAGGACTCATCTTAGGATCCATAATCCATTTTCTCATCATAAACATGTCACCTCTTATACATGGTTTGTTGTGTATGTAGATGATGATTCTTATTCCATGCATCCTCGTGATTTGAGGACAAATCCTTTTCAAGAGGGAGGGGATGATAGAATCATGCCTAGGAAGGCAAGAGGTGACATATTGAAGGAGCCAAGAGGAGTTGGCTAGACATGAAGGTTTGGGCCAGTCAGGGCCCAATGGGCCTGATGGGCCTGGGAAGGCCCAAGTTGAACTTTTCATGGGCCATATTTTGTTATAGCTAATTTCATATGTTTTGTATACATGATGTTAGTATAGGTATCATATATTTTGGTCTTGTATTTTGGACCACATAGAATAGCATTTTAGGTTTTAGGCTAGTTGGGCCTAGTTTTGGGCTTCATGGGCCTTTGGGCTTTTGGTACCCAATATTGGGCTCATTTTCATTCTTGTAATTTTTCCTTTCCATTGTAATTGTTTGACCAATGTAATTAGGTCATTAGAATAGGAAAATACAAGGAATACTAAAGTATGCTAATTAGGTTAAACTAGGTTTAATTTGGAAGCCATTTAAGTTACATTTGAGTCACATGTTTTGCACCATTGGTGGCTGAACATGTGACACTCAAATTAACCCTAAATGACTCTCAAATCAGACCTAAATGCACCTTGGTACCTAAATTTTCGGACTTACACATGTGCACCAAAGTTTGAATTCAAATTTCAAATTTGAATTCAAACTTTAGGCGCCAATTTGCGTAGCTTTGGTTTAGGTGCCTATGTGCTTCATTTCCGTGCATACTTAAGTCCTACCTTCACATTTTTGTATTCACTTTTGAGAATAATGAAATTTGAGAGCTTATTCAGCCAAATTTCGTTCAAGAGTCACCATGAGAGAAAGCTTCACCTTAGGAACCCTTCTAGGATTTCCTCCTCTTTGAAGTGAGCTTTCCCTTGCACCTTAAGCTTGGATGCTTCCATCCAAGGCTTAAGCCTTATTCCAACCGAGAATCATCCTTCTTCAAGTGTTCTTAGCTGCGGATTCAAGTCTCCTTTGAAGAGATCCAAGCCTAGGCAAATCCAAGGAGAAGAACATCCTTCACTTCTCCTAGTATTTCCATCAACAAGATTCGTGGGTTGGTGAGGGAGACGAAGATGCAGGGGAAAAGGATTGCTTCCTTAGAAGAAAGTTTGAAAAAGAGCAAAGCTGACTTCAAGTGGGTGGCCGATGAACGAGATAAGTTACTGGAAGGGCGTCGCGTCTTTGAAGGAGAGAAACAAGCTTGGGCAGCTGAGAAGGCTGCGATGGTGATGGAAGAGCATGGGCTAAAGGCCAACCACTAGAGCGATGGCCAGGAGGTTACTTGAAGATTTGACTGCTTCAGAGCTTAGTGGGCCCGATGGGCTTGGTGGGCCTAGGGTGCTTCTCACTTGGGCTTTGATTGATTGAACACCATGTTTTTATTGTCTTTTATGAGTATAGGAATTTACTTTGTTGTTGGTCTTGTATTTTGACCATAGTTTAGGTTTAGGCTAGTTGGGCCTAGTTTTGGGCTTCATGGGCCTTTGGGCTTTTGATACCCAATATTGGGCTCATTTTCATTCTTGTAATTTTTCCTATTGATTGTATTCACTAGACCATTGTATTTTGGTCATTAGATTAGGTTTTTAGGAGGATTACATTAATAGGAGAAATAGGTTTCATTTAAGCATCATTTAGAAGTAATTTGAATTGAATTTGAGTCACATGAATGGCATGGGAAGGATCCGGCCATGTGAGCCTCAAATTCACTCCAAATCACTCCTAAATGACACTTAGATGAGGGTAGCATCCGTGTGAGTGTGTGAGTTGGCCAAAGTTTGAATTTCAAATTCAAATTTGAAATTCAAACTTGGCGCCAACTTGGTTCACCAAGGTGCCGTCCAAGTTAACCTAATTTTCCCTCCTATAAATGTAACCTTTCTCACCTTGTAACACACTTTTGATATATGAGAATTTTCTGAATATTTCTTCAGCCAAATTCCCTCAAGAGTCACCGAATTCATCCAAGAGAGAAAACCAAGAGAATGCCTTCAAAAACCTTAGGAAAACCTAGTTTCCTTTTCTTTGAAGTGTGCAATCCCTTGAGTACTTGAGCTTGGGTGCTTCCGTCTTCTAAGTTCAGCAAGAGTTCATCATCTTCATGAGTTCTTCAAGAGTACTTCTACCTCCATTGAAGAAGATCCGAGCCTAGGAGGAGTTTAGGAGGAGATTGTGTTTCACTTCTACTACTCACCTCCATCATTTTTGGTATCAAGAGCAAGGTCTTCAAGGAGATAAGTGTTCTTGAGTTTTGGTCTGAATAGTCTTGTGATATTTTGTGTTCTTTGTGTTCTTATGTTTGTCTTAATTGAGTTTCAATTTTCGGATCTATATTTTAATGTTCTTTTGTTCCATAGATCCATTGGTTGATTGTTTTTGAATTTTCTTCCACAATCAACATGTTTAGGACCTATTAGCTTGTGCTTGTTTTTGATTTAATTTGAGTCTCTCCATTCTTGTATGTGTCCGTGATTGGACTTCATGCATTTGCATTAGATTTTGGTTTTTAATCCATGTTTTTGTCTTAGAGTTTGTGTGTAGTCTTTCTATGTCACAAAATTCCTTGAATAGCATGTTGACCTAATTTTTTCTTTGAGTACATTGTTCATATTTTGCTTTCGGTTTGTGTTCATTTGTGCCTACCTATATGTGCTTTTTCTTTTACCTTATTGTGTTTATGATTTGCTATTAGTCCTAGCAAGTTTCCTTAGAGTTAGGTTTCCATTGTGTTCTTTAAGTTTTCAAATCACATTCCCTTGAAAATCTTCTAAACATTTTGTGACTCAAAATTTCAAGTGTAATCCTACTTCTAGTGCACTCTTCTTGTGGATTCAATTTTAAAAAAAAAATGATGATTAAGAGGCTGGAAAACAGAGTTTAAAACAGAGCCTAAAAGACCTAAAAATTTGAAAAGAAAATAGTTCAAAAAGAATCCAAACCAAAACCTAAAACTAGTGCACTAGTTTCACATTTTCACTTGAAATTTGACCTAATTTTTGGCTGTTTTGTTGGTTCGGTTTCTATAGCTTGGAATCATAGAAAAATTTGAAACAAAAGGCAATTATACTCTCTGGACTCTTAATTTGATACTGGAAAAAGAAAGAATTAAAAAAAAAAATAGAGAAAGAAAATTAAAAGGAAAAAGCCGAGAGGTATACAAGTTGAAAAACCTACTTGATTCCTTGTTATTGTTTTGACTACTACTTTTGCTATACTTGTCCAATTATCTTCAAATTTTTTTTGTTTTGTTCATCTATTCTAGTACCTATCTAGGAACTCTTCTCTCTGAGTGCTAGCTTTTATTTGGAGTCTTAATTTTCAGTTTTACTTGTTGAACTTCTTTGAGTCTTGTCATATACACATCTCTTAATTTTGGTATAAGCTTTCCAAATTGTGCTTTGTTGCTTGTCTAGTTTTCTTTCAATAATTTCCTGTGCTGGAAGTGGCCTTAAATCCTTGCTCAAGGATCAAGCATTGCTCAACAAAGAGTAGGAAAAATTTTGGACACTATAATCACCAAATTTGACCTAATTTAGTGACCAAAATCATCCTAAATCTCCTTCACTTGAGTGACCAATTCCTTCACCTTGTGAGGCAGCCACCTTAACCTCTTTGTTGTGTTTCTTTTGCAGGTCCAGGAGCATCATATTGAAGGATTAGTGGTGGATTAAACACTTGGTTAAGTGTTAGAAAAGTTGAACACAAAACCGCCACTAATTGGTCACCAAAGCCGCCACTTTATTGCTTTCTAGGCTAGTTTAAATTTTGCAATCTCACTTGTATTTTAAAATCAATTTGTAAAGCTTGGAGGGAGTATTAAGAAGCTGGTCAGGTATATCTAACTCCTTGTTAGCATTCTCACGTGTAGTACTAGTGGAAGTGGCTTGAAAATTTCATATGTTTCAAGCTTCCACCTAGGGCAAACCGACTAGTTGATTTATCCTTGCTTCCTTCAAGTGTTTGAACTTTAATTGTGTTTACTTAGTTGCTTAAACGTCTAGACTTGTGTAGTTTTAATTGCTCACGTTTAGTTAAGTGTCAAAAACAAACAAATTGTGAAAAAGCATACAAAAATTTTTGTGAAAAGTTTTGAGGAATTGGAAATACCACAAAGGAGTTTAGTGATTTCCACTTGAAAAGGCTTGGTTATTAAGTGGCTCTTTGTAGCTCACCTCCCTTGATAGTGCAACTTGTACACTTAGACTTCCAAGTGCTATTTTCATTCCTAGAAAAGACCAAAAACATTTTATAACTTTTTGCATAGCATACAAATTCTTTGCTTAACCATGAGTCATCATTCTCAAGGTAATAGTGACTTTGATACTCCTAAAAGTTTTGAAAGAATTGTCAAGGAGGTTGAAGCACTAAAACTTTGGAAAAATGATGAGATGCTTCAAAAACAAAAAGAGAAACTTGAAAAAGAAGTACAAATCATGGCTTTTGAACAAGAAATCCAAAAGATTAAGCAAAGAGAGGAAAAACTTTTAAAAAGTTTAAATAAAAATAAAAGTCCAAAAGGTTCTTCTAGGAGCTCAACCAAGAGCTCCAATGATTCTCAAAGCCAAGCTAATGATGGTAGTATGCATATGGATGCTTACTATCAACCAACACCTAGGAGAGTCATTAAAGAACACAAAGTGAGGGAATCAAGGGTTGATCTCCCTTACTTTCATGGAAAAGATAATGTGGACACCTACTTGGATTGGGAGATGAAAGTGGAGCAAATCTTCACTTGTCATCAAGTAGGTGAGGAAAGAAAAGTTCCTTTGGCCACCCTAGCTTTTCAAGGACAAGCAATGTATTGGTGGACATCCTTGGAAAGAGAGAGAAGACTTCACAATGATCCTCCCATCACTTATTGGAATGAATTGAGGAGTGCTATGAGAAGAAGGCACATTCCTTCTTATTATAGTAGGGAGCTTATGGATAAGCTCCAAAGGCTCCAACAAAAGGGTATGAGTGTTGAGGAGTATAGGCAAAAGATGGAGTTATATCTCATGAGGGCTGGGATAAGGGAAGAAGAAAGATTGACCATAGCTAGATTTCTAAGTGGTCTTAATTTTGACATAAGAGATAGAGTTGAGTTACTCCCTTATAGGGACCTTGATGATTTGGTCCAACTTTGTATAAGGGTGGAACAACAAAATTTGAGAAAATCCTCTTTTAAAGGAAAAACTCAATCTAGCTTTTATGTTAAGAAAGACTACAAGAGGGAGGGTCACTTTGATTCCTCTAAGAAATTTGGCAAAGAAAAAGAAAAAGAAAAAGAAAATGATAAAAATAAAAATATTGTCACTTCTAGTAGCAAAACTAGTGATATCAAATGCTTTAAGTGTCTTGGGAGAGGACACATAGCCTCTCAATGCCCAACTAAAAAGGTGATGATTTTGAAGGGGCAAGACATTTATAGTAGTGTTGATGAGTCTAGTTCCACTACTTCAAGTGATAGTGAATCAAGTGAGGAAGACCATTCCATTGAAAGTGCATATCCTTGTGATGGTCAACTTCTCATGATTAGAAGGCTTCTAGGAAGCCAACCTAATGAGTTCCATCTTTCACAAAGGGAGAACATTTTTCACACAAGGTGTAAAGTTTTAGACAATGCTTGTTCTCTCATTGTAGATAGTGGGTCTTGTTGCAACTGTTGTAGCACAAGGTTGGTGGAGAAGCTTGGTCTTACTATTATTCCTCATCCGAAACCATATCAACTTCATTGGATTAATGAAGATGGGGATATTAATGTTAATCAACAAGTGAAAGTCAAGTTCTCTATTGGTAACTATGAAGACCAAGTGGTTTGTGACATAGTTCCAATGGAAGCTTGTCATATTTTGTTGGGAAGGCCATGGCAATTTGACAAGAAAACCATGCACAATGGCCTTACCAATGAAATTACTTTCACTCATAAAGAAAAGAAATTTGTACTACATCCTTTGTCCCCTTCACAAGTAATAGAGGATCAAGTACAAATGAAAAAGAAAAGAGAAGAAGAAAAAAAAAACTTGAATAAAAAAAAAAAAAAGAAGGAAAAGAAGCATAAGTTTTCAAAGAAGGATGAAGAAAAATCTTTTCTAAAAGAAGGAATTCAACAAGAACCTTTAAAAAAAAAAACTTTGATTGTTGAAAAACTTTCTTACATTCTTCTTTGTAAAGGTATGCTTCAGTGTCATAATTTAAGTATTGAACTTAATTTTTTATCTCCTCAAATTTCTCATTTATTAAAAGAATTTGATGATATATTCCCTAGTGAAGGTCCACAAGGCCTTCCTCCTTTTAGGGGTATAGAACATCAAATTGATTTTGTGCCTGGGGTTAGTCTACCCAATAGACCAGCCTATAGGACAAATCCTCAAGAAACTAAGGAGATCGAGAATCAAGTCCATGAATTATTGAATAAGGGTTGGATACAAAAAAGTTTGAGTCCCTGTGCTGTGCCTGTATTGTTAGTGCCCAAGAAAGATGGAAAATGGAGAATGTGTTGTGATTGTAGGGCCATTAACAATATCACAATCAAGTACAGGCACCCAATCCCTAGACTTGATGATATGCTTGATGAGTTACATGGTGCTTCCATATTTTCTAAAATTGATCTTAAAAGTGGTTATCACCAAATAAGAATTAAAAAGGGTGATGAGTGGAAAACTGCTTTTAAGACCAAA
Source organism: Cajanus cajan (assembly GCF_000230855.2). Taxonomy (NCBI): domain Eukaryota; kingdom Viridiplantae; phylum Streptophyta; class Magnoliopsida; order Fabales; family Fabaceae; genus Cajanus; species Cajanus cajan. The sequence goes on along the minus strand of NC_138526.1, from coordinate 8,439,239 downwards.
TTTGGATTATATGAGTGGCTAGTTATGCCTTTTGGTTTAACTAATGCACCAAGTACATTCATGAGGCTTATGAATCATGTCTTGAGAGAGTGTATAGGAAAATTTGTGGTTGTTTATTTTGATGACATTTTAATCTATAGTAGATCTCAAGATGATCATTTTGGACATCTTAGAGAAGTTATGATGATCCTTAGGGAAAACCAATTATTTGCAAATTTTGAAAAATGTACTTTTTGTGTGGATCATGTGGTTTTCCTAGGGTTCATTGTAAGCAAAAATGGGGTTCAAGTGGATCCCGAGAAAATCAAAGCCATTCAAGAGTGGCCCAAGCCTAAAAATGTTAGTGAAGTTAGGAGTTTTCATGGATTAGCAAGTTTTTATAGAAGATTTGTGCCTAACTTCTCTAGCATTGCTTCACCATTGAATGAGCTAGTTAAAAAAGATACTTTATTTAATTGGACTTCAAAGCATGACCAAGCATTTCAATTACTTAAAGATCAACTTACTAATGCACCTATTTTAGCTCTACCAAATTTTGAAAAGACCTTTGAGCTAGAATGTGATGCATCAGGAGTTGGCATAGGAGCTGTGTTATTGCAAGGAGGACACCCCATTGCATATTTTAGTGAAAAACTAAAAGGTGCCTCCCTCAATTACCCTACCTATGATAAAGAGTTGTATGCCTTGGTTAGAGCTTTACAAACTTGGGAGCACTATCTTGTGTCCAAAGAGTTTGTCATCCATAGTGACCATGAGTCACTTAAATATTTAAGAGGTCAAGGTAAATTAAATAAGAGACATGCCAAATGGTTAGAGTTTCTTGAACAATTTCCATATATTATTAAATTCAAGAAAGGAAAATCCAATGTTGTAGCTGATGCTTTATCTAGGAGACATACCTTGCTTGTGTCTCTAGGAACTCAAATTCTTGGATTTGATAATGTTAGGGAATTGTATGAAGAAGATCTTGAATTTGGTGTTAATTATAAAAAATGTCAACAAAAAGCTTTTGATGGTTTTTATATGGCTGAGGGGTATTTATACAAAGAAGGAAGATTGTGTATACCCCAAGGATCCATTAGGAAACTATTAATTAAAGAGAGTCATGAAGGTGGGCTTATGGGGCACTTTGGTGTTGATAAAACCCTTAGTTTGCTAAAAGAAAAATTTTATTGGCCCCATATGCGAAAAGATGTCCAAAGGCATTGTTTTAGATGTTTAGCTTGTTTACAAGCTAAGTCTAAAGTAATGCCTCATGGAACATACACACCTTTGCCTGTTGCTTCTTCTCCTTGGGTAGATATTAGCATGGATTTTGTGCTAGGTTTACCTAGAACCCAAAGGGGAATGGATTCTATTTTTGTGGTAGTAGACCGTTTTAGTAAAATGGCTCATTTTATTCCATGCCACAAAGTAGATGATGCAAGCAACATTGCAAAACTCTTCTTTAGAGATGTGGTTAAACTTCATGGGCTTCCTAAAACTATAGTTTCAGATAGAGATACAAAGTTTCTAAGCCATTTTTGGCGTGTCTTATGGTCAAGACTAGGAACTAAACTCCTCTTTTCAACTACTTGTCATCCTCAAACAGATGGCCAAACTGAGGTAGTGAATAGATCTCTGTCTACTATGCTTAGGGCAGTCCTAAAGGGTAATCACAAATCTTGGGATGAGTTTTTACCTCATATTGAATTTGCCTACAATAGGGTAGTTCATAAAACTACCAATATTTCTCCTTTTGAGGCTGTTTATGGGTTTAATCCTTTAACTCCTTTGGACTTGATACCTCTTCCAAATGTTGAACATTTCATTCATAAGGAAGGGACTTCAAGGGCTGATTTTGTTAAGAAACTTCATGAAAGGATTAAAATTCATATTCAAAATCAAAATGAGAAATATGCAAAACAAGGAAGTAAAGGCAAGAAGTCTATGATCTTCGAGGAAGGTGATTGGGTTTGGCTTCATTTAAGAAAAGAACGTTTTCCAAATCAAAGGAAGTCTAAACTCAGTCCTAGAGGAGATGGTCCCTTTCAGGTCTTACAGCGTATCAATGATAACGCCTATAGACTTGATTTACCCTCTGAATATGGAGTCAGCACCACTTTTAATGTCAGTGATCTTAAACCTTTTGTAGGTGCTAGCGATGATGAGGAAGAGTCTTCAGATTCGAGGACGAATCCTTCTCAAGAGGGAGGGAATGATGGAAGAGCATGGGCTAAAGGCCCAACCACTAGAGCTATGGCCAGGAGGTTACTTGAAGATTTGACTGCTTCAGAGCTTAGTGGGCCCGATGGGCTTGGTGGGCCTAGGGTGCTTCTCACTTGGGCTTTGATTGATTGAACACCATGTTTTTATTGTCTTTTATGAGTATAGGAATTTACTTTGTTGTTGGTCTTGTATTTTGACCATAGTTTAGGTTTAGGCTAGTTGGGCCTAGTTTTGGGCTTCATGGGCCTTTGGGCTTTTGATACCCAATATTGGGCTCATTTTCATTCTTGTAATTTTTCCTATTGATTGTATTCACTAGACCATTGTATTTTGGTCATTAGATTAGGTTTTTAGGAGGATTACATTAATAGGAGAAATAGGTTTCATTTAAGCATCATTTAGAAGTAATTTGAATTGAATTTGAGTCACATGAATGGCATGGGAAGGATCCGGCCATGTGAGCCTCAAATTCACTCCAAATCACTCCTAAATGACACTTAGATGAGGGTAGCATCCGTGTGAGTGTGTGAGTTGGCCAAAGTTTGAATTTCAAATTCAAATTTGAAATTCAAACTTGGCGCCAACTTGGTTCACCAAGGTGCCGTCCAAGTTAACCTAATTTTCCCTCCTATAAATGTAACCTTTCTCACCTTGTAACACACTTTTGATATATGAGAATTTTCTGAATATTTCTTCAGCCAAATTCCCTCAAGAGTCACCGAATTCATCCAAGAGAGAAAACCAAGAGAATGCCTTCAAAAACCTTAGGAAAACCTAGTTTCCTTTTCTTTGAAGTGTGCAATCCCTTGAGTACTTGAGCTTGGGTGCTTCCGTCTTCTAAGTTCAGCAAGAGTTCATCATCTTCATGAGTTCTTCAAGAGTACTTCTACCTCCATTGAAGAAGATCCGAGCCTAGGAGGAGTTTAGGAGGAGATTGTGTTTCACTTCTACTACTCACCTCCATCAGATGGAGTGCGAGTTGGCCGAGATGCGCCTAGCCCGGGACAAGTCGGCCGATGCTGCGAATGTTTTTGAGAACGACTTGTCCTTGATGAAGCTTGAGGTGGAGAAACTCCAGAATGACCTTCAAGCCGCGAAGATGGACTCTTTGACGAAATTTGTTCAAGGCTTCGATGCAGCGACTTCCCAAATAAAATTTCTGTACGCCGATCTCGATATTGGGGGCATGGGCTACTTTAAGGAGATTGTTAATGGTAAATTGGTGGATCCTCCCGAGGATGACTGAGTGTTGCCTTATGATGTTGCTCTTACCTTTGTACTTTCATGTTTTTTGTTAATCGTTTGTATGGACTATTGTGACCCTTTGCTTTTGTATGAAATCTATGTGTTACCTTTGATATGAGTTGAGTGACTTGGTGTGTGTGAAGATGTTGATCCTTGCTGAGTAATGACGAATTTTGACGGAGCCAATCGGCCAAAATCTAATTGCTATGTTGACGCCAAAAATTTTTTCTAAGTTAAAAATGAATATCAAATCATCTAGTCGGCTAAATACCGACTAGGGAATGACGAAATTTTTTCTAAGTTAAAAATGAATTATCAAACCATCTAGTCGTCCAAATACCGACTAGGGAAACATACCAAAAAAATTTCTAAGTTAAAAATGAATATCAAAACATCTAGTCGTCCAAATACCGACTAGGAAAATGCCAAAAAATTTCTAAGTCTTAAAATTGAATATCGAAACATCTAGTCGTCCAAATGCCGACTAGGGAAACATACCAAAAAATTTCTAAGTTTAAAATGAAGTATTGAATCATCTAGTCGTCTAAATACCGACTATGAAAATGCCAAAAAATTTTCTAAGTCTTTAAAATTGAATATCGAAACATCTAGTCGTCCAAATACCGACTAGGGAAACATACCAAAAAATTTTCTAAGTTTAAAATGAAGTATTGAATCATCTAGTCGTCTAAATACCGACTAGGAAAATGCCAAAAAATTTTCTAAGTCTTTAAAATTGAATATCGAAGCATCTAGTCGTGCAAATACCGACTAGGAAAACGCAAAAAAATTTCTAAGTTAAAAATGAGTATGATGGAACTAGTCGTCCACATGCCGATTTGAATAATGGGAAAAATTTGTCTACAAATTGAATCTTGATGGAAGTAGTCGTCCAACTACCGACTAGAAAATGACGAAATTTTTTGTAAGTTAAAAGTTGAATTCTAATGTGACTAATAATCGGCCAAATACCGACCAGAAATGCCACAATTTTGTCCGAAGTTTAAAAATGAATCTCAATGCATCTAGTCGCCCAAATACCGACTAGGAAAATGCCACAATTTTTCTAAGTTAAAAATGAATATCAAATCGTCTAGTCGTCTAAATACCGACTATGAAAATGCCAAATTTTTTTTTTTTTTAAAGTTTAAAATGAAGTATCGAATCATCTAGTCGTCCAAGTACCGACTAGGGAAGCATTAACAATTTTTCTAAGTTAAAACGCGACTTGAACACAAAGTCGGTCAAAATGTTGATCGGGAATATTTCTAAGTTAATCAGGAATTTTGAAACATCTAGTCGTCCAAATACCGACTAGGAAAATGATGAAGAGTGCTTAGAAAGTAGATCTCCCATATAATCGTCCGAGTGTCGATTCGGTAAAATACCCAAAATTTTGCTAAATTCGAAGTGAACATCACATCCTCTAGTTGCCCCAGTGCCGGCCTCCAGTACTGGCTAGGGAAATATATATATATATATATATAAGTACCGACTATGTAAATGCCAGAAATTTTTGCTAAGTTTGAGATAGTGCGGACCTTGTTTACAGGCCTCTTGGAGCCGAAGTTATGGTAATTTGAACCTACAATTAAGCATTGGTTCGTTGTTGTCACTGATTCATTGAACTACCCGTCCCGGGTCGGATTCCGTCTCGGCAGAAATCCGACCTGAGGACTTAATCGGTCCAAGACTTGTTTATAGATACACGGTCGGCTAAAATCCGACTTGAGACTATCAACTGTCCAGTCAGTCAACTTTGTCTGAGTTATATACATTCGCCTCGTCGGACTATTGCCGACAACCACGAGTTTCATCATCAATCGAGTTATTTATACTCGCCCAGTCGGACTGTTGCCGACAATCACGAGTTTCATCATCAATCGAGTTATTTATACTCGCCCAGTCAGAATTTAACCGACAATCACGAGTTCTTCGAGTTATTTATACTCGTCCAATCGGACTTTTGCCGACAATCACGAGTTTTTTCAATCGAGTTATTTATACTCGCCCAGTCGGAATTTAACCGACAATCACGAGTTTTTTCAATCGAGTTATTTATACTCGCCCAGCCGGACTTTTGCCGACAATCACGAATTTTTTCAATCGAGTTATTTATACTCGCCCAGTCGGAATTTAACCGACAATCACGGGTTCTTCGAGTTATTTATACTCGGCAAGTCGGAATTTAACCGACAACCACGAGTTCTTCGAGTTATTTATACTCGCCAAGTCGGAATTTAACCGACAATCACGAGTTTTTTCAATCGAGTTATTTATACTCGCCCAGCCGGACTTTTGCCGACAATCACGAGTTCTTCGAGTTATTTATACTCGCCAAGTCGGAATTTAACCGACAACCACGAGTTCTTCGAGTTATTTATACTCGCCAAGTCGGAATTTAACCGACAATCACGAGTTCTTATCCATGTAAAGAGAAAAAGGTCATGAAAGGGAAACAGTCAGATGACATTTATTAGAATTGGGGAGGGTGGTGCCTCATTAAAAACCTCCTCAGCAAAAACCCCTCATATTTTTACGGGGAAAAAATACTGAGTTAGGAAAAGAGTGCACCTAATACAAAAGGGGAGAAAAGTCTAGCTATAATAGAAGCGTAGGTTTGCAGCATTCCACGTTCTCGGTATCCTGCCTCCATCCAAGGTTCTAAGTCGGTAGGCCCCTTTGCCGACCACATCATCAATCTTGTAAGGGCCAACCCATTTAGGCGATAGTTTGTTCTTCATCTGTGTAAGTTGAGCGCGCCTCAAAACTAGGTCGCCTACGACAAAATCTCTTGGGTTTACCTTTGTGTTGTACTTGAAGGCTGCTCTTCTCTGCGCCGCTACTTGATTTATTCTTGCTCTTTCTCTTGTTTCTTCGATCAAGTCTAAATCAATTCGTCTTCCCTGGTGAGATTCTTCTTCAGAAAAAGCGGTAGTGCATACTGAAGGCTCTGCAATTTCAATCGGGATCATGGCGTCGGTTCCGTATACCAGATTGAAGGGGGTATCTTGGGTCGTTGAGTGAACAGTCGTGTGGTACGACCAAAGTACTCGGGGAAGCTCTTCCACCCATGAAGCGCCCGAGTCTTGTACACGTTTCTTCAAGCCCGAGAGGATTACCTTGTTGGCCGACTCGGCCTGGCCGTTAGATTGAGGGTGTTCAACGGACGTGAATGCCATTCTGATTCCGACCTCTTTACAAAAATCACGGACTCTCGCGCTTGCAAACTGTGTCCCGTTATCGGAAACAAGCATCTGAGGGACTCCATATCTGCACACCACATTCTTCCAAAAAAATGCTCTGACCTTTTCTGCTGAGATGGTTGCAACCGGTTTCGCCTCGATCCATTTGCTAAAGTAGTCTACTGCTACTATCAAAAATTTCAGTTGCCTCACAGCGATCGGAAATGGATCGAGAATGTCAATCCCCCATTTGTGGAAAGGCCAAGGAGACAAGATCGAATGTAGTCGCTCAGCGGGCGAATGGTGCAGGGTAGCGTGTCTTTGGAATCCATCACATTTCTGGACCCAGTTGACGCAGTCGTTCCTCAAAGATGGCCAGAAGTAACCTGCGTGGGCAACCTTGTACACTAGAGCTCGGCCTCCGATATGACTGCCGCACATACCACTATGTACCTCGTCCATCACCCTCTGCGCTTGCGACGTGGTTAAACACCTCAGGAGAGGAGAGCTAAAGCCCCTTCGGTACAGCCTTTCGTTGATGACAACGAACCTGGCCGACTCCCTTTGCACTAACGATGCCTCCTTTTTATCTTCCGGTAGTTCCCCCCGAGTCAGATATGCAATGTATGGTGCCATCCAAGAATTTAGCTCTTCCTGGATGAATAGGATATTTCCTTGCGCCTCGTTTATGCTCGGCCGTGACAGCGTTTCTTGGATGATTGACTGAGTAGCTCCTGGTTTCTTTGTGCTTGCAAGCTTGGAGAGCAGGTCGGCCCTGGAGTTTTGCTCTCGTGGTACATGGTTAAGTGTGAATTCTCGGAAATTTTCCGAAAGGTGCTTAACCTTCTCCAGGTACTTGGCCAGTTGAGGGTCCTTTGCTTGGAAGGTTCCGGCTACCTGTCCCGTGATTAATTGGGAGTCACTTCGTGCTGATAAGCTTGTCGCCCCCATTTCCTTCGCCAATGTCATTCCGGCCAACAATGCTTCATACTCGGCCTGGTTATTGCTTGCCCAGAACTCAAATCGCAATGACTGTTCCAACAAAATTCCTCCCGATCCTTCCAAGACAATCCCCGCTCCACTTCCTCCAAGGTTCGAGGCTCCATCTACCGACAGGATCCACTGTGTGTCTTCAGTTCGAACTTCCCCCACTGGTGAGGTTAGTTCCATTACGAAGTCAGCCAGCGCTTGAGCTTTGATTGCTCCTCTCGGTTCGTACTTGATGGAATGCTCCGACAACTCCACCGACCACTTCATCATCCTTCCTGCCAGGTCGGGCTTCTGCAATATTTTCCTAATCGGGTGATCTGTTCGGACTACCACCTCGTAACTCTGGAAGTAATGTCTCAGTTTGCGTGTTGTAACCAGTATCGCGAGGGCTAGCTTCTCAATCTTTTGGTAACGAGTCTCCGCGCCTTGCAACACCCTGCTAATAAAATAAATAGGCAATTGAGAACTACCTCTTTCTTGTACTAAGACTGCACTGATGGCGCTATCGGATGCCGACAAATACATCAGTAAAGGGAGACCGGCTTGCGGTTTAGAGAGTATTGGTGGCGAGGTGAGAGACTGTTTGAGTTCACCGAACGCTTTTTCACATTCATCTGTCCATGCAAAGCGGTTGTTCTTCCTCAAGCACTGGAACAAAGGCAGCGATTTATCTGCCGCCTTGGAGAGGAACCGAGAGAGGGAAGCCATCCTTCCTGTCAACTGCTGGACCTCTTTTACCGTCGCCGGACTTCTCATATTGATGATCGCGGAGCACTTCTTGGGATTTGCCTCAATACCACGATGGGTCAGCAGGAAACCGAGGAACTTTCCTGCTTGGACGCCAAAGGAGCACTTCGCGGGATTCAACTTGAGTCGATAACGCGCCAAAGTGTCGAAGCCCTCTTGCAAGTCGGCGTAATGCCGAGAGAAGCTGTCCGACTTTACCACCATATCGTCCACGTATGCCTCAACGTTCCTTCCAAGCTGCTTTGCCAGGACTTTGTCCATGAGCCGCTGGTATGTCGCTCCCGCGTTCTTCAAACCAAAAGGCATGACCCTGTAACAACAAGTAGCCTGATCGGCTATGAAGGCCGTTTTGTCCTCATCAGCTGGGTGCATTCGGATTTGGTTGTAACCGGAGTAGGCGTCCATGAAACTTAACAGCTCGTACCCCGAGGCGCCGTCGACCAGGCAGTCTATGTTGGGGAGTGGGTATGAGTCTTTCGGGCAAGCTTTGTTTAGGTCAGTGAAGTCTGTACACATCCTCCAACTTCCATTACTCTTTCGTACCATCACTACGTTCGCCAGCCACGTCGGGTATTGGATTTCCCGAATATGACCAGCTGCCATCAATTTTCTCGTCTCCTCCACTATGGCCTTCCTTTTGTCTTCTCCAAACTTTCGCCCTTGGATCACGGGCTTCGCCTTGGGGTCGACCATGAGGTGGTGACATAAGAAATCAGGATCAATGCCCGGCATATCCCCGACACTCCATGCGAAGGCCGATATGTTTCTCTTTAGCACGGTGACTAGACCTTCCTCGTCTTCCTTGTTTAGAGATACACCAATCTTGACGATTTTCCCCTCGGCCAGGGTAACCTCCTTTACATCTTCCGCTGGGGCTGGTCGGGTATCGAAATGATTCATTCTCGGATCCAACTCTATTGACTGAACACCCCGATCAACCTGTGTCACATATAGGTGTCGCCTCGCCCTCAAACTGTCCTCGTAGCATTTCCTCGCTACGTCTTGATCAACGCAGACGACGCCCACCTTTCCGCTGGGCAAAGGGTACTTCAGCTTCAAATGAGGCGTGGAGATGACCGCTCCCAACTTATTTAGTGTTGGTCTACCGACTAGTATGCTGTAAGATGATTGAGCGTTTACCACCAGATATCGGATAGTGACAGTTTTCATATTGTCTCCCTGGCCGAACGTTGTCTCCAAGTCGGCGTATCCCCTGGCTATTACCTGATCACCTGCAAAACCAACCAACGTACCTGCGTACGGCATGAGACGATCAGTCAGAATCTTCATCCCGATGAAAGCTTCCCAAAACATTATATCCGCCGAACTGCCTTGGTCCACTAATACTCGTTTCACGTTGTAACTCATGACGATTGCCGAGACGACTATGGGGTCATCCTCGTGGGGAGATACACCCTCAAAGTCGGCGTCCGAGAACGTGATGGCTGATCGGGAGGGTCTCGGCAACCCGGAGACCGACAACACTGACCGAGAGTACCTCTTCCTTGCCGCAGAAGTCGAGCCTCCACCAGCAAATCCCCCTGCTATGGTGTTGAAGTCTCCATGGATGGCTTGCTGGTGAGCCTCCTTAGATTTTTGCGGGGGATCTCTCGGGGGAGACCTCCCCTCTCGTCTTCCTCTCCTGTTGTCTTCTCCCTCCTGCCTATGTCGCCTGTCGGACGAGCTCTCACCCTTCTTTCCTGCAATAAACTCTTTCAACCGACCCTCCTTGATAAGGCGCTCAATTTGCCTCCGGAGAACGAAACAATTCTCCGTCTTGTGTCCATGAGCCAGATGAAACTCACACCAGTCAGTTTTGTAAGGCCCCAACTGCCGGTCAGTTGCCTCTGGGAAGTCAAATAATGACGCACTATTTACGTCATGTAGAATGTGTCGCCTGGGAACATTAAGTGGCGTAAACTTCTCCTCCTCCTTGCTTCGTGACCATTCGGCCCTTGGGCGACTGACATGATCGAACTACCGATAGTTACCCTTCTTTGTGTTGTAGCGATCGCTTCGCTTATTCCAGTCCGACCGCGGTCGGAGATGCTTGTTACTCTCCTTATTACTGCCCCCTGCCTCTCGGTTCTCGGCTGCCCTCTTTATGATCTGGTTTTCTTCCGTCTTGATGTGGCTTAAAGCGAAAGCCCTTACCTCCGACATTGTTTGACAGTTAGCTCTTTCGAGCGCAATGTCGAACGCTCCAGACCGCAAACCCTTCTGGAAGGCGATGACCGCCATTCTCTCATCCAACGATGCTATCTTCAGAGCCACCTCATTGAATCTCTGCAGAAAATCCTTCAATGACTCCTCCTGTTGCTGCTTAAGATCAAATAAATCCGACGTGATCGGTGGCTTCTTCTTATTAGCAGCGAATTGAGCCATAAACAGCCGACTGAAAACGTCAAAGTCGGTGATGGATCAGTCGGGGAGGCCACTAAACCAATCGAGCGCCGCCTTTTTAAGCGTACCCATGAATAGTTTGCAACGGACTTCCATGCTCCCTCCGCAAATCAGCATCTGAGCTCGGAAATCTGTTAGATGTTGACTGGGATCCTGTGATCCATCGAAAGGTTCGACCTGCGGTATACGATGATCCCTAGGGATGGCCTCGGCCTCTATGGCCTCCGAGAAAGGCCGAAAATCCCTTGGGACTTCCTGCATGACATCCTCCTCCAACGTTCTGGTGTTGGCTTCTATCTTGGCCTGTAACTCATCCGCTCGCCTCCTGATCTCCTCGTTTTCGCGCTGAATGGCCTCCTCTCTCTCCCTGGATCGTGCATTATCCTCCCGTAGGCCATTGATCATGGCCATCATCTCCTCCATGGTAGGGGGTTATGAGTTGTTGTTGTTGCCGCCTATCGCCATGGTAAAGTGTAGGTCTTTCTATATGACTTGGGGCGTAGGAAGAGTTTCACCGTAGCCCCACGGTGGGCGCCAAAATGTTCCGGCCAAAAGGTGGACTAGGGTTTTTTCCTAGGTCAAACCTCAAAACCAGAGCATTCAAAAGTGTAATCTGCCCTCTTAGCCTTAGGGTTTTAGGTTTTATACTTCGTCGTCCGTGGGCTTTATGGGCCCCGTGAACGTAGGGATTTCCTCAACCGTTCTTGCTACGATGTCGCGCAACGAGTGAGGATTAGTCAAGTCAGATTTTGACCGACTATGCCTGTGCCAACGGTCCAATCGGGTATGCGCCGAGCGGTCCCCTTATAGGTGAGTGGAGTCGGCTCGCTTAGGGATGTCAACTCGGTTGTAGGCCGAGTGGCTTCCAATCAGACAGAGGATCAAGTCGGGTTTTTACCTAGAGGGTACACCAGTCGGATTTTTACCTAGACGGTACACTAGCCTTCCAGCCCTGAGCCGATAAGGCGAGAGGGCTTGTGGCCTGGTAACATAGTCGGGTATCGACCGAGTAGAGATCAGTCGAATTTTTACCTAGACGGTACAAAAGTGAAAAGAGACAAGACATGAAAATGAAATTGAAAGACGTTGAGTCTCAAATTCAAGATGAACGTCAAATGAGGGAAGATATTGTTAAGTCAGACGAAGCGCATTCGCAATTCCCACCAAGGTTTTGAATATGAAAAATATAATACATATTGTTAGTACTAACATGTGCATTAGTGTTTCAGTCGGATAACAAAAAATCCAAGCAATGAAATATGATCAACCATAATCTGGCTAGACAAAATATCAGATGATAGAAAGGTCAGAATCAAGACTGTTACACCCTCTACCCAACATACATATATAGTAATTGTATAAAATAAATAAAATAAAATACAATTCTTCAACATAAGACGATCAAATCTCCAACAACATAAGGGTAAAGAGTTCACATTCATAAACTTAATCCAAATAACATGTAGAGAAATTACAAGGAAATGAAACTGAGTTTTTTTCAAAATGATTTAATAAAAATAACATTCCAATCTAATCCTATTTAAGCCCCGATGTCACATGTCCTATCAGAGCAAAACCCAACATAAAAGCCTAAGCTTCATCACCAACATCCTCAGCCTCACACTGATGATCACCTGTATAATAGTCACAGCAAAACAACACAAGAAAAGGGAGTGAGAAACATCTCACTCTGGCTCACAGTGTAGAAATGTACGCCGAATAGCCAAACACAAACAAAACAGGTATAACATAGATAAATTAATAATAACATCACACTCATCCAAGACATAAACCATCACTTTATCACATAACATTAAAAATGCATAAGTATGGACACGGACTACATATTATCATGCATGTGGCGCCAGTAAAACATCACATGGCATATTGCCGCTAGCAATACACGAAGAGTAGTCTAGGAGTACATGCCGGGTCACACCCTCTGGGCACTCTCACTAGAAGGATATACTACCAGAGTCTCGTCGGGATAGCTAAGCCGCGCAAGATACATCCCATGCACACAATGGGCGAGACTGGGACTTCCAAACCGAGCTATCCCCAAGGACTAATCCCCAAAGCTTTTACACTAGGGGGCCTTCTCTGGCGGTGTATTCCATATCGTACCCTTAAAACACTTATGCAAATGATGCATGTCAATCAAGACTCTATGCATTCTCATATCACATTATCATTTCCCATGGTCATATCACATCATCGCGTTTCGTCATCATATTTCATTATCACATTTCATATCTCATGTCTCAATCACATTTCACTTTACATCATCATATTCACAAAGCCTCCACAGAGCACTTTAATTTATATCAAAACTCGTTTATTTACAAAATTAAATACATATTTTTACATCTCATCAAACAAGGAATATAACAGAAAAATCAGAAATCAAAACAGAAAATATTTCATATTTCGCCTATTTCTCATAGGGTTTCCCGCAGGAACCCATAGAGCACTCTAGATCATATTAAAACATATTTATTTTAAAAATTAACCACATACTCATGCATCACATCCAACAAGGAACACAACAAAGTAATCAGAAGACAAAATAGAAAACATTCATATTTTGCCCGTTTTCTCATAGGGTTTCCCATAGGAACCCATAGAGATCTCAAGTCATACAATTAATTGCATATAAGAAAAATAATAAGCAAAATAGATACAATTGGGAGAAACCCCTCATACATGAGCATACACAAAAATACAGCAAACACAGGATTGGGGGCCAATCCCACTACCCAGCATACAATCCCACACCCAGAGCGAGGTTTCTCACTCCCCCCTTACCTGGATGAGCAGAAGACAAAGGTGTGATCTAAGGTCGTTCCTGAGTACTCTTCCTTAGAGCTCTTTGTTTCTCCTTTTTTTTTCCTAACCCTTCCAAACGCAAATGAGGTAGATAGGGTTAACGCTAGCTGACTCCTTATAATTAATCCATTGGGCTGGGTCAACCCTATTTTCCTTCTCTTCTAACTCACTTCTCTTTTTCCTCAAAATAATTAAATAAAATAAATACATGTATATTATAAAATATTTTTCCTCTATAATAATATTATATTTCTGACCCAAAATATAATAATATAATTTCAATAACAAAATATCATATAAAATCAACCTTCTCTTAAAACATATAAATATTTATTTAAATATGCTAATAAAAAAATACTTATTTAATACGTACAAAATAATTGTCCAAAACAATAATTATTTAAAATGTACAAAATAATATTCTTCTATAATTATTAAAATAATTATGACCAAATATCATATAATAATAATTATTATTATTATAATAATAATAATAACTTTATTGAAAACTGGGGTGTTACAATTCTTCCCCCCTTTTAAGAAATTCGTCCTCGAATTTCTGAAATGAAGAGGTTCGACTATGACTCCTTCATTAAACTAAGATTCTTCCTAAACTTCCTAGGCAAACCCACAACAAAGTCTAGACGCATTATCTCACTTCCAAACAGGGACATCTAAAGGTTACAAAAGTCCTAAAAGGCTTCTGATGTTCTATCTTAGACTTAATGTGACACCCTCTACCCCAACATACATATACAATAATTATAAAAAAATATATATAATTTTACATCAATAAAAATCAAATTTCCAACTACGTAAGGGTAAAAAGTTCACATTCATAAACTTAATCCAAATAACATGCCGGTAAAATTACAAAGAAATAAAACTAAATTTTCCAAAATAATTTAATAAGAACATCTTAACCTAATCCTATCTATGTCCCGATGTCACATGTCCTATCAGAGCAAAACCCAACATAAAAGCCTAAGCTTCATCACCAACATCCTCAGCCTCACACTGATGATCACCTGTATAATAGTCACAGCAAAACAACACGAGAAAAGGGAGTGAGAAACATCTCACTCTGGCTCACAGTGTAGAAATGTACGCCGAATAGCCAAACACAAACAAAACAGGTATAACATAGATAAATTAATAATAACATCACACTCATCCAAGACATAAACCATCACTTTATCACATAACATTAAAAATGCATAAGTATGGACACGGACTACATATTATCATGCATGTGGCGCCAGTAAAACATCACATGGCATATTGCCGCTAGCAATACACGAAGAGTAGTCTAGGAGTACATGTCGGGTCACACCCTCTGCGCACTCTCAGTAGAAGGATATACTACCAGAGTCTCGTCGGGATAGCTAAGCCGCGCAAGATACATCCCATGCACACAATGGGCGAGACTGGGACTTCCAAACCGAGCTATCCCCAAGGACTAATCCCCAAAGCTTTTACACTAGGGGGCCTTCTCTGGCGGTGTATTCCATATCGTACCCTTAAAACACTTATGCAAATGATGCATGTCAATCAAGACTCTATGCATTCTCATATCACATTATCATTTCCCATGGTCATATCACATCATCGCATTTCGTCATCATATTTCATTATCACATTTCACTTTACATCATCATATTCACAAAGCCTCCACAGAGCACTTTAATTTATATCAAAACTCGTTTATTTACAAAATTAAATACATATTTTTACATCTCATCAAACAAGGAATATAACAGAAAAATCAGAAATCAAAACAGAAAATATTTCATATTTCGCCTATTTCTCATAGGGTTTCCCGCAGGAACCCATAGAGCACTCTAGATCATATTAAAACATATTTATTTTCAAAATTAACCACATACTCATGCATCACATCCAACAAGGAACACAACAAAGTAATCAGAAGGCAAAATAGAAAACATTCATATTTTGCCCGTTTTCTCATAGGGGATCTCAAGTCATACAATTAATTGCATATAAGAAAAATAATAAGCAAAATAGATACAATTGGGAGAAACCCCTCATACATGAGCATACATAAAAATACAGCAAACACAGGATTGGGGGCCAATCCCACTACCCAGCATACAATCCCACACCCAGAGCGAGGTTTCTCACTCCCCCCTTACCTGGATGAGCAGAAGACAAAGGTGTGATCTAAGGTCGTTCCTGAGTACTCTCCCTTAGAGCTCTTTGTTTCTCCTTTTTTTTTTTCCTAACCCTTCCAAACGCAAATGAGGTAGATAGGGTTAACGCTAGCTGACTCCTTATAATTAATCCATTGGGCTGGGTCAACCCTATTTTCCTTCTCTTCTAACTCACTTCTCTTTTTCCTCAAAATAATTAAATAAAATAAATACATGTATATTATAAAATATTTTTCCTCTATAATAATATTATATTTCTGACCCAAAATATAATAATATAATTTCAATAACAAAATATCATATAAAATCAACCTTCTCTTAAAACATATAAATATTTATTTAAATATGCTAATAAAAAAAATACTTATTTAATACGTACAAAATAATTGTCCAAAACAATAATTATTTAAAACGTACAAAATAATATTCTTCTATAATTATTAAAATAATTATGACCAAATATCATATAATAATAATAATTATTATTATAATAATAATAATAACTTTATTGAAAACTGGGGTGTTACAATTCTCCCCTCCTTTTAAAAATTTCGTCCTCGAAATTACCTGAAGTAAATAAAAATGGATATGTCTCCTGCATAGACTTTCTAATGTTCCACCTTAGGCTTTTGGAATACTACACACGAGTCCACAACTTCCTCTACTCCTCTCTTTACCTTAGACCACCACGCTTCCGCTACGTCACTCTCATACATCCTCCTAAGGTCCTAATCCATCTAATAGCTCCTAAGTGAATACTAAGAGTACTCTTATTGCCTTTTTCTAAGATCATCTTCCTTAATTCGGGATTATTAGACACATAGATTCTATCCTGAAACCACAAAACACCATCAACTTCCACTCGAAAAGGGCTATCTATACCCTTACCAATCATCTCCACTTGGTTCACTAAGAAAAGATCTAACTCTTAGGCTCCTCTAATCTCATCCATTAATTCACTAGTCACCTTCGACATACTCGATTCAATGCTTCTAAGGGTAAGCTCACAAATCAATCTTAAATCTCTAAACTCTTCAATCAAATTTAACCTTTAAATCATCAAAATGATAGATGAAAGATCATCCTACTCAAGACATCTATCACCATATTGCCTTTACCTAGATAGCAACTGAGATTAAAATCCTAGTCCTTAAGAAATTCCAACTATCTCTTTTGGTCAAAAGATATTTAAGACTCTAACAATCACTAAATACCTCAAGCTTAGAATCATATAAGTAGTGTCTCCAAATCTTAATGTAATATCATAACCACTAACTCATAGATAAGGTAGTTCCTCTCATGAATTTTCAATTGCCTAGAAACATAAGCTACTACCTTTCCTTCTTGCATCAACAATGCATCCAAATTCATCTTATAAGTACTACTATATACCACAAAAGGCTTACTAAAATCCAATAATATTAACACTAGTCAATCTTGCCTTAAGAGTTGGAACTACTCTCATACTTACTATCCCACAAAAAGAGGATACTCCTCCTAGTGAATGTAGTTAAGGGCAATGCTATCTTAGAAATTCCTTCAATAAATCTCCAATAATAATAAGCTAACCTCATAAAACTCTTATCTTCACTAACTGGCTTACATATCTCTCCACTTAAACACAACTTCTACCTGAGACAGATCCATGTTTACCTCAACTGGAATTTACAGGAACTAGAAAACTTATCTCATACAATAAAAAAATAATAATAAAATAAAATAAAATAAGATAAAATAAAATAGTAATACTTAGATAACTTAACATACAACCGTCTTGAATATATCTCCACCCTCAACTACAATATGATCATATCACACCCTAAGATCAATCTCACTAACCACACGACATTCACCAAATGATCCCTAAGATCATCTATCCACATATCAACATACATGCATATTAAATCATATTAGAATACCTACTTTAAACCTTCAAATATACCATTCATAAGCATGTACATGAACAACCCTTACCACATAGCATCATACAATCTTAAACAATCTCTCAATCCACATGAAAACACCTCAAAACATATTAACAAAATCAATTATTATCCTTGCATTGCCTACTAACCCAAAAACATTATTACAGCCTACTTCTCCTTTCAACAACTATCAAAGAAAACAACACACAGAGAGTTATACTCATCCCAATGATCTCAAACCTATCTCAAACGAAAGCTAAGAGAATAAGCTACAACTCCTATGAAGACATAAGATTCTAAAAAGATCATCTTCTTAGCTAAAAATTTCAAAAACCGCAGCAGATATATTCAGCGCTTACAGCTAGACCTTTGATCACCAAAGTAGCTATCACTAGAGTTCTAGACCTCCGTTTTACCTGATTCCAGTTCCATTGGAAAGATAACGTCCAAGGCTACAACTTTTGTGAAGACTATAAAATCTAAATCTGTCAATACGGTACTCATACTGGCACAACAAAACTGCAGCAAAAATATCCTCTACACCAAACAACATTAGTGTATCAATATATCTAAGGCCACAAAAATACCTCAACCCTTCCAAACTCACACCTCAACTTCATATCAAAGCTTCCCACTACAAATCTAAACCAAACAACTCACATATTCAGTACAAAAGGCTAAGAAAATAAAATTCACATGCTACCTAAACCATAAAAGGTCAACATGCAACCATCAAACTCTAGAAATCATCAACACTTCAATCTCTCCTTAAGAATACCAAAACTACAATTCTCATCATACATCATCCTTGGATTCAATCGCTACAACTATAGCTTTTAAAAATTCTACCAATCGTAAACTCTTAATACACTAAAAAAATCAATGTCTTACCCAAATCTAAGACCTCAATAGTTCCTATAATATTAGCACAATATCTCATCTACCACTACTCGCACATATGCTTGCAACACAAGCCATATAACTCAACCACTACTTCTTACGTAAGCAAGAAGTATCAAACAAATAAGCAATCATAAGAATGAAGAAGAGCGGTCATAATGGTTTTAGCTAACACTATCATGACTATCATTCCTCTAATTACAAAATAACAAAATCAAACTCAACAATATTAACACAAGAAGAACATCATCATCATCAAAGCAAAACATCATCATAGTACACAACAAACAAGACACAGTCAGAGTACACAACAGAGTCGTGATAAGCACATAACACACACGGTCGATTAGATCGACCTGCTCTGATACCACTTAAAGTGACACCCTCTACCCCAACATACATATACAATAATTATAAAAAAATATATATAATTTTACATCAATAAAAATCAAATTTCCAACTACGTAAGGGTAAAGAGTTCACATTCATAAACTTAATCCAAATAACATGCCGGTAAAATTACAAAGAAATAAAACTGAATTTTCCAAAATAATTTAATAAGAACATCTTAAACTAATCCTATCTATGTCCCGATGTCACATGTCCTATCAGAGCAAAACCCAACATAAAAGCCTAAGCTTCATCACCAACATCCTCAGGCTCACACTGATGATCACCTGTATAATAGTCACAGCAAAACAACACGAGAAAAAGGAGTGAGAAACATCTCACTCTGGCTCATAGTGTAGAAATGTACGTCGAATAGCCAAACACAAACAAAACAGGTATAACATAGATAAATTAATAATAACATCACACTCATCCAAGACATAAACCATCACTTTATCACATAACATTAAAAATGCATAAGTATGGACACGGACTACATATTATCATGCATGTGGCGCCAGTAAAACATCACATGGCATATTGCCGCTAGCAATACACGAAGAGTAGTCTAGGAGTACATGTCGGGTCACACCCTCTGCGCACTCTCACTAGAAGGATATACTACCAGAGTCTCGTCGGGATAGCTAAGCCGCGCAAGATACATCCCATGCACACAATGGGCGAGACTGGGACTTCCAAACCGAGCTATCCCCAAGGACTAATCCCCAAAGCTTTTACACTAGGGGGCCTTCTCTGGCGGTGTATTCCATATCGTACCCTTAAAACACTTATGCAAATGATGCATGTCAATCAAGACTCTATGCATTCTCATATCACATTATCATTTCCCATGGTCATATCACATCATCGCATTTCGTCATCATATTTCATTATCACATTTCATATCCCATGTCTCAATCACATTTCACTTTACATCATCATATTCACAAAGCCTCCACAGAGCACTTTAATTTATATCAAAACTCGTTTATTTACAAAATTAAATACATATTTTTACATCTCATCAAACAAGGAATATAACAGAAAAATCAGAAATCAAAACAGAAAATATTTCATATTTCGCCTATTTCTCATAGGGTTTCCCGCAGGAACCCATAGAGCACTCTAGATCATATTAAAACATATTTATTTTCAAAATTAACCACATACTCATGCATCACATCCAACAAGGAACACAACAAAGTAATCAGAAGGCAAAATAGAAAACATTCATATTTTGCCCGTTTTCTCATAGGGTTTCCCATAGGAACCCATAGAGATCTCAAGTCATACAATTAATTGCATATAAGAAAAATAATAAGCAAAATAGATACAATTGGGAGAAACCCCTCATACATGAGCATACATAAAAATACAGCAAACACAGGATTGGGGGCCAATTCCACTACCCAGCATACAATCCCACACCCAGAGCGAGGTTTCTCACTCCCCCCTTACCTGGATGAGCAGAAGACAAAGGTGTGATCTAAGGTCGTTCCTGAGTACTCTTCCTTAGAGCTCTTTGTTTCTCCTTTTTTTTTTCCTAACCCTTCCAAAGGCAAATGAGGTAGATAGGGTTAACGCTAGCTGACTCCTTATAATTAATCCATTGGGCTGGGTCAACCCTATTTTCCTTCTCTTCTAACTCACTTCTCTTTTTCCTCAAAATAATTAAATAAAATAAATACATGTATATTATAAAATATTTTTCCTCTATAATAATATTATATTTCTGACCCAAAATATAATAATATAATTTCAATAACAAAATATCATATAAAATCAACCTTCTCTTAAAACATATAAATATTTATTTAAATATGCTAATAAAAAAATACTTATTTAATACGTACAAAATAATTGTCCAAAACAATAATTATTTAAAATGTACAAAATAATATTCTTCTATAATTATTAAAATAATTATGACCAAATATCATATAATAATAATTATTATTATTATAATAATAATAATAACTTTATTGAAAACTGGGGTGTTACAAAGACTAAGGTTGATTTAGGCACAAATCAAAATACAAAGTCTATTAGAAGAAGCCTGAGGCATCAGATGCAACTTGGCCAGACATCATCATGAAGTGACCACCAGAAAGAACCAAATAAACTAGAAGGCGAAGTTAACACTTATATACCAAGACGAAAAGGGTAGTCAAGATCAGATGTAGTATCTTGTAACCAGACGATGTCAAAAATACTGAAGCACATCTGAAGTCCACTAATCACATTGAAAGAAATCATAAAAGAAACACAAAAGGACATCAACGAGAATATAGAAGGGAGAAAAATAGGCGAGCACGGATTCACAAGTCAAAGTTGAGTGTGTCAGAGAAAAGACACCTACTTTTCAGAAAAAGACAGCACTGCAACAACTAAATTGATGAGGAAAGTACAAATATACCTAGATCATGATTGAAGTCAGATATCGAAGTAATCAACTACACAGAGAGACTCCACGAATACAAACAAACATTTAATGCAAGATCAAATGCATTAAATGAGAAGATTTACATGAACATGAATGAAGGCTTAATCTGCAACAACACAAAGCTACGCTCTAACGGGAAAAGTTGAATTCAAACAACGGGAAAATTTATCAAATGGCTATAAGTATCAAGGAAAAGAAGAAGAAGATATAGAATAGAGAAGCGGAGAAAACGTTCAATACGAAAAAGAAAGCAAAGAGCATAAACTATTTTTCTTCTCAATGTACTTCCTGTATATCTGTGTAAAAGCTAAGATAGCTTGTCTTAGTGAGTGTTGCTAATAGTTCATCTTCTCTACGAGAGTAAACAAACACTTAGACACTTATCCCTGTAAAACTAAGGTTACGCACCTTAGTGAGTGTAGAAACTACCTTATCCTCTATGAGAGTTGCAAACACACTTAACACCCTTAATTGTTGTAGAGCCTGAAGAGGCTGATAGAAAGAATACTTGTGAACCAGAAGTAGTTGAGAATACTAGCGTTAGTGAGTGAAGCTAGCGGACCAGGAGTGGTCAAGAATACTTGGAGAACCAGAAGTGGTTAAGAATACTAGTGTCAAGTTGACGAGCCAGAAGTGGTTGAGAATACTTATAATCCTTTGTGATTAGTGAAACCCTTTGGTTAAAGGAGACTGGACGTAGCTCAGATTGAGTCAGGGCCGGATATTTAATAAGGCAATTAAGGCCAATGCCTAGAGCTCCCAAATTTATAAGGCCTCCAAATTTTTTTAATAGTAGTATTATTGATTTAAATTAATTTTTTAAAAAATAATAATATTTGAGATAAGGCTCAATATTTTATAAGATACATATCTTATATTTTTTATATCTCTTATTTTCTTATTATTAAAATTATTTAAAAGATCACAACTCATTTATTAGTTTTGTAAATGAAAAGTTACTCAACACTCAACAATCACTACTACTTACTTTTGTCTTTTACAGATGACAGATTTTCAACCTTTTTGTTTCCTCTTTAGTCTATCCCTTTCTTATTCTCTCTCCATTCTCATTCTCAATTCCTTCTTCACGTCTAATTTAAGAGCTTGATTGAGAGCAATACGGTCCTACTCTACCTTTTTTCTAGGTTAATTCCTACTCTGTAAGACTCCTAAAACTGCTAAGTTAGTATAATTATGGGTGTTGGTTCAATAACATCAACGAATTTTCTTAGTTATCACCATTAATAATCCATTGTAGTGCAGCATGATATTGCATTGTGAATTTGTCATAGGTCATCCCCAGGTCAGTACCGCATATTCTTCTTTATTGAAATTGAAGTTTTTCATTGTGACAAGATTTCTTCTTTCCATGATTTCCTGCGTGTCTTTGAAAAGCCAGGATCAAACCCTTCTAAAACAATGTAAATTAATTATTAATGTATGAGAAAAAATAATTTAGTACAATACTTTTATTTACAAATTATAACTTTTGGATCTCATTTTTTTTATTGTTTATCCTTGTAGGTGTACGCAAGGTGATTGTCACTACAGTTTTGATTTTGGATACTCATAAATGCGATAGTGAATAGTCATAGCTTAAAGAAATTTTCATTCACAAATATAATTTTTCACTTTCCAGGTTTTATTGTTTCATTGTTATTTTCATTTTTTCTTGTTATTTTTATTTTAGTCAATCAATAAAATATGTCAAATAGAAAGTATGTATTTAGTTTTGAAAAGTTGAAAAAAAAAGAAGAATTCAAAAATTAAAGGGAAAATGGTTTTGCATCTGCATTAGAATCCACCAAAGAAATAGCTATTGAAATGGATAGAGTTTAAGTTCAATGAAAAACGTAAGATTCATAGGAAAAAAAACATTTTGATGACATTGATAGTGATGAGATAGCTCATTCTGCTAAAGATTCTTTTCGTATTAATTATTTTTTGTATATATTAGATCAATCTATTTCTTCTATTGAGAGTCGATTTGAACAATTTTTAGAATATGAAAACATGTTTGGTTTTTTATTTGATTCAAATAAATTTAAAACTTTAGGGGAAGATGGATTGAAAAAATATTGTATCAATCTTGAAAAGATTTTGTGTTTTGAGGACCATTCTGATATTGATGGTCTTGATTTATTTTCAGAATTAATGTTATTGAAAGAAATTCTAACAAATGAAATTAACACACCATTAAAAATATTGAACTATACAAAAAGATCATGTTCTTTTCCAAATACATACATTGCTTATAGAATATTATTAACATTACTTGTAATTATTGCGACTGCTGAAAGAAGTTTTTCAAAATTAAAATTGATTAAATCATATTTAAGATCAACTATGTTACCAAGATAGATTGAATGAGTTAGCTATATTATCTATTGAGAGTGAGATGTTATAATTACTTGATTATAAAACTTTAATAAACAATTTTGTAGTTCAAAAAGCCAGAAAAATAACAAAAATTATTAGGCTATATTAACATAAATTCCTGTCTTAATTTTTGCCTAAGGCCCCAAAATTCCTAGATACGGCCCTGGGTTGAGTGAACCAGTATAAACATTTGTGCATTCTTTTTATTTTTCAACACTACTTACTTCGTCTTTCATCTACCTCTTTTCAACAAACTATTAGATGAAAACACATTTGATCATTGAAACTGAAAAACAGTTTTTTTTCTTTTGGACGATAAAACCTTTCAGACGGAAAACAAATTTACTCAACTAGTCTCTTGAAGTGGAAAATCAGCTTTGTTAAACAAAAAAATCACTGACAAAAAAATTGTTTAAGTTTCTCAACCAAGATTGAAAAACCTAACTAGGGATTATCATTAAGAAGCAACTTTTGAAAATCCTCCCTCAAACACGAACACACACATTCAACCCCCTTCTGTATGTATTTCCGCTAACTTCATATATGGCTAGACATTTTCAAGAAAGTCAAAAGGAACTTGAAGCCAAAATGGAAAAGCAATTTAAAGAAAAACTAGAAAAGCAAATTGAAGAAAAATTGACAGCTATGTTTTGTCAAGTGTAAACTTTCTCCGTAAGTAGTTAAATATAGAAAAAAATATATTTAAATACTTTAAACATTGGATGAAGCATGCTTACAATTATACAGTTATGTAATTAATATGGCTATTAATATTAGAATTAAATAAAAATAAAATGTTGATTTATGCACTTTGATGAATCATGTATGGAACTTTAATTAGAAAAAAATACTACAAAGTTAAATGTTTTTGAGATATGTATATAAGAAATAAAAATGCATAAAGAAATAAAAAATAATTATACATGATTTTGACTTTTAAATATTCAAAAACTATGTGATTGGACAAATTAATAAAGCATGCACATACATATACATCATTGATCTTCCTTGTCGTCATGCTACTTTTTGTTGTGTTGTGTTATTATAATTGTTTCTTTTTTATATTGTTGATTTGATTATGAAACCTGTGAATGGATATGAAAACAATAATAATTAAAAAAATTACATTATCAGCATGAAAACAAGAAAACCTTTAATTTAATAAAACTTATTAGTTTTTTTTTCAAGTTTGGAATGGAATGTCAAATTATATATTTCAAGACCAAAAAAATAAATAAAAGGGTTTTCACTTTGATCTTATGAATTCTTCAAAGTTTCATCCATAATATGTTGCATTGCATCATAAAAATAATTTTTTAATTTATTAAATTAGAGGCTAATCTCATTATATTATCTTATCTTTTATGGTAGCTGATACTTTTATTATGTCATATTGATAATTAACTTTATTTTAATGAATAGTTTGAATAGAAATTATTAGATTAAACTTATTTAGTGAATTGAAGCACTCTCATTTTACATGTTTAAATATAAGTTTGAGTAAATATTAAATTTAAGTTTAGAAAGAGTAAGGTGGTGAATGTGTCATTTTAATTAGAAAGATAATGGGGTGTATGTATGTTGAAACCAATAATCCATTATTTGATAAACAAGTCATGTAATTTATATATTTGAATATCTTTGCTCATATTATATTTGATTATTATCTTATTTGTAATGATAGTTGATACTTTTATTATGTCATATTGATCATTTTTGTTTTAATGAATAGTTTAAATAGATATGTCATATGTGATGTATAGTTGCCAAAAGAAAATTTAGAAGTTATTAGATTGAATTTATTTGGTGAATTGAAGCACTCTTCTTTCCATGTTTAAATATTAGTTTGAGTAATATTGAATTTAAGTTTAGAAAGAGTAGGATGGAGAATATATGCGTCACTTTAGAAAAATAATGGAGTGTGTATATGATGAAATTAAGAATCCATTATTTGATAAACAAGTCATGCTCATTATAATTTATATATTTAAATATATTTGCTCATATTATATGATGGAGGAGGCCCACGGGCTAAGGGCCCAACTACTAGGGTGTCGCCACCCGCCGAAACGGACCTTGGCATTCGCGACGATGGTTGGACTCCTTTTAAAGTTTTGAAAAATGATGGATTGTTAGAACGACTTATTCTCAAACTGAGACCTCATCGAACTAACAATTTTATTAAATGATTCACCAATCCATGTTAATCCCAAGCGGGACCCTCCATGGATTAGTGGTTTTCGCAAAAAGAAGGGTTCTTGGAGTCGCCACCAATGTTTTACTCAAAACATTGGAAAAAGATATAAGGCAATTGATTTCATAAATCAACTTTGGCCATTACAACCAGAGTCGGGTAAGGGAGTCGGTTACGTGCGGGGAAGGTGTTAGCACCCCACAACGCCCCTTTCGGGTTCCCTATGACGGATTATTTCATAAATAACAGTGTAAAATTACTAAATTACCCTTATTTATTATAAACGGCTATGAATAAGATATCTACATGATAAATAAATTAAACATGCGATGCAACAATCAGAAAGCAGTAAAAGGAAGGATTTTGAAGAAGAAACCTTTGAAGCATGCTTTTATATATTCAAATGTTAGGAGGCTTTTTGGCGCTCCCTCCCACTACACGCTCGCTCGCTCCTTCCCTAAAAATTAATCTTTACTATGGAAATCAAAAAGATTTCCCTTCGACTAGTTTGAATTCTCAAGCTAAATGCTCAGAACTCAAGAACTTCGTCGGATCGGCTCTCGGAGAGAATTCTAGGGCAGAACACTGCTCAAAAACCCCAGAATACTCAAGAAGAGAGTCCAAGAAGTGTAAAAAAGTGTGTAATGACGTCCAAATGACGTCCTATATATAGGAGTGAGGCGCAGTACGGCCTCTGACATCAATACGGCCCGTACTGAAGATTTGAACTACAGTACGGCCATATTGAATTCAGTACGGCCGTACTGAAGTTTCAAAAACTTCAGTACGGCCGTATTGGTTTTAGTACGGCCGTACTGAAGTTCAAAAACTTCAGTACGGCCGTATTGGGTTCAGTACGGCCGTATTGTAGTTCAAATTGTTCAGTACGGCCGTACTGAACTTCTAGGAGGCTGTATTGAGCTTCAATTCTCCCACATCCTTATTTTAAGCTACTCTAAGACCTCTAAACCTACAGATAATCATCCTAGGGTCTTCCAGGAGTCCTTCTGGCTGACTTTCCTTCGGTCTTTGAGAGTCTTCGAGTCTTATTTCCGACCCGGACAATTTTAGGGGTCTACAGCTGCCCCACCTTTACTTAGTCAAACGGCTTTTTGGTGTACCGGTTGACAAGTAAAGGAGTTGACCCAATTGTCCGGGGAGTAGGCCATCCTTCTGACTTGTAGTGTCTTCCGGTGGAAAATTGTTGAGTAGCCTCTCCAGGTTGAGTATTAGTCGTCGCCTCTCCAGGCTCGTGCATACCTCGGTGCTTCTGACAACCTTGGTAGCGTGAGTACCGCCTCTCCAGGCTTAGCTTCGCTCGACACCCGAGCCGGAAGCTGCATACCTCCGTGTTTTTTACGACGGGGGTAGTGTGAGTACCGCCTCTCCAGGCTTAGCTTCGCTCGACACCCGAGCCGGAAGCTGCATACCTCCGTGTTTTTGACGACGGGGGTAGCGTGAGTACCGCCTCTCCAGGCTTAGCTTCGCTCGACACCCGAGCCGGAAGCTGCATACCTCCGTGTTTTTGACGACGGGGGTAGTGTGAGTACCGCCTCTCCAGGCTTAGCTTCGCTCGACACCCGAGCCGGAAGCTGCATACCTCCGTGTTTTTGACGACGGAGGCAGTGTGAGTTTGCCCTCTCCAGGGATTTGTGATGATTTTGTCTCCACAGTCCACGATGCTGCTTCGACGATTGTTTTTGATTTTTGTGCCACTGAGGGCTGGATAACGCAGGGATCCATCTAGGGGATGTGCAGTTACTCATAGGTTCTTGTGTCCCAACTTTCCATTGCGTAGTTGGTGCCCACTGGGGAATTTCTGATTCCTTGGGGGTGCAGACACAAAGATGCTCTTTCTGATGTGAGCGGTGCCTTATGGTTGGCTGACGTCCTTTCGACGGTGGTGGAGTATCCCGGTTATCCTTATTCGGGTGACTCTTTTGATTTTTCAGTTTTGTTGCCTCTGTGTAGGCTGTTATCCGCTGGGGGATTCTGTCGTTAATTTTGATTAGCCTCTTCTGTTAGGCGGATCATCTTGACGTTCAATGATTGGCTCAATGCCGAATTCCGCTTGGGGAATGATTATTGATCTTTTCGATTTTTTCTCTTTTTTGAAAGAGTGCCTCTGAGTAGGCGAATGATCTTGATGTTCTGAGTGCCGGATTCCGCTTGGGGAATGGTTATTAATCTTTTTGATTTTTCCTCTTTTTGAAGGAGTGCCTCTGAGTAGGCAAATGTGGATTGAGGATTTTATGTATCCCAGAGTATTATTTAGGAAGCCTCTGCAGGCTTAGCTTCACTCATCACTTGAGTTGGAAAGCTACCTTCCACTGAGGAAGTCAAAGTCCTTTGACTCGGATATTCTGTTCAGATGATCATGCTTCCATTGGGGAATCTTGCTGATCTTGTTTTGATAGCTCTTACTGGGGATTTGATCCATGAGAGTGAGCTGAGAAGTCTCTGGGGAGTATTATTTCGGCAAGCCTCTCCAGGCTCAGTTATTCTGTACGATTGGGGAGTATTATTTCGGCAAGCCTCTCCAGGCTCAGTTATTCTGTATGATGAGGGAGTATTATTTCGGCAAGCCTCTCCAGGCTCAGTTATTCTGTGTGATGAGAGAGTATTATTTCGGCAAGCCTCTCCAGGCTCAATTATTCTGTGGGAGTATTATTTCGGCAAGCCTCTCCAGGCTCAGTTATTCTGTACAATTTGTTGATTTTCTGTTCAGCCCAAGAATGCAAGCTGAGATGTTTCTTGGGGAGTATTATTTCGGCAAGCCTCTCCAGGCTCAGTTATTCTGTATGATGCGGGAGTATTATTTCGGCAAGCTCCAGGCTCAATTATTCTGTATATTTGTTGGATTTTCTGAATTTTGCCTTTTTTCGTTGATTTCGGCTTTTTCTGTTGGAGGGATCTCAAACACACTCACAGATGAAGTATGCAGAGGAATGAAGATGTTGTGATGAATGAGAATGGGCCAATACAGGCCGTATTGAATTCAATACGCCCGTATTGGTGTGGACGTTATGGCCAATGCTGCCGTATTCATTTCGGTACGCCCGTATTGAGTAGAAAATTTGTTCATAACCCTGATTTTAGTACGGGTGTACTGAACATGGTACGAGCGCATTGTTTTTTCTGAAGTTTATATTTTTTGTTTTTTTGTTTTTTTGTTTTTTTGTTTTTTTTGTTTTGTTTTTGTTTGTTTTTTCAATAAACAGAGAATAAGTGATCTTCCAGTACACCTATCATCTGTATGCATGTATGCGGTATGATGCACCTAATTCTATTTGATTCATTTTTCAAAAGAATTAACCGATGCGTTTCTCTGTTTGAATTTTGCCATTCCTCCAGACGGGCTGTGCGATGTCGATTTCTGTAACCGAGGAATGATGCGTGTTATATCGAGATGGGCGTCATCAACCCAGTGATCCTCCCCTTCCTTTAGAAGACGTGTCAACCCTCCTATTGACCACTATATCTCCATGTTCCACTAGATTATCCTAAAATCGTTTGGGACAAGAGAGAAAAGAAAGGAAAGATATTTTTATTCGAAAGTTTGTGTTTTAGAGGGGATTATTTTTTTCGAAAATGGTTTTTGTAAGAATGGCTGGCCAAGGTAGGCTTATGTGTTTAGGCTTGTTTGATTAAACACTTATGAAGTTAAGAAAATCTTGTTATTGACGTTGTGATTTGACAACTTAGATAGCTTCCCTTGAACCTTTTTTGAATTCGGCTCATGGTACCATCATGGATTTCTTTTGTTTTTTGATTGTCCTTATTTTTTGCCTAAAACACCCTTTTGTGGCGTCTCAGCGGACCTTTGTTTTTGTTTATTTTTGCAACCCTAATTTTTGCCTAGGTCACCCTTTTGTGGGATTCCTAGCGGGTTCTTTGCTCTTATTTTTGCGCAGCCCCCTTTTTGGGTTTCCTGCCGAGCTTTTTTTTTTTTTTTTTTTATGATTTTTGTTTTTTAAAGGATTTCTTTTTTATCCATGATGGCACTTGTCGAGGCCAAGGAAAGGTGCTCCGAGTTGTCACACACACTTCCACATAAAAATGATGCGGGTTTATTGTTATTAAGACGATCTTAACCTCATTCATGTTTATTCAAACAGGGTTAAAAATAATGTGGTTTAGAATTTTATTATAAGCAAGAAAAGAAGCAATGAGAAAGAATAAAGAATGATTTTATTATAATCATAATGGAAACATGTGCCCTATCGAGGCTCGGGGGTCGGGCTGTCCCCGAGGAGTAATCTCTAATAGTCATCAGGTCTATACATCCCTATCGGAAGGAGAAGAACACTTGATGACGACGACCGGCCTTGACGCTTGTGAACCGGCCTTCCTAAAGATCTGGCTTAAAGAACGTCGAGAAGGATCTTGGT
The DNA here is from genome assembly GCF_000230855.2 of Cajanus cajan. Lineage (NCBI taxonomy): Eukaryota > Viridiplantae > Streptophyta > Magnoliopsida > Fabales > Fabaceae > Cajanus > Cajanus cajan. The sequence continues at coordinate 8,408,842 of NC_138526.1, read as the reverse complement.
TCCTCTTCGTCCTTTGATCTTTATTAGGGTTGTATCCTAACCCTTGTTTCCCCGGATTATCCTTGATAATGGGTAGCTCGGGAATTCCTTGGGAATCCTTGCCAAGTCCTTGTCCTGGCAAGTATCCGTTCTTGGTGAGCATGAAGGCTACCTTCTTCATTTCTCGGGGAAACGTTTCAACATTGGCAATTTCCAATGCTTGGAAGGCGGTTTCTAGAGCTTCCTCCGCTGCATCCACATATGGCGGATTGGATGGCTTGCTGATGAGTATATCGTCTTCAGCTTGTACAGTCACCAGCTTGTCACCCACAATGGATTTGACTTTCTGGTGGAGCGTAGAAGGAACAGCTTTTGCATCATGAATCCAAGGTCGGCCGAGGAGACAGCTGTATGCGGGAGTAATATCCATCACTTGAAATTCGACGTTGAAGATGGTGGGTCCAATTTGGATTGGAAGATTGATTTCTCCCACCACTTCTCTTTTAGAACCGTCGAAAGCTCGAATGATCATGTTGCTCGGGCGCATTTGGACTCCCTTGATTGCCATTTGATCGAACGTTCTTTTGGCATCACATTCAAGGAAGATCCATTATCCACCAAGACTTTAGCGATGTGATACTCCTTGCACTTTACAGAGATGTGCAAGGGCTTGTTGTGATTCGGTCCCCCAGCGGGGATCTCTTCATCGGTGAAAGTGAGGTGATCATTAGCCGTGATGTGACTAACAATCCCCTCAAACTTGTCTTGGGAGATAGTGTGCGACACGTATGCCTCGTTCAAGACTTTCAACAGAGCTTGTCGATGCGGTTCGGAGCATAGGATCAACGACAACAGAGTAATCGTTGCTGGCGTTCTATGAAGTTGATCCACGATGGAGTACTCGCTCTGTCGGATAAACTTTAACAGCTCATCAGTCTCCTCCTGGGATTCTTTATTCTCCTCGGTTGTCTCCTTTTCTTTTTTTCTTTCCTTTATTCTTGGGAGCTTTATCATGAAGATCTTCGGGAGTGTAGATCCTGCCACTCCTAGTCATGCCCCCAAGTCCAGCGATGTTAGAGATATCGCTGTCGGCAGAAGAATGGATGTCGTATATCCATGGCACAACCTTATTTGATTCGTAGGGAAAAGGCCTTGGAGTAGTGATCTTTAACGGTGTCGGACCTTCCCCTTTATTCGTCTTGATTACCAACAACGGAGTTGATGTGCGCTCGCTTGGCGCGGTTGTTGGCTTACACTTAATAACGAACGGCGTGCGATCCATTCTGAACATACGCATCGCTTAATCCTTTCTTTTTATTACTGTTATTAATGAATTACTAGGAGGGATGTATGAAATGCAAACCTAGATCCCTCCATGATCTTTGATAAGAATGCATGATATGAGATGATGGCGTTGAATATGCATGCATTGTGTTTTTTCAACTAAGCATTATCATGTTTTCGGGATACTCCTAAGATGATGCATGATAATTGCTTGGTTTGGATGAATAACTTTTTTCTCTTTTTTGGGTATTTTTTATTTATTATTTTTTTGTATTTTTGGGTGAAAAGGGAAACTACCTATATGAATGTGATGAAGGTAGATGTTAACACCATGTAATGGAAGATTCTTATTCCTATTTATTTTTATTTTCAAAGGGAATGTTGTATGTTTAAAGAATGCAATGTATGCTCAAACAATGTCACATAAACAATGCACAAACAATTCACTCATCCACGAACAGTCACGAGCGAATCACGAGGTAGGGGTATCCTGCAGAAAAGTGCATATTCAAGGAGGTTCTAACTGTTCTCACTGGTCTGAGGTCCCCAAGGTGCCCCCATTATAGGGACCCAATCCCTCTCGTCGTAAGTCGATGGAAAGTTCCAACGCACTGTCGGACTTGAGTTCATGGTTATCACCTTGAGTGATGCTTTCCGACAACGGTCTACGGGCACCTATAGACCCATTCGACAACCGGCCGTACTAACATCCACTCCCTATGGCTTTCCACTCATGCCCCCGGGTATAGAGGGAACTGTTGAGTGCAAAGGTTTGTGTGCAGTTTATATTTCAAACAATTGCGAAAATTTAAACACGCAACAGTTATTAAAGCCAAATAGATAAAACATGTTATCATACAAGTAAGGGGTAATGAAGTAATTTTAAACTATTATTTTTAGAAACAATCCATCACTAAATGGGACTGACTCTCAAGGCTTCCCCAGCGGAGTCGCCATCTGTCGCCACCCGCCGAAACGGACCTTGGCATTCGCGACGATGGTTGGACTCCTTTTAAAGTTTTGAAAAATGATGGATTGTTAGAACGACTTATTCTCAAACTGAGACCTCATCGAACTAACAATTTTATTAAATGATTCACCAATCCATGTTAATCCCAAGCGGGACCCTCCATGGATTAGTGGTTTTCGCAAAAAGAAGGGTTCTTGGAGTCGCCACCAATGTTTTACTCAAAACACTGGAAAAAGATATAAGGCAATTGATTTCATAAATCAACTTTGGCCATTACAACCAGAGTCGGGTAAGGGAGTCGGTTACGTGCGGGGAAGGTGTTAGCACCCCACAACGCCCCTTTCGGGTTCCCTATGACGGATTATTTCATAAATAACAGTGTAAAATTACTAAATTACCCCTATTTATTATAAACGGCTATGAATAAGATATCTACATGATAAATAAATTAAACATGCGATGCAACAATCAGAAAGCAGTAAAAGGAAGGATTTTGAAGAAGAAACCTTTGAAGCGTGCTTTTATATATTCAAATGTTAGGAGGCTTTTTGGCGCTCCCTCCCACTACACGCTCGCTCGCTCCTTCCCTGAAAATTAATCTTTACTATGGAAATCAAAAAGATTTCCCTTCGACTAGTTCGAATTCTCAAGCTAAATGCTCAGAACTCAAGAACTTCGTCGAATCGGCTCTCGGAGAGAATTCTAGGGCAGAACACTGCTCAAAAATCCCAGAATACTCAAGAAGAGAGTCCAAGAAGTGTAAAAAAGTGTGTAATGACGTCCAAATGACGTCCTATATATAGGAGTGAGGCGCAGTACGGCCTCTGACATCAATACGGCCCGTACTGAAGATTTGAACTACAGTACGGCCGTATTGAATTCAGTACGGCCGTACTGAAGTTTCAAAAACTTCAGTACGGCCGTATTGGTTTCAGTACGGCCGTACTGAAGTTCAAAAACTTCAGTATGGCCGTATTGGGTTCAGTACGGCCGTATTGTAGTTCAAATTGTTCAGTACGGCCGTACGGAACTTCTAGGAGGCCGTATTGAGCTTCAATTCTCCCACATCCTTATTTTAAGCTACTCTAAGACCTCTAAACCTACAGATAATCATCCTAGGGTCTTCCAGGAGTCCTTCTGGCTGACTTTCCTTCGGTCTTTGAGAGTCTTCGAGTCTTATTTCTGACCCGGACAATTTTAGGGGTCTACATAGGGCTATGGCAAGGATGATACATGAAGAGTGGGCCCAAGCCCAAGGAAAGCCCACCACTTTATTTTGTTGGGCTTTGTCTCAAGCCCATTAGATTAGGGTTAGTATAGGATTGGGCCTTAGTGCCTTGTATTTCTTTTGGGCCTTGTATTTCTGGCCATGTAGCTTAGCTTTTTCATTTAGAGGTCATTTGAATTTAGGGTTATTTAGGTTACATGTGTAGTTACATTAGAATGTAATTAGAATCACATTTGGTGTGCATTTCGGCCATGTGCAACACATGCACATGGTGTGATCCGAAATGCAACTCAAATGGAACTCTAATTACATTTCAAATGAGCTTGCACATGGGTGATCCGGTTTAAGGCACCAAAATTTGAATTTTGAATTCAAATTTTGGGCGCCTAAAGTTAAGTGAACCATACCATGGTTTCACTTAACCTTAGGCTAACCCATGGTTACCTAAACCTAATTTACTCTTATAAATTCATATGACCGAGCCATGTACCTTACTTTTGGATTTATGAATGAGATTTCTCACATTGAACTCTCTTCCTCCGAAAGTCACTCATAGCCTACCTCTACCCTCCTTGAGCTCCTCTCTTTGTAGAGCTAGGTTATCCCTTTCTTCTTCCGGACTTGGCATGGTCAAGCTTAGGTAACATTGATGCTTCTTGGAGCTTCCTTCCTTGCCATATTTCCAAGGAACCGAGAAGGATTTGAATGTGTTCATTGAGGATTCACCAAGTGGAACCTCATCAAGTGGTATCAAGAGCTTTGGTCTTCAAGAGATAAGTTCATCTTCTTGAATTTTGATCCGTGGTTCAACTTGTTCTTGTGTTCATCTTATGTTCATATTGTTCATCTCGAGTTTTTGTCACTATTGAGTTGATTCCTTCCTAGATCTAATTTTGCCTTGAAAATTTGATGGATCTAGTTTCTTGTGCTTGAATGGTTCATATATGCGTCTTTGATTATATGCTCCATGAATCATGCTCCAATTCTTTGTGCTTATTAGGAAAATTCTGCCTATGATCTTTTTGTTTTCTTTGAGTCATATTTGAAATTTTATTCGGTCCATGTGTATTTGAGTCATTTTTATTTTGAATCAATGTTTAGTAGTCATGTGTAGTTCTTATTATGTTCATATTTCCTAGTTATGTTGAGTAATCCATTTGAAATTTGTTTTGAGTGAATTTTGAATCATTTTCTGGATTTGGCCGAGATCTAGTTTTCTTTGGTATAAGCTCATCATTTTGGTTTTGTTTGAGTTCATAAACTACTACTAGATCATTAGTAGTTTTCTTAGAAATTTTTTTAGGTTTCTAAAATCTTGAAATGTCTTACACAAAAATTTTAAATCCGTGAGGTTTGATCATGTTTCATTGGTGTGTGCTGGAAAATTGTGTTTAAATTGCAATTTGAATTTTAAAATTGGAGCCAAAACCGTGCATGTGCTACATAAAACAACCAAGCATCAAAAGCATGTCACATGTTCATTACATTTTAACCTAATTTGAGTGGCATTTGAATTACAATTTGAATCCGGTTTTGGAGCTTCAATTAAGGTGTGACCGAGACTTGTGTGAATTTTTGATTAAAAGAAAAAAAGGCAACTCCTAGGATTATAAAAAAAAAAATATGCAAAAGAAATTTGATTAAAAAAAAAAAAGAAGTGCTAAACCTAAATTTGAAAAGAAAAAGCCAATTAAGGAGTTGAATCTACATTGTTGTCTTCTCGGTTTGGATGTGAAATTGCACCTTAAAATTTTCAACTCACATTCTTCTTGAGTGTTTTGGTTTTATAAATCAATTCTAGAACCTTTTTCTTAGGGTTGTTCTTCCTTGACCTAGCCTAATCTTGTCTATTGTCATCCATATTATCTTCTCCTACTCTAATCTTGTTTTCTTTAACTCTTAAATACCTTTGCTGTTTGTATTCATTATGGAACTCAAATGTGACCTATGCTTGACCTAGCCTATCTCCTTAGAAGCTAGTTCTACAAGGGTCATCAAAAGAGGACTAAGAAAAGGAGGAGGAAGGGAAAAAGGAGACTCTCGGATTTAGCTATCAAAATTCAAAAGATCAAACACCAAACACTTGTGGCTGAATTTTTTTGAAGTTGCTGGACCAGAATTTCCATGAAGACCTCTTGGAGAATCAATTGGAAATTGTATTTGAATTTAAAAAAAAAAAAAAAAAAAAAACAGAGCATTAGTGACGGATTAGAGACCACTTTTTTCCTTACTAATTTGAATTTTGTTGAAAAATTTGGTCACTAATTCCTCACTAATTTTTGGTGGCTGTTTTAATTTCTCTTTAAAAGCCACTTGTTTCATTGTTGTTTAGCTTTGTAATTACCTTGTATTTGGCCATTTCAAGGAGTGTCTTGGAAGTGTCTTTGGTACACAACCATCTCTCCTTAGTTAGTCAATTTTCGTTAGTACTTGGTGGGAGTGGTCCTTGATTGATCTTTGGTATCTCTCAAGCTCTCACCCTAGAACACGTTTAGGTAGTTTAATTTGTTGCTTAATACTTGTTTTTATTTGCTTTCATACGTCTAGTTTGTCATAAATCACAAAAAAACATCAAAAATCATTTTCATTGAAAAGAATTTGGTAGAGATTAACTACAAAGGGGATTAGTAATTTTTACTTGAAGAGGCTTGGTTATTAAGTGGCTCTTAGTAGCTCACCTCCCTCCAAAGTTCAATTTGTATACATAATCCTCTAAGTACTTAGTCTTAACCTTGCATAAAAACAATTGCTTTTCAAAGTTCATTCATAAAAAATAATCTTTCACCTATAATGGAAGAATTTTCTACTCCTCATAGTGATACTAATTCAAGTGACAACAAAAAGTTTTACTAAATTGTCACGTGAATTAAGATCACTAAAACTATGGAAAGAGCAAGAATTACAACAAAAACTTGAAAAAGAAGCTCAATTTGCTCTAATGGAGGAGGAAATTCGTTTATTAAAAGAGAAAGATAAAAGAAAACATCACCATGGTCAACATAGTTCCTACGCTCATAGTTCCACACTAGGAGAGTCAATACATAACAGCCTAGCTTTAGGAGATCATTATCAACCACCTCCTAGGAGAATCCATAGGAACTCCAAGACAAGGGAATCTAGGGTAGATCTCCCTTATTTTCATGGAAAAGATGATGTGGAGGGTTACCTAGACTGGGAAATGAAAGTAGAACAAATCTTCACTTGCCACCAAGTAAGTGAAGAAAGAAAAGTTTCCCTAGCCACTTTGAGTTTTCAAGGTCATGCCATGTATTGGTGGACCTCTCTTGTGAGAGATAGGCGTCTCCATAATGAACCTCCAATTCAATATTGGAATGAATTAAGGAGTGCCTTGAGGAGGAGGCATATACCCTCTTACTACACTAGGGAGCTTGTCAACAAGCTCCAAAGACTCCATCAAAAAGATATGACTGTGGAAGAATATAGACAAACGATGGAGTTGTACATCATGAGGGCTGGCATTAGAGAAGAGGAAAATATTACCATTGCTAGGTTTTTGAGTGGATTATCCTATGAAATAAGAGATAAGGTTGAGCTTCTCCCTTATAGGGATTTGGATGATTTGGTTCAACTTTGCATAAAGGTTGAACAACAAAATTTACGAAAAGGTTTTAAAGTAAGCTCATACTCATCTTCTTTTTCTAAGGATAACTACAAGAGGGAGGGTAAGAAAAATGATTTTGACAAGAAAAATACTTCTTCCTCCAAAAATCTAGATAAAGGTAAAGAAAAAGATAAAAAAACAAACACCTCATACACTAGCACCAAGTCTAGTGACATAAAATGCTTTAAGTGTCTTGGGAGAGGCCACATTGCTTCTCAATGCCCTAACAAAAAAGTGATGATTTTAAGGGGCCAAGACATTTATAGTAGCCAAGATGAAGCTACTGCTTCTTCATCTTCAAGTGAGGATGAAGAAGAAGCAAGTGAAGGAGAATCATGTGAGGTCACTTATCCTTATAATGGAGAACTTCTTATGATGAGAAGGGTCCTCAATAACCAACCTAGTGATACACAATCCCAAAGAGAGAACATCTTTCATACAAGATGTAATATTTCAAACAAAGTTTGTTCTCTCATAGTGGATAGTGGATCTTGGTGCAATTGTTGTAGCACTAGGATGGTTGAAAAGTTGGGTTTGACTACCACTCCCCACCCAAAACCTTATCAACTTCATTGGCTTAATGATGATGGGGATATGGTGGTCAACCAACAAGTGGAAGTAGAGTTTTCTATAGGGAACTATCAAGATAAAGTTAAATGTGATGTAGTTCCTATGGAGGCTTGTCATATTTTATTGGGCAGGCCATGGCAATTTGATAAACAAACTCATCATGATGGCCTAATTAATAAAATAACTTTCACTCATAAGGGTAAAAAGTTTGTGCTTCATCCTTTGTCACCTTCACAAGTGATAGAAGATCAAGTACAAATGAAGGCCAAACGTGAGCAAGAAAAAGGAAAACAAAAAAAGGTTGAAAAAAAAAACTTCTAAAAATTGATGAAAAAGAGGATTCTAGAGAGATTAATGTTCCCTCTCTAGAGATAGTTCAAGAAGAGAGTTTTCAACCAAAACCTTTACACAAAACTTCTCTCTTTATTGAACCATCTTCTCATATCCTCATGTGTAGAGGAACATTAACTTGCACTGCCACATCTTCTTTGGAAACTTCTCTACCTCTTGTGGTTAAAAATCTTTTAAAAGAATTTGATGATATATTTCCAAAGGAAGGCCCAATTGGACTTCCTCCTTTTCGGGGAATAGAACATCAAATAGATCTTGTGCCTGGGGCTAGTCTTCCGAATAGACCAGCCTATAGGACTAATCCACAAGAAACCAAGGAGATAGAGAAGCAAGTACAAGAATTGTTGGAGAAGGGCTGGATTCAAAAGAGTTTAAGTCCTTGTGCTGTACCTGTCATCTTGGTGCCAAAAAAAGATGGAAAATGGAGGATGTGTTGTGACTGTAGAGCCATCAACAACATCACCATAAAATATAGGCACCCAATTCCTAGGCTTGATGACATGCTTGACGAATTGCATGGGTCATCCATATTTTCCAAGGTAGATCTTAAGAGTGGATATCACCAAATTAGAATCAAAGAAGGTGATGAGTGGAAAACCGCTTTTAAGACTAAGTTTGGATTATATGAATGGTTAGTAATGCCATTTGGGCTTACTAATGCACCTAGCACATTCATGAGGTTGATGAATCATGCCCTTAGGGATTGCATTGGTAGGTTTGTAGTTGTTTATTTCGATGATATCTTAATCTATAGCAAATGTCTAAGTGATCATGTGGATCACCTAAGGCAAGTTTTTTTTGTCCTTAGAGACAATCACTTGTTTGCCAATGTGGACAAGTGCACTTTTTGTGTAGATAATGTTATTTTTCTAGGGTTTGTGGTAAGCAAAAATGGGGTTCATGTCGACCCCGAGAAAATCAAAGCCATCCAAGAATGGCCTATTCCTACTAATGTAAGTGAAGTTAGGAGCTTCCATGGTTTGGCAAGCTTTTATAGGAGATTTGTTCCTAACTTCTCTACATTAGCTTCACCTCTCAATGAGTTGGTGAAGAAGGATGTGGTCTTTGAATGGAAGGAAAAACATAACTTAGCTTTTCAAGATCTAAAGCATAAACTTACTCAAGCACCTGTTCTAGCTTTGTGATGGATTCCTCCTTCCATGAATAACGTATTGTAAGGAGAGGAAGTCCTTGCCCTTGATCTTGTTCACCAAAGGGAAGACACAAGGAAGATTTTAGGGTGGAGAAGGGGGAGGTTTGCGTGAAAAGGGAAGTGTTGGGCGGAAGCTTTATGGAATGGTGGTGTTTGGGTGCTCAAAGTTGGCTCACTCCAAGGTAGGTGGAGGCCACTCTAGGTTTCCTACTCTCCAAGGGTGGAGATAGGAGGGGGATAGCCGAAACTTACCCTAGGGACTAAGGATGAGACGTTGAGGCATAAGAATGCTCACTCAAAATCTATATAATCCAAAGTATTTACAAGTGGTGGGGTGTTGGGTATTTATAGGAGGGGAGGCATCTAGGGTTGCATTTGGAGCAATGCATGGCCGAAATTCACAAGGCAAATGCACTCCAAATGCAATGCCAAATGAACCCTAGATGCTACTTGGTGGCCAAGGATGGAATCTAAGGGGTTAGATTGGCTACAACTAGGTGCATGATAAGTCCATGCAACCTTTGCCCTCCACTTGGGCCTAAGCCTTTCTAACACCAAAAATATGTCCAAGACTCACCAAAAATGCGTCACCTCCTCACTAAAACACCCTAGCCCAAAATTAAAACCCTAATCATCTAAAGCACCCCATAATACAAGGGTAAAATGGGAAATACAAAGAAAAATAAATCCTATCACTAAAATACCCCAAAATACAAGGGTAAAATTGGAAAATAAAATAATCCTATACTAATCAAATTGGCCATAGCCATGAACCATGTGATGGGTCTCACATGAAGTGAAGTACCAAGGATGGTCCTCCATCATACCCTCCTTCTTGAGAAGGATTTGACCTCAAATCTTTAAGCTCTTCCATTCCATTGATCCTTCAAAAAAAATGTGAAACCACAATTAGGGAAGTAAAAAAATACTAAAACTTTAGCGATGCAATCCTTAAGTACACAATTTGTTGAATGAAAGTGCCAGGGAAAGGAGAGGGCCAAAGAGGTATCACCATTTAAATTATTGGCCCCATGCAATTCATTCACCAAATCATCTATCTTAAGGATTGGGTGCCTTTTATGCAATGATGGCTTTTTAAAAAGGTGCTCATCCTCCATTGCCATCTTTCTTTGGCACCAAAAGAAGGAGGATGGCACAAGGGTTAAGGTTCTTTTGAACCTAGCCCTTTGTCTTCAAAGGAAAAATTCTTTTTTTCTTTTCTTTTCTTTTTGTTTTTGTTTTTGCTTTTCTCTTCATCATCTTTCTTAGCCTTTAGTTTGAGTTGGTCCTCATTCACTTGAGAGGGTGATAGAGGACACCACACAAACTTCTTACCTAAGTGTTGGAAACTTATTTTATTGGTGAGGCCATCATGGATTATGTGCTTGTCAAATTGCCATGGCCTCCCAAGCAAGACATGACTAACCTCTAATGGCACTATGTCACACAAAACTTCTTCTTGATATTTGCCAATAGAGATTGGTATGCTTGCTTGTTGGTTGACTACATCACCTCTTTCCTCATTGATCCATTGCATTTTGTAAGGTTTAGGATGAGGTTTTGTAGATAAGGCTAGCTTATCAACCAATCTAGTACTACAATAATTAGAAGTAGACCCACTATCGACAATGAGAGAACAAGTACTTTCTAAGACCTTGCATTTTGTTTGAAACAAGTTCTCTCGTTGTGATTGGTCAATTTCACTAGATTGATTGTTAAGGAGCCTTCTAACCAACAATAAGTCTCCTTCACAAGGTAAAATTTCTTCCTCGGAGTCTATGGCTTCTTCTTCACTAGAGGAAGATGAAGTAGCTTCATCAAGGCTACTATAGTGATCTTGGGCTTTTAAAACCATGGTTTTCTTTGTAGGACATTGAGAAGCAATATGTCCTCTTCCAAGACACTTAAAGCACTTGATTTCACTTGACTTAGACTCTTTGGAAGGTGCTTTAAAAGATGAATTTTCTTTTTCTTTTCCTTTTTCTTTTTCTTTTTCTTCTTTGGGATAAGGTAGGGAAGAGTGGCCCTCCTTCTTAAAACTCTTGGAATAAGAGGGAGTGGAGTCTTTTCGAAAAGGTTTTCTTGTAAGTTGATGCTCCACTCTTGAGCAAAGTTGAACAAGTTCATTCAAATCCCTATAAGGTAGAAGTTCAACTTTGTCTCTTATCTCAAGATTAAGACCACTTTGAAATCTAGAGATTGTGGTCCTCTCTTCCTCCCTAATCCCAGCCCTCATCATGAGTAACTCCATAGATTGCCTATATTCTTCCACACTAGATGACCCTTGTTTCAATCTTTGTAGCTTATCCATAAGCTCACGGTCATAGTATGGAGGAATATGCCTCCTTCTCAAGGCACTACGGAGCTCATTCCAATATTGAATTGGAGGCTCATGGTTTATTCTTCTTTCTTTTTCTAAGGAGGTCCACCAATACATGGCATGCCCTTGGAAGCTAAGGGTTGCCAAAGAAACCTTTCTCTCTTCACTCACTCCATGGCAAGAAAATAGTTGTTCAACTTTCATTTCCCAATCTAAATAACTTTCAACATTATCTTTGCCATGAAATGGGGGAAGAGTGATGTTAGGTTCCCTATTGGAAGACTCCCTATGTCTATGATGCCTTGGGGGTCTTTGATAGTAATCATCATTGTGATGACTACTAAAGAAGATATCACTTGGAGGTTGGGTATGATGCCCTTCCTCCTCATGAACACTTGCATGCATATGCCCCTTTCCTCTTGAGGGTTGAGGAGAAGTGACTCTTGGTCTTGAACCACTAGCCTCTCCTCCCACAACTAGCCTAGCAAGCAATCTTTTTATTTCTTCATTATTTTTTTCAAACTCTTTTTCTTTTCTTCTCAACTCTTCCTCTCTTTTTATATTGTCCTCTTTTTTTTTTCTTAGGTACTCTTTCAATTCCCTAAGTTCATCCCTAACACTAGACCTAGTACTACAAGAATTATGACCATGGACACTAGATTGATCACTCATCTTTGATCAAGAAAGGTTTTCACAAATTGTTTTCAAAAAGGTTTGAAAAGGTTTTCACAAAGAGTGAGTGATAAAAGAGTTTTCACAAAAAGGTTTTCAAGGTGCAAGATAGGTAAGAAAAAGGCCTAAGTGTACAAAATGAACTTTCAAGGGGAGGTGGACTACAATGAATCACTTAATAACCAAGCCCTATCAAGTAAAAATCACTAAGCCTTTTGCTACTTTTCTCACAAAAACAAGTTGGCACAACAATAAAGTGTGTGTGTGCACGTTACCCCTAATAGGCCAAAAGCAAGCCTTCTAAACGGATTTGGAGACAAAGATAAAAGCCTAAGCAATTATACTACCAAAAACTATAAAACATGCAAAAGGAAAGCACTTAAAACATGTTCTAGTCGAGGTCCTAGCTGAAGGTTTTCAAATCACCTTCAACTACACGAACTAAAAACCAAGTTGAAGAGGTTTAGGAATGGCCAAATTACAAACCAAATGAATGAAATCAAGGCCCAAAACAAAAGAGGCCGAAAGCAAGAAAAATCAAGCAAAAATAAAGAAAAACAAAAATTAGATCTTCAAACTCCTCCACTTGGGTTCCTTCACAAGAAACAAACGTGTTAGTCCTCTCCAAGTGTTTGATCACTCCTTTTGATGTGGTGTAAATCCCTCCACTCAAATCCACCAAAGGGTGTGATAGTTGACTAGTGGAGTTCTTCACCTACAAGTAAAGTGAAACCAAACCAAAGCAAGAGTCCAAGAAATAAAACTGAAAAGCACAATTAGGAAGGGCTAAACTCAGAGAGAATTTATGGAGACAAAACAAAAGAGGCCAAGAAAGACAAGCAAAAAAAATTAAGACTCAATCAAAGAAAGGAAGCACACAAAGAGTAATCCTTTATGCTCACTTGATTAAGTCCTTTATATGTTTCGGTCCAGCCAAAATTAAGGTCCCAAAATAAGGTCAAAAAGGTCACAAGTCCAACTCCAAAGCAAAGGTAATGGTCCAAGTCCACAAGTCTAGCAACAAGTCCTTTTTGGTCCAAACTTTTTTTTTTTTTATCTATTTTTCACGTCTACTTTTGTTTAATAGTCCTTGGGTCCAATTTTTTTTTTCAATGTCTAGTCCAATGTTGCTTAGGTTTTGCACTTGTGGGTGGTAAATTTAGGTCAAATTTTAGAAGAGAAAGAGTAGGACAAGTGGCGTGAATTTAGAGGTCCTTAGGGAATATTTTTTTTGAGTGGAATTGGTTTTGTTCTTTTTAGCACAAGTTGTTATGCACCAAATTTCAGCACACCTCTTAGATTCTTTTAGGGTTTCTTTTGGCATAGAAAGACAACCAAATCAAGTGAGAATGCAAGGGAGAGTGGGCGGTTATGCATGTGCAAGGAAATGTTTACACATAGAAATCACAAAATCACTTAGAACATGCTAGGACTAAATAGCATGCATGAATGACTCCTAGATGGTTCATATATGTCACGCCCACTATGTAATGCAAGATGGCATATTTTGTTGATGTGTTTCATGCAAAGTGTTTGGCACATACATGGAATTTATGTGGACAAAATATAGGAAACAAAAGACAAAACTTTAGGTGGATTCAAAAGTAAAAAGTATGTTCATGGCATGTTCATATGAGACTCAAACAAAAAATTTAGAAAAGCACAGCAATAACCTAATAATGGAAACCTAAAAAGATAAGGAAGGTTCACAAGGAATGAGAAAATGAACCTAAAACTATTCGGCCACACAAAGAAACAAGGATGAGAAAAAAATGACCGAATAGAAAAGAAGGTAAAAAGGACTAGATTTTACCCTTGATGAACATGGCTCTTGATACCACTTGATGGATTCCTCCTTCCATGAATAACGTATTGTAAGGAGAGGAAGTCCTTGCCCTTGATCTTGTTCACCAAAGGGAAGACACAAGGAAGATTTTAGGGTGGAAAAGGGGGAGGTTTGCGTGAAAAGGGAAGTGTTGGGCAGAAGCTTTATGGAATGGTGGTGTTTGGGTGCTCAAAGTTGGCTCACTCTAAGGTAGGTGGAGGCCACTCTAGGTTTCCTACTCTCCAAGGGTGGAGATAGGAGGGGGATAGCCGAAACTTACCCTAGGGACTAAGGATGAGACGTTGAGGCATAAGAATGCTCACTCAAAATCTATATAATCCAAAGTATTTACAAGTGGTGGGGTGTTGGGTATTTATAGGAGGGGAGGCATCTAGGGTTGCATTTGGAACAATGCATGGCCGAAATTCACAAGGCAACTGCACTCCAAATGTAATGCCAAATGAACCCTAGATGCTACTTGGTGGCCAAGGATGGAATCTAAGGGGTTAGATTGGCTACAACTAGGTGCATGATAAGTCCATGCAACCTTTGCCCTCCACTTGGGCCTAAGCCTTTCTAACACCAAAAATATGTCCAAGACTCACCAAAAATGCGTCACCTCCTCACTAAAACACCCTAGCCCAAAATTAAAACCCTAATCATCTAAAGCACCCCATAATACAAGGGTAAAATGGGAAATACAAAGAAAAATAAATCCTATGACTAAAATACCCCAAAATACAAGGGTAAAATTGGAAAATAAAATAATCCTATACTAATCAAATTGGCCATAGCCATGAACCATGTGATGGGTCTCACATGAAGTGAAGTACCAAGGATGGTCCTCCATCACTTTGCCTGATTTTTCTAAAACCTTTGAGCTAGAATGTGATGCTTCAGGACTTGGCATAGGAGCTGTGTTGTTACAAGGTGGCCACCCTATAGCTTATTTCAGTGAAAAACTTCATGGGGCTGCCTTGAACTACCCTACCTATGACAAGGAGTTATATGCTTTAGTTCGTGCCCTTCAAACTTGGGAACATTATCTTGTGACCAAGGAATTTGTCATACATAGTGATCATGAATCACTTAAATATTTGAAGGGTCAACATAAATTAAATAAGAGGCATGCAAAATGGGTTGAGTATTTAGAACAATTTCCTTATGTCATCAAATATAAAAAGGGCTCTACAAATGTAGTAGCTGATGCTTTGTCAAGAAGACATGTTTTATTGAACACCCTAGGTTCTCAAATACTAGGGTTTGATGACATCAAGGAGTTGTATGAGAAAGACCTTGATTTTGCTAACTTTTATTCTATATGAATTCAAAAACCTTACCAAGGTTACTATATTTCTAAGGGGTTTCTTTTTAAAGGAAACAAACTTTGTATACCCCAAGGATCTATTAGAAAACTTTTGGATAGGGAGAGCCATGAGGGTGGGCTCATGGGGCATTTTGGAATTGAGAAAACTCTTTCACTTTTGAGAGAGAAATTCTTTTGGCCTCATATGAAACGAGATGTCCAAAGGTTTTGTAGTAGTTGCATTGCTTGTTTACAAGCAAAGTCTACCACAAAACCTCATGGGCTCTACACCCCCTTGCCCATATCCTCTTCTCCTTGGGTAGACATTTCCATGGATTTTATCCTTGGATTGCCTAGAACCCAAAGAGGAAAGGATTCCATCTTTGTGGTTGTGGACCGTTTTAGCAAAATGGCACACTTCATTCCCTGCCACAAAGTGGATGATGCAAGTAACATTGCTAAATTATTCTTTCAAGAAATTGTGAGACTACATGGGTTACCTAAAACTATAGTCTCAGATAGAGATGTTAAGTTCCTAAGCCATTTTTGGAAAACTCTTTGGGCCAGGTTAGGAACTAAACTACTATTTTCTACCACATGTCATCCCCAAACTGATGGGCAAACTGAGGTAGTAAATAGGTCTCTAGGGACTATCTTCCTCATGTGGAGTTTGCCTACAATAGGGTGGTTCACAAGACCACTAACATGTCTCCATTTGAGATTGTTTATGGCTTTAATCCTCTTACTCCATTGGATTTATTACCTCTTCCCGATGTTGTTTCCTTTATTCATAAAGAAGGCACATCTAGGGCTGAGTTTGTCAAGAAATTACATGAGAGGGTTAGAGATCATATTCAATCCCAAACAGAAAAATACCAAAAATATAATAATAAGGGTAGGAAAGAGGTTATCTTCAAGGAAGGTGACTGGGTTTGGCTACACCTTAGGAAGGATAGGTTTCCTTCCAAAAGAAAGTCAAAACTTAGTCCTAGAGGGGATGGTCCTTTCCAAATCCTTAAGAAAATCAATAATAATGCCTATGTCCTAGATCTCCCTTCTGAGTATGGTGTTAGTTCTAGTTTCAATGTTTCTGACTTGTCTCTTTTTACAGGACTAGCTACCCAAGAGGAGGATGCTTTGGATTTGAGGACAAATCCTCTTCAAGAGGGAGGGGATGATGGAGGAGGCCCATGGGCTAAGGGCCCAACTACTAGGGCTATGGCAAGGATGATACATGAAGAGTGAGCCCAAGCCCAAGGAAAGCCCACCACTTTATTTTGTTGGGCTTTGTCTCAAGCCCATTAGATTAGGGTTAGTATAGGATTGGGCCTTAGTGCCTTGTATTTCTTTTGGGCCTTGTATTTCCGGCCATGTAGCTTAGCTTTTTCATTTAGAGGTCATTTGAATTTAGGGTTATTTAGGTTACATGTGTAGTTACATTAGAATGTAATTAGAATCACATTTGGTGTGCATTTCGGCCATGTGCAACACATGCACATGGTGTGATCCGAAATGCAACTCAAATGGAACTCTAATTACATTTCAAATGAGCTTGCACATGGGTGATCCGGTTTAAGGCACCAAAATTTGAATTTTGAATTCAAATTTTGGGCGCCTAAAGTTAAGTGAACCATACCATGGTTTCACTTAACCTTAGGCTAACCCATGGTTACCTAAACCTAATTTACTCTTATAAATTCATATGACCGAGCCATGTACCTTACTTTTGGATTTATCAATGAGATTTCTCACATTGAACTCTCTTCCTCCGAAAGTCACTCATAGCCTACCTCTACCCTCCTTGAGCTCCTCTCTTTGTAGAGCTAGGTTATCCCTTTCTTCTTCCGGACTTGGCATGGTCAAGCTTAGGTAACATTGATGCTTCTTGGAGCTTCCTTCCTTGCCATATTTCCAAGGAACCGAGAAGGATTTGAATGTGTTCATTGAGGATTCACCAAGTGGAACCTCATCATTATATTTGATTGTTACCTTATTTGTTATGATAGTTGATACTTTTATTATGTCATATTGATCATTATCTTTGTTTTAATGAAATAGTATAAATAGGTATATGTAATGCATAATTGCCCAAAAAACAATTTTAGAAGTTATTAGATGGAGTTTATTTGGTTAATAGAAGCACTCTTCTTTACATATTTAAATATAATTTTGAGTAAATATTGAATTTAAGTTTAGAAAAAGTAGAGTGAGGAATGTTTCACTTTATAAAGATAATGAGATGTATGTTTGATGAAATTAAGAATCTATTATTTAATAAAAAAAGTCATATTTATTATAATTTATATATTTAAATATATTTACTCATATTTATTAGTGTTATGCATAATACCCCAAAATGATTGATAATATGAAATAATTATTGTTTATGATTTTATATTAATATTGTTGACATTTATATAGACCGAATTTGATAGCAAAACTAAGAGAAGTGAATGGAGGTTCTTCTCCACGGTTTTGCTTAGGCCGGACCTTCTTCAATGGAGACTTGATTCTTCAACTCAAGAACACTTGCAAGCTAAAGAACTCACGGATGAACTCAACCTAAAACTAGGATGGAAGCATCCGAGCTCAAGCATCAATGGAGAGCACACTTCAAAGAGAAGGAATCTAGGTGAATTCCTAAGGTTTTTGAAGATGAACTCTAAGAGACTTTGAGAGAGAAACTCGGCACTATGGCTCACAAATTTCATAAATGATTCAAAGTGAGTACAATAGGTGAAAGGAGA
Organism: Cajanus cajan; assembly: GCF_000230855.2. NCBI lineage: Eukaryota > Viridiplantae > Streptophyta > Magnoliopsida > Fabales > Fabaceae > Cajanus > Cajanus cajan. The sequence goes on along the minus strand of NC_138526.1, from coordinate 8,390,815 downwards.
GCTTAAGTATGCACGGAAATGAAGCACATAGGCGCCTAAACCAAAGCTACACAAATTGGCGCCTAAAGTTTGAATTCAAATTTGAAATTTGAATTCAAACTTTGGTGCACATGTGTAAGTCCGAAAATTTAGGTACCAAGGTGCATTTAGGTCTGATTTGAGAGTCATTTAGGGTTAATTTGAGTGTCACATGTTCAGCCACCAATGGTGCAAAACACGTGACTCAAATGTAACTTAAATGGCTTCCAAATTAAACCTAGTTTAACCTAATTAGCATACTTTAGTATTCCTTGTATTTTCCTATTCTAATGACCTAATTACATTGGTCAAACAATTACAATGGAAAGGAAAAATTACAAGAATTAAAATGAGCCCAATATTGGGTACCAAAAGCCCAAAGGCCAATGACACCCAAAACTAGGCCCAACAAGCCTAAAACCTAAAATACTACTCTATGTGGTCCAAAATACAAGACCAAAATATATTCAAACTATATTAGCAAAACAAGAAAAGAATGTTCATAATAAGATAGGCCCATGTTGAAACTTGGTTTGGGCCTTTCAAGCCCATAGGGCCCATTGGGCCTTGACTGGCCCAATCTTCCATGTCTAGCCCACTCCTCTTGGATCTTTGAGTGTGTCACTGATGGATGAGATTAGGAGGAGAGATTGATGTTCTTCTCCTTAGCTCTCCTTATGCACGGATCTTCCTCAAGGAGATGAACTCTGAAACTCAAGCAATGGAGATGAAGGAATCACGGATGAAGATAAGGCTCAAGCCTTGGAAGGAAGTATCCAAGCTCAAGAACTCAAGGGATTGCACACTTCAAAGATAAGGAAACTAGGATTTCCTAAGGGTTTTGAAGGCACTCTCAATGGCTCTCTCTCTTGGAATTTTCGGTGACTCTTGATGACTGAAATCAATTCAGAATTATCATATATCAAAAGTGTCTTACAAAGGAGGGAAGTGTTACATATATAGGAGAGAGACTAGGTTAAAGTTGGCGGCAACTTAGGCTAGCAAAGTTGGCGCCAAGTTTGAATTTCAAATTTGAATTTGAAATTCAAACTTTGGCTTCCTACAAGCTTAATCCGGTTGCTACCTTCATTTAGGTATCATTTAGGAGTGATTTGGAGTGAATTTGAAGCTCACATGGCCGGATCCACCCCATGCCATCCATGTGACTCAAATTCAATCCAAATTACTTCTAAATAATACTTAAATGAAACCTATTTCTCCTATTAATGTATACTTCATATAATCCTATGCTATTGACTGAAATACATTGGTCCAATGAATACAATGAATAGGAAAAAATATAAGAAGAAGAATGAGCCCAATATTGGGTATCAAAAGCCCAAAGCCCAAGAAGCCCAAAATTAAGCCCAAGACACCTAAACCCTAATCTATGGTCAAAATACAAGACCAACATCAAAGTAAATTCCTATACTAAGAAAATACAATTAATCATGGTGTTCAATCAATCAAAGCCCAAGTGAGAAGCACCCTAGGCCCACCAAGCCCATTGGGCCCACTAAGCTCTGAAGCAGTCAAATCTTCAAGTAACCTCCTGGCCATGGCTCTAGTGGTTGTTCCTTTAGCCCATGCTCTTCCATCAGTCACCTATTGCATTCCCAAGTATGATTCCATCATCCCCTCCCTCTTGAAAAGGATTTGTCCTCAAATCTAGAGGATTCATGGAAGAAAAATTAGCACCTACATGTAAAACATGCAAGGAATAAGAAGTGACATTGTAAGAGAAAAGATCATGTATTCTAAGAGGAGTCCTACTATCTAACCTAACTAAGAAAGATAAAATATTAGACTCTCTAAAAATAGAAATAGGCTCCTCTATAAGAACACTATGACTAAGACAATGAAAAGATTGATTTTTAAACACTACAACATTTTGCCTAAAGTACCCTGAATGGTAACCTAGGCTTTTCCTAAAATATAAAGAAAAAACTACAAGAAAACGTCCTAAACAATTTTGGATTTGATTGTTTACTAGGTACTCATAATCATATAAGCTATATTTATCTTGTAGGGAAGGAAACATATTAAGTTCTGTCGCCACCTGCCCGAAACGGGCTTTCGGCATTCGCGAAGGATGGTTGGACTCTTTTATTTGTTTAAAAATATGGATTGCTAGAATGACTTATTCTCAAATTGAGACCTCGTCAAACGAGCAATTTTATTAAAAGGCTCACCAATCCATGTTAATCCCAAGCGGGACCCTCCATGGATTAGCGGTTTTCATAAAAAGGAAGGGTTCATGGAGTCGCCACCAATGTTTTACTCAAAACATTGGAAAAAGAGGTTTAAGGCAATCGATTCAAAAATCGACTTCGGCCATTACAACCAGAGTCGGGTAAGGGAGTCGGTTACGCGTGGGGAAGGTGTTAGCACCCCACAGCGCCCCTTTCGGGTTCCCTATGACAGATTATTTAAAAATAATAGTGCGAAATTACTAAATTACCCCTATTTATTCTAAGCAATTATAAATTAACTATCTACATGATGACAGTTTAAATATGTACACACAGAAAGCGGTAAAAGAAGGGACTTTAAAGATATAAACCTTTGAAGCGTGCTTTCTTATATATCTTGACAGAAATTGGTAAGCGTTTTGGCGTTCCCTCCCTCTACAAGACCGCTCGCTCCCTCCTATAAAATTTTAACTATGGAAATCCGGAGGATTTCCCTTCGACTAGGTTCGAGACTCAAGCAAATGGCTCGTGACTCAAGAACTTCGTCGGATCAACTCTCCGAGTGATTTCTAGGCAGAGCACTGCTCGAAAAAACCCAGAATACTCAAGAAGAGGGTTAAAACTCAGTGTGAAAGTGTAGAATGACGTCCCATTGACGTCATATTTATAGGGATGAGGCTCAATACGGTCTCTGGGGGTCAATACGGTCCGTATTGAAGTTTTGAACTACAATACGGCCGTATTGAATTCAATACGGCCGTATTGAAGTTCAAAAACCTCAATACGGCCGTATTGAAGTTCAGTGCAGCTGTATTGAAGTTCAGTGCAGCCGTATTGAATTCAATGCAGCCGTATTGAAGTTCAGTGCAGCCGTATTAAATTCAATGCAGCCGTATTGAAGTTCAGAAACTTCAATACGGCCGTATTGAGTTCAGTGCGGCCGTATTGTAGTTCAAAATGTGCAGTACGGCCGTACTGAACTCCAAGGAGGCCGTATTGAGCTCCAAACCTCCCACTTTCTTATTTTTGGCTACTCTAAGACCTCTAAACCTACAGATTGTCGTCCTAGGGTCTTCCAGGGTCTTCCAGGAGTCCTTCCGGCTGACTTTCCTTTGATCTTCGAGAGTCTTCGAGTCTTATTTCCGACCCGGACAATTTTAGGGGTCTACAGCTGCCCCCCCTTTACTTAGTCAAACGGCCTTTTGGTGTACCGTTTGATAAGTAAAGGAGTTGACCCAATTGTCCGGGGAATAAGGCCATCCTTCCGACTTGTAGTGTCTTCAGGTGGGAAAATTGTTGAGTAGCCTCTCCAGGTTGAGTTTGCCCTCTCCAGGGTGAGTATTAGTCGTCGCCTCTCCAAGCTCATTGCATACCTCGGTGCTCTGGACATCTGGGTAGCTGAGTATTGCCTCTCCAGGCTTGTGCATACCTCGGTGCTCTGGACATCTGGGTAGCTGAGTATTGCCTCTCCAGGCTTGTGCATACCTCGGTGCTCTGGACATCTGGGTAGCTGAGTATTGCCTCTCCAAGCTTGTGCATACCTCGGTGCTCTGGACATCTGGGTAGCTGAGTATTGCCTCTCCAGGCTTGTGCATACCTCGGTGCTCTGGACATCTGGGTAGCTGAGTATTGCCTCTCCAGGCTTTGTGCATACCTCGGTGCTCTGGACATCTGGGTAGCTGAGTATTGCCTCTCCAGGCTTGTGCATACCTCGGTGCTCTGGACATCTGGGTAGCTGAGTATTGCCTCTCCAGGCTTGTGCATACCTCGGTGCTCTGGACATCTGGGTAGCGTGAGTTTGCCCTCTCCAGGGATTTGTGATAGTTTTGTCTCCACAGTCCACGATGCTGCTTCGACGGTTGTTTTTGATTTTGGTGCCGCTGAGGGCTGGATAACGCAGGGATCCGTCTAGGGGATGTGCAGTTACTCATAGGTTCTTGTGTCCCAATTTTGCATTGCGTAATTGGTGCCCATTGAGGAATTTCTGTTTCCTTGGGGTGTAGACACAAAGATGCTCTTTCTGAGATGAGCGGTGCCTTATGGTTGGCTGACGTCCTTTTGACGGTGGTGGAGTATCCCGGTTATCCTTATTCGGGCGACTCTTTTTGTTTTTCTGGTTTTGTTGCCTCTGTGTAGGCTATTATCCGCTGGGGATTTTGTCATTGGTTTTGTCTCCACAGTCCACGATGCTGCTTCGACGGTTGTTTTTTATTTTGATGCCGCTGAGGGCTAGATAACGCAGGGATCCGTCTAGGGGATGTGCAGTTACTCATAGGTTCCTGTGTCCCAACTTTCCATTGCGTAGTTGGTACCCATTGGGGAATTTCTGATTCCTTAGGGTGCAGACACAAAGATGCTCTTTCTGATGTGAGCGATGCCTTATGATTGGCTGACGTCCTTTCGACGTTGGTGGAGTATCCCGGTTATCCTTATTCGGGTATCTCTTTTGGATTTTCTGATTTTTGCTGCCTCTGTGTAGGCTGTTATCCGCTGGGGATTCTGGATGTTGATTTTGATTAGCCTCTTCTGTTAGGCATATCATCTTGATGTTCAATGATTGGCTGAAAAGCCAAATTCCGCTTGGGGAATTGTTATTGATCTTTTGGATTTTTTTTCTTTTTTGAAAGAGTGCCTCTGAGTAGGCGAATTATCTTGATGTTTGGTGTTCGGCTGAGTGTCGGATTCCGCTTGGGGATTGATTATTGATCTTTTGATTTTTTTCCTTTTTGTAGGAATGCCTCTTGAGTAGGCGACTGGGGATTTGGGGATCTTATGTATCCCAGAGTATTATTTAGGAAGCCTCTACAGGCTTAGACTCACTCAACGCCTGAGTTGGAGAGCTATCTTCCACTGAGGAAGTTTTTTAAGTCCTTTGACTAGATATACTGCTTGGGTGATCGTGCTTCCATTGGGAATTTTGTCGATCTTGCTTTGATAGCTCTCGCTGGGGATTTGTTCCGTGAGCTTGAGTTGGGGTTTCTCTGGGGAGTATTATTTCTGCGAGCCTCTCCAGGCTCAATTATTCTGATGAGAGTATTATTTCGGCAAGCCTCTCCAGGCTCAGTTATTCTGCGAGAGTATTATTTCGGCAAGCCTCTCCAGGCTCAATTATTCTGAGAGAGTATTATTTCGGCGAGCCTCTCCAGGCTCAATTATTCTGAGAGAGTATTGTTTTGGCAAGCCTCTCCAGGCTCAATTATTCTGTATGATGAATTGGTTTTTTGTTCAGCCCAAGAATGCAAGCTGAGATGTCTTTTGGAGAGTATTATTTTGGCAAGCCTCTCCAGGCTCAGTTATTCTGTATAATTTGTTGGATTTTCTGTATTTTGCCTTTTTGTTGATTTTGGCTTTTTCTGTGTTTTTGCCTTTTTTGTTGATTTTGGCTTTTTCTGTGTTTTTGCCTTTTTTGTTGATTTCGGCTTTTTCTGTATTTTTTGTTGATTTTGGCTTTTTCTGTATTTTTGCCTTTTTTGTTGGTTTTGGCTTTTTCTGTACAGAAATGTCTCTGAGGAGTATTATTTTGGCAAGCCTCTTCAGGCTCAGTTATTCTGAGAGAGTATTATTTCGGCGAGCCTCTCCAGGCTCAATTATTCTGTGAGAGTATTATTTCGGCGAGCCTCTCCAGGCTCAATTATTCTGAGAAAGTATTATTTCGGCAAGCCTCTCCAGGCTCAGTTATTCTGAGAGTATTATTTCGGCGAGCCTCTCCAGGCTCAGTTATTCTGTACGTTTTATTGATTTTCCGAATTTCTGCATTTTGTTTGCTGCTGTCATACACAAGCAATTTTTCTATTTTTTCTATTTTATGCGACTGCCTCATGATGAGGTCTTTGAATATTTCTTTGTGGCCAATACGGCCGTATCCATTTCAGTATACCCGTATTGAGTTGAAAATTTGTTCATAACCCTGTTTTTAGTACGGGTGTACTGAACATGATACGGGCGCATTGTTTTTTCTGAAGTTTATATTTTTTTGTTTTTTTTCAATAAACAGAGAATAAGCGATCTTCCATTACACCTATCATCTGTATGCATGTATGCAGTATGATGCACCTAATTCTATTTGATTCACTTTTCAAAAGAATTAACCGATGCGTTTCTCTGTTTGGATTTTTGCCATTCCTCTAGACGGGCTGTGTGCTGCCGATTTCTGTAACCGAGGAATGATGCATGTTATATTGAGATTTGGTGTCATCAACCAAATGATTTTCCTTTCCTTTAGAAGATGTGTCAACCCTCCTATTGACTACTATATCTCCATGTTTCCACTAGATTATTCAAAAATCGTTTGGGACAAGAGAGAAAAGAAGGAAAGGATATTTTTTTGAAAGTTTGTGTTTTAGAGGGGTTTTTATTTTTATTTTGAAAAATTGATTTTGTAAGAATGGCTTGGCCAATGGTAGGCTTAAGTGTTTAGGCTTGTTTGATTAAACACTTATGAAGTTAAGCACGTCTTGGTTATTAACATTTGTGATTTTGACAACTTGGATAGCTTTTCTTGAGCCCCTTTGTTGAATTCAGTTGGTGGTACCATCATGGGTTTATTCTGTTTTTCGATTGCCCTAACTTTTGCCTAAAACACCCATTTGTGGAGTTTTAGCGGGCTTTTGTTTTTGTTCATTATTTTGTAACCCTAATTTTTGCCTAGGTCACCCTTTTGTGGGATTCCTAGCGGGTCTTTTGCTCTTATTTTTGCGCAGTCCCCTTTTTGGGTTTCCTGCCGAGCTTTTTGTTTTTAAAAGATTTCTTTTTATCCATGATGGCACTTGTCGAGGCCAAGGAAAGGTGCTCCAAGTTGTCGTGCACACTTCCACACAAAATGATGTGGGTTTATTGATTATTAAGACGATTTTAACCTCACTTATGTTCATTCAAACAGGGTTAAATAATGTGGTTTAGAATTTTATTGCAAGCAAGAAAAGAAGCAATAAGAAATAATGATGAATGATTTTATTATAATCATAGTGGAAACATGTGCCCTATCGAGGCTCGGGGGTCGGGCTGTCCCCGAGGAGTAATCTCTAATAGTCATCAGGTTTACACATCCCTATCGGAAGGAGGAGAACACTTGATGACGACGACCGGCCTTGACGCTTGTGAACCGGCCTTCCTAAAGATCTGGCTTAAAGAACGTCGAGAAGGATCTTGATTCCTCTTCGTTCTTTGATCTTTAACAGGGTTGTATCCTAACCCTTGTTTCCCCGGATTATCCTTGATAATGGGTAGCTCCGGGATTCCTTGGGAGTCCTTGCCTAATCCTTGTCCTGGCAAGTATCCGTTCTTGGTGAGCATATGGGCTACCTTCTTCATTTCTCGGGGAAATGTTTCAACATTGGCACTTTCCAATGCTTGGAAGGCGGTCTCTAGATTTTCTTCCTCGGATTCTTTATTTTCCTTTCCTTTATTCTTGGGAGCTTTTATCATGAAGATCATTGGGAGTGTAGATCCTGCCACTCCTAGTCATGCCCCCAAGTCCAGCGATGTTAGAGAAATCGCTGTTGGCAGAAAAATGGATGTCATATATCCATGGCACAGCCTCATTTGATTCATAGGGAAAAGGCCTTGGAGTAGTGATCCTTAACGGTGTCGGACCTTCCCCTTTGTTTGTCTTGATTACCAACAACGAAGTTGTCGTGTGCTCGCTTGGCGCAGTTGTTGGTTTGCATTTGATAACAAATGACGTGCGATCCACTCTTTGATTATACGCATCGATTAATTCTTTCTTTTTATTAATGTTTATTATTAAATTACTTGGAAAGATGTATGCAAATGAATGACTATGAAATGCAAGGGCAATTGAGAGATTTTATAAATCAAAAACTTGATTTCATTGATCATAAAAAGTGTACAACTTATCATACGATGCTTTGAAGCAATTTTTTACAATATGAGAAAAGCCGGTAAAAACCCACAGGCGGGTTCATATTTCTTCTCCATTCGTCTTCGGCTTCCTCTACATGGCGTGCCATTGCTTCAACTTGCGTATGGACCGCTTGGCTCATATCATCACTGATCTTCTGAGCGTCCTTCGCTTTTTGAATGTGATAGTTGATCATGGCCTGCAACTCATTGAGCTCATCTTCGGCTCGATCCTTCTCCTCTCGGAGTCTAGCCATTTGTGCTAGTCCTTTCCTTTCCCTCTTGCGGAAGTTGGAAAGGCTTGCGGTTTGTTGTTGAGCAACTTCCCGCCATTGTTGTGCATCGGATCGAGTCAAGAGCAGATCGTCTTGCATGTCTTTGATCAACTGTGCCTGCCTTGCATACTCGGCTTCAAGGCGTGCTATCTTTGCGTTAATTTCTTGGAGTTGACTACTCGGTTCAACCTTTGGCATTTTGGATGCCCGAGTAGCCTCCTCATTGAGGTTAGCACATTCATCCTTGAGCCGCTCTATCTCGTGGTCTTTCTTCTTGCATTGCCTTTGTAGACCATCGATGACGAAACTGGATTCTTCATTTTTTTCTTCAAGAACTCTCATTTGAGCTCCCATAATTTCCAGCTTCTTGGTCAAGGCGTCGACTTGTTCTTGCATTATCCTCCTTGTAGTTGCGGTTGCGCAAGAGGTGGATGGTTGGGACACCCCTCTCTCGCTCCTCCATATCTCGTAGTCGGTGGAGGCGGATACCCGAGGCTTTCCAAGCTCTCGATCTCCCTCATAGATTGGTTTCTCCCACGCTCTAATGACAGCGTGCATATCCCTCAGATGCTCGGAATCAAAGGAGAAACACAACCCTCCAAGCTCCTCTTGAACAGGAACAATCTGAGTCCTCATAAGTTGCCTCATAGCCAATCTAGGTGAGTAGGCTATGCAACCTCTAAGGCCCATCAATGGTATGCTTGGATAGCTACCGCATCTCATCAATATATTGCTCGGACGGAACCAAGGACAAACCCATGTGAAGTGTTCAATACTCCACTGTTCCATCTCTTCCTTCCACTCGGAAGCATATCGGCGGCATACGGGGATCTTCGAAAAACTCCTCAGCGGATCGGGCAAGGTCCCCATGTGACTAGAGGCATAGAAGTGTGTGATGCCCCATACATACAACAAGGAGGTACAGCATCGGATAGTCTTCCCTTGCTTCTGCTGAGATAGGTTAACAGAAGGCAAGGTGTCGGCAAGAATGGCAGGCACGGGACTCTTCATGTGTACGTCCCAAGCGAAGAAAGCGTCCATAGCAGCATGGTCCACTGTGTTAGCGTGAAAGGGGAATAAGATCGTCCCAAACACGGCTAACGCTAAAGTCTTGTTGAAAGCTAACCAATCTCCCTCACCAGCCAAGGAAGAGAGGTGGTCTTCAATCATTGCGAGCTTCCAACCCTTGATACTGCCGTTCCCCACTAAAGCGGATGATCGTGATGGCAGTTTGACTTGAGTTGCGACCCTCTCTACGGCCACATGATTTTCATGGAAGATATAGACCCCGGCTGATTTGGGCCATCGAAGCATGAGCTCGTACTCCTCGAGAGTAGGAACTAAGTCAAACTGAGGGAACTCGAAACAATGCAAATCGAGACTCCAAAAATGGACCAATGCTCTCAGAAAAGCTGGATCCACACAAATCTTCATCAAGTCGAGGACTCGTCCATAAGATTTTTCGAACTCCAAACGAGCCTCTCGCGGCATTAAGGAACAGAGGTGATCCAACCTCTCGACACGGTACAATAAGAAGTCCACTTTCTTCAATTGCCCTTGTATTCCCCTAGATCCCTCCATAATCTACAATAAAATGCATGATATGAGATGATGACGTTGAATATGCATGCATTGTGTTTATTCAACTAAGCATTATCATGTTTTTAGGATGTCCCTAAGATGATGCATGATATTGCTTGGTTTGGGTAAATAACCCTTTTTTCCTTTTTTTGGGTATTTTGTTTTTTGTATTTTTTTGGGTGAAAAGGGAAACTACCTACATGAATGTGATGAAGGTAGATGTTAACACCATGCAATGGAAGATTCTTATTCCTATTTATTCTTATTTTTTTTTTTTTAAAAGAATAGGAATGTTGTATGTTTAAAGAAATGCAATGTATGCTCAAACAATTTCACATAAACAATGCACAAACAAATTCACTCATCCACGAACAGTCACGAGCGAATCACGAGGTAGGGGTATCCTGCAGAAAAGTGCATATTCAAGGTGGATCTAACTGTTCTCACCGGTCTGAGGCCCCCAAGGTACCCCCATTATAGGGACCCAATTCCTCTCGTCGTAAGCCGATGGAAAGCTCCAACGCACTGTCGGACTCGAGTTCATGGTTATCACCTTGAGTGATGCTTTCCGACAACGGTCTACGGGCACCTATAGACCCATTCGACAACCGGCCGTACTAACATCCACTCCCTATGGCTTACCACTAATGCCCCCGGGTATAGAGGGAACTGTTGTGTGCAAAGGTTTGTGTGCAATTTATATTTCAAACAATTGCGAGAATTTAAACATACAACAGTTATTAAAGCCAAATAGATAAACGTGTTATTATACAAGCAAGGGGTAATGAAGTAATTTTAACTATTATTTGTTAAAAATAATCTGTCACTAAATGGGACTGACTCTCGAAGCTTCCCCAGTGGAGTCGCCATCTGTCGCCACCTGCCCGAAACGGGCTTTCGGCATTCGCGAAGGATGGTTGGACTCTTTTATTTGTTTAAAAATATGGATTGCTAGAATGACTTATTCTCAAATTGAGACCTCGTCAAACGAGCAATTTTATTAAAAGGCTCACCAATCCATGTTAATCCCAAGCGGGACCCTCCATGGATTAGCGGTTTTCATAAAAAGGAAGGGTTCATGGAGTCGCCACCAATGTTTTACTCAAAACATTGGAAAAAGAGGTTTAAGGCAATCGATTCAAAAATCGACTTCGGCCATTACAACCAGAGTCGGGTAAGGGAGTCGGTTACGCGTGGGGAAGGTGTTAGCACCCCACAGCGCCCCTTTCGGGTTCCCTATGACAGATTATTTAAAAATAATAGTGCGAAATTACTAAATTACCCCTATTTATTCTAAGCAATTATAAATTAACTATCTACATGATGACAGTTTAAATATGTACACACAGAAAGCGGTAAAAGAAGGGACTTTAAAGATATAAACCTTTGAAGCGTGCTTTCTTATATATCTTGACAGAAATTGGGAAGCGTTTTGGCGTTCCCTCCCTCTACAAGACCGCTCGCTCCCTCCTATAAAATTTTAACTATGGAAATCCGGAGGATTTCCCTTCGACTAGGTTCGAGACTCAAGCAAATGGCTCGTGACTCAAGAACTTCGTCGGATCAACTCTCGGAGTGATTTCTAGGCAGAGCACTGCTCAAAAAAACCCAGAATACTCAAGAAGAGGGTTAAAACTCAGTGTGAAAGTGTAGAATGACGTCCCATTGACGTCATATTTATAGGGATGAGGCTCAATACGGTCTCTGGGGGTCAATACGGTCCGTATTGAAGTTTTGAACTACAATACGGCCGTATTGAATTCAATACGGCCGTATTGAAGTTCAAAAACCTCAATACGGCCGTATTGAAGTTCAGTGCAGCCGTATTGAAGTTCAGTGCAGCCGTATTGAATTCAATGCAGCCGTATTGAAGTTCAGTGCAGCCGTATTAAATTCAATGCAGCCGTATTGAAGTTCAGAAACTTCAATACGGCCGTATTGAGTTCAGTGCGGCCGTATTGTAGTTCAAAATGTGCAGTACGACCGTACTGAACTCCAAGGAGGCCGTATTGAGCTCCAAACCTCCCACTTTCTTATTTTTGGCTACTCTAAGACCTCTAAACCTACAGATTGTCGTCCTAGGGTCTTCCAGGGTCTTCCAGGAGTCCTTCCGGCTGACTTTCCTTTGATCTTCGAGAGTCTTCGAGTCTTATTTCCGACCCGGACAATTTTAGGGGTCTACAAGTTCAAAAGAGTAAGAACTTCCCATAAGATCAAACATAGAATATAGATTATTAAAAGTTATATCTACTAAACAATGTAAACCGAAAATTGGGTGCTTTAGGAAATCCAAAGAAATACTTCCTTCCTTGTGCACCTTCAAGGAAGTAGTATAAGGAGTAACACTAGGAATAGTCCACTCCTTCTTCACTATATCTCTAAGTTGAGAATTCTTGGTTTGAAATTTATTTTGTTTTTCATTCTCAACTCTAAGATAAGTGGCAGCATTAGGACAAGAGTCAAAATTTTTATGAATAAAGAGAGTTCTTTTCAAGTCTTGTTTGGTCATAAAATAACTCTCCTTGGTCACAAAGGTTTTAGTGGAATCCCCTTCTTCCACACTCTTTCCTTCTTTTCTTTCTTTATTTCTTTTTCTTTTCATTTGCTTTTGATCTTCAAACACTTGGGGTGGTGTTAAAGGATTAAAAACAATTTCCTTATTTTTATGAGTGAAGGTTATTTTGTTAGTAAGGCCATCATGTAAAGTTTGTTTATCAAATTGCCATGGCCTACCAAGCAAAATATGACAAGCTTCCATAGGGATCACATCACATAAAACTTTGTCTTTATAATTCCCTATAGAAATCTTGACCTTCACTTGTTGATTTACCTCCAATTCCTCACCTTCATTGAGCCAATGAAGTTTATAAGGGTGAGGGTGAGGAATGGTGGTAAGGGCTAACTTGTTAACCAACCTTGTACTACAACATTTTGAACATGATTCACTATCAACAATGAGAGAACAAGTTCTTTTGGAAACTAAACATCTTGTGTGAAAGATGTTCTCTCTTTGTGATAGTGAAGTGGGACAAGGTTGACTTCCAAGAAGCCTTTTGACCATAAGAAGATCACCGTCAACAGGATATAGCTTTTCAATTTGAGGGTCTTCCTTACTAGTCTCACTATCACTTGAAGTGGTCGAACTAGATTCATCAAGGCTACTATAAATGTCTTGTCCTCTCAAAATCATGACCTTTTTAGTTGGACATTTAGAAGCTATATGGCCTCTCCCAAGACATTTAAAGCATTTGATGTCACTAGTTTTACTACTAGAAGTGACACATTTTTATTTTTATCATTTTCTTTTTCTTTTTCTCTACCCTTACTAGAGTTTTTAGAAGAGTCATATTGACCCTCCCTCTTGTCCTCTTTCTTTATATAAGAGCTAGTTTGAGTTTTACCTTTGAAAGAATTTTTCCTCAAATTTTGTTGTTCCACCCTTATACAAAGTTGGACCAAATCATCAAGGTCCCTATAAGGGAGTAACTCAACTCTATCTCTTATATCAAAATTTAGACCACTTAAAAACCTAGCAATGGTCAATCTTTCCTCTTCCCTTATGTCAGCCCTCATGAGATACAACTCCATCTTTTGCCTATATTCCTCAACACTCATATTCTTTTGTTGGAGTCTTTGGAGCTTATCCATAAGCTCCCTACTATAATAAGAAGGAATATGCCTTCTTCTCATAGCACTCCTCAATTCATTCCAATAAGATATGGGAGGATCATTGTGAAGTCTTCTCTCTCTTTCCAAGGATGTCCACCAATACATGGCTTGTCCTTGAAAAGCTAGGGTGGCCAAAGGAACCTTTCTTTCCTCACCTACTTGATGACAAGTGAAGATTTGCTCCACTTTCATCTCCCAATCCAAGTAGGTGTCCACATTATCTTTTCCGTGAAAGTAAGGAAGATCAATCCTTGATTCCCTCACTTTGTGTTCTTTAATGACTCTCCTAGGTGTGGGTTGATAGTAAGCATCCATATGCATACTACCATCATTATCTTGGTTTTGAGAATCATTGGAGATCTTGGTTGAGCTCCTTGAAGAACCTTTTTGACTTTTATTTTTATTTAATTTTTTCAAAAGTTTTTCTTCTCGTTGCTTAATCTTTTGAATCTCTTGTTCTAAAGCCATGATTTGTACTTCCTTTTCAAGCTTTTCTTTTTGTTTTAGAAGTATCTCATCATTTTTCCAAAGTTTTAGTGCTTCAACCTCCTTGAGAATTCTTTTAAAACTTTTAGGAGATTCAAAGTCACTACTACTTTGAGAATGTTGACTCATGATTAAGCAATAAGAATTTATATGCTATGCAAAAAGATATAAAATGTTTTTGGTATTTTCTAGGAATGAAAATAGCACTTGGAAGTCTAAGTGTACAAATTGCACTATCAAGGGAGGTGAGCTACAAAGAGCCACTTAATAACCAAGCCTTTTCAAGTGGAAATCACTAAACTCCTTTGTGATACTTCCAATTCCCCAAAACTTTTCACAAAAATTTTGAATGCTTTTTCACAATTCGTTTGTTTTGAAAGCTAAGCTAAATGTGAACAATTAAGAACTACACAATTCTAGACGTTTCAAGGCAGCAAAATAAAGCAATTAAAAGACAAGGAACTTAAAGGAAACAATGTAAGCAACTAGTCGGATATCCTAAGTGGAAGCTTGAAACATATGAAATTTCCAAGCCACTTCCACTAGCACTACACATGAGGATGCTAACAAGGATTTAGATATACCTGACCAGCTTCTTAATACTCCCTCCAAGCTTTACAAATTGGTTTAAAATACAAAAGATTTGGCAAAAATGTAAACTAGCCTAGGAAAGCAATAAAGTGGCGGCTTTGGCAACCAATTAGTGACGGATTGATGTTCAAGTTTTCCAACACTTATTCAAGTGTTTAATCCGCCACTAATCCTTCAATATGATGCTCCTGGACCTGCAAAAGAAACACAACAAAGAGGTTAATGTGGCTGCCTCACAAGGTGAAGGAATTGGTCACTCAAGTGTAGGAAGTTTAGGAGGATTTTGGTCACAAAATTAGGTCAAATTTGGTGATTGTAGTGTCCAAAATTTTCCTACTCTTTGTTGAGAAATGCTTGATCCTTGAGCAAGGATTTAAGGCCACTTCCAGCAAAGGAAAATTATTGAAAGAAAACTAGACAAGCAATAGAAGCACAATTTGAAAAGCTTATACCAAAAATTAAGAGTAATATGTGTAAGACAAGACTCAAAGAGGTTCAACAATTAAAACTGAAAATTAAGACTCCAAAATAAAGCTAGCACTCAGATAGGAAATTTCCTAGATAGGTACTAGAATAGATGAACAAAACAAAAAAAAATTGAAAGCAATTGGACAAGTATAGAACAAGTTGTAGTCAAAACAATAACAAGGAATCAAGTAGGTTTTTTCAGCTTGTACACCTCTCGGCTTTTTCCTTTTAAATTGTTTTCTCTATTTTTTTTTATTCTTTCTTTTTCTATATTCAATTTAAGATTCCAGAGAAGGTAAATGCCTTTTGTTTCAAATTTTTTTATGATTCCAAGCTATAGAAACCGAGACTACAAGTTAGGTCAAAATTCAAGTGAAAACAAGGAAACTAGTGCACTAGTTTTTAGCTTTTGTTTTTGGATTCTTTTTGTACTCTTTTTCTTTTGAAATTTGGAACTCTTCTTTTGTTTTAGGCTCTGTATTTCCTCTGTTTTCAGCCTTTTTTTTTTAAATTTGAATCCACGAGAAAAGTGCACTAGAAGTAGGTTAAACACTTGAAATTTCAGGTCACAAATTTTTTTAAGAGATTTTCAAAGGAAAGTGAATTGAAAACTTAAGTACACAATAGAAACCTAACTCTAAATAAATTTGCTAGAACTAATAGAAAATTATGAACACAATAAGGTAAAAGGAAAAGCACATATAGGTAAGCACAAAGAAAACAAAAACCGTGAGCAACAAATGAACAATGTACTAAAAGAAAATTAGGTCAACAATGTTATTCAAGGAATTTTAAGACATATAAAGACTACACAAACACACTAAGACAAAACATGGATTAAAAACCAAAATCTAATGCAATGCATGAAGTCCAATCACGGACACATACAAGAAATGGAGAGACTCAAAGAAAAACAAAAACAAGCACAAGCTAATAGGTCCTAAACATGTTGATTGTGGAAGAAAATTCAAAAACAATCAACCAATGGATCTATGGAATAAAATGTGAATCAAAGCATATAGATCCGAAAAGAAACTCAAACTAGACAAGGAGATACACAAGAACACAAGCACGGATGCACAAAAAAGATGAAGAACTTATCTCCTTGAAGACCTTGCTTTGATACCAAAAATGGTAGCAAAACTAAGAGAAGTGAATGGAGGTTCTTCTCCACGGTTTTGCTTAGGCCGGATCTTCTTCAATGGAGACTTGATTCTTCAACTCAAGAACACTTGCAAGCTAAAGAACTCACGGATGAACTCAACCTAAAACTAGGATGGAAGCATCCGAGCTCAAGCATCAATGGAGAGCACACTTCAAAGAGAAGGAATCTAGGTGAATTCCTAAGGTTTTTGAAGATGAATTCTAAGAGACTTTGAGAGAGAAACTCGGCACTATGGCTCACAAATTTCATAAATGATTTAAAGTGAGTACAATAGGTGAAAGGAGAGCTTAAGTATGCATGGAAATGAAGCACATAGGCGCCTAAACCAAAGCTACACAAATTGGCGCCTAAAGTTTGAATTCAAATTTGAAATTTGAAAACAAACTTTGGTGCACATGTGTAAGTCCGAAAATTTAGGTACCAAGGTGCATTTAGGTCTGATTTGAGAGTCATTTAGGGTTAATTTGAGTGTCACATGTTCAGCCACCAATGGTGCAAAACATGTGACTCAAATGTAACTTAAATGGCTTCCAAATTAAACCTAGTTTAACCTAATTAGCATACTTTAGTATTCCTTGTATTTTCCTATTCTAATGACCTAATTACATTGGTCAAACAATTACAATGGAAAGGAAAAATTACAAGAATTAAAATGAGCCCAATACTGGGTACCAAAAGCCCAAAGGCCAATGAAGCCCAAAACTAGGCCCAACAAGCCTAAAACCTAAAATACTACTCTATGTGGTCCAAAATACAAGACCAAAATATATTCAAACTATATTAGCAAAACAAGAAAAGAATGTTCATAATAAGATAGGCCCATGTTGAAACTTGGTTTGGGCCTTTCAAGCCCATAGGGCCCATTGGGCCTTGACTGACCCAATCTTCCATGTCTAGCCCACTCCTCTTGGATCTTTGAGTGTGTCACCTCTTGCATTCCCAAGTATGATTCCATCAGAATTAAAAAGAACCATGGATATGAGTATGAATAATCATAGAGTTGGATCTTCGAATGAAAAAAGTAAGTTTTAATATTTAATTTTAATTTTCAATATTTATCTTAATTTTTTCATTTATAATTTTTATGTTGATTTATAAAAGTTATCAATTTTAATTTGTAAAACTTTATTGATTTAATACTTTATATTTATTTTATTTAGCTTATTTTTATATTACATAATAAATTTATGTTGGGATTTAGATTGTATTTTTTTATTAATATATACAAATTAATTTTATATTTTCAACATTTATAAATATTTAGTAATTAACTAATCCAATGTATTATGATACACAATAAATTTTAATATTTTTAATTTTATTAATTTTATGTTATTGTTGTTTGTGTATATCTTTATACAATAATGTGACATTTTTATATATTTAATTTGTGAGGGTTAAATGATATTATACCGATATGATTTTTGGAAGACATTGACAATTTAATTTGAGAATGAAGTTATTATTATAATTTAGTTTTTATGTAAATAATCATTTACGAATTCAAGATAATATTGTGTAATGGTAGTTTTCTTTAAGGAGTGTAATGGTAGTTATTTTTGTTATTATTTTCGTATCAAGAACAAAATTAATGCATTATGACTTCCTTTTTATATTAATTGATTTATGATTTAATTTTTAACATCAAGAATATAGTTATTGTATTGACTTTCTTTTTGTATTAATTAATTTATGGTTTAACTTTTGTGTTTTATAAATTAATTTATATAATTAAATTTATGTTTGTGCAAATAACAATAAATTTAAAATAATATAATAATTTAATTTTAACCAAAAAAGTGTACATTAAATAATTTATAATATTAATAATTATTAAAAAAAATAATTTAGATTTATTATTTTTATTATGAAAAAAGGAAATAGTCACAATAGAAATTGTTACAAAAAAAATATTTTATTGCAATTTTTGTTTTGTTGGGATATATCATATATGATAACAACTTAACTTGTTGAAAAAATTAGTTTTGACAACAAAACAAATGACAACATAACAACAATAATTATTGTTGTCAAAACATTACCATTAACAACGACATTTAAAGTTGTTGAAAAACTTTTCACAACAACACTTATCGTCTCAACATGCAACGACATTTTTTTGTTGAGAAAAGTATTTTTTGTAACGACTATATTTTTTTTACAACAATACGTTATGAAAAATATTTAATCTTGTAGTAGTTGTTAAAGCTTATGGAGACTTTGTTGTTCAAAGAATACTTAGTTGTTGAATCCTACAAAGGCTTTGTTATTGAAAAAATACTTGTGTAGTTGCTTGAAAAGACATGTCAAAGAATACTTAGGTTGAGTTAAAAATGGGATCTATCACCTGCCAATCGACAGAGTCCATTTGGCCACGCTCGGATTTTCAAAAGGAGGCCGTTTTTTATTTCTCTATCGCCTTATTTTTCTAAACTTTCTTTTAGTGGTTCATATAGCTATCCTTTGAATTTTGCTCTGGAATTTGGTGTGCTGTCTTTTCATCATTTCAGGGTGTTGCTCACAAAATTTAAGCCAATTCTGATTTTCAAATTTCGTCCATTCTTGATCATTCCTCCTATCTCGGCAATTGTCATTTCGTCATGGGAAAGTCTCGCTATTTGAATCGTCGATTTGGGCGTGTGATGCCCCCAATTACTGATAAGTGTTCCCCGATTTGATGTGTCAGGTTCGCATTTGATTACAGTAATTTCCATTATCCGGCTAACATGCACAAATTAGATTTCCCTTTTTATTCTTATTTATTATTTACAAGGAAGGCGTGTTATCTATATAAAACGTAAAATATGATGCAAAGACATATGAGAAATTCAACAGATATCATTCTCATTGATTTTTGTTTAGAAAACATTCTTTGCATACTATTATATGTGCCTTCCATTTCTAATGAATGTATGCTAATGTACTATCCTAGGAGATACATGATATTTATTTTCTGCCTAAATTTTATCATGTTTTTGGCTAAGGGTTATGATGCATGATTTTTTTGCTATATTTTTTATTTGTTTTTGTTGTTTTTTTTTTAATAAACTATCCTATATGATGCTTTGAGGTTTAGGTATATGTTGAGCTTAGAGGAGTTTGAAGCTTAAAAGGTTTTGATGATCACAAGATATGAGACAACAACTTGGAAGCACAAAAACAAAGTCAGAGAAAGTCAAGAAAATGCTATGTAATAGAGCTATTTAATAGAGTTTAGAAAATAAATTGTTTTGAATGAGTTTTTATGTTGTGTGTGCTTGGTATGCTTTGTGCAAAAGCAAATTCTCTATCTAAACTAAGTAGAGAATGTATGATGATGAATTAAGAAGATTAGAAACTTATTTTGAGGTATAAAATGAAGTTTTAAAAACTAACTCAAAATAATCGATTATTCCAGCAATAGGCAAAATGGGATGCCTTGCTGCAATAATCGATTATTTGCCAAAATAATTGATTGTCCCAGAAATAACTCTCTGGAATAATCGATTTTCCAGCAAAATAATCGATTATATTGTTCTTGGTTAGTTTCCAGAAAACTTGAAGAACAAAATAATCGATTATTCTTTAAAATAATCGATTATCTGGGTCTGAGACTTTTTATAAATAGTTTGAACTTTGAGAAACTTCAGACAGGAGTTAGAACTGATAATCAAATTGAGAAAAATGTTTTTGTGGAGACTTTGTGACAATCTTGGAGAGTATTCTTTGTGAATCCAAGAAGAAAAATGTGTTTGGAAAACTTTGAGAAAGGATCATCATCATCATATCATTCTTGAAAGGGGAAGATTAAGATTTGCTTCTAAATTCCAGGTGAATTCGTTCCTTTTATTCTGTGTGAATACTTGTAAAATCTTGAGAAGGGTTTCTCAAGTGGTAAGGTTTCTTGTAGTGGGTTTCTACAAGGGGAGTTTTCTTGGGGTCAAGAAAGTGGTTATCTTTAGTGTTGAAGTATATGCATGTGTGGTTTGCTTGTAAACCTTATTCCTTAAGATAGTGGAACAAATCTTGATCAGGTGCTGATTGAGGACTGGATGTAGGTCACATGTGGAGTGGCTGAACCAGTATAAAAGACTTGTGCAATCTTCTTCTACCTTTATATTTTACTTTGTGTAATAACTTGGTTGAATATAAAAAAAAAGATAATTCTTGATCAACATCTGGGTATGAATATTGATGGTTTAATCTGAATTAGAGTATTGCATTTGAACTTCATTGTTTTGTGATCAAGAAAGCATATTGTATTCATACTTCTATAAACAAGTCTTGAAAGAAGCTTCATTTGAAAATTTAGTCTTAGAAAAGTTTAAGTGAAATAAAGATCCCAAATACTCTGAAATTTTTTTTAAAAGGTCATAGAATCCAATTCACCCCCCCCCTCTTGGATTGTGCCATTTTTTTCTAACAATTGGTATCTAGAGCAAGGTTCTTGAGAGTTATTCAAGATTTCAAAAATGACCAACAACAACTTACCATATGGTGAGGGTGTGTCTATTCATAGACCTCCTGTTTTCAATGGTGAAAACTATGTCTACTAGAAAATTAGGATGAGAATTTTCATTGAAGCTATTGATATTGTTGTATGGGATGCAATAGAAAATAGACCCTATGTCCCTATGAAATAAGATGGTGATGAGATTAAAGAAAAACATTGGAGTGAGTGGAGTGATGAGGAAAAGAAAAGAGCCCAACATGATAAAGAGCCAAAAACATCATTACATCTGCATTGTCTATTGATGAATTTTTTAGAATTTCACAATGCATATGTGCTAAAGAAATGTGGGACACTTTGCAAGTCACTCATGAAGGAACAAGTGATGTAAAGAGATCAAGAAAGCATACTCTCATTAGAGAATATGAACTGTTTGGAATGCAAAACGGTGAATCTATTTCTGATTTTCAAAAGAGATTTACACACTTGATAAATCACCTTGTTGACCTTGGCAGGAAGTTTGAAAAAGAAGAGATGAATTTGAAAGTGCTTGAATGCTTGGACAGATCATGGCAAGCAAAGGTGACAGCCATTGAAGAATCAAAGGATTTGACCTCCTTAACACTTGCTACTCTCTTTGGGAAGCTAAGAGAGCATGAGCAAAAGCTGCACATATTTGATGAACATGAGCAGCAGGATAAGAAAGGCAAAGGAGTGTCATTGAAAGCTTTGAAATCTGCCAAAGGAAAAGAGGTGTGTGAATAAACAAGCTCCGATGATTCCGAGACTGAGAACTTCAATTTGCTGGTGAAGAAGTTCAGAAAATTCATAAGGAGAAAGAAAAATTCCCCCTACAAATTCAATAAGAAGACAAACAAGAAAGAGGAAGCAAGCACATCCTCCTTCAATTGCTTTGAATGTGGAAAATCGGGACACATGAAAGCTGAGTGTCCAAACCTCTTGAAGAAACAACAAGAGGAGAAGAAGAATAAGAGAAATGGAAAAGGGAAGAGAGCCTACATTGCTTGGGAAGATAATGACTCAAGCACAACAAGTGATGAATCCGAATGTGAAGAGAACAACTTGTGCTTGATGGCTGGAACTGAACAAGACACAATTGTAAGTGATTCTCACCTTGAATCCAATCCGTACTATGATCAACTCCAAGAAGCTTTTATACAAATTCATGAAGAAGCTGTCAAATTAGGAGCCTTAAATTCAAAGTTGAAAAACAAGCTGAAATGGTATGAAAATGCTTTAATTAAAGCTGAACAAGAGCTTGAGGATTTGAAGCATGAGCATGAAAATCTTCAAACTATGTTTAACTTTAGTGAAGCTCATTGTGAAAACTCCACTTCTTCAAAGGATGTTTGTGAACATTGCAAGAATTTTGAAAAAGAAAATGTTGATTTAAAACCCACTCTTGCAAAGTTCACTAATGGAAATGCAAATTTAAACATTCTATTGGAAAACAAAGAAACACTTTTGATAGGAGTTGACTTGGTTTTAATCAAAACATGAGCATGCCATTTAAGTCAAAGAAAGAAGTTTTTGTGAAAAACCAAAATTTTAGAAGATTTGAAAGCAATTTCTCTAGACAAACAACTTGTTTTTATTGCTGTAAAAAAGGCCACACAATTAGGAACTGCTATTCTAGAAAATATGGAGTTCCAAATGGAAAGATGGTTTGGGTTGAAAAGAGTCAAAGGCTGAGAACTAATCAACAAGGACCCTTCACATGGGTACCTAAATTTTTGCTCTGAATCTTTCTTGTAGGAATGCTTGAGTGCCAAGAATCTGCTTTGGTATCTTGATAGTGGCTGCTCAAGGCATATGACTGGGGATCCTTCAAAATTCTCAAGTCTGAAATTTAAGAATGAAGGGTATGTTACCTATGGTGACAACAACAAAGGGAAAATTCTTGGCCATGGCAATGTTGGTAATTCCTCCTCTTAAACATTGATTGAGAATGTATTGCTTGTTGATGGTTTGAAACATAATTTGCTGAGTATAAGTCAACTAAGTGACAAAGGCTTTAAAATTGAATTTGATAATACATGTTTCTTGATATGTGATAAAAAGAGTAAAGAAATCAGATTCATAGGAAAAAGAATTGACAATATATACATGCTTGACTTAGAACACTCAATAGCAATTTCAAAAACTAAGTGTCTAATAACTCAAGAAGAAAACATATGGCTTTGGCATATGAGAGCTGAACATATTCATATGGATCATTTGAATAAGTTGAGTAGGAAAGAATTAGTGATTGGTCTACCTAAACTCAAGTTTGGAAAGGACAAACTATGTGATGCTTGTCAAAAGGGCAAGCAAGTGAAGGCTAGCTTTAAAAGCAAAAATCAGATTTCCACAACTAGACCTTTGCAATTAATTCACATGGATTTGTTTGGTCCTTCAAGAACCATGAGCTTAGGCGGAAACTACTATGGCTTAGTGATTGTTGATGACTACTCAAGATACACATGGGTTATGTTTCTTGCAAACAAAAATGATGCTTTTAATGCCTTTAGAAAATTTGCCAAGCTTGTTCAAAATGAGAAGTGTTCAAACATTACCTCTATAAGAAGTGACCATGGAGGTGAGTTTCAAAACATAATGTTTCAAAAATTCTGTGAGGAACATGGTATAAACCATAACTTCTCAACACCTAGGACACCTCAACAAAATGGGGTTGTTGAGAGGAAAAATAGGTCCTTAGAAGAACTTGCTAGAACAATGTTGAATGAAACAAACTTGCCAAAATATTTTTAGGCAGATGCTATTAACACAGCTTGTCATGTGTTAAACAAAGTTCTGATCCGGCCTATATTAAAGAAAACGCCCTATGAAATTTACAACGGTAGGAAGCCTAACATTTCATATTTTAGAGTGTTTGGGTGTAAGTGCTATGTGCTGAATAATGGGAAAGAGCAACTTGGAAAATTTGATGCAAAGGCTGATGAGGCAATCTTTCTAGGATACCCGACAAATAGTAAAGCCTATAGGATCTATAACAAGAGAACTCTAGTTGTAGAAGAATCTGTTCATGTGGTATTTGATGAGTCAAATAAACAAGAGACAAGGCAAACTGAAATTGAAGATTTAACTGAGTTGCTTGATCAACCCCTATTGGAGAATGAACCAAATGAAGAGCCTAAGGAGAGTGAATCACATGAGAAAGCAAAGGAAACAAGTGAACAATTGCCCAAAGAATGGAAAACTTCTAGAGACTTATCAATGGATAACATAATTGGAAATATTGGTAAGGGAGTTTCAACTAGGAGTGCTATTAAAAATATTTGCAACACTATGGCATTTGTGTCACAAGTTGAACCTAAGAGCATTGATGAAGCACTAAAAGATGAACATTGGTTAATGGCCATGCAAGAGGAACTAAATAAGTTCGAAAGAAATGAAGTATGGGATTTAGTGCCATTACCAAAAGATCATCCAATTATTGGAACCAAGTGGGTTTTTAGAAATAAGCTTGATGAATCTGGGATAATTCTAAGAAATAAGGCAAGACTAGTAGCTAAGGGGTATAATCAAGAAGAGGGAATTGACTATGATGAAACTTTTGCCCTTGTAGCAAGGATAAATGCCATTAGATTACTTCTTGCTTATTCCTCTATAATGAATTTCAAGCTTTATCAAATGGATGTGAAAAGTGCTTTCCTCAATCGGTTGATACAAGAGGAAGTGTATGTTGAACAACCACCAGGCTTTGTGGACTTTAAGAATCCTAATCATGTGTATAAGCTCAAAAAGGCACTCTATGGCTTGAAGTAACCTCCTAGATCATGGTATGACAGGTTAAGCAAATTTTTAATTGAGAATGACTATGAAATAGGGAAGGTGGATAATACATTGTTTGTCAAGATGTTTAAAAATGATACAATGTATGTTCAAATCTATGTGGATGATATTGTATTTGGATCAACAAATACCTCTCTATGCAAAGAATTTGCTAAAACAATGCAAGGAGAATTTGAAATGTCAATGATGGGGGAGCTTACATTCTTTTTGGGGTTGCAAATTAAACAAATGCATGATGGAATATTCATAAGTCAAAGCAAGTATTGCAATGAACTTCTGAAAAAGTTTGGTATGGAAGGGTGCAAGGAGGTTGCCACACCTATATCAAACAATTGCAATCTTGACTTAGATGAGAAAGGAATAGTTGTTGATAGTTCAAAGTATAGAGGTATAATTGGATCACTCTTATACTTGACAGCTAGTAGGCCTGATATAATGTTTGTTGTGTGCCTATGTGCAAGATTTCAGGCTAATCCTAAAGAATCTCACATGAAGAGTGTAAAGAGAATTCTGAAGTACTTAAAAGGTACAACCAATGTGGGGTTGTGGTATCCAAAGGGAGTCTCGCTAAGTCTGATAGGCTACTCAGATTCAGACTATGCTGGGTGTAGACTAGATAGAAAGAGCACAAGTGGAACTTGTCACCTACTAGGTAGTGCACTTGTTTCATGGCATAGCAAAAAGCAAGCTTGTGTTGCCTTAAGTACAGCTGAGGTTGAGTATATAGTTGTTGGAAGTTGTTGTGCTCAAATTCTTTGGATGAAGCAACAATTAAGAGATTATGGAGTTGAGTTGAATAAAATTCCTTTGAGGTGTGACAATACTAGTGCAATAAATTTGACCAAGAATCCAATTTTGCACTCTAGGACAAAACATATTGAGATAAGACACCACTTTTTGAGAGATCATGTTCAAAGGAATGATTGTGTTGTAGAGTTTGTAGAGACTAGCAAACAATTAGCTTATATTTTTACAAAACCTCTACCAAGGGAAACATTCAACCAATTAAGAATTGAATTAGGAATAATCAATGAATCATGTTTGAATTGATTATGCTTTGAGAGTGATAGTTAGAGATGTTTAGAAGAGTGTATTCAAGTGGCAAATTAGACTTGGTGTAATTTGAAGAGTTAAAATTTCTGAGAAGCAAAACTTCTCTGGAATAATCGATTATCTTAAAATATAATCGATTATCTTAAGTAAACCCATGAAAATAATCGATTATCTGGAACATGAAGAATTCAAAGAGCCACTGGAATAATCGATTATTTGGAGAATAATCGATTATCTGGCAAGAAGAATTTAAAGAGTCACTGTAATAATCGATTATCATGGAAAATAACCGATTATCTGAGTAGAGGAATCTAAAAGGCCACTTGAATAATCGATTATTCTGTAAATAATCAATTATTTGGGCTGTGTTAGGAGAAACTACTCTCTGTAATAATCGATTATATTGAAAATAATCGATTATCCATATCAGATTACATTTTTAAGGGGTTTTTGCTGATGCGAATAATCGATTATTTGCATAAATAATCGATTATCTGGGCGGTTTTTTAAAATTCCTGAAACGTTTAAACGGTTAAATACGCGCCAAACCCTTGGAACCTCCTATAACCCCCCACTCAGAAGTTGTTAGGGCATAAACCTCCTCTTCTCTCATTTTCTTTCATTTCCTCTCATTTCCTCTCAACCCACAAACCCTAACTCTCTCAAATCTCTCATTTTCTTCATCTTCTTCAATACCCACCCATGGCATCCTCATCAAAGAGACCTAAGAAGCTTGAAGTGAGGGGGAGCAAACGCGCTCTACCCTCTAGGCAACTGATTTCAAAGTGGTTTCCAGACGAGAAGACTCAAGAATACTACTTTGAGTGGTACTCTGGCCGAAGAATCATTCCTCCGAAGACTCTTAAGCTTGAATGGTTTAAGAATGAGGGTTTCAGTTTCCCAACCCTTCTAGAGCACCAAGAACTGGGAAAGTTTTTGGAAATGGAGGGCCCCTGTTATCCTGAGTTAATCAGGTTATTTCTCTGTTTTGCCACGAGTAATGAGGGTATCATGCAATCGGTTGTGAAAGGAAAGCTGATTAAGTTGGACGGGCCAACTTTGAAGGCTGCTGCGGGGCTAAGCGGCACTGGACGGGAGAAACCCCAACCTTTCAATTTTGGGGATTTTGAAGAGCTGACTACCTTCTGGGACTGTCAAAGGAACCCGGTGAACACCAACTATGAGAAATTCCTGGCGGGAGGTATGAAAAAGAATTCCCGCTTAATTTCTTTTATTATTGCTTGGATGTTGAAACCCCGTTTACATAACCATGCTCAAATGTCAAGAGACAACATTCTATTAATGCATGTGATTAAAAAGAAAATCAAGATTGATTGGGTATTAGTCGTAAATGATTGTATGTGGAAGGCAAGGCGGAAGGATGGACCAATTCCGTATGCTCTGTTATTGTCCAAGATTCTTGAAAATGTAGGTGTAGATTTATCAGGGGTTACATGCTTCGAATAAGATTGAGAAGTCTTCTTTGCATCACATG
Organism: Cajanus cajan; assembly: GCF_000230855.2. Lineage (NCBI taxonomy): Eukaryota > Viridiplantae > Streptophyta > Magnoliopsida > Fabales > Fabaceae > Cajanus > Cajanus cajan. Next base: position 8,363,718 of record NC_138526.1, on the reverse strand, counting down.
GGGATGCTTAAACAAGAAGACAAATGGGTGTTCAAAGGTGATGTACCCCCGACCCCTGAGCCGGCAACCGATGAAGACAGTGTTCCGTCCCATGATGAGGATTAGCCACCACAGGTGGAAGCTGAACCTGGCAGGGAGACTGAAGTGGATCCGAAACCGTTTTCACCTTTTGAGCAAATCATGATAAACAAACTTGATGCGGTGATGGAAATGTCAAGAAGACATTAATCTTTGTTTTCTGGTATTCTTGACAGGTTTGATGATCTTGATCATGAAGTAAAGCTACTCAAGACTCACCTCGGCGTACCGGAGGATGAAGATTGATTCCTGTCATGATTTCTGATAATTAGTTTTAATTAGGATTTTCAATTCTGTTGGTGAACAATTATTTTCAATATGGTTGTAATAGTCTAATTTTGGAACAATTTTAATGCTTTTTGTTATTGAACAATTTGAATTCTGATGAAATTTGGAGTTTGTTTTGCTGATTTGTTGATTTGGATTTGGCATCATATTCTGTTTTTGTTTGGCAGATGCTATAATGCTCTGGTTTTGAGAGCATGTGTGAATGTTCTGTTTTGAGTATAAGTGATAATTGTGATTTTTCTGATTGGTTTGAATTGAATGATTCTGAGTTGTGATATATAGCTTGTAATCTGTTTGGATATTGCTGGTCACAAAGATTGAATCTATGCATATGGATTATATTGTGAAACATAGCTTGACTTGTTTTTGATAATGCCAAAGGGGGAGAAAAGGTTGTTGTGTGTGTATAGTTGTTGTTTTGCAGGTATTGTGCTTGTGTGTGTGTGTATTGTGCAGGTTTTGTATGTTGGAATTAAAGGCACAATGGTTGGAAAGGTTGAAGCACAATAGCTTGGATTGTTATGATTTGAGTCATGGGTTGTCATCATCAAAAAGAGGGAGATTTTTGAGCTTAGAGGAGTTTGAAGCTTAAAAGGTTTTGATGGTCACAAGATATGAGACAACAACAACAACTTGGAAGCACAAAAACAAAGTCAGAGAAAGTCAAGAAAATGCTATGTAATAGAGCTATGTAATAGAGTTTAGAAAATAAATTGTTTTGAATGAGTTTTTATGTTGTGTGTGCTTGGTATGCTTTGTGCATAAGCAAATTCTATATCTAAACTAAGTAGAGAGTGTATGATGATGAATTAAGAAGACTAGAAACTTATTTTGAGGTATAAAATGAAGTTTTAAAAACTAACTCAAAATAATCGATTATCGTTAAATATAATCGATTATTCCAGCAATAGGCAAAATGGGATGCCTTGCTGCAATAATCGATTATTTGCCAAAATAATCGATTATCCCAGAAATAACTCTCTGGAATAATCGATTATCCAGCAAAATAATGGATTATATTGTTCTTGGTTAGTTTCCAGAAAACTTGAAGAACAAAATAATCGATTATTCTTTAAAATAATCGATTATCTGGGTTTGAGACTTTTTATAAATAGTTTGAACTTCGAGAAACTTTAGACGGGAGTTAGAACTGATAATCAAATTGAGAAAAACGTTTTTGTGGAGTCTTTGTGACAATCTTGGAGAGTATTCTTTGTGAATCCAAGAAGAAAAACTTGTTTGGAAACTTTGAGAAAGGATCATCATCATCATATCATTCTTGAAAGGGGAAGATTAAGATTTGCTTCTGAATTCCAGGTGAATTCGTTCCTTTATTCTGTGTGAATACTTGTAAAATCTTGAGAAGGGTTTCTCAAGTGGTAAGGTTTCTTGTAGTGGGTTTCTACAAGGGGAGCTTTCTTGGGGTCAAGAAAGTGGTTATCTTTAATGTTGAAGTATATGCACGTGTGGTGTGCTTGTAAACCTTCTTCCTTAAGATAGTGGAAAAAATCTTGATCGGGTGCTGATTGAGGACTGGATGTAGGTCACATGTGGAGTGGCTGAACCAGTATAAAAGACTTGTGCAATCTTCTTCTACCTTTATCTTTTACTTTGTGTAATAACTTGGTTGAATATAAAAAAAGATAATTCTTGATCAACATGTGGGTGTGAATATTGATGGTTTAATCTGAATTAGAGTATTGCATTTGAACCTCATTGTTTTATGATCAAGAAAGCATATTGTATTCATACCTCTATAAACAAGTCTTGAAAGAAGCTTCATTTGAAAATTTAGTCTTAGAAAAGTTTAAGTGAAATAAAGATCCTAAATACTCTGAAAATTTTTTTAAAAGGTCATAGAATCCAATTCACCCTCCCTCTTGGATTGTGCCATTCTTTTCTAACAGTATATAGAAGGGAGTTAAATTTGTATCATATTTTTTATTAATATCTATTCGTTTGTAATTCTTATCCATTTGAAATAAATAAACACAAACAAATACAACACACATATGCTCAAACAAATGTACACCCGCGAACATTCACATTTAAATCCTTGGTCTATGGTCCCTGCAAGAAAAGTGCATTGTATAGGACAGTTATAATCTCACTGGTCTTAAGGCCCCCAAGGTGCCCCCATTATAGGGACCCAGTATCTCTGTCACCGTCACCTGGCAAACTCTAAGGTCTGTCGTAGTATTTCGGGATAGAGTAACCGGTTATCACCTTGAGTGTGATTTCCGACAAGGCTCGCAGGCTCCAAGGCCAAACTTGGGTCGGTCGTACATTAACCACTCCCTATGTTTAATACCCTCATGCCCCCAAGTGTAGGGGGAACTATTGTGTGCAAAGGTTTGTGTACAATTTTTATTCAAAAAGATGCTGGATTTAAACAGGCAAACAAATATTAAAGCCAAACAAATAAAGCAAATAAAGTAAAGGGGAAAAATATTTAAATTATTATTTTTATTTTATTAACTTCATCAATTAATGGGCCTGACCCTCTTTAAACTTCCCTAGTGGAGTCGCCATCTGTCGCAACCCGAAAATTTCTGATCTCGCGACCTATGGTTTAGACATCCTTTTAAAGATCTCATCAATTAAGGAATGTCCAGACACCAGACTAATCCTTAATTGATGGTTTTAAAAAATGAGTTCATGGAGTCGCCACCAATGTTTTACTCAAAACATTGGAAAAAGAAAAGGTTTTTAAAAATATAATAATGGCCTTGATAACCAGAATTGGGTTCAGGGGTCAGTTACATGTAGGGAAGGTATTAAGCACCCCTACAGCGCCCTCAATCGGTACCCTATGATGAAGTTAACGTGATAAGAATTAATAATTTAAATATTTAATCCCCTTTATTAATATATTTATTTACATGCTTGAAATTTAAATTATACAATTAACTCTAAAATGTCTACATGATTGCTTTTATTATAACAATATTTATCAAAGATAACAAAATAAAATAGAGAGAAGAAGATTCATTGAAATACCTCTTGAATGAGCTCTATTGAATCTTCAAATATGAAGAAGGTGCTTTGTGGCGACCTTTCACACTACAGTATGCCTCACAAATCTCAAGAAATACAATAGGAGGGAGAGAGAAGATAGAAATACAATATGAAGAAGGTGCTTTGATTGGTTTGGAACGGCCCGTTCCAACCTACAAAAATTAGGCCTTTTTAGGAGCCTCGGAACGGCCCGTTCCAATTCAAGAATGGCTCGTTCTGGACTTGGGAACGGCCCGTTCCAATTTTGGAACGGTCCGTTCCGGGCCACTAAAAATAGTTGATTTGGCTTTTGGGCCACCTGATGTCCTATCTTGTTGTTTGTATGCCCCCGGACGAAATTGGGTGTCTACACCTATAAGGGAGTAACTCAACTCTATCTCTTATTTCAAAATTTGACCACTCAAGAAACGAGCAATGGTCAATCTTTCTTCCTCCCATATTCCAGCCCTCATTAAATACAACTTCATTTTTTGTCTATACTCCTCCACACTCATGTTCTTTTGTTGGAGTCTTTGGAGCTTATCCATAAGCTCCCTACTATAATAAGAAGGTATGTGCCTTCTTCTCATAGCACTCCTCAAATCATTCCAATAGGCTTAGGAGGATCATTATGAAGTCGCCTTTCTCTTACCAAGGCTGTCCACCAATACATAGCTTGTCCTTAAAAAGCTAAGGTGGCCAAGGGAACTTTTCTTTCCTCACCTACTTGATGACAAGTGATGATTTGCTCCACTTTCATTTCCCAGTCTAAGTAGGCATCTACATCCTCTTTTCCATGAAAGGGAGGGAGATCAACTCGTGATTCCCTAACCTTTGGTTCCTTAATGACTCTTCTAGGTGTAGGTTGATAGTATTCATCCACATGCAAGCTACCTACATCCTTTTGGCTTGTGGAGCCATGGGAACTCTTATGACTTTTTTTCTTTTTAAGTTTTTCCAAAATTTTTGCTTCTTGTTGCTTAATTTTGTTTATCTCTTCCTCAAGAGCAACAAGTTGTACCTCTCTTTCAATCTTTTCTTTTTCTTTTTGAATTACTTCTTGTTGTCTCCATAGTTTTAGTGTTTCAACCTCCTTAAAAATTTGAGAAAAACTTTTAGGAGATTCAATATCACTATCACTTTGAGAAAGATTACTCATGATTAAGCAAAAAGAATTTTATATGCTATGCAAAAACAAAATATTTTTGGTCTGTTCTAGGAACAAGGTTAACACTTGGAAGTCTAACTGTACAAATTGCACTATCAAGGGAGGTGAGCTACTAAGAGCCACTTAATAACCAAGCCTTTTCAAGTGGAAATCACTAAACTCCTTTGTGGTATTTTCAATTCCCTAAAAGTTTTCACAAAAATGTTTTTGTATGCTTTTTACAATTTGTCTTTGAAGCTAACTAAGCGTGAACAATTAAAGCTACACAAGTCTAGACGAATTAAGGCAGCAAAATAAACAAATTAAAGACAAGCAACTTAAAGGAAGCAAGGATAAGCAACTAGTCGGTTTGCCCTAAGTGGAAGCTTGAAACATATGAAATTTCCAAGCTACTTCCACTAGTACTACACGTGAGAGTTTACCAAAGGGTTAGATATACCTGACCAGCTTCTTAATACTCCCTCCAAGCTTTACAAATTGATTGAACTTTAAAGAAAAATGCAAGAAACTAAACTAATTCTAAAACAAAATTTATGGTGGCTTTAGTGACCACTTTAGTGACGGATTTGTTTGTCCAAATTTTCCAGCACTTGTTTAAGTGCTCTAATCCGCCACCAACCCTTGCTCCTTGCTGCTCTTGAACATGCACAAATAACATAAACAATAGATGAATGTAGGCTGCTCACAAGGTGGATGGAAGGATCACTCTTGTGATGGTATGATGGAAGAGCATGGGCTAAAGGCCCAACCACTAGAGTCATGGCCAGGAGATTACTTGAAGACTTGACAGCTTCAGAGCTTAGTGGGCCCAATGGGCTTGGTGGGCCTAGGGTGCTTTTTACTTGGACTACACTTGATTGAACACCATGTTTTATAGCAAATTCTTAAAATAGGAAGTTACTTTGATTTTGGTCTTGTACTTTGTCCATAGATTAGGGTTTGTGTATTTTGGGCTTGTAATTGGGCTTCATGGGCTTTGGGCTTTTGATACCCAATATTGAGCTTAATGAAATTTGAGAGCAAATATTTGTCGAGTTTCTCTTCAAAGTCACCGTGAGTGTTCACCTCAAAATCCCTAGGAAATTCATCTCCTTCCTTCTCTTTGAAGTGAGCAATCCATTGCTCCTTGAGCTTGGATACTTCCATCCAAGACTTAGGCCTCCATCATCCGAGAACTTCATCCATTCCAAGTGTTCTTGATTTGGTTTCCATCTCCTTGAAGAAGATCCGAGCTAAGGTGAAGCTAAGGAGAAGCACTACTTCCATTTCTCCTACCTTCTCCATCAATTTTGGTATCAAGAGCAAGGTCTTCAAGGAGATAAGTGTTCTTCATCTTTTTGTGTCCGTGTGTCTTGTGTTCTTTGTGTTCTAGTTGTCTTGCTTGTCACATGTTCATTACATTTTAACCTAATTTGAGTGGCATTTGAATTACAATTTGAATCCGGTTTTGGAGCTTCAATTAAGGTGTGACCGAGACTTGTGTGAATTTTTGATTAAAAGAAAAAAAGGCAACTCCTAGGATTATAAAAAAAAAAATATGCAAAAGAAATTTGATTAAAAAAAAAAAAAGAAGTGCTAAACCTAAATTTGAAAAGAAAAAGCCAATTAAGGAGTTGAATCTACATTGTTGTCTTCTCGGTTTGGATGTGAAATTGCACCTTAAAATTTTCAACTCACATTCTTCTTGAGTGTTTTGGTTTTATAAATCAATTCTAGAACCTTTTTCTTAGGGTTGTTCTTCCTTGACCTAGCCTAATCTTGTCTATTGTCATCCATATTATCTTCTCCTACTCTAATCTTGTTTTCTTTAACTCTTAAATACCTTTGCTGTTTGTATTCATTATGGAACTCAAATGTGACCTATGCTTGACCTAGCCTATCTCCTTAGAAGCTAGTTCTACAAGGGTCATCAAAAGAGGACTAAGAAAAGGAGGAGGAAGGGAAAAAGGAGACTCTCGGATTTAGCTATCAAAATTCAAAAGATCAAACACCAAACACTTGTGGCTGAATTTTTTTGAAGTTGCTGGACCAGAATTTCCATGAAGACCTCTTGGAGAATCAATTGGAAATTGTATTTGAATTTAAAAAAAAAAAAAAAAAAAAAAACAGAGCATTAGTGACGGATTAGAGACCACTTTTTTCCTTACTAATTTGAATTTTGTTGAAAAATTTGGTCACTAATTCCTCACTAATTTTTGGTGGCTGTTTTAATTTCTCTTTAAAAGCCACTTGTTTCATTGTTGTTTAGCTTTGTAATTACCTTGTATTTGGCCATTTCAAGGAGTGTCTTGGAAGTGTCTTTGGTACACAACCATCTCTCCTTAGTTAGTCAATTTTCGTTAGTACTTGGTGGGAGTGGTCCTTGATTGATCTTTGGTATCTCTCAAGCTCTCACCCTAGAACACGTTTAGGTAGTTTAATTTGTTGCTTAATACTTGTTTTTATTTGCTTTCATACGTCTAGTTTGTCATAAATCACAAAAAAACATCAAAAATCATTTTCATTGAAAAGAATTTGGTAGAGATTAACTACAAAGGGGATTAGTAATTTTTACTTGAAGAGGCTTGGTTATTAAGTGGCTCTTAGTAGCTCACCTCCCTCCAAAGTTCAATTTGTATACATAATCCTCTAAGTACTTAGTCTTAACCTTGCATAAAAACAATTGCTTTTCAAAGTTCATTCATAAAAAATAATCTTTCACCTATAATGGAAGAATTTTCTACTCCTCATAGTGATACTAATTCAAGTGACAACAAAAAGTTTTACTAAATTGTCACGTGAATTAAGATCACTAAAACTATGGAAAGAGCAAGAATTACAACAAAAACTTGAAAAAGAAGCTCAATTTGCTCTAATGGAGGAGGAAATTCGTTTATTAAAAGAGAAAGATAAAAGAAAACATCACCATGGTCAACATAGTTCCTACGCTCATAGTTCCACACTAGGAGAGTCAATACATAACAGCCTAGCTTTAGGAGATCATTATCAACCACCTCCTAGGAGAATCCATAGGAACTCCAAGACAAGGGAATCTAGGGTAGATCTCCCTTATTTTCATGGAAAAGATGATGTGGAGGGTTACCTAGACTGGGAAATGAAAGTAGAACAAATCTTCACTTGCCACCAAGTAAGTGAAGAAAGAAAAGTTTCCCTAGCCACTTTGAGTTTTCAAGGTCATGCCATGTATTGGTGGACCTCTCTTGTGAGAGATAGGCGTCTCCATAATGAACCTCCAATTCAATATTGGAATGAATTAAGGAGTGCCTTGAGGAGGAGGCATATACCCTCTTACTACACTAGGGAGCTTGTCAACAAGCTCCAAAGACTCCATCAAAAAGATATGACTGTGGAAGAATATAGACAAACGATGGAGTTGTACATCATGAGGGCTGGCATTAGAGAAGAGGAAAATATTACCATTGCTAGGTTTTTGAGTGGATTATCCTATGAAATAAGAGATAAGGTTGAGCTTCTCCCTTATAGGGATTTGGATGATTTGGTTCAACTTTGCATAAAGGTTGAACAACAAAATTTACGAAAAGGTTTTAAAGTAAGCTCATACTCATCTTCTTTTTCTAAGGATAACTACAAGAGGGAGGGTAAGAAAAATGATTTTGACAAGAAAAATACTTCTTCCTCCAAAAATCTAGATAAAGGTAAAGAAAAAGATAAAAAAACAAACACCTCATACACTAGCACCAAGTCTAGTGACATAAAATGCTTTAAGTGTCTTGGGAGAGGCCACATTGCTTCTCAATGCCCTAACAAAAAAGTGATGATTTTAAGGGGCCAAGACATTTATAGTAGCCAAGATGAAGCTACTGCTTCTTCATCTTCAAGTGAGGATGAAGAAGAAGCAAGTGAAGGAGAATCATGTGAGGTCACTTATCCTTATAATGGAGAACTTCTTATGATGAGAAGGGTCCTCAATAACCAACCTAGTGATACACAATCCCAAAGAGAGAACATCTTTCATACAAGATGTAATATTTCAAACAAAGTTTGTTCTCTCATAGTGGATAGTGGATCTTGGTGCAATTGTTGTAGCACTAGGATGGTTGAAAAGTTGGGTTTGACTACCACTCCCCACCCAAAACCTTATCAACTTCATTGGCTTAATGATGATGGGGATATGGTGGTCAACCAACAAGTGGAAGTAGAGTTTTCTATAGGGAACTATCAAGATAAAGTTAAATGTGATGTAGTTCCTATGGAGGCTTGTCATATTTTATTGGGCAGGCCATGGCAATTTGATAAACAAACTCATCATGATGGCCTAATTAATAAAATAACTTTCACTCATAAGGGTAAAAAGTTTGTGCTTCATCCTTTGTCACCTTCACAAGTGATAGAAGATCAAGTACAAATGAAGGCCAAACGTGAGCAAGAAAAAGGAAAACAAAAAAAGGTTGAAAAAAAAAACTTCTAAAAATTGATGAAAAAGAGGATTCTAGAGAGATTAATGTTCCCTCTCTAGAGATAGTTCAAGAAGAGAGTTTTCAACCAAAACCTTTACACAAAACTTCTCTCTTTATTGAACCATCTTCTCATATCCTCATGTGTAGAGGAACATTAACTTGCACTGCCACATCTTCTTTGGAAACTTCTCTACCTCTTGTGGTTAAAAATCTTTTAAAAGAATTTGATGATATATTTCCAAAGGAAGGCCCAATTGGACTTCCTCCTTTTCGGGGAATAGAACATCAAATAGATCTTGTGCCTGGGGCTAGTCTTCCGAATAGACCAGCCTATAGGACTAATCCACAAGAAACCAAGGAGATAGAGAAGCAAGTACAAGAATTGTTGGAGAAGGGCTGGATTCAAAAGAGTTTAAGTCCTTGTGCTGTACCTGTCATCTTGGTGCCAAAAAAAGATGGAAAATGGAGGATGTGTTGTGACTGTAGAGCCATCAACAACATCACCATAAAATATAGGCACCCAATTCCTAGGCTTGATGACATGCTTGACGAATTGCATGGGTCATCCATATTTTCCAAGGTAGATCTTAAGAGTGGATATCACCAAATTAGAATCAAAGAAGGTGATGAGTGGAAAACCGCTTTTAAGACTAAGTTTGGATTATATGAATGGTTAGTAATGCCATTTGGGCTTACTAATGCACCTAGCACATTCATGAGGTTGATGAATCATGCCCTTAGGGATTGCATTGGTAGGTTTGTAGTTGTTTATTTCGATGATATCTTAATCTATAGCAAATGTCTAAGTGATCATGTGGATCACCTAAGGCAAGTTTTTTTTGTCCTTAGAGACAATCACTTGTTTGCCAATGTGGACAAGTGCACTTTTTGTGTAGATAATGTTATTTTTCTAGGGTTTGTGGTAAGCAAAAATGGGGTTCATGTCGACCCCGAGAAAATCAAAGCCATCCAAGAATGGCCTATTCCTACTAATGTAAGTGAAGTTAGGAGCTTCCATGGTTTGGCAAGCTTTTATAGGAGATTTGTTCCTAACTTCTCTACATTAGCTTCACCTCTCAATGAGTTGGTGAAGAAGGATGTGGTCTTTGAATGGAAGGAAAAACATAACTTAGCTTTTCAAGATCTAAAGCATAAACTTACTCAAGCACCTGTTCTAGCTTTGTGATGGATTCCTCCTTCCATGAATAACGTATTGTAAGGAGAGGAAGTCCTTGCCCTTGATCTTGTTCACCAAAGGGAAGACACAAGGAAGATTTTAGGGTGGAGAAGGGGGAGGTTTGCGTGAAAAGGGAAGTGTTGGGTGGAAGCTTTATGGAATGGTGGTGTTTGGGTGCTCAAAGTTGGCTCACTCCAAGGTAGGTGGAGGCCACTCTAGGTTTCCTACTCTCCAAGGGTGGAGATAGGAGGGGGATAGCCGAAACTTACCCTAGGGACTAAGGATGAGACGTTGAGGCATAAGAATGCTCACTCAAAATCTATATAATCCAAAGTATTTACAAGTGGTGGGGTGTTGGGTATTTATAGGAGGGGAGGCATCTAGGGTTGCATTTGGAGCAATGCATGGCCGAAATTCACAAGGCAAATGCACTCCAAATGCAATGCCAAATGAACCCTAGATGCTACTTGGTGGCCAAGGATGGAATCTAAGGGGTTAGATTGGCTACAACTAGGTGCATGATAAGTCCATGCAACCTTTGCCCTCCACTTGGGCCTAAGCCTTTCTAACACCAAAAATATGTCCAAGACTCACCAAAAATGCGTCACCTCCTCACTAAAACACCCTAGCCCAAAATTAAAACCCTAATCATCTAAAGCACCCCATAATACAAGGGTAAAATGGGAAATACAAAGAAAAATAAATCCTATCACTAAAATACCCCAAAATACAAGGGTAAAATTGGAAAATAAAATAATCCTATACTAATCAAATTGGCCATAGCCATGAACCATGTGATGGGTCTCACATGAAGTGAAGTACCAAGGATGGTCCTCCATCATACCCTCCTTCTTGAGAAGGATTTGACCTCAAATCTTTAAGCTCTTCCATTCCATTGATCCTTCAAAAAAAATGTGAAACCACAATTAGGGAAGTAAAAAAATACTAAAACTTTAGCGATGCAATCCTTAAGTACACAATTTGTTGAATGAAAGTGCCAGGGAAAGGAGAGGGCCAAAGAGGTATCACCATTTAAATTATTGGCCCCATGCAATTCATTCACCAAATCATCTATCTTAAGGATTGGGTGCCTTTTATGCAATGATGGCTTTTTAAAAAGGTGCTCATCCTCCATTGCCATCTTTCTTTGGCACCAAAAGAAGGAGGATGGCACAAGGGTTAAGGTTCTTTTGAACCTAGCCCTTTGTCTTCAAAGGAAAAATTCTTTTTTTCTTTTCTTTTCTTTTTGTTTTTGTTTTTGCTTTTCTCTTCATCATCTTTCTTAGCCTTTAGTTTGAGTTGGTCCTCATTCACTTGAGAGGGTGATAGAGGACACCACACAAACTTCTTACCTAAGTGTTGGAAACTTATTTTATTGGTGAGGCCATCATGGATTATGTGCTTGTCAAATTGCCATGGCCTCCCAAGCAAGACATGACTAACCTCTAATGGCACTATGTCACACAAAACTTCTTCTTGATATTTGCCAATAGAGATTGGTATGCTTGCTTGTTGGTTGACTACATCACCTCTTTCCTCATTGATCCATTGCATTTTGTAAGGTTTAGGATGAGGTTTTGTAGATAAGGCTAGCTTATCAACCAATCTAGTACTACAATAATTAGAAGTAGACCCACTATCGACAATGAGAGAACAAGTACTTTCTAAGACCTTGCATTTTGTTTGAAACAAGTTCTCTCGTTGTGATTGGTCAATTTCACTAGATTGATTGTTAAGGAGCCTTCTAACCAACAATAAGTCTCCTTCACAAGGTAAAATTTCTTCCTCGGAGTCTATGGCTTCTTCTTCACTAGAGGAAGATGAAGTAGCTTCATCAAGGCTACTATAGTGATCTTGGGCTTTTAAAACCATGGTTTTCTTTGTAGGACATTGAGAAGCAATATGTCCTCTTCCAAGACACTTAAAGCACTTGATTTCACTTGACTTAGACTCTTTGGAAGGTGCTTTAAAAGATGAATTTTCTTTTTCTTTTCCTTTTTCTTTTTCTTTTTCTTCTTTGGGATAAGGTAGGGAAGAGTGGCCCTCCTTCTTAAAACTCTTGGAATAAGAGGGAGTGGAGTCTTTTCGAAAAGGTTTTCTTGTAAGTTGATGCTCCACTCTTGAGCAAAGTTGAACAAGTTCATTCAAATCCCTATAAGGTAGAAGTTCAACTTTGTCTCTTATCTCAAGATTAAGACCACTTTGAAATCTAGAGATTGTGGTCCTCTCTTCCTCCCTAATCCCAGCCCTCATCATGAGTAACTCCATAGATTGCCTATATTCTTCCACACTAGATGACCCTTGTTTCAATCTTTGTAGCTTATCCATAAGCTCACGGTCATAGTATGGAGGAATATGCCTCCTTCTCAAGGCACTACGGAGCTCATTCCAATATTGAATTGGAGGCTCATGGTTTATTCTTCTTTCTTTTTCTAAGGAGGTCCACCAATACATGGCATGCCCTTGGAAGCTAAGGGTTGCCAAAGAAACCTTTCTCTCTTCACTCACTCCATGGCAAGAAAATAGTTGTTCAACTTTCATTTCCCAATCTAAATAACTTTCAACATTATCTTTGCCATGAAATGGGGGAAGAGTGATGTTAGGTTCCCTATTGGAAGACTCCCTATGTCTATGATGCCTTGGGGGTCTTTGATAGTAATCATCATTGTGATGACTACTAAAGAAGATATCACTTGGAGGTTGGGTATGATGCCCTTCCTCCTCATGAACACTTGCATGCATATGCCCCTTTCCTCTTGAGGGTTGAGGAGAAGTGACTCTTGGTCTTGAACCACTAGCCTCTCCTCCCACAACTAGCCTAGCAAGCAATCTTTTTATTTCTTCATTATTTTTTTCAAACTCTTTTTCTTTTCTTCTCAACTCTTCCTCTCTTTTTATATTGTCCTCTTTTTTTTTTCTTAGGTACTCTTTCAATTCCCTAAGTTCATCCCTAACACTAGACCTAGTACTACAAGAATTATGACCATGGACACTAGATTGATCACTCATCTTTGATCAAGAAAGGTTTTCACAAATTGTTTTCAAAAAGGTTTGAAAAGGTTTTCACAAAGAGTGAGTGATAAAAGAGTTTTCACAAAAAGGTTTTCAAGGTGCAAGATAGGTAAGAAAAAGGCCTAAGTGTACAAAATGAACTTTCAAGGGGAGGTGGACTACAATGAATCACTTAATAACCAAGCCCTATCAAGTAAAAATCACTAAGCCTTTTGCTACTTTTCTCACAAAAACAAGTTGGCACAACAATAAAGTGTGTGTGTGCACGTTACCCCTAATAGGCCAAAAGCAAGCCTTCTAAACGGATTTGGAGACAAAGATAAAAGCCTAAGCAATTATACTACCAAAAACTATAAAACATGCAAAAGGAAAGCACTTAAAACATGTTCTAGTCGAGGTCCTAGCTGAAGGTTTTCAAATCACCTTCAACTACACGAACTAAAAACCAAGTTGAAGAGGTTTAGGAATGGCCAAATTACAAACCAAATGAATGAAATCAAGGCCCAAAACAAAAGAGGCCGAAAGCAAGAAAAATCAAGCAAAAATAAAGAAAAACAAAAATTAGATCTTCAAACTCCTCCACTTGGGTTCCTTCACAAGAAACAAACGTGTTAGTCCTCTCCAAGTGTTTGATCACTCCTTTTGATGTGGTGTAAATCCCTCCACTCAAATCCACCAAAGGGTGTGATAGTTGACTAGTGGAGTTCTTCACCTACAAGTAAAGTGAAACCAAACCAAAGCAAGAGTCCAAGAAATAAAACTGAAAAGCACAATTAGGAAGGGCTAAACTCAGAGAGAATTTATGGAGACAAAACAAAAGAGGCCAAGAAAGACAAGCAAAAAAAATTAAGACTCAATCAAAGAAAGGAAGCACACAAAGAGTAATCCTTTATGCTCACTTGATTAAGTCCTTTATATGTTTCGGTCCAGCCAAAATTAAGGTCCCAAAATAAGGTCAAAAAGGTCACAAGTCCAACTCCAAAGCAAAGGTAATGGTCCAAGTCCACAAGTCTAGCAACAAGTCCTTTTTGGTCCAAACTTTTTTTTTTTTTATCTATTTTTCACGTCTACTTTTGTTTAATAGTCCTTGGGTCCAATTTTTTTTTTCAATGTCTAGTCCAATGTTGCTTAGGTTTTGCACTTGTGGGTGGTAAATTTAGGTCAAATTTTAGAAGAGAAAGAGTAGGACAAGTGGCGTGAATTTAGAGGTCCTTAGGGAATATTTTTTTTGAGTGGAATTGGTTTTGTTCTTTTTAGCACAAGTTGTTATGCACCAAATTTCAGCACACCTCTTAGATTCTTTTAGGGTTTCTTTTGGCATAGAAAGACAACCAAATCAAGTGAGAATGCAAGGGAGAGTGGGCGGTTATGCATGTGCAAGGAAATGTTTACACATAGAAATCACAAAATCACTTAGAACATGCTAGGACTAAATAGCATGCATGAATGACTCCTAGATGGTTCATATATGTCACGCCCACTATGTAATGCAAGATGGCATATTTTGTTGATGTGTTTCATGCAAAGTGTTTGGCACATACATGGAATTTATGTGGACAAAATATAGGAAACAAAAGACAAAACTTTAGGTGGATTCAAAAGTAAAAAGTATGTTCATGGCATGTTCATATGAGACTCAAACAAAAAATTTAGAAAAGCACAGCAATAACCTAATAATGGAAACCTAAAAAGATAAGGAAGGTTCACAAGGAATGAGAAAATGAACCTAAAACTATTCGGCCACACAAAGAAACAAGGATGAGAAAAAAATGACCGAATAGAAAAGAAGGTAAAAAGGACTAGATTTTACCCTTGATGAACATGGCTCTTGATACCACTTGATGGATTCCTCCTTCCATGAATAACGTATTGTAAGGAGAGGAAGTCCTTGCCCTTGATCTTGTTCACCAAAGGGAAGACACAAGGAAGATTTTAGGGTGGAAAAGGGGGAGGTTTGCGTGAAAAGGGAAGTGTTGGGCAGAAGCTTTATGGAATGGTGGTGTTTGGGTGCTCAAAGTTGGCTCACTCTAAGGTAGGTGGAGGCCACTCTAGGTTTCCTACTCTCCAAGGGTGGAGATAGGAGGGGGATAGCCGAAACTTACCCTAGGGACTAAGGATGAGACGTTGAGGCATAAGAATGCTCACTCAAAATCTATATAATCCAAAGTATTTACAAGTGGTGGGGTGTTGGGTATTTATAGGAGGGGAGGCATCTAGGGTTGCATTTGGAACAATGCATGGCCGAAATTCACAAGGCAACTGCACTCCAAATGTAATGCCAAATGAACCCTAGATGCTACTTGGTGGCCAAGGATGGAATCTAAGGGGTTAGATTGGCTACAACTAGGTGCATGATAAGTCCATGCAACCTTTGCCCTCCACTTGGGCCTAAGCCTTTCTAACACCAAAAATATGTCCAAGACTCACCAAAAATGCGTCACCTCCTCACTAAAACACCCTAGCCCAAAATTAAAACCCTAATCATCTAAAGCACCCCATAATACAAGGGTAAAATGGGAAATACAAAGAAAAATAAATCCTATGACTAAAATACCCCAAAATACAAGGGTAAAATTGGAAAATAAAATAATCCTATACTAATCAAATTGGCCATAGCCATGAACCATGTGATGGGTCTCACATGAAGTGAAGTACCAAGGATGGTCCTCCATCACTTTGCCTGATTTTTCTAAAACCTTTGAGCTAGAATGTGATGCTTCAGGACTTGGCATAGGAGCTGTGTTGTTACAAGGTGGCCACCCTATAGCTTATTTCAGTGAAAAACTTCATGGGGCTGCCTTGAACTACCCTACCTATGACAAGGAGTTATATGCTTTAGTTCGTGCCCTTCAAACTTGGGAACATTATCTTGTGACCAAGGAATTTGTCATACATAGTGATCATGAATCACTTAAATATTTGAAGGGTCAACATAAATTAAATAAGAGGCATGCAAAATGGGTTGAGTATTTAGAACAATTTCCTTATGTCATCAAATATAAAAAGGGCTCTACAAATGTAGTAGCTGATGCTTTGTCAAGAAGACATGTTTTATTGAACACCCTAGGTTCTCAAATACTAGGGTTTGATGACATCAAGGAGTTGTATGAGAAAGACCTTGATTTTGCTAACTTTTATTCTATATGAATTCAAAAACCTTACCAAGGTTACTATATTTCTAAGGGGTTTCTTTTTAAAGGAAACAAACTTTGTATACCCCAAGGATCTATTAGAAAACTTTTGGATAGGGAGAGCCATGAGGGTGGGCTCATGGGGCATTTTGGAATTGAGAAAACTCTTTCACTTTTGAGAGAGAAATTCTTTTGGCCTCATATGAAACGAGATGTCCAAAGGTTTTGTAGTAGTTGCATTGCTTGTTTACAAGCAAAGTCTACCACAAAACCTCATGGGCTCTACACCCCCTTGCCCATATCCTCTTCTCCTTGGGTAGACATTTCCATGGATTTTATCCTTGGATTGCCTAGAACCCAAAGAGGAAAGGATTCCATCTTTGTGGTTGTGGACCGTTTTAGCAAAATGGCACACTTCATTCCCTGCCACAAAGTGGATGATGCAAGTAACATTGCTAAATTATTCTTTCAAGAAATTGTGAGACTACATGGGTTACCTAAAACTATAGTCTCAGATAGAGATGTTAAGTTCCTAAGCCATTTTTGGAAAACTCTTTGGGCCAGGTTAGGAACTAAACTACTATTTTCTACCACATGTCATCCCCAAACTGATGGGCAAACTGAGGTAGTAAATAGGTCTCTAGGGACTATCTTCCTCATGTGGAGTTTGCCTACAATAGGGTGGTTCACAAGACCACTAACATGTCTCCATTTGAGATTGTTTATGGCTTTAATCCTCTTACTCCATTGGATTTATTACCTCTTCCCGATGTTGTTTCCTTTATTCATAAAGAAGGCACATCTAGGGCTGAGTTTGTCAAGAAATTACATGAGAGGGTTAGAGATCATATTCAATCCCAAACAGAAAAATACCAAAAATATAATAATAAGGGTAGGAAAGAGGTTATCTTCAAGGAAGGTGACTGGGTTTGGCTACACCTTAGGAAGGATAGGTTTCCTTCCAAAAGAAAGTCAAAACTTAGTCCTAGAGGGGATGGTCCTTTCCAAATCCTTAAGAAAATCAATAATAATGCCTATGTCCTAGATCTCCCTTCTGAGTATGGTGTTAGTTCTAGTTTCAATGTTTCTGACTTGTCTCTTTTTACAGGACTAGCTACCCAAGAGGAGGATGCTTTGGATTTGAGGACAAATCCTCTTCAAGAGGGAGGGGATGATGGAGGAGGCCCATGGGCTAAGGGCCCAACTACTAGGGCTATGGCAAGGATGATACATGAAGAGTGAGCCCAAGCCCAAGGAAAGCCCACCACTTTATTTTGTTGGGCTTTGTCTCAAGCCCATTAGATTAGGGTTAGTATAGGATTGGGCCTTAGTGCCTTGTATTTCTTTTGGGCCTTGTATTTCCGGCCATGTAGCTTAGCTTTTTCATTTAGAGGTCATTTGAATTTAGGGTTATTTAGGTTACATGTGTAGTTACATTAGAATGTAATTAGAATCACATTTGGTGTGCATTTCGGCCATGTGCAACACATGCACATGGTGTGATCCGAAATGCAACTCAAATGGAACTCTAATTACATTTCAAATGAGCTTGCACATGGGTGATCCGGTTTAAGGCACCAAAATTTGAATTTTGAATTCAAATTTTGGGCGCCTAAAGTTAAGTGAACCATACCATGGTTTCACTTAACCTTAGGCTAACCCATGGTTACCTAAACCTAATTTACTCTTATAAATTCATATGACCGAGCCATGTACCTTACTTTTGGATTTATCAATGAGATTTCTCACATTGAACTCTCTTCCTCCGAAAGTCACTCATAGCCTACCTCTACCCTCCTTGAGCTCCTCTCTTTGTAGAGCTAGGTTATCCCTTTCTTCTTCCGGACTTGGCATGGTCAAGCTTAGGTAACATTGATGCTTCTTGGAGCTTCCTTCCTTGCCATATTTCCAAGGAACCGAGAAGGATTTGAATGTGTTCATTGAGGATTCACCAAGTGGAACCTCATCATTATATTTGATTGTTACCTTATTTGTTATGATAGTTGATACTTTTATTATGTCATATTGATCATTATCTTTGTTTTAATGAAATAGTATAAATAGGTATATGTAATGCATAATTGCCCAAAAAACAATTTTAGAAGTTATTAGATGGAGTTTATTTGGTTAATAGAAGCACTCTTCTTTACATATTTAAATATAATTTTGAGTAAATATTGAATTTAAGTTTAGAAAAAGTAGAGTGAGGAATGTTTCACTTTATAAAGATAATGAGATGTATGTTTGATGAAATTAAGAATCTATTATTTAATAAAAAAAGTCATATTTATTATAATTTATATATTTAAATATATTTACTCATATTTATTAGTGTTATGCATAATACCCCAAAATGATTGATAATATGAAATAATTATTGTTTATGATTTTATATTAATATTGTTGACATTTATATAGACCGAATTTGATAGCAAAACTAAGAGAAGTGAATGGAGGTTCTTCTCCACGGTTTTGCTTAGGCCGGACCTTCTTCAATGGAGACTTGATTCTTCAACTCAAGAACACTTGCAAGCTAAAGAACTCACGGATGAACTCAACCTAAAACTAGGATGGAAGCATCCGAGCTCAAGCATCAATGGAGAGCACACTTCAAAGAGAAGGAATCTAGGTGAATTCCTAAGGTTTTTGAAGATGAACTCTAAGAGACTTTGAGAGAGAAACTCGGCACTATGGCTCACAAATTTCATAAATGATTCAAAGTGAGTACAATAGGTGAAAGGAGAGCTTAAGTATGCACGGAAATGAAGCACATAGGCGCCTAAACCAAAGCTACACAAATTGGCGCCTAAAGTTTGAATTCAAATTTGAAATTTGAATTCAAACTTTGGTGCACATGTGTAAGTCCGAAAATTTAGGTACCAAGGTGCATTTAGGTCTGATTTGAGAGTCATTTAGGGTTAATTTGAGTGTCACATGTTCAGCCACCAATGGTGCAAAACACGTGACTCAAATGTAACTTAAATGGCTTCCAAATTAAACCTAGTTTAACCTAATTAGCATACTTTAGTATTCCTTGTATTTTCCTATTCTAATGACCTAATTACATTGGTCAAACAATTACAATGGAAAGGAAAAATTACAAGAATTAAAATGAGCCCAATATTGGGTACCAAAAGCCCAAAGGCCAATGACACCCAAAACTAGGCCCAACAAGCCTAAAACCTAAAATACTACTCTATGTGGTCCAAAATACAAGACCAAAATATATTCAAACTATATTAGCAAAACAAGAAAAGAATGTTCATAATAAGATAGGCCCATGTTGAAACTTGGTTTGGGCCTTTCAAGCCCATAGGGCCCATTGGGCCTTGACTGGCCCAATATTCCATGTCTAGCCCACTCCTCTTGGATCTTTGAGTGTGTCACTGATGGATGAGATTAGGAGGAGAGATTGATGTTCTTCTCCTTAGCTCTCCTTATGCACGGATCTTCCTCAAGGAGATGAACTCTGAAACTCAAGCAATGGAGATGAAGGAATCACGGATGAAGATAAGGCTCAAGCCTTGGAAGGAAGTATCCAAGCTCAAGAACTCAAGGGATTGCACACTTCAAAGATAAGGAAACTAGGATTTCCTAAGGGTTTTGAAGGCACTCTCAATGGCTCTCTCTCTTGGAATTTTCGGTGACTCTTGATGACTGAAATCAATTCAGAATTATCATATATCAAAAGTGTCTTACAAAGGAGGGAAGTGTTACATATATAGGAGAGAGACTAGGTTAAAGTTGGCGGCAACTTAGGCTAGCAAAGTTGGCGCCAAGTTTGAATTTCAAATTTGAATTTGAAATTCAAACTTTGGCTTCCTACAAGCTTAATCCGGTTGCTACCTTCATTTAGGTATCATTTAGGAGTGATTTGGAGTGAATTTGAAGCTCACATGGCCGGATCCACCCCATGCCATCCATGTGACTCAAATTCAATCCAAATTACTTCTAAATAATACTTAAATGAAACCTATTTCTCCTATTAATGTATACTTCATATAATCCTATGCTATTGACTGAAATACATTGGTCCAATGAATACAATGAATAGGA
Source organism: Cajanus cajan (assembly GCF_000230855.2). Taxonomy (NCBI): domain Eukaryota; kingdom Viridiplantae; phylum Streptophyta; class Magnoliopsida; order Fabales; family Fabaceae; genus Cajanus; species Cajanus cajan. The sequence continues at coordinate 8,343,393 of NC_138526.1, read as the reverse complement.
AAAAATATAAGAAGAAGAATGAGCCCAATATTGGGTATCAAAAGCCCAAAGCCCAAGACACCTAAACCCTAATCTATGGTCAAAATACAAGACCAACATCAAAGTAAATTCCTATACTAAGAAAATACAATTAATCATGGTGTTCAATCAATCAAAGCCCAAGTGAGAAGCACCCTAGGCCCACCAAGCCCATTGGGCCCACTAAGCTCTGAAGCAGTCAAATCTTCAAGTAACCTCCTGGCCATGGCTCTAGTGGTTGTTCCTTTAGCCCATGCTCTTCCATCAGTCACCTATTGCATTCCCAAGTATGATTCCATCATCCCCTCCCTCTTGAAAAGGATTTGTCCTCAAATCTAGAGGATTCATGGAAGAAAAATTAGCACCTACATGTAAAACATGCAAGGAATAAGAAGTGACATTGTAAGAGAAAAGATCATGTATTCTAAGAGGAGTCCTACTATCTAACCTAACTAAGAAAGATAAAATATTAGACTCTCTAAAAATAGAAATAGGCTCCTCTATAAGAACACTATGACTAAGACAATGAAAAGATTGATTTTTAAACACTACAACATTTTGCCTAAAGTACCCTGAATGGTAACCTAGGCTTTTCCTAAAATATAAAGAAAAAACTACAAGAAAACGTCCTAAACAATTTTGGATTTGATTGTTTACTAGGTACTCATAATCATATAAGCTATATTTATCTTGTAGGGAAGGAAACATATTAAGTTCTGTCGCCACCTGCCCGAAACGGGCTTTCGGCATTCGCGAAGGATGGTTGGACTCTTTTATTTGTTTAAAAATATGGATTGCTAGAATGACTTATTCTCAAATTGAGACCTCGTCAAACGAGCAATTTTATTAAAAGGCTCACCAATCCATGTTAATCCCAAGCGGGACCCTCCATGGATTAGCGGTTTTCATAAAAAGGAAGGGTTCATGGAGTCGCCACCAATGTTTTACTCAAAACATTGGAAAAAGAGGTTTAAGGCAATCGATTCAAAAATCGACTTCGGCCATTACAACCAGAGTCGGGTAAGGGAGTCGGTTACGCGTGGGGAAGGTGTTAGCACCCCACAGCGCCCCTTTCGGGTTCCCTATGACAGATTATTTAAAAATAATAGTGCGAAATTACTAAATTACCCCTATTTATTCTAAGCAATTATAAATTAACTATCTACATGATGACAGTTTAAATATGTACACACAGAAAGCGGTAAAAGAAGGGACTTTAAAGATATAAACCTTTGAAGCGTGCTTTCTTATATATCTTGACAGAAATTGGTAAGCGTTTTGGCGTTCCCTCCCTCTACAAGACCGCTCGCTCCCTCCTATAAAATTTTAACTATGGAAATCCGGAGGATTTCCCTTCGACTAGGTTCGAGACTCAAGCAAATGGCTCGTGACTCAAGAACTTCGTCGGATCAACTCTCGGAGTGATTTCTAGGCAGAGCACTGCTCAAAAAAACCCAGAATACTCAAGAAGAGGGTTAAAACTCAGTGTGAAAGTGTAGAATGACGTCCCATTGACGTCATATTTATAGGGATGAGGCTCAATACGGTCTCTGGGGGTCAATACGGTCCGTATTGAAGTTTTGAACTACAATACGGCCGTATTGAATTCAATACGGCCGTATTGAAGTTCAAAAACCTCAATACGGCCGTATTGAAGTTCAGTGCAGCTGTATTGAAGTTCAGTGCAGCCGTATTGAATTCAATGCAGCCGTATTGAAGTTCAGTGCAGCCGTATTAAATTCAATGCAGCCGTATTGAAGTTCAGAAACTTCAATACGGCCGTATTGAGTTCAGTGCGGCCGTATTGTAGTTCAAAATGTGCAGTACGGCCGTACTGAACTCCAAGGAGGCCGTATTGAGCTCCAAACCTCCCACTTTCTTATTTTTGGCTACTCTAAGACCTCTAAACCTACAGATTGTCGTCCTAGGGTCTTCCAGGGTCTTCCAGGAGTCCTTCCGGCTGACTTTCCTTTGATCTTCGAGAGTCTTCGAGTCTTATTTCCGACCCGGACAATTTTAGGGGTCTACAGCTGCCCCCCCTTTACTTAGTCAAACGGCCTTTTGGTGTACCGTTTGATAAGTAAAGGAGTTGACCCAATTGTCCGGGGAATAAGGCCATCCTTCCGACTTGTAGTGTCTTCAGGTGGGAAAATTGTTGAGTAGCCTCTCCAGGTTGAGTTTGCCCTCTCCAGGGTGAGTATTAGTCGTCGCCTCTCCAAGCTCATTGCATACCTCGGTGCTCTGGACATCTGGGTAGCTGAGTATTGCCTCTCCAGGCTTGTGCATACCTCGGTGCTCTGGACATCTGGGTAGCTGAGTATTGCCTCTCCAGGCTTGTGCATACCTCGGTGCTCTGGACATCTGGGTAGCTGAGTATTGCCTCTCCAGGCTTGTGCATACCTCGGTGCTCTGGACATCTGGGTAGCTGAGTATTGCCTCTCCAGGCTTGTGCATACCTCGGTGCTCTGGACATCTGGGTAGCTGAGTATTGCCTCTCCAGGCTTTGTGCATACCTCGGTGCTCTGGACATCTGGGTAGCTGAGTATTGCCTCTCCAGGCTTGTGCATACCTCGGTGCTCTGGACATCTGGGTAGCTGAGTATTGCCTCTCCAGGCTTGTGCATACCTCGGTGCTCTGGACATCTGGGTAGCGTGAGTTTGCCCTCTCCAGGGATTTGTGATAGTTTTGTCTCCACAGTCCACGATGCTGCTTCGACGGTTGTTTTTGATTTTGGTGCCGCTGAGGGCTGGATAACGCAGGGATCCGTCTAGGGGATGTGCAGTTACTCATAGGTTCTTGTGTCCCAATTTTGCATTGCGTAATTGGTGCCCATTGAGGAATTTCTGTTTCCTTGGGGTGTAGACACAAAGATGCTCTTTCTGAGATGAGCGGTGCCTTATGGTTGGCTGACGTCCTTTTGACGGTGGTGGAGTATCCCGGTTATCCTTATTCGGGCGACTCTTTTTGTTTTTCTGGTTTTGTTGCCTCTGTGTAGGCTATTATCCGCTGGGGATTTTGTCATTGGTTTTGTCTCCACAGTCCACGATGCTGCTTCGACGGTTGTTTTTTATTTTGATGCCGCTGAGGGCTAGATAACGCAGGGATCCGTCTAGGGGATGTGCAGTTACTCATAGGTTCCTGTGTCCCAACTTTCCATTGCGTAGTTGGTACCCATTGGGGAATTTCTGATTCCTTAGGGTGCAGACACAAAGATGCTCTTTCTGATGTGAGCGATGCCTTATGATTGGCTGACGTCCTTTCGACGTTGGTGGAGTATCCCGGTTATCCTTATTCGGGTATCTCTTTTGGATTTTCTGATTTTTGCTGCCTCTGTGTAGGCTGTTATCCGCTGGGGATTCTGGATGTTGATTTTGATTAGCCTCTTCTGTTAGGCATATCATCTTGATGTTCAATGATTGGCTGAAAAGCCAAATTCCGCTTGGGGAATTGTTATTGATCTTTTGGATTTTTTTTCTTTTTTGAAAGAGTGCCTCTGAGTAGGCGAATTATCTTGATGTTTGGTGTTCGGCTGAGTGCCGGATTCCGCTTGGGGATTGATTATTGATCTTTTGATTTTTTTCCTTTTTGTAGGAATGCCTCTTGAGTAGGCGACTGGGGATTTGGGGATCTTATGTATCCCAGAGTATTATTTAGGAAGCCTCTACAGGCTTAGACTCACTCAACGCCTGAGTTGGAGAGCTATCTTCCACTGAGGAAGTTTTTTAAGTCCTTTGACTAGATATACTGCTTGGGTGATCGTGCTTCCATTGGGAATTTTGTCGATCTTGCTTTGATAGCTCTCGCTGGGGATTTGTTCCGTGAGCTTGAGTTGGGGTTTCTCTGGGGAGTATTATTTCTGCGAGCCTCTCCAGGCTCAATTATTCTGATGAGAGTATTATTTCGGCAAGCCTCTCCAGGCTCAGTTATTCTGCGAGAGTATTATTTCGGCAAGCCTCTCCAGGCTCAATTATTCTGAGAGAGTATTATTTCGGCGAGCCTCTCCAGGCTCAATTATTCTGAGAGAGTATTGTTTTGGCAAGCCTCTCCAGGCTCAATTATTCTGTATGATGAATTGGTTTTTTGTTCAGCCCAAGAATGCAAGCTGAGATGTCTTTTGGAGAGTATTATTTTGGCAAGCCTCTCCAGGCTCAGTTATTCTGTATAATTTGTTGGATTTTCTGTATTTTGCCTTTTTGTTGATTTTGGCTTTTTCTGTGTTTTTGCCTTTTTTGTTGATTTTGGCTTTTTCTGTGTTTTTGCCTTTTTTGTTGATTTCGGCTTTTTCTGTATTTTTTGTTGATTTTGGCTTTTTCTGTATTTTTGCCTTTTTTGTTGGTTTTGGCTTTTTCTGTACAGAAATGTCTCTGAGGAGTATTATTTTGGCAAGCCTCTTCAGGCTCAGTTATTCTGAGAGAGTATTATTTCGGCGAGCCTCTCCAGGCTCAATTATTCTGTGAGAGTATTATTTCGGCGAGCCTCTCCAGGCTCAATTATTCTGAGAAAGTATTATTTCGGCAAGCCTCTCCAGGCTCAGTTATTCTGAGAGTATTATTTCGGCGAGCCTCTCCAGGCTCAGTTATTCTGTACGTTTTATTGATTTTCCGAATTTCTGCATTTTGTTTGCTGCTGTCATACACAAGCAATTTTTCTATTTTTTCTATTTTATGCGACTGCCTCATGATGAGGTCTTTGAATATTTCTTTGTGGCCAATACGGCCGTATCCATTTCAGTATACCCGTATTGAGTTGAAAATTTGTTCATAACCCTGTTTTTAGTACGGGTGTACTGAACATGATACGGGCGCATTGTTTTTTCTGAAGTTTATATTTTTTTGTTTTTTTTCAATAAACAGAGAATAAGCGATCTTCCATTACACCTATCATCTGTATGCATGTATGCAGTATGATGCACCTAATTCTATTTGATTCACTTTTCAAAAGAATTAACCGATGCGTTTCTCTGTTTGGATTTTTGCCATTCCTCTAGACGGGCTGTGTGCTGCCGATTTCTGTAACCGAGGAATGATGCATGTTATATTGAGATTTGGTGTCATCAACCAAATGATTTTCCTTTCCTTTAGAAGATGTGTCAACCCTCCTATTGACTACTATATCTCCATGTTTCCACTAGATTATTCAAAAATCGTTTGGGACAAGAGAGAAAAGAAGGAAAGGATATTTTTTTGAAAGTTTGTGTTTTAGAGGGGTTTTTATTTTTATTTTGAAAAATTGATTTTGTAAGAATGGCTTGGCCAATGGTAGGCTTAAGTGTTTAGGCTTGTTTGATTAAACACTTATGAAGTTAAGCACGTCTTGGTTATTAACATTTGTGATTTTGACAACTTGGATAGCTTTTCTTGAGCCCCTTTGTTGAATTCAGTTGGTGGTACCATCATGGGTTTATTCTGTTTTTCGATTGCCCTAACTTTTGCCTAAAACACCCATTTGTGGAGTTTTAGCGGGCTTTTGTTTTTGTTCATTATTTTGTAACCCTAATTTTTGCCTAGGTCACCCTTTTGTGGGATTCCTAGCGGGTCTTTTGCTCTTATTTTTGCGCAGTCCCCTTTTTGGGTTTCCTGCCGAGCTTTTTGTTTTTAAAAGATTTCTTTTTATCCATGATGGCACTTGTCGAGGCCAAGGAAAGGTGCTCCAAGTTGTCGTGCACACTTCCACACAAAATGATGTGGGTTTATTGATTATTAAGACGATTTTAACCTCACTTATGTTCATTCAAACAGGGTTAAATAATGTGGTTTAGAATTTTATTGCAAGCAAGAAAAGAAGCAATAAGAAATAATGATGAATGATTTTATTATAATCATAGTGGAAACATGTGCCCTATCGAGGCTCGGGGGTCGGGCTGTCCCCGAGGAGTAATCTCTAATAGTCATCAGGTTTACACATCCCTATCGGAAGGAGGAGAACACTTGATGACGACGACCGGCCTTGACGCTTGTGAACCGGCCTTCCTAAAGATCTGGCTTAAAGAACGTCGAGAAGGATCTTGATTCCTCTTCGTTCTTTGATCTTTAACAGGGTTGTATCCTAACCCTTGTTTCCCCGGATTATCCTTGATAATGGGTAGCTCCGGGATTCCTTGGGAGTCCTTGCCTAATCCTTGTCCTGGCAAGTATCCGTTCTTGGTGAGCATATGGGCTACCTTCTTCATTTCTCGGGGAAATGTTTCAACATTGGCACTTTCCAATGCTTGGAAGGCGGTCTCTAGATTTTCTTCCTCGGATTCTTTATTTTCCTTTCCTTTATTCTTGGGAGCTTTTATCATGAAGATCATTGGGAGTGTAGATCCTGCCACTCCTAGTCATGCCCCCAAGTCCAGCGATGTTAGAGAAATCGCTGTTGGCAGAAAAATGGATGTCATATATCCATGGCACAGCCTCATTTGATTCATAGGGAAAAGGCCTTGGAGTAGTGATCCTTAACGGTGTCGGACCTTCCCCTTTGTTTGTCTTGATTACCAACAACGAAGTTGTCGTGTGCTCGCTTGGCGCAGTTGTTGGTTTGCATTTGATAACAAATGACGTGCGATCCACTCTTTGATTATACGCATCGATTAATTCTTTCTTTTTATTAATGTTTATTATTAAATTACTTGGAAAGATGTATGCAAATGAATGACTATGAAATGCAAGGGCAATTGAGAGATTTTATAAATCAAAAACTTGATTTCATTGATCATAAAAAGTGTACAACTTATCATACGATGCTTTGAAGCAATTTTTTACAATATGAGAAAAGCCGGTAAAAACCCACAGGCGGGTTCATATTTCTTCTCCATTCGTCTTCGGCTTCCTCTACATGGCGTGCCATTGCTTCAACTTGCGTATGGACCGCTTGGCTCATATCATCACTGATCTTCTGAGCGTCCTTCGCTTTTTGAATGTGATAGTTGATCATGGCCTGCAACTCATTGAGCTCATCTTCGGCTCGATCCTTCTCCTCTCGGAGTCTAGCCATTTGTGCTAGTCCTTTCCTTTCCCTCTTGCGGAAGTTGGAAAGGCTTGCGGTTTGTTGTTGAGCAACTTCCCGCCATTGTTGTGCATCGGATCGAGTCAAGAGCAGATCGTCTTGCATGTCTTTGATCAACTGTGCCTGCCTTGCATACTCGGCTTCAAGGCGTGCTATCTTTGCGTTAATTTCTTGGAGTTGACTACTCGGTTCAACCTTTGGCATTTTGGATGCCCGAGTAGCCTCCTCATTGAGGTTAGCACATTCATCCTTGAGCCGCTCTATCTCGTGGTCTTTCTTCTTGCATTGCCTTTGTAGACCATCGATGACGAAACTGGATTCTTCATTTTTTTCTTCAAGAACTCTCATTTGAGCTCCCATAATTTCCAGCTTCTTGGTCAAGGCGTCGACTTGTTCTTGCATTATCCTCCTTGTAGTTGCGGTTGCGCAAGAGGTGGATGGTTGGGACACCCCTCTCTCGCTCCTCCATATCTCGTAGTCGGTGGAGGCGGATACCCGAGGCTTTCCAAGCTCTCGATCTCCCTCATAGATTGGTTTCTCCCACGCTCTAATGACAGCGTGCATATCCCTCAGATGCTCGGAATCAAAGGAGAAACACAACCCTCCAAGCTCCTCTTGAACAGGAACAATCTGAGTCCTCATAAGTTGCCTCATAGCCAATCTAGGTGAGTAGGCTATGCAACCTCTAAGGCCCATCAATGGTATGCTTGGATAGCTACCGCATCTCATCAATATATTGCTCGGACGGAACCAAGGACAAACCCATGTGAAGTGTTCAATACTCCACTGTTCCATCTCTTCCTTCCACTCGGAAGCATATCGGCGGCATACGGGGATCTTCGAAAAACTCCTCAGCGGATCGGGCAAGGTCCCCATGTGACTAGAGGCATAGAAGTGTGTGATGCCCCATACATACAACAAGGAGGTACAGCATCGGATAGTCTTCCCTTGCTTCTGCTGAGATAGGTTAACAGAAGGCAAGGTGTCGGCAAGAATGGCAGGCACGGGACTCTTCATGTGTACGTCCCAAGCGAAGAAAGCGTCCATAGCAGCATGGTCCACTGTGTTAGCGTGAAAGGGGAATAAGATCGTCCCAAACACGGCTAACGCTAAAGTCTTGTTGAAAGCTAACCAATCTCCCTCACCAGCCAAGGAAGAGAGGTGGTCTTCAATCATTGCGAGCTTCCAACCCTTGATACTGTCGTTCCCCACTAAAGCGGATGATCGTGATGGCAGTTTGACTTGAGTTGCGACCCTCTCTACGGCCACATGATTTTCATGGAAGATATAGACCCCGGCTGATTTGGGCCATCGAAGCATGAGCTCGTACTCCTCGAGAGTAGGAACTAAGTCAAACTGAGGGAACTCGAAACAATACAAATCGAGACTCCAAAAATGGACCAATGCTCTCAGAAAAGCTGGATCCACACAAATCTTCATCAAGTCGAGGACTCGTCCATAAGATTTTTCGAACTCCAAACGAGCCTCTCGCGGCATTAAGGAACAGAGGTGATCCAACCTCTCGGCACGGTACAATAAGAAGTCCACTTTCTTCAATTGCCCTTGTATTCCCCTAGATCCCTCCATAATCTACAATAAAATGCATGATATGAGATGATGACGTTGAATATGCATGCATTGTGTTTATTCAACTAAGCATTATCATGTTTTTAGGATGTCCCTAAGATGATGCATGATATTGCTTGGTTTGGGTAAATAACCCTTTTTTCCTTTTTTTGGGTATTTTGTTTTTTGTATTTTTTTGGGTGAAAAGGGAAACTACCTACATGAATGTGATGAAGGTAGATGTTAACACCATGCAATGGAAGATTCTTATTCCTATTTATTCTTATTTTTTTTTTTTTTAAAAGAATAGGAATGTTGTATGTTTAAAGAAATGCAATGTATGCTCAAACAATTTCACATAAACAATGCACAAACAAATTCACTCATCCACGAACAGTCACGAGCGAATCACGAGGTAGGGGTATCCTGCAGAAAAGTGCATATTCAAGGTGGATCTAACTGTTCTCACCGGTCTGAGGCCCCCAAGGTACCCCCATTATAGGGACCCAATTCCTCTCGTCGTAAGCCGATGGAAAGCTCCAACGCACTGTCGGACTCGAGTTCATGGTTATCACCTTGAGTGATGCTTTCCGACAACGGTCTACGGGCACCTATAGACCCATTCGACAACCGGCCGTACTAACATCCACTCCCTATGGCTTACCACTAATGCCCCCGGGTATAGAGGGAACTGTTGTGTGCAAAGGTTTGTGTGCAATTTATATTTCAAACAATTGCGAGAATTTAAACATACAACAGTTATTAAAGCCAAATAGATAAACGTGTTATTATACAAGCAAGGGGTAATGAAGTAATTTTAACTATTATTTGTTAAAAATAATCTGTCACTAAATGGGACTGACTCTCGAAGCTTCCCCAGTGGAGTCGCCATCTGTCGCCACCTGCCCGAAATGGGCTTTCGGCATTCGCGAAGGATGGTTGGACTCTTTTATTTGTTTAAAAATATGGATTGCTAGAATGACTTATTCTCAAATTGAGACCTCGTCAAACGAGCAATTTTATTAAAAGGCTCACCAATCCATGTTAATCCCAAGCGGGACCCTCCATGGATTAGCGGTTTTCATAAAAAGGAAGGGTTCATGGAGTCGCCACCAATGTTTTACTCAAAACATTGGAAAAAGAGGTTTAAGGCAATCGATTCAAAAATCGACTTCGGCCATTACAACCAGAGTCGGGTAAGGGAGTCGGTTACGCGTGGGGAAGGTGTTAGCACCCCACAGCGCCCCTTTCGGGTTCCCTATGACAGATTATTTAAAAATAATAGTGCGAAATTACTAAATTACCCCTATTTATTCTAAGCAATTATAAATTAACTATCTACATGATGACAGTTTAAATATGTACACACAGAAAGCGGTAAAAGAAGGGACTTTAAAGATATAAACCTTTGAAGCGTGCTTTCTTATATATCTTGACAGAAATTGGGAAGCGTTTTGGCGTTCCCTCCCTCTACAAGACCGCTCGCTCCCTCCTATAAAATTTTAACTATGGAAATCCGGAGGATTTCCCTTCGACTAGGTTCGAGACTCAAGCAAATGGCTCGTGACTCAAGAACTTCGTCGGATCAACTCTCGGAGTGATTTCTAGGCAGAGCACTGCTCAAAAAAACCCAGAATACTCAAGAAGAGGGTTAAAACTCAGTGTGAAAGTGTAGAATGACGTCCCATTGACGTCATATTTATAGGGATGAGGCTCAATACGGTCTCTGGGGGTCAATACGGTCCGTATTGAAGTTTTGAACTACAATACGGCCGTATTGAATTCAATACGGCCGTATTGAAGTTCAAAAACCTCAATACGGCCGTATTGAAGTTCAGTGCAGCCGTATTGAAGTTCAGTGCAGCCGTATTGAATTCAATGCAGCCGTATTGAAGTTCAGTGCAGCCGTATTAAATTCAATGCAGCCGTATTGAAGTTCAGAAACTTCAATACGGCCGTATTGAGTTCAGTGCGGCCGTATTGTAGTTCAAAATGTGCAGTACGACCGTACTGAACTCCAAGGAGGCCGTATTGAGCTCCAAACCTCCCACTTTCTTATTTTTGGCTACTCTAAGACCTCTAAACCTACAGATTGTCGTCCTAGGGTCTTCCAGGGTCTTCCAGGAGTCCTTCCGGCTGACTTTCCTTTGATCTTCGAGAGTCTTCGAGTCTTATTTCCGACCCGGACAATTTTAGGGGTCTACAAGTTCAAAAGAGTAAGAACTTCCCATAAGATCAAACATAGAATATAGATTATTAAAAGTTATATCTACTAAACAATGTAAACCGAAAATTGGGTGCTTTAGGAAATCCAAAGAAATACTTCCTTCCTTGTGCACCTTCAAGGAAGTAGTATAAGGAGTAACACTAGGAATAGTCCACTCCTTCTTCACTATATCTCTAAGTTGAGAATTCTTGGTTTGAAATTTATTTTGTTTTTCATTCTCAACTCTAAGATAAGTGGCAGCATTAGGACAAGAGTCAAAATTTTTATGAATAAAGAGAGTTCTTTTCAAGTCTTGTTTGGTCATAAAATAACTCTCCTTGGTCACAAAGGTTTTAGTGGAATCCCCTTCTTCCACACTCTTTCCTTCTTTTCTTTCTTTATTTCTTTTTCTTTTCATTTGCTTTTGATCTTCAAACACTTGGGGTGGTGTTAAAGGATTAAAAACAATTTCCTTATTTTTATGAGTGAAGGTTATTTTGTTAGTAAGGCCATCATGTAAAGTTTGTTTATCAAATTGCCATGGCCTACCAAGCAAAATATGACAAGCTTCCATAGGGATCACATCACATAAAACTTTGTCTTTATAATTCCCTATAGAAATCTTGACCTTCACTTGTTGATTTACCTCCAATTCCTCACCTTCATTGAGCCAATGAAGTTTATAAGGGTGAGGGTGAGGAATGGTGGTAAGGGCTAACTTGTTAACCAACCTTGTACTACAACATTTTGAACATGATTCACTATCAACAATGAGAGAACAAGTTCTTTTGGAAACTAAACATCTTGTGTGAAAGATGTTCTCTCTTTGTGATAGTGAAGTGGGACAAGGTTGACTTCCAAGAAGCCTTTTGACCATAAGAAGATCACCGTCAACAGGATATAGCTTTTCAATTTGAGGGTCTTCCTTACTAGTCTCACTATCACTTGAAGTGGTCGAACTAGATTCATCAAGGCTACTATAAATGTCTTGTCCTCTCAAAATCATGACCTTTTTAGTTGGACATTTAGAAGCTATATGGCCTCTCCCAAGACATTTAAAGCATTTGATGTCACTAGTTTTACTACTAGAAGTGACAACATTTTTATTTTTATCATTTTCTTTTTCTTTTTCTCTACCCTTACTAGAGTTTTTAGAAGAGTCATATTGACCCTCCCTCTTGTCCTCTTTCTTTATATAAGAGCTAGTTTGAGTTTTACCTTTGAAAGAATTTTTCCTCAAATTTTGTTGTTCCACCCTTATACAAAGTTGGACCAAATCATCAAGGTCCCTATAAGGGAGTAACTCAACTCTATCTCTTATATCAAAATTTAGACCACTTAAAAACCTAGCAATGGTCAATCTTTCCTCTTCCCTTATGTCAGCCCTCATGAGATACAACTCCATCTTTTGCCTATATTCCTCAACACTCATATTCTTTTGTTGGAGTCTTTGGAGCTTATCCATAAGCTCCCTACTATAATAAGAAGGAATATGCCTTCTTCTCATAGCACTCCTCAATTCATTCCAATAAGATATGGGAGGATCATTGTGAAGTCTTCTCTCTCTTTCCAAGGATGTCCACCAATACATGGCTTGTCCTTGAAAAGCTAGGGTGGCCAAAGGAACCTTTCTTTCCTCACCTACTTGATGACAAGTGAAGATTTGCTCCACTTTCATCTCCCAATCCAAGTAGGTGTCCACATTATCTTTTCCGTGAAAGTAAGGAAGATCAATCCTTGATTCCCTCATTTTGTGTTCTTTAATGACTCTCCTAGGTGTGGGTTGATAGTAAGCATCCATATGCATACTACCATCATTATCTTGGTTTTGAGAATCATTGGAGATCTTGGTTGAGCTCCTTGAAGAACCTTTTTGACTTTTATTTTTATTTAATTTTTTCAAAAGTTTTTCTTCTCGTTGCTTAATCTTTTGAATCTCTTGTTCTAAAGCCATGATTTGTACTTCCTTTTCAAGCTTTTCTTTTTGTTTTAGAAGTATCTCATCATTTTTCCAAAGTTTTAGTGCTTCAACCTCCTTGAGAATTCTTTTAAAACTTTTAGGAGATTCAAAGTCACTACTACTTTGAGAATGTTGACTCATGATTAAGCAATAAGAATTTATATGCTATGCAAAAAGATATAAAATGTTTTTGGTATTTTCTAGGAATGAAAATAGCACTTGGAAGTCTAAGTGTACAAATTGCACTATCAAGGGAGGTGAGCTACAAAGAGCCACTTAATAACCAAGCCTTTTCAAGTGGAAATCACTAAACTCCTTTGTGATACTTCCAATTCCCCAAAACTTTTCACAAAAATTTTGAATGCTTTTTCACAATTCGTTTGTTTTGAAAGCTAAGCTAAATGTGAACAATTAAGAACTACACAATTCTAGACGTTTCAAGGCAGCAAAATAAAGCAATTAAAAGACCACTTCCAGCAAGGATTTAGATGAGGATGCTAACAAGGATTTAGATATACCTGACCAGCTTCTTAATACTCCCTCCAAGCTTTACAAATTGGTTTAAAATACAAAAGATTTGGCAAAAATGTAAACTAGCCTAGGAAAGCAATAAAGTGGCGGCTTTGGCAACCAATTAGTGACGGATTGATGTTCAAGTTTTCCAACACTTATTCAAGTGTTTAATCCGCCACTAATCCTTCAATATGATGCTCCTGGACCTGCAAAAGAAACACAACAAAGAGGTTAATGTGGCTGCCTCACAAGGTGAAGGAATTGGTCACTCAAGTGTAGGAAGTTTAGGAGGATTTTGGTCACAAAATTAGGTCAAATTTGGTGATTGTAGTGTCCAAAATTTTCCTACTCTTTGTTGAGAAATGCTTGATCCTTGAGCAAGGATTTAAGGCCACTTCCAGCAAAGGAAAATTATTGAAAGAAAACTAGACAAGCAATAGAAGCACAATTTGAAAAGCTTATACCAAAAATTAAGAGTAATATGTGTAAGACAAGACTCAAAGAGGTTCAACAATTAAAACTGAAAATTAAGACTCCAAAATAAAGCTAGCACTCAGATAGGAAATTTCCTAGATAGGTACTAGAATAGATGAACAAAACAAAAAAAAATTGAAAGCAATTGGACAAGTATAGAACAAGTTGTAGTCAAAACAATAACAAGGAATCAAGTAGGTTTTTTCAGCTTGTACACCTCTCGGCTTTTTCCTTTTAAATTGTTTTCTCTATTTTTTTTTATTCTTTCTTTTTCTATATTCAATTTAAGATTCCAGAGAAGGTAAATGCCTTTTGTTTCAAATTTTTTTATGATTCCAAGCTATAGAAACCGAGACTACAAGTTAGGTCAAAATTCAAGTGAAAACAAGGAAACTAGTGCACTAGTTTTTAGCTTTTGTTTTTGGATTCTTTTTGTACTCTTTTTCTTTTGAAATTTGGAACTCTTCTTTTGTTTTAGGCTCTGTATTTCCTCTGTTTTCAGCCTTTTTTTTTTTAATTTGAATCCACGAGAAAAGTGCACTAGAAGTAGGTTAAACACTTGAAATTTCAGGTCACAAATTTTTTTAAGAGATTTTCAAAGGAAAGTGAATTGAAAACTTAAGTACACAATAGAAACCTAACTCTAAATAAATTTGCTAGAACTAATAGAAAATTATGAACACAATAAGGTAAAAGGAAAAGCACATATAGGTAAGCACAAAGAAAACAAAAACCGTGAGCAACAAATGAACAATGTACTAAAAGAAAATTAGGTCAACAATGTTATTCAAGGAATTTTAAGACATATAAAGACTACACAAACACACTAAGACAAAACATGGATTAAAAACCAAAATCTAATGCAATGCATGAAGTCCAATCACGGACACATACAAGAAATGGAGAGACTCAAAGAAAAACAAAAACAAGCACAAGCTAATAGGTCCTAAACATGTTGATTGTGGAAGAAAATTCAAAAACAATCAACCAATGGATCTATGGAATAAAATGTGAATCAAAGCATATAGATCCGAAAAGAAACTCAAACTAGACAAGGAGATACACAAGAACACAAGCACGGATGCACAAAAAAGATGAAGAACTTATCTCCTTGAAGACCTTGCTTTGATACCAAAAATGGTAGCAAAACTAAGAGAAGTGAATGGAGGTTCTTCTCCACGGTTTTGCTTAGGCCGGATCTTCTTCAATGGAGACTTGATTCTTCAACTCAAGAACACTTGCAAGCTAAAGAACTCACGGATGAACTCAACCTAAAACTAGGATGGAAGCATCCGAGCTCAAGCATCAATGGAGAGCACACTTCAAAGAGAAGGAATCTAGGTGAATTCCTAAGGTTTTTGAAGATGAATTCTAAGAGACTTTGAGAGAGAAACTCGGCACTATGGCTCACAAATTTCATAAATGATTTAAAGTGAGTACAATAGGTGAAAGGAGAGCTTAAGTATGCATGGAAATGAAGCACATAGGCGCCTAAACCAAAGCTACACAAATTGGCGCCTAAAGTTTGAATTCAAATTTGAAATTTGAAAACAAACTTTGGTGCACATGTGTAAGTCCGAAAATTTAGGTACCAAGGTGCATTTAGGTCTGATTTGAGAGTCATTTAGGGTTAATTTGAGTGTCACATGTTCAGCCACCAATGGTGCAAAACATGTGACTCAAATGTAACTTAAATGGCTTCCAAATTAAACCTAGTTTAACCTAATTAGCATACTTTAGTATTCCTTGTATTTTCCTATTCTAATGACCTAATTACATTGGTCAAACAATTACAATGGAAAGGAAAAATTACAAGAATTAAAATGAGCCCAATACTGGGTACCAAAAGCCCAAAGGCCAATGAAGCCCAAAACTAGGCCCAACAAGCCTAAAACCTAAAATACTACTCTATGTGGTCCAAAATACAAGACCAAAATATATTCAAACTATATTAGCAAAACAAGAAAAGAATGTTCATAATAAGATAGGCCCATGTTGAAACTTGGTTTGGGCCTTTCAAGCCCATAGGGCCCATTGGGCCTTGACTGACCCAATCTTCCATGTCTAGCCCACTCCTCTTGGATCTTTGAGTGTGTCACCTCTTGCATTCCCAAGTATGATTCCATCAGAATTAAAAAGAACCATGGATATGAGTATGAATAATCATAGAGTTGGATCTTCGAATGAAAAAAGTAAGTTTTAATATTTAATTTTAATTTTCAATATTTATCTTAATTTTTTCATTTATAATTTTTATGTTGATTTATAAAAGTTATCAATTTTAATTTGTAAAACTTTATTGATTTAATACTTTATATTTATTTTATTTAGCTTATTTTTATATTACATAATAAATTTATGTTGGGATTTAGATTGTATTTTTTTATTAATATATACAAATTAATTTTATATTTTCAACATTTATAAATATTTAGTAATTAACTAATCCAATGTATTATGATACACAATAAATTTTAATATTTTTAATTTTATTAATTTTATGTTATTGTTGTTTGTGTATATCTTTATACAATAATGTGACATTTTTATATATTTAATTTGTGAGGGTTAAATGATATTATACCGATATGATTTTTGGAAGACATTGACAATTTAATTTGAGAATGAAGTTATTATTATAATTTAGTTTTTATGTAAATAATCATTTACGAATTCAAGATAATATTGTGTAATGGTAGTTTTCTTTAAGGAGTGTAATGGTAGTTATTTTTGTTATTATTTTCGTATCAAGAACAAAATTAATGCATTATGACTTCCTTTTTATATTAATTGATTTATGATTTAATTTTTAACATCAAGAATATAGTTATTGTATTGACTTTCTTTTTGTATTAATTAATTTATGGTTTAACTTTTGTGTTTTATAAATTAATTTATATAATTAAATTTATGTTTGTGCAAATAACAATAAATTTAAAATAATATAATAATTTAATTTTAACCAAAAAAGTGTACATTAAATAATTTATAATATTAATAATTATTAAAAAAAATAATTTAGATTTATTATTTTTATTATGAAAAAAGGAAATAGTCACAATAGAAATTGTTACAAAAAAAATATTTTATTGCAATTTTTGTTTTGTTGGGATATATCATATATGATAACAACTTAACTTGTTGAAAAAATTAGTTTTGACAACAAAACAAATGACAACATAACAACAATAATTATTGTTGTCAAAACATTACCATTAACAACGACATTTAAAGTTGTTGAAAAACTTTTCACAACAACACTTATCGTCTCAACATGCAACGACATTTTTTTGTTGAGAAAAGTATTTTTTGTAACGACTATATTTTTTTTACAACAATACGTTATGAAAAATATTTAATCTTGTAGTAGTTGTTAAAGCTTATGGAGACTTTGTTGTTCAAAGAATACTTAGTTGTTGAATCCTACAAAGGCTTTGTTATTGAAAAAATACTTGTGTAGTTGCTTGAAAAGACATGTCAAAGAATACTTAGGTTGAGTTAAAAATGGGATCTATCACCTGCCAATCGACAGAGTCCATTTGGCCACGCTCGGATTTTCAAAAGGAGGCCGTTTTTTATTTCTCTATCGCCTTATTTTTCTAAACTTTCTTTTAGTGGTTCATATAGCTATCCTTTGAATTTTGCTCTGGAATTTGGTGTGCTGTCTTTTCATCATTTCAGGGTGTTGCTCACAAAATTTAAGCCAATTCTGATTTTCAAATTTCGTCCATTCTTGATCATTCCTCCTATCTCGGCAATTGTCATTTCGTCATGGGAAAGTCTCGCTATTTGAATCGTCGATTTGGGCGTGTGATGCCCCCAATTACTGATAAGTGTTCCCCGATTTGATGTGTCAGGTTCGCATTTGATTACAGTAATTTCCATTATCCGGCTAACATGCACAAATTAGATTTCCCTTTTTATTCTTATTTATTATTTACAAGGAAGGCGTGTTATCTATATAAAACGTAAAATATGATGCAAAGACATATGAGAAATTCAACAGATATCATTCTCATTGATTTTTGTTTAGAAAACATTCTTTGCATACTATTATATGTGCCTTCCATTTCTAATGAATGTATGCTAATGTACTATCCTAGGAGATACATGATATTTATTTTCTGCCTAAATTTTATCATGTTTTTGGCTAAGGGTTATGATGCATGATTTTTTTGCTATATTTTTTATTTGTTTTTGTTGTTTTTTTTTTAATAAACTATCCTATATGATGCTTTGAGGTTTAGGTATATGTTGAGCTTAGAGGAGTTTGAAGCTTAAAAGGTTTTGATGATCACAAGATATGAGACAACAACTTGGAAGCACAAAAACAAAGTCAGAGAAAGTCAAGAAAATGCTATGTAATAGAGCTATTTAATAGAGTTTAGAAAATAAATTGTTTTGAATGAGTTTTTATGTTGTGTGTGCTTGGTATGCTTTGTGCAAAAGCAAATTCTCTATCTAAACTAAGTAGAGAATGTATGATGATGAATTAAGAAGATTAGAAACTTATTTTGAGGTATAAAATGAAGTTTTAAAAACTAACTCAAAATAATCGATTATTCCAGCAATAGGCAAAATGGGATGCCTTGCTGCAATAATCGATTATTTGCCAAAATAATTGATTGTCCCAGAAATAACTCTCTGGAATAATCGATTTTCCAGCAAAATAATCGATTATATTGTTCTTGGTTAGTTTCCAGAAAACTTGAAGAACAAAATAATCGATTATTCTTTAAAATAATCGATTATCTGGGTCTGAGACTTTTTATAAATAGTTTGAACTTTGAGAAACTTCAGACAGGAGTTAGAACTGATAATCAAATTGTGAAAAATGTTTTTGTGGAGACTTTGTGACAATCTTGGAGAGTATTCTTTGTGAATCCAAGAAGAAAAATGTGTTTGGAAAACTTTGAGAAAGGATCATCATCATCATATCATTCTTGAAAGGGGAAGATTAAGATTTGCTTCTAAATTCCAGGTGAATTCGTTCCTTTTATTCTGTGTGAATACTTGTAAAATCTTGAGAAGGGTTTCTCAAGTGGTAAGGTTTCTTGTAGTGGGTTTCTACAAGGGGAGTTTTCTTGGGGTCAAGAAAGTGGTTATCTTTAGTGTTGAAGTATATGCATGTGTGGTTTGCTTGTAAACCTTATTCCTTAAGATAGTGGAACAAATCTTGATCAGGTGCTGATTGAGGACTGGATGTAGGTCACATGTGGAGTGGCTGAACCAGTATAAAAGACTTGTGCAATCTTCTTCTACCTTTATATTTTACTTTGTGTAATAACTTGGTTGAATATAAAAAAAAAGATAATTCTTGATCAACATCTGGGTATGAATATTGATGGTTTAATCTGAATTAGAGTATTGCATTTGAACTTCATTGTTTTGTGATCAAGAAAGCATATTGTATTCATACTTCTATAAACAAGTCTTGAAAGAAGCTTCATTTGAAAATTTAGTCTTAGAAAAGTTTAAGTGAAATAAAGATCCCAAATACTCTGAAATTTTTTTTAAAAGGTCATAGAATCCAATTCACCCCCCCCCCCCTCTTGGATTGTGCCATTTTTTTCTAACAATTGGTATCTAGAGCAAGGTTCTTGAGAGTTATTCAAGATTTCAAAAATGACCAACAACAACTTACCATATGGTGAGGGTGTGTCTATTCATAGACCTCCTGTTTTCAATGGTGAAAACTATGTCTACTAGAAAATTAGGATGAGAATTTTCATTGAAGCTATTGATATTGTTGTATGGGATGCAATAGAAAATAGACCCTATGTCCCTATGAAATAAGATGGTGATGAGATTAAAGAAAAACATTGGAGTGAGTGGAGTGATGAGGAAAAGAAAAGAGCCCAACATGATAAAGAGCCAAAAACATCATTACATCTGCATTGTCTATTGATGAATTTTTTAGAATTTCACAATGCATATGTGCTAAAGAAATGTGGGACACTTTGCAAGTCACTCATGAAGGAACAAGTGATGTAAAGAGATCAAGAAAGCATACTCTCATTAGAGAATATGAACTGTTTGGAATGCAAAACGGTGAATCTATTTCTGATTTTCAAAAGAGATTTACACACTTGATAAATCACCTTGTTGACCTTGGCAGGAAGTTTGAAAAAGAAGAGATGAATTTGAAAGTGCTTGAATGCTTGGACAGATCATGGCAAGCAAAGGTGACAGCCATTGAAGAATCAAAGGATTTGACCTCCTTAACACTTGCTACTCTCTTTGGGAAGCTAAGAGAGCATGAGCAAAAGCTGCACATATTTGATGAACATGAGCAGCAGGATAAGAAAGGCAAAGGAGTGTCATTGAAAGCTTTGAAATCTGCCAAAGGAAAAGAGGTGTGTGAATAAACAAGCTCCGATGATTCCGAGACTGAGAACTTCAATTTGCTGGTGAAGAAGTTCAGAAAATTCATAAAGAGAAAGAAAAATTCCCCCTACAAATTCAATAAGAAGACAAACAAGAAAGAGGAAGCAAGCACATCCTCCTTCAATTGCTTTGAATGTGGAAAATCGGGACACATGAAAGCTGAGTGTCCAAACCTCTTGAAGAAACAACAAGAGGAGAAGAAGAATAAGAGAAATGGAAAAGGGAAGAGAGCCTACATTGCTTGGGAAGATAATGACTCAAGCACAACAAGTGATGAATCCGAATGTGAAGAGAACAACTTGTGCTTGATGGCTGGAACTGAACAAGACACAATTGTAAGTGATTCTCACCTTGAATCCAATCCGTACTATGATCAACTCCAAGAAGCTTTTATACAAATTCATGAAGAAGCTGTCAAATTAGGAGCCTTAAATTCAAAGTTGAAAAACAAGCTGAAATGGTATGAAAATGCTTTAATTAAAGCTGAACAAGAGCTTGAGGATTTGAAGCATGAGCATGAAAATCTTCAAACTATGTTTAACTTTAGTGAAGCTCATTGTGAAAACTCCACTTCTTCAAAGGATGTTTGTGAACATTGCAAGAATTTTGAAAAAGAAAATGTTGATTTAAAACCCACTCTTGCAAAGTTCACTAATGGAAATGCAAATTTAAACATTCTATTGGAAAACAAAGAAACACTTTTGATAGGAGTTGACTTGGTTTTAATCAAAACATGAGCATGCCATTTAAGTCAAAGAAAGAAGTTTTTGTGAAAAACCAAAATTTTAGAAGATTTGAAAGCAATTTCTCTAGACAAACAACTTGTTTTTATTGCTGTAAAAAAGGCCACACAATTAGGAACTGCTATTCTAGAAAATATGGAGTTCCAAATGGAAAGATGGTTTGGGTTGAAAAGAGTCAAAGGCTGAGAACTAATCAACAAGGACCCTTCACATGGGTACCTAAATTTTTGCTCTGAATCTTTCTTGTAGGAATGCTTGAGTGCCAAGAATCTGCTTTGGTATCTTGATAGTGGCTGCTCAAGGCATATGACTGGGGATCCTTCAAAATTCTCAAGTCTGAAATTTAAGAATGAA
Source organism: Cajanus cajan (assembly GCF_000230855.2). Lineage (NCBI taxonomy): Eukaryota > Viridiplantae > Streptophyta > Magnoliopsida > Fabales > Fabaceae > Cajanus > Cajanus cajan. Next base: position 8,322,185 of record NC_138526.1, on the reverse strand, counting down.
GGGTATGTTACCTATGGTGACAACAACAAAGGGAAAATTCTTGGCCATGGCAATGTTGGTAATTCCTCCTCTTAAACATTGATTGAGAATGTATTGCTTGTTGATGGTTTGAAACATAATTTGCTGAGTATAAGTCAACTAAGTGACAAAGGCTTTAAAATTGAATTTGATAATACATGTTTCTTGATATGTGATAAAAAGAGTAAAGAAATCAGATTCATAGGAAAAAGAATTGACAATATATACATGCTTGACTTAGAACACTCAATAGCAATTTCAAAAACTAAGTGTCTAATAACTCAAGAAGAAAACATATGGCTTTGGCATAGGAGAGCTGAACATATTCATATGGATCATTTGAATAAGTTGAGTAGGAAAGAATTAGTGATTGGTCTACCTAAACTCAAGTTTGGAAAGGACAAACTATGTGATGCTTGTCAAAAGGGCAAGCAAGTGAAGGCTAGCTTTAAAAGCAAAAATCAGATTTCCACAACTAGACCTTTGCAATTAATTCACATGGATTTGTTTGGTCCTTCAAGAACCATGAGCTTAGGCGGAAACTACTATGGCTTAGTGATTGTTGATGACTACTCAAGATACACATGGGTTATGTTTCTTGCAAACAAAAATGATGCTTTTAATGCCTTTAGAAAATTTGCCAAGCTTGTTCAAAATGAGAAGTGTTCAAACATTACCTCTATAAGAAGTGACCATGGAGGTGAGTTTCAAAACATAATGTTTCAAAAATTCTGTGAGGAACATGGTATAAACCATAACTTCTCAACACCTAGGACACCTCAACAAAATGGGGTTGTTGAGAGGAAAAATAGGTCCTTAGAAGAACTTGCTAGAACAATGTTGAATGAAACAAACTTGCCAAAATATTTTTAGGCAGATGCTATTAACACAGCTTGTCATGTGTTAAACAAAGTTCTGATCCGGCCTATATTAAAGAAAACGCCCTATGAAATTTACAACGGTAGGAAGCCTAACATTTCATATTTTAGAGTGTTTGGGTGTAAGTGCTATGTGCTGAATAATGGGAAAGAGCAACTTGGAAAATTTGATGCAAAGGCTGATGAGGCAATCTTTCTAGGATACCCGACAAATAGTAAAGCCTATAGGATCTATAACAAGAGAACTCTAGTTGTAGAAGAATCTGTTCATGTGGTATTTGATGAGTCAAATAAACAAGAGACAAGGCAAACTGAAATTGAAGATTTAACTGAGTTGCTTGATCAACCCCTATTGGAGAATGAACCAAATGAAGAGCCTAAGGAGAGTGAATCACATGAGAAAGCAAAGGAAACAAGTGAACAATTGCCCAAAGAATGGAAAACTTCTAGAGACTTATCAATGGATAACATAATTGGAAATATTGGTAAGGGAGTTTCAACTAGGAGTGCTATTAAAAATATTTGCAACACTATGGCATTTGTGTCACAAGTTGAACCTAAGAGCATTGATGAAGCACTAAAAGATGAACATTGGTTAATGGCCATGCAAGAGGAACTAAATAAGTTCGAAAGAAATGAAGTATGGGATTTAGTGCCATTACCAAAAGATCATCCAATTATTGGAACCAAGTGGGTTTTTAGAAATAAGCTTGATGAATCTGGGATAATTCTAAGAAATAAGGCAAGACTAGTAGCTAAGGGGTATAATCAAGAAGAGGGAATTGACTATGATGAAACTTTTGCCCCTGTAGCAAGGATAAATGCCATTAGATTACTTCTTGCTTATTCCTCTATAATGAATTTCAAGCTTTATCAAATGGATGTGAAAAGTGCTTTCCTCAATCGGTTGATACAAGAGGAAGTGTATGTTGAACAACCACCAGGCTTTGTGGACTTTAAGAATCCTAATCATGTGTATAAGCTCAAAAAGGCACTCTATGGCTTGAAGTAACCTCCTAGATCATGGTATGACAGGTTAAGCAAATTTTTAATTGAGAATGACTATGAAATAGGGAAGGTGGATAATACATTGTTTGTCAAGATGTTTAAAAATGATACAATGTATGTTCAAATCTATGTGGATGATATTGTATTTGGATCAACAAATACCTCTCTATGCAAAGAATTTGCTAAAACAATGCAAGGAGAATTTGAAATGTCAATGATGGGGGAGCTTACATTCTTTTTGGGGTTGCAAATTAAACAAATGCATGATGGAATATTCATAAGTCAAAGCAAGTATTGCAATGAACTTCTGAAAAAGTTTGGTATGGAAGGGTGCAAGGAGGTTGCCACACCTATATCAAACAATTGCAATCTTGACTTAGATGAGAAAGGAATAGTTGTTGATAGTTCAAAGTATAGAGGTATAATTGGATCACTCTTATACTTGACAGCTAGTAGGCCTGATATAATGTTTGTTGTGTGCCTATGTGCAAGATTTCAGGCTAATCCTAAAGAATCTCACATGAAGAGTGTAAAGAGAATTCTGAAGTACTTAAAAGGTACAACCAATGTGGGGTTGTGGTATCCAAAGGGAGTCTCGCTAAGTCTGATAGGCTACTCAGATTCAGACTATGCTGGGTGTAGACTAGATAGAAAGAGCACAAGTGGAACTTGTCACCTACTAGGTAGTGCACTTGTTTCATGGCATAGCAAAAAGCAAGCTTGTGTTGCCTTAAGTACAGCTGAGGTTGAGTATATAGTTGTTGGAAGTTGTTGTGCTCAAATTCTTTGGATGAAGCAACAATTAAGAGATTATGGAGTTGAGTTGAATAAAATTCCTTTGAGGTGTGACAATACTAGTGCAATAAATTTGACCAAGAATCCAATTTTGCACTCTAGGACAAAACATATTGAGATAAGACACCACTTTTTGAGAGATCATGTTCAAAGGAATGATTGTGTTGTAGAGTTTGTAGAGACTAGCAAACAATTAGCTTATATTTTTACAAAACCTCTACCAAGGGAAACATTCAACCAATTAAGAATTGAATTAGGAATAATCAATGAATCATGTTTGAATTGATTATGCTTTGAGAGTGATAGTTAGAGATGTTTAGAAGAGTGTATTCAAGTGGCAAATTAGACTTGGTGTAATTTGAAGAGTTAAAATTTCTGAGAAGCAAAACTTCTCTGGAATAATCGATTATCTTAAAATATAATCGATTATCTTAAGTAAACCCATGAAAATAATCGATTATCTGGAACATGAAGAATTCAAAGAGCCACTGGAATAATCGATTATTTGGAGAATAATCGATTATCTGGCAAGAAGAATTTAAAGAGTCACTGTAATAATCGATTATCATGGAAAATAACCGATTATCTGAGTAGAGGAATCTAAAAGGCCACTTGAATAATCGATTATTCTGTAAATAATCAATTATTTGGGCTGTGTTAGGAGAAACTACTCTCTGTAATAATCGATTATATTGAAAATAATCGATTATCCATATCAGATTACATTTTTAAGGGGTTTTTGCTGATGCGAATAATCGATTATTTGCATAAATAATCGATTATCTGGGCGGTTTTTTAAAATTCCTGAAACGTTTAAACGGTTAAATACGCGCCAAACCCTTGGAACCTCCTATAACCCCCCACTCAGAAGTTGTTAGGGCATAAACCTCCTCTTCTCTCATTTTCTTTCATTTCCTCTCATTTCCTCTCAACCCACAAACCCTAACTCTCTCAAATCTCTCATTTTCTTCATCTTCTTCAATACCCACCCATGGCATCCTCATCAAAGAGACCTAAGAAGCTTGAAGTGAGGGGGAGCAAACGCGCTCTACCCTCTAGGCAACTGATTTCAAAGTGGTTTCCAGACGAGAAGACTCAAGAATACTACTTTGAGTGGTACTCTGGCCGAAGAATCATTCCTCCGAAGACTCTTAAGCTTGAATGGTTTAAGAATGAGGGTTTCAGTTTCCCAACCCTTCTAGAGCACCAAGAACTGGGAAAGTTTTTGGAAATGGAGGGCCCCTGTTATCCTGAGTTAATCAGGTTATTTCTCTGTTTTGCCACGAGTAATGAGGGTATCATGCAATCGGTTGTGAAAGGAAAGCTGATTAAGTTGGACGGGCCAACTTTGAAGGCTGCTGCGGGGCTAAGCGGCACTGGACGGGAGAAACCCCAACCTTTCAATTTTGGGGATTTTGAAGAGCTGACTACCTTCTGGGACTGTCAAAGGAACCCGGTGAACACCAACTATGAGAAATTCCTGGCGGGAGGTATGAAAAAGAATTCCCGCTTAATTTCTTTTATTATTGCTTGGATGTTGAAACCCCGTTTACATAACCATGCTCAAATGTCAAGAGACAACATTCTATTAATGCATGTGATTAAAAAGAAAATCAAGATTGATTGGGTATTAGTCGTAAATGATTGTATGTGGAAGGCAAGGCGGAAGGATGGACCAATTCCGTATGCTCTGTTATTGTCCAAGATTCTTGAAAATGTAGGTGTAGATTTATCAGGGGTTACATGCTTCGAATAAGATTGAGAAGTCTTCTTTGCATCACATGGGGATGCTTAAACAAGAAGACAAATGGGTGTTCAAAGGTGATGTACCCCCGACCCCTGAGCCGGCAACCGATGAAGACAGTGTTCCGTCCCATGATGAGGATTAGCCACCACAGGTGGAAGCTGAACCTGGCAGGGAGACTGAAGTGGATCCGAAACCGTTTTCACCTTTTGAGCAAATCATGATAAACAAACTTGATGCGGTGATGGAAATGTCAAGAAGACATTAATCTTTGTTTTCTGGTATTCTTGACAGGTTTGATGATCTTGATCATGAAGTAAAGCTACTCAAGACTCACCTCGGCGTACCGGAGGATGAAGATTGATTCCTGTCATGATTTCTGATAATTAGTTTTAATTAGGATTTTCAATTCTGTTGGTGAACAATTATTTTCAATATGGTTGTAATAGTCTAATTTTGGAACAATTTTAATGCTTTTTGTTATTGAACAATTTGAATTCTGATGAAATTTGGAGTTTGTTTTGCTGATTTGTTGATTTGGATTTGGCATCATATTCTGTTTTTGTTTGGCAGATGCTATATAATGCTCTGGTTTTGAGAGCATGTGTGAATGTTCTGTTTTGAGTATAAGTGATAATTGTGATTTTTCTGATTGGTTTGAATTGAATGATTCTGAGTTGTGATATATAGCTTGTAATCTGTTTGGATATTGCTGGTCACAAAGATTGAATCTATGCATATGGATTATATTGTGAAACATAGCTTGACTTGTTTTTGATAATGCCAAAGGGGGAGAAAAGGTTGTTGTGTGTGTATAGTTGTTGTTTTGCAGGTATTGTGCTTGTGTGTGTGTGTATTGTGCAGGTTTTGTATGTTGGAATTAAAGGCACAATGGTTGGAAAGGTTGAAGCACAATAGCTTGGATTGTTATGATTTGAGTCATGGGTTGTCATCATCAAAAAGAGGGAGATTTTTGAGCTTAGAGGAGTTTGAAGCTTAAAAGGTTTTGATGGTCACAAGATATGAGACAACAACAACAACAACTTGGAAGCACAAAAACAAAGTCAGAGAAAGTCAAGAAAATGCTATGTAATAGAGCTATGTAATAGAGTTTAGAAAATAAATTGTTTTGAATGAGTTTTTATGTTGTGTGTGCTTGGTATGCTTTGTGCATAAGCAAATTCTATATCTAAACTAAGTAGAGAGTGTATGATGATGAATTAAGAAGACTAGAAACTTATTTTGAGGTATAAAATGAAGTTTTAAAAACTAACTCAAAATAATCGATTATCGTTAAATATAATCGATTATTCCAGCAATAGGCAAAATGGGATGCCTTGCTGCAATAATCGATTATTTGCCAAAATAATCGATTATCCCAGAAATAACTCTCTGGAATAATCGATTATCCAGCAAAATAATGGATTATATTGTTCTTGGTTAGTTTCCAGAAAACTTGAAGAACAAAATAATCGATTATTCTTTAAAATAATCGATTATCTGGGTTTGAGACTTTTTATAAATAGTTTGAACTTCGAGAAACTTTAGACGGGAGTTAGAACTGATAATCAAATTGAGAAAAACGTTTTTGTGGAGTCTTTGTGACAATCTTGGAGAGTATTCTTTGTGAATCCAAGAAGAAAAACTTGTTTGGAAACTTTGAGAAAGGATCATCATCATCATATCATTCTTGAAAGGGGAAGATTAAGATTTGCTTCTGAATTCCAGGTGAATTCGTTCCTTTATTCTGTGTGAATACTTGTAAAATCTTGAGAAGGGTTTCTCAAGTGGTAAGGTTTCTTGTAGTGGGTTTCTACAAGGGGAGCTTTCTTGGGGTCAAGAAAGTGGTTATCTTTAATGTTGAAGTATATGCACGTGTGGTGTGCTTGTAAACCTTCTTCCTTAAGATAGTGGAAAAAATCTTGATCGGGTGCTGATTGAGGACTGGATGTAGGTCACATGTGGAGTGGCTGAACCAGTATAAAAGACTTGTGCAATCTTCTTCTACCTTTATCTTTTACTTTGTGTAATAACTTGGTTGAATATAAAAAAAGATAATTCTTGATCAACATGTGGGTGTGAATATTGATGGTTTAATCTGAATTAGAGTATTGCATTTGAACCTCATTGTTTTATGATCAAGAAAGCATATTGTATTCATACCTCTATAAACAAGTCTTGAAAGAAGCTTCATTTGAAAATTTAGTCTTAGAAAAGTTTAAGTGAAATAAAGATCCTAAATACTCTGAAAATTTTTTTAAAAGGTCATAGAATCCAATTCACCCTCCCTCTTGGATTGTGCCATTCTTTTCTAACAGTATATAGAAGGGAGTTAAATTTGTATCATATTTTTTATTAATATCTATTCGTTTGTAATTCTTATCCATTTGAAATAAATAAACACAAACAAATACAACACACATATGCTCAAACAAATGTACACCCGCGAACATTCACATTTAAATCCTTGGTCTATGGTCCCTGCAAGAAAAGTGCATTATATAGGACAGTTATAATCTCACTGGTCTTAAGGCCCCCAAGGTGCCCCCATTATAGGGACCCAGTATCTCTGTCACCGTCACCTGGCAAACTCTAAGGTCTGTCGTAGTATTTCGGGATAGAGTAACCGGTTATCACCTTGAGTGTGATTTCCGACAAGGCTCGCAGGCTCCAAGGCCAAACTTGGGTCGGTCGTACATCAACCACTCCCTATGTTTAATACCCTCATGCCCCCAAGTGTAGGGGGAACTATTGTGTGCAAAGGTTTGTGTACAATTTTTATTCAAAAAGATGCTGGATTTAAACAGGCAAACAAATATTAAAGCCAAACAAATAAAGCAAATAAAGTAAAGGGGAAAAATATTTAAATTATTATTTTTATTTTATTAACTTCATCAATTAATGGGCCTGACCCTCTTTAAACTTCCCTAGTGGAGTCGCCATGTGTCGCAACCCGAAAATTTCTGATCTCGCGACCTATGGTTTAGACATCCTTTTAAAGATCTCATCAATTAAGGAATGTCCAGACACCAGACTAATCCTTAATTGATGGTTTTAAAAAATGAGTTCATGGAGTCGCCACCAATGTTTTACTCAAAACATTGGAAAAAGAAAAGGTTTTTAAAAATATAATAATGGCCTTGATAACCAGAATTGGGTTCAGGGGTCAGTTACATGTAGGGAAGGTATTAAGCACCCCTACAGCGCCCTCAATCGGTACCCTATGATGAAGTTAACGTGATAAGAATTAATAATTTAAATATTTAATCCCCTTTATTAATATATTTATTTACATGCTTGAAATTTAAATTATACAATTAACTCTAAAATGTCTACATGATTGCTTTTATTATAACAATATTTATCAAAGATAACAAAATAAAATAGAGAGAAGAAGATTCATTGAAATACCTCTTGAATGAGCTCTATTGAATCTTCAAATATGAAGAAGGTGCTTTGTGGCGACCTTTCACACTACAGTATGCCTCACAAATCTCAAGAAATACAATAGGAGGGAGAGAGAAGATAGAAATACAATATGAAGAAGGTGCTTTGATTGGTTTGGAACGGCCCGTTCCAACCTACAAAAATTAGGCCTTTTTAGGAGCCTCGGAACGGCCCGTTCCAATTCAAGAATGGCTCGTTCTGGACTTGGGAACGGCCCGTTCCAATTTTGGAACGGTCCGTTCCGGGCCACTAAAAATAGTTGATTTGGCTTTTGGGCCACCTGATGTCCTATCTTGTTGTTTGTATGCCCCCGGACGAAATTGGGTGTCTACACCTATAAGGGAGTAACTCAACTCTATCTCTTATTTCAAAATTTGACCACTCAAGAAACGAGCAATGGTCAATCTTTCTTCCTCCCATATTCCAGCCCTCATTAAATACAACTTCATTTTTTGTCTATACTCCTCCACACTCATGTTCTTTTGTTGGAGTCTTTGGAGCTTATCCATAAGCTCCCTACTATAATAAGAAGGTATGTGCCTTCTTCTCATAGCACTCCTCAAATCATTCCAATAGGCTTAGGAGGATCATTATGAAGTCGCCTTTCTCTTACCAAGGCTGTCCACCAATACATAGCTTGTCCTTAAAAAGCTAAGGTGGCCAAGGGAACTTTTCTTTCCTCACCTACTTGATGACAAGTGATGATTTGCTCCACTTTCATTTCCCAGTCTAAGTAGGCATCTACATCCTCTTTTCCATGAAAGGGAGGGAGATCAACTCGTGATTCCCTAACCTTTGGTTCCTTAATGACTCTTCTAGGTGTAGGTTGATAGTATTCATCCACATGCAAGCTACCTACATCCTTTTGGCTTGTGGAGCCATGGGAACTCTTATGACTTTTTTTCTTTTTAAGTTTTTCCAAAATTTTTGCTTCTTGTTGCTTAATTTTGTTTATCTCTTCCTCAAGAGCAACAAGTTGTACCTCTCTTTCAATCTTTTCTTTTTCTTTTTGAATTACTTCTTGTTGTCTCCATAGTTTTAGTGTTTCAACCTCCTTAAAAATTTGAGAAAAACTTTTAGGAGATTCAATATCACTATCACTTTGAGAAAGATTACTCATGATTAAGCAAAAAGAATTTTATATGCTATGCAAAAACAAAATATTTTTGGTCTGTTCTAGGAACAAGGTTAACACTTGGAAGTCTAACTGTACAAATTGCACTATCAAGGGAGGTGAGCTACTAAGAGCCACTTAATAACCAAGCCTTTTCAAGTGGAAATCACTAAACTCCTTTGTGGTATTTTCAATTCCCTAAAAGTTTTCACAAAAATGTTTTTGTATGCTTTTTACAATTTGTCTTTGAAGCTAACTAAGCGTGAACAATTAAAGCTACACAAGTCTAGACGAATTAAGGCAGCAAAATAAACAAATTAAAGACAAGCAACTTAAAGGAAGCAAGGATAAGCAACTAGTCGGTTTGCCCTAAGTGGAAGCTTGAAACATATGAAATTTCCAAGCTACTTCCACTAGTACTACACGTGAGAGTTTACCAAAGGGTTAGATATACCTGACCAGCTTCTTAATACTCCCTCCAAGCTTTACAAATTGATTGAACTTTAAAGAAAAATGCAAGAAACTAAACTAATTCTAAAACAAAATTTATGGTGGCTTTAGTGACCACTTTAGTGACGGATTTGTTTGTCCAAATTTTCCAGCACTTGTTTAAGTGCTCTAATCCGCCACCAACCCTTGCTCCTTGCTGCTCTTGAACATGCACAAATAACATAAACAATAGATGAATGTAGGCTGCTCACAAGGTGGATGGAAGGATCACTCTTGTGATGGTATGATGGAAGAGCATGGGCTAAAGGCCCAACCACTAGAGTCATGGCCAGGAGATTACTTGAAGACTTGACAGCTTCAGAGCTTAGTGGGCCCAATGGGCTTGGTGGGCCTAGGGTGCTTTTTACTTGGACTACACTTGATTGAACACCATGTTTTATAGCAAATTCTTAAAATAGGAAGTTACTTTGATTTTGGTCTTGTACTTTGTCCATAGATTAGGGTTTGTGTATTTTGGGCTTGTAATTGGGCTTCATGGGCTTTGGGCTTTTGATACCCAATATTGAGCTTAATGAAATTTGAGAGCAAATATTTGTCGAGTTTCTCTTCAAAGTCACCGTGAGTGTTCACCTCAAAATCCCTAGGAAATTCATCTCCTTCCTTCTCTTTGAAGTGAGCAATCCATTGCTCCTTGAGCTTGGATACTTCCATCCAAGACTTAGGCCTCCATCATCCGAGAACTTCATCCATTCCAAGTGTTCTTGATTTGGTTTCCATCTCCTTGAAGAAGATCCGAGCTAAGGTGAAGCTAAGGAGAAGCACTACTTCCATTTCTCCTACCTTCTCCATCAATTTTGGTATCAAGAGCAAGGTCTTCAAGGAGATAAGTGTTCTTCATCTTTTTGTGTCCGTGTGTCTTGTGTTCTTTGTGTTCTAGTTGTCTTGCTTGAGTCTCTTTTCGAATCTACTTGTTTTGAATCAACTTTTGTTCCATAGATCCATTGCTTGATTGTTTTGATTTTCTTTCACAATCAACATGTTTTAGGACATATTTGCTTGTGCTTGTTTTTGCTTTTATTTTAGTCTCTCCATTCCTTGCATGTGTCTGTGATTTGACCTCATTCATTTGCATTAGATTTTGGTTTTTAATCCTTGTTTTGTCTTAGAGTTTGTGTTTAGTCCTTATATGTTACAAAATAGCATGTTTAACGTAGTTTTGATTTGATTTGTTTGTCTACATTTTGGTCTCGGTTTGTTTCTCTTTTGCCTACCTATATGTGCTTTTTATTTTACCTTATTGAGTTCATAATTTGCTATTAGTTCTAGCAAATTTCTTTAGAGTTAGGTTTCCATTGTGTACTTAAGTTTTCAAATCACTTTCTATTGAAAATTCTTAAAAAAATTTGTGTTACTTAAAATTTCAAGTGGTTAATCCTACTTCTAGTGCACTATCTCTTTTGGATTCAAATTTTAAAAGTATAGAGGCTGAAAAACAGAGGAAAATACAGAGCCTATTGTTTCAAAATAGTTTAAAAAAAATAAAATAAAAATAAAAAAAAAGTGACAAAAGAATCCATTACAAAAACCTAAAAACTAGTGCACTAGTTTCATCATTTTTTTCACTTGAAATTTGACAAAATTGTAGTCTCGGTTACTATATCTTGGAATTGTGAAAAATTTGAAAACAAAAGGCAAATACCTTCTCTGTAATCTTAATTTGAATTCAGAAAAAGAAAGAATAAAAAAATATATATATAAAACATTTTAAAAGGAAAAAGCCGAGAAGAGTAGAAACTAGAAAATTCACTCGATTCCTTAATTTTCTTTAGACTACTACTTTGTGTATACTTGTTCAAATTCCTTCAAAAAAAAATTTGTATTGTTAATCTACTCTAGTACTTATCTAGGAACCTTTCTAACTGAGTGCTAGCCTTCGTTGGAGTTTTATTTTTCAGTTTTATTTGTTGGACATCTTTGAGTCTTGTCATATACACATTTCTCTTCAATTTTTGGTATAAGCTTCTTAAATTGTGCTTTTGTTGCTTGTCTTGTTTTCTTTCATTAAAATTTCTGTGCTGGAAGTGGCCTCAAATCCTTGCTTAAGGATCAAGCATTGACTCAACAAAGAGTAGGAAAAGATTTGGACATTAAGACAACAAAATTTGACCTAATTTAGTGACCAAATTTTTCCTAAACTACCTTCACAAGAGTGACCATTCCTTTCACCTTGTGAGAAGCCTCCATTAACCATTTTTTCAATGTGCAGGCCCAGGAACAACTTAATTCAAGGGTTAGTAGCGGACTGAAACACTTGAACAAGTGTTAGAAACATTGGACAACAAATCTATCACTAATTTGGTCACAAAAGCCACCATTATTTTCTTTCTAGTTTAGTTTAAATTTTGCCAATTCTCTTGTATTTTTAAATCAATTTGTAAAGCTTGGAGGCAGTATTAAGAAGCTGGTCAGGTATATCTAACTCCTTGGTAGCCTACTCACGTGTAGTACTAGTGGAAGTGGCTTGGAAATTTCATATGTTTCAAGCTTCCACTTAGGGCAAACCGACTAGTTGCATATCCTTGCTTCCTTTAAGTTGCTTGTCTTTAATTTTTTTATTTTGCTGCCTTAATTTGTCTAGACTTGTGTAGCTTTAATTGTTCACACTTAGTTAGCTTCAAAGACAAATTGTAAAAAGCATACAAAAACATTTTTGTGAAAAGTTTTGGGGAATTGAAAATACCACAAAGGAGTTTAGTGATTTCCACTTGAAAAGGCTTGGTTATTAAGTCGCTCTTAGTAGCTCACCTCCCTTGATAGTGCAACTTATACACTTAGACTTCCAAGTGCTATTTTTGTCCCTAGAAAATACCAAAAACATTTTATATCTTTTGCATAGCATATAAAATTCTTATTGCTTAATCATGAGTCATATTTCTCAAAGTGATAGTGATCTTGAATCTTCTAAAAGTTTTTCAAGAATTGTTAAGGAGGTTGAAGCACTAAAACTTTGGAAGCAACAAGAAGTACTTCAAAAAGAAAGAAAAAAGATTGAAAGAGAAGTACAACTTATTGCTCTTGAGGAAGAGATAAACAAGATTAAGCAACAAGAAGAAAAACTTTTAAAAAAAATGAGAAAAGAAAAAGTCAAAAAAATTCTTCAAAAAGTTCAACCAAGAGTTCCAATGACTCTCCAAGCCAAAAGAATGAGGGTAGTATGAATATTGATGCTTATTACCAACCCAAGCCTAGAAGAGTCATTAGGGAACCCAAAGTGAGGGAATCAAGGGTTGATCTCCCTTACATTCATGGAAAGGAAGATGTGGATGCCTACTTAGATTGGGAGATGAAAGTCGAGCAAATCTTCACTTGTCATCAAGTAGGTGAGGAAAGAAAAGTTCCCTTGGCCACCTTAGCTTTCCAAGGCCAAGCTATGTATTGGTGGACACCCTTGGAGAGAAGACTTCACAATGACCCTCCTATTACTTATTGGAATGAATTGAGGAGTGCTATGAGAAGAAGGCACATACCTTCTTATTATAGTAGGGAGCTTATGGATAAGCTCCAAAGACTCCAACAAAAGAACATGAGTGTGGAGGAGTATAGACAGAAAATGGAGTTGTATCTCATGAAGGCTGGGATAAGGGAAGAAGAAATATTGACCATTGCTAGATTTCTAAGTGGTCTTAATTTTGATATAAGGAATAGGGTTGAGTTACTCCCTTATAGGGACCTTGATGATTTGGTCCAACTTTGTATAAGGCTGGAACAACAAAATTTAAGAAAAAATTCTTTCAAAGGCAAAACTCAATCTAGCTCATATATCAAGAAGGACTACAAGAGGGAGGGTCAATATGATTCCTCTAAGAAATTTAGCAAGGGTCTAGAAAAAGAAAAAGAAAATGAAAAAGATAAAAATAAAAATGTTGTCACTTCTAGTAGTAAGACTAGTGATATCAAATGCTTTAAATGTCTTGGGAGAGGCCACATAGCTTCTCAATGCCCAACTAAAAAGGTGATGATTTTGAGAGGGCAAGACATTTATAGTAGTGTTGATGAATCTAATTCTACTACTTCAAGTGATAGTGAAGCAAGTGAGGAAGACCATCCAATTGAAAGAGCATATCCTTATGATGGTCAACTTTTGATGATTAGAAGGCTTCTAGGAAGCCAACCTCATGAGTCACACCTTTCACCAAGAGAGAATATTTTTCACACAAGGTGTAAAATTCTTGATAAAGCTTGTTCTCTCATTGTGGATAGTGGGTCTTGTTGCAATTGTTGTAGCACAAGATTGGTGAAGAAGCTTGATCTTACTCCAATTCCCCATCCGAAACCATATCAACTTCATTGGCTTAATGACGATGGGGATATCATTGTAGATAAACAAGTGAAAGTCAAGTTCGCTACTGGTAACTATGAAGATCATGTGGTATGTGACATAGTTCCAATGGAAGCTTGCCATATTTTGTTGGGAAGGCCATGGCAATTTGAAGAGAAAACCATGCATAATGACCTTACCAATGAAATTACTTTCACTCATAAAGAAAAGAAGTTTATACTTCATCCTTTATCTCCTTCACAAGTGATAGAGGATCAAGTACAAATGAAAATGAAAAGAGAAGAAGAAAAAACAAACTTGATAAAAAAAAAAAAAAAAGAAGCATAAATCTTCAAAGAAGAAGAAGGAAGAGAAACCTCTTCCAATAGAAGGAATTCAACAAGAAACTTTAAAACAAACCCTAATTGTTGAAAAGACTTCTTGCATTCTTCTTTGTAGAGGTATGCTTAATTGTCATAATTTAAGTATTGAACCTAGTTTTTTACCTCTTGAAGTTTCTCAATTATTAAAAGAATTTGATGATATATTCCCTAGTGATGGTCCAAAGGGCCTTCCTCCTTTTAGGGGTATAGAACATCAAATTGATTTTGTGCCTGGGGCTAGTCTACCCAATAGACCAGCCTATAGGACAAATCCCCAAGAAACTAAGGAGATAGAGAACCAAGTCCAAGAGTTATTGGATAAAGGGTGGGTGCAAAAGAGTTTGAGTCCCTGTGTTGTGCCTGTATTGTTAGTTCCCAAGAAAGATGGAAAATGGAGAATGTGTAGTGATTGTAGGGCCATTAACAATATCACAATCAAGTACAGGCACCCAATCCCTAGACTTCATGATATGCTTGATGAATTACATGGTGCTACTATATTTTCTAAAATTGATCTTAAAAGTGGTTATCACCAAATAAGAATCAAAGAGGGTGATGAGTGGAAAACTGTTTTTAAGACCAAATTTGGATTGTATGAGTGGCTAGTTATGCCTTTTGGTTTAACTAATGCACCAAGTACATTCATGAGGCTTATGAATCATGTCTTGAGAGAGTGTATAGGAAAATTTGTTGTTGTTTATTTTGATGATATTTTAATCTATAGTAGGTCTCAAGATGATCACATAGGACATCTTAGAGAAGTTTTGATGATCCTTAGGGAAAACCACTTATTTGCAAATATTGAAAAATGTACTTTTTGTGTGGATCATGTGGTTTTCCTAGGGTTCATTGTAAGCAAAGATGGGGTTTGTGTGGATCCCAAGAAAATCAAAGCCATTCAAGAGTGGCCCAAACCAAGGAATGTTAGTGGAGTTAGGAGTTTTCATGGACTTGCAAGTTTTTATTGAAGATTTGTTCCTAACTTCTCTAGCATTGCTTCACCATTGAATAAGCTTGTTAAAAAAGATGTTTTATTTGAATGGACTTCAAAGCATGACCAAGCATTTCAACTTATTAATGACCAACTTACAAATGCACCCATACTAGCTTTGCCAAATTTTGAAAAGACTTTTGAGCTAGAATGTGATGCATCTGGAGTTGGCATAGGGGTTGTGTTGTTGCAAGGAGGACACCCCATTGCATATTTTAGTGAAAAACTAAAAGGTGCCTCCCTCAATTACCCTACCTATGACAAGGAGTTATATGCCTTGGTTAGGGCTTTACAAACTTGGGAACACTATTTAGTGTCCAAAGAGTTTGTCATCCATAATGACCATGAGTCACTTAAATATTTAAGAGGACAAGGTAAGTTAAATAAAAGGCATGCCAAATGGCTAGAATTCCTTGAACAATTTCCATATATTATTAAATTCAAGAAAGGAAAATCAAATATTGTAGCTGATGCATTATCTAGAAGGCATACTTTGCTTATGTCTCTAGGTACTCAAATTCTTGGATTTGATAATATTATGGAATTGTATGAGGAAGATCTTGATTTTGGTGATAATTATAAAAAATGCCAACAAAAAGCTTTTGATGGTTTCTATATGGCTGAGGGGTATTTGTACAAAGAGGGAAAGTTATGTATACCCCAAGGATCCATTAGGAAACTATTAATTAAAGAGAGTCATGAAGGTGGGCTTATGGGGCACTTTGGTTTTGATAAAACCCTTAGTTTTCTAAAAGAAAAATTTTAATGGCCCCATATGCGAAAGGATGTCCAAAGGCATTGTTTTAGATGTTTGGCTTGTTTACAAGCCAAGTCTAAAGTGATGCCTCATGGTACATACACACCTTTGCCTGTTGCTTCTTCCCCTTGGGTAGATATTAGCATGGACTTTGTGTTAGGTTTACCTAGAACCCAAAGGGGAATGGATTCTATCTTTGTGGTTGTGGATCGTTTCAGTAAAATGGCTCATTTCATTCCATGCCACAAAGTAGATGATGCAAGCAACATTGCAAAACTCTTCTTTAGAGATGTGGTTAAACTCCATGGACTTCCTAAGACAATAGTTTCAGATAGAGATACCAAGTTCTTAAGCCATTTTTGGCGTGTCTTATGGTCAAGACTAGGAACTAAACTCCTCTTTTCATCCTCAAACAGATGGCCAAACTGAGGTAGTGAATAGGTCTCTGTCTACTATGCTTAGGGCAGTCCTAAAGGGCAATCACAAATCTTGGGATGAGTATTTGCCTCACATTGAATTTGCGTATAATAGGGTAGTCCACAAAACTACCAATATTTCTCCTTTTGAAGTTGTATATGGGTTTAATCCTTTAACTCCTTTAGACTTGATCCCTCTTCCTAATGTTGAACATTTCATTCATAAGGAAGGGGCTTCAAGAGCTGATTTTGTTAAGAAAATTCATGAAAGGATTAAAACTCATATTCAACTCCAAAATGAGAAATATGCTCAACAAGGAAATAAAGGCAAAAGACCTATGATCTTCGAGGAAAGTGATTGGGTTTGGCTTCATCTAAGAAAAGAACGTTTTCCAAAACAAAGGAAGTCCAAACTCAGTCCTAGAGGAGATGGTCCGTTTCAGGTCTTACAGTGTATCAATGGTAACGCTTATAGACTTGATTTACCCTCTGATTATGGAATAAGCCCTACTTTTAATGTTAGTGATTTAAAACCTTTTGTAGGTGCTAGTGATGATGGGGAAGAGTCTTCAGATTCGAGGACAAATCCTTTTCAAGAGAGAGGGAATGATGGAAGAGCATGGGCTAAAGGCCCAACCACTAGAGCCATGGCCAGGAGATTACTTGAAGACTTGTCAGCTTCAGAGCTTAGTGGGCCCAATGGGCTTGGTGGGCCTAGGGTGCTTTTTACTTGGACTACACTTGATTGAACACCATGTTTTATAGCACATTCTTAGAATAGGAAGTTACTTTGATTTTGGTCTTGTACTTTGTCCATAGATTAGGGTTTGTGTATTTTGGGCTTGTAATTGGGCTTCATGGGCTTTGGGCTTTTGATACCCAATATTGGGCTCATTCTTCTTCTTGTAATTTTTCCTGTTCATTGCATTTTCTTGACCATTGTATTTAGGTCATTAGATTAGGGTTTAAGGAGGATTTGTAGTTTAAGTGGATTAGGTTAAACTACGTTTAATTTAGGATGCATTTAAGTTACATTTTGAGTCACATTTTGACGCCACCTTGGCTGAACATGTGTGACTCAAAATTAACCCTAAATGCATACTAAATCAAAGCCAAATGCACCTAGCTCTAAGTGTGACCGGTCACCACATGTGAGTTAAATTTTGAATTCAAATTTTTTGAAATTTGAATTCAAAACTTGGCGCCACATGTGAGGTTTTCACATTAGGCGCCAAGTGCCTTGTTCCGGATCCTTTAAATGCCTCCTTCGCACATTGTAAACTTTACTTTGAGCTTAATGAAATTTGAGAGCAAATACTTGCCGAGTTTCTCTTCAAAGTCACCGTGAGTGTTCACCTCAAAATCCCTAGGAAATTCATCTCCTTCCTTCTCTTTGAAGTGAGCAATCCATTGCTCCTTGACCTTGGATACTTCCATCCAAGACTTAGGCCTCCATCATACGAGAACTTCATCCATTCCAAGTGTTCTTGATTCGGTTTCCATCTCCTTGAAGAAGATCCGAGCTAAGGTGAAGCTAAGGAGAAGCACTACTTCCACTTCTCCTACCTTCTCCATCATGGTACGTTTAGGAGTTTTAGGTCACCAAATTAGGTCAAAGTTTCAAGTCCTTTTGTGTCAAACTCCTTTCAAACTATTGTTGAGTCAATGTTTGGTTCTTAAGCTAGGATTTGAGGCCACTTCCAGCACAAAATTTTAATCAAAGAAAACTTAAACAAGCAACAAAAGCACAATTTAGAAAGCTTATACCAAAAAATTGAAGAATAAAGTGTTTAAGACAAGACTAAAAGAAAGCCAAAAATTAAAGCTAAAAATTAAGACTCCAAAGAAGGCTAGCACTCAAAGAGAAGTTCCTAGATAGGCACTAGATTTGAGTTACAAAAACTAAAAAGAATTGGAAACAAGTATCAAAGAATTTAGGTCAAAACTAGTAGATATTTCCAAAACTTTTGGTTTTTCAATTCTCGGCTTCTTCTTTTTGTTTTTGTTTTTCTCTTCTTCTTTTTTAATATTTTAATCTTTCTGGATTTTTAATGTTTTTCTAGAGAAATTTAATTTCCTTTTACACCAAATTCCTCACAAAAATGATTGAACACAATTCGGATCTACTAGAATTGAATTTTCGAACAACAACTCAAATTCTAGTGCAGTAGTTTTAGTGAAAAAATTTGGATCCTTTTGCACTTTGTTTTTCTTTTTTTTTTAAGCTATTTTGAAATATATGCTCTGTATTTTTCCTCTGTTTTTATCAAACAATTTTCCAGAATTTGGATCCACAATTAGTCATGCACTAGAATTAGGTTTATCACAAAAGTTCAAGTAGCAATTTTGGCAACAAGATTTAGAATAGAATTTGAAAATTTGAAAACTCTAGACACAATGGAAACCTAACACTAAGAGTTCACCAATGATCTACTAGTGAACATGAACTCAAATATCAAAAGAAAAAGCACACAAGCAAGGCACCATTAGAAGAAAACATGTAATACCCATTTTTTTATTATTATTAATTATCAATGGCATTTTCGTAAATTTTATAAAGGTATAGGGGTATTCTTGTAATTTTATTACTGATGGCATTTTCGCAATTTTAAAAAAATTTAAGGGGTGTTTTGGTAACTTGGAACGGGCCGTTCCAAAAGCAAAACGGGCCGTTCCAAGCTTAAAAATTATACTAAATTTTTTTAGTGAGAACGGGCCCAGAACGGGCCGTTCCAAAAGGAGAACAGGCCGTTCTGGTTTTGGAACGAGCCGTTCTGGAGGGAGAACGGGCCGTTCCGGAGGGCGAACGGGCCGTTCCGGAGGGAGAACGGGCCGTTCTGGATGAGTCTCGGAACGGGACGTTCTGATTTTAGAACGGGCCGTTCTGCTTTTTGGGAACGGGCCGTTCCGATTTTGGAACGGGCCGTTCCGATTTTGGAACGGGCCGTTCCAGTTTAAAAATTTGCGTACATTTGAAAGATTCGGAACGGGTCGTTCCGAATTCAATACGGGCCGTTCCGGGTGACTCTGGTTGCCTATAAATAGGGGCCAGGGGGGTGAAAAAAAAATATACTGAGGGAAGTGAAAATCTTAGAGAGAGAGAAAGAGAAGAGAGAGAGAGAGAAAGAGAAGGGAGAGAGAGAGAGAGAAAGAAAAGAAAAGAGGAGAGAGAAAGAGGAATCCAGTAGAGGAGGTTCTGCCAGGGGAGAGAAAAGAGGAGGGAGAAGAGGAGATTCTGCCCGAGTTTCGGTCCTTGCTTAAGGAGAGAGGTGGAGGTTCTGCCCGAGTTTTGGTTCTTGTTTAAGCAAGAAAGAGGAGAAGGTTCTGCCCGAGTTTCAGTTCAGGTTTATCCAAGTAAGGGTAGTGCTTATAAAATTAATCTAGTATATATGAGTATGATAGGAATAGTATAATTTTAATATGCTATTTTATGTGGAGATTTTCATTTCATATAGTATAATTTGGATCAATTGATGGTTGTTTTGGATATTTAATTATTTATATTATTATTATATTGACCAATTGGCATGGTTATGGTTATGTTTAATTATGGAATATGCTATGTGTATGTGGTTTGGAAAAGTAAATAGGACTTAAAGGAGTAAGGTTATGGTATGGATTAGATCTCTTGGTGAGATCAGGATATAATCTTTGGAAAAATATGAAATTTGGGAATCCCATGGTGAGGATTCCAATGTGGAACTTTTCCAAAGGTTATATAATAAACCACTTCAGATGTTAGGTGGATTCTGAAGTACTCCTCTAAGTATTCTATTTGCTACCGGTATGGGTCTAGGCCGAGTCATACCGATGGATGAGGTGGCCTCACCAGGGTTACGTGACGACGTAATCCAACTGTATATTTTCCATGAGAGGTTAGGCGTGGGACATGGGTTGCTGACATGTTTCACCGTATCAACACTTGGTTTGGATGGTGTTGAGGCCAACATTTGGTTTGGATGTGTTGGTTACATCATGGATTATACAGTGGTGTGACTTTGTTTTGGATATGGAATATGTATACATATGGTATGGATTGTATACATTGGTTATGGATTATTTTATTATCATAAAATATGTATACATTGGCATGGACGTGTATACATTATATTTTGGGTTGGTCTATATTTAGCTTGAAAATGACTTGTTGGTCTGGATAAATACTGTGGATAAATATTTGTTTAATGATATTTTATTATAATATACTATGGTTGGTTTTATATGTGCTAACCCTTATGTTTCCATGTGGTTTGGACTGTGATGATCTCACTATGTGGGGGAGCAGATCAGGTGTGAGGCCTTGGGATAGCAAGGAGTCTTTTGGGGTAGCTGCTTTGAGAAGTGGCTAGACGTAGAGCTTGACCAGCACCTAGGGTGTCTAACTTATATTTCATGATGTTACTATTGGATTACTGTATAATTTTACCAAGAATGACTCTGATATAATTATGTTTGATATTATGAAACAATTTTCACACTCTAGCGTAGCTGGCTTTTGCTCTATTTTCTTTATTTTATATTATTTTATTTTGGCTGGTTATTAATGTGACGACCTAGGGTGGGTCGTTACAAAACAAGTCTCGGCCAAAACTTAATAAAATCTTAATTCAAATTTTTAGCACATACTACAAGCACATCTTGAATGATATTGACATTTTAAGCAATTGTACATGACTAGACAAAACTAAGATTCAAAAAACAAAATCAAAACACATGCATACTAAAAGAAATAGCCGAATCAAAACAAGGAAATAAGAAGTGACTCAATCAAACCAAAAATAAGCACAAGTTGAATCCTAGTTTCATTGATTGCGGATTGAAAATCAAAATGCAATCAACAATTGGATCTATGGAACAATTTGATTTCAAAAAAAATATAGATCCAAGAAGAAACTCAAATTCTGACAACAAAAACACAAGAACACAAAAATCAATCGGTCAAAAATAAGTATACTTATCTTCTAAGAAGAAACTGTGCTCTAGATACCAAAATTGATGGTGGAGTTCATAAGAAGTGGTAGGATTTCTTCTCCTTTCCTTCACCGTGCATAGGATACTCTTCTTGAAGACTTGATCTTATTGAATGAAGCTTGGTTGGATGAAGAAAACAAATTAGGGAAGCCTAGGCTAGAGATGGAAGCATCCTAGCTTAAGACTCAAAAGACTGTTCACTTCAATGGTAGGAAAACTAGCAAGGGTTCCTAAGGCTAGAAGGATAACTCTCGGTGACTCTTGAGAAGAATTGCCTGAAATGTTCAGAATTCTATTTCATCAAAAGTAATTACACAAAGGGATGCACAAGACATATATAGGACTGGATTAGGAAGCACATGGCGCCAAAGTGTAAGCTACACATGTGGCGCCGAGATTTGAATTCAAATTTTGAAATTTGAATTCAAATCTTCCACTCACATGTGCTTGGCCGTAACCTTAGGAGCTAAATGCATCTTAGTTTGATTTAACTCACATTTAGGATTGAATTTGAGTCACACATGTTCAGCCACAAGTGGCGCCATCCATGTGACTCAAAATGCAACTTAAATGCAAGCTAAATTAAACCTAGTTTTGCCTAATCATGTTATTTAAGTTTTCCTCTATAATTCCTATGCTAATGACCTAAATACAATGGTCAATCAAATACAATGAAAAGGAAAAATTACAAGAATGAAAATGAGCCCAATATTGGGTACCAAAATTTCAAAGGCCCTTGAAGCCCAAAACTAGGCCCAATATGCCTATAGCCTAAAATGCTTTGTCTAAGTGGTCCAAAATACAAGACCCAAAATATATGAAACCTATACTAACATGATGTATACAAGACATAAGGAAATAGCTAAAACAAGATATGGCCCATGAGAAGCTCAACTTGGGCCTTCCAAGCCCATCGGGCCCATTGGGCGTTGACTGATGTCTAGCCCATTCCTCTTGGCTCCTTTAATGTGTCACCCCTTGCCTTCCTAGGCATGATTTCATCACACGCTATTTTGATTTGTTGATAAGCTCTCATCCATTTGTCTTATCTTCATTCTTCTATTTTGATGTCTTTATGTATTCTTCCGAAGGTGTGGATGTTACGCAGTTCCTCTCGTTGTGTCTTCAAAAGCAATACAACTTTCTTGATCTTCGTTTGTGTATTCGAGTCTCCGTCTGATTGGCTATTGTAAGTACTTGACTCCGTCTAGGGTGCTCTTGCTAGGATTTACCAATCGTCCATGGTCTTGTATCGTATGAGTCTTCATCTAATGTATTCCCTTCGTTTGCTCAGCTTTATCCAATGCTTTCCTCACATCACATCTCCTTGATTCTGGTATGGATGTATATTCTTATTCAGCAGTTTACCTATACTTGTATCTGAAACACTAACACACTTGTTAGTAATAACAATATGTATTATATTTGTCTCATTCAAAATCTTGTTGGGAATTGCTTTCGTCTTCGTCTGACTTAACAATCTCCCCCTTTTTGATGATGACAAATATAATTGATCAAATGGTTTCAGATACACTATGTCAGTGGTATTTGTAGATTCATTTCATTTCTCCCTTTTCATTTCTCTCCCTTAGTTTATGCACTCCCCCTTACTAGATGGTTTCTTAGCCGAATTTGGTATTCTGATAAATTCTTTTTATTTCTCCCCCTTTGTAATCATCAAAAAGAAAGATATGCTAGAGTAGTCTTTCAAGATTAGCCTGATGATGAAATTTTGATTAGATGATAATCCAAAGTGTTCTTATTTTATGAGAGCATTTGATTTTTCAACATAATAGACACGCATGAACTATGCGTACTTAGTTAAACTAGATTAAGTTTGAATTTTCAGACGTTTATGATAGGAAAGACATTTGTATAATAAAAGCTTATTATCATTTTTCTCATTTGTAGTAATTAAGATAGATGAGTTTCTACAGGTATTGAGACGTCAGAAAAATTTCTACAGTAAGCGAGATGCTTAGGGAGTAAGAGAAATTGTAGCCATAAGCAGATTAAATAAAAAAAATTCATTAATCTAGATTAGAAATATGTGCCACATGAAGAGTTTGTATGATCATATGGAAACCCTTTTTCTATTATGATTATTCTTATTATTCAGTCTTTTCTACTCTGATTGTTTAGATGGAGTGGATAAGTTTTAAGAATCAGTTTGATGCTAGAAGAGTTATTATATCTAGCAAGAAAGGAAAATAGCATTGAGCAGATTATTTCACATATCAGCCAATAATTCTAGGTAAGAAGAAGTAAATGTATTATTGACTAGACTTAGATTTACATCATGAGGAATCTGCACATAGAGGTTTTTAGCTTGATTATTCCTATTTTCCTATTTTTTCTACGGTGTACCTAAGGCCCCACTTCCTGACAAGGATCTATTAGAGCAAGGAAGCCTTTTTAGGACGAGAATGAGGGAACTTCTGCTTGATTTCTAGCAGAAGGTCATTTTTATGTAAGAGGCACATTCAGTGAGATTTTCCTGCAGATGAACTGATGGAATCATACTTGGGAATGCAAGAGGTGACACACTTAAAGATCCAAGAGGAGTGGGCTAGACATGGAAGATTGGGCCTGTCAGGGCCCAATGGGCCCTATGGGCTTTGAAGGCCCAAACCAAGTTTCAACATGGGCATATCTTGTTATGATCATTCTTATGATATTTTGTTAGTATAGTTTGAATATATTTTGGTCTTGTATTTTGGACCACATAGAGTAGCATTTTAGGTTTTAGGCTTGTTGGGCCTAGTTTTGGGCTTCATCGGCCTTTGGGCTTTTGGTACCCAATATTGGGCTCATTTTCATTCTTGTAATTTTTCCTTCCCATTGTATTTTTTGGACCAATGTATTTAGGTCATTAGAATAGGAAAATACAAGGAATACTAAAGTAGGCTAATTAGGTTAAACTAGGTTTAATTTGGAAGCCATTTAAGTTACATTTGAGTCACATGTTTTGCACCATTGGTGGCTGAACATGTGACACTCAAATTAACCCTAAATGACTCTCAAATCAGACCTAGATGCACATTAGGTACCTAAAATTTCGGAGTAGCACATGGGAGCCAAAATTTGAATTCAAATTTCAAATTTGAATTCAAATTTTGGGCGCCACATGTCACCTTTGAGTTAGGCGCCCAAAAGTGTGCAAAACCGGTTGCTACTTAAGATATTCCTTCACCTATTGTATTCACTTTTGAGAATAATGAAATTTGAGAGCTTATTCAGCCAAATTTCGTTCAAGAGTCACCATGAGAGAGAGCTACACTTTTAGGAACCCTATTAGGTTTCCTCCTCTTTGAAGTGAGCTTTCCCTTGCACCTTAAGCTTGGATGCTTCCATCCAAGGCTTAAGCCTCTTCCATCCGTGATACTTCCTCTTTCTTTGGTTCATCCTTTCGTGTTCAATCTCCTTTGAAGAAGATCCGTGGCTAGCAGAAGCTAAGGAGAAGAACATCAATCTCTCTTCCTTACCTTTTCCATCATTTTTGGTATCAACAGCAAGGTCTTCAAGGAGATAAGTTTGCTTCAACTTTTTGTGTCCGTTCTTGTGTTCAATGTGTTCTTCTAGTCTTGTTTGTGTTTATTTTCAGATCTATATGCTTTGAATCATCTTGTGTTCCATAGATCCATTGCTTGATTGTTTTTTGAATTTCTTCTACAATCAACATGTTTAGGACCTATTAGCTTGTGTTTATTTTTGTTTCTCTTTGAGTCTCTCCATTCTTGTATGTGTCCGTGATTGGACTTCATGCATTTGCATTAGATTTTGGTTTTGAATCTATGTTTTGTCTTAGAGTTTGTGTTTAGTCATTTTATGTTTCAAAATTCCTTGAATAGCATGTTGACCTAATTTTTTTCTTTGAGTGCATTGCTCATTGTTTGGTCTCGGTTTGCTTCTTATTGTGCCTACCTATATGTGTTTTTCCTTTTACCTTATTGAGTTCATAATTTGCTATTAGTTCTAGCAAATTTCTTTAGAGTTAGGTTTCCTTTGTGTACTTAAGTTTTCAATTCACTTTCCTTTGAAAATTCTTAAGAAAATTTGTGTTACTTAAAATTTCAAGTGCTTAATCCTACTTCTAGTGCACTATCTTTTGGATTCAAATTTTTAAAAAGTAAAGAGGCTGAAAACAGAGGAAAATACATAGCCTAAAACAAAAGAAAAAGTTCAAAAGTTCAAAAGAAAATAGTTCAAAAAGAATCCAACACAAAACCTACAACTAGTGCACTAGTTTCATCATTTTCACTTGAATTTTGACCTATTTTTGTAGTCTCGATTTCTATAGCTTGGAATCTTAAAAAATTTTGAAACAAAAGGCAAATACCTTCTCTGGAATCTTAATTTGAATATAGAAAAAGAAAGAATAAAAAAAATAGTTAAAGCATTTTAAATAGAAAAAGGCGAGAGGTGTACATTGGTAAAAATCCACTTGATTCCTTAGCTTGTTTTGACTACTATTTGGTTTATACTTATCCAATTGCTTTCAAATTTTTTTTTTGTTTAGTTCATCTACTCTAGTACCTATCTAGGAACCTTCCTAACTGTGTGCTAGCTTTATTTGGAGTCTTAATTTTCAGTTTTATTTGTTGAACCTCTTTGAGTCTTGTCATATATACCTATTACTCTTCATTTTTGGTATAAGCTTTTCAAATTGTGCTTTGTTGCTTGTCTTGTTTTCTTTCCTTAAATTCCCTGTGCTGGAAGTGGCCCCAAATCCTTGCTTAAGGATCAAGCATTGACTCAACAAAGAGTAGGAAAGTTTTGGACACTAATACCACAAAATTTGACCTAATTTAGTGACCAAACTTCTCCTAAACTTCCTTCACTTGAGTGACCATTCCTTTCACCTTGTGAGCAGCCACCATTAATCATTTTGTTGTGTTCATTGTGCAGGTCCAGGAGAATCTTATTTCAAGGGTTAGTGGCGGATTAAAACACTTGAACAAGTGTTAGAAAAGTTGAACAACAAATCCGTCACTAAGTGGTCACCAAAGCCTCAATTATTTGCTTTCTAGTTTAGTTAAATTTTTGTCAATTCTCTTGTATTTTTAAATCAATTTGTAAAGCTTGGAGGGAGTATTAAGAAGCTGGTCAGGTATATCTAAATCCTTGGTAGCCTACTCACGTGTAGTACTAGTGGAAGTGGCTTGGAAATTTCATATATATGTTTCAAGCTTCCACTTAGGGTTTTTTCGGCTAGCTACTTATCCTTGCTTCCTTTAAGTTTCTTGTCCATAATTGTGTTAACTTTGCTGCTTTAATACGTCTAGAATTGTATAGTTTTATTTGCTCACGTTTAGTTAGTTTCAAAAACAAACAAATTGTGAAAAAGCATACAAAATTTTTGTGAAAAGTTTTGGGGAATCAAAGATACCACAAAGGAGTTTAGTGATTTCTACTAGAAAAGGCTTGCTTATTAAGTGGCTCTTAGTAGCTCACCTCCCTTGATAGTGCAACTTGTACACTTAGAATTCCAAGTGTTATTTTTGTTCCTAGAAAATTACAAAAACATTTTATAACTTTTTGCATAGCATATAAATTCTCATTGCTTAATCATGAGTCATAATTCTCAAAGTAGTAGTGACTTTGAATCTCCTAAAAGTTTTAAAAGAATTGTTAAGGAGGTTGAAGCACTAAAACTTTGGAAGCAAGAAGAGGTACTTCAAAAAGAAAAAGAAAAGATTTAAAGAGAAGTACAACTTGTTGCTTTAGAGGAAGAGATACAAAAGATTAAGCTAAGAGAAGAAAAACTTTTGAAAAAAATCCATAAAAGTAAAAGTCAAAAAAATTCATCAAAAAGTTCAACCAAGAGTTCCAATGACTCTCAAAGCCAAGACCATGATGGTAGTTTGCATATGGATGCTTATTACCAACCCCACCCTAGAAGAGTCATTAAGGAACCCAAAGTGAGGGAATCAAGGGTTGATCTCCCTTACTTTCATGGAAAAGAAAATGTGGACGCCTACTTGGATTGGGAGATGAAAGTGGAGCAAATCTTCACTTGTCATCAAGTAGGTGAGGAAAGAAAAGTTCCCTTGGCCACCTTAGCTTTCCAAGGACAAGCTATGTATTGGTGGACATCCTTGGAAAGAGAGAGAAGACTTCACAATGATCCTCCCATCACTTATTGGAATGAGTTGAGGAGTGTTATGAGAAGAAGGCACATACCTTCTTATTATAGTAGGGAGCTTATGGATAAGCTCCAAAGGCTCCAACAAAAGAACATGAGTGTGGAGGAGTATAGACAGAAAATGGAGTTGTATCTCATGAGGGATGCGATAAGGGAAGAGGAAAGATTGACCATTGCTAGGTTTTTAAGTGGTCTCAATTTTGATATAAGAGATAGGGTTGAGTTACTCCCTTATAGGGACCTTGATGATTTGGTCCAACTTTGTATAAGGTTGGAACAACAAAATTTGAGAAAAGGAAAAACTCAAACTAACTCTTATATCAAGAATGACTACAAGAGGGGGGGTCAACATGACTCTTCTACAAAGTCTAGTAAGGGTCAGGAAAAAGAAATAGAAAAACAAAAAAATAAAAATTTTGTCACTTCTAGTACTAAAACTAGTAACATCAAATGCTTTAAACGTCTTGGGAGAGGCCATATAGCTTCTCAATGTCCAACTAAAAAGGTCATGATTTTGAGAGGACAAGATATTTATAATAGCCTTGATGAAACTAGTTCTACCACTTCAAGCGATAGTGAGACTAGTAAGGAAGATCCTCAAATTGAAAAGTTATATCCTGTTGATGGTGATCTTCTTATGGTCAAAAGGCTTCTTGGAAGTCAACCTTGTCCCACTTCACTATCACAAAGAGAGAACATCTTTCACCTAAGATGTTTAGTTTCCAAACAAACTTGTTCTCTCATTGTTGATAGTGGATCATGTTCAAATTGTTGTAGAACAAGGTTGGTTAACAAGTTAGCCCTTACCACCATTCCTCATCCTCACCCTTATAAACTTCATTGGCTCAATGAAGGTGAGGAATTGGAGGTGAATCAACAAGTGAAGGTCAAGTTTTCTATAGGGGATTATAAAGACAAAGTTTTAAGTGATGTGATCCCTATGGAAGCTTGTCATATTTTGCTTGGTAGGCCATGGCAGTTTGATAAACACACTACATATGATGGCCTTACTAACAAAATAACCTTCACCCACAAAAATAAGAAAAATATTTTTAATCCTTTAACACCACCCCAAGTGTTTGAGGATGATGGAATCATGCTTTGGAGTGCAAGAGGTGACATACTCAAAGATCCAAGAGGAGTTGGCTAGACATGAAGGTTTGGGCCTGTCAGGGCCCATCGGGCCCATTGGGCCTAGGAAGGCCCAAGTTGAACTTTTCATGGGCCATATTTTGTTATAGCTATTTTCATATGTTTTGTATACATCATGTTAGTATAGGTATCATATATTTTGGTCTTGTATTTTGGACCACATAGAGTAGCATTTTAGGTTTTAGGCTTGTTGGGCCTAGTTTTGGGCTTCATGGGCCTTTGGGCTTTTGGTACCCAATATTGGGCTCATTTTCATTCTTGTAATTTTTCCTTTCCATTGTATTTGTTTGACCATTGTATTTAGGTCATTAGATTAGGAAAATACAAGGAATACTAAAGTAGGCTAATTAGGTTAAATTAGGTTTAATTTGGAAGCCATTTAAGTTACATTTGAGTCACATGTTTTGCACCTTTGGTGGCTGAACATGTGACCTCAAATTAACCCTAAATGACACTCCAAATTACACTTAGATGCACCTTAGGTACCTGAATTTTCGGAGTAGCACATGGGAGCCAAAATTTGAATTCAAATTTCAAATTTGAATTCAAATTTTGGGCGCCACATGTCACCTTTTGATTTAGGCGCCCAAAGTGTGCAAAACCATGCTTACTTAAGTGTTTCATTCACCATTTGTATTCACTTTGAATATTCAGAAATTTGAGAGCCATTGAGCCAAGTTTCTCCCTCAAAGTCATCGAAATTCCAAGAGAGAAAGTCTTAGAGAGTGCCTTCAAAATACCCTAGGAAAACCTATTTTCCTTCTCTTTGAAGTGTGCAATCCCTTGAGGCTTGAGCTTGGATGCTTCCCTCCATGGATTAGAGCTTCTAATCCTCTCGAATTCCTCTTCTAAAGGTGTTCAAGATTTCGGTCCTATCTCCTTGATTGAAGATCCGTGCAAAAGGAGAGCTAAGGAGAAGCTACACCTTCCACTCCTCCTATTCTCTTCCATCATTTTTGGTATCAAGAGCAAGGTCTTCAAGGAGATAAGTTCTTGAGTTTTTTGGTCCGTTTATTTTTGTGTTCTTTGTGTTCTAAGTGTCTTGTTTGAGTTTCTTTTCGGATCTACATGCTTTATATCATATTTTGTTCCATAGATCCATTGGTTGATTGTTCTTGAATTTTCTTCCTCAATCAACTTGTTTAGGACCTATTAGCTTGTGCTTATTTTTGATTTTAATTTTGAGTCTCTCCATTCCTAATATGTGTCCGTGATTGGACTGCATACATTGCATTTAGATTTTTGTTTTTAATCCATGTTTTGTCTTAGTATGTTTGTGTAGTCTTTATATGTCTTAAAATTCCTTGAATAGCATGTTGCCTAAATTTTCTTTGTGTCTAGTTCATCAATTTGTTGCTCTCGGATTGCTTATTGTCCTTGCCTCCTATATGTGCTTTTTCTTTTACCTTATTGTGTTCATAACTTGCTATTAGTTCTAGTAAGTTTCTTTAGAGTTAGGTTTCCATTGTGTCTTAAGTTTTCAAATCACATTTCCATTGAAAAATCTTATAAAAAAAATTTTGTGACTCAAAATTTCAAGTGCTTAATCTTACTTCTAGTGCACTATCTTTTGGATTCAAATTTTAAAAAGTAAATAGGCTGAAAACAGAGACAAAAACAGAGCCTAAATCAAAAGAAAAGTACAAAGATTCAAAGAAGAAAAGTGTACAAAAGAATCCAAGACAAAACCTAAAAACTAGTGCACTAGTTTCCTTGTTTTCACTTGAATTTTTGTCTAACTTGTAGTCACGGTTTCTATAGCTTGGAATCTTAGAAAAATTTGAAACAAAAGGCAAATATACTCTCTGGACTCTTAAATTGAATATAGAAAAAGAAAGAATTAAAAGAAAAATTAGAGAAAGCATTTTAAAGTGAAAAAGCCGAGAGGTATACAAGTTGAAAAATCACTTGATTCCTTGTTATTGTTTTGACTACTACTTGTGCTATACTTATCCAATTGCTTTCAAATTTTTTTTGTTTTGTTTATCTACTCTAGTACCTATCTAGGAACATTCCTAACTGAGTGCTAGCTTTATTTGGAGTCTTATTTTCCAGTTTTACTTGTTGAACCTCTTTGAGTCTTGTCATATATACATATTACTCTTAACTTTTGGTATAAGCTTTCCAAATTGTGCTTTATTGCTTGTCTAGTTTTCTTTCAATAATTTCCCTGTGCTGGAAGTGGCCTCAAATCCTTGCTCAAGGATCAAGCATTGCTCAACAAAGATTAGGAAAAGTTTGGACACTAAGACCTAAAAATTTGACCTAATTTAGTGGCCAAAAACTTATCCTAAACTTCCTTCACTTGAGTGACCTTTTTCCTTCACCTTGTGAGGCAGCCAACTTTAACTTCTTGTTATGTATCTTTTGCAGGTTCAGTAGCATCCATTTGAAGGATTAGTGGCGGATTAAGACATTTAAACAAGTGTTAGAAAAGTTGAACACAAAACCGCCACTAATTGGTCACCAAAGCCGCCACTTTATTGCTTTTTAGGCTAGTTTAATTTTTGTCAATTCTCTTGTATTTTTAAACCAATTTGTAAAGCTTGGAGGGAGTATTAAGAAGCTGGTCAGGTATATCTACATCCTTGATAGACTCTCACGTGTAGTACTAGTGGAAGTGGCTTGGAAATTTCATATGTTTCAAGCTTCCACTTAGGATATCCGACTAGTTGCTTAACTCGCTTCTTTTTAAGTTTTCTTGTACTTAATTGCTTTACTTTGTTGCCTATAAACGTCTAGAATTGTGTAGTTTTATTTGCTCACGCTTAGTTAAGTGTCAAAAACAAACAAAGTTGTAAAAAGCATACAAAATTTTTGTGAAAAGTTTTGGGGAATTGGAAATACCACAAAGGAGTTTAGTGATTTCCACTTGAAAAGGCTTGGTTATTAAGTGGCTCTTTGTAGCTCACCTCCCTTGATAGTGCAACTTGTACACTTAGACTTCCAAGTGCTATTTTCATTCCTAGAAAATACCAAAAACATTTTATAACTTTTTGCATAGCATACAAATTCTTTTTGCTTAACCATGAGTCATCATACTCAAGGTAGTAGTGACTTTGATACTCCTAAAAGTTTTGAAAGAATTGTCAAGGAGGTTGAAGCACTAAAACTTTGGAAAAATGATGAGATGCTTCAAAAACAAAAAGAGAAACTTGAAAAAGAAGTACAAATCATGGCTTTGGAACAAGAAATCCAAAAGATTAAGCAAAGGGAAGAAAAACTTTTGAAAAGATTGAATAAAAATAAAAGTTCAAAAGGTTCTTCTAGGAGCTCAACCAAGAGCTCCAATGATTCTCAAAGCCAAGATAATGATGGTAGTATGCATATGGATGCTTACTATCAACCAACACCTAGGAGAGTCATTAAAGAACACAAAGTGAGGGAATCCAAGGTTGATCTCCCTTACTTTCATGGTAAAGAAGATGTGGACGCCTACTTAGATTGGGAGATGAAAGTGGAGCAAATCTTCACTTGTCATCAAGTAGGTGAGGAAAGAAAAGTTCCTTTGGCCACCCTAGCTTTTCAAGGACAAGCCATGTATTGGTGGACATCCTTGGAAAGAGAGAGAAGACTTCACAATGATCCTCCCATCACTTATTGGAATGAATTGAGGAGTGCTATGAGAAGAAGGCATATTCCTTCTTATTATAGTAGGGAGCTTATGGATAAGCTCCAAAGGCTCCAACAAAAGAACATGAGTGTGGAGGAGTATAGACAGAAAATGGAGTTGTATCTCATGGGGGCTGGGATAAGGGAAGAGGAAAGGTTGACCATTGCTAGATTTTTAAGTGGTCTCAATTTTGATATTAGAGATAGAGTTGAGTTACTCCCTTATAGGGACCTTGATGATTTGGTCCAACTTTGTATAAGGGTGGAACAACAAAATTTGAGAAAAGGCAAAACTCAATCTAGCTCTTATATCAAGAAAGAGGACAAGAGGGAGGGTCAATATGACTCCTCTAAAAATTCTAGTAAAAGTCAAGAAAAAGAAACAAAAAAAGAAAATAAAAATAAAAATATTGTCACTTCTAGTAGTAAAACTAGTGACATCAAATGCTTTAAATGTCTTGGGAGAGGCCATATAGCTTCTCAATGTCCAACTAAAAAGGTCATGATTTTGAGAGGACAAGACATTTATAGTAGCCTTGATGAATCTAGTTCTACCACTTCAAGTGATAGTGAGACTAGTAAGGAAGATCCTCAAATTGAAAAGCTATATCCTGTTGATGGTGATCTTCTTATGGTCAAAAGGCTTCTTGGAAGTCAACCTTGTCCCACTTCACTATCACAAAGAGAGAACATCTTTCACACAAGATGTTTAGTTTCCAAAAGAACTTGTTCTCTCATTGTTGATAGTGGATCATGTTCAAATTGTTGTAGTACAAGGTTGATTAACAAGTTAGCCCTTACCACCATTCCACACCCTCACCCTTACAAACTTCATTGGCTCAATGAAGGTGAGGAATTGGAGGTGAATCAACAAGTGAAGGTCAAGTTTTCTATAGGGGATTATAAAGATAAAGTTTTATGTGATGTGATCCCTATGGAAGCTTGTCATATTTTGCTTGGTAGGCCATGGCAATTTGATAAACAAACTATACATGATGGCCTCACTAACAAAATATCCTTCATTCATAAAAATAAGGAAATTGTTTTTAATCCTTTAACACCACCCCAAGTGTTTGAGGATCAAAAGCAAATGAAAAAGAAAAGAAACAAAGAAAAGAAAGAAGGACAGAGTGTGGAAAAAGGGGACTCCACTAAGACATTTGTGACAAAAGAGAGTTATTTTATGACCAAGCAAGATTTGAAAAGAACTCTCTTTATTCATAAAAGTCTTGACTCTTATCCTAATGCTGCCACTTATCTTAAAATTGAGAATGAAGAACAAAATGAATTTCAAATAAAGAATTCTTCTCAACTTCGAGATATAGTGAAGAAGGAGTGGACTATACCTAGTGTTATTCCTTATACTTCTTCCTTGAAGGTGCACAAGGAAGGAAGTATTTCTTTGGATTTCATAAAGCATCCAATTTTTGGTTTACATTGTTTAGTAGATATAACTTGTAATAATATATATTCTATGCTTGATCTTATGGGAAGTTCTTATTTTTTTGAACTTGATATGTTTCCTTCCCTACAAGACAAGAATAGAATATATGACTATGAGTATCTAATAAACAATCAAATCCAAAATTGTTTAGGACGTGTTTTAGTAGTATTTTCTTTATATTTTAGGAAAAGCCTAGGATACCATTTAGGGTACTTTAGGCAAGATATTGTAGTGTTTAAAAATCAGTTTTTTCATTGTCTTAGTCATAGTGTTCTTACATTTTTAGGTTTTACTTCTAGGTTATGCTTAGAAGAGGAGCCTATTTTTAGAGAGTCTAATATTTTATCTTTCTTTGTTAGGTTAGATACTAGGACTCCTCTTAGGATCCATGATCTTTTCTCTTACCATGTTACTTCTTATTCCTTGCATGTTTTATATGTAGGTGTTAATTTTTCTTCCATTCATCCTCGAGATTTGAGGACAAATCCTTTTCAAGAGGGAGGGGATGATGGAATCATGCTTTGGAGTGCAAGAGGTGACATACTCAAAGATCCAAGAGGAGTTGGCTAGACATGAAGGTTTGGGCCTGTCAGGGCCCATCGGGCCCATTGGGCCTAGGAAGGCCCAAGTTGAACTTTTCATGGGCCATATTTTGTTATAGCTATTTTCATATGTTTTGTATACATCATGTTAGTATAGGTATCATATATTTTGGTCTTGTATTTTGGACCACATAGAGTAGCATTTTAGGTTTTAGGCTTGTTGGGCCTAGTTTTGGGCTTCATGGGCCTTTGGGCTTTTGGTACCCAATATTGGGCTCATTTTCATTCTTGTAATTTTTCCTTTCCATTGTATTTGTTTGACCATTGTATTTAGGTCATTAGATTAGGAAAATACAAGGAATACTAAAGTAGGCTAATTAGGTTAAATTAGGTTTAATTTGGAAGCCATTTAAGTTACATTTGAGTCACATGTTTTGCACCTTTGGTGGCTGAACATGTGACCTCAAATTAACCCTAAATGACACTCCAAATTACACTTAGATGCACCTTAGGTACCTGAATTTTCGGAGTAGCACATGGGAGCCAAAATTTGAATTCAAATTTCAAATTTGAATTCAAATTTTGGGCGCCACATGTCACCTTTTGATTTAGGCGCCCAAAGTGTGCAAAACCATGCTTACTTAAGTGTTTCATTCACCATTTGTATTCACTTTGAATATTCAGAAATTTGAGAGCCATTGAGCCAAGTTTCTCCCTCAAAGTCATCAAAATTCCAAGAGAGAAAGTCTTAGAGAGTGCCTTCAAAATACCCTAGGAAAACCTATTTTCCTTCTCTTTGAAGTGTGCAATCCCTTGAGGCTTGAGCTTGGATGCTTCCCTCCATGGATTAGAGCTTCTAATCCTCTCGAATTCCTCTTCTAAAGGTGTTCAAGATTTCGGTCCTATCTCCTTGATTGAAGATCCGTGCATAAGGAGAGCTAAGGAGAAGCTACACCTTCCACTCCTCCTATTCTCTTCCATCAGAGGATCAAAAGCAAATGAAAAGAAAAAGAAATAAAGAAAGAAAAGAAGGAAAGAGTGTGGAAGAGGGAGATTCCACTAAAACCTTTGTGACTAAGGAGAGTTATTTTATGACCAAACAAGACTTGAAAAGAACTCTCTTTATTCATAAAAGTTTTGACTCTTGTCCTAATGCTGCCACTTATCTTAGAGTTGAGAATGAAAAAAAAAATAAAATTCAAACCAAAAATTTTCAACTTCGAGATATAGTGAAGAAGGAGTGGACTATTCCTAGTGTTACTCCTTATACTACATCCTTGAAGGTGCACAAGGAAGCAAGTATTTCTTTGAATTTAATAAAGCACCCAATTTTCGGTTTACATTGTTTAGTAGATACAACTTGTAATAATTTATATTCTATGTTTGATCTTATGGGAAGTTGTTACTCTTTTGAACTTAATATGTTTCCTTCCTTATAAGATAAATATAGCTTATATGATTATGAGTATCTAGTAAACAATCAAATCCAAAATTGTTTAGGGCGTTTTCTAGTAGTTTTTTCTTTATATTTTAGGAAAAGCCTAGGTTACCATTTAGGGTACTTTAGGCAAGATATTGTAGTGTTTAAAAATCAATCTTTTCATTGCCTTAGTCATAGTGTTATCACATTTTTAGGTTTTACTTCTAGGTTATGCTTAGGAGAAGAGCCTATTTCTAGAGATTCTAATATTTTATATTTCTTTGTTAGGTTATATAATAGGACTCCTCTTAGGATCCATGATCTTTTCTCTTACCATGTCACTTTTTATTCCTTGCATGCTTTACATGTAGGTGCTAATTTTTCTTCCATGCATCCTCTAGATTTGAGGACAAATCCTTTTCAAGAGGGAGGGGATGATGGAATCATACTTGGGAATGCAAGAGGTGACACACTCAAAGATCCAAGAGGAGTGGGCTAGACATGGAAGATTGGGCCTGTCAAGGCCCTATGCGCTTTGAAGGCCCAAACCAAGTTTCAACATGGGCCTATCTTGTTATGATCATTCTTATAATATTTTGTTAGTATAGTTTGAATATATTTTGGTCTTGTATTTTGGACCACATAGAGTAGCATTTTAGGTTTTAGGCTTGTTGGGCCATGGGCCTTTGGGCTTTTGGTACCCAATATTGGGCTCATTTTCATTCTTGTAAGTTTTCCTTTCCATTGTATTTGTTGGACCAATGTATTTAGGTCATTAGAATAGGAAAATACAAGGAATACTAAAGTAGGCTAATTAGGTTAAACTAGGTTTAATTTGGAAGCCATTTAAGTTACATTTGAGTCACATGTTTTGCACCATTGGTGGCTGAACATGTGACACTCAAATTAACCCTAAATGACTCTCAAATCAGACCTAGATGCACATTAGGTACCTAAAATTTCGTAGTAGCACATGGGAGCCAAAATTTGAATTCAAATTTCAAATTTGAATTCAAATTTTGGGCGCCACATGTCACCTTTGAGTTAGGCGCCCAAAAGTGTGCAAAACCGGTTGCTACTTAAGCTATTCCTTCACCTATTGTATTCACTTTTGAGAATAATGAAATTTGAGAGCTTATTCAGCCAAATTTCGTTCAAGA
This sequence comes from Cajanus cajan, assembly GCF_000230855.2. NCBI lineage: Eukaryota > Viridiplantae > Streptophyta > Magnoliopsida > Fabales > Fabaceae > Cajanus > Cajanus cajan. The sequence goes on along the minus strand of NC_138526.1, from coordinate 8,285,420 downwards.
GTCACCATGAGAGAGAGCTACACTTTTAGGAACCCTATTAGGTTTCCTCCTCTTTGAAGTGAGTTTTCCCTTGCACCTTAAGCTTGGATGCTTCCATCCAAGGCTTAAGCCTCTTCCATCCGTGATACTTCCTCTTTCTTTGGTTCATCATTTCGTGTTCAATTTCCTTTGAAGAAGATCCGTGGCTAGGAGAAGCTAAGGAGAAGAACATCAATCTCTCTTCCTTACCTTTTCCATCATGAACTTGCGTCTCCTTTCTTTTGCCAAAGCCCACTCTTCATTCTTCTTGTGTTTTTACAGCACCGAATCTGGAACAATTGTTTTTACTTATTTGTCCATTCCAGGTTGCGTCTTCCTCTGCCTGTTCTGACGTAGAACCCTTGCTTTGAGAAGGTTGATGTGTACCGAACACCGTTCCTTCTATGAATCTTTGAGGAGCATTTGAGAGGACATAGTGCATTCACACCAAGTTAGTGTGGACGACACTTCTAGTGTGGATACACCAGAGTATCCCACTTTCCTTCATCTGGTTGATGTTGAAGTGACGCTCCAGATACTTTTCTGACTTTACCCTCGAGTTAAGGTATAAGCATAGGTTATGTCTTTGTGTATTTTAGCAAGGTTTCTATGTCCATTCATTGAAGTAGGTGACGATCATTTGAAAGAGAGTAGAGTATAGGAATTTAGAAAGGCTTTTGGAGTTCGAAGGTGTGAGTTGTGTTGTGATTTCTAAGAGCCCTATGGGTTTTTATAGCCAGAGAAATCTTCAGAATTTATAATTATTTTTAAATTCATGTATTACGTGGCACGGTGCGACTGCATTTAATTGGAGATAAGTGAGTGTTCTAAGAAAGAAAATCAAGCAATTCCAAAGAAAAAAACGTGTATCCTTAGAATAACATAGACATTTCATAAATAAAAAAAGGAGTATTCAGAACAATATACGCTAAAGGCGGATAAATAATCCATTACAAAAAGATAAAACATATAAAACATTATATATGCAGGTTTAAACAGCAGTATCTTCACTTGAGCTCTTGGAAAGATCATCCTCATTCACTAGCTACTCGTCCCACACATCCTTATCAACATCCATCCTAGCGAAATCTACCTCTAGTGCAATCACCTTGGCCTAGCGAGCTGCCTTTGCGAAGCCTTTCTTGTGCTTGATATAAATTGGGCGTAGAGTCTCACAAAGCTCCTTATCCATGTCTTTCTTCAACGACATTAGGACCTCGAGGTCCATCTTCAAAGCACTAATATCCTCGACCCTACCAACGAGAACTTTGTCGCACATATGTTTTTCCTCGGCTGCTCGCAACTTGGTCTTCAAGGCTTGATTCTTCTCCTCTAATGATCGGACCTGAGCACGAGCATCCTTCGCATCGCTCCTCGCCGCCTTGATACCTTCCAAGAGCTCACCAACCTTCGCAGCATATGATTTGTTGGTTTTCACCGCAATGGTGAAAAACTTATGAATTTTCTCCAAGTCTCTCCTCGTAGCCTGGAGCTCAGCCTGGTCCTTCCCCAAATCAGCTTGATGCTTTTGCCACTTTCTTCTCTAGTGGTCTACTATCACAATGGACCTCTGCATAAACACTTTGGCAGAATCAAGACACTGGATTGTCCCCACCTTCTCTACCATGGACTTATCAACCACATAGACAAGATCTTCCTTGTACAATTCCTTCATGGTCAAATTGAGGTTCCACAAGGAAGTCACGTTAGGAGACATGCTGACGTGGTCCAACCTACAAAGAGGACGAATCGTATCGAACCTCTTATATATACAGCAAGATCGGGGAAGGGAGCTTGATGGTGGAACATTAGATGAAGGACCCTCACAATCGACCCTAGCAACCATAGACAAATCAGCCGAGATCGACGTGATAACCACTGCACAAAAAGGAACAATAGCAAAGTCAACCAATACAAAACAAAACAACACCAAAACCCTTCTCTCTAAGTCCAACTCACACTTACCTCTTCGACAAGCGATGTTGACATTACCCTCTCAGAGGTTGCCATAGCCTCGGTGACTACCTCTTTCTCAGCTTATGGGGCCTTCTTTTTCCTCTTATTACGAAGTTGGGGGTTACCCTAATCTTCCTCAACATCGGGGATCTTTTTCTCCTCGATGTTTAATTTGGCCTTCAGCTCACGCCATTTATTTTTCCCTATCAACCTTGTAAAAAGAAAACAACAAAACAACCATTTGAAACTTAGAAAAAAAACATATAAATCTACTAGACTTAACAATAAAGTACTCACTCTCCAGACCTTTATCTTTGTTCATCAAATCAGCAAGAGACAAGATGATCTTGTTATCCAGGGGTTGAGGTAACTCCTAAAGCTGGGCTATATCGGCCTTGTCAGAAGCAGATAAACTAAGACCAAGGAAGCCATTAAACTTGACAGGACTTCGCTACCAAAAGAAAGGAAACGTCGACTCCCCGTCGAGGTGGAAGACAGTTTCATTAGCCAGGTCGGTAATGATAGGCCGGACCTTGATGAACTCCTTCTTGAAATTCTTATAAGATTGGGAGTATAACTGAAATAACCCCCCAACCTTGCTACCACTTAGAGACACCCAACCTAAAGGAGGCTCACCCAACTTCAATTGGTAGAAGTGAAGAAATTTTGGCAGTGACACATTTATCCCTAAAGTCGAGCATAAAATTTGAAAAGCACGGAGTGTAGACACCCAATTTCGTCCGGGGGCACACAAACAAGAAAATGGACCTACATCAAGAAGGAAAGGAGCTCTCGAAGCAGGCAAATAACAAGACAGGATATCAGAGGGCCTAAAGGTTAAATAAGGTTGTTTTAGTAGCCCGGAACGGGCCGTTCCAGAATCGGAACGGGCCATTCCAAACCTCGGAACGGCCGTTCCAATATCAAAACGGGCCGTTCCAACGTGGCTAAAACACCTAAAATTGCAATACCGGAACGGGCCGTTTCAATATCGGAACGGGCCGTTCCAATATCGGAACGGGCCGTTCCAATACCAGAACAGGCCATTCCAATACCGAAACGGGCCGTTCCAATACCGGAACAAGCCGTTCCAATACCGGAACGGGCTGTTCCAAGGGGCTGAATTTGAACATAACGTTCAGATCCGGAACGGGCCGTCCCGAATCCAGAACGGGTCGTTCCGGCCCACGTTTGATGCCTCGGGCACAGTTCTTAGGGGGGCCAGAGAAATTTCGAATAAGACTCATTTGAGCACGAAAATTCTCTATCTCTCTCCCTTCTATTATATTTTTTGAGATTTGTGTCGCATCTCTATATTCTCTCTCCCTCCTGTTGTATTTCTTGAGATTTGTGAGGCATACTGTAGTGTGAAAGGTCGCGATAAAGCACCTTCTCCATATTTGAAGATTCAATAGAGCTCGTTCAAGAGGTATTTCAATCAATCTTTTTTTTTCTATATTTTTTTATTTGTTATCTTTATTTTTTATTTATAACAAACGTCATAATGTAGATATTTTAGGGTTAATCGCTTAATTTATATTTTAAGCATGTCGCTTAATTTATATTTTAAGCATGTAAATAAATATTAATAAAGGGGATTCAATATTTAATTTATTAAAAAACTTTTCTTTTTCCAATATTTTGAGTAAAATATTGGTGGCGACTCTATGAACCTATTTTCAAAACCATTAATTAAGGATTAGTCTGGTGTCCGGGCATTCCTTAATTAATGAGACTTTTAAAAGGATGTCTAAACCACATGTCGCGAGATCGGAAATTTTCGGGTTGCGACAGATGGCGACTCCGCTGGGGACGTTTAAAGAGGGTCAGGCCCATTTAATTGATGAAGTTAATAAAATAAAAATAATAATTTAAATATTTTTCCCCTTTACTTTATTTGTTTTATTTGTTTGGCTTTAATATATGTTTGTTTGTTTATTTAATTTTTGCACCTGTTTGAATAAAAATGTACGCAAACCTTTGCACACAACAGTTCCCCCTACACCCGGGGGCATGAGGGTAATAAACATAGGGAGTGGTTGACGTACGACCGGCCCAAGTTTGGCCTTGGAGCCTGCAAGCCTTGTCAGAAATCACACTCAAGGTGATAACCGGTTACTCTAGCCTGAAATACTGCGACAGACCTTAGAGTTTGCCAGGTGACAGCGACAGAGATACTGGGTCCCTATAATGGGGGCACCATGGGGGCCTTAAGACCAGTGAGATTAGAACCGCCCTATACAATGCACTTTTCTTGCAGGGACCACAGACCAAGGATCTAAAAGTGACTGTTCGCGGGTGTACATTTGTTTGAGCATATGCGTGTTGCATTTGTTTGTGTTTATTTATTTCAAATGAATAAGAATTACAAACAAGTAGATATTAATGAAAAAAAATATGATAAAATTTTAACTCCCTTCTGTATACCCTAACTCTAAAGCATCATATAGGGTAGTTTATTTCAAAATATAAAAAAAATATATATATATATATAGCAAAAAAAATCATGCATCATAACTCTTAGTTAAAAACATGATAAAATTTAGGCAAAAAATAAATATCATGCATCTCCTAGGATAGTACATTTGCATACATTCATTAGAAATGGAAGACACATGTAATAGTATGCAAAGAATGTTCTCTAAACAAAAATCAATAAGAATGATATCCGTTGAATTTCTCATATGTCTTTACATCCTATTTTACTTTTCATATAGATAACACGTCTTCCTTGTAAATAAAAAATACGAATAAAAAGGGAAATCTAATTTGTCCGTGTTAGCCGGATAATGGAAATTATTGTAATCAAATGCGAACCTGATACATCAAATCGGGAAACACTTATCAGTAATTAGGGGCATCACACGCCCAAATCGACGATTCAAACAGCGAGACTTTCCCATGACGAAATGACAATTGTCGGGATAGGAGGAATGAACAAGAATGAATGAATCCTTGCTTCTAGGGAATTACAAGACAGAATCCAATTGAGGAATAAAGACATTGCGCGACAAAAACCCACTAGGATGAAAACTTGTAAAGGGCATCCTAAGAAAAAGCTAGGGCAAAGAAAAAAATCAAAATCCCGATAGGATACGTCCTATGCAAAAGTTAGGGATACATAAAAAAAAAGGCAATGTCTGCTTGAGTTGAAAATTGGAAGGCGGTTTGGTATTCCCTTCAAAAAGCAAGAATTCATAAAGGTTTCACTTCAAAGTCGAAACACTCACATTCAAGCAAGTGGGAATGTGTTCCTAACGTAGTTCAACCAATTGTCAACCATGCCTCTCTAGGGGGCAACCTCGGTTAATCTCTCTGTGTACGAATCACGAACTCGGGGCTTGCCCGGGCCTCCGAGCTTTGCTAAAGGGGCACGTGTAAATTGGAAGTATTGTTTTAAATGCCATAACATTCTTTCATTTCTCTTCTCCCTTTAAATATTCACTCTAGGCCTCATCCATTAACCCTTAATTAACAATATGTATTTGCTACAAAGGCTATTCAATAATAGCATGGAAAGGATAACAAAGGAACAATCAGAAATTCAAACATGACTAGGGTTTAATAAAAATAGAGCGTCCCACACAAACGCTGCAAAAATGAAAGCCCGGCAGAAAACCCACCAAGGGGGCTGCACAAAAGTTAGGGCAAGATCTACTAGGCAACCAACAATCAAAAAGGGTAACCTAGGCAAAAGTAATGATCAAAAGAAAATGTCTGCTAGGGAACGCATCTCAAGTAACCTAGGCAAAAGTTAGGACGTCAAAGCAGCGACCTGAGTTGAAAACTGAAAGGCAGCTCAAGGGATCGTCTAAACAAAGCACAACCCCAAGTCATCACTCCACTTTCCAAAAAGGCTAAAACACAATGATAGCTTCCTTGCAGCAAATACGTTTTGTTTAATAACCCTAAACACCAAAGCCTACCTTGGCCACCCCTTCTTCTAAAAACCCCTTTTGGAAAAAAAAACATCCATTCTAACAACCCTTCTGAAAAAATACAAACATCCCTTCTGTCTTTTCTCTTGACCCTTATGGCATTAAAATGGTACCAAAAATATACACGGAGAATGCACAGTGAATACTCACAGAGGAAAGATCGAGATGTCCTCAAATAGAGGTTAGAGATGCTTGACCACACATCGACTGGATAGTCAATAAGTCATTGAAGCTTGGGCTCAAAAGAACATATCCCAACAGTAATCAAGATTGGCATAGATAGCAAGAAATCCTCAACATTAACCTTAATGCGTACAGGTTAATTTCTCGACATAAAAAAATGAATTGCATCTTTAGGAACAAACACATGAGCATAAACTGCATTGCATGCATATGAGTTAGGGGCATATGGAAGGGCGTAAAAAAAAAAAAAAAAAAAAAAAAAAAAAAAAAAGAACAAATAATAAAAATCATTCCTATCTTGCATTTTTATGTGCATCCATGCATCCATTCATTATACTTGCCATGGTCAAAGGAAGTCATCAGGACAAAGCAATCGTAAAAGCTCAACGACAAAACAAGCAAGCCCATAAGCAGAAAGAGGCCATCGCGCTTCGCTTCTCAACCGAATGAAGGACGATCCATGAAAATGCCAAGACCAGGAATGTTCTCCTACCAAAGCCAGGAGTGGCTTCCAAAATAATACTCATTAAGAAAACAACATCATCATGGGATGGGATCCCTCCACCAATGATGATAACAAAAGATAAAACAGAAAAAGGCAAGCTTCATACATGTTGGAAAAGCCGAAGCATTTAGAAAAATAGCAGAAAAAGGCAAGCTTCAAACATGAAAAAGAAAAAGGCTAAACAAATATAAAATTCAGAAAAAAACCTACCACAAACAGGCGCCTGGAGAGGCATCACAATACTTACCTCGACAAGAACAACAACAAACATTTCCTGCCCATCCACCTAGGGGCAGTCTTGCATTTCACAACCGTCCACCGACAATCAAATAATCAATTATCAAAAGGACTCAGCATTGTGCCTGGAGAGGCATCACAATACTCACACGACAGGGGCAACACTAGAATCCTTGTCACACATCAACTCCTTTGCCCATAATCACAAGGGCACCACTTACTAACAATCCTCGTCAAGGGGCAATCACATCATCAGCACCAGCAGACGGCCTGGAGAGGCTATGAAAATACTACGGCCTATAGAGGCTATGAAAATACTACGGCCTGAAAAGGCTACGAAAATACTACGGCCTGAAGAGGCTACGAAAATACTACGGCCTGAAGAGGCTATGAAAATATTAGGGCCTGAAGAGGCTACGAAAATACTAGGGCCTGGAGAGGCTACGAAAATACTAGGGCCTGGAGAGGCTACGAAAATACTAGGGCCTGGAGAGGCTACGAAAATACTAAGGTCTAGATAGACTGTACTCGCATCCCAATCTGGTATACGACAAAGCCGTGAGGGAAAGGTCTGGAGAGACTATACTCGCATCCCAATCCGGTATACGACAAAGCCGTGAGGGAAAGGTCTGGAGAGACTGTACTCACATCCCAATCCGGTATACGACAAAGCCGTGAGGGAAAGGTCTGGAGAGACTGTACTCGCATCCCAATTCGGTATACGACAAAGTCGTGAGGGAAAGGTCTGGAGAGACTGTAGCCATCTCCTAATCTGGTATACGACAAAACCGTGAGAGAAGCTGAGCTACGAAAATACTCCCTCTTCAACAAGCTACAAATAAAAGAACGCACTATCACAAGAGAAACAATGGAGCATCTACTTGAAGATCGAAGATCAGGTGCACAGTTTGTCAGCCTTGTTACCCAATAGAGTATGCAACCAACACTCAACTACTCTAAAGGACGAGGACACGAGCAAATACACCTATCCAAAAGAAGGAACGTAGAAGCGCCAATACCAAAGAGACGAGGAGGATACCCGGACGAAATGTCTACGTCTTTACTTGCCTTTGGAAAAGCAACACATAGCTACTCCAAAGGACAAGTAAAGAGGGGCAGTTGTAGACACCCAATTTCGTCCGGGGGGCACACAAACAAGAAAATGGACCTACATCATGAAGGAAAGCAGCTCCCGAAGCAGGCAAATAACAAGACAGGATATCAGAGGGCCTAAAGGTCAAATAAGGTTATTTTAGTAGCCCGAAACGGGCTGTTCCAGAATCGGAACGGGCCGTTCCAAACCTCAGAACGGTCGTTCCAATATCAAAACGGGTCGTTCCAACGTGGCTAAAACACCTAAAATTGCAATACCGGAACGGGCCGTTCCAATACCAGAACAGGTCGTTCCAAGGGGCTGAATTTGAACATAACGTTCAGATCCGGAACAGGCCGTTCCGAATTCAGAACGGGCCGTTCCGGCCAACATCTGATGCCTATAAATTGAAGCCTCGGGCACAGTTCTTAGGGGGGCCAGAGAAATTTCGAATAAGACTCTTTTGAGCACGAAAATTCTCTATCTCTCTCCCTTCTATTATATTTTTTGAGATTTGTGTCGCATCTCTATATTCTCTCTCCCTCCTATTGTATTTCTTGAGATTTGTGAGGCATACTGTAGTGTGAAAGGTCGCGATAAAGCACCTTCTCCATATTTGAAGATTCAATAGAGCTCGTTCAAGAGGTATTTCAATCAATCTTTTTTTTCTATATTTTTTTATTTGTTATCTTTATTTTTTATTTATAATAAACGTCATAATGTAGATATTTTAGGGTAAATCGCTTAATTTATATTTTAAGCATGTAAATAAATATTAATAAAGGGGATTCAATATTTAATTTATTAATTCTTATCATATTAACTTCATCATAGGGTACCGATTGAGGGCGCTGTAGGGGTGCTTAATACCTTCCCTACACGTAACCGACCCCCGAACCCAATTTTGGTTACCAAGGCCATTATTGGATCTTTAAAAAACTTTTGTTTTTCCAATGTTTTGAGTAAAATATTGGTGGCGACTCTATGAACCTATTTTCAAAACCATTAATTAAGGATTAGTCTGGTGTCCGGGCATTCCTTAATTAATGAGACTTTTAAAAGGATGTCTAAACCACATGTCGCGAGATCGGAAATGTTCGGGTTGCGACACGGAGGAAACCCCAGCTATTGGGGTGAAGTTGGCAGGGAGCAACATGTGTTTAAGAAATGAACACTCAAAAGAAGTAAAGGGAAAGGAGACACCGAGATCCCTAAACAAGTAATGATACATATAAAAGAAATGAGTGTTTGCAGTATCCGACATAAAGACACGCTCATCTGTTGACAGGGCTTGACCCGGATGAGGTTAGAAATGACTGACGAACAGATCATCAAGGATTTCCAAAGGGCATTGACTTCAAGGAAGAACCTATACCTACTCTCGAACTCGCCCACGTCACCTCTAACTCATTCATACTCAACGACGGAGATAGCAGGGTGGGGGTCTTTCCTATTATTCCCACCCTGTTTCCTCTTATGGTTGTCGTCGTCGCTGATGGCGACTCCTTCCCCCATTACCACTACTTCATTCAAGGCTGGGAGGCCAAAACCAGAAGGAAGTGACATGACCAAAATGCCTACAATTTAGACCAAGCAAAGGGAGGGAAAGGTACCTGCGTGAAATGAAAGGATGAAACAAGGACAAAAATCGTGACTGGAGGACGCGGTGCGATTGAAAAAAATGACTCGGACAAGAGAGAGTAGAGGGAGCAAGACGAAGAAGGCTCTGTGAGAAATAACAGGGAATGTGAGTAAATGAAAATGGAATGAGGGACATAAAGCCACAAAATGACAAAAATATTGAGGGATGGACCCTATTAAATAAGGCTCATAATGATAGGGTGCACAGCCCATCATTATGAGTCGTCAACCTTCATTACATTCGTCGTCGTTTAATGTCATGAGACACGCTTCGAGAAACGAAGCACCCCTTGGAAGACACGTGGTATTTAATCTACAAGATTGAGAAATGAAAAGTCGCGACACCTCGTCTCGCAATCTGAGTAAGCTCCCCGGCCTGTCACAAGCACATAGAGCTCGGGGAGCTAGTGTACCATCCATGTCAGGTCGGTAATGTCCGGTGTGCGATATTGTACCAACATCAGTCATTGAGACTCACCTCGACATCAAAACCACCCAATCACATTGGCCAAAGATTAAGCCATTCTTCAACAGATAAGATAATTGTTGTCAAGGGAATAGTTGGTGGAATAATAGAAACTTATTTGTATTTAGAGAGTAATAGAAGTGGTGGTAATTGTTATTGTTGTAGTTGTTACAATGAAGTCCCAAGTTGCTTATTTATAGGCATGGTGCTCTATCTCTAGATGATGGTTAAAAAATCTAGAATTTTCTAGACTCTTCAAGTCTCTACACTCTTTTAGTTTTTTCTAGAGACTTATACATCTTATCTTATGTTTCTAGAATTTTCTTTTTCTTTTCTAGAATTTGCATCATAATTTAACATAAAAAGATAAGTGCGCAATCTCATCATATATTACGAAATATTCGTATAAGGAAAAACCTTAATTACGTACACTATATATATGAAACACTCACACCTACAGGGACTAACTTAAGTTTCAGAGTCTCTTTTATGGGTACCACCTCCACCTTGGAGCATCCAACTTACGGGAGTAGAAGAGACTCACCAACCTTGCCGAAGAGGTCGACATCAGACCAACTTCAGGTGAGAACAATATCAAAGTAGGTTCACTCTCCTAGTACGATGTGGTTTGGAGACGAACAAAGTGGAAGTTAGTGACTTGTAACATCTTGAACACACTAGAATGAGAGGGATCTATAGGTTGTACATTTGTGAGATTGTATAGTTAAGAATGACTTAAACGAATTAATTAGTACTACCTATACTAACAATATACATCTACTTTTCAATAGCTTATCACTTAAAAATTCCATAGTTAAGTGTATTTGACTTGGAGCAATTTAAGAATAAATGACCTTTTGAAAAGTTTTCCAAAATTGCGTGAATAAGGATAAAACACACTAAAAAAATTTACATTAGTTTGTAGGGACAGTCGATGATCTTAAAGGCAATCAAACATTTCATAGAGTTATTCACAGAGGGTTTTAACCGGTTAAAGATTTTCACCAATGAAAAATTGTGTGAAGTATCATTATATGAAATGTTGTGAAGTGGAACAATTAAAACATCAAATCTAAAGAGTACTACAATTAACAAACTTTTAAGATATTTAAGAAAGGTTTGACATGTCAAGTCTACCAATATTTCGGAATCAAGAGCTCTCAAAATCACGCATCTTGCAATATTTTTTTGTAAGTTATGTGATTACGAAACCTACCTCAATAACAAAGAACATTACCTTCAAAATTGACTTTTATATAAATTAATTTTAATTTATAAAAAAATTAATATCTTTATTTTTTTTCCTCTTTATTCTTTTCCTATATATTTAGCAAGAAATTTATCTAAACGATATGTATCAAAGCCAATTGATGAAACATTACACATGTTCGAAAAGTACAACATTGCCAATGTATCAACCGACAACATCACACACCATCAATATTATCCATAATACCATAAAGCTAAGCATGCATTAATCCCCCCACAACTCATGCATAATCTAGTACTACAAATAATCATATTGGTGCATGCACAGAACCCTATCGAACTCAACGAACCACACAACTAAACTCGCAGCAACATCAATCATGATCTAAACGTGCAGCTTAAAAATCGAATCACCAAAATGATTTTACAATCACATCAACATGGAAAAAAAAGAAAAAGATTTTTTCTCGTATTGAATCATAGAAATGGTATCGTTTTTGGGATACCATAAGGTTCAGGGTGATGACTTAAAGCTTTGTTGTCTTTGTTACTACTTGTGAGGAATAAGTCAGAGTTTGTTGTTTGTTGTTTGTTGTCTTTGTTAGGTTATCATTACTGTCAATGTCAATTAATTATTTGAGGACCACGTCTTACATAAATTTTAACGAGATGAAAAAAAAATCCATGTCAGGAAAATCGACTAAATATAAATATTAAAACCGACTAAATATTTCTACAGCTCAAAGATATTGCTTTCAAATCGAACAACTCTTTTTTTATAGGAAAGTTTTTCTCTTAAATAAGATATTTTTAAAATTATTTACTTTACAATAATAAAAAATACTCACTCACTAATGTATATCATTATTTATTTTCAAATCTTGATTTTTTTCACTATTATTTTAACATAGAAATAATAGAGAGATCTGAAATATCTCTTTTTTTACTTACTAGTCTTTATAAAAAGAACAGACCAATTAAAAAAAATTATAAGGACTAAAAGTGTATTTTAATCAAAATTTCTGATAACATATTTAGGATCTTGCAACTCATAAATAATCAGGTTAAAATGATTTTTTCATGCATTTATAATACATGACTGCAACACTAAGTTCAGTAGTTTAAGGTAAAATATTAAATTTTCAATGGGTTAAATAGATCTTTTTGTCCCTGATAACATTTTTTTGTTTCAATTTAGTCCTACTTTAATTTTTTGTCTCAATTTAGTCTCAATAACTTAAATTATTGCAATTTGGGACTTCCATCCAAATGATTTAAACGGAGTTAACTGTTGGTCACGTGGCATCCACATGGATGCCACGTAGATGCGTACGTGGACGCCAAAATTTTTGAAAAAACCTGGAACCAAAACGGCCCATTTTGGTTTCATAACGGGTCGTTCTGGTTCCAGAATACCAAACACAAATGGTCACTTATTATAGTTTACGGTTATGAATCGCGAAAGAAAAAAGACCCAAGGTACAAAGGATTTCAAACACTGAATTTGGTAATATTGTAAATGAAAATTGATAATTTCAATTGCTAAACAGTTGGACTATACAGTGTATCATTAAGGATAATGCAGTGTATCACTAAAGCCAATAGTAGCAGATTTTATTTCATTGTTATGTTCTGAATTTTTGTTTTCAATTTCTAAACCATGTTTCTATCTTTGAATTTATGATATGTTATGAATTTTTATTTTCAATTTTTGAATGACGTTGTGGCATTTTTGTCAACGGATGCATGGAGTTGATTTTTTGGAACGGGTCGCTCTGAAACCAGAACGGCCCGTTCTGGTTTCAGAACATCCCGTTCTGATGCACTGATAGTTTGTGAAATTTGCATTTGGAACAGTCTGTTCCGGTTGCAAAATTAACACACCAAGAATGCAGCTAGAACGGGCCGTTCTGATTCCAGGTGTATTCATGCACTTTGACGTCCACGTACGCATCTACGTGACATTCACGTGGCCAAACCCCATTTAAATCATTTGGACGAAAATCCTAAATTACAATGATTTTAATTATTGGGGACTAAATTAGAATAAAAAATTTAAGTGAGACTAAATTAAAACAAAAAAATATTATAAGAGACAAAAAGAAATATTTAACCTTTTCAATGTTATATATTCGACTTAAAAATGTCCAATAATATTTTTCTTCAAAATAATTTTGATTGTTGAAAAACAAATAAATTTTAATTTTAGTTACTGTAAAATATTTTCTTAAATTTCACTCTTTAAAATCTAAAATAAATTTTTTTTATCACTTTCAATAATTTAAGATAAATAACATTTTAAAAATATATACAAAATTTTAAAAGCGTCAAAGACAAACATAACATCATTAAGTATCACATAAAATGATTTCATAACTTTTTTAATAAACAAACTTGTTAAAAATATTAATATAATAATATAGACTAAATAATAATTCTAAATTTGAGAGAAATGAAAAATAATACTTTTTACAAAAAACCAAAATAAAAGAACTTGTTCATTTTACCAAAACTAAAATCATATTATTTTAACTCTTCCAAATTCCCATTTTTTGTTGATGATATTATTCTACACTTGTCAAATATCTGAAGCATCTAAATTCGTAAAGCTAACATTTCTCAACATGTAGACCTGATTTGTATCGATAACGGGAATTAAATTATCATTAAGCAAATTTATGAGAAACGCAAATACTTGTTTTTGTTTTATCTAATTCCATGTAACGAATTCCAATATGCCCATTAATACTCTATGAAATGAGTTTAAAGTAACATTTGTAACATGAAATGAATGTTAAATAAAATGACCATTCCCGCATGATGATAACGTAGTCAAAATTAGTTAGGCAGGAGAAACGAGTGCAAAGCAAAATTGTATTTACACGACGATTACTGGTCGCCCATTTACACCTACTCAGTACTCACTGGTCTATACTGTCATTGTCAGTATCAAGGGAGACAAGTTTACAACAAGTCTAGTAAGGTAAAATAACTTTATTAACAGTCTGCCACACAATTTGTTGTTCATGATTCTGGACCAGGAGCGGGAGGAAGAGGTCTGCGGCCTCCTCCTCGACCACCACGAGCAACCCGACCACGGGGAGGATTACCAAGTCTTCCACCACGAGGTCTAGGAAGGGAAGGAACCAACCCAGCCTGTCTCATTTGAGACCTTTCTCGAGCTCTCTCTGACAAATTGATGGTCGTTGAAGTACTGCTAATGGGTGATGCCTGCTTTGCCTCTTCTGTTTCATTGGGCTTTGGAACAGGTAAGTTCACTTTAGAAGAACTACTTTCTGCAGCACTTGTCAAAGTAGCACCCTCACTCGCAACAACAGCCACTTGATTGCTCTCAACTGATATTGGTTCGTTAACGTCAATTAACTTGTCGGCACCATCACCAGCCTCCTCAACCAACTCACTCTCATCATTCTTATCATCACTTGAAAGCTCAGGAGAATTTATATCACCGGCCTCCAAATCTTCATCATCAACCCTGGCTGGGGAACGTTCAGGTGTTGCAGCAGACTCAGATTGACCTTCCCTGGATTCTTGATTTTCCACCATGTTTGACAACTCACCCTCAACATCTACATTATCTGGCAACAATTCTCCCTCTTCTCTTTCACTACTTGGTGCCAATGTTGACTGCTGGTTGTCTGACTCGGTGTGTTCACTTGGAATCTCATCCGATAGCATTTTTGTATCAATTGCTTGATCTGCATTCTCTTCTAAATTTCCAGTCCTGTCACCTTGGAATTCCTCTTGACTCGTACCATCCAACGGTTGTGGATCTTCAGATTCGTCATCCTTCCCAACAGCAATTTCACCATCTTCAGTTTGAGCTTCACTGACTTCCTCATTTTGGCCTTCTGGCAACTCACCACTATCAAATAATTCTTCATTGATAGGCTGATTGCCAGTAAATTCCAGAGAGGCAGCAGGTTGTTCTTCTGTACTCTCTTTTGGGGACTCTGATCCTTTTGACTTCTTCAACACAGGTGCTTCGGAGTTCATCTCACCTGGTGCAACTGCTTCTTCACGTAATTCAGAAGTGGAAGTAGGAGCAACTCGCTTACGAATCGATGATTGAGCAAAACTACCTGTTTCTGTGTCACTAGATGGCCCAGGCTTGCTGCCTGCTCCTTCGGCATCAGACATTTCTGTGTCACCTTGGGGCTCATTAATTCTTACTAGTCTAGGCCTGACCAATTTCCTACCTGCTCTACGAGTTTCAATACTACTAGCTTTGAGCAATGCTAGTCTTTTTTCACTTTCTTCAGGGGCTTTAGGTCGTAAAACACTTGCTCCAGGGGCAGCCTGAGATACAATGCTTTGGGATGGAGCATGGACAAGAGAACCTGCCATATTGTAGCCACTCCATTAATATAGCCAGCGGTACAAGGTTAGATTATTTAGAGAACCACTATGAGAAATTATTGAAAACTGCATTCTGTTTAAAATCCTTAATCTACACTCTTTCAATATTTAGCTAACTTGATTTGCACAACATTATAAATGAAATAACCTGTAGCAGCCGCTGAACTATCTGTAATTGTTGCTATTTCTCCAAGATTACCACGACCTCCAAACTCACGAAATACTGACTGAGCTTCCTTTTCAAAAGTTTCCACAGCAGATAGGTAAGGAGCAGCAAAGTCATCAACATTGGATCCAGAAAGAAGTTGAACCACATTCGTACCCTAAGAAAAATTATACAAAAAAAAAGGCAGATAAAATTTTCTGCTTATGAACAATTGGCTCAAATGTAGTGAGGGCTCAGAACAAAATAAAAAATAATCCCTGGAGGCTAAACCATGTCTATATGCTCAACATTAGTTAGATTGCACAATAAACCACTGTTTTGAATCATTACCTCAGGAAGATTGCCAATAACAACCTTGAGCTTTTCAACTTCATCAGACAACCTTTTCAGAGACTTCTTGTGCTTCTCGATTTCATTAATAAATTTTGTTTTCTCCTGAGAGTAAATAAATCAATAAAAGGAGAGAAGAAAATACATAATCATATAGTTGAAGAACTGGACAAGAAATTAGAGTAGAAGAATAAGCTTAATAGTAACTCCTCAACCAAACTAATATCAGTGAATTATGAGTAACAGTCAGGGAGGATGAAATGTGTTAGGCAAATTTGAAGGCCAAATTCCTTCACTCTGAGCTTACAGAAACCTTTCTTTCCTACCTCCTCGCCTCTCCCTTACAGTTTTTACATTCAATCTCTTCCGCAACCAAAAATAATGATGTAACTAAAAGATAATACTCATAAAACATTGTAAAAACCAGAGAAATGAAAGTTTCATTCATCTTATCCTACTATAAAGAAGAATTGCATTTGCATCATTGCACTAAGTTATTAAGACCAGATGTAAAACTGAAGGAGCTTAAACATGCATCACAGTATATGAGTAACAGGGAAACCTGTGTCAACAATACTGTAAGAGTCCTTTATCGCCTTTTCAGTCTTCAGACGTCTACCTCTCTCTATACGATTGTCTTCCTTCTCCTTCTTTAATTCATCTCTCAATCTCTCAAGATGTTTCTCCAAAATCTAGCAAACAGAAAATAAGTAAAATTAAGACAACTTGGGTTGTCAACTTGTCATTTCCCAGAAAGTGAAAAAGTAAACAATCAAAACCACTATTTCAAATGAACCTGTATTCGAGTATCCTTTTCCTCTTTCATTGCTTGTTCACCCGGTGTATCACTTGTTGACCTTTTCCCTGATATATACACCATTAAAATTTAACAATAAACTCCAGCAGAAATTGCAGATTAGAAACAAATAAAAACATAGACAGCAAGGGAGAGAGATTAGGAAAATAAGATTATTGCCTTGTTTAATTTCATCTAATTGCTTAGTAAGTTGCTGGTTCTCTTTCCCTAGGTCATCCTTTTCCCTTGACAAAACATCAATCTTTTTCTGGATAAGGATGGCAAAAGAAAAAGCAATGAGAAATATATATATATATATATATATATATATATATATATATATATATATATATATATATAATGGAATATGCAGTTATCCAGAGAACTCTATCAACTTTTCAAAACAAGAACCTCCATGCACCTTAAACTGAGCCAGCAGTTTCCTATGCTTCTCCGATTCAAGTTTCAGGTTAGCCTGTTTTAATCAAACACAACTAATGTTAATAAAGAAAATATTTCTCAAAACAGCAAAAGTAGAGTATATCTTAGAGACCTCAGACTGCAAAATGTCATTAATTTTCTTCTCTTTCCCTGCAAGCTCTAGGCGGCAGTTTGAAAGATCTTGCTCCAGACGTGATACACAATCCTGCTTTTCTGATAGAATTTTATTAATTTCCTCAATCTGAGCATCCCTATCTCTTAGTTTATCCTGATGAAATAAAATATAAAGTTAATAAATTCTAGAAAAGATAATCATATCTCACTTCAAATTGAGTAAAATAAATAAGAAATCAATCAATTCTGTCTCTTTCTCTACATATATAATTAGACATATATAAAATAAAACTTGAAATTTCTTGCCAATTTCAAAACTGCTATATCTGATTATATCTGATTATATGTACTCTTCTTATGCTGTTCAGCAATTAACAACAACAAAAAATCCTGAAACACTACTTTATAAGAGGATTGACAAAACAAAGAATTGCTACATTCACTCTTCTTTAAGCTTAATGGAGTGATGAAATAGTAGACAATGGAAGGAAAAACACAACCAAAAAGAACAACTTGAATATCAATTATAGCATATAATTTCAAAACAAAATTATCAATAACAGAATAACAGATGGCAGCTTATGGTAATAAGCCAAAATACCCAGCATATACATATGGCAGATGGCATGGCGATCTACAGTGGATGCCATGGCAGACAAATAAATAAATAAATAATATATATACACAAAATAAATAAAAAACAGAAGAAATAAAATAAGAAAACAGCATAATCATAGACAAAGTTTCAAGAAAATATCACACGACTCAAAACAACAATGTCATAACATCCATCAAAGAATTAATGGTGATTAAAAATGATAAATAAAAAATTACAATTAAATAAAAGAAATTGAAAACATACTGAAAATATATAGCTGAATTTAAAAAAGAATTAACAATCATAATCAAAAGCATGAAAAATGAAGGGAAAAAAACATAGGCCTTTAAATAAAAGAATTATAAAGGGGAAAACAAAATAATAGAATAATAGAACTGAGTAGCAGAGAAAAAACAGATTAAAAAATAAGGACATAAAGGAGAAAATAAATGAGTAGAACCAGAGAAAGAAGAGCACAACCAAAAGAAAATAGAATTTAAAAGAACAGGAAAATGATATGCAGAGAATGGGAAGAGAAGTCAAGTTTGTCAGAGATGGTCATTGCAGATGGAGATGGTCGTCACCGCTGGATATGGTAATTGCAGCGGCAGAGATGGTCATCACCTTAGTTGTTGGGTGTTTCGTTTAGTATCAGGAATACTAGACACTTTGTGAGGCTTTTTAAAACATTTTAGGCCTGAGTTGGATCAGATTACATGGCCCAAAATCTTCTTTTTTTAGGCTTTTTAAACATTTTTTAAGCCAATGGACGGGTCATACAACCACCCTTTCCTTTTTTTGACAAATGTCTGCAATTTCTGCGTAACCGCTGCACATGACAAGGATGCCACATGAATAGCAGGCACCATATTGGAAATGGCCAATGTAGAGGCTCCAAAATGCCACACCATACCTCCAAGGCAGCACCACAACCGTTTCTTTAATAACATTACTTCAAAATGAATTGCATGAAATTTTTTAGAAGAGTTCATGGTAGATTTTAAATTGACAGACCAAGTTTGATAACCAAGTAGTCTTGAATTACTAATCACACCAACTTTCGGAACATGTATAAGAAAAGGAACATGCATTAATTGATTGGTTGTTTTAGACAACTGCAAGGTTGAAAATGATGTCTTAAAATTCACTAAAATGAGCAATCCATGCTAATATAACAACCTGGATATCTCTAGCAAGCTTCTTCAGTCGATCATAATCCTCGACATCAACATTTTTACTCTTTTCAAGCAACTGAACAACATAAAACAAAAAAAAAATTAGAAAAAAGACACAGTAATACATTGCAGTATGTTTGTTTTCAAGGTTTCAAAATAAAATACCTCAGAAACCCTGTTATTGAGATGATCTTTTTCAACTTTTAGCATTTCAATTTCTTTTTTATTGCCTTCAAGCTCGATTTCTCTTTCCCTCAGGAGATTCTCTAGGTTCTCTGCCTCTGCTCTAGCCTTCTGTGCTAGTTCACACAATTTCTATGCCAAGAAAATTATGTGTATCAGTAACAGGAAAACACCACACAATGCAACAGATGTTTACCAAAAATATATTTCACTAACAAACTGCATCTTGCTTTTATGACAAGTCAACACTGTTAAGTTGATGAAGCATGAAATAGTATAGAAGAGGAGGAAGAAAGAGAAGGAGTACAAAAGCTTTTTTTACATATCACAAAGAAATATTTTATGAACTTCATATGTTGAATAAGATTAAATGGGAATAGGTAATTGACATAGCCACATACCTGACACTCATTGAAATTGTGTTTATTTTCTTCCCTTAGCTGCATGTTACTCTCACGAAGTAAGTTCATTTCTCTGACCTACAAATGATTTTAAAAAATCAGGTCATTATTTGATTGAACATAACATCATTAGAGCATTTGTTGAACAACATTAACTTATTATGTCATCAAGAAACAAGCCATAGATAATGAAGAGAAGTGGATTTCAATTATAGGATTCTCAACCTGAAGCTGCAATGCTTTGAACTCTTCTTCAGTGAACAAAAATGATCTAGATTTTGCACGCTCAGTTTCAAGTGATGCATGTGCAGACTCTGCTGCCTTCAAAGCACTGTCAAGCTGCAGAGAACCAAGAGATTTGAGAAGATTAGACGATTATACACTAAATCCATAGGTGGTCACAAGAAACTGAAATAAATAGTCAAGTTTAATCTATAAGGTCCTTTCACATGAACAGGGATCATTCCCACACACAAATAATACAAAAGCAGTCTTTTATATCCAGTCGAGTTTCAAATGCTAGCAGCATAAAACATGAAAAAACAAAAGACTATTGTTACCATTGGGTTTTTAATAACAAAACAGTATATTAGCTCTTTTTTGGCAGTGAACATCAGAAGGTGAGAGGCAGCTTCTAAATTAGTGCCAGAAAGCAAACACATCTAGGACAGGCACCAGTAACAGTAAAGAGATACTGAATCTCTTTGAAACCAAAGTTAGGAATTTTTATGGGAGTCATTGTACATAAAAAAAGACAAGAAAATATAACAACAAAATCCTCACCCCCACTCACAAAACCAATCATAATGATCACCAGTCACCACTTCAAATTAGCAGAGAAAGTGCAACTGGATAAGAGACTTGGTTGAGATGTAGATGATAACTCTATCCATAAAGATAATTATATGAAGATTGAAAGGGAAAAGTTATTACCCATGTCAGACAACTGGTGTGCTTTGGAATAATATATTAGGTAATAATTAGTAATATGAATACAAGATTAACTTGATATAAATATTAATCATGAATACTCAAAAATGAAGGCAGGATGAATAATTTATCCTCAATCTTGTAACATGAAAGTGTAAGATGAGAGATTAGATATTTACTCAAAAAGAAGTGTATTGTTCATCCATCATGTAAGAAGCATACGCTAGTAGTACAGAATTTTACCTGTGACTGTAATCGCAGCTTCTCTTGTTTTAACAATGAAACTTCTGCTTCTGCCTATAAAATTACAAAAGCATTATTAGATAACCAGAAGATGAACTTACAAATAAATAAATGGGAGATTAACATACAAATAGAAGGGAATTTAGCAAGACACAGATATTTACAATTTCTTTTGAACGCCTGAGATAACTGATCACGCTTTGGAGGCCACCATCACCAAAAGCATCCACACTACTGCTTCCAGATGAAATACCAGCAGCATTTCGCTCTTTCTCAGCCCATTGAATATGAAAAGCCTCAAGTTGGCTATGTAGTATTTTATTCTGGAAAATGTAGACAAAATTATGCATTAGAATGATAGCAAACACTAACACTACAATACAGTATTAGATATATGAAGTCCTAATAATATTTAATTAAATAATAATTATTCAGAATTGGAGGAGGAAATAAGTACATGTGATAGAAAATCATTAGTAACTAAATTTTTTTCTGCAAGCAAACAAGATGTCACATAGAGTTCTACTATGCCAAAAAAATTCCTCAACATAAAAGTATTCAATGATCTCCCCACCATGGCAAATGGACAAAAAATACATTCCTACTTCCCCGAAACAAATGCAATTGAACAGATTATAAAAGGTATAATTAAGACAGATCACAGATGAACAAATGATCCTCCATAAAAGAAAAAGGGGAAATTATAACAAGAAAATATAAAGGAAAAAACATAAAGGGAGCAACATTATCCAACCCGAGAGAAAATCTTAAGTAATCTATATCAGTCACATATTAAAAAAATTAAAAAACATTAACAATATTAACAACACATTTCACAGATGAATCAAATTAGAGACCAAAAAATTTGACTTTAAGGAAACAATCATGTAGCATTTATTCAATATATTATTATCATAATAAAGCTATGCAAACGAACTTAATACGTAAGCATCTATACACAAAATCAACAGTATACAGCAAAAAAATTCCTTTTGTACTAAAAAATACCCATGAAAGATCTTTCCAGTCACCTGTTCATTGATTTCATTGTATTTCATTTCAGCATCATTCCTAGACTTCTCCAGTTGTGCCTTCTCATGTTCCCACTTAGCATTTAGTTCATTCTGTCCAACATACGAAATGTAATTTAAAACTTGTCATACTTCTATTCATGATATGAAAAACAACTCATAAAATTATGCAGAGGCAAACACACTTTATGGACATGGCAAAGAGTGTCTAATCCTAGAGACAAACTATGGACAAAAACAGGTATAACCAAAAATACTTGACACATGATAAAGGGGTTCATTTGGGTATAGAACAAAGTAAACAATCTGATTTTCAATGGATGTAGAAGGCATTCTATTTATGAGATAGCAAGCTGTAAGAATAGCATCATTTGGGTATAGAACAAAGTAAGCAATCTGATTTTCAATGGATGTAAAAGGCATTCTATTTATGAGATAGCAAGTGGTAAGAATAGCATCACACCAGCGATGAACAGTAACATTTGCACTAAGCAATATTGTACATACTATTTCAACCAAATATTTATTCTTTCTTTTGGCTATATCATTTTGTTGCGGTTTGTAAGGACACATGGATAGATGTAGTATGTTCAATGAGAATAAAAATGAAGAAAGATATGAAGAATAATATTGTTTTGCATTATTGCTCCAAAGAATTTTAACTATTTTTTGAACTAATTCTTGATCTTATTAAAAAAAGACACAAATAAACAAAAGTTCATATCCCTCTTTCATTAAATATATACTAGTACATTGAGAATACTCATGAATGAATGTGACATAATATCTAAAACCAATAGATGTGACACAGCTTGGACCCCTAATATTGTAATGAATGGTGAAAAAAGCAAAGTTACATCTTGTATCATTTTTCTTTGGGAAAGAGGACCTAACAAGTTTTCCTAATTGACATGTATAAAAGGCAAGGTTTGAAGTTTATTGAGTTCAAGAACTATTTTCTTCAACTTTGACAAGTTTGGATCACCCAAGCAATCACGTAGAAGTTTAGGAGATGGAGATACAAAACAAGACAAAGAGGAATTGTTTTCAAGTTTGGACGATCCAACCTCTTCCATTGTAAAAAAGTATCTACATCTTTGTTGTCTTTTTGAAAAGATGATCATACTAACCATGACCAAGAAACCAAAGCTCAACAAAGGCTACCCAGGAAAGATGGTTTTTTCCATTTAGTTTCTCTGAAGTTACCATGGGAGTTCCAAAGAAGACCAAAAAGGGAACTTTTCAAGCATGCTGTCCAAACACAAATAGAAGAAAAGAAAAAAAAAACAACAAACAAAACAAGACAAAAAAAAAACAAACAAAAAGTGGTTGGGTTTGGGGCTAGGACAGGGTTGACAAACATCTTGAAAAGTCATAGCATCACTCTGGTCACAACAAGGAAGTGCATGAAACACACATTCATGTGCTTGATCTAACCACACAAAGAGGAGGCGCATGGAGAAACGTGAGGTTGTTTTTTCTTTTGCAACCACTAGGGTTGGGTGTCACTATACACACCAAATCCAAAGGTTGCCAGATAGAGACAACGACCAATGGGGACAAAAGGCAACAGAAGACTGTGGTTAACCTTGAATAGTGACAAAGTAGGATCAACTTGCTCTAATACCAACTTAAGTTTGAGAGTTATTCTAAATAATGCTCGAGTGATTCGACTCACACTAAACAAGTTTATCTGAACATACACACACACACACACATATGTATGTATATGCAACAATAATGATTAGAAGATTACATATGGAGATAAAAAGTGAAATCCTAAAGTTTGATAACACACAAGAAACAACTTTATAAAAGTTGAACAATAAATACCTTAATAGCTTTTCTAACAATAATAATACCCTCCTCCATGATCTATGGGGGGCAATTTTATCACCATGTTCCTAAAATAATGCAAATCAAGAATTTGGTTTTGGAGCCAAACTCAACCCACATAAACTTGCTTTTAAGGTGAGTAATGATCAAACTTAATAAGCTTTTTTTAAGTCATCTATATTCAATGAGGGACTAAACCAATGCCCGGCAAGCTGCAATTAAGACAACCCCCAAAAAGGTTGCAACTAAGGCCGGTTAAGGTGATCACGATTAAAGCTACATTTGACCACTTACACCCAAGGTTACCGACCTAGATATACAACTTGGCAAACACAAATGGCCCAACAATGCATATAGAAGCTTTGAAACCATCTTCTCAAATTTAGAGTAGAATAATTTTTCTTCTTATTATTCTGAATTGATGGGTACAATCAAATAAATAAACAAGTAACAGAAACAATCCCTAAAGTTTAGGGATTAAGATAAACTATAAATTAGGAAAAGATAAACTAATATATCTAAACTATATCTTAGAATATCTTATCACAGCTAATAAAACAGATTCTAATAAAACAGATTCTAACACTCCCCCTCAAGCTGGTGAATAGATATTCTCCATTCCCAGCTTGGAAACAATCTTCTCAAAGATGTTGCTGTTCAGCCCCTTTGTTAGAATATCTGCAAGGTTGTCTTGTGAGGAGACATATGGAGTGCATATCAGACCACTATCTAATTTTTCTTTGATAAAATGTCTGTCAACTTCAATATGTTTGGTTCTATCATGTTGCACCGGATTATGAGCTATGCTAATAGCAGATTTGTTATCACAATAAAGTCTCATTGGTTCATCCGATTTTATCCTTAGGTCTTCCAAGATAATCTTCAGCCAGAGTAGTTCACATATCCCTTGTGCCATTGACCTGAACTCTGCTTCAGCACTGGATCTGGCTACCACACTTTGTTTTTTACTCTTCCAAGTCACAAGATTCCCTCCAAGGAAAGTGCAATATCCCGTAGTTGACCTCCTATCCACAATTGACCCTGCATAGTCTGCATCTGTATATGCTTCAAGATTTACATTCCTATTTCGTTTGAATAAAATTCCCCTGCCTGGGGTCCCTTTCAAATACTGCACAATTCTTAGTGCAGCTTGTAAGTGAACCTCCTTTGGCTGGTGCATGAACTGGCTGACTAGACTCACGGCGAATGCAACATCAGGTCTAGTGTGAGATAAATATATCAGTCTACCAACTAGTCTTTGATACACTTCCTTGTCAACTGCAGTATCTTCTTCTGCGTTTCCCAATTTCAGGTTTGGGTCAATTGGTGTACTTGCAGGCTTGCATGCTGTCTTACCAGTCTCTTTCAACAAATCAGTGATGTATTTCTATTGAGATATGAATATCCCCTTTTTAGAATGGGCCACTTCAATTCCCAAAAAATACTTTAATTTTCCCAAGGTCTTAATTTCAAATTCCTTGGCTAGATGTTGGCCTAACAATCGTTGCTCTTCCTCATCATCACCTGTCACTATAATATCATCCACATAAACCAGTAACACTGTTACTCCCCTTGACTTAGAGTGTTTAATGAACAGAGTGTGGTCTCCTTGACTTTGTTTAAAGCCTAAACTTATCATAACTTTAGTAAACCTTCCAAACCACGCTCGTGGTGATTGTTTCAGCCCATACAATGCCTTTTTTAGCTTGCAAACAGTGTTGGCAGCTGTTTTTTCACCATATCCAGGGGGCAATTCCATGTAAATCTCCTCTTCAATTTCTCCATGGAGGAAGGCATTTTCAACATCAAATTGTTGCAAGTTCCAACCATAATTAGCCGCTAGGGACAATATCACCCTAACTGTATTCATTTTTGCAACTGGTGCAAATGTTTCCATGTAATCCACTCCATAGGTTTGAGTGAATCCCTTAGCTACTAACCTTGCTTTGTACCTCTCAATGGATCCATCAGCCTTGTATTTTATAGTATATACCCACTTGCACCCTACTGGTTTTTTTTCATTTGGGAGAGCAACCAAATCCCAGGTACTATTCTTCTCTAATGCTTTCATTTCCACATCCATGGCTTGTTTCCATTTTTTATCACTCAATGCCTCAGATAAAGAGGTAGGTGTTGTTGTAGTGTTTAGGCTTGTGAGGAAGGCTTTATGGGTATGTGAGAAGTTTCTAAAGGATAGATAATTGGCTAGAGGGTACAGTGGCTTGGTGGTACATTTCCTGGTTTCTTTCCTAAGGGCAATTGGAATATCTAGGTCCTCATAAAGTGGTGCTGGACTGGTTTCAGGTTCCTGTACAGTTGGAAAATCAGAGTTTGATTTTGTGGGGATTAAAGGATCAGGGGTAGTTACCTCATGTAATGTTGGGTTGGATTGTTGGACATGGACAGATTCTAGAATGGCCTTTGTCTTCCTTGTATAAACCAGTCCTTTTCCAAATCTTACATTAGCTCCATCTTGAATGGATTTAGTGGGTTCCTTCTCAGTTGTTACACCTTTAGTCCCTATTTCTGGTCCCAAGCTTAAGTCAGGGAGCATAAAAAGATCATCTTCCTTTCTTGCAGTCTCCCCCTGAGGATGATCTTGGTGGAAGTAGCTTTTGTGCTCAAAAAAGGTGACATCTCTAGACACGAAAATTTTTTGTGATGGTGGGTGATAGCATTTATATCCCTTTTGTGTGGATGAGTATCCTATGAAAACACATTTTAAGGCTCTAGGATCAAGTTTACCTCTATTACCATTGTGGACATGGACAAAAGACACACACCCAAATATTCTTGGAACAAGTTGATTGGATGTGGAAACATTAGGATAAAAGGAGGGCAGAACCTCCATGGGGCTTTTTGAGGCTAGAATACTAGAAGGTAGTCTATTAATTAGATAACATGCAGTAAGAACAGCCTCCCCCCAAAACCTTTTAGGAACCTCATGTTGAAAAAGAAGAGCCCGAGTTTGATCAAGTAGGTGACCATTTTTTCTCTCAGCAATCCCATTTTGCTGAGGTGTTTTGACACAGGATGACTCATGAATGATACCTTCCTTTTGACAAAAGGAAATAAGCCCATGATTAAAGTAATCTTTGGCATTATCGGATCTAATCCTCTTAATGCTAACTCCAAACTGATTTTTTACCATGGAGAAAAAACGCTGAACCACATAGCTGACTTCGGATTTTTGTTTTAGTAAAAAGACCCATGTGACACGAGTACAATCATCTATAAAGGTGAGGAACCAACGGGCACCAGAAACATTTGGGACAATTGAGGGACCCCACACATCAGTATGAATTAAATAGAAGGGAAAAGTGCTCATATTATTACTAACTGGAAAAGGTACACGCTTGTGCTTAGCAAGCTCACACACTTCACAATGGATACTTTCCACATCTAATTTGCTAAAAAGGGAAGGGAATAACAATTTTATGACTCTAAAGGAAGGATGTCCAAGACGACAGTGATGTAGGAAGACCTTCTCCTTGTTGGCCTTCATTGAATCAGAGAAAAAAGAGTTGCTGTTTTCCAGGTCTGGTGGCAAATACGGATTCTCCAAGTAATAAAGGCCATTCCATTCTCTAGCATGTCCAATCGTCCTCCCCGAGTACTTGTTCTGCAGTATACAAACATTGTCATAAAATATGGCATTACATGATAGGTCTTTTATGAGCTTTTTTATGGAAATCAAACTGACAGACAGTTTAGGAATATGAAGGACATTTTTAAGAGTTATAGATGGGCTTATTTGAACTTCTCCTTGACCTGCTACAGTCATTAGAGAGCCATCTGCTGTGGATATTTTCTTGTTGCTAGGGCAAGGGGTGTAGGAAGAGAAATGTTTAGGTAGGGGTGTCATGTGGTCGGTAGCCCCAGAATCTAGTATCCAATATGGGTTATAGTTTTTATCTGAGGCATTAAGTCCAAAAGAAAAAGGAAACATACCTGAATGTGCCAAAGAACAAGTACCTGTTGACTTATCCAACTTGCTGAGGAATGATCTCATCTGCTCTACTTCATCTTGGTTAAGTTGAATCACTCCTCCTCTGTTTTCTTCACTGGTGGCAGCACCGATGTGTGCTTGTCCTCCCTTTCTGGTGTTGTCTCCTTTTTTTCCCCACTCCTTGTCTCAGTTTTGGGGCCCCCAATCCTTACTAGGTGGCTTTCCATGCAGCTTCCAGCATTTTTCACGAGTGTGGCGAGGCTTGTTACAGAAGGTACACCACACTCCTTCACCTTTCTTCTCCATATTAGCTATTCCCCCCTTTTTCTGGTCTACCATTATGGCTGATCCTGAAGCTACCATGGCTGAATTTTCCATGGCTGGGGTTTCTAGCATTATTCCCCTTCTGCTTTCTTCACTTCTGACCATAGCTACTACTTCATTAATTCCTGGAATTTTTTCTTTTCCAAGGATCTGGACTCTCACTTGATCAAAATCAGAGTTAAGCCCTACCAAGAAATCATAGACTCTATCTTGCTCAATATACTCTTTGAGCATTGCTGAATCATCTGAGCACTTGGCTTTTATGACCCTGTAATGGTCTAACTCCATCCACAGGGATTTGAGTTGATTGGCATACTCTGTAACAGTCTTGTTTCCCTGTTTTTCAGCCACAGTCTTCACCTTCACATCATATATTTGAGCAGCATCTTTAGCTTTGGAGTATGTCTGTTCCATGGCATTCCAAATCTCCTTTGCAGAATTAAGAAACATGCAAGTATCATTGATTTCTGGGATCATGGAGTTCCATAGCCATGCCATGATCATAGAGTCCTCTTCATCCCATTTTGTAAATTTGGGATCTTCTTCTTTAGGAGCATCTTCAGTCAAGTGGTTAGCTTTCCCTTTACCTTTCAAAGTTCTACGAACAAGCTGGGCCCATTTTAAGTAATTCTTCCCATTCAATCGGTAGGCAGTGTTGAGGTTCTGCAGTTGTTCCTGAGTGTTATGAGACTCAGTATTCACCACTTCAGCAATTGGGTCTGCCATGTCCACCGTAGTACAACGATCCTAATGCAGTGAGTATGTATTTGATTGTTGCGATGGCAACTAAGAAACAACACTGCAAATCACAGCAGCAATGAAGGCTGGCTGTCCTAAAAAAAAATGATTGACAGCAATGAAGGCTGTCCAGGAATGAAGGCTGCAGTCTAGGGTTTTGGTTTGCGCAGTCAGAGGCGGCTCCCAGAATTTGAGAGCTTTGATACCATCTCAAATTTAGAGTAGAATAATTTTTCTTCTTATTATTCTGAATTGATGGGTACAATCAAATAAATAAACAAGTAACAGAAACAATCCCTAAAGTTTAGGGATTAAGATAAACTATAAATTAGGAAAAGATAAACTAATATATCTAAACTATATCTTAGAATATCTTATCACAGCTAATAAAACAGATTCTAATAAAACAGATTCTAACACATCTTAATTTGGCCAGAGTGTAACTTAAGTCCACAAAATCAGCTTGCAAGGTGAAAATTGTTCCCACTGATACAAATATGGCCTTATCACTAGTCATTTGGGATCTCCAACACACTCCATTCATGTTTAGGGTTGGACATCTAAAGAATGAAGTATGAAAAAGTGGAAATTTGTAGTGGCTCCATAACAGTTAGCTAATGGGTGCCCTGATAAGTATTTATATTCACCATATTACAATTCAAGCATTGACATATATGGCATATTTGAAATCTATCATGACTTAAAGATTGTGTAGAAAAAAGGTAGGGATGGCACAACGGGCCAGCCCGGCCCGTTTTGGCCCAGCCCGCCAAAAACGGGGCGGGCCGGGCCGGCCCGCCAATGTAAAACGGGCTAGAGATGCTAGCCCGCCCTGCCTAAGGGCGGGCTGGCGGGCGGGCGGGCCAGCCCGCTTACAAAAATAAAAAATAAAAAAAATGGAAAAAAAAATATTTTATGGTTAAATAAAAAAATTTGCTACAAATAAATAAATATAATCATATGAAATTAAAAGTGCATACATATTGTACTTAATATA
This sequence comes from Cajanus cajan, assembly GCF_000230855.2. Classification (NCBI taxonomy): domain Eukaryota; kingdom Viridiplantae; phylum Streptophyta; class Magnoliopsida; order Fabales; family Fabaceae; genus Cajanus; species Cajanus cajan. The sequence continues at coordinate 8,255,542 of NC_138526.1, read as the reverse complement.
TGTTCAACAAAAACAAATTACAAACTTAAAACAAAATCAAATAGAAATTAGTCCATTTACACCAAAATTATAAACTTACAAATTATTTATACACTAAATTTTTTGATAGTCCACAAAACAAGTTTAAATACAATTAATTAACTTTAAATTTTTATTTTAAGAATATTAGAAGCTCTCTTGAAAGAAGATGTCTCTACTTTTTTTCTTAATCATCTTCATCCTCATCTTCTACATCAAAATAAAATAAACATAAAAATAATTAAATTAAATATATATATATATATATATATATATATATGCGGGCCGGCGGGTTGTGGCGGGCCGGCCTGCTATTTGGCCCGGCGGGTTGGCGGGCTTGGCGGGGTGGGCTTGGTGGGTTGGCTAGTTGAAATGCTTGGCCCGGCCCGCCAATTTTTGGCGGGCCAACGGGCCAGCTCGCGGGCCATGGCCCACTTTGCCATCTCTAAAAAAAGGTATTAAAAATTTTATTTGTGAGACTAATTCTAAAGTGACTATAAATCTTATTACTAGTAGCAACATGGCTTTTCATCCTTATGATTTTTTAATCACAAAAATCAAATAGTATCGTGATAAGGATTGACATATCATGTTTCAACATACTTGTAAAGAGAGTAATTGTTTGATTGATACCCATGCCAAAGAATGTTCATTAATTCTTGTTGATTTCATCATTTTGGAACAATGTCTTCATCCTTATTACATATCATCCTATTTGATGTTATGTGTGTTTGTATTTTATGGCATTAATTCTTATCTTTAACTTATTGTTTACATTCTTACTCATAAAAAAATGGTTAAAATTGTTTAATTTTAAAATAATTATCTTAAAAAATTATATTAATTATTAATTTTATATTATAAGGTATTGACTTTTGAAACATTCCAAATTTTTTCTAAAAATAATAGTAGAGTTTTAATTAATTTATTTGGTTTTAAAATGTAATTTAATTTTTTTTATGTAATTATGAGTATTTTATTAATAAAGAAAGGTTTGTGAAATTATTTGTTATAATATTTATTAGAGAAAAATATGTGTTTTATTTTATTTGTTTTATGTATTTTATTGTATAGTTTGCTTGAATTGATTATATGAGAGAAGGGGATGAATGTGATGTTTTGAAAGAGTAAGAACTTATTAAAGATCACACTAGAGATGTATGTAAACTCGTTATAGAATGTGAGACATCTATTTGATAGTGAGAAAGAGATGAGTGAGTAATCTCACTATGAGGTGTATGATATATGTTGGGTAGCAATATTAACCTTTAATCCTATCATTTATTCTAAGGGTGGTCATAGATCCGAAAAATTAATGAATTCAAATCGAAAAATTCAAATCTAATAAGTTCATATTGGATTGTGGATTTTGATGTTGAAAATCTAATTCAATCTGATCCAACCAAATAATTATTATATATTAATTTTTTATACATATTTTTATAGAAATTTAGCATTTGTTTGTAAAAGAAAGAGTGTGGACTAAAGGCCAACTAAATCTTTTTATTCATTCTTAATATTATAATACTTTAATCAACACTCCATCTATAAACAATTTTATGGGATTGTTTGTTTCAACTTTTTCAATATATAATTTTGTTTTCACAAGAATAACATTATTTAAAATAATACTATAGGTTGAAATGTGATTTCCTTTTATATATGTGTGTAAACATTATTTGGTTAGATTTTAATATACTTAGAAATATTTTTAAAATTCAAAATAATTTAAATAACAAAATTGGTTACAAGTATTATAAAAAGTAGTTTCTTACATTTTCATGAAAATATCACTTTTTCATCCCTTAATATAATAAGAATAAAAATCTATCGGAAATAAAACATATTTAAGAATTTTGTTGCATGATCTTATTCATGAAAATAGAGAAAGATAAACAAATACCTTCTATAATTATATACATTTATTCATCTTAATCTGTTAGGCTTAGAATTTAAGTGTAAATTTGAATGATAGTCAAGAAGTTAAGTTAAATTAAACTTAACTCTTTAAAGTTAAGTTTAATTTAACGTAAATTTAATTTAACTTGATTTATTTATTGAATACTCTTATTTTAAAAGTATTTTTATTAATATAGAAACATGTTTGGATGATAGTAATTAAAGATAATGTTAAATGTGTAATTATTAAATGGGTATGAATTTTATTATATAATATATTATGAACATTATTTATTTCATTATTTTTAAATTATATTTGAATTGATAATATATTATTATTATTATTATTAAAAAATGGTGGTAATATCATAAATAATATTAAAAAAATTATAATAAATAAATAACACAAATGTCCAAAAGAAAAAAAAAATAACAAATCAACATAAGTCAAAAATAAAAATAAAATATGTTTATTTGCTATGATTTTCTCTTACTACAACACATCTCACTCAAAATCAAATGTTTTATAACCTTTTTAATAAATAATATTTGATATACAAGTTTACATTAACAAAAAAGCAACAATATTTTGCTTTGATTTTGGAACAGTTTGTTGAAGCAAAAATACCACTCAACTTAATTGAAAAAAACAATGTAACCTAACAAATAGATTTGATGTTCATCTTTCGTTTATAGGTTTCAAAACTAAACCAAACATGCCACAAGTGTATGTATGCTACAACTACTCATACCACATGATAATGAATATAACATTAATTTTTTTATTTTTAACTTTTGACTGTATTTAAAAAAGTTAAATGATAAATTTGATGATTCAATCCAAACTAATCCAATTATAATTGAATTAGTTCAGTTCGTGCTTTTTTAGAAAATCCAATCCAAACCAATTGAATTAAATTTAACTAGATCAGATAAAAAAAACACACAAATCCAATACAAACTAATTTGTGTGCAATACAAACTAATTTGTATCCACCCTTAGTTTGTTCTTCAGTGATCTATAGGAAAAATCCTAAATTTGATCAGTAAGCCGAGAATTTGTGCTTCATATGTGCTCCATGATTAATCCTTGTATTATATATGTCATGATTTGAACATTGGTTGAATTAATTGGGAATATAATATCCCTTAGTTCTTGTAAAAAGTCCTTGATTTATAAAACAGGGTAAAGATTAAAAAAAATTGGTGATATTTAGTGTAAATGATGTTTGTTATTAGTAATTGGAGACATATGTTGAACCAAAAATAATCATATGCACCTAATATTCTAGTTTTGATGATAACAAAGCAATGATCTTGAGAGACTAATATTTGTCTAAGTCATTATAAGATATATTCATGCATGGATCATAAGAAATGAATACAAAATGTTTTTATAATAAATATGTTCGACAATTGTAATGTCTTAATTTTTAGATAACAATATTCTCAATATTATTATTAGTATACTCTTCTTAAAATAGTAATTAAAATTTTTAGCATAAATATAATATTTTCACAATATATATATATATATATATATAAAATGTTTATTACAACATTTTTAGTGAAATAAAATTATAAAATATTTATTCCAAATTATATAATTAAATTAAAATGTGTGCAATTAATGTGTGATGTGTGACGTGTGTGTTTAATGTGTGATGTGTAAGAGGTGCAATGTGTGTAGTAACGTGTGTGGAGTGATATTAAGAATGTGTGTATAATAGGTGCAGGTGTTGCGTGTGTGGAGTGATATTATGAGTGAAGTGATATTAAGAATGTGTGTATAATAGGTGCAGGTGCTACGTGTGTGGAGTGATATTATGAGTGGAGTGATATTAAGAATGTGTGTATAATAAGTGCAGGGGCTACAGTAAATATTCTTTCGTATAGCAGTAGATAACAAATTCATAAATGCATGTGGATTTACCTTCAAGTAAATATTCTTTCATTCAACACTAAATAAGGGTTTAGATAAAAATTAAGAGTGCAGCAGAAGATAAAATCACACGTATGAAAAAATTACGCAATCACTTACGCAATTTGAAATAGAAAACACGCCTATAAATAGCGCATTCAGCAGCTCAATGGAGCTCAACGGAAACTGGAAAACATTGTAGAGTGGAACAGCCACGGAGAGAAAAGAAAAAAAAAAGAGAAAGGTGAAAGAATGATAAAAACAACTTTAAGGTAAGGGGAAGAGAACTTTATCTCTTTGAAATTTTATATACTACCATGTTTATTTATTTATGTTATTTTCTACGTGTAATTATTTAGTGAGGTGTCTCTAACCTCATTTATTTGTTTAATCTATGATTATTTTTATCCATAATAATTATTAATATGTTCATATTTTATATTGTTTAATTATTTTATAATGATTATCATTGTCATTTAATTAATTGGTACTCTTAATATATTTTATTTACGTATATGTTATTTAATTAAAGCTCAAATAATGATAAATTCTCAAATTTATTTAGCGTGATTGTTTTTTTTATGATTTATTATAATATAATTTTGTTAAAATGTCTTTGACTCGTTTTAAAGATAAATATTATTCTATGGCCATAGAAGATAAAATTTGAATTATTTGTAGCTGGAAGTTTGACCTTGGGGATTTAAATGAGTAAGGAGTTAAGATTAAAAATTCTTTTGTTGGTTGATATTGTAATGATCATTTATCCTGACTAGTCACTGCAAGTATAATTCAAATTTTTATATATATTTTCTAATATTAACTATTGTTACGCATGCTCAGTGATTATAAATATTTTTTTGGAAATTATTCTCACTCCTTATATTTATTGTTTAAAATTTGTATTAATTTATATAAAAAAACAAACAACAAATATATATATATATATATATATATAAATAGATGGATGCGCCCAACATTCCAAGACCTTTTCCCTCAGTGATATTTGCAGTATTTTCTGGAACTACATAGAGTGTAGATGCGGTAGCAAACACAGTCACATTTAATGGAGTGGCAGTGTCGAATTTTACCTTCTCTCCAAACCAAGAAGTCCCTACAGTGATCGACGGCCCCATAATAGTCACTTTCTTTTTACCGCCCGCTAACCATGTGAATCCGATTGTAAATTTGTTTCAACCACCCATGTAAATATTATAATAGAAATAGAAAAGAAACTATGATATGTAAATAGACACGTATTGTAAATATTTTCAATAATATGTAATATATATGTAAAAGTAAGTAACTATGCACGTAATGGTAAGTATTTATAGTATGTTATTATGTATAATATTATTACTATACATGTGTTTTCTATCTATAAATATTATATATATATATACGTATATTATTGATATTAATATTAATATGACTAGACGTTACATTTTAATGGTATCAGAGCAACGTTCCATGTGTAACTTGGGGAAATGTGCTAACCATGTTTCTAGTATAATAAACTAACCTATAAAAATTTCAGATGGCATGAAGAAGAAATACAGAACTGACTGAGGCTGTGCAGGCTATTAAGGACATGGTTGCCGCCTTGTTAAGGAATCAACGACCGAAAGAAATGGGGGAGTCACAAGGATTAGTGGAATTTAGGAGAAATAAACCTTCCCAATTTGACGGAGGATATAATCCTGAAAAGGCTGAATTATGGATTAAAGAAATAGAAAAGATATTTTGAGCCATGAACTGTCCTGATAACCAAAAAGTAAATTATGTAGTGTTTATGTTAGTAGAAGTAGAATATTGATGGGATAGTAGTAGAAGACTATTAGAAGGAGGAGGAATAATTATTACATGGGAAGTGTTTAAAGCTAAATTTTTTGAAAAATATTTTCCTAATGATGTTAGGAGGGCTAAAGAAATAGAATTTATGCAATTAAAACAAGGGAACATGACCGTGGGAGAGTATGCTTCCAAGTTTGAGGAATTGGGAAAATATTCTACTTTCTTTTATCACCCTGATGAGAGAATGAAGTGTATTAAATTTGAGGATGGACTTAGACCAGAATTAAGAAAGGCAGTAGGAATATTAGAAATTTTTTATTTTCCCATATTAATACACAAGTTTCATTTTCAGGAAGCTTTTGATCACAATAAGGATAACAGACCAAAATCTTTTGGTCCTCAGTTTAACAAGAAAAGGAATAATGAAGGAAAACCTTATGATCGACCTCAATGGAAACCCCAATGATAGACTATGGCCAAGGCCAAGGAATCCAAGAGGTGATATACTAAAAGAACCAAGAGGAATGGAATGATCTTAAAGACCTTTTTCTTATGTTTGTACATATAGTAGTTCTTTTGTATATGTTATTTTTGCCTTTGTATTTGTGACGCACTTTACTTGCTTTTTCTAGTGTTTGTATATTGATTTCAAGGTAGGTTACTTGGAGAGTTTAACTCCATTTAACCTCCCTAGTTGATACATTCATTTTGTATTTTTTCAGTAGGGAAAAAGGGGTGGCATTTAGCAATGCTTGAGGGTGTGACTAGTAATTGGGCCAGAATTGGGCCTAGGCAAAATTTTGCATATTAGACTCATTTTGTTCCTAAATTTTCATAGATTTGATTTAGCTAGGTCTCATCATCATATGATGAACCTAACTAAACTAAATCAAAAAATTTCAAAATAAATCAAGGAGCATTTTGGAGCCTTGGCCGCCTAGCCTTCTCCTTTAGTTTTGGCCGAAATTTACTTGTTCCTCCTTCTAGTTTTTGAAGCTTCTCCTCCAAGTTTCTAAACCTTGGTAGGTTAGGCTGACCTTACCATGGTTCTTAAGTGAACCATGGTCAAGGTTAGTTTCTCCTACAAGTTTTATAAACCATGGATGGTTAGCTACAACTTACCATGGTTCCTAGTGAACCATGGTTAAGGTTAACTTCTCCTAGAAGCTACCTCTCCCTATATATTTGTAAAAGCCTCTCTTGTATTCACTTTTGGACATTTATGAGAATTAGAAATCAGATTTCTCTCTCATTTTCAAGAGTCAAATTCGTGAGAAACCTTCTCCTAGGTTCTCTCTCAAAGTTCCTTCTCCTAGAAGCTTGGTTCCTCAAGCTTCTTCACCTCTCTAAGAGGTGGCCGAACCTCCTTAGGTGTTTCTCCTCCATTGGAGTTTCTTCGTGGAGCTTAAAAGTGTCTTTGAAGGTTTAAATCTCAAGAGTAATTCGGTCCTATGCATGGAAGCTTGGATGAACAACAATCTTCACCAAGGAGTTCCATCACCCAATCTTCTCAATTTGCAGGAAATTCCAGTAGACCCATGAATAATCAAGCTAAGTGTCTTAAGTGTGGACAGGGTCATTATACTAAAGACTGTCATCTCAAAGGACCTGTTTGTTTCAAGTGTGGAAAGCCGGGTCATATGTTTTCTGAGTGTGGACAACCAAAGGCGCACGAGAATACTTTTGGACCCAAACCGAGACCTCCTACTACTGGGAGAGTTTATACCATGACCGGAACTGAAGCTGCTCAAAATAACGATCTAATACAAGGTACATGTTTCATTAAAGGCAAAACTTTAAATGTACTGTATGATTCAGGCGCAACTCATTCTTTTATCTCCAATTATTGTGTTCAACACCTTCAATTGTCAGTTTCTTCTTTAGAGACTAATCTAATTGTTTCGACCCCTACAAATGAATCTATAATTGCCCATAAAGTTTGTTTAGATTGTCCTATTTTTATTGGTGATAGAAAATTTCTTGTAAATTTGATCTGCTTACCTTTATCACAGCTGGATGTGATTTTAGGTATGGACTGGTTATCATCTAATCATGCCTTTCTCAATTGTGCCGAAAAGTCTATAAGATTTTCTGATTCTAAGGACCTATCGATTTCATTATCCAAACCAATAAGCAAGTTTTCTTGGGGTAAAGTTCAAGGATATTTAATCTTGTCCTCTATGGAAGCTAAAGAGGAAGTCGACTTAAAAAACATAGTTGTTGTTCAAAATTTTCCTGAAGTTTTCCCTAATGATATTCCTGGTTTGCCACCTGACAGAGAGATTGAATTTTGATTGATTTAATGTCTGGAACTGGACCAATTTCAATGGCACCTTATAGGATGTCACCATCTGAATTAACTGAGTTGAAGAAACAATTAGAAGAGTTGCTCGAAAAACAATTCATACGCCCTAGTGTTTCACCTTGGGAGACTCCTATTTTGTTAGTTAAAAAGAAAGATGGAAGTTTTAGGTTGTGTGTAGACTATCGTCAATTAAATAAGTTTACCATAAAGAATAAATACCCTCTTCTTAGGATAGATGATTTGATGGATCAATTGAGAGGAGCCACTGTGTTTTCTAAGATAGATTTAGGATCAGGATACCATCAAATCAAAGTGAAAGCAGGAGACATACAGAAAACTGCGTTTAGAACAAGGTATGGTCATTATGAATATCAAGTGATGCCTTTTGGAGTAACCAATGCACCAGCAGTGTTCATGGATTATATGAATAGGATTTTTCGTCCGTATTTAGACCATTTTGTGGTGGTCTTTATAGATGATATCCTCATATATTCTCGAACTCATGAGGAGCATGAAGAACACCTTCAAACTATTCTTCAAATCCTGAAAAATAAACAATTGTATGCCAAACTTTCTAAGTGTGAATTTTGGTTAGAGGAGGTTAAATTTTTAGGACATGTGATCTCCAAAGACGGAGTGTTTGTGAATTCGTCTAAAGTAGAAGTAGTTTTGTTATGGGAACCTCCAAAGACAGTGACAAAAATCCATAGTTTTTTGGGTTCAGCATGATATTATAGGAGATTCATTAAGGGATTTTCTAAAATAGCCATGCCTTTAACTCAACTCACTAAGAAAGCACAACCCTTTGAGTGGACAAAAAAATGTGAGAATACTTTTCAAGAGCTTAAGAAAAGATTAACCACTGCACCAGTCTTAGCCTTACCCAATCCTAATGGACAATTTGTCATATTTTGTGATGCCTCAAAAATGAGATTAGGGTGTGTTCTTATGCAAGACAGAAGGGTAGTAGCATATGCTTCTAGACAACTAAGAACTCATGAAAGGAATTACCCAACCTATGATCTAGAACTAGTTGCCATTGTTTTTGCACTCAAGATATGGAGACATTATGTGTATGGTGGTAAGTTTGATGTTTTTATCGATCATAAGAGTTTAAAATATTTGTTTGATCAAAGGGAACTAAATATGAGACAAAGAAGGTGGATGAAATTTTTGAAAGATTATGATTTTGAATTACATTACCATCCAGGAAAAGCCAATGTTGTGGCTGATGCACTGAGTAGAAAATCTTTACACATCTCTTCACTAATGATTCATGAGATGAATTTGATAGAAAAATTTAGAGATATGAATTTATCAACTACAGTAAGTCAGGATAGAATACAATTGCATGCAGTTCAAGTTACTAATGACTTACATGGATAAATTGGTGAGGCTCGGGTAGTTGATAAATTCATTCAAAAGAAAAAGAGATTGTTGGGACAAAAGGATGGTGAAAAGTTTAATATAGATCAAAGATGAGTTTTGATATTTAATGATAGGATATGTGTACCCAAGGATTCAGAAATTAAGAAAATAATTCTAGGTGAGGCACATAAAAGCAAGTTGAGTATACACCCTAGGGCAACAAAAATGTATCAGGATCTCAAGAGAACGTTTTGGTGGCCTAAAATGAATAAGGAAGTAGCATAATATGTAGCTACATGTTTGATTTGTCAAAAGGCCAAGATAGAACATCAAAAGCCAGCAAGAATGTTACAACTCTTAGATATACCTGAATGAAAATGGGACAACATAACAATGGATTTTGTAGTTGGTTTACCACGAACAATTCATAAGTTTGATTCCATATGGGTTATCGTGGATAGGCTGACAAAATTTGCTCACTTCTTACCCATTAACATTAGGTATTCACTAGAAAAATTGACTGAACTATACATAAGGGAGATTGTACGGCTGTATGGTGTACCATCTAGCATAATATCTGATAGAGATCCTAGATTCACTTCTAAATTTTGGGGAAGTTTACATCAAGCATTAGGAACTAAGCTTCGCCTTAGCTCTGCATATCATCCTCAAACAGACAGACAATCAGAAAGGACCATTCAATCCTTAGAAGATTTATTGAGAGCTTGTGCGCTAGAGGATTCTGGTAGTTGGGATCAATATCTGCCTCTGATTGAATTCACTTATAACAACAGTTTCCATTCTAGCATAGGTATGGCACCCTATGAAGCTTTATATGGAAGAAAGTGCAGAACTCCTTTGTGTTGGTTTGAGACAGGAGAAAATATAATCTTGGGTCCTGAATTGGTGCAACAAACCACGGAGAAAATCAAAATGATTCAGGAAAAATTGAGAACGACTCAAAGTAGACAGAAAACTTATGCTAATAGGAGAAGACGACCTCTTGAATTTCAGGAAGGTGATCATGTATTTTTGAAAGTTACACCAACAACCGGAATTGGTAAGGTAATGAAATCAAAGAAACTCACACCTCGATTTATTGGTCCTTATCAAATTCTCATAAAAATAGGTCTTGTAGTTTACCAAATTTCTTTACCTCCTTTTTTTTTCTAATCTTCACAATGTCTTTCATGTGTCTCAATTAAGAAAATATATTTTTGATCCTTGTCATGTAATAATACCTGATACAGTACAATTAAAAGATAACCTTACATATGAAACAATGCCTGTACAGATCACATACTGGAGAATCAAGCAGTTGAGAGGCAAACAGATTTCATTGGTAAAGGTCATTTGGAATGAAGACACAGGAGACGCTACGTGGGAATTGGGAGAGAAAATTAGGAAAAATTATCCTTATTTATTTTAAGTAATAAAAAAAAATTTGAGGACGAAATTTCTGTAAGTAGGAGAGAATTGTAATGTCTTAATTTTTAGATAACAATATTCTCAATATTATTATTAGTATACTTTTTTTAAAATAGTAATTGAAATTTTTAGCATAAATACAATATTTTCACAATATATATATATATATATATATCAAATGTTTATTACAACATTTTTAGTGAAATACAATTATAAAATATTTATTCCTAATTATATAATTAAATTAAAATGTGTGCAATTAATGTGTGATGTGTGACGTGTGTGTTTAATGTGTGATGTGTAAGAGGTGTAGTGTGTGTAGTGACGTGTGTGGAGTGATATTAAGAATGTGTGTATAATAGGTGCAGGTGCTACGTGTGTGGAGTGATATTATGAGTGGAGTGATATTAAGAATGTGTGTATAATAGGTGCAGGTGCTGCGTGTGTGGAGTGATATTATGAATAGAGTGATATTAAGAATGTGTGTATAATAGGTGCAGGGGCTGCAATAAATATTCTTTCGTATAGCAATAGATAACAAATTCATAAATGCATGTGGATTTACCTTCAAGTAAATATTCTTTCGTACAGCAATAGATAAGGGTTTAGATAAAAATTAAGAGTGCAACAGAGGATAAAATCACATGTATGAAAAAATTACGCAATCACTTACGCAATTTGAAATAGAAAACACACCTATAAATAGTGCATTTAGTAGCTCAATGGAGCTCAACGGAAACTGGAAAAGATTGTAGAGTGAGACAGCCACAGAGAGAAAAGAAAAAAAAAAAGAAAGGTGATAGAAAGATAAAAACAACTTTAAGGTAAGGGAGAGGAGAACTTTATCTCTTTAAAATTTTATATACTACTATGTTTATTTATTTATGTTATTTTTTACGTGTAATTATTTAGTGAGGTGTCCCTAACCTCATTTATTTGCTTAATCTATGATTATTTTTATCCATAATAATTATTAATATGTTCATATTTTATATTGTTTAATTATTTTATAATGATTATCATTGTCATTTAATTAATTGGTACTCTTAATATATTTTATTTACGTATATGTTATTTAATTAAAGTTTAAATAATGATAAATTCTCAAATTTATTTAGGGTGATTTTTTTTATATGATTGATTATAATATAATTTTGTTAAAATGTCTTTGACTCGTTTTAAAGATAAATATTATTCTATGGTCATAGAAGATAAAATTTGAATTATTTGTAGCCGGAGGTTTGACCTTGGGGATTTAAATGAGAAAGGAGTTAAGATTAAAAATTCTTTTGTTGTTTGATATTGTAATGCTCATTTATCTTGACTAGTCACTGCAAGTGTAATTCAAATTTTTATATATATTTTCTAATATTAACTATTGTTACGCATGCTATGTGATTATAAATATTTATTTGAAAATTGTTCTTACTCCTTATATTTCTTGTTTAAAATTTGTATTAATTTATTTTAAAAAAACAAATATATATATATATATATATATATATATATATATATATATATATATATAAATAGATGGATGCACCCAACATTCCAGGACCTTTTCCCTTAGTGATATCTGCAGCATTTTCTGGTACTACATGGAGTGTAGATGCGGTAGCAAACGCAGTCACATTTAATGGAGTGGCAGTGTCGACTTTTACCTTCTCTCCAAACCAAGAAGTCCCTACAGTGATCGACGACCCCATAATAGTCACTTTCTTTTTACCGCCTACTAACCATGTGAATCCGATTATAAATTTGTTTCAACCACCCATGTAAATATTATAATAGAAGTAGAAAAGAAACTATGATATGTAAATAGACACGTATTGTAAATATTTTCAATAATATATAATATATATGTAAAAGTAAGTAACTACGCACGTAGTGATAAATATTTATAGTATGTTATTATGTATAATATTATTACTATACATGTGTTTTCTATCTATAAATATTATATGTATACGTATATTATTGAGATCAACATCTATGCCCTCTAAGTGTTCACAAGTCCAAAGCTTGTTGAACGTCTTCGCGCCTTATAATAAACTTTCAAATGTTTGAAAAACATATGGTGATAAGTGCTCTGATATGTGGTATGTATTGCAAATGTTATTATGTTTTACTTCCTTATTTGTGTTTACATGGAGAATGGTATATTCGTCAGACCAACGCAACATCCAGAAAAGTAAAGTTAAGCTACAAATAGAATTGTCACTACCTAAAATAATGAGTTCAAACCTTGTCTTCTTTACACCTTCTTTTATCATGTTTATTCATTTGTAAAGACTTAAAGCTCTTAACAAGTATGAAGAACAATCATATTTGTTAAGATCTAACTTCACACTTCACATGGCCAAGTGATAAGGGCTCTCACCAATAGATATATATTTGAAGCCTATAAATACAAAAAGACTTGAAGATAAATAGTTATACAGTGTGAATATTGTAAAAAGTTGAAACTCTATAAAAAAATTTCAGTCTTGTAACCATTGTCCAATGGATGATCAATTAAGAAATGCTTAAGTTAGTAGCCCCTGCCTTAGCAAGTCATTTTTTCTGAGTGTACTAAACATATACATCTTTTTGTCTGAGAGATAACCAATACAAACCTTACGTTCACACCTTTGTAAACTTCAAGAGGGTAGTTAAAGGATATTATGTAATATTCCGAAACCTTGATACAATATTATGAATTTTCTTATCATTATATTATTCTTAAAATAATTTTAAATTTTTAGTTATCATATTTAAAATAAATAAATATAAATGTCTTATTTTGATACCTTATGATTTTTATAAATTAAAGTAGAAATATTTATTATTCAATTTTATTATAATCTTTTAGAATATTTTTTAAATATTTTTAGTTACTATATTAAATAGATATATAGTGATGTTTTATTACCTTATAAAATTTTATATTTTTAGTAGACTAAATATATATATATATATGGATAATATTCAATTATATTATAAATATTTATAATATTTTTATAATAACATAATTATTATAATTACATGCAAAATAAATTAGATATATTATAATTTATATAATACAATATACATATAAAATGAAATGGTTCAATGGTTTATGCTCTTGTGCTTAAGAGCTATAAGTTCCAAGTCATTGGTTCAAGTCATGTCATGGCTCTATATATTTATATATATATATATATATATATATATATATATATATATATATATATATTATAGTATTTAAATAAATTTTATTTAGATCATTATCTACAAATACCTGCATAATTAACGTATAGGTAAAGGGTAGGAGAACTTTATCTTTTTAAAATTTTATATGTTTCTATGTTTATTTAATTATGTTATATTTTGTGTGAATTTATTTAGTGATGTGTCCTTGACCTCATTTATTTGCTTAATCTATGATGATCTTTACTCTTAATAATTAATGAGGAGTTTCTAATTTGTGTTGTTTAATTATTTTATGATATTTATCAATGTCATTTATTTAATTAATATTCCTTAATACATTTCATTTACGTAATTTAGTTCAAGAGTTTTTATGTTAGTAATAATTATAATATAGTTTTGTTAAAATATCTTTAACTTGTCTTGGTGTTATTTCTTCATGCATTTATAAAAAAAAATATTCTATGGCCATAAGAATAGAAATTTGAATTAATTTGTAGTTGGAGGTTTACCTTGAGGATTTAAATGAGTAAAAACTTAAGGTGAAATAACCTTTAGTTATTTGTTATTATAATGTTCATTTATCCTAACTAGTCACTATAAGTATAATTCAAATTTTTATATCAAGAAGAATTAATATATATTTATTAGTATTAAATATTTCTATGCATATTATGTAATTGTTGATATTTATTGGATAATTATTCTCACTCCTTGTGTTTCTTGTGTAAAATATGTAATTAATTTTAAAAATAAGTAAATATAGATGGACTTCCCAAAGATTCCGACCCCCTTTCCCTTTAGTGATATCCGCGGTATTGTTTGTCACTGCGTGGAGTGTTGATACTTTAGCCAACTCGGTCACCTTCAATGGAGTGGTAGTGTCAACATTCACATTCTCTCCAAATCAAGAAGTTTTTACTGTGATTGATGGCCCTATAGTCGTTTACCTTTTATTTACCTCCCGCAAACCATGTTAATCCTATTATAAATCTATATCAGTTTAATATGTAAATATTATAATATATATGTAAAATGTAAGTAGCTACGCACGTAGTGGTAAATATTTTTAGTTTAATATGTAATGGAGTTGTAAGCTAATCATATGTAAAGGAGTTTGAAAAATCTTTCTTTGTTATCACATATAATATTATGAATAATATAATTATGTTTTTAATTTATAAATATATATATATATATATATATATATGTGTATATATATAGGCGTATAATATTGGGAGTAATATGTATACAACTAGACGTTACATATTGTAATGTGTGGTTGCATCAATAACTAAGAGTGACAAAGGGAATACTTGTCTTGTAAAGGTTTTACAAGTTAGTGGAACCCCTTCGAGTTTAAAAGTAATTAGACATAGCTCAGGTTGAGTGAAGTAATCTAAAAACAATGTTTTTTATTTATCCCTAATTCCCTCATGCTTATAGTTTTTTTTTGCAAAAGTTTCAAAATCCTACATACACACACATTCAACCTCCCTTGTATGTGTTTATTTCATCTTCAACATAATTCTACAATATTAAGCTTTAATTGAGATTTCTACCAATTATATTGGAATTTTAAGGATTAAGTTAACTTGTACATTTTTTGCACTTTCTGCTAGTATACACAAATCTAATATCGTTGGGCGCCATTATGGTTTCATTGGCCATGAGAATATTAGAAAGCATAAGTTACTATTTGTGACTTATGTGTGGGAGTTGGTTGGAACACGTTGGTCAAAAGAGCTCCAATGGCTCCCTCAAGTGCTCACATAAGGTGTGAGCTAGATTAAACCATGCGTGAGACCTTTAGAAAGCAACATGTGCTCTATATTGGTCTTGTGTAGGTGTCCCTCATTGGACACCACCTTGTTTGAGAGTAAGGATTTCTAATCAATTTTTTGTAGTGTTTGATGGTGTTGTACATAGGAATGTAATATGTGACACCTATGGTGGTATAACAGTGAATAAGTGATGAATTGTGAAACTAATGTTGATCTCTAATCTTTTTGTGTGATTTTGCTTCAGGTATTAATAAATTATAGATGGGTGACATTTGTAAAATTGAAAAAACTTGATAATGCTTAGCTTAAGGATACAATATTGGTGTTAGTAATGGTAAAGAAGTAAATGAATTAATGTTTGACAACTACTATAGTGATGAATGATCTTATAATGATTCTATTTTGAGGTATTTAATGTTGTTTGACTTAGGATCACAATTCATAATATTGACTCTGATACTATAATTATTAAGTGATGAGACGAGTGAGTTGTTTTACATTTTCTAGAGATTTTAAACCAACAAAATATGTTTTACATTTTCTAACAATTTTAAACCATAAAAAAATGCATTTTTTTTGTTTGATTAGCCTCACATTTTCTAATAGTTTTAAACTGTCAAAAAATGCACTTCATTTTTTGGTTTTTGCACCATTGTTCTAAGGCTTCATCTTAGACTAATATGATTTGCCAGAGAGATAAGTAAAGTTTAACCAAAGATTATTTCCACTAAGGATCTAACTTGGACACTACCGAACGATTCAACATCAGGTTCAACACATTAATCACTTGTACTTAACTCCTTGATTACTTTATTTTATATAAAACTATCACATTTTTATCATTTTAAACATACTTGTAGATATTTTGAAGAACACATTCTTATTATAAATTGACAAATAATAGTTTATATATTGTACATATTTATCAAATTATTATTTAAAATTGCCACTAATTATGTTAATCATTTAAAATTAATAGTAACTACATTATATTATTATTTAATCCATGTAACTCTTAAGTAACAACTTTACCTATCTAATTCTATGATCACTTATTTTAATAAATTTTACCTATAATTTTGATAATATTTGTGTTTTGTAAGTTTCTTATTCAAATATAATTACATAAAGATACATTGAATTAACAACTTTCAACATTATAAATAAAATGAAGACAACATCTAGCCATAGGTCTAGCATGACACATATTTCTCATTATTAAAACATTAACATCCATCAACTGTAAAACATATCCAACATATTAAGTAACTCAAAAAATCAAATTCATAATCAATGCTTAAAAGAAAAATATGTAAATTGTCACAAAATTAATCTTGCTTTAAATGTAAAAACAGAGGTTCAAATTCATGAGTTCATCATGTCTAACAAAAAAAAAATGTCAAACTCAACAAAGATTACTATCTAATAAAGTTCCTCTTTGTGGTGTTGGCACATCGTGTCCCCTTCCTTCATCCTATAAAATACATATATAAAAATGAAAATTAAATAAGTAATTTAAAATATATAAAAAAGGAATTAGATAAGTAGTTTTGAAAAAAAATTCTAAATGCAAAATTCATGGTTACATGAGACAAAACACTTAGTTAATGCAAGTGAAGCAAATTGAAAGAAGTTTTTTTTTAGTTAATCCAAGAGAGCAAGAGCCTACTTTAGTTTAAATTTATAAACAAATAAATTAATTAAAAAATGACACACATTAATTAATTAAACAAATGATATTTTATCTTTAAAAAAAAGGGAACAAAATATATTTATCATCACAATAAAAACTATGCAAAATAAATAAAAGTTAAAATTAATTTAAATTTTAGTTAGATCTAATTGTATGAGCTCTAGCACTAAAAGCTCTACCTCAAAGTTTTGAATCTAAACAAGCATGTATTTTGGTTAAATGTGATCAAATTAATTAAGTGCATAAAATATTTTGTTAATCAAACAAAAAATATTGTTAACTCCACTAATTTCATGTAGTTTTGTGCATCACTACATCACATACTATATTGTGCATCAATATGCTTAGTTTTTCGTAACATGATAATTGTGCATGTGGTCAACATATAATATCAAATTCTTAGAAGAAGCTAGAGTAACATCCCATGGCCTCAACATACTGTTGCAACAAATCTCGCGACGAGACAACAAAAATTGAAAATGAAATGAAGTCACCATCAATATTTATTTTTAAGGAAATATTAGGAAAAATCTTAGAAGAAAATAACCTTTGAAAACCAAATTTTTGAGTTCGGGAGTCAATTACGCATAGGAAATGTATTAGCATCCTATGACATCTATTAACGGTTACCTTCAATTAAATGTGCAAATTAATGTTACTTTACAAACTATTTGTTTCACTCTTAAAAAATAAAATTATTTAACTCTTATTTGTATATTAATTTATTATTAATAATAATATTATTATTTTTAGGAAAAATAAAAATTAATTTTTATTTTTTGAGTCGACAAGGGTAGATCCTTGCTCCTACATATCCTCAAGTGCAATGAGGAAATCGGACTTCCGTAGTTCTTTATCTAAAAAATATTTGTAAGTTAATATTTGTAGTTATTATTTTTTATTTTAAGTGTAATTTAGATAACCAAATAAGAAGGAGATCTAAAATGATTATCGCGTGTGGATTATCATATTGCTTAATATTTAATGAGACTTTTGTAACAATCAATTAGGAAGAAAATCCAAAATGATTATATATATATATATATATATATATTTGTAAGTTAATATTCTTTTTAGTTTTAGTTTATTTTTATTTTAAGTGTTATTTAGATAACCAAATAAAAAGGAGATTTAAAATGATTATCGCGTATGAACTATCATATTACTTAATATTTGATGAGATTTTTGTAATAATTAATTAGGAAGAAGATTCAAAATGATTATAAAATATATATATATATATATATATATATATATATATATATATATATCTTGTATTTACTTAAAAGTTAATTGAGATTTTGACAAAATCACCGGATGATCAAATAGGTAAGGTATCAAAATAATTATTTAGAATATTTATTTAATAGTATCTTTTATTGGTATTTATTTTGGAAGTCATATAATATTTTTGACAAAGTTATTCATAATACCTAAACAAGAAGGAGATCTAAAATGATTATTATGCTTAATTTTATCATTTAGAAGATTGTTTAATATTTGGCAAAATCATAACAATCAAATAGGAGAGGGATCCAAACTGATTAAATTTATTATTATTATTATTATTATAATTAGAATTATTATCTATTAAAATATTTTATTTTTTTATTACGTCAAATCTAAAGAGTACTATAATTAACAAACTTTTAAGATATTTAAGAAAGGTTTGACATGTCAAGTCTACCAATATTTCGGAATCAAGAGCTCTCAAAATCACGCATCTTGTAACATTTTTTTGTAAGTTATGTGATTACGAAACCTAACTCAATAACAAAGAACATCACCTTCAAAATTGACTTTTATATAAATTAATTTTAATTTATAAAAAAATTAATATCTTTATTTTTTTCCTCTTTATTCTTTTCCTATATATTTAGCAAGAAATTTATCTAAACGATATGTATCAAAGTCAATTGATGAAACATTACACATGTTCAAAAAGTACAACATTGCCAATGTATCGACAACATCACACACCATCAATATTATCCATAATACCATAAAGCTAAGCATGCATTAATCCCCCCACAACTCATGCATAATCTAGTACTATAAATAATCATATTGGTGCATGCACAGAACCCTATTGAACTCAACGAACCACACAACTAAACTCGCAGCAACATCAATCATGATTTAAACGTGCAGTTTAAAAAACGAATCACCAAAATGATTTTACAATCACATCAACATGCAAAAAAAAGAAAAAGATTTTTTCTCGTATTGAATCATAGAAACGGTATCGTTTTTGGGATATCATAAGGTTCAGGGTGATGAGTTAAAGCTTTGTTGTCTTTGTTACGACTCGTGAGGAATAGGTCAGAGTTTGTTGTTTGTTGTTTGTTGTTTGTTGTCTTTGTTAGGTTATCATTACTGTCAATGTCAATTAATTATTTGAGGACCACGTCTTACATAAATTTTAACGGGATGAAAAAAAAAATCCATGTCAGGAAAACCGACTAAATATAAATATTAAAACCGACTAAATATTTCTACAGCTCAAAGATATTGCTTTCAAATCGAACAACTCTTTTTTTATAGGAAAGTTTTTCTCTTAAATAAGATATTTTTAAAATTATTTACTTTACAATAAGAAAAAATACTCACTCACTGATGTATATCATTATTTATTTTCAAATCTTGATTTTTTTTACTATTATTTTAACACAGAAATAATAGAGAGATCTGAAATATCTCTTTTTTTTTTACTTACTAGTCTTTATAAAAAGAACAGACCAATTAAAAAAAATTATAAGGACTAAAAGTGTATTTTAATCAAAATTTCTCATAACATATTTAGGATCTTGCAACTCATAAATAATCAGGTTAAAATGATTTTTTCATGCATTTATAATACATGACTGCAACACTAAGTTCAGTAGTTTAAGGTAAAATATTAAATTTTCAATGGGTTAAATAGCTCTTTTTGTCCTTGATAATATTTTTTTGTTTCAATTTAGTCCTACTTTAATTTTTTTGTCTCAATTTAATCTTAATAACTTAAATTATTGCAATTTGGGACTTCTGTCCAAATGATTTAAACGGAGTTAACTGTTGGCCACGTGGCATCCACATGGATGCCAAGTAGATGCGTATGTGGACGCCAAAATTTTTGAAAAAACCTGGAACCAGAACGACCCGTTCTGGTTTCAGAACGGGCCGTTCTGGTTCCAGAATACCAAACGCGAATGGTCACTTATTATAGTTTACGGTTGTGAATCGCGAAAGAAAAAAAACCAAGGTACAAAGGATTTCAAATACTAAATTTGGTAATATTGTAAATGAAAATTGATGACTTCAATTGCTAAACAGTTGGGCTATATAGTGTATCATTAAGGACAATGCAGTGTATCACTAAAGACAATAATAGTAGATTTTATTTCATTGTTATGCTCTGAATTTGTTTTCAGTTTCTAAACCATGTTTCTATCTTTGAATTTATGATATGTTATGAATTTTTATTTTCAATTTTTGAATCACGTTACGGCATTTTGGTCAATGGATGCATGGAGTTGGTTTTTTAGAATGGGTCGTTTTGAAACCAGAACGGCCCGTTCTAAAACCAGAACGGTTCGGTCTGGTTTCAGAACAGCCCGTTCTGATGCACTGATAGTTTGTGAAATTTGCATTTGGAACAGTCCGTTCCGGTTGCAAAATTAACACACCAAGAGTGCAGCTAGAATGGGTCGTTCTGGTTCCAGGTGTATTCATACACTTTGACGTCCACGTACGCATCTACGTGACATCCACGTGGCCAACAATTCACCCCATTTAAATCATTTGGATGGAAGTCCCAAATTACAATGATTTTAATTATTGGGGACTAAATTGAAACAAAAAATTAAAGTGAGACTAAAGTAAAACAAAAAAATATTATAAGGGACAAAAAGAGATATTTAACCTTTTCAATGTTATATATTCGGCTTAAAAATGTCCAATAATATTTTTCTTCAAAATAATTTTGATCGTTGAAAAACAAATAAATTTTAATTTTAGTTACGGTAAAATGTTTTTCTTAAATTTCACTCTTTAAAATCTAAAATAACTTTTTTTTATCACTTTCAATAATTTAAGATAAATAACATTTTAAAAATATATACAAAATTTTAAAGGCGTCAAAGACAAACATAACATAATTAAGTATCACATAAAATGATTTCATAACTTTTTTAATAAACAAACTTGTTAAAAATATTAATATAATAATATAGACTAAATAATAATTCTAAATTTGAAAGAAATGAAAAATAATAAACTTTTTACAAAAAAACAAAATAAAAGAACTTGTTCATTTTACCAAAACTAAAATCATATTTAAGTCTTTCACATTCCCATTTTTTGTTGATATTATTCTACACTTGTAAAATATCTGAAGCATCTAAATTCGTAAAGCTAACATTTCTCAACATGTAGACCTGATTTGTATGGATAACGGGACTTAATTTATCATTAAGCAAATTTATGAGAAACACGAACACTTGTTTTTGTTTTATCTAATTCCATGTAACGAATTCCAATATGCCCATTAATATTCTATGAAATGAGTTTAAAGTAACATTGGTAACATGAAATGAATGTCAAATAAAATGACCATTCCCGCATGATGATAACGTAGTCAGAATTAGTTAGGCAGGAGAAACGAGTGCAAAGCAAAATTGTATTTACACGACGATTACTGGACGCCCATTTACACCTACTCAGTACTCACTGGTCTATACTGTCATTGTCAGTATCAAGGGAGACAAGTTTACAACAAGTCTAATCAGGTAAAATTACTGTATTAACCGTCTGCCACACAATTTGTTGTTCATGATTCTGGACCAGGAGCGGGAGGGCCTCCTCCTCGACCACCACGAGCAACCCGACCACGGGGAGGATTACCAAGTCTTCCACCACGAGGTCTAGGAAGGGAAGGAAACAACCCAGCCTGGCTCATTTGAGACCTTTCTCGAGCTCTCTCTGACAAATTGATGGTCGTTGAAGTACTGCTAATGGGCAGGGGTGAGCAAAATTAATTAAATTGAACTAAAATTATTAAATAACTGATTTATTTTAAACTAAAAAACTAAAACTAATTAAAATAAAACTGAATTAAACTGTTTTTTAATTCAGTTTTAAAAAACTGTACTTATTTAAATTACAGTTTAGTTAACTGTAAATAACTATTAATTAAAAAATAAAAGAAGGTTACAGTTTACGCTAGGAATCCCTAACTCACACCAGCGGCAGCCACGACCCACCAAAGGTAAATGTGAAAAATCTTCCTTCACAGGCACAGCCACGGATTTCGGCACCGCCTTATGCGTTGGGATTTTATCGTTTTGAACGTTTGCAGGAAAGACAACGTTCGTGAAAAGGCATCTCACCGGCGAATTCGAGAAGAAATACGAACGTAAATGTAAAACATCTTCCTTCACAGCCACGGCCCACCGCAAGGTACGAATTTAATTCAACCAGAAACTATATTAAAAATGTTTCATGTTCTTGATGAGCTCTTCAATTGTTTCATGCGACAACATAATCTTGTTCAACCAGAAACTGCTTTTGAACTCTTTCGTCTCGCATGGTTCATCGAACTTTGTGATTCAGTTGGGCAGCAAAACTATAAATTTGTTGGGCAGCAAAACCAACTCTGGATGTATAGACTTGCTATAAATTTGTTGATACTCACCATTATATCCCCAGGGCTTGAAGTCATACATTGCGTGTATGTGTATGTTCTAGTGGGCAACGCCAATGTTTTTAGTACATGGAATGAGGCAGAGTATTGAAGTGGTGAGATCAATCTGAGATGTAATAGGTTGCCCATGGCATGCTAAGGAAACTCAACGTGCACAGGACTATCGTGTGTCACTCAATCAGCTTATATCATGATATATTAAACTGTCCAGAACCAGTTTACGCACAGTTTAGGCACAGTTTAGGCACAGTTCATGAATAGTTCAGAACCATTAGTAATGGGTGATGCCTGCTTGCCTCTTCTGTTTCATTGGGCTTTGGAACAGGTAAGTTCACTTTAGAAGAACTACTTTCTGCAGCACTTGTCAAAGTAGCACCCTCACTCGCAACAACAGCCACTTGATTGCTCTCAACTGATATTGGTTCGTTAACGTCAATTAACTTGTCGGCACCATCACCAGCCTCCTCAACCAACTCACTCTCATCATTCTTATCATCACTTGAAAGCTCAGGAGAATTTATCTCACCGGCCTCCAAATCTTCATCATCAACCCTGGCTGGGGAACGTTCAGGTGTTGCAGCAGACTCAGATTGACCTTCCCTAGATTCTTGATTTTCCACCATGTTTGACAACTCACCCTCATCATCTACATTATCTGGCAACAATTCTCCCTCTTCTCTTTCACTACTTGGTGCCAATGTTGACTGCTGGTTGTCTGACTCGGTGTGTTCACTTGGAATCTCATCCGATAGCATTTTTGTATCAATTGCTTGATCTGCATTCTCTTCTAAATTTCCAGTCCTGTCACCTTGGAATTCCTCGACTCGTACCATCCAACGGTTGTGGATCTTCAGATTCGTCATCCTTCCCAACAGCAATTTCACCATCTTCAGTTTGAGCTTCACTGACTTCCTCATTTTGGCCTTCTGGCAACTCACCACTATCAAATAATTCTTCAGTGATAGGCTGACTGCCAGTAAATTCCAGAGTTGCAGCAGGTTGTTCTTCTGTACTCTCTTCTGGGGACTTTGATCCTTTTGACTTCTTCAACACAGGTGCTTCGGAGTTCATCTCACCTGGTGCATTCTGTTTAAAATCCTTAATCTACACTCTTTCAATATTTAGCTAACTTGATTTGCACAACATTATAAATGAAATAACCTGTAGCAGCCGCTGAACTATCTGTAATTGTTGCTATTTCTCCGAGATTACCACGACCTCCAAACTCACGAAATACTGACTGAGCTTCCTTTTCAAAAGTTTCCACAGCAGATAGGTAAGGAGCAGCAAAGTCATCAACATTGGATCCATAAAGAAGTTGAACCACATTCGTACCCTAAGAAAAATTATACAAAAAAAAGGCAGATAAAATTTTCTGCTTATGAACAATTGGCTCAAATGTAGTGAGGGCTCAGAACAAAATAAAAAATAATCCCTGGAGGCTAAACCATGTCTATATGCTCAACATTAGTTAGATTGCACAATAAACCACTGTTTTGAATCATTACCTCAGGAAGATTGCCAATAACAACCTTGAGCTTTTCAACTTCATCAGACAACCTTTTCAGAGACTTCTTGTGCTTCTCGATTTCATTAATAAATTTTGTTTTCTCCTGAGAGTAAATAAATCAATAAAAGGAGAGAAGAAAATACATAATCATATATGTTGCGGGTTGCATCAATTGTCCCGTGGCGGAGGCTAAGTGGGCCAAGTCACTGTCGAATCATGGCGCTTGGGCTGCTGCGCTCTTAAATAAAAAGAGTTGCGCCCTGACTATCAGCTATAGCTTTTGGCCTAGTGGTAAGTGCTCGATCCAACAATTGGTATCAGAGCCAAGGTCATGAGTTCGATACTCAGCGGGGCAATTGCTGAGGGGGAGATTGTTGCGGGTTGCATCAATTGCCCCGTGGTGGAGGCTAGGTGGGCCAAGTCACCGTCGAATCATGGCGCTTGGGCTGCTGCGCTCTTAAATAAAAAGAGTTGCGCCCTGACTATCAGCTATAGCTTTTGGCCTAGTGGTAAGCGCTCGATCCAACAATATAGTTGAAGAACTGGACAAGAAATTAGAGTAGAAGAATAAGCTTAATAGTAACTCCTCAACCAAACTAATATCAGTGAATTATGAGTAACAGTCTGGGAGGACGAAATGTGTTAGGCAAATTTGGAGGCCAAATTCCTTCACTCTGAGCTTACAGAAACCTTTCTTTCCTACCTCCTCGCCTCTCCCTTACAGTTTTTACATTCAATCTCTTCCGCAACCAAAAATAATGATGTAACTAAAAGATAATACTCATAAAACATTGTAAAAACCAGAGAAATGAAAGTTTCATTCATCCTATCCTACTATAAAGAAGAATTGCATTTGCATCATTGCACTAAGTTATTAAGACCAGATGTAAAACTGAAGGAGCTTAAACATGCATCACAGTATATGAGTAACGGGGAAACCTGTTCAACAATACTGTAAGAGTCCTTTATCGCCTTTTCTGTCTTCAGACGTCTACCTCTCTCTATACGATTGTCTTCCTTCTCCTTCTTTAATTCATCTCTCAATCTCTCAAGATGTTTCTCCAGAATCTAGCAAACAGAAAATAAGTAAAATTAAGACAACTTGGGTTGTCAAGTTGTCATTTCCCAAAAAGTGAAAAAATAAACAATCAAAACCACTATTTCAAATGAACCTGTATTCGAGTATCCTTTTCCTCTTTCATTGCTTGTTCACCCGGTGTATCACTTGTTGACCTTTTCCCTGATATACACCATTAAAATTTAACAATAAACTCCAGCAGAAATTGCAGATTAGAAACAAATAAAAACATAGACAGCAAGGGAGAGAGATTAGGAAAATAAGATTATTGCCTTGTTTAATTTCATCTAATTGCTTAGTAAGTTGCTGGTTCTCTTTCCCTTCCCTTGACAAAACATCATTCTTTTTCTGGATAAGGATGGCAAAAGAAAAAGCAATGAGAAAAAAAAAAAAAATAAAAAAAAAAATAAAATAAAAATATATATATATATATATATATATATATATATATATATATATATATATATATAATGGAATATGCAGTTATCCAGAGAACTCTATCAACTTTTCAAAACAAGAACCTCCATGCACCTTAAACTGATCCAGCAGTTTCCTATGCTTCTCCGATTCAAGTTTCAGGTTAGCCTGTTTTAATCAAACACAACTAATGTTAATAAAGAAAATATTTCTCAAAACAGCAAAAGTAGAGTATATCCTAGAGACCTCAGACTGCAAAATGTCATTAATTTTCTTCTCTTTCCCTGCAAGCTCTAGGCGGCAGTTTGAAAGATCTTGCTCCAGACGTGATACACAATCCTGCTTTTCTGATAGAATTTTATTAATTTCCTCAATCTGAGCATCCCTATCTCTTAGTTTATCCTGATGAAATAAAATATAAAGTTAATAAATTCTAGAAAAGATAATCATATCTCACTTCAAATTGAGTAAAATAAATAAGAAATCAATCAATTCTGTCTCTTTCTCTACATATATAATTAGACATATATAAAATAAAACTTGAAATTTCTTGCCAATTTCAAAACTGCTATATCTGATTATATCTGATTATATGTACTCTTCTTATGCTGTTCAGCAATTAACAACAACAAAAAATCCTGAAACACTACTTTATAAGAGGATTGACAAAACAAAGAATTGCTACATTCACTCTTCTTTAAGCTTAATGGAGTGATGAAATAGTAGACAATGGAAGGAAAAACACAACCAAAAAGAACAACTTGAATATCAATTATAGCATATAATTTCAAAACAAAATTATCAATAACAGAATAACAGATGGCAGCTTATGGTAATAAGCCAAAATACCCAGCATATACATATGGCAGATGGCATGGCGATCTACAGTGGATGCCATGGCAGACAAATAAATAAATAAATAATATATATACACAAAATAAATAAAAAACAGAAGAAATAAAATAAGAAAACAGCATAATCATAGACAAAGTTTCAAGAAAATATCACACGACTCAAAACAACAATGTCATAACATCCATCAAAGAATTAATGGTGATTAAAAATGATAAATAAAAAATTACAATTAAATAAAAGAAATTGAAAACATACTGAAAATATATAGCTGAATTTAAAAAAGAATTAACAATCATAATCAAAAGTATGAAAAATGAAGGGAAAAAAACATAGGCCTTTAAATAAAAGAATTATAAAGGGGAAAACAAAATAATAGAATAATAGAACTGAGTAGCAGAGAAAAAACAGATTAAAAAATAAGGACATAAAGGAGAAAAGAAATGAGTAGAACCAGAGAAAGAAGAGCACAACCAAAAGAAAATAGAATTTAAAAGAACAGGAAAATGATATGCAGAGAATGGGAAGAGAAGTCAAGTTTGTCAGAGATGGTCATTGCAGATGGAGATGGTTGTCACCACTGGATATGGTAATTGCAGGGGCAGAGATGGTCATCACCTTAGTTGTTGGGTGTTTCATTTAGTATCAGGAATATTAGACACTTTGTGAGGCTTTTTAAAACATTTTAGGCCTGAGTTGGATCAGATTACATGGCCCAAAATCTTCTTTTTTTAGGCTTTTTAAAAAAAATTTAAGCCAATGGACGGGTCATACAACCACCCTTTCCTTTTTTTGACAAATGTCTGCAATTTCTGCCTAACCGCTGCACATGACAAGGATGCCACATGAATAGCAGGCACCATATTGGAAATGGCCAATGTAGAGGCTCCAAAATGCCACACCATACCTCCAAGGCAGCCCACAACCGTTTTTTAATAACATCACTTCAAAATGAATTGCATGAAATTTTTTAGAAGAGTTCATGGTAGATTTTAAATTGACAGACCAAGTTTGATAACCAAGTAGTCTTGAATTACTAATCACACCAACTTTAGGAACATGTATAAGAAAAGGAACATGCATTAATTGATGGGTTGTGCTAGACAACTGCAAGGTTGAAAATGATGTCTTAAAATTCACTAAAATGAGCAATCCATGCTAATATAACAACCTGGATATCTCTAGCAAGCTTCTTCACTCGATCATAATCCTCGACATCAACATTTTTACTCTTTTCAAGCAACTGAACAACATAAGACAAAAAAAAAAAAATTAGAAAAAAGACACAGTAATACATTGTAGTATGTTTGTTTTCAAGGTTTCAAAATAAAATACCTCAGAAACCCTGTTATTGAGATGATCTTTTTCAACTTTTAGCATTTCAATTTCTTTTTTATGGCCTTCAAGCTCGATTTCTCTTTCCCTCAGGAGATTCTCTAGTCTAGCCTTCTGTGCTAGTTCACGCAATTTCTATGCCAAGAAAATTATGTGTATCAGTAACAGGAAAACACCACACAATGCAACAGATGTTTACCAAAATATATTTCACTAACAAACTGCATCTTGCTTTTATCACAAGTCAACACTGTTAAGTTGATGAAGCATGAAATAGTATAGAAGAGGAGGAAGAAAGAGAAGGAGTACAAAAGCTTTTTTTACATATCACAAAGAAATATTTTATGAACTTCATATGTTGAAATAAGATTAAATGGGAATAGGTAATTGACATAGCCACATACCTGACACTCATTGAAATTGTGTTTATTTTCTTCCCTTAGCTGCATGTTACTCTCACGAAGTAAGTTCATTTCTCTAACCTACAAATGATTTTAAAAAATCAGGTCATTATTTGATTGAACATAACATCATTAGAGCATTTGTTGAACAACATTAACTTATTATGTCATCAAGAAACAAGCCATAGATAATGAAGAGAAGTGGATTTCAATTATAGGATTCTCAACCTGAAGCTGCAATGCTTTGAACTCTTCTTCAGTGAACAAAAATGATCTAGATTTTGCACGCTCAGTTTCAAGTGATGCATGTGCAGACTCTGCTGCCTTCAAAGCACTGTCAAGCTGCAGAGAACCAAGAGATTTTAGAAGATTAGACGATTATACACTAAATCCATAGGTGGTCACAAGAAACTGAAATAAATAGTCAGGTTTAATCTATAATGTCCTTTCACATGAACAGGGATCATTCCCACACACAAATAATACAAAAGCAGTCTTTTATATCCAGTCAAGTTTCAAATGCTAGCGGCATAAAACATGAAAAAACAAAAGACTATTGTTACTAGGGGTGGGCAAAAAAAACTAAACTAAGCTGAACTGAACTGAACTGGTGGTGAACTGTACTATAAAAAACTGAACTGTTTGTAAAAAAAACTGAACTGAACTGTTTAAAAAAAACTGAACTGAACTGAACTGTTATAAAGTTGAACTGTACTGAACTATAAAAACTGAACTGAATTATAAAAATTGAACTATTTTTATAAAAGAATAAAAATTAAATATGTTTAACATGTTATGTCTTAATAGATTAGCTCGATAGTCTAATAACCAAAATTTTAGAAAAAAAAGTGATTTGAAAAAAAATTATATCAATTTTGTTGAACTTAACGGATCAATTGAGCTATGTTGAACTACTTATTTTTAGGCTTAAAATTCACTGAGTTTGTTTGACTTAATTTTATATTTTTTTCCTTTGAAAAATTTAAATAAAATAGAAAATGAAGTAAAGTTGACAAATGTGTCCTATTTTGATAGATCAATGAGTCAAAATTTTTCAATTCAAAATATCATAACAATTTAGTACAGTTTAAATTGCAGTTCAGTTCAAGTTTTTATAGTATAGTTCAGTTCAATTCAATGACACAAAAGAATAGTTCAGTTCAGTTCGTTTGAACTAATATTTAGTTTAGTTCAGTTCATATGAACTACTTTTAAGTTCAGTATAGTTTTTATAAGTTCAGTTCAGTTCAGTTCGTTTTGCCCACCCCTAATTGTTACCATTGGGTTTTTAATAACAAAACAGTATATTAGCTCTTTTTTGGCAGTGAACATCAGAAGGTGAGAGGCAGCTTCTAAATTAGTGCCAGAAAGCAAACACATCTAGGACAGGCACCAGTAACAGTAAAGAGATACCGAATCTCTTTGAAACCAAAGTTAGGAATTTTTATGGGAGTCATTGTACAGAAAAAAAGACAAGAAAATATAACAACAAAATCCTCACCCCCACTCACAAAACCAATCATAATGATCACCACTTCAAATTAGCAGAGAAAGTGCAACTGGATAAGAGACTTGGTTGAGATATAGATGATAACTCTATCCATAAAGATAATTATATGAAGATTGAAAGGGAAAAGTTATTACCCATGTCAGACAACTGGTGTGCTTTGGAATAATATATTAGGTAATAATTAGTAATATGAATACAAGATTAACTTGATATAAATATCAATCATGAATACTCAAAAATGAAGGCAGGATGAATAATTTATCCTCCATCTTGTATGCGTTTCTGAAACTGAGTTATCCTGTCACTCAAACAGTTTTAAGAGAAGAATTATGCACCTATTATTTAAATAAAAGGAATTGAAAAATTTTATGGAGAAAGTGATGAATATTAAAAAATTACAGTCTCTGGAAGTTTGAAGTTCCTACCAAATGTTTCACAGCCGGCTTGGCAAGTGATCTAGTAACTGAACATTTGTCAGCCAGGCCAACTTTTGGGTTACTTGGAGCAATTTTAGGATTTTTTGATAGGCCTTTTACTCCAGCATGCCTCTGCACATTAGTGGCTGTAGAAGAGAAAAAAATTAACAAAATATAACCAATAAATTCATCTCATTTTAATGTAAGAAATTTCTGTTTGGTTCCTCAAGAAACCTGTATTTGTGAACTTCATTGAGGTTACAAACCTCAATCAAAATTAATTTATTAGCTGATCCATTTTCACATCATATTATGCAATAGTACAACAATTGTATTTGAAATCATTTCACTCCAATTCAGTCTTGTCAAACATCCTAGGAAAAAATAACAAACAAACACAAGTTGCAGAACAAACCAGGAATAGGACGACCATTCTGATTACTCTTTGAGGAACCTGAGGTCAACATTCCACTCCTAGCAGCTGTTGCAGTAGCAGACACATTTAATTTTGGACCAGGTATCCTATTGACTTTCAATTCTTTACTCGGTGCCTTTGTGTCAAGTCTTTTTAGTTTGCGAAGGAGTTACGGTAAACACTTATAATTCAACAGATGAAGAAAGTAAAAAACACCAGACAACTCAATTCCATAGCACAGGCACAGTGTAAGACACTCCACTTAATATAATAAAAAGCAATGTGAAGGATATGAGGACGAAGCTACTGGCAACCACGGACAAGCATTGCGTTTTGCTCTATTCCCAACTGTAGTATCATTGACAGTAAGCACTTTCCTCTTTGCCTATCAAAGAGGTATAAAAAATTAATGTAATAGAAATCAGAATAAGTTCAATTTTTATTCACTATGATATAATCGCGTAAAGAGTATGTATACATAGACTAACCAAGGAAACCGGGGCCGGAGAAGCTTTAGCCAATGCACCAGGCTTCGGAGATAAGCCAATTTTGCTATCTTTAACGGGAAGAGCATCTGATGAATGCATAAACAAATTCTCTTCAATTTCCTGCAACTCTATCGAAGTGCCAACTGGCTCTTCTTTTTGGATAGCTTCCTGATTCAACCCTGACTTAGTAGAGACAGTGCCACTAATCATAGAAAGCTCCACTGCATTCAAAATACCTGAAAAGTAAAGTTCAACACCAATTAATTAATAATACCAAATTTTACAGTTTATTCATGGATAATAGAGAGAAGAGAAATGCCTTGGTCGGTGAAGAAAGCTAGATCCCACGCCAAACTCTTGCGCAAGTTGTAACCGCCTCCTCTCTTCTTCCTCTTCATCTTCTGAGTCTCCAAGCTAAGCTTCTGTGGTTTGTTCCAATCAGCGTTCTCTTCGTTCGCATTCTCACCGAGCGAGGAACTCGGAGTTGCAGAATCCGCACCACCGCCACCTTCTCTTCCTTCTGCAGGTGCATTAGTCAAATCAGTGATTAACAATTTTTCATCACAAATTATAGAAAAACCCTAACCGGATTGAGGAGGATTAGATCCGAGGGAAAGGAGAGGGGAGCAAGAGAAAACGTCGGTGGACGCTGCCAAAACATCGAACAGCAACGAATAGTCTTCGCCTGCGATCTCGAGAAGCGGAAGAGCATCTGATGAATGCATAAACAAATTTCCTTCAATTTACTGCAACTCTATCGAAGTGCCAACTGGCTCTTCTTTTTGGATAGCTTCCAGATTCAACCCTGACTTAGCAGAGACAGTGCCACTAATCATAGAAAGCTCCACCGCATTCAAAACACCTGAAAAGTAAAGTTCAACACCAATTAATTAATAATACCAAATTTTACAGTTTATTCATGGATAATAGAGAGAAGAGAAATGCCTTGTTCGGTGAAGAAAGCTGGATCCCACGCCAAACTCTTGCGCAAGTTGTAACCGCCTCCTCTCTTCTTCCTCTTCATCTTCTGAGTCTCCAAGCTGAGCTTCTGTGGTTTGTTCCAATCCGCGTTCTCTTCGTTCGCATTCTCACCGAGCGAGGAACTCGGAGTTGCAGAATCCGCACCACCGCCACCTTCTCTTCCTTCTGCAGGTGCATTAATCAAATCAGTGATTAACAATTTTTCATCACAAATTATAGAAAAACCCTAACCGGATTGAGGAGGATTTGATCCGAGGGAAAGGAGAGGGGAGCAAGAGAAAACGTCGGTGGACGCTGCCGAAACATCGAACAGCAACGAATCGTCTTCGCCTGCGATCTCGAGAAGCGGAAGGTTAGAAATGGAATCCATGTGATATCACTTCTTCTTCTCTTTGAGTTGTAGTTTTTGCATTGGCTGTGAAATGGAATGAATGAATGGGTTACTGTGTCTGCTTCTGCTGCATACTCCTTCCGTAATTCAAATAAGGGCGAGCAGAACCACCGCTGTCCTTTTGGCACGTTAGTGTAATGGATTTACGAGATGAGGCACGCTAATGTCATGGATCGAGCAGAACCACCACTGTCCTTTTGGCACGTTAGTGTAATGGATTTACGAGATGAGGCACGCTAATGTCATGGATTTACGAAGAATATCCAACGTTTGTGTGAGTTAGTTAGTTAGTTATTACCCTTTGCGCCCATAACCCATTAGTCTCTCTTTCTATGTCCTTCTTTACTACTCCGCCTAGTCGTTCCACGTGGATAATTTGAATTTTTTTTAATTTTCATCCATTTTATTTTTTAATCTTTACAATTAAAAGTATTTTACTTCTTTTTTATACATATCATTTTTATTTTTTTTTTAATTTCTATAATTTCATAAACTTTATCTTTTAGAAATATCATTTTTTAGTTTATATAAAAATAGATAGGATAGAGATTAAAAGAAAAAAAATATGTATAAAAAATAAAATGAATCATTTTTAACTGTAAAAATTAAAAGGTAAAATTGATAAAATTACATGAAAAAATAATAATTTTTTTAAAACCAAAACAGTGTGGATATATTTGTTCTAATGTTTGTGGATTTGATGTTTTGGAGAGACAATTTTTAATTCACATATTAAATGAGAAACAACAAAATTGTTGTAAAGATCTTGTCATAAATATTACTTTAAGATTGAATTATCAATATTCATTCCTTTCTCATAATTCTTTGTATATTTATCACACAATTTGAATCCTAAAGATCTACCAGTGATATAATATAAAATTTATAATGATTATTTTAAGAGTTATATTTGAGATGACTTCATATTAGTTTATATTGTGAAAATACTTACACTAAAAGCACATACAAATTAAACTCTTAAATAACAATTTTTGAAAAATATTAATTTTTATATATTAAACACGAATTTCTATTTTACATAAAAGTGTTTTTAGGGATTTTTCTTCAATATGAATATTTGTAGAGTTTTAATTTCTTATCTAATTTAATTTTTATTTATCATAATTATTTATGAATTAAATATTAATATTTTAAAATAAATTATAGATAAATAAATATTTTTTTACAACACAAATTATTTATCATAAATCTAAAATATAATTTATATATTTAAAAATATTTATGTATACTAATTTTAAATATAGTTTATATATTTAAACATAATAATTATTTATATAATTTATTATAAAATTTAATTAATTATATAATAAATATGTTTATGCATTGCATAGACTAAAATACTAGTTAAATAAAATGTTAGAACATGAGAAGAATTAATAAGTTTAATATCATATTAATAATGATCTAAGTAAAATCAATTTTAATTATTCATATACTGGAGAAAAAGAAGTATTGTGTGTCTTTGTGTTTAAAAAATAAAATAAGAGAAGAGTAAAAAAAAAACGGGGAAGAAAAATCGAGCAGTGATTTGTTTTTAAAAAATCTCTGTAACAGTTATTTTATTTTCAAATTTTACTCTTTAATAACTAGCATATTATATTGTTTAGAATAAAAACGTCAAAATAAATGTGTATATAAAAA
The DNA here is from genome assembly GCF_000230855.2 of Cajanus cajan. Taxonomy (NCBI): domain Eukaryota; kingdom Viridiplantae; phylum Streptophyta; class Magnoliopsida; order Fabales; family Fabaceae; genus Cajanus; species Cajanus cajan. Next base: position 8,221,025 of record NC_138526.1, on the reverse strand, counting down.
TAAGATATTATCTTTATAATAGTCAAGTTATGATTGCTTTTATAATAGTTATGGATAAATAAACCGCTAAATTATATTGATAAAATTTGGTATCCTATTAGGATTGACTTGAAAAGAGGAGATATATATAATTTTTATTTGTCTAAAGTTTAAACAATTAATAAAAAAAATGATAAAATTAAGTTATATTCTTATTCTCACGAGCACACTTTTCATTTTGTTTTATAGGAAGAGACATAATTAATAATACGATATATAAAGAGTTACATTAAATTAATCCATGAAATTATAAACATTGATAAATTTAATCCTTAGCATTATAAAAAAAGTAAAATCTTTTACAATTCTCACATTGGAAATGATACCTGAATATAGTCCTTAACATACAGATTCAATATGGATAAAATTTTTGACAATCATAAGCCAATTTATTCTATGATGTTAAGACTGGGGAGTCATGTTGAACAAAATTAAGAACTAAATTAATATTTATTAAAACTCAGTTTAATAAAACTAGCTGATAAACATAAAATAATATACTTATTTATTTTTTGATAATCAGAATAAGAGAATGATGAGATAAATAACATAATTTCTAAATTAAAAATATAAAAAATCAAATAATTGAATAAATAAAAAATAAAAGAAATTAACAACTTATAAACTATAAACTACAATAAACCTATGAAAATAAATTATAATTTTTTTAAATAAATTCCAGTACCAAATAAATTTATTTTGTTCAAACAAATTTATAAATCATTCTAAAAACACTTACAAGTTCCTAAAATATTTTCAAACAATAAATGACTAATTATTATCAAAATTAACACGTTGATAAATCTTCAACATTGAAACTAAAATGATTAATATTGACTTATTGAGTACATATTTGATTCCACCTACAAAATTATTTCGAATTTTTCACGTCAAGTTCACCTAAAAGATCCAAAAGTTAGTTATTTTAGGTTGAGTAATATATATCCTTCGAAACATAGTTCGAATCATCTTCTGAAATATTAAAATATTATCATATTTTTTTTATAAATTTATTATAAAATAATTATTTAATTTAATATTTTAATCACTTCGAATGATTTTCGAATCATCCTTTCGGACATTCTATCATTTTTCTTTTAGGTTTAGTGTGACAAACGTTAATCTTTGGCTGACACTTTTAATGATTTTGAGGACAATTTTTATTTTTCCTTCATAATTTAAACGACTAAAATGACTAATAATATCATTTTCAATAACTAATTTAATGAATTACTCAGATATATAAAACTAGACAGAAGTGCAGATAAAAGTAGTAAAAAAGATGTGTAATGTCACTTTATTTGATTCCCAGAGCCAGAGAGGTGCATAAATTAATTCAAATTTTATTCTGGGCTACAGTCTGCTTATCATGTCACGAGTTCATACAGATGGCATAGTGTTTTCTGATTAAAACTAATAAAAAGGAAGGGACTATAACTTGTAGTTAACCATTACAAAAGAATTCAGAGTAAATACCTACATCCTATGAAAGCCCACGCTACATTATTCGCATGCGGACGGGCTTAAGACAGCTTACTAAGTGGGATGAGCACATTTTCTCAAGTTTTTGAAAGGGACATTAATTCCGCACTCGGTACGGCAGTGTGAATACAAAAACAAAAATTCCGATTTGCAGCTATTCTTTCTTTCTTTCTACCAAATGCATGTCTATTGTCTTCACCCTCTTCCTCTTGTCATATTATTCACGTTTTCAATACTGTTAATGCAGTAAAACTTTTCATTTAGTTTTTACTGCTATAATTAATTATGGTTGCTTGTATTAGTGGGTAAAGTTCTGCAGTAATTATGTTTACTTAGTGCAGTAGATAATATCTTGTTAGGTTTCTGATTTTAGGCAAATCTACACACTTAATGATGATGGGAACATGTGTTTTACTGACAGCATTTATGGGCTCTATGTATGGCTGTCATTTTTCATGTATTTGCCTTATATATGAATGAAAAACAAACAGAATAGTATGGTTGTGCAGAAAATACGAAATTGCTCTGTTCCCTAACCTTTCCTCTTCTCTGTTTCATGGTTTGTATGGTTTTTTATGTTTTATGCTTCCGCTGCCCATTGCTTGTCTTAACAGTGGTATCAGAGCATTGTTCTTATAGGCTGTGGGTCTGAAAAAAATTGAGAGGAGAGATTAAACACTTGTGAGTGAGTGATAAAATGGCTTCGGGGAATAATGGTGTATTTGCTGTTCCTCAATTTTCTGGGGAAAACTATCACATATGGATTGTCAAAATGAGATCATGTTTGAAGTCTTTTGGCTTATGGGAGTATGTAGATCAAGATAAGGAAGTTCCACCATTGAGGGTTAATCCTACAATAGCTCAAATGAAGCAACATGAGGAGGAGACTTTGAAGAAGGAAAAAGCTGTCTCATGTTTACATTCAGCTTTGACAGATGATGTTTTTACAAGCATTATGCATTTGGAAAAAGCAAAACAAATATGGGACGAGTTGAACGAAAGGTATGCCGGTGATGAACGGGTGAGATCCATCAAACTATTGACTCTTAAAAGAGAGTTTGAAATGCTGAAAATGAAGGAAAGTGAATCAGTCAAGGAGTACACTTCAAAGCTGTCTCACTTGGTGAATCAAATGAGATTGTATGGAGAGGTGGTCCATGACCACAAGGTAGTCGAAAAAATGCTGATCAGTCTACCCGTAAAATTTGAAGCCAAAGTTGCTGCCATTGAAGAGTCATGTGATCTTAAGAAACTAACCATTTCCGAAATGGTCAGTAAATTGCAAGCTCATGAGCAAAGATTCTCCATGAGAATGGATGATGTAACTGAAGGTGCATTTCAAGCAAGACACAAGGGAAAGCAAGCTGGTCAGAAAAATCAAAAGAAGCAAAATTATAAAGCAGTTGGTGACCAAAAGGGGAAAACGAAGATGGATGGGAGTAGTGAATCTGCAGCAAACAATCATTTTCCTCCTTGTTCTACATGCAAAAGAACAAATCACTTGTCAAAATATTGTTGGTATAAGGGGAAGCCTCAAATCCAATGTAACATTTGCAAGAAGTGGGGACATAGAGAAAGGTACTGCAGATCCAGGCAGAACCAATCTCAACCACAACATGCACATCAAGTTAACTTCACCGATCAGCAACTCCAAGATGAAGAACACTTGTTTATGGCTGCTCAAACAAGTAGTTCAGGTTCAAATGATGTATGGTATGTTGATAGTGGGTGCACAAACCACATGGCGAGGGACTCAAGTCTTTTTACTTGATGGAAATGGTAAGGAGGAGTGATGAATGTTCTTCTCCTTAGCTCTCCTTATGCACGGATCAACTTCAATGGAGATAAACCGAATGTAGAACACCTCTAGAAGATGTAGAACCTGTGGATTAGGATTCCTAATCCATAGAAGGAAGCATCCAAGCTCAAGCCTCAAGGGATTGCACACTTCAAAGAGAAGGAAAATAGGTTTTCCTAGGGTATTTTGAAGGCACTCTCTAAGACTTTCTCTCTTGGAATTTCGGTGACTTTGAGGGAGAAACTTGGCTCAATGGCTCTCAAATTTCTGAATATTCAAAGTGAATACAAAATGGTGAAGGAAACACTTAAGTAAGCATGGTTTTGCACACTTTGGGCGCCTAAATCAAAAGGTGACATGTGGCGCCCAAAATTTGAATTCAAATTTGAAATTTGAATTCAAATTTTGGCTCCCATGTGCTACTCCGAAAATTCAGGTACCTAAGGTGCATCTAAGTGTAATTTGGAGTGTCATTTAGGGTTAATTTGAGGTCACATGTTCAGCCACCAAAGGTGCAAAACATGTGACTCAAATGTAACTTAAATGGCTTCCAAATTAAACCTAATTTAACCTAATTAGCCTACTTTAGTATTCCTTGTATTTTCCTAATCTAATGACCTAAATACAATGGTCAAACAAATACAATGGAAAGGAAAAATTACAAGAATGAAAATGAGCCCAATATTGGGTACCAAAAGCCCAAAGGCCCATGAAGCCCAAAACTAGGCCCAACTAGCCTAAAACCTAAAATGCTACTCTATGTGGTCCAAAATACAAGACCAAAATATATGATACCTATACTAACATGATGTATACAAAACATATGAAAATAGCTATAACAAACTATGGCCCATGAAAAGTTCAACTTGGGCCTTCCCAGGCCCATAAGGCCCATTGGGCCCTGACTGGCCCAAACCTTTATGTCTAGCCAACTCCTCTTGGTTCTTTGAGTATGTCACCTCTTGCACTCCAAAGCATGATTCCATCATCCCCTCCCTCTTGAAAAGGATTTGTCCTCAAATCTCGAGGATGAATGGAAGAAGAAAAATTAACACCTACATATAAAACATGCAAGGAATAAGAAGTAACATTGTAAGAGAAAAGATCATGGATCCTAAGAGGAGTCCTAGTATCTAACCTAACAAAGAAAGATAAAATATTAGACTCTCTAGAAATAGGTTCCTCTTCTAAGCATAACCTAGAAGTAAAACCTAAAAATGTAAGAACACTATGACTAAGACAATGAAAAGACTGATTTTTAAACACTATAATATCTTGCCTAAAGTACCCTAAATGGTATCCTAGGCTTTTCCTAAAATATAAAGAAAATACTACTAAAAAACGTCCTAAACAATTTTGGATTTGATTGTTTATTAGATACTCATAGTCATATAATCTATTTTTGTCTTGTAGGGAAGGAAACATATTAAGTTCAAAAAAATAAGAACTTCCCATAAGATCAAACATAGAATATAGAGTATTACAAGTTAGATCTACTAAACAATGTAAACCGAAAATTGGGTGCTTTAGAAAATCTAAAGAAATACTTCCTTCCTTGTGCACCTTCAAGGAAGTAGTATAAGGAGTAACACTAGGAATAGTCCACTCCTTCTTCACTACATCTCTAAGTTGAGAATTCTTGGTTTGAAATTTATTTTGTTTTTCATTCTCAACTCTAAGATAAGTGGCAGCATTAGGACAAGAGTCAAAACTTTTATGAATAAAGAGAGTTCTTTTCAAGTCTTGTTTGGTCATAAAATAACTCTCTTTTGTCACAAATGTCTTAGTGGAGTCCCCTTTATCCACACTCTGTCCTTCTTTCTTTTCTTTGTTTCTTTTCTTTTTCATTTGCTTTTGATCCTCAAACACTTGGGGTGGTGTTAAAGGATTAAAAACAATTTCCTTATTTTTATGAATGAAGGATATTTTGCTAGTGAGGCCATCATGTATAGTTTGTTTATCAAATTGACATAGCCTACCAAGCAAAATATGACAAGCTTCCATAGGGATCACATCACATAAAACTTTATCTTTATAATCCCCTATAGAAAACTTGACCTTCACTTGTTGATTCACCTCCAATTCCTCACCTTCATTGAGCCAATGAAGTTTGTAAGGGTGAGGGTGAGGAATGGTGGTAAGGGCTAACTTGTTAATCAACCTTGTACTACAACAATTTGAACATGATCCACTATCAACAATGAGAGAACAAGTTCTTTTGGAAACTAAACATCTTGTGTGAAAGATGTTCTCTCTTTGTGATAGTGAAGTGGGACAAGGTTGACTTCCAAGAAGCCTTTTGACCATAAGAAGATCACCATCAACAGGATATAGCTTTTCAATTTGAGGATCTTCCTTACTAGTCTCACTATCACTTGAAGTGGTAGAACTAGATTCATCAAGACTACTATAAATGTCTTGTCCTCTCAAAATCATGACCTTTTTAGTTGGACATTGAGAAGCTATATGGCCTCTCCCAAGACATTTAAAGCATTTGATGTCACTAGTTTTACCACTAGAAGTGACAACATTTTTATCATTTTCTTTTTCTTTTTCTTGACCCTTACTAGAGCTTTTAGAAGAGTCATATTGACCCTCCCTCTTGTAGTCATTCTTGATATAAGAGTTAGATTGAGTTTTTCCTTTTAAAGAATTTTTCCTTAAATTTTGTTGTTCCACCCTTATACAAAGTTGGACCAAATCATCAAGGTCCCTATAAGGGAGTAACTCAACTCTATCTCTTATATCAAATTTTAGACCACTTAAAAACCTAGCAATGGTCAATCTTTCCTCTTCCCTTATGCCAGCCCTCATGAGATACAACTCCATCTTTTGTCTATACTCCTCAACACTCATATTCTTTTGTTGGAGTCTTTGGAGCTTATCCATAAGCTCCCTACTATAATAAGAAGGTATGTGCCTTCTTCTCATAGCACTCCTCAACTCATTCCAATAAGTGATTGGAGGGTCATTGTGAAGTCTTCTCTCTCTCTCTAAGGAGGTCCACCAATACATAGCTTGTCCTTGGAAAGCTAAGGTGGCCAAGGGAACTTTTCTTTCTTCACCTACTTGGTGACAAGTGAAGATTTGCTCCACTTTCATTTTCCAATCCAAGTAGGCATCCACATCTTCTTTTCCATGAAAGTAAGGGAGATCAACCCTTGATTCCCTCACTTTGTGTTCTTTAATGACTCTCCTAGGTGTTGGTTGATAGTAAGCATGCATATGCAAACTACCATCATTATTTTGGCTTTGAGAATCATTGGAGCTCTTGGTTGAGCTCCTAGAAGAACCTTTTGGACTTTTATTTTTATTTAATCTTTTTAAAAGTTTTTCTTCCCTTTGCTTAATCTTTTGGATTTCTTGTTCCAAAGCCATGATTTGTACTTCTTTTTCAAGTTTCTCTTTTTGTTTTTGAAGCATCTCATCATTTTTCCAAAGTTTTAGTGCTTCAACCTCCTTGACAATTCTTTCAAAACTTTTAGGAGTATCAAAGTCACTACTACCTTGAGAATGATGACTCATGGTTAAGCAAAAAGAATTTGTATGCTATGCAAAAAGTTATAAAATGTTTTTGGTATTTTCTAGGAATGAAAATAGCACTTGGAAGTCTAAGTGTACAAGTTGCACTATCAAGGGAGGTGAGCTACAAAGAGCCACTTAATAACCAAGCCTTTTCAAGTGGAAATCACTAAACTCTTTTGTGGTATTTCCAATTCCCCAAAACTTTTCACAAAAATTTTTGTATGCTTTTTACAACTTTGTTTGTTTTTGACACTTAACTAAACGTGAGCAAATAAAACTACACAATTCTAGACGTTTCAAGGTAGCAAAATAAAGCAATCAAAAGACAAAGAACTTAAAGGAAACAATGTAAGCAACTAGTCGGATATCCTAAGTGGAAGCTTGAAACATATGAAATTTCCAAGCCACTTCCACTAGCACTACACGTGAGGATGCTAACAAGGAGTTAGATATACCTGACCAGCTTCTTAATACTCCCTCCAAGCTTTACAAATTGATTTTAAAATACAAGAGAGATTGCAAAATTTAAACTAGCCTAGAAAGCAATAAATGGCGGTTTTGGTGACCAATTTAGTGACGGATTGTTGTGCAAATTTTCCAACACTTAATCAAGTGTTTAATCCGCCACTAATCCTTCAATATGATGCTACTGGACCTGCAAAAGAAACATAACAAAGAGGTTAATGGTGGCTGCCTCACAAGGTGAAAGGAATGGTCACTCAAGTGAAGGAAGTTTAGGAGAAGTTTTGGTCACTAAATTAGGTCAAATTTTTAGGTCTTAGTGTCCAAACTTTTCCTACTCTTTGTTGAGCAATGCTTGATCCTTGAGCAAGGATTTGAGGCCACTTCCAGCACAGGGAAATTATTGAAAGAAAACAAGACAAGCAATAAAAGCACAATTTGAAAAGCTTATACCAAAATTAAGAGTAATAGATGTATATGACAAGACTCAAAGATGTTCAACAAGTAAAACTGAAAATTAAGACTCCAAAATGAAGCTAGCACTCAGTTAGAATGAATCCTAGATAGGTACTAGATTAGATGAAGAAAACAAAAAAAATTTGAAGACAATTGGACAAGTATAGCAAAAGTAGTAGCCAAAACAATAACAAGGAATCAAGTAGGTTTTTCAACTTGTATACCTCTCGGCTTTTTCCTTTTAATTTTCTTTCTCTATTTTTTTTTAATTCTTTCTTTTTCCAGTATCAAATTAAGAGTCCAGAGAGTATATTTGCCTTTTGTTTCAAAATTTTTAGAGATTCCAAGCTATAGAAACCGAGAATACAAATCAGCCAAAAAATTAGGTCAAATTTCAAGTGAAAATGATAAACTAGTGCACTAGTTTTAGGTTTTGGTTTGGATTCTTTTTGAACTATTTTTCTTTTGAACTTTAGGTCTTTTCTTTTGTTTAGGCTCTGTTTTATCTCTGTTTTTCAGCCTCTAAAAATTTTTATTAAATTTGAATCCACAAGAAAGTGCACTAGAAATAGGATTACACTTGAAAAAATTTTTTAGAAGATTTTTAATGGAAGGTGATTTGAAAACTTAAGTACACAATAGAAACCTAACTCTAAAGAAATTTGCTAGAACTAATAGCAAATTATGAACACAATAAGGTAAAAGAAAAGCACATATAGGTAAGCACAAAGAGAAGCAAACCGAGAGCCAAAATAATGAACAATGCACTTAACACAAAAATTAGGTCAACATGTTATTCAAGGAATTTTGTGACATAAAAGGACTACACACAAACTCTAAGACAAAACAAGATTAAAAACCAAAATCTAATGCATATGCATGAGGTCCAATCACGGACACATACAAGAATGGAGAAACTCAAAGAAAACAAATTATAAGCACAAGCAAAAAGTTCCTAAACAAGTTGATTGAGGAAGAAAATCAAGAACAATCAACCAATGGATCTATGAACACAAGAACATCAACAATATAGATCCGAAAATTGAAACTCAAATTAAGACAAGACAAACACAAGAACACAAGAACACGGACACAAAAATGAAGAACACTTATCTCCTTGAAGACCTTGCTCTTGATACCAAAAATGATGGAAATGGTAAGGAGGAGTGATGAATGTTCTTCTCCTTAGCTCTCCTTATGCACGGATCAACTTCAATGGAGATAAACCGAATGTAGAACACCTCTAGAAGATGTAGAACCTGTGGATTAGGATTCCTAATCCATAGAAGGAAGCATCCAAGCTCAAGCCTCAAGGGATTGCACACTTCAAAGAGAAGGAAAATAGGTTTTCCTAGGGTATTTTGAAGGCACTCTCTAAGACTTTCTCTCTTGGAATTTCGGTGACTTTGAGGGAGAAACTTGGCTCAATGGCTCTCAAATTTCTGAATATTCAAAGTGAATACAAAATGGCGAAGGAAACACTTAAGTAAGCATGGTTTTGCACACTTTGGGCGCCTAAATCAAAAGGTGACATGTGGCGCCCAAAATTTGAATTCAAATTTGAAATTTGAATTCAAATTTTGGCTCCCATGTGCTACTCCGAAAATTCAGGTACCTAAGGTGCATCTAAGTGTAATTTGGAGTGTCATTTAGGGTTAATTTGAGGTCACATGTTCAGCCACCAAAGGTGCAAAACATGTGACTCAAATGTAACTTAAATGGCTTCCAAATTAAACCTAATTTAACCTAATTAGCCTACTTTAGTATTCCTTGTATTTTCCTAATCTAATGACCTAAATACAATGGTCAAACAAATACAATGGAAAGGAAAAATTACAAGAATGAAAATGAGCCCAATATTGGGTACCAAAAGCCCAAAGGCCCATGAAGCCCAAAACTAGGCCCAACTAGCCTAAAACCTAAAATGCTACTCTATGTGGTCCAAAATACAAGACCAAAATATATGATACCTATACTAACATGATGTATACAAAACATATGAAAATAGCTATAACAAACTATGGCCCATGAAAAGTTCAACTTGGGCCTTCCCAGGCCCATAAGGCCCATTGGGCCCTGACTGGCCCAAACCTTCATGTCTAGCCAACTCCTCTTGGTTCTTTGAGTATGTCACCTCTTGCACTCCAAAGCATGATTCCATCATTACTACTTTGGATAGGGCTGTCCAAACCAAAGTTAAGCTTGGAAATGGAGATATTGTACAAGCTGAAGGAAGAGGTACAGTTTCTGTTCACACTAGCAAAGGTCCTAAATTTATTCATGATGTTTTATTTATTCCTGATTTGGATCAGAATTTGCTAAGTGTTGCTCAACTAATGAAGAGAGGATATTCTCTTTCATTTAAAAACAATGGCTGTATCATACTGGATTCAAATGATTATGAAGTTATTAAAGTGGAAATGTGTGATAATAGCTTTCCAATCAGTTTGAATCAAGTGAATGAATCAGCTCTTGTTTCCAAACATGATGATTCTGTTTTATGGCACAAAAGATATGGTCACTTTAATATGGGTGCTTTGAAATTTTTGCAAACTCATGATATGGTGAGAGACATGCCTATGATGGGTATTATTGATGATTTATGTGATGCTTGTCAATTGGGAAAAATGCATAGAAAGTCTTTTTCATCAACAAATGTCACACGAGCAAAGGAAAAATTGGAGCTTATTCACACTGATTTGTGTGGTCCAATGAGTGTTCCTTCTCTTAGCCAAAGCAAATATTTTCTTCTGTTTATTGATGATTTGACAAGAATGACATGGGTGTATTTTTTATCAAGCAAAGCTCAAACTTTTGATGTCTTTAAAAAGTTTAGAGCCATGGTGGAGTCTCAAAGTGGCTGCAAAATTAAAATGTTGAGATCCGACAATGGGAAGGAGTATACATCTAATGAGTTTAATGCATTTTGTGAAGATATGGGCATTGTTCATCAATTGACAGTAAGTTATACTCCTGAACAAAATGGAGTTTCTGAGAGAAAAAATAGAACAGTTATGGAGATGGCAAGATGTTTAATTGCTGAAAAGAAATTGCCAAAATGTTTTTGGGCTGAAGCTGTTTATACAGCCGTGTATCTTTTGAATAGGCTGCCAACAAGAGCTGTTCAAGAGAAAACACCAATTGAAGCTTGGAATGGAGTGAAGCCCACTGCCAAACACCTGAAGATTTTTGGATCTATTTGTTATACTCATGTTGCAGCAGCAAAAAGATCCAAATTAGATGACAAGGCTGAAATGGGAATTTTCTTAGGCTATGCTGCAAACTCCAAAGGTTACCGGGTGTACAATATGAGGTCAAAACAGATTGTGATCAGCAGGGATATTCAAATTGATGAGAATGCATACTGGAATTGGGAAAATAATGAAGTTCAAAGGAGCACAAAAACAGAACAGTTGACAACCAATTTTGACCAGGAGCAAGCTGCAAATGAGAATAAAAGTCAGATTGATGAATCTGATTCTCCTGTGCTAAAATCCAAGTCTTTGGCTGAAATTTATGAAAAATGCAATTTTGTTGTAAGTGAGCCTTCTTGTTTTGAAGAGGCTTCAATGCATGAAGAATCGAAAGATGCAATGAAGGAGGAGCTGGCCATGATTAACAAAAATGGCACTTGGGAACTTACTTCAAAGCCCAAGGACAAACATGTGATTGGCGTCAAATGGGTTTATAGAACAAAATTAAATCCGGATGGTTCCATCCACAAGCACAAAGCAAGGCTTGTTGTGAAGGGGTATTCTCAAATGGCTGGAGTCGATTATGGTGATACATTTGCGCCGGTTGCTAGGCATGAAACAATTAGATTAATTGTTGCATTAGCGGCTCAATATGGATGGAAAATCTTTCACTTGGATGTTAAATCTGCTTTTTTAAATGGAGTATTGCAAGAAGAAATATATGTTGAACAGCCTGATGGTTTTATTGTTGCAGGTCATGAAGAAAAAGTTTATAGGCTTCATAAAGCCTTGTATGGGCTGAAACAAGCTCCAAGAGCTTGGTACAGCAGAATTGATTCTCATTTTCTGCAAAATGATTTCAGGAGGAGCCAAAATGAGCCTACTCTTTATGTGAAAGATTGTGGCAATGGAAAGAAAATTGTGGTTTCTCTTTATGTTGATGATTTGTTGATTACAGGTGATGATGTTGATGAAATTGAAGAGTTTAAAAATAGCATGTTGCAGTTTTTTGAAATGACAGATCTTGGAATGATGAGGTATTTTTTGGGGATGGAAGTGCATCAGTTTGATGATGGAATTTTTCTTTCACAGAAAAAGTATGCAAATGACTTGCTGAAAAAATTCAAACTGGAGAATTGTAATCCTGTTTCAACTCCACTTGCTGTCAACGAAAAGCTCTCCAAGGCTGATGGTGATGCAAAGGCAGATGTGACTCAATATAGAAGTTTGGTTGGTAGTCTTCTTTATTTGACTGCAACTAGACCAGATTTGATGTTCTGCAGTAGTTTACTTTCAAGGTTCATGCATTCACCAAGTTTAACACACTTTGGTGTAGGCAAAAGAGTGTTGAGATACTTGAAAGGTACTGCTGACTTTGGCATTTGGTATAGCAAAAGTGATGGAAAGGTTGAAGGTTTTGTTGATAGTGATTGGGCTGGATCTATTGATGACTCTAAGAGCACAACAGGATATGTTTTTTCACTTGGTAGTGGAGTATTTTCATGGAACTCTAAGAAGCAAGATGTGGTTGCTCAATCCTCTGCCGAGGCTGAATATGTAGCTGCAGCAGCAGCCTCAAATCAAGCTATATGGGTCAGGAAAGTCTTGACAGATTTGAGTCATGTGCAAATGGAACCTACTGTGCTATGGTGTGATAACAAGTCAGCCATTTCAATTGCTAAAAATCCAATTCAACATGGAAGAACCAAGCATATCAATGTCAAATTTCATGCTATAAGGGAAGCTGAGAAGAATGGAGATGTTCAGTTGATGTATTGCAGGTCCGAGGAGCAATTGGCAGACATACTCACTAAGGCCCTTCCAAGTGCTAAGTTTAATGAGCTAAGAAGCAAGTTGGGAGTCCTTAAGAAAAGTTTTAAGGAGGAGTGTTAATGCAGTAAAACTTTTCATTTAGTTTTTACTGCTATAATTAATTATGGTTGCTTGTATTAGTGGGTAAAGTTCTGCAGTAATTATGTTTACTTAGTGCAGTAGATAATATCTTGTTAGGTTTCTGATTTTAGGCAAATCTACACACTTAATGATGATGGGAACATGTGTTTTACTGACAGCATTTATGGGCTCTATGTATGGCTGTCATTTTTCATGTATTTGCCTTATATATGAATGAAAAACAAACAGAATAGTATGGTTGTGCAGAAAATACGAAATTGCTCTGTTCCCTAACCTTTCCTCTTCTCTGTTTCATGGTTTGTATGGTTTTTTATGTTTTATGCTTCCGCTGCCCATTGCTTGTCTTAACAAATACTCTTAATTTCTGCTGTCCATGTACCTTCCTGTGAAAACGCAAAAAGTTTTTTTTGGAATTAAACAATTAATTCCTTCACCTTCACACACAAAGTGTAAAACTGTACAAATGACTGCTGGGCATCCCTTTTAGGGTTTTGCTGGGTTCGCGATTGATGGTGAAATTTGTTTGTTGTAAGGCTTGCTCATTTTCATTCTTTTGTTGTTAATAACGATTATCATACCGCTAGTCGCTGTTCTTTCTATTTTCCTTTTATGATCTCTCTGTTTTTTTGTCTTTAATTTAATTATTGCTTCCCTAATATTTCTATTTTTGTTTTCACAACTACTAACAACTAATCATGATAGTGTTACTTGTGTTGTGTTGGCTGAGCTTTAGTCTCTCTCAATCTATTTCCTTTAGGTTCTTATACACTAGTTGTGGATTTCTTAATAGAATGGTTCAGTTATTGTTCTTGTTTCATTTTTATTATTAATTTGACTTTGGTTTTAGGCATGGCGGCGACATCCCAAGAAACATATAAAATATGAAAAGGTAAATATAGTATGGTGTTCTCTCTTGATTATGACTCTAATAGGCTAACTATATAATATTTCCTTGTATTCATATCTCTTTTCTTGTTTTTATGGTCAGTTTCGGATAAGACATGCCTTGCATTGGGACAAGGTATGGAGTATTAGAACTTGTAATTTCTGATGATTTTTAGGTATTTTTTATTATTCTTTTTTCATATTTAACATTGTTATCCTTGGTTCTTGGTTGATTTGCTCATTGTGAACTGCAGCCTTTTGAAAATTTGGAGCAGCAGGAACACATGGAGGAGGTGGTCCAGCAGCAACACTTGGGGGAAGAGGTGCAGTGATTTTTTTTTAATTCTCTTGTTTTTTATTTATTTTAAATTAAGTTTATAATACATGCTTGTACTTGGCTGACAGGTGAAAAACTTGAGTGTTCAATGTAAGCTTTTGGTATCAGACTTCAACATGACTATTGGAAACCTGGAAATAGGGCTAGCTACGAGGATGAAATGTGCCGCTCATGATGGTCACCTCGACGTTGTTAAACGTTTGATTGGATTTGGGGTAGATCCTAATAAGCCTGATTATGATGGCAGAACACCTTTGGTATCAACAACTTATTTTCATCAACTCTTTTTATAAGACATTTCCATTTCTTCATTATGCATAATTACATATAGATAATTTATCTATATATTCTCCCATTGCTTGTAATTTAATTTGTCTCTAGTATCTACTCAACACAGTAGCGTCAAACAAATACTTGGATTTGATTTTTCCTCCCGTTTCCTCTTATTAACTTGATTTTATGTTTGCTATTACAGCATATCTCAGCATCAAAAGGATATGTAGATATTTCTTCCTTTCTTGTTGAACAAGGAGTAAATATCAATTCCACAGGTTAGCTTTTGAACTTTAAAACCCAAATCAAGGACAATATTTTATTGAAAATGCTTCTTTGAAGAAAAAATAGTGTTACATTTTAAACACCCGTTTGTTTTAGATAAATTTGGAGCCACTCCCTTGCTTGAAGCCATCAAGTATGGACATGAAGAACTAGCATCTTTACTTGTTAATTCGGGAGCGATCCTTACTATTGATGATGTTGGTAACTTTCTCTGCATGACTGTTGCAAAGAAGGACTTGGACCTTTTAAAAAGGGTTTTGTCTTGTGGAATCAATCCAAATGCCAAAAATTACGATCACCGTACACCTCTTCACATAGCTGCCTCTCAAGGTTTGATTACAATGGCTGAATTACTACTACAAGCAGGAGCAAGTGTTTTATCTAAGGACACGTATGGACCAAATATTGAGTTAGCATTCTTATCAGACAATACTTTTTATTCCATTAGCACCTTCATTGTTCTAATGTAAACTTATTTCATTGCTAACTTGGGGGATCTTAGAATAGTATTTTTGTGTTGTTTATTGAATTGCAAAATAACATCTTTTAATATTTCCTTCTGGCAGATGGGGAAATACACCTCTTCTTGAAGCTCATACCGGTGGAAATAGAAATATGATCAAAATGCTCGAATTAAGTTGCTAAAGTTTCTCAGTTGGCTGAGTTGTCCAGTAGTATTCATGAAACTCAAGGTATGGTTAAGTTTCTGAGCACAGAATATGATCTTAGACGATCTTTAGGTGTTTGGTACGTTGGCATTTGAACCTGGGTAGTTAGATACTCTGCATTTTGAACGTTAGGGATGTCAAGATTCTTATGTCTGGTCAGCAATTAAAATTCATTAAAACCATTCACATTATGTCCTAGAATCGTATCTTGCATTTTTAAGTTTAACCACTGGGATACCCAACATCTACTGAAATACATAATTTTTTTCCCCATGTACATTCTAACAAATCATACGCGTTCAACAATTTTGCAGCAACACCAATGTTGCAGTCAAGAAATGAAATTCCCAGAAAGAGGTGTATAGTATTTCCTTTCAACCCAAGGGATCAGAAAGAGGAAAGAAAAGAGGGAGTGGTCCTATGGGTTCCACAAAGCATTGAAGAGCTTATAAAGGAAGCGTTGAAACATTTGGACATTCCAAATGGTTCCTGTATTTTATCAGAACAAGGTGGCAAAATTCTTTATGTGGACATGATTTACAATGATGAGAAGCTATTTCTGGTGAATGAAGCACAGAATGGGGTGAAAAATTCTGGTTATCCCAGTGTCCAGACACAGAAGTAGGATCAAAAATTGTAAACGCAGTTACGACTAGCTGGTTAAAATACCTTTCCTCAGCCCACAAATTTTTCTATTCCAGATCAGAAAGTGTAGAAAATAGATCCAGAAACTATGTTCAATCAATTTGCATTGTATGTCTGCAGTTGTTGTTAGTACAAACGAATTATTTAGCGAAAAATGTATCTCTCACCACTGCGAAAGGCTTATATGTTTCATTCTTAAATTAATAATTTATTTTTCCAGGGAAATGTTTTAATGAAAAGGAAAAAAGAGGATCTTAACGTGTACGTGGTTAATCAGATTGCCTTGTTTAATGGTTGCATTAATCAAGCATTTGTTATGCTACTTAAATCATGGTCGTGGTTGATGAATTTCCGAGAGAATTGTACGAATGATGAAAAGATTTGAAACACAAAATAAATAAACTAGATTTTTGTGTAACGTATGTAATCACTTACGAAATGAGCAATGACATGTTAGCTATGAGCAGCATGTCATCGAATGGATTAATGGATGAGGAAAGAAAGTATAGTGATATAAGTACTTTGACTAGAGATGGGGTAATTATTGTGAAATTGATAGATAAAATAGCATATAGAATATGAGGCATTTTAATATAATAACCTTATTCCGAAGCAAGGTGTAACTCAATGTTGGAAATTCTTAACGATAAAGAGAGTGGCCAAGTGGCAGATGGTGAGAGAAGATATATATATATATATAGGTTCTCTCTTTCATGACATACCATTTTCCAGGTGGGAGATTGAGGATGTGGGGAATATTGTCTGGCTCGAGATAGGATTCAGTTTGTTTCTCGGACCAGGCTTCATTCCCCTCTTTCTCTTCCTCACTCTGCAGATTGCACATTATTTCATTTAATTCCATGTGATTTCTTTTCCAAAATACACACTCATCCATACATTTGGTAAGTGCTTTTCTTCTTCTTCTTCACCACAATGGATCCTTGTGGCGGCATCATATTCTAATCATTTACTATATTTTGTTAACGTTATATGATCCACTCATATTTTTCTTCGTTGCAGATGATTCCCCATTATCTCTCTTTATAATGGAAAGTCAATCAACTCAATTGCCATGCTGCTGTTAGTTATTATCATGCCTAAAACCATTGAATTGAATGAGTTTTATAATAATAAGTTTAATTTGGATTTTGAGCAAATAATAATAATATTTTTATAAATTATTATTTATCAATTTATTATTAACCTTTTAAAATAAAAAATGATACTTTTATATTTTAAATTTATTTTTATAATGAGTAAAATAGTTTTCTACTTAACTATGCGAATTTTCTTTTTATCTTCATATACACCATTGGAAGTATTGGTTTGAATTCATTTTTGTGCTAACTATTTTTTTAAAAAAATTTAAATATTATTTAAATTTTTTTGATCTATGTCTTCAATAAAAATATTCAATTAAGATTTAAATATAAATATTCTTTTATCGCCATGTATAAGTTTTTTCTTCAAACATGCTGAATTAATCTTTTTCAAAATAGATTAGAAGATACCCATTACAAAAAAAATTTATTTTACATAATTTTTAACAAGATTTAGTCAATATTATTTGTATTATTAATAAGAGATTCAATGAAATTAAATTTTAGATATATTTGCATAAATTTTTCTCCAAAATCTTATTTTTAACTCATTCATAATCAGTGTAAAGAAAAAGAAAAAAAAAATTCTTATAAAATTCTTATTTTGAATTTTTTTATTATATTTTTCTCTTTGAAAAATGTTTCTAAAAAAGCTTATCTAAACATCCCTAAGCATTAATTTGTTTATGAGTCACGTGTTAAGTGTTTGTGAAGTAAAATGAAGATGTTTAATTTGTTTGGAAATAGAGAGGATTTGAAAGATAGGATATTGATAAGGAAGGTTTATTTTCGCATGCGGACGGGCTTAAGACAGCTTACTAAGTGGGGTGAACACATTTTCTCAAGTTTTTCAAAGGGACATTAATTCCGCACTCGGCACGGCAGTGTGAATACAAAAACAAAATTTCCGATTTGCAGCTATTCTTTCTTTCTTTCTACCAAATGCATGTCTATTGTCTTCACCCTCTTCCTCTTGTCATATTATTCACGTTTTCAATACTCTTAATTTCTGCTGTCCATGCACCTTCCTGTGAAAACGCAAAAAGTTTTTTTGGAATTACACAATTAATTCCTTCACCTTCACACACAAAGTGTAAAACTGTACAAATGACGGCTCTATGGTATGGGAAGCTTCATTTGCAATAATTTTATCTTTTGATCTCCAAAATGGTGTATTTTTCACGTTAAATTTTATGTATCATAGTATTACTTGTTTAAAATGACTAATTATCAAGAGTTAAAGCAAAATAAAACACATATGCTTGTTGATTAACAAAATAAAATAATGTTTATATATTGAAAATTAGTAAGTTAATAAACTAAAAATAGAAAGCCAAGAACGTTTTCCCAATTATTGAATTCTCGTGTAGTACGTAGAATGATGAGCACATGGTTCATATTTCATTACTCTGGTGACATGTTGCCATACTAAGCATCAGAGTGTTTGTGTATATCGGTCCTATTATTTTACAAGATGTCTTAGTTGACTTTAGGAGGACACAAACCTTGATCTTTCAGCACAATAAAGCTAGCTTTAGCTTTCTTTGAGAGCCAAGCCCAGACACATCACCAATCCATTTTGGGTTCACCATCCAATCCACGTCCACATTTCAGATATCAATTATCTACTTGCTCATGTTAATCACTACCATGATTAGGAATGACATTGAATTTATATACAAACAATTATTTCTATTGATAAAGAGACTTTTTAAATAATATTTAAAAATAAAATCGTGAGCTGAATCTACAATTAGCTTGATATATTTTAATGTTTGAGCTAACACTTCATCACTTTATTCTTAATCATAATAACAAAATCTTAGAACACTAAGTAAGATAAATTATAATGTACACCACCGATAATAAATAGTAGATTTTAACATGTGATAAAGTGATAACATCTATTTCAAGTGTGGTTTTTATGCAAGTAACATGATCTAATTAGAAAGAAAATTTTTAAGAACACCCCCATTCTTCTGAGTATATTATTGTTCATCGGTCAAAATTTATTAAAATTATAAAATTTTACAAGTCTCAATATTCCATTCAATGAATATCTTTTGTAATTTTACTGTCAGTCAAAACTTAAGGTAACACTCTTCCAATTAGAAATGTAAATTACAAATCAAGCTCTGAATATAGATTAACTTTTTTTTACTAAATCACCCTTGATACGTACAAAATGTCTCTAGTATGAATGTAAGTTTAAATCCATAACTAATTTTATATGACAGACTTGAAAACGCATAAGGCAATCAAATAACGCAAAAGCTATATATCTGATGAAATTTAGATCGAAGGAATTGTAAATAAGAAAAATGAATTTTGATTAAGGAAAACAGAGGCACGTTGCTTTCTATAGTAAAATAGTATTAGTTTGAAAAACTTAACTTGATACAATGAAATGAAGTAAGCCTCATTTATAGGCAAGCATTCACAGACTAAAGCATGTAGGCGGTTTATCAATACTTTCTAGAGTTGGACTTATATTTCTGATTTTTCTGCTGAAGGATTACTACATATTATTCTAGAAATTTGTTTTTCTTTTCTAAATTTGCATGATATTTTAAGAATATCACATTGTTATTTGAGGCAAATAATAAGAGAAGAATATTAAATGGATCTTTTAAGATTGTTGAAATCGGAATCTATGCATTCCAGTTGGAGTCGATCCCTGTAAGGATTAAGCAATTTGAGAAGGTGAGTGGTTTTGTCCTTTGTCTCAGCGCCACAACCAACCTGCAAAACTAGCAACAGCTTCTGAAAGGCACCCACTTGAAGCGCCTCAACCAGAACCCTCTCCTCTCCAAATTTGCAGAGCTTCCAAAGGGCGGAAACAGAGTAATCCGACCCCAACGACGAAACCCGCAACAGTTTCTTCACCAACACAGGAACCGCTAACGCATTGCCAGAAGCCTCTTCTCTCCCCTCTTCACAACCGCAGAGGGACTCAAAAACACCCAAAGCCTTCTCGCACGTGCTTCTTTCCCCCTCCGACTCAAGGACAATCTCCAACATTGAACAAACCATTCCCACTTGGATAAATTTCAATCTCATTCTCTCACTAGAGCAAACCAAATGCCAAACCACCGCCAACGAAGCTTTCGCAATGGTTTGACCAAATAACATCCTTCGGTTAAGAAACTTCGCCAATACTTGGTTCATTCCTTGGATCTCCGCGAGAGCCTCCACGTGTCGGTGATCACCGAAAGAAACAAGGTTTCTGAGGGCAACAATTGAGGTCTCTTTCCAGGAGAGATCTTGCTGCCTCAAGAACCAAACCATGCAACGTAAAGAAGCTTCAGAGCCCAAATGCTGTAGCGCCTGGAATTCACGTGGAAACATGGAGTTGAGAAGCGAGAGAATGTGATGAAGCAAAGTGGAATGAGAAGGATTAGCGAATGCATGAAACGCAGAGGCTAATGCACGTGGCAGTCCGTTGTCCTCCATGCAGCGCGTGTTCCGCTCACTCTCGGCACCCCATTTCTGAATTGCTTGCAGCAACGGAAGGCAGGCGTGTGGGTCGAGAGGCGAGGCCTTGGAAACGGAATAAAGAGTGAGAAGAAGGTGTTGAACTTCCTTTGGGGTGATGGGAACTGGCGGCGTTGGGATTCTTTGGACGCCACGTGTTCGATTATCGACGCACCAGTCTTGGATCATCATTCGGAGGGTGTGGTTGGGAATGAAGTCCAAGTGGGTGACGATTTGGTTGGTGAGGGGGCATGTCAAGTTTCCTTCTTCGAACCACCTTTCTATGCTTTCTCGGTCGTAGGTGATTCCGGTGGACAGCGTCACAGGGTCTTTCATTAGATCCAGAGAAATCGGGCACCGGAAGTGGTTGGGAGTCACCAACTCCTCCCTTGCCCTTCTTCTTCTTCTTCCATCTTCTCCACCCGAGAACCATTTCTGTTTTAAGGTATGAGAATGAGAATTGTACCCGTCAAAATGATACACCAGTAATTTTTTCGTAATCTGAGGATCGAACGAGTGCTCCGATCCGATGTGAGTAGAGGGGTTGGTACCTGCAAAAGACACTTCAACGTTCAAGTCAGGACAAACTCGAATATCTAGAATAATTAATGAACAATGACGTTACCTTTTGATCTGAGCTATTTATACTGACATTTATGGGTCCTGGACCCATGAACCCTGCAACGTATTTACCGTACTAAGTAATATATCTTAATTACCTGACTAACTCATAATCATTGATTAAGGACAATAAATGGTGGTAGTTCGGTCCTAATAGCCAATTGACACTCGGTGTCTGTCATTCGGCAGGCGACAGGAGGTGGCCGAACGCCTCCTACCCGTTACAAGAATGAATGAGGATGTTTGGTTGAGTGTTTATATATTGAAGTGAGCGCATTCAAAATTGAATGTTGACCAACAGGAGAATGGGTAAAACCAAGACCCAAACGTCCTTTTTTTTATTTCTTTAATAAATACTAATTAATACCAATGCTATGACTTTTTGCTGCATGCATCATGCATGTTGTATAACATCTTCAGCCAAAACAAGCAGGTGATACGACTACCATTCACTTTATTGCAATTTTTCCCGTTACAAGTTCTTTTTTTTTTTTTTTGTTAAAGGCAATTTTATTCTAGACATAGTGAACTATTAAACATGTATATGTTTTTAGAGATTCAACCCTTAATTCCTTTGCATCAAAGAAAGCGAAAAAAAGAAAAATAGTTTTCTCACATGCTTCCATCACAGCGCTGCCCGTAACTTCTTTTTTTATTCAACATTATAAAGTCATTAGACCTTTGATCATAAAGCCTCTTTAACGCCAACTTTGGAAATTTCTAGCATCACCAGCCACCAATTATGTACAGCATTTTTGGCACAGAAGACACAGATCATATATTTGTTATAGAAAATTCCCGCTTAAGTGTTTTTAATTCATGTAAAATAGGATTTTTTATTTTAGTTTTTATAATTTTTTTATCTTTTAAAATATGAAATCGTTATTTTTGGTTCATAAAAAATTAAATAAATTTAGTTTTCATCCTGTAAAATATTTTTTAAAAATTTTTATTTTTATAAAATTTTAAGTCATTATTTTTTGTTCTTAAAGATAGATAAATAATATTTATTTAAAATATTTATAAAAAATATTCAAAAATATCATATACTAACATCATATAAAATACAATTACAAGATCACTTGATTATATAATAAATACAAAAGTTGTTAACAAAGATTATAAAGAAACTGTTTGAAAATAAATTTAAAAATTGCTTTGGAAAGTTTCTCTACTAAATTCTTTTTATTTTCAATAGAGAAGCTCTTAAAAATCATTCTAATTTATATCCAAATAGACTTGAAATACTATAAATTAAAAACAACAATTTTAATTTTAAAATAATAAAAAAAATTATAAGAATCAAAACTAAAAATAACTTATTTCACATATACTAAAAATATATTTAAATCTAAAAAAATATATAATACATGAAGATCATTTACTAATTTAATTTTGATGTATTAATTGATTTAAGATTTGTTTATGCTACTATTTAATTATAGAGATGTCATTTATGTAATTTGATTTTATAGAAATATCATATATCTCTTTCCGTTATATCTCAAAATTATTTTTCAATCTAAGCTCTACAATTTATTATTGAGTCTAACATACAAATAATATTTCTCATAATTATATATTGAGTTCATCAAATTAAAAAATACATACAATTACTACCTAAAGAGTCTAAAGTATAATTATAATTAGTGTAGTTTTTTTAAAAGAGAATATAATTAATAGGATTAAAATAACATTATAAGTAATTGATTATATATATATATATATATATATATATATATATATATATATATATATATATAAAAGTGATAACTTGATTTGATGTGTATATTTTTAAATGATTTTACTCTTAAATTTGTAAATAATAAAAAATAATATTAAAAAATAATTATTCTTAAAAATATAAGATTTAAATTTAAGAGTTTGAGAATTAAGCATAATATCATTTTATCTAATAAAAGTTAATAATTTTTAAATAATTTTATTAAATAAAATATAAAAATTACTTACTTATATATATATATATACATAGAGAGATATATATATACATAGAGAGAGGGAGGTGGGAGGAAGGGATAAGGGGATAAGGAGGAGGGGTATTTGGATCCATTAATTAGTGAAATAATTTTAAATTTTTTTTTATAAAATAGAAATTTAATTAATTCAATTGTTGAATTTAATCATATTACTAATTAGATAAAGTATATGACATTGTATATAATTCTAAAATTATTTGGTATTTCATTATATTACTTTATTTTAAAGTATAAAATGATATTCAAAAATTATGTAAATATTCTTTATTAAATAACATATATAAAAGAGTTTAAAATATTTTAAATTTGATATGCATAATCATGAATATAATATCATCAAATACAAATAACTAATCCTAATACACACACAAGTAATGATCAAGTATATAACATTGCATATAATTTTAAAATTATTTGATAGTTTAATATATTACTTTATCTTAATGTATAAAATAATATTAAAAATACATATAAATATCCATTATTGAATAACATATCTAATATAAATATAGGAAATCGACCTAAAATTAAGTTAAATCAGTGAAAAATCCTATTAAATTTTTGAGTTAATCATTTATATACTATCAGTATATGTAATTTATTATAAATTTTAATTATATAATAAATATTTAATTTATGCATTATAATATTAAAATAACAAATATTAATTAATTTTTAAATATTTAACGTAAACTTCTTAGACATCATTTAAATACGAATTATTATATAATTCAATCACTACTTAGCTATAGTCATATTTTAAAAGAAAAAATAATAAACTCTTTTCACCGATAACATAATAACAAAAAAAGAAATACAAATTTTAAAATAAAACAACAGAATAAAAATAACTAAAACAAGTTCGAGTACAGGTTTTAAAAAATATTAATCATGTAATAATGATAGTATAAAATAAAACTACATTGGAAAATAAAAAAATTAACTCATTTAAGTTTTTATTTTAAAAACTTGATTTTTTTTTTAATTTTATAAACCATGTTTATCCTTCATTGAAGAAAACAATCCAGTTCAAACCGAATAAAATCATCATTAACAATGAAACTCTAACTCCTAGTATTTAAATTGAAAGAATGGAATAATAAACAACCCACTATTTTTGAAAAAAATAAAAATAAAGAAAGAACACGGGCAACTTAATGGAATCCCTATGCGTGGGGTTGAAAATTGATTCTGCAATAAAAGTGGAGACTGGAGTGCTCTTAATTGCTACCCAAGGGCGCCAGGAAACTGCATTTTCAGTTGTTCCATCCAGTTCCTAATGTTGGGCTCTGTTCCTACTTTCTACACCCTTGTTGTTACTACTGGCTTAAGGTTGGCCTAGTGACACGGGGGAAGGCTAAAAAAACCACCAGTGCCCCCTGAATAATCAGTCCAGATGCAAATACCACCAAGCCATTATCTTATAAATTATACAAACAATATTCTGCAAACCTAAATATGAAGCCATCTAACCAGGCAGCAAAGGAGGAAAATCACAAAAGCTGATGCTTTATCATTATGGCTTTGTTGCAGGGAAAAAAAGGACAAATAAATATTTACCTTGTAAATAACCTTCCTTTCATTAGTAAAATTCACAGCCCTATAACTATATAGTATATACAGATGATTAGTGAACAATATCTTGAACTTTTAACATGGAAGAAAATATACTCCATCAGTCGGTACCATCACACTATTATTAACTATGCCTTGTCATGTATGGGAGCAAACAGAGCTCAAGAGGACAACCCAATGCACAAGACAAAATGGTACCTAGAGTCCACATAGCTCTCAACATCCCAGAGAAAAGAACCAAAAGTCACATCCTCTAAAACAAGTTTCTTTAAACCACCAAAGCTAATTTTGATGTTTTCATCCTTAGAGACTGCCCCCTCAGGTGTTACAACAATTTCAGGTCTTCCAAACAATGCCTCTGTGTGCTTCTCAATGATGCTGACAGCTTCTTTGGATCTAATTGTCGCGTATCTTTGTAGGGTATCACCGTCAAAGGACATCACATAGCTATGCAACCTGGTGGGCTTTATACCATAGCCGAATCCACTAGGACTGACGTCACCACCAGTCCAGGTAGATACTTCAGGATGAGACATCACTTGAGAATTGTCCTCTTCAATATTCGGACTTGCATTGTCCATTGTAGTTTGATGAACACTATTCTCTTCTTCTGTTGCATTTGGAAGAATTTTCATTGTCTTCTCCAGCTGGAACCTTTGGTCAACTCGCTTAAGAAAATAACCATACATCACCGATGCTGCATAGACTTGCCCTACCCTGAATTTGCTGATTTCAGCTATTGATGTTAAATCTCCTACTTTGGTACCCAGAATGAGACTCAAGTGGTTTTGAATCATCTCATATGCTTCATGTGAGTGAAGCTGTTCAAGTTTACCATCTTCTTTGTCCACAGTTCAACCTTACCAGACTGATCTGGGATTATGGAGGGTATCAAAGAAATATTAGCATCCATGAACTTCTGCACCACCAATGCATACAAGATCTCTTCCAGAGTTTTCTTCCTTTCATTAGCCTTCACCTCAGCAATTCTCCTGAAATAGTTTGGAAGCCAGAACAATGGTTAACATCAGATTTGTTTAACACAAACACTTTACGGTGTATAAATAGAAGTTGAGATAAAGTAGAATAAGAATTAAATGTTTCACACTCCCCGGTTGCACCTTTTTTTCTGCTTTTAAACGGTTCCATTCATGGCTACCACTTTTTCTTTTCATTAAAGCAATTCAAGAATACTGAGTTACTCCTTTCCTATTACATTTTTTTGCAAGAATGGAATTAAGGGTCTCCTAAAATAAACTTCTGTAGAAACAACACTTCTAGGAGAAAAAATAGGAATAAAAAATGAAATAAATTTCTCCATAATCTAAAATTAGTTTATGTATAAGTTAATTTGCAGAAATTTTCTCATAGTTTTCCAAAACATTGTTTTTAATATGTGCATAAGCTAGTTTTAGCTTATTGAGAAACTTATTTCATTTTTTTTTCTTCTTATTGCATTTTTGCTCTTTATTTTTTTCTCTTACAAGTGTTTCCGAAAAAGTTTACCCAAATAGACCCTAAATTAAATTAGGGAAGAGACATTTTCACAAAAGTAAATAGATTCCAATGACTAAAATTCAATTCTTTAGAAAAAAAAAACAAATTAAATTCTTTGATTTTATCAATTTCTAGACTATCCATGGGAGAGGAGATGGTCCTTTCTTCACCAAACACAGGGCATATACGCGTATACAGTTTGATCAGATTTGAAATGCATAGTACATGAATGTGTGATGGAGGAGGTAAGGAAGAGTGAATGGAGTTCTTCTCCTTAGCTTCTCCTAGCTCGGATCTTCTTCAAGGGAGATGGAGTCCGAAGCTTATGAACACTTGAGGGATGGAGGATTCTCGGATGGAGTAGGATTAAGCCTTGGATGGAAGCATCCAAGCTTAAGGTTCAAGGGAAAGCTCACTTCAAAGAGGAGGAAAACCTAGTAGGGTTCCTAAAGTAAAGCTTTCTCTCACGGTGACTCTCAAGAGAAAATTGGGCTGAATAAGCTCTCCAATTTTATTAATCTCAAAAGTGTTTACAATGTATGATAAAGGAGGTATATATTGAACCGAAATTAGGGTTACTTGGCGCCATTGTGAAAGGCTTCACATGTGGTGCCAAGTTTGAATTCAAATTCAAAAATTTGAATTCAAAATTTGGCTCACATGTTCAAGTCTGGTCACACTAGTGCTAAGTTCAATTAGATTTGATTTAATATGCATTTAGGGTTGAATTTTGAGTCACACATGTTCAGCCAAGGTAGCACCAAACATGTGACTCAAAATGCAAGTTAAATGCATCTTAAATTAAACCTAGTTTACCCTAATTCATTTAAACTAGTAATCCTCCTTAAACCCTAATCTAATGACCTAAATACAATGGTCAAGGAAATACAATGAATAGAAAAAATTACAAGAATGAAAATGAGCCCAATATTGGGTACCAAAAGCCCAAAAGCTCATGAAGCCCAAAACTAGGCTCAACAAGCCTAAAACCTAAAATGCTACTCTATGTAGTCCAAAATACAAGACCAAAATTATAGTAACTTCCTACTCTATGAATTTGCAATAAAACATAAAAAGAATGGTCATATCAAAATAAGCCCATAAGAAGTTTAATTTGGGCCCTTCAAGCCCATGAGGCCCATTGGGCCTTGACTGGCCCAATCCTCCAAGTCTAGCCCACTCCTCTTGGATCTTGTAGTGTGTCACCTCTTGCATTCCAAAGTATGATTCCATCATCCCCTCCCTCTTGAAAAGGATTTTTCCTCAAATCTAGAGGATGCATGGAAGAAAAATTAACACCTACATGTAAAACATGCAAGGAATAAGAAGTGAGATGGTAAGAGAAAAGATCATGGATCCTAAGAGGAGTCCTTCTATCTAACCTAACAAAGAAAGATAAACTATCAAAATTAGACTCTCTAATAATAGAACTAGGCTCCTCTTCTAGGCTTAACCTAGAAGTAAAACCTAAAAATGTAATGACACTATGACTATGACAATGAAAATAATTATTTTTAAACACTATAATATCTTGCCTAAAGTGTAACACCTCAGTTTTCAATAAAGTTATTATTATTATTATAATAATAATAATTATTATTATATGGTATTTGGTCATAATTATTTTAATAATTATAGAAGAATATTATTTTGTACGTTTTAAATAATTATTGTTTTGGACAATTATTTTGTACGTATTAAATAAGTATTTTTTATTAGCATATTTAAATAAATATTTATATGTTTTAAGAGAAGGTTGATTTTATATGATATTTTGTTATTGAAATTATATTATTATATTTTGGGTCAGAAATATATTATTATTATAGAGGAAAAATATTTTATAATATACATGTATTTATTTTATTTAATTATTTTGAGGAAAAAGAGAAGTGGGTTAGAAGAGAAGGAAAATGGGTTGGGTTGACCCAGCCCAATGGATTAATTTTAAGGAGTCACGTAGCGTTAACCCTATCTACCTCATTTGTGTTCTGAAGGGTTAGGAAAAAAAAGGAGAAACAAAGAGCTCTAAGGAAGAGTACTCAGGAACAACCTTAGATCACACCTTTGTCTTCTGCTTATCCAGGTAAGGGGGGAGTGAGAACCTCGCTCTGGGTGTGGGATTGTATGCTGGGTAGTGGGATTGGCTCCCAATCCTGTGTTTGTTGTATTTTTGTATGCTCATGTATGAGGGATTTCTCCCAATTGTATCTGTTTTGCTTATTATTTTTCTTATATGCAATTAATTGTATGATTTGAGATTTCTATGGGTTCTTATGGGAAACCCTATGAGAAACAGGCAAAATATGAATATTTTCTGTTTTGCTATCTGATTGCTCTATTGTATTCCTTGTTGAATGTAATGTGCAAGTATGTGATTAATTTTGAGAATAAATATGTTTTGATATGATTTAGAGTGCTCTGTGGGTTTCTACGGGAAACCCTATGAGAAAACAGACAAAATATAAATGCTTTCTGTTTTGCTTTTTGAGTTTTCTGTTGTGTTTCTTGATATTTGCTGAGCGTAAATATGTGTCTAATTTATTAAATAAACAAGTTTTGATATGATTTAGAGTTATGTGGGTTTCTACGAGAAACCCTATGAGAAAATAGGCAAAATATAAATATTTTCTGTTTTGCTTTTTGAATGTTCTGTTACGTTCCTTGTGTGATGTATAATGTAAATATGTATTTAATTTTATAAATAAACGAGTTTTGATATAAATTAAAGTGCTCTGTGGAGGCTTTGTGAATATAATGAGATAATATGAAATGTGATAATGAAATGTTATGACGAAATGTGATGATGTGAAATGACCATGGGAAATGATAATGTGATATGAGAATGCATAGAGTCGTGATTGACATGCATCATTTGCATAAGTGTTTTAAGGGTACGATATGGAATACACCGCCAGAGAAGGCCCCCTAGTGTAAAAGCTTTGGGGATTAGTCCTTAGGGATAGCTCGGTTTGGAAGTCCTAGTCTCGCCCATTGTGTGCATGGGATGTATCTTGCGCGGCTTAGCTATCCCGACGAGACTCTGGTAGTATATCCTTCTAGTGAGAGTGCGCAGAGGGTGTGACCCGACATGTACTCCTAGACTACTCTTCGTGTATTGCTAGCGGCAATATGCCATGTGATGTTTTACTGGCGCCACATGCATGATAATGTGAAGTCCGTGTCCATACATGTGCATCCTTATTATTAAATGATGATAAATTACTATTTGTATGACTTGGATGATTGAATAAACTATTGTTGTTGATTGATCTATGAGGTAACTGTATTGTTTGTGTTTGGCTATTTGGTGTGCGTTCCTACACCGTGAGCCAGAGTGAGATGTTTCTCCCTCCCTTCTTTTGTGTTGTTTCTCTTGTTTGATATACAGGTGATCATCAGCGTGAGGTTGAGGATGTTGGTGATGAAGCTTAGGCTTCTATGTTGGATTTTGCTCTGATATGACATGTGACATCGGGACATAGATAGGATTAGTTTAAAATGTTCTTATTAAATTATTTTGGAAAATTCAGTTTTATTTCTTTGTAATTTTACTGGCATGTTATTTGGATTAAGTTTATGAATGTGAACTCTTTACCCTTACGTGGTTGGAAATTTGATTTTTATTGATGAAAAATTCTATTTTTTTTTATAATTACTGTATATGTATGTTGGGGTAGAGGGTGTCACATAAAGTACCCTAAATGGTAACCTAGGCTTTTTCTAAAATATAAAGAAAAGACCACTAGAAAATGTCCTAAACAATTTTGGATTTGATTGTTTACTAGATACTCACAATCATATAAGCTATATTTGTCTTGTAGGGAAGAAAACGTACTAAGTTCAAAAAAGTATGCTCTTCCCATAAGATCAAACATAGAATATAGATTATTACAGATTGTATCTACTAAATAATGTAAACCAAAAATTGGGTGTTTTATTAAGACCACTGAAATACTTCCTTCCTTGTGCACCTTCAAGGAAGTAGTATAAGGAGTACAACTAGGAATAGTCCACTCCTTCTTCACTATCTCTCGAAGTTGAGAATTCTTTGCTTGAAATTTATTTTGTTCCTCATTCTCAACTTTAAGATTAGTGGCAGCATTAGGATAAGAGTCAAAACTTTCATGAATAAAGAGAGTTCTTTTCAAGGCTTGTTTGGTAAAATAACTCTCCTTGATCACAAATGTTTTAGTGGAGTCCCCTCTATCCACACTCTTTCCTTTTTTTCTTTCTTTATTTCTTTTTCTTTTCATTTGTTTTTGATCTTCAAACACTTGGGGTGGTGTTAAAGGATTAAAAACAATTTCCTTATTTTTATGAGTGAAGGATATTTTGTTAGTGAGGCCATCATGTATAGTGTGTTTATCAAATTGCCATGGCCTACCAAGCAAAATATGACAAGCTTCCATAGGGATCACATCACATAAAACTTTGTCTTTATAGTCCCCTATGGAAAACTTGACCTTCACTTGTTGATTCACCTCCAATTCCTCACCTTCATTGAGCCAATGAAGTTTATAAGGGTGAGGGTGAGGAATAGTGGTAAGGGATAACTTGTTAACCAACCTTGTACTACAACAGTTAGAACATGATCCACTATCAACAATGAGAGAACAAGTTCTTTTGGAAACTAAACATCTTGTGTGAAAGATTTTCTCTCCTTGTGATAGTGAAATGGTACAAGGTTGACTACCAAGAAGCCTTTTGACCATAAGAAGATCACCATCAACAGGATATAGCTTTTCAATTTGAGGATCTTCCTTACTAGTCTCACTATCACTTGAAGTGGTAGAACTAGATTCATCAAGGCTACTATAAATGTCTTGTCCTCTCAAAATCATGACCTTTTTAGTTGGACATTGAGAAGCTATATAGTCTCTCCCAAGACATTTAAAGCATTTGATGTCACTAGTTTTATTACTAGAAGTGACAACATTTTTATTTTTATCATTTTCTTTTTCTTTTTCTTGACCCTTACTAGAGTTTTTAGAAGAGTCATATTGACCCTCCCTCTTGTCTTCCTTCTTGATATAAGAGTTAGTTTGAGTTTTGCCTTTGAAAGAATTTTTCCTCAAATTTTATTGTTCCACCCTTGTACAAAGTTGGACCAAATCATCAAGGTCCCTATAAGGTAGTAACTCAACCCTATCTCTTATATCAAAATTAAGACCACTTAGAAACCTAGCAATGGTCAATCTTTCTTCTTCCCTTATCCCAGCCCTCATGAGATGCAACTCCATTTTCTGTCTATACTCCTCCACACTCATTTTCTGTCTATACTCCTCCACACTCTTGTTGATGGAAGAGCATGGGCTAAAGGCCCAACCACTAGAGCCATGGCCAGGAGGTTACTTGAAGATTTGACTGCTTCAAAGCTTAGTGGGCCCAATGGGCTTGGTGGGCCTAGGGTGCTTCTCACTTGGGCTTTGATTGATTGAACACCATGATTAATTGTATTTTCTTAGTATAGGAATTTACTTTGATGTTGGTCTTGTATTTTGACCATAGATTAGGGTTTAGGTGTCTTGGGCTTAATTTTGGGCTTTGGGCTTTTGATACCCAATATTGGGCTCATTCTTCTTCTTATATTTTTTCCTATTCATTGTATTCATTGGACCAATGTATTTTGGTCAATAGCATAGGATTATATGAAGTATACATTAATAGGAGAAATAGGTTTCATTTAAGTATTATTTAGAAGTAATTTGGATTGAATTTGAGTCACATGGATGACATGGGGTGGATCCGGCCATGTGAGCTTCAAAATTCACTCCTAAATGATACCTAAATGAAGGTAGCAACCGGATTAAGCTTGTAGGAAGCCAAAGTTTGAATTTCAAATTCAAATTTGAAATTCAAACTTGGCGCCAACTTTGCTAGCCTAAGTTGCCGCCAACTTTAACCTAGTCTCTCTCCTATATATGTAACACTTCCCTCCTTTGTAAGACACTTTTGATATATGATAATTCTGAATTGATTTCAGTCATCAAGAGTCACCGAAAATTCCAAGAGAGAGAGCCATTGAGAGTGCCTTCAAAACCCTTAGGAAATCCTAGTTTCCTTATCTTTGAAGTGTGCAATCCCTTGAGTTCTTGAGCTTGGATACTTCCTTCCAAGGCTTGAGCCTTATCTTCATCCGTGATTCCTTCATCTCCATTGCTTGAGTTTCGGAGTTCATCTCCTTGAGGAAGATCCGTGCATAAGGAGAGCTAAGGAGAAGAACATCAATCTCTCCTCCTAATCTCATCCATCAATTTTGGTATCAAGAGCAAGGTTTCTTCAAGGGGATAAGTTCTTCAAACTTTTGTGTCCGTGTCTTGTGTTGTCTTTGCTATTCTTGTTTGTCTTAATTGAGTTTCATTTTCAGATCTATATTGTTGATGTTCTTGTTTTCATAGATCCATTGTTGATTGTTCTTGAATTTCTTCTTCAATCAACTTGTTTAGGAACTATTTGCTTGTGCTATTTTTGATTTTATTTTGAGTCTCTCCATTCCTTGTATGTGTCCGTGATTGGACCTCATGCATTGCATTTAGATTTTGGTTTTGAATCTATGTTTTGTCTTAGAAGTTTGTGTTTAGTCTTTATATGTTGCAAATTCCTTGAATAGCATGTTTAACCTAGTTGTATTTTGAACTTTGTGTCTACATATTGCTCTCGGTTTTGCTTCTCTTTTTCCTACCTATATGTGCTTTTTCTTTTGCTTTATTGTGTTCATAACTTGCTATTAGTCCTAGCAAGTTTCTTTAGAGTTAGGTTTCCATTGTGTTCTTAAGTTTTCAAATCACATTCCATTGAAAATCTTCTAAAAAATTTTTGTGACTCAAAATTTCAAGTGTAATCTTACTTCTAGTGCACTTCTTGTGGATTCAAATTAAAAAAAAAAAGTGAGTAAAGAGGCTGGAAAACAGAGTTTAAAACAGAGCCTAAAGACCTAAAGAACAAAAGAAAATAGTTCAAAAGGAATCCTAACACAAAAACTAAAGACTAGTGCACTAGTTTCCTTGTTTCACTTGAATTTTGACCTAATTGTGGCTAACTTGTAGTCTCGATTTCTAGAGCTTGGAATCATAGAAAAATTTGAAACAAAAGGCAAATATACTCTCTGGACTCTTAACTTGAAACTGGAAAAAGAAAGAATAAAAAAAAATAGAGAAAAAAATTTAAAAGGAAAAAGCCGAGAGGTGTATTGTAGACCCCTAAAATTGTCCGGGTCGGAAATAAGACTCGAAGACTCTCGAAGACCGAAGGAAAGTCAGCCAGAAGGACTCCTGGAAGACCCTAGGATGATTATCTGTAGGTTTAGAGGTCTTAGAGTAGCTTAAAATAAGGATGTGGGAGGATTGAAGCTCAATACGGCCTCATAGAAGTTCAGTACGGCCGTACTGAACAATTTGAACTACAATACGGCCGTACTGAAACCAATACGGCCAAACTGAAGTTTTTGAACTTCAGTACGGCCGTACTGAAACCAATACGGCCGTACTGAAGTTTTTGAAACTTCAGTACGGCCGTACTGAATTCAATACGGCCGTACTGTAGTTCAAATCTTCAGTACGGGCCGTATTGATGTCAGAGGCCGTACTGCACCTCACTCCTATATATAGGACGTCATTTGGACGTCATTCCACACTTTTTCCAGACTTCTGGACCCTCTTGCTGAGTATTCTGGGGTTTTTGAGCAGTGTTCTGCCCTAGAAGTCTCTCCGAGAGCCGATCCGACGAAGTTCTTGAGTTCTGAGCATTTAGCTTAAGGATTCGAACTAGTCGAAGGGAAATCTTTTTGATTTCCATAGTAAAAATTAATCTTTAGGGAAGGAGTGAGCAAGCGTGTAGTGGGAGGGAGCGCCAAAAAGCCTCCTAACATTTGAATATATAAAAGCACGCTTCAAAGGTTTCTTCTTCAAAATCCTTCCTTTTACTGCTTTCTGATTGTTGCATCGCATGTTTAATTTATTCATCATGTAGATATCTTATTCATAGCCGTTTATAATAAATAGGGGTAATTTAGTAATTTTACACTATTATTAATAAAATAATCCGTCATAGGGAACCCGAAAGGGGCGTTGTGGGGTGCTAACACCTTCCTCGCACGTAACCGACTCCCTTACCCAACTCTGGTTGTAATGGCCAAGGTTGATTTGCGAAAATCAATTGCCTTATCCCTTTTTCCAATGTTTTGAGTAAAACATTGGTGGCGACTCCAAGAACCCTTCTTTTTGCGAAAACCACTAATCCATGGAGGGTCCCGCTTGGGATTAACATGGATTGGTGAATCATTTAATAAAATTGTTAGTTCGATGAGGTCTCAGTTTGAGAATAAGTCGTTCTAACAATCCATCATTTTTCAAAACTTTAAAAGGAGTCCAACCATCGTCGCGAATGCCAAGGTCCGTTTCGACGGGTGGCGACAGATGGCGACTCCACTGGGGAAGCCTCGAGAGTCAGTCCCATTTAGTGATGGATTATTTCTAAAGTAATAGTTTAAAATTACTTCATTACCCCTCGCTTGTATGATAATATGTTTTATCTAGCTGGCTTTAATAACTGTTGTATGTTTAAATTTTCGCAATTGTTTGAAATAAAAACTGCACACAAACCTTTGCACACAACAGTTCCCTCTATACCCGGGGGCATGAGTGGAAAGCCATAGGGAGTGGATGTTAGTATGGCCGGTTGTCAAATGGGTCTATAGGTGCCCGTAGACCGTTGTCGGAAAGCATCACTCAAGGTGAAAACCATGAACTCAAGTCCGACAGTGCGTTGGAACTTTCCATCGACTTACGACGAGAGGAATTGGGTCCCTATAATGGGGGCACCTTGGGGGCCTCAGACCAGTGAGAACAGTTAGAACCTCCTTGAATATGCACTTTTCTGCAGGATACCCCTACCTCGTGATTCGCTCGTGACTGTTCGTGGATGAGTGAATTGTTTGTGCATTGTTTATGTGATATTGTTTGAGCATACATTGCATTATTTAAACATACAACATCCCCTTTTAAAATAAGAATAAATAGGAATAAAAAATCTTCCATTACATGGTGTTAACATCTACCTTCATCACATTCATATAGGTTGTTTCCCTTTTCACCCGAAAAATACAAAAAACAAAATACCCAAAGAAAAATATCCAAAAAAAAGATATTTATCCAAACCAAGCAATATCATGCATCATCTTAGGAGCATCCCGAAAACATGATAATGCTTAGTTGAATAAACACAATGCATGCATATTCAACGCCATCATCTCATATCATGCATTCTTATCAAAGATCATGGAGGGATCTAGGTTTGCATTTCATACATCCCTCCTAGTAAATCATTAATAAACATTAATAAAAAGAAAGGATTAAATCGATGCGTATGTTCAGAATGGATCGCACGCCATTTGTTATTAAGTGTAAGCCAACAACCGCGCCAAGCGAACGCACATCAACTCCGTTGTTGGTAATCAAGACGAATAAAGGGGAAGGTCCGACACCGTTAAGGATCACTGCTCCAAGACCTTTCCCCTACGAATCAAATAAGGCTGTGCCGTGGATATACGACATCCATTCTTCTGCCGACAGCGATATCTCTAACATTGCTGGACTTGGGGGCATGACTAGGAGTGGCAGGATCTACACTCCCGAAGATCTTCATGATAAAGCTCCCAAGAATAAAGGAAAAGAAAAAGAGAAAACCGAGGAAAATAAAGAATTCGAGGAGGAGACTGACGAGCTGTTAAAGTACATCCGACAAAGCGAGTACTCCATCGTGGATCAACTTCATAAGACGCCCGCAAAGATTACTCTGTTGTCGTTGATCCTATGTTCCGAACCGCATCGACAAGCTCTGTTGAAAGTCTTGAACGAGGCATACGTGTCGCACACTATCTCCCAAGACAAATTTGAGGGGATTGTTAGTCACATCACGACTAATGATCACCTCACTTTCACCGATGAAGAAATCCCCGCTGAGGGACCGAACCACAACAAGCCCTTGCACATCTCTGTCAAGTGCAAGGAATATCACATCGCTAAAGTCTTGGTAGATAATGGATCTTCCTTGAATGTGATGCCAAAAAGAACGCTCGAGCAAGTGGTAATCAAGGGAATCCAAATGCGCCCGAGCAACATGATCGTCCGAGCTTTCGACGGTTCTAAAAGAGAAGTGGTGGGAGAAATCACTCTTCCAATCCAAATTGGACCCACCATCTTTAATGTCGAATTTCAAGTGATGGACATTACTCCCGCGTACAGCTGTCTCCTCGGCCGACCTTGGATTCATGATGCGAAAGCTGTTCCTTCTACGCTCCACCAGAAAGTCAAATTCATTGTGGGTGACAAGCTGGTGACTGTACAAGCTGAAGACGATATACTCATCAGCAAGCCATCCACCATACCTTACGTGGATGCAGCGGAGGAAGCTCTAGAAACCGCCTTCCAAGCATTGGAAATTGCCAATGTTGAAACGTTTCCCCGAGAAATGAAGAAGGTAGCCTCCATGCTCACCAAGAACGGATACTTGCCAGGACAAGGACTTGGCAAGGATTCCAAAGGAATTCCCGAGCTACCCACTATCAAGGATAATCCGGGAAAACAAGGGTTAGGATACAACCCTAATAAAGATCAAAGGACGAAGAGGAACCAAGATCCTTCTCGACGTTCTTTAAGCCAGATCTTTAGGAAGGCCGGTTCAGAAGCGTCAAGGCCAGTCGTCGTCATCAAGTGCTCTTCTCCTTCCGATAGGGATGTATAGACCTGATGACTATTAGAGATTACTCCTCGGGGACAGCCCGACCCCCGAGCCTCGATAGGGCACATGTTTCCATGATGATTATAATAAAATCATTCTTTATTATTTCTTACTGCTTCTCTTCTTGCTTACAATAAAATTCTAAACCACATTATTTTTAACCCTGTTTGAATAAGCATGAATGAGGTTAAAATTGTCTTAATAACAATAAACCCGCATCATTTTTATGTGGAAGTGTGTGTGACAATTTGGAGCACCTTCCCTTGGCCTCGACAAGTGCCATCATGGATAAAAAGAAATCCTTTAAAATAAAAGAAGCTCGGCAGGAAACCCAAAAAGGGGGCTGCGCAAAAATAAGAGCAAAAGACCCGCTAGGAATCCCACGAAAGGGTGACCTAGGCAAAATTTAGGGTTGCAAAAAAGAACAAAAACAAAGGTCCGCTGAGACGCCACAAAAAGGGTGTTTTAGGCAAAAAAATAAGGACTATCAAAAAGCAAAAGAAATCCATGATGGTACCATGAACCGAATTCAAAAAGAAAGGTTCAAGGAAAGCTATCTAAGTTGTCAAATCACAGCGTCAAATAACAAGACTTTCTTAACTTCATAAGTGTTTAATCAAACAAGCCTAAACACATAAGCCTACCTTGGCCAACCATTCTTACAAAAACCATTTTTGAAAAATAAATCCCCTCTAAAACACAAACTTCAGAACAAAAATATCTTTCCTTTCTTTTCTCTCTTGTCCCAAACGATTTTAGGATAATCTAGTGGAAACATGGAGATATAGTGGTCAATAGGAGGGTTGACATGTCTTTTAAAGGAAGGGAAGAATCACTGGGTTGATGACACCAATCTCGATATAACACGCATCATTCCTCGGTTATGTAAATCGGCAGCGCACAGCCCGTCTAGAGGAATGGCAAAATCCAAGCAAAGAAACGCATCGGTTAATTCTTTTGAAAAAATAAATCAAATAGAATTAGGTGCATCATACCGCATACATGCATACAGATGATAGGTGTACTGGAAGATCACTTATTCTTTGTTTATTGAAAAAACCAAAAACCAAAAAAAAAAAAAAAAAAAAAAAAAAAATATATATATATATATATATAATAAAATAAAATAAAATAAAATAAAATAAAATAAAATCAAACTTCAGAAAAAACAATGCGCCCGTACCATGTTCAGTACACCCGTACTAAAATCAGGGTTATGAACAAATTTTCAACTCAATACGGGCGTACCGAAATGAATACGGCCGTATTGGCCATAACGTCCACACCAATACGGGCATATTGAATTCAATACGGCCCGTATTGGCCCATTCTTTTGTACATCAACAACATCTTCATTCCCATGCATACTTTATCTGTGAGTGTGTTTGAGATCCCTCCAACAGAAAAAGCTGAAATCAACGAAAAAAGGCAAAATTCAGAAAATCCAACAAATATACAGAATAATTGAGCCTGGAGAGGCTTGCCGAAATAATACTCCCGCATCATACAGAATAACTGAGCCTGGAGAGGCTTGCCGAAATAATACTCCCCAAGAGACATCTCAGCTTGCATTCTTGGGCTGAACAGAAAATCAACAAACTGTACAGAATAACTGAGCCTGGAGAGGCTTGCCGAAATAATACTCCCTCATCATACAGAATAACCAAGCCTGGAGAGGCTTGCCGAAATAATACTCAACAAATTGTACAGAATAACTGAGCCTGGAGAGGCTTGTCGAAATAATACTCCCCAGAGACTTCTCAGCTCACTCTCGTGGATCAAATCCCCAGTAAGAGCTATCAAAGCAAGATCAGCAAAATTCCCCAATGGAAGCATGATCATCCAAACAGAATATCCGAGTCAAAGGACTCTGACTTCCTCAATGGAAGATAGCTTTCCAACTCAAGCGAAGAGTGAAGCTAAGCCTGCAGAGGCTTTCTAAATAATACTCTGGGATACATAAAATCCTCAATTCACATTCGCCTACTCAGAGACACTCCTCCAAAAAAGGAAAAATCCAAAAGATCAATACCCATTCCCCAAGCGGAATTTGGTATTCAACCATACACCGAACGCCAAGATGATCTGCCTAACAAAAGAGGCTAATCAAAATTAACGACAGAATCCCCCAGCGGATAACAGCCTACACATAGGCAACAAAACCAGAAAATCAAAAGAGTCACCCGAATAAGGATAACCGGGATACTCCACCAACGTCGAAAGGACGTCAGCCAACCATAAGGCACCGCTCACATCAGAAAGAGCATCTTTGTGTCTGCACCCCCAAGGAATCAGAAATTCCCCAGTGGGCACCAACTACGCAATGGAAAGTTGGGACACAAGAACCTATGAGTAACTGCACATCCCCTAGACGGATCCCTGCGTTATCCAGCCCTCAGCGGCACCAAAATCAAAAAACAACCGTCGAAGCAGCATCGTGGACTGTGGAGACAAAATCATCACAAAGCCTGGAGAGGCGGTACTCACGCTACCCCCGTCGTCACAAACGCGGAGGTATGCAGCTTCTGGCTCGAGCGACGAGCGAAGCTAAGCCTGGAGAGGCGGTACTCACGCTACCCCGTCGTCACAAACACGGAGGTATGCAGCTTCCGGCTCGAAGGACGAGCGAAGCTAAGCCTGGAGAGGCGGGTACTCACGCTACCCCCGTCGTCACAAACACGGAGGTATGCAGCTTCTGGCTCGAGCGACGAGCGAAGCTAAGCCTGGAGAGGCGGTACTCACGCTACCCCGTCGTCACAAACACGGAGGTATGCAGCTTCTGGCTCGAGCGGCGAGCGAAGCTAAGCCTGGAGAGGCGGTACTCACGCTACCCCGTCGTCAAAAACACGGAGGTATGCAGCTTCCAGCTCGAGCGACGAGCGAAGCTAAGCCTGGAGAGGCGGTACTCAGCTACCGAGGTTGTCAGAAGCACCGAGGTATGCACGAGCCTGGAGAGGCGACGACTAATACTCAACCTGGAGAGGCTACTCAACAATTTTCCACCGGAAGACACTACAAGTCAGAAGGATGGCCTACTCCCCGGACAATTGGGTCAACTCCTTTACTTGTCAACTGGTACACCAAAAAGCCATTTGACTAAGTAAAGGGGGGGCAGCTGTAGACCCCTAAAATTGTCCGGGTCGGAAATAAGACTCGAAGACTCTCGAAGACCGAAGGAAAGTCAGCCAGAAGGACTCCTGGAAGACCCTAGGATGATTATCTGTAGGTTTAGAGGTCTTAGAGTAGCTTAAAATAAGGATGTGGGAGGATTGAAGCTCAATACGGCCTCCTAGAAGTTCAGTACGGCCGTACTGAACAATTTGAACTACAATACGGCCGTACTGAAACCAATACGGCCAAACTGAAGTTTTTGAACTTCAGTACGGCCGTACTGAAACCAATACGGCCGTACTGAAGTTTTTGAAACTTCAGTACGGCCGTACTGAATTCAATACGGCCGTACTGTAGTTCAAATCTTCAGTACGGGCCGTATTGATGTCAGAGGCCGTACTGCGCCTCACTCCTATATATAGGACGTCATTTGGACGTCATTCCACACTTTTTCCAGACTTCTGGACCCTCTTGCTGAGTATTCTGGGGTTTTTGAGCAGTGTTCTGCCCTAGAAGTCTCTCCGAGAGCCGATCCGACGAAGTTCTTGAGTTCTGAGCATTTAGCTTAAGGATTCGAACTAGTCGAAGGGAAATCTTTTTGATTTCCATAGTAAAAATTAATCTTTAGGGAAGGAGTGAGCAAGCGTGTAGTGGGAGGGAGCGCCAAAAAGCCTCCTAACATTTGAATATATAAAAGCACGCTTCAAAGGTTTCTTCTTCAAAATCCTTCCTTTTACTGCTTTCTGATTGTTGCATCGCATGTTTAATTTATTCATCATGTAGATATCTTATTCATAGCCGTTTATAATAAATAGGGGTAATTTAGTAATTTTACACTATTATTAATAAAATAATCCGTCATAGGGAACCCGAAAGGGGCGTTGTGGGGTGCTAACACCTTCCTCGCACGTAACCGACTCCCTTACCCAACTCTGGTTGTAATGGCCAAGGTTGATTTGCGAAAATCAATTGCCTTATCCCTTTTTCCAATGTTTTGAGTAAAACATTGGTGGCGACTCCAAGAACCCTTCTTTTTGCGAAAACCACTAATCCATGGAGGGTCCCGCTTGGGATTAACATGGATTGGTGAATCATTTAATAAAATTGTTAGTTCGATGAGGTCTCAGTTTGAGAATAAGTCGTTCTAACAATCCATCATTTTTCAAAACTTTAAAAGGAGTCCAACCATCGTCGCGAATGCCAAGGTCCGTTTCGGCGGGTGGCGACATGTACAAGCTGAAAAATCACTTGATTCCTTGTTTTTGTTTTGACTACAACTTGTTCTATACTTGTCCAATTGCTTTCAAATTTTTTTTTGTTTTGTTCATCTATTCTAGTACCTATCTAGGAACATTCCTATCTGAGTGCTAGCTTTATTTGGATTCTTAATTTTCAGTTTTAATTGTTGAACCTCTTTGAGTCTTGTCATATATACATATTACTCTTCACTCTTGGTATAAGCTTTTCAAATTGTGCTTTTGTTGCTTGTCTTGTTTTCTTTCATTAAATTCTCTGTGCTGGAAGTGGCCTTAAATCCTTGCTCAAGGATCAAGCATTGCTCAACAAAGAGTAGGAAAATTTTGGACACTACAATCACCAAATTTGACCTAATTTAGTGACCAAAATCCTCCTAAATTTCCTTCACTTGAGTGACCAATTTCCTTCACCTTGTGAGGCAGCCACATTAACCTCTTTGTTGTGTTTCTTTTGCAGGTCCAGGAGCATCATATTGAAGGATTAGTGGCGGATAAAACACTTAAACAAGTGTTAGAAAAAGTTGAACACAAAAACCGTCACTAATTGGTCACAAAAGCCGCCAATATTTGCTTTCTAGTTTAGTTTAATTTTTGTCCATTCTCTTGTATTTTTTTAAACCAATTTGTAAAGCTTGGAGGGAGTATTAAGAAGCTGGTCAGGTATATCTAATTCCTTGATAGCCTCTCACGTGTAGTACTAGTGGAAGTGGCTTGGAAATTTTATATGTTTCAAGCTTCCACTTAGGGTTATACGACTAGCTACTTGTTCTTGCTTCCTCTAAGTTCCTTGTTCATATTTGTGTTTACTTTGCTGCCCTATCTCGTCTAGAATTGTGTAGTTTTATTGTTCACGTTTAGTTTAGTCTAAAAAATCAACAAATTGTGAAAAGCATACAAAAGTTTTGTGAAAAGTTTTGGGGAATTGGAAATACCACAAAGAAGTTTAGTGATTTCCACTTGAAAAGGCTTGGTTATTAAGTGGCTCTTTGTAGCTCACCTCCCTTGATAGTGCAACTTGTACACTTAGACTTCCAAGTGCTATTTTCATTCCTAGAAAATACCAAAAACATTTTATAATTTTTTGCATAGCATATAAAAATTTTCTTTGCTTAATCATGAGTCATATTTCTCAAAGTAGTAGTGACTTTGAATCTCCCAAAAGTTTTAAAAGAATTGTCAAGGAGGTTGAAGCACTAAAACTTTGGAAGCAACAAGAGGTACTTCAAAAAGAAAAAGAGAAAATTGAAAGAGAAGTACAAATTATTGCTTTAGAGGAAGAGATAAACAAGATTAAGCTAAGAGAAGAAAAACTTTTGAAAAAAATTCACAAAAACAAAAGTCAAAAGAGTTCTTCCACTAAGAGTTCCAATGACTCTCAAAGCCAAGAAAATGATGGTAGTTTGAATATGGATGCATACTACCAACCTACACCTAGGAGAGTCATTAAAGAACACAAAGTGAGGGAATCAAGGGTTGATCTCCCTTACTTTCATGGAAAAGAAAATGTGGACGCCTACTTAGATTGGGAGATGAAAGTGGAGCAAATCTTCACTTGTCATCAAGTAGGTGAGGAAAGAAAAGTTCCTTTAGCCACCCTAGCTTTTCAAGGACAAGCCATGTATTGGTGGACATCCTTGGAAAGAGAGAGAAGACTTCACAATGATCCTCCCATCACTTATTGGAATGAGTTGAGGAGTGCTATGAGAAGAAGGCATATTCCTTCTTATTATAGTAGGGAGCTTATGGATAAGCTCCAAAGACTCCAACAAAAGGGTATGAGTGTTGAGGAATATAGACAAAAAATGGAGTTGTATCTCATGAGGGTTGGGATAAGGGAAGAAGAAAGATTGACCATTGCTAGATTTCTAAGTAGTCTTAATTTTGACATAAGAGATAGAGTTGAGTTACTCCCTTATAGGGACCTTGATGATTTGGTCCAACTTTGTATAAGGGTGGAACAACAAAATTTGAGAAAAACTTCTTTTAAAGGTAAAACTCAATCTAGCTCTTATGTTAAGAAAGACTACAAGAGGGAGGGTCAATTTGATACCTCTAAGAAATTTGGCAAAGAAAAAGAAAAAGAAAATGAGAAAAATAAAAATATTGTCACTTCTAGTAGCAAAACTAGTGATATCAAATGCTTTAAGTGTCTTGGGAGAGGTCATATAGCTTCTCAATGCCCAACTAAAAAGGTGATGATTTTGAAGGGGCAAGACATTTATAGTAGTGTTGATGAATCTAGTTCCACTACTTCAAGTGACAGTGAATCAAGTGAGGAAGACCATTGTAGACCCCTAAAATTGTCCGGGTCGGAAATAAGACTCAAAGACTCTCGAAGACCGAAGGAAAGTCAGCCGGAAGGACTCCTGGAAGACCCTAGGATGATTCTTTGTAGGTCTAGAAGTCTTAGAGTAGCTTAGAATAAGGGTGTGCGAGGATTGGAGCTCAATACACCCTCCCAGAGGTTCAGTACGGCCGTACTGAGCCATTTGAACTGCAATACGGCCGTAGTGAACTCAATACGGCCGTACTGAAGTTTTTGAACTTCAGTACGGCCGTACCAAATTCAATACGGCCGTACTGTAGTTCAAAAACCCAGTACGGGCCGTATTGACCTCCCAGGCCGTATTGCACCTCAATCCTATAAATAGGACGTCATTTGCACGTCATTCCACACTTTTTACACACTTCTGGACCCTCGTGCTGAGTATTCTTGGGTTTTTGAGCTATTCTCTGCCCTAGAAGTCTCTCCGAGAGCCAATCCGACGAAGTTCTTGAGTCATGAGCCATTAGCT
The DNA here is from genome assembly GCF_000230855.2 of Cajanus cajan. Taxonomy (NCBI): domain Eukaryota; kingdom Viridiplantae; phylum Streptophyta; class Magnoliopsida; order Fabales; family Fabaceae; genus Cajanus; species Cajanus cajan. The sequence goes on along the minus strand of NC_138526.1, from coordinate 8,176,896 downwards.
TGAGACTTGAACAAGTCGAAGGGAAATCTCTTTGATTTCCATAGTAAAAATTATCTTTAGGGAAAGGAGCGAGCGGACGTGTAGTGGGAAGGAGCGCCAAAAAGCCTCCTAAACTTCGTTTTGAATATATAAAAGCCCGCTTCGAAGGTTTCTTTCCAAATCCCTTCTTTTACCGCTTTTATTTATTGCTTTTTGATTGTTGCATTGCATGTTTAGAGTTTTCATCATGTAAATATTTTACTCATAATCGTTTCTAATAAATAGGGGTAATTTAGTAACTTTACACTATTATTTATGAAATAATCCGTCATAGGGAACCCGAAAGGGGTGTTGTGGGGTGCTAACACCTTCCTCGCACGTAACCGACTCCCTTACCCGACTCTGGTTGTAATGGCCAAAGTTGATTTGTGAAAATCAATTGCCTTATATCTTTTTCCAATGTTTTGAGTAAAACATTGGTGGCGACTCCAAGAACCCCTTCTTTTTGCGAAAACCACTAATCCATGGAGGGTCCCGCTTGGGATTAACATGGGTTGGTGAGAATCATTTAACGAAATTGTTAGCTCGATGAGGTCTCAGTTTGAGAATAAGTCGTTCTAACAATCCATCATCTTTCAAAACTTAAAAAGAGTCCAACCATCGTCGCGAATGCCAAGGTCCGTTTCGGCGGGTGGCGACAGATGGCGACTCTGCTGGGGAAGCCTCGAGAGTCAATCCCATTTAGTGATGGATTATTTCTAAAATGATAAATTTAAAATTACTTCATTACCCCTCGCTTGTATGATAATACGTTTTACCTAATTGGCTTTAATAACTGTTGGATGTTTAAATTTTCGCAATTGTTTGAAATATAAACTGCACACAAACCTTTGCACACAACAGTTCCCTCTATACCCGGGGGCATGAGTGGAAAGCCATAGGGAGTGGATGTTAGTACGGCCGGTTATCGAATGGGTCTATAGGTGCCCGTAGACCGTTGTCGGAAAGCATCACTCAAGGTGAAAACCATGAACTCGAGTCCGACAGTGCGTTGGAGCTTTCCATCGACTTACGACGAGAGGAATTGGGTCCCTATAATGGGGGCACCTTGGGGGCCTTGGACCGGTGAGAACAGTTAGAACCTCCTTGAATATGCACTTTTCTGCAGGATACCCCTACCTCGTGATTCGCTCGTGACTGTTCGTGGATGAGTGAATTGTTTGTGCATTGTTTATGTGACATTGTTTGAGCATACATTGCATTATTTAAACATACAACATCCCCTTTTAAAATAAGAATAAATAGGAATAAAAAATCTTCCATTACATGGTGTTAACATCTACCTTCATCACATTCATATAGGTAGTTTCCCTTTTCACCCATGTCGCCACCCGCCGAAACGGACCTTGGCATTCGCGACGATGGTCGGACTCATTTTTATTTGTTTAAAAATATGGATTGCTAGAATGACTTATTCTCAAACTGAGACCTTGTCAAACGAGCAATTTTATTAAAAGGCTCACCAATCCATGTTAATCCCAAGCGGGACCCTCCATGGATTAGCGGTTTTCATAAAAAGGAAGGGTTCATGGAGTCGCCACCAATGTTTTACTCAAAACATTGGAAAAAGAAGTTTAAGGCAATCGATTCAAAAATCGACTTCGGCCATGACAACCAGACTCGGGTAAGGGAGTCGGTTACGCGTGGGGAAGGTGTTAGCACCCCACAGCGCCCCTTTCGGGTTCCCTATGACAGATTATAATAGTGCAAAATTACTAAATTACCCCTATTTATTCTAAACAATTATAACTTAACTATCTACATGATGACAGTTAAATATACACACAGAAAGAAGTAAAAGGAAGGACTTAAGAAGAAACCTTTGAAGCGTGCTTTTATATTCAAGTAAAACTGGGAAGCTTTTTGGCGTTCCCTCGCTCTACAAGCCCGCTCGCTCCCTCCTAGAAAATTTTAACTATGGAAATCCGGAGGATTTCCCTTCGACTCAGTTCGAGACTCAAGCAAAAAGCTCAGAACTCGAGAACTTTGTCGGATCAACTCTCCGAGTGATTTCTAGGCAGAGCACTGCTCAAAAAAACCCAGAATACTCAAGAAGAGGGTTAAAACTCAGTGTAAAAGTGTAGAATGACGTCCAATTGACGTCATATTTATAGGGATGAGGCGCAATACGGCCTCTGGGGGTCAATACGGTCCGTATTGAAGTTTTGAACTACAATACGGCCGTATTGAATTCAGTACGGCCGTATTGAAGTTCAAAAAAACCTCAATACGGCCGTATTGAGTTCAGTGCAGCCGTTTTGAAGTTCAGTGCAGCCGTATTGAGTTCAGTGCAGCCGTATTGAAGTTCAGAAACTTCAATACAGCCGTATTGAGTTCAGTGCGGCCGTATTGTAGTTTAAAATGTTCAATACGGCCGTACTGAACTTTTGGGAGGCCGTATTGGGCTTCATTCCCTCCACTTTCTTATTTTTTGCTACTCTAAGACCTCTAAACCTACAGATTGTCATCCCACGGTCTTCTAAGAGTCCCTTTGGCTGACTTTCCTTTGATCTTCGAGAGTCTTCGAGTCTTATTTCTGACCCGGACATGGTCCATCTCATCTTTTGACTTTGCGATCATGTCATCCACATATACTTCAATTTCTTTGTGGATCATATCGTGGAATAACGTCACCATCGCTCGTTGATAGGTGGCACCCGCATTCTTGAGTCCAAAAGGCATTACCCTGTAGCAAAAAGTACCCCAGGGTGTAATGAAGGAAGTCTTCTCGCGGTCTTCCACATTCATCTTGATTTGGTTGTACCCAGAGTACCCATCCATGAAGGAATAGAGTGTGTTTGTGGCTGTATGATCCACCAATGTATCGATATGTGGTAAGGGAAAATCGTCCTTTGGACTAGCACGATTAAGATCCCTGTAGTCAACACAAACTCTAACCTTTCCATTCTTTTTAATGACCGGCACTATGTTAGCCAGCCATTCGGGATACTGGGATACAATCAGGAACCCCGCGTCTAATTGTTTTTCTACCTCCTCCTTGATCTTTAAAGACCATTCGGGCTTGACTCGTCGGAGCTTTTGTTTGACGGGTCGAAACCCTTCTTTCAGTGGTAATTTGTGCTCGACGATATTAGAGTCCAAACCGGGCATATCATGGTACGACCATGCAAATACATCTTTGTATTCCTTTAACAACTGGATCAATTGCTCCCTTATTTCATCACTGATATGGGTTCCAATATTGACCTCTTTTATTTCTTGGCCTTGCCCCAAATTCACGGTCTCCAATTTTTCTTGATGCGGTTGGAGTAGACGAGCCTCTTGATCTAGCAGTCTTTGCAAGTCCGGAGAAATGGTCTCCTCATCACTGTCCAACTCAACCCATTCATCCTCAACTTTCGGATCCCGGTCGGAGCGAACAATCACAGACATAATTGTTTTATTGGTTCTGTTTAGGTTTAGAATTTATTAATATTAATGAGAGAAAGAGAGAAAAGAACAAATGAGAGAATAATGTGCGAAAAATGCCTCTTTATTGATATGTATTAAAATTTGTTCAAAGACCATTATTTACATGAAAAGGTTCTCATGATCTCGGGTACTGATCATGAGTCCCTAAAAGAAAAGAAAAATATGGAGGGGCCCTATTGTGGCTTGTCATTCTCTACTCCTGCTTTGGTAGAGGATTCTTGCTCACGTCGGGTGCTGTCGAATCAAAGGTGACCCACCCAGCATCAATGAGGTCTTGGACCTTGTATTTGAGAGCCTTACAGTTCTCCGTTGAATGTCCTGGTGCCCCCGAGTGGTATAGGCATTTATCTTGTGGTTTGTACCACTCGGGATAAGGTGGATCCATCTTCCTTGGTGGAATGTAAGCTAGAAGATGAGCTTCCACTAACTTCGGCAGGAGGTCGCTATATGTGGTCGGAAGTTTATCAAGCTTCCTCACAGGGTTATACTGCGACTTTCCTGACTTCGAAGTGGAAGAAGATGAAGAAATGGTTATGGCGTTGACTCCTCCCTCCTTCTTCTTCCCGAAGGCCTTCTTAGCTTCATATGATTGGGAAGGCTTAGCCAGCTTCCCACTTTTAAGTCCTTGTTCCACTCTCTCCCCAATAGTGATGATGTCCGAGAAGAGTGTCGTTGTGTTCCCTATCATTTTATCGTAATAGGGACCAGTCAACGAGTTGATGAATAAGGACACTGTCTCCTTATCCGACAGCGGGGGCTCTATCTGTGCCGCCAACTCTCTCCATCGTTGGGCGTACGCCTTGAAAGATTCATCACTTTTCTTACTCAAGGCTTGAAGATCTGACCTATCAGGTGTTAGGTCGATGTTGTATTTATAGCGCTTGAGAAAGGCGTCGGCCAACTGCCTCCATGTATGTACTAGATTTCCATCTAGCTGCATATACCAATTGAGTGCGGTTTCAGCCAAGCTCTCTTGAAAGCAATGAATTAAGAGCTTTTCATTTGTGGCATATGCAGCCATTTTGCGACAGTACATGGTGAGATGACTCTTAGGGCAAGTCGATCCCACATATTTTGGGAAATCTGGCACTTTAAATTTGGGAGGGAATTGGATGTCCCTCACCAAGCACATGTCGGCGGCATCTTTGATGTCAAAATCATGCCCCTCCATAACTCTTAGCCGATCCTCAAGAGCATGGAATTGTTCCTTTGAAACCTCGGGCTCTTTAATCATGATCCCCGCCCCAAGGGGTACAGCTCGTGGAGGTTCTTCCTCGTGCTCCTCCTCCTCATAATGATGGGACTCATGGTCACTGTGGTGAGACCCATGTACATTATGATGACGCATGAGTTCCATCATTTGCGCCATTTGTTCTTTGAGCTGTGAGAGCTCGGCTGTAAGCTTCTTATTTTGGTCCTCCAGCGCTTCCATCTTCTTGATTTTCTGCGCGCGTGTGAGGACAGAGAGATGACCAGCCACTTTCTAAAATGAATGTTTTAATTAGTTTATTTATGGGATGAATACGCTCTTGACATGAGCTTGATAACCCTCCATTTTTAAGGCGCTGCCTTTTTAAAACGGAGTGTTACCACCCTCCTTGACTTATGATCCCTCCCCAACGGAGAATCTCGATAATTATGGGTCTCTTTTACTCATGTCAAGAGGTATTGGTGAACCTAGAATGCATGGTTTATGAGGATGCATGATATCTTATTGGTAATGATGCACATGCTCCTCACTTTTATTATATTTTCACACATGGTCTTTCCTCTCATGTCATGGTTTTTTCATGCATGGGGATTATTCTTTAGACCTTATCACGAGGTTATTTATTAATGCACAAACAATTGCACATAAGCATTTACACAAACAATTCACTCATCCACGAACAGTCACGAGCGAATCACGAGGTAGGGGTTTCCTGCAGAAAGGTGCATATTCAAGGTGGTCCTAACTGTTCTCACCGGTCTGAGGCCCCCAAGGTGCCCCCATTATAGGGACCCAATTCCTCTCGTCGTAAGTCGATGGAAAGCTCCAACGCACTGTCGGACTCGAGTTCATGGTTATCACCTTGAGTGATGTTTTCCGACAACGGTCTACGGGCACCTATAGACCCATTCGACAACCGGCCGTACTAACATCCACTCCCTATGGCTTACCACTCATGCCCCCGGGTATAGAGGGAACTGTTGTGTGCAATTTATATTTCAAACAATTGCAGAAAATTAAACAAACAACAGTTATTAAAGCCAAATAAATAAAGCATGTTATCATACAAGCAAGGGGTAATAAAGTAATTTTAACTATTATTTGTTAAAAATAATCTGTCACTAAATGGGACTGACTCTCGAGGCTTCCCCAGTGGAGTCGCCATCTGTCGCCACCGGCCCGAAACGGGCTTTCGGCATTCGCGACGATGGTCGGACTCATTTTTATTTGTTTAAAAATATGGATTGCTAGAATGACTTATTCTCAAACTGAGACCTTGTCAAACGAGCAATTTTATTAAAAGGCTCACCAATCCATGTTAATCCCAAGCGGGACCCTCCATGGATTAGCGGTTTTCATAAAAAGGAAGGGTTCATGGAGTCGCCACCAATGTTTTACTCAAAACATTGGAAAAAGAAGTTTAAGGCAATTGATTCAAAAATCGACTTCGGCCATGACAACCAGAGTCGGGTAAGGGAGTCGGTTACGCGTGGGGAAGGTGTTAGCACCCCACAGCGCCCCTTTCGGGTTCCCTATGACAGATTATAATAGTGCGAAATTACTAAATTACCCCTATTTATTCTAAACAATTATAACTTAACTATCTACATGATGACAGTTAAATATACACACAGAAAGCAGTAAAAGGAAGGACTTAAGAAGAAACCTTTGAAGCGTGCTTTTATATTCAAGTAAAACTGGGAAGCTTTTTGGCGTTCCCTCGCTCTACAAGCCCGCTCGCTCCCTCCTAGAAAATTTTAACTATGGAAATCCGGAGGATTTCCCTTCGACTCAGTTCGAGACTCAAGCAAAAAGCTCAGAACTCGAGAACTTTGTCGGATCAACTCTCCGAGTGATTTCTAGGCAGAGCACTGCTCAAAAAAACCCAGAATACTCAAGAAGAGGGTTAAAACTCAGTGTAAAAGTGTAGAATGACGTCCAATTGACGTCATATTTATAGGGATGAGGCGCAATACGGCCTCTGGGGGTCAATACGGTCCGTATTGAAGTTTTGAACTACAATACGGCCATATTGAATTCAGTACGGCCGTATTGAAGTTCAGTGCAGCCGTATTGAGTTCAGTGCAGCCGTATTGAAGTTCAGAAACTTCAATACGGCCGTATTGAGTTCAGTGCGGCCGTATTGTAGTTTAAAATGTTCAATACGGCCGTACTGAACTTTTGGGAGGCCGTATTGGGCTTCATTCCCTCCACTTTCTTATTTTTTGCTACTCTAAGACCTCTAAACCTACAGATTGTCATCCCACGGTCTTCTAAGAGTCCCTTTGGCTGACTTTCCTTTGATCTTTGAGAGTCTTCGAGTCTTATTTCCGACCCGGACAATTTTAGGGGTCTACAACCCAAAAAAATACAAAAAACAAAATACCCAAAAAAAAAATAAATTTATTTATCCAAACCAAGCAATATCATGCATCATCTTAGGAGTATCCTGAAAACATGATAATGCTTAGTTGAATAAACACAATGCATGCATATTCAACGCCATCATCTCATATCATGCATTCTTATCGAAGATCATGGAGGGATCTAGGGGAGTGCATTGCATACATCTCTCCTAGTAATTCATTAATAACATTAATAAAAAGAAAGGATTAATCGATGCGTATGTTCAGAATGGATCGCACGCCGTTTGTTATTAAGTGTAAACCAACAACCGCGCCAAGCGAACGCACATCAACTCCGTTGTTGGTAATCAAGACGAATAAAGGGGAAGGTTCGACACCGTTAAGGATCATTGCTCCAAGAGCTTTTCCCTACGAATCGAATAAGGCTGTGCCATGGATATACGACATCCATTCTTCTGCCGACAACGATATCTCTAACATCGCTGGACTTGGGGGCATGACTAGGAGTGGCAGGATCTACACTCCCGAAGATCTTCATGATAAAGCTCCCAAGAATAAAGGAAAGGAAAAAGAAAAAGAGAGAACCGAGGAAAATAAAGAATCCGAGGAGGAGACTGATGAGCTGTTAAAATATATCCGACAGAGCGAGTACTCCATCGTGGATCAACTTCATAGGATGCCAGCAAAGATTACTCTGTTGTCGTTGATCCTATGCTCCGAACCGCATCGGCAAGCTCTGTTGAAAGTCTTGAACGAGGCATACGTGTCGCACACTATCTCCCAAGACACGTTTGAGGGGATTGTTAGTCACATCATGGCTAATGATCACCTCACCTTCACTGATGAAGAAATCCCCGCTGAGGGACCGAATCACAACAAGCCCTTGCACATCTCTGTAAAGTGCAAGGAATACCACATCGCTAAAGTCTTGGTGGATAACGGATCTTCCTTGAATATGATGCCAAAAAGAACGTTCGATCAAGTGGCAATCAAGGGAATCCAAATGCGCCCGAGCAACATGATCGTCCTAGCTTTCGACGGTTCTAAAAGAGAAGTGGTGGGAGAAATCAATCTTCCAATCCAAATTGGACCCACCATCTTTAATGTCGAATTTCAAGTGATGGACATTACTCCTGCATACAGCTGTCTCCTCGGCCGACCTTGGATTCATGATGCGAAAGCTGTTCCCTCTACGCTCCACCAGAAAGTCAAATTCATAGTGGGTGACAAGCTGGTGACCGTACAAGCTGAAGATGACATACTCATCAGCAAGCCATCTGCCATACCTTACGTGGATGCAGCAGAGGAAGCTCTAGAGACCGCCTTCCAAGCATTGGAGATCGCCAATGTCGAAACGTTTCCCCGAGAAATGAAGAAGGTAGCCTACATACTCACCAAGAACAGATACTTGCCTGGACAAGGACTTGGCAAGGATTCCCAAGGAATTCCCGAGCTACCCATTATTAAGGATAATCCGGGGAAACAAGGGTTAGGATACAACCCTAATAAAGATCAAAGGACGAAGAGGAACCAAGATCCTTCTCGACGTTCTTTAAGCCAGATCTTTAGGAAGGCCGGTTCACAAGCGTCAAGGCCGGTCGTCGTCATCAAGTGCTCTTCTCCTTCCGATAGGGATGTATAGACCTGATGACTGTTAGAGATTACTCCTCGGGGACAGCCCGACCCCCGAGCCTCGATAGGGCACATGTTTCCGCTATAATTATAATAAAATCGTTCTTTATTATTTCTTATTGCTTCTTTTCTTGCTTGCAATAAATTTCTAGACCACATTATTTTAACCCTGTTTGAATAAGCATGAATGAGGTTAAAATTGTCTTAATAACAATAAACCCGCATCATTTTTATGTGGAAGTGTGTGTGACAACTTGGAGCACCTTTCCTTGGCCTCGACAAGTGCCATCATGGATAAAAAAGAAATCCTTTAAAAACAAAAATCATAAAAACAAAAAAAGTTCGGCAGGAAACCCAAAAAGGGGGCTGCGCAAAAATAAGAGCAAAGAACCCGCTAGGAATCCCACGAAAGGGTGACCTAGGCAAAAGTTAGGGTTGCAAAAACGAACAAAAACAAAGGTCCGCTGAGACGCCACAAAGGGGTGTTTTAGGCAAAAATAAGGACAATCAAAAAGCAAAAGAAATCCATGATGGTACCATGAGCTGAATCCAAAAAGAAAGGTTCAAGGGAAACTATCTAAGTTGTCGAATCACAACGTCAATAACAAGACTTTCTTAACTTCATAAGTGTTTAATCAAACAAGCCTAAACACATGAGCCTACCTTGGCCAGCCATTCTTACAAAAACCGCTTTCAAAACAATAATAATCCCCTCTAAAACACAAACTTTTGAACAAAAATATCTTTCCCTTCTTTTCTCTTGTCCCAAACTATTTTAGAATAATCTAGTAGAAACATGGAGATATAGTGGTCAATAGGAGGGTTGATACGTCTTCTAAAGGAAGGGAAGGATCACTGGGTTGATGACACCAATCTCGATATAACACGCATCATTCCTCGGTTACAGAAATCGGCAGCGCACAGCCCGTCTAGAGGAATGGCAAAATCCAAGCAAAGAAACGCATCGGTTAATTCTTTTGAAAAATAAATCAAATAGAATTAGGTGCATCATACCGCATACATGCATACAGATGATAGGTGTACTGGAAGATCACTTATTCTCTGTTTATTGAAAAAAAAAATGAACTTTAGAAAAAACAATGCGCCCGTACCATGTTCAGTACGCCCGTACTAAAATTAGGGTTATGAACAAATTTTCAACTCAATACGGGCGTACTGAAATGAATACGGCCGTATTGGCCATAACGTCCACCACATTAGTTGCACATTCAAAGACCTTATCATGAAGCAGTCGCATAAAATAGAAAAAATAGGAAAAATTTGTTGTGTATGACAGCAGCCAACAGAAAAAGCCGAAAAATCGACAAAAAAGGCAAAAATTCAGAAAATCCAACAAATCGTACAGAATAACTGAGCCTGGAGAGCAAGATCAGCAAGATTTCCCAATGGAAGCATGATCATCCAAACAAAATATCCAAGTCAAAGAACTTAGACTTCCTCAGTGGAAGATAGCTTTCCAACTCAAGCGACGAGTGAAGCTAAGCCTGAAGAGGCTTTCTAAATAATACTCTGGGATACATAAGATCTGCAACCCCCATTCGCCTACTCAGAGGCACTCCTTCAAAAAGAGAAAATCCGAAAAGATCAATAACCATTCCCCAAGCGGAATTCGGTATTCAACCAAACACCGAACGTCAAGATAATCCGCCTAACAGAAGAGGCCAATCAAGATCAATACGACAGAATCCCCCAGCGGATAACAGCCTACGCAGAGGCAACAAAACCAGAAAATCAAAAGAGTCACCCGAATAAGGATAACCAGGATACTCCACCAACGTCGAAAGGACGTCAGCCAATCATAAGGCATCGCTCACCTCAGAAAGAGCATCTTTGTGTCTGCATCCCCAAGGAATCAGAATTTCCCCAGTGGGCACCAACTATGCAATGGAAAGTTGGGACACAAGAACCTATGAGTAACTACACATCCCCTAGACTGATCCCTGCGTTATCCAGCCCTCAGCGGCACCAAAATCAAAAACAACCGTCGAAGCAGCATCGTGGACTGTGGAGACAAAATCATCACAACAGAATCCCCCAGGATAACAGCCTACGCAGAGGCAACAAAACCAGAAAATCAAAAGAGTCACCCGAATAAGGATAACCGGGATACTCCACCAACGTCGAAAGGACGTCATCTAATCATAAGGCATCGCTCACCTCAGAAAGAGCATCTTTGTGTCTGCATCCCCAAGGAATCAGAATTTCCCCAGTGGGCACCAACTACGCAATGGAAAGTTGGTACACAAGAACCTATGAGTAACTGCACATCCCCTAGACGGATCCCTGCGTTATCCAGCCCTCAGCGGCACCAAAATCAAAAACAACCGTCGAAGCAGCATCGTGGACTGTGGAGACAAAATCATCACAAATCCCTGGAGAAGGCAAACTCACGCTACCAAAGTGACCAGAAGCACGGAGGTATGCATCCCTGGAGAGGGCAAACTCACGCTACCAAAGTGACCAGAAGCACGGAGGTATGCACCCCTGGAGAGGGCAAACTCACGCTACCAAAGTGACCAGAAGCACGGAGGTATGTAACTCTGGGGAGGGCAAACCGCAGACCCTGGAGAGGGCAAACTCACGCTACTGAGGTTGTCAGAAAGACCGAGGTATGCACGAGCCTGGAGAGGCGACGACTAATACTCAGCTACCCCGTCGTCAGAAACACGGAGGTATACAGCTACCAAGGTTGTCAGAAACACCGAGGTATGCACGAGCCTGGAGAGGCGACGACTAATACTCAGCTACCCCGTCGTCAGAAACACGGAGGTATGCAGCTACCGAGGTTGTCAGAAACACCGAGGTATGCACGAGCCTGGAGAGGCGACGACTAATACTCAGCTACCGCCGTCGTCAGAAACACGGAGGTATGCAGCTGCCAACGTCGTCAGAAACACGGAGGCATGCAGACCCTGGAGAGGGCAAACTCACGCTACCGAGGTTGTCAGAAACACCGAGGTATGCACGAGCCTGGAGAGGCGACGACTAATACTCAGCTACCGACGTCGTTAGAAACACGGAGGTATGCAGCTGCCAACGTCGTTAGAAACACGGAGCCATGCAGACCTTGGAGAGGGCAAACTCACGCTACCGAGGTTGTCAGAAACACCGAGGTACGCACGAGCCTGGAGAGGCGACGACTAATACTCACCCTGGAGAGGCTACTCAACAATTTTCCCACCTGAAGACACTACAAGTCGGAAGGATGGCCTACTCCCCGGATAATTGGGTCAGCCGGAAGGACTCCTGGAAGACCCTAGGATGATTCTTTGTAGGTCTAGAAGTCTTAGAGTAGCTTAGAATAAGGGTGTGCGAGGATTGGAGCTCAATACACCCTCCCAGAGGTTCAGTACGGCCGTACTGAGCCATTTGAACTGCAATACGGCCGTAGTGAACTCAATATGGCCGTACTGAAGTTTTTGAACTTCAGTACGGCCGTACCAAATTCAATACGGCGGTACTGTAGTTCAAAAACCCAGTACGAGCCGTATTGACCTCCCAGGCCGTATTGCGCCTCAATCCTATAAATAGGACGTCATTTGCACGTCATTCCACACTTTTTACACACTTCTAGACCCTCGTGCTGAGTATTCTTGGGTTTTTGAGCTATTCTCTGCCCTAGAAGTCTCTCCGAGAGCCAATCTGACGAAGTTCTTGAGTCATGAGCCATTAGCTTGAGACTCGAACAAGTCGAAGGGAAATCTCTTTGATTTCCATAGTAAAAATTATCTTTAGGGAAAGGAGCGAGCGGACGTGTAGTGGGAAGGAGCGCCAAAAAGCCTCCTAAACTTCGTTTTGAATATATAAAAGCCCGCTTCGAAGGTTTCTTTCCAAATCCCTTCTTTTACCGCTTTTATTTATTGCTTTTTGATTGTTGCATTGCATGTTTAGAGTTTTCATCATGTAAATATTTTACTCATAATCGTTTCTAATAAATAGGGGTAATTTAGTAACTTTACACTATTATTTATGAAATAATCCGTCATAGGGAACCCGAAAGGGGCGTTGTGGGGTGCTAACACCTTCCTCGCACGTAACCGACTCCCTTACTCGACTCTGGTTGTAATGGCCAATGTTGATTTGTGAAAATCAATTGCCTTATATCTTTTTCCAATGTTTTGAGTAAAACATTGGTGGCGACTCCAAAAACCCCTTCTTTTTGCGAAAACCACTAATCCATGGAGGGTCCCGCTTGGGATTAACATGGGTTGGTGAGAATCATTTAACGAAATTGTTAGCTCGATGAGGTCTCAGTTTGAGAATAAGTCGTTCTAACAATCCATCATCTTTCAAAACTTAAAAAGAGTCCAACCATCGTCGCGAATGCCAAGGTCCGTTTCGGCGGGTGGCGACAACCATCCCATTGAAAGTGCATATCCTTGTGATGGTCAACTTCTAATGATTAGAAGGCTTCTAGGAAACCAACCTCATGAGTCTCACCTTTCACAAAGAGAGAATATTTTCCACACAAGGTGTAAAATTCTTGATAATGTTTGTTCTCTCATTGTGGATAGTGGGTCGTGTTGCAATTGTTGTAGCATAAGGTTGGTGGAGAAGCTTGGTCTTACTATTATTTCCCAAACGAAACCATATCAACTTCATTGGATTAATGAAGATGGGGATATTAATGTTGATAAACAAGTGAAAGTCAAGTTCTCTATTGGTAACTATGAAGATCAAGTGGTTTGTGACATAGTTCCAATGGAGGCTTGCCATATTTTGTTGGGAAGGCCATGGCAATTTGACAAGAAAACCATGCATAATGGCCTTACCAATGAAATCACTTTCACCCATAAAGAAAAGAAATTTGTACTTCATCCTTTGTCTCCGTCACAAGTGATAGAGGATCAAGTACAAATGAAATTGAAAAGAGAAGAAGAAAAAAAAAACTTGATTAAAAAAAAAACAAAAAGAAGCATAAGTCTTCAAAGAAGAAGGAAGAAGAGAAACCTCTTTTAATAGAAGGAATTCAACAAGAACCTTTAAAACAAACGTTAATTGTTGAAAAGCCTTCTTACCTTCTTCTTTGTAGGGGTGTGCTTAAGTGTTATAATTTAAGCCTTGAGCTTAGTTCTTTACCTCCCTAAGTTTCTCATTTATTAAAAGAATTTGATGATGTATTCCCTATTGATGGTCCAAAGGGCCTTCCTCCTTTTAGGGGTATAGAACATCAAATTGATTTTGTGCCTGGGGCTAGTCTACCCAATAGACCCGCCTATAGGACAAATCCTCAAGAAACTAAGGAGATAGTGATGGAACTAGTTGAAGTAGATTGAGATTTCTTCAATAGCTCCATGCTTAGGACCGAATATGCTCTTGAGATAAACCTTCAAGGACTCTTTGAAACTCCATGAAGCAACTCCAATGGAGAAGAAGTCTTGCTAGAGGTTCGGTTACTTCTCTTGGATGGAGAAGCTTGAAGAACCTAGGCTTAGGTTTGAAGAACTTTGGAGAATTTCTTAGAGTAGAAATTCTTCACGGTTTTGGACTCTTGAGTTGAGAGAAAAATCTGAAGATTGATTCTCATTTATGTCAAAAGTGATTACAAATGTAGTGTTTAGGAATTTATAGGGAAAGGTAGCTTGTAGGAGAAGCTATCCTAAACCATGGTTCACTAGGAACCATGGTAGGGTAAGCTTTAACCCCCACGGTTTAGGAAGCTTGTAGGAGAAGCCAACCTTGACCATGGTTCACTTAAGAACCATGGTAAGGTTGCCTTAACCTTCCAAGGTTTAGAAGCTTGCAAGGCAAGCTTCAAACCTAGAAGAGTAACAAGTGAATTTCGGCCAAAGAACAAGTAGGAGAGCTAGGCGGCCTTGGTTCATATTTGCTCCTTGAATTAATTCAAAAATGTTTGATTTGGTTTAGTTAGGTTCATCATATGATGATGAGACCTAGCTAAATCAAATCTATGAAAAATTAGGAGCAAAATGAGTCCAATATGTAAAATTTTTGCCTAGGCCCAGTTCTGGCCCAATTACTTGTCACACCCCAAGCTTTGCTAAATGTACCCCCTTTTCCCTACTGAAAAAATACAAAATGAAAATATCAACTAGGGAGGTTAAATGGAGTTAAACTCTCCAAGTAACCTACCTTAAAAATAATATACAAACACTAGGAGAAAGCAAGTAAAGTGCCTCACAAATACAAAGGCAAAATAACCTATACAAGAGACTATTTGAAAACTATACAATATATACAAGTAGAACTAGGCCTTCTCTTCATGATAGAGCATTCCAAGTGAAGATTACCTTGGGCCTGATAAGTTCCAACTCTTCTTGTATCCTCCTAGCCATAGCTCTGGTCACTGGGCCCTTGGCCCATGGTCTATCATCCCCTCCTTCTTGAGAAGGATTTGTCCTCAAATCTGTAGGTTCTTCTTCCTCATCATAACCTGCAAAGGGAATAAGATCACTTATATTAAAAGTGTTACTTACTCCATAATCACTGGGAAGATCTAACCTGTAAGCATTATCATTAATTCTTTGGAGGACTTGGAAGGGACCATCTCCTCTTGGATTGAGTTTTGACTTTCTTTGAGAAGGAAACCTTTCCTTTCTCAAGTGAAGCCAAACCCAATCCCCTTCCTCAAAAATGAGGGTTTTTTTTTCCCTTGCTTCTTTCTAAAGCAGTTCTCTCATTTTGTTGTTGTATATGAATTTTAACCTTCTCATGTAATTTCTTAATAAAGTCAGCCCTAGATACCCCTTCTTTATGAAAGTAATGAGAAGAATCTGGTAGAGGTATTAGGTCTAAAGGAGTGAGAGGGTTAAAACCATACACAACCTCAAAAGGTGAGATTTTGGTAGTCTTATGGACTACCCTATTATAAGCAAATTCAATGTGGGGCAAGTACTCATCCCAAGACTTATGGTTACCCTTAAGGACTGCCCTTAACATTGTAGATAGGGATCTATTAACTACTTCTGTTTGCCCATCTGTCTGTGGGTGACAAGTAGTAGAGAAAAGTAATTTAGTTCCTAGCCTACTCCAAAGAGTTTTCCAAAAATGGCTAAGGAACTTTGTATCCCTATCTGAAACAATGGTTTTGGGAAGACCATGAAGTCTAACCACTTCCTTGAAAAAGAGTCTTGCTATGTTGCTTGCATCATCTATTTTGTGGCAGGGTATAAAGTGGGCCATTTTACTAAATCTGTCCACTACCACAAAAATAGAATCCATGCCTCTCTGGGTTTTGGGCAAGCCCAAAATAAAATCCATACTGATATCAACCCATGGAGAGTTAGCAACAGGCAAGGGTGTATAGATTCCATGAGGCATTACTTTAGACTTTGCTTGTAAACAAGCTATGCATCTAGAGCAAAACCTCTCAACATCCCTTCTCATATGGGGCCAAAAGAATTTTTCTTTTAGAAAACTTAGAGTCTTTTCAACTCCAAAGTGCCCCATGAGACCACCCTCATGACTTTCTTGAACAAGGAGTTTTCTTATAGATCCTTGGGGTATACAAATTCTTCCCTCTTTATACAAGTACCCCTCAGAAATATAGAAACCTCCTTGAGGCTTTGCTAAGCATTGGGTATAATTTTCTTTGAATTCGAGATCATTAGTATACAATTCCTTAATGTGATTAAATCCCAAGATTTGAGATCCAAGGGAGATTAACAAAGTGTGTCTCCTAGAAAGGGCATCAGCCACAACATTATTTTTCCCTTTCTTGTATTTAATCACATATGGAAATTGTTCTAAGAACTCTACCCACTTAGCATGCATTTTGTTTAGCTTGCCTTGGCCCCTCAAATATTTAAGTGACTCATGGTCACTATGAATGACAAACTCTTTGGGAATAAGGTAATGTTCCCAAGTTTGAAGGGCCCTAACCAAGGCATAGAGCTCTTTGTCATAGGTAGGATAGTTAAGGGAGGCACCTTTGAGTTTTTCACTGAAATATGCAATAGGGTGCCCACCCTGTAACAAAACTGCCCCTATACCAACTCCAGAGGCATCACATTCTAACTCAAAAGTTTTTGAAAAATCTGGTAGAGCTAGAAGTGGTGCATGGGTAAGCTTATGCTTCAAGGTTATGAAGGCATTTTCTTGTTTCTCTCCCCATATAAATTCCACATTCTTCTTGACTAAGTCATTTAATGGGGAGGCTAGTGTGGAGAAATTAGGAACAAACCTCCTATAGAAGCTTGCCAAACCATGGAAGCTCCTAATATCTCCAACACTTTTAGGAGTGGGCCATTCTTGTATGGCCTTGATTTTCTCGGGGTCCATATGAACCCCTTTTTTACTAATTATAAACCCTAGAAAAACTACACTATCTACACAAAAGGTACATTTTTCTAAATTTCCAAAAAGTTGATTTTTCCTAAGAATATCAAAAACTTGCCTTAAGTGTCCTATATGATCACTTAGACTCCTACTGTATATGAGAATATCATCAAAATAAACTACTACAAAGCTACCTATACAATCCCTAAGGACATGATTCATGAGACGCATGAATGTACTAGGAGCATTGGTGAGCCCAAAAGGCATCACTAACCACTCATATAATCCAAACTTGGTCTTGAAAGCGGTTTTCCATTCATCTTCTTCTTTGATTCTAATTTGATTGTATCCGCTTTTAAGTGTAGACCCCTAAAATTGTCCGGGTCGGAAATAAAGCTTGAAGACTCTCGAAGACTGAAGGAAGATCAGCCAGAAGGACTCCTGGAAGGCCCTAGGAGGGTTCTCTGTAGGTCTAGAGGTCTTAGAATAGCTTAAAATAAGGAAGTGGAGGGAATGAAGCCCAATACGGCCGTACTAAACTTAATACGGCCGTATTGAAGCTTCAATATGGCCGCAGTGAACTCAATACGGCGTATTGAAGTTTCTGAAACTTCAATACGGCCGTACTGAAATCAATACGGCCGTATTGAAGCTTCAATACAGCCGCAGTGAACTCAATACGGGCGCATTGAAATTTCTGAATTTCAATACGGCCGTATTGAACTCAATACGGCCGTATTGAAGTTCAAAAATTTCAATACGACCGTATTGATTCCGTAGCCCGTATTGGGCCTATTCCCTATAAATATGACGTCAATTGGACGTCATATCAGACTTTGGAACATAGTTTCAACCCTCTCCTTGAGTATTCTGGGGTTTTTGAGCAGTGTTCTGCCCTAGAAATCACTCGGAGAGTTGATCCGACGAAGTTCTTGAGCCCCGAGCCATTTTGCTTGAGGATCGAACCTAGTCGAAGGGAAATCCTCCGGATTTCCATAGTTAAAATTTTATAGGAGGGAGCGAGCGGGCTTGTAGAGCGAGGGAACGCCAAAAAGCTTCCCAGTTTTACTCGAAATATATAAAAGCACGCTTCAAAGGTTTCTTCTTAAATCCTTCCTTTTACTGCTTTCTGTGTGCATATTAAAAATTGTCATCATGTAGATATCTAAAGTATAATCGCTTATAATAAATAGGGGTAGTTTAGTAATTTTACACTATTATTTTAGAAATAATCTGTCATAGGGAACCCGAAAGGGGCGCTGTGGGGTGCTAACACCTTCCCCACGCGTAACCGACTCCCTTACCCGACTCTGGTTGTAATGGCCGAAGTCGATTTTTGAATCGATTGCCTTATCCCTTTTTCCAATGTTTTGAGT
Source organism: Cajanus cajan (assembly GCF_000230855.2). Taxonomy (NCBI): domain Eukaryota; kingdom Viridiplantae; phylum Streptophyta; class Magnoliopsida; order Fabales; family Fabaceae; genus Cajanus; species Cajanus cajan. The sequence goes on along the minus strand of NC_138526.1, from coordinate 8,158,582 downwards.
AAAACATTGGTGGCGACTCCAAAGAACCCTCCTTTTACGAAAACCGCTAATCCATGGAGGGTCCCGCTTGGGATTAACATGGATTGGTGAGCCTTTTAATAAAATTGCTCGTTTGACGAGGTCTCAGTTTGAGAATAAGTCATTCTAGCAATCCACATTTTTAAACAAATAAACGAGTCCAACCATCCTTCGCGAATGCCGAAAGCCCCGTTTCGGGCCGGTGGCGACAGATGGCGACTCCACTGGGGAAGCTTCGAGAGTCAGTCCCATTTAGTGACAGATTGTTTTTAACAAATAATAGTTAAAAATTACTTCGTTACCCCTTGCTTGTATGATAACATGATTTATTATATGGCTTTAAATAACTGTTGTATGTTTAAATTCCGCAATTGTTTGAAATACAAACTGTACACAAACCTTTGCACACAACAGTTCCCTCTATACCCGGGGGCATGAGTGATTAACCATAGGGAGTGGATGTTAGTACGGCCGGTTGTCGAATGGGTCTATAGGTGCCCGTAGACCGTTGTCGGAAAGCATCACTCAAGGTGATAACCATGAACTCGAGTCCGACAGTGCGTTGGAGCTTTCCATCGGCTTACGACGAGAGGAATTGGGTCCCTATAATGGGGGCACCTTGGGGGCCTCAGACCGGTGAGAACAGTTAGATCCACCTTGAATATGCACTTTTCTGCAGGATACCCCTACCTCGTGATTCGCTCGTGACTGTTCGTGGATGAGTGAATTGTTTGTGCATTGTTTATGTGAAATTGTTTGAGCATACATTGCATTTCTTTAAACATACAACATTCCTATTCTTTTAAAAATAAGAATAAATAGGAATAAGAATCTTCCATTATACGGTGTTAACATCTACCTTCATCACATTCATATAGGTAGTTTCCCTTTTCACCCAAAAAATATACAAAAAATATATATAAAATAAAAATACCCAAAAAAAGAAAAAAGGGTTATTTATCCAAACCAAGCAATATCATGCATCATCTTAGGAACATCCTAAAAACATGATAATGCTTAGTTGAATAAACACTATGCATGCATATTCAACCTCATCATCTCATATCATGCATATAGATCATGGAGAGATCTAGGAGTCATTCATACATCTCTCCTAGTAATCCATTAATAAACATTAATAAAAAGAAAGAAATAATCGATGCGTATATTCAAAGAATGGATCACACGCCGTTCGTTATCAAGTGTAAGCCAACAACCGCGCCAAGCGAGCACACGTCAACTCCGTTGTTGGTAATCAAGACAAACAAAGGGGAAGGTCCAACACCATTAAGGATCACAGTTCCAAGGCCTTTCCCTTACAAATCAAATAAGGTTGTGCCGTGGATATACGACATCCACTCTTCTGCCGACAGCGATATCTCCAACATCGCTGGACTTGGGGGCATGACTAGGAGTGGTAGGATCTACACTCCCGATGATCTTCATAACAAAGCCCCCAAGAATAAAGAAAAAGAAGAAAAGAAAACCGAGGAAAAAGAATCCGAGGAGGAGACTGACAAGCTGTTAAAATTTATCCGACAAAGCGAGTACTCCATCGTGGATCAACTTCATAGGACGCCAGCAAAGATTACGCTGTTGTCGTTGATCCTATGCTCCGAACCGCATCGGCAAGCTCTGTTGAAAGTCTTGAACGAGGCATACGTGTCGCACACTATCTCCCAAGACGAGTTTGAGGGGATTGTTAGTCACATCAAGGCTAATGATCACCTCACCTTCATCGATGAAGAAATCCCCGCCGAGGGATCAAACCACAACAAGCCCTTGCACATCTCTATAAAGTGCAAGGAGTATCACATCGCTAAAGTCTTGGTAGATAATGGATCTTCCTTGAACGTAATGCCAAAAAGAGCGCTCGAGCAAGTGGCAATCAAGGGAATCCAAATGCGCCCGAGCAACATGATCGTTCGAGCCTTCGATGGATCTAAAAGAGAAGTGGTGGGAGAGATCAATCTTCCAATCCAAATTGGACCCACTATCTTCAACGTCGAATTTCAAGTGATGGACATCACTCCCGCATACAGCTGTCTCCTCGGCCGACCTTGGATTCATGATGCGAAAGCTGTTCCTTCTACGCTCCACCAGAAAGTCAAGTTCATAATGGGTGACAAGCTGGTGACCATGCAAGCTGAAGATGACATACTCATCAGCAAGCCATCCACCATACCTTATGTGGATGCAGCAGAGGAAGCTTTGGAAACCGCCTTCCAAGCATTGGAAATTGCCAATGTTGAAACGTTTCCCCGAGAAATGAAGAAGGTAGCTCATATGCTCACAAAGAACGGATACTTGCCAGGACAAGGATTAGGCAAGGACTCCCAAGGAATCCCGGAGCTACCCATTATCAAGGACAATCCGGGAAAACAAGGGTTAGGATACAACCCTGTTAAAGATCAAAGAACGAAGAGGAATCAAGATCCTTCTCGACGTTCTTTAAGCCAGATCTTTAGGAAGGCCGGTTCACAAGCGTCAAGGCCGGTCGTCGTCGTCAAAATGTTTTTCTCCTTCCGATAGGGATGTATAGACTCAGTGACTATTAGAGATCACTCCTCGGGGACAGCCCGACCCCCGAGCCTCGATAGGGCACATGTTTCCGCTGCGATTATAATAAAATCATTCTTCATTAATTCTTTATTGCTTCTTTTCTTGCTTGCAATAAAATTCTAGACCACATTATTTTAACCCTGTTTGAATAAGCATAAATGAGGTTAAAATCATCTTGATAACAATAAACCCGCATCATTTTTATGTGGAAATGTGCATGACAGCTTGGAGCACCTTTTCTTGGCATCAATAAGTGCCATCATGGATAAAAGAAATCCTAAAGATAATAAGCTCGGCAGGAAACCCAAAAAGGGGACTGCGCAAAAATAAGAGCAAAAGACCCGCTAGGAATCCCACAAAAGGGTGACCTAGGCAAAAGTTAGGGTTACAAAATGAAGACAAAAACCCGCTAGGAATCCCACGAAAAGGGTGACCTAGGCAAAAGTTAGGGTTACAAAATGAATACAAAAGCCCGCTAAGACATCACAAAAGGGTGTTTTAGGCAAAAGTTAGGGCCGTCAAAAAAAGAAAAAAACAAAATAAATCCATGATGGTACCATCAATTGAATTCAACAAGGGGCTCAAGAAAAGCTATCCAAGTTGTCAAAGCACAATCATTAATAACAAAGATGTGCTTAACCTCATAAGTGTTTAATCGAACAAACCTAAACATTTAAGCCTACCATTGGCCAGCCATTCTTACAAAATCCATTTTTCAAAAAATAAAATAATCCCCTCTAAAACACAAACTTTTGAAAATTATACCCTTTCCTTCTTTTCTCTCTTGTCCCAACGATTTTTGAATAATCTAGTGGAAACATGGAGATATAGTGGTCAATAGGAGGGTTGACACATCTTCTAAAGAAAGGGAAGGATCATTTGGTTGATGATACCAAATCTCAAATATAATACGCATCATTCCTCGGTTACAGAAGTCGGCAGTGCACAGCCCGTCTAAGAGGAATGGCAAAATCCAAAAACGCATCGGTTAATTCTTTTGAAAAAAGAGTCAAATAGAATTAGGTGCATCATACCGCATACATGCATACAGATGATAGGTGTACTGGAAGATCACTTATTCTCTGTTTATTGAAAAAACAAACAAAAAAAAAACAAACAAAAAATATATAAACTTCAGAAAAAACAATGCGCCCGTACCATGTTCAGTACACCCGTACTAAAATTGGGGTTATGAACAAATTTTTAACTCAAACATGGGCGTACTGAAATGGATGCGGCCGTATTGGCCATAAAGAAATTTTCAAAGACCTCGTCATGAGGCAATTGCATAAAATAGAAAAAATAGAAAAAATTGCTTGTGTATGACAGCAGCAAACAAAATGCAAAGATTCAGAAAATCAACAGCGTCATACAGAATAACTGAGCCTGGAGAGGCTTGCCGAAAGAATACTCTCAGAATAACTGAGCCTGGAGAGGCTTGCCGAAAGAATACTCTCAGAATAACTGAGCCTGGAGAGGCTTGCCGAAAGAATACTCTCAGAATAACTGAGCCTGGAGAGGCTTGCCGAAATAATACTCTCAGAATAACTGAGCCTGGAGAGGCTCGCCGAAATAATACTCTTTCAAAATAATTGAGCCTGGAGAGGCTCGCCGAAATAATACTCTCTCAGAATAACTGAGACATTTCTGTACAGAAAAAGCCGAAATCAACAAAAAAGGCAAAAACACAGAAAAAGCCGAAATCAACAAAAAAGGCAAAAACACAGAAAAAGCCAAAATCAATAAAAAAGGCAAAAACACAGAAAAAGCCAAAATCGACAAAAAAGGCAAAATACAGAAAATCCAACAAATCATACAGAATAATTGAGCCTGGAGAGGCTTGCCGAAACAATACTCATGCAGAATAACTGAGCCTGGAGAGGCTTGCCGAAACAATACTCATGCAGAATAACTGAGCCTGGAGAGGCTTGCCGAAATAATACTCATACAGAATAACTAAGCCTGGAGAGGCTTGCCGAAATAATACTCATACAAGAATAACTAAGCCTGGAGAGGCTTGCCAAAATAATACTCTCAGAATAATTGAGCCTGGAGAGGCTCGCCGAAATAATACTCTTAGAATAATTGAGCCTGGAGAGGCTCGCCGAAATAATACTCTCAGAATAATTGAGCCTGGAGAGGCTTGCCGAAATAATACTCCCACAGAATGATTGAGCCTGGAGAGGCTCGCCGAAATAATACTCTCAGAATAATTGAGCCTGGAGAGGCTCGCCGAAATAATACTCTCAGAATAATTGAGCCTGGAGAGGCTTGCTGAAATAATACTCTTTCAGAATAATTGAGAAATAATACTTCCTCAGAATAACTAAAGCCTGGAGAGGCTTGCAGAAATAATACTCCCCCAACTGTACAGAGTAAATGAGCCTGGAGAGGCTCGCAGAAATAATACTCCCCAGAGATATTTCAACTCAAGCTCATAGAACAAATCCCCAGCGAGAGTTACCAAAGCAAGATCGTCAAAATCCCCAATGGAAGTACGATCTCCCAAGCAGAATATCCAAGTCAAAGGACTTAAACTTCCTCAGTGAAGATAGCTCTCCAACTCAGGCGTTGAGTGAATCTAAGCCTGTAGAGGCTTCCTAAATAATACTCTGGGATACATAAGATCCCCAAATCCCCAGTCGCCTACTCAAGAGGCATTCCTACAAAAAGAGAAAAAATCAAAAAGATCAATAACCATTCCCCAAGAGGAATTCGGCATTCAGCCAATCATCAAACATCAAGATAATTCGCCTATTCAGAGGCACTCTTTCAAAAAAGAGAAAAAATCGAAAAGATCAATAATCATTCCCCAAGCGGAATCCGGCTCTCAGCCTATCATTGAACATCAAGATGATCTGCCTAACAGAAGAGGCCAATCACAACCAATGACAAAATCCCCTGGCGGATAACAGCCTACACAGAGGCAACAAAATCCAAAAATTAAAAAGAGTTACCCGAATAAGGATAACCGGGATACTCCACCAACGTCCAAAGGACGTCAGCCAATCATAAGGCACTGCTCATCTCAGAAAGAGCATCTTCGTGTCTACACCCCAAGGAAACAGAAATTCCTCAATGGGCGCCAACTACTCAATGGAAAGTTGGGACACAAGAACCTATGAGTAACTGCACATCCCCTAGACGGATCCCTGCGTTATCCAGCCCTCAGTGGCACAAAAATCAAAAACAATCGTCGAAGCAGCATCGTGGACTGTGGAGACAAAATCAACATCCAGAATCCCCAGCGGATAACAGCCTACACAGAGGCAGCAAAAATCAGAAAATCAAAAAGAGATACCCGAATAAGGATAATCGGGATACTCCACCAACGTCAAAGGACGTCAGCCAAACATAAGGCATCGCTCAACTCAGAGAGAGAGCATCTGTGTCTACACCCCAAGGAGTCAGAAATTCCCCATGGGTACCAACAATGCAATGCAAGTTGGGGCACAGGAACCTGTGAATGACTGCACATCCCCTAGACGGATCCCTGCGTTATCCAGCCCTCAGTGGCACCAAAATCAAAATCAAACCGTCGAAGCAGCATCGTGGACTGTGGAGACAAAATCATCTCAAAGCCTAAAAGGCAATACTCAGCTACCCAGTTGTCGAGAGCACCGAGGTATGCACAAGTCTGGAGAGACAGTACTCAGAGTCTGGAGAGACGATACTCAAAGTCTGGAGAGACAGTACTCGAAGTCTGGAGAGACAGTACTCAGAGTCTGGAGAGACGATACTCAAAGTCTGGAGAGACAGTACTCAAAGTCTGGAGAGACAGTACTCAGAGTCTGGAGAGACGATACTCAGAGTCTGGAGAGACGATACTCAGAGTCTGGAGAGACGATACTCAGAGTCTGGAGAGACGATACTCGGAGTCTAGAGAGACAGTACTCGAAGTCTGGAGAGACAGTACTCAGAGTCTGGAGAGACGATACTCAAAGTCTGGAGAGACTGTACTCAAACGAAGTCTGGAGAGACGGTACTCAAACGAAGTCTGGAGAGACGGTACTCAAACAAAGTCTGGAGAGACGGTACTCAAACAAAGTCTGGAGAGACGGTACTCAAAGAAAGTCTGGAGAGACGGTACTCAAACAAAGTCTGGAGAGACGGTACTCAAAGTCTGGAGAGACGGTACTCAAGGTCTGGAGAGACAGTACTCAAAGTCTGGAGAGACGGTACTCAAGGCCTGGAGAGGCAATACTCAACTGCCGAATGTTAAGAGGCAGGGCCTGGAGAGGCGGTACTCAACTACCAAGGTTGTCAGAAACGCCGAGGTATGCATCAACCTGGAGAGGCTACTCAACAATTTTCCACCAGAAGACATTACAAGTCAGAAGGTTGGCACATTACCCGGACAATTGGGTCAACTCCTTTACTTGTCAATCGGTACACCAAAAGGCCGTTTGACTAAGTAAAGGGGGGGCAGCTGTAGACCCCTAAAATTGTCCGGGTCGGAAATAAAGCTTGAAGACTCTCGAAGACTGAAGGAAGATCAGCCAGAAGGACTCCTGGAAGGCCCTAGGAGGGTTCTCTGTAGGTCTAGAGGTCTTAGAATAGCTTAAAATAAGGAAGTGGAGGGAATGAAGCCCAATACGGCCGTACTAAACTTAATACGGCCGTATTGAAGCTTCAATATGGCCGCAGTGAACTCAATACGGCGTATTGAAGTTTCTGAAACTTCAATACGGCCGTACTGAAATCAATACGGCCGTATTGAAGCTTCAATACAGCCGCAGTGAACTCAATACGGGCGCATTGAAATTTCTGAATTTCAATACGGCCGTATTGAACTCAATACGGCCGTATTGAAGTTCAAAAATTTCAATACGACCGTATTGATTCCGTAGCCCGTATTGGGCCTATTCCCTATAAATATGACGTCAATTGGACGTCATATCAGACTTTGGAACATAGTTTCAACCCTCTCCTTGAGTATTCTGGGGTTTTTGAGCAGTGTTCTGCCCTAGAAATCACTCGGAGAGTTGATCCGACGAAGTTCTTGAGCCCCGAGCCATTTTGCTTGAGGATCGAACCTAGTCGAAGGGAAATCCTCCGGATTTCCATAGTTAAAATTTTATAGGAGGGAGCGAGCGGGCTTGTAGAGCGAGGGAACGCCAAAAAGCTTCCCAGTTTTACTCGAAATATATAAAAGCACGCTTCAAAGGTTTCTTCTTAAATCCTTCCTTTTACTGCTTTCTGTGTGCATATTAAAAATTGTCATCATGTAGATATCTAAAGTATAATCGCTTATAATAAATAGGGGTAGTTTAGTAATTTTACACTATTATTTTAGAAATAATCTGTCATAGGGAACCCGAAAGGGGCGCTGTGGGGTGCTAACACCTTCCCCACGCGTAACCGACTCCCTTACCCGACTCTGGTTGTAATGGCCGAAGTCGATTTTTGAATCGATTGCCTTATCCCTTTTTCCAATGTTTTGAGTAAAACATTGGTGGCGACTCCAAAGAACCCTCCTTTTACGAAAACCGCTAATCCATGGAGGGTCCCGCTTGGGATTAACATGGATTGGAGAGCCTTTTAATAAAATTGCTCGTTTGACGAGGTCTCAGTTTGAGAATAAGTCATTCTAGCAATCCACATTTTTAAACAAATAAACGAGTCCAACCATCCTTCGCGAATGCCGAAAGCCCCGTTTCGGGCCGGTGGCGACATTAAGATCAACTTTAGAAAATATGATGGCTCCATGAAGCTCATCTAACATGTCATCAAGCCTAGGGATGGGGTGTCTATATTTCACAGTGATGTTGTTGATGACTCTACTATCACAACACATTCTCCACTTGCCATCTTTTTTTGGAACCAACAACACTGGAACAGCACAAGGACTTAAGCTCTTTCGAACCCAGCCCTTCTCCAACAAATCTTGGACCCGAGACTCAATTTCTTTAGTTTCTTGGGGGTTGGTCCTATAGGCAGGCCTATTAGGTAGGCTAGCCCCAGGCACCAAATCAATTTGATGTTCTATTCCTCTAGAAGGAGGAAGGCCCAGTGGACCCTCGGGAGGAAATAAATCATCAAATTCCTTTAAAAGTGTTTTTACCCCCTTAGGTAAAGTCTCATGTCCACTAGATGTGGCAGTGCAAGAAAGAGTTCCTTTACAAAGAAGGAAATAAGAGGGTTGTTGAATCAAGAGGGTTTGTTTGGAAATTTTATTCTCTTGATTAACGACCTCTAGGGAGGGAACTCCTTTCTCCCTAGATTCCTCTCTATCCTTAAGTTTCACAGACTTTTTTTTTCTCTCTTTTCTTTTTTTTTTTTTAAATCTCTTTTCACTATCTCTTTTGAGTTTCATTTGTGCTTGATCCTCAGCCACCTGTTAAGGAGAAAGAGGATGAAGCACAAACTTTCTTTCCTTATGAGTAAAGGTAATCTCGTTAGTAAGGCCATTGTGCATGGTTTTCTTATCAAATTGCCATGGCCTTCCTAATAAGATGTGACAAGCTTCCATTGGTACTACATCACATAGCACCTCATCTTCATAGTTCCCAATGGAAATTTTGACCTTTACTTGTTGGTCAACTGCTAAATCACCATCCTCATTAATCCAATGGAGTTGATAAGGTTTAGGATGGGAATTAGTAGTTAAACCCAACTTCTCAACCAGCCTAGTGCTACAACAATTGCACCATGAGCCACTATCAACAATGAGAGAACATGCACTGTTTGAAACTTTGCATCTAGTATGAAATATGTTCTCTCTTTGTGATAGAGTATCACTAGGTTGGTTGTTGAGGAGTCTCCTAATCATTAAGAGCTCCCCTTCATAAGGAAAAGTAGACTCTACACCTTCCTCTTGATCACTTGCTTCTTCCTCACTATTACTAGAGGAAGTAGTAGCCTCATCTTGGCTACTATAAATGTCATGCCCCCTCATGATCATTACCTTCTTTGTGGGGCATTGGGAGGCAATGTGGCCTCTCCCTAAACATTTAAAGCACTTAATATCACTAGTCCTAAAACTAGTGTGTGTAGTGTCCTTTCCCTTTCCCTTATCTTTTTCTGTGGCTAGATTTTTGGAGGGTTCAAAAGTTTTCTTCTTTTCAAAAGTTTTTCCCTCCTTCTTGGAATCTTTCTTTAGAAATGAAGAGTTGGAGCTATTTTTGTAAGATTTCCTCATTCTTTGTTGTTCTACCCTTACACAAAGTTGGACCAAGTCATTTAGGTCCCTGTAGGGTAGTAGCTCCACTTGGTCTCTTATTTCTAAATTAAGACCACTCAAAAATCTAGCTACAGTAGTAGCTTCCTCTTCCCTAATACAAGCCCTCATCATTAATAGCTCCATTTGTTGCCTGTACTGTTCTACAGACATGTCTCTTTGTTGGAGCCTTTGGAGCTTATTCATAAGCTCCCTCCCATAGTAGGTGGGAATGTGCCTCCTCCTCATTGCACTTTTAAGATCATTCCAATATTGAATTGGAGGATCATTGTGGAGGCGTCTCTCTCTCTCTAGGGCTGTCCACCAATACATGGCATGCCCTTGGAAGCTAAGGGCAGCCAAAGGTACTTTCCTCTCTTCACTTACCCTATGGCAAGCAAAGAGTTGCTCAACCTTCATTTCCCAATCTAAATAAGACTCCACATCATCTTTGCCAAAGAATTGTGGGAGGTCAACCTTGACTTCCCTTGGCCTAGTAGTTCTCCTAGGAGTATGTTGGTAGTGATCCCCTTGATTCAAGCTTTCATTAGGGGATGTGTATTGGGAATGTGAGCTCCTACTCTTTTTCTTATGTTTCTTCATATCTTCTTTCAATTTTTCCTCCTCTTGTCTTAAAATTCTCAACTCTTCCTCAAGATAAGCAAGTTGTCCTTCTCTTTCAATTCTTTCCTTCTCTCTTTGAATGGACTCTTGCTTTTTCCATAGTTTAAGTGATTTGAGCTCTTTAGTAATGTAAGAAAGACTTTTTGGAGAGCCATCACTTTCACTATGGGAGGAATCTTGAGACATTTTAATTCAAGAGATATTTTTCACACAAAAATAGTTTTTATGAAAATAAGGTTTTGGAGTGCTTTAGACTTGGCACTTAGAGGTCTAAGAGTACAAATTGAACTTTGGAGGGAGGTGAGCTACTAAAGAGCCACTTAATAACCAAGCCTCTTCAAGTAAAAATCTCTAAACCCCCTTGTACTTTTGTCTTTGCACAAAACAATTTTCACAAAGAACTTTTCTAAAGAAAATAACAAGCAAGTGCCTATGTGTACAATTTATAAAATGCTTGAAAACATAAAGAGCATGAAAACATAAATTGCTTGAAAACTTAAATGACTGAAAACATAAATTGCTTAAAACATAAATTGCTTGAAAACTTAAAGACAAGAAAACATAAACTAGACGTTGAAAGCAAGTAAACCTAAGTGAGAGCTTGAAAGGTACCAAAGACCTTCAAGGACCACTCTCACAAGTACTACACGTGATTAGCTATTAAGAGTTCTTAAGGAGAGATGGAGATACATCAAAGGCACTCCAAGACACTCCTTAATAAAGGCCTTGTACAAAAAAAATTTGGAAATTAAAAATTACAAGAAAATGAAATTCAAATTTTCTTCAAATGAAATGCAAATTCACACTCCAAATGAAATGTAAATTCACAATCAAATGAATTTAGTGGCTGCACTTTAATTTCAAAGAAAATAAATTGCCACTAATTTAGAAACAAATTTAGCAACGGATTTTGTGAGGAAAACTAGTTTTGGAACCAAAAATTCCGTCACTAAATTAGTCTCTAATTTTCACAAATTTTTTTTTTTATTACAAATGGTATAACTTCTTCTTGCTCCAAATCAGCCACCAATTGCAGCCTCACAAGGTGTTTCACTCCTCTCTTTAGAAGCAACTTTGATGTTAGTCACTTCTAGGTGTTTCCAAGAGCCTAGCCACCAAGAGAGAACAAACTCCCTAAGCAACCACCAAAGCCTTCAAGTGGATGTCCTTTGCCTTGGCCTCCTACACCTTTCAAGAAGCACTCAACCACCTTCAAGACTGAATATTAGTGCTAAAACTGAAAATGAACAATTTAGAAAGGCTACACCAAGTGGTAGAAGAAAATGAGACAAGACTAGAAAGAGTTCCACAAATTGACAAGCAAAAATTAAGGCAAATTTGGAAGCTAGTACACACAAGAGTAACCTAGGAAAGGCACTAGAATGGATTACAAAATTAAAAGCTAAGATTATGAACAAAAACAAGACACAAATAGGTGGCTGAACCAACTAAAAATGTAAGCAAAAATTCATCAAAACCGAGAGCAATTTAAGCAAAAATTTTCACTCCTTTTGGCTTTTTCTTTTGCTTTTTCTTTCTTTTCTTTTTAGCAAAATATTTTTCTCTTATTTTTCATTGTATGTTCAGGAGTTTCAATGCCTTTTAAGCACTTATATGTCTCGGTTTCAATATAGAAAAACTGCAGCAAAATTATGACACAAAACAAGAGGTGTTCACAAGTATGTTTTCACTAGTGCTTCACTATTTTGTAGTATTTTTTTAGGTCAAATTTTTAAGCACTTTGTTTCTTTGTTTTTCTCAAGCAATTAGGACACTCACACCTCTGTTTTGGTTCTGTTTTAAGGTCCAAAAAATTTCAATAAGTTTCAGCCACAACACAAGACACAAGGAAACCTAATAGGAGAAGTGTTTAACAAATTTTTTTTTTGACAACTTTTAACAAGACATAATAGAAACCTAACTCTAAGAAATTTGCTAGAACTAATAGCAAATTAAGAACTCAAACATGTAAATCAAAAGCTCATATAGTAAGGTTCAGATTTAATAAGAAAAAACACACAAAATTCGGACTCAATCAACACAACACAAAAACTAGGTCAAAACAAGCTAGTCTAGGAATCAATGACATTCAAAGGACTACACATGACTCTAGACAAAACATATGATTCAAAAACAAAATATACACTAAACATTATCAATGTCCAATCACGGACTCATGTTATAGGAATGGAGAAGACTCAAGCAAAAATCAAAAGCACAAGTACATGAACCTAGGCGCACAACACAAATTGATTCAAGAATAAGGAACAAGCAAACATGAATCAATTAGTTCATATGAGACATATAGGATCTATCAAAATATGTATTAGACTTAGATCCATTCAGCAAACACAATTTTAGACAAAATAAGGAAGGAACAACACGGATTCAATGAAGAAAATTTAGAAGACATAACCTCAAGAGCACTAGGCTCTAGATACCAAAAATGATGGAACTAGTTGAAGTAGATTGAGATTTCTTCAATAGCTCCATGCTTAGGACCGAATATGCTCTTGAGATAAACCTTCAAGGACTCTTTGAAACTCCATGAAGCAACTCCAATGGAGAAGAAGTCTTGCTAGAGGTTCGGTTACTTCTCTTGGATGGAGAAGCTTGAAGAACCTAGGCTTAGGTTTGAAGAACTTTGGAGAATTTCTTAGAGTAGAAATTCTTCACGGTTTTGGACTCTTGAGTTGAGAGAAAAATCTGAAGATTGATTCTCATTTATGTCAAAAGTGATTACAAATGTAGTGTTTAGGAATTTATAGGGAAAGGTAGCTTGTAGGAGAAGCTATCCTAAACCATGGTTCACTAGGAACCATGGTAGGGTAAGCTTTAACCCCCACGGTTTAGGAAGCTTGTAGGAGAAGCCAACCTTGACCATGGTTCACTTAAGAACCATGGTAAGGTTGCCTTAACCTTCCAAGGTTTAGAAGCTTGCAAGGCAAGCTTCAAACCTAGAAGAGTAACAAGTGAATTTCGGCCAAAGAACAAGTAGGAGAGCTAGGCGGCCTTGGTTCATATTTGCTCCTTGAATTAATTCAAAAATGTTTGATTTGGTTTAGTTAGGTTCATCATATGATGATGAGACCTAGCTAAATCAAATCTATGAAAAATTAGGAGCAAAATGAGTCCAATATGTAAAATTTTTGCCTAGGCCCAGTTCTGGCCCAATTACTTGTCACACCCCAAGCTTTGCTAAATGTACCCCCTTTTCCCTACTGAAAAAATACAAAATGAAAATATCAACTAGGGAGGTTAAATGGAGTTAAACTCTCCAAGTAACCTACCTTAAAAAAAATATACAAACACTAGGAGAAAGCAAGTAAAGTGCCTCACAAATACAAAGGCAAAATAACCTATACAAGAGACTATTTGAAAACTATACAATATATACAAGTAGAACTAGGCCTTCTCTTCATGATAGAGCATTCCAAGTGAAGATTACCTTGGGCCTGATAAGCCCATTAGTCTTCTCAAGTTCCAACTCTTCTTGTATCCTCCTAGCCATAGCTCTGGTCACTGGGCCCTTGGCCCATGGTCTATCATCCCCTCCTTCTTGAGAAGGATTTGTCCTCAAATCTGTAGGTTCTTCTTCCTCATCATAACCTGCAAAGGGAATAAGATCACTTATATTAAAAGTGTTACTTACTCCATAATCACTGGGAAGATCTAACCTGAAGCATTATCATTAATTCTTTGGAGGACTTGGAAGGGACCATCTCCTCTTGGATTGAGTTTTGACTTTCTTTGAGAAGGAAACCTTTCCTTTCTCAAGTGAAGCCAAACCCAATCCCCTTCCTCAAAAATGAGGGTTTTTTTCCCTTGCTTCTTTCTAAAGCAGTTCTCTCATTTTGTTGTTGTATATGAATTTTAACCTTCTCATGTAATTTCTTAATAAAGTCAGCCATAGATACCCCTTCTTTATGAAAGTAATGAGAAGAATCTGGTAGAGGTATTAGGTCTAAAGGAGTGAGAGGGTTAAAACCATACACAACCTCAAAAGGTGAGATTTTGGTAGTCTTATGGACTACCCTATTATAAGCAAATTCAATGTGGGGCAAGTACTCATCCCAAGACTTATGGTTACCCTTAAGGACTGCCCTTAACATTGTAGATAGGGATCTATTAACTACTTCTGTTTGCCCATCTATCTGTGGGTGACAAGTAGTAGAGAAAAGTAATTTAGTTCCTAGCCTACTCCAAAGAGTTTTCCAAAAATGGCTAAGGAACTTTGTATCCCTATCTGAAACAATGGTTTTGGGAAGACCATGAAGTCTAACCACTTCCTTGAAAAAGAGTCTTGCTATGTTGCTTGCATCATCTATTTTGTGGCAGGGTATAAAGTGGGCCATTTTACTAAATCTGTCCACTACCACAAAAATAGAATCCATGCCTCTCTGGGTTTTGGGCAAGCCCAAAATAAAATCCATACTGATATCAACCCATGGAGAGTTAGCAACAGGCAAGGGTGTATAGATTCCATGAGGCATTACTTTAGACTTTGCTTGTAAACAAGCTATGCATCTAGAGCAAAACCTCTCAACATCCCTTCTCATATGGGGCCAAAAGAATTTTTCTTTTAGAAAACTTAGAGTCTTTTCAACTCCAAAGTGCCCCATGAGACCACCCTCATGACTTTCTTGAACAAGGAGTTTTCTTATAGATCCTTGGGGTATACAAATTTTTCCCTCTTTATACAAGTACCCCTCAGAAATATAGAAACCTCCTTGAGGCTTTGCTAAGCATTGGGTATAATTTTCTTTGAATTCGAGATCATTAGTATACAATTCCTTAATGTGATTAAATCCCAAGATTTGAGATCCAAGGGAGATTAACAAAGTGTGTCTCCTAGAAAGGGCATCAGCCACAACATTATTTTTCCCTTTCTTGTATTTAATCACATATGGAAATTGTTCTAAGAACTCTACCCACTTAGCATGCATTTTGTTTAGCTTGCCTTGGCCCCTCAAATATTTAAGTGACTCATGGTCACTATGAATGACAAACTCTTTGGGAATAAGGTAATGTTCCCAAGTTTGAAGGGCCCTAACCAAGGCATAGAGCTCTTTGTCATAGGTAGGATAGTTAAGGGAGGCACCTTTGAGTTTTTCACTGAAATATGCAATAGGGTGCCCACCCTGTAACAAAACCGCCCCTATACCAACTCCAGAGGCATCACATTCTAACTCAAAAGTTTTTGAAAAATCTGGTAGAGCTAGAAGTGGTGCATGGGTAAGCTTATGCTTCAAGGTTATGAAGGCATTTTCTTGTTTCTCTCCCCATATAAATTCCACATTCTTCTTGACTAAGTCATTTAATGGGGAGGCTAGTGTGGAGAAATTAGGAACAAACCTCCTATAGAAGCTTGCCAAACCATGGAAGCTCCTAATATCTCCAACACTTTTAGGAGTGGGCCATTCTTGTATGGCCTTGATTTTCTCGGGGTCCATATGAACCCCTTTTTTACTAATTATAAACCCTAGAAAAACTACACTATCTACACAAAAGGTACATTTTTCTAAATTTCCAAAAAGTTGATTTTTCCTAAGAATATCAAAAACTTGCCTTAAGTGTACTATATGATCACTTAGACTCCTACTGTATATGAGAATATCATCAAAATAAACTACTACAAAGCTACCTATACAATCCCTAAGGACATGATTCATGAGACGCATGAATGTACTAGGAGCATTGGTGAGCCCAAAAGGCATCACTAACCACTCATATAATCCAAACTTGGTCTTGAAAGCGGTTTTCCATTCATCTTCTTCTTTGATTCTAATTTGATTGTATCCGCTTTTAAGATCAACTTTAGAAAATATGATGGCTCCATGAAGCTCATCTAACATGTCATCAAGCCTAGGGATGGGGTGTCTATATTTCACAGTGATGTTGTTGATGGCTCTACTATCACAACACATTCTCCACTTGCCATCTTTTTTTGGAACCAACAACACTGGAACAGCACAAGGACTTAAGCTCTTTCGAACCCAGCCCTTCTCCAACAAATCTTGGACCCGAGACTCAATTTCTTTAGTTTCTTGGGGGTTGGTCCTATAGGCAGGCCTATTAGGTAGGCTAGCCCCAGGCACCAAATCAATTTGATGTTCTATTCCTCTAGAAGGAGGAAGGCCCAGTGGACCCTCGGGAGGAAATAAATCATCAAATTCCTTTAAAAGTGTTTTTACCCCCTTAGGTAAAGTCTCATGTCCACTAGATGTGGCAGTGCAAGAAAGAGTTCCTTTACAAAGAAGGAAATAAGAGGGTTGTTGAATCAAGAGGGTTTGTTTGGAAATTTTATTCTCTTGATTAACGACCTCTAGGGAGGGAACTCCTTTCTCCCTAGATTCCTCTCTATCCTTAAGTTTCACAGACTTTTTTTTTCTCTCTTTTCTTTTTTTTTTTTAAATCTCTTTTCACTATCTCTTTTGAGTTTCATTTGTGCTTGATCCTCAGCCACCTGTTAAGGAGAAAGAGGATGAAGCACAAACTTTCTTTCCTTATGAGTAAAGGTAATCTCGTTAGTAAGGCCATTGTGCATGGTTTTCTTATCAAATTGCCATGGCCTTCCTAATAAGATGTGACAAGCTTCCATTGGTACTACATCACATAGCACCTCATCTTCATAGTTCCCAATGGAAATTTTGACCTTTACTTGTTGGTCAACTGCTAAATCACCATCCTCATTAATCCAATGGAGTTGATAAGGTTTAGGATGGGAATTAGTAGTTAAACCCAACTTCTCAACCAGCCTAGTGCTACAACAATTGCACCATGAGCCACTATCAACAATGAGAGAACATGCACTGTTTAAAACTTTGCATCTAGTATGAAATATGTTCTCTCTTTGTGATAGAGTATCACTAGGTTGGTTGTTGAGGAGTCTCCTAATCATTAAGAGCTCCCCTTCATAAGGAAAAGTAGACTCTACACCTTCCTCTTGATCACTTGCTTCTTCCTCACTATTACTAGAGGAAGTAGTAGCCTCGTCTTGGCTACTATAAATGTGATGCCCCCTCATGATCATTACCTTCTTTGTGGGGCATTGGGAGGCAATGTGGCCTCTCCCTAAACATTTAAAGCACTTAATATCACTAGTCCTAAAACTAGTGTGTGTAGTGTCCTTTCCCTTTCCCTTATCTTTTTCTGTGGCTAGATTTTTGGAGGGTTCAAAAGTTTTCTTCTTTTCAAAAGTTTTTCCCTCCTTCTTGGAATCTTTCTTTAGAAATGAAGAGTTGGAGCTATTTTTGTAAGATTTCCTCATTCTTTGTTGTTCTACCCTTACACAAAGTTGGACCAAGTCATTTAGGTCCCTGTAGGGTAGTAGCTCCACTTGGTCTCTTATTTCTAAATTAAGACCACTCAAAAATCTAGCTACAGTAGTAGCTTCCTCTTCCCTAATACAAGCCCTCATCATTAATAGCTCCATTTGTTGCCTGTACTGTTCTACAGACATGTCTCTTTGTTGGAGCCTTTGGAGCTTATTCATAAGCTCCCTCCCATAGTAGGTGGGAATGTGCCTCCTCCTCATTGCACTTTTAAGATCATTCCAATATTGAATTGGAGGATCATTGTGGAGGCGTCTCTCTCTCTCTAGGGCTGTCCACCAATACATGGCATGCCCTTGGAAGCTAAGGGCAGCCAAAGGTACTTTCCTCTCTTCACTTACCCTATGGCAAGCAAAGAGTTGCTCAACCTTCATTTCCCAATCTAAATAAGACTCCACATCATCTTTGCCAAAGAATTGTGGGAGGTCAACCTTGACTTCCCTTGGCCTAGTAGTTCTCCTAGGAGTATGTTGGTAGTGATCCCCTTGATTCAAGCTTTCATTAGGGGATGTGTATTGGGAATGTGAGCTCCTACTCTTTTTCTTATGTTTCTTCATATCTTCTTTCAATTTTTCCTCCTCTTGTCTTAAAATTCTCAACTCTTCCTCAAGATAAGCAAGTTGTCCTTCTCTTTCAATTCTTTCCTTCTCTCTTTGAATGGACTCTTGCTTTTTCCATAGTTTAAGTGATTTGAGCTCTTTAGTAATGTAAGAAAGACTTTTTGGAGAGCCATCACTTTCACTATGGGAGGAATCTTGAGACATTTTAATTCAAGAGATATTTTTCACACAAAAATAGTTTTTATGAAAATAAGGTTTTGGAGTGCTTTAGACTTGGCACTTAGAGGTCTAAGAGTACAAATTGAACTTTGGAGGGAGGTGAGCTACTAAAGAGCCACTTAATAACCAAGCCTCTTCAAGTAAAAATCTCTAAACCCCCTTGTACTTTTGTCTTTGCACAAAACAATTTTCACAAAGAACTTTTCTAAAGAAAATAACAAGCAAGTGCCTATGTGTACAATTTATAAAATGCTTGAAAACATAAAGAGCATGAAAACATAAATTGCTTGAAAACTTAAATGACTGAAAACATAAATTGCTTAAAACATAAATTGCTTGAAAACTTAAAGACAAGAAAACATAAACTAGACGTTGAAAGCAAGTAAACCTAAGTGAGAGCTTGAAAGGTACCAAAGACCTTCAAGGACCACTCTCACAAGTACTACACGTGATTAGCTATTAAGAGTTCTTAAGGAGAGATGGAGATACATCAAAGGCACTCCAAGACACTCCTTAATAAAGGCCTTGTACAAAAAAAATTTGGAAATTAAAAATTACAAGAAAATGAAATTCAAATTTTCTTCAAATGAAATGCAAATTCACACTCCAAATGAAATGTAAATTCACAATCAAATGAATTTAGTGGCTGCACTTTAATTTCAAAGAAAATAAATTGCCACTAATTTAGAAACAAATTTAGCAACGGATTTTGTGAGGAAAACTAGTTTTGGAACCAAAAATTCCGTCACTAAATTAGTCTCTAATTTTCACAAATTTTTTTTTTTATTACAAATGGTATAACTTCTTCTTGCTCCAAATCAGCCACCAATTGCAGCCTCACAAGGTGTTTCACTTCTCTCTTTAGAAGCAACTTTGATGTTAGTCACTTCTAGGTGTTTCCAAGAGCCTAGCCACCAAGAGAGAACAAACTCCCTAAGCAACCACCAAAGCCTTCAAGTGGATGTCCTTTGCCTTGGCCTCCTACACCTTTCAAGAAGCACTCAACCACCTTCAAGACTGAATATTAGTGCTAAAACTGAAAATGAACAATTTAGAAAGGCTACACCAAGTGGTAGAAGAAAATGAGACAAGACTAGAAAGAGTTCCACAAATTGACAAGCAAAAATTAAGGCAAATTTGGAAGCTAGTACACACAAGAGTAACCTAGGAAAGGCACTAGAATGGATTACAAAATTAAAAGCTAAGATTATGAACAAAAACAAGACACAAATAGGTGGCTGAACCAACTAAAAATGTAAGCAAAAATTCATCAAAACCGAGAGCAATTTAAGCAAAAATTTTCACTCCTTTTGGCTTTTTCTTTTGCTTTTTCTTTCTTTTCTTTTTAGCAAAATATTTTTCTCTTATTTTTCATTGTATGTTCAGGAGTTTCAATGCCTTTTAAGCACTTATATGTCTCGGTTTCAATATAGAAAAACTGCAGCAAAATTATGACACAAAACAAGAGGTGTTCACAAGTATGTTTTCACTAGTGCTTCACTATTTTGTAGTATTTTTTTAGGTCAAATTTTTAAGCACTTTGTTTCTTTGTTTTTCTCAAGCAATTAGGACACTCACACCTCTGTTTTGGTTCTGTTTTAAGGTCCAAAAAATTTCAATAAGTTTCAGCCACAACACAAGACACAAGGAAACCTAATAGGAGAAGTGTTTAACAAATTTTTTTTTTGACAACTTTTAACAAGACATAATAGAAACCTAACTCTAAGAAATTTGCTAGAACTAATAGCAAATTAAGAACTCAAACATGTAAATCAAAAGCTCATATAGTAAGGTTCAGATTTAATAAGAAAAAACACACAAAATTCGGACTCAATCAACACAACACAAAAACTAGGTCAAAACAAGCTAGTCTAGGAATCAATGACATTCAAAGGACTACACATGACTCTAGACAAAACATATGATTCAAAAACAAAATATACACTAAACATTATCAATGTCCAATCACGGACTCATGTTATAGGAATGGAGAAGACTCAAGCAAAAATCAAAAGCACAAGTACATGAAACTAGGCGCACAACACAAATTGATTCAAGAATAAGGAACAAGCAAACATGAATCAATTAGTTCATATGAGACATATAGGATCTATCAAAATATGTATTAGACTTAGATCCATTCAGCAAACACAATTTTAGACAAAATAAGGAAGGAACAACACGGATTCAATGAAGAAAATTTAGAAGACATAACCTCAAGAGCACTAGGCTCTAGATACCAAAAATGATGGAACTAGTTGAAGTAGATTGAGATTTCTTCAATAGCTCCATGCTTAGGACCGAATATGCTCTTGAGATAAACCTTCAAGGACTCTTTGAAACTCCATGAAGCAACTCCAATGGAGAAGAAGTCTTGCTAGAGGTTCGGTTACTTCTCTTTCTTAGAGTAGAAATTCTTCACGGTTTTGGACTCTTGAGTTGAGAGAAAAATCTGAAGATTGATTCTCATTTATGTCAAAAGTGATTACAAATGTAGTGTTTAGGAATTTATAGGGAAAGGTAGCTTGTAGGAGAAGCTATCCTAAACCATGGTTCACTAGGAACCATGGTAGGGTAAGCTTTAACCCCCACGGTTTAGGAAGCTTGTAGGAGAAGCCAACCTTGACCATGGTTCACTTAAGAACCATGGTAAGGTTGCCTTAACCTTCCAAGGTTTAGAAGCTTGCAAGGCAAGCTTCAAACCTAGAAGAGTAACAAGTGAATTTCGGCCAAAGAACAAGTAGGAGAGCTAGGCGGCCTTGGTTCATATTTGCTCCTTGAATTAATTCAAAAATGTTTGATTTGGTTTAGTTAGGTTCATCATATGATGATGAGACCTAGCTAAATCAAATCTATGAAAAATTAGGAGCAAAATGAGTCCAATATGTAAAATTTTTGCCTAGGCCCAGTTCTGGCCCAATTACTTGTCACACCCCAAGCTTTGCTAAATGTACCCCCTTTTCCCTACTGAAAAAATACAAAATGAAAATATCAACTAGGGAGGTTAAATGGAGTTAAACTCTCCAAGTAACCTACCTTAAAAACAATATACAAACACTAGGAGAAAGCAAGTAAAGTGCCTCACAAATACAAAGGCAAAATAACCTATACAAGAGACTATTTGAAAACTATACAATATATACAAGTAGAACTAGGCCTTCTCTTCATGATAGAGCATTCCAAGTGAAGATTACCTTGGGCCTGATAAGCCCATTAGTCTTCTCAAGTTCCAACTCTTCTTGTATCCTCCTAGCCATAGCTCTGGTCACTGGGCCCTTGGCCCATGGTCTATCATCCCCTCCTTCTTGAGAAGGATTTGTCCTCAAATCTGTAGGTTCTTCTTCCTCATCATAACCTGCAAAGGGAATAAGATCACTTATATTAAAAGTGTTACTTACTCCATAATCACTGGGAAGATCTAACCTGAAGCATTATCATTAATTCTTTGGAGGACTTGGAAGGGACCATCTCCTCTTGGATTGAGTTTTGACTTTCTTTGAGAAGGAAACCTTTCCTTTCTCAAGTGAAGCCAAACCCAATCCCCTTCCTCAAAAATGAGGGTTTTTTTTCCCTTGCTTCTTTCTAAAGCAGTTCTCTCATTTTGTTGTTGTATATGAATTTTAACCTTCTCATGTAATTTCTTAATAAAGTCAGCCATAGATACCCCTTCTTTATGAAAGTAATGAGAAGAATTTGGTAGAGGTATTAGGTCTAAAGGAGTGAGAGGGTTAAAACCATACACAACCTCAAAAGGTGAGATTTTGGTAGTCTTATGGACTACCCTATTATAAGCAAATTCAATGTGGGGCAAGTACTCATCCCAAGACTTATGGTTACCCTTAAGGACTGCCCTTAACATTGTAGATAGGGATCTATTAACTACTTCTGTTTGCCCATCTGTCTGTGGGTGACAAGTAGTAGAGAAAAGTAATTTAGTTCCTAGCCTACTCCAAAGAGTTTTCCAAAAATGGCTAAGGAACTTTGTATCCCTATCTGAAACAATGGTTTTGGGAAGACCATGAAGTCTAACCACTTCCTTGAAAAAGAGTCTTGCTATGTTGCTTGCATCATCTATTTTGTGGCAGGGTATAAAGTGGGCCATTTTACTAAATCTGTCCACTACCACAAAAATAGAATCCATGCCTCTCTGGGTTTTGGGCAAGCCCAAAATAAAATCCATACTGATATCAACCCATGGAGAGTTAGCAACAGGCAAGGGTGTATAGATTCCATGAGGCATTACTTTAGACTTTGCTTGTAAACAAGCTATGCATCTAGAGCAAAACCTCTCAACATCCCTTCTCATATGGGGCCAAAAGAATTTTTCTTTTAGAAAACTTAGAGTCTTTTCAACTCCAAAGTGCCCCATGAGACCACCCTCATGACTTTCTTGAACAAGGAGTTTTCTTATAGATCCTTGGGGTATACAAATTTTTCCCTCTTTATACAAGTACCCCTCAGAAATATAGAAACCTCCTTGAGGCTTTGCTAAGCATTGGGTATAATTTTCTTTGAATTCGAGATCATTAGTATACAATTCCTTAATGTGATTAAATCCCAAGATTTGAGATCCAAGGGAGATTAACAAAGTGTGTCTCCTAGAAAGGGCATCAGCCACAACATTATTTTTCCCTTTCTTGTATTTAATCACATATGGAAATTGTTCTAAGAACTCTACCCACTTAGCATGCATTTTGTTTAGCTTGCCTTGGCCCCTCAAATATTTAAGTGACTCATGGTCACTATGAATGACAAACTCTTTGGGAATAAGGTAATGTTCCCAAGTTTGAAGGGCCCTAACCAAGGCATAGAGCTCTTTGTCATAGGTAGGATAGTTAAGGGAGGCACCTTTGAGTTTTTCACTGAAATATGCAATAGGGTGCCCACCCTGTAACAAAACCGCCCCTATACCAACTCCAGAGGCATCACATTCTAACTCAAAAGTTTTTGAAAAATCTGGTAGAGCTAGAAGTGGTGCATGGGTAAGCTTATGCTTCAAGGTTATGAAGGCATTTTCTTGTTTCTCTCCCCATATAAATTCCACATTCTTCTTGACTAAGTCATTTAATGGGGAGGCTAGTGTGGAGAAATTAGGAACAAACCTCCTATAGAAGCTTGCCAAACCATGGAAGCTCCTAATATCTCCAACACTTTTAGGAGTGGGCCATTCTTGTATGGCCTTGATTTTCTCGGGGTCCATATGAACCCCTTTTTTACTAATTATAAACCCTAGAAAAACTACACTATCTACACAAAAGGTACATTTTTCTAAATTTCCAAAAAGTTGATTTTTCCTAAGAATATCAAAAACTTGCCTTAAGTGTACTATATGATCACTTAGACTCCTACTGTATATGAGAATATCATCAAAATAAACTACTACAAAGCTACCTATACAATCCCTAAGGACATGATTCATGAGACGCATGAATGTACTAGGAGCATTGGTGAGCCCAAAAGGCATCACTAACCAGTCATATAATCCAAACTTGGTCTTGAAAGCGGTTTTCCATTCATCTTCTTCTTTGATTCTAATTTGATTGTATCCGCTTTTAAGATCAACTTTAGAAAATATGATGGCTCCATGAAGCTCATCTAACATGTCATCAAGCCTAGGGATGGGGTGTCTATATTTCACAGTGATGTTGTTGATGGCTCTACTATCACAACACATTCTCCACTTGCCATCTTTTTTTGGAACCAACAACACTGGAACAGCACAAGGACTTAAGCTCTTTCGAACCCAGCCCTTCTCCAACAAATCTTGGACCCGAGACTCAATTTCTTTAGTTTCTTGGGGGTTGGTCCTATAGGCAGGCCTATTAGGTAGGCTAGCCCCAGGCACCAAATCAATTTGATGTTCTATTCCTCTAGAAGGAGGAAGGCCAAGTGGACCCTCGGGAGGAAATAAATCATCAAATTCCTTTAAAAGTGTTTTTACCCCCTTAGGTAAAGTCTCATGTCCACTAGATGTGGCAGTGCAAGAAAGAGTTCCTTTACAAAGAAGGAAATAAGAGGGTTGTTGAATCAAGAGGGTTTGTTTGGAAATTTTATTCTCTTGATTAACGACCTCTAGGGAGGGAACTCCTTTCTCCCTAGATTCCTCTCTATCCTTAAGTTTCACAGACTTTTTTTTTCTCTCTTTTCTTTTTTTTTTTAAATCTCTTTTCACTATCTCTTTTGAGTTTCATTTGTGCTTGATCCTCAGCCACCTGTTAAGGAGAAAGAGGATGAAGCACAAACTTTCTTTCCTTATGAGTAAAGGTAATCTCGTTAGTAAGGCCATTGTGCATGGTTTTCTTATCAAATTGCCATGGCCTTCCTAATAAGATGTCACAAGCTTCCATTGGTACTACATCACATAGCACCTCATCTTCATAGTTCCCAATGGAAATTTTGACCTTTACTTGTTGGTCAACTGCTAAATCACCATCCTCATTAATCCAATGGAGTTGATAAGGTTTAGGATGGGAATTAGTAGTTAAACCCAACTTCTCAACCAGCCTAGTGCTACAACAATTGCACCATGAGCCACTATCAACAATGAGAGAACATGCACTGTTTGAAACTTTGCATCTAGTATGAAATATGTTCTCTCTTTGTGATAGAGTATCACTAGGTTGGTTGTTAAGGAGTCTCCTAATCATTAAGAGCTCCCCTTCATAAGGAAAAGTAGACTCTACACCTTCCTCTTGATCACTTGCTTCTTCCTCACTATTACTAGAGGAAGTAGTAGCCTCGTCTTGGCTACTATAAATGTCATGCCCCCTCATGATCATTACCTTCTTTGTGGGGCATTGGGAGGCAATGTGGCCTCTCCCTAAACATTTAAAGCACTTAATATCACTAGTCCTAAAACTAGTGTGTGTAGTGTCCTTTCCCTTTCCCTTATCTTTTTCTGTGGCTAGATTTTTGGAGGGTTCAAAAGTTTTCTTCTTTTCAAAAGTTTTTCCCTCCTTCTTGGAATCTTTCTTTAGAAATGAAGAGTTGGAGCTATTTTTGTAAGATTTCCTCATTCTTTGTTGTTCTACCCTTACACAAAGTTGGACCAAGTCATTTAGGTCCCTGTAGGGTAGTAGCTCCACTTGGTCTCTTATTTCTAAATTAAGACCACTCAAAAATCTAGCTACAGTAGTAGCTTCCTCTTCCCTAATACAAGCCCTCATCATTAATAGCTCCATTTGTTGCCTGTACTGTTCTACAGACATGTCTCTTTGTTGGAGCCTTTGGAGCTTATTCATAAGCTCCCTCCCATAGTAGGTGGGAATGTGCCTCCTCCTCATTGCACTTTTAAGATCATTCCAATATTGAATTCGAGGATCATTGTGGAGGCGTCTCTCTCTCTCTAGGGCTGTCCACCAATACATGGCATGCCCTTGGAAGCTAAGGGCAGCCAAAGGTACTTTCCTCTCTTCACTTATCCTATGGCAAGCAAAGAGTTGCTCAACCTTCATTTCCCAATCTAAATAAGACTCCACATCATCTTTGCCAAAGAATTGTGGGAGGTCAACCTTGACTTCCCTTGGCCTAGTAGTTCTCCTAGGAGTATGTTGGTAGTGATCCCCTTGATTCAAGCTTTCATTAGGGGATGTGTATTGGGAATGTGAGCTCCTACTCTTTTTCTTATGTTTCTTCATATCTTCTTTCAATTTTTCCTCCTCTTGTCTTAAAATTCTCAACTCTTCCTCAAGATAAGCAAGTTGTCCTTCTCTTTCATTTCTTTCCTTCTCTCTTTGAATGGACTCTTGCTTTTTCCATAGTTTAAGTGATTTGAGCTCTTTAGTAATGTAAGAAAGACTTTTTGGAGAGCCATCACTTTCACTATGGGAGGAATCTTGAGACATTTTAATTCAAGAGATATTTTTCACACAAAAATAGTTTTTATGAAAATAAGGTTTTGGAGTGCTTTAGACTTGGCACTTAGAGGTCTAAGAGTACAAATTGAACTTTGGAGGGAGGTGAGCTACTAAAGAGCCACTTAATAACCAAGCCTCTTCAAGTAAAAATCTCTAAACCCCCTTGTACTTTTGTCTTTGCACAAAACAATTTTCACAAAGAACTTTTCTAAAGAAAATAACAAGCAAGTGCCTATGTGTACAATTTATAAAATGCTTGAAAACATAAAGAGCATGAAAACATAAATTGCTTGAAAACTTAAATGACTGAAAACATAAATTGCTTAAAACATAAATTGCTTGAAAACTTAAAGACAAGAAAACATAAACTAGACGTTGAAAGCAAGTAAACCTAAGTGAGAGCTTGAAAGGTACCAAAGACCTTCAAGGACCACTCTCACAAGTACTACACGTGATTAGCTATTAAGAGTTCTTAAGGAGAGATGGAGATACATCAAAGGCACTCCAAGACACTCCTTAATAAAGGCCTTGTACAAAAAAAATTTGGAAATTAAAAATTACAAGAAAATGAAATTCAAATTTTCTTCAAATGAAATGCAAATTCACACTCCAAATGAAATGTAAATTCACAATCAAATGAATTTAGTGGCTGCACTTTAATTTCAAAGAAAATAAATTGCCACTAATTTAGAAACAAATTTAGCAACGGATTTTGTGAGGAAAACTAGTTTTGGAACCAAAAATTCCGTCACTAAATTAGTCTCTAATTTTCACAAATTTTTTTTTTATTACAAATGGTATAACTTCTTCTTGCTCCAAATCAGCCACCAATTGCAGCCTCACAAGGTGTTTCACTCCTCTCTTTAGAAGCAACTTTGATGTTAGTCACTTCTAGGTGTTTCCAAGAGCCTAGCCACCAAGAGAGAACAAACTCCCTAAGCAACCACCAAAGCCTTCAAGTGGATGTCCTTTGCCTTGGCCTCCTACACCTTTCAAGAAGCACTCAACCACCTTCAAGACTGAATATTAGTGCTAAAACTGAAAATGAACAATTTAGAAAGGCTACACCAAGTGGTAGAAGAAAATGAGACAAGACTAGAAAGAGTTCCACAAATTGACAAGCAAAAATTAAGGCAAATTTGGAAGCTAGTACACACAAGAGTAACCTAGGAAAGGCACTAGAATGGATTACAAAATTAAAAGCTAAGATTATGAACAAAAACAAGACACAAATAGGTGGCTGAACCAACTAAAAATGTAAGCAAAAATTCATCAAAACCGAGAGCAATTTAAGCAAAAATTTTCACTCCTTTTGGCTTTTTCTTTTGCTTTTTCTTTCTTTTCTTTTTAGCAAAATATTTTTCTCTTATTTTTCATTGTATGTTCAGGAGTTTCAATGCCTTTTAAGCACTTATATGTCTCGGTTTCAATATAGAAAAACTGCAGCAAAATTATGACACAAAACAAGAGGTGTTCACAAGTATGTTTTCACTAGTGCTTCACTATTTTGTAGTATTTTTTTAGGTCAAATTTTTAAGCACTTTGTTTCTTTGTTTTTCTCAAGCAATTAGGACACTCACACCTCTGTTTTGGTTCTGTTTTAAGGTCCAAAAAATTTCAATAAGTTTCAGCCACAACACAAGACACAAGGAAACCTAATAGGAGAAGTGTTTAACAAATTTTTTTTTTGACAACTTTTAACAAGACATAATAGAAACCTAACTCTAAGAAATTTGCTAGAACTAATAGCAAATTAAGAACTCAAACATGTAAATCAAAAGCTCATATAGTAAGGTTCAGATTTAATAAGAAAAAACACACAAAATTCGGACTCAATCAACACAACACAAAAACTAGGTCAAAACAAGCTAGTCTAGGAATCAATGACATTCAAAGGACTACACATGACTCTAGACAAAACATATGATTCAAAAACAAAATATACACTAAACATTATCAATGTCCAATCACGGACTCATGTTATAGGAATGGAGAAGACTCAAGCAAAAATCAAAAGCACAAGTACATGAACCTAGGCGCACAACACAAATTGATTCAAGAATAAGGAACAAGCAAACATGAATCAATTAGTTCATATGAGACATATAGGATCTATCAAAATATGTATTAGACTTAGATCCATTCAGCAAACACAATTTTAGACAAAATAAGGAAGGAACAACACGGATTCAATGAAGAAAAAAATTTAGAAGACATAACCTCAAGAGCACTAGGCTCTAGATACCAAAAATGATGGAACTAGTTGAAGTAGATTGAGATTTCTTCAATAGCTCCATGCTTAGGACCGAATATGCTCTTGAGATAAACCTTCAAGGACTCTTTGAAACTCCATGAAGCAACTCCAATGGAGAAGAAGTCTTGCTAGAGGTTCGGTTACTTCTCTTGGATGGAGAAGCTTGAAGAACCTAGGCTTAGGTTTGAAGAACTTTGGAGAATTTCTTAGAGTAGAAATTCTTCACGGTTTTGGACTCTTGAGTTGAGAGAAAAATCTGAAGATTGATTCTCATTTATGTCAAAAGTGATTACAAATGTAGTGTTTAGGAATTTATAGGGAAAGGTAGCTTGTAGGAGAAGCTATCCTAAACCATGGTTCACTAGGAACCATGGTAGGGTAAGCTTTAACCCCCACGGTTTAGGAAGCTTGTAGGAGAAGCCAACCTTGACCATGGTTCACTTAAGAACCATGGTAAGGTTGCCTTAACCTTCCAAGGTTTAGAAGCTTGCAAGGCAAGCTTCAAACCTAGAAGAGTAACAAGTGAATTTCGGCCAAAGAACAAGTAGGAGAGCTAGGCGGCCTTGGTTCATATTTGCTCCTTGAATTAATTCAAAAATGTTTGATTTGGTTTAGTTAGGTTCATCATATGATGATGAGACCTAGCTAAATCAAATCTATGAAAAATTAGGAGCAAAATGAGTCCAATATGTAAAATTTTTGCCTAGGCCCAGTTCTGGCCCAATTACTTGTCACACCCCAAGCTTTGCTAAATGTACCCCCTTTTCCCTACTGAAAAAATACAAAATGAAAATATCAACTAGGGAGGTTAAATGGAGTTAAACTCTCCAAGTAACCTACCTTAAAAACAATATACAAACACTAGGAGAAAGCAAGTAAAGTGCCTCACAAATACAAAGGCAAAATAACCTATACAAGAGACTATTTGAAAACTATACAATATATACAAGTAGAACTAGGCCTTCTCTTCATGATAGAGCATTCCAAGTGAAGATTACCTTGGGCCTGATAAGCCCATTAGTCTTCTCAAGTTCCAACTCTTCTTGTATCCTCCTAGCCATAGCTCTGGTCACTGGGCCCTTGGCCCATGGTCTATCATCCCCTCCTTCTTGAGAAGGATTTGTCCTCAAATCTGTAGGTTCTTCTTCCTCATCATAACCTGCAAAGGGAATAAGATCACTTATATTAAAAGTGTTACTTACTCCATAATCACTGGGAAGATCTAACCTGAAGCATTATCATTAATTCTTTGGAGGACTTGGAAGGGACCATCTCCTCTTGGATTGAGTTTTGACTTTCTTTGAGAAGGAAACCTTTCCTTTCTCAAGTGAAGCCAAACCCAATCCCCTTCCTCAAAAATGAGGGTTTTTTTTCCCTTGCTTCTTTCTAAAGCAGTTCTCTCATTTTGTTGTTGTATATGAATTTTAACCTTCTCATGTAATTTCTTAATAAAGTCAGCCCTAGATACCCCTTCTTTATGAAAGTAATGAGAAGAATCTGGTAGAGGTATTAGGTCTAAAGGAGTGAGAGGGTTAAAACCATACACAACCTCAAAAGGTGAGATTTTGGTAGTCTTATGGACTACCCTATTATAAGCAAATTCAATGTGGGGCAAGTACTCATCCCAAGACTTATGGTTACCCTTAAGGACTGCCCTTAACATTGTAGATAGGGATCTATTAACTACTTCTGTTTGCCCATCTGTCTGTGGGTGACAAGTAGTAGAGAAAAGTAATTTAGTTCCTAGCCTACTCCAAAGAGTTTTCCAAAAATAGCTAAGGAACTTTGTATCCCTATCTGAAACAATGGTTTTGGGAAGACCATGAAGTCTAACCACTTCCTTGAAAAAGAGTCTTGCTATGTTGCTTGCATCATCTATTTTGTGGCAGGGTATAAAGTGGGCCATTTTACTAAATCTGTCCACTACCACAAAAATAGAATCCATGCCTCTCTGGGTTTTGGGCAAGCCCAAAATAAAATCCATACTGATATCAACCCATGGAGAGTTAGCAACAGGCAAGGGTGTATAGATTCCATGAGGCATTACTTTAGACTTTGCTTGTAAACAAGCTATGCATCTAGAGCAAAACCTCTCAACATCCCTTCTCATATGGGGCCAAAAGAATTTTTCTTTTAGAAAACTTAGAGTCTTTTCAACTCCAAAGTGCCCCATGAGACCACCCTCATGACTTTCTTGAACAAGGAGTTTTCTTATAGATCCTTGGGGTATACAAATTTTTCCCTCTTTATACAAGTACCCCTCAGAAATATAGAAACCTCCTTGAGGCTTTGCTAAGCATTGGGTATAATTTTCTTTGAATTCGAGATCATTAGTATACAATTCCTTAATGTGATTAAATCCCAAGATTTGAGATCCAAGGGAGATTAACAAAGTGTGTCTCCTAGAAAGGGCATCAGCCACAACATTATTTTTCCCTTTCTTGTATTTAATCACATATGGAAATTGTTCTAAGAACTCTACCCACTTAGCATGCATTTTGTTTAGCTTGCCTTGGCCCCTCAAATATTTAAGTGACTCATGGTCACTATGAATGACAAACTCTTTGGGAATAAGGTAATGTTCCCAAGTTTGAAGGGCCCTAACCAAGGCATAGAGCTCTTTGTCATAGGTAGGATAGTTAAGGGAGGCACCTTTGAGTTTTTCACTGAAATATGCAATAGGGTGCCCACCCTGTAACAAAACCGCCCCTATACCAACTCCAGAGGCATCACATTCTAACTCAAAAGTTTTTGAAAAATCTGGTAGAGCTAGAAGTGGTGCATGGGTAAGCTTATGCTTCAAGGTTATGAAGGCATTTTCTTGTTTCTCTCCCCATATAAATTCCACATTCTTCTTGACTAAGTCATTTAATGGGGAGGCTAGTGTGGAGAAATTAGGAACAAACCTCCTATAGAAGCTTGCCAAACCATGGAAGCTCCTAATATCTCCAACACTTTTAGGAGTGGGCCATTCTTGTATGGCCTTGATTTTCTCGGGGTCCATATGAACCCCTTTTTTACTAATTATAAACCCTAGAAAAACTACACTATCTACACAAAAGGTACATTTTTCTAAATTTCCAAAAAGTTGATTTTTCCTAAGAATATCAAAAACTTGCCTTAAGTGTCCTATATGATCACTTAGACTCCTACTGTATATGAGAATATCATCAAAATAAACTACTACAAAGCTACCTATACAATCCCTAAGGACATGATTCATGAGACACATGAATGTACTAGGAGCATTGGTGAGCCCAAAAGGCATCACTAACCACTCATATAATCCAAACTTGGTCTTGAAAGCGATTTTCCATTCATCTTCTTCTTTGATTCTAATTTGATTGTATCCGCTTTTAAGATCAACTTTAGAAAATATGATGGCTCCATGTAGCTCATCTAACATGTCATCAAGCCTAGGGATGGGGTGTCTATATTTCACAGTGATGTTGTTGATGGCTCTACTATCACAACACATTCTCCACTTGCCATCTTTTTTTGGAACCAACAACACTGGAACAGCACAAGGACTTAAGCTCTTTCGAACCCAGCCCTTCTCCAACAAATCTTGGACCCGAGACTCAATTTCTTTAGTTTCTTGGGGGTTGGTCCTATAGGCAGGCCTATTAGGTAGGCTAGCCCCAGGCACCAAATCAATTTGATGTTCTATTCCTCTAGAAGGAGGAAGGCCCAGTGGACCCTCGGGAGGAAATAAATCATCAAATTCCTTTAAAAGTGTTTTTACCCCCTTAGGTAAAGTCTCATGTCCACTAGATGTGGCAGTGCAAGAAAGAGTTCCTTTACAAAGAAGGAAATAAGAGGGTTGTTGAATCAAGAGGGTTTGTTTGGAAATTTTATTCTCTTGATTAACGACCTCTAGGGAGGGAACTCCTTTCTCCCTAGATTCCTCTCTATCCTTAAGTTTCACAGACTTTTTTTTTCTCTCTTTTCTTTTTTTTTTAAATCTCTTTTCACTATCTCTTTTGAGTTTCATTTGTGCTTGATCCTCAGCCACCTGTTAAGGAGAAAGAGGATGAAGCACAAACTTTCTTTCCTTATGAGTAAAGGTAATCTCGTTAGTAAGGCCATTGTGCATGGTTTTCTTATCAAATTGCCATGGCCTTCCTAATAAGATGTCACAAGCTTCCATTGGTACTACATCACATAGCACCTCATCTTCATAGTTCCCAATGGAAATTTTGACCTTTACTTGTTGGTCAACTGCTAAATCACCATCCTCATTAATCCAATGGAGTTGATAAGGTTTAGGATGGGAATTAGTAGTTAAACCCAACTTCTCAACCAGCCTAGTGCTACAACAATTGCACCATGAGCCACTATCAACAATGAGAGAACATGCACTGTTTGAAACTTTGCATCTAGTATGAAATATGTTCTCTCTTTGTGATAGAGTATCACTAGGTTGGTTGTTGAGGAGTCTCCTAATCATTAAGAGCTCCCCTTCATAAGGAAAAGTAGACTCTACACCTTCCTCTTGATCACTTGCTTCTTCCTCACTATTACTAGAGGAAGTAGTAGCCTCGTCTTGGCTACTATAAATGTCATGCCCCCTCATGATCATTACCTTCTTTGTGGGGCATTGGGAGGCAATGTGGCCTCTCCCTAAACATTTAAAGCACTTAATATCACTAGTCCTAAAACTAGTGTGTGTAGTGTCCTTTCCCTTTCCCTTATCTTTTTCTGTGGCTAGATTTTTGGAGGGTTCAAAAGTTTTCTTCTTTTCAAAAGTTTTTCCCTCCTTCTTGGAATCTTTCTTTAGAAATGAAGAGTTGGAGCTATTTTTGTAAGATTTCCTCATTCTTTGTTGTTCTACCCTTACACAAAGTTGGACCAAGTCATTTAGGTCCCTGTAGGGTAGTAGCTCCACTTGGTCTCTTATTTCTAAATTAAGACCACTCAAAAATCTAGCTACAGTAGTAGCTTCCTCTTCCCTAATACAAGCCCTCATCATTAATAGCTCCATTTGTTGCCTGTACTGTTCTACAGACATGTCTCTTTGTTGGAGCCTTTGGAGCTTATTCATAAGCTCCCTCCCATAGTAGGTGGGAATGTGCCTCCTCCTCATTGCACTTTTAAGATCATTCCAATATTGAATTGGAGGATCATTGTGGAGGCGTCTCTCTCTCTCTAGGGCTGTCCACCAATACATGGCATGCCCTTGGAAGCTAAGGGCAGCCGAAGGTACTTTCCTCTCTTCACTTACCCTATGGCAAGCAAAGAGTTGCTCAACCTTCATTTCCCAATCTAAATAAGACTCCACATCATCTTTGCCAAAGAATTGTGGGAGGTCAACCTTGACTTCCCTTGGCCTAGTAGTTCTCCTAGGAGTATGTTGGTAGTGATCCCCTTGATTCAAGCTTTCATTAGGGGATGTGTAAGGAATGGACATATGCAAGGAATGAGAGAGACTCAAATAAAAGCAAAACAAGCACAAGCAAATAGGTCCTAAAACATGTTGATTGTGGAAGAAAAATCAAAACAATCAAGCAATGGATCTATGGAACAAAAGTTGATTCAAAACAATTAGATCCGAAAAGAAACTCAAACAACACAATTAGAACACAAAAACACAAGATACATGGACACAAAAAGATGAAGACACTTATCTCCTTGAAGACCTTGCTCTTGATACCAAAATTAATGGAGGATGTAAGGAGGAGTGAATGGAGTTCTTCTCCTTAGCTTCTCCTAGCTCGGATCTTCTTCAAGGGAGATGGAGTTCGAAGCTTATGAAAACTTGAGGTGATGGAATCATGCTTAGGAAAGCAAGGGGTGACATATTGAAGGAGTCAAGAGGAGTGGGCTAGACATGGAGGATTGGGCCAGTCAAGGCCCAATGGGCCCGATAGGGCTTGAAAGGCCCGAGTTGAGCTTCTCATGGGCCATATCTTGTTTTAGCTATTTTCTTATGTCTTGTATATACCCTGTTATTATAGGTTCTCTATATTTTGGGTCTTGTATTTTGGACCATATAGGATAACATTTTAGGCTATAGGCTTATTGGGCCTAGTTTTGGGCTTCATTGGCCTTTGGGCTTTTGGTACCCAATATTGGGCTCATTTTCATTCTTGTAATTTTTCCTTTCCATTGTATTTGCTTGGCCATTGTATTTAGGTCATTAGAATAGGAATTTAGAAGGATTAAGTATTAAAGCATGAATCATAGAATGTTAATTACATTTAAGAGTAATTAGAGTTTCATTTGAGTCACATGTTTTGTGCCAAAGGTGGCTGCACATGTGTACACTTAAATGAACCCTAAATTACTTCTAAATGCAATTAGAATTCTAGAAGGGTTGGCTGCACATGGACGTTCAACTTTGAATTCAAATTTGAATTTGAATTCAAATTGGCGCCACTTTTGAGTGCACATGGAATGGCTCCAAAACTCCTTTGATCCTTGGCTTTAAATACTTGAAACCTTTACTCTTGTAAACACTTTTGAATAATAGAGAATTTTCTAAATATTACTTCAGCTCCATTCTCTCTCAAAGGTCACCGAAACTCACTTAGAACTAGGAGAACCTATACCTTTTTCCTACTCTTGAAAGTGAGCTTTCCTTTGGTTCTTGAGCTTGGATGCTGTAGACCCCTAAAATTGTCCGGGTCGGAAATAAAACTCGAAGACCCTCAAAGATCGAAGGAAAAGTCAGCCAGAAGGACTCCTAGAAGACCATAGGATGGCTATCTGTAGATTTAGAGGTCTTAGAGTAGCTTAAAATAAGGAAGTGGAGGGAATGAAGCCCAATACGGCCGTACTACACTTAATACGGCCGTATTGAAGCTTCAACACGGCCGCAGCGAACTCAATACGGCGTATTGAAGTTTCTGAAACTTCAATACGGCCGTACTGAAATCAATACGGCCGTATTGAAGCTTCAATACAGCCGCAGTGAACTCAATACGGGCGCATTGAAATTTCTGAATTTCAATACGGCCGTATTGAACTTCAATACGACCGTATTGAAGTTCAAAAATTTCAATACGGCCGTATTGATTCTGTAGACCGTATTGCGCCTATTCCCTATAAATATGACGTCAATTGGACGTCATTCCACACTTTTTCACTGAGTTTTGACTCCCTCCTTGAGTATTCTGGGGTTTTTGAGCAGTGTTCTGCCCTAGAAATCTCTCTAGGAGTCGATCCGACGAAGTTCTGGAATTCCGAGCACTTAGCTTGGAGATTCGAACCTAGTCGAAGGGAAATCCTCCGGATTTCCATAGTCAAAAGTTTTTAGGAAGGAGCGAGCGAGCTTGTAGAGCGAGGGAACGCCAAAAAGCTTCCCAGTTTTACTCAATATATAAAAGCACGCTTCAAGAGGTTTCTTCTTAAATCCTTCCTTTTACTGCTTTCTGTGTGCATATTTAAACTGTCATCATGTAGATAGTTAATTTATAATCGCTTATAATAAATAGGGGTAATTTAGTAATTTTACGCTATTATTTTAGAAATAATCTGTCATAGGGAACCCGAAAGGGGCGCTGTGGGGTGCTAACACCTTCCCCACGCGTAACCGACTCCCTTACCCAACTCTGGTTGTAATGGCCAAAGTTGATTTATAAAATCAATTGCCTTATCCCTTTTTCCAATATTTTGAGTAAAACATTGGTGGCGACTCCACGAACCCTCCTTTTGCGAAAACCACTAATCCATGGAGGGTCCCGCTTGGGATTAACATGGATTGGTGAGACATTTAATAAATAAATTGGATAAGATCGACAAGGTCTCAGTTTGAGAACAAGTCGTTCTAATAATCCAATACATTTTCAAAACTAAAATAAAAGCGAGCTCGACCGTCTTCGCGACCGCCGAGGCCCGTTTGGGCCGGTGGCGACAGATGGCGACTCCACTGGGGAAGCTTCGAGAGTCAGTCCCATTTAGTGACAGATTATTTTAACAAATAATAGTTAAAATTACTTCATTACCCTTTGCTTGTATTATAATATGTTTTATTATATGGCTTTAAATAATTGTTGTATGTTTAAAATTCCGCAATTGTTTGAAATACAAACTGTACACAAACCTTTGCACACAACAGTTCCCTCTATTCCCGGGGGCATGAGTGATTAACCATAGGGAGTGGATGTTAGTACGGCCGGTTGTCGAATGGGTCTATAGGTGCCCGTAGACCGTTGTCGGAAAACATCACTCAAGGTGATAACCATGAACTTGAGTCCGACGGTGCGTTGGAGCTTTCCATCGACCTACGATGAGAGGAATTGGGTCCCTATAATGGGGGCACCTTGGGGGCCTTGGACTGGTGAGAACAGTTAGAACCTACCTTGAATATGCACCATTTCTGCAGGATACCCCTACCTCGTGATTCGCTCGTGACTGTTCGTGGATGAGTGAATTGTTTGTGTAAATGCTTATGTGCAATTGTTTGTGCATTAATAAATAACCTCGTGATAAGGTCTAAAGAATAATACCCATGCATGAAAATACCATGACATGAGAGGAAAAACCATGTGTGAAAATATAATAAAAGTAAGGAGCATAGGCATCATTATCAATAATACCTCATGCATCCTCATCATCATTTATAGGTTCACTAATACCCTCTCGATGTGAGTGAAAGAGACCCGTGACTATTGAGATTCTCCGTTGTGGAGAAATCATAGGCTAGGGAGGGTGATAAACTTTCATCTTAAAAAGGCAGCGCCTTAAAGATGAAAGATTATCAAGCTCACATCGAGAGTGTATTCATATCATAAATAAGCTAATTAGAATAAACATTCATTTTAGAAAGTGGCTGGTCATCTCTCTGTCCTCACACGCGCAAAGAAGATCAAGAAAATGGAAGCATTGGAGGAGCAAAACAAAAAGCTCACAACCAAGCTTTCACAACTTAAAGACCAAATGGCGCAAATGATGGAACTCATGCGTCATCACAACATCCATGGATCTCATCACAGTGATCATGGGTCCCATCATGAGGGAGAGGAGGAAGAGCATGAAAAAGATCCTCCACACACTGTACCCCTTGGGGCTGGAATTATGATTAAAGAGCCCGAAGTATCAAAGGAACAATTCCACGCCCTCGAGGATCGGCTAAGGGCTATGGAGGGGCATGATTTTGACATCAAGGATGCCGCCGACATGTGTTTAGTGAGGGACATCCAATTCCCTCCTAAATTTAAGGTGCCGGATTTCCCAAAGTACGTGGGATCGACTTGCCCCAAAAGTCATCTCACCATGTACTGTCGCAAGATGGCCGCATATGCCACAAATGAAAAGCTCTTGATCCACTGCTTTCAAGAGAGCTTAGCTGAAACTGCACTCAACTGGTATATGCAGCTAGATGGAAATCTAGTACATACATGGAGGCAGTTGGCCGACGCCTTTCTCAAGCGCTATAAATACAACATCGACCTAACACCCGATAGGTCTGATCTTCAAGCCTTGAGTAAAAAGAACGATGAATCCTTCAAGGCGTACGCCCAACGTTGGAGGGAGTTGGCGGCACAGATAGAGCCCCCGCTGTCGGATAAGGAGACGGTGTCCTTATTCATCAACTCGTTGACTGGTCCCTATTACGATAAAATGATAGGGAACACAACGACACTCTTCTCGGACATCATCACCATTGGAGAAAGGGTGGAACAAGGACTTAAAAGTGGGAAGCTGGCTAAGCCTTCCCAACCATATGAAGCTAAGAAGGCCTTCGGGAAGAAGAAAGAAGGAGGAGTCAACGCTGTAACCATTTCTCCATCTTCTTCCGCTTCGAAGTCAGGCAAATCGCAAAACAACTCTGTGAAGAAGTTTGATAAACTTCCGACCACTTATAGCGATCTCCTGCCGAAGCTAGTGGAGGCGCGTCTTATAGCTTACATTCCACCAAAGAAAGTGAATCCACCTTACCCCGATTGGTACAATCCACAAGACGAATGTCTATACCATTCGGGGGCACCGGGGCATTCAACGGAGAACTGCAGAGCTCTCAAGTATAAGGTCCAAGACCTTATCGATGCTGGGTGGGTCACTTTCGATTCGACGGCACCCGACGTGAGCAAGAATCCTCTACCGCAGCAGGAGTAGAGAGAAGGGCAAGCCATGATAGGGCCCCTCCACATTTTTTTCTTTTAGGGACTCATGATCAGTACCCGAGATCATGAGGACCTTTTCATGTAAATAAAGGGTTTTGTACAGTTTTACATACATATATCAATAAAGAGGCATTTTTCACACATTATTCTCTCATTTTGTTCTATTCTCTCTCTCTCATTAATATTAATAAACTCTAAACCTAAACAGAACCAATAAATAATTATGTCTGTGATTGCTCGCTCTGACCGGGATCCGAAAGCCGAGGGTGAATGGGTTGAGTTGGACAGTGATGAGGAGACCATCTCTCCGGATCTGCAAAGACTGCTAGATCAAGAAGCTCGTCTACTCCAGGCATATCAAGAGAAATTGGAGACCGTAAATTTGGGGCAGGGTCAAGAGTTGCATGAGGTCAACATTGGGACCCATATCAGTGATGAAATAAAGG
The DNA here is from genome assembly GCF_000230855.2 of Cajanus cajan. Taxonomy (NCBI): domain Eukaryota; kingdom Viridiplantae; phylum Streptophyta; class Magnoliopsida; order Fabales; family Fabaceae; genus Cajanus; species Cajanus cajan. Next base: position 8,119,483 of record NC_138526.1, on the reverse strand, counting down.
CACAATTGATCCAACTATTGAGGGAATACAAGGACGTATTTGCATGGTCGTACCATGATATGCCCGGATTGGACTCTAATATCGTCGAGCATAAGTTGCCATTGAAAGAAGGGTTTCGACCTATCAAACAAAAGCTTCGACGAATCAAGCCTGAATGGTCTTTAAAGATCAAGGAGGAGGTAGAAAAGCAATTAGATGCGGGATTCTTGGTCGTATCCCAGTATCCCGAATGGCTGGCTAACATTGTGCCAGTCATCAAAAAGAATGGGAAGGTTAGAGTGTGTGTTGATTATAGGGATTTGAATTGTGCCAGTCCAAAGGACGATTTTCCCTTGCCCCACATCGATACACTTGTGGATCACACCGCCACAAACACACTCTATTCCTTTATGGATGGATACTCGGGGTATAATCAAATCAAGATGAATATAGAAGACCGCGAGAAAACTTCTTTCATTACACCCTGGGGCACTTTCTGCTACAGGGTGATGCCTTTTGGACTTAAAAATGCGGGTGCCACCTACCAACGAGCGATGGTGACGCTATTCCACGATATGATCCACAAAGAAATTGAAGTATACGTGGATGACATGATCGCAAAGTCAAAAGACGAGATGGACCACATCCAATATTTGAGAAAATTATTCAATCGGCTTCGTAAGTATCAGCTTAAGCTAAACCCGGCTAAGTGTACTTTCGGAGTTCGGTCGGGTAAGCTTCTCGGGTTCATCGTCAGTGAAAAAGGCATAGAGGTGGACCCCGATAAAGTAAAGGCAATAATGGAAATGCCTCCTCCTAAAACTGAGAAAGAAATTAGAGGATTCCTCGGCAGGGTGAACTACGTCGCGAGGTTCATCGCACAGTTGACTGACACGTGCAAACCAATATTCAAGCTGTTGCGCAAGAATCATTCCGAAGTTTGGGATGAGAATTGTCAACAAGCTTTCGATAAGATCAAACAGTGCTTGGCCAATCCACCAGTGTTGGTGCCACCTGTCGAGGGAAGACCATTAATCCTCTATCTAACGGTGCTTGATGAGTCCATGGGAGCTGTGCTAGGACAACAAGATGAAACAAAGAAGAAAGAACAAGCCATCTACTACCTGAGCAAAAAGTTCCTTGATTATGAAACCCGCTACACGCCACTAGAAAAGACGTGCTGTGTGTTAGCATGGGCAACACAACGGCTCAGGCAGTATATGATTAGGCATACTACTTGGTTGGTTTCCGAAATGGACCCAATTAAGTACGTGTTCGACAAACCGATAATCACTGGGAAGATTGCCCGATGGCAAGTGCAATTATCAGAATTTGACATCATACATGTCACACAAAAGGCCATCAAGGGTAGTACCCTAGCTGATTACCTAGCACACGGGCCGACCAATGACTATCAATCCCTTCAGGATGATTTCCCCGATGAGGATATAATGCATTTACAACATGAAGATCCTAAGGATGATACGTGGACCATGTATTTCGATGGAGCCTCCAACATGCTTGGACAGGGGATTGGAACAATATTAATCTCCCCACAAGGAAAGCATATCCCCTTAACGGCAAGACTCAACTTCGACTGTACAAATAACATGGCCGAATACGAGGCTTGCGCGTTAGGAATCCAAGCAGCAATCAACAATGGTATCCTAAAGCTCAAAGTATTTGGAGATTCGGCTTTAGTCATCCACCAACTGCGAGGTGAATGGGAAGTCCAAAATCCTAAGCTGATACCATATGTTGAGCATATCAAAGACCTGATACAATTCTTTCAAAATGTCGTCTTTGAATATATCCCAAGGGAGGAAAATCAGTTCGCTGACGCCCTTGCCACACTATCATCGATGTTCGCCTTGGATAAGGAGCATGAAATGCCCATCATCAATATCCGGCGGCACGATAAGCAAGCGTTCTGCCTACTGATAGATGAAGCTGTTGACGATCATCCATGGTTCCATGACATCAAACAATATCTGTCAAAAGGGGAATATCCTGATATGGCTAGCGATAATGATAAAAAGCATATCCGAAGAAGGGCCATGGGATTTCTGTTGATTGGAGAAACCCTCTACAAAAAGAATTATGACTCGGTCTTGTTGAGGTGCATAGACCAAGTCGAAGCTCAAAATGTAATCAAAGAAATACATGAGGGGGTTTTCGGTACCCATATCCCCGGGCCTGCAATGGCTAAGAAAATCCTCAGAGCAGGATATTATTGGTCGACCATTGAAAGGGATTGTTACCAATACGTCTGGAAATGCCACAAGTGTCAAGCATACGCCGACAACATTCATGTCCCATCAACGCCACTCAATGTGTTGGCTTCACCATGGCCATTCGCAATGTGGGGCATGGATGTTATTGGACCCATCGAGCCAAAGGCATCCAATGGACATAGGTTCATCCTTGTGGCCATTGACTATTTCACCAAATGGGTAGAAGCGGCATCGTATGCTCATGTGACCCGAAAGGTGGTAACATCCTTCATCAGAAAGAATATCATATGCAGATACGGTATTCCCGACAAAATCATCACTGATAATGGATCCAATTTGAACAATAAGATGGTGGAAGAACTGTGCAAAGAGTTCAAAATTCAGCACCACAATTCTTCCCCATATCGACCAAAGATGAATGGGGCAGTCGAGGCAGCCAATAAGAATATCAAGAAGATAGTACAAAAGATGGTTGTCTCATTCAAAGACTGGCATGAGATGCTACCCTTCGCTCTCCATGGTTATAGGACTTCAGTACGTACATCCACAGGAGCTACTCCATTCTCCCTTGTTTATGGAATGGAGGCAGTTCTGCCGGTTGAAGTCGAGATACCGTCTCTTAGAGTAATCATGGAAGCAAAACTTTCCGAGGCAGAATGGGTTCAAAGTCGATACAACCAATTGAACCTTATCGAAGAAAAACGACTGAACGCCATATGCCATGGTCAAGCCTACCAAAGGAAGATCAAAAAGGCTTTTGACAAGAAAGTCCATCCTCGAATCTACCATGAGGGAGAGCTGGTGATGAAGAAATTGCTACCAGCTCAAAAGGACAAAATCGGAAAGTGGGCCCCAAATTACGAAGGACCATACGTGGTGAAGCGAGCCTTCTCCGGAGGAGCATTGATTCTCACAGACATGGACGGAGAAGAACTTCGATACCAAATCAACGCTGACGTGGTAAAGAAGTATTATGCTTGAAGACGTTGCTTGCATCAGCCCGCTAGGATGAAAACCCAAAAAGGGCATCCTAGGCAAAAGTTAGGGCAAAACGAAAAGCCCGCCAGTACAAGGGTACTAGGCAAAACAAAGGCAAAATTATCCCCGCTAGGACATGTCCTAGGCAAAAATTAGGGGCAAAAGAATAAGATGCAAAAAGTAAAGCAAGCAACGATCACTTGAATCGAAAACCGAAAGGCGGTTCAAGTGATAATCTTCTAGAAGCAAGCGTCTTGCAGCATCTACACTCCTGGCTCAGGCATCTCACCCGAAGCAACTAGGGAACGGGAAGGGCAGCAATCACAGATGTAATTGTTTAAGCCAAAAATGTACAGCCTACCCTGGCCAGCCATTCTTCAGAAAATCCCTTTGTAAACCTTTCTGTATAAACATTTGAATATCAATAAAAATATCCATTTGTTTCTTTTCTTTCTTGACCATGTGATTATGCCTCTGAATTGATTTTTCATAAAAATTGTACGAAATCCCATTAATAATCGGTCAATAAAAGAAAATTGGAGGGGTTCCTGTAAAATCCATAATCTCCTGCATAAAGGCTCACAAAAATACTCCCTCGCGTCAATGACAGAAAGTCCTCCAAGAAGAAGAGGATAGGGAGAGCCGCTCACTTTTCTAAATAAATGAACAAAAAAAATAAAAAAAAAATTGTATTGCATTTGTGCATCACACACACATTAGTCGCACATTCAAAGACCTTATCATGAGGCAACCGCATAAAATAGAAAAATAGAAAATTGCTTGTGTATGACAGCAGCAAGCAAAATGCAAAGATTCAGAAAATTAACAGCATCATACAGAATAACTGAGCCTGGAGAGGCTTGCCGAAAGAATACTCTCAAAATAACTGAGCCTGGAGAGGCTTGCCGAAACAATACTCTCTCAGAATAATTGAGCCTGGAGAGGCTTGCCGAAACAATACTCTTTCAAAATAATTGAGCCTGAAGAGGCTTGCAGAAATAATACTTCCTCAGAATAACTAAAGCCTGGAGAGGCTTGCAGAAATAATACTCCCCCAACTGTACAGAGTAAATGAGCCTGGAGAGGCTCGCAGAAATAATACTCCCCAGAGAAAACCTCAACTCACGCTCTTGGATTCAAAATCCCCAGCAAGAGCTATCAAGCAAGATCGTCAAAATCCCCAATGGAAGTACGATCTCCCAAGCAGAATATCCAAGTCAAAGGACTTAAACTTCCTCAGTGAAGATAGCTCTCCAACTCAAGTGTTGAGTGAGGCTAAGCCTGTAGAGGCTTCCTAAATAATACTCTAGGATACATAAGATCCCTCATTCCCCAATCGCCTACTCAGAGGCGTCCCTGCAAAAAAGAGAAAAATCAAAAATATCAATAAGTATTCCCCAAGCGGAATCTGGCACTCAGCCGAACACTGAACTTCAAATCCCCAGTCGCCTACTCAAGAGGCACCCCTTCAAAAGGAGAAAAAATCAAAAAGATCAATAACCATTCCCCAAGAGGAATTCGGCATTCAGCCAATCATCAAACATCAAGATAATTCGCCTATTCAGAGGCACTCTTTCAAAAAAGAAAAAAAAAAAAAAAAAAAAAATCGAAAAGATCAATAATCATTCCCCAAGCGGAATCCGGCTCTCAGCCTATCATTGAACATCAAGATGATCTGCCTAACAGAAGAGGCCAATCACAACCAATGACAAAATCCCCTGGCGGATAACAGCCTACACAGAGGCAACAAAATCCAAAAATTAAAAAAGAGATACCCGAATAAGGATAAACCGGGATACTCCACCAACGTCAAAGGACGTCAGCCAAACATAAGGCATCGCTCAACTCAGAGAGAAAGAGCATCTGTGTCTATACCCCAAGGAGTCAGAAATTCCCCAAGGGTACCAACAATGCAATGCAAGTTGGGGCACAGGAACCTGTGAATGACTGCACATCCCCTAGACGGATCCCTGCGTTATCCAGCCCTCAGTGGCACAAAAATCAAAAACAATCGTCGAAGCAGCATCGTGGACTGCGGAGACAAAATCAACATCCAGAATCCCCAGCGGATAACAGCCTACACAGAGGCAGCAAAAAATCAGAAAATCAAAAAGAGTTACCCGAACAAGGATAACCGGGATACTCCACCAACGTCGAAAGGACGTCAGCCAATCATAAGGCACCGCTCACATCAGAAAGAGCATCTTTGTGTCTGCACCCCAAAGGAATCAGAAATTCCCCAGTGGGCACCAACTACGCAATGGAAAGTTGGGGCACAAGAACCTATGAGTAACTGCACATCCCCTAGACGGATCCCTGCGTTATCCAGCCCTCAGTGGCACAAAAATCAAAAAACAACCGTCGAAGCAGCATCGTGGACTGTGGAGACAAAATCATCACAAATCCCTGAAAAGGAGATATTCACGCTACCCCGTCGTCACAAACACGGAGGTATGCAGCTTCCGGCTCGAGCAATGAGCGAAGCTATCTCTGGAAAGGAGGTACTCACTGCTTACCGTTGTCACAAGGGTACTTAGCTTCCGGCTCGAACAAAGAGTGAAGCTAAGCCTGGAGAGGCAGTACTCACAGCTTCCAGCTTGGGCAGCAAGCAAAGCAAAGCCTGGAGAGGCGAAACTCACACTGCTTACCGTTGTCACAAGGGTATTTAGCTTCCGGCTCGAACAAAGAGTGAAGCTAAGCCTGGAGAGGCGGGTACTCACAGCTTCCAGTTTGGGCAGCAAGCAAAGCAAAGCCTGGAGAGGCAAAACTCACACTGCTACCGTTGTCACAAGGGTACTTAGCTTCCGGCTCGAACAAAGAGTGAAGCTAAGCCTGGAGAAGAGGTACTCACAGCTTCCAGCTTGGGCAGCAAGCAAAGCAAAACCTGGAGAGGCTACTCGACAATTTTCCACCGGAAGACGCTACAAGTCAGAAGGTCGGCGCATCACCCGGACAATTGGGTCAACTCCTTTACTTGTCAGCCGGTACACCAAAAGGCCGTCCGACTAAGTAAAGGGGGGGCAGCTGTAGACCCCTAAAATTGTCCGGGTCGAAAATAAAACTCGAAGACCCTCAAAGATCGAAGGAAAAGTCAGCCAGAAGGACTCCTAGAAGACCATAGGATGGCTATCTGTAGATTTAGAGGTCTTAGAGTAGCTTAAAATAAGGAAGTGGAGGGAATGAAGCCCAATACGGCCGTACTACACTTAATACGGCCGTATTGAAGCTTCAACACGGCCGCAGCGAACTCAATACGGCGTATTGAAGTTTCTGAAACTTCAATACGGCCGTACTGAAATCAATACGGTCGTATTGAAGCTTCAATACAGCCGCAGTGAACTCAATACGGGCGCATTGAAATTTCTGAATTTCAATACGGCCGTATTGAACTTCAATACGACCGTATTGAAGTTCAAAAATTTCAATACGGCCGTATTGATTCTGTAGACCGTATTGCGCCTATTCCCTATAAATATGACGTCAATTGGACGTCATTCCACACTTTTTCACTGAGTTTTGACTCCCTCCTTGAGTATTCTGGGGTTTTTGAGCAGTGTTCTGCCCTAGAAATCTCTCTAGGAGTCGATCCGACGAAGTTCTGGAATTCCGAGCACTTAGCTTGGAGATTCGAACCTAGTCGAAGGGAAATCCTCCGGATTTCCATAGTCAAAAGTTTTTAGGAAGGAGCGAGCGAGCTTGTAGAGCGAGGGAACGCCAAAAAGCTTCCCAGTTTTACTCAATATATAAAAGCACGCTTCAAGAGGTTTCTTCTTAAATCCTTCCTTTTACTGCTTTCTGTGTGCATATTTAAACTGTCATCATGTAGATAGTTAATTTATAATCGCTTATAATAAATAGGGGTAATTTAGTAATTTTACGCTATTATTTTAGAAATAATCTGTCATAGGGAACCCGAAAGGGGCGCTGTGGGGTGCTAACACCTTCCCCACGCGTAACCGACTCCCTTACCCAACTCTGGTTGTAATGGCCAAAGTTGATTTATAAAATCAATTGCCTTATCCCTTTTTCCAATGTTTTGAGTAAAACATTGGTGGCGACTCCACGAACCCTCCTTTTGCGAAAACCACTAATCCATGGAGGGTCCCGCTTGGGATTAACATGGATTGGTGAGACATTTAATAAATAAATTGGATAAGATCGACAAGGTCTCAGTTTGAGAACAAGTCGTTCTAATAATCCAATACATTTTCAAAAATAAAATAAAAGCGAGCTCGACCGTCTTCGCGACCGCCAGGCCCGTTTGGGCCGGGTGGCGACAGATGCTTCCATCCATAGCTTAGGGATTTTCTTCTATCATTTCAATCATCTTCCTCCATCATTCAATTCGTGGCAAGCTCAAGGAAAAGGTCTTCAAATTTCGGAGAAGGTCACAAGAAGCAAGAATCACTCCATTGCTTCAACCTAAACTCCATCAAGTGGTATCATGAGCAAGGTTGCTTCCTTGAGCTAAGTAATCCTTTTCCACCGAATTTTTTTTTTTGTTGTGTTTTTATGTTCTCTTATGTCTCATATTGGTTTTGCTGTTTGGATCTAAATTTTTGGCTTATATTTGATGGATCCAAGTTAGTAATTGTCACTTGTGTTCAATCCGGCAATTACTACAATTTAGGCATTCTACTTGTGCTTATTTTTGGTTTGTTTGAGTCATTGCTTATCTCCTTGTTTTAATTCGGCTATTTCATTGAGTATGCATGTGTGTTGATTTTATTTCTGAATCTTAAGTTTTGTCAAGTCATGTTAGTCCTTTAAAATGTCAAAAAATATTCAAGATGTGCTTGAGTTCATACGTTGAAAAATTTTGAGTTTTTTTTTTGAATTTGGCCGAGATTCAATTCTAATCATATGTGCCTTGCTTGTTTGCTTTTCTTTTTGCATTTTTGAGTTCATGTTCATCATTAGATCATTGGTGAACTCCTAGAGTTAGGTTTCCATTATGTACATGAGTTTTCAAATTTCACCTTCCATCTCAAAATAGTGAATCAATCACATTTTCATTGAAATTTTAAGTGATACTTTGTGTTTTAGTGTATTGATTGTATTGGATCCGAATTGGATATGTTTGATTGTTGGAAAACAGAGAAATACAGAGTCTATTGACACATAAGACATTGAAAAAGAAAGCAAAACAAAGAACTAAAAAGGATCCAAACACTTTTCAAATTAGAATACACTAGAACTTGAGTTTTATTTCACTTAAAATTACTATTCTAGTAGACCGATTCTTTCTTCTTTTATTTGTGAAATTTTTTGAGATAAAAGGCAAATATCTTCTTTGGAAAAGAAATTTGAATTCAGAAAAGCAAAAGAATTAAAAAAAAATATAAAGAAAATTATAGCAAGAAAAGCCGAGAAGAACAAATTAGAAGAAAACACAAATTATTTCACAAGCAATTGATCTACTAGTTTGATTTCTCTTCTTTGATTGCTTCCAAATTTTGTTTTTGTTTTCTTAATCTACTCTAGTGCCAATCTAAGACTTTCCTAATTGAGTGCTAGCTTGTTTTGAGTCTTAATTTTTTGCTTTAATTCCTTGGCTTTCTTTGAGTCTTGTCATACACACTTATTCCTTCAATTTTGGTATAAGCTTTGATAAATTGTGCTTTTGTTGCTTGTCTAAGTTTTCTTTGTTAAAATTCTGTGCTGGAAGTTGCATCAAATCCTTGCTAAAGAACCAAACATTGACTCAACAAGGATAGGAAAGGAGTTTTGAAACAAGGACCTTAAAATTTGACCTAAATTTGGTGACCTAAAACTCCTAAAACTACCTTCACAAGAGTGCTCAAGCCTTTCATTTTGTGAGCAGCCTTCTTTCACCTATTTGTTGTGTTCACTGTGCAGGTTCAAAGAGCATCAAAGGACAAAGGTTGGAGGTGGATTCAAGCATTCAAACAAGTGATGGAAAAATGAGGCTGAAAATCCGTCACTAAATTGGACTCCAAATCCGTCACAACTTTGTTTTAAGGATTAGTTTGTTTACTTTTTTGCCCAGCATTTATTATCTTGTAATTGGCCATTTAAAGGAGTGTCTTGGGTGTGTCTTTGGTACACAACCATCTCTCCTTAGGTGTACATTTTCGTTAGTACTTTGTGAGAGTGGTCATTGATTGATCTTTGGTATCTTTCAAGCTCTCACACTAGGACATGTTTAGGTAGTTTTAATTCTTGCTTAATACTTGCTTTAGTTGCTTTCATACGTCTAGTATATCATAGTTCACAAAACATCAAAAATAATTTTCATTGAAAAGAATTTGGTAGAGATTAACTACAAAGGGGATTAGTAATTTTTACTTAAAGAGGCTTGGTTTTTAAGTGGCTCTTAGTAGCTCACCTCCCTCCAAAGTTCAATTTGTATACTTAATCCTCCAAGTACTTAGTCTTAACCTTGCAAAAAAAAATTGCTTTTCAAACTTCTTTTATCAAAAGAAATCTTTCACCTATAATGGAAGAATTTTCTACTCCTCTTAGTGATAGTAATTCAAGTGACTACGATGACATTTCAAAAGTAGCACCTGAATTAAGATCATTAAAGGTTTGGAGAGAGCAAGAGGCCAAGCGTAGACTTAAAGAAAAACTTGAAAGTGAGGCCCATCTTGCACTTTTAGAAGAGGAAATTCGGCTATTAAAGGAAAAGGAAGAAAGATTACACAATAAGCACCGAAGTAGGCATGGAAGTTCTCAATTCCATAGTTCAAAATCTTTTTCACAAAAGCTTAAGTCATTAACACTTTCGACAAAGCAAGAAGTGTTCACAAGAGAAAAAGAAAAAATTGAAAGAGAAACACAACTTGCAATTTTGGAGGAAGAACTTCTCATTTTGAAACAAAAAAAAAGAAAGACTTTTAGCAAAAGCAAAACTGAGAAAAATAAGAGAAAAAGAAAAAAAAAGCATTTCTCTTAGGAAAGAGTAAAAAGGAAAACATATCCTCTAAGGGGCTTGTATGTGAAGAGAGTTGTTCTACCACTGAAAATCCTTCACAAAATATCCTCTTCTTCAAACAAGACCTTGACTCTTACCCTAATGTCACCACTAGTCATGAAGTAGAGATTCTAGAACAAGTTAGTTTTACAACAAATGAATCTCAACTTCAAGATGTAGTGAAGAAGGAGTGTGCTACATTTAGTTTCACTTCTTATGCTACTTTCTTGGAGGTGCCCCAGAAAGAAAGCTTTCCTATCTTTAGAACCCCTTCTACTTTAGTTGTTCTAATAAAGCACCCAAATTTTGGAATATATTGTTTGATAGATATATCTTGTCATATTGCATATTCTATTTTTGTTCTTAAGGGAAGTACATATGAACTTAATTTACCTCTTTCCCTACAAGACAAAAATAGTTTATATGAGTTTTCAAGATTTTCCAAGACATCTTATCTACCAAACAATATGATTCAAATTTGTTTAGGACATTTTCTAGTATTTTTTTCTTTATATTTTAGGAAAAGCCTAGGCTACCATTTAGGGTACTTTAGGCAAGATGTTGTAGTTTTTAAGAATCATTCTTTTCATTGTCTTAGTCATAGTGTCACTACATTTTTAGGATTTCATTCTAGGTTATACTCAGAAGAGGATCCTATTTATACTTTTAGGGAGTCTCATTTTAATAGTTTAGTTTTCTTTGCTAGGTTAGTTAGAAGGATTCCTCTTAGGATCCACATTCCATTTTCTTCCTATGAACATGTCACCTCTTATACATGGTATGTTGTGTATTGTAGACCCCTAAAATTGTCCGGGTCGGAAATAAGACTCGAAGACTCTCAAAGATCAAAGGAAAGTCAGCCAGAAGGACTCCCAGAAGACCATAGGATGACTATCTGTAGGTTTAGAGGTCTTAGAGTAGCCAAAAATAAGAAAGTGGGAGGTTTGGAGCTCAATACGGCCTCCTTGGAGTTCAGTACGGCCGTACTGCACATTTTGTACTACAATATGGCCGTACTGAAACCAATACGGCCGTATTGAAGTTTCTGTATTTCAATACGGCCGTACTGAATTCAATACGGCCGTATTGAAGTACAAAAACTCAATACGGGCCGTATTGAACCCAGGGGCCGTACTGCGCCTCATCCCTATAAATAGGACGTCATTTGGACGTCATTCCACACTTTTCCACACAGTTTTGACTCCCTCCTTGAGTATTCTGGGGTTTTTGAGCAGTGTTCTGCCCTAGAAATCTCTCTGGGAGTCGATCCGACGAAGTTCTGGAATTCTGAGCATTTAGCTTGGAGATTCGAACTTAGTCGAAGGGAAATCTTTTGGATTTCCATAGTCAAAAATTATTTTTAGGAAGGAGCGAGCGAGCTTGTAGAGGGAGGGAGTGCCAAAAAGCCTCCTAGACTTCATTGATATATAAAAAGCACGCTTCAAGAGGTTTCTTTTCTAAAAATCCCTTCTTTTACCGCTTTCTGATTGTTGCATATTTAAATTTATCATCATGTAGATATTTAATTTACAATCGCTTATAATAAATAGGGGTAATTTAGTAATTTTGCGCTATTATTTAATAAATAATCCGTCATAGGGAACCCTAATGGGGCGCTGTGGGGGTGCTAACACCTTCCCCACACGTAACCGACTCCCTTACCCAACTCTGGTTGTAATGGCCAAAGTTGATTTATAAAATCAATTGCCTTAAATCTTTTTCCAATGTTTTGAGTAAAATATTGGTGGCGACTCCAAGAACCCTAATTTTTGCGAAAACCACTAATCCATAGAGGGTCCCGCTTGGGATTAATATGGATTGGTGAATCATTTAATAAAATTGGTAGCTCGACAAGGTCTCAGTTTGAGAATAAGTCGTTCTATCAATCCACCACTTTTCAAAACTTTAAAAAGAGTCCAACCATCGTCGCGATTACCAAGGTCCGTTTCGGCGGGTGGCGACAGATGGCGACTCCACTGGGGAAGCCTCGAGAGTCAGTCCCATTTAGTGATGGATTCTTTTCAAAATAATAGTTTAAAATTACTTTATTACCCCTCACTTGTATGATAACATGCTTTATCTATTTGGCTTTAATAACTGTTGTATTTTTAAATTCTCGCAATTGTTTGAAATAAAAACTGCACACAAACCTTTGCACACAACAGTTCCCTCTATACCCGGGGGCATGAGTGGAAAGCCATAGGGAGTGGATGTTAGTACGGCCGGTTGTCGAATGGGTCTATAGGTGCCCGTAGACCGTTGTCGGAAAACATCACTCAAGGTGATAACCATGAACTCAAGTCCGACAGTGCGTTGGAGCTTTCCATCGACTTACGACGAGAGGAATTGGGTCCCTATAATGGGGGCACCTTGGAGGCCTCAGACCAGTGAGAACAGTTAGAACCTCCTTGAATATGCACTTTTCTGCAGGATACCCCTACCTCGTGATTCGCTCGTGACTGTTCGTGGATGAGTGAATTGTGTGTGCATTGATTATGTGAAATTGTTTGAGCATACATTGCATTTCTTTAAACATACAACATTCCTATTCTTTTAAAAATAAGAATAAATAGGAATAAGAATCTTCCATTATACGGTGTTAACATCTACCTTCATCACATTCATATAGGTAGTTTCCCTTTTCACCCAAAAAATACAAAAAAAAATACCCAAATGAAAAATAAAGAAAAATATTATTTATCCAAACCAAGCAAAATCATGCATCATCTTAGGAACATCCCGAAAACATGATAATGCTTAGTTGAATAAACACTATGCATGCATATTCAACGCCATCATCTCATATCATGCATTTTTGTCGTAGATCCTGGAGGGATCTAGGTTTGCATTTCATACATCCCTCCCAATAAATCATTAATAAACATTAATAAAAAGAAAAAAATTAATCGATGCGTATGTTCAAAGAATGGATCGCACGCCGTTTGTTATCAAGTGTAAGCCAACAACCGCGCCAAGCGAACACACGTCAACTCCGTTGTTGGTAATCAAGACAAACAAAGGGGAAGGTCCAACACCATTAAGGATCACCGCTCCAAGGCCTTTCCCTTACGAATCAAATAAGGCTGTGCCGTGGATATACGACATCCACTCTTCTGCCGACAGCGATATCTCCAACATCGCTGGACTTGGGGGCATGACTAGGAGTGGCAGGATCTACACTCCCGAAGATCTTCAGGATAAAGCTCCCAAGAATAAAGGAAAAGAAAAGGAGAAAACCGAGGAGAATAAAGAATCCGAGGAGGAGACTGATGAGCTGTTAAAGTATATTCGACAGAGCGAGTACTCCATCGTGGATCAACTTCATAGGACGCCCGCAAAGATTACCCTATTGTCGTTGATCCTAAGCTCCGAACCGCATCGACAAGCTCTGTTGAAAGTCTTGAACGAGACATATGTATCGCATACCATCTCCCAAGACAAGTTTGAGGGAATTGTTAGTCACATCACGGCTAATGATCACCTCACTTTCACCGATGAAGAAATCCCTGCTGAGGGACCGAACCATAACAAGCCCTTGCACATCTCTGTAAAGTGCAAGGAGTATCACATCGCTAAAGTCTTGGTGGATAATGGATCTTCCTTGAATGTGATGCCAAAAAGAACGCTAGATCAAGTGGCAATCAAGGGAGTCCAAATGCGCCCGAGCAACATGATCGTTCGAGCCTTCGACGGTTCTAAAAGAGAAGTGGTGGGAGAAATCAATCTTCCAATCCAAATTGGACCCACTATCTTTAATGTCGAATTCCAAGTGATGGACATTACTCCTGCATACAGCTGTCTCCTCGGCCGACCTTGGATTCATGATGCGAAAGCTGTTCCTTCTACGCTTCACCAGAAAGTCAAGTTCATAGTAGATGACAAGCTGGTGACTGTACAAGCTGAAGATGACATACTCATCAGCAAGCCATCTGCCATACCTTATGTGGATGCAGCGGAGGAAGCTTTAGAAACCGCCTTCCAAGCATTGGAGATTGCCAATGTTGAAACGTTTCCCCGAGAAATGAAGAAGGTAGCTCACATGCTCACCAAGAATGGATACTTGCCTGGACAAGGACTTGGCAAGGACTCCCAAGGAATTCCTGAGCTACCCGTTATCAAAGATAATCCGGGGAAACAAGGGTTAGGATATGACCCTAATAAAGATCAAAGAACGAAGAGGAACAAAGATCCTTCTCGACGTTCTTTAAGCCAGATCTTTAGGAAGGACCGGTTCACAAGCGTCAAGGCCGGTCGTCGTCATCAAGTGCTCTTCTCCTTCCAATAGGGATGTATAGACCTGATGACTATTAGAGATTACTCCTCGGGGACAGCCCGACCCCCGAGCCTCGATAGGGCACATGTTTCCATTATGATTATAATAAAATCATTCTTTATTCATTTCTTATTGCTTCTTTTCTCGCTTACAATAAATTTCTAGGCCGCATTATTTAACCCTGTTTGAATAAGCATAAATGAGGTTAAAATTGTCTTAATAACAATAAACCCGCATCATTTTTATGTGGAAGTGTGTGTGACAACTTGGAGCACCTTCCCTTGGCCTCGACAAGTGCCACCATGGATAAAAAGAAATCCTTTAAAATAAAAAAAAAGCTCGGCAGGAAACCCAAAAAGGGGGCTGCGCAAAAATAAGAGCAAAAGACCCGCTAGGAATCCCACGAAAGGGTGACCTAGGCAAAAGTTAGGGTTGCAAAAATGAACAAAAACAAAAGTCCGCTAAAACACCACAAAAGGGTGTTTTAGGCGAAAATAAGGACAATCAAAAAACAAAAAAAATCCATGATGGTACCACGAGCCGAATTCAAGAAAGGTTCAAGGGAAGCTATCTAAGTTGTCAAAATCACAACGTCAATAAACAAAGATTTTCTTAACTTCATAAGTGTTTAATCAAACAAGCCTAAACACAATAAGCCTACCTTGGCCAGCCATTCTTACAAAAACCATTTTTCAAAATGAAAATAAAAACCCCTCTAAAACACAAACTTCAGAGCAAATATATACCTTTCCTTTCTTTTCTCTCTTGTCCCAAGCGATTTTAGGATAATCTAGTGGAAACATGGAGATATAGTGGTCAATAGGAGGGTTGACATATCTTCTAGAGGAAGGGAAGGATCATTTGGTTGATGACGCCAAATCTCAATATAACATGCATTATTCCTCGGTTATAGAAGTCGGCAGCGCACAGTCCGTCTTGAGGAATGGCAAAATCCAAACAAAAAACGCATCGGTTAATTCTTTTGAAAGATAAATCAAATAGAATTAGGTGCATCATACATCACATACATGCATACAGATGATAGGTGTAATGGAAGGTCACTTATTCTCTGTTTATCTGGAAAAAAAAAAAAATTTAAATTCAATACGGGCCGTATTCATTTCAATACGGGCGTATTGAAGCTAGGGTTAAGGTAGCCCTTCAGCTTCAATACGGGCGTATTGAGCCCAATACGCCCGTATTGACCTTAACGGTCACACCAATACGGGCGTATTGAGTTCAATACGGCCCGTATTGGTTCCCTGATTTGCACACCAACGACCAAGTCAGTACGGCCGTATTGAATTCAATACGGGCCGTACTGACGTAAATTCTTCTATAAATAGCCCATTTCTCCCTCATTTCTGCACAGCATTCTTCATTCCTCTATCTATATTGTCTGTGAGTGAGTTCAAGGTCTTCTCAAGTTCAAAGAAATGGCCGAATCATCGAGGAAAAGACAAAGGGTCCCCGCCCAACGAGAAATGACCGCGAAGCACCTAGAGAGGCTGGAGCTTTTTGAGTCGTTTGTCTTCAAGCCATCAAGGGTACTCGACGTTAGCATCCTCCAAGCGATGGAGTGGGAGAACGAGGTCCTAGGCTATATCAACGCCATAGGATGGGGGTTCCTCCTTAGCCCTCATTCCAAGATCTTCCCGACAGCGACAAAGGAGTTCTTGGCTACCGTCGGCGTCACACAGTCGACGAACAGCTTCGGCGAGACGGTCTACTCGGTAGACTTTTGGATGAACGGGGGGGTACCGTTCTTTGTCATTGGACGAGTTCAACGTCCAGGCCGGATTTTTCACACGGGCTGCTCAATTGGAGTATAGGGATGCCATTTGCGAATATCCGGATGGTCTGACCCAAAATGAGATGTGGAGAGAGATCACAGGTCAGACAGACTACCACGCTGGAGTGAAGGGTACTCGGCTCCCTACTGCACTCTGAATCTGCCACAAGCTAATCACAGGCTCCATTCATGCAAGGCAGAAGAGCCCAGAGTCGGTGACACGACAGGACTTGCTGGCTCTATATTGCATGGCCACTAGTTAGAAGGCCAACCCCGGATTCTTCTTCCTTGAGCACATAAAGAATCTGGGGGCAAGAGAGGGAAGCGAAGCCCGGCGGGGATACATTATGGTCTCCACACTCCTATCAACACTCGCCGAGGCTTGGGGATGTCCCGACGGCATGGATGCAGCGGATTTGGCACCTAAACCCATTGGTGCTCCCACCTTACTCAACATGAAGATGATTGTCAAGGTAGGGAGGCAATACGTGAGGGCCACCGACGACTTCAACGAGCTCTTCGCAGATATTGAGCTCCCGGGAGATGAGGACCCGCAGCATGAGGTCGGCACCTCCCAGCATGACAGGGCCTACTTCGATGCCCGCTTCGATGTCTTACAGCAGAGCATCGACAGTCGATTTGATGCCACTCAGCATAGCATCAGTGCCTTGCAGCAGAGTTTTGATGCTCGCTTTGATGCTCATCAGCAGGGTATCGAGGCCCTCAGACAGGGGTTTGACAGCCTGTCCGTCTGGATGCATCGCCGCTTTCCGGACCCGACACAGGACCCGCCGGCAGAGGAGTGAAGACTGGCTACTCTTTTCTTGCTTTTCGTGCATTTGTTTGATTGGGCTTAGCCCCATTTCTTAATTTTCTTTGTACAAATTCATTTTTAGTAATGAAATTTGCCACTTTTGAATTCAAATTCTTTAGCATTTTTTATTTCTGTACAGCAAAAGCCAAAATTAACAAAAAAGGCAAACTACAGCAAAAGTCAAAATTAACAAAAAAAGGCAAGACACAGAAAAAGCCAAAAACATCGATAAAAGGCAAACATAAAGATCCCCAATTGTACAGAATAATTGAGCCTGGAGAGGCTTGCCGAAATAATACTCTCTCAGAATAACTGAGCCTGGAGAGGCTTGCCGAAACAATACTCCCTCTTAGAATAATTGAGCCTGGAGAGGCTCGCCGAAATAATACTCTCTCAGAATAACTGAGCCTGGAGAGGCTCGCAGAAATAATACTCCCCAGAGAAACCTCAGCTTAAGCTCATGGAACAAATCCCCAGCGAGAGCTATCAAAGCAAGATCGTCAAAATCCCCAATGGAAGCGCGATCATCCAAGCAAAATATTCAGTCAAAGGACTTGAAACTTCCTCAGTGGAAGATAGCTCTCTGACTCAAGCGCTGAGTGAGGCTAAGCCTGCAGAGGCTTCCTAAATAATACTCTGGGATACATAAGATCCCCAAATCCCCAGTCACCTACTCAAGAGGCACCCCTACAAAAGGAGAAAAATAAAAAATATCAATAAATATTCCCCAAGCGGAATTCGGCATCCAGCCAAACACCGAACATCAAGATGATTTGCCTAACAGAAGAGGCCAGTCAAGAATTGAACGACAGAATCCCCCAGCGGATAACAGCCTACACAGAGGCTACAAAAATCAGAAAATCAAAAGAGACACCCGAATAAGGACAACCGGGATACTCCACTTACGTCAAAAGGACGTCAGCCAAACATAAGGCATCGCTCAACTCAGAGAGAGAGCATCTGTGTCTACACCCCAAGGAGTCAGAAATTCCCCATGGGTACCAACTAAGCAATGCAAGTTGGGGCACAAAAACCTATGAATGACTGCACATCCCCTAGACGGATCCCTGCGTTATCCAGCCCTCAGCGGCACTGTCGCCACCGGCCCAAACGGGCCTCGGCGGTCGCGAAGACGGTCGAGCTCGCTTTTATTTTAGTTTTGAAAATGTATTGGATTATTAGAACGACTTGTTCTCAAACTGAGACCTTGTCGATCTTATCCAATTTATTTATTAAATGTCTCACCAATCCATGTTAATCCCAAGCGGGACCCTCCATGGATTAGTGGTTTTCGTAGTAAAAGGGAGGGTTCGTGGAGTCGCCACCAATGTTTTACTCAAAACATTGGAAAAAGGGATAAGGCAATTGATTTTATAAATCAACTTCGGCCATTACAACCAGAGTTGGGTAAGGGAGTCGGTTACGTGTGGGGAAGGTGTTAGCACCCCACAACGCCCCTTTCGGGTTCCCTATGACAGATTATTTCTAAAAATAATAGTACAAAATTACTAAATTACCCCTATTTATTCTAAGCAATTATAAATTAACTATCTACATGATGACAGTTTAATATGCACACAGAAAGCAGTAAAAGAAGGGATTTTTAGAAAAGAAACCTCTTGAAGCGTGCTTTTTATATATCAAGTGAAACTGGGAAGCTTTTTGGCGTTCCCTCGCTCTACAAGCCCGCTCACTCCTTCCTAAAAATAATTTTTGACTTGGAAATCCGATGGATTTCCCTTCGACTTAGTTCGAGACTCAAGCAAAATGCTCAGAACTCAAAAACTTCGTCGGATCAACTCTCTGAGTGATTTCTAGGCAGAGCACTGCTCAAAAAAACCCAGAATACTCAAGAAGAGGGTTAAAACTGTGTGTAAAAGTGTGGAATGACGTCCAATTGACGTCATATTTATAGGGAACAGGCCCAATACGGGCTACAGAATCAATACGGCCGTATTGAAATTTTTGAACTTCAATACGGCCGTATTGAGTTCAATACGGCCGTATTGAAGCTCAGAAATTTCAATACGGCCGTATTGAGTTCACTGCGGCTGTATTGAAGCTTCAATACGGCCGTATTGATTTCAGTACGGCCGTATTGAAGTTTCAGAAACTTCAATACGCCGTATTGAGTTCACTGCGGCCATATTGAAGCTTCAATACGGCCGTATTAAGTTTAGTACGGCCGTATTGGGCTTCATTCCCTCCACTTCCTTATTTTAAGCTACTCTAAGACCTCTAAATCTACAGATAGCCATCCTATGGTCTTCTAGGAGTCCTTCTGGCTGACTTTCCTTCGATCTTTGAGGGTCTTCGAGTTTTATTTCCGACCCGAACAATTTTAGGGGTCTACAGCTGCCCCCCCTTTACTTAGTCAAACGGTCTTTTGTTGTACCGGCTGACAAGTAAAGGAGTTGACCCAATTGTCCGGGTGATGTGCCAACCTTCTGACTTGTAGCGTCTTCCGGTGGAAAATTGTCGAGTAGCCTCTCCAGGTTTTGCTTTGCTTGCTGCCCAAGCTGGAAGCTGTGAGTACCGCCTCTCCAGGCTTAGCTTCACTCTTTGTTCGAGCCGGAAGCTAAGTACCCTTGTGACAACGGTAGCAGTGTGAGTTTCGCCTCTCCAGGCTTAGTCTCGCTCTTTGTTCGAGCCGGAAACTAAGCACCTTTGTGACGACGGTGAGCAGTGTGAGTTTCGCCTCTCCAGGCTTAGTCTCGCTCTTTGTTCGAGCCGGAAACTAAGCACCTTTGTGACGACGGTGAGCAGTGTGAGTTTCGCCTCTCCAGGCTTAGTCTCGCTCTTTGTTCGAGCCGGAAACTAAGCACCTTTGTGACGACGGTGAGCAGTGTGAGTTTCGCCTCTCCAGGCTTTGCTTTGCTTGCTGCCCAAGCTGGAAGCTGTGAGTACCGCCTCTCCAGGCTTAGCTTCGCTCTTTGCTCGAGCCGGAAGCTAAGTACCTTTGTGACGACGGTGAGCAGTGAGTACCTCCTTTCCAGAGATAGCTTCGCTCATTGCTCGAGCCGGAAGCTGCATACCTCCGTGTTTGTGACGACGGGGTAGCGTGAATATCTCCTTTCCAGGGATTTGTGATGATTTTGTCTCCACAGTCCACGATGCTGCTTCGACGGTTGTTTTTTGATTTTTGTGCCACTGAGGGCTGGATAACGCAGGGATCCGTCTAGGGGATGTGCAGTTACTCATAGGTTCTTGTGTCCCAACTTTCCATTGCGTAGTTGGTGCCCACTGGGGAATTTCTGATTCCTTAGGGGTGCAGACACAAAGATGCTCTTTCTGATGTGAGCGGTGCCTTATGATTGGCTGACGTCCTTTCGACGTTGGTGGAGTATCCCGGTTATCCTTGTTCGGGTGTCTCTTTTGGTTTTCTGATTTTGCTGCCTCTGTGTAGGCTGTTATCCACTGGGGGATTTTGTCATTGATTTTGATTAGCCTCTTCTTTTAGGCATATCACCTTGATGTTCAATGATTGGCGAGAGCCAGATTCCACTTGGGGAATGATTATTGATCTTTTTATGATTTTTCCTTTTGAAGGAGTGCCTCTCATGTAGGCGACTGGGGAATTGGGGTTCAGTGTTCGGCTGAGTGCCGGATTCCGCTTGGGGAATATTTATTGATATTTTTTGATTTTTCTCTTTTTGCAGGGATGCCTCTGAGTAGGCGATTGGGGAATGAGGGATCTTATGTATCCCAGAGTATTATTTAGGAAGCCTCTACAGGCTTAGCCTCACTCAACACTTGAGTTGGAGAGCTATCTTCACTGAGGAAGTTTAAGTCCTTTGACTTGGATATTCTGCTTGGGAGATCGTACTTCCATTGGGGATTTTGACGATTTTGCTTTGATAGCTCTCGCTGGGGATTTGTTCCGTGAGCTTGAGTTGAGGTTTCTCTGGGGAGTATTATTTCTGCGAGCCTCTCCAGGCTCAATTATTCTTTGATGTGGAGTATTATTTTGGCGAGCCTCTCCAGGCTCAATTATTCTGAATGAGTATTGTTTCGGCAAGCCTCTCCAGGCTCAGTTATTTCTGAGAGAGTATTATTTCAGTAAGCCTCTCCAGGCTCAGTTATTCTGATGAGAGTATTATTTCAGCAAGCCTCTCCAGGCTCAATTATTCTGTAAGAGTATTATTTCAGCAAGCCTCTCCAGGCTCAATTATTCTGAGAGTATTATTTCGGCGAGCCTCTCCAGGCTCAGTTATTCTGAAAGATGTGAAATCTTTGTCTTTTTTTTGTCGACTTTTGACTTTTTCTGTATGTTTGCCTTTTTTGTCATTTTTTGGCTTTTTCTGTATTTTTGCCTTTTTTGTCATTTTTTGGCTTTTTCTGTATTTTTGCCTTTTCTGTTGTTTTTCAGCTTTTTCTGTACAGAAATGTCTCAGTTATTATGAGAGAGTATTATTTCGGCGAGCCTCTCCAGGCTCAATTATTTTGAGAGAGTATTATTTCGGCGAGCCTCTCCAGGCTCAGTTATTTTGAGAGAGTATTATTTCGGCAAGCCTCTCCAGGCTCAGTTATTCTGAGAGTATTATTTCGGCAAGCCTCTCCAGGCTCAGTTATTCTGAGAGTATTCTTTCGGCAAGCCTCTCCAGGCTCAGTTATTCTGAGAGTATTCTTTCGGCAAGCCTCTCCAGGCTCAGTTATTCTGAGAGTATTCTTTCGGCAAGCCTCTCCAGGCTCAGTTATTCTGAGAGTATTCTTTCGGCAAGCCTCTCCAGGCTCAGTTATTCTGTATGACGCTGTTGATTTTCTGAATCTTTGCATTTTGTTTGCTGCTGTCATACACAAGCAATTTTTTCTATTTTTTCTATTTTATGCAATTGCCTCATGACGAGGTCTTTGAAAATTTCTTTATGGCCAATACGGCCGCATCCATTTCAGTACACCCATGTTTGAGTTAAAAATTTGTTCATAACCCCAATTTTAGTACGGGTGTACTGAACATGGTACGGGCGCATTGTTTTTTCTGAAGTTTATATATTTTTTGTTTTTTTTTTGTTTGTTATTTCAATAAACAGAGAATAAGTGATCTTCCAGTACACCTATCATCTGTATGCATGTATGCAGTATGATGCACCTAATTCTATTTGATTCTTTTTTCAAAATAATTAACCGATGCGTTTTTGTGTTTGGATTTTGCCATTCCTCCAGACGGACTGTGCTCTGCCGATTTCTGTTACCGAGGAATGATGCATATTTGATTTTGGTGTCATCAACCAAATGATTCTTCCCTTTCTTTAGAAGATGTGTCAACCCTCCTATTGACCACTATATCTCCATGTTTCCACAAGATTATTCAAAAATCGTTTGGGACAAGAGAGAAAAGAAGGAAAGGATATATTTTCAAAGGTTTGTGTTTTAGAGGGGATTATTTTATTTTTGAAAAATGGTTTTTGTAAGAATGGCTGGCCATGGTAGGCTTATGTGTTTAGGCTTGTTCGATTAAACACTTATGAGGTTAAGCACATCTTTGTTATTAATGATTGTGCTTTGACAACTTGGATAGCTTTTCTTGAGCCCCTTGTTGAATTCAATTGATGGTACCATCATGGATTTATTTTGTTTTTTTCTTTTTTTGACGGCCCTAACTTTTGCCTAAAACACCCTTTTGTGATGTCTTAGCGGGCTTTTGTATTCATTTTGTAACCCTAACTTTTGCCTAGGTCACCCTTTTCGTGGGATTCCTAGCGGGTTTTTGTCTTCATTTTGTAACCCTAACTTTTGCCTAGGTCACCCTTTTGTGGGATTCCTAGCGGGTCTTTTGCTCTTATTTTTGCGCAGTCCCCTTTTTGGGTTTCCTGCCGAGCTTATTATCTTTAGGATTTCTTTTATCCATGATGGCACTTATTGATGCCAAGAAAAGGTGCTCCAAGCTGTCATGCACATTTCCACATAAAAATGATGCGGGTTTATTGTTATCAAGATGATTTTAACCTCATTTATGCTTATTCAAACAGGGTTAAAATAATGTGGTCTAGAATTTTATTGCAAGCAAGAAAAAAAGCAATAAAGAATTAATGAAGAATGATTTTATTATAATCGCAGCGGAAACATGTGCCCTATCGAGGCTCGGGGGTCGGGCTGTCCCCGAGGAGTGATCTCTAATAGTCACTGAGTCTATAGATCCCTATCGGAAGGAGAAAAACATTTTGACGACGACGACCGGCCTTGACGCTTGTGAACCGGCCTTCCTAAAGATCTGGCTTAAAGAACGTCGAGAAGGATCTTGATTCCTCTTCGTTCTTTGATCTTTAACAGGGTTGTATCCTAACCCTTGTTTTCCCGGATTGTCCTTGATAATGGGTAGCTCCGGGATTCCTTGGGAGTCCTTGCCTAATCCTTGTCCTGGAAAGTATCCGTTCTTTGTGAGCATATGAGCTACCTTCTTCATTTCTCGGGGAAACATTTCAACATTGGCAATTTCCAATGCTTGGAAGGCGGTTTCCAAAGCTTCCTCTGTTGCATCCACATAAGGTATGGTGGATGGCTTGCTGATGAGTATGTCATCTTCAGCTTGCACGGTCACCAGCTTGTCACCCATTATGAACTTGACTTTCTGGTGGAGTGTAGAAGGAACAGCTTTCGCATCATGAATCCAAGGTCGGCCGAGGAGACAGCTGTATGCGGGAGTGATGTCCATCACTTGAAATTCGACGTTGAAGATAGTGGGTCCAATTTGGATTGGAAGATTGATCTCTCCCACCACTTCTCTTTTAGATCCATCGAAGGCTCGAACGATCATGTTGCTCGGGCGCATTTGGATTCCCTTGATTGCCACTTGCTCGAGCGCTCTTTTTGGCATTACGTTCAAGGAAGATCCATTATCTACCAAGACTTTAGCGATGTGATACTCCTTGCACTTTATAGAGATGTGCAAGGGCTTGTTGTGGTTTGATCCCTCGGCGGGGATTTCTTCATCGATGAAGGTGAGGTGATCATTAGCCTTGATGTGACTAACAATCCCCTCAAACTCGTCTTGGGAGATAGTGTGCGACACGTATGCCTCGTTCAAGACTTTCAACAGAGTTTGCCGATGCGGTTCGGAGCATAGGATCAACGACAACAGCGTAATCTTTGCTGGCGTCCTTATGAAGTTGATCCACGATGGAGTACTCGCTCTGTCGGATAAATTTTAACAGCTTGTCAGTCTCCTCCTCGGATTCTTTTTCCTCGGTTTTCTTTTCTTCTTTTTCTTTATTCTTGGGGGCTTTGTTATGAAGATCATCGGGAGTGTAGATCCTACTACTCCTAGTCATGCCCCCAAGTCCAGCGATGTTGGAGATATCGCTGTCGGCAGAAGAGTGGATGTCGTATATCCACGGCACAGCCTTATTTGATTTGTAAGGGAAAGGCCTTGGAACTGTGATCCTTAATGGTGTTGGACCTTCCCCTTTGTTTGTCTTGATTACCAACAACGGAGTTGACGTGTGCTCGCTTGGCGCGGTTGTTGGCTTACACTTGATAACGAACGGCGTGTGATCCATTCTTTGAATATACGCATCAATTATTTCTTTCTTTTTATTAATGTTTATTAATGGATTACTAGGAGAGATGTATGAATGACTCCTAGATCTCTCCATGATCTATATGCATGATATGAGATGATGAGGTTGAATATGCATGCATAGTGTTTATTCAACTAAGCATTATCATGTTTTTAGGATGTTCCTAAGATGATGCATGATATTGCTTGGTTTGGATAAATAACCCCTTTTTTCCTTTTTTTGGGTATTTTGTTTTTTTGCATTTTTTTTGGGTGAAAAGGGAAACTACCTACATGAATGTGATGAAGGTAGATGTTAACACCATGCAATGGAAGATTCTTATTCCTATTTATTTTTATTTTAAAAGAATAGGAATGTTGTATGTTTAAAAGGTACAATGTATGCTCAAACAATTTCACATAATCAATGCACAAACAATTCACTCATCCACGAACAGTCACGAGCGAATCACGAGGTAGGGGTATCCTGCAAAAAAGTGCATATTCAAGGTGGATCTAACTGTTCTCACCGGTCTGAGGCCCCCAAGGTGCCCCCATTATAGGGACCCAATTCCTCTCGTCGTAAGTCGATGGAAAGCTCCAACGCACTGTCGGACTTGAGTTCATGGTTATCACCTTGAGTGATGTTTTCCGACAACGGTCTACGGGCACCTATAGACCCATTCGACAACCGGCCGTACTAACATCCACTCCCTATGGTTAATCACTCATGCCCCCGGGTATAGAGGGAACTGTTGTGTGCAAAGGTTTGTGTACAGTTTGTATTTCAAACAATTGCGGAATTTAAACATACAACAGTTATTTAAAGCCATATAATAAATCATGTTATCATACAAGCAAGGGGTAACGAAGTAATTTTTAACTATTATTTGTTAAAAACAATCTGTCACTAAATGGGACTGACTCTCGAAGCTTCCCCAGTGGAGTCGCCATCTGTCGCCACCGGCCCAAACGGGCCTCGGCGGTCGCGAAGACGGTCGAGCTCGCTTTTATTTTAGTTTTGAAAATGTATTGGATTATTAGAACGACTTGTTCTCAAACTGAGACCTTGTCGATCTTATCCAATTTATTTATTAAATGTCTCACCAATCCATGTTAATCCCAAGCGGGACCCTCCATGGATTAGTGGTTTTCGTAGTAAAAGGGAGGGTTCGTGGAGTCGCCACCAATGTTTTACTCAAAACATTGGAAAAAGGGATAAGGCAATTGATTATATAAATCAACTTCGGCCATTACAACCAGAGTTGGGTAAGGGAGTCGGTTACGTGTGGGGAAGGTGTTAGCACCCCACAACGCCCCTTTCGGGTTCCCTATGACAGATTATTTCTAAAAATAATAGTACAAAATTACTAAATTACCCCTATTTATTCTAAGCAATTATAAATTAACTATCCACATGATGACAGTTTAATATGCACACAGAAAGCAGTAAAAGAAGGGATTTTTAGAAAAGAAACCTCTTGAAGCGTGCTTTTTATATATCAAGTGAAACTGGGAAGCTTTTTGGCGTTCCCTCGCTCTACAAGCCCGCTCACTCCTTCCTAAAAATAATTTTTGACTTGGAAATCCGATGGATTTCCCTTCGACTTAGTTCGAGACTCAAGCAAAATGCTCAGAACTCAAAAACTTCGTCGGATCAACTCTCTGAGTGATTTCTAGGCAGAGCACTGCTCAAAAAAACCCAGAATACTCAAGAAGAGGGTTAAAACTGTGTGTAAAAGTGTGGAATGACGTCCAATTGACGTCATATTTATAGGGAACAGGCCCAATACGGGCTACAGAATCAATACGGCCGTATTGAAATTTTTGAACTTCAATACGGCCGTATTGAGTTCAATACGGCCGTATTGAAGCTCAGAAATTTCAATACGGCCGTATTGAGTTCACTGCGGCTGTATTGAAGCTTCAATACGGCCGTATTGATTTCAGTACGGCCGTATTGAAGTTTCAGAAACTTCAATACGCCGTATTGAGTTCACTACGGCCATATTGAAGCTTCAATACGGCCGTATTAAGTTTAGTACGGCCGTATTGGGCTTCATTCCCTCCACTTCCTTATTTTAAGCTACTCTAAGACCTCTAAATCTACAGATAGCCATCCTATGGTCTTCTAGGAGTCCTTCTGGCTGACTTTCCTTCGATCTTTGAGGGTCTTCGAGTTTTATTTCCGACCCGGACAATTTTAGGGGTCTACAGGCACAAAATCAGAAAAACAAACCGTCGAAGCAGCATTGTGGACTGTGGAGACAAACTTATCTCAAAACCCTGGAGAGGGCAAACTCAGCTGCCCATGTTGAGAGGCAAAACCCTGGAGAGGGCAAACTCAACTGCCCATGTTGAGAGGCAAAACCCTGGAGAGGGCAAACTCAGCTGCCCATGTTGAGAGGCAAAACCCTGGAGAGGACAAACTCAACTGCCTCATGTTGAGAGGCAGGGCCTGGAGAGGCGATACTCAACTGCCTCATGTTGAGAGGCAGGGCCTGGAGAGGCGATACTCAACTGCCTCATGTTGAGAGGCAGGGCCTGGAGAGGCGATACTCAACTGCCTCATGTTGAGAGGCAGGGCCTGGAGAGGCGATACTCAACTGCCTCATGTTGAGAGGCAGGGCCTGGAGAGGCGATACTCAACTGACTCATGTTGAGAGGCAGGGCCTGGAGAGGCGATACTCAACTGCCGAATGTTGAGAGGCAGGGCCTGGAGAGGCGGTACTCAGCTACCGAGGTTGTCAGAAACACTGAGGTATGCATGAGCCTGGAGAGGCGACGACTAATACTCAACCTGGAGAGGCTACTCAACAATTTTCCATCGGAAGACGCTACAAGTCAGAAGGATGGCACATCACCCGGACAATTGGGTCAACTCCTTTACTTGTCAGCCGGTACACCAAAAGGCCGTCCGACTAAGTAAAGGGGGGGCAGCTGTAGACCCCTAAAATTGTCCGGGTCAGAAATAAGACTCGAAGACTCTCAAAGATCAAAGGAAAGTCAGCCAGAAGGACTCCTAGAAGACCATATGATGACTATCTGTAGGTTTAGAGGTCTTAGAGTAGCCAAAAATAAGAAAGTGGGAGGTTTGGAGCTCAATACGGCCTCCTTGGAGTTCAGTACGGCCGTACTGCACATTTTGTACTACAATACGGCCGTACTGAAACCAATACGGCCGTATTGAAGTTTCTGTATTTCAATACGGCCGTACTGAATTCAATACGGCCGTATTGAAGTACAAAAACTCAATACGGGCCGTATTGAACCCAGGGGCCGTACTGCGCCTCATCCCTATAAATAGGACGTCATTTGGACGTCATTCCACACTTTTCCACACAGTTTTGACTCCCTCCTTGAGTATTCTGGGGTTTTTGAGCAGTGTTCTGCCCTAGAAATCTCTCTGGGAGTCGATCCGACGAAGTTCTGGAATTCCGAGCATTTAGCTTGGAGATTCGAACTTAGTCGAAGGGAAATCTTTTGGATTTCCATAGTCAAAAATTATTTTTAGGAAGGAGCGAGCGAGCTTGTAGAGGGAGGGAGTGCCAAAAAGTCTCCTAGACTTCATTGATATATAAAAAGCACGCTTCAAGAGGTTTCTTTTCTAAAAATCCCTTCTTTTACCGCTTTCTGATTGTTGCATATTTAAATTTATCATCATGTAGATATTTAATTTACAATCGCTTATAATAAATAGGGGTAATTTAGTAATTTTGCGCTATTATTTAATAAATAATCCGTCATAGGGAACCGTAATGGGGCGCTGTGGGGGTGCTAACACCTTCCCCACACGTAACCGACTCCCTTACCCAACTCTGGTTGTAATGGCCAAAGTTGATTTATAAAATCAATTGCCTTAAATCTTTTTCCAATGTTTTGAGTAAAATATTGGTGGCGACTCCAAGAACCCTAATTTTTGCGAAAACCACTAATCCATAGAGGGTCCCGCTTGGGATTAATATGGATTGGTGAATCATTTAATAAAATTGGTAGCTCGACAAGGTCTCAGTTTGAGAATAAGTCGTTCTATCAATCCACCACTTTTCAAAACTTTAAAAAGAGTCCAACCATCGTCGCGATTGCCAAGGTCCGTTTCGGCGGGTGGCGACATGTATGTAGGTGATAATTCTTATTCCATGCATCCTCGTGATTTGAGGACAAATCCTTTTCAAGAGGGAGGGGATAATGGAATCATGCTTAGGAAAGCAAGGGGTGATGATGGAAATCTAATCCCCAAGGATCCATTTGGAAGAGGTAAGACCAAGAAAGGTGATCCAAGAAGGTTCACCCATGAAGACCATTGGGCCTTTAATTAGGTCCATGGTTAGGAAGCTAGAGGAGACTTCTAAAGAGGAGGTGCTCAAAGACCTTTGCTCATCATGAGCATTGATTATAGTTCTTCTTATTAGTCTCTTAAGTTTCCATTGTACATACTTGTATAGTTGTTTTCTTGTACCTTGTATATAGTAGATACTTGTATAGGTGTATTTTTTCCTTTGTATTTGTGAGGCACTTTATTTCCTTTTTAGTAGCTATTGTATATTGTTTCTAGGGTAGGTTACTTGGACACTTGGACTCCATTTAACCTAACCTAGAAATACATTCTTTTCTTAGTTTTCTAGTAGTAGGATTGGGAGTGGCATTAGCAAGCTAGAGAGTGCCATTAGCAAGCTAGAGAGTGTTACTAGCAATTTAGCCAAAAGGTGGTCCTAGGCTAAAATTTACATATTGGACTCATTTTACTCCTAATTTTTCATAGATTTGATTTAGCTAGGTTCCATTCACATTGGATGAACCTAACTAAACCAAATTAACAATTTCAAAACCGGTTGGAGTAAATTAATTCCAAAGAGCCACCCACCTAGATGTGTTCACACTTGTGTTCACACTTGTGTTCACACTTGGCAAATTGCTTGGTTCTTCTCAAGCTTAGAAGCTTGAAGCACAAGCTTCTCCTTAGCTTGCTTACTAAGCAAGCTAAGTGAGTAGCTTGCTCTCCAAGCCTCTAGACCATGAATGGTTAGCTAGACCTTACCATGGTTCCTAGTGAACCATGGTTAAGACTAGCTTGCTCTCCAAGCTTCCTACTCCTATATTTTCGTTTTTCCTTCATTGTAAAACACTTTTGTGATAATTGAGATTGTATTTTCTGAATAGAGTTCAGATTTCTCTCTTCCAAAAGTCCCTAAACCTCTTTGAGTGCATCCAATTCTCTTATCCCTTCATAGAAGAGTGTGGTGAGAATTGAAGGGGCTTATCTCTTCTCCAAGGAGTGGCGCCTCTTGGGAGTGTTCCTCCACCAACTGTGGTGGCCTTAAGGCTTCCTCCTCCATAGGAAGCCTTAACCAAGCATAGGAAGAATCAAGGAGTTCAAGGTCTAGGGAGGAGCTTGAAGGAAACTCAACATCAATCCGGGTTTCTCTACAAATTTTCCATCATTTGGTATCAAGAGCTAGGTCTCCTTGGTAAATTCGTTCCTATGCTTCTTTGTGTTGTTTGTTCGTCCATTATCATCTTGTATATGTGTCTTTGCTGTTCCTCCATGTATTTCCTTTTTGAGTCTTGTGTTTGTGTGCCTTGAGTGGTTCTTGTGTCACAACTATAAATCTATAGAACACACTCACTTTGTCTTGCTTTTCTTGATTCATTTTATAATTTCTTGTGAATCAATCTTTGTATATGCCCTTAGGTATTCTTTGTATGTCTTTTTAATTGTTTTAGGACTTCTTTTATCTCCCTTTGGACTCCTATAAATTTGGACTAAAAAGAAACTCCTAAAAAGAAACAAGATTACAAGCTTTTTACATTTCTTAATCTACTAGTTTTGTCTTAGAGTCATGTGTAGTTCTTTTACTTGTCATTAAATCCTTGTTGTGCCTTTTTCTTTTTGAATCTTAATGTGTTAACCTCTGTTCCTATATTGTGTCATTGCTGGTTGAACATTAAATAAATCTTAGTGTGCTCATAAAAGATTCCAATGCATGTTATTAGACCTAACATGTTCTAGAGTCAATTTTTGTGAACTTCTTTTGCTAATAGTTTCTTAGCAATTTGTGACCAGCAATTCCTTGTGTGTTTTGTGCTTGTTTTGACAAAAGAAAACAGAGGTAGAAGTGTATTGAAAACGAAAATTAAAGTGTACAAAAGAAGTTAACAAACTAGTACAAAAACTAGTAACATTTTGTGTTGAAATTTTTGACTAGTACACTTACACTTCTACTCTTCTTGTTCTTCTTTTCTCCACCACTTGGAAACCTCTTTATTAATTGTTTGGCCTCTGTTTGAAGTGCTTACTCACTGTATTGAAAGAAAAGAAAGAAATAAAAGAGACAAAAATAGAAAAAAAAAAGAAAAGAAAACAAAAGAAAAATTCTAGAAAAATCAAAGTGAAAACTAAACAAATTTTGTAGCACTTGGCCTTGAATTTTTGTGTGAATTTTTGTGAGGTTTGCTTGCTGTCCAGTGGTTGGAAAAAGACCTTTAAACCTTCAAAACAATTGCACAAATTTTATTTTAATTTTTGTAATCCATTCTAGTGCCATTCTTAGGTTTAATCCTTTGTGTGCTAGCCTTTGAAATTTGCCTTTATTTGTTGCTTTGTGTCTTCTTGGCTCTCTTTGTTTTGTCACACTAATTCCTATTAGAGTATAGCCTTTTCTAAATTGTGCTTTTCAGTTTTCATTCATTGGCCTCTATTCTCTCTTGTTTGGTTGCTATTCCTTGTGAGACATAATTTTTCTTCAAGCCATCACACTTGGAAGGAAGGCTTAATTGAGACATATTGGATCGTCTCAAAGGAGTTTATACTTGAAGGAGATTGAGGTACACCCAACCTGAGTGAAACACCTTTGGATAGGCTAATTTGTTTGTTGTTTTGCAGCCAAGACTTGTTTGCATTTTAGGTTACAATTGGAGACGGATTTGGAGACAAAATTGGTGACGGATTCTAAGAAATTAGTGACGGATTTGGAGGGCTTGGTGAAGGCTTGGAGGAGAACAACTTGGGACGTTTTCTCTTGACTTCAAGGCTGTTCCAGACCTATCCTAACTACTCTTGGAGGAGATTCTTCAAGAAGATTTTGATTTGGTTTTGTTTCCATTGATTTGTAACTCTTTAACCCTACTTGGGTTAGTTTTGTTTAATTTTGCTATTGTATACAAACCTACATTTAGGAGTGGTTGTTTGGGACATTGTTTAAGTTCCACCACTTCCTAAATAGTTCTAAATAAAGACTAATAGACTCGGTTAGTACATGTGGAAGGGTCCCCAAAGGCTTTAAGTGCCATTTGGGCTTCCACTAGGACACGCCTAGATTTACTAGCTTTCATACTTCGTTTGTAGCTTGTGGAAGTGTCCCAAAAAGCTTCAAGTGCCACTTGGACTTCCACATTAGGACCCTACGACTAGTATATGCTTTACTTGCTTTCCATATACTTGCTTAGCTTCTAAGTTCGTTTAGAAGGCTTTCATTGCCTATTAGGGGTTCCGTGCACACACACACAACTAACTTGCTTGTTTGTGTGAAAACTTTGATTTGTAAGAAAGGTATTAGGGGGTTTAGTAATTTCCACTTGAAAAGGCTTGGTTATTAAGTGGCTCTTTGTAGCTCACCTCCCTTGATAGTGCAACTTGTATACTTAGACCTCCAAAGTACTTAGTATTACACCAAAAGAGAAAACCTTTGTGAAAATTTTTATCACTCACTTTGCAAATTTGCTAAAGACTTGTGAAAACCTTTCTTCTTGCAAAAATGAGTGATCATTCTCATAATAGTAGTGTGCATGGTAAACATTCTCCTAAAAGTCATACAAGCACTAAAGATGAGCTTAGACAACTTAGGGAATATATTAGAAAAAAAGAAATAGAAAATGAGAAAAACAATGAAACAATTAGAGAGTTGCTTAATAAACTTGTGGTGGGGGGTGAGACTAGCAAACCCCATGCCAATGAAGGTGAGGGGCCTTCTAGGTCCCATAAGCCGAGACATGGAGAAGAATCATCTAGGCCTATAAGTCACCATTCACACACTCACCCATCCTCAAGTGAAGGGTTTTATAGTAGTCACCATGATGATGGCTACTATCAAAGACCCCCTAGGCATCATAGGCCTAGGCATGATGCAACTACTCTTAGAGAACCTAGGTTTGACCTTCCTCCCTTCCATGGAAAAGATAATGTTGATGATTACTTGGATTGGGAGATGAAGGTTGAACAACTCTTCACTTGCCACAATGTGAGTGAAGAGAGAAAGGTTCCCATGGCTACCCTAAGCTTTCAAGGGTATGCCATGCATTGGTGGACTTCCCTAATGAGAGAAAAACAAATTATGAGAGAGCCCTCCATTAGATATTGGAATGAACTTAGGAGTGCCTTAAGGAGAAGGCACATTCCTCCTTATTTTGAGAGGGAGTTAATGGACAAGCTCCAAAGACTCCAACAAAGGAACCTTAGTGTGGAGGAATATAGGCAAAAAATGGAGTTGCTTATGCTAAGGGCTGGAATTAGGGAAGAAGAGAGAACCACCATTGCTAGGTTCCAAAGTGGTCTTAACCTAGAAATTAGGGACAAGGTTGAACTACTACCCTATAGAGACCTTAATGAACTAGTTCAACTTTGTGTGAGGGTAGAGCAACAACTTAGAAGAAAGCCTAGCTTTAGGAAAGAAACTACTCCCTACCCTAAGAAGGACTTCAAGAAGGAGGGTCACTCCTCTTATTCAAAGGATAGACCACTAGAAAAAGAAAAACAAAAACAAAAACCTTCCGATGAGCCTAGAACTAGTTCCATTAAGTGCTTTAAGTGCTTAAGGAGGGGACACATAGCTTCCCAATGCCCAACAAAAAAGACCATGATCATTAGGGGCAATGAGATCCTAAGTGAGGAAAGCACTTCATCTTCTTCATCATCCTCAAGTGAAGAAGATGTTAGTCTTAGTTCTAGTGAGGAAGCACCATGTGAAGGTGACCTATTCATTGCTCAAAGGTTACTTACCAACCAACCCAATGATCAATCACAAAGAGAGAACCTTTTCCATTCTAGATGCAAAATTTTCAAGAAAACTTGTTCTCTCATTGTTGATAGTGGATCTTGTAATAACTTTGTAAGCCAAAGGTTGGTTGATAAGCTTAACCTAACTACTATAGCCCATCCTAAATCTTATAAACTTCAATGGCTTAATGAGGATGGACCTATAGAAGTTAAGGATCAAGTAAATGTTCCTTTCTCCATTGGAAAATATAAAAATGAAATTTTATGTGATATAATTCCAATGGATGCAAGCCACATTTTACTTGGAAGGCCTTGGCAACATGATAGGAAGGCCATTCATGATGGTGTTACAAACAAAATTCGCCTAGTCCACCTAGGCAAGAAACACACCTTGACTCCTCTTTCACCTTCACAAGTGTTGGAAGATCAAGTATTTATGAAATCAAAAAAAAGAAAAGAGGAGAAAAAGAAGGTTCTAGAGTTGGAGGGTAGTGTCTCCTCCAAGGAAATTATTCCTAGAAGTCAATTTTTAATAAAGCATTCTATCAAGAAATGTCTTCTAGTTGAACAACCTCTTCACCTTCTTAAAACTAAAAAGACACTACTCTTGGAAAAGAGTAAGGAGGATAGTGTCTCCTCCAAAAATTTTATGCAAAAGGAAAGTCACTTTTTAATTCAAAATGATTGCAAAAAGACTTTTCTTCTTCATAAAGATTTTAGCTCTTTTCCTACTGCTGCCACAACCTTAGAGCTTAAGATCCACAACCTAAATATTTTTGAAAATAATGGATCTCAAGTTCTTAGTCTTGTGAAGAAGAAGTGGACTTCCCCTAGTTCTACTTCTTATGCTACTACTTTGGTGGTGCCCAAAGTAGACAGCCATTGTCTATTTAGGACTTCTCTTACTTTAGTTGTTCTAATAAAGCACCCAACCTTTGGTTTATATTGTTTATTAGATACATCTCATAGTGTCTTATTTTCTACTTTTGATCTTAAGGGAAGTTCAAACTTCTTTGAACTTAATTTTACTACTTCCCTTCAAGACCAAATTAGATTCTATGACTTTTCTAAACTCTTTACACCCTCTTCCATGATGTATCTAACATATAATATGATCAAGGGTTGTCTAGGTAGTTTCCTTATTATATTCACTTTGTTTTCTTGTAGAAGCCTAGGTTACCACATAGGGTACTTTAGGCAAGATATCTTAGTATATAGGACTACTTCATTAGTTTCTTATAGTTTTAGTACTTTAACATCTTTTGGATTTAGTTTTACACTTAGACTACACTATAGTGAGGATCCTATTCTTATGCTTAGAGAACCCATCCATCCAAGTCTAAGAACCCTTGGTAGTACTATAGAAGGGATTCCTCATAGGGTGCACTTTCCACATGTATTATATGCATATTTTATTACTAATGCTTTGCTTCTTATTTTTGTAGGTGATCCTATCCTTGTGGAAGGACCACGGGATTTGAGGACAAATCCTTTCGAAGGGGGAGGGTATGATGGAAATCTAATCCCCAAGGATCCATTTGGAAGAGGTAAGACCAAGAAAGGTGAAGGTTGATCCAAGAAGGTTCACCCATGAAGACCATTGGGCCTTTAATTAGGTCCATGGTTAGGAAGCTAGAGGAGACTTCTAAAGAGGAGGTGCTCAAAGACCTTTGCTCATCATGAGCATTGATTATAGTTCTTCTTATTAGTCTCTTAAGTTTCCATTGTACATACTTGTATAGTTGTTTTCTTGTACCTTGTATATAGTAGATACTTGTATAGGTGTATTTTTTCCTTTGTATTTGTGAGGCACTTTATTTCCTTTTTAGTAGCTATTGTATATTGTTTCTAGGGTAGGTTACTTGGACACTTGGACTCCATTTAACCTAACCTAGAAATACATTCTTTTCTTAGTTTTCTAGTAGTAGGATTGGGAGTGGCATTAGCAAGCTAGAGAGTGCCATTAGCAAGCTAGAGAGTGTTACTAGCAATTTAGCCAAAAGGTGGTCCTAGGCTAAAATTTACATATTGGACTCATTTTACTCCTAATTTTTCATAGATTTGATTTAGCTAGGTTCCATTCACATTGGATGAACCTAACTAAACCAAATTAACAATTTCAAAACCGGTTGGAGTAAATTAATTCCAAAGAGCCACCCACCTAGATGTGTTCACACTTGTGTTCACACTTGTGTTCACACTTGGCAAATTGCTTGGTTCTTCTCAAGCTTAGAAGCTTGAAGCACAAGCTTCTCCTTAGCTTGCTTACTAAGCAAGCTAAGTGAGTAGCTTGCTCTCCAAGCCTCTAGACCATGGATGGTTAGCTAGACCTTACCATGGTTCCTAGTGAACCATGGTTAAGACTAGCTTGCTCTCCAAGCTTCCTACTCCTATATTTTCGTTTTTCCTTCATTGTAAAACACTTTTGTGATAATTGAGATTGTATTTTCTGAATAGAGTTCAGATTTCTCTCTTCCAAAAGTCCCTAAACCTCTTTGAGTGCATCCAATTCTCTTATCCCTTCATAGAAGAGTGTGGTGAGAATTGAAGGGGCTTATCTCTTCTCCAAGGAGTGGCGCCTCTTGGGAGTGTTCCTCCACCAACTGTGGTGGCCTTAAGGCTTCCTCCTCCATAGGAAGCCTTAACCAAGCATAGGAAGAATCAAGGAGTTCAAGGTCTAGGGAGGAGCTTGAAGGAAACTCAACATCAATCCGGGTCTCCAACAAGTTTTCCATCAGGTGACATATTGAAGGAGCCAAGAGGAGTGGGCTAGACATGGAGGATTGGGCCAGTCAAGGCCCAATGGGCCCGATAGGGCTTGAAAGGCCCAAGTTGAGCTTCTCATGGGCCATATCTTGTTTTAGCTATTTTCTTATGTCTTGTATATACCCTGTTAGTATAGGTTCTCTATATTTTGGGTCTTGTATTTTGGACCATATAGGATAACATTTTAGGCTATAGGCTTATTGGGCCTAGTTTTGGGCTTCATTGGCCTTTGGGCTTTTGGTACCCAATATTGGGCTCATTTTCATTCTTGTAATTTTTCCTTTCCATTATATTTGCTTGGCCATTGTATTTAGGTCATTAGAATAGGAATTTAGAAGGATTAAGTATTAAAGCATGAATCATAGAATGTTAATTACATTTAAGAGTAATTAGAGTTTCATTTGAGTCACATGTTTTGTGCCAAAGGTGGCTGCACATGTGTACACTTAAATGAACCCTAAATTACTTCTAAATGCAATTAGAATTCTAGAAGGGTTGGCTGCATGTCGCCACCGGCCCGAAACGGGCTTTCGGCATTCGCGAAGGATGGTTGGACTCTTTTATTTGTTTAAAAATATGGATTGCTAGAATGACTTATTCTCAAACTGAGACCTTGTCAAACGAGCAATTTTATTAAAAGGCTCACCAATCCATGTTAATCCCAAGCGGGACCCTCCATGGATTAGCTGTTTTCATAAAAAGGAAGGGTTCATGGAGTCGCCACCAATGTTTTACTCAAAACATTGGAAAAAGAGGTTTAAGGCAATCGATTCAAAAATCGACTTCGGCCATTACAACCAGAGTCGGGTAAGGGAGTCGGTTACGCATGGGGAAGGTGTTAGCACCCCACAGCGCCCCTTTCGGGTTCCCTATGACAGATTATTTAAAAATAATAGTGCGAAATTACTAAATTACCCCTATTTATTCTAAGCAATTATAAATTAACTATCTACATGATGACAGTTTAAATATGTACACACAGAAAGCGGTAAAAGAAGGGACTTTAAAGAGATAAACCTTTGAAGCGTGCTTTCTTATATATTCAAGTAAAACTGGGAAGCTTTTTGGCGTTCCCTCGCTCTACAAGCCCGCTCGCTCCCTCCTAGAAAATTTTAACTATGGAAATCCGGAGGATTTCCCTTCGACTAAGTTCGAATCTCCAAGCTAAATGCTCGGAATTCCAGAACTTCGTCGGATCGACTCCCAGAGAGATTTCTAGGGCAGAACACTGCTCAAAAACCCCAGAATACTCAAGGAGGGAGTCAAAACTCAGTGTAAAAGTGTAAAATGACGTCCCATTGACGTCATATTTATAGGGATGAGGCTCAATACGGTCTCTGGGGGTCAATACGGTCCGTATTGAAGTTTTGAACTACAATACGGCCGTATTGAATTCAATACGGCCGTATTGAAGTTCAAAAAACCTCAATACGGCCGTATTGAAGTTCAGTGCAGCCGTATTGAAGTTCAGTGCAGCCGTATTGAATTCAATGCAGCCGTATTGAAGTTCAGAAACTTCAATACGGCCGTATTGAGTTCAGTGCGGCCGTATTGAAGTTCAAAATGTTCAATACGGCCGTACTGAACCTCTGGGAGGCCGTATTGGGCTTCATTCCTCCCACTTTTCTTATTTTAGCTATCCTAAGACCTCTAGACCTATAGAGAACCCTCCTTGGGCCTTCTGGAAGTCCTTCTGGCTGATCTTCCTTCAGTCTTCGAGAGTCTTCAAGCTTTATTTCCGACCCGAACAATTTTAGGGGTCTACAGCTGCCCCCCCTTTACTTAGTCGGACGGCCTTTTGGTGTACCGGCTGACAAGTAAAGGAGTTGACCCAATTGTCCGGGTGATGTGCCAACCTTCTGACTTGTAGCGTCTTCCGGTGGAAAATTGTTGAGTAGCCTCTCCAGGTTGTTGCATACCTCGGCGCTTCTGACAACCTCGGTAGCTAAGTTTACCCTCTCCAGGGTCAACTTCACTCGACGCCCGAGCTGGAAGTTGAACACCAACGTGCCTCTGACGACGCTGATGGTTGAGTACTGTCTCTCCAGACCTTGAGTACCGTCTCTCCAGACTTTGAGTACTGTCTCTCCAGACCTTGAGTACCGTCTCTCCAGACTTTCTTTGAGTACCGTCTCTCCAGACTTTGTTTGAGTACCGTCTCTCCAGACTTTGTTTGAGTACCGTCTCTCCAGACCTTGTTTGAGTACCGTCTCTCCAGACCTTGTTTGAGTACCGTCTCTCCAGACTTTGTTTGAGTACCGTCTGTCCAGACCTTGTTTGAGTACCGTCTCTCCAGACCTTGTTTGAGTACCGTCTCTCCAGACTTTGTTTGAGTACCGTCTCTCCAGACCTTGTTTGAGTACCGTCTCTCCAGACCTTGTTTGAGTACCGTCTCTCCAGACCTTGTTTGAGTACCGTCTCTCCAGACTTTGTTTGAGTACCGTCTCTCCAGACTTTGTTTGAGTACCGTCTCTCCAGACTTTGTTTGAGTACTGTCTCTCCAGACTTTGTTTGAGTACCGTCTCTCCAGACCTTGTTTGAGTACCGTCTCTCCAGACCTTGTTTGAGTACCGTCTCTCCAGACCTTGTTTGAGTACCGTCTCTGCAGACTTTGTTTGAGTACCGTCTCTCCAGACCTTGTTTGAGTACCGTCTCTCCAGACTTTGTTTGAGTACCGTCTCTCCAGACTTTGTTTGGTCTCTGACGACCTAGGCAACTGAGTTTGCCCTCTCCAGGGTCTGCGTCCGTGTCTTCTGATCACTTCGGCAATGCGAGTTTACCCTCTCCAGGGATCTGAGATGATTTTTTGTCTCCACAGTCCACTATGCTGCTTTGATGGTTTTTTCTGATTTTGTGCCACTGAGGGCTGGATAACGCAGGGATCCGTCTAGGGGATGTGCAGTCATTCATAGGTTCTTGTGCCCAACTTGCATTTGCATAGTTGGTACCCATGGGGAATTTCTGACTCCTTGGGGTGTAGACACAGATGCTCTTCTTGAATTGAGCGATGCCTTATGTTTGGCTGACGTCCTTTGACGTTGGTGGAGTATCCCGGTTATCCTTATTCGGGTGTCTCTCTTTGATTTTCTGATTTTGTAGCCTCTGTGTAGGCTATTATCCACTGGGGGATTCTGGATGTTGATTTTGATTTTGTCTCCACAGTCCACGATGCTGCTTTGACGATTGTTTTTGATTTTTGTGCCACTGAGGGCTGGATAACGCAGGGATCCGTCTAGGGGATGTGCAGTTACTCATAGGTTCTTGTGTCCCAACTTTCCTTTGCATAGTTGGTGCCCATTGAGGAATTTCTGTTTCCCTGGGGTGTAGACACGAAGATGCTCTTTCTGAGATGAGCGGTGCCTTATGATTGGCTGACGTCCTTTCGACGATGGTGGAGTATCCCGGTTATCCTTATTCGGGTGACTCTTTTTGTTTTTCTGGTTTTGTCGCCTCTGTGTAGGCTGTTATCCGCTGGGGGATTTTGTCATTGATTGTGATTAGCCTCTTCTGTTAGGCAGATCATCTTGACGCTTGATGTTTGGCCAAGAGCCGGATTCCACTTGGGGAATGATTATTGATCTTTTGATTTTTTTCTTTTTTGTAGGAATGCCTCTTGAGTAGGCGACTGGGGATTTGGGGATCTTATGTATCCCAGAGTATTATTTAGAAAGCCTCTTCAGGCTTAGCTTCACTCTTCGTTTGAGTTGGAAAGTTATCTTCCACTGAGGAAGTCTAAGTCCTTTGACTTGGATATTTTGTTTGGATCATGCTTCCGTTGGGGAATTTTGCTGATCTCGCTTTGATAGCTTTCACTGGGGAATTTGGCCCGTGAGTGGAAGCTGAGATATCTCTGGGGAGTATTATTTCGGCGAGCCTCTCCAGGCTCAATTATTCTAAGAGGGAGTATTGTTTCGGCGAGCCTCTCCAGGTTCAATTATTCTGAGAGAGTATTATTTCGGCGAGCCTCTCCAGGCTCAGTTATTCTGAAGGAGTATTATTTCGGTAAGCCTCTCCAGGCTCAATTATTCTGTATGAAGAATTGGTTTTCAGCCCAAGAATGCGAGCTGAGACGTCTTTTGGAGAGTATTATTTCGGCAAGCCTCTCCAGGCTTAATTATTTTGTGGGAGTATTATTTCAGCAAGCCTCTCCAGGCTCAGTTATTCTGTGGGAGTATTGTTTCGGCAAGCCTCTCCAGGCTCAGTTATTCTGCATGAGTATTGTTTCGGCAAGCCTCTCCAGGCTCAGTTATTCTGCATGAGTATTGTTTCGGCAAGCCTCTCCAGGCTCAGTTATTCTGTACGAGGCGATCGATTTTCTAAATCTTTTGCCTTTTTTGTCGTTTTTGGCTTTTTCTGTATTTTTTGCCTTTTTTGTCATTTTTTTGGCTTTTTCTGTATTTTTTCCTTTTCTGTTGATTTGCGGCTTTTTCTGTTGACCGCTGCCATACACAAGCAATTTTTCCTATTTTCTATTTTATGCAATTGCCTCATGATAAGGTCTTTGAATGTGCAACTAATGTGTGTGATGCACAAATGCAAGTTTTATTATTTAATGTTTTTAGAAAAATGAATGGCTCTCCTTATCCTCCTTTCTTTGGAGGAATTTCTGTCATCGACGTGAGGGAATATTTTTGTGAGCCTTTTATGCAGGAGATTATGGATTTTATAGGAACCCCTCCAATTTTCTTTATTGACCGATTATTAAGGAATTTCATACAATTTTTTAGAAATACCAATTTAGAGGCATAATCACATGGTCAAGAGAGAAAAGAAATGAATAGATATTTTATTAATATTCACAAGTGTTTTTACAGAAAGATATACAAAAGGAATTTCTGAAGAATGGCTGGCCAGGGTAGGCTATATACATTGGGTTTAACAATTATATCTGTAATTGTTGCTCTTAACATTCCCCTAGTTTCTTCGGGTGAGATGCCTGAGCCAGGAGTGTAGATGCTGCAAGACGCTTGCTTCTAGAAGATAATCACTTGAACCGCCTTTCGGTTTTCGATTCAAGTGACCGTTGCTTGCTTTGCTTTTACATCTTATTCTTTTGCCCCTATCTTTTGCCTAGGACGTATCCTAGCGGGGATAATTTCGCCTTTGTTTTGCCTAGTACCCTTGTACTGGCGGGCTTTTTATTTTGCCCTAACTTTTGCCTAGGACGCCCTTTTTGGGTTTTCATCCTAGCGGGCCTATGCAAGCAACGTCTTCAAGCATAGTACTTCTTTACCACGTCAGCGTTGACTGGGTATCGAAGTTCTTTTCCATCCATGTCTGTGAGGATCAATGCTCCTCCTGAGAAGGCTCGTTTTACCATGTATGGTCCTCCGTGATTCGGGGCCCACTTTCCGGTTTTGTCCTTTCGAGTTGGTAGCAATTTCTTCATTACCAACTCTCCCTCATGGTAGACTCGAGGGTGGACTTTCTTGTCAAAAGCCTTTTTGATCTTCCTTTTATAGGCTTGACCATGGCATATGGCGTTCAGCCGTTTTTCTTCAATGAGGTTCAACTGGTCATACCGGCTTTGAACCCATTCTGCTTCGGAAAGTTTTTGCTTCCATGATTACCCTTAGGGAAGGTATTTCGACTTCGACGGGTAGAACTGCCTCCATCCCATAGACGAGGGAGAATGGAGTAGCTCCTGTAGATGTGCGTACATAAGTCTTATAACCATGGAGAGCGAAGGGTAACATCTCGTGCCAGTCTTTAAATGAGACAACCATCTTTTGCACTATTTTCTTGATGTTTTTATTGGTTGCCTCGACTGCCCCATTCATCTTTGGCCGATATGGGGAAGAGTTATGGTGTTGGATCTTGAATTCTTGGCACAGTTCTTCCACCATTTTGTTGTTCAGATTAGATCCATTATCAGTGATGATTCATTTCTCCATGCTTCCACTAGATTATTCTAAAATCTTTTGGGACAAGAGAGAAGAGAAAATATTTTTGTTCTGAAGTTTGTGTTTTAGAGAGGATTTATTTTTCAAAAATGGTTTTTATAAGAATGGATGGCCGAGGTAGGCTTATGTGTTTAGGCTTGTTTGATTAAACACTTATGAAGTTAAAAAGTCGTGTTGTGATTCGACAACTTGGATAGCTTCCCTTGAACCTTTCTTTTTGAATTCGGTTCATGGTACCATCATGGATTTATTTTTGTTTTTTGATTGTCCTTATTTTTGCCTAAAACACCCTTTTGTGGCGTTTTAGCGGACCTTTGTTTTTGTTTATTTTTGTAACCCTAACTTTTGCCTAGGTTACCCTTTCGTGGGATTCCTAGCGGGTCTTTTGCTCTTATTTTTGCGCAGTCCCCTTTTTGAGTTTCCTGCCGAGCTTCTTTTATTTTGAAAGATTTCTTTTTACCCATGATGGCACTTGTCAAGGCCAAGGGAAGGTGCTCCAAGTTGTCACACACACCTCCACATGAAAATGATATGGGTTTATTATTATTAAGATGATTTTAACCTCATTCATGTTTATTCAAACAGGGTTAAAAATGATGTGGTTTAGAATTTTATTATAAGCAAGAAAAGAAGCAATGAAGAATGATTTTATCATAATTATAGCGGAAACATGTGTCCTTATTTCATCACTGATATGGGTCCCAATGTTGACCTCTTATATCTCTCGGCCATGCCCCAAATTCACAGTCTCCAATTTCTCTTGACGAGTTGGAGTAGGCGAGCTTCTCGTTCTAGCAGTCTTTGCAGATCCGGAGAGATGGTCTCCTCATCACTGTCCAACTCAACCCATTCACCTTTGGATCCCGGTCAGAGCGAACAATTACAGACATAATTATTTTATTGGTTCTGTTTAGGTTTAGAATTATTAATGTTAATGAGGAAAGAGAGAAAAGAACAAAAAAGAGAGTAATGTGCGAAAAATGCCTCTTTATTGATATGTATTAAAACTGTACAAAAACCTTTATTTACATGAAAAGGTTCTCATGATCTCGGGTACTGATCATGAGTCCCTAAAAGAGAAAAATGAAGGGGCCCTGATGGAATCATGCTTTGGAGTGCAAGAGGTGACATACTCAAAGAACCAAGAGGAGTTGGCTAGACATGAAGGTTTGGGCCAGTCAGGGCCCAATGGGCCTGATGGGCCTGGGAAGGCCCAAGTTGAACTTTTCATGGGCCATATTTTGTTATAGCTATTTTCATATGTTTTGTATACATCATGTTAGTATAGGTATCATATATTTTGGTCTTGTATTTTGGACCACATAGAGTAGCATTTTAGGTTTTAGGCTAGTTGGGCCTAGTTTTGGGCTTCATGGGCCTTTGGGCTTTTGGTACCCAATATTGGGCTCATTTTCATTCTTGTAATTTTTCCTTTCCATTGTAATTGTTTGACCAATGTAATTAGGTCATTAGAATAGGAAAATACAAGGAATACTAAAGTATGCTAATTAGGTTAAATTAGGTTTAATTTGGAAGTCATTTAAGTTACATTTGAGTCACATGTTTAGCACCATGGGTGGCTGAACATGTGCCACTCAAATTAACCCTAAATGACTCTCAAATCACACCTAAATGCACCTTGGCACCTAAATTTTCGGACTTACACATGTGCACCAAAGTTTGAATTCAAAATTCAAATTTGAATTCAAACTTTAGGCGCCATTTTGTGAGGCTTTAGTTTAGGCACCTATGGGTCATAATTCCGTGCATACTTAAGCCATTCTTTCACCTTTTGTATTCACTTTTGATCATAATTGAAATTTGTGAGCCATTGGCCGAGTTTCCTCTCTCAAAAGTCCCTTAGAGTTCATCTTCAAAACCTTAGGATTTCACCTTAGA
Source organism: Cajanus cajan (assembly GCF_000230855.2). Lineage (NCBI taxonomy): Eukaryota > Viridiplantae > Streptophyta > Magnoliopsida > Fabales > Fabaceae > Cajanus > Cajanus cajan. The sequence continues at coordinate 8,075,421 of NC_138526.1, read as the reverse complement.
ATCCTCCTCTTTGAAGTGTGCTCTCCATTGATGCTTGTAGACCCCTAAAATTGTCCGGGTCGGAAATAAGGCTGGAAGACTCTCGAAGACCAAAGGAAAGTCAGCCGGAAGGACTCCCAGAAGACCATAGGATGACTATCTGTAGGTTTAGAGGTCTTAGAATAGCTAAAATAAGAAAAGTGGGAGGAATGAAGCCCAATACGGCCTCCCAGAGGTTCAGTACGGCCGTATTGAACATTTTGAACTTCAATACGGCCGCACTGAACTCAATACGGCCGTATTGAAGTTTCTGAACTTCAATACGGCTGCATTGAATTCAATACGGCTGCACTGAACTTTAATACGGCTGCATTGAATTCAATACGGCTGCACTGAACTTCAATACGGCTGCACTGAACTTCAATGCGGCCGTATTGAGGTTTTTTGAACTTCAATACGGCCGTATTGAATTCAATACGGCCGTATTGTAGTTCAAAATTTCAATGTTGACCGTATTGACCCCCAGAGACCGTATTGAGCCTTTTCCCTATAAATATGACGTCAATGGGACGTCATTTCACACTTTTGGACTGAGTTTTAACCCTCTTCTTGAGTATTCTGGGTTTTTTTGAGCAGTGCTCTGCCTAGAAATCACTCGGAGAGTTGATCCGACGAAGTTTTTGAGTTCTGAGCATTTTGCTTGAGTCTCAAACTAAGTCGAAGGGAAATCCATCGCATTTCCAAGTCAAAAATTATTTTTTAGAAGGGAGCGAGCGGTCTTGTAGAGGGAGGGAACGCCAAAACGCTTCCCAATTTCTGTCAAGATATATAAGAAAGCACGCTTCAAAGGTTTATATCTTTAAAGTCCCTTCTTTTACCGCTTTCTGTGTGTACATATTTAAACTGTCATCATGTAGATAGTTAATTTATAATTGCTTAGAATAAATAGGGGTAATTTAGTAATTTTGCACTATTATTTTTAAATAATCTGTCATAGGGAACCCGAAAGGGGCGCTGTGGGGTGCTAACACCTTCCCCACGCGTAACCGACTCCCTTACCCGACTCTGGTTGTAATGGCCGAAGTCGATTTTTGAATCGATTGCCTTAAACTTCTTTTTCCAATGTTTTGAGTAAAACATTGGTGGCGACTCCATGAACCCTTCCTTTTTATGAAAACCGCTAATCCATGGAGGGTCCCGCTTGGGATTAACATGGATTGGTGAGCCTTTTAATAAAATTGCTCGTTTGACAAGGTCTCAGTTTGAGAATAAGTCATGCTAGCAATCCATATTTTCAAACAAATAAAAGAGTCTAACCATCCTTCGCGAATGCCGAAAGCCCGTTTCGGGCCGGTGGCGACAGATGGCGACTCCACTGGGGAAGCCTCGAGAGTCAGTCCCATTTAGTGACAGATTATTTTTAACAAATAATAGTTAAAATTACTTTATTACCCCTTGCTTGTATGATAACATGTTTATCTATTTGGCTTTAATAATTGTTGTATGTTTAATTTTCCGCAATTGTTTGAAATATAAATTGCACACAAACCTTTGCACACAACAGTTCCCTCTATACCCGGGGGCATGAGTGGTAAGCCATAGGGAGTGGATGTTAGTACGGCCGGTTGTCGAATGGGTCTATAGGTGCCCGTAGACCGTTGTCGGAAAGCATCACTCAAGGTGATAACCATGAACTCGAGTCCGACAGTGCGTTGGAGCTTTCCATCGACTTACGACGAGAGGAATTGGGTCCCTATAATGGGGGCACCTTGGGGGCCTCAGACCGATGAGAACAGTTAGAACCACCTTGAATATGCACTTTTCTGCAGGATACCCCTACCTCGTGATTCGCTCGTGACTGTTCGTGGATGAGTGAATTGTTTGTGCATTTTTATGTGACATTGTATGAGCATACATTGCACCTTTTAAACATACAACATTCCTGATGGAAGAACTTTGGAGGGGGCCGGATTGATGTAGCTTCCTTCAAGTCTCTCCCTAGATCTTTGGCTCCTAGAATCCTTCCAATGCTTGTGTAAGGCTCCAATGGAGGGAGGAACCTCACGGCCACCTTAAGATGGTGGAGAAGCCTCTCAAGAATGCGCCACTCTTGGTGAAGGGATAAGCATTCTTCAACCCGCCACACTTGTCTTTGAAAAAAAGTGATAAGAGATTGGTTTTGCACAAAGAGGTTTATGACCTTTGGGAGGAGAGAAATCTGATCTCTAATCTGAATACTCAATTCTCATTAATGCCAAAAGTGTTATACAAGTGAAAATTTGAGGCTATATAGGCGTGGCCACCTAGGGGTTAAGCTAGACTAGACCATGGTTCACTAGGAACCATGGTTGGGTCCGTCCAACTTAGGGAGCAAGAAAAGGCTAGACCATGGTTCACTAAGAACCATGGTTGAGCCTTCCTAAACCGCCCTTGTGTAGGAGAGAAAAGAGGTCCAAGCATTTGGCCAAGTGTGCACCAATGTGAACACAAGGTGTGAACACAAAGGTGTGGACGGTTTTGATTGGTTTCATTTAACTCCACCCGGTTTGAAAATGGTTCATTTGGTTTAGTTAGGTTCATTCAATGTGAATGGAACCTAGCTAAATCAAATCTATGAAAAATTAGGAGTTAAATGAGTCCAATATGTAAAACCTTTATCCTAAGACCACATTTGGCTAAAATGCTAGGAGCACACTTTAGTCTACTAATGCCACTCCTATGCCTACTTCTAACAAGAAAAAGGTGCCTCCAAAATACAAAGGCAAAACAATCCTATACAAAGTCTACTATATACAATATATACAATGGGACTACTCAAGATACTACTAAGGAGAAAAGTACACAATGCTCATGGTGAGCAAGGGTCTAAGAAGCACCTCCTCCTTAGATGTCTCTTCTAGCTTCCTTACCATGGACCTTGTCAAAGGTCCAATGGCCTTCATGTATTCCTCTCCCTTGGATGGTCCTCCATCATACCCTCCTTCTTGGGAAGGATCTGTCCTCAGATCTACCTCTTCATCATCCATGTTAGTATTCCCTCCTCTATAGAAGCCTCCTCTAGCCTCCTAACCATAGACCTAGTTAGAGGCCTAATGGTCTTCATGTGTGAGCATCCTTGGATCACCCTTCACCCTTCTTGGTCTTACTTCTTCCAAAGGGATCCTTGGGGATTAGATTTCCATCATACCCTCCCCCTTCGAAAGGATTTGTCCTCAAATCCAGTGGTCCTTCCACAAAGATAGCATCACCTACAATGAAAATAAGAAATAAAGCATTAGGGATGACATATTCATATAACATATGTGGAAAGTGCACCCTATGAGGAATTCCTTCTATAGTCCTAGCAAGGATCCTTAGACTAGGAAGGATGGGTTCTATAAGAATAGGATCCTCACTATAGTGTAGTCTGAGTGTAAAACTAAATCCTAAAAATGTTAAAGTGCTAAAACTATAACAAACTAATGAAGTAGTCCTATATACCAAGATATCTTGCCTAAAGTACCCTATGTAGTAACCTAGGCTTCTACAAGAAAATAAAGTGAATATAATAAGGAAACTACCTAGACAACCCTTGATCATATTATATGTTAGATACATCAAGGAAGAGGGTGTAAAGAGTTTAGAAAAGTCATAGAATCTAATTTGGTCTTGAAGGGAAGTAGTAAAATTAAGTTCAAAGAAGTTTGAACTTCCCTTAAGATCAAAAGTAGAAAATAAGACACCATGAGATGTATCTGATAAACAATATAAACTAAAGGTTGGGTGCTTTATTAGAACAACTAAAGTAGGAGAAGTCCTAAATAGACAATGGCCGTCTACTTTGGGCACCACCAAAGTAGTAGCATAAGAAGTAGAACTAGGTGAAGTCCACTTCTTCTTCACAAGACTAAGAACTTGAGATCCATTATTTTCAAAAATATTTAGGTGGTGGATCTTAAGCTCTAAGGTTGTGGCAGCAGTAGAAAAAGAGCTAAATTCTTTATGAAGAAGAAAAGTCTTTTTACAATTATTTTGAATTAAAAAGTGACTTTCCTTTTGCATAAGATTTTTGGAGGAGACACTATCCTCCTTACTCTTTTCCAAGAGTAGTGTCTTTTTAGTTTTAAGAAGGTGAAGAGGTTGTTCAACTAGAAGACATTTCTTGATAGAATGTTTTATTAAAAATTGACTTCTAGGAACAATTTCCTTGGAGGAGACACTACCCTCCAACTCTAGAACCTTCTTTTTCTCCTCTTTTCTTTTTTTTGATTTCATAAATACTTGATCTTCCAACACTTGTGAAGGTGAAAGAGGAGTCAAGGTATGTTTCTTGCCTAGGTGAACTAGGCGGATTTTGTTTGTAACACCATCATGAATGGCCTTCCTATCATGTTGCCAAGGCCTTCCAAGTAAAATGTGGCTTGCATCCATTGGAATTATATCACATAAAATTTCATCTTTATATTTTCCAATGGAGAAAGGAACATTTACTTGATCCTTAACTTCTATAGGTCCATCCTCATTAAGCCATTGAAGTTTATAAGATTTAGGATGGGCTATAGTAGTTAGGTTAAGCTTATCAACCAACCTTTGGCTTACAAAGTTATTACAAGATCCACTATCAACAATGAGAGAACAAGTTTTCTTAAAAATTTTGCATCTAGAATGGAAAAGGTTCTCTCTTTGTGATTGGTCTTGATCATTGGGTTGGTTGGTAAGTAACCTTTGGACAACCAATAGGTCACCTTCACATGGTGCTTCCTCACTAGAACTAAGACTAGCATCTTCTTCACTTGAGGAGGATGAAGAAGATGAAGTGCTTTCTTCACTTAGGATCTCATTACCCCTAATGATCATGGTCTTTTTTGTGGGGCATTGGGAGGCTATGTGTCCCCTCCCTAAGCACTTAAAGCACTTAATAGAACTAGTTCTAGGCTCATCGGAAGGTTTTTCTTTTTGTTTTTCTTTTAGTGGCCTTTCTTTTGAATAGGAGGGTTGACCCTCCTTCTTGAAGTCCTCTCTAGGGTATGAGGTAGATTCCTTCCTAAGGGTAGGCTTCCTTCTAAGTTGTTGTTCTACTCTCACACAAAGTTGTACTAGCTCATTTAGATCTCTATAGGGTAATAGTTCAACTTTATCCCTAATCTCTAGGTTTAGGCCACTTTGAAACCTAGCAATGGTGGTTCTTTCTTCCTCCCTAATTCCCGCTCTCATCATAAGCAACTCCATTTGTTGCCTATATTCCTCAACACTCAAATTTCTTTGTTGGAGTCTTTGGAGCTTGTCCATTAACTCCCTCTCAAAGTATGGAGGAATGTGCCTTCTCCTCAAGGCACTCCTTAGCTCATTCCAATATTGGATTGGAGGCTCATGATGAATTTGTTTTTCTCTAACTAGGGAAGTCCACCAATACATGGCATACCCTTGAAAGCTAAGAGTAGCCATGGGAACCTTTCGGTCTTCACCTACATTGTGGCAAGTGAAGAGTTGTTCAACCTTCATCTCCCAATCTAAATAGTCATCCACACTATCCTTGCCATGGAAGGGAGGAAGGTCAAACCTAGGTTCTTTAGGAGTTGTTTCATGCCTAGGCCTATGGTGCCTAGGGGGTCTTTGGTAGTAACCATCATCATGATGACTACTATGCAACCCTTCACTTGTTAGTGAATGTGTGTGCGAGTGATAGCCTTTGGACCTAGAAGGTCCATGACCCTCATGGCCGTGGGGTTTGCTAGTCTCACCCACAACAAGTTTATTTAACAACTCTCTAATTGTTTCATTGTTTTTTTCATTTTCTAGTTCTTTTTTTCTAATGTATTCCTTAAGTTCCCTAAGTTCTTCCTTAGTACTCTTATGGCTCTTAGGGGAGTGATGACCATGCACACTACTATTATGAGAATGATCACTCATTTTTGCAAGGTAAAAGGTTTTCACAAGTCTTTGAAAATTGCAAAGTGAGTGATAAAAGTTTTCACAAAAGCTTGTAGTTTTTTTTTTTTTTGTTTTGGTGTAGTACTAAGTACTTAGAGGTCTAAGTATACAAGTTGCACTATCAAGGGAGGTGAGCTACAAAGAGCCACTTAATAACCAAGCCTCTTCAAGTGGAAATTACTAAACCCCTTTGTACTTTTCTTACAAAACAAAGTCCCACACAAGACAAGTAAAGTAGTGTGTGTGTGTGCACGAAACCCCTAGTAGGCAATAGAAGCCTTCTAAACGAACCTAGGAGCTAAACAATTAAAATGAAAGCAAATAAAGCATATACTAGTCGCTTATCCTAAGGTGAAAGTCCAAGTAGCACCTAAGGCTTTTTGGGACACTTTCACCAACCTAGAAATCCGGTTTATGAAAGCTAAAACTAAATCTAGCCGGTTCCTAGTGGAAGCCCAAGGTGACACTTAAAGCCTTTGGGGACCCTTCCACAAGCACTAATCGAGGCTAATAGAAATTAAGTAGGACTATTTAGGAGGTGGGGGAGCTTACTTAATGTCCAAACAGCCACCCCTAAATGCAAGTTGAATACAAAGAAAATTGACACAAAACTATTCAAGCTAAGTGATGAAATTACAACTCAAATAAGCAATACAAAACAAAAGTTCTTCTTGGCCACTCTTCCACCAAAATAGCTGGACAGTTTGGGACAGCCTCTAGTCCAGGGATGTGCCCTAAATTGGCTGGAATCAAATCCTTTTCAAGGTCTTCAAACAGCCACAAAATTGCCACTAAGGCCGCCACCAAAAGGCACCAAAGCCGCCACCAAACTCCACTCAAAACCGCCACCACTTTGCACTAGAATGTACCTGAAAATTCAAGCAAGTCTTGGCTGCAAAATGAGCAAACAAGTTAGCCTCCAAAAAGGTGTTTCACTCAGCAGTTTGTACCTCAATCCTCCTTCAAGGCTAAGCTCCTTTGAGGTCAACCAATATGCCTCAATTATACCTTCCTTCCAAGTGTAATAGATTGAACAAGGCTTATAGTTTCACCAAGTTTAGCAAGCAACACAAGAGAGGAAAGAAGCCAAAGAAGTAAAACTGAAAAGCACAATTTAGGATAGGCAAAACTCTCATGGGAATTGATGTGACAAACAAAGAGAGCCAAAGAAGACACAAAGCAACAAATAAGGCTAATTTCAAGGCTAGCACTCAAAAGAATTGCCTAAGAATGGCACTAGATTTGATTACAAAAACCAAAATAAAATTTTGTGCAATGCTATGATGATTTAAAAGTTCTTTTCAGCCACTGTAAAGAGAAGGAAACCGCATGAAAAATTCACACAAATTCACTAGGCCAAGTGCTACAAAATTGTCAAATTTTCAGCTTGAATTTTTCTAGTTTCTTTTCTTTTGCTTTCTTTTTTTTCTTTGCTTTTTGAAATCTTTTTCTTTCTTTAAACACAGAATGTTAAGCACTTTAAACAGAGGCCAATCACAAATTCAAAGGTTTCCAAGTGGTGGAGAAAAGATGAGAAAGAAGAGGAGAAATTCCAAGTGCACTTAGGCAAAATTTTCAGCACTTTTTAGTACTAGTTTTGTTCCATTTTGTCACTTCTTTTAGCACACTTAAAGAACGTTTTCTAGGCACTTCTTTCTCTGTTTTCTTTAATCAAAGCAAGCACAAGACACACAAAAGAATTGCTGGTCAACAATTGCTATGAAACTAATAGCAAAGAATTTCACAAAATGACTCTAGAACATGTTAGGTCTAATAACATGCATAGGCATTAATTTGTGAGCACTCTAAGAATGATTTTAACATGCAACCAGCAATGACACAACTCAAGTTCAGAGATTAATATTTCAAGATTCAAAAAGAAAAAGGGACTACACGGATTTAATGACAAGCAAAGCAACTACACATGACTCTAAGACAAAACTAGTAGATTAAGAAATGTAAAAGATTTGTTTTCTTGATTCTTTCTTGGAGTTCTTTTTGGACCGAAACTTGTAGGGACACAAAAGAAAATAAAGACAATCCTAAATCATAGAGAAAGATACACAAAGATTACCTACAGCACATACCAAGATTGATTCACAAGGATTAGCAAAAAATGAATCAAGAAAGGCAAGACAATGTGAGTGAGTTCTATAGATTTATAAGTGTGACACAAGAATCACTCAAGGCACATACCAAGACTCAAAGAAAAGGAAAAGAAGACAAGGAGAACAGAACAAGACTCAAGCAAGATTATGCAAGATACACAAAAAGAAAACAAAGAAGCAAGGGAATTCGGATTACTTGGAGACCTAGCTCTTGATACCAAATGATGGAAGAACTTTGGAGGGGGCCGGATTGATGTAGCTTCCTTCAAGTCTCTCCCTAGATCTTTGGCTCCTAGAATCCTTCCAATGCTTGTGTAAGGCTCCAATGGAGGGAGGAACCTCACGGCCACCTTAAGATGGTGGAGAAGCCTCTCAAGAATGCGCCACTCTTGGTGAAGGGATAAGCATTCTTCAACCCGCCACACTTGTCTTTGAAAAAAAGTGATAAGAGATTGGTTTTGCACAAAGAGGTTTAGGACCTTTGGGAGGAGAGAAATCTGATCTCTAATCTGAATACTCAATTCTCATTAATGCCAAAAGTGTTATACAAGTGAAAATTTGAGGCTATATAGGCGTGGCCACCTAGGGGTTAAGCTAGACTAGACCATGGTTCACTAGGAACCATGGTTGGGTCCGTCCAACTTAGGGAGCAAGAAAAGGCTAGACCATGGTTCACTAAGAACCATGGTTGAGCCTTCCTAAACCGCCCTTGTGTAGGAGAGAAAAGAGGTCCAAGCATTTGGCCAAGTGTGCACCAATGTGAACACAAGGTGTGAACACAAAGGCGTGGACGGTTTTGATTGGTTTCATTTAACTCCACCCGGTTTGAAAATGGTTCATTTGGTTTAGTTAGGTTCATTCAATGTGAATGGAACCTAGCTAAATCAAATCTATGAAAAATTAGGAGTTAAATGAGTCCAATATGTAAAACCTTTATCCTAAGACCACATTTGGCTAAAATGCTAGGAGCACACTTTAGTCTACTAATGCCACTCCTATGCCTACTTCTAACAAGAAAAAGGTGCCTCCAAAATACAAAGGCAAAACAATCCTATACAAAGTCTACTATATACAATATATACAATGGGACTACTCAAGATACTACTAAGGAGAAAAGTACACAATGCTCATGGTGAGCAAGGGTCTAAGAAGCACCTCCTCCTTAGATGTCTCTTCTAGCTTCCTTACCATGGACCTTGTCAAAGGTCCAATGGCCTTCATGTATTCCTCTCCCTTGGATGGTCCTCCATCAATTCCTTTTTAAATAAAAAGAATAAATAGAAATAAAGATCTTCTAGTACATGGTGTTAACATCTACTTTCATTGCATTCATATAGGTAGTTTCCCTTTTCACCCAAAAAATACAAAAAGATACAAAATATCCAAAAAAAAAATATATATATATTTATCTAAACCAAGCAATATCATGCATCATCTTAGGAAAATCCCAAAACATGATAATGCTTAGTTGAATAAACACTATGCATGCATATTCATCTCCATCATCTCATATCATGCATTGTATTGTAGAATATGGAGAGGTCTAAGGAGATGCATGGGCAATTGAAGAAAGTAGACTTCTTGTTATACCGTGCTGAGAGGTTGGATCACCTCTGTACTTTGATGCCAAGAGAGGCTCGCGTCAAGTTTGAGAAATCATATGGACGAGTCCTCGACTTGATGAAGATCTGTGTGGATCCAGCATTTCTGAGAGCACTGGTTCACTTCTGGAGTCTCGATTTGCACTGCTTCGAGTTCCCCCAGTTTGATCTAGTTCCTACTCTCGAGGAGTACGAGCTCATGCTACGATGGCCCAAATCAGCCGGGGTCTATATCTTTCATGACAACCATGTGGCCGTGGAGAGAGTTGCCACTCAGGTCAAATTACCATCACGATCAGCTGCCTTAGTGGGGAACGGCAGTATTAAAGGTTGGAAGCTTGCTATGATTGAGGACCACCTTTCTTCCTTGGCTGGTGAGGGAGATTGGTTAGCTTTCAACAAGACTCTAGCGTTAGCTGTGTTTGGGATGATCCTATTCCCCTTTCACGCTAACACAGTGGACCATGCTGCGATGGACGCTTTCTTCGCTTGGGACGTACACATGAAGAGTCCCGTGCCTGCTATTCTTGCCGACACCTTGCTCTCTGTTCATCAGTCTCAACAGAAGCAAGGAAAAATCATCCGATGCTGCACCTCCTTGCTGTATGTATGGAGCATCACTCATTTCTATGCCTCTAGTCATATGGGGACCTTGCCCGACCCTTTGAGGAGTTTTTCGAAAATTCCCGTACGCCGCCGATATGCTTCTGAGTGGAAGGAAGAGATGGAACAGTGGAGTATCGAGCACTTCACGTGGGTTTGCCCTTGGTTCCGTCCAAGCCATGTATTGATGAGATGCGGCAGTTATCCAAGCATACCATTGATGGGCCTCAGAGGTTGCATAGCCTACTCACCTAGATTGGTTATGAGGCAACTGATGAGGACTCAGACCATTCCTACTATAGAGGAGCTTGGAGGGTCGTGTTTCTCCTTCGATTCCGAGCATCAGAAGGACATGCACGCTGTCATGAGAGCGTGGGAGAGACCAACCCATGAGGGAGATCTCGAGCTTGGAAAGCCTCGGGTATCCGTCTCCATTGATTATGAGAAATGGAGGAGCGAGAGGGGGGTGCCTCAACCATCCACTTCTTGTGCAACCACAGCAACAAGGAAGGTGTTGCAAGAGCAAGTCGACGCCTTGACCAAGAAACTGGAAATCATGGGAGCTCAGATGAGAGTTCTTGAAGAAAAAAATGAAGAATCCAGTTTCACTATTGATGGTCTTCAAAGGCAATGCAAGAAGAAAGACCACGAGATAGAGCGGCTCAAGGATGAGTGTGCTAACCTCAATGAGGAGGCTACTCGGGCACCCAAAATGCCAAAGGTTGAACCGAGTAGTCAACTCCAAGAAGTCAACATGAAGATAGCACACCTTGAGGCCGAGTATTCAAAGCAGGCACAGTTGATCAAGGATATGCAAGACGATCTGCTTTTGACTCGATCCGATGCGCAACAATGGCGGGAAGTTGTTCAACGACAAGCCGCAAACCTTTCTGACTTCCGCAAAAAGGAAAGGGAAGGATTGGCACAAATGGCCAAACTCCAAGAGGAGAAGGATCGGGCCGAGGATGAGCTTAATGAGCTGCAGGCCATGATCAACTATCATATACAAAAAGCGAAAGATGCTCAGAAAATCAGTGATGATATGAGCCAAGCAGTCCATACTCAGATTGAAGCAATGGGCCGTCATGTGGAGGAAGCCGAAGATGAATGGCAAAGACATATGAACCCGCCTGTGGGTTTTTACCGGCTTTTCTCTTTTTGTAAAAAGTTGCTTCAAAGCATTGTATAAAAGTTGTACACTTTCTTCAATTAATAAAAATTGTATTTTTGAGAATTATTGCCTTTGCATCTCATTAGTCATTCATTTGCATTTATCTCTCGGTAATTTAATAATAAATATTAATAAAAAGAAAGAATTAATCGATGCGTATGTTCAGAATGGATCGCACGCCATTGGTAATTAAATGCAAACCAACAACTGCACCAAGCAAGCACACGGCGACTCCGTTGTTGGTAATCAAGACAGACAAAGGGAAAGGTCCGACACCGTTAAGGATCATCACTCCAAGGCCTTTCCCCTACGAATCAAATAAGGCTGTGCCATGGATATACGACATCCACTCTTCTGCCGACAGCGATATCTCTAACATCGCTGGACTTTGGGGCATGACTAGGAGTGGCAGGATCTACACTCCCGAAGATCTTCGCGATAAAGCTCCCAAGAATAAAGGAAAAGAAAAGGAGAAAACCGAGGAAAAAGAATCTGAGGAGGAGACTGATGAGCTGTTAAAGTTTATCCGACAAAGCGAGTACTCCATCATGGATCAACTTCATAAGACGCCAGCAAAGATTACTCTGTTGTCGTTGATCCTATGCTCCGAACCGCATCGACAAGCTCTGTTGAAAGTCTTGAACGAGGCATATGTGTCGCATACCATCTCCCAAGACAAGTTTGAAGGGATTGTTAGTCACATCACGGCTAATGATCACCTCACTTTCACCGATGAAGAGATCCCCGCCGAGGGATCAAATCACAACAAGCCCTTGCACATCTCTGTAAAGTGCAAGGAGTATCACATCGCAAAAGTCTTGGTAGACAACGGATCTTCCTTGAATGTGATGCCCAAAAGAACGCTTGATCAAGTGGCAATCAAGGGAGTCCAAATGCGCCCGAGCAACATGATCGTTCGAGCTTTCGACGGCTCTAAAAGAGAAGTGGTGGGAGAAATCAGTCTCCCAATCCAAATTGGGCCCACTATCTTTAATGTCGAATTCCAAGTAATGGATATTACTCCTGCATACAGCTGTCTCCTCGGCCGACCTTGGATTCATGATGCGAAAGCTGTACCCTCTACGCTCCACCAGAAAGTCAAGTTCATAGTGGGTGACAAACTGGTGACCGCACAAGCTGAAGATGACATACTCATCAGCAAGCCATCCACCATACCTTATGTGGATGCAGCAGAGGAAGCTTTGGAAACCGCCTTCCAAGCATTGGAAATTGCCAATGTTGAGACGTTTCCCCGAGAAATGAAGAAGGCAGCTCATATGCTCACCAAGAATGGATACTTGCCGGGACAAGGACTTGGCAAGGACTCCCAAGGAATTCCGGAGCTACCCATCATTAAGGATAATCCGGGGAAACAAGGGTTAGGATACAACCCTGTTAAAGATCAAAGAACGAAGAGGAATCAAGATCCTTCTCGACGTTCTTTAAGCCAGATCTTTAGGAAGGCTGGTTCACAAACGTCAAGGCCAACTGTCGTCATCAAGTGTCCTTTTCCTTCTAATAGGGATGTGTAAATTCAGTGACTATTAGAGATCACTCCTCGGGGACAGCCCGACCCCCGAGCCTCGATAGGGCACATGTTTTCCACTATGATTATAATAAAATCATTCTTTCTTATTGCCTCTTTTCTTGCTTGCAATAAAACTCTAAACCACATTATTTAACCCTGTTTGAATGAACATGAATGAGGTTAAAATCATCTTAATAATAATAAACCCACATCATTTTTATGTGGAGGTGTGTGTGACAACTTGGAGCACCTTACCTTGGCCTTGACAAGTGCCATCATGGGTAAAAAGAAATCTTTCAAAATAAAAGAAGCTCGGCAGGAAACTCAAAAAGGGACTGCGCAAAAATAAGAGCAAAAGACCCGCTAGGGATCCCACGAAAGGGTAACCTGGGCAAAAATTAGGGTTGCAAAAATAAACAAAAAACAAAGGTCCGCTAAAATGCCACAAAAGGATGTTTTAGGCAAAAATAAGGACAATCGAAAAACAGAATAAATCCATGATGGTACCACCAACTGAATTCAACAAAGGGGCTCAAGAAAAGCTATCCAAGTTGTCAAATCACAAATGTTAATAACCAAGACGTGCTTAACTTCATAAGTGTTTAATCAAACAAGCCTAAACACTTAAGCCTACCATTGGCCAAGCCATTCTTACAAAATCCATCTTTCAAAAAATAAATAATCCCCTCTAAAACACAAACTTTTGAAAATATATCCTTTCCTTCTTTTCTCTCTTGTCCCAGCGATTTTTTTAATAATCTAGTGGAAACATGGAGATATAGTGGTCAATAGGAGGGTTGACACATCTTCTAAAGGAAGGGAAAGATCATTGGGTTGATGACACAAAAAAACAAATATGCATCATTCCTTGGTCATAAAAGTCGGCAGCACACAGTCCGTCTGGAGGAATGGCACAATCCAAGCAAAAAACGCATCGATTAATTCTTTTGAAAAATGAATCAAATAGAATCAGGTGCATCATACTGCATACATGCATACAGATGATAGGTGTACTAGAAGATCACTTATTCTCGGTTTATCTTTAAAAAAAAAAAAAAAAAAAAAAAAAAAAAAAAAAATTTAATACGCCCGTATTGAATTCAATACGGCCGTATTAAGACGACCGTTGAAGCAACCTTTCAGCTTCAATACGGGTGTATTAAATCCAATACGCCCGTATTGACCTCCAATACGCCCGTATTAAATTCAATACGGGCCGTATTGGTTACCAAAATTGCCCAATAACGGCTACACCAATACGGCCATATTGAATCAATACGGGACGTATTGGCGAAAATTTGTCTATAAATAAGCGTTTTCCTTCTCATTTTTGCATTCCAATCTTCATTCCTCTGCATCCTGCTTGTGAGTGAACCTCAAGAAGAAACCTCAGAAATGGCAGAATCATCTAGAAAGAGGCAGAGGGCCCCAGCTCGACGTGAGATGACAGACAGACATCAGGAACGGCTGCAGCTCATAGAGTCATTCACCTTCGAGCCGTCGAGGGCGCTCGACTTTGATATTCTCCGTACAGTGGGCTTGGAGGATGAAGTCCGAGGCTACTTCAACAGTATAGGATGGGGATTCCTCCTTGATTCCCCTTCTCACCTGTACTTGACGGCGACGAAGGAGTTTTTGGCCACTGTCGGCGTTACTGAGTCGACAAACAGTTTTGGGGAGGCTGTCTGCTCAGTTGACTTCTGGATAAATCAGGGGTACCGCTCACTGACGTTGGACGAGTTCAATGTCCAGGCAGGATTTTTCAGCAGGACTGATCAGCTCGCATATCGAGATGCTATATGCGAGTGGCCTGATCAGTGGACCCCGGTCGACATGTGGAGAGCGATCACAGGCCACGAGGACTATCATGCCGGGGTGAAGGGCACCCGGCTCCCGACCGCTCTTCGGATCTGTCACAAGATCCTCACCAGCACCATCCATGGCAGGTGGAAGAGCCCCGAGTCGGTGACACGGCCGGATTTATTAGCGTTATACTGCATGGCCACCAGTCGGAGGGCCAACCCCGGATACTTCTTCCTCGAGCACGTTAGGAACTTGGGGGCACGAGAAGGAGGATCTAGGCAAGGATACATCCTGATTGCCCCACTCCTCTCACGGCTTGCGGAGACGTGGGGATGCCCAGACGGCGTAGAGCCAGGGCCATTGGCACCGAAGCCAATTAATGCCTCCACCTTGATCAGTATGAAGATCATAGCGAGGTCAGGAGGGAGGTATGTACGAGCGGACGGCCCCGATGCCTTCGCCGAGCTCTTCAATGACGTTGATCTTCAGGGCGACGGCAGCCCACAGCCAGAGGCCGGCACCTCACAGTCGGATAGGGCCTACTTTGATGCCCGCTTTGACGCTTTACAGCAAAGCATCGATACTCAATTCGATGCTTTTCAGCACAGTATCGGCGCATGGCAGCAGAGCACCGATGCTCGACTGGACACTTTGGTGCAGGGGTTCGATAACCTCTCGGTCTGGATGCACCGCCAGTTCCCCGCTCCTCCACAGGACCCGCCGGTAGAAGAATGAAGACCGGTTTTCTTTTTCCTATTTTTATGTATTTGTTTGAATGGGCTGCGTCCCATCATTTCCCTTGTACAAAATTTCATGTTTATTTAATGAATGAAATTTTTTTTTTCACTCTTTGAGTCTAAATCTTTTAACACTTTTATTTCTGTACAACAAAAGCCAAAAAAAAATGACAAAAAAGGCAAAAAAATACAGAAAAAGCCAAAAACGACAAAAAAGGGCAAAAGATTTAGAAAATTGATCGCCTCGTACAGAATAATTGAGCCTGGAGAGGCTTGCCGAAATAATACTCTCCAAAAGACGTCTCAGCTTGCATTCTCGGGCTGAACAAAAAACCAATTCATCATACAGAATAATTGAGCCTGGAGAGGCTCGCAGAAATAATACTCCCTAGAGAAACCCCAACTCAAGCTCACGGAACAAATCCCCAGCGAGAGCTATCAAAGCAAGATCGACAAAATTCCCAATGGAAACACGATCACCCAAGCAGTATATCTAGTCAAAGGACTTAAAACTTCCTCAGTGGAAGATAGCTCTCCAACTCAGGCGTTGAGTGAGGCTAAGCCTGTAGAGGCTTCCTAAATAATACTCTGGGATACATAAGATCCCCAAATCCCCAGTCGCCTACTCAAGAGGCATTCCTACAAAAAGAAAAAAAAATCAAAAGATCAATAATCATTCCCCAAGTGGAATCCGGCTCTTGGCCAAACATCAAGCGTCAAGATGATCTGCCTAACAGAAGAGGCTAATCACAATCAATGACAAAATCCCCCAGCGGATAACAGCCTACACAGAGGCGACAAAACCAGAAAAACAAAAAGAGTCACCCGAATAAGGATAACCGGGATACTCCACCATCGTCGAAAGGACGTCAGCCAATCATAAGGCACCGCTCATCTCAAAAAGAGCATCTTCGTGTCTACACCCCAGGGAAACAGAAATTCCTCAATGGGCACCAACTATGCAAAGGAAAGTTGGGACACAAGAACCTATGAGTAACTGCACATCCCCTAGACGGATCCCTGCGTTATCCAGCCCTCAGTGGCACAAAAATAATCGTCAAAGCAGCATCGTGGACTGTGGAGACAAAATCAAAATCAACATCCAGAATACCCTCAGTGGATAATAGCCTACACAGAGGCTACAAAAATCAGAAAAATCAAAGAGAGACACCCGAATAAAGATAACCGGGATACTCCACAACGTCAAAGGACGTCAACTAAACATAAGGCATCGCTCAACTCAGAGAGAGAGCATCTGTGTCTACACCCCAAGGAGTCAGAAATTCCCCATGGGTACCAACAATGCAATGCAAGTTGGAGCACAGGAACCTATGAATGACTGCACATCCCCTAGACGGATCCCTGCGTTATCCAGCCCTCAGCAGCACAAAATCAGAAAAACCGTCGAAGCAGCATCGTGGACTGTGGAGACAAAAATCATCTCAAAACCCTGGAGAGGGTAAACTCACACTGCCGAATGTTAAGAGGCAGGGCCTGGAGAGGCGATACTCAACTGTCGAATGTTAAGAGGCAGGGCCTGGAGAGGCGATACTCAACTGCCGAATGTTAAGAGGCAGGGCCTGGAGAGGCGGTACTCAACTGCTGAATGTTAAGAGGCAGGGCCTGGAGAGGCAATACTCAACTGCTGAATGTTAAGAGGCAGGGCCTGGAGAGGCAATACTCAACTGCTGAATGTTAAGAGGCAGGGCCTGGAGAGGCGATACTCAAACTACCTCATGTTGAGAGGCAGGGCCTGGAGAGGCAGTACTCAACCATCAGCGTCGTCAAAGGCACGTTGGTGTTCAACTTCCGGCTCGGGCGTCGAGTGAAGTTGACCCTGGAGAGGGTAAACTTAGCTGCCTAGGTCGTCAGAAACAACCGAAGCAGAGCCTGGAGAGGCAGTACTCAATCATCGGTGATGTTAACACTGGTGTCTAGCTTCCGGCTCGGGCGTCCAGTGAGGCTAGGCCTAGAGAGGCGGTACTCAACCATCAGCGTTGTCAGAGGCACGTTGGTGTTCAACTTCCGGCTCGGGCGTCGAGTGAAGTTGACCCTGGAGAGGGTAAACTTAGCTACCGAGGTTGTCAGAAACGCCGAGGTATGCAACAACCTGGAGAGACTACTCAACAATTTTCCACCAGAAGACGCTACAAGTCAGAAGGTTGGCACATCACCCGGACAATTGGGTCAACTCCTTTACTTGTCAGCCGGTACACCAAAAGGCCGTACGACTAAGTAAAGGGGGGGCAGCTGTAGACCCCTAAAATTGTCCGGGTCGGAAATAAGGCTGGAAGACTCTCGAAGACCAAAGGAAAGTCAGCCGGAAGAACTCCTAGAAGACCATAGGATGACTATCTGTAGGTTTAGAGGTCTTAGAATAGCTAAAATAAGAAAAGTGGGAGGAATGAAGCCCAATACGGCCTCCCAGAGGTTCAGTACGGCCGTATTGAACATTTTGAACTTCAATACGGCCGCACTAAACTCAATACGGCCGTATTGAAGTTTCTGAACTTCAATACGGCTGCATTGAATTCAATACGGCTGCACTGAACTTTAATACGGCTGCATTGAATTCAATACGGCTGCACTGAACTTCAATACGGCTGCACTGAACTTCAATGCGGCCGTATTGAGGTTTTTTGAACTTCAATACGGCCGTATTGAATTCAATACGGCCGTATTGTAGTTCAAAATTTCAATGTTGACCGTATTGACCCCCAGAGACCGTATTGAGCCTTTTCCCTATAAATATGACGTCAATGGGACGTCATTTCACACTTTTGGACTGAGTTTTAACCCTCTTCTTGAGTATTCTGGGTTTTTTTGAGCAGTGCTCTGCCTAGAAATCACTCGGAGAGTTGATCTGACGAAGTTTTTGAGTTCTGAGCATTTTGCTTGAGTCTCAAACTAAGTCGAAGGGAAATCCATCGGATTTCCAAGTCAAAAATTATTTTTTAGAAGGGAGCGAGCGGTCTTGTAGAGGGAGGGAACGCCAAAACGCTTCCCAATTTCTGTCAAGATATATAAGAAAGCACGCTTCAAAGGTTTATATCTTTAAAGTCCCTTCTTTTACCGCTTTCTGTGTGTACATATTTAAACTGTCATCATGTAGATAGTTAATTTATAATTGCTTAGAATAAATAGGGGTAATTTAGTAATTTTGCACTATTATTTTTAAATAATCTGTCATAGGGAACCCGAAAGGGGCGCTGTGGGGTGCTAACACCTTCCCCACGCGTAACCGACTCCCTTACCCGACTCTGGTTGTAATGGCCGAAGTCGATTTTTGAATCGATTGCCTTAAACTTCTTTTTCCAATGTTTTGAGTAAAACATTGGTGGCGACTCCATGAACCCTTCCTTTTTATGAAAACCGCTAATTCATGGAGGGTCCCGCTTGGGATTAACATGGATTGGTGAGCCTTTTAATAAAATTGCTCGTTTGACAAGGTCTCAGTTTGAGAATAAGTCATGCTAGCAATCCATATTTTCAAACAAATAAAAGAGTCTAACCATCCTTCGCGAATGCCGAAAGCCCGTTTCGGGCCGGTGGCGACAATGCTTGAGCTTGGATGCTTCCCTCCTAGTTCTAGGTTGAGTTCATCCGTGAGTTCTTAAGCTTCTAAGTGTTCTTGAGTTGAAGAATCAAGCCTCCATTGAAGAAGATCCGGCCTAAGCAAATCCGTGGAGAAGATCATCCATCACTTCTCCTAAGTTTGCTATCAGGCCCTATCGTGGCTTGTTCTTCTCTCTACTCCTGCTTTGGCAGAGGATTCTTGCTCACGTCGGGCGCTGTCGAATCGAAGGTGACCCACCCGGCATCAATAAGGTTTTGGACCTTGTATTTGAGAGCTAGGCATTTCTCTGTTGAATGCCCTGGTGCCCCCGAATGGTATAAACATTTGTCTTGTGGCTTGTACCAATCGGGGTAAGGTGGGTCGATCTTCCTTGGTGGAACATGAGCTAGAAGTTTGGCTTCTACTAGCTTCGGCAGGAGATCGCTATAAGTGGTCGGAATTTTATCAAACTTCTTCACAGGGGTGAATTGCGATCTTCCCGACTTCGAAGTGAAAGTAGCCGAGGGTATGGTTATATCATTGACTCCTCCCTCTTTCTTCTTCCCGAAGGTCTTCTTAGCTTCATATGATTGGGAAGGCTTAGCCAGCTTCCCACTTTTGAGTCCTTGTTCCACTCTCTCCCCAATGGTGATGATGTCCGAGAAGAGTGTCGTTGTGTTCCCTATCATTTTATCGTAATAGGGACCAGTCAACGAGTTGATGAATAAGGACACCGTCTCCTTATCCGACAGTGGGGGCTCTATCTGTGCCGCCAACTCCCTCCATCGTTGGGCGTACGCCTTGAAAGATTCGTCACTTTTCTTACTCAAGGCTTGAAGATCTGACCTATCGGGTGTTAGGTCGATGTTGTATTTATAGCGCTTGAGAAAGGCGTCGGCCAACTGCCTCCATGTATGTACTAGATTTCCATCTAGCTGCATATACCAATTGAGCGTAGTATCGGCTAAGCTCTCTTGGAAGCAATGGATCAAGAGCTTTTCATTTGTGGCATATGCAGCCATTTTGCGACAGTACATGGTGAGATGACTCTTAGGGCAAGTCGATCCCACATATTTTGGGAAATCTGGCACTTTAAATTTGGGAGGGAATTGGATGTCCCTCACCAAGCACATGTCGGCGGCATCTTTGATGTCAAAATCATGCCCCTCCATAACCCTTAGCCGATCCTCAAGAGCATGGAATTGTTCCTTTGAAACCTCGGGCTCTTTAATCATGATCCCCGCCCCAAGGGGTACAGCTCGTGGAGGTTCTTCCTCATGTTCCTCTTCCTCATGATGATGGGACTCATGGTCACTGTGGTGAGACCCATGTACATTATGGTGACGCATGAGTTCCATCATTTGCGCCATTTGTTCTTTGAGCTGTGAGAGCTCGGCTGTAAGCTTCTTATTTTGGTCCTCCAGCGCTTCCATCTTCTTGATTTTCTGCGCGCATGTGAGGACAGAGAGATGACCAGCCACTTTCTAAAATGAATGTTTTATTCTAATTAGTTTATTCATGGTATGAATACACTCTCGATGTGAGCTTGATAAGACTCCATCTTTAAGGCGCTGCCTTTTTAAGATGAAGGTTTATCACCCTCCCTAGCCTATGATCTCTCCCCAACGGAGAATCTCAATAGTCATGGGTCCCTTTTACTCACATCGAGAGGGTATTGGTGATCCTAAAATGCATAATTGATGAGGATGCATGAGGTATTATTGATAATGATGCCTATGCTCCTTACTTTTATTATATTTTCACACATTGGTTTTTCCTCTCATGTCATGACATTTTCATGCATGGGGATTATTCTTTAGACCTTATCACGAGGTTATTTATTAATGCACAAACAATTGCACATAAGCATTTACACAAACAATTCACTCATCCACGAACAGTCACGAGCGAATCACGAGGTAGGGGTTTCCTGCAGAAAGGTGCATATTCAAGGTGGTTCTAACTGTTCTCACCGGTCTGAGGCCCCCAAGGTGCCCCCATTATAGGGACCCAATTCCTCTCGTCGTAAGTCGATGGAAAGCTCCAACGCACTGTCGGACTCGAGTTCATGGTTATCACCTTGAGTGATGCTTTCCGACAACGGTCTACGGGCACCTATAGACCCATTCGACAACCGGCCGTACTAACATCCACTCCCTATGGCTTACCACTCATGCCCCCGGGTATAGAGGGAACTGTTGTGTGCAAAGGTTCGTGTGCAGTTTTTATTTCAAACATTTGCGAAAATTTAAACATACAACAGTTATTAAATCCATATAAATAAAGCATGTTATCATACAAACAAAGGGGTAATGAAGTAATTTTAACTATTATTTGTTAAAAATAATCTGTCACTAAATGGGACTGACTCTCGAGGCTTCCCCAGCGGAGTCGCCATCTGTCGCCACCGGCCCGAAACGGGCTTTCGGCATTCGCGAAGGATGGTTGGACTCTTTTATTTGTTTAAAAATATGGATTGCTAGAATGACTTATTCTCAAACTGAGACCTTGTCAAACGAGCAATTTTATTAAAAGGCTCACCAATCCATGTTAATCCCAAGCGGGACCCTCCATGGATTAGCGGTTTTCATAAAAAGGAAGGGTTCATGGAGTCGCCACCAATGTTTTACTCAAATCATTGGAAAAAGAGGTTTAAGGCAATCGATTCAAAAATCGACTTCGGCCATTACAACCAGAGTCGGGTAAGGGAGTCGGTTACGCGTGGGGAAGGTGTTAGCACCCCACAGCGCCCCTTTCGGGTTCCCTATGACAGATTATTTAAAAATAATAGTGCGAAATTACTAAATTACCCCTATTTATTCTAAGCAATTATAAATTAACTATCTACATGATGACAGTTTAAATATGTACACACAGAAAGCGGTAAAAGAAGGGACTTTAAAGAGATAAACCTTTGAAGCGTGCTTTCTTATATATTCAAGTAAAACTGGGAAGCTTTTTGGCGTTCCCTCGCTCTACAAGCCCGCTCGCTCCCTCCTAGAAAATTTTAACTATGGAAATCCGGAGGATTTCCCTTCGACTAAGTTCGAATCTCCAAGCTAAATGCTCGGAATTCCAGAACTTCGTCGGATCGACTCCCAGAGAGATTTCTAGGGCAGAACACTGCTCAAAAACCCCAGAATACTCAAGGAGGGAGTCAAAACTCAGTGTAAAAGTGTAAAATGACGTCCCATTGACGTCATATTTATAGGGATGAGGCTCAATACGGTCTCTGGGGGTCAATACGGACCGTATTGAAGTTTTGAACTACAATACGGCCGTATTGAAGTTCAAAAAACCTCAATACGGCCGTATTGAAGTTCAGTGCAGCCGTATTGAATTCAATGCACCCGTATTGAAGTTCAGAAACTTCAATACGGCCGTATTGAGTTCAGTGCGGCCGTATTGAAGTTCAAAATGTTCAATACGGCCGTACTGAACCTCTGGGAGGCCGTATTGGGCTTCATTCCTCCCACTTTTCTTATTTTAGCTATCCTAAGACCTCTAGACCTATAGAGAACCCTCCTTGGGCCTTCTGGAAGTCCTTCTGGCTGATCTTCCTTCAGTCTTCGAGAGTCTTCAAGCTTTATTTCCGACCCGGACAATTTTAGGGGTCTACACTGCACATGGACGTTCAACTTTGAATTCAAATTTGAATTTGAATTCAAATTGGCGCCACTTTTGAGTGCACATGGAATGGCTCCAAAACTCCTTTGATCCTTGGCGTTAAATACTTGAAACCTTCACTCTTGTAAACACTTTTGAATAATAGAGAATTTTCTGAATATTACTTCAGCTCCATTCTCTCTCAAAGGTCACCGAAACTCACTTAGAACTAGGAGAACCTATACCTTTTTCCTACTTTTGAAAGTGAGCTTTCCTTTGGTTCTTGAGCTTGGATGCTTCCATCCATAGCTTAGGGATTTTCTTCTATCATTTCAATCATCTTCCTCCATCATTCAATCCGTGGCAAGCTCAAGGAAAAGGTCTTCAAATTTCGGAGAAGGTCACAAGAAGCAAGAATCACTCCATTGATTCAACCTAAACTCCATCATGAGGGATGGAGGATTCTCGGATGGAGTAGGCTTAAGCCTTGGATGGAAGCATCCAAGCTTAAGGTTCAAGGGAAAGCTCACTTCAAAGAGGAGGAAAACCTAGTAGGGTTCCTTAAGTGAAGCTTTCTCTCACGGTGACTCTCAAGAGAAAATTGGGCTGAATAAGCTCTCAAATTTTATTAATCTCAAAAGTGTTTACAATGTATGATAAAGGAGGTATATATTGAACCGAAATTAGGGTTACTTGGCGCCATTGTGAAAGGCTTCACATGTAGCGCCAAGTTTGAATTCAAATTCAAAAATTTGAATTCAAAATTTGGCTCACATGTTCAAGTCCGGTCACACTAGTGCTAAGTTCAATTAGATTTGATTTAATATGCATTTAGGGTTGAATTTTGAGTCACACATGTTCAGCCAAGGTGGCACCAAACATGTGACCCAAAATGCAACTTAAATGCATCCTAAATTAAACCTAGTTTACCCTCATTTAAACTAGTAATCCTCCTTAAACCCTAATCTAATGACCTAAATACAATGGTCAAGGAAATACAATGAATAGGAAAAATTACAAGAATGAATTGAAGCATACCTGGTAAAAATAAACAAATGAATGAAACTCATTAATAACTAATCTCTTCACACATGCAATTGAATGCACTAACAAAGCATCATTTCATTTCCAATTCCTAATTCCAACTACTAGCAGATAACAAACAGAACAAGTAATCAATGAATCACAGTAACCGTACCTTTCTGGAAAATCCTAAAGTGGAAGCGATCCGAGCTGAGGCGGAGGCGTTGATCGGTCTTCCAAGGGCGATCGCCAGCGACCAGACGGCAGTCACTGCCACGTCCATTTGCAGCTCCGAAAAGAGAACAAAAAAGCTGGATCTACGGAAGAAAGTAAGAAATAAAGCTGAAGGCAAAGAAACCCTAGAGAGAGAAAATGGTTATCGATGATTTTCTTTTGAGTTTTTTAACTAAAGTGGGGTTGTTTTAAAAGTTTATTACGTAAATGGGGTTGTTTTCAAACTATTTATGCCTTTGGGGCTATTTATAATGGTGTTGCTATGTCCCATAACGATACCGGTGACACGTGACATTTTTTTTTTGGTCTTGGTTGGGCTAGAATGAGTCACATGAGTGTCGTTATAGGCTGGACCACCACAGTTGATGGACTAAGAAAAATAATGTAACCCATAGCGACACTCTGTAAAGAAAAAATAAAAAAAAATGAAAATAATAAAAATGTAAAATAAAAATAATAAACTGAAGTATTTATTATATATTTATAAAAGAAAAATTAAGTTTTATAAAAATGTAATTTTAAATTAAATTATATGTATTTTTTAAGAGAGGCGTTATGGGCCATAGCAATATGGTATCGCTATGGGCCATAGCGCCACACATTTTGTATTTTTTTTTGCAATAATGATATTTTATTTTTAATTTTGCATTTTTATATTTATAATTAAAAGTACAGAAATTAAATAATTAAAATAAAATTATATTATAATATGTTAAATTTTAAAAAAATTGTGAAAAAAATAAGTAAATAAAATAAAAATGAAAATTATTTTATAAATATGTTAATTTTTTAAAAAACTGGGGAAATTATTTATTTTTTAAATATTAACATTTTATTTTAAAAACTTAATTTTTATATTATTAATTAAATAAGTATAGAAATAAACAAATTTAATTAAATTTATATTTTAAGTATTTTCTTTAATATAATTAAAAATATATTTTCAGTAATTTGTTAATAAATTTAATTAAAAATAATTAATTGTGTAGTTTAAAGAAAATTTATTATTTAAGTGTATTAATAATTTTTTTATATGTAAATTAAAAAAAAAAACTGGGCAAAAAATAAGTGAAGGGAGAAAATGTAAAAAAACACAAAAAAAAATTACAATTTTTTTTTTTAAAAAACTGGTAGAATAAATTTGGAGAAAAAAATGACCCAATGACCAAAATAAACAAAAATTTAAAAAAAAAATTGAGATAAAAAAAATGAAAAAATAAAAAAAGACTGATTTCGCTAAGGGCTATAGCGACTTTTTGTTACTATAGCCCATAGCGACTTTAAGTAGAAAAAAAAATGAAAATTTTGGAAAAAAAAAAGGCTGATGTCGCTATGGGCCACAACGACATTGTGTCGCTATAGCTCACAACGACACTAGCCTTTTTTTTTTCTTTCAAAATTTTCATTTTTTTGGGTTATTGGGTCTTTTTTCTTTCTTCAGATTTATTGTACTAGTTTTTTTAAAAATTATTTTGTAATTCTTTTTTTTTGTGTTCTTTATTGTTTCCATTTATATAAATAAATTCTGTCCCTAGAAAATTTTTTTTTTCATTATTTATTATACACTATACACAATTTTTAAATAAAATATATCTGTTAAAAATTATTATATACTCAACATTCCAGTAAATTATTTTACAAAAAATTATTTAATTCCAGTAAATTATTTTTTTAAATTATTAACTTAATTTCTGTTTTTCAAATTTTAATTTATATTATTAATTTCATATAAATATATATATTTATAAATTTATTATTTCTATAATTTCTTTATTTTATACATATTTTTTTTTCTTTTTTATCTACTTAAATATTTATAAAAGTGGCGCTATGGCCTATAGTGACATAGTGTCGCTATAGGTCACAGCGCCACTATTTTTGACTTTTTTTTTAAAAAAATTATTAAAGAAATTAATTTTTCTCACATTTTAATTTATTTTATGAATATCCTAAAAATATATATTTATATATTTATCTTTTATGTTTTTTCTTTATTTTATTTATATATTTTTCTATTTCTGTTTTTTATTTTTTAAATGGGTGATGCTATAGGCTGTAGCGACACAGTGTCGCTATAGGCCATAGCGCCACTTTCACAAATTCTTTTTTTATATTATTTACTTATATTTTTTTAAAACTGTCTTTTTTATATTAAATATGTGGCGCTATAGGTTATAACGACTTCAGTGAAGCTGTTTTGTGTCACTATAGGCTGTAGCGACATTATCAATATGGCTTTCATGGCTTCGTTTGAGTTACAAAAATGCCACGTGTCACCGGTGTCCCTATGGGCCATATTGACACCGTTAAAAAGTATCCTAAAGGTGTATATTGTTTAAAAAAGCCATAAGTTTGGAAACTGCCCAATATGGTCAATCACCCAAAGCGAACAAAAAAGCTGGATCTACGGAAGAAAGTAAGAAATAAAGCTGAAGACAAAGAAACCCTAGAGAGAGAAAATGGTTATCGATGATTTTCTTCTGTTTATTCAATTCTGATGGGCGTTAGTCGGACTCGGAGAGGTTAGGTCGCCACGTCAAGTATTTATACGGCGTCTCGAGTATGTTAAATGACCATTCAGCCCTCCAAACAAAATTTTATGATTAATTATTATTTATTATTTATCTCTGCTCATCATTATTCTTATGGTTATGGAATTAAAAATAAGAAATTTTATTAAAAAATCATAACATTTAATATTGATAATATATTTTAGTAATTCGTAATAAAAATATTTATTCTTAAGTATGAGTTTACAACAAAGGTTGAAATAGGTAAATTGGAGATATTTTGGTGTGAAGGAGAGATTAGAGAGTTCGTGAATGATGAAACGTGTGATTTATGATTTGAGAGGCTGAGAAAATATAGAGAGGAGAGAGGAGTTACTTGTCCAAACCTGAGTCTTAAAACTGCAGGGAAGTGTTGGGTTCCAAATTGGCCACTCATGCTGGGATTTTGTGGTGAACATCTCATCCTGTATCATTTCTTGCTATTTTATGTCATTCACTTCCCCCTCAATCCTTCCAATCTTATTCATTTTATACATTCTGTATTACCAAATTTTTCTTTTTTTCTTTAGCTCAATAGGCTAGCTTATTATTCTTTCCAGAAACACAGAGACATGTTAGGTAAATAAAGTAACGACTCAAATGTTAAAATGGCTTTAAATAATTCATCAAATTGCTCAAGTAATTCTCTAGAATTAGGAACAAAAAAATCCACAGGATACACACTAAAAGAATACGTTATGAATTAAAACAATTAATTAAGTGGATACTTGTTTATTAATGTGATAAAGGAGAGATAATAAAGTATTTCAATATTTAGCTTGTACGGGTAAGGGTCTCCGGCCATCACATAGCCGAAACCCTATCGGCCACTGAATTGCCGAATCTGGTGGCCGATACCCGATCGGCCACCAGGATCGGCCTACACTCAAAAGTATTGCCCTTAATCAATAATTAAGGGTTAATTACACGGATAAACTGATTAGGGCGTATTACCTAATACGGTAAGCATGTTGCAGGGCCCATAGGGATCAGGGCCCATAAATGTCAGTATAAATAGCTCATGTCACGAGGTAATGTCACTGTTCATTAATTGCTATCGATATCTGTGCTTGTCCTGACTTGAGCGTTGGAGTGCCTTTTGCAGGTACCAACCCCCTCACCAGAATATTCGATCGGAGCTCTCGTTCGGCCTTCGGAGTACGAGAAGACTTAATGTGCCCATAAGACAAGTACATTTGGCGCCCACCGTGGGGTCGAACTGAGATAGTTGTGAAGATTAACAAAGTAAAGCAATGGCGATTACAAGGAGAACGAATACGGAAGATCACCAGGCCGAAGAAGAACGTGTTGAAGTTGTAGACGAAACCGATCTCCCCGAGACCGTTCGTCTACTGAAACAAGAGATGTCTATGATGAAGCAACAGCGAGAAAAGGATGCAAAGGAGCTTTCAGCCTTAAGGGCCAAAAATGAGGCACTGAAAAATTAAGATCCGTCGTGGAAGCCTACTCAGACTACCAACACGCAAACCCAGGGGTCCTATCAATCGCATGAGGTCCACACCTCGGCCCCTCATGCCTCGGCGGCCGCACCTGAAAAATTCCCCTAGGCCCAACCTACAGTTGGTCGTCCTACAGACTTGGCAACCGTTGGATCGCACCGCCACCCTTTTACCCCCTCCATTATGCAACTTCCTCTGATGGACAATTGGAATTCCTTGCCTATTGATAAGTATGATGGTACAACAGATCCTGATGAACATCTTGATATTTTTCTGACGCAGGTAATGCTGAGCACAACTGATGATGCTGCTTTGTGTCGGATCTTTCCAACATCTCTCAAAGGCAGGGCCCTGAGTTGGTTCACTCGGCTCCCTCCCAACTCTATCGACTCGTTCAACACTTTGTCGTCTCAATTCACCATCCAGTTTGCAATGATTCGTCCTCACAGCTTGACGTCTCTATCGCTGGTCGGCCTTCGACAGGATAAGAAGGAGTCACTTTGGACTTTCATGGATCGGTTTGGAAATCTGAAACCTCAACCCCGCCGTTGCACTTCATCACCTCACAATGGCCTTAAAACCTGGACCATTTGTCAATAACATTTGCAAGAAACCACCTTCGGACATGAACGACCTACAAAGGAGGGCTGACAAGTATATGAAAATGGAAGAACTGGCTAAATACCGCAATCAAGCTCGAGCCAAACCAGTGGGCAAACCCGAAAAGCAGGCAGAACAACCATACAGGGGGCGAGGCAAGAAGTTAACTCTTCGGGACCGACCCACACGGGGTCCAAAATACTCTCAGTACACTCCCCTCAATGCAAGTCGAGCCACCATACTCGAACAAGCTCTGGCATCGGAAGTGTTAGCAGTTCCAAAGAGAGCGTAAACTCCCCCTCGAGCTGATACCAACAAATCTTGTAGGTATCATCAAAATCGCGGACATTCCACTGAAGAATGTATCGCCCTGAAAGATTGGATCGAAGACCTTTTCAAACAAGGACAACTCCGAAATTTCATTGATCGGCCAAACGCATCTCGGCATCGCCCCCCGTACCAACCTCAACAGCGAGACCGACATGAGCGCTCAGACAGACATCGGCGCTAGTGCAGCAGATCGAGAGATCGGAAAGATGAGCCTCAAACGTCGCATAGGCGTGTCATCAATACGATTGTTGGAGGCTTTGCCGGGGAAGGGTCAACTTTGTCAGCTTGGAAGAGACATCTGCGAGTGGTTAGATCAGTCAATAGTGTCGAACAATGTCCAAGTCGGCGAATGCCCACCATCACATTTACTGATAAGGACTTTCAAGGCATTGACCCGGTCCAAGATGACCTAATGGTCATCAGTGTGGAGATACATAATTGCATTATGAAGAAGACACTGATAGAGCAAGGCAGTTCGACCGATATTCTATATTGGAATACCTTCAAACAACTTGGCATCCTCGAGGAAGAGCTAACTCCCTATAACGAGCCACTTGTAGGTTTTGCAGGTGAAAGGGTCAACACCAGAGGATCCATCAAACTTTCCACTCGGTTTTGTTTTGATGAAAAGGAGTATCGGGATATCCAAGTAAAATATATTGTCGTCCAGGCTAACACATCATACAATATACTACTCGGTCGACCTTCGTTGAATGCTTTAGGAGCCATCGTGTCAACACCGCATCTTGCTATGAAATTCCCATCGGATAAAGGAAATATTCTCACCATCCACGCCGATCAAAAGGCAGCTCGAGAGTGCTACTTTGCGAGTCTGCGTGTACCCCCAATCGGTGAAAAACAAACGAAGTCAAGGCGAGTTCATGCGATCTCTCCTCAATCCTTGGAATCGGCTTCACCATGCGATCTTGACCCAAGAATGAATGACGAATGGGTTGAACCAATAGAAGAAAAGGTTCCGGTACAGATCAGCTCATAACCATCTTAAGTCACTTACATCGACATTGGTTTGTCAGACACCGAAAGGTTAGAGTTAAGCAAAGTAATCGCCTTGAACAAAGACCTGTTCGCGTGGACGCCGTCAGACATGCCAGGCATAGACCCAAACTTTATGTGCCATAGATTATCAATCTGCCTGACTGCCAAACCAGTCGCACAGCGAAAGAGGAAGATGGGGACAGAGAGAAAAGCTGCTGTTGAATCAGATGTAGCTAAGTTGTTACAAGCTCATTTCATTCGGGAAGTACAGTACACCACCTGGCTAGCAAATGTAGTCATGGTCAAAGAACCCAATGGCAAATGGCAAATGTGCACAGACTGCACCAATCTTAACAAGGCTTGCCCAAAGGATGCCTATCCATTACCTAACATCAACCGATTGGCCGATGGGGCAGCAGGGCATAGGTTGTTGACTTTCTTGGATGCCTATTCGGGCTATAATGAAATCTGAATGCACTCACAAGATGAAGAAAAGACAGCTTTTATCACTGATTTGACAAACTACTGTTACTGAGTGATGTCGTTCAGTCTAAAAAATGCAGGGGCAACGTACCAACGACTCATGGACAAAATCTTCAGACATCAGATCAGAAAAAACCTTGAAGTTTATGTTGATGACATGGTTGTCAAGTTAGATGACCTTGGCACTCACAAAAGTGATCTTCAAGAAGTTTTCAAACAACTTCAGCAACACGACATGAGGCTGAACCTTGAAAAGTGTGTTTTTGGTATAGCTAGGGGCAAATTTCTCAGATTCATGCTATCAGCCAGAGGTATTGAAGCTGATCCGGACAAATGTCAGGTGGTGATCGACATGAGAAGTCTGCATAACATTAAAGAAGTCCAAGTTTTATCCAGACGACTTACTTCTCTCTCTCGGTTCCTTCCCTGTCTAGCCAAAATGGAGAAACCCATCATTGGATTGTTAAAGAAAGCCAGTAAATTCAGTTGGACAATAGAATGTGAAGAATCGTTTAGATCCCTCAAGCATCGACTCGGATCGCCCCCGATACTTTCAAAACCCGATCCAAGCCTGGACATGGTGGTATATTTGTGTGTCTCTAATGAAGCAATCAACGTTGTCCTAGTGCAGGAAAAAGAGTCCCAAAAGCCAATCTATTTCGTTAGTCGGATGCTTCAAGATTCCGAAAGGAGATACCAACTTCTCGAGAAGATGGCGCTTGGTTTGATCCACACGGTGTGACGTCTTTGACAGTACTTCCACAGCCATAAGGTCGTAGTGTGGACTGATTGTCCAATCACCAAAGTTCTGAGAAAACCCGAGTTAGCAGGATGCATGATGGCTTGGTCTGTGGAGTTATCTGAGTTTGACATATCGTTCAAACCACAAGGTCCTATCAAATCGCAATGTCTGGTCGACTTCGTTAATGAGCTGCAACTAGTCGGACATTTCAAAAGTGATCAATGGATAATTCGCGTTGACGGTTCGTCTAACAACCAAGGTAGTGGAGCCGGAATAATCCTCGAAGGACCGACAGGCTTGGCACTTGAACAATCTCTTGTTTTGCTTTAAAAGCTTCGAATAATCAGGCCGAGTACGAGGCGCTCTTGGCAGGATTAAGATTGGCTCGAGAAGTGGGCGTTCAGAAGCTGCTGTGTTGGACCGATTCGAAAGTTGTCTTAGAGCAAGTCAATGAGAACTTTCAAGTTAAAGACGTACAATTGTTGAAGTATTATCATACCTTTCAAAACATGTGCCAACATTTTGATAAGGTAAAAGTGAAGCACACTCCTCGCGAAAACAATGAAAGGGCTGACCAATTAGCCCAATTGGCGTCCAGCAATCGTAAACCTGGACAACTTCGAACCACCCTTCACTTGGAGCTCTCAACCCCAAGCATTGATACTGCTGAATGTTTAGTAGTCTCCAGGCAACCAAAAACATGGATGACCGATATACTGCGTTTGATCACCGAAGGTATCGAGCCGACATGTCCCTCGGTGGCCAAAAAGTTGAGAACCCAAGCAGCCAGATATTCAGTAGTGGGAGGGGAACTCTATTGAAGAGGCTTCTCATCTCCACTACTCAAGTGTCTAAACTCCGAAGAGGCCAATTACGTGTTGAGGGAAGTCCATGAGGGAATCTACGGTTCTCACTCAGGAGGAAGAACTCTAGTAACAAAGATACTTTGGGCCGGCTATTATTGGCCGACACTCAAGACTGATTGCTTGGAGTTTGTCAAAAAATGCATTCAGTGCCAAAAGAATGGCAACGTGATACACGCATCAGCTGAGCAGTTGCACTGCATCAATTCACCTTGGCCGTTTGCCCTATGGGGAATGGATATACTAGGACCATTTCCAATTGCTAAGGGGCAATGTAAGTTTCTGCTAGTCGCGGTTGATTATTTCACCAAATGGATCGAGGCCGAGCCTCTTGCTATTATCACAGCAAACAATGTTCAAAAGTTCCTTTGGAAGAACATCATCACACGCTTTGGGATCCCTCAGCCATCGTCACTAACAACGGACTTCAGTTCACAGATCAGAAACTCAACAAATTTCTTCAAGATTTGGGGATAAAATATCGATTCACGTCAATCGAGCATCCACAGTCAAACGGCCAAGCTGAGGTCGCTAACAAAGTCATCCTCTCAGAACTGAAGAAGCGCTTGGGGACAGCCAAGGGCGCATGGGTCGAAGAGCTTCCGAAAGTGTTATGGGCGTGTCGTTGTACCCCCTAATCCACAACCCAAGAGACCCCTTTCCGACTAACATACAACACCTTACCAGTCGAAGTCGGAGAGCCCTCTTTTCGTCGAACACACTTCGACGATGTTTCCAATGATGCCTCCTTACGAGTGAAAATTGATCTAGTCGACGAAGTACGTGCTCAGGCTCAGATTATGGTCGAAGCATGCAAAAAAAGAATGATCCGGAGGTTCAATTCTAACCTCACCAAACAAAACTTCAAGGAGGGAGATTTAATGTGGAGAGTGCAGGGGTCGGTAAGGCGTAATTCACGAGAAGGCAAGTTGGCAGCTAATTGGGATGACCCATTTCGTGTTCGGCACAACCTCGACAACGACGCATATAAGCTCGAAGAGCTCTCGGGCAAGGTCATTCCAAGAACATGGAACTCGTTGCATTTGAAGACATACTATAGTTAATCTTTGTAATAATAGTGAAGATGTAAACACATTGTGCACTCTTTTCCTTGATCGATATTTTTTCCCCCTTATAAAAGAGTGAAAAGGGGTTTTTAGCTGACAAGGTTTTTAACGAGACACACATTTAATGAAATATAGTTCATTTCGTGGTTATTCTTATACTTGTCTCATGAACAAAAAGGCTTCCCTCCCGAGTGATTCCACTCGGCCAAGGACGTGCCTTCGGAAAATCGAACAAAAAGGCTTCCCTCCCGAGTTGATCAACTCGGCTAAGGATGCGCCTTCGCAAAATCATACAAGGCTTCCCTCCCGAGTGATTCCACTCGGCCAAGGACGTGCTTTCGGAAAATCGAACAAAAGGCTTCCCTCCCGAGTTGATCAACTCGACCAAGGATGTGTCTTCGAAAAACATACAAGGCTTCCCTCCCGAGTGATTCCACTCGGCCAAGGATGTGCCTTCAGAAAATCGAACAAAAGGCTTCCCTCCTGATAGACTATGGCCAAGGCCAAGGAATCCAAGAGATGATGTACTAAAAGAACCAAGAGGAATGGGATGTTCTTAAAGACCTTTTT
This sequence comes from Cajanus cajan, assembly GCF_000230855.2. Taxonomy (NCBI): domain Eukaryota; kingdom Viridiplantae; phylum Streptophyta; class Magnoliopsida; order Fabales; family Fabaceae; genus Cajanus; species Cajanus cajan. The sequence goes on along the minus strand of NC_138526.1, from coordinate 8,041,902 downwards.
CTTATGTTTGTACATATAGTAGTTCTTTTGTATAGGTTATTTTTGCCTTTGTATTTGTGAGGCACTTTACTTGCTTTTTCTAGTGTTTATATATTGATTTCAAGGTAGGTTACTTGGAGAGTTTAACTTCATTTAACCTCCCTAGTTGATACATTCATTTTGTATTTTTTCAGTAGGGAAAATGGGGTGACAATTAGCAATGCTTGAGGGTGTGATTAGTAATTGGGCCACAACTGGGCCTAGGCAAAATTTTGCATATTGGATTCATTTTGCTCCTAATTTTTCATAGATTTGATTTAGCTAGGTCTCATCATCATATGATGAACCTAACTAAACCAAATCAAATATTTTTGAATTAATTCATGGAGCAAAATGCACCCAAGGCTGCCTAGCCTTTCTTCCTTGTTCATGGCCGAAATTGCTTGTCTCTCTTCAAGGTTTGAAGCTTGCTTTGCAAGCTTCTAAACCTTAGTAGGTTAAATCCTACCTTACCATGGTTCTTAAGTGAACCATGGTCAAGGTTAGCTTCTCCTACAAGCTAGCTAAACCGTGGGAGTTAAAGTTTACCCTACCATGGTTCCTAGTGAACCATGGTTAAGGTTAGCTTCTCCTACAAGCTACCTCTCCCTATATATTTGTAAATACTACTCTTGTACTCACTTTTGAATATTTGAGAAATAAAACTTCAGATTTCTCTCTTAAGAGTCTCTCCAAAACCGTAGGGAAAATTCTCTCCTAGGTTTTCTAGCAAAGTTCTTCAACTTTGCTTTGGTTCCTCAAGCTTCTACAACAAGCTAGGAGTAACCGAACCTCCTTTCAAGGCTTCTCCTCCATTGAAGACTTCTTCAAGGAGATTTCAAGCTTCTCTTGGAGTCAACCTCAAGGCATTTCGGTCCTAAGGTTGGATTTATTGAAGATCATCAATCTTCTTCAACTTAGCTCCATCATTTTTGGTATCTAGAGCCTAGTGCTCTTGAGGTTTTTGTTTCTAACTTTTTGTTCTTGAATCCGTGTTGTATCTTCCTCCTTTTACATGTCTCTTTGTTTTGCTACATGGATCTAGTTTTAATAAATATGTTGATGGATCCTTATGTCACATATGAAGTAATTGATTCATAATTTTTGCTTGTTCCAAAATTCCTTGAATCAATTTGTGTTGTGCGCCTAGGTTCATGTGCTTGTGCTTTTGATTTTTGCTTGAGTCTTCTCCATTCATTCACATGTGTCCGTGATTGGACAACATGCATTGAGTTTAGATTTTATTTTTGAATCACTTTTTTTGTCTTAGAAAGTCATGTGTAGTCCTTTGTATGTTGAAACTTCCTAGATTAGCTTGTTTGACCTAATTTTGTTTTGTGTTGTGGTGTCCGAAAATTGTTGTGTCTTTGCTTAGGTCTTTGCTTATTGAATCTGTACCTCACCATATGTGCTTTTGCTTTACATGTTTGAGTTCTTAATTTGCTATTAGTTCTAGCAAATTTCCTAGAGTTAGGTTTCTATTATGTCTTGTTAAAAGTTTTGTCAAACAAATTTGTTAAACACTTTCCTATTAGGTTTCTTTGTGTTTTGTTGTGTGGCTGAACCTTATTGAAATTTTTTGAACCTTAAAACAGATACAAAACAGAGGTGTGAGTGTCCTAAATACTTGAGAAAAACAAAAGAATGAGTGCTTAAAAATTTGACCTAAAAACAATACAAAATAGTGAAGCACTAGTTACAAAATGCATGTGAACACCTATTGTTTTGTGTAAACTTGTTGCTGCAGTTTTTCTAACCTAAAACCGAGTTCTAAGTGATCAAAAGGCAATTAAACTCCTGTTTAATCAAAGAAAAAGAAGTGAAAAATATTTTGCAAAAGAAAAAGAAAGAAAATAGCAAAAGAAAAAGCCAAAGGAGTGAAAAATCTAGTAAACATTGCTCTCGGTTTTAGTATTGTTTTAGCATATAAATTTTGTGACCAGCCACATCAATTGTGTCTTATTTTTGTTGTTAATATTAGATTTTGTTTTGTAATCCATTCTAGTGCCTTTCCTAGGTTATTCTTTGTGTGCTAGCTTTCTAAATTTGCCTTAATTTTTTGCTTGTCAATTTTGTGGAATTCTTTCTAGTCTTGTCTCATTTTCTTCTACCATTTGGTGTATCCATTCTAAATTGTTCTTTTTCAGTTTTAGCACTAATATTCCAGTCTTGAAGGTGGTTGAGTGCTTCTTAAAAGGTGTAGGAGGCCAAGGCAAAGGACATCCACTTGAAGGCTTTGGTGGTTGCTTAGGGAGTTTGTTCTCTCTTGGTGGCTAAGCTTTTGAAAACACCTAGAAGTGACTTAAGTCAAAGGTTGCTTCTAAAGTGGAGTGAAAACACCTTGTGAGGCTGCAACTTGGTGGCTGGATTGGAGCAAGAAGGAGCTAAATCATTTGGAAAATTTTTGTGAAAATTTGGAGACTAATTTAGTGACGGAATTTTTGGGTTTTAAAACTAGTTTTTCTTACAAAATCCATCTCTAAATTTGTTTCTAAATTAGTGGCTAATTTGTTTTTCTTTTAAATTAAGTGCAGCCACTAATTTCATTTGAAAGTGAATTTACATTTCATTTGGAGTGTGAATTTACATTTCATTTGAAGAAATTTGAATTTGAGTTTTATTGTAATTTTTGTTTCTCAAATTTTTGTACAAGGCCTTCATTAAGGAGTGTCTTGGAGTGCCTTTGGTGTATCTCCATCTCTCCTTAAGAGTTCTCTTAGTAAATCTCGTTTAGTACTTGTGAGAAGGTCCTTGAAGGTCTTTGGTGCCTTTCAAGCTCTCACCTAGGTTTAATTGCTTTCAACGTCTAGTTTATGTTTTCTTGTCTTTAAGTTTTCAAGCAATTTATTTTTTCTTGCTCTTTATGTTTTCAAGCATCATATAAATTGTACACATAGGCACTTGTTTGTTATTTTTCTTTAAGAAAAGATCTTTGTGAAAATTGCTTTGTGCAAGGCAAAAGTACAAGGGGGTTTAGAGATTTTTACTTGAAGAGACTTGGTTATTAAGTGGCTCTTTAGTAGCTCACCTCCCTCCAAAGTTCAATTTGTACTCTTAGACCTCCAAGTGCCAAGTCTAAAGCACTTCAAAAAAAATTTATTTTCATAAAAACTATTTTTGCGTGAAAATATTTTCTTGAATTAAAATGTCTCAATATTCCTCCCATAGTGAAAGTGATGGCTCTCCAAAAAGTCTTTCATATATCACTAAAGAGCTCAAATCACTTAAACTATGGAAAAAGCAAGAGTCCATTCAAAGATATAAGGAAAAGATTGAAAGAGAAGGACAACTTGCTTATTTAGAGGAAGAATTGAGAATTTTAAGACAAGAGGAGGAAAAATTGAAAGAAGATATGAAGAAACATAGGAAAAAGAGTAGGAGCTCACATTCCCAATACACATCCCCCAATGAAAGCATGAATCAAAGGGATCACTACCATCACACTCCTAGAAGGTCCATAAGACCTAGGGAAGTCAAAGTTGACCTTCCACATTTTTTTGGTAAAAATGATGTGGAAGTATACTTAGATTGGGAAATGAAGGTTGAGCAACTCTTTGCTTGCCATGTCGCCACCCGCCGAAACGGACCTTGGCAATCGCGACGATGGTTGGACTCTTTTTAAAGTTTTGAAAAGTGGTGGATTGATAGAACGACTTATTCTCAAACTGAGACCTTGTCGAGCTACCAATTTTATTAAATGATTCACCAATCCATATTAATCCCAAGCGGGACCCTCTATGGATTAGTGGTTTTCGCAAAAATTAGGGTTCTTGGAGTCGCCACCAATATTTTACTCAAAACATTGGAAAAAGATTTAAGGCAATTGATTTTATAAATCAACTTTGGCCATTACAACCAGAGTTGGGTAAGGGAGTCGGTTACGTGTGGGGAAGGTGTTAGCACCCCCACAGCGCCCCATTAGGGTTCCCTATGACGGATTATTTATTAAATAATAGCGCAAAATTACTAAATTACCCCTATTTATTATAAGCGATTGTAAATTAAATATCTACATGATGATAAATTTAAATATGCAACAATCAGAAAGCGGTAAAAGAAGGGATTTTTAGAAAAGAAACCTCTTGAAGCGTGCTTTTTATATATCAATGAAGTCTAGGAGGCTTTTTGGCACTCCCTCCCTCTACAAGCTCGCTCGCTCCTTCCTAAAAATAATTTTTGACTATGGAAATCCAAAAGATTTCCCTTCGACTAAGTTCGAATCTCCAAGCTAAATGCTCAGAATTCCAGAACTTCGTCGGATCGACTCCCAGAGAGATTTCTAGGGCAGAACACTGCTCAAAAACCCCAGAATACTGAAGGAGGGAGTCAAAACTGTGTGGAAAAGTGTGGAATGACGTCCAAATGACGTCCTATTTATAGGGATGAGGCGCAGTACGGCCCCTGGGTTCAATACGGCCCGTACTGAGTTTTTGTACTTCAATACGGCCGTATTGAATTCAGTACGGCCGTATTGAAATACAGAAACTTCAATACGGCCGTATTGGTTTCAGTACGGCCGTATTGTAGTACAAAATGTGCAGTACGGCCGTACTGAACTCCAAGGAGGCCGTATTGAGCTCCAAACCTCCCACTTTCTTATTTTTGGCTACTCTAAGACCTCTAAACCTACAGATAGTCATCCTATGGTCTTCTGGGAGTCCTTCTGGCTGACTTTCCTTTGATCTTTGAGAGTCTTTGAGTCTTATTTCCGACCCGGACAATTTTAGGGGTCTACAGCTGCCCCCCCTTTACTTAGTCAAACGGCCTTTTGGTGTACCGTTTGATAAGTAAAGGAGTTGACCCAATTGTCCGGGGAATAAGCCATCCTTCCGACTTGTAGTGTCTTCAGGTGGGAAAATTGTTGAGTAGCCTCTCCAGGTTGAGTTTGCCCTCTCCAGGGTGAGTATTAGTCGTCGCCTCTCCAGGCTCGTGCATACCTCCGCGCTTCTAGTTACTTTGGTAGCGTGAGTCTTGCCCTCTCCAGGGTGAGTTTGCCCTCTCCAGGGTGAGTTTGCCCTCTCCAGGGTGAGTATTAGTCGTCGCCTCTCCAGGCTTGTGCATACCTCAGTGCTTCTGATCACTTTGGTAGCGTGAGTCTTGCCCTCTCCAGGGTGAGTTTGCCCTCTCCAGGGAGAGTTTGCCCTCTCCAGGGTGAGTTTGCCCTCTCCAGGGTGTTGCCTCTCAACATGGGCAGCTGAGTTTGCCCTCTCCAGGGTGAGTTTGCCCTCTCCAGGGTGAGTTTGCCCTCTCCAGGGTGTTGCCTCTCAACATGGGTGTCGCCACCGGCCCGAAACGGGCTTTCGGCATTCGCGAAGGATGGTTGGACTCTTTTATTTGTTTAAAAATATGGATTGCTAGAATGACTTATTCTCAAACTGAGACCTTGTCAAACGAGCAATTTTATTAAAAGGCTCACCAATCCATGTTAATCCCAAGCGGGACCCTCCATGGATTAGCGGTTTTCATAAAAAGGAAGGGTTCATGGAGTCGCCACCAATGTTTTACTCAAAACATTGGAAAAAGAAGTTTAAGGCAATCGATTCAAAAATCGACTTCGGCCATGACAACCAGAGTCGGTTAAGGGAGTCGGTTACGTGTGGGGAAGGTGTTAGCACCCCACAGCGCCCCTTTCGGGTTCCCTATGACAGATTATTTCTAAAAATAATAGTGCAAAATTACTAAATTACCCCTATTTATTCTAAACAATTATAACTTAACTATCTACATGATGACAGTTAAATATACACACAGAAAGCAGTAAAAGGAAGGTCTTAAGAAGAAACCTTTGAAGCGTGCTTTTATATTCAAGTAAAACTGGGAAGCTTTTTGGCGTTCCCTCGCTCTACAAGCCCGCTCGCTCCCTCCTAGAAAATTTTAACTATGGAAATCCGGAGGATTTCCCTTCGACTCAGTTCGAGACTCAAGCAAAAAGCTCAGAACTCGAGAACTTTGTCGGATCAACTCTCCGAGTGATTTCTAGGCAGAGCACTGCTCAAAAAAACCCAGAATACTCAAGAAGAGGGTTAAAACTCAGTGTAAAAGTGTGTAATGACGTCCAAATGACGTCTTATTTATAGGGAACAGGCGCAATACGGGCCCTGGAGTCAATACGGTCCGTATTGAAGTTTTGAACTACAATACGGCCGTATTGAGTTCAGTGCGGCTGTATTGAAGTTCAGAAACTTCAATACGGCCGTATTGAGTTCAGTGCGGCTGTATTGAAGTTCAGAAACTTCAATACGGCCGTATTGAGTTCAGTGCGGCTGTATTGAAGTTTAGAAACTTCAATACGACCGTATTGAGTTCAGTGCGGCTGTATTGAAGTTCAGAAACTTCAATACGGCCGTATTGAGTTCAGTGCGGCCGTATTGTAGTTCAAAATGTTCAATACGGCCGTACTGAACTTTTGGGAGGCCGTATTGGGCTTTATTCCCTCCACTTCCTTATTTTGAGCTATTATAAGACCTCTAGACCTACAGAGAATCCTCCTAGGGCCTTCCATGAGTCCTTCTGGCTGACTTTCCTTCAGTCTTCAAGAGTCTTCAAGCTTTATTTTCGACCCGGACAATTTTAGGGGTCTACAGCTGCCCCCCCTTTACTTAGTCAAACGGCCTTTTGGTGTACCGTTTGATAAGTAAAGGAGTTGACCCAATTGTCCGGGGAATAAGCCATCCTTCCGACTTGTAGTGTCTTCAGGTGGGAAAATTGTTGAGTAGCCTCTCCAGGTTGAGTTTGCCCTCTCCAGGGTGAGTATTAGTCATCGCCTCTCCAGGCTCATTGCATACCTCGGTGCTCTGGACATCTGGGTAGCTGAGTATTGCCTCTCCGGGCTTGTGCATACCTCGGTGCTCTGGACATCTGGGTAGCTGAGTATTGCCTCTCCAGGCTTGTGCATACCTCGGTGCTCTGGACATCTGGGTAGCTAAGTATTGCCTCTCCAGGCTTTGTGCATACCTCGGTGCTCTGGACATCTGGGTAGCTGAGTATTGCCTCTCCAGGCTTGTGCATACCTCGGTGCTCTGGACATCTGGGTAGCTAAGTATTGCCTCTTAGGCTTTGAGATGATTTTGTCTCCACAGTCCACTATGCTGCTTCGACGTTTTTTCTGATTTTGTGCCACTGAGGGCTGGATAACGCAGGGATCCGTCTAGGGGATGTGCAGTCATTCATAGGTTCTTGTGTCCCAACTTTCCTTTGCATAGTTGGTGCCCATTGAGGAATTTCTGTTTCCCTGGGGTGTAGACACGAAGATGCTCTTTCTGAGATGAGCGGTGCCTTATGATTGGCTGACGTCCTTTCGACGTTGGTGGAGTATCCCGGTTATCCTTATTCGGGTGACTCTTTTGATTTTCTGATTTTGTGCCACTGAGGGCTGGATAACGCAGGGATCCGTCTAGGGGATGTGCAGTCATTCATAGGTTCTTGTGCCCCAACTTGCATTTGCATAGTTGGTACCCATGGGGAATTTCTGACTCCTTGGGGTGTAGACACAGATGCTCTTCTTGAATTGAGCGATGCCTTATGTTTGGCTGACGTCCTTTGACGTTGGTGGAGTATCCCGGTTATCCTTATTCGGGTATCTCTTTTGGGTTTTCTTGGTTTTATTGCCTCTGCGTAGGCTGTTATCCGCTGTGGGATTCTGTCATTCAATTCTTGACTGGCCTCTTCTGTTAGGCAAATCATCTTGATGTTCGGTGTTTTGGCTGGATGCCGAATTCCGCTTGGGGAATATTTATTGATATTTTTTATTTTTCTCCTTTTATAGGGGTGCCTCTTGAGTAGGCGACTGGGGATTTGGGGATCTTATGTATCCCAGAGTATTATTTAGGAAGCCTCTGCAGGCTTAGCCTCACTCAGCGCTTGAGTCAGAGAGCTATCTTCCACTGAGGAAGTTTCAAGTCCTTTGACTGAATATTTTGCTTGGATGATCGCGCTTCCATTGGGGATTTTGACGATCTTGCTTTGATAGCTCTTGCTGGGGATTTGTTCCATGAGCTTAAGCTGAGGTTTCTCTGGGGAGTATTATTTCTGCGAGCCTCTCCAGGCTCAGTTATTCTGAGAGAGTATTATTTCGGCGAGCCTCTCCAGGCTCAATTATTCTGAGAGGGAGTATTGTTTCGGCAAGCCTCTCCAGGCTCAATTATTCTGAGAGAGTATTATTTCGGCGAGCCTCTCCAGGCTCAGTTATTCTGAGAGAGTATTATTTCGGCGAGCCTCTCCAGGCTCAGTTATTCTGAGAGAGTATTATTTCAGCAAGCCTCTCCAGGCTCAGTTATTCTGATGAGGGAGTATTATTTCGGCGAGCCTCTCCAGGCTCAATTATTCTGTACAATTGGAATCTTTGCGTTTTTTGTCGAATTTTGACTTTTTCTGTATTTTTGCCTTTTTTGTCATTTTTTGGCTTTTTCTGTATTTGATTGCTTTTTCTGTCGATTTGCGGCTTTTTTGTTGACCGCTGCCATACACAAGCAATTTTTCCTATTTTTCTGTTTTATGCAATTGCCTCATGAAGAGGTCTTTGAAAATTTCTTTGTGGCTAATACGGCCATATCCATTTCAGTACGCCCGTATTGAGTTGAAAATTTGTTCATAACCCTATTTTTAGTACGGGTGTACTGAACATGATACGGGCGCATTTGTTTTTTCTGAAGTTTGATGATTTTTTTTTTTTTTTTTTAATAAACAGAGAATAAGTGATCTTCCAGTACACCTATCATCTGTATGCATGTATGCGGTATGATGCACCTAATTCTATTTGATTCATTTTTCAAAAGAATTAACCGATGCGTTTCTCTGTTTGAATTTTGCCATTCCTCAAGACGGACTGTGCGCTGCCGACTTCTGTAACCGAGGAATGATGCGTGTTATATTGAGATGGGTGTCATCAACCCAGTGATTCTTCCCTTCCTTTAGAAGACATGTCAACCCTCCTATTGACCACTATATCTCCATGTTTCCACTAGATTATCTTAAAATCGTTTGGGACAAGAGAGAAAAGAAAGGAAAGATATTTTTTGTTCTGAAGTTTGTGTTTTAGAGGGGTTTTATTTTTATTTTGAAAAATGGATTTTGTAAGAATGGCTTGGCCAATGGTAGGCTTAAGTGTTTAGGCTTGTTTGATTAAACACTTATGAAGTTAAGCACGTCTTGGTTATTAACGTTTGTGATTTGATAACTTGGATAGCTTTTCTTGAGCCCCTTTGTTGAATTCAGTTGGTGGTACCATCATGGATTTATTCTGTTTTTCGATTGTCCTTATTTTTGCCTAAAACACCCTTTTGTGGCGTTTTAGCGGACTTTTGTTTTTGTTCATTATTTTGTAACCCTAATTTTTGCCTAGGTCACCCTTTTGTGGGATTCCTAGCGGGTCTTTTGCTCTTATTTTTGCGCAGTCCCCTTTTTGGGTTTCCTGCCGAGCTTTTTTTATATTTTTAGGATTTCTTTTTATCCATGATGGCACTTATTGAAGCCAAGAAAAGGTGCTCCAAGTTGTCGTGCACACTTCCACACAAAATGATGTGGGTTTATTGATTATTAAGACGATTTTAACCTCACTTATGTTCATTCAAACAGGGTTAAATAATGTGGTTTAGAATTTTATTGCAAGCAAGAAAAGAAGCAATAAGAAATAATAATGAATGATTTTATTATAATCATAGTGGAAAACATGTGCCCTATCAAGGCTCGGGGGTCGGGCTGTCCCCGAGGAGTGATCTCTAACAGTCATCGAGTTTATACATCCCTATCGGAAGAAGAAAAACACTTGATGACGACAGCCGGCCTTGATATTTGTGTACCAGCCTTCCTAAAGATCTGGCTTAAAGAACGTCGAGAAGGATCTTGATTCCTCTTCGTTCTTTGATCTTTAACGGGGTTGTATCCTAACCCTTGTTTCCCCGGATTATCCTTGATAATGGGTAGCTCCGGGATTCCTTGGGAGTCCTTGCCTAATCCTTGTCCTGGCAAGTATCCGTTCTTAGTGAGCATATGGGCTACCTTCTTCATTTCTCGGGGAAACGTCTCAACATTGGTAATTTCCAATGCTTGGAAGGCGGTTTCCAAAGCTTCCTCTGCTGCATCCACATAAGGTATGGTGGATGGCTTGCTGATGAGTATGTCATCTTCAGCTTGTACGGTCACCAGTTTGTCACCCACTATGAACTTAACTTTCTGGTGGAGCGTAGAGGGTACAGCTTTCGCATCACGAATCCAAGGTCGGCCGAGGAGACAGCTGTATGCAGGAGTAATATCCATTACTTGGAATTCGACATTAAAGATAGTGGGCCCAATTTGGATTGGAAGACTGATTTCTCCCACCACTTCTCTTTTAGAGCCGTCGAAAGCTCGAACGATCATGTTGCTCGGGCGCATTTGGACTCCCTTGATTGTCATTTGGTCGAACGTTCTCTTTGGCATTACGTTCAAGGAAGATCCATTATCCACCAAGACCTTTGCGATGTGATACTCCTTGCACTTTACAGAGATGTGCAAGGGCTTGTTGTGGTTCGGTCCCTCAGCGGGGATCTCTTCATCGGTGAAAGAGAGGTGATCATTAGCCGTGATGTGACTAACAATCCCCTCAAATTTGTCTTGGGAGATAGTATGCGACACATATGCCTCGTTCAAGACTTTCAACAGAGCTTGCCAATGCGGTTCGGAGCTTAGGATCAACGACAACAAAGTGATCTTTGCTGGTGTCTTGTGAAGTTGATCCACAATGGAATACTCGCTTTGTTTGATGATTTTTAACAGCTCATCAGTCTCTTCCTCGGATTCTCTATCTTCCTCGGTTTTCTCCTTTTCTTTTCCTTTATTCTTGGGAGCTTTGTCGTGCAGATCTTCGGGAGTGTAGATCCTGCCACTCCTAGTCATGCCCCCAAGTCCAGCGATGTTGGAGATATCGCTGTCGGCAGAAGAATGGACGTCGTATATCCATGGCACAGCCTTATTTGATTCGTAGGGGAAAGGCCTTGGAGCGATGATCCTTAACGGTGTCGGACCTTCCCCTTTGTCTGTCTTGATTACCAACAACGGAGTCGCCGTGTGCTTGCTTGGTGCAGTTGTTGGCTTGCATTTAATTACCAATGGCGTGCGATCCATTCTGAACATACGCATCGATTATTTCTTTCTTTTTATTAATATTTATTATTAAATTACCGGGAGAGATAAATGCAAATGAATGACTAATGAGATGCAAAGGCAATAAATCTCAAAAATACAATTTTTATTAATTGAAGAAAGTGTACAACTTTTATACAATGCTTTGAAGCAACTTTTTACAAAAAGAGAAAAGCCGGTAAAAACCCACAAGCGGGTTCATATGTCTTTGCCATTCATCTTCGGCTTCCTCCACATGGCGGCCCATTGCTTCAATCTGAGTATGGACCGCTTGGCTCATATCATCACTGATTTTCTGAGCATCTTTCGCTTTTTGTATATGATAGTTGATCATGGCTTGCAGCTCATTAAGCTCATCCTCGGCCCGATCCTTCTCCTCTTGGAGTTTGGCCATTTGTGCCAATCCTTCCCTTTCCTTTTTGCGGAAGTCGGAAAGGTTTGCGGCTTGTCGTTGAACAACTTCCCGCCATTGTTGCGCATCGGATCGAGTCAAAAGCAGATCGTCTTGCATATCCTTGATCAACTGTGCCTGCTTTGAATACTCGGCCTCAAGGTGTGCTATCTTCATGTTGACTTCTTGGAGTTGACTACTCGGTTCAACCTTTGGCATTTTGGGTGCCCGAGTAGCCTCCTCATTGAGGTTAGCACACTCATCCTTGAGCCGCTCTATCTCGTGGTCTTTCTTCTTGCATTGCCTTTGACGACCATCAATAGTAAAACTGGATTCTTCATTTTTCTCTTCAAGAACTCTCATCTGAGCTCCCATGATTTCCAGTTTCTTGGTCAAGGCGTCGACTTGCTCTTGCAACACCTTCCTTGTTGCTGAGGTTGCACAAGAAGTGGATGGTTGAGGCACCCCCCTCTCGCTCCTCCATTTCTCATAATCAATGGAGACGGATACCCGAGGCTTTCCAAGCTCGAGATCTCCCTCATAGGTTGGTCTCTCCCACGCTCTCATGACAGCGTGCATGTCCTTCTGATGCTCGGAATCGAAGGAGAAACACAACCCTCCAAGCTCCTCTATAGTAGGAATGGTCTAAGTCCTCATCAGTTGCCTCATAACCAATCTAGGTGAGTAGGCTATGCAACCTCTGAGGCCTATCAGTGGTATGCTTGGATAACTGCCGCATCTTGTCAATACATTACTTGGACGGAACCAAGGACAAACCCACGTGAAGTGCTCAATACTCCACTGTTCCATCTCTTCCTTCCACTCGAAAGCATATCGGCGGCGTACGGGGATCTTCGAAAAACTCCTCAACGGATCGGGCAAGGTCCCCATGTGACTAGAGGCATAGAAATGAGTGATGCTCCACACATACAGCAAGGAGGTGCATCATCGGATGATTTTTCCTTGCTTCTGTTGAGACAGATGAACAGAGAGCAAGGTGTCGGCAAGAATAGCAGGCACGGGACTCTTCATGTGTACGTCCCAAGCGAAGAAAGCGTCCATCGCAGCATGGTCCACTGTGTTAGCGTGAAAGGGGAATAGGATCATCCCAAACACAGCTAACGCTAGAGTCTTGTTGAAAGCTAACCAATCTCTCTCACCAGCCAAGGAAGAAAGGTGGTCCTCAATCATAGCAAGCTTCCAACCTTTAATACTGCCGTTCCCCACTAAGGCAGCTGATCGTGGTGGTAATTTGACCTGAGTGGCAACTCTCTCCACGGCCACATGGTTGTCATGAAAGATATAGACCCCGGCTGATTTGGGCCATCGTAGCATGAGCTCGTACTCCTCGAGAGTAGGAACTAGGTCAAACTGGGGGAACTCGAAGCAGTGCAAATCGAGACTCTAGAAGTGAACCAGTGCTCTCAGAAATGCTGGATCCACACAGATCTTCATCAAGTCGAGGACTCGTCCATATGATTTCTCAAACTTGACGCGAGCCTCTCTTGGCATCAAAGTACAGAGGTGATCCAACCTCTCAGCACGGTATAACAAGAAGTCTACTTTCTTCAACTGCCCATGCATCTCCTTAGACCTCTCCATATTCTACAATACAATGCATGATATGAGATGATGGAGATGAATATGCATGCATAGTGTTTATTCAACTAAGCATTATCATGTTTTGGGATTTTCCTAAGATGATGCATGATATTGCTTGGTTTGGATAAATACATATTTTTTCTTTTGGATATTTTGTATCTTTTTTGTATTTTTTGGGTGAAAAGGGAAACTACCTATATGAATGCAATGAAGGTAGATGTTAACACCATGTACTAGAAGATCTTTATTTCTATTTATTCTTATTATTTAAAAAGGAATGTTGTATGTTTAAAAGGTGCAATGTATGCTCATACAATGTCACATAAAAATGCACAAACAATTCACTCATCCACGAACAGTCATGAGCGAATCACGAGGTAGGGGTATCCTGCAGAAAAGTGCATATTCAAGGTGGTTCTAACTGTTCTCACCGGTTTGAGGCCCCCAAGGTGCCCCCATTATAGGGACCCAATTCCTCTCGTCGTAAGCCGATGGAAAGCTCCAACGCACTGTCGGACTCGAGTTCATGGTTATCACCTTGAGTGATGCTTTCCGACAACGGTCTACGGGCACCTATAGACCCATTCGACAACCGGCCGTACTAACATCCACTCCCTATGGCTTACCACTCATGCCCCCGGGTATAGAGGGAACTGTTGTGTGCAAAGGTTTGTGTGCAATTTATATTTCAAACAATTGCAGAAACTAAACATACAACAGTTTATTAAAGCCATATAAATAAAGCATGTTATCATACAAACAAGGGGTAATGAAGTAATTTTAACTATTATTTGTTAAAAATAATCTGTCACTAAATGGGACTGACTCTCGAGGCTTCCCCAGTGGAGTCGCCATCTGTCGCCACCGGCCCGAAACGGGCTTTCGGCATTCGCGAAGGATGGTTGGACTCTTTTATTTGTTTAAAAATATGGATTGCTAGAATGACTTATTCTCAAACTGAGACCTTGTCAAACGAGCAATTTTATTAAAAGGCTCACCAATCCATGTTAATCCCAAGCGGGACCCTCCATGGATTAGCGGTTTTCATAAAAAGGAAGGGTTCATGGAGTCGCCACCAATGTTTTACTCAAAACATTGGAAAAAGAAGTTTAAGGCAATCGATTCAAAAATCGACTTCGGCCATGACAACCAGAGTCGGGTAAGGGAGTCGGTTATGTGTGGGGAAGGTGTTAGCACCCCACAGCGCCCCTTTCGGGTTCCCTATGACAGATTATTTCTAAAAATAATAGTGCGAAATTACTAAATTACCCCTATTTATTCTAAACAATTATAACTTAACTATCTACATGATGACAGTTAAATATACACACAGAAAGCAGTAAAAGGAAGGTCTTAAGAAGAAACCTTTGAAGCGTGCTTTTATATTCAAGTAAAACTGGGAAGCTTTTTGGCGTTCCCTCGCTCTACAAGCCCGCTCGCTCCCTCCTAGAAAATTTTAACTATGGAAATCCGGAGGATTTCCCTTCGACTCAGTTCGAGACTCAAGCAAAAAGCTCAGAACTCGAGAACTTTGTCGGATCAACTCTCCGAGTGATTTCTAGGCAGAGCACTGCTCAAAAAAACCCAGAATACTCAAGAAGAGGGTTAAAACTCAGTGTAAAAGTGTGTAATGACGTCCAAATGACGTCTTATTTATAGGGAACAGGCGCAATACGGGCCCTGGAGTCAATACAATCCGTATTGAAGTTTTGAACTACAATACGGCCGTATTGAGTTCAGTGCGGCTGTATTGAAGTTCAGAAACTTCAATACGGCCGTATTGAGTTCAGTGCGGCTGTATTGAAGTTCAGAAACTTCAATACGGCCGTATTGAGTTCAGTGCGGCTGTATTGAAGTTCAGAAACTTCAATACGGCCGTATTGAGTTCAGTGCGGCCGTATTGTAGTTCAAAATGTTCAATACGGCCGTACTGAACTTTTGGGAGGCCGTATTGGGCTTTATTCCCTCCACTTCCTTATTTTGAGCTATTATAAGACCTCTAGACCTACAGAGAATCCTCCTAGGGCCTTCCATGAGTCCTTCTGGCTGACTTTCCTTCAGTCTTCAAGAGTCTTCAAGCTTTATTTCCGACCCGGACAATTTTAGGGGTCTACAATGGGCAGCTGAGTTTGCCCTCTCCAGGGTGAGTTTGCCCTCTCCAGGGTGTTGCCTCTCAACATGGGCAGCTGAGTTTGCCCTCTCCAGGGTGAGTTTGCCCTCTCCAGGGTGAGTTTGCCCTCTCCAGGGTGTTGCCTCTCAACATGGGCAGCTGAGTTTGCCCTCTCCAGGGTTTTGCCTCTCAACATGGGCAGTTGAGTTTGCCCTCTCCAGGGTTTTGCCTCTCAACATGGGCAGCTGAGTTTGCCCTCTCCAGGGTTTTGCCTCTCAACATGGGCAGCTGAGTTTGCCCTCTCCAGGGTTTTGCCTCTCAACATGGGCAGCTGAGTTTGCCCTCTCCAGGGTTTTGAGATAAGTTTGTCTCCACAGTCCACGATGCTGCTTCGACGATTGTTTTTGATTTTTGTGCCACTGAGGGCTGGATAACGCAGGGATCCGTCTAGGGGATGTGCAGTTACTCATAGGTTCTTGTGTCCCAACTTTCCATTGTGTAGTTGGTACCCATTGAGGAATTTCTGTTTCCTTGGGGTGTAGACACGAAGATGCTCTTTCTGATGTGAGCGATGCCTTATGATTGGCTGACGTCCTTTCGACGATGGTGGAGTATCCCGGTTATCCTTATTCGGGTGACTCTTTTGATTTTCCGGTTTTGTTGCCTCTGCGTAGGCTGTTATCCACTGGGGGATTTTGTCGTTTTGTTGTGATTAGCCTCTTCTGTTAGGCAGATCATCTTGACGCTTGATGTTTGGCTGAGAGCCGGATTCTACTTGGGGAATGATTATTTGTCTTTTGTGATTTTTCTTGAAGGGGTGCCTCTGAGTAGGCGAGTGGGGATTTAAAGTTTATATATCCCAGAGTATTATTTAGAAAGCCTCTTCAGGCTTAGCTTCACTCATCGCTTGAGTTAGAAAGCTATCCTCCACTGAGGAGGTCATAGTCCTTTCGACTCGGATATTCTGTTTAGATGATCGCGCTTCCATTGGGGATTTTGACGATCTTGCTTTGATAGCTCTCGCTGGGGATTTGTTCCATGAGCTTAAGCTGAGGTTTCTCTGGGGAGTATTATTTCTGCGAGCCTCTCCAGGCTCAGTTATTCTGAGAGAGTATTATTTCGGCGAGCCTCTCCAGGCTCAATTATTCTGAGAGAGTATTATTTCGGCAAGCCTCTCCAGGCTCAATTATTCTGTGGGAGTATTATTTCGGCAAGCCTCTCCAGGCTCAGTTATTCTGTACAATTTGTTGGGTTTTCTGTATTTTGCCTTTTTTGTTGATTTTTGGCTTTTTCTGTATTTTTGCCTTTTTTGTCGATTTTTTGGCTTTTTCTGTATTTTTGCCTTTTTGTCGTTTTATTTTTGGCCTTTTCTGTTGACTGTTGTCATACACAAGCAATTTTTCTATTTTTCTATTTTATGCAATTGCCTCATGATAAGGTCTTTGAATGTGCAACTAATGTGTGTGTGATGCACAAATGCAAGTTTGATTATTTTATTAATGCTTTTTTTTTTTTTTTTTAAATGGATGGCTCTCCCTATCCTCCTTTTCTTGGAGGAATTTCTGTCGTCGACGTGAGGGAATATCTTTGTGAGCCTTTTTCACAGGAGATTACGGATTTTATAGGAACCCCTCCAATTTTCTTTATTGACTGATTATTAAAGGAATTTCGTACAATTTTTATGAAATACCAATTTTAGAGGCATAATCACATGGTCAAGAGAGAAGAGAAAATGAATAGATATTTTATTGATATTCACAAGTGTTTTTACAGAAAGATATACAGAAGGATTTTCTGAAGAATGGCTGGCCAGGGTAGGCTATATACATTGGGCTTAACAATTATATCTGTAATTGTTGCTCTTTACATTCCCCTAGTTTCTTCGGGTGAGATGCCTGAGCCAGGAGTGTAGATGCTGCAAGACGCTTGCTTCTAGAAGATAATCACTTGAGCCGCCTTTCGGTTTTCGATTCAAGTGATCGTTGCTTGCTTTGTTTTTGTATCTTATTCTTTTGCCCCTAATTTTTGCCTAGGACATATCCTAGCGGGGATAAATTCGCCTTTGTTTTGCCTAGTACCCTTGTACTGGCGGGCTTTTTATTTTGCCCTAACTTTTGCCTAGGACGCCCTTTTTGGGTTTTCATCCTAGCGGGCCTATGCAAGCAACGTCTTCAAGCATAGTACTTCTTTACCACGTCAGCGTTGACTGGGTATCGAAGTTCTTTTCCATCCATGTCTGTGAGGATCAATGCTCCTCCTGAGAAGGCTCGTTTTTCCACGTATGGTCCTCCGTGATTTGGGGCACACTTTCCGATTTTGTCCTTTTGAGTTGGTAGCAATTTCTTCATTACCAACTCTCCCTCATGGTAGACTCGAGGGTGGACTTTCTTGTCAAAAGCCTTTTTGATCTTCCTCTGATAGGCTTGACCATGGCATATGGCGTTCAGCCGTTTCTTTTTGATAAGGTTCAACTGGTCGTATCGGCTTTGAACCCATTCTACCTCGGAAAGTTTTGTTTCCATGATTACCCTTAGAGAAGGTATCTCGACTTCGACGGGTAGAACTGCCTCCATCCCATAAACGAGGGAGAATGGAGTAGCTCCCCTAGATGTACGTACTGAAGTCCTATAGCCATGAGGAGCGAAGGGTAACATCTCGTGCCAGTCTTTAAATGAGACAACCATCTTTTGCACTATTTTCTTGATGTTCTTATTGGTTGCCTCGACTGCCCCATTCATCTTTGGCCGATATGGGGAAGAGTTATGGTGTTGGATCTTGAATTCTTGGCACAGTTCTTCCACCATTTTGTTGTTCAGATTAGATCCATTATCAGTGATGATTTATTTCTCCATGCTTCCACTAGATTATTCTAAAATCATTTGGGACAAGAGAGAAAATAAGGGAAAAATACTTTTATTCTGAAGTTTGTGTTTTAGAGGGGATTTATTTTTCAAAAATGGTTTTTGTAAGAATGGTTGGCCAAGGTAGGCTTATGTGTTTAGGCTTGTTTGATTAAACACTTATGAAGTTAAGAAAATCTTTGTTTATTGACGTTGTGATTTTGACAACTTAGATAGCTCCCCTTGAACCTTTTTTTTTTTTTTTGAATTCGGCTCATGGTACCATCATGGATTTCTTTTGTTTTTTGATTGTCCTTATTTTTGCCTAAAACACCCTTTTGTGGCGTTTTAGCGGACTTTTGTTTTTGTTCATTTTTGCAACCCTAACTTTTGCCTAGGTCACCCTTTCGTGGGATTCCTAGCGGGTCTTTTGCTCTTATTTTTGCGCAGCCTCCTTTTTGGGTTTCCTGCCGAGCTTTTTTTTTATTTTAAAGGATTTCTTTTTATCCATGATGGCACTTGTCGAGGCCAAGGGAAGGTGCTCCAAGTTGTCACACACACTTCCACATAAAAATGATGCGGGTTTATTGTTATTAAGATGATTTTAACCTCATTCATGTTTATTCAAACAGGGTTAAAAATAATGTGGTTTAGAATTTTATTATAAGCAAGAAAAGAAGCAATGAGAAAGAATAAAGAATGATTTTATCATAATCATAGCGGAAACATGTGTCCTTATTTCATCACTGATATGGGTCCCAATGTTGACCTCTTTTATCTCTCGGCCCTGCCCCAAATTCACAGTCTCCAATTTTTCTTGACACGGTTGGAGTAGACGAGCTTCTTGATCTAGCGGTCTTTGCAGATCCGGAGAGATGGCCTCCTCATCACTGTCCAACTCAACCCATTCATCCTCAATTTTCGGATCCCGGTCAGAGCGAACAATTACAGACATAATTATTTTATTGGTTCTGTTTAAGTTTAGAATTATTAATGTTAATGAGGAAAGAGAGAAAAGAACAAAAGAGAGAATGATATGTGAAAAATGCCTCTTTATTGATATGTATTAAAACTGTACAAAAACCCTTATTTACATGAAAAGGTTCTCATGATCTCGGGTACTGATCATGAGTCCCTAAAAGAGAAATATGAAGGGGCCCTATCGTGGCTTGTTCTTCTCTCTAATCCTACTTTGGCCGAGGATTCTTGCTCACGTCGGGCGCTGTTGAATCAAAAGTGATCCACCCAACATCGATAAGGTTTTGGACCTTATATTTGAGAGTTCTACAGTTCTCCGTTGAATGCCCCGGTGCCCCCGAATGGTATAGACATTTATCTTGTGGATTGTACCAATCGGGGTAGGGTGGATCCATTTTCTTTGGTGGAACATAAGCTAGAAGACGTGCTTCCACTAGCTTCGGCAGGAGGTCGCTATATGTGGTCGGAAGTTTATCAAACTTCTTCACAGGGTTGTATTGCGACTTTCCTGACTTCGAAGTGGAAGAAGATGAAGAAATATTTACGGCATTGACTCCTCTCTCCTTCTGCTTCCTAAAGGTCTTCTTAGCTTTAAATGATTGGGAAGGTTTAGCTAGCTTCCCACTTTTCAGCTCTTGTTCCACTCTTCCTCCAACATGATGGGACTCATGGTCACTGTGCTCAGCCCCGTGTATGTTGTGGTGACGCATGAGTTCCATAATTTGCGCCATTTGCTCCTTGAGCTGTGAAAGCTCAGCTGTAAGCTTCTTATTTTGTTCCTCCAACGCGTCCATTTTCTTGATTTTCTGCGCGCGCGTGAGGACAGAGAGATGACCAGCCACTTTCTAAAATGAATGTTTAATCTAATTTTATTTATGGAGTGAATACACACTTTACATGAGCTTGATAACCCTCCATTTTTAAGGCGCTGCCTTTTTAAAACGGAGTGTTACCACCCTCCTTGACTTATGATCCCTCCCCAACGGAGAATCTCGATAATTATGGGTCTCTTTTACTCATGTCAAGAGGTATTGGTGAACCTAAAATGCATGGTTTATGAGGATGCATGATGTCTTATTGGTAATGATGTACATGCTCCTCACTTTTATTATATTTCCACACATGGTCTTTCCTCTCATGTCATGGTATTTTCATGCATGGGGATTATTCTTTAGACCTTATCACGAGGTTTATTATTAATGCGCAAACAATATCACATAAACCTATACACAAACAATTCACTCATCCACGAACAGTCACGAGCGAATCACGAGGTAGGGGTATCCTGCAGAAAAGTGCATATTCAAGGTGGTTCTAACTGTTCTCACCGGTCTGAGGCCCCCAAGGTGCCCCCATTATAGGGACCCAATTCCTCTCGTCGTAAGTCGATGGAAAGTTCCAACGCACTGTCGGACTTGAGTTCATGGTTATCACCTTGAGTGATGCTTTCCGACAACGGTCTACGGGCACCTATAGACCCATTCGACAACCGGCCGTACTAACATCCACTCCCTATGGCTTACCACTCATGCCCCCGGGTATAGAGGGAACTGTTGTGTGCAGTTTTTATTTCAAACAATTGCGAGAATTTAAAAATACAACAGTTATTAAAGCCAAATAGATAAAGCATGTTATCATACACGCAAGGGGTAATAAAGTAATTTTAAACTATTATTTTGAAAATAATCCATCACTAAATGGGACTGACTCTCGAGGCTTCCCCAGTGGAGTCGCCATCTGTCGCCACCCGCCGAAACGGACCTTGGCAATCGCGACGATGGTTGGACTCTTTTTAAAGTTTTGAAAAGTGGTGGATTGATAGAACGACTTATTCTCAAACTGAGACCTTGTCGAGCTACCAATTTTATTAAATGATTCACCAATCCATATTAATCCCAAGCGGGACCCTCTATGGATTAGTGGTTTTCGCAAAAATTAGGGTTCTTGGAGTCGCCACCAATATTTTACTCAAAACATTGGAAAAAGATTTAAGGCAATTGATTTTATAAATCAACTTTGGCCATTACAACCAGAGTTGGGTAAGGGAGTCGGTTACGTGTGGGGAAGGTGTTAGCACCCCCACAGCGCCCCGTTAGGGTTCCCTATGACGGATTATTTATTAAATAATAGCGCAAAATTACTAAATTACCCCTATTTATTATAAGCGATTGTAAATTAAATATCTACATGATGATAAATTTAAATATGCAACAATCAGAAAGCGGTAAAAGAAGGGATTTTTAGAAAAGAAACCTCTTGAAGCGTGCTTTTTATATATCAATGAAGTCTAGGAGGCTTTTTGGCACTCCCTCCCTCTACAAGCTCGCTCGCTCCTTCCTAAAAATAATTTTTGACTATGGAAATCCAAAAGATTTCCCTTCGACTAAGTTCGAATCTCCAAGCTAAATGCTCGGAATTCCAGAACTTCGTCGGATCGACTCCCAGAGAGATTTCTAGGGCAGAACACTGCTCAAAAACCCCAGAATACTCAAGGAGGGAGTCAAAACTGTGTGGAAAAGTGTGGAATGACGTCCAAATGACGTCCTATTTATAGGGATGAGGCGCAGTACGGCCCCTGGGTTCAATACGGCCCGTATTGAGTTTTTGTACTTCAATACGGCCGTATTGAATTTAGTACGGCCGTATTGAATTCAGTACGGCCGTATTGAAATACAGAAACTTCAATACGGCCGTATTGGTTTCAGTACGGCCGTATTGTAGTACAAAATGTGCAGTACGGCCGTACTGAACTCCAAGGAGGCCGTATTGAGCTCCAAACCTCCCACTTTCTTATTTTTGGCTACTCTAAGACCTCTAAACCTACAGATAGTCATCCTATGGTCTTCTGGGAGTCCTTCTGGCTGACTTTCCTTTGATCTTTGAGAGTCTTCGAGTCTTATTTCCGACCCGGACAATTTTAGGGATCTACATGCCACAGGGTAAGTGAAGAGAGAAAGGTCCCTCTGCCTACCCTTAGCTTCCAAGGGCATGCCATGTATTGGTGGACAGCTCTAGAGAGAGAGAGACACCTCCATAATGATCCTCCACTTCAATATTGGAATGATCTTAAAAGTTCTATGAGAAGGAGGCACATTCCCACCTATTATGGAAGGGAGCTTATGAATAAGCTCCAAAGGCTCCAACAAAGAGATATGTCTGTAGAACTCTATAGGCAACAAATGGAGCTTTTAATGATGAGGGCAAGCATAAGGGAAGACGAAGCCACTACAGTAGCCAGATTCATGAGTGGTCTTAACTTAGAGAGTAGAGACCAAGTGGAGCTACTACCCTACAGGGACCTAAATGACTTGGTCCAACTTTGTGTAAGGGTAGAACAACAAATGTTGAGAAAAACTTCTAAAAGAGAAAGCTCCCACTCTAGATCTCTTAAGAAAGACTACTTAGAGGAGGAAAAACATTTTGAAAAGAAAATTATTTCAGAACCCTCCAAAGAATTGGCTAAGAAGAAGGAGAAAAAAAAAGATAAGGATAAAGATCTCATCACTCCACACACTAGCACAAGGACTAGTGATATTAAATGTTTCAAGTGTTTAGGGAGAGGCCACATTGCTTCTCAATGCCCTACAAAGAAAGTCATGATCTTAAGGGGGCATGACACTTATAGTAGTCAAGAAGAGACTACTACCTCCTCTTCTAGTGAGAGTGAGGTTGAAACAAAGCTTCAAAGGTCCAAAGTGGAGCCAATTTATCCTTATGAAGGAGAGCTTCTAATGCTTAGGAGAATCCTTCATAATCAACCTAGTGGTACCCTATCACAAAGAGAGAACATCTTTCATACATGATGTAATGTTTTAAATAATGCTTGTTCTCTCATTGTTGATAGTGGTTCATGGTGCAACTGTTGTAGCACTAGGTTGGTTAGAAAGTTGAGTCTAATTACTATGCCACATCCTCAACCTTATCATTTGCAATGGCTTAATAAGGATGGTGACATAGTAGTTGACCAACAAGTGAAGGTCAAGTTTTCCATTGGGAAGTATGAGGACCAAGCTTTATGTGATATAGTACCAATGGAAGCTTGTCATATTTTGTTAGGAAGACCATGGCAATTTGAAAAGAAAACTGTACATGATGGTCTTACTAATGAAATTACCTTCACTCACAAGGAAAAGAAATTTGTACTTTATCCTCTCTCACCTCAACAAGTGGCGGAGGATCAAGCACAAATGAAAAACAAAAGAAAAAGAGAAAAGGTAGGGAAGAGTAAAGAGGAAGAAATATTCTCTAAGGGAATTATGTCTAAAGAGAATTGCTTTATCACTAAAGAAACTATGAAAACTATTCTCTTTATTCATAAAGACCTTAACTCTTACCCTCACGCTGCCACTGTCGCCACCGGCCCGAAACGGGCTTTCGGCACTCGCGAAGGATGGTTGGACTCTTTTGTTTGTTTAAAAATATGTATTGCTA
The DNA here is from genome assembly GCF_000230855.2 of Cajanus cajan. NCBI lineage: Eukaryota > Viridiplantae > Streptophyta > Magnoliopsida > Fabales > Fabaceae > Cajanus > Cajanus cajan. The sequence goes on along the minus strand of NC_138526.1, from coordinate 8,018,414 downwards.
GAATGACTTATTCTCAAACTGAGACCTCGTCAAACGAGCAATTTTATTAAAAGGCTCACCAATCCATGTTAATCCCAAGCGGGACCCTCCATGGATTAGCGGTTTTCATAAAAGGAAGGGTTCATGGAGTCGCCACCAATGTTTTACTCAAAACATTGGAAAAAGAGGTTTAAAGCAATCGATTCAAAAATCGACTTCGGCCATGACAACCAGAGTCGGGTAAGGGAGTCGGTTACGCGTGGGGAAGGTGTTAGCACCCCACAGCGCCCCTTTCGGGTTCCCTATGACAGATTATTTAAAAAAATAATAGTGCAAAATTACTAAATTACCCCTATTTATTCTAAGCAATTATAAATTAACTATCTACATGATGACAGTTTAAATATGTACACACAGAAAGCGGTAAAAGAAGGGACTTTAAAGATATAAACCTTTGAAGCGTGCTTTCTTATATATCTTGACAGAAATTGGGAAGCGTTTTGGCGTTCCCTCCCTCTACAAGACCGCTCGCTCCCTCCTAAAAAATAATTTTTGAATTGGAAATCCGATGGATTTCCCTTCGACTTAGTTTGAGACTCAAGCAAAATGCTCAGAACTCAAAAACTTCGTCGGATCAACTCTCCGAGTGATTTCTAGGCAGAGCACTGCTCAAAAAAACCCAGAATACTCAAAAAGAGGGTTAAAACTCAATCCAAAAGTGTGAAATGACGTCCCATTGACGTCATATTTATAGGGAAGAGGCTCAATACGGTCAACATTGAAATTTTGAACTAATACGGCCGTATTGAATTCAATACGGCCGTATTGAAGTTCAAAAAACCTCAATACGGCCGTATTGAAGTTCAATGCGGCCGTATTGAAGTCCAGAAACTTCAATACGGCCGTATTGAGTTCAGTGCGGCCGTATTGAAGTTCAAAATGTTCAATACGGCCGTACTGAACCTCTGGGAGGCCGTATTGGGCTTCATTCCTCCCACTTTTCTTATTTTAGCTATCCTAAGACCTCTAGACCTATAGAGAACCCTCCTTGGGCCTTCTGGAAGTCCTTCTGGCTGATCTTCCTTCAGTCTTCGAGAGTCTTCAAGCTTTATTTCCGACCCGGACAATTTTAGGGGTCTACAGCTGCCCCCCCTTTACTTAGTCGGACGGCCTTTTGGTGTACCGGCTGACAAGTAAAGGAGTTGACCCAATTGTCCGGGTGATGTGCCAACCTTCTGACTTGTAGTGTCTTCCGGTGGAAAATTGTTGAGTAGCCTCTCCAGGTTTTGTGCATACCTCGGTGCTCTGGACATCTGGGTAGCGTGAGTTTTGCCTCTCCAGGCTTGTGCATACCTCGGTGCTCTGGACATCTGGGTAGCTAAGTATTGCCTCTCCAGGCTTGTGCATACCTCGGTGCTCTGGACATCTGGGTAGCTGAGTATTGCCTCTCCAGGCTTGTGCATACCTCGGTGCTCTGGACATCTGGGTAGCTGAGTATTGCCTCTCCAGGCTTGTGCATACCTCGGTGCTCTGGACATCTGGGTAGCTGAGTATTGTCTCTCCAGGCTTGTGCATACCTCGGTGCTCTGGACATCTAGGTAGCTGAGTATTGCCTCTCCAGGCTTGTGCATACCTCGGTGCTCTGGACATCTGGGTAGCTGAGTATTGCCTCTTCAGGCTTGTGCATACCTCGGTGCTCTGGACATCTGGGTAGCTGAGTATTGCCTCTCCAGGCTTGTGCATACCTCGGTGCTCTGGACATCTGGGTAGCTGAGTATTGCCTCTCCAGGCTTGTGCATACCTCGGTGCTCTAGACATCTGGGTAGCTAAGTATTGCCTCTCCAGGCTTTGTGCATACCTCGGTGCTCTGGACATCTGGGTAGCGTGAGTTTACCCTCTCCAGGGATTTGTGATAGTTTTGTCTCCACAGTCAACGATGCTGCTTCGACGGTTGTTTTTGATTTTGGTGCCGCTGAGGGCTGGATAACGTAGGGATCCGTCTAGGGGATGTGCAGTTACTCATAGGTTCTTGTGTCCCAATTTTGCATTGCGTAATTGGTACCCATGGAGAATTTCTGACTCCTTGAGGTGTAGACACAGATGCTCTTTCTGAGATGAGCGGTGCCTTATGATTGGCTGACGTCCTTTCGACGATGGTGGAGTATCCCGGTTATCCTTATTCGGGTGACTCTTTTTGTTTTTCTGGTTTTGTCGCCTCTGTGTAGGCTGTTATCCGCAGGGGGATTTTGTCATTGATTGTGATTAGCCTCTTCTGTTAGGCAGATCATCTTGACGCTTGATGTTTGGCCAAGAGCCGGATTCCACTTGGGGAATGATTATTGATCTTTTGATTTTTTTTCTTTTTGTAGGAATGCCTCTTGAGTAGGCGACTGGGGATTTGGGGATCTTATGTATCCCAGAGTATTATTTAGGAAGCCTCTACAGGCTTAGACTCACTCAACGCCTGAGTTGGAGAGCTATCTTCCACTGAGGAAGTTTTAAGTCCTTTGACTAGATATACTGCTTGGGTGATCGTGTTTCCATTGGGAATTTTGTCGATCTTGCTTTGATAGCTCTCGCTGGGGATTTGTTCCGTGAGCTTGAGTTGGGGTTTCTCTGGGGAGTATTATTTCTGCGAGCCTCTCCAGGCTCAATTATTCTGATGAGAGTATTATTTCGGCAAGCCTCTCCAGGCTCAATTATTTTGAGAGAGTATTATTTCGGCAAGCCTCTCCAGGCTCAATTATTCTGTGGGAGTATTATTTCGGCAAGCCTCTCCAGGCTCAATTATTCTGCTCATTTATTCTGTATGAGTATTATTTCGGCAAGCCTCTCCAGGCTCAATTATTCTGTACGAGTATTATTTTGGCAAGCCTCTCCAGGCTCAATTATTCTGAAAGAGTATTATTTCGGCAAGCCTCTCCAGGCTCAGTTATTCTGAGAGAGTATTGTTTCGGCAAGCCTCTCCAGGCTCAATTATTCTGAAGGAGTATTATTTCGGCAAGCCTCTCCAGGCTCAATTATTCTGATGAGGGAGTATTATTTCGGCGAGCCTCTCCAGGCTCAATTTATTCTGAGAGAGTATTATTTCAGCAAGCCTCTCCAGGCTCAATTATTCTGTATGATGAATTGTTGTTTTTTTGTTCAGCCCGAGAATGCGAGCTGAGACGTCTTTTGGAGAGTATTATTTTGGCAAGCCTCTCCAGGCTCATTTATTCTGTATAATTTGTTGGATTTTTGGTATTTTGCCTTTTTGTTGATTTTGGCTTTTTCTGTGTTTTTGCCTTTTTTGTTGATTTTGGCTTTTTCTGTGTTTTTGCCTTCTTTGTTGATTTTGGCTTTTTCTGTGTTTTTGCCTTTTTTGTTGATTTCGGCTTTTTCTATACAGAAATGTCTCTGAGGAGTATTATTTTGGCAAGCCTCTTCAGGCTCAGTTATTCTGAGAGAGTATTATTTCGGCGAGCCTCTCCAGGCTCAATTATTTTGTGGGAGTTATTCTGAAGGAGTATTATTTCGGCAAGCCTCTCCAGGCTTAGTTATTCTGAAGGAGTATTATTTCGGCAAGCCTCTCCAGGCTCAATTATTCTGTATGGTGAGAGAGTATTGTTTCTGCAAGCCTCTCCAGGCTTAATTATTCTGAGGAAGTATTTTTTCAGCAAGCCTCTCCAAGCTCAATTATTCTGTACAAACTGAGGAGTATTGTTTGTATCCTTGCCTTTTTTCGTTTTCGGCTTTTGTTGACTGCTGTCATACACAAGCAATTTTCTATTTTTTTCTATTTTTATGCAATTGCCTCATGATAAGGTCTTTGAATGTGTGCGTGATGCACAAAATGCAAGTTTAATTATTTTATTAATTTGTTGTTTTTTAGAAAAAATGAATGGCTCCCCCTATCCTCTTCTTCTTGGAGGAATTTTGTCATCGACGTGAGGGAGGATTTCTGTTATTGCCAATACGGCCGTTATTCATTTCAGTATGCCCGTATTGTATTGAAAATTTGTTCATAACCCTAATTTTGGTACGGGCGTACTGAACATGATACGGGCGTATTGTTTTTTTGAAGTTTATATTTTTTTGTTTTTTTCAATAAACAGAGAATAAGTGATCTTCCATTACACCTATCATCTGTATGCATGTATGCAGTATGATGCACCTAATTCTATTTGATTCACTTTTCAAAAGAATTAACCGATGCGTTTCTGTGTTTGGATTTTTGCCATTCCTCTAGACGGGCTGTGTGCTGCCGATTTCTGTAACCGAGGAATGATGCATGTTATATTGAGATTTGGTGTCATCAACCAAATGATTTTCCTTTCCTTTAGAAGATGTGTCAACCCTCCTATTGACTACTATATCTCCATGTTTCCACTAGATTATTCAAAAATCGTTTGGGACAAGAGAGAAAAGAAGGAAAGGATATATTTTTTTCGAAAGTTTGTGTTTTAGAGGGGATTATTTATTTTTGAAAAATGGATTTTGTAAGAATGGCTTGGCCAATGGTAGGCTTAAGTGTTTAGGCTTGTTTGATTAAACACTTATGAAGTTAAGCACGTCTTGGTTATTAACATTTGTGATTTGACAACTTGGATAGCTTTTCTTGAGCCCCTTTGTTGAATTCAGTGGGTGGTACCATCATGGATTTATTCTGTTTTTCGATTGCCCTAACTTTTGCCTAAAACACCCATTTGTGGAGTTTTAGCGGGCTTTTGTTTTTGTTCATTATTTTGTAACCCTAATTTTTGCCTAGGTCACCCTCTTGTGGGATTCCTAGCGGGTCTTTTGCTCTTATTTTTGCGCAGTCCCCTTTTTTGGGTTTCCTGCCGAGCTTCTTTTATTTTTAGGATTTTTGTCCTGAATGGATTTCTTTTTATCCATGATGGCACTTATTGAGGCCAAGGAAAGGTGCTCCAAGTTGTCGTGCACACTTCCACACAAAATGATGTGGGTTTATTGATTATTAAGACGATTTTAACCTCACTTATGTTCATTCAAACAGGGTTAAATAATGCGGTCTAGAATTTTATTGCAAGCAAGAAAAGAAGCAATAAAGAATTAATAAAGAATGATTTTATTATAATCATAATGGAAACATGTGCCCTATCGAGGCTCGGGGGTCGGGCTGTCCCCGAGGAGTAATCTCTAATAGTCATCAGGTTTACACATCCCTATCGGAAGGAGAAAAACACTTGATGACGACAGCAGGCCTTGATATTTGTGAACCAGCCTTCCTAAAGATCTGGCTTAAAGAACGTCGAGAAGGATCTTGGTTTCTCTTCGTCCTTTGATCTTTATAAGGGTTGTATCCTAACCCTTGTTTCCCCGGATTATCCTTGATAATGGGTAGCTCCGGGATTCCTTGGGAGTCCTTGCCTAATCCTTGTCCTGGCAAGTATCCGTTCTTGGTGAGCATGGAGGCTACCTTCTTCTTTTCTCGGGGAAACGTTTCGACATTGGCGATTTCCAATGCTTGGAAGGCGGTTTCTAAAGCTTCCTCCGCTGCATCCACGTAAGGTATGGTTGATGGTTTGCTGATGAGTATGTCATCTTCAGCTTGTACAGTCACCAGTTTGTCACCCACTATGAACTTGACTTTCTGGTGGAGCGTAGAGGGTACAGCTTTCGCATCATGAATCCAAGGTCGGCCGAGGAGACAGCTGTATGCGGGAGTAATGTCCATCACTTGGAATTCGACATTAAAGATAGTGGGTCCAATTTGGATTGGAAGATTGATCTCTCCCACCACTTCTCTTTTAGAACCATCGAAGGCTCGAACGATCATGTTGCTCGGGCGCATTTGGACTCCCTTGATTGCCAATTGCTTGAGCGTTCTTTTTGGCATCACATTCAAGGAAGATCCATTATCTACCAAGACTTTAGCGATGTGATACTCCTTGCACTTTACAGAGATGTGCAAGGGCTTGTTATGATTCGGTCCCCCAGCGGGGATTTCTTCATCGGTGAAGGTGAGGTGATCACTAGCCGTGATGTGACTAACAATCCCCTCAAACTTGTCTTGGGAGATAGTGTGCGACACATATGCCTCGTTCAAGACTTTCGACAGAGCTTGCCGATGCGGTTCGGAACTTAGGATCAACGACAACAGCGTAATCTTTGCTGGCGTCCTATGAAGTTGATCCACGATGGAGTACTCGCTCTGTCGGATAAACTTTAACAGCTCATCAGTCTCCTCCTCGGATTCTCTTTCCTCGGTTTTCTTTTCTCTTTTTTTTTTTTTTTTTTTTTTTTTTTTTTTTATTCTTGGGGGCTTTATCATGAAGATCTTCGGGAGTGTAGATCCTGCCACTTCTAGTCATGCCCCCAAGTCCAGCGATGTTAGAGATATCGCTGTCGGAAAAAAAATGGATGTCGTATATCCACGGCACAACCTTATTCGATTCGTAGGGAAAAGGCCTTGGAGTAGTGATCCTTAACGGTGTCGGACCTTCCCCTTTATTCGTCTTAATTACCAACAACGGAGTTGACGTGTGTTCGCTTGGCGCGGTTGTTGGCTTACACTTGATAACGAACGGCGTGCGATCCATTCTTTGAACATACGCATCGATTAATTCTTTCTTTTTATTAATGTTTATTAATGATTTACTAGGAGGGATGTATGAAATGTAAACCTAGATCCCTCCATGATCTTTGATAAGAATGCATGATATGAGATGATGACGATGAATATGCATGCATTGTGTTTATTCAACTAAGCATTATCATGTTTTTAGGATGTCCCTAAGATGATGCATGATATTGCTTGGTTTGGATAAATAACCCTTTTTTCCTTTTTTTGGGTATTTTGTTTTTTATATTTTTTTTTGGGTGAAAAGGGAAACTTCCTACATGAATGTGATGAAGGTAGATGTTAACACCATGCAATGGAAGATCCTTATTCCTATTTATTTTTATTTTAAAAGAATAGGAATGTTGTATGTTTAAAGAAATGCAATGTATGCTCAAACAATTTCACATAAACAATGCACAAACAATTCACTCATCCACGAACAGTCACGAGCGAATCACGAGGTAGGGGTATCCTGCAGAAAAGTGCATATTCAAGGTGGTTCTAACTGTTCTCACTGGTCTGAGGCCCCCAAGGTGCCCCCATTATAGGGACCCAATTCCTCTCGTCGTAAGCCGATGGAAAGCTCCAACGCACTGTCGGACTCGAGTTCATGGTTATCACCTTGAGTGATGCTTTCCGACAACGGTCTACGGGCACCTATAGACCCATTCGACAACCGGCCGTACTAACATCCACTCCCTATGGCTTACCACTCATGCCCCCGGGTATAGAGGGAACTGTTGTGTGCAAAGGTTCGTGTGCAGTTTGTATTTCAAACAATTGCGGAAAATTAAACAAACAACAGTTATTAAAGCCAATTAGATAAACATGTTATCATACAAGCAAGGGGTAATAAAGTAATTTTAACTATTATTTGTTAAAAATAATCTGTCACTCAATGGGACTGACTCTCGAAGCTTCCCCAGCGGAGTCGCCATCTGTCGCCACCGGCCCGAAACGGGCTTTCGGCACTCGCGAAGGATGGTTGGACTCTTTTGTTTGTTTAAAAATATGTATTGCTAGAATGACTTATTCTCAAACTGAGACCTCGTCAAACGAGCAATTTTATTAAAAGGCTCACCAATCCATGTTAATCCCAAGCGGGACCCTCCATGGATTAGCGGTTTTCATAAAAGGAAGGGTTCATGGAGTCGCCACCAATGTTTTACTCAAAACATTGGAAAAAGAGGTTTAAAGTAATCGATTCAAAAATCGACTTCGGCCATGACAACCAGAGTCGGGTAAGGGAGTCGGTTACGCGTGGGGAAGGTGTTAGCACCCCACAGCGCCCCTTTCGGGTTCCCTATGACAGATTATTTAAAAAAATAATAGTGCAAAATTACTAAATTACCCCTATTTATTCTAAGCAATTATAAATTAACTATCTACAGGATGACAGTTTAAATATGTACACACAGAAAGCGGTAAAAGAAGGGACTTTAAAGATATAAACCTTTGAAGCGTGCTTTCTTATATATCTTGACAGAAATTGGGAAGCGTTTTGGCGTTCCCTCCCTCTACAAGACCGCTCGCTCCCTCCTAAAAAATAATTTTTGACTTGGAAATCCGATGGATTTCCCTTCGACTTAGTTTGAGACTCAAGCAAAATGCTCAGAACTCAAAAACTTCGTCGGATCAACTCTCCGAGTGATTTCTAGGCAGAGCACTGCTCAAAAAAACCCAGAATACTCAAGAAGAGGGTTAAAACTCAGTCCAAAAGTGTGAAATGACGTCCCATTGACGTCATATTTATAGGGAAGAGGCTCAATACGGTTTATGAGGGTCAATACGGTCAACATTGAAATTTTGAACTAATACGGCCGTATTGAATTCAATACGGCCGTATTGAAGTTCAAAAAACCTCAATACGGCCGTATTGAAGTTCAGTGCGGCCGTATTGAAGTCCAGAAACTTCAATACGGCCGTATTGAGTTCAGTGCGGCCGTATTGAAGTTCAAAATGTTCAATACGGCCGTACTGAACCTCTGGGAGGCCGTATTGGGCTTCATTCCTCCCACTTTTCTTATTTTAGCTATCCTAAGACCTCTAGACCTATAGAGAATCCTCTTTGGGCCTTCTGGAAGTCCTTCTGGCTGATCTTCCTTCAGTCTTCGAGAGTCTTCAAGCTTTATTTCTGACCCGGACAATTTTAGGGGTCTACAGCCACTAGTCTTGAAGAAGAGATTCACAAATCCATTATTTTTAAAGAAAAAGAATCTCAACTTCAAGATTTTGTGAAGGAGAAGTGGACTTCATTTAGTTCTACTTCTCATGCTACTTCCTTGGTGGTGCCCAAGGTAGATAGTCTTCCTACCTTAGTTGTGTCAATAATGCACCCAATTTATGGAATATATTATTTGTTGGATATAACATATGAACCTTCAAGGTTCCTTGTGACAAATTCTTTTCATAACTATCCAACAAATAATATAATCCAAAATTGTTTAGGAAATTTCTTAGGCAAGACGTTTTAGTTTTTAGGATTAAGTCTTTAGTGTGCTATAGTTTTTGTTTTAGCACATTTTTAGGATTTAGTAATATACCTAGTCTATGTTTAGGAGAGGATCCTATTCATTATATTAGTAGGTCTAGTGTCATAGATTTCTTTAGGTTCCATGAAAGGATTCCTTCTAGGATATTCCTTTCACATTTATTTGTTGAAAATATCACCTCTGATGAATTTTATTATATATTTGTAGGTATGGCCAATAATCATGAGGACCCTCGAGATTTGAGGTCAAATCCTTTTCAAGAGGGAGGGGATGATAGACTATGGCCAAGGCCAAGGAATCCAAGAGGTGATGTACTAAAAGAACCAAGAGGAATGGGATGATCTTAAAGACCTTTTTCTTATGTTTGTACATATATAGTAGTTCTTTTGTATAGGTTATTTTTGCCTTTGTATTTGTGAGACACTTTACTTGCTTTTTCTAGTGTTTGTATATTGATTTCAAGGTAGGTTACTTGGAGAGTTTAACTCCATTTAACCTCCCTAGTTGATACATTCATTTTGTATTTTTTCAGTAGGGAAAATGGGGTGACAATTAGCAATGCTTGAGGGTGTGATTAGTAATTGGGCCAGAACTGGGTCTAGGTAAAATTTTGCATATTGGATTCATTTTGCTCCTAATTTTTCATAGATTTGATTTAGCTAGGTCTCATCATCATATGATGAACCTAACTAAACCAAATCAAATATTTTTGAATTAATTCATGGAGCAAAATGCACCCAAGGCTGCCTAGCCTTTCTTCCTTGTTCATGGCCGAAATTGCTTGTCTCTCTTCAAGGTTTGAAGCTTGCTTTGCAAGCTTCTAAACCTTAGTAGGTTAAAGCTTACCTTACCATGGTTCTTAAGTGAACCATGGTCAAGGTTAGCTTCTCCTACAAGCTAGCTAAACCGTGGGAGTTAAAGTTTACCCTACCATGGTTCCTAGTGAACCATGGTTAAGGTTAGCTTCTCCTACAAGCTACCTCTCCCTATATATTTGTAAATACTACTCTTGTACTCACTTTTGAACATTTGAAGTTAAACATTTACCCATCATTGTTAAGTAGGAATTGGCTAATTGATCTTTCTTCAGTACATTCTCTGCTGTTAAAGCATTGGCCCATCATTGTTGAATAGTAATTGGCCTTGCTGATGGGCATTCTGGCTTGTTAAACATTGACCCATCATTGTTAAGTAGGAATTGGCCAATTGGACTTTCTTCAGGACATTCTCCGCTGTTAAAACATTGGCTCATCATTGTTAAAGAGTAATTGGCCTTTCTGATGGGCATTCTGGCTTTTTAAACATTGACCCATCATTGTTAAGTAGGAATTGGCCAATTGGCCTTTCTTCAGGACATTCTCCGCTGTTAAAACATTGGCCCATCATTGTTGAATAGTAATTGGCATTTCTAATGGGCATTCTGGCTTGTTAAACATTGACCCATCATTGTTAAGTAGGAATGGGCAATTGGCCTTTCTTCAGGACATTCTCCGCTGTTAAAACATTTGCCCATCATTGTTGAACAGTAATTGGCCTTTCTTAAGGGCATTCTGGCTTGTTAAACATTAACCCATCAGTGTTAAGTAAGAATTGGCCAATTTTCCTTTCTTCAGGACATTCTCCGCTGTTAAAACATTGGCCCATCATTGTTGAATAGTAATTAGCCTTTCTGATGGGCATTCTAGCTTGTTAAACATTAACCCATCATTGTTAAGTAGGAATTGGCCAATTGGCCTTTCTTCAAGACATTCTCCGCTGTTAAAACATTGGACCATCATTTTTGAATAGTAATTGGCCTTTCTGATGGGCATTCTAGCTTTAACTGATCCATTTTTTATAAAGTGGATCAATTTATTTTGTTCAAATATGGGTCAGTTTTTTTGAAATTGAATTAGTTTAATGCGGTCCAGTTATCCTTTTTTACCCGTATAAGGATCATTTTCTTAAAAACCCAAATTGAATTGAATCGATCCACTTTTTCAAGGTTACAAAGTGGATCGAATAATTGAATCGATTTTATAAACTAGATTGATTTGGAGTTATTTTTTCAAAATGGATCAGATTCGAATCAATATGGATTTTTTGCATAGCCATAGTTGGCAATCAAAGAATATGTTGACAGATGAACAATATCGTTGAAAAAATTGTAGCAACCGAGATAAAACTCATGGAGATTCGTGACGGATGAACATTAAATTTGAACACATCGATGCGATCTCGTCGGTGCGTACCCTCGGTGGATTCTGTATCGTCAATTTACCCGGTGGATGGTTTAACTGATCCATTTTTTATAAAGTGGATCAGTTTATTTTTTTTAAATATGGATCGACTTTTTTGAAATTGAATCATTTTAATGCGGTGCAATTATTCATATTTTACCCGTATAAGGATCATTTTCTTAAAAATCCCAAATTGAATTGAATCGTTCTACTTTTTAAAAGTTACAAATTGGATCGAATAATTGAACCAATTTTATAAACTAGATCGATTTGGAGTTATTTTCTTAAAATGGATCAGATCGATTTGAATCAGTTTGGATTTTTGCATAGTCCTAGATGGCAGTCAACGAATATGTTGACAGATGAACAATATGGTTGAAAAAATCGTAGCAACCGAGATAAAACTCATGGAGATTCATGACGGATGAACATTAACTTTGAACACATCGATGCGATCTTGTCAGTTCGTACCCTCAGTGGATTCTGTACTGTCGATTTACCCGGTGGATGGTCTAACTGATCCATTTTTGATAAAGTGGATTAGTTTTTTTTTGAAGTATGGATCAATTTTTTTGAAATTGAATGAACTTAATGCGGTGCAGTTATCCATTTTTTACCCGTATAAGGATCATTTCCTTAAAAAACCCAAATTTAATTCAATTGATCCACTTTTTAAAAGTTACAATGTGGATCGAATAATTGAACCGATTTTATAAACTGGATCAGTTTGGAGTTATTTTTTCAAAATGGATTGGATCGATTTGAATCAATTTGGATTTTTTTCATAGTCCTAGATGGTAGTCAACGAATATGTTGACAGATAAACAATATCATTGAAAAAATCGTAGCAACTGAGATAAAACTCATGGAGATTCGTGACGGATGAACATTAAATTTGAACACATCAATGCGATCTCGTCGGTTCGTACCCTCGGTGGATTCTGAACCGTCGATTTACCCGGTGGATGCTTTAACTGATTCATTTTTTATAAAGTGGATCAATTTATTTTTTTTTAAATATGGATCAACTTTTTTGAAATTGAATCAATTTAATAAGGTGAAATTATTCATTTTTTACCCGTAGGATCATTTGCTTAAAAATCCCAAATCGAATTGAATCGATCTACTTTTTAAAAGTTACAAAGTGGATCGAATAATTGAACAGATTTTATAAATTGGATCAATTTGGAGATATTTTTTCAAAATGGATCGGATCGGTTTGAATCAATTTGGATTTTTTGCAAAGCCCTAGATGGTAATCAATTTGGAGATATTCTGTACCGTCAATTTACCCAGTAGATGGTTTAACTGATCCATTTTTTATAAAGTGGATTAGTTTATTTTTTTTTTCAAATATGGATCAGTTTTTTTGAAATTGAATCAGTTTAATGCGGTGCAGTTATCCATTTTTTACCCGTGTAAGGATCATTTTCTTAAAAAACCCAAATTGAATTGAATCAATCCACTTTTTAAAATTTATAAAGTGGATCGAATAATTGAACCAATTTTATAAACTGGATCGATTTGGAGTTATTTTTTCAAAATGGATCGGATCAATTTGAATCAATTTGGATTTTTTGCATAGCCCTAGATGGTAGTCAACGAATATGTTGAAAGATGAAAATATTGCTGAAAAAATCATAGCAACCGAGATAAAACTAACGGAGATTCGTGACAGATGAACATTAAATTTGAACACATCGATGCGATCACATGGGTTGGTACCCTCGGTGGATTTTGTACCATCGATTTATCCAGTGGATGGTTTAACTGATCCATTTTTTATAAAGTAGATTAGTTTATTTTTTTTTTTCAAATATGGATCAATTTTTTTGAAATTGAATCAGTTTAATGCAACAACTATCCATTTTTTACTCTTATAAAGATCATTTTCTTAAAAAAGCTAAATTTAATTGAATCGATCCACTTTTTAAAAGTTACAAAGTGGATCAAATAATTGAACCAATTTTATAAACTGGATCGATTTGGAGTTATTTTTTCAAAATAGATCGGATCGATTTGAATCAATTTGGAATTTTTGGATAGCCCTAGATGGTAGTCAACGAATATGTTGAAAGATGAAAATATTGTTGAAAAAATCATATCAACCAAGATAAAACTCATGGAGATTCGTGACCGATGAACATTAAATTTGAACACGTCGATGCGATCTCGTCAGTTTGATCCCTCGGTGGTTCTGTACCGTCGATTTACCAGGTGGATGGTTTAACTGATCCTTTTTTTATAAAGTCAATCAGTTTATTTTTTTTTAAATATTAATCAGCTTTTTTGAAATTGAATCTTTTTAATGCGGTGCAGTTATTCATTTTTTACCCTGTCGCCACCGGCCCGAAACGGGCTTTCGGCATTCGCGAAGGATGGTTGGACTCTTTTATTTGTTTAAAAATATGGATTGCTAGAATGACTTATTCTCAAACTGAGACCTTGTCAAACGAGCAATTTTATTAAAAGGCTCACCAATCCATGTTAATCCCAAGCGGGACCCTCCATGGATTAGCGGTTTTCATAAAAAGGAAGGGTTCATGGAGTCGCCACCAATGTTTTACTCAAAACATTGGAAAAAGAAGTTTAAGGCAATCGATTCAAAAATCGACTTCGGCCATGACAACCAGAGTCGGGTAAGGGAGTCGGTTACGCGTGGGGAAGGTGTTAGCACCCCACAGCGCCCCTTTCGGGTTCCCTATGACAGATTATTTCTAAAAATAATAGTGCGAAATTACTAAATTACCCCTATTTATTCTAAACAATTATAACTTAACTATCTACATGATGACAGTTAAATATACACACAGAAAGCAGTAAAAGGAAGGTCTTAAGAAGAAACCTTTGAAGCGTGCTTTTATATTCAAGTAAAACTGGGAAGCTTTTTGGCGTTCCCTCACTCTACAAGCCCGCTCGCTCCCTCCTAGAAAATTTTAACTATGGAAATCCGGAGGATTTCCCTTCGACTCAGTTCGAGACTCAAGCAAAAAGCTCAGAACTCGAGAACTTTGTCGGATCAACTCTCCGAGTGATTTCTAGGCAGAGCACTGCTCAAAAAAACCCAGAATACTCAAGAAGAGGGTTAAAACTCAGTGTCAAAGTGTAGAATGACGTCCAAATGACGTCTTATTTATAGGGAACAGGCGCAATACGGGCCCTGGAGTCAATACGGCCCGTATTGAAGTTTTGAACTACAATACGGCCGTATTGAATTCAGTACGGCCGTATTGAAGTTCAAAAAACCTCAATACGGCCGTATTGAGTTCAGTGCAGCCGTATTGAAGTTCAGAAACTTCAATACGGCCGTATTGAGTTCAGTGCGGCTGTATTGAAGTTCAGAAACTTCAATATGGCCGTATTGAGTTCAGTGCGGCCGTATTGTAGTTCAAAATGTTCAATACGGCCGTACTGAACTTTTGGGAGGCCGTATTGGGCTTTATTCCCTCCACTTCCTTATTTTGAGCTATTATAAGACCTCTAGACCTACAGAGAATCCTTCTAGGGCCATTTTAGGGGTTTAGGGTTCAAGAGTCTTACAGAGAATCCTTATTCCCTCCACTTTCCTTCAGTCTTCAAGAGTCTTCAAGCTTTATTTCCGACCCGGACAATTTTAGGGGTCTACAGCTGCCCCCCCTTTACTTAGTCAAACGGCCTTTTGGTGTACCGTTTGATAAGTAAAGGAGTTGACCCAATTGTCCGGGGAATAAGCCATCCTTCCGACTTGTAGTGTCTTCAGGTGGGAAAATTATTGAGTAGCCTCTCGAGGTTGAGTTTGCCCTCTCCAGGGTGAGTATTAGTCGTCGCCTCTCCAGGCTCATTGCATACCTCGGTGCTCTGGACATCTGGGTAGCTGAGTATTGCCTCTTCAGGCTTGTGCATACCTCGGTGCTCTGGACATCTGGGTAGCTGAGTATTGCCTCTCCAGGCTTGTGCATACCTCGGTGCTCTCGACAACTGGGTAGCTGAGTACCGCCTCTCCAGGCTTGTGCATACCTCGGTGCTCTCGACAACTGGGTAGCTGAGTAGCGCCTCTCCAGGCTTGTGCATACCTCGGTGCTCTCGACAACTGGGTAGCTGAGTACCGCCTCTCCAGGCTTGTGCATACCTCGGTGCTCTCGACAACTGGGTAGCTGAGTACCGCCTCTCCAGGCTTGTGCATACCTCGGTGCTCTCGACAACTGGGTAGCTGAGTACCGCCTCTCCAGGCTTGTGCATACCTCGGTGCTCTCGACAACTGGGTAGCTGAGTACCGCCTCTCCAGGCTTGTGCATACCTCGGTGCTCTCGACAACTGGGTAGCTGAGTAGCGCCTCTCCAGGCTTGTGCATACCTCGGTGCTCTGGACATCTGGGTAGCTGAGTATCGCCTCTCCAGGCTTGTGCATACCTCGGTGCTCTGGACATCTGGGTAGCTGAGTATCGCCTCTCCAGGATTTGTGCATACCTCGGTGCTCTAGACATCTGGGTAGCGTGAGTTTGCCCTCTCCAGGGATTTGTGATAGTTTTGTCTCCACAGTCCACGATGCTGCTTCGACGATTGTTTTTGATTTTTGTGCCACTGAGGGCTGGATAACGCAGGGATCCGTCTAGGGGATGTGCAGTTACTCATAGGTTCTTGTGTCCCAACTTTCCATTGCGTAGTTGGTACCCATTGAGGAATTTCTGTTTCCTTGGGGTGTAGACACGAAGATGTTCTTTCTGATGTGAGCGATGCCTTATGATTGGCTGACGTCCTTTTGACGGTGGTGGAGTATCCTGGTTATCCTTATTCGGGTGACTCTTTTTGATTTTCTGATTTTGTTGCCTCTGTGTAGGCTGTTATCCACTGGGGGATTTTGTCGTTGATTTTGATTAGCCTCTTCTGTTAGGCGTATCATCTTGATGTTCAGTGATTGGCTGAAAGCCGGATTCCACTTGGGGAATGATTATTTGTCTTTTGTGATTTTTCTTGAAGGGGTGCCTCTGAGTAGGTGAGTGGGGATTTGAAGTTCTTATGTATCCCAGAGTATTATTTAGAAAGCCTCTTCAGGCTTAGCTTCACTCTTCGTTTGAGTTGGAAAGCTATCTTCCACTGAGGAAGTTTAAATCCTTTGACTTGGATATTTTGTTTGGATGATCGCGCTTCCATTGGGGATTTTGACGATCTTGCTTTGATAGCTCTCGCTGGGGATTTGTTCCATGAGCTTAAGCTGAGGTTTCTCTGGGGAGTATTATTTCTGCGAGCCTCTCCAGGCTCATTTATTCTGTACAGTTGGGGAGTATTATTTCAGCAAGCCTCTCCAGGCTCAATTATTCTGAGAGAGTATTGTTTCGGCAAGCCTCTCCAGGCTCAGTTATTCTGAGTGAGTATTATTTCGGCAAGCCTCTCCAGGCTCAGTTATTCTGTATGATGAATTGGTTTTTTGTTCAGCCCGAGAATGCAAGCTGAGATGTCTTTTGGAGAGTATTATTTTGGCAAGCCTCTCCAGGCTCAGTTATTCTGTATAATTTGTTGGATTTTCTGTATTTTGCCTTTTTGTTGATTTTGGCTTTTTCTGTGTTTTTGCCTTTTTTGTTGATTTTGGCTTTTTCTGTGTTTTTGCCTTTTTTGTTGATTTCAGCTTTTTCTGTATTTTTTGTTGATTTTGGCTTTTTCTGTATTTTTGCCTTTTTTGTTGGTTTTGGCTTTTTCTGTACAGAAATGTCTCTGGGGAGTATTATTTTGGCAAGCCTCTTCAGGCTCAGTTATTCTGAGAGAGTATTATTTCGGCGAGCCTCTCCAGGCTCAATTATTCTGAGAGAGTATTATTTCGGCGAGCCTCTCCAGGCTTAGTTATTCTGAGAGAGTATTATTTCGGCGAGCCTCTCCAGGCTCAATTATTCTGAGAGAGTATTATTTCGGCAAGCCTCTCCAGGCTCAGTTATTCTGAGAGTATTATTTCGGCAAGCCTCTCCAGGCTCAGTTATTCTGTACGTTTTATTGATTTTCTGAATTTCTGCATTTTGTTTGCTGCTGTCATACACAAGCAATTTTTCTATTTTTTCTATTTTATGCGACTGCCTCATGATGAGGTCTTTGAATGTGCAATTAATGTGCGTGATGCACAAAATACAAGTTTAATTATTTTATTAATTTGTTTTTTTTAGAAAAAATGAATGGCTCCCCCTATCCTCTTCTTCTTGGAGGAATTTTTGTCATCGACGTGAGGGAGGATTTCTGTTATTGCCAATACGGCCGTTATTCATTTCAGTATGCCCGTATTGAATTGAAAATTTGTTCATAACCCTAATTTTGGTACGGGCGTACTGAACATGATACGGGCGTATTGTTTTTCTGAAGTTTATATTTTTTGTTTGTTTTTTTTTTTTTTTTTTTGATAAACAGAGAATAAGTGATCTTCCATTACACCTATCATCTGTATGCATGTATGCAGTATGATGCACCTAATTCTATTTGATTCACTTTTCAAAAGAATTAACCGATGCGTTTCTCTGTTTGGATCTTGCCATTCCTCCAGATGGGCTGTGCTCTGCTGATTTCCGTAACCGAGGAATGATGCGTATTTGATTTTGGTGTCATCAACCAAATGATTTTCCTTTCCTTTAGAAGATGCGTCAACCCTCCTATTGACTACTATATCTCCATGTTTCCACTAGATTATCCTAAAATCGTTTGGGACAAGAGAGAAAAGAAAGGAAAGGTATATTCTTTTTTGAAAGTTTGTGTTTTAGAGGGGATTTATTTTTATTTTGAAAAATTGTTTTTGTAAGAATGGCTGGCCAAGGTAGGCTTATTGTGTTTAGGTTTGTTTGTTTAAACATTCATGAAGTTAATCAAATCTTGTTATTGACGTTGTGATTTGACAACTTAGATAACTTCCCTTGAACCTTTCTTTTTGAATTCGGTTCATGGTACCATCATGGATTTCTTTCGTTTTTTGATTGTCCTTATTTTTGCCTAAAACACCTCTTTGCGGCGTTTTAGCGGACTTTTGATTTTTGTTCATTTTTGCAACCCTAACTTTTGTCTAGGTCACCCTTTCGTGGGATTCCTAGCGGGTCTTTTGCTCTTATTTTTGCGCAGCCCCCTTTTTGGGTTTCCTGCCGAGCTTCTTTTATTTTAAAAGATTTCTTTTTATCCATGATGGCACTTGTCGAGGCCAAGGAAAGGTGCTCTAAGTTGTCACGCACACTTCCACATAAAAATGATGTGGGTTTATTGTTATTAAGACAATTTTAACCTCATTCATGCTTATTCAAACAGGGTTAAAAATAATGTGGTTTAGAGATTTATTGCAAGCAAGAAAAGAAGCAATAAGAAATAATAAAGAATGATTTTATTATAATCATAATGGAAACATGTGCCCTATCGAGGCTCGGGGGTCGGGCTGTCCCCGAGGAGTAATCTCTAATAGTCATCAGGTCTATACATCCCTATCGGAAGGAGAAAAACACTTGACGACGACGACCGGCCTTAACGCTTGTGAACCGGCCTTCCTAAAGATCTGGCTTAAAGAACGTCGAGAAGGATCTTGGTTTCTCTTCGTCCTTTGATCTTTATAAGGGTTGTATCCTAACCCTTGTTTCCCCGGATTATCCTTGATAATGGGTAGCTCCGGGATTCCTTGGGAGTCCTTGCCTAATCCTTGTCCTGGCAAGTATCCGTTCTTGGTGAGCATGGAGGCTACCTTCTTCACTTCCACATAAAAATGATGTGGGTTTATTGTTATTAAGACAATTTTAACCTCATTCATGCTTATTCAAACAGGGTTAAAAATAATGTGGTTTAGAGATTTATTGCAAGCAAGAAAAGAAGCAATAAGAAATAATAAATAATGATTTTATTATAATCATAATGGAAACATGTGCCCTATCGAGGCTCGGGGGTCGGGCTGTCCCCGAGGAGTAATCTCTAATAGTCATCAGGTCTATACATCCCTATCGGAAGGAGAAGAGCACTTGATGACGACGACCGGCCTTGACGCTTGTGAACCGGCCTTCCTAAAGATCTGGCTTAAAGAACGTCGAGAAGGATCTTGGTTCTTCTTCGTCCTTTGATCTTTATTAGGGTTGTATCCTAACCCTTGTTTCCCCGGATTATCCTTGATGATGGGTAGCTCCGGAATTCCTTGGGAGTCCTTGCCAAGTCCTTGTCCCGGCAAGTATCCATTCTTGGTGAGCATATGGGCTACCTTCTTCATTTCTCGGGGAAATGTCTCAACATTGGCGATCTCCAATGCTTGGAAGGCGGTTTCTAAAGCTTCCTCTGCTGCATCCACATAAGGTATGTTGGATGGCTTGCTGATGAGTATGTCATCTTCAGCTTGTACGGTCACCAGTTTGTCACCCACTATGAACTTAACTTTCTGGTGGAGCGTAGAAGGAACAGCTTTTGCATCATGAATCCAAGGTCGACCAAGGAGACAGCTGTATGCGGGAGTAATGTCCATCACTTGGAATTCGACATTAAGGATAGTGGGTCCAATTTGGATTGGAAGATTGATCTCTCCCACCACTTCTCTTTTTGAAAGCTCGAATGATCATGTTGCTCGGGCGCATTTGGACTCCCTTGATTGACACTTGATCAAGTGTTCTTTTGGGCATCACATTCAAGGAAGATCCGTTGTCTACCAAGACTTTTGCGATGTGATACTCCTTGCACTTTACGGAGATGTGCAAGGGTTTGTTGTGATTAGGTCCCTCGGCGGGGATCTCTTCATCGATGAAAGTGAGGTGATCATTAGCCGTGATGTGACTAACAATCCCCTCAAACTTGTCTTGGGAGATGGTATGCGACACATATGCCTCGTTCAAAACTTTCAACAGAGCTTGCCGATGCGGTTCGGAGCTTAGGATCAACGACAACAGCGTAAACTTTGCTGGCGTCCTATGAAGTTGATCCACGATGGAGTACTCGCTCTGTCGGATAAACTTTAACAGCTCGTCTGTCTCCTCCTCGGATTCTTTATTTTCCTCGGTTTTCTCCTTTTCTTTTCCTTTATTCTTGGGAGCTTTATCGTGAAGATCTTCGGGAGTGTAGATCCTGCCACTCCTAGTCATGCCCCCAAGTCCAGCGATGTTGGAGATATCGCTGTCGGCAGAAGAATGGATGTCGTATATCCATGGCACAGCCTTATTTGATTCGTAAGGGAAAAGGTCTTGGAGTAGTGATCCTTAACGGTGTTGGACCTTCCCCTTTATTCATCTTGATTACCAACAACGGAGTTGATGTGCGCTCGCTTGGCGCGGTTGTTGGCTTACACTTAATAACAAATGGCGTGCGATCCATCTTGAACATACGCATCGATTATTTCTTTCTTTTTATTAATGATTTATTGGGAGGGATGTATGAAATGCAAACCTAGATCCCTCCATGATCTTTGATAAGAATGCATGACATTAGATGATGACGTTGAATATGCATGCATTGTGTTTATTCAACTAAGCATTATCATGTTTTCGGGATGTTCCTAAGATGATGCATGATATTGCTTGGTTTGGATAAATAACCCTTTTTTCTTTTTTGGGTATTTTTATTTATTATATTTTTTTTTTGTATTTTTGGGTGAAAAGGGAAACTACCTATATGAATGTGATGAAGGTAGATGTTAACACCATGTAACGGAAGATTCTTATTCCCATTTATTCTTTTAAAAAGGAATGTTGTATGTTTAAAGAATGCAATGTATGCTCAAACAATGTCACATAAACAATGCACAAACAATTCACTCATCCACGAACAGTCACGAGCGAATCACGAGGTAGGGGTATCCTGCAGAAAAGTGCATATTCAAGGAGGTTCTAACTGTTCTCACAGGTCTGAGGCCCCCAAGGTGCCCCCATTATAGGGACCCAATTCCTCTCGTCGTAAGTCGATGGAAAGTTCCAACGCACTGTCGGACTTGAGTTCATGGTTATCACCTTGAGTGATGCTTTCCGACAACGGTCTACGGGCACCTATAGACCCATTCGACAACCGGCCGTACTAACATCCACTCCCTATGGCTTACCACTCATGCCCCCGGGTATAGAGGGAACTGTTGTGTGCAAAGGTTTGTGTGCAATTTATATTTCAAAAAATTGCAGAAACTAAACATACAACAGTTATTAAAGCCATATAAATAAAGCATGTTATCATACAAACAAGGGGTAATGAAGTAATTTTAACTATTATTTGTTAAAAATAATCTGTCACTAAATGGGACTGACTCTCGAGGCTTCCCCAGTGGAGTCGCCATCTGTCGCCACCGGCCCGAAACGGGCTTTCGGCATTCGCGAGGGATGGTTGGACTCTTTTATTTGTTTAAAAATATGGATTGCTAGAATGACTTATTCTCAAACTGAGACCTTGTCAAACGAGCAATTTTATTAAAAGGCTCACCAATCCATGTTAATCCCAAGCGGGACCCTCCATGGATTAGCGGTTTTCATAAAAAGGAAGGGTTCATGGAGTCGCCACCAATGTTTTACTCAAAACATTGGAAAAAGAAGTTTAAGGCAATCGATTCAAAAATCGACTTCGGCCATGACAACCAGAGTCGGGTAAGGGAGTCGGTTACGCGTGGGGAAGGTGTTAGCACCCCACAGCGCCCCTTTCGGGTTCCCTATGACAGATTATTTCTAAAAATAATAGTGCGAAATTACTAAATTACCCCTATTTATTCTAAACAATTATAACTTAACTATCTACATGATGACAGTTAAATATACACACAGAAAACAGTAAAAGGAAGGTCTTAAGAAGAAACCTTTGAAGCGTGCTTTTATATTCAAGTAAAACTGGGAAGCTTTTTGGCGTTCCCTCACTCTACAAGCCCGCTCGCTCCCTCCTAGAAAATTTTAACTATGGAAATCCGGAGGATTTCCCTTCGACTCAGTTCGAGACTCAAGCAAAAAGCTCAGAACTCGAGAACTTTGTCGGATCAACTCTCCGAGTGATTTCTAGGTAGAGCACTGCTCAAAAAAACCCAGAATACTCAAGAAGAGGGTTAAAACTCAGTGTCAAAGTGTAGAATGACGTCCAAATGACGTCTTATTTATAGGGAACAGGCGCAATACGGGCCCTGGAGTCAATACGACCCGTATTGAAGTTTTGAACTACAATACGGCCGTATTGAATTCAGTACGGCCGTATTGAAGTTCAAAAAACCTCAATACGGCCGTATTGAGTTCAGTGCAGCCGTATTGAAGTTCAGAAACTTCAATACGGCCATATTGAGTTCAGTGCGGCTGTATTGAAGTTCAGAAACTTCAATACGGCCGTATTGAGTTCAGTGCGGCCGTATTGTAGTTCAAAATGTTCAATACGGCCGTACTGAACTTTTGGGAGGCCGTATTGGGCTTTATTCCCTCCACTTCCTTATTTTGAGCTATTATAAGACCTCTAGACCTACAGAGAATCCTCCTAGGGCCTTCCATGAGTCCTTCTGGCTGACTTTCCTTCAGTCTTCAAGAGTCTTCAAGCTTTATTTCCGACCCGGACAATTTTAGGGGTCTACATACCCGTATAAGGATCATTTTCTTAAAAATCCAAAATTGAATTGAAGCAATCTACTTTTTAAAAGTTACAAAGTGGATCGAATAATCAAACTGATTTTATAAACTGGATCGATTTAGAGATATTTTTCCAAAATGGATCGAATCGATTTGAATCAATTTGGATATTTTGCATAGCACTAGATGGTAGTCAATGATTATGTTGACAGATGAACAATATCGTTGAAAAAATCATAGCCACAGAGATAAAACTCATGGAGATTCGTGACGGATGAACATTAAATTTGAACACATCGATGCGATCTCGTGGGTTCGTACCCTCTGTGGATTTTGTACCGTCGATTTACCCGGTGGATGGTTTAACTGATCCATTTTTTATAAAGTGGATCAGTTTATTTTTTTTAAATATGGATCGACTTTTTTGAAATTGAATCATTTTAATGCGGTGCAATTATTCATATTTTACCCGTATAAGGATCATTTTCTTAAAAATCCCAAATTGAATTGAATCGTTCTACTTTTTAAAAGTTACAAATTGGATCGAATAATTGAACCAATTTTATAAACTAGATCGATTTGGAGTTATTTTCTTAAAATGGATCAGATCGATTTGAATCAGTTTGGATTTTTGCATAGTCCTAGATGGCAGTCAACGAATATGTTGACAGATGAACAATATGGTTGAAAAAATCGTAGCAACCGAGATAAAACTCATGGAGATTCATGACGGATGAACATTAACTTTGAACACATCGATGCGATCTTGTCAGTTCGTACCCTCAGTGGATTCTGTACTGTCGATTTACCCGGTGGATGGTCTAACTGATCCATTTTTGATAAAGTGGATTAGTTTTTTTTTGAAGTATGGATCAATTTTTTTGAAATTGAATGAACTTAATGCGGTGCAGATATCCATTTTTTACCCGTATAAGGATCATTTCCTTAAAAAACCCAAATTTAATTCAATTGATCCACTTTTTAAAAGTTACAATGTGGATCGAATAATTGAACCGATTTTATAAACTGGATCAGTTTGGAGTTATTTTTTCAAAATGGATTGGATCGATTTGAATCAATTTGGATTTTTTTCATAGTCCTAGATGGTAGTCAACGAATATGTTGACAGATAAACAATATCATTGAAAAAATCGTAGCAACTGAGATAAAACTCATGGAGATTCGTGACGGATGAACATTAAATTTGAACACATCAATGCGATCTCGTCGGTTCGTACCCTCGGTGGATTCTGAACCGTCGATTTACCCGGTGGATGCTTTAACTGATTCATTTTTTATAAAGTGGATCAATTTATTTTTTTTTAAATATGGATCAACTTTTTTGAAATTGAATCAATTTAATAAGGTGCAATTATTCATTTTTTACCCGTAGGATCATTTTCTTAAAAATCCCAAATTGAATTGAATCGATCTACTTTTTAAAAGTTACAAAGTGGATCGAATAATTGAATAGATTTTATAAATTGGATCAATTTGGAGATATTTTTTCAAAATGGATCGGATCGGTTTGAATCAATTTGGATTTTTTGCACAGCCCTAGATGGTAGTCAACGAATATGTTGAAAGATGAAAATATTGTTGAAAAAATCATAGCAGTCGAGATAAAACTTATGGAGATTCATGATAGATGAACATTAAATTTGAACATATCGATGCGATCACGTGGGTTCGTACCCTCGGTGGTTCTGTACCATCAATTTACCCGGTGGATGGTTTAACTGATCCATTTTTTATAAAGTGGATTAGTTTATTTTTTTTTTTCAAATATGGATCAGTTTTTTTGAATTTGAATCAGTTTAATGCGGTGCAGTTATCCATTTTTTACCCGTATAAGGATCATTTTCTTAAAAAACCCAAACTGAATTGAATCAATCCACTTTTTAAAATTTATAAAGTGGATCGAATAATTGAACCAATTTTATAAACAAGATCGATTTGGAGTTATTTTTTCAAAATGGATCGGATCGATTTGAATCAATTTGGATTTTTTGCATAGCCCTAGATGGTAGTCAACGAATATGTTGAAAGATGAAAATATTGCTGAAAAAATCATAGCAACCGAGATAAAACTCACGGAGATTCGTGACAGATGAACATTAAATTTGAACACATCGATGCGATCACATGGGTTGGTACCCTCGGTGGATTTTGTACCATCGATTTATCCAGTGGATGGTTTAACTGATCCATTTTTTATAAAGTAGATTAGTTTTTTTTTTTTTCAAATATGGATCAATTTTTTTGAATATGAACCAGTTTAATGCAACAACTATCCATTTTTTACTCGTATAAAGATCATTTTCTTAAAAAAGCTAAATTTAATTGAATCGATCCACTTTTTAAAAGTTACAAAGTGGATCAAATAATTGAACCAATTTTATAAACTGGATCGATTTGGAGTTATTTTTTCAAAATAGATCGGATCGATTTGAATCAATTTGGAATTTTTGGATAGCCCTAGATGGTAGTCAACGAATATGTTGAAAGATGAAAATATTGTTGAAAAAATCATATCAACCAAGATAAAACTCATGGAGATTCGTGACCGATGAACATTAAATTTGAACACGTCGATGCGATCTCGTCAGTTTGATCCCTCGGTGGTTCTGTACCGTCGATTTACCAGGTGGATGGTTTAACTGATCCTTTTTTTATAAAGTCGATCAGTTTATTTTTTTTTAAATATTAATCAGCTTTTTTGAAATTGAATCTTTTTAATGCGGTGCAGTTATTCATTTTTTACCCGTATAAGGATCATTTTCTTAAAAATCCAAAATTGAATTGAAGCAATCTACTTTTTAAAAGTTACAAAGTGGATCGAATAAAAGAACTGATTTTATAAACTGGATCGGTTTAGAGATATTTTTCCAAAATGGATCGGATCGATTTGAATCAATTTGGATATTTTGCATAGCACTAGATGGTAGTCAATGATTATGTTGACAGATGAACAATATCGTTGAAAAAATCATAGCCACAGAGATAAAACTCATGGAGATTCGTGACGGATGAACATTAAATTTGAACACATCGATGCGATCTCGTGGGTTCGTACCCTCTGTGGATTCTGTACCGTCGATTTACCCGGTGGATGGTTTAACTGATCCATTTTTTATAAAGTGGATCAATTTTTTTTTTAAATATGGATCAACTTTTTTGAAATTGAATCAATTTAATAAGGTGCAATTATTCATTTTTTACCCGTAGGATCATTTTCTTAAAAATCCCAAATTGAATTGAATCGATCTACTTTTTAAAAGTTACAAAGTGGATCGAATAATTGAACAGATTTTATAAATTGGATCAATTTGGAGATATTTTTTCAAAATGGATCGGATCGGTTTGAATCAATTTGGATTTTTTGCACAGCCCTAGATGGTAGTCAACGAATATGTTGAAAGATGAAAATATTGTTGAAAAAATCATAGCAGTCGAGATAAAACTTATGGAGATTCATGATAGATGAACATTAAATTTGAACATATCGATGCGATCACGTGGGTTCGTACCCTCGGTGGTTCTGTACCGTCAATTTACCCGGTGGATGGTTTAACTGATCCATTTTTTATAAAGTGGATTAGTTTATTTTTTTTTTCAAATATGGATCAGTTTTTTTGAAATTGAATCAGTTTAATGCGGTGCAGTTATCCATTTTTTACCCGTATAAGGATCATTTTCTTAAAAAACCCAAATTGAATTGAATCGATCAACTTTTTAAAAGTTACAAAGTGGATCAAATAATTGAACCAATTTTATAAACTGGATCGATTTGGAGTTATTTTTTCAAAATAGATCGGATCGATTTGAATCAATTTGGAGATTCATGATAGATGAACATTAAATTTGAACATATCGATGCGATCACGTGGGTTCGTACCCTCGGTGGATTCTGTACCATCGATTTATCCAGTGGATGGTTTAACTGATCCATTTTTTAGAAAGTAGATTAGTTTATTTTTTTTTCAAATATGGATCAGGTTTTTTGAAATTGAATCAGTTTAATGCAACAATTATCCATTTTTTACTCGTATAAAGATCATTTTCTTAAAAAAGCCAAATTTAATTGAATCGATCAACTTTTTAAAAGTTACAAAGTGGATCAAATAATTGAACCAATTTTATAAACTGGATCGATTTGGAGTTATTTTTTCAAAATAGATCGGATCGATTTGAATCAATTTGGATTTTTTGCATAACCCTAGATGGTAGTCAACGAATATGTTGAAAGATGAAAATATTGTTGAAAAAATCATATCAACCAAGATAAAACTCATGGAGATTCGTGACCGATGAACATTAAATTTGAACACGTCGATGCGATCTCGTCAGTTTGAACCCTCGGTGGTTCTGTACCGTCGATTTACCAGGTGGATGGTTTAACTGATCCTTTTTTTATAAAGTGGATTAGTTTATTTTTTTTTAAATATTAATCAGCTTTTTTGAAATTGAATCATTTTAATGCGGTGCAGTTATTCATTTTTTACCCATATAAGGATCATTTTCTTAAAAATCCAAAATTGAATTGAAGCAATCTACTTTTTAAAAGTTACAAAGAGGATCGAATAATTGAACTGATTTTATAAACTGGATCGGTTTAGAGATATTTTTCCAAAATGGATCGGATCGATTTGAATCAATTTGGATATTTTGCATAGCACTAGATGGTAGTCAACGATTATGTTGACAGATGAACAATATCGTTGAAAAAATCATAGCCACAGAGATAAAACTCATGGAGATTCGTGACGGATGAACATTAAATTTGAACACATCGATGCGATCTCGTGGGTTCGTACCCTCGGTGGATTCTGTACCATCGATTTACCCGGTGGATGGTTTAACTGATCCATTTTTTATAAAGTGGATTAGTTTATTTTTTTTTCAAATATGGATCAGTTTTTTTGAAATTGAATCAGTTTAACGCGGTGCAGTTATCCATTTTTTACCCATATAAGGATCATTTTCTTAAAAAACCCAAATTGAATTGAATCGATCCACTTTTTAAAATTTATGAAGTGGATCCAATAATTGAACCGATTTTATAAACTGGATCGATTTGCAGTTATTTTTTTCAAAATGGATCAGATCGATTTGAATCAATTTGGATTTTTTGCATAGTCCTAGATGGTAGTCAACAAATATGTTGAAAGATGAAAATATTGTTGAAAAAATCATAGCAACCAAGATAAAACTCATGGAGATGGGTCAATGTTTTAACAGCGGAGAATGTCTTGAAGAAAGGCCAATTGGCCAATTCCTACTTAACAATGATGGATCAATGTTTAACAAGCCAGAATGCCCAACAGAAAAACCAATTACTATTTAACAATGATGGGCCAATGTTTTAATAGCCGAGAATGTCCTGAAGAAAGGCCAATTGCGCCAATTCCAACTTAACAATGATGGGTCAATGTTTAACAACCCAGAATGCCCATCAAAAAGGCCAATTACTATTTAACAATGATGGGCCAATGTTTTAACATCGGAGAATGTCTTGAAGAAAGGCCAATTGGCCAATTCCTACTTAACAATGATGGGTTAATGGTTAACAAGCCATAATGCCCATCAGAAAGGCTAATTACTATTTAACAATGATGGGCCAATGTTTTAACAACGGAGAATGTCTTGAAGAAAGGCCAATTAGTCAATCCTACTTAACAATTATGGGTCAATGGTTAACAAGCCAGAATGCCCATCAGAAAGGCCAATTACTATTTAACAATGATGGGCCAATGTTTTAACAGCGGAGAATGTCCTGAGAAAGGCCAATTGGCCTATTCCTACTTAACAATGATGGGTCAATGTTTAACAAGCCAGAATGCCCATCAGAAAGGCCAATTACTATTTAACAATGATGGGCCAATGTTTTAACAGCAGAGATTGTCTTGAAGAAAGGCCAATTGGCCATTTCCTACTTAACAATGATGGGTCAATGTTTAACAAGCCAGAATGCCCATCAGAAAGGCCAATTACTATTTAACAATGATGCGCCAATGTTTTAACAGCGGAGAACGTCCTCAAAAAAGGTCAATTGGCCAATTTCTACTTAACAATGATGGGTCAATGTTTAACAAGCCAGAATGCCCATTAGAAATGCCAATTACAATTTAATAATGATAGGCCAATGTTTTAACAGCGGAGAATGTCCTGAAGAAAGGCCAATTGGCCAATTCCTACTTAACAATGATGGGTCAATTGCCCATCAAAAATCATGCATCATTCCTTTTAGTAAAAAAAAATGATAAAATTTAGGCAGAAAACAAATATCATGCATCTTTTAGTTCAGCATATACATTCATTAGAAAATGGAAGACACATAGTATGTAAAGATTTTTGAGAAAGGAGAACATTCTAAAGTACAAGAATCGTGTACACATACTATGGAGGCCTACTATACTTTGGACTCTCGTCATCCTTTCAAGAGAAAGCAAAGTCTACATCTTCTCAGACTTCTTCCGATTTAGAAAGATGTCATTCCTCAACTCAAATAGGAGATTATTTGAAATTTCGAAAAAGGAGGCACGCAAAAAAAAAATTGAAGCAAAAAAAAAAAAGAACAAGAATTTGCTTCAAAAGAACATAGTTTGGGAAGCTGAAGAAAACTCCGCTGATGAACGAGAAATCTTGAGCTTGGGGAGTTATCAAGTCACTCCAAACTGCATCTTTCTTCTCTCATCAACCTCGTCAATAAAGATGAAAATTTTGGCAATCACCAAAATAGTGGTGAACCCGAAGATCCTATTGACAGTTACTTCTGATGGGAATAACAAGAAGAGAATATGAGAAGAAACGAAGACTAAATGCAAATCAATGAACGAGCAAGCATGTCCATAGGGACATCATTCAAGCATGAGCTTCTGTAGCCTCAACAACATCATCAAAGTGCACCGAAAGATCTTGTACAAAGAATGTTCTCTAAACAAACAAATCAAAGAGAATGATATTTGTTGAATTTCTCAATCACCTTTGCATTCTATTTTGCACTTCATATAGATAATATGTCTTCCTTGTAAATAATAAATAAGAATAAAAAGGGAAACCTAACCTGTGCGTGTTAATCAAATAATGAGATCACTGGTAATCAAGTGCAAACTCAATACATCAAATTGAAAGCACTTAAAAAAAACCAGTGATTGTGCAAGAAGACTGGGGGGCATAACACGCCCAAATTGACGATTCAAACACCAAGAGTTCCCCATGCGAAAATGACAATTGTTGGGATAAGAGAAATGATCAAGAATGAATGAATCCTTGCTTCTAGGGAATTACAAAACTCAATTAAGAATAAAGGCATTGTATAAAAAAAACCCGCTAGGATGAAAACCCGTAAAGGGCGTCCTAGGCAAAAATTAGGGTAAAGAAAAAAGAATCAAAATCCCGATAGGATACGTCCTATGCAAAAGTTAGGGATACATAAAAAAAATGCCTGCTCGAGTTGAAATCCAAAAGGCAGTTTTTGAGTATTCCTTCTAGAAAGCAAGAATTCATAAAGATTTCACTCCGAAGTCGAAACACTGACATTCAAGCAAGTGAGAATGCATTCCTAATGTAGTTCAACCAATCATCAACCATGCCTCTCTAGGGGGCAACCTCGGTTAATCTCTCTGTGTACGAATCACGAACTCGGGGCATGCCCGGGCCTCCGAGCTTTGCTAAAGGGGCACGTGTAAATTGGAAGTACTGTTTTAATGCCATGACATTCTTTCATTTCTCTTCTCCCTTTAAAATATTCATTCTAGGCCTCATCCATCAACCCTTAACAAACAAAATGTATTTGCAACAAAGATGTTACTCAATAATAACATGGAAAGGATAACAAAGGAACAATAAGGAATTCAAACATGACTAGGGTTTGATAAAATAAAGACACCCCATGCCTCATCAGTGCTGCAAAAAAAAAAATGAAGGCCCGGCAGGAAACCCCCTAAGGGGGCTGTGCAAAAGTTAGGGCAAGATCTGCTAGGCAACCCACAAGTAAAAATGGGTAACGTAAGCAAAAGAAAAGATCAAAAGAAAAATGTCCACTAGGGAACACATCTCAAGTGACCTAGGCAAAATTTAGGACGTTAAAGCAGCAACCTGAGTAGAAAACCGAAAGGCGGCTCAGAGAAATCATCCAATTAGAGTACGACCCCGAGTCATCACTTCACTTTCCAAAAAAGCTAAACACAATGATAGCTTCTTTGTAGCAAATATGCTTTGTTTAATAACCCTAAACACCAAAGCCTACCTTGGCCATCCATTCTTCTAAAAGCCCCTTTTGAAAAAAAATCCCTTCTAACAACCCTTTTGAAAAAAAAATACAAATATCCCTTCTTTCTTTTCTCTTAACCCTTATGGAATTAAAATGGTACCGAAAAGATACACAGAAAATGCACAATGAATACTCACAGAGGAAAGATCGAGATGTCCCCGAACGGAGTTGGGAGACACTTGACTACACATCGACTAGATAATCAAGGAGCCACTGAAACCTTGAGTTCAAAAGAACATATCCTGGCAATAATCACAAACGGCATGGATAAACAGGAATCGTCAACATTAACCTTAACGCGCACAGGTTAATTTCCCAACAAAAAAATTGAATTGCATGTTTAGGAACAAACACATGAGCATAAACTGCATCACATGCATATGAGTTAGGGGCATATGGAAGGGCGTTACAAAAAAAAAGGATAAATAAAATAATAATAAATAATAAAATCATTCTTGCCTTACATTTTCATTGCATCCATGCATCCATGCATTCTACTTGCTATGGGTCAGAAGGAGCCATCAGGACAAAACACTCGTCAAAGCAAAATAGTCGAGCATGAGCCAAGCAGTGGCAAACGACAACATGAAGTGATTCTATGTGCCCACTAAGCAAAGACATATCAATAGTGGAATAGAATCAACCAAATAAGCAGACTCATAAGCATGAAGAGGCCATCGCGTCCTACTCCTCAACTGAATGAAGGATGATCTAAGAGAATGCCAAGACTAGAAATGGTTCCCTAACCAAAGCCAGGAGTGGCTTCCAAAATAATACTCCTCAATAAAGATCCAGCAAATAACATTATGGGAATAGATCCCTCCACCAATGATGACAAAAAAAAAACAAAAAAAAAAACATGAGAAAAAGGCAAACTTCACAAATGTTGAAAAAGCCGAAGCATTAAAAAAAATAGCAAAAAAGGCAAGCTTCAAATGTGAAAAAGCTGAAGCTAAACAAAAATACAATTCAAAAAAAAGAAACCTACCACAAGTCAGCGCCTGGAGAGGCATCATATACTCGCATAGGAAACACCAGAATCCCTATCACCCATCCATCGCCCATCAACACAGGGGCACGTCAAGTACATCTCGCCCATACTCCTTGGGGCATTTTCCATCGCAAGTCAACAACGAGGGTATCACCGAGTTCCTTGGAGTTGAGACCGGGATGCCGCCGAACTCCCACCGTAGGTCGGTTGAAGCTCAAGCTTGATTGTGAGCCGTCGTTGAGCCTTTCAAATCAGTGAATGACAATGAGGGTACCATCGAGTTCTTCAAAGTCAAAAATCGGGACCGCCGTCGAGCTCCCACCATGGGCTGGCTGAAGCCCTAAATATCAGTCCAGCTTGGAGAGGCTGAGCTCATAATATACTCCCTTTTCAACGATCAAATAATCAATCATCAAAAGAACTCAGTATTGCGCCTGGAGAGGCATCACAATACTCAAGTGGTAGGGATAACATTGGAATCCTTGCCAATCATCCACTTCTCTGCCCACCAACACAGGGGCACATCAAACATCTCCTGCCCATCCACCTGGGGGCAGTCTTTCATCTCACAACACCAACAAGAAGATATCAAGTACAAGATCAGAAAAGGGTTGCTAGATCCCTAAAACTAGTACAAGATCAGAAAGGGTTGCTAGATCCCCAAAACTAGTACAAGATCAGAAAGGGTTGCTAGATCCCTAAAACTAGTACAAGATCAGAAAGGGTTGCTAGATCCCCAAAACTAGTACAAGATCAGAAAAGGTTGCTAGATCCTCAAAACTAGTACAAGATCAGTAAGGGTTGCTAGATCCCCAAAACTAGTACAAGATCAGAAAAGGTTGCTAGATCCTCAAAACTAGTACAAGATCAGTAAGGGTTGCTAGATCCCCAAAACTAGTACAAGATCAGTAAGGGTTGCTAGATCCCTAAAACTAGTACAAGATCAGTAAGGGTTGCTAGATCCCTAAAACTAGTACAAGATCGGTAAGGGTTGCTAGACCCCAAAACTAGTAGTGGGCCGGCTGAAGCCCTAAATATCAGTATAGCTTGGAGAGGCTGAGCTCAGAATATACTCCCTCGTTAACAAGCCACAAATAAAGAGACACACTACCATGAGACAAGTAGAAGCAGTAGGAAGCGTCTATATCAAGACCAGAAGCCTAGATGTTTCGGTTTACCATCCTTATCACCCGACGGAGCATAAACCAACACTCAGTTACTCTTAGGGACAAGGATACAGGTAAACACCATCTACTCGAAAGGAATGATGTGGGGGCATCTACACTGCTGAAGTAAAGGAGAGGACTCAGACACAGAAAGCGACATGGGGCATTCACATGGATCTTGAAGGCTGGATGTTTCGGTTTACCATCCTTAACACCCAACGGAGCATACAACCTAACACTTAGTTGCTCAAAGGGGCAGGGATATAGGGAACACCGTCTACCCAAAGGAAACAATGTGAAGGTATCCATTGTCAAAGCAAGAGTGAAGATCCGAATTTTCACCTCACTATCACAAGAAAAACAATGGAGCTTCTACTCGAAGACTGAAGATCAGGTGTACAATTTGTCAGCCTTGTTACCCAAGAGTATGCAACTGCTCTAAAGGGTGATGATACGAGAAAATACATCTATCCAAGGGAAGAAAAGTAGAAGCATCACACAAAGAGACAAAGAGAAGACCCGGACGAAATGTCTACGTCTTTACTTGCCTTTGGAAAAGCAACACAATTATTCCAAAAGACAAGTAAAGAGGGGCAGCTGTAGACACCCAATTTCGTCCGGGAGGTACAAAACAACAATATAGGACGTCAGGGACCCAAAAGACAAATTAGGGATTTTTAGGGGCCCGGAACGGGCCGTTCCGAATTCAGAACGGGTCGTTCTGGTTCCCTCGGAACGACCGTTTCGATTTCAGAACGGGCCGTTCTGGTTACCCTGGAACGGGTCGTTCTGATTTTTGAACGGGCCGTTCTGGCTCCCCTAGAACGGGCCGTTCTAAATCTAGAACGGGCCGTTCTGGTCCCCCCCGGAACAGGCCGTACCGATTTCAGAACGGGCCGTTCTGGGGTACAAAATTTAGGCACAACGGCCATATCCAGAACGGCCGTTCCGATTTTGGAACGGGCCGTTCTAGACCCCCTCCCCGAAGCCTATAAATAGACAGCTGGCGCTCATTTTTCCGGACTCCAAAATTTCATCCAGACTCCCTAGAGCACGAAATTTCTCTCTTTTTCTCTCTCCTCCTCTCTTTGTATTTCTTGAGATTTTTGTGAGGCATTGTAGTGTGAAGGGTTGCCAAAAAGCACCCAAATTTCCATCTTTGAAGATCAATAGAGCTCGTTCAAGAGGTATTTCAGTCAATTTTCTTCTCTTTATTTTATTTCTTATCTTTAATAAATATTGTTTATAATAAAAGCAATCATGTAGATATTTTAAAGTTAATTGTTTAATTTAAATTTCAAGCATATAAGTATTATCAATAAAAGGGGATTCAATAATTATATTATTATTGTTTATAATGTTAACTTCATCATAGGGTACCAATTAAGGGCGTTGTAGGGGTGCTTAATACCTTTCTTACACGTAATCGACCCCCGAACCCAATTCTGGTTATCAAGACCATTATTGGATTTTTAAAATTTTTTTCTTTTTTCAATGTTTTGAGTAAAACATTGGTGGTGACCCCATGAACTCATTTTTCAAAACCATTAATTAAGGATTAGTCTGGTGTCCGGGCATTCCTTAATTGATGAGACTTTTAAAAGGACTTCTAAACCATAGGTCGCAAGATCGGCAATTTTCGGGTTGCGACATTTACCAGCGGAGAATGTCCTGAAGAAAGGCCTATTGGCCAATTCCTACTTAACAATGATGAGTCAATGTTTAACAAGCCAGAATGCCCATCAGAAAGGCCAATTACAATTAAACAATGATGGGCCAATGTTTTACCAGCGGAGAATGTCCTGAAGAAAGGCCAATTGGCCAATTCCTACTTAAGAATGATGGGTCAATGTTTAACAAGCCAGAATGCCCATCAGAAAGGCCAATTATAATTTAACAATGATGGGCCAATGTTTTACCAACGGAGAATGTCCTGAAGAAAGGCCAATTGGCCAATTCCTACTTCACAATCATGGGTCAATGTTTAACAAGCCAGAATGCCCATCAAAAAGGCCAATTACTATTCAACAATGATGGGCCAATGTCTTAACAGTGGAGAATGTCATGAAGAAAGGCCAATTGGCCAATTCCTACTTAACAATGATGGGTCAATGTTTAACAAGCCAGAATGCCCATCAGAAAGGCCAATTACTATTCAACAATGATGGGCCAATGTTTTAACAACGAAGAATGTCTGAAGAAAGGCCAATTGGCCAATTCCTACTTAACAATGATGGGTGAATGTTTAACAATCCAGAATGCCCATCAGAAAGTGCAATTATTATTTAACAATGATGGGCCAATGTTTTAACAGCAGAGAATGTCCTGAAGAAAGGCCAATTGGCCAATTCCTACTTAACAATGATTGGTCAATGTTAAACAAGCTACAAGGCCCATCAGAAAGGCCAATTACTATTCAACAACAATGGGCCAATGTTTTAACATCGGAGAATGTCCTTAGCAATGATGGGTCAATGGTTAACAAGCCAGAATGCCCATCAGAAAGGCCAATTACTATTCAACAATCATGGGCCAATGTATTAACAGCGGAGAATATCCTGAAGAAAGGCCAATTGGCCAATTCCTACTTAACAATGATGGGTCAATGTTTAACAAGCTAGAATGCCCATCAGAAAGGCCAATTGGCCAATTCCTACTTGTAGACCCCTAAAATTGTCCGGGTCGGAAATAAAGCTTGAAGACTCTCGAAGACTGAAGGATAATCAGCCAGAAGGACTCCTCGAAGGCCCTAGGAGGGTTCTCTGTAGGTCTAGAGGTCTTAGAATAGCTCAAAATAAAGAAGTGGAGGGAAAAAGCCCAATACGGCCGTACTGAACTTAATACGGCCGTATTGAAGCTTCAATACGGTCGTACTGAAGTCAATACGACCGTATTGACAGTTCAATACGACCGCAGCGAACTCAATACGGGCGTATTGAAATTTCTGAATTTCAATACGACCGTATTGAACTCCAATACGACCGTATTGAAGTTCAAAAATTTCAATACGGCCGTATTGCCCCTGTAGGCCGTATTGCGCCTATTCCCTATAAATATGACGTCAATTGGACGTCATTACACACTTTTTCACTCAGTTTTGACTCCCTCCCTGAGTATTCTGGGGTTTTTGAGCAGTGTTCTGCCCTAGAAATCTCTCTGGGAGTCGATCCGACGAAGTTCTGGAATTCCGAGCACTTAGCTTGGAGATTCGAACCTAGTCGAAGGGAAATCCTCCGGATTTCCATAGTCAAAAGTTTTTAGGAAGGAGCGAGCGAGCTTGTAGAGCGAGGGAACGCCAAAAAGCTTCCCAGTTTTACTCAATAAAAGCACGCTTCAAGAGGTTTCTTCTTAAATCCTTCCTTTTACTGCTTTCTGTGTGCATATTTAAACTGTCATCATGTAGATAGTTAATTTATAATCGCTTATAATAAATAGGGGTAATTTAGTAATTTTATACTGTTATTTTAAAATATAATCTGTCATAGGGAACCCGAAAGGGACGCTGTGGGGTGCTAACACCTTCCCCACGCGTAACCGACTCCCTTACCCAACTCTGGTTGTAATGGCCAAAGTTGATTTATAAAATCAATTGCCTTATCCCTTTTTCCAATGTTTTGAGTAAAACATTGGTGGCGACTCCACGAACCCTCCTTTTGCGAAAACCACTAATCCATGGAGGGTCCCGCTTGGGATTAATATGGATTGGTGAATCATTTAATAAAATTGCTCGTTTGACGAGGTCTCAGTTTGAGAATAAGTCATTCTAGCAATCCATATTTTTAAACAAATAAACGAGTCCAACCATCCTTCGCGAATGCCGAAAGTCCGTTTCGGGCCGGTGGCGACAGATGGCGACTCCACTGGGGAAGCCTCGAGAGTCAGTCCCATTTAGTGACAGATTATTTTTAACAAATAATAGTTAAAATTACTTTATTACCCCTCACTTGTATGATAACATGTTTATCTATTTGGCTTTAATAACTGTTGTATTTTTAAATTTACGCAATTGTTTGAAATAAAAACTGCACACAAACCTTTGCACACAACAGTTCCCTCTATACCCGGGGGCATGAGTGATTAACCATAGGGAGTGGATGTTAGTACGGCCGGTTGTCGAATGGGTCTATAGGTGCCCGTAGACCGTTGTCGGAAAGCATCACTCAAGGTGATAACCATGAACTTAAGTCCGACGGTGCGTTGGAACTTTCCATCGACCTACGACGAGAGGAATTGGGTCCCTATAATGGGGGCACCTTGGGGGCCTTTGACCAAGTGAGAACAGTTAGATCCTCCTTGAATATGCACTTTTCTGCAGGAGACCCCTACCTCGTGATTCGCTCGTGACTGTTCGTGGATGAGTGAATTGTTTGTGTAAATGCTTATGTGCAATTGTTTGTGCATTAATAAATAACCTCGTGATAAGGTCTAAAAATAATCCTCATGCATGAAAAAACCATGACGTGAGAGGAAAAACCATGTGTGAAAATATAATAAAAGTAAGGAGCATAGGCATCATTACCAATAAGACATCATGCATCCTCATGAAAACATACATTTTAGGATCACCAATACCTCTTGACATGAGTGAAAGAGACCCATGACTATAGAGATTCTCCGTTGGGGAGAAATCATAGATAAAGAAGGGTGGTAAACTTCCGTCTTAAAAAGGCAGCGCCTTAAAGATGGAGGTTTATCAAGCTCATGTTAAAGAGTGTATTCATTCCATAAAATAAACTAACTAAACATTCATTTTAGAAAGTGGCTGGTCATCTCTCTGTCCTTACGCGCGCACGGAAAATCAAGAAAATGGAAGCATTGGAGGAGCAAAACAAGAAGCTCACAACCGAGCTTTCACAGCTTAAAGAGCAGATGGTGCAAATGATGGAACTCATGCGTCATCACAACATCCATGATTCTCATCATAGTGATCATGGGTCCCATCATGAGGGAGAGGAGGAAGAGCATGAAAAAGATCCTCCAAACGCCGTACCCCTTGGGGCAGGAATTATAATAAAAGAGCCCGAGGTCTCAAAGGAACAATTCCATGCCCTCGAGGATCGGCTAAGGGCTATGGAGGGGCATGACTTTGACATTAAGGATGCCGCCGACATGTGTTTAGTGAGGGACATTCAATTCCCTCTTAAATTTAAAGTGCCGGATTTCCCAAAGTACGTGGGATCGACTTGCCCTAAAAGTCATCTCACCATGTACTGTCGCAAGATGGCTGCATATGCCACAAATGAAAAGCTCTTGATCCACTGCTTTCAAGAGAGCTTAGCTGAAACTGCACTCAACTGGTATATGCAGCTAGATGGAAATCTAGTACACACATGGAGGCAGTTGGCCGACGCCTTCCTCAAGCGCTACAAATACAACATCGACCTAACACCCGATAGGTCTGATCTTCAAGCCTTGAGTAAAAAGAACGATGAATCCTTCAAGGCGTACGCCCAACGTTGGAGGGAGTTGGCGGCACAGATAGAGCCCCCGCTGTCGGATAAGGAGACGGTGTCCTTATTCATCAACTCGTTGACTGGTCCCTATTACGATAAAATGATAGGGAACACAACGACACTCTTCTCGGACATCATCACCATAGGAGAAAGGGTGGAACAAGGACTTAAAAGTGGGAAGCTGGCTAAGCCTTCCCAATCATATGAAGCTAAGAAGGCCTTTGGGAAGAAGAAAGAAGGAGGAGTCAACGCTGTAACCATTGCTCCGTCTTCTTCCGCTTCGAAGTCAGGCAAATCGCAAAACAACTCTGTGAAGAAGTTTGATAGACTTCCGACCACTTACAGCGATCTCCTGCCGAAGCTAGTAGAGGCGCGTCTTATAGCTTACATTCCACCAAAGAAGGTGAATCCACCCTACCCCGATTGGTACAATCCACAAGACAAATGTCTATACCACTCGGGGGCACAAGGGCATTCAACGGAGAACTGCCGAGCTCTCAAGTATAAGGTCCAAGACCTTATCGACGCTGGGTGGGTCACTTTCGATTCGACGGCGCCCGACGTGAGCAAGAATCCTCTACCGCAGCAGGAGTAGAGAGAAGGGCAAGCCATGATAGGGCCCCTCCACATTTTTTCTTTTAGGGACTCATGATCAGTACCCGAGATCATGAGGACCTTTTCATGTAAATAAAGGGTTTTGTACAGTTTTACACTCATATATCAATAAAAAGGCATTTTTTCACACATTATTCTCTCATTTTGTTCTATTCTCCCTCTCTCATTAATATTAATAAACTCTAAACCTAAACAGAACCAATAAATAATTATGTCTGTGATTGCTCGCTCTGACCGGGATCCGAAAGCCGAAGGTGAATGGGTTGAGTTGGACAGTGATGAGGAGACCATCTCTCCGGATCTGCAAAGACTGCTAGATCAAGAAGCTCGTCTACTCCAACCGAATCAAGAAGAATTGGAGACCGTGAATTTGGGGCAGGGTCAAGAATTGAAAGAGGTCAACATTGGGACCCGTATCAGTGATGGAATAAAAACGCAATTAATTCAATTATTGAGGGAATACAAGGACGTATTTGCATGGTCGTACCATGATATGCCCGGGTTGGACTCCAACATTGTCGAACACAAGTTGCCCTTAAAAGAGGGGTCTCGACCTATTAAGCAAAAGCTTCGACGAATCAAGCCCGAATGGTCCTTAAAGATTAAGGAGGAGGTGGAAAAACAATTGGACGCGGGATTCTTGGTTGTATCCCAGTATCCCGAATGGCTGGCTAACATTGTGCCAGTCGTCAAAAAGAATGGGAAGGTTAGAGTGTGTGTTGATTATAGGGATTTGAATCGTGCCAGTCCAAAGGACGATTTTCCCTTGCCACATATTGATACACTCGTGGATCACACCGCCACAAACACACTCTATTCCTTTATGGATGGATACTCGGGGTATAATCAAATCAAGATGAATATAGAAGACCGCGAGAAAACTTCTTTCATTACACCCTGGGGAACTTTCTGCTACAGGGTGATGCCTTTTGGACTTAAAAATGCGGGTGCCACCTACCAACGAGCGATGGTGACGCTATTCCACGATATGATCCACAAAGAAATTGAAGTATACGTGGATGACATGATCGCAAAGTCAAAAGACGAGATGGACCACGTCCAATATTTGAGAAAATTATTCAATCGGCTTCGTAAGTATCAGCTTAAGCTAAACCCGGCTAAGTGTACTTTCAGAGTTCGGTCGGGTAAGCTTCTTGGGTTCATCGTCAGTGAAAAAGGCATAGAGGTGGACCCCGATAAAGTAAAGGCAATAATGGAAATGCCTCCTCCTAAAACTGAGAAAGAAATTAGAGGATTCCTCGGCAGGGTGAACTACGTCGCAAGGTTCATCGCACGGTTGACTGACACGTGCAAACCGATATTCAAGCTGTTGCGCAAGAATCATTCCGAAACTTGGGATGAGAATTGTCAACGAGCTTTTGACAAAGTCAAACAGTGCTTGGCCAATCCACCAGTATTGGTGCCACCTGTCGAGGGAAGGCCATTAATCCTCTATCTGACAGTGCTTGATGAGTCCATGGGAGCCGTGCTAGGGCAACAGGACGAAACTAGAAAGAAAGAACAAGCCATCTACTACCTGAGCAAAAGTTCCTTGATTATGAAACCCGCTACACGCCATTAGAAAAGACTTGCTGTGCGTTAGCGTGGGCAACACAAAGGCTCAGGCAGTACATGATAAGGCATACTACTTGGTTGGTCTCCAAAATGGACCCAATTAAGTACGTGTTCGACAAGCCAATAATCACTGGGAAGATCGCCCGATGGCAAGTGCAATTATCAGAATTTGACATCATACATGTCACACAAAAGGCCATCAAGGGTAGTACCTTAGCTGATTACCTAGCACACGGGCCGACCAATGACTATCAATCCCTTCAGGATGATTTCCCCGATGAGCATATAATGAGTATACAACATGAAGAACCAAAAGACGATGCGTGGACCATGTATTTTGATGGAGCCTCCAACATGCTTGGACAAGGGATTGGGACAGTGTTAATCTCCCCACAAGGAAAGCATATCCCTCTAACAGCAAGACTCAATTTCGACTGTACAAATAATATGGCCGAATACGAGGCTTGCGCGTTAGGAATCCAAGCGGCTATCAACAATGGTATCCTCAAACTCAAAGTATTTGGAGATTCGGCTTTAGTCATCCATCAGCTACGAGGTGACTGGGAAGTCCGAAATCCTAAACTGATACCATACGTTGAGCATATCAAAGATTTGACACAATTCTTCCAAAGTGTCATCTTTGAATACATTCCAAGGGAGGAGAATCAGTTTGCTGACGCCCTTGCTACACTATCATCGATGTTCGCCTTGGATAAGGAGCATGAAATGCCCATCATCAATATCCGGCGGCACGATAAGCAAGCGTTCTGCCTACTGATAGATGAAGCTGTTGACGATCATCCATGGTTCCATGACATCAAACAATATTTGTCAAAAGGGGAATGTCCTGATATGGCTAGTGATAATGATAAAAAGCATATCCGAAGAAGGGCCATGGGATTTCTGTTGATTGGAGAAACCCTCTACAAAAAGAATTATGACTCGGTCTTGTTGAGATGTATAGACCAAGTCGAAGCTCAAAATGTAATCAAAGAAATACATGAGGGGGTTTTCGGTACCCATATTCCCGGGCCTGCAATGGCTAAGAAAATCCTCAGAGCAGGGTACTATTGGTCAACCATGGAAAGGGATTGTTACCAATACGTCCGGAAATGCCACAAGTGTCAAGCATATGCCGACAACATTCATGTCCCACCAACGCCACTCAATGTTTTGGCTTCACCATGGCCATTCGCAATGTGGGGCATGGATGTTATTGGACCCATCGAGCCAAAAGCATCCAACGGACATAGGTTCATCCTTGTGGCCATTGACTATTTCACTAAATGGGTAGAAGCGGCATCGTATGCTCATGTGACCCGAAAGGTGGTAACATCCTTCATAAGGAAGAACATCATATGCAGATACGGTATTCCCGATAAGATCATCACTGATAATGGATCCAATTTGAACAATAAGATGGTGGAAGAATTGTGCAAAGAGTTCAAAATTCAGCACCATAACTCTTCCCCATATCGACCAAAGATGAATGGGGCAGTCGAGGCAGCCAATAAGAATATCAAGAAGATAGTACAAAAGATGGTTGTCTCATTCAAAGACTGGCATGAGATGCTACCCTTCGCTCTCCATGGTTATAGGACTTCAGTACGTACATCCACAGGAGCTACTCCATTCTCCCTTGTTTATGGAATGGAGGCAGTTCTGCCGGTTGAAGTCGAGATACCGTCTCTGAGAGTAATCATGGAAGCAAAACTTTCCGAGGCAGAATGGGTTCAAAGTCGATACAACCAATTGAACCTTATCGAAGAAAAACGACTGAACGCCATATGCCATGGTCAAGCCTACCAAAGGAAGATCAAAAAGGCTTTCGACAAAAAAGTCCATCCTCGAATCTACCATGAGGGAGAGCTGGTGATGAAGAAATTGCTACCAGCTCAAAAGGACAAAATCGGAAAGTGGGCCCCAAATTACGAAGGACCATACGTGGTAAAGCGAGCCTTCTCCGGAGGATCATTGATTCTCACAGACATGGACGGAGAAGAACTTCGATACCCAGTCAACGCTGACGTGGTAAAGAAGTATTATGCTTGAAGACGTTGCTTGCATCAGCCCGCTAGGATGAAAACCCAAAAAGGGCATCCTAGGCAAAAGTTAGGGCAAAACAAAAAGCCCGCCAGTACAAGGGTACTAGGCAAAACAAAGGCAAAATTATCCCCGCTAGGACACGTCCTAGGCAAAAATTAGGGGCAAAAGAATAAGATGCAAAAAGTAAAGCAAGCAACGATCACTTGAACCGAAAACCGAAAGGCGGTTCAAGTGATAATCTTCTAGAAGCAAGCGTCTTGCAGTATCTACACTCCTGGCTCAGGCATCTCACCCAAAACGATTAGGGGAACGAGAAAAGCGACAATTACAGATATAATTATTTAAGCCAAAAATGTATATCCTACCTTGGCCAGCCATTCTTCAGAAATTCCCTTTGTAAATCTTTCTGTATAAACGTTTGTGAATATCAATAAAATATCCATTTGTTTCTTTTCTTTCTTGACCTTGTGATTATGCCTTTAAATTGATGTTTCTAAAAATTGTACGAAACTCTTAATAATCGGTCAATAAAAGAAAATTGGAGGGGTTCCTGTAAAATCCATAATCTCCTGCATAAAGGCTCAGAAAAATACTCCCTCGCGTCAATGACAGAAAGTCCTCCAAGAAGAAGAGGATAGGGAGAGCCACTCACTTTTCTAAATAAATGAACAAAAATAAAAAAATTGTATTGCATTTGTGCATCACACACACATTAGTTGCACATTCAAAGACCTTATCATGAGGCAACTGCATAAAATAGAAAAATAGAAAATTGCTTGTGTATGACAGCAGCAAGCAAAATACAAAGATTCAGAAAATCAGCAGCATCATACGGAATAATTGAGCCTGGAGAGGCTTGCCGAAAGAATACTCTCAAAATAACTGAGCCTGGAGAGGCTCGCCGAAACAATACTCTCTCAAAATAACTGAGCCTGGAGAGGCTCGCCGAAATAATACTCTCTCATAATAACTGAATTTAATTTAAATTCTGTACAGCAAAAGCCAAAAACATAAAAAAGGAGGCAAAATACAGAAAAAGCCAAAAAAATAAAAAAGGCAAGGATACAGAAAATCCAACAATCAGTTTGCACAGAATAACTGAGCCTGGAGAGGCTTACCAAAATACTCCTCATCCTCCATATCAAAGAATAATTGAGCCTGGAGAGGCTCGCAGAAATAATACTCCCCAGAGGGAACCTCAACTCACGCTTTTGGACTCAAAATCCCCAGCAAGAGTTATCAAGCAAGATCGTCAAAATCCCCAATGGAAGTACGATCTCCCAAGCAGAATACCCAAGTCAAAGGACTTAAACTTCCTCAGTGAAGATAGCTCTCCAACTCAAGTGTCGAGTGAGGCTAAGCCTGTAGAGGCTTCCTAAATAATACTCTGGGATACATAAGATCCCCAAATCCCCAGTCGCCTACTCAAGAGGCATCCCTACAAAAGGAGAAAAATCATAAAAAAAATCAATAATCATTCCCCAAATGGAATCTGGCTCTCAGCCAATCATTGAACGTCAAGCTGATACGCCTAACAGAAGAGGCTAATCAAAATCAACGACAAAATCCCCCAGTGGATAACAGCCTACACAGAGGCAGCAAAATCAGGAAACCAAAAGAGACACCCGAACAAGGATAACCGGGATACTCCACCAACGTCGAAAGGACATCAGCCAATCATAAGGCACCGCTCACATCAGA
Source organism: Cajanus cajan (assembly GCF_000230855.2). NCBI lineage: Eukaryota > Viridiplantae > Streptophyta > Magnoliopsida > Fabales > Fabaceae > Cajanus > Cajanus cajan. Next base: position 7,973,864 of record NC_138526.1, on the reverse strand, counting down.
AAGAGCATCCTTGTGTCTGCACCCAAAGGAATCAGAAATTCCCCAGTGGGAACCAACTACGCAATGGAAAGTTGGGACACAGGAACCTATGAGTAACTGCACATCCCCTAGACGGATCCCTGCGTTATCCAGCCCTTAGTGGCACAAAATCAAAAAACAACCGTCGAAGCAGCATCGTGGACTGTGGAGACAAAATCATCACAAATCCCTGGAAAGGAGATATTCACGCTACCCCCGTCGTCACAAACACGGAGGTATGCAGCTTCCGGCTCGGGCAATGAGCGAAGCTATCTCTGGAAAAGGGGTACTCACCGCTTACCGTTGTCACAAGGGTACTTAGCTTCCGGCTCGAACAAAGAGTGAAGTTAAGCCTGGAGAGACGGTACTTACAGCTTCCAGCTTGGGCAACAAGCAAAGCAAGGCCTGGAGAGGCAAAACTCACACTGCTTACCGTTGTCACAAGGGTACTTAGCTTCCGGCTCGAACAAAGAGTGAAGTTAAGCCTGGAGAGACGGTACTTACAGCTTCCAGCTTGGGCAACAAGCAAAGCAAGGCCTGGAGAGGCAAAGCTCACACTGCTCACCGTCGTCACAAGGATACTTAGCTTCCGGCTCGAACAAAGAGTGAAGCTAAGCCTGGAGAGGCGGTACTCAACCATCAGCGTCATCAGAGGCGCGTCGATGTCCAAACTTCCGGCTCGGGCGTCGAGTGAAGTTGACCTTGGAGAAGGTAAACTCAGCTACCGAGGATGTCAGAAGCGCCGAGGTATGCACCCACCTGGAGAGGCTACTCAACATTTTTCCACCGGAAGACGCTACAAGTCAGAAGGTCGGCACAATACCCGGACAATTGGGTCAACTCCTTTACTTGTCAGCCGATACACTAAAAGGCCGTCCGACTAAGTAAAGGGGGGGCAGCTGTAGACCCCTAAAATTGTCCGGGTCGGAAATAAAGCTTGAAGACTCTCGAAGACTGAAGGATAATCAGCCAGAAGGACTCCTCGAAGGCCCTAGGAGGGTTCTCTGTAGGTCTAGAGGTCTTAGAATAGCTCAAAATAAAGAAGTGGAGGGAAAAAGCCCAATACGGCCGTACTGAACTTAATACGGCCGTATTGAAGCTTCAATACGGTCGTACTGAAGTCAATACGACCGTATTGACAGTTCAATACGACCGCAGCGAACTCAATACGGGCGTATTGAAATTTCTGAATTTCAATACGACCGTATTGAACTCCAATACGACCGTATTGAAGTTCAAAAATTTCAATACGGCCGTATTGCCCCTGTAGGCCGTATTGCGCCTATTCCCTATAAATATGACGTCAATTGGACGTCATTACACACTTTTTCACTCAGTTTTGACTCCCTCCCTGAGTATTCTGGGGTTTTTGAGCAGTGTTCTGCCCTAGAAATCTCTCTGGGAGTCGATCCGACGAAGTTCTGGAATTCCGAGCACTTAGCTTGGAGATTCGAACCTAGTCGAAGGGAAATCCTCCGGATTTCCATAGTCAAAAGTTTTTAGGAAGGAGCGAGCGAGCTTGTAGAGCGAGGGAACGCCAAAAAGCTTCCCAGTTTTACTCAATAAAAGCACGCTTCAAGAGGTTTCTTCTTAAATCCTTCCTTTTACTGCTTTCTGTGTGCATATTTAAACTGTCATCATGTAGATAGTTAATTTATAATCGCTTATAATAAATAGGGGTAATTTAGTAATTTTATACTGTTATTTTAAAATATAATCTGTCATAGGGAACCCGAAAGGGACGCTGTGGGGTGCTAACACCTTCCCCACGCGTAACCGACTCCCTTACCCAACTCTGGTTGTAATGGCCAAAGTTGATTTATAAAATCAATTGCCTTATCCCTTTTTCCAATGTTTTGAGTAAAACATTGGTGGCGACTCCACGAACCCTCCTTTTGCGAAAACCACTAATCCATGGAGGGTCCCGCTTGGGATTAATATGGATTGGTGAATCATTTAATAAAATTGCTCGTTTGACGAGGTCTCAGTTTGAGAATAAGTCATTCTAGCAATCCATATTTTTAAACAAATAAACGAGTCCAACCATCCTTCGCGAATGCCGAAAGTCCGTTTCGGGCCGGTGGCGACACTACTTAACAATGATGGGTCAATGTTTAATAAGCCAGAATGCCAATCAGAAAGGCTAATTACTATTCCACAATCATGTATTTCTCTATCGCCTTATTCTTCTAAACTTTCTTTTAGTGGTTCATATAGCTATCGTTTGAATTTTGCTCTGGAATTTGGTGTGCTGTCTTTTCATCATTTCAGGGTGTTGCTCACAAAATTTAAGCCAATTCTGATTTTCAAATTTTTTCATCACTTTGGTCTGTGAAAACTTTGAACTGCCATAACTATTGATCCAGGCGTCAGAATTGGCATTATTATATATGCTTTTGGGGTAGAAAAATGGAATCTATCACCTGCCAATCGACAGAGTCCATTGGCCACGCTCGGATTTTCAAAAAGAGGCCGTTTTCTATTTCTCTATTGCCTTATTTTTCTAAACTTTCTTTTAGTGGTTCATATAGTTATCCTTTGAATTTTGCTCTGGAATTTGGTGTGTTGTCTTTTCATCATTTCGGGGTGTTTCTCACAAAATTTAAGCCAATTATGATTTTCAAATTTTTTCATCACTTTGGTCTGTGAAAACTTTAAACTGCCATAACTATTGATCCAGGCGTCAGAATTGGCATTATTATCTATGCTTTTGGGGTAGAAAAATGGGATCTATCACCTGCCAATCGACAGAGTCCATTGGCCACGCTTGGATTTTCAAAACGAGGCCGTTTTCTATTTCTCTATCGCCGTATTCTAATAAACTTCCTTTTAGTGCTTCATATAGCTATCCTTTGAATTTTGCTCTGGAATTTGGTGTGCTATCTTTTCATCATTTCAGGGTGTTGATCACAAAATTTAAGCCAATTCTGATTTTCAAATTTTTTTCATCACTTTGGTCTATGAAAACTTTGAACTGCCATAACTGTTGATCCAGGCGTCAGAATTGGCATTATTATATAAGCTTTTGGGGTAGAAAAATGGGATCTATCACCTGCCAATCGATAGAGTCCATTGGCCACGCTCAGATTTTCTAAAAGAGGTCGTTTTCTATTTCTCTATCGCCTTATTCTTCTAAACTTTCTTTTAGTGGTTCATATAGCTATCCTTTGAATTTTGCTCTGGAATTTGGTGTGCTGTCTTTTCATCATTTCTGGGTGTTGCTCGCAAAATTTAAGCCAATCCTGATTTTCAAATTTTTTCATCACTTTGGTCCATGAAAACTTTGAACTGCCATAACTGTTGATCCAGGCGTCAGAATTGGCATAATTATATATGCTTTTGGGGTAGAAAAATGGGATCTATCACCTGCCAATCGACAGAGTCCATTGGCCACGCTCAGATTTTCAAAAAGAGGCCGTTTTCTCTTTCTCTATCGCCTTATTCTTCTAAACTTTCTTTTAGTGGTTCATATAGTTATCCTTTAAATTTTGCTATGGATTTTGGTGTGCTGTCTTTTCATCAATTCAGTGTGTTGCTCACAAAATTTAAGCCAATTCTGATTTTCAAATTTTTTCATCAATTTGGTCTGTGAAAACTTTGAACTGCCATAACTATTGATCCAGGCGTCAGAATTGGCAATATTATATATGCTTTTGGGGTAGAAAAATGGGATCTATCACCTGCCAATCGACAGAGTCCATTGGCCACGCTCGGATTTTCAAAAAGAGGCCGTTTTCTATTTCTCTATCGCCTTATTCTTCTAAAGTTTCTTTTAGTGGTTCATATAGCTATCCTTTGAATTTTGCTATGGAATTTGGTGTGCTGTCTTTTCATCATTTCAGGGTGGTGCTCACAAAATTTAAGACAATTCTGATTTTCAAATTTTTTCATCACTTTGGTCTGTGAAAACTTTGAACTGCCATAACTATTGATCCAGGAGTCAGAATTGGCATTATTATATATGCTTTTGGGGTAGAAAAATGGGCTCTATCAGCTGCCAATCGACAGAGTCCATTGGCCACGCTCGGATTTTCAAAAAGAGGCCGTTTTCTATTTCTCTATCGCCTTATTTTTCTAAACTTTCTTTTAGTGGTTCATATAGCTATCCTTTGAATTTTGCTCTAGAATTTGGTGTGCTGTCTTTTCATCATTTCAGGGTGTTGCTCACAAAATTTCAGCCAATTCTGATTTTCAAATTTTTTCATCACTTTGGTCTTTGAAAACTTTGAACTGCCATAACTATTGATCCAGGCGTCAGAATTGGCATTATTATATATGCTTTTGGGGTAGAAATATGGGATCTATCAGCTGCCAATCGACAGAGTCCATTGGCCACGCTCGGATTTTCAAAAAGAGGCCGTTTTCTATTTCTCTATCGCCTTAATTTTCTAAACTTTCTTTTAGTGGTTCATATAGCTATCCTTTGAATTTTGCTCTGGAATTTGGTGTGCTGTCTTTTCATCATTTCAGGGTGTTGCTCACAAAATTTCAGCGAATTCTGATTTTCAAATTTTTTCATCACTTTGGTCTGTGAAAACTTTGAACTACCATAACTGTTGATCCAGGCGTCAGAATTGGCATTATTATATATGCTTTTGGGGTAGAAAAATGGGATCTATCACCTGCCAATCAACAGAGTCCATTGGCCATGCTCAGATTTTCGAAAAGAGGTCGTTTTCTATTTCTCGATCGCCTTATTTTTCTAAACTTCCTTTTAGTTGTTCATATAGCTTTTCTTTGAATTTTGCAGTGGAATTTGGTGTGCTGTCTTTTCAACATTTCAGGGTGTTGCTCACAAAATTGAAGCCAATTCTGATTTTCAAATTTTTTCATCACTTTGGTCTGTGAAAACTTTGAACTGCCATAACTGTTGATCCAGGCGTCAGAATTGGCATTTTTATATATGCTTTTGGGGTAGAAAAATGGGATCTATCACCTGCCAATCGACAAAGTCCATTGGCCACGCTCGAATTTTTAAAAAGAGGTCGTTTTCTATTTCTCTATCGCATTATTTTTCTAAACTTTCTTTTAGTGGTTCATATAGCTATCCTATGAATTTTGCTCTGGATTTTGGTGTGCTGTCTTTTCATCATTTCAGGGTGTTGCTCGCAAAATTTAAGCCAATTCTGATTTTCAAATTTTGTCATTACTTTGGTCTGTGAAAACATTGTACTGCCGTAACTGTTGATCCAGGCGTCAGAATTTGCATTATTATATACGCTTTTGGGGTAGAAAAATGGGATCTATCACCTGCCAATCGACAGAGTCCATTGGCCACGCTCAGATTTTTATAAAGAGGTCGTTTTCTATTTCTCTATCGCCTTATTTTTCTAAACTTTCTTTTAGTGGTTCATATAGCTATCCTATGAATTTTTCTCTGGAATTTGGTGTGCTGTCTTTTCATCATTTCAGGGTGTTGCTCACAAAATTTAAGCCAATTCTGATTTTCAAATTTTTTCATCACTTTGGTCTGTGAAAACTTTGAACTGCCAAAACTGTTGATCCAGGCATCAGAATTGGCATTATTATATATGCTTTTGGGATAGAAAAATGGGATCTATTACCTGCCAATCGATAGAGTCCATTGGCCACGCTCAGATGTTTAAAAAGAGGTCGTTTTCTATTTCTCTATCGCCTTATTTTTCTAAACTTTCTTTTAGTGGTTCATATAGCTATCCTATGAATTTTGCTCTGGAATTTGGTGTGCCGTCATTTCATCATTTTAGAGTGTTGCTCACAAAATTTAAGCCAATTCTGATTTTCAAATTTTTTCATCACTTTGGTCTACGAAAACTGTGAACTGCCACAACTGTTGATCCAGGCGTCAGAATTGGCATTATTATATATGCTTTTGGGGTAGAAAAATGGGATCTATCACCTGCCAATCGATAGAGTCCATTGGCCACGCCCGGATTTTCAAAAAGAGGCAATTTTCTATTTCCCTATCGCCTTATTTTTCTAAACTTTCTTTTATTGGTTCATATATTTATCCTTTGAATTTTTCTCAGGAATTTGGTGTGCTGTCTTGTAGACCCCTAAAATTGTCCGGGTCGGAAATAAGACTCGAAGACTCTCGAAGATCAAAGGAAAGTCAGCCGGAAGGACTCCTGGAAGACCCTGGAAGACCCTAGGACGACAATCTGTAGGTTTAGAGGTCTTAGAGTAACAAAAAATAAGAAAGTGGGAGGTTTGGAGCTCAATACGGCCTCCTTGGAGTTCAGTACGGCCGTACTGCACATTTTGAACTACAATACGGCCGCACTGAACTCAATACGGCCGTATTGAAGTTTCTGAACTTCAATACGGCTGCATTGAATTTAATACGGCTGCACTGAACTTCAATACGGCTGCATTGAATTCAATACGGCTGCACTGAACTTCAATACGGCTGCACTGAACTTCAATACGGCCGTATTGAGGTTTTTGAACTTCAATACGGCCGTATTGAATTCAATACGACCGTATTGTAGTTCAAAACTTCAATACGGACCGTATTGACCCCCAGAGACCGTATTGAGCCTCATCCCTATAAATATGACGTCAATGGGACGTCATTCTACACTTTCACACTGAGTTTTAACCCTCTTCTTGAGTATTCTGGGTTTTTTTGAGCAGTGCTCTGCCTAGAAATCACTCGGAGAGTTGATCCGACGAAGTTCTTGAGTCACGAGCCATTTGCTTGAGGCTCGAACCTAGTCGAAGGGAAATCCTCCGGATTTCCATAGTTAAAATTTTATAGGAGGGAGCGAGCGGTCTTGTTGAGGGAGGGAACGCCAAAACGCTTCCCAATTTCTGTCAAGATATATAAGAAAGCACGCTTCAAAGGTTTATATCTTTAAAGTCCCTTCTTTTACCGCTTTCTGTGTGTACATATTTAAACTGTCATCATGTAGATAGTTAATTTATAATTGCTTAGAATAAATAGGGGTAATTTAGTAATTTTGCACTATTATTTTTAAATAATCTGTCATAGGGAACCCGAAAGGGGCGCTGTGGGGTGCTAACACCTTCCCCACGCGTAACCGACTCCCTTACCCGACTCTGGTTGTAATGGCCGAAGTCGATTTTTGAATCGATTGCCTTAAACTTCTTTTTCCAATGTTTTGAGTAAAACATTGGTGGCGACTCCATGAACCCTTCCTTTTTATGAAAACCGCTAATCCATGGAGGGTCCCGCTTGGGATTAACATGGATTGGTGAGCCTTTTAATAAAATTGCTCGTTTGACAAGGTCTCAGTTTGAGAATAAGTCATTCTAGCAATCCATATTTTTAAACAAATAAAAGAGTCCAACCATCCTTCGCGAATGCCGAAAGCCCGTTTCGGGCCGGTGGCGACAGATGGCGACTCCGCTGGGGAAGCTTCGAGAGTCAGTCCCATTGAGTGACAGATTATTTTTAACAAATAATAGTTAAAATTACTTTATTACCCCTTGCTTGTATGATAACATGTTTATCTAATTGGCTTTAATAACTGTTGTTTGTTTAATTTTCCGCAATTGTTTGAAATACAAACTGCACACGAACCTTTGCACACAACAGTTCCCTCTATACCCGGGGGCATGAGTGGTAAGCCATAGGGAGTGGATGTTAGTACGGCCGGTTGTCGAATGGGTCTATAGGTGCCCGTAGACCGTTGTCGGAAAGCATCACTCAAGGTGATAACCATGAACTCGAGTCCGACAGTGCGTTGGAGCTTTCCATCGGCTTACGACGAGAGGAATTGGGTCCCTATAATGGGGGCACCTTGGGGGCCTCAGACCGGTGAGAACAGTTAGAACCACCTTGAATATGCACTTTTCTGCAGGATACCCCTACCTCGTGATTCGCTCGTGACTGTTCGTGGATGAGTGAATTGTTTGTGCATTGTTTATGTGAAATTGTTTGAGCATACATTGCATTTCTTTAAACATACAACATTCCTATTCTTTTAAAATAAAAATAAATAGGAATAAGAATCTTCCATTGCATGGTGTTAACATCTACCTTCATCACATTCATGTAGGTAGTTTCCCTTTTCACCCAAAAAAAATACAAAAAACAAAATACCCAAAAAAAAAAAGAGGAAAAAAGGGTTATTTATCCAAACCAAGCAATATCATGCATCATCTTAGGGACATCCTAAAAACATGATAATGCTTAGTTGAATAAACACAATGCATGCATATTCATCGCCATCATCTCATATCATGCATTCTTATCAAAGATCATGGAGGGATCTAGGTTTGCATTTCATACATCCCTCCCAATAAATCATTAATAAACATTAATAAAAAGAAAGAAATAATCGATGCGTATGTTCAAGATGGATCGCACGCCATTTGTTATTAAGTGTAAGCCAACAACCGCGCCAAGCGAGCGCACATCAACTCCGTTGTTGGTAATCAAGACGAATAAAGGGGAAGGTCCAACACCATTAAGGATCACTGCTCCAAGACCTTTCCCCTACGAATCAAATAAGGCTGTGCCGTGGATATACGACATCCATTCTTCTGCCTACAGCGATATCTCTAACATCGCTGGACTTGGGGGCATGACTAGGAGTGGCAGGATCTACACTCCCGAAGATCTGCACGACAAAGCTCCCAAAAATAAAGGAAAAGAAGAAAAGAAAAGCGAGGAAAAAGAATCCGAGGAGGAGACAGACGAGCTGTTAAAGTTTATCCGACAGAGCGAGTACTCCATCGTGGATCAACTTCATAGGACGCCAGCAAAGATTACGCTGTTGTCGTTGATCCTAAGTTCCGAACCGCATCGGCAAGCTCTGTTGAAAGTCTTGAACGAGGCATATGTGTCGCACACTATCTCCCAAGACAAGTTTGAGGGGATTGTTAGTCACATCACGGCTAGTGATCACCTCACCTTCACCGATGAAGAAATCCCCGCTGGGGGACCGAATCATAACAAACCCTTGCACATCTCTGTAAAGTGCAAGGAGTATCACATCGCTAAAGTCTTGGTAGATAATGGATCTTCCTTGAATGTGATGCCAAAAAGAACGCTCAAGCAATTGGCAATCAAGGGAGTCCAAATGCGCCCGAGCAACATGATCGTTCGAGCCTTCGATGGTTCTAAAAGAGAAGTGGTGGGAGAGATCAATCTTCCAATCCAAATTGGACCCACTATCTTTAATGTCGAATTCCAAGTGATGGACATTACTCCCGCATACAGCTGTCTCCTCGGCCGACCTTGGATTCATGATGCGAAAGCTGTACCCTCTACGCTCCACCAGAAAGTCAAGTTCATAGTGGGTGACAAACTGGTGACTGTACAAGCTGAAGATGACATACTCATCAGCAAACCATCTACCATACCTTACGTGGATGCAGCAGAGGAAGCTTTAGAAACCGCCTTCCAAGCATTGGAAATTGCCAATGTTGAAACGTTTCCCCGAGAAACGAAGAAGGTAGCCTACATGCTCACGAAGCACGGATACTTGCCTGGACAAGGACTTGGCAAGGACTCCCAAGGAATTCCCGAGCTACCCATCATTAAGGAGAATTCGGGGAAAGAAGGGTTAGGATACAACCCTAACAAAGATCAAAGAACGAAGAGGAATCAAGATCCTTCTCGACGTTCTTTAAGCCAGATCTTTAGGAAGGCCGGTTCACAAGCATCAAGGCCGGTCGTCGTCATCAAGTGCTCTCCTCCTTCCGATAGGGATGTGTAAACCTGATGACTATTAGAGATTACTCCTCGGGGATAGCCCGACCCCCGAGCCTCGATAGGGCACATGTTTCCACTATGATTATAATAAAATCATTCTTCATTATTTCTTATTGCTTCTTTTCTTGCTTGCAATAAAATTCTAAACCACATTATTTAACCCTGTTTGAATGAACATAAGTGAGGTTAAAATCGTCTTAATAATCAATAAACCCGCATCATTTTTATGTGGAAGTGTGTGTGACAACTTGGAGCACCTTTCCTTGGCCTCAATAAGTGCCGTCATGGATAAAAAATCCATTCAGGACAAAAATCCTAAAAAACAAAAAGCTCGGCAGGAAACCCAAAAAGGGGACTGCGCAAAAATAAGAGCAAAAGACCCGCTAGGAATCCCACAAAAGGGTGACCTAGGCAAAAATTAGGGTTACAAAATAATGAACAAAAACAAAAGCCCGCTAAAACTCCACAAATGGGTGTTTTAGGCAAAAGTTAGGGCAATCAAAAAACAGAATAAATCCATGATGGTACCACCAACTGAATTCAACAAAAGGCTCAAGAAAAGCTATCCAAGATATCAAAGCACAATTGTTAATAACCAAGACGTGCTTAACTTCATAAGTGTTTAATCAAACAAACCTAAACACTTAAGCCTACCATTGGCCAAGCCATTCTTACAAAATCCATTTTTCAAAAAATAAATAATCCCCTCTAAAACACAAACTTTCGGAAAAAAATATATCCTTTCCTTCTTTTCTCTCTTGTCCCAAACGATTTTTGAATAATCTAGTGGAAACATGGAGATATAGTAGTCAATAGGAGGGTTGACACATCTTCTAAAGGAAAGGAAAATCATTTGGTTGATGACACCAAATCTCAATATAACATGCATCATTCCTCGGTTACAGAAATCGGCAGCACACAGCCCGTCTAGAGGAATGGCAAAAATCCAAACAGAGAAACGCATCGGTTAATTCTTTTGAAAAGTGAATCAAATAGAATTAGGTGCATCATACTGCATACATGCATACAGATGATAGGTGTAATGGAAGATCACTTATTCTCTGTTTATTGAAAAAAACAAAAAATATAAACTTCAGAAAAAACAATGCGCCCGTATCATGTTCAGTACACCCGTACTAAAAACAGGGTTATGAACAAATTTTCAACTCAGTACGGGCGTACTGAAATAGATATGGCCGTATTGGCCACAAAGAAATATTCAAAGACCTCATCATGAGGCAGTCGCATAAAATAGAAAAAATAGAAAAATTGCTTGTGTATGACAGCAGCAAACAAAATGCAGAAATTCGGAAAATCAATAAAACGTACAGAATAACTAAGCCTGGAGAGGCTTGCCGAAATAATACTCTCAGAATAACTGAGCCTGGAGAGGCTCGCCGAAATAATACTCTCAGAATAACTGAGCCTGGAGAGGCTTGCCGAAATAATACTCTCTCAGAATAATTGAGCCTGGAGAGGCTCGCCGAAATAATACTCTCATAGAATAATTGAGCCTGGAGAGGCTCGCCGAAATAATACTCTCTCAGAATAACTGAGCCTGAAGAGGCTTGCCAAAATAATACTCCTCAGAGACATTTCTGTACAGAAAAAGCCGAAATCAACCAAAAAAGGCAAAAACACAGAAAAAGCCAAAATCAACAAAAAAGGCAAAAACACAGAAAAAGCCAAAATCAACAAAAAGGCAAAATACAGAAAATCCAACAAATTATACAGAATAACTGAGCCTGGAGAGGCTTGCCGAAATAATACTCTCTCAGAATAATTGAGCCTGGAGAGGCTTGCCGAAACAATACTCATGCAGAATAACTGAGCCTGGAGAGGCTTGCCGAAACAATACTCCCACAGAATAACTGAGCCTGGAGAGGCTTGCCGAAATAATACTCCCATAGAATAATTGAGCCTGGAGAGGCTTGCTGAAAAAATACTCCCACAAAATAATTAAGCCTGGAGAGGCTTGCCGAAATAATACTCTCCAAAAGACGTCTCAACTCGCATTCTCGGGCTGAACAAAAAACAATACTCATGCAGAATAACTGAGCCTGGAGAGGCTTGCCGAAACAATACTCCCACAGAATAACTGAGCCTGGAGAGGCTTGCCGAAATAATACTCTCTCAGAATAACTGAGCCTGGAGAGGCTTGCCGAAATAATACTCCTTCAGAATAACTGAGCCTGGAGAGGCTCGTCGAAATAATACTCTCTCAGAATAACTGAGCCTGGAGAGGCTTGTTGAAATAATACTCCCCAACTGTACAGAATAAATGAGCCTGGAGAGGCTCGCAGAAATAATACTCCCCAGAGATATCTCAGCTTCCACTCACGGGCCAAATTCCCCAGTGAAAGCTATCAAACCAAGATCAGCAAAATTCCCCAAGGGAGGCTTGACCATCTAAACAGAATATCCAAGTCGAAAGGACTTAAACTTCCTCAGTGGAAGGTAGCTTTCCAACTCAAACGAAGAGTGAAGCTAAGCCTGAAGAGGCTTTCTAAATAATACTCTGGGATACATAAGAACTTCAAATCCCCACTCGCCTACTCAGAGGCACCCCCTCAAGAAAAATCACAAAAGACAAATAATCATTCCCCAAGCGGAATCCGGCACTCAGCCGAACACCAAATATCAAGATAATTCGCCTACTCAGAGGCACTCTTTCAAAAAAGAAAAAAATCCAAAAGATCAATAACAATTCCCCAAGCGGAATTTGGCTTTTCAGCCAATCATTGAACATCAAGATGATATGCCTAAAAGAAGAGGCTAATCAAAATCAATATCCAGAATCCCCAGCGGATAATAGCCTACACAGAGGCAACAAAACCAGAAAAACAAAAAGAGTCGCCCGAATAAGGATAACCGGGATACTCCACCACCGTCAAAAGGACGTCAGCCAACCATAAGGCACCGCTCATCTCAGAAAGAGCATCTTTGTGTCTACACCCCAAGGAAACAGAAATTCCTCAATGGGCATGTAGACCCCTAAAATTGTCCGGGTCGGAAATAAAGCTCGAAGACTCTCGAAGATCAAAGGAAAGTCAGCCAAAGGGACTCTTAGAAGACCGTGGGATGACAATATGTAGTTTTAGAGGTCTTAGAGTAGCAAAAAATAAGAGAGTGGAGGGAATGAAGCCCAATACGGCCTCCCAAAAGTTCAGTACGGCCGTATTGAACATTTTAAACTACAATACGGCCGCACTGAACTCAATACGGCCGTATTGAAGTTTCTGAACTTCAATACGGCTGCACTGAACTCAATACGGCTGCACTGAACTTCAATACGGCTGCACTGAACTCAATACGGCCGTATTGAGGTTTTTTGAACTTCAATACGGCCGTACTGAATTCAATACGGCCGTATTGTAGTTCAAAACTTCAATACGGACCGTATTGACCCCCAGAGGCCGTATTGCGCCTCATCCCTATAAATATGACGTCAATTAGACGTCATTCTACACTTTCACACTGAGTTTTAACCCTCTTCTTGAGTATTCTGGGTTTTTTTGAGCAGTGCTCTGCCTAGAAATCACTCGGAGAGTTGATCCGACGAAGTTCTTGAGTCACGAGCCATTTGCTTGAGTCTCGAACCTAGTCGAAGGGAAATCCTCCGGATTTCCATAGTTAAAATTTTATAGGAGGGAGCGAGCGGTCTTGTAGAGGGAGGGAACGCCAAAACGCTTCCCAATTTCTGTCAAGATATATAAGAAAGCACGCTTCAAAGGTTTATCTCTTTAAAGTCCCTTCTTTTACCGCTTTCTGTGTGTACATATTTAAACTGTCATCATGTAGATAGTTAATTTATAATTGCTTAGAATAAATAGGGGTAATTTAGTAATTTCGTACTATTATTTTTAGAAATAATCTGTCATAGGGAACCCGAAAGGGGCGCTGTGGGGTGCTAACACCTTCCCCACGCGTAACCGACTCCCTTACCCGACTCTAGTTGTCATGGCCGAAGTCGATTTTTGAATCGATTGCCTTAAACTTCTTTTTCCAATTTTTTGAGTAAAACATTGGTGGCGACTCCATGAACCCTTCCTTTTTATGAAAACCGCTAATCCATGGAGGGTCCCGCTTGGGATTAACATGGATTGGTGAGCCTTTTAATAAAATTGCTCGTTTGACAAGGTCTCAGTTTGAGAATAAGTCATTCTAGCAATCCATATTTTTAAACAAATAAAAGAGTCCAACCATCCTTCGCGAATGCCGAAAGCCCGTTTCGGGCCGGTGGCGACAGATGGCGACTCCGCTGGGGAAGCCTCGAGAGTCAGTCCCATTTAGTGACAGATTATTTTTAACAAATAATAGTTAAAATTACTTTATTACCCCCTTGTTTGTATGATAACATGCTTTATTTATATGGCTTTAATAACTGTTGTATGTTTAAATTTTCGCAAATGTTTGAAATAAAAACTGCACACAAACCTTTGCACACAACAGTTCCCTCTATACCCGGGGGCATGAGTGGTAAGCCATAGGGAGTGGATGTTAGTACGGCCGGTTGTCGAATGGGTCTATAGGTGCCCGTAGACCGTTGTCGGAAAGCATCACTCAAGGTGATAACCATGAACTCGAGTCCGACAGTGCGTTGGAGCTTTCCATCGACTTACGACGAGAGGAATTGGGTCCCTATAATGGGGGCACCTTGGGGGCCTCAGACCGGTGAGAACAGTTAGGACCACCTTGAATATGCACCTTTCTGCAGGAAACCCCTACCTCGTGATTCGCTCATGACTGTTCGTGGATGAGTGAATTGTTTGTGTAAATGCTTATGTGCAATTGTTTGTGCATTAATAAATAACCTCGTGATAAGGTCTAAAGAATAATCCCCATGCATGAAAAAACCATGACATGAGAGGAAAGACCATGTGTGAAAATATAATAAAAGTGAGGAGCATGTGCATCATTACCAATAAGATATCATGCATCCTCATAAACCATGCATTCTAGGTTCACCAATACCTCTTGACATGAGTAAAAGAGACCCATAATTATCGAGATTCTCCGTTGGGGAGGGATCATAAGTCAAGGAGGGTGGTAACACTCCGTTTTAAAAAGGCAGCGCCTTAAAAATGGAGGGTTATCAAGCTCATGTCAAGAGCGTATTCATCCCATAAATAAACTAATTAAAACATTCATTTTAGAAAGTGGCTGGTCATCTCTCTGTCCTCACACGCGCACAGAAAATCAAGAAGATGGAAGCGCTGGAGGACCAAAATAAGAAGCTTACAGCCGAGCTCTCACAGCTCAAAGAACAAATGGCGCAAATGATGGAACTCATGCGTCACCATAATGTACATGGGTCTCACCACAGTGACCATGAGTCCCATCATCATGAGGAGGAGGAGCATGAGGAAGAACCTCCACGAGCTGTACCCCTTGGGGCGGGGATCATGATTAAAGAGCCCGAGGTTTCAAGGGAACAATTCCATGCTCTTGAGGATCGGCTAAGGGCTATGGAGGGGCATGATTTTGACATCAAAGATGTCGCCGATATGTGCTTGGTGAGGGACATCCAATTCCCTCCCAAATTTAAAGTGCCAGATTTCCCAAAATATGTGGGATCGACTTGCCCCAAAAGTCATCTCACCATGTATTGCCGAAAAATGGCTGCATATGCTACCAATGAAAAGCTCTTAATTCATTGCTTTCAAGAGAGCTTGGCTGAAACCGCATTCAATTGGTATATGCAGCTGGATGGAAATCAAGTGTGCACATGGAGGCAGTTGGCCGACGCCTTTCTCAAGCGCTATAAGTATAACATCGACCTAACACCCTGTAGACCCCTAAAATTGTCCGGGTCGGAAATAAAGCTTGAAGACTCTCGAAGACTGAAGAAGGATCAGCCAGAAGGACTTCCAGAAGGCCCAAGGAGGGTTCTCTATAGGTCTAAGAGGTCTTAGGATAGCTAAAAATAGAAAATAGGAGGAATTGGGACCAATACGGGCTGCTTGGGGACCAGTACGGCCTGTATTGAAGTTTTGAACTTCAATACGGCCGTACTGGACTCAATACGGCCGTATTGAAGATTTGTGAACTTCAATACGGCCGTATTGAGTTCAATACGGCCGTATTGAAGATTTGTGAACTTCAATACGGCCGTATTGAGTTCAATACGGCCGTATTGAAGAACAAATTCTCAATACGGGCCGTATTGATCCCAGCGCCCGTATTGCTCCTATTTCCTATAAATATGGCGTCATTTGACGTCAATACACACTTTCACACTCAGTTTTGACTCCCTCCTTGAGTATTCTGGGGTTTTTGAGCAGTGTTCTGCCCTAGAAATCTCTCTGGGAGTCGATCCGACGAAGTTCTGGAATTCCGAGCACTTAGCTTGGAGATTCGAACCTAGTCGAAGGGAAATCCTCCGGATTTCCATAGTCAAAAGTTTTTAGGAAGGAGCGAGCGAGCTTGTAGAGCGAGGGAACGCCAAAAAGCTTCCCAGTTTTATTCAATATATAAAAGCACGCTTCAAGAGGTTTCTTCTTAAATCCTTCCTTTTACTGCTTTCTGTGTGCATATTTAAACTGTCATCATGTAGATAGTTAATTTATAATCGATTATAATAAATAGGGGTAATTTAGTAATTTTACGCTATTATTTTAGAAATAATCTGTCATAGGGAACCCGAAAGGGGCGCTGTGGGGTGCTAACACCTTCCCCACGCGTAACCGACTCCCTTACCCGACTCTGGTTGTAGTGGCCAAAGTTGATTTTTAAATCAATTGCCTTATCCCTTTTTCCAATGTTTTGAGTAAAACATTGGTGGCGACTCCACGAACCCTCCTTTTATGAAAACCTCTAATCCATGGAGGGTCCCGCTTGGGATTAATATGGATTAGTGAGCCTTTTAATAAAATTGCTCGTTTGACGAGGTCTCAGTTTGAGAATAAGTCATTCTAGCAATCCACATTTTTCAAACAAATAAATGAGTCCAACCATCCTTCGCGAATGCCGAAAGCCCGTTTCGGGCCGGTGGCGACAGATGGCGACTCCACTGGGGAAGCTTCGAGAGTCAGTCCCATTTAGTGACAGATTATTTTTAACAAATAATAGTTAAAATTACTTCATTACCCCTTGCTTGTATTATAATATGTTTTATTATATGGCTTTAATAACTGTTGTTTGTTTAATTTACGCAATTGTTTGAAATACAAACTGTACACAAACCTTTGCACACAACAGTTCCCTCTATACCCGGGGGCATGAGTGGTAAGCCATAGGGAGTGGATGTCAGTACGGCCGGTTGATGGGTTTATAGGAGCCTATGAGACCGTTGTCGGAAAGCATCACTCAAGGTGATAACCATGAACTCGAGTCCGACAGTGCGTTGGAGCTTTCCATCGGCTTACGACAAGAGGAATTGGGTCCCTATAATGGGGGCACCTTGGGGGCCTTTGACCAAGTGAGAACAGTTAGATCCTCCTTGAATATGCACTTTTCTGCAGGAGACCCCTACCTCGTGATTCGCTCGTGACTGTTCGTGGATGAGTGAATTGTTTGTGTAAATGCTTATGTGCAATTGTTTGTGCATTAATAAACCTCATGATAAGGTCTAAAGAATAATCCCCATGCATGGAAAATATCATGACATGAGAGGAAAAATCATGTGTGAAAATATAATAAAAGTAAGGAGCATAGGCATCATTATCAATAATACCTCATGCATCCTCATCATCATTTATAGGTTCACTAATACCCTCTCGATGTGAGTGAAAGAGACCCGTGACTATTGAGATTCTCCGTTGTGGAGAGATAATAGCCTAGGGAGGGTGATAAACTTTCATCTTAAAAAGGCAGCGCCTCAAAGATGAAAGATTATCAAGCTTACATCAAGAGTGTATTCATATCATAAATAAGCTAATTAGAATAAACATTCATTTTAGAAAGTGGCTGGTCATCTCTCTGTCCTCACACGCGCAGAAAATCAAGAAGATGGACGCGATGGAGGAGCAAATTAAGAAGCTTACAGCCGAGCTCTCACAGCTCAAGGAGCAAATGGCGCAAGTGATGGAACTCATGCGTCACCACAACATACACGGGGCTGAGCACAGTGACCATGAGTCCCATCATGTTGAAGGAAAAGTGGAACAAGAGCTGAAAAGTGGGAAGCTAGTTAAACCTTCCCAATCATTTAAAGCTAAGAAGACCTTTGGGAAGAAGAAGGAAGGAGGAGTCAATGCTATAACCATTTCCTCATCTTCTTCCACTTCGAAGTCAGGAAAATCGCAATTCAACCCTGTGAGGAAGTTTGATAAACTTCCGACCACATATAACGATCTCCTGCCGAAGCTAGTGGAAGCACGTCTTCTAGCTTACGTTCCACCAAGGAAGATGGATCCACCTTATCCCGAGTGGTACAAACCACAAGATAAATGCCTATACCACTCGGGGGCATCAGGGCATTCAACAGAGAACTGTCTAGCTCTCAAACACAAGGTCCAAAGCCTTATTGATGCCGGGTGGATCACTTTTGATTCAACAGCGCCCGACGTGAGTAAGAATCTTCGGCCAAAGCAGGAATAGAGAGAAGAACAAGCCACGATAGGGCCCCTTCATATTTTTTAGGGACTCATGATCAGTACCCGAGATCATGAGGACCTTTTCATGTAAATAAGGGTTTTGTACAGTTTTATATACATACATCAATAAAGAGGCATTTTCACATTACTCTTTTTTTGTTCTTTTCTCTCTTTCCTCATTAACATTAATAATTCTAAACCTAAATAGAACCAATAAAATAATTATGTCTGTAATTGTTCGCTCTGACCGGGATCCGAAGGTGAAAGGGTTGAGTTGGACAGTGATGAGGAGACCATTTCTCCGGATCTGCAAAGATTGCTAGATTAGGAAGCTCGTCAAGAGAAATTGGAAATTGTGAATTTGGGGCATGGCCGAAAGATATAAGAGGTCAACATGGGGACCCATATCAGTGATGAAATAAGGACACATGTTTCCGCTATGATTATAATAAAATCATTCTTCATTGCTTCTTTTCTTGCTTATAATAAAATTCTAAACCACATTATTTTTAACCCTGTTTGAATAAACATGAATGAGGTTAAAATCATCTTAATGATAATAAACCCACATCATTTTTATGTGGATGTGTGTGTGACAACTTGGAGCACCTTTTCTTGGCATCAATAAGTGCCATCATGGATAAAAGAAATCCTAAAGATAATAAGCTCGGCAGGAAACCCAAAAAGGGGACTGCGCAAAAATAAAAGCAAAAGACCCGCTAGGAATCCCACAAAAGGGTAACCTAGGCAAAAGTTAGGGTTACAAAATAATGAACAAAAACAAAAGCCCGCTAAAACTCCACAAATGGATGTTTTAGGCAAAAGTTAGGGCAAAAGAAAAACAAAATAAATCCATGATGGTACCATCAATTGAATTCAACAAGGGGCTCAAGAAAAGCTATCCAAGTTGTCAAAGCACAATCATTAATAACAAAGATGTGTTTAACTTCATAAAGTGTTTAATCGAACAAGCCTAAACACATAAGCCTACCTCGGCTAACCATTCTTACAAAAACCATTTTTGAAAAATAATCCCCTCTAAAATACAAACTTCAAAACAAAAATATCTTTCCCTTCTTTTCTCTCTTGTCCCAAAAGATTTTAGAATAATCTAGTGGAAGCATGGAGAAATAAATCATCACTGATAATGGATCTAATCTGAACAACAAAATGGTGGAAGAACTGTGCCAAGAATTCAAGATCCAACACCACAACTCTTCCCCATATCGGCCAAAGATGAATGGGGCAGTCGAGGCAACCAATAAGAACATCAAAAAAAATAGTGCAAAAGACGGTTGTCTCATTTAAAGACTGACACGAGATGTTACCCTTCGCTCCTCATGGCTATAGGACTTCAGTACGTCCATTTACAGGAGCTACTCCATTCTCACTCGTTTATGGGGTGGAGGCAGTTCTACCCATCGAAGTCGAGATATTCTATCTAAGGGTAATCATGGAAACAAAACTTTCCGAGGCAGAATGGGTTCAAAGCCAATATGACCAGTTGAACCCTATCAAAAAGAAACGGCTGAACGCCATATGCCATGGTCAAGCCTATCAGAGGAAGATCAAAAAGGCTTTTGACAAGGAAGTCCACCCTCGAGTCTACCATGAGGGAGAGTTGGTAATGAAGAAATTACTACCAACTCAAAAGGACAAAATCGGAAAGTATGCCCCAAATCATGGAGGACCATACGTGGGAAAACGAGCCTTCTCAGGAGGAGCATTGATCCTCACAAACATGGATGGAGAAGAACTTCGATACTTAGTCAACACTGACGTGGTAAAGAAGTACTATGCTTGAAGACGTTGCTTGCATAGGCCCGCTAGGATGAAAACCCAAAAAGGGCGTCCTAGGCAAAAGTTAGGGCAAAATAAAAAGCCTGCCAGTACAAGGGTACTAGGCAAAACAAAGGCAAATTTACCCCGTTAGGATACGTCCTAAGCAAAAGTTAGGGGCAAAAGAATAAGATGTAAAAGCAAAGCAAGCAACGATCGCTTAAACCGAAAACCGAAAGGCGGTTCAAGTGATTATCTTCTAGAAGCAAGCATCTTGCAGCATCTACACTCCTGGCTCAGGTCGAAGCAATTAGGGGAACGTGAAGAGCAACAATTACAGATATAATTGTTAAGCCCAATGTATATAGCCTACCTTGGCCAGCCATTCTTCAGAAATTTCCTTCTGTATATCTTTCTGTAAAAACACTTGTGAATATCAATAAAAATATCCATTTGTTTCTTTTCTTTCTTGACCATGTGATTATGCCTCTGAATTGGTTTTTCATAAAAAATTGTACGAAATTCCATTAATAATCGGTCAATAAAAGAGAATTGGAGGGGTTCCTATAAAATCCATAATCTCCTGCATAAAGGCTCACAAAAAATACTCCCTCGCGTCAATGACAGAAAGTCCTCCAAGAAGAAGAGGATAGGGAGAGCCACTCACTTTTCTAAATAAATGAACAAAAGTAAAAAATTGTATTGCATTTGTGCATCACACACACATTAGTTGCACATTCAAAGACCTTATCATGAGGCAACTGCATAAAATAGAAAAAATAGAAAAATTGCTTGTGTATGACAACAGCAAACAAAATGCAAAGATTCAGAAAATCAACAACGTCATACAGAATAACTGAGCCTGGAGAGGCTCGCCGAAATAATACTCTCAGAATAATTGAGCCTGGAGAGGCTTGCCGAAATAATACTCGTACAGAATAACTGAGCCTGGAGAGGCTCGCCGAAATAATACTCTCAGAATAATTGAGCCTGGAGAGGCTTGCCGAAATAATACTCCTACAAAATAACTGAGCCTGGAGAGGCTTGCCGAAATAATACTCTCTCATAAATTTAATTTCTTTAGCACTTTTAATTTCTGTACAGCAAAAGCCAAAAACATAAAAAAGGCAAAATACAGAAAAAGCCGAAAATGAAAAAAGGCAAGGATATAGAAAATCCAACAAACAGTTTGTACAGAATAACTAAGCCTGGAGAGGCTCACCAAAATAATACTCCACATCCTCCACAGTATGCAGAATAATTGAGCCTGGAGAGGCTCGCAGAAATAATACTCCCCAGAGGGAACCTCAGCTCAAGCTCACGGAAAAATCCCCAGCGAGAGCTATCAAAGCAAAATCGACGCAATCCCCAATGGAAGTGCGATCATCCAAACAATATATACAAGTCAAAGGACTTAACACTTCCTAAGTGGAAGATAGCTCTCCGACTCAAAACACTGAGCGAGGCTAAGCCTGTAGAGGCTTCATAAATAATACTCTGGGATACAATAAGATCCCCAAATCCCCAATCGCCTACTCAAGAGGCATCCCTACAAAAAGGAGAAGAAAATCAAAAATATCAATAAGTATTCCCCAAGTGGAATCCGGCTCTTAGCCAAACATCGAACGTCAAGCCGATACGCCTAACAGAAGAGGCTAATCAAAATCAACGACGAAATCCCCCAGCGGATAACAGCCTACACAGAGGCAAAAATCAGAAAATCAAAAAGAGATACCCGAATAAGGATGAACCGGGATACTCCACCAACGTCAAAGGACGTCAGCCAAACATAAGGCATCGCTCAACTCAGAGAGAAAGAGCATCTGTGTCTACACCCCAAGGAGTCAGAAATTCCCCATGGGTACCAACAATGCAATGCAAGTTGGGGCACAGGAACCTGTGAATGACTGCACATCCCCTAGACGGATCCCTGCGTTATCCAGCCCTCAGCGGCACAAAATCAGAAAAACAAACCGTCGAAGCAGCATTGTGGACAGTGGAGACAAACTATACTTAACTACCTCATTTTGAGAGGCAAGGTCTGGAGAGACAGTACTCAAACAAGGTCTGGAGAGACGGTACTCAAACAAGGTCTGGAGAGACAGTACTCAAACAAGGTCTGGAGAGACAGTACTCAAACAGAGTCTGGAGAGACGGTACTCAAACAAGGTCTGGAGAGACAGTACTCAAACAAGGTCTGGAGAGACAGTACTCAAACAAGGTCTGGAGAGACGATACTCAAACAGAGTCTGGAGAGACGATACTCAAATAAAGTCTGGAGAGACAATACTCAAACAAGGTCTGGAGAGACAGTACTCAAACAAAGTCTGGAGAGACGGTACTCAGAGTCTGGAGAGACAGTACTCAGAGTCTGGAGAGACAATACTCAAATA
Source organism: Cajanus cajan (assembly GCF_000230855.2). Lineage (NCBI taxonomy): Eukaryota > Viridiplantae > Streptophyta > Magnoliopsida > Fabales > Fabaceae > Cajanus > Cajanus cajan. The sequence goes on along the minus strand of NC_138526.1, from coordinate 7,951,473 downwards.
AAGTCTGGAGAGACAATACTCAAACAAAGTCTGGAGAGACAGTACTCGAGGTCTGGCGAGACAATACTCAAGGTCTGGAGAGACAATACTCAGCCATCAGCGTCGTCAGAGGCACGTTGGTGTTAAACTTAGCTACCGAGGTTGTCAGAAGCGCCAAGGTATGCAACAACCTGGAGAGGCTACTCAACAATTTTCCACCGGAAGACATTACAAGTCAGAAGGTTGGCACATCACCCGGACAATTGGGTCAACTCCTTTACTTGTCAGCCGGTACACCAAAAGACCGTTTGACTAAGTAAAGGGGGGGCAGCTGTAGACCCCTAAAATTGTCCGGGTCGGAAATAAAGCTTGAAGACTCTCGAAGACTGAAGAAGGATCAGCCAGAAGGACTTCCAGAAGGCCCAAGGAGGGTTCTCTATAGGTCTAAGAGGTCTTAGGATAGCTAAAAATAGAAAATAGGAGGAATTGGGACCAATACGGGCTGCTTGGGGACCAGTACGGCCTGTATTGAAGTTTTGAACTTCAATACGGCCGTACTGGACTCAATACGGCCGTATTGAAGATTTGTGAACTTCAATACGGCCGTATTGAGTTCAATACGGCCGTATTGAAGATTTGTGAACTTCAATACGGCCGTATTGAGTTCAATACGGCCGTATTGAAGAACAAATTCTCAATACGGGCCGTATTGATCCCAGCGCCCGTATTGCTCCTATTTCCTATAAATATGGCGTCATTTGACGTCAATACACACTTTCACACTCAGTTTTGACTCCCTCCTTGAGTATTCTGGGGTTTTTGAGCAGTGTTCTGCCCTAGAAATCTCTCTGGGAGTCGATCCGACGAAGTTCTGGAATTCCGAGCACTTAGCTTGGAGATTCGAACCTAGTCGAAGGGAAATCCTCCGGATTTCCATAGTCAAAAGTTTTTAGGAAGGAGCGAGCGAGCTTGTAGAGCGAGGGAACGCCAAAAAGCTTCCCAGTTTTATTCAATATATAAAAGCACGCTTCAAGAGGTTTCTTCTTAAATCCTTCCTTTTACTGCTTTCTGTGTGCATATTTAAACTGTCATCATGTAGATAGTTAATTTATAATCGATTATAATAAATAGGGGTAATTTAGTAATTTTACGCTATTATTTTAGAAATAATCTGTCATAGGGAACCCGAAAGGGGCGCTGTGGGGTGCTAACACCTTCCCCACGCGTAACCGACTCCCTTACCCGACTCTGGTTGTAGTGGCCAAAGTTGATTTTTAAATCAATTGCCTTATCCCTTTTTCCAATGTTTTGAGTAAAACATTGGTGGCGACTCCACGAACCCTCCTTTTATGAAAACCTCTAATCCATGGAGGGTCCCGCTTGGGATTAATATGGATTAGTGAGCCTTTTAATAAAATTGCTCGTTTGACGAGGTCTCAGTTTGAGAATAAGTCATTCTAGCAATCCACATTTTTCAAACAAATAAATGAGTCCAACCATCCTTCGCGAATGCCGAAAGCCCGTTTCGGGCCGGTGGCGACACACCCGACAGGTCCGATCTTCAAGCCTTGAGCAAGAATAATGATGAATCTTTCAAAGCGTACGCCCAACGATGGAGGGAGTTGGCGGCACAAATAGAGCCCCCGCTGTCGGATAAGGAGACGGTGTCCTTGTTCATAAACTCGTTGACCGGTCCCTATTATGACAAGATGATAGGGAACACGACAACACTCTTCTCGGACATCATCACCATTGGCGAAAGAGTGGAACAAGGGCTGAAAAGTGGGAAGCTAGCTGGGCTTTCCCAATCATTTGAAGCCAAGAAGACCTACCGGAAGAAGAAGGAGGGAGGAGTCAATGCCGTAAATATTTCTTCATCTTCTTCCACTTCGAAGTCAGGAAAGTCGCAATACAACCCTGTGAAGAAGTTTGATAAACTTCCGACCACATATAGCGACCTCCTGCCGAAGCTAGTGGAAGCACGTCTTCTAGCTTACGTTCCACTAAAGAAGATTGATCCACCTCATCCCTATTGGTACAAACCGCAAGACAAATGTCTATACCATTCGGGGGCATCGGGGCATTCAACGGAGAACTGTAAAGCTCTCAAAAATAATGTCCAAGACCTTATCGATGCTGGGTGGATCACTTTTGATTCAACAGCGCCCGACGTGAGCAAAGATCCTCTGCCGAAGCAGGAGTAGAGAGAAGAGCAAGCCACAATAGGGCCCCTCCATATTCTTCTTTTAGGGACTCATGATCAGTACCCGAGATCATGAGAACCTTTTCATGTAAATAAGGGTTTTTGTACAGTTTTAATACATATCAATAAAGAGGCATTTTTCACATATCATTCTCTCTTTTGTTCTTTTCTCTCTTCCCTCATTAATATTAATAATTCTAAACCTAAACAGAACCAATAAAATAATTATGTCTGTAATTGTTCACTCTGACCGGGATCCAAAAGTTGAGGATGAATGGGTTGAGTTGGACAGTGATGAGGAGACCATCTCTCCGGATCTGCAAAGACTGCTAGATCAAGAAACTCGTCTACTCCAACCGTGTCAAGAGAAATTGGAGACCGTGAATTTGGGGCAGGGCCGAGAGATAAAAGAGGTCAATATTGGGACCCATATCAGTGATGAAATAAGGACACATGTTTCCGCTATGATTATAATAAAATCATTCTTTATTATTTCTCATTGCTTCTTTTCTTGCTTATAATAAAATTCTAAACCACATTATTTTTAACCCTGTTTGAATAAACATGAATGAGGTTAAAATCATCTTAATAATAATAAACCCGCATCATTATGTGGAAGTGTGTGTGACAACTTGGAGCACCTTCCCTTGGCCTCGACAAGTGCCATCATGGATAAAAATAAATCCTTTAAAATAAAAGAAGCTCGGCAGAAAACCCAAAAAGGGGGATGCGCAAAAATAAGAGCAAAGAACCGGCTAAGAATCCCACGAAAGGGTGACCTAGGCAAAAATTAGGGTTGCAAAATAAACAAAAAAAACAAAAGTCCGCTAAAACACCACAAAAGGGTGTTTTAGGCAAAAATAAGGACAATCAAAAAACAAAAATAAATCCATGATGGTACCATGAACCGAATTCAAAAAGAAAGGTTCAAGGGAAGCTATCCAAGTTGTCGAATCACAACACGACTTTTTAACTTCATAAGTGTTTAATCAAACAAGCCTAAACACATAAGCCTACCTTGGCCATCCATTCTTTCAAAAACCATTTTTGAAAAATAAATCCCCTCTAAAACACAAACTTCAGAACAAAAATATCTTTCCTTTCTTTTCTCTCTTGTCCCGAAAGATTTTAGAATAATCTAGTGGAAGCATGGAGAAATAAATCATCACTGAAAATGGATCTAATCTGAATAATAAAATGGAAGAACTGTGCCAAGAATTCAAGATCCAACACCATAACTCTTCCCCATATCGGCCGAAGATGAATGGGGCAGTCGAGGCAACCAATAAGAACATCAAGAAAATAGTGCAAAAGATGGTTGTCTCATTTAAAGACTGGCACGAGATGTTACCCTTCGCTCCTCATGGCTATAGGACTTCAGTACATACATCTACAGGAGCTACTCCATTCTCCCTCGTTTATGGGATGGAGGTGTAGACCCCTAAAATTGTCCGGGTCGGAAATAAAGCTTGAAGACTCTCGAAGACTGAAGGAAGATCAGCCAGAAGGACTTCCAGAAGGCCCAAGGAGGGTTCTCTATAGGTCTAGAGGTCTTAGGATAGCTAAAATAAGAAAAGTGGGAGGAATGAAGCCCAATACGGCCTCCCAGAGGTTCAGTACGGCCGTATTGAACATTTTGAACTTCAATACGGCTGCACTGAACTCAATACGGCCGTATTGAAGTTTCTGGACTTCAATACGGCTGCATTGAATTCAATACGGCTGCACTGAACTTCAATACGGCCGCACTGAACTTCAATACGGCCGTATTAGTTCAAAATTTCAATGTTGACCGTATTGACCCTCATAAACCGTATTGAGCCTCTTCCCTATAAATATGACGTCAATGGGACGTCATTTCACACTTTTGGACTGAGTTTTAACCCTCTTCTTGAGTATTCTGGGTTTTTTTGAGCAGTGCTCTGCCTAGAAATCACTCGGAGAGTTGATCCGACGAAGTTTTTGAGTTCTGAGCATTTTGCTTGAGTCTCGAACTAAGTCGAAGGGAAATCCATCGGATTTCCAAGTCAAAAATTATTTTTTAGGAAGGAGCGGGCTTGTAGAGTGAGGGAATGCCAAAAAGCTTCCCAATTTCTGTTTAAATATATAGAAAAGCACGCTTCAAAGGTTTCCTTCTTAAATCCTTTCTTTTACTGCTTTTTGAGTGTTGCATACTTAAATTATCATCATGTAGATATTTCGCTTATAATCGCTTATAATAAATAGGGGTAATTTAGTAATTTTTGCGCTATTATTTTAGAAATAATCTGTCATAGGGAACCCGAAAGGGGCGCTGTGGGGTGCTAACACCTTCCCCACGCGTAACCGACTCCCTTACCCAACTCTGGTTGTAATGGCCGAAGTTGATTTATAAAATCAATTGCCTTATCCCTTTTTCCAATGTTTTAAGTAAAACATTGGTGGCGACTCCATGAACCCTTCCTTTTTATGAAAACCGCTAATCTATGGAGGGTCCCGCTTGGGATTAACATGGATTATCTATTTGGCTTTAATAACTGTTGTATGTTTAAATTTCCGCAATTGTTTGAAATATAAACTGCACACAAACCTTTGCACACAACAGTTCCCTCTATACCCGGGGGCATGAGTGGAAAGCCATAGGGAGTGGATGTTAGTACGGCCGGTTGTCGAATGGGTCTATAGGTGCCCGTAGACCGTTGTCGGAAAGCATCACTCAAGGTGATAACCATGAACTCGAGTCCGACAGTGCGTTGGAGCCTTCCATCGGCTTACGACGAGAGGAATTGGGTCCCTATAATGGGGGCACCTTGGGGGCCTCAGACCGGTGAGAACAGTTAGAACCACCTTGAATATGCACCTTTCTGCAGGAAACCCCTACCTCGTGATTTGCTCGTGACTGTTCGTGGATGAGTGAATTGTTTGTGCATTGTTTATGTGAAATTGTTTGAGCATACATTGCATTTCTTTAAACATACAACATTCCTATTCTTTTAAAATAAAAATAAATAGGAATAAGAATCTTCCATTGCATGGTGTTAACATCTACCTTCATCACATTCATGTAGGTAGTTTCCCTTTTCACCCAAAAAAAATACAAAAAACAAAATACCCAAAAAAAGGAAAAAAGGGTTATTTATCCAAACCAAGCAATATCATGCATCATCTTAGGGACATCCTAAAAACATGATAATGCTTAGTTGAATAAACACAATGCATGCATATTCAACGTCATCATCTCATATCATGCATTCTTATCAAAGATTATGGAGGGATCTAGGTTTGCATTTCATACATCCCTCCTAGTAATTCATTAATAAACGTAAATAAAAAGAAAGGATTAAATCGATGCGTATGTTCAAAGAATGGATCGCACGCCGTTCGTTATCAAGTGTAAGCCAACAACCGCGCCAAGCGAACACACGTCAACTCCGTTGTTGGTAATTAAGACGAATAAAGGGGAAGGTCCGACACCGTTAAGGATCACTACTCCAAGGCCTTTTCCCTACGAATCGAATAAGGCTGTGCCGTGGATATACGACATCCATTTTTCTGCCGACAGCGATATCTCTAACATCGCTGGACTTGGGGGCATGACTAGGAGTGGCATGATCTACACTCCCGAAGATCTTCATGATAAAGCCCCCAAGAATAAAGAAAAAAAAAAAAAAAAAAAAAAAAGAAGAAAAGAAAACTGAGGAAAAAGAATCCGAGGAGGAGACAGACGAGCTGTTAAAGTTTATCCGACAGAGCGAGTACTCCATCGTTGATCAACTTCATAGGACGCCAGCAAGGATTACGCTGTTGTCGTTGATCCTAAGTTCCGAACCGCATCGGCAAGCTTTGTCGAAAGTCTTGAATGAGGCATATGTGTCGCACACTATCTCCCAAGACAAGTTTGAGAGGATTGTTAGTCACATCACGGCTAGTGATCACCTCACCTTCACCGATGAAGAAATCCCCGCTGGGGGACCGAATCATAACAAGCCCTTGCACATCTCTGTAAAGTGCAAGGAGTATCACATCGCTAAAGTCTTGGTAGATAATGGATCTTCCTTGAATGTGATGCCAAAAAGAACGCTCAAGCAATTGGCAATCAAGGGAGTCCAAATGCGCCCGAGCAACATGATCGTTCGAGCCTTCGATGGTTCTAAAAGAGAAGTGGTGGGAGAGATCAATCTTCCAATCCAAATTGGACCCACTATCTTTAATGTCGAATTCCAAGTGATGGACATTACTCCCGCATACAGCTGTCTCCTCGGCCGACCTTGGATTCATGATGCGAAAGCTGTACCCTCTACGCTCCACCAGAAAGTCAAGTTCATAGTGGGTGACAAACTGGTGACTGGACAAGCTGAAGATGACATACTCATCAGCAAACCATCCACCATACCTTACGTGGATGCAGCGGAGGAAGCTTTAGAAACCGCCTTCCAAGCATTGGAAATCGCCAATGTCGAAACGTTTCCCCGAGAAATGAAGAAGGTAGCCTCCATGCTCACCAAGAACGGATACTGGCCAGGACAAGGATTAGGCAAGGACTCCCAAGGAATCCCGGAGCTACCCATTATCAAGGATAATCCGGGGAAACAAGGGTTAGGATACAACCCTTATAAAGATCAAAGGACGAAGAGAAACCAAGATCCTTCTCGACGTTCTTTAAGCCAAATCTTTAGGAAGGCCGGTTCACAAGCGTTAAGGCCGGTCGTCGTCGTCAAGTGTTTTTCTCCTTCCGATAGGGATGTATAGACCTGATGACTATTAGAGATTACTCCTCGGGGACAGCCCGACCCCCGAGCCTCGATAGGGCACATGTTTCCATTATGATTATAATAAAATCATTCTTTATTAATTCTTTATTGCTTCTTTTCTTGCTTGCAATAAAAATTCTAAACCACATTATTTAACCCTGTTTGAATGAACATAAGTGAGGTTAAAATCGTCTTAATAAAAATAAACCCGCATCTTTTTTATGTGGAAGTGTGTGACAACTTGGAGCACCTTTCCTTGGCTTCAATAAGTGCCATCATGGATAAAAAGAAATCCATTCAGGACAAAAATCCTAAAAATAAAAAGAAAGCTCGGCAGGAAACCCAAAAAGGGGACTGCGCAAAAATAAGAGCAAAAGACCCGCTAGGAATCCCACAAGAGGGTGACCTAGGCAAAAATTAGGGTTACAAAATAATGAACAAAAACAAAAGCCCGCTAAAACTCCACAAATGGGTGTTTTAGGCAAAAGTTAGGGCAATCGAAAAACAGAATAAATCCATGATGGTACCACCCACTGAATTCAACAAAGGGGCTCAAGAAAAGCTATCCAAGTTGTCAAATCACAAATGTTAAATAACCAAGACGTGCTTAACTTCATAAGTGTTTAATCAAACAAGCCTAAACACTTAAGCCTACCATTGGCCAAGCCATTCTTACAAAATCCATTTTTCAAAATGAAAATAAAAACCCCTCTAAAACACAAACTTTCGAAAAAAAATATATCCTTTCCTTCTTTTTTCTCTTGTCCCAAATGATTTTTGAATAATCTAGTGGAAACATGGAGATATAGTAGTCAATAGGAGGGTTGACAGATCTTCTAAAGGAAAGGAAAATCATTTGGTTGATGACACCAAATCTCAATATAACATGCATCATTCCTCGGTTACAGAAATCGGCAGCACACAGCCCGTCTAGAGGAATGGCAAAAATCCAAACGCATCGGTTAATTCTTTTGAAAAGTGAATCAAATAGAATTAGGTGCATCATACTGCATACATGCATACAGATGATAGGTGTAATGGAAGATCACTTATTCTCTGTTTATTGAAAAAAAAACAGAAAAAAAATATATATAAACTTCAGAAAAACAATATGCCCGTATCATGTTCAGTACGCCCGTACCAAAATTAGGGTTATGAACAAATTTTCAATACAATACGGGCATACTGAAATGAATAACGGCCGTATTGGCAATAACAGAAATCCTCCCTCACGTCGATGACAAAATTCCTCCAAGAAGAAGAGGATAGGGGGAGCCATTCATTTTTTCTAAAAAACAACAAATTAATAAAATAATTAAACTTGCATTTTGTGCATCACGCACACATTCAAAGACCTTATCATGAGGCAATTGCATAAAAATAGAAAAAAATAGAAAATTGCTTGTGTATGACAGCAGTCAACAAAAGCCGAAAACGAAAAAAGGCAAGGATACAAACAATACTCCTCAGTTGGTACAGAATAATTGAGCCTGGAGAGGCTTGCTGAAAAAATACTTCCTCAGAATAATTAAGCCTGGAGAGGCTTGCAGAAACAATACTCTCTCACCATACAGAATAATTGAGCCTGGAGAGGCTCGCCGAAATAATACTCTCTCAGAATAACTGAGCCTGAAGAGGCTTACCAAAATAATACTCCTCAGAGACATTTCTGTATAGAAAAAGCCGAAATCAACAAAAAAGGCAAAAACACAGAAAAAGCCAAAATCAACAAAAAAGACAAAAACACAGAAAAAGCCAAAATCAACAAAAAAGGCAAAAACACAGAAAAAGCCAAAATCAACAAAAAGGCAAAATACAAAAAATCCAACAAATTATACAGAATAAATGAGCCTGGAGAGGCTTGCCAAAATAATACTCTCCAAAAGACGTCTCAGCTCGCATTCTCGGGCTGAACAAAAAAACAATTCATCATACATTGAGCCTGGAGAGGCTTGCTGAAATAATACTCTCTCAGAATAAATTGAGCCTGGAGAGGCTCGCCGAAATAATACTCCCTCATCAGAATAATTGAGCCTGGAGAGGCTTGCCGAAATAATACTCCTTCAGAATAATTGAGCCTGGAGAGGCTTGCCGAAACAATACTCTCTCAGAATAACTGAGCCTGGAGAGGCTTGCCGAAATAATACTCTTTCAGAATAATTGAGCCTGGAGAGGCTTGCCGAAATAATACTCAATAATTGAGCCTGGAGAGGCTTGCCGAAATAATACTCTCATCAGAATAATTGAGCCTGGAGAGGCTCGCAGAAATAATACTCCCCAGAGAAACCCCAACTCAAGCTCACGGAACAAATCCCCAGCGAGAGCTATCAAAGCAAGATCGACAAAATTCCCAATGGAAACACGATCACCCAAGCAGTATATCTAGTCAAAGGACTTAAAACTTCCTCAGTGGAAGATAGCTCTCCAACTCAGGCGTTGAGTGAGGCTAAGCCTGTAGAGGCTTCCTAAATAATACTCTGGGATACATAAGATCCCCAAATCCCCAGTCGCCTACTCAAGAGGCATTCCTACAAAAAGAAAAAAATCAAAAGATCAATAATCATTCCCCAAGTGGAATCCGGCTCTTGGCCAAACATCAAGCGTCAAGATGATCTGCCTAACAGAAGAGGCTAATCGCAATCAATGACAAAATCCCCCCGCGGATAACAGCCTACACAGAGGCGACAAAACCAGAAAAACAAAAAGAGTCACCCGAATAAGGATAACCGGGATACTCCACCATCGTCGAAAGGACGTCAGCCAATCATAAGGCACCGCTCATCTCAGAAAGAGCATCTTCGTGTCTACACCCCAGGGAAACAGAAATTCCTCAATGGGCACCAACTATGCAAAGGAAAGTTGGGACACAAGAACCTATGAGTAACTGCACATCCCCTAGACGGATCCCTGCGTTATCCAGCCCTCAGTGGCACAAAAATCAAAAACAATCGTCAAAGTAGCATCGTGGACTGTGGAGACAAAATCAAAATCAACATCCAGAATCCCCCAGTGGATAATAGCCTACACAGAGGCTACAAAAATCAGAAAAATCAAAGAGAGACACCCGAATAAGGATAACCGAGATACTCCACTTACGTCAAAAGGACATCAGCCAAACATAAGGCATCGCTCAAATCAAGAAGAGCATCTGTGTCTACACCCCAAGGAGTCAGAAATTCCCCATGGGTACCAACTATGCAAATGCAAGTTGGGGCACAAGAACCTATGAATGAATGCACATCCCCTAGACGGATCCCTGCATTATCCAACCCTCAGTGGCACAAAATCAGAAAAACGTCGAAGCAGCATAGTGGACTGTGGAGACAAAAAAATCATCTCAGATCCCTGGAGAGGGTAAACTCGCATTGCCAAAGTGATCAGAAGACACGGACGCAAACCCTGGAGAGGGCAAACTCAGTTGCCTAGGTCATCAGAGACCAAACAAAGTCTGGAGAGACGGTACTCAAACAAAGTCTGGAGAGACGGTACTTAAACAAGGTCTGGAGAGACGGTACTCAAACAAGGTCTGGAGAGACGGTACTCAAACAAAGTCTGGAGAGACGGTACTCAAACAAGGTCTGGAGAGACGGTACTCAAACAAAGTCTGGAGAGACGGTACTCAAAGAAAGTCTGGAGAGACGGTACTCAATCAAAGTCTGGAGAGACGGTACTCAAAGTCTGGAGAGACGATACTCAAAGTCTGGAGAGACAGTACTCAAGGTCTGGAGAGACGGTACTCAACCATCAGCGTCGTCAAAGGCACGTTGGTGTTCAACTTCCGGCTCGGACGTCGAGTGAAGTTGACCCTGGAGAGGGTAAACTTAGCTGCCTAGGTCGTCAGAAACAACCGAAGCAGAGCCTGGAGAGGCAGTACTCAATCATCGGTGATGTTAACACTGGTGTCTAGCTTCCGGCTCGGGCGTCGAGTGAGGCTAGGCCTGGAGAGGCGGTACTCAACCATCAGCGTCGTCAGAGGCACGTTGGTGTTCAACTTCCGGCTCGGGCGTCGAGTGAAGTTGACCCTGGAGAGGGTAAACTTAGCTACCGAGGTTGTCAGAAACGCCAAGGTATGCAACAACCTGGAGAGGCTACTCAACAATTTTCCACCGGAAGACGCTACAAGTCAGAAGGTTGGCACATCACCCGGACAATTGGGTCAACTCCTTTACTTGTCAGCCGGTACACCAAAAGGTCGTCCGACTAAGTAAAGGGGGGGCAGCTGTAGACCCCTAAAATTGTCCGGGTCGGAAATAAAGCTTGAAGACTCTCGAAGACTGAAGGAAGATCAGCCAGAAGGACTTCCAGAAGGCCCAAGGAGGGTTCTCTATAGGTCTAGAGGTCTTAGGATAGCTAAAATAAGAAAAGTGGGAGGAATGAAGCCCAATACGGCCTCCCAGAGGTTCAGTACGGCCGTATTGAACATTTTGAACTTCAATACGGCCGCACTGAACTCAATACGGCCGTATTGAAGTTTCTGGACTTCAATACGGCTGCATTGAATTCAATACGGCTGCACTGAACTTCAATACGGCCGCATTGAACTTCAATACGGCCGTATTGAGGTTTTTTGAACTTCAATACGGCCGTATTGAATTCAATACGGCCGTATTAGTTCAAAATTTCAATGTTGACCGTATTGACCCTCATAAACCGTATTGAGCCTCTTCCCTATAAATATGACGTCAATGGGACGTCATTTCACACTTTTGGACTGAGTTTTAACCCTCTTCTTGAGTATTCTGGGTTTTTTTGAGCAGTGCTCTGCCTAGAAATCACTCGGAGAGTTGATCCGACGAAGTTTTTGAGTTCTGAGCATTTTGCTTGAGTCTCGAACTAAGTCGAAGGGAAATCCATCAGATTTCCAAGTCAAAAATTATTTTTTAGGAAGGAGCGGGCTTGTAGAGTGAGGGAACGCCAAAAAGCTTCCCAATTTCTGTTTAAATATATAGAAAAGCACGCTTCAAAGGTTTCCTTCTTAAATCCTTTCTTTTACTGCTTTCTGAGTGTTGCATACTTAAATTATCATCATGTAGATATTTCGCTTATAATCGCTTATAATAAATAGGGGTAATTTAGTAATTTTTGCGCTATTATTTTAGAAATAATCTGTCATAGGGAACCCGAAAGGGGCGCTGTGGGGTGCTAACACCTTCCCCACGCGTAACCGACTCCCTTACCCAACTCTGGTTGTAATGGCCGAAGTTGATTTATAAAATCAATTGCCTTATCCCTTTTTCCAATGTTTTAAGTAAAACATTGGTGGCGACTCCATGAACCCTTCCTTTTTATGAAAACCGCTAATCTATGGAGGGTCCCGCTTGGGATTAACATGGATTGGTGAGCCTTTTAATAAAATTGCTCGTTTGACGAGGTCTCAGTTTGAGAATAAGTCATTCTAGCAATCCATATTTTTAAACAAATAAAAGAGTCCAATCATCCATCGCGAATGCCGAAAGCCCGTTTCGGGCCGGTGGCGACAGGAGGCAGTTCTACCCATCGAAGTCGAGATACCTTCTCTAAGGGTAATCATGGAAACAAAACTTTCCGGGGTAAAATGGGTTCAAAGCCGATACGACCAGTTGAACCTTATAAAAAAGAAACGGCTGAACGCCATATGCCATGGTCAAGCCTATCAGAGGAAGATAAAAAAAAGGGCTTTTGACAAGAAAGTCCACCCTCGAGTCTACCATGAGGGAGAGTTGGTAATGAAGAAATTGCTACCAACTCAAAAGGACAAAATCGGAAAGTATGCCCCAAATCACGGAGGACCATACGTGGAAAAACGAGCCTTCTCAGGAGGAGCATTGATCCTCACAGACATGGATGGAAAAGAACTTTGATACCCAGTCAACGCTGACGAGGTAAAGAAGTACTATGCTTTGAAGACGTTGCTTGCATAAGCCCGCTAGGATGAAAACCCGAAAAAGGGCATCCTAGGCAAAAGTTAGGGCAAAACAAAAAGCCCGCCAGTACGAGGGTACTAGGCAAAACAAAGGCAAAATTATCCCCGCTAGGATACGTCCTAGGCAAAAGTTAGGGGCAAAAGAATAAGATGTAAAAGCAAGGCAAGCAATGGTCACTTGAATCGAAAATCGAAAGGCGGTTCAAGTGATTATCTTCTAGAAGCAAGCGTCTTGCAGCATCTACACTCCTGGCTCAGGCTAAAGCAATTAGGGGAACGTAAAGAGCAACAATTACAGATATAATTGTTAAGCCCAATGTATATAGCCTACCCTGGCCAGCCATTCTTCAGAAATTTCCTTCTGTATATCTTTCTGTAAAAACACTTGTGAATATCAATAAAATATCTATTCATTTCTCTTCTCTCTTGACCATGTGATTATGCCTCTAAATTGGTATTTCATAAAAATTGTACGAAATTCCTTTAATAATTGGTCAATAAAGAAAATTGGAGGGGTTCCTATAAAATCCATAATCTCCTGCATAAAAGGCTCATAAAAATATTCCCTCACGTCGACGACAGAAATTCCTCCAAGAAGAGGAGGATAGGGAGAGCCATTCATTTTTCTAAAAAGCATTAATAAAATAATCAAACTTGCATTTGTGCATCACACACACATTAGTTGCACATTCAAAGACCTTATCACGAGGCAATTGCATAAAATAGAAAAAAATAGAAAAATTGCTTGTGTATGACAGCAGTCAACAGAAAAGGCCAAAAAACGACAAAAAGGCAAAAATACAGAAAAAGCCAAAAAATGACAAAAAAGGCAAAAAAATACAGAAAAAGCCAAAAAACGACAAAAAAGGCAAAGATTTAGAAAATCAATCGCCTCGTACAGAATAATTGAGCCTAGAGAGGCTTGCTGAAATAATACTCCCCAACTGTACAAAATAAATGAGCCTGGAGAGGCTCGCAGAAATAATACTCCCCAGAGATATCTCAGCTTCCACTCACGGGCCAAATTCCCCAGTGAAAGCTATCAAACCAAGATCAGCAAAATTCCCCAAGGGAGGCTTGATCATCTAAACAGAATATCCAAGTCAAAAGGACTTAAACTTCCTCAGTGGAAGGTAGCTTTCCAACTCAAACGAAGAGTGAAGCTAAGCCTGAAGAGGCTTTCTAAATAATACTCTGGGATACATAAGAACTTCAAATCCCCAGTCGCCTACACAAGAGGCACTCCTTCAAAAAAGGAAAATCAAAAAATCAAAAGATCAATAATCATTCCCCAAGTGGAATCCGGCTCTCAGCCAATCATTGAACGTCAAGCTGATACGCCTAACAGAAGAGGCCAATTACAACCAATGACAAAATCCCCTAGCGGATAACAGCCTACACAGAGGCAACAAAATCCAAAAATCAAAAAGAGTCACCCGAATAAGGATAACCGGGATACTCCACCAACGTCGAAAGGACGTCAGCCAATCATAAGGCACCGCTCATCTCAGAAAGAGCATCTTCGTGTCTACACCCCAAGGAAACAGAAATTCCTCAATGGGCACCAACTACTCAATGGAAAGTTGGGACACAAGAACCTATGAGTAACTGCACATCCCCTAGACGGATCCCTGCGTTATCCAGCCCTCAGTGGCACAAAAAGAAAAAACGTCGAAGCAGCATAGTGGACTGTGGAGACAAAAATCATCTCAGAACCCTGGAGAGGGCAAGACTCACGCTACCAAAGTGACTAGAAGCACGGAGGTACGCAACCCTGGAGAGGGCAAGACTCACGCTACCAAAGTGACTAGAAGCACAGAGGTACGCAACCCTAGAGAGGGCAAGACTCCCGCTACCAAAGTGACTAGAAGCACAGAGGTACGCAACCCTGGAGAGGGCAAGACTCACGCTACCAAAGTGACTAGAAGCACAGAGGTACGCAACCCTGGAGAGGGCAAGACTCACGCTACCAAAGTGACTAAAAGCACAGAGGTACGCAACCCTGGAGAGGGCAAGACTCACGCTACCAAAGTGACTAAAAGCACAGAGGTACGCAACCCTGGAGAGGGCAAGACTCACGCTACCAAAGTGACTAGAAGCACAGAGGTACGCAACCCTGGAGAGGGCAAGACTCACGTTACCAAAGTGACTAGAAGCACGGAGGTACGCAACCCTGGAGAGGGCAAGACTCACGCTACCAAAGTGATCAGAAGCACCGAGGTATGCACGAGCCTGGAGAGGCGACGACTAATACTCAACCTGGAGAGGCTACTCAACATTTTTCCACCGGAAGACACTACAAGTCGGAAGGATGGCCTATTCCCCGGACAATTGGGTCAACTCCTTTACTTATCAAACGGTACACCAAAAGGTCGTTTGACTAAGTAAAGGAGGGGCAGCTGTAGACCCCTAAAATTGTCCGGGTCGGAAATAAAGCTCGAAGACTCTCGAAGATCAAAGGAAAGTCAGCCAAAGGGACTCTTAGAAGACCGTGGGATGACAATCTGTAGGTTTAGAGGTCTTAGAGTAGCAAAAAATAAGAAAGTGGAGGGAATGAAGCCCAATACGGCCTCCCAAAAGTTCAGTACGGCCGTATTGAACATTTTAAACTTCAATACGGCTGCACTGAACTCAATACGGCTGCACTAAACTTCAATACGGCTGCACTGAACTCAATACGGCCGTATTGAGGTTTTTTGAACTTCAATACGGCCGTACTGAATTCAATACGGCCGTATTGTAGTTCAAAACTTCAATACGGACCGTATTGACCCCCAGAGGCCGTATTGCGCCTCATCCCTATAAATATGACGTCAATTGGACGTCATTCTACACTTTCACACTGAGTTTTAACCCTCTTCTTGAGTATTCTGGGTTTTTTTGAGCAGTGCTCTGCCTAGAAATCACTCGGAGAGTTGATCCGACGAAGTTCTTGAGTCACGAGCCATTTGCTTGAGTCTCGAACCTAGTCGAAGGGAAATCCTCCGGATTTCCATAGTTAAAATTTTATAGGAGGGAGCGAGCGGTCTTGTAGAGGGAGGGAACGCCAAAACGCTTCCCAATTTCTGTCAAGATATATAAGAAAGCACGCTTCAAAGGTTTATCTCTTTAAAGTCCCTTCTTTTACCGCTTT
The DNA here is from genome assembly GCF_000230855.2 of Cajanus cajan. NCBI lineage: Eukaryota > Viridiplantae > Streptophyta > Magnoliopsida > Fabales > Fabaceae > Cajanus > Cajanus cajan. The sequence goes on along the minus strand of NC_138526.1, from coordinate 7,935,526 downwards.
CTGTGTGTACATATTTAAACTGTCATCATGTAGATAGTTAATTTATAATTGCTTAGAATAAATAGGGGTAATTTAGTAATTTTGCACTATTATTTTTAGAAATAATCTGTCATAGGGAACCCGAAAGGGGCGCTGTGGGGTGCTAACACCTTCCCCACGCGTAACCGACTCCCTTACCCGACTCTGGTTGTCATGGCCGAAGTCGATTTTTGAATCGATTGCCTTAAACTTCTTTTTCCAATGTTTTGAGTAAAACATTGGTGGCGACTCCATGAACCCTTCCTTTTTATGAAAACCGCTAATCCATGGAGGGTCCCGCTTGGGATTAACATGGATTGGTGAGCCTTTTAATAAAATTGCTCGTTTGACAAGGTCTCAGTTTGAGAATAAGTCATTCTAGCAATCCATATTTTTAAACAAATAAAAGAGTCCAACCATCCTTCGCGAATGCCGAAAGCCCGTTTCGGGCCGGTGGCGACAGGGCACCAATTACGCAATGCAAAATTGGGACACAAGAACCTATGAGTAACTGCACATCCCCTAGACGGATCCCTGCGTTATCCAGCCCTCAGCGGCACCAAAATCAAAAACAACCGTCGAAGCAGCATCGTGGACTGTGGAGACAAAACTATCACAAATCCTTGGAGAGGGCAAACTCACGCTACCCAGATGTCCAGAGCACCGAGGTATGCACAAAGCCTGGAGAGGCAATACTTAGCTACCCAGATGTCCAGAACACCGAGGTATGCACAAGCCTGGAGAGGCAATACTCAGCTACCCAGATGTCCAGAGCACCGAGGTATGCACAAGCCTGGAGAGGCAATACTCAGCTACCCAGATGTCCAGAGCACCGAGGTATGCACAAGCCTGGAGAGGCAATACTCAGCTACCCAGATGTCCAGAGCACCGAGGTATGCACAAGCCTGGAGAGGCAATACTCAGCTACCCAGATGTCCAGATCACCGAGGTATGCACAAGCCTGGAGAGGCAATACTCAGCTACCCAGATGTCCAGAGCACCGAGGTATGCACAAGCCTGGAGAGGCAATACTCAGCTACCCAGATGTCCAGAGCACCGAAGTATGCATAACCCTGGAGAGGGCAAACTCAACTGCCTAGGATGTCAGAAGCACCGAAGCAGAGCCTGGAGAGGCGGTACTCACAGCTTCCAGCTTGGGCGGCAAGCGAAGCTAAGCCTGGAGAGGCGGTACTCACAACTTCCAGCTCGGGCGTCGAGTGAAGTTGAGCCTGGAGAGGCGGTACTCACGCTACCAGAGTGTTCAGAAGCACGGAGGTATGCAGCTTCCGGCTCGGGCGACGAGCGAAGCAAAGCCTGGAGAGGCAATACTCAGCTACCCAGTTGTCGAGAGCACCGAGGTATGCACAAGCCTGGAGAGGCAATACTCAGCTACCCAGTTGTCGAGAGCACCGAGGTATGCACAAGCCTAGAGAGGCGGTACTCAGCTACCCAGTTGTCGAGAGCACCGAGGTATGCACAAGCCTGAGAGGCAATACTCAGCTACCCAGTTGTCGAGAGCACCGAGGTATGCACAAGCCTGGAGAGGCGGTACTCAGCTACCCAGTTGTCGAGAGCACCGAGGTATGCATGAGCCTGGAGAGGCGACGACTAATACTCACCCTGGAGAGGGCAAACTCAACTTGGAGAGGCTACTCAGCAATTTTCCACCGGAAGACACTACAAGTCGGAAGGATGGCCTTATTCCCCGGACAATTGGGTCAACTCCTTTACTTATCAACCGGTACACTAAAAGGCCGTTTGACTAAGTAAAGGGGGGGCAGCTGTAGACCCCTAAAATTGTCCGGGTCGGAAATAAGACTCGAAGACTCTCGAAGATCAAAGGAAAGTCAGCCGGAAGGACTCCTGGAAGACCCTAGGACGACAATCTGTAGGTTTAAAGGTCTTAGAGTAACAAAAAATAAGAAAGTGGGAGGTTTGGAGCTCAATACGGCCTCCTTGGAGTTCAGTACGGCCGTACTGCACATTTTGAACTACAATACGGCCGCAATGAACTCAATACGGCCGTATTGAAGTTTCTGAACTTCAATACGGCTGCATTGAATTTAATACGGCTGCACTGAACTTCAATACGGCTGCATTGAATTCAATACGGCTGCACTGAACTTCAATACGGCTGCACTGAACTTCAATACGGCCGTATTGAGGTTTTTGAACTTCAATACGGCCGTATTGAATTCAATACGGCCGTATTGTAGTTCAAAACTTCAATACGGACCGTATTGACCCCCAGAGACCGTATTGAGCCTCATCCCTATAAATATGACGTCAATGGGACGTCATTCTACACTTTCACACTGAGTTTTAACCCTCTTCTTGAGTATTCTGGGTTTTTTTGAGCAGTGCTCTGCCTAGAAATCACTCGGAGAGTTGATCCGACGAAGTTCTTGAGTCACGAGCCATTTGCTTGAGTCTCGAACCTAGTCGAAGGGAAATCCTCCGGATTTCCATAGTTAAAATTTTATAGGAGGGAGCGAGCGGTCTTGTAGAGGGAGGGAACGCCAAAACGCTTCCCAATTTCTGTCAAGATATATAAGAAAGCACGCTTCAAAGGTTTATCTCTTTAAAGTCCCTTCTTTTACCGCTTTCTGTGTGTACATATTTAAACTGTCATCATGTAGATAGTTAATTTATATTTGCTTAGAATAAATAGGGGTAATTTAGTAATTTTGCACTATTATTTTTAAATAATCTATCATAGGGAACCCGAAAGGGGCGCTGTGGGGTGCTAACACCTTCCCCACGCGTAACCGACTCCCTTACCCGACTCTGGTTGTAATGGCCGAAGTCGATTTTTGAATCGATTGCCTTAAACTTCTTTTTCCAATATTTTGAGTAAAACATTGGTGGCGACTCCATGAACCCTTCCTTTTTATGAAAACCGCTAATCCATGGAGGGTCCCGCTTGGGATTAACATGGATTGGTGAGCCTTTTAATAAAATTCCTCGTTTGACAAGGTCTCAGTTTGAGAATAAGTCATTCTAGCAATCCATATTTTTAAACAAATAAAAGAGTCCAACCATCCTTCGCGAATGCCGAAAGCCCGTTTCGGGCCGGTGGCGACATGTCTTTCCATCATTTCATGGTGTTGCTCGCAAAATTTAAGCCAATTCTGATTTTCAAATTTTTTCATCCTTTTGGTCTGTGAAAACTTTGAACTGCCATAACTGTTGATCCAGGCGTCAGAATTGGCATTATTATATATGTTTTTGGGATAGAAAAATGGGATCTATCACCTGCCAATTGACAGAGTCCATTGGCCACGCTCGGATCTTCAAAAAAGAGGCCGTTTTCTATATCTATATCGCCTTATTTTTCTAAACATTGTTTTAGTGGTTCATATAGCTATCCTTTGAATTTTGCTCTGGAATTTGGTGTGCTGTCTTTTCATCATTTCAGGGTGTTGCTCACAAAATTTAAGCCAATTCTGATTTTCAAATTTTTTCGTCACTTTGGTCTGTGAAAACTTTGTACTGCCGTAACTGTTGATCCAGGCGTCAGAATTTGCATTATTATATACGCTTTTGGGGTAGAAAAATGGGATCTATCACCTGCCAATCGACAGAGTCCATTGGCCACGCTCAGATTTTTATAAAGAGGTCGTTTTCTATTTCTCTATCGCCTTATTTTTCTAAACTTTCTTTCAGTGGTTCATATAGCTATCCTATGAATTTTGCTCTAGAATTTGGTGTGTTGTCTTTTCATCAGTTCAGGGTGTTGCTCGCAAAATTTAAGCCAATTCTGATTTTCAAATTTTTTCATCACTTTGGTCTGTGAAAACTTTGAACTGCCATAACTATTGATCCAGGCGTTAGAATTTGTATTATTATATACGCTTTTGGGGTAGAAAAATGGGATCTATCGCCTGCCAATCGACAGAGTCCATTGGCCACGCTCAGATTTTCAAAAAGAAGTCGTTTTCTATTTCTCTATCGCCTTATTTTTCTAAACTTTCTTTTAGTGGTTCATATAGCTATCCTTTGAATTTTGCTCTGGAATTTGGTATGCTGTCTTTTCTTCATTTCAGGGTGTTGCTCACAAAATTTAAGCCAATTATGATTTTCAAATTTTTTCATCACTTTGGTCTGTCAAAACTTTGAACTGCCATAACTGTTGATCCAGGTGTCAGAATTGGCATTATTTTATATGCTTTTGGGGTAGAAAAATGGGATCTATCACCTGCCAATCGACAGAGTCCATTGGCACGCTCGGATTTTCAAAAAGAGGTCGTTTTCTATTTCTCTATCGCCTTATTTTACTAAACTTCCTTTTAGTTGTTCATATAGCTATTCTTTGAATTTTGTTGTGGAATTTGGTGTGCTGTCTTTTCAACATTTGAAGGTGTTACTCACAAAATTTAAGCCAATTCTGATTTTCAAATTTTTTCATCAGTTTGGTCTTTGAAAACTTTGAACTGCCATAACTATTGATCCAGGCGTCAGAACTGGCATTATTATATAAGCTTTTGGGGTAGAAAATGGGATCTATCACCTGCCAATCGATAGAGTCCATTGGCCACGCTCGGATTTTCAAAAAGAGGCCATTTTATATTTCCCTATCGCCTTATTCTTCTAAACATTCTTTTAGTGGTTCATATAGCCATCCTTTGAATTTTGCTCTAGAATTTGGTGTGCTGTCTTTTCATCATTTCAGGGTGTTGCTCACAAAATTTAAGCCAATTCTGATTTTCAAATTTTTTCATCACTTTGGTCTGCAAAAACTTTGAACTGCCATAATTGTTGATCCAAGCGTCATAATTGCCATTATTATATATGCTTTTGGGTTAGAAAAATGGGATCTATCACCTGCCAATCGACAGAGTCCATTGGCGACTCTCGGATTTTCAAATAGAGGTCGTTTTCTATTTCTCTATCGCCTTATTTTTCTAAACTTTCTTTTAGTGGTTCATATAGCTATCCTTTGAATTCTGCTCTGGAATTTGATGTCCTGTCTTTTCATCATTTCAGGGTGTCGCTCACAAAATTTCAGCCAATTCTGATTTTCAAATTTTTTCATCACTTTGGTCTGTGAAAACTTTGAACTGCCATAACTGTTGATCCAGGCGTCAGAATTGGCATTATTATATATGCTTTTGGGGTAGAAAAATGGGATCTATCACCTGCCAATCAACAGAGTCCATTGGCCATGCTCAGATTTTCAAAAAGAGGTCGTTTTCTATTTCTCTATCGCATTATTTTTCTAAACTTCCTTTTAGTTGTTCATATAGCTATCCTATGAATTTTGCTCTGGAATTTGGTGTGCTGTCTTTTCAACATTTCAGGGTGTTGCTCACAAAATTTAAGCCAATTCTGATTTTCAAATTTTTTTATCACTTTGGTCTGTGAAAACTTTGAACTGCCATAACTGTTGATCCAGGCGTCAGAATTAGCATTATTATATACGCTTTTGGGGTAGAAAAATGGGATCTATCACCTGCCAACCGATAGAGTCCATTGGCCACGCTAGGATTTTCAAAAAGAGGTCGTTTTCTATTTCTCTATAGCCTTATTTTTCTAAACTTTCTTTTAGTGGTTCATATAGCTATCCTTTGAATTTTTCTCTGGAATTCGGTGTGCTGTCTTTTCATCATTTCATGGTGTTGCTCGCAAAATTTAAGCCAATTCTGATTTTCAAATTTTTTCATCAGTTTGGTCTGTGAAAACTTTGAACTGCCATAACTGTTGATCCAGGCGTTAGATTTGGCATTATTATATATGTTTTTGGGATAGAAAAATGGGATCTATCACCTGCCAACCGATAGAGTCCATTGGCCACGCTCGGATCTTTAAAAAGAGGCCGTTTTCTATTTCTATATCGCCTTATTTTTCTAAACTTTGTTTTAGTGGTTCATATAGCTATCCTTTGAATTTTGCTCTGGAATTTGGTGTGCTGTCTTTTCATCATTTCAGGGTGTTGGTCACAAATTTTAAGCCAATTCTGATTTTCAAATTTTTTAATCACTTTGGTCTGTGAAAACTTTGAACTACCATAACTGTTGATCCAGGCGTCAGAATTGGCATTATTATATATGCTTTTGGGGTAGAAAAATGGGATCTATCACCTGCCAATCAGCAGAGTCCATTGGCCATGCTCAGATTTTCAAAAAGAGGTCATTTTCTATTTCTCTATCGCCTTATTTTTCTAAACTTCCTTTTAGTTGTTCATATAGCTATTCTTTGAATTTTGCTGTGGAATTTGGTGTGCTGTCTTTTCAACATTTCGGGGTGTTTCTCACAAAATTGAAGCCAATTCTGATTTTCAAATTTTTTCATCACTTTGGTCTGTGAAAACTTTGAATTGCCATAACTGTTGATCTAGGCGTCAAAATTGGCATTATTATATATGCTTTTGGGGTAGAAAAATGGGATCTATCACCTGCCGATCAACAGAGTCTATTGGCCACGCTCAGATTTTTAAAAAGAGGTCGTTTTCTATTTCTCTATCGCATTATTTTTCTAAACTTTCTCTTAGTGGTTCATATAGCTATCCTATGAATTTTGCTCTGGAATTTGGTGTGCTGTCTTTTCATCATTTCAGGGTGTTGCTCGCAAAATTTAAGCCATTTATGATTTTCAAATTTTTTCATCACTTTGGTCTGTGAAAACTTTGAACTGCCATAACTGTTGATCCAGGCGTCAGAATTTGCATTATTATATACGCTTTTGGGGTATAAAAATGGGATCTATCACCTGCCAATCGATAGATTCCATTGGCGACGCTCAGATTTTAAAAAGAGGTCGTTTTCTATTTCTCTATCGCCTTATTTTTCTAAACTTTCTTTCAGTGGTTCATATAGCTATCCTATGAATTTTGCTCTAGAATTTGGTGTGCTGTCTTTTCATCATTTCTGGGTGCTGCTCGCAAAATTTAAGCCAATTTTGATTTTCAAATTTTTTCATCACTTTGGTCTGTGAAAACTTTGAACTGCCATAACTGTTGATCCAAACGTCAGAATTTGCATTATTATATACGCTTTTGGGGTAGAAAAATGGGATCTATCGCCTGCCAATCGACAGAGTCCATTGGCCACGCTCAAATTTTCAAAAAGAGGTCATTTTCTATTTCTCTGTGGCCTTATTTTTCTAAACTTTCTTTTAGTGGTTCATATAGCTATCCTTTGAATTTTGCTCTGGAATTTGGTGTGCTGTCTTTTCAACATTTCAGGGTGTTGCTCACAAAATTTAAGCAAATTATGATTTTCAAATTTTTTCATCACTTTGGTCTGTGAAAACTTTGAACTACCATAACTGTTGATCCAGGCGTCAGAATTGGCATTATTTTATATGCTTTTGGGGTAGAAAAATGGGATCTATCACCTGCCAATCGACAGAGTCCATTGGCACGCTCGGATCTTCAAAAAGAGGTCGTTTTCTATTTCTCTATCACCTTATTTTTCTAAACTTCCTTTTAGTTGTTTATAAAGGTATTCTTTGAATTTTGCTGTGGAATTTGGTGTGCTGTCTTTTCAACATTTCAGGGTGTTGCTCACAAAATTTAAGCCAATTCTGATTTTCAAATTTTTTCATCACTTTGGTCTTTGAAAACTTTGAATTGCCAAAACTGTTGATCCAGGCATCAGATATGGCATTATTATATAAGCTTTTGGGGTAGAAAAATGGGATCTATCACCTGCCAATCGACAGAGTCCATTGGCCACGCTCGGATTTTCAAAAAGAGGCCATTTTATATTTCTCTATCGCCTTGTTCTTCTAAACATTCTTTTAGTGGTTCATATAGCCATCCTTTGAATTTTGCTCTAGAATTTGGTGTGCTGTCTTTTCATCATTTCAGGGTGTTGCTCACAAAATTTAAGCCAATTCTGATTTTCAAATTTTTTCATCACTTTGGTCTGTAAAAACTTTGAACTGCCATAAATGTTGATCCAAGCGTCAGAATTGGCATTATTATATATGCTTTTGGGGTAGAAAAATGGGATCTATCACCTGCCAATCGACAGAGTCCATTGGCGACGCTAGTGTAGACCCCTAAAATTGTCCGGGTCGGAAATAAAGCTTGAAGACTCTCGAAGACTAAAGGAAAGTCAGCCGGAAGGACTCCTAGAAGACCCTGGAAGACCCTAGGATGATTATCTGTAGGTTTAGAGGTCTTAGAGTAGCAAAAAATAAGAAAGAGGAGGGAATGAATCCCAATACGGCCTCCCAAGAGTTCAGTACGGCCGTATTGAACATTTTAAACTACAATACGGCCGCACTGAACACAATACGGCCGTATTGAAGTTCAATACGGCTGCATTGAACTCAATACGGCTGCACTGAACTTCAATACGGCCGTATTGAGGTTTTTGAACTTCAATATGGCCGTATTGAATTCAATACGGCCGTATTGTAGTTCAAAACTTCAATATGGACCGTATTGACCCCCAGAAACCGTATTGAGCCTCTTCCCTATAAATATGACGTCAATGGGACGTCATTTCACACTTTCACACACAGTTTTAACCCTCTTCTTGAGTATTCTGGGTTTTTTTGAGCAGTGCTCTGCCTAGAAATCACTCGGAGAGTTGATCCGACGAAGTTCTTGAGTCACGAGCCATTTGCTTGAGTCTCGAACCTAGTCGAAGGGAAATCCTCCGGATTTCCATAGTTAAAATTTTATAGGAGGGAGCGAGCGGTCTTGTAGAGGGAGGGAACGCCAAAACGCTTCCCAATTTCTGTCAAGATATATAAGAAAGCACGCTTCAAAGGTTTATCTCTTTAAAGTCCCTTCTTTTACCGCTTTCTGTGTGTACATATTTAAACTGTCATCATGTAGATAGTTAATTTATAATTGCTTAGAATAAATAGGGGTAATTTAGTAATTTTGCACTATTATTTTTAAATAATTTGTCATAGGGAACCCGAAAGGGGCGCTGTGGGGTGCTAACACCTTCCCCACGCGTAACCGACTCCCTTACCCGACTCTGGTTGTAATGGCCGAAGTCAATTTTTGAATCGATTGCCTTAAACTTCTTTTTCCAATGTTTTGAGTAAAACATTGGTGGCGACTCCATGAACCCTTCCTTTTTATGAAAACCGCTAATCTATGGAGGGTCCCGCTTGGGATTAACATGGATTGGTGAGCCTTTTAATAAAATTGCTCGTCTGACAAGGTCTCAGTTTGAGAATAAGTCATTCTAGCAATCCATATTTTCAAACAAATAAAAGAGTCCAACCATCCATCGCGAATGCCGAAAGCCCGTTTCGGGCCGGTGGCGACAGATGGCGACTCTACTAGGGAAGCCTCGAGAGTCAGTCCCATTTAGTGACAGACTATTTTTAACAAATAATAGTTAAAATTACTTCATTACCCCTCGCGTGTATGATAACATGTTTATCTATTTGGCTTTAATAACTGTTGTTTGTTTAATTTTCCACAATTGTTTGAAATACAAACTGCACACAAACCTTTGCACACAACAGTTCCCTCTATACCCGGGGGCATGAGTGGTAAGCCATAGGGAGTGGATGTTAGTACGGCCGGTTGTCGAATGGGTCTATAGGTGCCCGTAGACCGTTGTCGGAAAGCATCACTCAAGGTGATAACCATGAACTCGAGTCCGACAGTGCGTTGGAGCTTTCCATCGGCTTACGACGAGAGGAATTGGGTCCCTATAATGGGGGCACCTTGGGGGCCTCAGACCGGTGAGAACAGTTAGAACCACCTTGAATATGCACCTTTCTGCAGGAAACCCCTACCTCGTGATTCGCTCGTGACTGTTCGTGGATGAGTGAATTGTTTGTGTAAATGCTTATGTGCAATTGTTTGTGCATTAATAAATAACCTCGTGATAAGGTCTAAAGAATAATCCCCATGCATGAAAATGTCATGACATGAGAGGAAAAACCAATGTGTGAAAATATAATAAAAGTAAGGAGCATAGGCATCATTATCAATAATACCTCATGCATCCTCATCAATTATTCATTTTAGGATCACCAATACCCTCTCGATGTGAGTAAAAGGGACCCATGACTATTGAGATTCTCCGTTGGGGAGAGATCATAGGTTAGGGAGGGTGATAAACCTTCATCTTAAAAAGGCAGCGCCTTAAAGATGGAGTCTTATCAAGCTCACATCGAGAGCGTATTCATACCATGAATAAACTAATTAGAATAAAACATTCATTTTAGAAAGTGAATGGTCATCTCTCTGTCCTCACACGCGCGTAGAAAATCAAGAAGATGGAAGCGCTGGAGGACCAAAATAAGAAGCTTACAGCCGAGCTCTCACAGCTCAAAGAACAAATGGCGCAAATGATGGAACTTATGCGTCACCATAATGTACATGGGTCTCACCACAGTGACCATGAGTCCCATCATCATGAGGAGGAGGAACATGAGGAAGAACCTCCACGAGCTGTACCCCTTGGGGCGGGGATCATGATTAAAGAGCCCGAGGTTTCAAAGGAACAATTCCATGCTCTTGAGGATCGGCTAAGGGTTATGGAGGGGCATGATTTTGACATCAAAGATGCCGCCGACATGTGCTTGGTGAGGGACATCCAATTCCCTCCCAAATTTAAAGTGCCAGATTTCCCAAAATATGTGGGATCGACTTGCCCTAAGAGTCATCTCACCACGTACTGTCGCAAAATGGCTGCATATGCCACAAATGAAAAGCTCTTGATCCATTGCTTCCAAGAGAGCTTAGCCGATACTGCGCTCAATTGGTATATGCAGCTAGATGGAAATCTAGTACATACATGGAGGCAGTTGGCCGACGCCTTTCTCAAGCGCTATAAATACAACATCGACCTAACACCCGATAGGTCAGATCTTCAAGCCTTGAGTAAGAAAAGTGACGAATCTTTCAAGGCGTACGCCCAACGATGGAGGGAGTTGGCGGCACAGATAGAGCCCCCGCTGTCGGATAAGGAGACGGTGTCCTTATTCATCAACTCGTTGACTGGTCCCTATTACGATAAAATGATAGGGAACACAACGACACTCTTCTCGGACATCATCACCATTGGGGAGAGAGTGGAACAAGGACTCAAAAGTGGGAAGCTGGCTAAGCCTTCCCAATCATATGAAGCTAAGAAGACCTTCGGGAAGAAGAAAGAGGGAGGAGTCAATGCTATAACCATACCCTCGGCTACTTTCACTTCGAAGTCGGGAAGATCGCAATTCACCCCTGTGAAGAAGTTTGATAAACTTCCGACCACTTATAGCGATCTCCTGCCGAAGCTAGTAGAAGCCAAACTTCTAGCTCATGTTCCACCAAGGAAGATCGACCCACCTTACCCCGATTGGTACAAGCCACAAGACAAATGTTTATACCATTCGGGGGCACCAGGGCATTCAACAGAGAAATGCCTAGCTCTCAAACACAAGGTCCAAAACCTTATTGATGCCGGGTGGGTCACCTTCGATTCGACAGCGCCCGACGTGAGCAAGAATCCTCTGCCAAAGCAGGAGTAGAGAGAAGAACAAGCCACGATAGGGCCCCTTCATTTTTCTCTTTTAGGGACTCATGATCAGTACCCGAGATCATGAGAACCTTTTCATATAAATAAGGGTTTTTGTACAGTTTTAATACATATCAATAAAGAGGCATTTTTCGCACATTACTCTCTTTTTTGTTCTTTTCTCTCTTTCCTCATTAACATTAATAATTCTAAACCTAAACAGAACCAATAAAATAATTATGTCTGTAATTGTTCGCTCTGACCGAGATCCGAAGGTGAATGGGTTGAGTTGGACAGTGATGAGGAGACCATCTCTCCGGATCTGCAAAGACTGCTAGAACGAGAAGCTCGCCTACTCCAACTCGTCAAGAGAAATTGGAGACTGTGAATTTGGGGCGGGGCCGAGAGATATAAGAGGTCAACATTGGGACCCATATCAGTGATGAAATAAGGACACATGTTTCCGCTATGATTATAATAAAATCATTCTTCATTGCTTCTTTTCTTGCTTATAATAAAATTCTAAACCACATTATTTTTAACCCTGTTTGAATAAACATGAATGAGGTTAAAATCATCTTAATAATAATAAACCCGCATCATTTTTATGTGGAAGTGTGTGTGACAACTTAGAGCACCTTTCCTTGGCCTCGATAAGTGCCGTCATGGATAAAAAGAAATCCATTCAGGACAAAAATCCTAAAAATAAAAGAAGCTCGGCAGGAAACCCAAAAAAGGGGACTGCGCAAAAATAAGAGCAAAAGACCCGCTAGGAATCGCACAAAAGGGTGACCTGGGCAAAAATTAGGGTTACAAAATAATGAACAAAAACAAAAGCCCGCTAAAACTCCACAAATGGGTGTTTTAGGCAAAAGTTAGGGCAATCGAAAAACAGAATAAATCCATGATGGTACCACCAACTGAATTCAACGAAGGGGCTCAAGAAAAGCTATCCAAGTTGTCAAATCACAAATGTTAATAGCCAAGACTTGCTTAACTTCATAAGTGTTTAATCAAACAAGCCTAAACACTTAAGCCTACCATTGGCCAAGCCATTCTTACAAAATCCATTTTTCAAAAAATAAATAATCCCTTCTAAAACACAAACTTTTGAAAATATATCCTTTCCTTCTTTTCTCTCTTGTCCCAAACGATTTTTGAATAATCTAGTGGAAACATGGAGATATAGTAGTCAATAGGAGGGTTGACACATCTTCTAAAGGAAAGGAAAATCATTTGGTTGATGACACCAAATCTCAATATAACATGCATCATTCCTCGGTTACAGAAATCGGCAGCGCACAGCCCGTCTAGAGGAATGGCAAAAATCCAAACAGAGAAACGCATCGGTTAATTCTTTTGAAAAGTGAATCAAATAGAATTAGGTGCATCATACTGCATACATGCATACAGATGATAGGTGTAATGGAAGATCACTTATTCTCTGTTTATTGAAAAAAACAAAAAATATAAACTTCAGAAAAACAATACGCCCGTATCATGTTCAGTACGCCCGTACCAAAATTAGGGTTATGAACAAATTTTCAATTCAATACGGGCATACTGAAATGAATAACGGCCGTATTGGCAATAACAGAAATCCTCCCTCACGTCGATGATAAAATTCCTCCAAGAAGAAGAGGATAGGGGGAGCCATTCATTTTTTCTAAAAAACATTAAATAATTAAACTTGCATTTTGTGCATCACGCACATTAATTGCACATTCATAGACCTCATTATGAGGCAGTCGCATAAAATAGAAAAAATAGAAAATTGCTTGTGTATGACAGCAGTCAACAAAAGCCGAAAACGAAAAAAGGCAAGGATACAAACAATACTCCTCAGTTTGTACAAAATAATTGAGCCTGGAGAGGCTTGCTGAAAAAATACTTCCTCAGAATAATTAAGCCTGGAGAGGCTTGCAGAAACAATACTCTCTCACCATACAGAATAACCGAGCCTGGAGAGGCTTGCCGAAATAATACTCTCTCAGAAATAACTGAGCCTGGAGAGGCTCGCCGAAATAATACTCTCACAGAATAATTGAGCCTGGAGAGGCTCGCCGAAATAATACTCTCTCAGAATAACTGAGCCTGAAGAGGCTTGCCAAAATAATACTCCTCAGAGACATTTCTGTACAGAAAAAGCCGAAATCAACCAAAAAAAAGGCAAAAACACAGAAAAAGCCAAAATCAACAAAAAAGGCAAAAACACAGAAAAAGCCAAAATCAACAAAAAGGCAAAATATAGAAAATCCAACAAATTATACAGAATAACTGAGCCTGGAGAGACTTGCCAAAATAATACTCTCCAAAAAGACATCTCAGCTTGCATTCTTGGGCTGAACAAAAAAACCAATTCATCATGCAGAATAACTGAGCCTGGAGAGGCTTGCCGAAACAATACTCCCACAGAATAACTGAGCCTGGAGAGGCTTGCCGAAATAATACTCCCACAGAATAATTGAGCCTGGAGAGGCTTGCTGAAAAAATACTCCCACAAAATAATTAAGCCTGGAGAGGCTTGCCGAAATAATACTCTCCAAAAGACGTCTCAGCTCGCATTCTCGGGCTGAACAAAAAAACAATACTCATGCAGAATAACTGAGCCTGGAGAGGCTTGCCGAAACAATACTCCCACAGAATAATTGAGCCTGGAGAGGCTCGCCGAAATAATACTCTCTCAGAATAATTGAGCCTGGAGAGGCTTGCCGAAATAATACTTCCCAGAGATATCTCAGCTTCCACTCACGGGCCAAATTCCCTAGTGAAAGCTATCAAAGCGAGATCAGCAAAATTCCCCAACGGAAGCATGATCCAAACAAAAAATCCAAGTCAAAGGACTTAGACTTCCTCAGTGGAAGATAGCTTTCCAACTCAAACGAAGAGTGAAGCTAAGCCTGAAGAGGCTTTCTAAATAATACTCTGGGATACATAAGATCCCCAAATCCCCAGTCGCCTACTCAAGAGGCATTCCTACAAAAAGGAAAAAAATCAAAAGATCAATAATCATTCCCCAAGTGGAATCCGGCTCTTGGCCAAACATCAAGTGTCAAGATGATCTGCCTAACAGAAGAGGCTAATCACAATCAATGACAAAATCCCCCAGCGGATAACAGCCTACACAGAGGCGACAAAACCAGAAAAACAAAAAGAGTCACCCGAATAAGGATAACCGGGATACTCCACCATCATCGAAAGGACGTCAGCCAATCATAAGGTACCGCTCATCTCAGAAAGAGCATCTTCGTGTCTACACCCCAGGGAAACAGAAATTCCTCAATGGGCACCAACTATGCAAAGGAAAGTTGGGACACAAGAACCTATGAGTAACTGCACATCCCCTAGACGGATCCCTGCGTTATCCAGCCCTCAGTGGCACAAAAATCAAAAACAATCGTCAAAGCAGCATCGTAGACTGTGGAGACAAAATCAAAATCAACATCCAGAACCCTCAGTGGATAATAGCCTACATAGAGGCTACAAAATCAGAAAATCAAAGAGAGACACCCGAATAAGGATAACCGGGATACTCCACCAACGTCAAAGGACGTCAGCCAAACATAAGGCATCGCTCAATTCAAGAAGAGCATCTGTGTCTACACCCCAAGGAGTCAGAAATTCCCCATGGGTACCAACTATACAAATGCAAGTTGGGGCACAAGAACCTATGAATGACTGCACATCCCCTAGACGGATCCCTGCGTTATCCAGCCCTCAGTGGCACAAAATCAGAAAAAAACCATCGAAGCAGCATAGTGGACTGTGGAGAAAAAAAATCATCTCAGATCCCTGGAGAGGGTAAACTCGCATTGCCGAAGTGATCAGAAGACACGGACGCAGACCCTGGAGAGGGCAAACTCAGTTGCCTAGGTCGTCAGAGACCAAACAAAGTCTGGAGAGACGGTACTCAAACAAGGTCTGGAGAGACGGTACTCAAACAAGGTCTGGAGAGACGGTACTCAAACAAGGTCTGGAGAGACGGTACTCAAACAAAGTCTGGAGAGACGGTACTCAAACAAGGTCTGGAGAGACGGTACTCAAACAAGGTCTGGAGAGACGGTACTCAAACAAGGTCTGGAGAGACGGTACTCAAACAAAGTCTGGAGAGACGGTACTCAAACAAGGTCTGGAGAGACGATACTCAAACAAGGTCTGGAGAGACGGTACTCAAACAAAGTCTGGAGAGACGGTACTCAAAGAAAGTCTGGAGAGACGGTACTCAATCAAAGTCTGGAGAGACGGTACTCAAAGTCTGGAGAGACGATACTCAAAGTCTGGAGAGACAGTACTCAAGGTCTGGAGAGACAGTACTCAACTATCAGCGTCGTCAGAGGCACGTTGGTGTTCAACTTCCGGCTCGGGCGTCGAGTGAAGTTGACCCTGGAAAGGGTAAACTTAGCTACCGAGGTTGTCAGAAGCGCCGAGGTATGCAACAACCTGGAGAGGCTACTCAACAATTTTCCACCGGAAGACGCTACAAGTCAGAAGGTTGGCACATCACCCGGACAATTGGGTCAACTCCTTTACTTGTCAGCCGGTACACCAAAAGGCCGTCCGACTAAGTAAAGGGGGGGCAGCTGTACACCCCTAAAATTGTCCGGGTCGGAAATAAAGCTTGAAGACTCTCGAAGACTAAAGGAAAGTCAGCCGGAAGGACTCCTGGAAGACCCTGGAAGACCCTAGGATGATTATCTGTAGGTTTAGAGGTCTTAGAGTAGCAAAAAATAAGAAAGAGGAGGGAATGAATCCCAATACGGCCTCCCAAGAGTTCAGTACGGCCGTATTGAACATTTTAAACTACAATACGGCCGCACTGAACACAATACGGCCGTATTGAAGTTCAATACGGCTGCATTGAACTCAATACGGCTGCACTGAACTTCAATACGGCCGTATTGAGGTTTTTGAACTTCAATACGGCCGTATTGAATTCAATACGGCCGTATTGTAGTTCAAAACTTCAATACGGAACGTATTGACCCCCAGAAACCGTATTGAGCCTCTTCCCTATAAATATGACGTCAATGGGACGTCATTTCACACTTTCACACACAGTTTTAACCCTCTTCTTGAGTATTCTGGGTTTTTTTGAGCAGTGCTCTGCCTAGAAATCACTCAGAGAGTTGATCCGACGAAGTTCTTGAGTCACGAGCCATTTGCTTGAGTCTCGAACCTAGTCGAAGGGAAATCCTCCAGATTTCCATAGTTAAAATTTTATAGGAGGGAGCGAGCGGTCTTGTAGAGGGAGGGAACGCCAAAACGCTTCCCAATTTCTGTCAAGATATATAAGAAAGCACGCTTCAAAGGTTTATCTCTTTAAAGTCCCTTCTTTTACCGCTTTCTGTGTGTACATATTTAAACTGTCATCATGTAGATAGTTAATTTATAATTGCTTAGAATAAATAGGGGTAATTTAGTAATTTTGCACTATTATTTTTAAATAATCTGTCATAGAGAACCCGAAAGGGGCGCTGTGGGGTGCTAACACCTTCCCCACGCGTAACCGACTCCCTTACCCGACTCTGGTTGTAATGGCCGAAGTCGATTTTTGAATCGATTGCCTTAAACTTCTTTTTCCAATGTTTTGAGTAAAACATTGGTGGCGACTCCATGAACCCTTCCTTTTTATGAAAACCGCTAATCTATGGAGGGTCCCGCTTGGGATTAACATGGATTGGTGAGCCTTTTAATAAAATTGCTCGTCTGACAAGGTCTCAGTTTGAGAATAAGTCATTCTAGCAATCCATATTTTCAAACAAATAACAGAGTCCAACCATCCATCGCGAATGCCGAAAGCCCGTTTCTGGCCGGTGGCGACAGCTAGGATTTTCAATTAGAGGTCATTTTCTATTTCTCTATTGCCTTATTTTTCTAAACTTTCTTTTAGTGGTTCATATAGCTATCCTTTGAATTCTGCTCTGGAATTTAATGTGCTGTCTTTTCATTATTTCAGGGTGTTGCTCACAAAATTTCAGCCAATTCTGATTTTCAAATTTTTTCATCACTTTGGTCTGTGAAAACTTTGAACTGCCATAACTGTTGATCCAGGCGTCAGAATTGGCATTATAATATATGCTTTTGGGGTAGAAAAATGGGATCTATCACCTGCCAATCAATTGAGTCCATTGACCATGCTCAGATTTTCGAAAAGAGGTCGTTTTCTATTTTTCTATCGCCTTATTTTTATAAACTTCCTTTTAGTTGTTCATATAGCTTTTCTTTGAATTTTGCTGTGGAATTTGGTGTGCTGTCTTTTCAACATTTCAGGGTGTTGCTCACAAAATTTAAGCCAATTCTGATTTTCAAATTTTTTCATCACTTTGGTCTATGAAAACTTTGAACTGCCATAACTGTTGATCCAGGCGTCAGAATTAGCATTATTATATATGATTTTGGGGTAGAAAAATGGGATCTATCACCTGCCAACCGATAGAGTCCATTGGCCACGCTAGGATTTTTAAAAAGAGGTTGTTTTCTATTTCTCTATCGCCTTATTTTTCTAAACTTTCTTTTAGTGGTTCATATAGCTATCCTTTGAATTTTTCTCTGGAATTTGGTGTGCTGTCTTTTCATCATTTCAGGGTGTTGCTCGCAAAATTTAAGCCAATTCTGATTTTCAAATTTTGTCATCACTTTGGTCTGTGAAAACTTTGAACTGCCCTAACTGTTGATCCAGGCATCAGAATTGGCATTATTATATATGCTTTTGGGGTAGATAAATGGGATCTATCAAGTGCCAATCGACAGAGTCCATTGGCCATGCTCGGATTTTTAAAAAGAGGTCGTTTTCAATTTCTCTATCGCCTTATTTTTCTAAACTTTCTTTTAGTGGTTCATATAGCTATCCTATGAATTTTGCTCTGGAATTTGGTGTGCTGTCTTTTCATCATTTCAGGGTGTTGCTCTCAAAATTTAAGCCAATTCTGATTTTCAAATTTTTTCATCACTTTGGTCTGTGAAAACTTTGAACTGCCACAACTGTTGATCCAGGCGTTAGAATTGGCATTATTATATATGCTTTTGGGGTAGAAAAATGGGATCTATCACCTGCCAATCGATAGAGTCCATTGGCCACGCCCGGATTTTCAAAAAGAGGCCATTTTCTATTTCTCTATCGCCTTATTTTTCTAAAGTTTCTTTTAGTGGTTCATATATCTATCCTTTGAATTTTGCTCTGGAATTTGGTGTGCTGTCTTTTCATCATTTCATGGTGTTGCTCGCAAAATTTAAGCCAATTCTGATTTTCAAATTTTTTCATCACTTTGGTCTGTGAAAACTTTGAACTGCCATAACTGTTGATCCAGGCGTCAGAATTGGCATTATTATATATGTTTTTGGGATAGAAAAATGGGATCTATCAACCTGCCAATTGACAGAGTGCATTGGCCACGCTCGGATTTTTAAAAAGAGGTTGTTTTCTATTTCTATATCGCCTTATTTTTCTAAACTTTGTTTTAGTGGTTCATATAGCTATCCTTTGAATTTTGCTCTGGAATTTGGTGTGCTGTCTTTTCATCATTTCAGGGTGTTGCTCACAAAATTTAAGCCAATTCTGATTTTCAAATTTTTTCATTTGGTCTGTGAAAACTTTAAATTGCCATAACTGTTGATCCAGGCGTCAGAATTGGCATTAATATATATGCTTTTGGGGTAGAAAAATGGGATCTATCACCTGCCAATCGACAGAGTCCATTGGCCACGCACAGATTTTCAAAAAGAGGCCGTTTTCTATTTCTCTATAGCCTTATTTTTCTAAACTTTCTTTTAGTGGTTCATATAGCTATCCTTTGAATTTTGCTCTGGAATTTGGTGAGCTTTCTTTTCATCATTTCAGGGTGTTGCTCGCAAAATTTAAGCCAATTCTGATTTTCAATTTTTTTCATCACTTTGGCCTGTGAAAACATTGAACTGGCATAACTGTTGATCCAGGCGTCACAATTGGCATTATTATATATGCTTTTGGGGTAGAAAAATGGGATGTATCACCTGCCAATCGACAGAGTCCATTGGCCACGCTCGGATTTTCCAAACGAGGCCGTTTTCTATTTCTCTATCGCTTTATTTTTCTAAACTTTCTTTTAGTGGTTCATATAGCTATCCTTTGAATATTGCTCTGGAATTTGGTGTGCTGTCTTTTCATCATTTCAGGGTATTGCTCACAAAATTTAAGCCAATTCTGATTTTCAAATTTTTTCATCACTTTGGTCTGTGAAAACTTTGAACTACCATAACTGTTGATCCAGGCATCAGAATTTGCATTATTATATAAGCTTTTCGGGTAGGAAAATGGGATCTATCACCTGCCAATTGACAGAGTGCTTTGGCCACGCTCGGATTTTCAAAAAGAGGCCATTTTCTATTTCTCTATCGCCTTATTTTTCTAAACTTTCTTTTAGTGGTTTATATAGCTATCCTTTGAATTTTGCTCTAGAATTTGGTGTGTTGTCTTTTCATCATTTCAGGGTGTTGCTCGCAAATTTTAAGCCAATTCTAATTTTCAATTTTTTTCATCACTTTGGTCTGTGAA
The DNA here is from genome assembly GCF_000230855.2 of Cajanus cajan. Taxonomy (NCBI): domain Eukaryota; kingdom Viridiplantae; phylum Streptophyta; class Magnoliopsida; order Fabales; family Fabaceae; genus Cajanus; species Cajanus cajan. Next base: position 7,915,552 of record NC_138526.1, on the reverse strand, counting down.
AACTTTGAACTGCCATAACTGTTGATCCAGGCATCAGAATTGGCATTATTATATATGCTTTTGGAGTAGAAAAATGGGATCTGTCACCTGCCAATCGACAGAGTCCATTGGCTTGTAGACTCCCAATGTCGTCCAGAGGGCACACTAACAAGAAAATGGACCTACAACATGAAGGAAAGGAGCTGCCGAAGCAGGCAAATAACAAGACAGGATATCAGAAGGCCTAAACGTCAAAAAAAGGTTGTTTTAGTAGCCTGGAATGGGTTGTTCCAGAATCAGAACGAGCCATTCCAAACCTCGGAACGGGCCGTTCCAATATCAGAACGGGCCGTTCCAACGTGGCTAAAACACCTAAATAAGCAATACCGGAACGGGTCGTTCCAATACCGGAACGGGCCATTCCAATACTGGAACGGGCCGTTCCAATACCGGAACAGGCCGTTCCAATACCGGAACGGGCCATTCCAATACTGGAACAGGCCGTTCCATTTTCAGAACGGGCTGTTCCAGGGGGCTGAATTTGAACATAACGTTCAGATCCAAAACGGGCCGTTCCGAATCCAGAACGGGCCGTTCCGGCCCACATCTGATGCCTATAAATTGAAGCCTCGGGCACAGTTCTCCAGGCGACCCAAAAATTTCATCCAGACTCCCTAGAGCACGAAATTTCTCTCTTTCTCTCTCTCCCCCCTGTCGCCACCGGCCCGAAACGGGCTTTCGGCATTCGCGATGGATGGTTGGACTCTTTTATTTGTTTAAAAATATGGATTGCTAGAATGACTTATTCTCAAACTGAGACCTTGTCAAACGAGCAATTTTATTAAAAGGCTCACCAATCCATGTTAATCCCAAGCGGGACCCTCTATGGATTAGTGGTTTTCACAAAAATTAAGGTTCTTGGAGTCGCCACCAATGTTTTACTCAAAACATTGGAAAAAGAAGTTTAAGGCAATCAATTCAAAAATCGACTTCGGCCATGACAACCAGAGTCGGGTAAGGGAGTCGATTACGCGTGGGGAAGGTGTTAGCACCCCACAGCGCCCCTTTCGGGTTCCCTATGACAGATTATTTCTAAAAATAATAGTGCGAAATTACTAAATTACCCCTATTTATTCTAAACAATTATAACTTAACTATCTACATGATGACAGTTAAATATACACACAGAAAGCAGTAAAAGGAAGGTCTTAAGAAGAAACCTTTGAAGCGTGCTTTTATATTCAAGGAAAATTGGGAAGCTTTTTGGCGTTCCCTCGCTCTACAAGCCCGCTCGCTCCCTCCTAGAAAATTTTAACTATGGAAATCCGGAGGATTTCCCTTCGACTCAGTTCGAGACTCAAGCAAAAAGCTCAGAACTCGAGAACTTTGTCGGATCAACTCTCCGAGTGATTTCTAGGCAGAGCACTGCTCAAAAAAACCCAGAATACTCAAGAAGAGGGTTAAAACTTGTCGCCACCGGCCCGAAACGGGGCTTTCGGCATTCGCGAGGGATGGTTGGACTCGTTTATTTGTTTAAAAATATGGATTGCTAGAATGACTTATTCTCAAACTGAGACCTTGTCAAACGAGCAATTTTATTAAAAGGCTCACCAATCCATGTTAATCCCAAGCGGGACCCTCCATGGATTAGCGGTTTTCATAAAAAGGTAGGGTTCATGGAGTCGCCACCAATGTTTTACTCAAAACATTGGAAAAAGAAGTTTAAGGCAATCGATTCAAAAATCGACTTCGGCCATTACAACCAGAGTCGGGTAAGGGAGTCGGTTACGCGTGGGGAAGGTGTTAGCACCCCACAGCGCCCCTTTCGGGTTCCCTATGACAGATTATTTCTAAAATAACAGTGTAAAATTACTAAATTACCCTTATTTATTATAAGCGATTATACTTTAAATATCTACATGATGACAATTTTAAATGCACACAGAAAGCAGTAAAAGAAGGGATTTTTAGAAAAGAAACCTCTTGAAGCGTGCTTTTTATATATCAAGTAAAACTGGGAAGCTTTTTGGCGTTCCCTCGCTCTACAAGCCCGCTCACTCCTTCCTAAAAATAATTTTTGACTATGGAAATCCGGAGGATTTCCCTTCGACTAAGTTCGAATCTCCAAGCTAAATGCTCGGAATTCCAGAACTTCGTCGGATCGACTCCCAGAGAGATTTCTAGGGCAGAACACTGCTCAAAAACCCCAGAATACTCAAGGAGGGAGTCAAAACTCAGTGGAAAAGTGTCCAATGACGTCAAATTGACGTCATATTTATAGGAATGAGGCGCAGTACGGCCCCTGGGGTCAATACGGGCGTATTGAAGTTTTTGAACTTCAATACGGCCGTATTGAATTCAGTACGGCCGTATTGAAGTTCAAAGACTTCAATACGGGCGTACTGAGTTCGCCGCGGCCGTATTGCAGTTCAAAATACTCAATACGGCCGTAGTGAACCTCTGGGAGGCCGTATTGAGCTTCATTCCTCCCACTTTTCTTATTTTTGCTATCCTAAGACCTCTAGACCTACAGAGAACCCTCCTAGGGCCTTCCTGGAGTCCTTCTGGCTGATCTTCCTTCAGTCTTTGAGAGCCTTCTAGCTTTATTTCTGACCCGGACAATTTTAGGGGTCTACAGCTGCCCCCCCCTTTACTTAGTCGGACGACCTTTTGGTGTACCGGCTGACAAGTAAAGGAGTTGACCCAATTGTCCGGGTGATGTGCCTACCTTCTGACTTGTAATGTCTTCCGGTGGAAAATTGTTGAGTAGCCTCTCCAGGTGAGTGCATACCTCGGCGCTTCTGACATCCTCGGTAGCTGAGTTTACCCTTTCCAGGGTCAACTTCACTCGACGCCCGAGCCGGAAGTTGAACATCGACGTGTCTCTGACGACGCTGATGGTTGAGTACTGTCTCTCCAGACCTTGAGTACCGTCTCTCCAGACTTTGAGTACTGTCTCTCCAGACCTTGAGTACTGTCTCTCCAGACCTTGAGTACCGTCTCTCCAGACCTTGAGTACCGTCTCTCCAGACTTTGAGTACCGTCTCTCCAGACTTTCTTTGAGTACCGTCTCTCCAGACTTTCTTTGAGTACCGTCTCTCCAGACTTTGTTTGAGTACCGTCTCTCCAGACTTTGTTTGAGTACCGTCTCTCCAGACCTTGTTTGAGTACCGTCTCTCCAGACCTCGTTTGAGTACCGTCTCTCCAGACTTCGTTTGAGTACAGTCTCTCCAGACTTCGTTTGAGTACCGTCTCTCCAGACTTCGTTTGAGTACCGTCTCTCCAGACTTCGTTTGAGTACTGTCTCTCCAGACTTCGTTTGAGTACAGTCTCTCCAGACTTCGTTTGAGTACCGTCTCTCCAGACTTCGTTTGAGTACCGTCTCTCCAGACTTCGTTTGAGTACTGTCTCTCCAGACTTCGTTTGAGTACTGTCTCTCCAGACTTCGTTTGAGTACCGTCTCTCCAGACCTTGTTTGAGTACCGTCTCTCCAGACTTCGTTTGAGTACTGTCTCTCCAGACTTTGAGTACCGTCTCTCCAGACTTTCTTTGAGTACCGTCTCTCCAGACTTTCTTTGAGTACCGTCTCTCCAGACTTTGTTTGAGTACCGTCTCTCCAGACTTCGTTTGAGTACTGTCTCTCCAGACTTCGTTTGAGTACTGTCTCTCCAGACTTCGTTTGAGTACTGTCTCTCCAGACTTCGTTTGAGTACCGTCTCTCCAGACTTCGTTTGAGTATCGTCTCTCCAGACTTTGCCTCTCAAAATGAGGTAGTTGAGTATAGTTTGTCTCCACAGTCCACAATGCTGCTTCGACGGTTTTTCTGATTTTGTGCCACTGAGGGCTGGATAACGCAGGGATCCGTCTAGGGGATGTGCATTCATTCTTAAGTATCCATTCTTGGTGAGCATGGAGGCTACCTTCTTCATTTCTCGGGGAAACGTTTCAACATTGGCGATTTCCAATGCTTGGAAGGCGGTTTCTAAAGCTTCCTCTGCTGCATCCACATAAGGTATGTTGGATGGCTTGCTGATGAGTATGTTATCTTCAGCTTGTACAGTCACCAGTTTGTCACCCACTATGAACTTGACTTTCTGGTGGAGCGTAGAGGGTACAGCTTTCGCATCATGAATCCAAGGTCGGCCAAGGAGACAGCTGTATGCCGGAGTAATGTCCATCACTTGGAATTCGACATTAAAGATAGTGGGTCCAATTTGGATTGGAAGATTGATCTCTCCCACCACTTCTCTTTTAGAACCGTCGAAGGCTCGAACGATCATGTTGCTCGGGCGCATTTGGACTCCCTTGATTGACACTTGATCAAGCGTTCTTTTGGGCATCACATTCAAGGAAGATCCGTTGTCTACCAAGACTTTAGCGATGTGATACTCCTTGCACTTTACAGAGATGTGCAAGGGCTTGTTGTGATTTGATCCCTCGGCGGGGATCTCTTCATCGGTGAAAGTGAGGTGATCATTAGCCGTGATGTGACTAACAATCCCCTCAAACTTGTCTTGGGAGATGGTATGCGACACATATGCCTCGTTCAAGACTTTCAACAGAGCTTGTCGATGCGGTTCGGAGCATAGGATCAACGACAACAGAGTAATCTTTGCTGGCGTCTTATGAAGTTGATCCATGATGGAGTACTCGCTTTGTCGGATAAACTTTAACAGCTCATCAGTCTCCTCCTCGGATTCTTTTTCCTCGGTTTTCTCCTTTTCTTTTCCTTTATTCTTGGGAGCTTTATCGTGAAGATCTTCGGGAGTGTAGATCCTGCCACTCCTAGTCATGCCCCCAAGTCCAGCGATGTTGGAAATATCGCTGTCGGCAGAAGAATGGATGTCGTATATCCACGGCACAGCCTTATTTGATTCGTAGGGAAAAGGCCTTGGAGCAATGATCCTTAATGGTGTTGGACCTTCCCCTTTATTCGTCTTGATTGCCAACAACGGAGTTGGTGTGCGCTCGCTTGGCGCGGTTGTTGGCTTACACTTAATAACAAATGGCGTGCGATCCATCTTGAACATACGCATCGATTATTTCTTTCTTTTTATTAATGTTTATTAATGATTTATTGGGAGGGATGTATGAAATGAATGACTCCTAGATCCCTCCATGATCTATATGCATGATATGAGATGATGACGATGAATATGCATGCATTGTGTTTATTCAACTAAGCATTATCATGTTTTTAGGATGTCCCTAAGATGATGCATGATATTGCTTGGTTTGGATAAATAACCCTTTTTTCCTTTTTTTGGGTATTTTGTTTTTTGTATTTTTTTGGGTGAAAAGGGAAACTACCTACATGAATGTGATGAAGGTAGATGTTAACACCATGCAATGGAAGATTCTTATTCCTATTTATTTTTATTTTAAAAGAATAGGAATGTTGTATGTTTAAAGAAATGCAATGTATGCTCAAACAATTTCACATAAACAATGCACAAACAATTCACTCATCCACGAACAGTCACGAGCGAATCACGAGGTAGGGGTATCCTGCAGAAAAGTGCATATTCAAGGTGGATCTAACTGTTCTCACCGGTCTGAGGCCCCCAAGGTGCCCCCATTATAGGGACCCAATTCCTCTCATCGTAGGTCGATGGAAAGCTCCAACGCACCGTCGGACTCAAGTTCATGGTTATCACCTTGAGTGATGTTTTCCGACAACGGTCTACGGGCACCTATAGACCCATTCGACAACTGGCCGTACTAACATCCACTCCCTATGGTTAATCACTCATGCCCCCGGGTATAGAGGGAACTGTTGTGTGCAAAGGTTTGTGTACAGTTTGTATTTCAAACAATTGCGGAATTTAAACATACAACAGTTATTTAAAGCCATATAATAAATCATGTTATCATACAAGCAAGGGGTAACGAAGTAATTTTTAACTATTATTTGTTAAAAACAATCTGTCACTAAATGGGACTGACTCTCGAAGCTTCCCCAGTGAAGTCGCCATCTGTCGCCACCCGGCCCGAAACGGGGCTTTCGGCATTCGCGAGGGATGGTTGGACTCGTTTATTTGTTTAAAAATATGGATTGCTAGAATGACTTATTCTCAAACTGAGACCTTGTCAAACGAGCAATTTTATTAAAAGGCTCACCAATCCATGTTAATCCCAAGCGGGACCCTCCATGGATTAGCGGTTTTCATAAAAAGGTAGGGTTCATGGAGTCGCCACCAATGTTTTACTCAAAACATTGGAAAAAAGAAGTTTAAGGCAATCGATTCAAAAATCGACTTCGGCCATTACAACCAGAGTCGGGTAAGGGAGTCAGTTACGCGTGGGGAAGGTGTTAGCACCCCACAGCGCCCCTTTCGGGTTCCCTATGACAGATTATTTCTAAAATAACAGTGTAAAATTACTAAATTACCCCTATTTATTATAAGCGATTATACTTTAAATATCTACATGATGACAATTTTAAATGCACACAGAAAGCAGTAAAAGAAGGGATTTTTAGAAAAGAAACCTCTTGAAGCGTGCTTTTTATATATCAAGTAAAACTGGGAAGCTTTTTGGCGTTCCCTCGCTCTACAAGCCCGCTCACTCCTTCCTAAAAATAATTTTTGACTATGGAAATCCGGAGGATTTCCCTTCGACTAAGTTCGAATCTCCAAGCTAAATGCTCGGAATTCCAGAACTTCGTCGGATCGACTCCCAGAGAGATTTCTAGGGCAGAACACTGCTCAAAAACCCCAGAATACTCAAGGAGGGAGTCAAAACTCAGTGGAAAAGTGTCCAATGACGTCAAATTGACGTCATATTTATAGGAATGAGGCGCAGTACGGCCCCTGGGGTCAATACGGGCGTATTGAAGTTTTTGAACTTCAATACGGCCGTATTGAATTCAGTACGGCCGTATTGAAGTTCAAAGACTTCAATACGGGCGTACTGAGTTCGCCGCGGCCGTATTGCAGTTCAAAATACTCAATACGGCCGTAGTGAACCTCTGGGAGGCCGTATTGAGCTTCATTCCTCCCACTTTTCTTAATTTTACTATCCTAAGACCTCTAGACCTACAGAGAACCCTCCTAGGGCCTTCCAGGAGTCCTTCTGGCTGATCTTCCTTCAGTCTTTGAGAGCCTTCTAGCTTTATTTCCGACCCGGACAATTTTAGGGGTCTACAAAACTCAGTGTGAAAGTGTGGAATGACGTCCAAATGACGTCCTATTTATAGGGATGAGGCGCAGTATGGCCCCTGGGTTCAATACGGCCCGTATTGAGTTTTTGTACTTCAATACGGCCGTATTGAATTCAGTACGGCCGTATTGAAATACAGAAACTTCAATACGGCCGTATTGGTTTCAGTACGGCCGTATTGTAGTACAAAATGTGCAGTACGGCCGTACTGAACTCCAAGGAGGCCGTATTGAGCTCCAAACCTCCCACTTTCTTATTTTTGGCTACTCTAAGACCTCTAAACCTACAGATAGTCATCCTATGGTCTTTTGGGAGTCCTTCTGGCTGACTTTCCTTTGATCTCTGAGAGTCTTCGAGTCTTATTTCCGACCCGGACAATTTTAGGGGTCTACAGCTGCCCCCCCCTTTACTTAGTCAAACGGCCTTTTGGTGTACCGTTTGATAAGTAAAGGAGTTGACCCAATTGTCCGGGGAATAAGCCATCCTTCCGACTTGTAGTGTCTTCAGGTGGGAAAATTGTTGAGTAGCCTCTCCAGGTTGAGTTTGCCCTCTCCAGGGTGAGTATTAGTCGTCGCCTCTCCAGGCTCGTGCATACCTCCGCGCTTCTAGTTACTTTGGTAGCGTGAGTCTTGCCCTCTCCAGGGTGAGTTTGCCCTCTCCAGGGTGAGTTTGCCCTCTCCAGGGTGAGTATTAGTCGTCGCCTCTCCAGGCTTGTGCATACCTCAGTGCTTCTGATCACTTTGGTGGCGTGAGTCTTGCCCTCTCCAGGGTGAGTTTGCCCTCTCCAGGGTGAGTTTGCCCTCTCCAGGGTGAGTTTGCCCTCTCCAGGGTGTTGCCTCTCAACATGGGCAGCTGAGTTTGCCCTCTCCAGGGTGAGTTTGCCCTCTCCAGGGTGAGTTTGCCCTCTCTAGGGTGTTGCCTCTCAACATGGGCAGCTGAGTTTGCCCTCTCCAGGGTGAGTTTGCCCTCTCCAGGGTGAGTTTGCCCTCTCCAGGGTGACTGAGTTTGCCCTCTCTCCAGGGTAGCTGAGTTTGCCCTCTCCAGGGTGAGTTTGCCCTCTCCAGGGTGAGTTTGCCCTCTCCAGGGTAGCTGAGTTTGCCCTCTCCAGGGTGAGTTTGCCCTCTCCAGGGTGAGTTTGCCCTCTCCAGGGTAGCTGAGTTTGCCCTCTCCAGGCTGAGTTTGCCCTCTCCAGGGTGAGTTTGCCCTCTCCAGGGTGACTGAGTTTGCCCTCTCCAGGGTGAGTTTGCCCTCTCCAGGGTAGTTGAGTTTGCCCTCTCCAGGGTGAGTTTGCCCTCTCCAGGGTGAGTTTGCCCTCTCTAGGGTGAGTTTGCCCTCTCCAGGGTAGCTGAGTTTGCCCTCTCCAGGGTGAGTTTGCCCTCTCCAGGGTGAGTTTGCCCTCTCCAGGGTGACTGAGTTTGCCCTCTCCAGGGTGAGTTTGCCCTCTCCAGGGTAGCTGAGTTTGCCCTCTCCAGGGTGAGTTTGCCCTCTCCAGGGTGAGTTTGCCCTCTCCAGGGTGTTGCCTCTCAACATGGGCAGCTGAGTTTGCCCTCTCCAGGGTGAGTTTGCCCTCTCCAGGGTTTTGAGATAAGTTTGTCTCCACAGTCCACAATGCTGCTTCGACGGTTTGTTTTTCTGATTTTGTGCCGCTGAGGGCTGGATAACGCAGGGATCCGTCTAGGGGATGTGCAGTCATTCATAGGTTTTTGTGCCCCAACTTGCATTGCTTAGTTGGTACCCATGGGGAATTTCTGACTCCTTGGGGTGTAGACACAGATGCTCTCTCTCTGAGTTGAGCGATGCCTTATGTTTGGCTGACGTCCTTTGACGTTGGTGGAGTATCCCGGTTATCCTTATTCGGGTGTCTCTTTTGATTTTCTGATTTTTGTAGCCTCTGTGTAGGCTGTTATCCGCTGGGGGATTCTGTCGTTCAATTCTTGACTGGCCTCTTCTGTTAGGCAAATCATCTTGATGTTCGGTGTTTGGCTGGATGCCGAATTCCGCTTGGGGAATATTTATTGATATTTTTTATTTTTCTCCTTTTGTAGGGGTGCCTCTTGAGTAGGCGACTAGGGATTTGGGGATCTTATGTATCCCAGAGTATTATTTAGGAAGCCTCTGCAGGCTTAGCCTCACTCAGCGCTTGAGTCAGAGAGCTATCTTCCACTGAGGAAGTTTCAAGTCCTTTGACTGAATATTTTGCTTGGATGATCGCGCTTCCATTGGGGATTTTGACGATCTTGCTTTGATAGCTCTCGCTGGGGATTTGTTCCATGAGCTTAAGCTGAGTTTTCTCTGGGGAGTATTATTTCTGCGAGCCTCTCCAGGCTCAGTTATTCTGAGAGAGTATTATTTCGGCGAGCCTCTCCAGGCTCAATTATTCTAAGAGGGAGTATTGTTTCGGCAAGCCTCTCCAGGCTCAATTATTCTGAGAGAGTATTATTTCGGCGAGCCTCTCCAGGCTCAGTTATTCTGAGAGAGTATTATTTCGGCAAGCCTCTCCAGGCTCAGTTATTTTGAGAGAGTATTATTTCGGCAAGCCTCTCCAGGCTCAATTATTCTGTACAATTGGAATCTTTGCCTTTTTTTGTCGAATTTTGACTTTTTCTGTATTTTTGCCTTTTTTGTCATTTTTTGGCTTTTTCTGTATTTGATTGCTTTTTCTGTCGATTTGCGGCTTTTTTGTTGACCGCTGCCATACACAAGCAATTTTTCCTATTTTTCTGTTTTATGCAATTGCCTCATGAAGAGGTCCTTGAAAATTTCTTTGTGGCTAATACGGCCATATCCATTTCAGTACGCCCGTATTGAGTTGAAAATTTGTTCATAACCCTATTTTTAGTACGGGTGTACTGAACATGATACGGGCGCATTTGTTTTTTCTGAAGTTTGATTTATTTATTTTTTTTTTTTTTTTTTAATAAACAGAGAATAAGTGATCTTCCAGTACACCTATCATCTGTATGCATGTATGCGGTATGATGCACCTAATTCTATTTGATTCATTTTTCAAAAGAATTAACCGATGCGTTTCTCTGTTTGAATTTTGCCATTCCTCCAGACGGGCTGTGCAATGCCGATTTCTGTAGCCGAGGAATGATGCGTGTTATATTGAGATTTGGTGTTATCAACCAAGTGATTCTTCCCTTCCTTTAGAAGATATGTCAACCCTCCTATTGACCACTATATCTCCATGTTTCCACTAGATTATCCTAAAATCGCTTGGGACAAGAGAGAAAAGAAAGGAAAGGTATATATTTTTTGAAAGTTTGTGTTTTAGAGGGGTTTTTATTTTCATTTTGAAAAATGGTTTTTGTAAGAATGGCTGGCCAAGGTAGGCTTATTGTGTCTAGGCTTGTTTGTTTAAGCATTTATGAAGTTAATCAAATCTTGTTATTGACGTTGTGATTTGACAACTTAGATAGCTTCCCTTGAACCTTTCTTTTTGAATTCAGTTCATGGTACCATCATGGATTTATTTTCGTTTTTTGATTGTCCTTATTTTTGCCTAAAACACCCTTTTGTGGCGTCTTAGCGGACTTTTGTTTTTGTTCATTTTTGCAACCCTAACTTTTGCCTAGGTCACCCTTTCGTGGGATTCCTAGCGGGTCTTTTGCTCTTATTTTTGCGCAGCCCCCTTTTTGGGTTTCCTGCCGAGCTTTCTTTTATTTTAAAAGATTTCTTTTTATCCATGATGGCACTTGTCGAGGCCAAGGAAAGGTGCTCTAAGTTGTCACGCACACTTCCACATAAAAATGATGTGGGTTTATTGTTATTAAGACAATTTTAACCTCATTCATGCTTATTCAAACAGGGTTAAAAATAATGTGGTTTAGAGATTTATTGCAAGCAAGAAAAGAAGCAATAAGAAATAATAAAGAATGATTTTATTATAATCATAATGGAAACATGTGCCCTTTCGAGGCTCGGGGGTCGGGCTGTCCCCGAGGAGTGATCTCTAATAGTCATCAGGTCTATACATCCCTATCAGAAGGAGAAAAGCACTTGATGACAACGACCGGCCTTGACGTTTGTGAACCGGCCTTCCTAAAGATCTGGCTTAAAGAACGTCGAGAAGGATCTTGGTTCCTCTTCGTCCTTTGATCTTTATTAGGGTTGTATCCTAACCCTTGTTTCCCCGGATTATCTTTGATAATGGGTAGCTCTGGAGTCCCTTGGGAGTCCTTGCCAAGTCCTTGTCCGGGCAAGTATCCGTTCTTGGTAAGCATGTAGGCTACCTTCTTCATTTCTTGGGGAAACGTTTCAACATTGGCACTTTCCAATGCTTGGAAGGCGGTCTCTAGATTTTCCTCCTCGGATTCTTTATTTTCCTTTCCTTTATTCTTGGGAGCTTTTATCATGAAGATCATTGGGAGTGTAGATCCTGCCACTCCTAGTCATGCCCCCAAGTCCAGCGATGTTAGAGAAATCGTTGTTGGCAGAAAAATGGATGTCATATATCCATGGCACAGCCTTATTTGATTCATAGGGAAAAGGCCTTGGAGTAGTGATCCTTAACGGTGTCGGACCTTCCCCTTTGTTCGTCTTGATTATCAACAACGAAGTTGTCGTGTGCTCGCTTGGCGCAGTTGTTGGTTTGCATTTGATAACAAATGGCGTGCGATCCACTCTTTGATTATACGCATCGATTAATTCTTTCTTTTTATTAATGTTTATTATTAAATTACTTGGAGAGATGTATGCAAATGAATGAATGTGAAATGCAAAGGCAATTGAGAGATTTCATAAATCAAAAACTTGATTTCATTGATCATAGAAAGTGTACAACTTATCATACAATGCTTTGAAGCAATTTTTTACAATATGAGAAAAGCCGATAAAAACCCACAGGCGGGTTCATTTTTCTCCTCCATTCGTCTTCGGCTTCCTCTACATGGCGTGCCATTGCTTCAACTTGCGTATGGACCGCTTGGCTCATATCATCACTGATCTTCTGAGCGTCCTTCGCTTTTTGAATGTGATAGTTGATCATGGCCTATAGCTCATTGAGCTCGTCTTCGGCTCGATCCTTCTCCTCTCGGAGTCTAGCCATTTGTGCTAGTCCTTCCCTTTCCCTCTTGCGGAAGTTGGAAAGGCTTGCGGTTTGTTGTTGAGCAACTTCCCGCCATTGTTGTGCGTCGGATCGAGTCAAGAGCAGATCGTCTTGCATGTCCTTGATCAACTGTGCCTGCCTTGCATACTCGGCTTCAAGGCGTGCTATCTTTGCGTTAATTTCTTGGAGTTGACTACTCGGTTCAACCTTTGGCATTTTGGATGCCCGAGTAGCCTCCTCATTGAGGTTAGCACATTCATCCTTGAGCCGCTCTATCTCGTGGTCTTTCTTCTTGCATTGCCTTTGTAGACCATCAATGATGAAACTGGATTCTTCATTTTTCTCTTCAAGAACTCTCATCTGAGCTCCCATAATTTCCAGCTTCTTGGTCAAGGCGTCGACTTGTTCTTGCATTAACCTCCTTGTGGTTGCGGTTGCGCAAGAGGTGGATGGTTGAGACACCCCCCTCTCGCTCCTCCATATCTCGTAGTCGGTGGAGGCGGATACCCGAGGCTTTCCAAGCTCTCGATCTCCCTCATAGATTGGCTTCTCCCACGCTTCTAATGACAGCGTGCATATCCCTCTGATGCTCGGAATCAAAGGAGAAACACAACCCTCCAAGCTCCTCTTTAGTAGGAATAATTTGAGTCCTCATTAGTTGTCTCATAACCAATCTAGGTGAGTAGGCTATGCAACCTCTGAGGCCCATCAATGGTATGCTTGGATAACTGCCGCATCTTGTCAATACATTACTTGGACGGAACCAAGGACAAACCCATGTGAAGTGCTCAATACTCCACTGTTCCATCTCTTCCTTCCACTCGGAAGCATATCGGCGGCGTACGGGGATCTTCGAAAAACTCCTCAACGGATCGGGCAAGGTCCCCATGTGACTAGAGGCATAGAAGTGTGTGATGCCCCACACATACAACAAGGAGGTGCAGCATCGGATAGTCTTCCCTTGCTTCTGTTGAGATAGGTTAACAGAAAGCAAGGTGTCGGCAAGAATGGCAGGCACGGGACTCTTCATGTGTACGTCCCAAGCGAAGAAGGCGTCCATAGCAGCATGGTCCACTGTGTTAGCGTGAAAGGGGAATAAGATCGTCCCAAACACGGCTAACGCTAGAGTCTTGTTGAAAGCTAACCAATCTCCCTCACCAGCCAAGGAAGAAAGGTGGTCTTCAATCATAGCAAGCTTCCAACCCCTGATACTGCCGTTCCCCACTAAAGCGGATGATCGTGATGGCAGTTTGACTTGAGTTGCGACCCTCTCTACGGCCACATGATTTCCATGGAAGATATAGACCCCTGCTGATTTGGGCCATCGTAGCATGAGCTCATACTCCTCGAGAGTAGGAACTAAGTCAAACTAGGGGAACTCGAAACAATGCAGATCGAGACTCCAAAAATGGACCAAGGCTCTCAGAAAAGCTGGATCCACACAAATCTTCATCAAATCGAGAACTCGTCCATAAGATTTTTCAAACTCCAAACGAGCTTCTCGTGGCATCAAGGAACAGAGGTGATCCAACCTCTCGGCACGGTACAACAAGAAGTCCACTTTCTTCAACTGCCCTTGCATTCCCCTAGATCCCTCCATAATCTACAATAAAATGCATGATATGAGATGATGGTGGTGAATATGCATGCATAGTGTTTATTTAACTAAGCATTATCATGTTTTCGGGATGTCACTAAGATGATGCATGATATTGCTTGGTTTGGATAAATAACCCTTTTTTTTTTCTTCTTTTTTGGGTATTTTGTTTTTTGTATTTTTTGGGTGAAAAGGGAAACTACCTACATGAATGTGATGATGGTAGATGTTAACACCATGTAATGGAAGATTTTTATTCCCATTTATTCTTATTTTAAAAAGGGGAATGTTGTATGTTTAAAGAATGCAATGTATGCTCAAACAATGTCACATAAACAATGCACACACAATTCACTCATCCACGAACAGTCACGAGCGAATCACGAGGTAGGGGTATCCTGCAGAAAAGTGCATATTCAAGGAGGTTCTAATTGTTCTCACTGGTCTGAGGCCCCCAAGGTGCCCCCATTATAGGGACCCAATTCCTCTCGTCGTAAGTCGATGGAAAGTTCCAACGCACTGTCGGACTCAAGTTCATGGTTATCACCTTGAGTGATGCTTTCCGACAACGGTCTACGGGCACCTATAGACCCATTCGACAACCGGCCGTACTAACATCCACTCCCTATGGCTTTCCACTCATGCCCCCGGGTATAGAGGGAACTGTTGTGTGCAAAGGTTTGTGTGTAGTTTTTATTTCAAACAATTGCGAAAATTTAAACATACAACAGTTATTAAAGCCAAATAGATAAAACATGTTATCATACAAGTAAGGGGTAATAAAGTAATTTTAACTATTATTTGTTAAAAATAATCTGTCACTAAATGGGACTGACTCTCGAGGCTTCCCCAGTGGAGTCGCCATCTGTCGCCACCGGCCCGAAACGGGCTTTCGGCATTCGCGATGGATGGTTGGACTCTTTTATTTGTTTAAAAATATGGATTGCTAGAATGACTTATTCTCAAACTGAGACCTTGTCAAACGAGCAATTTTATTAAAAGGCTCACCAATCCATGTTAATCCCAAGCGGGACCCTCTATGGATTAGTGGTTTTCGCAAAAATTAGGGTTCTTGGAGTCGCCACCAATGTTTTACTCAAAACATTGGAAAAAGAAGTTTAAGGCAATCGATTCAAAAATCGACTTCGGCCATGACAACCAGAGTCGGGTAAGGGAGTCGGTTACGCGTGGGGAAGGTGTTAGCACCCCACAGCGCCACTTTCGGGTTCCCTATGACAGATTATTTCTAAAAATAATAGTGCGAAATTACTAAATTACCCCTATTTATTATAAGCGATTGTAAATTAAATATCTACATGATGATAAATTTAAATATGCAACAATCAGAAAGCGGTAAAAGAAGGGATTTTTAGAAAAGAAACCTCTTGAAGCGTGCTTTTTATATATCAATGAAGTCTAGGAGGCTTTTTGGCACTCCCTCCCTCTACAAGCTCGCTCGCTCCTTCCTAAAAATAATTTTTGACTATGGAAATCCAAAAGATTTCCCTTCGACTAAGTTCGAATCTCCAAGCTAAATGCTCGGAATTCCAGAACTTCGTCGGATCGACTCCCAGAGAGATTTCTAGGGCAGAACACTGCTCAAAAACCCCAGAATACTCAAGGAGGGAGTCAAAACTGTGTGGAAAAGTGTGGAATGACGTCCAAATGACGTCCTATTTATAGGGATGAGGCGCAGTACGGCCCCTGGGTTCAATACGGCCCGTATTGAGTTTTTGTACTTCAATACGACCGTATTGAATTCAGTACGGCCGTATTGAAATACAGAAACTTCAATACGGCCGTATTGGTTTCAGTACTGCCGTATTGTAGTACAAAATGTGCAGTACGGCCGTACTGAACTCCAAGGAGGCCGTATTGAGCTCCAAACCTCCCACTTTCTTATTTTTGGCTACTCTAAGACCTCTAAACCTACAGATAGTCATCCTATGGTCTTCTGGGAGTCCTTCTGGCTGACTTTCCTTTGATCTTTGAGAGTCTTCGAGTCTTATTTTCGACCCGGACAATTTTAGGGGTCTACACCCCCTCTCTTTGTATTTCTTGAGATTTTTGTGAGGCATTGTAGTGTGAAGGGTCGCCAAAAAGCACCAAAATCTCCATCTTTGAAGATTAATAGAGCTCGTTCAATAGGTATTTCAGCTAATTTTCTTCTCTCTCTTTTATTTTCTATTTTTAATAAATGTTATTTATAATAAAAATAATCATGTAGACATTTTAGGGTCAATCGTATAATTTAATTTTAAGCATGTAATTAATTATTAAAAATAAATGGATTTAATATTTCTATTATTATCATTTATAATACTAACTTCATCATAGGGTACCAATTAAGGGCGTTGTAGGGGTGCTTAATATCTTCCCTACACGTAACCGACCCCCGAACCCAATTCTGGTTATCAAGGCCATTATTGGATTCTTTTTAAAAAACCTTTTCTTTTTCCAATGTTTTGAGTAAAACATTGGTGGCGACTCCATGAACCATTTTTCAAAACCATTAATTAAGGATTAGTCTGGTGTCCGGGCATTCCTTAATTGATGAGACTTTTAAAAGGATGTCTAAACCATAGGTCGCAAGATCGGAAATCTTCGGGTTACGACAGATGGCGACTCCACTGGGGACGTTTAAAGAGGGTCAGGCCCATTTAGTTGATGAAGTTAATAAAATAAAAATAATAATTTAAATATTTTTCCCCTTTATTAAATAAAAATAATAATTTAAATATTTTTCCCCCTTATTTTGTTTATTTTATTTGGTTAGCTTTCATATTTGTTTGCCTGTTTAAATTCAGCATTGTTTGGAATACAAATTGTACACAAACCTTTGCACACAACAGTTCCCCCTACACCCGGGGGCATGAGAGTAATAAACATAGGGAGTGGTTGACGTACGACCGGCCCAAGTTTGGCCTTAGAGCCTGCGAGCCTTGTCAGAAATCACATGAAGGTGATAACCGGTTACTCTAGCCTGAAATACTGCGACAGACCTTAGAGTTTACCAGGTGACGGCGACAGAGATACTGGGTCCCTATAATGGGGGCACCTTGGGGACCTTAAGACCAGTGAGATTAGAACCGTCCTATACAACGCACTTTTCTGACAGGGACCTCAGACTAAGGATTCAAATGTACTATTCGCGGGTGAACATCTGTATGAGCATATGTTTGTTGCATTTTGTCATACTATTTTCCAAATGAATGAGATTAAGGGGGGCAATAACTAAAAAAAAAATGAAACAAAAAGGATGCCTTTCCATGTGTTCTTTTTTTTGCTTTTACATCATAAGTCTTAGGATGAAACATGATAAAAGTAGGTAGACAAACCCCCATCATTTCTTTTATGATAATAAACCATTTTTTTAGACATGGAAGCTATAGATAGTAGCATGCATGGACCATTGAGGAAGGTGAACATTCCAAATTCTGCAATGCCTCGAGTAAATGAGATATGTGCCTCAATGCCAAAAGAGGTCAAAACAGAATTTGAAAAACGTTACGGCAGAATCCTCGACTTGTTGAGAATACTTGTGGACCCTGCTTTCATGAGAGCCTTGATACACTTTTGGGAGTCAGAGTTCCGTTGCTTCCGATTCCCACACTTCGACATAGTGCCCACTATAGAGGAGTATGACCTCATGATTAAATGGCCCAAGTCGGGAGGAGTTTTCTCTGTTCAAGAAGGACGTATGTCCTCCGACAAGGTGGCTGAATTGATTGGCTTACCCTCTCACTTGTCTGTTCTAGAAGGTAATGGAGTAGTTAAAGGATGGAAGCTTTCCATTTTGGAAGAACATCTTTCCCTTCTAGGTCGCCAAAAGAATTGGATAACTTTCAACAAGACCCTAGCCTTAATCTTGTTTGGGATAATCCTTTTCCCTTTCCATGAGAGGGTGGTAGATCATGCCGCCATCGATGCCTTCTTTGCTTGGGATGCCTACTCCAACAGCCCTGTACTTGCCATCCTCGCTGACACCTTGCTCTCAATCGACCTCTGCCGTAAAAAATTAGGGAAGCAGATGAGATGCTGCAATCCACTCCTTTACGTGTGGGCGTACACTCATTTCTTTGCCAAGAATCATATGGGGAAATTTCCTGACCCATTAAGAAGTTTCCCTAGGATTCCATCATCAAGGAAGTACGCCATGGCATGGAAAGCTGAAATGGAGGGATGTGCTGAAAACACTTTTACATGGATATGCCCCTGGTTTAGACCGAGTCCCGTATTGGTACGGTGTGGCCAGTTCTCTAACCTACCTTTGATGGGATTAAGAGGATGCATAGCCTACTCTCCATAGCTGGTGTTAAGACAACTTGGAAGGACATAGACTCTACCAAGCCAAGAAGACTTCGGCGGCATTTGCTTCTTATATACCTTCGGACAACAATCACAGGTCGATACCATACGAGAGGCCTGGAAAAGGCCACTCTATTTTGGAGATAGCGAGCTCGGAAAACCCCAGGTGACCGCCTCAGATGACTACCGAAAATGGAGAAACCAAGGCGAGGCCATGAACATGACAAAGACGGTAGACCAGAACGAACAACATCAAATTGATCCCCTAATCAAAAAAATGGAAGTTTTGGAAGCCCAAATAAGAGCTCTTGAGGAGAAAGATGAGGAATCCAAGATGTACATCGATAGTTTGCAGAGAAAATGTAAGAAAAAGGACATGGAGATTGAGAGGCTAAAGGATGAATGTGCTGACATAAATGTCCAGCCAGTCAAAACTCCAAAAGTTCACCCAGGCAGGTCATTTATGGAGACTTCGTCAAGCATAGCACAACTCAAGGATAGACTCCAAGAGGAGACGCTAGCAAAAGAGCAAGCCCAGAGAGAACTGTTCAAGGCCCAGACTGAAGCTCAATCTTGGTGGGAGATCATGCAAGAACAAGTCGCAACCATCTCCGATTTTCAACAAAAGGAAGAAAAGGGGGTCGAGCTACTCAAGGAGGTCACCCATCAAAGAGATCAAGCTCTAGAGGCGGTACAGGAGCTGAAAACGATGAATGGATACTATCAGGAGAAGGCCAAAGAAGCACGCTCTGTCTGCGATCACATGAGCATGGCGGTCCACGAACAAGCAGAGGCAATGAAGAGGCATGTTTTGGATGTAGAGGATAGCGTACCTATGCGCCAGCCTAGCTTGAGTTTCTTCAGACTCCTACGTTTTTGCCAAAACATACTGAAAAGCATGGCGTAATGAATGTTCACTAGACAAACAAATCAATGAGAATGATATTTGTTGAATTCATCAATTGTCTTTGCATCCTAAATTGCATTTCATTTAGAACATACACTTTTCTGGAAAATTTATAAAGAATAATAAAAAGGGAAATCTAATCTGTACATGTTAACTAGATAATGAAATCGCTTATCATCAAATGCAAACCCGAGGCCTCACATCGGGAAGCGCCGCATGAAAAGTCAGCAAATACTCGAGAAAACGAACGACAAAACGCGCCCAAGCTTACCGTCTGAGTGCCAATTCCTTTCCCCTACGAAAGCGACAAGGCAGTACCATGGGTTTATGATGTGCAAGGCTTGCCGTCGTTAGAATCATCGAATATCACCAGGATTGGAGGGATGACTAGAAGTGGACGCGTTTATACCCCCAAGGACTTAGGAAACAAATCCCCGAAAGGAAAGGACAAAGAAGAAGGAAGGACGGAGGGCGATAAAGAAGATGAATTTCTTCAGTTCATTCGACAAAGCGAATACTCCATCCTTGATCAGCTTAACCATACCCCCGCAAAAATCACTTTGCTTTCGTTGATCATGAGCTCTGAACCACATCGAAAGGCTCTGCTGAAAGTTCTAAATGAGGCCTATGTGGCACATCACATATCCCAAGACAAGTTTGAAGGGATCGTGAGTCACCTCACAGCTAACGATCATTTAACCTTCACCGATGATGAGATACCCAATGGTCGACCGAACCACAATAAACCCTTGCATATATCCGTAAAGTGCAAGGATTTTCTCATCGCCAAAGTCCTGGTAGATAACGGGTCGTCGTTGAATGTGTTGCCTAAAGGCACCTTTGACAAGCTAATGGTTGGAGAAGCTCAGATGCAACCAAGCAATATGATCGTTCGAGCTTGTCGCCACCCGCCGAAACGGACCTTGGCATTCGCGATGATGGTTGGACTCGTTTTAAAGTTTTGGAAAATGATGGATTGTTAGAACGACTTATTCTCAAACTGAGACCTCATCGAACTAACAATTTTATTAAATGATTCACCAATCCATGTTAATCTCAAGCGAGACCCTCCATGGATTAGTGGTTTTCACAAACGAAGGGTTCTTGGAGTCGCCACCAATGTTTTACTCAAAACATTGGAAAAAGAGATAAGGCAATTGATTTCAAAAATCAACTTTGGCCATTACAACCAGAGTCGGGTAAGGGAGTCGGTTACGTGCGAGGAAGGTGTTAGCACCCCACAACGCCCCTTTCGGGTTCCCTATGGCGGATTATTTTATTAATAATAGTGTAAAATTACTAAATTACCCCTATTTATTATAAACGGCTATGAATAAGATATCTACATGATGAATAAATTAAACATGCGATGCAACAATCAGAAAGCAGTAAAAGGAAGGATTTTGAAGAAGAAACCTTTGAAGCGTGCTTTTATATATTCAAATGTTAGGAGGCTTTTTGGCGCTCCCTCCCACTACACGCTCGCTCGCTCCTTCCCTAAAAATTAATCTTTACTATGGAAATCAAAAAGATTTCCCTTCGACTAGTTCGAATTCTCAAGCTAAATGCTCAGAACTCAAGAACTTCGTCGGATCGGCTCTCGGAGAGAATTCTAGGGCAGAACACTGCTCAAAAACCCCAGAATACTCAGCAAGAGGGTCCAGAAGTCTGGAAAAAGTGTGGAATGACGTCCAAATGACGTCCTATATATAGGAGTGAGGCGCAGTACGGCCTCTGACATCAATACGGCCCGTACTGAAGATTTGAACTACAGTACGGCCGTATTGAATTCAGTACGGCCGTATTGAATTCAGTACGGCCGTACTGAAGTTTCAAAAACTTCAGTACGGCCGTATTGGTTTGAGTACGGCCGTACTGAAGTTCAAAAACTTCAGTATGGCCGTATTGAGTTCAGTACGGCCGTATTGTAGTTCAAATTGTTCAGTACGGCCGTACTGAACTTCTAGGAGGCCGTATTGAGCTTCAATCCTCCCACATCTTTATTTTAAGCTACTCTAAGACTTCTAAACCTACGAATAATCATCCTAGGGTCTTCCAGGGTCTTCCAGGAGTCCTTATGTGAGCGGTGCCTTATGGTTGGCTGACGTCCTTTCGACGGTGGTGGAGTATCCCGGTTATCCTTATTCGGGTGACTCTTTTTGATTTTCTGATTTTTGTTGCCTCTGTGTAGGCTATTATCCGCTGAGGGATTCTGTCGTATTGGTTTTGACTGGCCTCTTCTGTTAGGCGGATTATCTTGACGTTCGGTATGTGGTTGAATACCAAATTCCGCTTGGGGAATGGGTATTGATCTTTTTGGATTTTCTCTGAAAGAATGCCTCTGAGTAGGCGAATGGGGATTTGAGGACTTTATGTATCCCAGAGTATTATTTAGAAAGCCTCTACAGGCTTAGCTTCACTCGTCGCTTGAGTTGGAAAGCTATCTTCCACTAAGGAAGTCAAAGTCCTTTGACTCGGATATTCTGTTCGGATGATCATGCTTCCATTGGGGAATCTTGCTGATCTTGCTTTGATAGCTCTTACTGGGGATTTGATCTACGAGAGTGAGCTGAGAAGTCTCTGGGGAGTATTATTTCGACAAGCCTCTCCAGGCTCAGTTATTCTGTACAATTTGTTGAGTATTATTTCGGCAAGCCTCTCCAGGCTTGGTTATTCTGTATGATGAGGGAGTATTATTTCGGCAAGCCTCTCCAGGCTCAGTTATTCTGTACAATTTGTTGATTTTCTGTTCAGCCCAAGACTGCAAGCTGAGATGTCTCTTGGGGAGTATTATTTCGGCAAGCCTCTCCAGGCTCAGTTATTCTGTATGATGCGGGAGTATTATTTCGGCAAGCCTCTCTAGGCTCAATTATTCTGTATATTTGTTGGATTATCTGAATTTTGCCTTTTTTTCGTTGATTTCGGCTTTTTCTGTTGGAGGGATCTCAAACACACTCACAGATGAAGTATGCAGAGGAATGAAGATGTTGTGATGAATGAGAATGGGCCAATACGGGCCGTATTGAATTCAATACGCCCGTATTGGTGTGGACGTTATGGCCAATGCTGCCGTATTCATTTCGGTACGCCCGTATTGAGTTGAAAATTTGTTCATAACCCTGATTTTAGAACGGGTGTACTGAACATGGTACGGGCGCATTGTTTTTTCTGAAGCTTATATTTTTTTGTTTTTTTGTTTTTTTGTTTTTTTGTTTTTTTTGTTTGTTTTGTTTTGTTTTGTTTTGTTTTGTTTTGTTTTGTTTTGTTTTGTTTTTTCAATAAACAGAGAATAAGTGATCTTCCAGTACACCTATCATCTGTATGCATGTATGCGGTATGATGCACCTAATTCTATTTGATTTATTTTTTCAAAAGAATTAACCGATGCGTTTCTCTGTTTGAATTTTGCCATTCCTCCAGACGGGCTGTGCGCTGCCGATTTCTGTAACCGAGGAATGATGCGTGTTATATCGAGATTGGTGTCATCAACCCAGTGATTCTTCCCTTCCTTTAGAAGACATGTCAACCCTCCTATTGACCACTATATCTCCATGTTTCCACTAGATTATCCTAAAATCGTTTGGGAGAAGAGAGAAAAGAAAGGAAAGATATTTTTGTTCTGAAGTTTGTGTTTTAGAGGGGATTTATTTTTCAAAAATGGTTTTTGTAAGAATGGTTGGCCAAGGTAGGCTTATGTGTTTAGGCTTGTTTGATTAAACACTTATGAAGTTAAGAAAATTTTGTTATTGACGTTGTGATTTTGACAACTTAGATAGCTTCCCTTGAACCTTTTTTGAATTCGGCTCATGGTACCATCATGGATTTCTTTTGTTTTTTGATTGTCCTTATTTTTGCCTAAAACACCTTTTTGTGGCGTCTTAGCGGACCTTTATTTTTATTTATTTTTGCAACCCTAACTTTTGCCTAGGTCACCCTTTCGTGGGATTCCTAGCG
This sequence comes from Cajanus cajan, assembly GCF_000230855.2. NCBI lineage: Eukaryota > Viridiplantae > Streptophyta > Magnoliopsida > Fabales > Fabaceae > Cajanus > Cajanus cajan. Next base: position 7,892,596 of record NC_138526.1, on the reverse strand, counting down.
GGTCTTTTGCTCTTATTTTTGCGCAGCCCCCTTTTTGGGTTTCCTGCCGAGCTTTCTTTTATTTTAAAGGATTTCTTTTTTACCCATGATGGCACTTGTCGAGGCCAAGGAAAGGTGCTCCAAGTTATCACACACACTTCCACATAAAAATGATGCGGGTTTATTATTATTAAGACAATTTTAACCTCATTCATGTTTATTCAAACAGGGTTAAAAATAATGCGGTTTAGAAATTTATTGTAAGCAAGAAGAGAAGCAGTAAGAAATAATAAAGAATGATTTTATTATAATCATAATGGAAACATGTGCCCTATCGAGGCTCGGGGGTCGGGCTGTCCCCGAGGAGTAATCTCTAATAGTCATCAGGTCTATACATCCCTATCGGAAGGAGAAGAGCACTTGATGACGACGACCGGCCTTGACGCTTGTGAACCGGCCTTCCTAAAGATCTGGCTTAAAGAACGTCGAGAAGGATCTTGGTTCCTCTTCATCCTTTGATCTTTATTAGGGTTGTATCCTAACCCTTGTTTCCCCGGATTATCCTTGATAATAGGTAGCTCGGGAATTCCTTGGGAATCCTTGCCAAGTCCTTGTCCCGGCAAGTATCCGTTCTTGGTGAGCATGGAGGCTACCTTCTTCATTTCTCGGGGAAACGTTTCAACATTGGCAATTTTCAATGCTTGGAAGGCGGTTTCTAGAGCTTCCTCCGCTGCATCCACGTAAGGTATGGTGGATGGCTTGCTGATGAGTATATCGTCTTCAGCTTGTACAGTCACCAGCTTGTCACCCACAATGAATTTGACTTTCTGGTGGAGCGTAGAAGGAACAGCTTTTGCATCATGAATCCAAGGTCGGCCAAGGAGACATCTGTATGCGAGAGTAATGTCCATCACTTGAAATTCGACGTTGAAGATGGTGGGTCCAATTTGGATTGGGAGATTGACTTCTCCCACCACTTCTCTTTTAGAACCGTCGAAAGCTCGAACGATCATGTTGCTCGGGCGCATTTGGATTCCCTTGATTGCCACTTGATCGAGCGTTCTTTTTGGCATTACGTTCAAGGAAGATCCATTATCTACCAAGACTTTAGCGATGTGATACTCCTTGCATTTTACAGAGATGTGCAAGGGCTTGTTATGATTTGGTCCCCCAGCGGGGATTTCTTCATCGGTGAAGGTGAGGTGGTCATTAGCCGTGATGTGACTAACAATCCCCTCAAACTTGTCTTGGGAGATAGTGTGCGACACGTATGCCTCGTTCAAGACTTTCAACAGAGCTTGTCGATGCGGTTCGGAGCATAGGATCAACGACAACAGAGTAATCTTTGCTGGCGTCTTATGAAGTTGATCCATAATGGAGTACTCGCTCTGTCGGATATATTTTAACAGCTCGTCAGTCTCCTCCTCGGATTCTTTATTTTGCTCGGTTTTTTCTTTTTCTTTTTCTTTTCCTTTATTCTTGGGAGCTTTATCGTGAAGATCTTCGGGAGTGTAGATCCTGCCACTCCTAGTCATGCCCCCAAGTCCAGCGATGTTAGAGATATCGCTGTCGGCAGAAAAATGGATGTCGTATATCCATGGCACAGCCTTATTTGATTCGTAGGAAAAAGGCCTTGGAGTAGTGATCCTTAACGGTGTTGGACCTTCCCCTTTGTTTGTCTTGATTACCAACAACGGAGTTGATGTGCATTCGCTTGGCGCGGTTGTTGGCTTACATTTGATAACGAACGGCGTGCGACGCATCGATTAATCCTTTCTTTTTATTAATGTTATTAATAAATTACTAGGAGGGATGTATGCGAATGAATGACTATGAAATGCAAAGGCAATTGAAAGATTTCATAGATCTCAAAAATTCGATTTATTTAATCAAGGAAAGTGTACAACTTATTATACAATGCTTCGAAGCAATCTTTTACAAAATGAGAAAAGCCGATAGAAACCCACAGGCGGGTTCATGTTTCTTCTCCATTCATCTTCGGCTTCCTCTACATGGCGGGCCATTGCTTCGACTTGCGTATGGACTGCTTGGCTCATATCATCACTGATCTTTTGAGCGTCCTTCGCCTTTTGATTATGGTAGTTGATCATGGCCTGCAGTTCATTAAGTTCGTCTTCGGCTCGATCCTTCTCCTCCCGGAGTCTAGCCATCTGTGCTAGTCCCTCCCTTTCCTTTTTGCGGAAATCGGAAAGGCTTGCGGTTTGTTGTTGAGCAACTTCCCGCCATTGTTGTGCGTCGCATCGAGTCAAGAGCAGATCGTCTTGCATGTCCTTGATCAACTGTGCCTGCCTTGCATGCTCGGCTTCAAGGTGTGCTATCTTTGCGTTGACTTCTAGGAGTTGACTACTCGGTTCAACCTTTGGCATTTTGGATGCCCGAGTAGCCTCCTCATTGAGGTTAGCACACTCATCCTTGAGCCGCTCTATCTCGTGGTCTTTCTTCTTGCATTGCCTTTGTAGACCATCAATGACGAAACCGGATTCTTCATTCTTCTCTTCAAGAACTCTTATCTGAGCTCCCATGATTTCCAGTTTCTTGGTCAAGGCATCGACTTGTTCTTGCATTAACCTCCTTGTAGTTGCGGTTGCGCAAGAGGTGGATGGTTGGGACACCCCCCTCTCGTTCCTCCATATCTCGTAATCTGTGGAGACGGATACCCGAGGCTTTCCAAGCTCTTGATCGCCCTCATAGATTGGTCTCTCCCACGCTCTAATGACGGCGTGCATGTCCCTTTGATGCTCGGAATCAAAGGAGAAACACAATCCTCCAAGCTCCTCTTGAGTAGGAACAATCTGAGTCCTCATAAGTTGCCTCATAGCCAATCTAGGTGAGTAGGCTATGCAACCTCTAAGGCCCATCAATGGTATGCTTGGATAGCTGCCGCATCTCATCAATATATTGCTCGGACGGAACCAAGGACAAACCCATGTGAAGTGTTCAATACTCCACTGTTCCATCTCTTCCTTCCACTCGGAAGCATATCGGCGGCATACGGGGATCTTCGAAAAACTCCTCAACGGATCGGGCAAGGTCCCCATGTGACTAGAGGCATAGAAGTGTGTGATGCCCCATACATACAACAAGGAGGTACAACATCGGATAGTCTTCCCTTGCTTCTGCTGAGATAGGTTAACAGAAAGCAAGGTGTCGGCAAGAATGGCAGGCACGGGACTCTTCATGTGTACGTCCCAAGCGAAGAAAGCGTCCATAGCAGCATGGTCCACTGTGTTAGCGTGAAAGGGGAATAGGATCATCCCAAACACGGCTAACGCTAGAGTCTTGTTGAAAGCTAACCAATCTCCCTCACCAGCCAAGGAAGAAAGGTGGTCCTCAATCATGGCGAGCTTCCAACCCTTGATACTGCCGTTCCCCACTAAGGCAGATAAACGTGATGGCAGTTTGACTTGAGTAGCGACCCTCTCCACGGCCACATGATTGCCATGAAAGATATAGACCCCTGCTGATTTGGGCCATCGAAGCATGAGCTCGTATTCCTCGAGAGTAGGAACTAAGTCAAACTGGGGAAACTCGAAGCAATGCAGATCGAGACTTCAGAAGTGAACCAATGCTCTTAGAAAAGCTGGATCCACACATATCTTCATCAAGTCGAGAACTCGTCCATATGATTTTTCAAACTCAATACGAGCCTCTCGTGGCATCAAAGAACAGAGGTGATCCAACCTCTCGGCACGGTATAATAAGAATTCCACTTTCTTCAACTGCCCTTGCATTCCCCTAGATCCCTCCATGATCTATGACAAAAATGCATGATATGAGATGATGGCGGTGAATATGCATGCATAATGTTTATTCAACTAAGCATTATCATGTTTTCGGGGTTTTCCTAAGATGATTCATGATATTGTTTGGTTTGGATAAATAATATTCTTTTTCTTTTTTGGGTATTTTGTTTTTTGTATTTTTTTTGGGTGAAAAGGGAATCTACCTATATGAATGTGATGAAGGTAGATGTTAACACCATGTAACAGAAGATTCTTATTCCTATTTATTCTTATTTTAAAAAGGAATGTTGTATGTTTAAAGAATGCAATGTATGCTCAAACAATGTCACATAAACAATGCACAAACAATTCACTCATCCACGAACAGTCACGAGCGAATCACGAGGTAGGGGTATCCTGCAGAAAAGTGCATATTCAAGGAGGTTCTAACTGTTCTCACTGGTCTGAGGCCCCCAAGGTGCCCCCATTATAGGGACCCAATTCCTCTCGTCGTAAGTCGATGGAAAGTTCCAACGCACTGTCGGACTTGAGTTCATGGTTATCACCTTGAGTGATGCTTTCCGACAACGGTCTACGGGCACCTAGGCCCATTCGACAACCGGCCGTACTAACATCCACTCCCTATGGCTTACCACTCATGCCCCCGGGTATAGAGGGAACTGTTGTGTGCAAAGGTTTGTGTGCAGTTTTTATTTCAAACAATTGCAAAAAATTTAAACATTCAACAGTTATTAAAGTCAAATAGATAAACATGTTATCATACAAGTGAGGGGTAATAAAGTAATTTTAAACTATTATTTTGAAAAGAATCCATCACTAAATGGGACTGTCTCTCGAGGCTTCCCCAGTGGAGTCGCCATCTGTCGCCACCCCGCCGAAACGGACCTTGGCATTCGCGACGATGGTTGGACTCGTTTTAAAGTTTTGGAAAATGATGGATTGTTAGAACGACTTATTCTCAAACTGAGACCTCATCGAACTAACAATTTTATTAAATGATTCACCAATCCATGTTAATCTCAAGCGAGACCCTCCATGGATTAGTGGTTTTCGCAAACGAAGGGTTCTTGGAGTCGCCACCAATGTTTTACTCAAAACATTGGAAAAAGAGATAAGGCAATTGATTTCAAAAATCAACTTTGGCCATTACAACCAGAGTCGGGTAAGGGAGTCGGTTACGTGCGAGGAAGGTGTTAGCACCCCACAACGCCCCTTTCGGGTTCCCTATGGCGGATTATTTTATTAATAATAGTGTAAAATTACTAAATTACCCCTATTTATTATAAACGGCTATGAATAAGATATCTACATGATGAATAAATTAAACATGCGATGCAACAATCAGAAAGCAGTAAAAGGAAGGATTTTGAAGAAGAAACCTTTGAAGCGTGCTTTTATATATTCAAATGTTAGGAGGCTTTTTGGCGCTCCCTCCCACTACACGCTCGCTCGCTCCTTCCCTAAAAATTAATCTTTACTATGGAAATCAAAAAGATTTCCCTTCGACTAGTTCGAATTCTCAAGCTAAATGCTCAGAACTCAAGAACTTCGTCGGATCGGCTCTCGGAGAGAATTCTAGGGCAGAACACTGCTCAAAAACCCCAGAATACTCAGCAAGAGGGTCCAGAAGTCTGGAAAAAGTGTGGAATGACGTCCAAATGACGTCCTATATATAGAAGTGAGGCGCAATATGGCCTCTGACATCAATACGGCCCGTACTGAAGATTTGAACTACAGTACGGCCGTATTGAATTCAGTACGGCCGTATTGGTTTGAGTACGGCCGTACTGAAGTTCAAAATCTTCAGTATGGCCGTATTGAGTTCAGTACGGCCGTATTGTAGTTCAAATTGTTCAGTACGGCCGTACTGAACTTCTAGGAAGCCGTATTGAGCTTCAATCCTCCCACATCTTTATTTTAAGCTACTCTAAGACTTCTAAACCTACGAATAATCATCCTAGGGTCTTCCAGGGTCTTCCAGGAGTCCTTCCGGCTGACTTTCCTTCGGTCTTTGAGAGTCTTCGAGTCTTATTTCCGACCCGGACAATTTTAGGGGTCTACAGAGCTTTCGACAGATCTCGAATAGAAGTAATGGGAGAAGTTGTCCTACCCATTCAAGTAGGGCCCACAGTTTTCAACGTAGAATTCCAAGTAATGGATATTGCGCCTGCTTACAGCTGTCTCCTGGGAAGACCATGGATACACCAAGCAAGGGCAGTACCCTCCACGCTTCATTAGAAGGTCAAGTTTGTAGTGGATGATAAGCTGGTAGTCATTCAAGCAGAGGAGGATATGATTATCAGCAAACCGTTGACTATTCCATATGTAGATGCGGCCGAAGAAGCATTGGAAACGGCTTTCCAAGCACTAGAAATCGCTCATGTAGAAAAGAATTCAAACAAGAACCCGGCAGCACAAATCTTATTCAAAAATGGTTATCGATCAGGACAAGGACTTGGAAAGAGTGCTCAAGGGGTGAAAGAATTCCCAAACTACATAAGCAACCCAGGGCGACGAGGCTTGGGGTACGAGCCAACGACAGAACCCAGGAAGGGAAGGACAACTTCCCCTGCTCTAAACGAAATCTTTCAAAGCGCAGGTGTCCAAGCAAGTTGTGGGATGACTTTGGTGATTAGGTCAACTAGATCCTGTTGAGGAATGTCTTCTCTCGTATTCCTGTGTATGAATCACGAACTTGGGGCATGCCCGGGCCCTCAAGATAGACTAAATGGGCACGTGTAAATTGAAGATTCTACTTTAATGCCATGTTTTTCTCTTTTCTCTCTTTTACCTACTCTAAGCCTCATTGACAAACCCTAAATGAACAAGCGTATTTGAAGTAAGGACGTCATTAGAAATAATGGCTTTATACACAAAAATATATAAATAAATAAATAAATAAATAAAACGTCAAACTCGGCATGACTTGTGGACAAACGAAATCAATGCAAGGGGCATTCCCCTTTTAATGGAGTAATGAAAAATGATCACAAATGCTGCAAAGACAAAGGCCCAGCTGGAAACCCACTAAGGGGGCTGCGCAAAAGTTAGGGCAAGATCTGTTAGGCAACCCGCAATAAAAAAGGGTAGCCTAAACAAAAGTAAGGATCAAAAGAAAATGTCTGCTGTAGACCCCTAAAATTGTCCGGGTCAGAAATAAGACTCGAAGACTCTCGAAGACCGAAGGAAAGTCAGCCAGAAGGACTCCTGGAAGACCCTAGGATGATTATCTGTAGGTTTAGAGGTCTTAGAGTAGCTTGAAATAAGGAAGTGGAAGGATTGGAGCTCAATACGGCCTCCTAGAAGTTCAGTACGGCCGTACTGAACATTTTGAACTACAATACGGCCGTACTGAACCCAATACGGCCGTACTGAAGTTTTTGAAATCCAGTATGGCCGTACTGAATTCAATACGGCCGTACTGTAGTTCAAAACTTCAGTACGGGCCGTATTGACCCCAGAGGCCGTACTGCGCCTCACTCCTATATATAGGACGTCATTTGGACGTCATTCCACACTTTTCCACACTTCTTGGACTCTCTTCTTGAGTATTCTGGGGTTTTTGAGCAGTGTTCTGCCCTAGGAATCTCTCCGAGAGCCGATCCGACGAAGTTCTTGAGTTCTGAGCATTTAGCTTGAGAATTCGAACTAGTCGAAGGGAAATCTTTTTGATTTCCATAGTAAAGATTAATTTTTAGGGAAGGAGTGAGCGAGCGTGTAGTGGGAGGGAGCGCCAAAAATCCTCCTAACATTTGAATATATAAAAGCACGCTTCAAAGGTTTCTTCTTCAAAATCCTTCCTTTTAGTGCTTTCTGATTGTTGCATCGCATGTTTAATTTATTCATCATGTAGATATCTTATTCATAGCCGTTTATAATAAATAGGGGTAATTTAGTAATTTTACACTATTATTAATAAAATAATCCGTCATAGGGAACCCGAAAGGGGCGTTATGGGGTGCTAACACCTTCCTCGCACGTAACCGACTCCCTTACCCAACTCTGGTTGTAATGGCCAAGGTTGATTTGTGAAAATCAATTGCCTTATCCCTTTTTCCAATGTTTTGAGTAAAACATTGGTGGCGACTCCAAGAACCCTTCTTTTTGCGAAAACCACTAATCCATGGAGGGTCCCGCTTGGGATTAACATGGATTGGTGAATCATTTAATAAAATTGTTAGTTCGATGAGGTCTCAGTTTGAGAATAAGTCGTTCTAACAATCCATCATTTTTCAAAACTTTAAAAGGAGTCCAACCATCTTCGCGAATGCCAAGGTCCGTTTCGGCGGGTGGCGACAGATGGCGACTCCGCTGGGGAAGCCTCGAGAGTCAGTCCCATTTAGTGATGGATTATTTCTAAAATAATAGTTTAAAATTACTTCATTACCCCTCGCTTGTATGATAATACGTTTTACCTAGTTGGCTTTAATAACTGTTGTATGTTTAAATTTCGCACTTGCTTGAAATATAAACTGCACACAAACCTTTGCACACAACAGTTCCCTCTATACCCGGGGGCATGAGTGGAAAGCCATAGGGAGTGGATGCTAGTACGGCCGGTTGTCGAATGGGTCTATAGGTGCCCGTAGACCGTTGTCGGAAAACATCACTCAAGGTGATAACCGTGAACTCAAGTCCGACAGTGCGTTGGAACTTTCCATCGACTTACGACGAGAGGAATTGGATCCCTATAATGGGGGCACCTTGGGGGCCTCAGACTAGTGAGAACAGTTAGAACCTCCTTGAATATGCACTTTTCTGCAGGATACCCCTACCTCGTGATTCGCTCGTGACTGTTCGTGGATGAGTGAATTGTTTGTGCATTGTTTATGTGACATTGTTTGAGCATACATTGCATTCTTTAAACATACAACATTCCCTTTTAAAATAAAAATAAATAGGAATAAGAATCTTCCATTACATGGTGTTAACATCTACCTTCATCACATTCATATAGGTAGTTTCCCTTTTCACCCAAAAATACAAAAAAAATAATAAATAAAAAATACCCAAAAAAGAAAAAGGGGTTATTTATCCAAACCAAGCAATATCATGCATCATCTTAGGAGCATCCCGAAAACATGATAATGCTTAGTTGAATAAACACAATGCATGCATATTCAACGTCATCATCTCATATCATGCATTCTTATCAAAGATCAAGGAGGGATCTAGGTTTGCATTTCATACATCCCTCCTAGTAAATCATTAATAAACATTAATAAAAAGAAAGAATTAATCGATGCGTATGTTCAAGATGGATCGCACGCCATTTCTTATTAAGTGTAAGCCAACAACCGCGCCAAGCGAACGCACATCAACTCCGTTGTTGGTAATCAAGACGAATAAAGGGGAAGGTCCGACACCGTTAAGGATCACTGCTCCAAGACCTTTCCCCTACGAATCGAATAAGGCTGTGCCATGGATATACGACATCCATTCTTCTGCCGACAGCGATATCTCTAACATCGCTGGACTTGGGGGCATGACTAGGAGTGGCAGGATCTACACTCCCGAAGATCTTCATGATAAAGCTCCCAAGAATAAAAGAAAAGAAAAAGAAAAAGAAAAAACCAAGGAAAATAAAGAATCCGAGGAGGAGACTAATGAGCTGTTAAAGTATATCCGACAGAGCGAGTACTCCATCGTGGATCAACTTCATAGGACGCCAGCAAAGATCACTCTGTTGTCGTTGATCCTAAGCTCCGAACCGCATCGGCAAGCTCTGTTGAAAGTCTTGAACGAGGCATATGTGTCGCACACTATCTCCTAAGACAAATTTGAGGGGATTGTTAGTCACATCACGGCTAATGATCATCTCTCTTTCACCGATGAAGAAATCCCCGCTGGGGGACCAAATCACAACAAGCCCTTGCACATCTCTGTAAAGTGCAAGGAGTATCACATCGCTAAAGTCTTGGTAGATAATGGATCTTCCTTGAATGTGATGCCAAAAAGAACGCTCGAGCAAGTGGCAATCAAGGAAATCCAAATGCGCCCGAGCAACATGATCGTTCGAGCTTTCGACGGTTCTAAAAGAGAAGTGGTGGGAGAAGTCAATCTCCCAATCCAAATTGGACCCACCATCTTCAACGTCGAATTTCAAGTGATGGACATTACTCCCGCATACAGCTGTCTCCTCGGCCGACCTTGGATTCACGATGCGAAAGCTGTTCCCTCTACGCTCCACCAGAAAGTCAAATTCACAGTGGGTGACAAGCTGGTGACTGTACAAGCTGAAGATGACATACTCATCAGCAAGCCATCTGCCATACCTTATGTGGATGCAGCAGAGGAAGCTCTAGAAACCGCCTTCCAAGCATTGGAAATTGCCAATGTTGAAACGTTTCCCCGAAAAATGAAGAAGGTAGCCCATATGCTCACCAAGAACGGATACTTGCCTGGACAAGGACTTGGCAAGGATTCCCAAGGAATTCCCGAGCTACCCATTATCAAGGATAATCCGGGGAAACAAGGGTTAGGATACGACCCTAATAAAGATCAAAAGACGAAGAGGAACAAAGATCCTTCTCGACGTTCTTTAAGCCAGATCTTTAGGAAGGCCGGTTCACAAGCGTCAAGGCCGGTCGTCATCATCAAGTGCTCTTCTCCTTCCGATAGGGATGTATAGACCTGATGACTATTAGAGATTACTCCTCAGGGACAGCCCGACCCCCGAGCCTCGATAGGGCACATGTTTCCATTATGATTATAATAAAATCATTCTTTATTATTTCTTACTGCTTCTCTTCTTGCTTACAATAAATTTCTAAACTGCATTATTTTTAACCCTGTTTGAATAAACATGAATGAGGTTAAAATCATCTTAATAATAATAAACCCGCATCATTTTTATGTGGAAGTGTGTGTGACAACTTGGAGCACCTTCCCTAGGCCTCGACAAGTGCCATCATGGATAAAAAGAAATCCTTTAAAATAAAAGAAGCTCGGCAGGAAACCCAAAAAGGGGGCTGCGCAAAAATAAGAGCAAAAGACCCGCTAGGAATCCCAAGAAAGGGTGACCTAGGCAAAAGTTAGGGTTGCAAAAATGAACAAAAACAAAAGTCCGCTAAAACGCCACAAAAGGGTGTTTTAGGCAAAAATAAGGACAATCAAAAAACAAAAGAAATCCATGATGGTACCATGAGCCGAATTCAAAAAAGGTTCAAGGGAAGCTATCTAAGTTGTCAAAATCACAACGTCAATAACAAGATTTTCTTAACTTCATAAGTGTTTAATCAAACAAGCCTAAACACATAAGCCTACCTTGGCCAGCCATTCTTACAAAAACCATTTTCAAAATAATAATAATCCCCTCTAAAACACAAACTTTTGAACAAAAAGAATATCTTTCCTTTCTTTTCTCTTGTCCCAAACGATTTTAGAATAATCTAGTGGAAACATGGAGATATAGTGGTCAATAGGAGGGTTGACATGTCTTCTAAAGGAAGGGAAGGATCACTTGGTTGATGACAACAATCTCGATATAACACGCATCATTCCTCGGTTACAGAAATCAGCAGCGCACAGCCCGTCTAGAGGAATGGCAAAATCCAAGCAAAAAAACCCATCGGTTAATTCTTTTGAAAAAATAAATCAAATAGAATTAGGTGCATCATACCGCATACATGCATACAGATGATAGGTGTACTGGAAGATCACTTATTCTCTGTTTATTGAAAAAACCAAAAATCAAAAAAATAAAATAAAATAAAATAAAATAAAATAAAATCAAACTTCAGAAAAAACAATGCGCCCGTACCATGTTCAGTACACCCGTACTAAAATCAGGGTTATGAACAAATTTTTCAACTCAATACGGGCGTACCGAAATGAATACGGCCGTATTGGCCATAACATCCACACCAATACGGGTATATTGAATTCAATACGGCCCGTATTGGCCCATTCTTTTGTACATCAACAACATCTTCATTCCCATGCATACTTTATCTGTGAGTGTGTTTGAGACCCCTCCAACAGAAAAAGCCGAAATCAACGAAAAAAGGCAAAATTCAGAAAATCCAACAAATATACAGAATAATTGAGCCTGGAGAGGCTTGCCGAAATAATACTCCCGCATCATACAGAATAACTGAGCTTGGAGAGGCTTGCCGAAATAATACTCCCCAAGAGACATCTCAGCTTGCATTCTTGGGCTGAACAGAAAATCAACAAATTGTACAGAATAACTGAGCCTGGAGAGGCTTGCCGAAATAATACTCCCTCATCATACAGAATAACCAAGCCTGGAGAGGCTTGCCGAAATAATACTCAACAAATTGTACAGAATAACTGAGCCTGGAGAGGCTTGTCGAAATAATACTCCCCAGAGACTTCTCAGGTCACTCTCGTGGATCAAATCCCCAGTAAGAGCTATCAAAGCAAGATCAGCAAAATTCCCCAATGGAAGCATGATCATCCAAACAGAATATCCGAGTCAAAGGACTCTGACTTCCTCAGTGGAAGATAGCTTTCCAACTCAAGCGAAGAGTGAAGCTAAGCCTGCAGAGGCTTTCTAAATAATACTCTGGGATACATAAAATCCTCAATTCACATTCGCCTACTCAGAGGCACTCCTCCAAAAAAGGAAAAATCCAAAAGATCAATACCCATTCCCCAAGCGAAATTTGATATTCAACCATACACCGAACGCCAAGATGATAAGCCTGCAGAGGCTTTCTAAATAATACTCTGGGATACATAAAATCCTCAATTCACATTCGCCTACTCAGAGGCACTCCTCCAAAAAAGGAAAAATCCAAAAGATCAATACCCATTCCCCAAGCGAAATTTGATATTCAACCATACACCGAACGCCAAGATGATCTGCCTAACAAAAGAGGCTAATCAAAATTAACGACAGAATCCCCCAGCGGATAACAGCCTACACAGAGGCAACAAAACCAGAAAATCAAAAGAGTCACCCGAATAAGGATAACCGGGATACTCCACCAACGTCGAAAGGACGTCAGCCAACCATAAGGCACCGCTCACATCAGAAAGAGCATCTTTGTGTCTGCACCCCCAAGGAATCAGAAATTCCCCAGTGGGCACCAACTACGCAATGGAAAGTTGGGACACAAGAACCTATGAGTAACTGCACATCCCCTAGACGGATCCCTGCGTTATCCAGCCCTCAGCGGCACCAAAATCAAAAAACAACCGTCGAAGCAGCATCGTGGACTGTGGAGACAAAATCATCACAAATCCCTGGAGAGGAGATACTCACGCTACCCCCGTCGTCACAAACACGGAGGTATGCAGCTTCTGGCTCGAGCGACGAGCGAAGCTAAGCCTGGAGAGGCGGTACTCACACTACCCCGTCGTCACAAACACGGAGGTATGCAGCTTCCGGCTCGAGCAACGAGCGAAGCTAAGCCTGGAGAGGCGGTACTCACGCTACCCCGTCGTCACAAACACGGAGGTATGCAACTTCTGGCTCGAGCGACGAGCGAAGCTAAGCCTGGAGAGGCGGTACTCACGCTACCCCCGTCGTCAAAAACACGGAGGTATGCAGCTTCCAGCTCGAGCGACGAGCGAAGCTAAGCCTGGAGAGGCAGTACTCAGCTACCGAGGTTGTCAGAAGCACCGAGGTATGCACGAGCCTGGAGAGGCGACGACTAATACTCAACCTGGAGAGGCTACTCAACAATTTTCCACCGGAAGACACTACAAGTCAGAAGGATGGCCTACTCCCCGGACAATTGGGTCAACTCCTTTACTTGTCAACCGGTACACCAAAAATCCGTTTGACTAAGTAAAGGGGGGGCAGCTGTAGACCCCTAAAATTGTCCGGGTCGAAAATAAGACTCGAAGACTCTCGAAGACCGAAGGAAAGTCATCCAGAAGGACTCCTGGAAGACCCTAGGATGATTATCTGTAGGTTTAGAGGTCTTAGAGTAGCTTGAAATAAGGAAGTGGAAGGATTGGAGCTCAATACGGCCTCCTAGAAGTTCAGTACGGCCGTACTGAACATTTTGAACTACAATACGGCCGTACTAAACCCAATACGGCCGTACTGAAGTTTTTGAAATTCAGTACGGCCGTACTGAATTCAATACGGCCGTACTGTAGTTCAAAACTTCAGTACGGGCCGTATTGACCCCAGAGGCCGTACTGCGCCTCACTCCTATATATAGGACGTCATTTGGACGTCATTCCACACTTTTCCACACTTCTTGGACTCTCTTCTTGAGTATTCTGGGGTTTTTGAGCAGTGTTCTGCCCTAGGAATCTCTCCGAGAGCCGATCCGACGAAGTTCTTGAGTTCTGAGCATTTAGCTTGAGAATTCGAACTAGTCGAAGGGAAATCTTTTTGATTTCCATAGTAAAGATTAATTTTTAGGGAAGGAGTGAGCGAGCGTGTAGTGGGAGGGAGCGCCAAAAAGCCTCCTAACATTTGAATATATAAAAGCACGCTTCAAAGGTTTCTTCTTCAAAATCCTTCCTTTTACTGCTTTCTGATTGTTGCATCGCATGTTTAATTTATTCATCATGTAGATATCTTATTCATAGCCGTTTATAATAAATAGGGGTAATTTAGTAATTTTACACTATTATTAATAAAATAATCCGTCATAGGGAACCTGAAAGGGGCGTTGTGGGGTGCTAACACCTTCCTCGCACGTAACCGACTCCCTTACCCAACTCTGGTTGTAATGGCCAAGGTTGATTTGCGAAAATCAATTGCCTTATCCCTTTTTCTAATGTTTTGAGTAAAACATTGGTGGCGACTACAAGAACCCTTCTTTTTGCGAAAACCACTAATCCATGGAGGGTCCCGCTTGGGATTAACATGGATTGGTGAATCATTTAATAAAATTGTTAGTTCGATGAGGTCTCAGTTTGAGAATAAGTCGTTCTAACAATCCATCATTTTTCAAAACTTTAAAAGGAGTCCAACCATCTTCGCGAATGCCAAGGTCCGTTTCGGCGGGTGGCGACATCTGCTAGGGGATACATCTCAAGTAACCTAGGCAAAAGTTAGGACAAAGCAGCATCCCGAGCTGAAAACTGAAAGGCGGTTCGAGAAGATCGTTTAATCAATATGCAATCCCAAGTCATCGCTTAACTCTGAAGGAAATAATAAGCTAACGCAGAAAATGATTTCCTCACTTTGAATGTGCGTGTTCATCAGCCTAAACACTAGCCAACCTCGGCCAGCCATTCTTCTAAAAAACCATTCTCAGAAAAAAAAAATCCTTTTTAAACAAAGCTTTTATAGAAAGATATGTATATCCCTTTCTCCTCTTCCCTCTTAACCTACATGGCATTAAGATAGAATTGGATAAATACACGGAAAGTGCACAGTGAGTACTCACGGGAAAACGGGCGAAGCATCTCTTAATAAAGGGTCGAAAAATGTCCTTCACCGAAAAAATACAACCCACGACAAGAGAAAAGCGATAAAATGGGGATAAAGAAAGTTTCTCGACGATCAAAGGAATGAAAAGCGATAGATCATCCTAGTGTATGGGCAAGTTGGATTTCCTGAAAATAAAAAAAAATGAATCTGCATTTAGGACAAAAGTCGCATACATATTGCACGAACATAGGGAAAGGTATTTCTTTAAAAAAAAAAAAAAAAGAGAGAGAGAAAAAGATAAATAAATAAAAAAGGGTTCGTTCCCCCTCTCAATCTTCATTCACAACAAAGATCAGACACGGTCAATCCTTACAATGACCAGCCATAGACAAAAAGGCAAGCTTCGTACAAGTTGAAAAAGCCGAAGCATTTAAAAAAGGAAAAAATAACAGAAAAAGGCAAGCTTCAAATGTGAAAAAGCCGAAGCTAAACAAAGAAATGAAAAAAAAAACTACAATAAGAAGGTGCCTGGAGAGGCATCACAATACTCACATGGTAGGGGCAACACTGGAATCCCTGCTAGCCATCCACTTCTCTACCCACCAACACAGGGGCACATCAAACATCTCCTGCCCATCCATCTAGGGGCAGTCTTTCATCCCACAACACCAACAAGAAAATCCCAGAAAAGGAAACACAAATTCCAATTGACAGCATCTGAACAAACGATAAAAACAGCCCAAATTAGAGGCAATACGACACACCTCCTACCCAACATCCTTGGGCAATATCTACCAAAATTCAAGCAAGCCAATGAGGGCACCGACAGTTTCCTCAAAATACAACAAAGGTCTGGAGAGATTGTACTCGAATCCCAATACAGTATATGACAAAGCCGTGAGGGAAAGGTCTGGAGAGACTGTACTCGCATCCCAATCCGGTATACGACAAAGCCGTGAGGGAAAGGTCTGGAGAGACTGTACTCACCTCCTAATTCGGTATACGACAAAGCCGTGAAGGAAAGGTCTGGAGAGACTATACTCGCCTCCCAATCCGATATACGACAAAGCCGTGAGGGAAAGGTCTGGAGAGACTGTACTCGCATCCCAATCCGGTATACGACAAAGCCGTGAGGGAAAGGTTTGGAGAGACTGTACTTGCATCCTAATCCGGTATACGACAAAGCCGTAAGGGAAAGGTCTGGAGAGACTGTACTCGCATCCCAATCCGGTATACGACAAAGCCATGAGGGAAAGGTCTGGAGAGACTGTACTCGCATCCCAATCCGGTATACGACAAAGCCATGAGGGAAAGGTCTGGAGAGACTGTACTCGCATCCCAATCCGGTATACGACAAAGCCGTGAGGGAAAGGTCTGAAGAGACTGTAGCCATCTCCTAATCCGGTATACGACAAAACCGTGAGAGAAGTTGAGCTACGAAAATACTCCCTCTTCAACAAGCTACAAATAAAAGAATGCACTATCACAAGAGAAACAATGGAGCATCTACTTGAAGATCGAAGATCAGGTGTATAGTTTGTCAGCCTTGTTACCCAATAGAGTATGCAACCAACACTCAACTACTCTAAAGGGCGAGGACACGAGCAAATACACCTATCCAAGAGAAGGAACGTAGAAGCGCCAATATCAAAGAGACGAGGAGGATACCCGGACGAAATGTCTACGTCTTTACTTGCCTTTGGAAAAGCAACACATAGATACTCTAAAGGACAAGTAAAGAGGGGCAGCTGTCGACACCCAATTTCGTCTGGGGGGCACACAAACAAGAAAATGGACCTACATCATGAAGGAAAGGAGCTCCTGAAGCAGGCAAATAACAAGACAGGATATCAGAAGGCCTAAAGGTCAAAAAAAGGTTATTTTAATAGCCTGGAACGGGCTGTTCCAGAATCAGAACGGGCCGTTTCAAACCTCAGAACGGGCCGTTCCAACGTGGCTAAAACACCTAAAAAAGCAATACCAGAACGGGCCGTTCCAATACCAGAACGGGTCGTTCCAATACCGGAACAGGCCGTTCCATTTTCAGAACGGGCCGTTCCAGGGGGCTGAATTTGAACATAACGTTCAGATCTAGAACGGGTCGTTCCGAATCCAGAACGGGCCGTTCCAGCCCACATCTGATGCCTATAAATTGAAGCCTCGGGCACAGTTCTCCAGGCGACCCAAAAATTTCGTCCAAACTCCCTAGAGCACGAAATTTCTCTCTTTTTCTCTCTCCCCCCTGATGGAAAACTTGTTGGAGAAACCCGGATTGATGTGAGTCTCCTTCAATCTCCTCCCTAGACCTTGAACTCCTTGATCCTTCCTATGCTTGGTTAAAGCTTCCTATGGAGGAGGAAGCCTTAAAGCCAAGCATAGGAAGGATCAAGGAGTTCAAGGTCTAGGGAGGAGATTGAAGGAGACTCACATCAATCCGGGTTTCTCCAACAAGTTTTCCATCATTTGGTATCAAGAGCTAGGTCTCCTTGGTAAATTCGTTCCTATGCTTTTTGTCTTGTGTTTGTTCGTCCAATATCATCTTGTTATGTGTCTTTGCTGTTCCTCCATGTATTTCCTTTTTGAGTCTTGTGTTTGTGTGCCTTGAGTGGTTCTTGTGTCACAACCATAAATCTATAGAACACACTCACTTTGTCTTGCTTTTCTTGATTCATTTTATAATTTCTTGTGAATCAATCTTTGTATGTGCCTTTAGGTATTCTTTGTATGTCTTTTTGATTGTTTAGGATTGCTTTTATCTCCCTTTGAACTCCTATAATTTTCGGACTTAAAAGAAACTCCAAAAAGAAACAAGAATACAAGTTTTTTACATTTCTTAATCTACTAGTTTTGTCTTAGAGTCATGTGTAGTTGTTTTTCTTGTCATTAATTAAATCCTTGTTGTGCCTTTTTCTTTTTGAATCTTAATGTGTTAACCTCTGTTCTTGAATTGTGTCATTGCTGGTTGAACATTAAATAAATCTTAGTGTGCTCATAAAAGATTCCAATGCATGTTATTAGACCTAACATGTTCTAGAGTCAATTTTTGTGAACTTCTTTTGCTAATAGTTTCTTAGCAATTTGTGACCAGCAATTCCTAGTGTGTCTTGTTCTTGTTTTGATAAAAGAAAACAGAGGTAGAAGTTTATTGAAAACGAAAATTAAAGTGTACAAAAGAAGATAACAAACTAGTACTAAAACTAGTAACATTTTGTGTTGAAATTTTTGACTAGTACACTTACACTTCTACTCTTCTTGTTCTTCTTTTCTCCACCACTTGGAAACCTCTTTATTAATTGTTTGGCCTCTGTTTGAAGTGCTTACTCTCTGTATTGAAAGAAAAGAAAGAAAGAAAAGAGACCAAAAAAGAAAACAAAAGAGAAAACCTAGAAAAAAAAAATCAAAGTGAAAACAAAACAAATTTAGTAGCACTTGGCCTTGAATTTTTGGTGTGAATTTTTGTGAGGTTTTCTTGCTGTCCAGTGGTTGGAAAAAGACTTTAAAACCTTCAAAACAATAGCACAAATTTTGTTTTAATTTTTGTAATCCATTCTAGTGCCATTCTTAGGTTTAATCCTTTTGTGTGCTAGCCTTTTGAAATTTGCCCTTATTTGTTGCTTTGTGTCTTCTTGGCTCTCTTTGTTTTGTCACACTAATTCCTATTAGAGTATAGCCTTTTCTAAATTGTTCTTTTCAGTTTTCATTCATTGGCCTCTATTCTCTCTTGTTTGGTTGCTATTCCTTGTGAGACATAATTTTTCTTCAAGCCATCACACTTGGAAGGAAGGCTTAATTGAGACATATTGGATCATCTCAAAGGAGTTTATACTTGAAGGAGATTGAGGTACACCCAACCTGAGTGAAACACCTTTGGATAGGCTAATTTGTTTGTTGTTTTGCAGCCAAGACTTGTTTTCATTTTAGGTCACAAATTAGAGACGGATTTGGAAACAAAACTAGTGACGGATTTGAAGCCATTAGTGACGGATTTGGCTAACTTGGTGAAGGCTTGGTGGAGACCAATTTGGGAAGCTTCCCCTTGACTTCAAGGCTGTTCCAAACCTGTCCTAGCTGCCCTTGGTGGAAAATTCTTCAAGAAGATTTTGTTTTGTTTAGTTTCCTTGTCTTGTAACTCATTAACCCTACCTTGGGTTAGTTTTGTTTAATTTTGCTATTGTATACAAACCTACATTTAGGAGTGGTTGTTTGGAACATTGTTTAAGTTCCACCACTTCCTAAATAGTTCTAAATAAAGTCTAATATACTCGGTTAGTACATGTGGAAGGGTCCCCAAAGGCTTTAAGTGCCATTTGGGCTTCCATTAGGACACGCCTAGCTTTATTGCTTTCATAATTCGTTTAGACTTGTGGAAGTGTCCCAAAAAGCTTCAAGTGCCACTTGGACTTCCACATTAGGACCCTACGACTAGTATATGCTTTACTTGCTTTCATTTTTACTTGTTTAGCTACTAAGTTCGTTTTAGAAGGCTTCCTTGCCTACTAGGGGTTTCGTGCACACACACACAACTACTTAACTTGTTTGTGTGAAAAAATTTGTTTTGTGAGAAAGGTATAAGGGGGTTTAGTAATTTCCACTTGAAAAGGCTTGGTTATTAAGTGGCTCCTTGTAGCTCACCTCCCTTGATAGTGCAACTTGTATACTTAGACCTCCAAGTACTTAGTATTGCACCAAAAAGAGAAAATCTTTTGTGAAACTCTTTATCACTCACTTTGCAAAATTTTAAAGACTTGTGAAAATCCTTTTCTCTTGCAAAAATGAGTGACCACTCTCATGAGAGTAGTGTGCATGGTCATCATTCTCCTAGAAGTCATAAGAGCACTAAAGAAGAACTTAGAGAACTTAGGAAATATATTAGGAAAAAGGACTTGGAAAATGAAAAAAAATAATGAAACTATTAAAGAGTTGTTAAGTAAGCTTGTCGTGGGGGGTGAGACTAGCAAACCCCATGCCAATGAGAGACATGGGCATTCTAGGCCCAAAAGACATGATGGTGAAGGGCCTTCTAGGTCCCATAGACATACACATGATGATGGGTCATCTCGGCCCAAAAGCCATCAAACACACACTCACTCATCTACAAGTGAAGGGTTTCATAGTAGTCACCATGATGATGGCTACTATCAAAGACCCCCTAGGCAACATAGGCCTAGGCATGAAACAACCTCTTCTAGAGAATCTAGGTTTGACCTTCCTCCCTTTCATGGAAAAGACAATGTTGATGATTACTTGGATTGGGAGATGAAGGTTGAACAACTCTTCACTTGCCACAATGTGAGTGAAGAGAAAAGAGTTCCTATGGCCACCCTTAGTTTTCAAGGGAGTGCCATGCATTGGTGGACTTCCCTAATGAGAGAAAAACAAATTATGAGAGAGCCCTCCATTAAATATTGGAATGAACTTAGGAGTGCCTTAAGGAGAAGGCACATTCCTCCTTATTTTGAGAGGGAGTTAATGGACAAGCTCCAAAGACTCCAACAAAGGAACCTTAGTGTGGAGGAATATAGGCAACAAATGGAGTTGCTTATGCTAAGATCTGGAATTAGGGAAGAAGAGAGAACCACCATTGCTAGGTTCCAAAGTGGTCTAAACCTAGAGATTAGGGACAAGGTTGAGCTACTACCCTGTAAAGACCTTAATGAATTAGTTCAACTTTGTGTGAGGGTAGAACAACAACTTAGGAGAAATCCTAGTCTTAGGAAGGAATCTACCTCATACCCTAGAAAGGACTTCAAGAAGGAGGGTCAATCCTCCTATTCAAAGGATAGACCACTAGAAAAAGAAAAACAAAAAGAAAAACCTTCCGATGAGCCTAGAACTAGTTCTATTAAGTGCTTTAAGTGCTTAGGGAGGGGACACATAGCTTCCCAATGCCCCACAAAAAAGACCATGATCATTAGGGGCCATGAGATCCTAAGTGAAGAAAGCACTTCATCTTCTTCATCATCCTCAAGTGAAGAAGATGCTAGTCTTAGTTCTAGTGAGGAAGCACCATGTGAAGGTGACCTATTCATTGCTCAAAGGTTACTTACCAACCAACCCAATGATCAATCACAAAGAGAGAACCTTTTCCATTCTAGATGCAAAATTTTTAAGAAAACTTGTTCTCTCATTGTTGATAGTGGATCTTGTAATAACTTTGTAAGCCAAAGGCTGGTTGATAAGCTTAACCTAACTACTATAGCCCATCCTAAATCTTATAAACTTCAATGGCTTAATGAGGATGGACCTATAGAAGTTAAGGACCAAGTAAATGTTCCTTTCTCCATTGGAAAATATAAAGATGAAATTTTATGTGATATAATTCCAATGGATGCAAGCCACATTTTACTTGGAAGGCCTTGGCAACATGATAGGAAGGCCATTCATGATGGTGTTACAAATAAAATTCGCCTAGTCCACCTAGGCAAGAAACACACCTTGACTCCTCTTTCACCTTCACAAGTGTTGGAGGATCAAGTATTTATGAAATCAAAAAAAAGAAAAGAGGAGAAAAAGAAGGTTCTAGAGTTGGAGGGTAGTGTCTCCTCTAAGGAAGTTGTTCCTAGAAGTCAATTTTTAATAAAACATTCTATCAAGAAATGTCTTCTAGTTGAACAACCTCTTCACCTTCTTAACACTAAAAAGACACTACTCTTGGAAAAGAGTAAGAAGGATAGTGTCTCCTCCAAAAATCTTGTGCAAAAGGAAAGTCACTTTTTAATTCAAAATGATTGTAAAAAGACTTTTTCTCTTCACAAAGATTTTAGCTCTTTTTCTACTGTTGCCACAACCTTAGAACTTAAGATCCACAACCTAAACATTTTTGAAAATAAAGGATCTCAAGTTCTTAGTCTTGTGAAGAAGGAGTGGACTTCACCTAGTTCTACTTCTTATGCTACTACTTTGGTGGTGCCCAAAGTAGATAGCCATTGTCTATCTAGGACTTCTCCTTCTTTAGTTGTTCTAATAAAGCACCCAACCTTTGATTTATATTGTTTATTAGATACATCTCATGGTGTCTTAATTTCTATTTTTGATCTTAAGGGAAATTCAAACTTCTTTGAACTTAATTTTACTACTTCCCTTCAAGACCAAATTAGATTCTATGACTTTTCTAAACTCTTTACACCCTCTTCCATCATGTATCTAACATATAATATGATCAAGGGTTGTCTAGGTAGTTTCCTTATTATATTCACCTTGTTTTCTTGTAGAAGCCTAGGTTACTACATAGGGTACTTTAGGCAAGATATCTTAGTATATATGACTACTTCATTAGTCTGTTATAGTTTTAGGACTTTCACATTTTTAGGATTTGGTTTTACACTTAGAATACACTATAGTGAGGATCCTATTCTTATGCTTAGAGAACCCATCCTTCCTAGTCTAAGGACCCTTGCCAGGATTATAGAAGGAATTCCTCTTAGGGTGCACTTTCCACATATGTTATATGAATATGTCATCCCTAATGCATTGTTTCTTGTTTTCATTGTAGGTGATGCTATCTTTGTGGAAGGACCACTGGATTTGAGGACAAATCCTTTCGAAGGGGGAGGGTATGATGGAAATCTAATCCCTAATGATCCCTTTGGAAGAGGTAAGACCAAGAAGGGTGAAGGGTGATCCAAGGATGCTCACACTTGAAGACCATTGGGCCTTTAACTAGGTCCATGGTTAGGAAGCTAGAGGAGGCTTCTAAAGAGGAGGTGCTTCTTAGACCTTTGCTCATCATGAGCATTGATTATGGTTCCTCTTATTAGTCCCTTAAGTTTCCATTGTATATACTTGTATAGTTGTCTTTTTGTACCTTGTATATAGTAGATACTTGTATAGGTGCATTTTTGCCTTTGTATTTGTAAGGCACTTTGTTTTCTTTTCT
Source organism: Cajanus cajan (assembly GCF_000230855.2). NCBI lineage: Eukaryota > Viridiplantae > Streptophyta > Magnoliopsida > Fabales > Fabaceae > Cajanus > Cajanus cajan. The sequence goes on along the minus strand of NC_138526.1, from coordinate 7,869,669 downwards.
AGTAGCTTTTGTACATGGATTCTAGGGTAGGTTACTTGGACACTTTGACTCCATTTAACCTAACCTAGAAATACATTCCTTTTTAGTTTTTCTTGTAGGAGTGGCAATAGCAAAATAGAGAGTGTCCTTAGTAAGCTAGAGTGTGCTCCTAGCAATTTAGCCAAAGGTGGTCCTAGGCTAAAATTTACATATTGGACTCATTTTACTCCTAATTTTTCATAGATTTGATTTAGCTAGGTTCCATTCACATTGGATGAACCTAACTAAACCAAACTAACAATTTTAAAACGTGATTGGAGTAAAATAATTCCAAAGAGCCGCCCACCTAGATGTGTTCACACTTGTGTTCACACTTGGCCAAATAGCTTGGTGCTTCTCAAGCTTGGAAGCTTGAAGCACAAGCTTCTCCTTAGTAAGCTTACCAAGCAAGCTAAGAGAGAAGCTTGCTCTCTAAGCCTCTTGACCTTGGAAGGTTTAGCTAGACCTAACCATGGTTCCTAGTGAACCATGGTTAAGACTAGCTTGCTCTCTAAGCTTCCTACTCCTATATTTTCGTTTTTACTTCATTGTAAAACACTTTTGATGTAATTGAGATTGTATATTCTGAATAGAGTTCAGATTTCTCTCTTCCAAAAGTCCCTAAACCTCTTTGAGTGCATCCAATTCTCTTATCCCTTTCATAGAAGAGTGTGGTGAGAATTGAAGGGGCTTATCTCTTCTTCAAGGAGTGGCGCCTCTTGGGAGTGTTTCTCCACCAACCGTGGTGGTCTTAAGGCCTCCTCCTCCATAGGAGACCTTAACCAAGCATAGGAAGAATCAAGGAGTTCAAGATCTAGGGAGGAGCTTGAAGGAAACTCAACATCAATCCGGGTCTCCAACAAGTTTTCCATCACCCCCTCTCTTTGTATTTCTTGAGATTTTTGTGAGGCATTGTAGTGTGAAGGGTTTCCAAAAAGCACCCAAATCTCCATCTTTGAAGATTAATAGAGCTCGTTCAAGAGGTATTTTAGCTAATTTTCTTCTCTCTCTTTTATTTTCTATTTTTAATAAATGTTATTTATAATAAAAATAATCTTGTAGACATTTTAGGGTCAATCGTATAATTTAATTTTAAGCATGTAAATAATTATTAATAAAAAAGGGATTTAATATTTCTATTATTATAATTTATAGTACTAACTTCATCATAGGGTACCAATTAAGGGCGTTGTAGGGGTGCTTAAAAAACCTTTTCTTTTTCCAATGTTTTGAGTAAAACATTGGTGGCGACTCCATGAACCATTTTTCAAAACCATTAATTAAGGATTAGTCTAGTGTCCGGGCATTCCTTAATTGATTAGACTTTTAAAAGGATGTCTAAACCATAGGTCGCAAGATCGAAAATCTTCGGGTTGCGACATGGCCTAGCTCGGATTTTCAAAAAGAGGCCGTTTTCTATTTCTCTATCGCCTTATTTTTCTAAACTTTCTTTTAGTGGTTCATATAGCTATCCTTTGAATTTTGCTCTGGAATTTGGTGTGCTGTCTTTTCATCATTTTAGGGTGTTGCTCACAAAATTTAAGCCAATTCTGATTTTCAAATTTTTTCATCACTTTGGTTTGTGAAAATTTTGAACTGCCATAACTGTTGATCCAGGCGTCAGAATTGACATTATTATATAATCTTTTGGGGTAGAAAAATGGGATCTATCACCTGCCAATCGACAGAGTCCATTGGCCATGCTCGGATTTTCAAAAAGAGGCCGTTTTCTATTTCTCTATCGCCTTATTTCTCAAAACTTTCTTTAAGTGGTTCATATAGCTATCCTTTGAATTTTGCTATGGAATTTGGTGTGCTTTCTTTTCATCATTTCAAGGTGTTGCTCGCAAAATTTAAGCCAATTCTGATTTTCAAATTTTTTCATCACTTTGGTCTGTGAAAACTTTGAACTACCATAACTGTTGATCCAGGCGTTAGAATTGGCATTATTATATATGCTTTTGGGGTAGAAAAATGGGATTTATCACCTGCCAATCGGTAGAGTCCATTGGCCACTCTCGGATTTTCAAAAAGAGGTCGTTTTCTATTTCTCTATCGCCTTATTTTTCTAAACTTTCTTTTAGTGGTTCATATAGCTATCCTTTTGAATTTTGCTCTGGAATTTGGTGTGCTGTCTTTTCATCATTTCAGGGTGTTGCTCACAAAATTTAAGCCAATTCTAATTTTCAAATTTTTTCATTACTTTGGTCTGTGAAAACTTTGAACTGCCATAACTGTTGATCCAGGCGTCAGAATTTGCATTATTATATATCCTTTTGGGGTAGAAAAATGGGATCTATCACCTGCCAATTGACAGAGTCCATTGGCCACGCTCGGATTTTCAAAAAGAGGTCGTTTTCTATTTCTCTATCACCTTATTTTTCTAAACTTTATTTTAGTGGTTCATATAGCTATCCTTTGAATTTTGCTCTGGAGTTTGGTGTCTTGTCTTTTCATCATTTCAGGGTGTTGCTCGCAAAATTTAAGCCCATTCTGATTTTCAAATTTTTTCATCACTTTGGTTTGTGAAAACTTTGAACTGCCATAACTGTTGATCCAGGCGTCAGAATTGGCATTATTATATATGCTTTTGGGGTAGAAAAATGGGATCAATCACTTGCCAATCGACAGAGTCCATTGGCCACGCTCGGATTTTCAAAAAGAGGTCATTTTCTATTTCTCTATCGCGTTATTTTTCTAAACTTTTTTTTAGTGGTTCATATAGCTATCTTTTCAATTTTGCTCTGGAATTTGGTGTGTTGTCTTTTCATGATTTCAGGGTGTTGCTCACAAAATTTAAGCTAATTCTAATTTTCAAATTTTTTCATCAGTTTGGTCTGTGAAAATTTTGGACTTCCATAACTGTTGATCCAAGCGTCAGAAATGGCATTATTATATATGCTTTTGGGGTAGAAAATGGGATCTATCACCTGCCAATCGACAGAGTCCATTGACCACGCTTAGATTTTCAAAAAGAGGTCGTTTTCTATTTCTCTATCGCCTTATTTTTCTAAACTTTCTTTTAGTGGTTCATATAGCTATCCTTTGAATTTTGCTCTTGAATTTGGTGTGCTGTCTTTTCATCATTTCCGATTGTTGCTCACAAAATTTAAGCCAATTCTAATTTTCAAATTTTTCATCACTTTGGTATGTGAAAACTTTAACTGCCATAACTGTTGATCCAGGCGTCAGAATTGGCATTATTATATATGCTTTTGGGGTAGAAAAATGGGATCTATCACCTGCCAATTGACAGAGCCCATTGGCCATGCTCGGATTTTCAAAAAGAGTCCGTTTTCAACTTCTCTATCGCCTTATTTTTCTAAACTTTCTTTTAGCGGTTCATATAGCTATCATTTGAATTTTGCTCTGGAATTTGGTGTGCTGTCTTTTCATCATTTCAGGGTGTTGCTCACAAAATTTAAGCCAATTCTGTTTTTCAAATTTTTTCATCACTTTGGTTTGTGAAAACTTTGAACTGCCATAACTGTTGATCCAGGCGTCAGAATTGACATTATTATATATACTTTTGGGGTAGAAAAATAGGATCTATCACCTGCCAATCGACAGAGTCCATTGGCCACGCTCAGATTTTCAATAAGAGGCCGTTTTCTATTTCTCTATCGCCTTATTTTTCTAAACTTTCTTTTGGTGGTTCATATAGCTATCCTTTGAATTTTGCTCTGGAATTTGGTGTGCTGTCTTTTCATCATTTCAAGGTGTTGCTCACAAAATTTAAGCCAATTCTGATTTTCAAATTTTTTCATCACTTTGGTCTGTGAAAACTTTGAAATGCAATAACTGTTGATCCAGGCGTTAGAATTGGCATTATTATATATGCTTTTGGGGTAGAAAAATGGGATCTATCACCTGCCAATCGACAGAGCCCATTGGCCACGCTCGGATTTTCAGAAAGAGGTCGTTTTCTATTTCTCTATCGCCTTATTTTTCTAAACTTTCTTTTAGTGGTTCATATAGCTATCCTTTGAATTTTGCTCTGGAATTTGGTGTGCTGTCTTTTCTTCATTTCCGGGTGTTGCTCACAAAATTTAAGCCAATTCTGATTTTCAAATTTTTTCATCACTCTGGTCTGTGAAAACTTTGAACTGCCCTAACTGTTGATCCAAGCGCCAGAATTGGCATTATTATATATGCTTTTGCGGTAGAAAACTGGGATCTATCACCTGCTAATCGACAGAGTCCATTAGCCACGCTCGGATTTTCACAAAAAAGGCCGTTTACTATTTCTCTATCGCCATATTTTTCTAAACTTTCTTTTAGTGGTTCATATAGCTATCCTTTGAATTTTTCTCTGGAATTTGGTGTGCTGTCTTTTCATCGTTTCAGGGTGCTACTCACAAAACTTAAGCCAATTCTGATTTTCAAATTTTTTCATCACTTTGGTCTGTGAAAACTTTGAAATGCAATAACTGTTGATCCAGGCGTTAGAATTGGCATTATTATATATGCTTTTGGGGTAGAAAAATGGGATCTATCACCTGCCAATCGACAGAGCCCATTGGCCATGCTCGGATTTTCAGAAAGAGGTCGTTTTCTATTTCTCTATCGCCTTATTTTTCTAAACTTTCTTTTAGTGGTTCATATAGCTATCCTTTGAATTTTGCTCTGGAATTTGGTGTGCTGTCTTTTCATCATTTCAGGGTGTTTCTCACAAAATTTAAGCCAATTCTGATTTTCAAAATTTTTCATCACTTTGGTCTGTGAAAACTTTGAACTGCCATATCTGTTGATCCAAGCATCAGAATTGGCATTATTATATATGCTTTTGGGGTAGAAAAATGGGATCTATCACCTGCCAATCGACAGAATCCATTGGCCACGCTCGGATTTTGAAAAAGAGGCCGTTTTCTATTTCTCTATCGCCTTATTTTGCTAAACTTTCTTTTAATGGTTCATATAGCTATCCTTTGAATTTTGCGCTGGAATTTGGTGTACTATGTTTTCATCATTTCAGGGTGTTGCTCACAAAATTTAAGCCAATTCTGATTTTCACATTTTTTCATCACTTTGGTCTGTGAAAACTTTGAACTGCCGTAACTGTTGATCCAGGCGTCAGAATTGGCATTATTATATATGGTTTTGGGGTAGAAAAATGGGATCTATCACCTTCCAATCGATAGAGTCCATTAGCCATGCTCGGATTTTCAAAAAGAGGCCGTTTTCTATTTCTCTATCGCCTTATTTTTCTAAACTTTCTTTTGGTGGTTCATATAGCTATCCTTTGAATTTTGCTCTGGAATTTGGTGTGCTGTCTTTTCATCATTTCCGGGTGTTGCTCACAAAATTTAAGCCAATTCTGATTTTCAAATTTTTTCATCACTCTGGTCTGTGAAAACTTTGAACTGCCATATCTGTTGATCCAGGCGTCAGAATTGACATTATTATATATGCTTTTGCGGTAGAAAAATGGGATCTATCACCTGCCAATCGACAGAGTCCATTGGCCACGCTCGGATTTTCAAAAAAAAAGGCCGTTTACTATTTCTCTATCGCCATAATTTTCTAAACTTTATTTTAGTGGTTCATATAGCTATCCTTTGAATTTTGCTCTGGAATTTGGTGCGCTGTCTTTTCATCATTTAAGGGTGCTACTCACAAAATTTAAGCCAATTCTGATTTTCAAATTTTTTCATCACTTTGGTCTGTGAAAACTTTGAACTGCCATAACTGTTGATCCAGGCGTTAGAATTGGCATTATTATATATGCTTTTGGGGTAGTAAAATGGGATCTATCACCTGCCAATCGACAGAATCCATTGGCCATGCTCGGATTTTGAAAAAGAGCCCGTTTTCTATTTCTCTATCGCCTTATTTTTCTAAACTTTCTTTTGGTGGTTCATATAGCTATCCTTTGAATTTTGCTCTGGAATTTGGTGTGCTGTCTTTTCATCATTTCCGGGTGTTGCTCACAAAATTTAAGCCAATTCTGATTTTCAAATTTTTTCATCACTCTGGTCTGTGAAAACTTTGAACTGCCCTAACTGTTGATCCAAGCGTCAGAATTGGCATTATTATATATGCTTTTGCGGTAGAAAAATGGGATCTATCACCTGCTAATCGACAGAGTCCATTAGCCACGCTCGGATTTTCAAAAAAAAGGTCGTTTACTATTTCTCTATCGCCATATTTTTCTAAACTTTCTTTTAGTGGTTCATATAGCTATCCTTTGAATTTTTCTCTGGAATTTGGTGTGCTGTCTTTTCATCGTTTCAGGGTGCTACTCACAAAACTTAAGCCAATTCTGATTTTCAAATTTTTTCATCACTTTGGTCTGTGAAAACTTTGAACTGCCATAACTGTTGATCCAGGCATCAGAATTGGCATTATTATATATGCTTTTGGGGTAGAAAAATGGGATTTATCACCTGCCAATCGATAGAATCCATTGGCCACACTCGAATTTTGAAAAAGAGGCCGTTTTCTATTTCTCTATCGCCTTATAGCTATCCTTTGAATTTTGCTCTTGAATTTGGTGTACTATGTTTTCATCATTTCAGTGTGTTGCTCACAAAATTTAAGCCAATTATGATTTTCAAATTTTTTCATCACTTTGGTCTGTGAAAACTTTGAACTTCCATAACTGTTGATCTAGGCGTCAGAATTGGCATTATTATATATGCTTTTGCGGTAGAAAAATGGGATCTATCACCTGCCAATCGACAGAGTCCATTCGACACGCTCGGATTTTCAAAAAAAGGGCCGTTTACTATTTCTCTATCGCCATATTTTTCTAAACTTTCTTTTAGTGGTTCATATGGCTATCCTTTGAATTTTGCTCTAGAATTTGGTGTGCTGTCTTTTCATCATTTCAGGGTGCTACTCACAAAATTTAAGCCAATTCTGATTTTCAAATTTTTTCATCACTTTGGTCTGTGAAAACTTTGAACTGCTATAACTGTTGATCCAGGCGTGAGAATTGGCATTATTATATATGTTTTTGGGGTAGAAAAATGGGATCTATCACTTGCCAATCGAAAGATTCCATTGGCCACGCTCGAATTTTCAAAAAGAGGACGTTTTCTATTTCTCTATCACCTTATTTTTCTAAACTTTCTTTTAGTGGTTCATATAATTATCCTTTGAATTTTTCTCTGGAATTTGGTGTGCTGTCTTTTTCATCATTTCAGGGTGTTGCTCACAAAATTTAAGACAATTCTGATTTTCAAATTTTTTCATCCCTTTGGTTTGTGAAAACTTTGAACTTCCATAACTGTTGATCCAGGCGTCAGAATTGGCATTATTATATATGCTTTTGCGGTAGAAAAATGGGATCTATCACCTGCCAATCGACAGAGTCCATTCGACACGCTCGGATTTTCAAAAAAAGGGCCGTTTACTATTTCTCTATCGCCATATTTTTCTAAACTTTCTTTTAGTGGTTCATATGGTTATCCTTTGAATTTTGCTCTAGAATTTGGTGTGCTGTCTTTTCATCATTTCAGGGTGCTACTCACAAAATTTAAGCCAATTCTGATTTTCAAATTTTTTCATCACTTTGGTCTGTGAAAACTTTGAACTGCCATAACTGTTGATCCAGGCGTGAGAATTGGCATTATTATATATGTTTTTGGGGTAGAAAAATGGGATCTATCACTTGCCAATCGAAAGATTCCATTGGCCACGCTCGAATTTTCAAAAAGAGGACGTTTTCTATTTCTCCATCACCTTATTTTTCTAAACTTTCTTTTAGTGGTTCATATAATTATCCTTTGAATTTTTCTCTGGAATTTGGTGTGCTGTCTTTTTCATCATTTCAGGGTGTTGCTCACAAAATTTAAGACAATTCTGATTTTCAAATTTTTTCATCCCTTTGGTCTATGAAAACTTTGAACTGCCATAACTGCTGATCCAGGCGTCAGAATTGGCATTATTATATATGCTTTTGGGGTAGAAAAATGGGATCTATCACCTACCAATCGACAGAGTCCATTGGCCACGCTCGGATTTTCAAAAAGAGGCCGTTTTCAATTTCTTTATCGCCTTATTTTTCTAAAGTTCCTTTTAGTGGTTGATATAGCTATCATTTGAATTTTGCTCTGGAATTTGGTGTGCTGTCTTTTCATCATTTCAGGGTGTTGCTCACAAAATTTAAGCCAATTCTGATTTTCAAATTTTTTCATCACTTTGGTATGTGAAAACTTTGAACTGCTATAACTGTTGATCCAGGCGTAAGAATTGGCATTATTATATATGCTTTTGGGGTAGAAAAATAGGATCTACCACCTGCCAATCGACAGAGTCCACTGGCCACGCTCGGATTTTCAAAAAGAGGTCATTTTCTATTTCTCTATCGCCTTATTTTTCTAAACTTTCTTGTAGTGGTTCATATAGCTATCCTTTGAATTTTGCTCTGGAATTTGGTGTGCTGTCTTTTTCATCATTTCAGGGTGTTGCTCACAAAATTTAAGACTATTCTGATTTTCAAATTTTTTTATACCTTTGGTCTATGAAAACTTTGAACTGCCATAACTGTTGATCCAGGCGTCAGAATTGGCATTATTATATATGCTTTTGGGGTAGAAATATGGGATCTATCACCTGCCAATCGACAGAGTCCATTGGCCACGCTCGGATTTTCAAAAAGAGGCCGTTTTCAATTTCTTTATCGCCTTATTTTTCTAAAGTTCCTTTTAGTGGTTCATATAGGTATCATTTGAATTTTGCTCTGTAATTTTGTGTGCTGTCTTTTCATCATTTCAGGGTGTTGCTCACAAAATTTAAGCCAATTCTGAATTTCAAATTTTTTCATCACTTTGGTCTGTGAAAACTTTGAACTGCCATAACTGTTGATCCAGGCGTAAGAATTGGCATTATTATATATACTTTTGGGGTAGAAAAATGGGATCTACCACCTGCCAATCGACAGAGTCCATTGGCCACGCTCGGATTTTCAAAAAGAGGTCGTTTTCTATTTCTCTATCGCCTTATTTTTCTAAACTTTCTTTTAGTGGTTCATATAGCTATCCTTTGAATTTTGCTCTGGAATTTGGTTTGCTGTCTTTTCATCAATTCAGGGTGTTGCTCTCAAAATTTAAGCCAATTCTGATTTTCAAATGTTTTCATCACTTTGGTCTATGAAAACTTTGAGTTGCCATAGCTGTTGATCCAGGCGTCAGAATTTGCATTATTATATAAGCTTTTGGGGTAGAAATATGGGATCTATCACCTGCCAATCGACAGAGTCCATTGGCGACGCTCGGATTTTCAAAAAGAGGCCGTTTTCAATTTCTTTATCGCCTTATTTTTCTAAAGTTCCTTTTAGTGGTTCATATAGGTATCATTTAAATTTTGCTCTGTAATTTGGTGTGCTGTCTTTTCATCATTTCAGGGTGTTGCTCACAAAATTTAAGCCAATTCTGAATTTCAAATTTTTTCATCACTTTGGTCTGTGAAAACTTTGAACTGCCATAACTGTTGATCCAGGCGTAAGAATTGGCATTATTATATATACTTTTGGGGTAGAAAAATGGGATCTACCACCTGCCAATCGACAGAGTCCATTGGCCACGCTCGGATTTTCAAAAAGAGGTCGTTTTCTATTTCTCTATCGCCTTATTTTTCTAAACTTTCTTTTAGTGGTTCACATAGCTATCCTTTGAATTTTGATCTGGAATTTGGTGTGCTGTCTTTTCATCATTTCAGATTATTGCTCACAAAATTTAAGCCAATTCTGATTTTCAAATTTTTTCATCACTTTGGTTTGTGAAAACTTTGAACTGCCATAACTGTTGATCGCAGCGTCAGAATTGGCATTATTATATTTGCTTTTGGGGTACAAAAATGGGATCTATCACCTACCAATCGACAGAGTCCATTGGCCACACTCGGATTTTCAAAAAGAGGCCGTTTTCTATTTCTCCATCGCCTTATTTTTCTAAACTTTCTTTTTGTGGTTCACATAGCTATCCTTTGAATTTTGCTCAAGAATTTGGTGTGCTGTCTTTTCATCATTTCAGGGTCTTGCTCACAAAATTTAAGCCAACTCGGATTTTCAAATTTTTCCATCACTTTGGTCTGTGAAAGCTTTGAACTGCCATAACTATTGATCCAGGCGTCAGAATTGGCATTATTATATATGCTTTTGGGGTAGAAAAATGGGATCTATCCCCTGCCAATTGATAGAGTCCAATGGCCATGATCGGATTTTCAAAATTAGGCTATTTTTTATTTCTCTATCACCTTATTTTTTTAAACTTTCTTTTAGTGGTTCATATAACTATCCTTTGAATTTTGCTCTGGAATTTGGTGAGCTGTCTTTTCATCATTTCAGGGTGTTGCTCACAAAATTTAAGCCAATTGTGATTTTCAAATTTTTTCACCACTTTGCTCTGTTAACACATTGAACTCCCATAACTGTTGATCCAGGCGTCAGAAGTGGCATTATTATATATGCTTTTGGGGTAGAAAAATGGGATGTATCACCTGCCAATCGAGAGAGTCCATTGGCCACGCTCGGATTTTCAAAAAGAGATCGTTTTCTATTTCTCTATCGCCTTATTTTGCTAAATTTTCTTTTCATGGTTCATATAGCTATCCTTTGAATTTTACTCTGGAACTTGGTGTGCTGTCTTTTCATCATTTCAGGGTGTTACTCACAAAATTTAAGCCAATTCTTATTTTCAAAATTTTTCATCACTTTGGTTTGTGAAAACTTTGAACTGCCATAACTGTTGATCCAGGCGTCAGAATTGGCATTATTTTATATGCTTTTGGGGTAGAAAAATGGGATCTATCACCTTCCAATCGACAGAATCCATTGGCCACGCTCGAATTTTGAAAAAGAGGCCATTTTCTATTTCTCTATCGCCTTATTTTTCTAAACTTTCTTTTAATGGTTCATATAGCTATCCTTTGAATTTTGCTCTGGAATTTGGTGTACTATGTTTTCATCATTTCAGGGTGTTGCTCACAAAATTTAAGCCAATTCTGATTTTCAAATTTTTTCATCACTTTGGTCTGTGAAAACTTTGAACTGCCATAACTGTTGATCCAGGCGTCAGAATTGGCATAATTATATATGCTTTTGGGGTAGAAAAATGGGATCTATCACCTGCCAATTGACAGAGTCCATTGGCCACGCTCGAATTTTCAAAAAGAGGCTGTTTTCTATTTCTCTATCACCTTATTTTTCTAAATTTTCTTTTAGTGGTTCATATAGCTATCCTTTGAATTTTGCTCTGGAATTTGGTGAGCTGTCTTTTCATCATTTCAGGGTGTTGCTCACAAAATTTAAGCCAATTCTGATTTTCAAGTTTTTTCATCACTTCGCTCTGCTAAAACTTTGAACTGCCTTAATTGTTGATCCAGGCGTCAGAATTGGCATTATTATATATGCTTTTGGGGTACAAAAATGGGATCTATCACTTGCGAATCGACAGAGTCCATTGGCCACGCTCGGATTTTCAAAAAGAGGTCATTTTCTATTTCTCTATCGCCTTATTTTTCTAAACTTTCTTTTGGTGGTTCATATAGCTATCCTTTGAATTTTGCTCTGGAATTTGGTGTGCTGTCTTTTCATCATTTCAGGGTGTTGCTCACAAAATTTAAGCCAATTCTGATTTTCAAATTTTTTCATCACTTTGGTCTATGAAAACTTTGATCTGCCATAACTGTTGATCCAAGGGTCAGAATTGGCATTATTATATATGCTTTTGGGGTAGAAAAATGGGATCTATCACCTGCCAATCGACAGAGTCCATTGGCCACACTCAGATTTTCAAAAAGAGGCCGTTTTCTATTTCTCTATCGCCGTATTTTTCTAAACTTTCTTTTAGTGGTTCACATAGCTATCCTTTGAAATTTGCTCTGGAATTTGGTGTGCTGTCTTTTCATCATTTCAGATTGTTGCTCACAAAATTTAAGCCAATTCTGATTTTCAAATTTTTTCATCACTTTGGTTTGTGAAAACTTTGAACTGCCATAACTGTTGATTGAAGCGTCAGAATTGGCATTCTTATATTTGCTTTTGGGGTAGAAAAATGGGATCTATCACCTGCCAATCGACAGAGTCCATTGGCCACGCTTGGATTTTCAAAAAGAGGCCGTTTACTATTTCTCTATCGCCATATTTTTCTAACTTTCTTTTAGTGGTTCATATAGCTATCCTTTGAATTTTGTTATGGAATTTGGTGTGCTGTCTTTTCATCATTTCAGGGTGTTGCTCACAAAATTTAAGCCAATTCTGATTTTCAAATTTTTTCATCACTTTGGTCTGTGAAAACTTTGAACTGCCATAACTGTTGATCTAGGCGTCAAAATTTGCATAATTATATATGCTTTTGGGGTAGAAAAATGGGATCTATCACCTGTCAATCGACAAAATACATTGGCCACGCTCGGATTTTCAAAAAGAGGCCGTTTTCTATTTCTCTATCTCCTTATTTTGCTAAACTTTCTTTTAATGGTTCATATAGCTATCCTTTGAATTTTGCTCTGGAATTTGGTGTACTATGTTTTCATCATTTCAGGGAGTTGCTCACAAAATTTAAGCCAATTCTGATTTTCAATTTTTTTCATCACTTTGGTCTGTGAAAACTTTGAACTGTCGTAACTATTGATCCAGGCGTCAGAATTCACATTATTATGTATGCTTTTGGGGTAGAAAAATGGGATCTATCACCTGCCAACCGACAGAGTCCATTGGCCACGCTCGAATTTTCAAAAAGAGGCCGTTTACTATTTCTCTATCGCCATATTTTTCTAAACTTTCTTTTAGTGGTTCATATAGCTATCCTTTGAATTTTGCTCTGGAATTTGGTGTGCTGACTTTTCATCATTTCAGGGTGCTACTCACAAAATTTAAGCCAATTTTGATTTTCAAATTTTTTCATCACTTTGGTCTGTGAAAACTTTGAACTGCCATAACTGTTGATCCAAGCGACATAATTGGCATTATTATATATGCTTTTGGGGTAGAACAATGCGATCTATCACTTGCCAATCGAAAGAGTCCATTGGCCACGCTCGGATTTTCAAAAAGAGGTCGTTTTCTATTTCTCTATCACCTTATTTTTCTAAACTTTCTTTTAGTGGTTCATATAGCTATCCTTTGAATTTTTCTCTGGAATTTGGTGTGCTGTCTTTTTCATCATTTCAGGGTGTTGCTCACAAAATTTAAGACAATTCTGATTTTCAAATTTTTTCATCCCTTTGGTCTATGAAAATTTTGAACTGCCATAACTGTTGATCCAGGCGTCAGAATTGGCATTATTATATAAGCTTTTGGGGTAGAAAAATGAGATCTATCACCTGCCAATCGACAGAGACCATTGGCCACGCTAGAATATTCAAAAAGAGGCCGTTTTCAATTTCTCTATCCCCTTATTTTTCTAAACTTTCTTTTAGTGGTTCATATAGCTATTCTTTGAATTTTGCTCTGGAATTTGGTGTGATGTGTTTTCATTATTTCAGGGTGTTGCTCACAAAATTTAAGCCAATTCTGATTTTCAAATTTTTTCATCACTTTGGTTTGTGAAAACTTTGAACTGCCATAACTGTTGATCCAGGCGTCAGAATTGGGATTATTATATATGCTTTTGGGGTAGAAAAATGGGATCTATCACCTGCCAATCGACAGAGTCCATTGGCCACACTCGGATTTTAAAAAAGACCCTGTTTTCTATTTCTTTATCGCCTTATTTTTCTAAACTTTCTTTTAGTGGTTCACATAGCTATCCTTTGAAATTTGCTCTGGAATCTGCTGTGCTGTCTTTTCATCATTTAAGATTGTTGCTCACAAAATTTAAGCCAATTCTGATTTTCAAATTTTTTCATCACTTTGGTTTGTGAAAACTTTGAACTGCCATAACTGTTGATTGAAGCGTCAGAATTGGCATTCTTATATTTGCTTTTGGGGTAGAAAAATGGGATCTATCACCTGCCAATCGACAGAGTCCATTGGCCACGCTCGGATTTTCAAAAAGAGGCTGTTTTCTATTTCTCTATTGCCTTATTTTTCTAAACTTTCTTTTAGTGGTTCACATAGCTATCCTTTGAATTTTGCTCTAGAATTTGGTGTGTTGTCTTTTCATCATTTCAGGGTCTTCCTCACAAAATATAAGCCAACTCGGATTTTCAAATTTTTTCATCACTTTGGTCTGTGAAAACTTTGAACTGCCATAACTATTGATCAAGGCGTCAGAATTGGCATTATTATATTTTCTTTTGGGGTAGAAAAATGGGATCCACCCCCTGCCAATTGACAAAGTCCATTAGCCATGCTCGGATTTTCAAAATGAGGCTGTTTTCTATTTCTCTATCGCCTTATTTTTCTAAACTTTCTTTTAGTGGTTCATATAGCTATCCTTTGAATTTTGCTCTAGAATTTGGTGAGCTGTCTTTTAATCATTTCAGGGTGTTTCTCACAAAATTTAAGTCAATTCTGATTTTCAAATTTTTTCATCACTTTGCTCGGTTAAAACTTTGAACTGTCATAACTGTTGATCCAGGCGTCAGAATTGGCATTATTATATATGCTTTTGGGGTAGAAAAATGGGATGTATCACCTGCCAATCGAGAGAGTCCATTGGCCACGCTCGGATTTTCAAAAAGAAATCGTTTTCTATTTCTCTATCGCCTTATTTTTCTAAACTTTCTTTTAGTGGTTCATATATCTATCCTTTGAATTTTTCTCTGGAATTTGGTGTGCTGTCTTTTCATCATTTCAGGGTGTTGCTCACAAAATTTAAGCCAATTATGATTTTCAAAAATTTTCATCACTTTTGTCTATGAAAACTTTGAACTGCCACAACTATTGATCCAGGCGTCAGGATTGGCATTATTATATATGCTTTTGGGGTAGAAAAATGGGATCTATCACCTGCAAATCGACAGAGTCCATTGGCCACGCTCAGATTTTCAAAAAGAGGTCGTTTTCTATTTCTCTATCGACTTATTTTTCTAAACTTTCTTTTAATGGTTCATATAGCTATCCTTTGAATTTTGCTCTGGAATTTGGTGTACTATGTTTTCATCATTTCAGGGTGTTGCTCACAAAATTTAAGCCATTTCTGATTTTCAATTTTTTTCATCACTTTGCTCTGTTAAAACTTTGAACTGCCATAATTGTTGATACAGGCGTCAGAATTGGCATTATTATATATGCTTTTAGGGTACAAAAATGGGATCTATCACTTGCCAATCGACAGAGTCCATTGGCCACGCTCAGATTTTCAAAAAGAGGCCATTTTCTATTTCTCTATCGCCTTATTTTTCTAAACTTTCTTTTAGTGGTTGATATAGCTATCCTTTGAATTTTTCTCTGCAATTTGGTGTGCTGTCTTTTCATCATTTCAGGGTGTTGCTCACAAAATTTAAGCTAATTCTGATGTTCAAATTTTTTCATCACTTTGGTCTGTGAAAACTTTGAACTGCCATAACTGTTGATCCAGGCGTCAGAATTGGCATTATTATATATGCTTTTGGGGTAGAAAAATGGGATGTATCACCTGCCAATCGACAGAGTCCATTGGCCACGCTCAGATTTTCAAAAAGTGGCTGTTTTCTATTTCTCTATCGCCTTATTTTTCTAAAGTTTCTTCTAGTGGTTCATATAGCTATCCTTTGAATTTTGCTCTGGAATTTGCTGTGTTGTCTTTTCATCATTTCAGGGTGTTGCTCACAAAATTTAAGCCAATTCTGATTTTCAAATTTTTTCATCACTTTGGTCTGTGAAAACTTTGAACTGCCATAACTGTTGATCCACGCGTCAGAATTGGCATTATTATATATGCTTTTGGGGTAGAAAAATGGGATCTATCACCTGCCAATCGACAGAGTCCATTGGCCACGCACGGATTTTCAAAAAGAGGCCGTTTTCTATTTCTCTATCACCTTATTTTTCTAAACTTTCTTTTAGTGGTTCATATAGCTAACCTTTGAATTTGCTCTGGAATTTGGTGTGCTGTCTTTTCATCATTTCAGGGTGTTGCTCACAAAATTTATGCCAATTCTAATTTTCAAATTTTTTCATCACTTTGGTCTGTGAAAACCTTGAACTGCCATAACTGTTGATCCAGGCGTCAGAATTGGCATTATTATAGATGCTTTTGGGGTAGAAAAATGGGATCTATCACTTGCCAATCGACAGAGTCCATTGGCCATGCTCGGATTTTCAAAAAGAGGCCGTTTTCTATTTCTCTATCGCCTTATTTTTCTAAAGTTTCTTCTAGTGGTTCATATAGCTATCCTTTGAATTTTGCTCTGGAATTTGGTGTGTTGTCTTTTCATCATTTCAGGGTGTTGCTCACAAAATTTAAGCCAATTCTGATTGTCAAATTTTTTCATCACTTTGGTCTGTGAAAACTTTGAACTGCCATAACTGTTGATCCACGCGTCAGAATTGGCATTATTATATATGCTTTTGGGGTAGAAAAATGGGATCTATCACCTGCCAATTGACAGAGTCCATTGGCCACGCTCGGATTTTCAAAAAGAGGCTATTTTCTATTTCTCTATCGCCTTATTTTTCTAAACTTTCTTTTAGTGGTTCATATAGCTATCCTTTGAATTTTGCTCTGGAATTTGCTGTGCTCTCTTTTCACTATTTCAGCGTGTTTCTCACAAAATTTAAGCCAATTCGGATTTTCAAATTTTTTCATAACTTTGGTCTGTGAAAACTTTGAACTGCCATAACTGTTGGTCCAGGCGTCAGATTTGGCATTATTATATATGCTTTTGGGGTAGAAAAATGGGATCTATCACCTGCCAATCGACAGAGTCCATTGGCCACGCTCGGATTTTCAAAAAGAGGCCATTTTATATTTCTCTATCGCCTTATTTTTCTAAACTTTCTTTTAGTGGTTCATATATCTATCCTTTGAATTTTTCTCTGGAATTTGGTGTGCTGTCTTTTCATCATTTCAGGGTGTTGCTCACAAAATTTAAGCCAATTATGATTTTCAAAAATTTTCATCACTTTTGTCTATGAAAACTTTGAACTGCCACAACTATTGATCCAGGCGTCAGGATTGGCATTATTATATATGCTTTTGGGGTAGAAAAATGGGATCTATCACCTGCAAATCGACAGAGTCCATTGGCCACGCTCAGATTTTCAAAAAGAGGTCGTTTTCTATTTCTCTATCGACTTATTTTTCTAAACTTTCTTTTAATGGTTCATATAGCTATCCTTTGAATTTTGCTCTGGAATTTGGTGTACTATGTTTTCATCATTTCAGGGTGTTGCTCACAAAATTTAAGCCATTTCTGATTTTCAATTTTTTTCATCACTTTGCTCTGTTAAAACTTTGAACTGCCATAATTGTTGATACAGGCGTCAGAATTGGCATTATTATATATGCTTTTAGGGTACAAAAATGGGATCTATCACTTGCCAATCGACAGAGTCCATTGGCCACGCTCAGATTTTCAAAAAGAGGCCATTTTCTATTTCTCTATCGCCTTATTTTTCTAAACTTTCTTTTAGTGGTTGATATAGCTATCCTTTGAATTTTTCTCTGCAATTTGGTGTGCTGTCTTTTCATCATTTCAGGGTGTTGCTCACAAAATTTAAGCTAATTCTGATGTTCAAATTTTTTCATCACTTTGGTCTGTGAAAACTTTGAACTGCCATAACTGTTGATCCAGGCGTCAGAATTGGCATTATTATATATGCTTTTGGGGTAGAAAAATGGGATGTATCACCTGCCAATCGACAGAGTCCATTGGCCACGCTCAGATTTTCAAAAAGTGGCTGTTTTCTATTTCTCTATCGCCTTATTTTTCTAAAGTTTCTTCTAGTGGTTCATATAGCTATCCTTTGAATTTTGCTCTGGAATTTGCTGTGTTGTCTTTTCATCATTTCAGGGTGTTGCTCACAAAATTTAAGCCAATTCTGATTTTCAAATTTTTTCATCACTTTGGTCTGTGAAAACTTTGAACTGCCATAACTGTTGATCCACGCGTCAGAATTGGCATTATTATATATGCTTTTGGGGTAGAAAAATGGGATCTATCACCTGCCAATCGACAGAGTCCATTGGCCACGCACGGATTTTCAAAAAGAGGCCGTTTTCTATTTCTCTATCACCTTATTTTTCTAAACTTTCTTTTAGTGGTTCATATAGCTAACCTTTGAATTTGCTCTGGAATTTGGTGTGCTGTCTTTTCATCATTTCAGGGTGTTGCTCACAAAATTTATGCCAATTCTAATTTTCAAATTTTTTCATCACTTTGGTCTGTGAAAACCTTGAACTGCCATAACTGTTGATCCAGGCGTCAGAATTGGCATTATTATAGATGCTTTTGGGGTAGAAAAATGGGATCTATCACTTGCCAATCGACAGAGTCCATTGGCCATGCTCGGATTTTCAAAAAGAGGCCGTTTTCTATTTCTCTATCGCCTTATTTTTCTAAAGTTTCTTCTAGTGGTTCATATAGCTATCCTTTGAATTTTGCTCTGGAATTTGGTGTGTTGTCTTTTCATCATTTCAGGGTGTTGCTCACAAAATTTAAGCCAATTCTGATTGTCAAATTTTTTCATCACTTTGGTCTGTGAAAACTTTGAACTGCCATAACTGTTGATCCACGCGTCAGAATTGGCATTATTATATATGCTTTTGGGGTAGAAAAATGGGATCTATCACCTGCCAATTGACAGAGTCCATTGGCCACGCTCGGATTTTCAAAAAGAGGCTATTTTCTATTTCTCTATCGCCTTATTTTTCTAAACTTTCTTTTAGTGGTTCATATAGCTATCCTTTGAATTTTGCTCTGGAATTTGCTGTGCTCTCTTTTCACTATTTCAGCGTGTTTCTCACAAAATTTAAGCCAATTCGGATTTTCAAATTTTTTCATAACTTTGGTCTGTGAAAACTTTGAACTGCCATAACTGTTGGTCCAGGCGTCAGATTTGGCATTATTACATGTGCTTTTGGGGTAGAAAAATGGGATCTATCACCTGCCAATTGACAGAGTCCATTGGCCACGCTCGGATTTTCCAAAAGAGGCCATTTTCTATTTCTCTATCGCCTTATTTTTCTAAACTTTCTTTTAGTGGTTCATATAGCTTTCCTTTGAATTATGCTCTGGAATTTGGTGTGCTGTCTTTTCATCATTTCAAGGTGTTGCTCATAAAATTTAAGCCAATTCTGATTTTCAAAATTTTTCATCACTTTGGTCTGTGAAAATTTTGAACTGCCATAACTGTTGATCCAGGCGTCAGAATTGGCATTATTATATATGCTTTTGGGGTAGAAAAATGGGATCTATCACCTGCCAATCGACAGAGTCCATTGGCCACGCTCGGATTTTCAAAAAGAGGCCGTTTTCTATTTCTCTATCGCCTTATTTTTCTAAACTTTCTTTTAGTATCCTTTGAATTTTGCTCTGGAATTTGGTGTGCTGTCTTTTCATCATTTCAGGGTGTTGCTCACAAAATTTAAGCCAATTCTGATTTTCAAATTTTTTCATCACTTTGGCCTGTGAAAACTTTGAACTGCCATAACTGTTGATCCACGCGTCAGAATTGGCATTATTATATATGCTTTTGGGGTAGAAAAATGGGATCTATCACCTGCCAATCGACAGAGTCCATTGGCCACGCACGGATTTTCAAAAAGAGGCCATTTTCTATTTCTCTATCGCCTTATTTTTCTAAACTTTCTTTTAGTGGTTGATATAGCTATCCTTTGAATTTTTCTCTGGAATTTGGTGTGCTGTCTTTTCATCATTTCAGGGTGTTGCTCACAAAATTTAAGCTAATTCTGATGTTCAAATTTTTTCATCACTTTGGTCTGTGAAAACTTTGAACTGCCATAACTGTTGATCCAGGCGTCAGAATTGGCATTATTATATATGCTTTTGGGGTAGAAAAATGGGATGTATCACCTGCCAATCGACAGAGTCCATTGGCCACGCTCAGATTTTCAAAAAGTGGCTGTTTTCTATTTCTCTATCGCCTTATTTTTCTAAAGTTTCTTCTAGTGGTTCATATAGCTATCCTTTGAATTTTGCTCTGGAATTTGCTGTGTTGTCTTTTCATCATTTCAGGGTGTTGCTCACAAAATTTAAGCCAATTCTGATTTTCAAATTTTTTCATCACTTTGGTCTGTGAAAACTTTGAACTGCCATAACTGTTGATCCACGCGTCAGAATTGGCATTATTATATATGCTTTTGGGGTAGAAAAATGGGATCTATCACCTGCCAATCGACAGAGTCCATTGGCCACGCACGGATTTTCAAAAAGAGGCCGTTTTCTATTTCTCTATCACCTTATTTTTCTAAACTTTCTTTTAGTGGTTCATATAGCTAACCTTTGAATTTGCTCTGGAATTTGGTGTGCTGTCTTTTCATCATTTCAGGGTGTTGCTCACAAAATTTATGCCAATTCTAATTTTCAAATTTTTTCATCACTTTGGTCTGTGAAAACTTTGAACTGCCATAACTGTTGATCCAGGCGTCAGAATTGGCATTATTATAGATGCTTTTGGGGTAGAAAAATGGGATCTATCACTTGCCAATCGACAGAGTCCATTGGCCATGCTCGGATTTTCAAAAAGAGGCCGTTTTCTATTTCTCTATCGCCTTATTTTTCTAAAGTTTCTTCTAGTGGTTCATATAGCTATCCTTTGAATTTTGCTCTGGAATTTGGTGTGTTGTCTTTTCATCATTTCAGGGTGTTGCTCACAAAATTTAAGCCAATTCTGATTGTCAAATTTTTTCATCACTTTGGTCTGTGAAAACTTTGAACTGCCATAACTGTTGATCCAGGCGTCAGAATTGGCATTATTATATATGCTTTTGGGGTAGAAAAATGGGATCTATCACCTGCCAATTGACAGAGTCCATTGGCCACGCTCGGATTTTCAAAAAGAGGCTATTTTCTATTTCTCTATCGCCTTATTTTTCTAAACTTTCTTTTAGTGGTTCATATAGCTATCCTTTGAATTTTGCTCTGGAATTTGCTGTGCTCTCTTTTCACTATTTCAGCGTGTTTCTCACAAAATTTAAGCCAATTCGGATTTTCAAATTTTTCCATAACTTTGGTCTGTGAAAACTTTGAACTGCCATAACTGTTGGTCCAGGCGTCAGATTTGGCATTATTACATGTGCTTTTGGGGTAGAAAAATGGGATCTATCACCTGCCAATTGACAGAGTCCATTGGCCACGCTCGGATTTTCCAAAAGAGGCCGTTTTCTATTTCTCTATCGCCTTATTTTTCTAAACTTTCTTTTAGTGGTTCATATAGCTTTCCTTTGAATTATGCTCTGGAATTTGGTGTGCTGTCTTTTCATCATTTCAAGGTGTTGCTCATAAAATTTAAGCCAATTCTGATTTTCAAAATTTTTCATCACTTTGGTCTGTGAAAACTTTGAACTGCCATAACTGTTGATCCAGGCGTCAGAATTGGCATTATTATATATGCTTTTGGGGTAGAAAAATGGGATCTATCACCTGCCAATCGACAGAGTCCATTAGCCACGCTCGGATTTTCAAAAAGAGGCCGTTTTCTATTTCTCTATCGCCTTATTTTTCTAAACTTTCTTTTAGTATCCTTTGAATTTTGCTCTGGAATTTGGTGTGCTGTCTTTTCATCATTTCAGGGTGTTGCTCACAAAATTTAAGCCAATTCTGATTTTCAAATTTTTTCATCACTTTGGCCTGTGAAAACTTTGAACTGCCATAACTGTTGATCCACGCGTCAGAATTGGCATTATTATATATGCTTTTGGGGTAGAAAAATGGGATCTATCACCTGCCAATCGACAGAGTCCATTGGCCACGCACGGATTTTCAAAAAGAGGCCATTTTCTATTTCTCTATCGCCTTATTTTTCTAAACTTTCTTTTAGTGGTTGATATAGCTATCCTTTGAATTTTTCTCTGGAATTTGGTGTGCTGTCTTTTCATCATTTCAGGGTGTTGCTCACAAAATTTAAGCTAATTCTGATGTTCAAATTTTTTCATCACTTTGGTCTGTGAAAACTTTGAACTGCCATAACTGTTGATCCAGGCGTCAGAATTGGCATTATTATATATGCTTTTGGGGTAGAAAAATGGGATGTATCACCTGCCAATCGACAGAGTCCATTGGCCACGCTCAGATTTTCAAAAAGTGGCTGTTTTCTATTTCTCTATCGCCTTATTTTTCTAAAGTTTCTTCTAGTGGTTCATATAGCTATCCTTTGAATTTTGCTCTGGAATTTGCTGTGTTGTCTTTTCATCATTTCAGGGTGTTGCTCACAAAATTTAAGCCAATTCTGATTTTCAAATTTTTTCATCACTTTGGTCTGTGAAAACTTTGAACTGCCATAACTGTTGATCCACGCGTCAGAATTGGCATTATTATATATGCTTTTGGGGTAGAAAAATGGGATCTATCACCTGCCAATCGACAGAGTCCATTGGCCACGCACGGATTTTCAAAAAGAGGCCGTTTTCTATTTCTCTATCACCTTATTTTTCTAAACTTTCTTTTAGTGGTTCATATAGCTAACCTTTGAATTTGCTCTGGAATTTGGTGTGCTGTCTTTTCATCATTTCAGGGTGTTGCTCACAAAATTTATGCCAATTCTAATTTTCAAATTTTTTCATCACTTTGGTCTGTGAAAACTTTGAACTGCCATAACTGTTGATCCAGGCGTCAGAATTGGCATTATTATAGATGCTTTTGGGGTAGAAAAATGGGATCTATCACTTGCCAATCGACAGAGTCCATTGGCCATGCTCGGATTTTCAAAAAGAGGCCGTTTTCTATTTCTCTATCGCCTTATTTTTCTAAAGTTTCTTCTAGTGGTTCATATAGCTATCCTTTGAATTTTGCTCTGGAATTTGGTGTGTTGTCTTTTCATCATTTCAGGGTGTTGCTCACAAAATTTAAGCCAATTCTGATTGTCAAATTTTTTCATCACTTTGGTCTGTGAAAACTTTGAACTGCCATAACTGTTGATCCAGGCGTCAGAATTGGCATTATTATATATGCTTTTGGGGTAGAAAAATGGGATCTATCACCTGCCAATTGACAGAGTCCATTGGCCACGCTCGGATTTTCAAAAAGAGGCTATTTTCTATTTCTCTATCGCCTTATTTTTCTAAACTTTCTTTTAGTGGTTCATATAGCTATCCTTTGAATTTTGCTCTGGAATTTGTTGTGCTCTCTTTTCAGTATTTCAGCGTGTTTCTCACAAAATTTAAGCCAATTCGGATTTTCAAATTTTTTCATAACTCTGGTCTGTGAAAACTTTGAACTGCCATAACTGTTGGTCCAGGCGTCAGATTTGGCATTATTACATGTGCTTTTGGGGTAGAAAAATGGGATCTATCACCTGCCAATTGACAGAGTCCATTGGCCACGCTCGGATTTTCCAAAAGAGGCCGTTTTCTATTTCTCTATCGCCTTATTTTTCTAAACTTTCTTTTAGTGGTTCATATAGCTTTCCTTTGAATTATGCTCTGGAATTTGGTGTGCTGTCTTTTCATCATTTCAAGGTGTTGCTCATAAAATTTAAGCCAATTCTGATTTTCAAAATTTTTCATCACTTTGGTCTGTGAAAACTTTGAACTGCCATAACTGTTGATCCAGGCGTCAGAATTGGCATTATTATATATGCTTTTGGGGTAGAAAAATGGGATCTATCACCTGCCAATCGACAGAGTCCATTGGCCACGCTCGGATTTTCAAAAAGAGGCCGTTTTCTATTTCTCTATCGCCTTATTTTTCTAAACTTTCTTTTAGTATCCTTTGAATTTTGCTCTGGAATTTGGTGTGCTGTCTTTTCATCATTTCAGGGTGTTGCTCACAAAATTTAAGCCAATTCTGATTTTCAAATTTTTTCATCACTTTGGCCTGTGAAAACTTTGAACTGCCATAACTGTTGATCCACGCGTCAGAATTGGCATTATTATATATGCTTTTGGGGTAGAAAAATGGGATCTATCACCTGCCAATCGACAGAGTCCATTGGCCACGCACGGATTTTCAAAAAGAGGTCGTTTTCTATTTCTCTATCACCTTATTTTTCTAAACTTTCTTTTAGTGGTTCATATAGCTAACCTTTGAATTTGCTCTGGAATTTGGTGTGCTGTCTTTTCATCATTTCAGGGTGTTGCTCACAAAATTTATGCCAATTCCGATTTTCAAATTTTTTCATCACTTTGGTCTGTGAAAACTTTGAACTGCCATAACTGTTGATCCAGGCGTCAGAATTGGCATTATTATAGATGTTTTTGGGGTAGAAAAATGGGATCTATCACTTGCCAATCGACAGAGTCCATTAGCCTGTAGACCCCTAAAATTGTCCGGGTCGGAAATAAAGCTTGAAGACTCTCGAAGACTGAAGGAAGATTAGCCAGAAGGACTTCCAGAAGGCCCAAGGAGGGTTCTCTATAGGTCTAGAGATCTTAGGATAGCTAAAATAAGAAAAGTGGGAGGAATGAAGCCCAATACGGCCTCCCAGAGGTTCAGTACGGCCGTATTGAACATTTTAAACTACAATACGGCCGCGCTGAACTCAATACGGCCGTATTGAAGTTTCTGAACTTCAATACGGCTGCATTGAATTCAATACGGCTGCACTGAACTTCAATACGGCTGCACTGAACTTCAATACGGCCGTATTGAGGTTTTTTGAACTTCAATACGGCCGTATTGAATTCAATACGGCCGTATTGTAGTTCAAAACTTCAATACGGACCGTATTGACCCCCAGAAACCGTATTGAGCCTCTTCCCTATAAATATGACGTCAATGGGACGTCATTTCACACTTTTACACTGAGTTTTAACCCTCTTCTTGAGTATTCTGGGTTTTTTTGAGCAGTGCTCTGCCTAGAAATCACTCGGAGAGTTGATCCGACAAAGTTCTCGAGTTCTGAGCTTTTTTCTTGAGTCTCGAACTGAGTCGAAGGGAAATCCTCCGGATTTCCATAGTTAAAATTTTCTAGGAGGGAGCGAGCGGGCTTGTAGAGCGAGGGAACGCCAAAAAGCTTCCCAGTTTTACTTGAATATAAAAGCACGCTTCAAAGGTTTCTTCTTAAGACCTTCCTTTTACTACTTTCTGTGTGCATATTTAAACTGTCATTATGTAGATAGTTAATTTATAATTGCTTAGAATAAATAGGGGTAATTTAGTAATTTCGCACTATTATTTTTTTAAATAATCAGTCATAGGGAACCCGAAAGGGGCGCTGTGGGGTGCTAACACCTTCCCCACGCGTAACCGACTCCCTTACCCGACTCTGGTTGTAATGGCCGAAGTCGATTTTTGAATCGATTGCCTTAAACTTCTTTTTCCAATGTTTTGAGTAAAACATTGGTGGCGACTCCATGAACCCTTCCTTTTTATGAAAACTGCTAATCCATGGAGGGTCCCGCTTGGGATTAACATGGATTGGTGAGCCTTTTAATAAAATTGCTCGTTTGACAAGGTCTCAGTTTGAGAATAAGTCATTCTAGCAATCCATATTTTTAAACAAATAAAAGAGTCCAACCATCCTTCGCGAATGCCGAAAGCCCGTTTCGGGCCGGTGGCGACAGATGGCGACTCCACTGGGGAAGCCTCGAGAGTCAGTCCCATTTAGTGACAGATTATTTCTAAAAAATAATAGTTTAAAATTACTTTATTACCCCTTGCTTGTATAATAACATGTTTTACCTATTTGGCTTTAATAACTGTTGAATGTTTAAATTTTTGCAATTGTTTGAAATAAAAACTGCACACAAACCTTTGCACACAACAGTTCCCTCTATACCCGGGGGCATGAGTGGTAAGCCATAGGGAGTGGATGTTAGTACGGCCGGTTGTCGAATGGGTCTATAGGTGCCCGTAGACCGTTGTCGGAAAGCATCACTCAAGGTGATAACCATGAACTCGAGTCCGACAGTGCGTTGGAGCTTTCCATCGACTTACGACGAGAGGAATTGGGTCCCTATAATGGGGGCACCTTGGGGGCCTCAGACCGATGAGAACAGTTAGAACCACCTTGAATATGCACTTTTCTGCAGGATACCCCTACCTCGTGATTCGCTCGTGACTGTTCGTGGATGAGTGAATTGTTTGTGCATTGTTTATGTGAAATTGTTTGAGCATACATTGCATTTCTTTAAACATACAACATTTCTATTCTTTTAAAATAAGAATGAATAGAAATAAGAATCTTCCATTACATGGTGTTAACATCTACCATCATCACATTCATGTAGGTAGTTTCCCTTTTCACCCAAAAATACAAAAAGAAACAAAATACCCAAAGAAAAATAAAGAAAAATATTATTTATCCAAACCAAGCAATATCATGCATCATCTTAGGAATATCCCGAAAACATGATAATGCTTAGTTGAATAAACACAATGCATGCATATTCACCACCATCATCTCATATCATGCATATAGATCATGGAGGGATCTAGGAGTTATTCATTTCATACATCTCTCCTAGTAATTCATTAATAAACATTAATAAAAAGAAAGGATCAATCGATCCGTATGTTCAAGATGGATCGCACGCCATTTGTTATTAAGTGTAAGCCAACAACCGCGCCAAGCGAGCGCACATCAACTCCGTTGTTGGTAATCAAGACGAATAAAGGGGAAGGTCCAACACCATTAAGGATCACTGCTCCAAGACCTTTCCCCTACGAATCAAATAAGGCTGTGCCGTGGATATACGACATCCATTCTTCTGCCTACAGCGATATCTCCAACATCGCTGGACTTGGGGGCATGACTAGGAGTGGAAGGATCTACACTCCCGAAGATCTGCACGACAAAGCTCCCAAGAATAAAGAAAAGGAGAAAACTGAGGAAGATAGAGAATCCGAGGAGGAGACTGATGAGCTGTTAAAAATCATCAAACAAAGCGAGTATTCCATTGTGGATCAACTTCACAAAACACCAGCAAAGATCACTTTGTTGTCGTTGATCCTAAGCTCCGAACCGCATCGGCAAGCTCTGTTGAAAGTCTTGAACGAGGCATATGTGTCGCATACTATCTCCCAAGACAAATTTGAGGGGATTGTTAGTCACATCACGGCTAATGATCACCTCTCTTTCACCGATGAAGAAATCCCCGCTGAGGGACCAAACCACAATAAGCCCTTGCACATCTCTGTAAAGTGCAAGGAGTATCACATCGCAAAGGTCTTGGTGGATAATGGATCTTCCCTGAACGTAATGCCAAAGAGAACGTTCGACCAAATGACAATCAAGGGAGTCCAAATGCGCCCGAGCAACATGATCGTTCGAGCTTTCGACGGCTCTAAAAGAGAAGTGGTAGGAGAAATCAGTCTTCCAATCCAAATTGGGCCCACTATCTTTAATGTCGAATTCCAAGTAATGGATATCACTCCTGCATACAGCTGTCTCCTTGGCCGACCTTGGATTCATGATGCGAAAGCTGTACCCTCTACGCTCCACCAGAAAGTCAAGTTCATAGTGGGTGACAAACTGGTGACCGTACAAGCAGAAGATGACATACTCATCAGCAAGCCATCCACCATACCTTATGTGGATGCAGTAGAGGAAGCTTTGGAAACCGCCTTCCAAGCATTGGAAATTGCCAATGTTGAGACGTTTCCCCGAGAAATGAAGAAAGCAGCCCATATGCTCACTAAGAACGGATACTTGCCAGGACAAGGATTAGGCAAGGACTCCCAAGGAATCCCGGAGCTACCCATTATCAAGGACAATCCGGGGAAACAAGGGTTAGGATACAACCCTGTTAATGATCAAAGAACGAAGAGGAATCAAGATCCTTCTCGACGTTCTTTAAGCCAGATCTTTAGGAAGGCTGGTTCACAAATGTCAAGGCCAGCTGTCGTCATCAAGTGTCCTTTTCCTTCTAATAGGGATGTGTAAATTCAGTGACTATTAGAGATCACTCCTCGGGGACAGCCCGACCCCCGAGCCTCGATAGGGCACATGTTTTCCACTATGATTATAATAAAATCATTCTTTCTTATTGCTTCTTTTCTTGCTTGCAATAAAACTCTAAACCACATTATTTAACCCTGTTTGATTAAACATGAATGAGGTTAAAATCATCTTAATAATAATAAACCCACATCATTTTTATGTGGAGGTGTGTGTGACAACTTGGAGCACCTTCCCTTGGGCTTGACAAGTGCCATCATGGGTAAAAAGAAATCTTTCAAAATAAAAGAAGCTCGGCAGGAAACTCAAAAAGGGGACTGCGCAAAAATAAGAGCAAAAGACCCGCTAGGAATCCCACGAAAGGGTGACCTAGGAAAAAATTAGGATTGCAAAAAATAAACAAAAAACAAAGGTCCGCTAAAACGCCACAAAAGGGTGTTTTAGGCAAAAATAAGGACAATCGAAAAACAGAATAAATCCATGATGGTACCACCAACTGAATTCAACAAAGGGGCTCAAGAAAAGCTATCCAAGTTGTCAAATCACAAATGTTAATAACCAAGACGTGCTTAACTTCATAAGTGTTTAATCAAACAAGCCTAAACACTTAAGCCTACCACTGGCCAAGCCATTCTTACAAAAACCATTTTTGAAAAAATAAATCCCCTCTAAAACACAAATTTCAGAACAAAAATATCTTTCCTTTCTTTTCTCTCTTGTCCCAAACGATTTTAGGATAATCTAGTGGAAACATGGAGATATAGTGGTCAATAGGAGGGTTGACATGTCTTCTAAAGGAAGGGGAGGATCATTGGGTTGATGACGCCCATCTCAATATAACACGCATCATTCCTCGGTTACAGAAATCGGCAGCGCACAGCCCGTCTAGAGGAATGGCAAAATCCAAACAAAGAAACGCATCGGTTAATTCTTTTGAAAAAATAAATCAAATAGAATTAGGTGCATCATACCGCATACATGCATACAGATGATAGGTGTACTGGAAGATCACTTATTCTCTGTTTATTAAAAAAAAAAAAAAAAAAAAAATTTAATACGCCCGTATTGAATTCAATACGGCCGTATTAAGACGACCGTTGAAGCAACCTTTCAGCTTCAATACGGGTGTATTAAATCCAATACGCCCGTATTGACCTCCAATACGCCCGTATTAAATTCAATACGGGCCGTATTGGTTGCCAAAATTGCCCAACAACAGCTACACCAATACGGCCGTATTGAATCAATACGGGACGTATTGGCGAAAATTTGTCTATAAATAAGCGTTTTCCTTCTCATTTTTGCATTCCAATCTTCATTCCTCTGCATCCTGCTTGTGAGTGAACCTCAAGAAGAAACCTCAGAAATGGCAGAATCATCTAGAAAGAGGCAGAGGGCCCCAGCTCGACGTGAGATGACAGACAGACATCAGGAACGGCTGCAGCTCATAGAGTCATTCACCTTCGAGCCGTCGAGGGCGCTCGACTTCGATATTCTCCGTACAGTGGGCTTGGAGGATGAAGTCCGAGGCTACTTCGACAGTATAGGATGGGGATTCCTCCTTGATCCCCCTTCTCACCTGTACTTGATGGCGACGAAGGAGTTTCTGGCCACTGTCGGCGTTACTGAGTCGACAAACAGTTTTGGGGAGGCTGTCTGCTCAGTTGACTTCTGGATAAACCAGGGGTACCGCTCACTGACGTTGGACGAGTTCAACGTCCAGGCAGGATTTTTCAGCAGGACTGATCAGCTCGCATATCGAGATGCTATATGCGAGTGGCCTGATCAGTGGACCCCGGTCGACATGTGGAGAGCGATCACAGGCCACGAAGACTATCATGCCAGGGTGAAGGGCACCCGGCTCCCGACCGCTCTTCGGATCTGTCACAAGATCCTCACCAGCACCATCCATGGCAGGTGGAAGAGCCCCGAGTCGGTGACACGGCCGGATTTATTAGCATTATACTGCATGGCCACCAGTCGGAGGGCTAACCCCGGATACTTCTTCCTCGAGCACGTTAAGAACTTGGGGGCACGAGAAGGAGGATCTAGGCAGGGATACATCCTGGTTGCCCCACTCCTCTCACGGCTTGCGGAGACTTGGGGATGCCCAGACGGCGTAGAGCCAGGGCCATTGGCACCGAATCCAATTAATGCCTCCACCTTGATCAGTATGAAGATCATAGCGAGATCAGGAGGGAGGTATGTACGAGCGGACGGCCCCGATGCCTTCGCCGAGCTCTTCAATGACGTTGATCTTCAGGGCGACGGCAGCCCACAGCCAAAGGCCGGCACCTCACAGTCGGATAGGGCCTACTTTGATGCCCGCTTTGACGCTTTACAGCAAAGCATCGATACTCAATTCGATGCTTTTCAGCACAGTATCGGCGCATGGCAGCAGAGCACCGATGCTCTGTCGCCACCGGCCCGAAACGGGCTTTCGGCATTCACGAAGGATGGTTGGACTCTTTTATTTGTTTAAAAATATGGATTGCTAGAATGACTTATTCTCAAACTGAGACCTCGTCAAACGAGCAATTTTATTAAAAGGCTCACCAATCCATGTTAATCCCAAGCGGGACCCTCCATGGATTAGCGGTTTTCATAAAAAGGAAGGGTTCATGGAGTCGCCACCAATGTTTTACTCAAAATATTGGAAAAAGAAGCTTAAGGCAATCGATTCAAAAATCGACTTCGGCCATTACAACCAGAGTCGGGTAAGGGAGTCGGTTACGTGTGGGGAAGGTGTTAGCACCCCACAACGCCCCTTTCGGGTTCCCTATGACAGATTATTTCTAAAAATAATAGTGCAAAATTACTAAATGTAGACCCCTAAAATTGTCCGGGTCGGAAATAAAGCTTGAAGACTCTCGAAGACTGAAGGAAGATCAGCCAGAAGGACTCCTGGAAGGCCCTAGGAGGGTTCTCTGTAGGTCTAGAGGTCTTAGAATAGCCCAAAATAAGGAAGTGGAGGGAATGAAGCCCAATACGGCCGTACTGAACTTAATACGGCCGTATTGAAGCTTCAATACGGCCGCAGTGAACTCAATACGGCGTATTGAAGTTTCTGAAACTTCAATACGGCCGTACTGAAATCAATACAGCCGTATTGAAGCTTCAATACAGCCGCAGTGAACTCAATACGGGCGCATTGAAATTTCTGAATTTCAATACGGCCGTATTGAACTCAATACGACCGTATTGAAGTTCAAAAATTTCAATACGGCCGTATTGCTTCTGTAGGCCGTATTGCGCCTATTCCCTATAAATATGACGTCAATTGGACGTCATTCCACACTTTTTCAGATAGTTTCAACCCTCTCCTTGAGTATTCTGGGGTTTTTGAGCAGTGTTCTGCCCTAGAAATCACTCGGAGAGTTGATCCGACAAAGTTCTTGAGCCCCGAGCCATTTTGCTTGAGGATCGAACCTAGTCGAAGGGAAATCCTCCGGATTTCCATAGTTAAAAGTTTTTAGGAAGGAGCGAGCGAGCTTGTAGAGCGAGGGAACGCCAAAAAGCTTCCCAGTTTTACTCAATATATAAAAGCACGCTTCAAGAGGTTTCTTCTTAAATCCTTCCTTTTACTGCTTTCTGTGTGCATATTTAAACTGTCATCATGTAGATAGTTAATTTATAATTGCTTAGAATAAATAGGGGTAATTTAGTAATTTTACACTGTTATTTTAGAAATAATCTGTCATAGGGAACCCGAAAGGGGCGCTGTGGGGTGCTAACACCTTCCCCACGCGTAACCGACTCCCTTACCCAACTCTGGTTGTAATGGCCAAAGTTGATTTATAAAAATCAATTGCCTTATCCCTTTTTCCAATGTTTTGAGTAAAACATTGGTGGCGACTCCACGAACCCTCCTTTTGCGAAAACCACTAATCCATGGAGGGTCCCGCTTGGGATTAACATGGATTGGTGAGACATTTAATAAATAAATTGGATAAGATCGACAAGGTCTCAGTTTGAGAACAAGTCGTTCTAATAATCCAATACATTTTCAAAACTAAAATAAAAGCGAGCTCGACCGTCTTCGCGATCGCCGAGGCCCGTTTCGGGCCGGGTGGCGACAGATGGCGACTCCACTGGGGAAGCTTCGAGAGTCAGTCCCATTTAGTGACAGATTATTTTAACAAATAATAGTTAAAATTACTTCATTACCCCTCACTTGTATGATAACATGTTTATCTATGTGGCTTTTAATAACTGTTGAATGTTTAAATTTACGCAATTGTTTGAAATAAAAACTGCACACAAACCTTTGCACACAACAGTTCCCTCTATACCCGGGGGCATGAGTGATTAACCATAGGGAGTGGATGTTAGTACGGCCGGTTGTCGAATGGGTCTATAGGTGCCCGTAGACCGTTGTCGGAAAACATCACTCAAGGTGATAACCATGAACTTGAGTCCGACGGTGCGTTGGAGCTTTCCATCGACCTACGATGAGAGGAATTGGGTCCCTATAATGGGGGCACCTTGGGGGCCTCAGACCGGTGAGAACAGTTAGATCCACCTTGAATATGCACTTTTCTGCAGGATACCCCTACCTCGTGATTCGCTCGTGACTGTTCGTGGATGAGTGAATTGTTTATGCATTGATTATGTGACATTGTATGAGCATACATTGCATTATTTAAACATACAACATTCCTATTCTTTTAAAATAAGAATAAATGGGAATAAGAATCTTCCATTGCATGGTGTTAACATCTACCTTCATTGCATTCATATAGGTAGTTTCCCTTTTCACCCAAAATATACAAAAATACAAAATACTCAAAAAGAAAAAAATACGTATTTATCCAAACCAAGCAATATCATGCATCATTTTAGGAACATCCCAAAAACATGATAATGCTTAGTTGAATAAACACTATGCATGCATATTCACCACCATCATCTCATTACATGCATTTTATTGTAGATCATGGAGGGATCTAGGGGAATGCAAGGGCAATTGAAGAAAGTGGACTTCTTATTGTACCGTGCCGAGAGGTTGGATCACCTCTGTACCTTGATGCCAAGAGAGGCTCGTTTGGAGTTCGAAAAATCTTATGGACGAGTCCTTGACTTGATGAAGATTTGTGTGGATCCAGCTTTTCTGAGAGCCTTGGAGTCTCGATCTGCACTGTTTCGAATTCCCCCAGTTTGACTTAGTTCCTACTCTCGAGGAGTACGAACTCATGCTTCGATGGCCCAAATCAACAGGGGTCTATATTTTCCATGGAAATCATGTGGTCGTAGAGAGAGTTGCCACTCAAGTCAAACTACCACCACGATTATCTGCTTTAGTGGGGAACGGCAGTATCAAGGGTTGGAAGCTTGCTATGATTGAAAACCACCTTTCTTCTTTGGCTGATGAGGGAGATTGGTTAGCTTTCAACAAGACTCTAGCGTTAGCCGTGTTTGGGATGATCCTATTCCCCTTTCACGCTAACACAGTGGACCATGCTGCTATGGACGCCTTCTTCGCTTGGGACGTACATATGAAGAGTCCCGTGCCTGCCATTCTTGCCGACACCTTGCTTTCTGTCAGATTATCTCAACAGAAGCAAGGGAAAACTATCCGATGCTGTACCTCCTTGTTGTATATGTGGGGCATCACACACTTTTATGCCTCTAGTCATATGGGGACTTTGCCCGATCCTTTGAGAAGTTTTTCGAAGATCCCCGTACGCCGTCGGTATGCTTCCGAGTGGAAGGAAGAGATGGAACAGTGGAGTATTGAGCACTTCACGTGGGTTTGTCCTTGGTTCCGTCCAAGCAATGTATTGACAAGATGCGGCAATTATCCAAGCATACCATTAATGGGCCTCAGAGGTTGCATAGCTTATTCACCTAGATTGGCTATGAGGCAACTCATGAGGACTCAAATTGTTCCTACCAAAGAGGAGCTTGGAGGGTTGTGTTTCTCCTTTGATTCCGAACATCAGAGGGATATGCACGCTGTCATTAGAGCGTGGGAGAAACCAATCTATGAGGGAGATCGAGAGCTTGGAAAGCCTCGGGTATCCGCCTCCACCGACTACGAGATATGGAGGAACGAGAGAGGGGTGTCTCAACCATCCACCTCTTGCGCAACCGCAACCACAAGGAGGTTAATGCAAGAACAAGTCGACGCCTTGACCAAAAAGCTGGAAATTATGGGAGCTCAAATGAGAGTTCTTGAAGAGAAAAATGAAGAATCCAGTTTTACTATTGATGGTCTTCAAAGGCAATGCAAGAAGAAAGACCACGAGATAGAGCGGCTCAAGGATGAGTGTGCTAACCTCAATGAGGAGACTACTCGGGCATCCAAAATGCCAAAGGTTGAACCGAGTAGTCAACTCCAAGAAGTCAACGCAAAGATAGCACACCTTGAAGCCGAACATGCAAGGCAGGCACAGTTGATCAAGAACATGCAAGACGATCTGCTCTTGACTCGATCCGACGCACAACAATGGCGGGAAGTTGCTCAACAACAAACCGCAAACCTTTCTGATTTCCGCAAAAAGGAAAGGGAGGGACTAGCACAAATGGCTAGACTCCGAGAGGAGAAGGATCGAGCCGAAGACGAGCTTAACGAGCTGCAGGCCATGATCAACTATCACACTCAAAAGGCGAAGGACGCTCAGAAAAGTAGTGATGATATGAGCCAAGCCGTCCATATGCAAGTTGAAGCAATAGCACGCCATGTGGAGGAAGCCGAAGACGAATGGAGAAGAAAAATGAACCCGCCTGTGGGTTTTTATCGGCTTTTCTCATATTGTAAAAAATTGCTTCAAAGCATTGTATGATAAGTTGTACACTTTCTATGATCAATGAAATCAAGTTTTGTGATTTATGAAATCTCTCAATTGCCTTTGCATTTCATAGTCATTCATTTGCATTTATCTCTCCCGGTAATTTAATAATAAATATTAAT
The DNA here is from genome assembly GCF_000230855.2 of Cajanus cajan. Taxonomy (NCBI): domain Eukaryota; kingdom Viridiplantae; phylum Streptophyta; class Magnoliopsida; order Fabales; family Fabaceae; genus Cajanus; species Cajanus cajan. Next base: position 7,834,906 of record NC_138526.1, on the reverse strand, counting down.
AAAAAGAAAGAAATAATCGATGCGTATGTTCAGAATGGATCGCACGCCATTGGTCATTAAATGCAAACCAACAACTGCACCAAGCAAGCACACGGCGACTCCGTTGTTGGTAATCAAGACAGACGAAAGGGAAGGTCCGACACCGTTAAGGATCATCGCTCCAAGGCCTTTCCCCTACAAAACAAATAAGGCTGTGCCATGGATATACGACGTCCATTCTTCTGCCGACAGCGATATCTCCAACATCGCTGGACTTGGGGGCATGACTAGGAGTGGCAGGATCTACTCTCCCGAAGATCTACACGATAAAGCTCCCAAGAATAAAGGAAAAGAAAAGGAGAAAACCGAGGAAGATAGAGAATCCGAGGAGGAGACTGATGAGCTGTTAAAATTCATCAAACAAAGCGAGTACTCCATTGTGGATCAACTTCACAAGACACCAGCAAAGATCACTTTGTTGTCGTTGATCCTAAGCTCCGAACCGCATCGGCAAGCTCTGTTGAAAGTCTTGAACGAGGCGTATGTATCACACACCATATCCCAAGACAAATTTGAGGGGATTGTTAGTCACATCACGGCTAATGATCACCTCACCTTCACAGATGAAGAGATCCCCACCGAGGGACCGCACCATAACAAGCCCTTGCACATTTCTGTAAAGTGCAAGGAGTATCACATCGCGAAGGTCTTGGTGGATAATGGATCTTCCTTGAACGTGATGCCAAAAAGAACGTTCGATCAGATGGCAATCAAGGGAGTCCAAATGCGCCCAAGCAACATGATCGTTCGAGCTTTCGACGGCTCTAAAAGAGAAGTGGTGGGAGAAGTCAGTCTTCCAATCCAAATCGGACCCACTATCTTTAACGTCGAATTTCAAATAATGGACATTACTCCTGCATACAGCTGTCTCCTCGGCCGACCTTGGATTCATGATGCGAAAGCTGTACCCTCTACGCTCCACCAGAAAATCAAGTTCATCGTGGGTGACAAACTGGTGACCGTGCAAGCTGAAGATGGCATACTCATCAGTAAGCCATCCAACATACCTTATGTGGATGCAGCAGAGGAAGCTTTGGAAATCGCCTTCCAAGCATTGGAAATCGCCAATGTTGAAACGTTTCCCCGAGAAATGAAGAAGGTAGCCCATATGCTCACCAAGAACGGATACTTGCCAGGACAAGGATTAGGCAAGAACTCCCAAGGAATCCCGGAGCTACCCATTATCAAAGACAATCCGGGGAAACAAGGGTTAGGATACGACCCTGTTAAAGATCAAAGAACGAAGAGGAATCAAGATCCTTCTCGACGTTCTTTAAGCCAGATCTTTAGGAAGGCTGGTTCACAAACGTCAAGGCCAGCTGTTGTCATCAAGTGTCCTTTTCCTTCTAATAGGGATGTGTAAATTCAGTGACTATTAGAGATCACTCCTCGGGGACAGCCCGACCCCTGAGCCTCGATAGGGCACATGTTTCCATTACGATTATAATAAAATCATTCTTCATTAATTCTTTATTGCCTCTTTTCTTGCTTGCAATAAAATTCTAAACCACGTTATTTAACCCTGTTTGAATAAACATAAGTGAGGTTAAAATCGTCTTAATAATCAATAAACCCGCATCATTTTTATGTGGAATTGTGTGTCAACTTGGAGCACCTTTTCTTGGCTTTAATAAGTGCCATCACGGATAAAAAAAAAGAAATCCTAAAAAACAAAAAGCTCGGCAGGAAACCCAAAAAGGGGACTGTGCAAAATAAGAGCAAAAGACCCGCTAGGAATCCCACAAAAGGGTGACCTAGGCAAAAATTAGGGTTACAAAATAATGAACAAAGACAAAAGCCCGCTAAAACATCACAAATGGGTGTTTTAGGCAAAAGTTAGGGCAATCAAAAAACAAAATAAATCCATGGTGGTACCATCAATTGAATTCAACGCTCAAGAAAAGCTATCCAAGTTGTCAAAGCACAATCATTAATAACAAAGATGTGCTTAACTTCATAAGTGTTTAATCGAACAAACCTAAACACAATAAGCCTACCATTGGCCAGCCATTCTTACAAAATCCATTTTTCAAAAATAAAACAATCCCCTCTGAAACACAAACTTTTGAAAATATATCTTTTCCTTCTTTTCTCTCTTGTCCCAACGATTTTTGAATAATCTAGTGGAAACATGGAGATATAGTGGTCAATAGGAGGGTTGACACATCTTCTAAAGGAAGGGAAGGATCATTTGGTTGATGACACCAAATCCCAAAATCAAATACGCATCATTCCTCGGTTACAGAAATCGGCAGAGCACAGCTCGTCTAGAGGAATGGCAAAAATCCAAACAGAAGAACGCATCGATTAATTCTTTTGAAAAAAATGAATCAAATAGAATTAGGTGCATCATATACTGCATACATGCATACAGATGATAGGTGTACTGGAAGATCACTTATTCTCTGTTTATCTTCAAAAAAAAAAAAAAAAAAAAAAATGAAAATCAATGCGCCCGTATTGAGTTTAATACGGGCGTATCAAGGTGAACGTTGAAGCAACGTTTCGTATTCAATACGACGTATTAAACACAATACGGGCGTATTGACGCTCAATACGGCCGTATTCCATTCAATACGGGCCGTATTGATTGCCACATTTGTACAATAACGGTAAAGCCAATACGGCCGTATTATATTCAATACGGTCGTACTGGCGAAAACTTCTCTATAAATAAGCCTCCCCCCTCTCATTTTTGCATACCAATCTTCATTCTCTGCATATTTTGTTTGTGAGTGCACCCTAGACAGCTTCTCAGAAATGGCAGAGTCATCCCGAAAAAGACAGAGAGCCCCAGCTCGACGTGAGATGACGGATCGACACAGGCAACGGCTGGAGCTCATAGAGACATTCAACTTCGAGCCGTCAAGGGTGCTCGACTTTGACCTTCTCTGAGCAGTGGGCTTGGAGGATGACGTCAGGGGTTACTTCGGCAGCATAGGATGGGGATTTCTCCTTGATTCCCCTTCTCAGCTGTACTTGACAGCCACGAAGGAGTTCCTGGCCTCCGTCGGTATTACTGAGTCGACGAACAGTTATGGGGAAGATGTCTGCTCGGTTGACTTCTGGATGAATCAGGGGTACCGCTCCTTGACTTTGGACGAGTTCAATGTCCAGGCAGGATTTTTCAGCCGCACTGATCAGCTGGAATTTCGTGATGCCATATGCGAGTGGCCTGATCAGTGGACTCCGGTTGACATGTGGAGATTGCTCACTGGCCGAGAGGATTACCATTCAGGGGTAAAGGGCTCCCGGCTTCCGACCGCTCTTCGGATCTGCCACAAGATCCTTACCAGTACTATCCATGGCAGGTCCAAGAGCCCCGAGTCGATTACTCGTCCGGACCTGCTGGCATTATATTGCATGGCCACCGTACGGAAGGCCAACCCTGGATATTTCTTCCTCGAGCATGTGAAGAAGCTGGGGACACGAGAGGGAGGAGAGTCTAGACAGGGGTATATCTTGGTCGCCCCACTCCTTTCACAGCTGGCGGAGACATGGGGATGCCCCGATGGCGAAGAGCCAAGGGCGCTGGCGCCAAAGCTGATCGGTGCTACCACTTTGATTAGCATGAGGATCATTACTAGATCAGCTGGGGGGTTTGTACGAGTAGATGGCCCCGATGCCTATGCCGACATCCTCAATGACCTCGACTTTGAGGGCGATGGCAGCCCACAACCAGAGACCGGCACCTCGCAGTCGGATAGGGCCTACTTTGATGCCCGCTTTGACGCTTTACAGCAAAGCATCGATACTCGATTCGATGCTTTTCAGCATAGCATCGGCACATGGCAGCAGAGTACAGATGCTCGACTAGACACCTTGGTGCAGGGGTTCGACAACCTCTCCGTCTGGATGCATCGCCGCTTCCCGGACCCGCCACAGGACCCGCCGGCAGAGGAGTGAAGACTGGCTTCTGTTTTCATTGCTTTTTCATGCATTAGTTTGATTGGGCTTAGCCCCATTTCTCAAATTTTCCTTGTACAAATTCATTTTTAGTAATGAAATTTGCCATTTCTGAATTTAATTTCTTTAGCAATTTAAATTCTGTACAGCAAAAGCCAAAAACATAAAAAAGGCAAAATACAGAAAAAGCCAAACCAGAAGAAAAGGCAAAATAGAAAAAGCCGAAAATGAAAAAGGCAAGGATATAGAAAATCCAACAAAAAGATTGCACAAAATAATTGAGCCTGGAGAGGCTCGCCGAAATAATACTCTCAGAATAATTGAGCCTGGAGAGGCTTGCTGAAATAATACTCTTTCAGAATAATTGAGCCTGAAGAGGCTTGCAGAAATAATACTTCCTCAGAATAACTAAAGCCTGGAGAGGCTTGCAGAAATAATACTCCCCCAACTGTACAGAGTCAATGAGCCTGGAGAGGCTCGCAGAAATAATACTCCCCAGAGAGAACCTCAACTCATGCTCTTGGATTCAAAATCCCCAGCAAGAGCTATCAAGCAAGATCGTCAAAATCCCCAATGGAAGTACGATCTCCCAAGCAGAATATCCAAGTCAAAGGACTTAAACTTCCTCAGTGAAGATAGCTCTCCAACTCAAGTGTCGAGTGAGGCTAAGCCTGTAGAGGCTTCCTAAATAATACTCTGGGATACATAAGATCCCTCATTCCCCAATCGCCTACTCAGAGGCATCCCTGCAAAAAGTGAAAAATCAAAAATATCAATAAGTATTCCCCAAGCGGAATCTGGCACTCAGCCGAACACTGAACTTCAAATCCCCAGTCGCCTACACAAGAGGCACTCCTTCAAAAAGGAAAACCCAAAAAAAAGAAAAAATCAATAATCATTCCCCAAGCGGAATCCGGCTCTCAGCCTATCATTGAACATCAAGATGATCTGCCTAACAGAAGAGGCCAATCACAACCAATGACAAAATCCCCTGGCGGATAACAGCCTACACAGAGGCAACAAAATCCAAAAATTAAAAAGAGATACCCCAATAAGGATAAACCGGGATACTCCACCAACGTCAAAGGACGTCAGCCAAACATAAGGCATCGCTCAACTCAGAGAGAAAGAGCATCTGTGTCTATACCCCAAGGAGTCAGAAATTCCCCAAGGGTACCAACAATGCAATGCAAGTTGGGGCACAGGAACCTGTGAATGACTGCACATCCCCTAGACGGATCCCTGCGTTATCCAGCCCTCAGTGGCACAAAATCAGAAACAACCGTCGAAGCAGCATCGTGGACTGTGGAGACAAAATCATCACAAATCCCTGAAAAGGAAATATTCACGCTACCCCGTCGTCACAAACACGGAGGTATGTAGCTTCCGGCTCGAGCAATGAGCGAAGCTATCTCTGGAAAGGGGGGTACTCACTGCTTACCGTTGTCACAAGGGTACTTAGCTTCCGGCTCGAACAAAGAGTGAAGCTAAGCCTGGAGAGGCGGTACTCACAGCTTCCAGCTTGGGCAGCAAGCAAAGCAAAGCCTGGAGAGGCGAAACTCACACTGCTCACCGTCGTCACAAAGGTGCTTAGTTTCCGGCTCGAACAAAGAGCGAGACTAAGCCTGGAGAGGCGAAACTCACACTGCTACCGTTGTCACAAGGGTACTTAGCTTCCGGCTCGAACAAAGAGTGAAGCTAAGCCTGGAGAGGCGGTACTCACAGCTTCCAGCTTGGGCAGCAAGCAAAGCAAAACCTGGAGAGGCTACTCGACAATTTTCCACCGGAAGACGCTACAAGTCAGAAGGTCGGCGCATCACCCGGACAATTGGGTCAACTCCTTTACTTGTCAGCCGATACACCAAAAGGCCGTCCGACTAAGTAAAGGGGGGGCAGCTGTAGACCCCTAAAATTGTCCGGGTCGGAAATAAAGCTTGAAGACTCTCGAAGACTGAAGGAAGATCAGCCAGAAGGACTCCTGGAAGGCCCTAGGAGGGTTCTCTGTAGGTCTAGAGGTCTTAGAATAGCCCAAAATAAGGAAGTGGAGGGAATGAAGCCCAATACGGCCGTACTGAACTTAATACGGCCGTATTGAAGCTTCAATACGGCCGCAGTGAACTCAATACGGCGTATTGAAGTTTCTGAAACTTCAATACGGCCGTACTGAAATCAATACGGCCGTATTGAAGCTTCAATACAGCCGCAGTGAACTCAATACGGGCGCATTGAAATTTCTGAATTTCAATACGGCCGTATTGAACTCAATACGACCGTATTGAAGTTCAAAAATTTCAATACGGCCGTATTGCTTCTGTAGGCCGTATTGCGCCTATTCCCTATAAATATGACGTCAATTGGACGTCATTCCACACTTTTTCAGATAGTTTCAACCCTCTCCTTGAGTATTCTGGGGTTTTTGAGCAGTGTTCTGCCCTAGAAATCACTCGGAGAGTTGATCCGACAAAGTTCTTGAGCCCCGAGCCATTTTGCTTGAGGATCGAACCTAGTCGAAGGGAAATCCTCCGGATTTCCATAGTTAAAAGTTTTTAGGAAGGAGCGAGCGAGCTTGTAGAGCGAGGGAACGCCAAAAAGCTTCCCAGTTTTACTCAATATATAAAAGCACGCTTCAAGAGGTTTCTTCTTAAATCCTTCCTTTTACTGCTTTCTGTGTGCATATTTAAACTGTCATCATGTAGATAGTTAATTTATAATTGCTTAGAATAAATAGGGGTAATTTAGTAATTTTACACTGTTATTTTAGAAATAATCTGTCATAGGGAACCCGAAAGGGGCGCTGTGGGGTGCTAACACCTTCCCCACGCGTAACCGACTCCCTTACCCAACTCTGGTTGTAATGGCCAAAGTTGATTTATAAAAATCAATTGCCTTATCCCTTTTTCCAATGTTTTGAGTAAAACATTGGTGGCGACTCCACGAACCCTCCTTTTGCGAAAACCACTAATCCATGGAGGGTCCCGCTTGGGATTAACATGGATTGGTGAGACATTTAATAAATAAATTGGATAAGATCGACAAGGTCTCAGTTTGAGAACAAGTCGTTCTAATAATCCAATACATTTTCAAAACTAAAATAAAAGCGAGCTCGACCGTCTTCGCGACCGCCGAGGCCCGTTTCGAGCCGGTGGCGACACTAAATTACCCCTATTTATTCTAAGCAATTATAAATTAACTATCTACATGATGACAGTTTAATATGCACACAGAAAGCAGTAAAAGAAGGGATTTTTAGAAAAGAAACCTCTTGAAGCGTGCTTTTTATATATCAAGTAAAACTGGGAAGCTTTTTGGCGTTCCCTCGCTCTACAAGCCCGCTCACTCCTTCCTAAAAATAATTTTTGACTATGGAAATCCGGAGGATTTCCCTTCGACTAAGTTCGAATCTCCAAGCTAAATGCTCGGAATTCCAGAACTTCGTCGGATCGACTCCCAGAGAGATTTCTAGGGCAGAACACTGCTCAAAAACCCCAGAATACTCAAGGAGGGAGTCAAAACTGTGTGGAAAAGTGTGAAATGACGTCCCATTGACGTCATATTTATAGGGAAAAGGCTCAATACGGTCTCTGGGGGTCAATACGGTCAACATTGAAATTTTGAACTACAATACGGCCGTATTGAATTCAATACGGCCGTATTGAAGTTCAAAAAACCTCAATACGGCCGCATTGAAGTTCAGTGCAGCCGTATTGAAGTTCAGTGCAGCCGTATTGAATTCAATGCAGCCGTATTAAAGTTCAGTGCAGCCGTATTGAATTCAATGCAGCCGTATTGAAGTTCAGAAACTTCAATACGGCCGTATTGAGTTCAGTGCGGCCGTATTGAAGTTCAAAATGTTCAATACGGCCGTACTGAACCTCTGGGAGGCCGTATTGGGCTTCATTCCTCCCACTTTTCTTATTTTAGCTATTCTAAGACCTCTAAACCTACAGATAGTCATCCTATGGTCTTCTGGGAGTCCTTCCGGCTAACTTTCCTTTGGTCTTCGAGAGTCTTCTAGCCTTATTTCCGACCCGGACAATTTTAGGGGTCTACAGCTGCCCCCCCTTTACTTAGTCGGACGGCCTTTTGGTGTACCGGCTGACAAGTAAAGGAGTTGACCCAATTGTCCGGGTGATGTGCCAACCTTCTGACTTGTAGCGTCTTCCGGTGGAAAATTGTTGAGTAGCCTCTCCAGGTTGTTGCATACCTCGGCGTTTCTGACAACCTCGGTAACTAAGTTTACCCTCTCCAGGGTCAACTTCACTCGACGCCCGAGCCGGAAGTTGAACACCAACGTGCCTCTGACGACGCTGATGGTTGAGTACTGTCTCTCCAGACCTTGAGTACCGTCTCTCCAGACTTTGAGTACTGTCTCTCCAGACCTTGAGTACCGTCTCTCCAGACTTTCTTTGAGTACCGTCTCTCCAGACTTTGTTTGAGTACCGTCTCTCCAGACTTTGTTTGAGTACCGTCTCTCCAGACCTTGTTTGAGTACCGTCTCTCCAGACCTTGTTTGAGTACCGTCTCTCCAGACTTTGTTTGAGTACCGTCTCTCCAGACCTTGTTTGAGTACCGTCTCTCCAGACCTTGTTTGAGTACCGTCTCTCCAGACCTTGTTTGAGTACCGTCTCTCCAGACTTTGTTTGAGTACCGTCTCTCCAGACCTTGTTTGAGTACCGTCTCTCCAGACCTTATTTGAGTACCGTCTCTCCAGACCTTGTTTGAGTACCGTCTCTCCAGACTTTGCTTGAGTACCGTCTCTCCAGACCTTGTTTGAGTACCGTCTCTCCAGACCTTGTTTGAGTACCGTCTCTCCAGACCTTGTTTGAGTACCGTCTCTCCAGACTTTGTTTGAGTACCGTCTCTCCAGACCTTGTTTAAGTACCGTCTCTCCAGACTTTGTTTGAGTACCGTCTCTCCAGACTTTGTTTGAGTACCGTCTCTCCAGACTTTGTTTGAGTACCGTCTCTCCAGACTTTGTTTGGTCTCTGACGACCTAGGCAACTGAGTTTGCCCTCTCCAGGGTCTGTGTCTTCTGATCACTTCGGCAATGCGAGTTTACCCTCTCCAGGGATCTGAGATGATTTTTTTGTCTCCACAGTCCACTATGCTGCTTCGACGTTTTTTTGATTTTGTGCCACTGAGGGCTGGATAACGCAGGGATCCGTCTAGGGGATGTGCATTCATTCATAGGTTCTTGTGCCCCAACTTGCATTTGCATAGTTGGTACCCATGGGGAATTTCTGACTCCTTGGGGTGTAGACACAGATGCTCTTCTTGATTTGAGCGATGCCTTATGTTTGGCTGACGTCCTTTTGACGTAAATGGAGTATCCCGGTTATCCTTATTCGGGTGTCTCTCTTTGATTTTTCTGATTTTTGTAGCCTTTGTGTAGGCTATTATCCACTGAGGGTTCTGGATGTTGATTTTGATTTTGTCTCCACAGTCCACGATGCTGCTTTGACGATTGTTTTTGATTTTTGTGCCACTGAGGGCTGGATAACGCAGGGATCCGTCTAGGGGATGTGCAGTTACTCATAGGTTCTTGTGTCCCAACTTTCCTTTGCATAGTTGGTGCCCATTGAGGAATTTCTGTTTCCCTGGGGTGTAGACACGAAGATGCTCTTTCTGAGATGAGCGGTGCCTTATGATTGGCTGACGTCCTTTCGACGATGGTGGAGTATCCCGGTTATCCTTATTCGGGTGACTCTTTTTGTTTTTCTGGTTTTGTCGCCTCTGTGTAGGCAGTTATCCGCTGGGGGATTTTGTCATTGATTGTGATTAGCCTCTTCTGTTAGGCAGATCATCTTGACGCTTGATGTTTGGCCAAGAGCCGGATTCCACTTGGGGAATGATTATTGATCTTTTGATTTTTTTTCTTTTTGTAGGAATGCCTCTTGAGTAGGCGACTGGGGATTTGGGGATCTTATGTATCCCAGAGTATTATTTAGAAAGCCTCTTCAGGCTTAGCTTCACTCTTCGTTTGAGTTGGAAAACTATCTTCCACTGAGGAAGTCTAAGTCCTTTGACTTGGATATTTTGTTTGGATCATGCTTCCGTTGGGGAATTTTGCTGATCTCGCTTTGATAGCTTTCACTGGGGAATTTGGCCCGTGAGTGGAAGCTGAGATATCTCTGGGGAGTATTATTTCGGCGAGCCTCTCCAGGCTCAATTATTCTGAGAGAGTATTATTTCGGCGAGCCTCTCCAGGCTCAATTATTCTGTGGGAGTATTGTTTCGGCAAGCCTCTCGAGGCTCAGTTATTCTGCATGAGTATTGTTTTTTGTTCAGCCCCAGAATGCGAGCTGAGACGTCTTCTGGAGAGTATTATTTCGGCAAGCCTCTCCAGGCTTAATTATTTTGTGGGAGTATTTTTTCAGCAAGCCTCTCCAGGCTCAATTATTCCGTGGGAGTATTATTTCGGCAAGCCTCTCCAGGCTCAGTTATTCTGTGGGAGTATTATTTCGGCAAGCCTCTCCAGGCTCAGTTATTCTGCATGATGAATTGGTTTTTTTTGTTCAGCCCAAGAATGCAAGCTGAGATGTCTTTTTGGAGAGTATTATTTTGGCAAGCCTCTCCAGGCTCAGTTATTCTGTATAATTTGTTGGATTTTCTGTATTTTGCCTTTTTGTTGATTTTGGCTTTTTCTGTGTTTTTGCCTTTTTTGTTGATTTTGGCTTTTTCTGTGTTTTTGCCTTTTTTGGTTGATTTCGGCTTTTTCTGTACAGAAATGTCTCTGAGGAGTATTATTTTGGCAAGCCTCTTCAGGCTCAGTTATTCTGAGAGAGTATTATTTCGGCGAGCCTCACCAGGCTCAATTATTCTGTGAGAGTATTATTTCGGCGAGCCTCTCCAGGCTCAGTTATTTCTGAGAGAGTATTATTTCGGCAAGCCTCTCCAGGCTCGGTTATTCTGTATGGTGAGAGAGTATTGTTTCTGCAAGCCTCTCCAGGCTTAATTATTCTGAGGAAGTATTTTTTCAGCAAGCCTCTCCAGGCTCAATTATTCTGTACAAACTGAGGAGTATTGTTTGTATCCTTGCCTTTTTTCGTTTTCGGCTTTTGTTGACTGTAGACCCCTAAAATTGTCCAGGTCGGAAATAAAGCTTGAAGACTCTCGAAGACTGAAGGAAGATCAGCCAGAAGGACTCCTGGAAGGCCCTAGGAGGGTTCTCTGTAGGTCTAGAGGTCTTAGAATAGCTTAAAATAAGGAAGTGGAGGGAATGAAGCCCAATACGGCCGTACTAAACTTAATACGGCCGTAATGAAGCTTCAATATGGCCGCAGTGAACTCAATACGGCGTATTGAAGTTTCTGAACTTCAATACGGCCGTACTGAAATCAATACGGCCGTATTGAAGCTTCAATACAGCCGCAGTGAACTCAATACGACCATATTGAAATTTCTGAGCTTCAATACGGCCGTATTGAACTCAATACGGCCGTATTGAAGTTCAAAAATTTCAATACGGCCGTATTGATTCTGTAGCCCGTATTGGGCCTGTTCCCTATAAATATGACGTCAATTGGACGTCATTCCACACTTTCACACTCAGTTTTGACTCCCTTCTTGAGTATTCTGGGGTTTTTGAGCAGTGTTCTGCCCTAGAAATCTCTCTGGGAGTCGATCCGACGAAGTTCTGGAATTCCGAGCACTTAGCTTGGAGATTCGAACCTAGTCGAAGGGAAATCCTCCGGATTTCCATAGTCAAAATTTTATAGGAGGGAGCGAGCGGGCTTGTAGAGCGAGGGAACGCCAAAAAGCTTCCCAGTTTTACGAAATATATAAAAGCACGCTTCAAAGGTTTCTTCTTAAAGTCCTTCCTTTTACTGCTTTCTGTGTGCATATTTAAACTGTCATCATGTAGATAGTTAATTTATAATTGTTTAGAATAAATAGGGGTAATTTAGTAATTTTGTACTATTATTTTTAGAAATAATCTGTCATAGGGAACCCGAAAGGGGCGCTGTGGGGTGCTAACACCTTCCCCACGCGTAACCGACTCCCTTACCCAACTCTGGTTGTAATGGCCAAAGTTGATTTATAAAATCAATTGCCTTATCCCTTTTTCCAATGTTTTGAGTAAAACATTGGTGGCGACTCCATGAACCCTTCCTTTTTATGAAAACCACTAATCCATGGAGGGTCCCGCTTGGGATTAACATGGATTGGTGAGACATTTAATAAATAAATTGGATAAGATCGACAAGGTCTCAGTTTGAGAACAAGTCGTTCTAATAATCCAATACATTTTTAAAACTAAAATAAAAGCGAGTCCAACCATCCTTCGCGAATGCCGAAAGCCCGTTGGGGCCGGTGGCGACAGATGGCGACTCCACTGGGGAAGCTTCGAGAGTCAGTCCCATTTAGTGACAGATTATTTTTAACAAATAATAGTTAAAAATTACTTTATTACCCCTCACTTGTATGATAACATGTTTATCTATTTGGCTTTAATAACTGTTGTATTTTTAAATTTACGCAATTGTTTGAAATAAAAACTGCACACAAACCTTTGCACACAACAGTTCCCTCTATACCCGGGGGCATGAGTGATTAACCATAGGGAGTGGATGTTAGTACGGCCGATTGTCGAATGGGTCTATAGGTGCCCGTAGACCGTTGTCGGAAAACATCACTCAAGGTGATAACCATGAACTTGAGTCCGACGGTGCGTTGGAGCTTTCCATCGACCTACGATGAGAGGAATTGGGTCCCTATAATGGGGGCACCTTGGGGGCCTTTGACCAAGTGAGAACAGTTAGATCCTCCTTGAATATGCACTTTTCTGCAGGAGACCCCTACCTCGTGATTCGCTCGTGACTGTTCGTGGATGAGTGAATTGTTTGTGCATTGTTTATGTGAAATTGTTTGAGCATACATTGCATTTCTTTAAACATACAACATTCCTATTCTTTTAAAATAAAAATAAATAGGAATAAGGATCTTCCATTGCATGGTGTTAACATCTACCTTCATCACATTCATATAGGTAGTTTCCCTTTTCACCCAAAAATACAAAAAAATATATAATAAATAAAAATACCCAAAAAAAGAAAAAAAGGTTATTTATCCAAACCAAGCAATATCATGCATCATCTTAGGGACATCCTAAAAACATGATAATGCTTAGTTGAATAAACACTATGCATGCATATTCAACCTCATCATCTCATATCATGCATATAGATCATGGAGAGATCTAGGAGTCATTCATACATCTCTCCTAGTAATCCATTAATAAACATTAATAAAAAGAAAGAAATAATCGATGCGTATGTTCAAGATGGATCGCACGCCATTTGTTATTAAGTGTAAGCCAACAACCGCGCCAAGCGAGCGCACATCAACTCCATTGTTGGTAATCAAGACGAACAAAGGGGAAGGTCCAATGCCGTTAAGGATCACTACTCCAAGGCCTTTTCCCTACGAATCAAATAAGGCTGTGCCGTGGATATACGACATCCATTCTTCTGCCGACAGCGATATTTCCAACATCGCTGGACTTGGGGGCATAACTAGGAGTGGCAGGATCTACACTCCCGAAGATCTTCATGATAAAGCCCCCAAGAATAAAGAAAAAGAAGAAAAGAAAACCGAGGAAAAAGAATCCAAGGAGGAGACAGACGAGCTGTTAAAGTTTATCCGACAGAGCGAGTACTCCATCGTGGATCAACTTCATAGGACGCCAGCAAAGATTACGCTGTTGTCGTTGATCCTAAGTTCCGAACCGCATCGGCAAGCTCTGTCGAAAGTCTTGAACGAGGCATATGTGTCGCACACTATCTCCCAAGACAAGTTTGAGGGGATTGTTAGTCACATCACGGCTAATGATCACCTCACCTTCACCGATGAAGAAATCCCCGCTGGGGGACCGAATCATAACAAGCCCTTGCACATCTCTGTAAAGTGCAAGGAGTATCACATCGCTAAAGTCTTGGTAGATAATGGATCTTCCTTGAATGTGATGCCAAAAAGAACGCTCAAGCAATTGGCAATCAAGGGAGTCCAAATGCGCCCGAGCAACATGATCGTTCGAGCCTTCGATGGTTCTAAAAGAGAAGTGGTGGGAGAGATCAATCTTCCAATCCAAATTGGACCCACTATCTTTAATGTCGAATTCCAAAGTGATGGACATTTCTCCCGCATACAGCTGTCTCCTCGGCCGACCTTGGATTCATGATGCGAAAGCTATTCCTTCTACGCTCCACCAGAAAGTCAAGTTCATAGTGAATGACAAACTGGTGACTGTACAAGCTGAAGATGACATACTCATCAGCAAGCCATCCAACATACCTTATGTGGATGCAGCAGAGGAAGCTTTGGAAACCGCCTTCCAAGCATTGGAAATTGCCAATGTTGAAACGTTTCCCCGAGAAATGAAGAAGGTAGCTCATATGCTCACAAAGAACGGATACTTGCCAGGACAAGGATTAGGCAAGGACTCCCAAGGAATCCCGGAGCTACCCATTATCAAGGATAATCCGGGGAAACAAGGGTTAGGATACAACCCCGTTAAAGATCAAAGAACGAAGAGGAATCAAGATCCTTCTCGACGTTCTTTAAGCCAGATCTTTAGGAAGGCTGGTTCACAAATATCAAGGCCGGTTGTCGTCATCAAGTGTTCTTCTCCTTCTGATAGGGATATGTAAACCTGATGACTATTAGAGATTATTCCTCGGGGACAGCCCGACCCCCGAGCCTCGATAGGGCACATGTTTCCATTATGATTATAATAAAATCATTCTTCATTATTTCTTTATTGCTTCTTTTCTTGCTCGCAATAAAAATTCTAAACCACATTTTTTAACCCTGTTTGAATGAACATAAGTGAGGTTAAAATCGTCTTAATAATCAATAAACCCACATCATTTTTATGTGGAAGTGTGTGTGACAACTTGGAGCACCTTTTCTTGGCCTCAATAAGTGCCGTCATGGATAAAAGAAATCCATTCAGGACAAAAATCCTAAAAAAAACAAAAAGCTCGGCAGGAAACCCAAAAAGGGGGCTGCACAAAAATAAGAGCAAAAGACCCGCTAGGAATCCCACAAAAGGGTGACCTAGGCAAAAATTAGGGTTACAAAATAATGAACAAAAACAAAAGCCCGCTAAGACATCACAAATGGGTGTTTTAGGCAAAAGTTAGGGCCGTCAAAAAAAGAAAAACAAAATAAATCCATGATGGTACCATCAATTGAATTCAACAAGGGGCTCAAGAAAAGCTATCCAAGTTGTCAAAACACAATCATTAATAACAAAGATGTGCTTAACCTCATAAGTGTTTAATCGAACAAGCCTAAACACATAAGCCTACCATGGCCAGTCATTCTTACAGAAACCATTTTTCAAAAATAAAATAATCTCCTCTAAAACACAAACTTTTGAAAAATATACCCTTTCCTTCTTTTCTCTCTTGTCCCAACGATTTTTGAATAATCTAGTGGAAACATGGAGATATAGTGGTCAATAGGAGGGTTGACATATCTTTTAAAGGAAGGGAAGGATCATTTGGTTGATGACACCAAATCTCAAATATAATACGCATCATTCCTCGGTTACAGAAGTCGGCAGCGCACAGTCCGTCTGGAGGAATGGCAAAATCCAAACACAAAAACGCATCGGTTAATTCTTTTGAAAAAAGAATCAAATAGAATTAGGTGCATCATACTGCATACATGCATACAGATGATAGGTGTACTGGAAGATCACTTATTCTCTGTTTATTGAAAAAACAAAAAATATAAACTTCAGAAAAACAATACGCCCGTATCATGTTCAGTACGCCCGTACCAAAATTAGGGTTATGAACAAATTTTCAATTCAATACGGGCATATTGAAATGAATAACGGCCGTATTGGCAATAACAGAAATCCTCCCTCACATCAATGACAAAATTCCTCCAAGAAGAAGAGGATAGGGGGAGCCATTCATTTTTTCCAAAAATAAAATAATTAAACTTGCATTTTGTGCATCGCGCACATTAATTGCACATTCAAAGACCTCATCATGAGGCAATTGCATAAAATAGAAAAATAGAAAAATTGCTTGTGTATGACAGCAGCAAACAAAATGCAAAGATTCAGAAAATCAACAGCGTCTTTCAGAATAACTGAGCCTGGAGAGGCTCGCCGAAATAATACTCTCAAAATAACTGAGCCTGGAGAGGCTTGCCGAAAGAATACTCTCAGAATAATTGAGCCTGGAGAGGCTTGCCGAAATAATACTCTCTCTCAAAATAACTGAGCCTGGAGAGGCTCGCCGAAATAATACTCTCTCAAAATAATTGAGCCTGGAGAGGCTTCCTAAATAATACTCTCTCATAATAACTGAGACATTTCTGTACAGAAAAAGCCAAAAAATGACAAAAAAGGCAAAAATACAGAAAAAGCCAAAAAATGACAAAAAAGGCAAACATACAGAAAAAGTCAAAAGTCGACAAAAAAAGACAAAGATTTCACATCTTTCAGAATAACTGAGCCTGGAGAGGCTCGCCGAAATAATACTCTCAAAATAACTGAGCCTGGAGAGGCTTGCTGAAATAATACTCTTTCAGAATAATTGAGCCTGGAGAGGCTTGCAGAAATAATACTCACAAAATAATTGAGCCTGGAGAGGCTCGCCGAAATAATACTCTCAGAATAATTGAGCCTGGAGAGGCTTGCTGAAATAATACTCTTTCAGAATAATTGAGCCTGGAGAGGCTTGCAGAAATAATACTTCCTCAGAATAACTAAAGCCTGGAGAGGCTTGCAGAAATAATACTCCCCAACTGTACAGAATAAATGAGCCTGGAGAGGCTCGCAGAAATAATACTCCCCAGAGAAACCTCAACTCAAGCTCACGGAACAAATCCCCAGCGAGAACTATCAAAGCAAGATCGACAAAATTCCCAATGGAAGTGCGATCATCCAAGCAAAATATTCAGTCAAAGGACTTGAAACTTCCTCAGTGGAAGATAGCTCTCTGACTCAAGCGCTGAGTGAGGCTAAGCCTGCAGAGGCTTCCTAAATAATACTCTGGGATACATAAGATCCCTAAATCCCCAGTCGCCTACTCAAGAGGCACTCCTTCAAAAAGGAAAAACCCAAAAAAGAAATCAATAATCATTCCCCAAGCGGAATTCGGCATTCAGCCAATCATCAAACATCAAGATAATTCGCCTACTCAGAGGCACTCTTTCAAAAAAAAGAGAAAAATCGAAAAAATCAATAACAATTCCCCAAGCGGAATTTGGCTTTTCAGCCAATCATTGAACGTCAAGCTGATACGCCTAACAGAAGAGGCCAATCACAACCAATGACAGAATCCCCAGCAGATAACAGCCTACACAGAGGCAGTAAAAATCAGAAAATCAAAAAGAGATACCCGAATAAGGATAACCGGGATACTCCACCGACGTCAAAGGACGTCAGCCAAACATAAGGCATTGCTCAATTCAAGAAGAGCATCTGTGTCTACACCCCAAGGAAACAGAAATTCCTCAATGGGTACCAACAATGCAATGCAAGTTGGGGCACAGGAACCTATGAATGACTGCACATCCCCTAGACGGATCCCTGCGTTATCCAGCCCTCAGCGGCACAAAATCAGAAAAACCGTCGAAGCAGCATCGTGGACTGTGGAGACAACAATCATCTCAAATCCCTGGAGAGGGCAAACTCACATTGCCAATGTCGTCAAGAACACGGAGGCAGACCCTGGAGAGGGCAAACTCACCCTGGAGAGGGCAAGACTCACGCACAAGTCTGGAGAGGCGACGACTAATACTCACCCCAGAGAGGGCAAACTCACCCTGGAGAGGGCAAACTCACCCTGGAGAGGGCAAGACTCACGCACAAGTCTGGAGAGGCGACGACTAATACTCACCCCGGAGAGGGCAAACTCACCCTGGAGAGGGCAAACTCACCCTGGAGAGGGCAAGACTCACGCACAAGTCTGGAGAGGCGACGACTAATACTCACCCCGGAGAGGGCAAACTCACCCTGGAGAGGGCAAACCCACCCTGGAGAGGGCAAGACTCACGCACAAGTCTGGAGAGGCGACGACTAACACTCACCCCGGAGAGGGCAAACTCACCCTGGAGAGGGCAAACTCACCCTGGAGAGGGCAAGACTCACGCACAAGTCTGGAGAGGCGACGACTAACACTCACCCCGGAGAGGGCAAACTCACCCTGGAGAGGGCAAACTCACCCTGGAGAGGGCAAGACTCACGCACAAGTCTGGAGAGGCGACGATTAATACTCACCCTGGAGAGGGCAAGACTCACGCACGAGCCTGGAGAGGCGACGACTAATACTCACCCTGGAGAGGGCAAACTCACCCTGGAGAGGGCTGTCGCCACCGGCCCGAAACGGGCTTTCGGCATTCGCGAAGGATGGTTGGACTCATTTATTTGTTTGAAAAATGTGGATTGCTAGAATGACTTATTCTCAAACTGAGACCTCGTCAAACGAGCAATTTTATTAAAAGGCTCACTAATCCATATTAATCCCAAGCGGGACCCTCCATGGATTAGAGGTTTTCATAAAAGGAGGGTTCGTGGAGTCGCCACCAATGTTTTACTCAAAACATTGGAAAAAGGGATAAGGCAATTGATTTAAAAATCAACTTTGGCCACTACAACCAGAGTCGGGTAAGGGAGTCGGTTACGCGTGGGGAAGGTGTTAGCACCCCACAGCGCCCCTTTCGGGTTCCCTATGACAGATTATTTCTAAAATAATAGCGTAAAATTACTAAATTACCCCTATTTATTATAATCGATTATAAATTAACTATCTACATGATGACAGTTTAAATATGCACACAGAAAGCAGTAAAAGGAAGGATTTAAGAAGAAACCTCTTGAAGCGTGCTTTTATATATTGAATAAAACTGGGAAGCTTTTTGGCGTTCCCTCGCTCTACAAGCTCGCTCGCTCCTTCCTAAAAACTTTTGACTATGGAAATCCGGAGGATTTCCCTTCGACTAGGTTCGAATCTCCAAGCTAAGTGCTCGGAATTCCAGAACTTCGTCGGATCGACTCCCAGAGAGATTTCTAGGGCAGAACACTGCTCAAAAACCCCAGAATACTCAAGGAGGGAGTCAAAACTGAGTGTGAAAGTGTGTATTGACGTCAAATGACGCCATATTTATAGGAAATAGGAGCAATACGGGCGCTGGGATCAATACGGCCCGTATTGAGAATTTGTTCTTCAATACGGCCGTATTGAACTCAATACGGCCGTATTGAAGTTCACAAATCTTCAATACGGCCGTATTGAACTCAATACGGCCGTATTGAAGTTCACAAATCTTCAATACGGCCGTATTGAGTCCAGTACGGCCGTATTGAAGTTCAAAACTTCAATACAGGCCGTACTGGTCCCCAAGCAGCCCGTATTGGTCCCAATTCCTCCTATTTTCTATTTTTAGCTATCCTAAGACCTCTTAGACCTATAGAGAACCCTCCTTGGGCCTTCTGGAAGTCCTTCTGGCTGATCCTTCTTCAGTCTTCGAGAGTCTTCAAGCTTTATTTCCGACCCGGACAATTTTAGGGGTCTACAGCTGCCCCCCCTTTACTTAGTCAAACGGTCTTTTGGTGTACCGGCTGACAAGTAAAGGAGTTGACCCAATTGTCCGGGTGATGTGCCAACCTTCTGACTTGTAATGTCTTCCGGTGGAAAATTGTTGAGTAGCCTCTCCAGGTTGTTGCATACCTTGGCGCTTCTGACAACCTCGGTAGCTAAGTTTAACACCAACGTGCCTCTGACGACGCTGATGGCTGAGTATTGTCTCTCCAGACCTTGAGTATTGTCTCGCCAGACCTCGAGTACTGTCTCTCCAGACTTTGTTTGAGTATTGTCTCTCCAGACTTTATTTGAGTATTGTCTCTCCAGACTCTGAGTACTGTCTCTCCAGACTCTGAGTACCGTCTCTCCAGACTTTGTTTGAGTACTGTCTCTCCAGACCTTGTTTGAGTATTGTCTCTCCAGACTTTATTTGAGTATCGTCTCTCCAGACTCTGTTTGAGTATCGTCTCTCCAGACCTTGTTTGAGTACTGTCTCTCCAGACCTTGTTTGAGTACTGTCTCTCCAGACCTTGTTTGAGTACCGTCTCTCCAGACTCTGTTTGAGTACTGTCTCTCCAGACCTTGTTTGAGTACTGTCTCTCCAGACCTTGTTTGAGTACCGTCTCTCCAGACCTTGTTTGAGTACTGTCTCTCCAGACCTTGCCTCTCAAAATGAGGTAGTTAAGTATAGTTTGTCTCCACTGTCCACAATGCTGCTTCGACGGTTTGTTTTTCTGATTTTGTGCCGCTGAGGGCTGGATAACGCAGGGATCCGTCTAGGGGATGTGCAGTCATTCACAGGTTCCTGTGCCCCAACTTGCATTGCATTGTTGGTACCCATGGGGAATTTCTGACTCCTTGGGGTGTAGACACAGATGCTCTTTCTCTCTGAGTTGAGCGATGCCTTATGTTTGGCTGACGTCCTTTGACGTTGGTGGAGTATCCCGGTTCATCCTTATTCGGGTATCTCTTTTTGATTTTCTGATTTTTGCCTCTGTGTAGGCTGTTATCCGCTGGGGGATTTCGTCGTTGATTTTGATTAGCCTCTTCTGTTAGGCGTATCGGCTTGACGTTCGATGTTTGGCTAAGAGCCGGATTCCACTTGGGGAATACTTATTGATATTTTTGATTTTCTTCTCCTTTTTGTAGGGATGCCTCTTGAGTAGGCGATTGGGGATTTGGGGATCTTATTGTATCCCAGAGTATTATTTATGAAGCCTCTACAGGCTTAGCCTCGCTCAGTGTTTTGAGTCGGAGAGCTATCTTCCACTTAGGAAGTGTTAAGTCCTTTGACTTGTATATATTGTTTGGATGATCGCACTTCCATTGGGGATTGCGTCGATTTTGCTTTGATAGCTCTCGCTGGGGATTTTTCCGTGAGCTTGAGCTGAGGTTCCCTCTGGGGAGTATTATTTCTGCGAGCCTCTCCAGGCTCAATTATTCTGCATACTGTGGAGGATGTGGAGTATTATTTTGGTGAGCCTCTCCAGGCTTAGTTATTCTGTACAAACTGTTTGTTGGATTTTCTATATCCTTGCCTTTTTTCATTTTCGGCTTTTTCTGTATTTTGCCTTTTTTATGTTTTTGGCTTTTGCTGTACAGAAATTAAAAGTGCTAAAGAAATTAAATTTATGAGAGAGTATTATTTCGGCAAGCCTCTCCAGGCTCAGTTATTTTGTAGGAGTATTATTTCGGCAAGCCTCTCCAGGCTCAATTATTCTGAGAGTATTATTTCGGCGAGCCTCTCCAGGCTCAGTTATTCTGTACGAGTATTATTTCGGCAAGCCTCTCCAGGCTCAATTATTCTGAGAGTATTATTTCGGCGAGCCTCTCCAGGCTCAGTTATTCTGTATGACGTTGTTGATTTTCTGAATCTTTGCATTTTGTTTGCTGTTGTCATACACAAGCAATTTTTCTATTTTTTCTATTTTATGCAGTTGCCTCATGATAAGGTCTTTGAATGTGCAACTAATGTGTGTGTGATGCACAAATGCAATACAATTTTTTACTTTTGTTCATTTATTTAGAAAAGTGAGTGGCTCTCCCTATCCTCTTCTTCTTGGAGGACTTTCTGTCATTGACGCGAGGGAGTATTTTTTGTGAGCCTTTATGCAGGAGATTATGGATTTTATAGGAACCCCTCCAATTCTCTTTTATTGACCGATTATTAATGGAATTTCGTACAATTTTTTATGAAAAACCAATTCAGAGGCATAATCACATGGTCAAGAAAGAAAAGAAACAAATGGATATTTTTATTGATATTCACAAGTGTTTTTACAGAAAGATATACAGAAGGAAATTTCTGAAGAATGGCTGGCCAAGGTAGGCTATATACATTGGGCTTAACAATTATATCTGTAATTGTTGCTCTTCACGTTCCCCTAATTGCTTCGACCTGAGCCAGGAGTGTAGATGCTGCAAGATGCTTGCTTCTAGAAGATAATCACTTGAACCGCCTTTCGGTTTTCGGTTTAAGCGATCGTTGCTTGCTTTGCTTTTACATCTTATTCTTTTGCCCCTAACTTTTGCTTAGGACGTATCCTAACGGGGTAAATTTGCCTTTGTTTTGCCTAGTACCCTTGTACTGGCAGGCTTTTTATTTTGCCCTAACTTTTGCCTAGGACGCCCTTTTTGGGTTTTCATCCTAGCGGGCCTATGCAAGCAACGTCTTCAAGCATAGTACTTCTTTACCACGTCAGTGTTGACTAAGTATCGAAGTTCTTCTCCATCCATGTTTGTGAGGATCAATGCTCCTCCTGAGAAGGCTCGTTTTCCCACGTATGGTCCTCCATGATTTGGGGCATACTTTCCGATTTTGTCCTTTTGAGTTGGTAGTAATTTCTTCATTACCAACTCTCCCTCATGGTAGACTCGAGGGTGGACTTCCTTGTCAAAAGCCTTTTTGATCTTCCTCTGATAGGCTTGACCATGGCATATGGCGTTCAGCCGTTTCTTTTTGATAGGGTTCAACTGGTCATATTGGCTTTGAACCCATTCTGCCTCGGAAAGTTTTGTTTCCATGATTACCCTTAGATAGAATATCTCGACTTCGATGGGTAGAACTGCCTCCACCCCATAAACGAGTGAGAATGGAGTAGCTCCTGTAAATGGACGTACTGAAGTCCTATAGCCATGAGGAGCGAAGGGTAACATCTCGTGTCAGTCTTTAAATGAGACAACCGTCTTTTGCACTATTTTTTTTGATGTTCTTATTGGTTGCCTCGACTGCCCCATTCATCTTTGGCCGATATGGGGAAGAGTTGTGGTGTTGGATCTTGAATTCTTGGCACAGTTCTTCCACCATTTTGTTGTTCAGATTAGATCCATTATCAGTGATGATTTATTTCTCCATGCTTCCACTAGATTATTCTAAAATCTTTTGGGACAAGAGAGAAAAGAAGGGAAAGATATTTTTGTTTTGAAGTTTGTATTTTAGAGGGGATTATTTTTCAAAAATGGTTTTTGTAAGAATGGTTAGCCGAGGTAGGCTTATGTGTTTAGGCTTGTTCGATTAAACACTTTATGAAGTTAAACACATCTTTGTTATTAATGATTGTGCTTTGACAACTTGGATAGCTTTTCTTGAGCCCCTTGTTGAATTCAATTGATGGTACCATCATGGATTTATTTTGTTTTTCTTTTGCCCTAACTTTTGCCTAAAACATCCATTTGTGGAGTTTTAGCGGGCTTTTGTTTTTGTTCATTATTTTGTAACCCTAACTTTTGCCTAGGTTACCCTTTTGTGGGATTCCTAGCGGGTCTTTTGCTTTTATTTTTGCGCAGTCCCCTTTTTGGGTTTCCTGCCGAGCTTATTATCTTTAGGATTTCTTTTATCCATGATGGCACTTATTGATGCCAAGAAAAGGTGCTCCAAGTTGTCACACACACATCCACATAAAAATGATGTGGGTTTATTATCATTAAGATGATTTTAACCTCATTCATGTTTATTCAAACAGGGTTAAAAATAATGTGGTTTAGAATTTTATTATAAGCAAGAAAAGAAGCAATGAAG
Source organism: Cajanus cajan (assembly GCF_000230855.2). NCBI lineage: Eukaryota > Viridiplantae > Streptophyta > Magnoliopsida > Fabales > Fabaceae > Cajanus > Cajanus cajan. The sequence continues at coordinate 7,811,395 of NC_138526.1, read as the reverse complement.
AATGATTTTATTATAATCATAGCGAAAACATGTGTCCTTATTTCATCACTGATATGGGTCCCCATGTTGACCTCTTATATCTTTCGGCCATGCCCCAAATTCACAATTTCCAATTTCTCTTGACGAGCTTCCTAATCTAGCAATCTTTGCAGATCCGGAGAAATGGTCTCCTCATCACTGTCCAACTCAACCCTTTCACCTTCGGATCCCGGTCAGAGCGAACAATTACAGACATAATTATTTTATTGGTTCTATTTAGGTTTAGAATTATTAATGTTAATGAGGAAAGAGAGAAAAGAACAAAAAAAGAGTAATGTGAAAATGCCTCTTTATTGATGTATGTATATAAAACTGTACAAAACCCTTATTTACATGAAAAGGTCCTCATGATCTCGGGTACTGATCATGAGTCCCTAAAAAATATGAAGGGGCCCTATCGTGGCTTGTTCTTCTCTCTATTCCTGCTTTGGCCGAAGATTCTTACTCACGTCGGGCGCTGTTGAATCAAAAGTGATCCACCCGGCATCAATAAGGCTTTGGACCTTGTGTTTGAGAGCTAGACAGTTCTCTGTTGAATGCCCTGATGCCCCCGAGTGGTATAGGCATTTATCTTGTGGTTTGTACCACTCGGGATAAGGTGGATCCATCTTCCTTGGTGGAACGTAAGCTAGAAGACGTGCTTCCACTAGCTTCGGCAGGAGATCGTTATATGTGGTCGGAAGTTTATCAAACTTCCTCACAGGGTTGAATTGCGATTTTCCTGACTTCGAAGTGGAAGAAGATGAGGAAATGGTTATAGCATTGACTCCTCCTTCCTTCTTCTTCCCAAAGGTCTTCTTAGCTTTAAATGATTGGGAAGGTTTAACTAGCTTCCCACTTTTCAGCTCTTGTTCCACTTTTCCTTCAACATGATGGGACTCATGGTCACTGTGCTCAGCCCCGTGTATGTTGTGGTGACGCATGAGTTCCATCACTTGCGCCATTTGCTCCTTGAGCTGTGAGAGCTCGGCTGTAAGCTTCTTAATTTGCTCCTCCATCGCGTCCATCTTCTTGATTTTCTGCGCGTGTGAGGACAGAGAGATGACCAGCCACTTTCTAAAATGAATGTTTATTCTAATTAGCTTATTTATGATATGAATACACTCTTGATGTAAGCTTGATAATCTTTCATCTTTGAGGCGCTGCCTTTTTAAGATGAAAGTTTATCACCCTCCCTAGGCTATTATCTCTCCACAACGGAGAATCTCAATAGTCACGGGTCTCTTTCACTCACATCGAGAGGGTATTAGTGAACCTATAAATGATGATGAGGATGCATGAGGTATTATTGATAATGATGCCTATGCTCCTTACTTTTATTATATTTTCACACATGATTTTTCCTCTCATGTCATGATATTTTCCATGCATGGGGATTATTCTTTAGACCTTATCATGAGGTTTATTAATGCACAAACAATTGCACATAAGCATTTACACAAACAATTCACTCATCCACGAACAGTCACGAGCGAATCACGAGGTAGGGGTCTCCTGCAGAAAAGTGCATATTCAAGGAGGATCTAACTGTTCTCACTTGGTCAAAGGCCCCCAAGGTGCCCCCATTATAGGGACCCAATTCCTCTTGTCGTAAGCCGATGGAAAGCTCCAACGCACTGTCGGACTCGAGTTCATGGTTATCACCTTGAGTGATGCTTTCCGACAACGGTCTCATAGGCTCCTATAAACCCATCAACCGGCCGTACTGACATCCACTCCCTATGGCTTACCACTCATGCCCCCGGGTATAGAGGGAACTGTTGTGTGCAAAGGTTTGTGTACAGTTTGTATTTCAAACAATTGCGTAAATTAAACAAACAACAGTTATTAAAGCCATATAATAAAACATATTATAATACAAGCAAGGGGTAATGAAGTAATTTTAACTATTATTTGTTAAAAATAATCTGTCACTAAATGGGACTGACTCTCGAAGCTTCCCCAGTGAAGTCGCCATCTGTCGCCACCGGCCCGAAACGGGCTTTCGGCATTCGCGAAGGATGGTTGGACTCATTTATTTGTTTGAAAAATGTGGATTGCTAGAATGACTTATTCTCAAACTGAGACCTCGTCAAACGAGCAATTTTATTAAAAGGCTCACTAATCCATATTAATCCCAAGCGGGACCCTCCATGGATTAGAGGTTTTCATAAAAGGAGGGTTCGTGGAGTCGCCACCAATGTTTTACTCAAAACATTGGAAAAAGGGATAAGGCAATTGATTTAAAAATCAACTTTGGCCACTACAACCAGAGTCGGGTAAGGGAGTCGGTTACGCGTGGGGAAGGTGTTAGCACCCCACAGCGCCCCTTTCGGGTTCCCTATGACAGATTATTTCTAAAATAATAGCGTAAAATTACTAAATTACCCCTATTTATTATAATCGATTATAAATTAACTATCTACATGATGACAGTTTAAATATGCACACAGAAAGCAGTAAAAGGAAGGATTTAAGAAGAAACCTCTTGAAGCGTGCTTTTATATATTGAATAAAACTGGGAAGCTTTTTGGCGTTCCCTCGCTCTACAAGCTCGCTCGCTCCTTCCTAAAAACTTTTGACTATGGAAATCCGGAGGATTTCCCTTCGACTAGGTTCGAATCTCCAAGCTAAGTGCTCGGAATTCCAGAACTTCGTCGGATCGACTCCCAGAGAGATTTCTAGGGCAGAACACTGCTCAAAAACCCCAGAATACTCAAGGAGGGAGTCAAAACTGAGTGTGAAAGTGTGTATTGACGTCAAATGACGCCATATTTATAGGAAATAGGAGCAATACGGGCGCTGGGATCAATACGGCCCGTATTGAGAATTTGTTCTTCAATACGGCCGTATTGAACTCAATACGGCCGTATTGAAGTTCACAAATCTTCAATACGGCCGTATTGAACTCAATACGGCCGTATTGAAGTTCACAAATCTTCAATACGGCCGTATTGAGTCCAGTACGGCCGTATTGAAGTTCAAAACTTCAATACAGGCCGTACTGGTCCCCAAGCAGCCCGTATTGGTCCCAATTCCTCCTATTTTCTATTTTTAGCTATCCTAAGACCTCTTAGACCTATAGAGAACCCTCCTTGGGCCTTCTGGAAGTCCTTCTGGCTGATCCTTCTTCAGTCTTCGAGAGTCTTCAAGCTTTATTTCCGACCCGGACAATTTTAGGGGTCTACAAGGGCAAGACTCACGCTACCAAAGTGACTAGAAGCGCGGAGGTATGCACCAACCTGGAGAGGCTACTCAACAATTTTCCCACCTGAAGACACTACAAGTCGGAAGGATGGCACATTACCCGGACAATTGGGTCAACTCCTTTACTTGTCAATCGGTACACCAAAAGACCGTTTGACTAAGTAAAGGGGGGGCAGCTGTAGACCCCTAAAATTGTCCGGGTCGGAAATAAAGCTTGAAGACTCTCGAAGACTGAAGGAAGATCAGCCAGAAGGACTCCTGGAAGGCCCTAGGAGGGTTCTCTGTAGGTCTAGAGGTCTTAGAATAGCTTAAAATAAGGAAGTGGAGGGAATGAAGCCCAATACGGCCGTACTAAACTTAATACGGCCGTATTGAAGCTTCAATATGGCCGCAGTGAACTCAATACGGCGTATTGAAGTTTCTGAACTTCAATACGGCCGTACTGAAATCAATACGGCCGTATTGAAGCTTCAATACAGCCGCAGTGAACTCAATACGACCATATTGAAATTTCTGAGCTTCAATACGGCCGTATTGAACTCAATACGGCCGTATTGAAGTTCAAAAATTTCAATACGGCCGTATTGATTCTGTAGCCCGTATTGGGCCTGTTCCCTATAAATATGACGTCAATTGGACGTCATTCCACACTTTCACACTCAGTTTTGACTCCCTCCTTGAGTATTCTGGGGTTTTTGAGCAGTGTTCTGCCCTAGAAATCTCTCTGGGAGTCGATCCGACGAAGTTCTGGAATTCCGAGCACTTAGCTTGGAGATTCGAACCTAGTCGAAGGGAAATCCTCCGGATTTCCATAGTCAAAATTTTATAGGAGGGAGCGAGCGGGCTTGTAGAGCGAGGGAACGCCAAAAAGCTTCCCAGTTTTACGAAATATATAAAAGCACGCTTCAAAGGTTTCTTCTTAAAGTCCTTCCTTTTACTGCTTTCTGTGTGCATATTTAAACTGTCATCATGTAGATAGTTAATTTATAATTGTTTAGAATAAATAGGGGTAATTTAGTAATTTTGTACTATTATTTTTAGAAATAATCTGTCATAGGGAACCCGAAAGGGGCGCTGTGGGGTGCTAACACCTTCCCCACGCGTAACCGACTCCCTTACCCAACTCTGGTTGTAATGGCCAAAGTTGATTTATAAAATCAATTGCCTTATCCCTTTTTCCAATGTTTTGAGTAAAACATTGGTGGCGACTCCACGAACCCTTCCTTTTTATGAAAACCACTAATCCATGGAGGGTCCCGCTTGGGATTAACATGGATTGGTGAGACATTTAATAAATAAATTGGATAAGATCGACAAGGTCTCAGTTTGAGAACAAGTCGTTCTAATAATCCAATACATTTTTAAAACTAAAATAAAAGCGAGTCCAACCATCCTTCGCGAATGCCGAAAGCCCGTTGGGGCCGGTGGCGACATTGACTACTGTCATACACAAGCAATTTTCTATTTTTTCTATTTTATGCAATTGCCTCATGATAAGGTCTTTGAATGTGCAACTAATGTGTGTGATGCACAAATGCAAGTTTTATTATTTAATGTTTTTAGAAAAATGAATGGCTCTCCCTATCCTCCTTTTCTTGGAGGAATTTCTGTCATCGACGTGAGGGAATATTTTTGTGAGCCTTTTATGCAGGAGATTATGGATTTTATAGGAACCCCTCCAATTTTCTTTATTGACCGATTATTAAGGAATTTCATACAATTTTTTTAGAAATACCAATTTTAGAGGCATAATCACATGGTCAAGAGAGAAGAGAAAATGAATAGATATTTTATTGATATTCACAAGTGTTTTTACAGAAAGATATACAGAAGGTTTTTCTGAAGAATGGCTGGCCAGGGTAGGCTATATACATTGGGCTTAACAATTATATCTGTAATTGTTGCTCTTTACATTCCCCTAGTTGCTTCGGGTGAGATGCCTGAGCCAGGAGCGTAGATGCTGCAAGACGCTTGCTTCTAGAAGATAATCACTTGAACCGCCTTTCGGTTTTCGATTCAAGTGACCGTTGCTTGCTTTGCTTTTACATCTTATTCTTTTGCCCCTAACTTTTGCCTAGGACGTATCCTAGCGGGGATAATTTTGCCTTTGTTTTGCCTAGTACCCTTGTACTGGCGGGCTTTTTGTTTTGCCCTAACTTTTGCCTAGGATGCCCTTTTTGGGTTTTCATCCTAGCGGGCCTATGCAAGCAACGTTTTCAAGCATAGTACTTCTTTACCACGTCAGCGTTGACTGGGTATCGAAGTTCTTTTCCATCCATGTCTGTGAGGATCAATGCTCCTTGTCGCCACCGGCCCGAAACGGGCTTTCGGCATTCGCGAAGGATGGTTGGACTCTTTTTAAAGTTTTGAAAAGTGGTGGATTGATAGAACGACTTATTCTCAAACTGAGACCTTGTCGAGCTACCAATTTTATTAAATGATTCACCAATCCATATTAATCCCAAGCGGGACCCTCTATGGATTAGTGGTTTTCGCAAAAATTAGGGTTCTTGGAGTCGCCACCAATATTTTACTCAAAATATTGGAAAAAGATTTAAGGCAATTGATTTTATAAATCAACTTTGGCCATTACAACCAGAGTTGGGTAAGGGAGTCGGTTACGTGTGGGGAAGGTGTTAGCACCCCCACAGCGCCCCATTAGGGTTCCCTATGACGGATTATTTATTAAATAATAGCGCAAAATTACTAAATTACCCCTATTTATTATAAGCGATTGTAAATTAAATATCTACATGATGATAAATTTAAATATGCAACAATCAGAAAGCGGTAAAAGAAGGGATTTTTAGAAAGGAAACCTCTTGAAGCGTGCTTTTTATATATCAATGAAGTCTAGGAGGCTTTTTGGCACTCCCTCCCTCTACAAGCTCGCTCGCTCCTTCCTAAAAATAATTTTTGACTATGGAAATCCAAAAGATTTCCCTTCGACTAAGTTCGAATCTCCAAGCTAAATGCTCGGAATTCCAGAACTTCGTCGGATCGACTCCCAGAGAGATTTCTAGGGCAGAACACTGCTCAAAAACCCCAGAATACTCAAGGAGGGAGTCAAAACTGTGTGGAAAAGTGTCAAATGACGTCCCATTGACGTCATATTTATAGGGATGAGGCTCAATACGGTTTATGAGGGTCAATACGGTCCGTATTGAAGTTTTGAACTACAATACGGCCGTATTGAAGTTCAGTGCAGCCGTATTGAGTTCAAAAACCTCAATACGGCCGTATTGAAGTTCAGTGCAGCCGCATTGAGTTCAATGCAGCCGTATTGAAGTTCAGAAACTTCAATACGGCCGTATTGAACTTCTGGGAGGCCGTATTGGGCTTCCTTCCCTCCACTTTCTTATTTTTTGCTACTCTAAGACCTCTAAACCTACAGATTGTCATCCTAGGGTCTTCCAGGGTCTTCCAGGAGTCCTTCCGGGTGACTTTCCTTTGATCTTCGAGAGTCTTCGAGTCTTATTTCCGACCCGGACAATTTTAGCGGTCTACAGCTGCCCCCCCTTTACTTAGTCAAACGGCCTTTTAGTGTACCGGTTGATAAGTAAAGGAGTTGACCCAATTGTCCGAGGAATAAGGCCATCCTTCCGACTTGTAGTGTCTTCCGGTGGAAAATTGTTGAGTAGCCTCTCCAGGTTGTTGCATACCTCGGCGCTTCTGACAACCTCGGTAGCTAAGTTTACCCTCTCCAGGGTCAACTTCACTCGACGCCCGAGCTGGAAGTTGAACACCAACGTGCCTCTGACGACGCTGATGGTTGAGTACTGTCTCTCCAGACCTTGAGTACCGTCTCTCCAGACTTTGAGTGAGTACCGTCTCTCCAGACTTTGTTTGAGTACCGTCTCTCCAGACTTTGTTTGAGTACCGTCTCTCCAGACCTTGTTTGAGTACCGTCTCTCCAGACCTTGTTTGAGTACCGTCTCTCCAGACTTTGTTTGAGTACCGTCTCTCCAGACCTTGTTTGAGTACCGTCTCTCCAGACTTTGTTTGAGTACCGTCTCTCCAGACCTTGTTTAAGTACCGTCTCTCCAGACCTTGTTTGAGTACCGTCTCTCCAGACTTTGTTTGAGTACCGTCTCTCCAGACTTGGGCAACTGAGTTTGCCCTCTCCAGGGTCTGCGTCCGTGTCTTCTGATCACTTCGGCAATGCGAGTTTACCCTCTCCAGGGATTTGTGATGATTTTGTCTCCACAGTCCACGATGCTGCTTCGACGATTGTTTTTTGATTTTTGTGCCACTGAGGGCTGGATAACGCAGGGATCCGTCTAGGGGATGTGCAGTCATTCATAGGTTCTTGTGCCCCAACTTGCATTTGCATAGTTGGTACCCATGGGGAATTTCTGACTCCTTGGGGTGTAGACACAGATGCTCTTCTTGAATTGAGCGATGCCTTATGTTTGGCTGACGTCCTTTGACGTTGGTGGAGTATCCCGATTATCTTTATTCGGGTGTCTCTCTTTGATTTTCTGATTTTGTAGCCTCTATGTAGGCTATTATCCACTGGGGGTTCTGGATGTTGATTTTGATTTTGTCTCCACAGTCCACGATGCTGCTTTGACGATTGTTTTTGATTTTGATGCCACTGAGGGCTGGATAATGCAGGGATCCGTCTAGGGGATGTGCAGTCATTCATAGGTTTTTGTGCCCCAACTTGCATTGCTTAGTTGGTACCCATGGAGAATTTCTGACTCCTTGAGGTGTAGACACAGATGCTCTCTCTCTGAGTTGAGCGATGCCTTATGTTTGGCTGTCGTCCTTTCGACGTTGTGGAGTGTCCCGGTTATCCTTATTCGGGTATCTCTTTTGTTTTTCTGGTTTTGTCGCCTCTGTGTAGGCTGTTATCCGCTGGGGGATTTTGTCATTGATTGTGATTAGCCTCTTCTGTTAGGCAGATCATCTTGATGTTCAATGATTGGCTAAGAGCCGGATTCCACTTGGGGAATGATTATTGATCTTTTTGATCTTTTCCTTTTTGTAGGAATGCCTCTTGAGTAGGCGACTGGGGATTTGGGGATCTTATGTATCCCAGAGTATTATTTAGGAAGCCTCTACAGGCTTAGACTCACTCAACGCCTGAATTGGAGAGCTATCTTCCACTGAGGAAGTTTTAAGTCCTTTGACTAGATATACTGCTTGGGTGATCGTGTTTCCATTGGGAATTTTGTCGATCTTGCTTTGATAGCTCTCGCTGGGGATTTGTTCCGTGAGCTTGAGTTGAGATATCTCTGGCGAGTATTATTTCTGCGAGCCTCTCCAAGCTCAATTATTCTGATGAGAGTATTATTTCGGCAAGCCTCTCCAGGCTCAATTATTCTGTATGAGTATTATTTCGGCAAGCCTCTCCAGGCTCAATTATTTTGAGAGAGTATTATTTCGGCAAGCCTCTCCAGGCTCAATTATTCTGTGAGAGTATTATTTCGGCAAGCCTCTCCAGGCTTAATTATTCTGCTCATTTATTCTGTATGAGTATTATTTCGGCAAGCCTCTCCAGGCTCAATTATTCTGTACGAGTATTATTTCGGCAAGCCTCTCCAGGCTCAATTATTCTGAAAGAGTATTATTTCGGCAAGCCTCTCCAGGCTCAGTTATTCTGAGAGAGTATTGTTTCGGCAAGCCTCTCCAGGCTCAATTATTCTGAAGGAGTATTGTTTCGGCAAGCCTCTCCAGGCTCAATAATTCTGATGAGGGAGTATTATTTCGGCGAGCCTCTCCAGGCTCAATTTATTCTGAGAGAGTATTATTTCAGCAAGCCTCTCCAGGCTCAATTATTCTGTATGATGAATTGTTTTTTTTTTGTTCAGCCCGAGAATGCGAGCTGAGACGTCTTTTGGAGAGTATTATTTTGGCAAGCCTCTCCAGGCTCATTTATTCTGTATAATTTGTTGGATTTTTGGTATTTTGCCTTTTTGTTGATTTTGGCTTTTTCTGTGTTTTTGCCTTTTTTGTTGATTTTGGCTTTTTCTGTGTTTTTGCCTTTTTTGTTGATTTTGGCTTTTTCTGTGTTTTTGCTTTTTTGGTTGATTTCGGCTTTTTCTGTACAGAAATGTCTCTGAGGAGTATTATTTTGGCAAGCCTCTTCAGGCTCAGTTATTCTGAGAGAGTATTATTTCGGCGAGCCTCTCCAGGCTCAATTATTCTGTGAGAGTATTATTTCGGCGAGCCTCTCCAGGCTCAGTTATTTCTGAGAGAGTATTATTTCGGCAAGCCTCTCCAGGCTCGGTTATTCTGTATGGTGAGAGAGTATTGTTTCTGCAAGCCTCTCCAGGCTTAATTATTCTGAGGAAGTATTTTTTCAGCAAGCCTCTCCAGGCTCAATTATTCTGTACAAACTGAGGAGTATTGTTTGTATCCTTGCCTTTTTTCGTTTTCGGCTTTTGTTGACTGCTGTCATACACAAGCAATTTTCTATTTTTTCTATTTTATGCAATTGCCTCATGATAAGGTCTTTGAATGTGCAACTAATGTGTGTGATGCACAAATGCAGGTTTTATTATTTAATGTTTTTAGAAAAATGAATGGCTCTCCCTATCCTCCTTTTCTTGGAGGAATTTCTATCATCGACGTGAGGGAATATTTTTGTGAGCCTTTTATGCAGGAGATTATGGATTTTATAGGAACCCCTCCAATTTTCTTTATTGACCGATTATTAAGGAATTTCATACAATTTTTTTAGAAATACCAATTTTAGAGGCATAATCACATGGTCAAGAGAGAAGAGAAAATGAATAGATATTTTATTGATATTCACAAGTGTTTTTACAGAAAGATATACAGAAGGTTTTTCTGAAGAATGGCTGGCCAGGGTAGGCTATATACATTGGGCTTAACAATTATATCTGTAATTGTTGCTCTTTACATTCCCCTAGTTGCTTCGGGTGAGATGCCTGAGCCAAGAGCGTAGATGCTGCAAGACGCTTGCTTCTAGAAGATAATCACTTGAACCGCCTTTCGGTTTTCGATTCAAGTGACCGTTGCTTGCTTTGCTTTTACATCTTATTCTTTTGCCCCTAACTTTTGCCTAGGACGTATCCTAGCGGGGATAATTTTGCCTTTGTTTTGCCTAGTACCCTTGTACTGGCGGGCTTTTTGTTTTGCCCTAACTTTTGCCTAGGACGCCTTTTTTGGGTTTTCATCCTAGCGGGCCTATGCAAGCAACGTCTTCAAGCATAGTACTCCTTTACCACGTCAGCGTTGACTGGGTATCAAAGTTCTTTTCCATCCATGTCTGTGAGGATCAATGCTCCTCCTGAGAAGGCTCGTTTTACCACGTATGGTCCTCCGTGATTTGGGGCCCACTTTCCGGTTTTGTCCTTTCGAGTTGGTAGCAATTTCTTCATTACCAACTCTCCCTCATGGTAGACTCGAGGGTGGACTTTCTTGTCAAAAGCCTTTTTGATCTTCCTCTGATAGGCTTGACCATGGCATATGGCGTTCAGCCGTTTTTCTTCAATGAGGTTCAACTGGTCATACCGGCTTTGAACCCGTTCTGCTTCGGAAAGTTTTGCTTCCATGATTACCCTTAGGGAAGGTATTTCGACTTCGACGGGTAGCACTGCCTCCATCCCATAGACGAGGGAGAATGGAGTAGCTCTTGTAGATGTGCGTACAGAAGTCCTATAACCATGGAAAGCGAAGGGTAACATCTCGTGCCAGTCTTTAAATGAGGCAACCATCTTTTGCACTATTTTCTTGATGTTCTTATTGGTTGCCTCGACTGCCCCATTCATCTTTGGCCGATATGGGGAAGAGTTGCGGTGTTGGATCTTGAATTCTTGGCACAGTTCTTCCACCATTTTGTTGTTCAGATTAGATCCATTATCAGTGATGATTTATTTCTCCATGCTTCCACTAGATTATTCTAAAATCGTTTGGGACAAGAGAGAAAAAAAAGGAAAGATATTTTTTGTTCTGAAGTTTGTGTTTTAGAGGGGATTTATTTTTCAAAAATGGTTTTTGTAAGAATGGATGGCCAAGATAGGCTTATGTGTTTAGGCTTGTTTGATTAAACACTTATGAAGTTAAAAAGTCGTGTTGTGATTGACAACTTGGATAGCTTCCTTTGAACCTTTCTTTTTGAATTCGGTTCATGGTACCATCATGGATTTATTTTTGTTTTTTTGATTGTCCTTATTTTTGCCTAAAACACCCTTTTGTGGCGTTTTAGTGGACCTTTGTTTTTGTTTATTTTTGTAACCCTAACTTTTGCCTAGGTCACCCTTTCGTGGGATTCCTAGCGGGTCTTTTGCTCTTATTTTTGCGCAGTCCCCTTTTTGAGTTTTCTGCCGAGCTTCTTTTATTTTAAAGGATTTATTTTTATCCATGATGGCACTTGTCGAGGCCAAGGGAAGGTGCTCCAAGTTGTCACACACACTTCCACATAAAGAATGATGCGGGTTTATTATTATTAAGATGATTTTAACCTCATTCATGTTTATTCAAACAGGGTTAAAAATAATGTGGTTTAGAATTTTATTATAAGCAAGAAAAGAAGCAATGAAGAATGATTTTATTATAATCATAGCGGAAACATGTGTTCTTATTTCATCACTGATATGGGTCCCAATGTTGACCTCTTATATCTCTCGGCCATGCCCCAAATTCACAGTCTCCAATTTCTCTTGATGAGTTGGAGTATGCGAGCTTCTCGTTCTAGCAGTCTTTGCAGATCCGGAGAGATGGTCTCCTCATCACTGTCCAACTCAACCCATTCACCTTCGGATCCCGGTCAGAGCGAACAATTACAGACATAATTATTTTATTGGTTCTGTTTAGGTTTAGAATTATTAATGTCAATGAGGGAAGAGAGAAAAGAACAAAAAAGAGAGTAATGTGCGAAAAATGCCTCTTTATTGATATGCATTAAAACTGTACAAAAACCCTTATTTACATGAAAAGGTTCTCATGATCTCGGGTACTGATCATGAGTCCCTAAAAGAGAAAAATGAAGGGGCCCTATCGTGGCTTGTTCTTCTCTCTACTCCTGCTTTGGCAGAGGATTCTTGCTCACGTCGGGCGCTGTCGAATCGAAGGTGACCCACCCGGCATCAATAAGGTTTTGGACCTTGTATTTGAGAGCTAGGCATTTCTCTGTTGAATGCCCTGGTGCCCCCGAATGGTATAAACATTTGTCTTGTGGCTTGTACCAATCGGGGTAAGGTGGGTCGATCTTCCTTGGTGGAACATGAGCTAGAAGTTTGGCTTCTACTAGCTTCGGCAGGAGATCGCTATAAGTGGTCGGAAGTTTATCAAACTTCTTCACAGGGGTGAATTGCGATCTTCCCGACTTCGAAGTGAAAGTAGCCGAGGGTATGGTTATAGCATTGACTCCTCCCTCTTTCTTCTTCCCGAAGGTCTTCTTAGCTTCATATGATTGGGAAGGCTTAGCCAGCTTCCCACTTTTGAGTCCTTGTTCCACTCTCTCCCCAATGGTGATGATGTCCGAGAAGAGTGTCGTTGTGTTCCCTATCATTTTATCGTAATAGGGACCAGTCAACGAGTTGATGAATAAGGACACCATCTCCTTATCCGACAGCGGGGGCTCTATCTGTGCCGCCAACTCCCTCCATCGTTGGGCGTACGCCTTGAAAGATTCGTCACTTTTCTTACTCAAGGCTTGAAGATCTGACCTATCGGGTGTTAGGTCGATGTTGTATTTATAGCGCTTGAGAAAGGCGTCGGCCAACTGCCTCCATGTATGTACTAGATTTCCATCTAGCTGCATATACCAATTGAGCGCAGTATCGGCTAAGCTCTCTTGGAAGCAATGGATCAAGAGCTTTTCATTTGTGGCATATGCAGCCATTTTGCGACAGTACATGGTGAGATGACTCTTAGGGCAAGTCGATCCCACATATTTTGGGAAATCTGGCACTTTAAATTTGGGAGGGAATTGGATGTCCCTCACCAAGCACATGTCGGCGGCATCTTTGATGTCAAAATCATGCCCCTCCATAACCCTTAGCCGATCCTCAAGAGCATGGAATTGTTCCTTTGAAACCTCGGGCTCTTTAATCATGATCCCCGCCCCAAGGGGTACAGCTCGTGGAGGTTCTTCCTCATGTTCCTCCTCCTCATGATGATGGGACTCATGGTCACTGTGGTGAGACCCATGTACATTATGGTGACGCATGAGTTCCATCATTTGCGCCATTTGTTCTTTGAGCTGTGAGAGCTCGGCTGTAAGCTTCTTATTTTGGTCCTCCAGCGCTTCCATCTTCTTGATTTTCTGCGCGCGTGTGAGGACAGAGAGATGACCAGCCACTTTCTAAAATGAATGTTTTATTCTAATTAGTTTATTCATGGTATGAATACGCTCTCGATGTGAGCTTGATAAGACTCCATCTTTAAGGCGCTGCCTTTTTAAGATGAAGGTTTATCACCCTCCCTAGCCTATGATCTCTCCCCAACGGAGAATCTCAATAGTCATGGGTCCCTTTTACTCACATCGAGAGGGTATTGGTGATCCTAAAATGAATAATTGATGAGGATGCATGAGGTATTAGTGATAATGATGCCTATGCTCCTTACTTTTATTATATTTTCACACATTGGTTTTTCCTCTCATGTCATGACATTTTCATGCATGGGGATTATTCTTTAGACCTTATCACGAGGTTATTTATTAATGCGCAAACAATTGCACATAAGCATTTACACAAACAATTCACTCATCCACGAACAGTCACGAGCGAATCACGAGGTAGGGGTTTCCTGCAGAAAGGTGCATATTCAAGGTGGTTCGAACTGTTCTCACCGGTCTGAGGCCCCCAAGGTGCCCCCATTATAGGGACCCAATTCCTCTCGTCGTAAGCCGATGGAAAGCTCCAACGCACTGTCGGACTCGAGTTCATGGTTATCACCTTGAGTGATGCTTTCCGACAACGGTCTACGGGCACCTATAGACCCTTTCGACAACCGGCCGTACTAACATCCACTCCCTATGGCTTACCACTCATGCCCCCGGGTATAGAGGGAACTGTTGTGTGCAAAGGTTTGTGTGCAGTTTTTATTTCAAACAATTGCGGAAAATTAAACATACAACAGTTATTAAAGCCATATAAATAAAGCATGTTATCATACAAACAAGGGGTAATAAAGTAATTTTAACTATTATTTGTTAAAAATAATCTGTCACTAAATGGGACTGACTCTCGAAGCTTCCCCAGTGGAGTCGCCATCTGTCGCCACCCGGCCCGAAACGGGCTTTCGGCATTCGCGAAGGATGGTTGGACTCTTTTTAAAGTTTTGAAAAGTGGTGGATTGATAGAACGACTTATTCTCAAACTGAGACCTTGTCGAGCTACCAATTTTATTAAATGATTCACCAATCCATATTAATCCCAAGCGGGACCCTCTATGGATTAGTGGTTTTCGCAAAAATTAGGGTTCTTGGAGTCGCCACCAATATTTTACTCAAAATATTGGAAAAAGATTTAAGGCAATTGATTTTATAAATCAACTTTGGCCATTACAACCAGAGTTGGGTAAGGGAGTCGGTTACGTGTGGGGAAGGTGTTAGCACCCCCACAGCGCCCCATTAGGGTTCCCTATGACGGATTATTTATTAAATAATAGCGCAAAATTACTAAATTACCCCTATTTATTATAAGCGATTGTAAATTAAATATCTACATGATGATAAATTTAAATATGCAACAATCAGAAAGCGGTAAAAGAAGGGATTTTTAGAAAGGAAACCTCTTGAAGCGTGCTTTTTATATATCAATGAAGTCTAGGAGGCTTTTTGGCACTCCCTCCCTCTACAAGCTCGCTCGCTCCTTCCTAAAAATAATTTTTGACTATGGAAATCCAAAAGATTTCCCTTCGACTAAGTTCGAATCTCCAAGCTAAATGCTCGGAATTCCAGAACTTCGTCGGATCGACTCCCAGAGAGATTTCTAGGGCAGAACACTGCTCAAAAACCCCAGAATACTCAAGGAGGGAGTCAAAACTGTGTGGAAAAGTGTCAAATGACGTCCCATTGACGTCATATTTATAGGGATGAGGCTCAATACGGTTTATGAGGGTCAATACGGTCCTTATTGAAGTTTTGAACTACAATACGGCCGTATTGAATTCAATACGGCCGTATTGAAGTTCAAAAACCTCAATACGGCCGTATTGAAGTTCAGTGCAGCCGTATTGAGTTCAAAAACCTCAATACGGCCGTATTGAAGTTCAGTGCAGCCGCATTGAGTTCAATGCAGCCGTATTGAAGTTCAGAAACTTCAATACGGCCGTATTGAACTTCTGGGAGGCCGTATTGGGCTTCCTTCCCTCCACTTTCTTATTTTTTGCTACTCTAAGACCTCTAAACCTACAGATTGTCATCCTAGGGTCTTCCAGGAGTCCTTCCGGGTGACTTTCCTTTGATCTTCGAGAGTCTTCGAGTCTTATTTCCGACCCGGACAATTTTAGGGGTCTACACTCCTCCTGAGAAGGCTCGTTTTACCACGTATGGTCCTCTGTGATTTGGGGCCCACTTTCCGGTTTTGTCCTTTCGAGTTGGTAGCAATTTCTTCATTACCAACTCTCCCTCATGGTAGACTCGAGGGTGGACTTTCTTGTCAAAAGCCTTTTTGATCTTCCTCTGATAGGCTTGACCATGGCATATGGCGTTCAGCCATTTTTCTTTAATGAGGTTCAACTGGTCATACCGGCTTTGAACCCGTTCTGCTTCGGAAAGTTTTGCTTCCATGATTACCCTTAGGGAAGGTATTTCGACTTCGACGGGTAGCACTGCCTCCATCCCATAGACGAGGGAGAATGGAGTAGCTCTTGTAGATGTGCGTACAGAAGTCCTATAACCATGGAAAGCGAAGGGTAACATCTCGTGCCAGTCCTTAAATGAGACAACCATCTTTTGCACTATTTTCTTGATGCTCTTATTGGTTGCCTCGACTGCCCCATTCATCTTTGGCCGATATGGGGAAGAGTTATGGTGTTGGATCTTGAATTCTTGGCACAGTTCTTCCACCATTTTGTTGTTCAGATTAGATCCATTATCAGTGATGATTTATTTCTCCGTGCTTCCACTAGATTATTCTAAAATCGTTTGGGACAAGAGAGAAAAGAAAGGAAAGATATTTTTTGTTCTGAAGTTTGTGTTTTAGAGGGGATTTATTTTTCAAAAATGGTTTTTGTAAGAATGGATGGCCAAGGTAGGCTTATGTGTTTAGGCTTGTTTGATTAAACACTCATGAAGTTAAAAAGTCGTGTTGTGATTGACAACTTGGATAGCTTCCTTTGAACCTTTCTTTTTGAATTCGGTTCATGGTACCATCATGGATTTATTTTTGTTTTTTTTTTTGATTGTCCTTATTTTTGCCTAAAACACCCTTTTGTGGCGTTTTAGCGGACCTTTGTTTTTGTTTATTTTTGTAACCCTAACTTTTGCCTAGGTCACCCTTTCGTGGGATTCCTAGCGGGTCTTTTGCTCTTATTTTTGCGCAGTCCCCTTTTTGAGTTTTCTGCCGAGCTTCTTTTATTTTAAAGGATTTATTTTTATCCATGATGGCACTTGTCGAGGCCAAGGGAAGGTGCTCCAAGTTGTCACACACACCTCCACATGAAAATGATGTGGGTTTATTATTATTAAGATGATTTTAACCTCATTCATGTTTATTCAAACAGGGTTAAAAATAATGTGGTTTAGAATTTTATTATAAGCAAGAAAAGAAGCAATGAAGAATGATTTTATTATAATCATAGCGGAAACATGTGTCCTTATTTCATCACTGATATGGGTCCCAATGTTGACCTCTTATATCTCTCGGCCATGCCCCAAATTCACAGTCTCCAATTTCTCTTGATGAGTTGGAGTATGCGAGCTTCTCGTTCTAGCAGTCTTTGCAGATCCGGAGAGATGGTCTCCTCATCACTGTCCAACTCAACCCATTCACCTTCGGATCCCGGTCAGAGCGAACAATTACAGACATAATTATTTTATTGGTTCTGTTTAGGTTTAGAATTATTAATGTCAATGAGGAAAGAGAGAAAAGAACAAAAAAGAGAGTAATGTGCGAAAAATGCCTCTTTATTGATATGTATTAAAACTGTACAAAACCCTTATTTACATGAAAAGGTTCTCATGATCTCGGGTACTAATCATGAGTCCCTAAAAGAGAAAAATGAAGGGGCCCTATCGTGGCTTGTTCTTCTCTCTACTCCTGCTTTGGCAGAGGATTCTTGCTCACGTCGGGCGCTGTCAAATCGAAGGTGACCCACCCGGCATCAATAAGGTTTTGGACCTTGTATTTGAGAGCTAGGCATTTCTCTGTTGAATGCCCTGGTGCCCCCGAATGGTATAAACATTTGTCTTGTGGCTTGTACCAATCGGGGTAAGGTGGGTCGATCTTCCTTGGTGGTGTCGCCACCGGCCCGAAACGGGCTTTCGGCATTCGCGAAGGATGGTTGGACTCTTTTATTTGTTTAAATATATGGATTGCTAGAATGACTTATTCTCAAACTGAGACCTTGTCAAACGAGCAATTTTATTAAAAGGCTCACCAATCCATGTTAATCCCAAGCGGGACCCTCCATAGATTAGCGGTTTTTATAAAAAGGAAGGGTTCGTGGAGTCGCCACCAATGTTTTACTCAAAACATTGGAAAAAGAAGTTTAAGGCAATCGATTCAAAAATCGACTTCGGCCATGACAACCAGAGTCGGGTAAGGGAGTCGGTTACGCGTGGGGAAGGTGTTAGCACCCCACAGCGCCCCTTTTGGGTTCCCTATGACAGATTATTTATTAAATAATAGCGCAAAATTACTAAATTACCCCTATTTATTATAAGCGATTGTAAATTAAATATCTACATGATGACAGTTAAATATACACACAGAAAGCACTAAAAGGAAGGACTTAAGAAGAAACCTTTGAAGCGTGCTTTTATATTCAAGTAAAACTGGGAAGCTTTTTGGCGTTCCCTCGCTCTACAAGCCCGCTCGCTCCCTCCTAGAAAATTTTAACTATGGAAATCCGGAGGATTTCCCTTCGACTCAGTTCGAGACTCAAGCAAATGGCTCGTGACTCAAGAACTTTGTCGGATCAACTCTCCGAGTGATTTCTAGGCAGAGCACTGCTCAAAAAAAACCCAGAATACTCAAGAAGAGGGTTAAAACTCAGTGGAAAAGTGTCAAATGACGTCCTATTGACGTCATATTTATAGGGAAGAGGCTCAATACGGTTTATGAGGGTCAATACGGTCAACATTGAAATTTTGAACTAATACGGCCGTATTGAATTCAATACGGCCGTATTGAAGTTCAAAAAACCTCAATACGGCCGTATTGAAGTTCAGTGCGGCCGTATTGAAGTTCAGTGCAGCCGTATTGAATTCAATGCAGCCGTATTGAAGTCCAGAAACTTCAATACGGCCGTATTGAGTTCAGTGCGGCCGTATTGAAGTTCAAAATGTTCAATACGGCCGTACTGAACCTCTGGGAGGCCGTATTGGGCTTCATTCCTCCCACTTTTCTTATTTTAGCTATCCTAAGACCTCTAGACCTATAGAGAACCCTCCTTGGGCCTTCTGGAAGTCCTTCTGGCTGATCTTCCTTCAGTCTTCGAGAGTCTTCAAGCTTTATTTCCGACCCGGACAATTTTAGGGGTCTACAGCTGCCCCCCCTTTACTTAGTCGGACGGCCTTTTGGTGTACCGGCTGACAAGTAAAGGAGTTGACCCAATTGTCCGGGTGATGTGCCAACCTTCTGACTTGTAGCGTCTTCCGGTGGAAAATTGTTGAGTAGCCTCTCCAGGTTGTTGCATACCTCGGCGTTTCTGACAACCTCGGTAGCTAAGTTTACCCTCTCCAGGGTCAACTTCACTCGACGCCCGAGCCGGAAGTTGAACACCAACGTGCCTCTGACAACGCTGATGGTTGAGTACCCGCCTCTCCAGGCCTAGCCTCACTCGACGCCCGAGCCGGAAGCTAGACACCAGTGTTAACATCACCGATGATTGAGTACTCGCCTCTCCAGGCTCTGCTTCGGTTGTTTCTGACGACCTAGGCAGCTAAGTTTACCCTCTCCAGGGTCAACTTCACTCGACGCCCGAGCCGGAAGTTGAACACCAACGTGCCTTTGACGACGCTGATGGTTGAGTACCTGCCTCTCCAGGCCCTGCCTCTCAACATGAGGTAGTTGAGTATTGCCTCTCCAGGCCCTGCCTCTTAACATTCAGCAGTTGAGTATTGCCTCTCCAGACCCTGCCTTTTAACATTCGGCAGTTGAGTACCGCCTCTCCAGGCCCTGCCTCTTAACATTCGGCAGTTGAGTACCGCCTCTCCAGGCCCTGCCTCTTAACATTCGGCAGTTGAGTACCGCCTCTCCAGGCCCTGCCTCTTAACATTCGGCAGTTGAGTACCGCCTCTCCAGGCCCTGCCTCTTAACATTCGGCAGTTGAGTACCGCCTCTCCAGGCCCTGCCTCTTAACATTCGGCAGTGTGAGTTTACCCTCTCCAGGGTCTGCGTCTTAACATTCGGCAGTTGAGTTTTACCCTCTCCAGGGTCTGCGTCTTAACATTCGGCAGTTGAGTTTACCCTCTCCAGGGTCTGCGTCTTAACATTCGGCAGTTGAGTTTACCCTCTCCAGGGTCTGCGTCTTAACATTCGGCAGTTGAGTTTACCCTCTCCAGGGTCTGCGTCTTAACATTCGGCAGTTGAGTTTACCCTCTCCAGGGTCTGCGTCTTAACATTCGGCAGTTGAGTTTGCCCTCTCCAGGGTCTGCGTCCGTGTCTTCTGATCACTTCGGCAATGTAATTTTACCCTTTCCAGGGATTTGAGATGATTTTTTTGTCTCCACAGTCCACGATGCTGCTTCGACGGTTTTTCTGATTTTGTGCCACTGAGGGCTGGATAACGCAGGGATCCGTCAAGGGGATGTGTAGTCATTCATAGGTTCCTGTGCCCCAACTTGCATTGCATTGTTGGTACCCATGGGGAATTTCTGACTCCTTGGGGTGTAGACACAGATGCTCTCTCTCTGAGTTGAGCGATGCCTTATGTTTGGCTGACGTCCTTTTGACGTAGGTGGAGTATCCCGGTTGTCCTTATTCGGGCGACTCTTTTTGTTTTCCTGGTTTTGTTGCCTCTGTGTAGGCTATTATCCGCTGGGGATTTTGTCATTGATTTTGATTAGCCTCTTCTGTTAGGCAGATCATCTTGACGCTTGATGTTTGGCTGAAAAGCCAGATTCCGCTTGGGGAATTGTTATTGATCTTTTGGATTTTTGCTTTTTGTAGGAATGCCTCTGAGTAGGCGAGTGGGGATTTATAGTTTATATATCCCAGAGTATTATTTAGAAAGCCTCTTCAGGCTTAGCTTCACTCATCGCTTGAGTTGGAAAGCTACCTTCCACTGAGGAAGTCTAAGTCTTTTGACTAGATATACTGCTTGGGTGATCGTGCTTCCATTGGGAATTTTGTCGATCTTGCTTTGATAGCTTTCACTGGGGAATTTGGCCCGTGAGTGGAAGCTGAGATATCTCTGGGGAGTATTATTTCGGCGAGCCTCTCCAGGCTCAATTATTCTGATAGAGTATTATTTAGGCGAGCCTCTCCAGGCTCAGTTATTCTGAGAGAGTATTATTTCGGCGAGCCTCTCCAGGCTCAATTATTCTGTACGATGAGTTGCTTTTCTTGTTCAGCCTAAGAATGCAAGCTGAGATGTCTTTTGGTGAGTATTATTTTGGAAAGCCTCTCCAGGCTCAGTTTTGTTGGATTTTCTGTATTTTGCCTTTTTTGCTGGTTTCGGCTTTTTCTGTATTTTTTTGTTGATTTTGGCTTTTTCTGTATTTTTGCCTTTTTGTTGGTTTTGGATTTTTCTGTACAGAAATGTCTCTGAGGAGTATTATTTTGGCAAGCCTCTTCAGGCTCAGTTATTCTGAGAGAGTATTATTTCGGCGAGCCTCTCCAGGCTCAATTATTCTGTGAGAGTATTATTTCGGCGAGCCTCTCCAGGCTCAGTTATTTCTGAGAGAGTATTATTTCGGCAAGCCTCTCCAGGCTCGGTTATTCTGTATGGTGAGAGAGTATTGTTTCTGCAAGCCTCTCCAGGCTTAATTATTCTGAGGAAGTATTTTTTCAGCAAGCCTCTCCAGGCTCAATTATTCTGTACAAACTGAGGAGTATTGTTTGTATCCTTGCCTTTTTTCGTTTTTGGCTTCTGTCATACACAAGCAATTTTCTATTTTTCTATTTTATGCAATTGCCTCATGATAAGGTCTTTGAATGTGCAACTAATGTGTGTGATGTACAAATGCAAGTTTTATTATTTAATGTTTTTAGAAAAATGAATGGCTCTCCCTATCCTCCTTTTCTTGGAGGAATTTCTGTCATCGACGTGAGGGAATATTTTTGTGAGCCTTTTATGCAGGAGATTATGGATTTTATAGGAACCCCTCCAATTTTCTTTATTGACCGAATATTAAGGAATTTCATACAATTTTTTAGAAATACCAATTTTAGAGGCATAATCACATGGTCAAGAGAGAAGAGAAAATGAATAGATATTTTATTGATATTCACAAGTGTTTTTACAGAAAGATATACAGAAGGAATTTCTGAAGAATGGCTGGCCAGGGTAGGCTATATACATTTTTGGCTTAAACAATTATATCTGTAATTGTCACTCTTCCCGTTCCCTTAATCGCTTCGGGTGAGATGCCTGAGCCAGGAGTGTAGATGCTGCAAGACGCTCGCTTCTAGAAGATAATCACTTGAACCGCCTTTCGGTTTTCGATTCAAGTGACCGTTGCTTGTTATCTTATACATCTTATTCTTTTGCCCCTAACTTTTGCCTAGGACATATCCTAGCGGGGATAATTTTGCCTTTGTTTTGCCTAGTACCCTTGTACTGGCGGGCTTTTCGTTTTGCCCTAACTTTTGCCTAGGATGCCCTTTTTGGGTTTTCATCCTAGCGGGCTTGTGCAAGCAACGTCTTCAAGCATAATACTTCTTTACCACGTCAGCGTTGACTGGGTATCGAAGTTCTTCTCCGTCCATGTTTGTAAGGATCAATGCTCCTCCTGAGAAGGCTCGTTTTTCCACGTATGGTCCTCCGTGATTTGGGGCATACTTTCCGATTTTGTCCTTTTGAGTTGGTAGCAATTTCTTCATTACCAACTCTCCCTCATGGTAGACTCGAGGGTGGACTTTCTTGTCAAAAGCCTTTTTTGATCTTCTTCTGATAGGTTTGACCATGGCATATGGCGTTCAGCCGTTTTTCTTCAATGAGGTTCAACTGGTCATACCGGCCTTGAACCCATTCTGCTTCGGAAAGTTTTGCTTCCATGATTACCCTTAGGGAAGGTATTTCGACTTCGACGGGTAGAACTGCCTTCATCCCATAGACGAGGGAGAATGGAGTAGCTCCTGTAGATGTGCGTACTGAAGTCCTATAACCATGAAGAGCGAAGGGTAACATCTCGTGCCAGTCTTTAAATGAGGCAACCATCATTTGCCCTATTTTCTTGATGTTCTTATTGGTTACCTCGACTGCCCCATTCATCTTTGGCCGATATGGGGAAGAATTATGGTGTTGGATCTCGAAATCTTGGCACAGTTCTTCCACCATTTTGTTGTTCAGATTAGATCCATTATCAGTGATGATTTATTTCTCCATGCTTCCACTAGACTATTCTAAAATTATTTGGGACAAGAGAGAAAAGAAAGGAAAGATATTTTTTGTTCTGAAGTTTGTGTTTTAGAGGGGATTTATTTTTCAAAAATGGTTTTTGTAAGAATGGATGGCCAAGGTAGGCTTATGTGTTTAGGCTTGTTTGATTAAACACTTATGAAGTTAAAAAGTCGTGTTGTGATTGACAACTTGGATAGCTTCCTTTGAACCTTTCTTTTTGAATTCGGTTCATGGTACCATCATGGATTTATTCTGTTTTTCGATTGTCCTTATTTTTGCCTAAAACACCCTTTTGTGGCGTTTTAGCGGACCTTTGTTTTTGTTTATTTTTGTAACCTTAACTTTTGCCTAGGTCACCCTTTCGTGGGATTCCTAGCGGGTCTTTTGCTCTTATTTTTGCGCAGTCCCCTTTTTGAGTTTTCTGCCGAGCTTCTTTTATTTTAAAGGATTTATTTTTATCCATGATGGCACTTGTCAAGGCCAAGGGAAGGTGCTCCAAGTTGTCACACACCTCCACATGAAAAATGATGTGGGTTTATTATTATTAAGATGATTTTAACCTCATTCATGTTTATTCAAACAGGGTTAAAAATAATGTGGTTTAGAATTTTATTATAAGCAAGAAAAGAAGCAATGAGAAATGATTTTATTATAATCATAGCGGAAACATGTGTCCTTATTTCATCACTGATATGGGTCCCAATGTTGACCTCTTATATCTCTCGGCCATGCCCCAAATTCACAGTCTCCAATTTCTCTTGACGAGTTGGAGTAGGCGAGCTTCTCGTTCTAGCAGTCTTTGCAGATCCGGAGAAATGGTCTCCTCATCACTGTCCAACTCAACCCATTTATCCTCAACTTTCTGATCCCGGTCAAAGCGAACAATTACAGACATAATTATTTTATTGGTTCTGTTTAGGTTTAGAATTATTAATATTGATGAGAGAGAGAGAATAGAACAAAATGAGAGAATAATGTAAAAAATGCCTCTTTATTGATATGTATTAAAACTGTACAAAAACCCTTATTTACATGAAAAGGTTCTCATGATCTCGGGTACTGATCATGAGTCCCTAAAAGAAAAATATGAAGGGGCCCTATCGTGGCTTGTTCTTCTCTCTAATCCTGCTTTGGCCGAGGATTCTTGCTCACGTCGGGCGCTGTCGAATCGAAGGTGACCCATCCGGCATCAATAAGGTCTTGGACCTTATATTTGAGAGCTAGGCATTTCTCTGTTGAATGCCCTGGTGCCCCCGAATGGTATAAACATTTGTCTTGCGGTTTGTACCAATAGGGATGAGGTGGGTCAACCTTCTTTAGTGGAACGTAAGCTAGAAGACGTGCTTCCACTAGCTTCGGCAGGAGGTCGCTATATGTGGTCGGAAGTTTATCAAACTTCTTCACAGGGTTGAATTGCGACTTTCCTGACTTCGAAGTGGAAGAAGATGAGGAAATGGTTATGGCGCTGACTCTTCTCTCCTTCTTCTTCCCAAAGGTCTTCTTAGCTTTAAATGATTGGGAATGTTCAGCTAGCTTCCCACTTTTCAGCTCTTGTTCCACTCTTCCTCCAACATGATGGGACTCATGGTCATTGTGCTCAGCCCCGTGTATGTTGTGGTGACGCATGAGTTCCATCATTTGCGCCATTTGCTCCTTGAGCTGTGAGAGCTCGGCTGTAAGCTTCTTAATTTGTTCCTCCAATGCGTCCATCTTCTTGATTTTCTGCGCGCGAGTGAGGACAGAGAGATGACCAGCCACTTTCTAAAAATGAATGATGAATACGCTCTTGACATGAGCTTGATAACCCTCCATTTTTAAGGTGCTGCCCTTTTAAAATGGAATGTTACCACCCTCCTTGACTTATGATCTCTCCTTAACGGAGAATCTCAATAGTTATGGGTCTCTTTTACTCATGTCAAGAGGTATTGGTGAACCTAGAATGCATGGTTTATGAGGATGCATGATATCTTATTGGTAATGATGCACATGCTCCTCACTTTTATTATATTTTCACACATTGGTTTTTCCTCTCATGTCATGACATTTTCATGCATGGGGATTTATTCTTTGACCTTATCACGAGGTTATTTATTAATGCACAAACAATTGCACATAAGCATTTACACAAACAATTCACTCATCCACGAACAGTCACGAGCGAATCACGAGGTAGGGGTTTCCTGCAGAAAGGTGCATATTCAAGGTGGTTCTAACTGTTCTCACCGGTCTGAGGCCCCCAAGGTGCCCCCATTATAGGGACCCAATTCCTCTCGTCGTAAGCCGATGGAAAGCTCCAACGCACTGTCGGACTCGAGTTCATGGTTATCACCTTGAGTGATGCTTTCCGACAACGGTCTACGGGCACCTATAGACCCATTCGACAACCGGCCGTACTAACATCCACTCCCTATGGCTTACCACTCATGCCCCCGGGTATAGAGGGAACTGTTGTGTGCAAAGGTTTGTGTGCAGTTTATATTTCAAACAATTGCGGAAAATTAAACATACAACAATTATTAAAGCCAAATAGATAAACATGTCATCATACAAGCAAGGGGTAATAAAGTAATTTTAACTATTATTTGTTAAAAATAATCTGTCACTAAATGGGACTGACTCTCGAGGCTTCCCCAGCAGAGTCGCCATCTGTCGCCACCGGCCCGAAACGGGCTTTCGGCATTCGCGAAGGATGGTTGGACTCTTTTATTTGTTTAAATATATGGATTGCTAGAATGACTTATTCTCAAACTGAGACCTTGTCAAACGAGCAATTTTATTAAAAGGCTCACCAATCCATGTTAATCCCAAGCGGGACCCTCCATAGATTAGCGGTTTTTATAAAAAGGAAGGGTTCGTGGAGTCGCCACCAATGTTTTACTCAAAACATTGGAAAAAGAAGTTTAAGGCAATCGATTCAAAAATCGACTTCGGCCATGACAACCAGAGTCGGGTAAGGGAGTCGGTTACGCGTGGGGAAGGTGTTAGCACCCCACAGCGCCCCTTTTGGGTTCCCTATGACAGATTATTTATTAAATAATAGCGCAAAATTACTAAATTACCCCTATTTATTATAAGCGATTGTAAATTAAATATCTACATGATGACAGTTAAATATACACACAGAAAGCAGTAAAAGGAAGGACTTAAGAAGAAACCTTTGAAGCGTGCTTTTATATTCAAGTAAATCTGGGAAGCTTTTTGGCGTTCCCTCGCTCTACAAGCCCGCTCGCTCCCTCCTAGAAAATTTTAACTATGGAAATCCGGAGGATTTCCCTTCGACTCAGTTCGAGACTCAAGCAAATGGCTCGTGACTCAAGAACTTTGTCGGATCAACTCTCCGAGTGATTTCTAGGCAGAGCACTGCTCAAAAAAACCCAGAATACTCAAGAAGAGGGTTAAAACTCAGTGGAAAAGTGTCAAATGACGTCCTATTGACGTCATATTTATAGGGAAGAGGCTCAATACGGTTTATGAGGGTCAATACGGTCAACATTGAAATTTTGAACTAATACGGCCGTATTGAATTCAATACGGCCGTATTGAAGTTCAAAAAACCTCAATACGGCCGTATTGAAGTTCAGTGCGGCCGTATTGAAGTTCAGTGCAGCCGTATTGAATTCAATGCAGCCGTATTGAAGTCCAGAAACTTCAATACGGCCGTATTGAGTTCAGTGCGGCCGTATTGAAGTTCAAAATGTTCAATACGGCCGTACTGAACCTCTGGGAGGCCGTATTGGGCTTCATTCCTCCCACTTTTCTTATTTTAGCTATCCTAAGACCTCTAGACCTATAGAGAACCCTCCTTGGGCCTTCTGGAAGTCCTTCTGGCTGATCTTCCTTCAGTCTTCGAGAGTCTTCAAGCTTTATTTCCGACCCGGACAATTTTAGGGGTCTACAAGTGGAACATGAGCTAGAAGTTTGGCTTCTACTAGCTTCGGTAGGAGATCGCTATAAGTGGTCGGAAGTTTATCAAACTTCTTCACAGGGGTGAATTGCGATCTTCCCGACTTCGAAGTGAAAGTAGCCGAGGGTATGGTTATAGCATTGACTCCTCCCTCTTTCTTCTTCCCGAAGGTCTTCTTAGCTTCATATGATTGGGAAGGCTTAGCCAGCTTCCCACTTTTAAGTCCTTGTTCCACTCTCTCCCCAATGGTGATGATGTCCGAGAAGAGTGTCGTTGTGTTCCCTATCATTTTATCGTAATAGGGACCAGTCAACGAGTTGATGAATAAGGACACCGTCTCCTTATCCGACAGCGGGGGCTCTATCTGTGCCGCCAAC
This sequence comes from Cajanus cajan, assembly GCF_000230855.2. NCBI lineage: Eukaryota > Viridiplantae > Streptophyta > Magnoliopsida > Fabales > Fabaceae > Cajanus > Cajanus cajan. The sequence continues at coordinate 7,784,236 of NC_138526.1, read as the reverse complement.
TCCCTCCAACGTTGGGCGTACGCCTTGAAGGATTCATCGTTCTTTTTACTCAAGGCTTGAAGATCTGACCTATCGGGTGTTAGGTCGATGTTGTATTTGTAGCGCTTGAGAAAGGCGTCGGCCAACTGCCTCCATGTGTGTACTAGATTTCCATCTAGCTGCATATACCAGTTGAGCGCGGTATCAGCCAAGCTCTCTTGGAAGCAGTGGATCAAGAGCTTTTCGTTTGTGGCATATGCAGCCATTTTGCGACAGTACATGGTGAGATGACTCTTAGGGCAAGTCGATCCCACGTACTTTGGGAAATCCGGCACTTTAAATTTAGGAGGGAATTGGATGTCTCTCACTAAACACATATCGGCGGCATCTTTAATATCGAAGTCATGCCCCTCCATAGCCCTTAGCCGATCCTCTAGGGCGTGGAATTGTTCCTTTGAAACTTCGGGCTCTTTAATCATAATTCCAGCCCCAATAGGTATGGCGTGTGGAGGCTCTTCTTCATGCACCTCCTCTTCCTCATGATGGGACCTATGGTCACTGTGGCTTGATCCATGGACGTTATGTTGACGCATGAGTTCCATCATTTGCGCCATTTGTTCTTTGAGCTGTGAGAGCTCGGCTGTAAGCTTCTTATTTTGGTCCTCCAGCGCTTCCATCTTCTTGATTTTCTGCGCGCGTGTGAGGACAGAGAGATGACCAGCCACTTTCTAAAAATGAATATTTAATTTAATTAATTTATGGAATGAATACGTTCTTGACATGAGCTTGATAACCCTCCATTTTTAAGGCGCTGCCTTTTTAAAACGGAGAGTTACCACCCTCCTTGAATTATGATCCCTCCCCAACGGAGAATCTCGATAATTATGGGTCTCTTTTACTCATGTCAAGAGGTATTGGTGAACCTAGAATGCATGGTTTATGAGGATGCATGATATCTTATTGGTAATGATGCACATGCTCCTCACTTTTATTATATTTTCACACATTGGTTTTTCCTCTCATGTCATGACATTTTCATGCATGGGGATTATTCTTTAGACCTTTATCGCGAGGTTATTTATTAATGCACAAACAATTGCACATAAGCATTTACACAAACAATTCACTCATCCACGAACAGTCACGAGCGAATCACGAGGTAGGGGTATCCTGCAGAAAGGTGCATATTCAAGGTGGTTCTAACTGTTCTCACCAGTCTGAGGCCCCCAAGGTGCCCCCATTATAGGGACCCAATTCCTCTCGTCGTAAGTCGATGGAAAGCTCCAACGCACTGTCGGACTCGAGTTCATGGTTATCACCTTGAGTGATGCTTTCCGACAACGGTCTACGGGCACCTATAGACCCATTCGACAACCGGCCGTACTAACATCCACTCCCTATGGCTTACCACTCATGCCCCCGGGTATAGAAGGAACTGTTGTGTGCAAAGGTTTGTGTGCAGTTTTTATTTCAAACAATTGCAGAAAATTAAACAAACAACAGTTATTAAAGCCATATAAATAAACATGTTATCATACAAGCAAGGGATAATGAAGTAATTTTAACTATTATTTGTTAAAAATAATCTGTCACTAAATGGGACTGACTCTCGAGGCTTCCCCAGTGGAGTCGCCATCTGTCGCCACCGGCCCGAAACGGGCTTTCGGCATTCGCGAAGGATGGTTGGACTCTTTTATTTGTTTAAAAATATGGATTGCTAGAATGACTTATTCTCAAACTGAGACCTCGTCAAACGAGCAATTTTATTAAAAGGCTCACCAATCCATGTTAATCCCAAGCGGGACCCTCCATGGATTAGCGGTTTTCATAAAAAGGAAGGGTTCATGGAGTCGCCACCAATGTTTTACTCAAAACATTGGAAAAAGAAGCTTAAGGCAATCGATTCAAAAATCGACTTCGGCCATTACAACCAGAGTCGGGTAAGGGAGTCGGTTACGTGTGGGGAAGGTGTTAGCACCCCACAACGCCCCTTTCGGGTTCCCTATGACAGATTATTTCTAAAAATAATAGTGCAAAATTACTAAATTACCCTTATTTATTCTAAGCAATTATAAATTAACTATCTACATGATGACAGTTTAATATGCACACAGAAAGCAGTAAAAGAAGGGATTTTTAGAAAAGAAACCTCTTGAAGCGTGCTTTTTATATATCAAGTAAAACTGGGAAGCTTTTTGGCGTTCCCTCGCTCTACAAGCCCGCTCACTCCTTCCTAAAAATAATTTTTGACTATGGAAATCCGGAGGATTTCCCTTCGACTAAGTTCGAATCTCCAAGCTAAATGCTCGGAATTCCAGAACTTCGTCGGATCGACTCCCAGAGAGATTTCTAGGGCAGAACACTGCTCAAAAACCCCAGAATACTCAAGGAGGGAGTCAAAACTGTGTGGAAAAGTGTGAAATGACGTCCCATTGACGTCATATTTATAGGGAAAAGGCTCAATACGGTCTCTGGGGGTCAATACGGTCAACATTGAAATTTTGAACTACAATACGGCCGTATTTAATTCAATACGGTCGTATTGAAGTTCAAAAAACCTCAATACGGCCGCATTGAAGTTCAGTGCAGCCGTATTGAAGTTCAGTGCAGCCGTATTGAATTCAATGCAGCCGTATTAAAGTTCAGTGCAGCCGTATTTAATTCAATGCAGCCGTATTGAAGTTCAGAAACTTCAATACGGCCGTATTGAGTTCAGTGCGGCCGTATTGAAGTTCAAAATGTTCAATACGGCCGTACTGAACCTCTGGGAGGCCGTATTGGGCTTCATTCCTCCCACTTTTCTTATTTTAGCTATTCTAAGACCTCTAAACCTACAGATAGTCATCCTATGGTCTTCTGGGAGTCCTTCCGGCTGACTTTCCTTTGGTCTTCGAGAGTCTTCTAGCCTTATTTCCGACCCGGACAATTTTAGGGGTCTACATGCTCGACTGGACACTTTGGTGCAGGGGTTCGACAACCTCTCGGTCTGGATGCACCGCCAATTCCCCGCTCCTCCACAGGACCCGCCGGCAGAAGAATGAAGACCGGTTTTCTTTTTCCTATTTTTATGTATTTGTTTGAATGGGCTGCGTCCCATCATTTCCCTTGTACAAAATTTCATGTTTATTTAATGAATGAAATTTTTTCCACTCTTTGAGTCTAAATCTTTTAACACTTTTATTTCTGTACAACAAAAGCCAAAATCAACAAAAAAAGGCAAAATACAGAAAAAGCCAAAATTCGACAAAAAAGGCAAAGATTCAGAAAATCAACAGCATCATACAGAATAACTGAGCCTGGAGAGGCTTGCCGAAATAATACTCTCAGAATAACTGAGCCTGGAGAGGCTCGCCGAAACAATACTCTCTCACCATACAGAATACTTGAGCCTGGAGAGGCTTGCCAAAATAATACTCTCACAAAATAATTGAGCCTGGAGAGGCTTGCTGAAATAATACTCCCACAGAATAATTAAGCCTGGAGAGGCTTGCCGAAATAATACTCTCCAAAAGACGTCTCAGCTCGCATTCTTGGGCTGAACAAAAAACCAATTCATCATACAGAATAATTGAGCCTGGAGAGGCTTGCCGAAATAATACTCGTATAAGAATAATTGAGCCTGGAGAGGCTCGCCGAAATAATACTCCCCAGAGATATCTCAGCTTCCACTCACGGGCCAAATTCCCCAGTGAAAGCTATCAAAGCGAGATCAGCAAAATTCCCCAACGGAAGCATGATCCAAACAAAATATCCAAGTCAAAGGACTTAGACTTCCTCAGTGGAAGATAGCTTTCCAACTCAAACGAAGAGTGAAGCTAAGCCTGAAGAGGCTTTCTAAATAATACTCTGGGATACATAAGAACTTCAAATCCCCAGTCGCCTACACAGAGGCATTCCTACAAAAAGAGAAAAAATCAAAAGATCAATAATCATTCCCCAAGTGGAATCCGGCTCTTAGCCAAACATCAAACATCAAGATGATTTGCCTAACAGAAGAGGTCAATCAAAAAATCAACATCCCGAATCCCCAGCGGATAACAGCCTACACAGAGGCAGCAAAAATCAGAAAATCAAAAAGAGTCACCCGAATAAGGATAGCCGGGATACTCCACCACCGTCAAAAGGACGTCAACCAATCATAAGGCGTCGCTCACATTGGAAAGAGCATCTTCGTGTCTACACCCCAAGGAAACAGAAATTCCTCAATGGGTACCAACTACGCAATGGAAAGTTGGGACACAAGAACCTATGAGTAACTGCACATCCCCTAGACGGATCCCTGCGTTATCCAACCCTCAGTGGCACAAAAATCAAAAAAAACAATCGTCGAAACAGCATCGTGGACTGTGGAGACAAAATCATCACAAATCCCTGGAGAGGAAAAACTCACGCTACCCCGAGGTTGTCAAGAACACGGAGGTATGCAACTACCACGAGGTTGTCAAGAACACGTTGGTATACCCTGGAGAGGGAAAACTCACGCTACCCCGAGGTTGTCAAGAACACGGAGGTATGCAACTACCACGAGGTTGTCAAGAACACGTTGGTATACCCTGGAGAGGGAAAACTCACGCTACCTCGAGGTTGTCAAGAACACGGAGGTATGCAACTATCACGAGGTTGTCAAGAACACGTTGGTATACCCTGGAGAGGGAAAACTCACGCTACCCCGAGGTTGTCAAGAACACGGAGGTATGCAACTACCACGAGGTTGTCAAGAACACGTTGGTATACCCTGGAGAGGGAAAACTCACGCTACCCCGAGGTTGTCAAGAACACGGAGGTATGTAACTACCACGAGGTTGTCAAGAACACGTTGGTATACCCTGGAGAGGGAAAACTCACGCTACCCCAAGGTTGTCAAGAACACGGAGGTATGCAACTACCACGAGGTTGTCAAGAACACGTTGGTATAGCCTGGAGAGGCAATACTCAGCTACCCAGATGTCCAGAGCACCGAGGTATGCAATGAGCCTGGAGAGGCGACGACTAATACTCACCCTGGAGAGGGCAAACTCAACCTGGAGAGGCTACTCAACAATTTTCCACCGGAAGACACTACAAGTCAGAAGGTTGGCACATCACCCGGACAATTGGGTCAAATCCTTTACTTGTCAGCCGGTACACCAAAAGGCCGTCCGACTAAGTAAAGGGGGGGCAGCTGTAGACCCCTAAAATTGTCCGGGTCGGAAATAAAGCTTGAAGACTCTCGAAGACTGAAGGAAGATCAGCTAGAAGGACTTCCAGAAGGCCCAAGGAGGGTTCTCTATAGGTCTAGAGGTCTTAGGATAGCTAAAATAAGAAAAGTGGGAGGAATGAAGCCCAATACGGCCTCCCAGAGGTTCAGTACGGCCGTATTGAACATTTTAAACTACAATACGGCCGCACTGAACTCAATACGGCCGTATTGAAGTTTCTGAACTTCAATACGGCTGCATTGAATTCAATACGGCCGTATTGTAGTTCAAAACTTCAATACGGACCGTATTGACCCCCAGAAACCGTATTGAGCCTCTTCCCTATAAATATGACGTCAATGGGACGTCATTTCACACTTTTACACTGAGTTTTAACCCTCTTCTTGAGTATTCTGGGTTTTTTTTGAGCAGTGCTCTGCCTAGAAATCACTCGGAGAGTTGATCCGACAAAGTTCTCGAGTTCTGAGCTTTTTGCTTGAGTCTCGAACTGAGTCGAAGGGAAATCCTCCGGATTTCCATAGTTAAAATTTTCTAGCAGGGAGCGAGCGGGCTTGTAGAGCGAGGGAACGCCAAAAAGCTTCCCAGTTTTACTTGAATATAAAAGCACGCTTCAAAGGTTTCTTCTTAAGACCTTCCTTTTACTACTTTCTGTGTGCATATTTAAACTGTCATTATGTAGATAGTTAATTTATAATTGCTTAGAATAAATAGGGGTAATTTAGTAATTTTGCACTATTATTTTTTTAAATAATCAGTCATAGGGAACCCGAAAGGGGCGCTGTGGGGTGCTAACACCTTCCCCACGCGTAACCGACTCCCTTACCCGACTCTGGTTGTAATGGCCGAAGTCGATTTTTGAATCGATTGCCTTAAACTTCTTTTTCCAATGTTTTGAGTAAAACATTGGTGGCGACTCCATGAACCCTTCCTTTTTATGAAAACCGCTAATCCATGGAGGGTCCCCGCTTGGGATTAACATGGATTGGTGAGCCTTTTAATAAAATTGCTCGTTTGACAAGGTCTCAGTTTGAGAATAAGTCATTCTAGCAATCCATATTTTTAAACAAATAAAAGAGTCCAAGCATCCTTCGCGAATGCCGAAAGCCCGTTTCGGGCCGGGGTGGCGACATGGCCATGCTCGGATTTTCAAAAAGAGGTCGTTTTCTATTTCTCTATCGCCTTATTTTTCTAAAGTTTCTTCTAGTGGTTCATATAGATATCCTTTGAATTTTGCTCTGGAATTTGGTGTGTTGTCTTTTCATCATTTCAGGGTGTTGCTCACAAAATTTAAGCCAATTCTGATTTTCAAATTTTTTCATCACTTTGGTCTGTGAAAACTTTGAACTGCCATAACTGTTGATCCAGGCGTCAGAATTGGCATTATTATATATGCTTTTGGGGTAGAAAAATGGGATCTATCACCTGCCAATTGACAGAGTCCATTGGCCACGCTCGGATTTTCAAAAAGAGGCTATTTTCTATTTCTCTATCGCCTTATTTTTCTAAACTTTCTTTTAGTGGTTCATATAGCTATCCTTTGAATTTTGCTCTGGAATTTGGTGTGCTGTCTTTTCATCATTTCAAGGTGTTGCTCATAAAATTTAAGCCAATTCTGATTTTCAAAATTTTTCATCACTTTGGTCTGTGAAAACTTTGAACTGCCATAACTGTTGATCCAGCCGTCAGAATTGGCATTATTATATATGCTTTTGGGGTAGAAAAATGGGATCTATCACCTGCCAATCGACAGAGTCCATTGGCCACGCACGGATTTTCAAAAAGAGGCCGTTTTCTATTTCTCTATCACCTTATTTTTCTAAACTTTCTTTTAGTGGTTCATATAGCTAACCTTTGAATTTGCTCTGGAATTTGGTGTGCTGTCTTTTCATCATTTCAGGGTGTTGCTCACAAAATTTATGCCAATTCTGATTTTCAAATTTTTTCATCACTTTGGTCTGTGAAAACTTTGAACTTCCATAACTGTTGATCCAGGCGTCAGAATTGGCATTATTATAGATGCTTTTGGGGTAGAAAAATGGGATCTATCACTTGCCAATCGACAGAGTCCATTGGCCATGCTCGGATTTTCAAAAAGGTGTCATTTTCTGTTTCTCTATCGCCTTATTTTTCTAAACTTTCTGTTAATGGTTCATATAGCGATCCTTTGAATTTTGCTCTGGAATTTGGTGTGCTGTCTTTTCATCATTTCAGGGTGTTGCTCCCAAAATTTAAGCTAATTCTGATGTTCAAATTTTTTCATCACTTTGGTCTGTGAAAACATTGAACTGCCATAACTGTTGATCCAGGCGTCAGAATTGGCATTATTAAATATGCTTTAGGTGTAGAAAAATGGGATCTATCACCTGCCAATCGACAGAGTCCATTGGCCATGCTCGGATTTTCAAAAAGAGGTCATTTTCTGTTTCTCTATCGCCTTATTTTTCTAAACTTTCTTTTAATGGTTCATATAGCTATCCTTTGAATTTGATCTGGAATTTGGTGTGCTGTCTTTTCATCATTTCAGGGTGTTGCTCACAAAATTTATGCCAATTCTGATTTTCAAATTTTTTCATCACTTTGGTCTGTGAAAACTTTGAACTGCCATAACTGTTGATCCAGGCGTTAGAATTGGCATTATTATCTATGATTTTGGGGTACAAAAATGGGATCTATCACCATCCAATCGACAGTGTCCATTGGCCACGCACGGATTTTCAAAAAGAGGCTGTTTTCTATTTCTCTATTGCCTTGTTTTTCTAAACTTTCTTTTAGTGGTTCATATAACTATCCTTTGAATTTTGCTCTGGAATTTGGTGTGTTGTCTTTTCATCATTTCAGGGTGTTGCTCACAAAATTTAAGCCAATTCTGATTTTCAAATTTTTTCATCACTTTGGTCTGTGAAAACTTTGAACTACCATAACTGTTGATCCAAGCGTGAGAATTGGCATTATTATATATGCTTTTCTGGTAGAAAAATGGGATCTATCACCTGCCAATCGACAGAATCCATTGGCCACGCTCGGATTTTGAAAAAGAGGCCGTTTTCTATTTCTCTATCGCCTTATTTTTCTAAACTTTCTTTTAGTGGTTCATATAGCTATCCTTTGAATTTTCTCTGGAATTTGGTGTGCTGTCTTTTCATCATTTCAGGGTGTTACTCACAAAAATTAAGCCAATTCTGATTTTCAAATTTTTTCATCACTTTGGTCTGTGAAAAATTTGAACTGCCATAATTGTTGATCCAGGCGTTAGAATTGGCATTATTATATATGCTTTTGGGGTAGAAAAATGGGATCTATCACCTGCCAATCGACAGAGTCCATTGGCCACGCTCGGATTTTCAAAAAGAGGCCGTTTTCTATTTCTCTATCGCCTTGTTTTTCTAAACTTTCTTTTAGTGGTTCATATAACTATCCTTTGAATTTTGCTCTGGAATTTGGTTTCCTGTCTTTTCATCATTTCAGGGTGTTGCTCACAAAATTTAAGCCAATTCTGATTTTCAAATTTTTTCATCACTTTGGTCTGTGAAAACTTTGAACTGCCATAATTGTTGATCCAGGCGTTAGAATTGGCATTATTATATATGCTTTTGGGGTAGAAAAATGGGATCTATCACCTGCCAATCGACAGAGTCCATTGGCCACGCTCGGATTTTCAAAAACAGGCCGTTTTCTATTTCTCTATCGCCTTCTTTTTCTAAACTTTCTTTTAGTGGTTCATATAACTATCCTTTGAATTTTGCTCTGGAATTTGGTTTCCTGTCTTTTCATCATTTCAGGGTGTTGCTCACAAAATTTAAGCCAATTCTGATTTTCAAATTTTTTCATCGCTTTGGTCTATGAAAACTTTGGGACTGCCATAACTATTGATCGAGGCGTCAGAATTGGCATTATTATTTATGCTTTTGGGGTAGAAAAATGGGATCTATCACCTGCCAATCGACAGTGTCCATTGGCCACGCTCGGATTTTCAAAAAGAGGCCTTTTCTATTTCTCTATCGGCTTATTTTTCTAAACTTTCTTTTAGTGGTTCATATAGCTATCCTTTGAATTTGCTCTGGAATTTGGTGTGCTGTCTTATCATCATTTTAGGGTGTTGCTCACAAAATTTAAGCCAATTCTGATTTTCAAATTTTTTCATCACTTTGGTCTGTGAAAACTTTGAACTGCCATAACTGTTGATCCAGGCGTGAGAATTGGCATTATTATATATGCTTTTCAGGTAGAAAAATGGGATCTATCACCTTCCAATCGACAGAATCCATTTGCCACGCTCGGATTTTGAAAAAGAGGCCATTTTCTATTTCTCTATCGCCTTATTTTTCTAAACATTCTTTTAGTGGTTCAAGTAGCTATCCTTTGAATTTTCTCTGGAATTTGGTGTGCTGTCTTTTCATCATTTCAGGGTGTTGTTCACAAAATTTAAGCCAATTCTGATTTTCAAATTTTTTCATCACTTTGGTCTGTGAAAACTTTGAACTGCCATAATTGTTGATCTAGGCGTTAGAATTGGCATTATTATATATGCTTTTGGGGTAGAAAAATGGGATCTATCACCTGCCAATCGACAGAGTCCATTGGCCACGCTCGGATTTTCAAAAACAGGCCGTTTTCTATTTCTCTATCGCCTTCTTTTTCTAAACTTTCTTTTAGTGGTTTATATAACTATTGTCGCCACCCGCCGAAACGGACCTTGGCATTCGCGACGATGGTCGGACTCTTTTTAAAGTTTTGGAAAATGGTGGATTGATAGAACGACTTATTCTCAAACTGAGACCTTGTCGAGATAACAATTTTATTAAATGATTCACCAATCCATGTTAATCCCAAGCAGGACCCTCCATGGATTAGTGGTTTTCGCAAAAGGTAGGGTTCTTGGAGTCGCCACCAATGTTTTACTCAAAACATTGGAAAAAGGGATAAGGCAATTGATTTTATAAATCAACCTTGGCCATTACAACCAGAGTTGGGTAAGGGAGTCGGTTACGTGCGGGGAAGGTGTTAGCACCCCCACAACGCCCCATTAGGGTTCCCTATGACGGATTATTTATTAAATAATAGCGTAAAATTACTAAATTACCCCTATTTATTATAAACGATTATATATTAAATATCTACATGATGACGAATTTAAATATGCAACAATCAGAAAGCGGTAAAAGAAGGGATTTTTAGAGAAGAAACCTCTTGAAGCGTGCTTTTTATATATCAATGAAGTTTAGGAGGCTTTTTGGCGCTCCCTCCCTCTACAAGCTCGCTCGCTCCTTCCTAAAAAATAATTTTTACTATGGAAATCCAAAAGATTTCCCTTCGACTAAGTTCGAGACTCAAGCAAATGGCTCGTGACTCAAGAACTTCGTCGGATCGACTCCCAGAGAGATTTCTAGGGCAGAACACTGCTCAAAAACCCCAGAATACTCAAGGAGGGAGTCAAAACTGTGTGTGAAAGTGTGGAATGACGTCCAAATGACGTCCTATTTATAGGGATGAGGCGCAGTACGGCCCCTGGGTTTAATACGGCCCGTATTGAGTTTTTGTACTTCAATACGGCCGTATTGAATTCAGTACGGCCGTATTGAAATACAGAAACTTCAATACGGTCGTATTGAAATACAGAAACTTCAATACGGTCGTATTGAAATACAGAAACTTCAATACGGCCGTATTGGTTTCAGTACGGCCGTATTGTAGTACAAAATGTGCAGTACGGCCGTACTGAACTCCAAGGAGGCCGTATTGAGCTCCAAACCTCCCACTTTCTTATTTTTGGCTACTCTAAGACCTCTAAACCTACAGATAGTCATCCTATGGTCTTCTGGGAGTCCTTCTGGCTGACTTTCCTTTGATCTTTGAGAGTCTTCGAGTCTTATTTCCGACCCGGACAATTTTAGGGGTCTACAGCTGCCCCCCCTTTACTTAGTCAAACGGCCTTTTGGTGTACCGTTTGATAAGTAAAGGAGTTGACCCAATTGTCCGGGGAATAAGCCATCCTTCCGACTTGTAGTGTCTTCAGGTGGGAAAATTGTTGAGTAGCCTCTCCAGGTTGAGTTTGCCCTCTCCAGGGTGAGTATTAGTCGTCGCCTCTCCAGGCTCGTGCATACCTCCGCGCTTCTAGTCACTTTGGTAGCGTGAGTCTTGCCCTCTCCAGGGTGAGTATTAGTCGTCGCCTCTCCAGGCTCGTGCATACCTCCGCGCTTCTAGTCACTTTGGTAGCGTGAGTCTTGCCCTCTCCAGGGTTGCATACCTCTGTGCTTCTGATCACTTTGGTAGCGTGAGTCTTGCCCTCTCCAGGGTGAGTTTGCCCTCTCCAGGGTTTTGCCTCTCAACATGGGTAGCTGAGTTTGCCCTCTCCAGGGTTTTGCCTCTCAACATGGGCAGCTGAGTTTGCCCTCTCCAGGGTTTTGCCTCTCAACATGGGCAGCTGAGTTTGCCCTCTCCAGGGTTTTGCCTCTCAACATGGGCAGCTGAGTTTGCCCTCTCCAGGGTGAGTATTAGTCGTCGCCTCTCCAGGCTCGTGCATACCTCCGCGCTTCTAGTCACTTTGGTAGCGTGAGTCTTGCCCTCTCCAGGGTTGCATACCTCTGTGCTTCTGATCACTTTGGTAGCGTGAGTCTTGCCCTCTCCAGGGTGAGTTTGCCCTCTCCGGGGTGAGTATTAGTCGTCGCCTCTCCAGGCTCGTGCATACCTCAGTGCTTCTGATCACTTTGGTAGCGTGAGTCTTGCCCTCTCCAGGGTGAGTTTGCCCTCTCCAGGGTTTGCATACCTCGGTGCTTCTGATCACTTTGGTAGCGTGAGTCTTGCCCTCTCCAGGGTGAGTTTGCCCTCTCCAGGGTGAGTATTAGTTGTCGCCTCTCCAGGCTCGTGCATACCTCAGTGCTTCTGATCACTTTGGTAGCGTGAGTCTTGCCCTCTCCAGGGTGAGTATTAGTCGTCGCCTCTCCAGGCTCGTGCATACCTCGGTGCTCTGGACATCTGGGTAGCGTGAGTTTGCCCTCTCCAGGGATTTGTGATAGTTTTGTCTCCACAGTCCACGATGCTGCTTCGACGATTATTTTTGATTTTTGTGCCACTGAGGGCTGGATAACGCAGGGATCCGTCTTGGGGATGTGCAGTTACTCATAGGTTCTTGTGTCCCAACTTTCCATTGCGTAGTTGGTACCCATTGAGGAATTTCTGTTTCCTTGGGGTGTAGACACGAAGATGCTCTTTCTGATGTGAGCGATGCCTTATGATTGGCTGACGTCCTTTCGACGATGGTGGAGTATCCCGGTTATCCTTATTCGGGTGACTCTTTTGATTTTCCGGTTTTGTTGCCTCTGCGTAGGCTGTTATCCACTGGGGGATTTTGTCGTTTTGTTGTGATTAGCCTCTTCTGTTAGGCAGATCATCTTGACGCTTGATGTTTGGCTGAGAGCCGGATTCCACTTGGGGAATGATTATTTGTCTTTTGTGATTTTTCTTGAAGGGGTGCCTCTGAGTAGGCGAGTGGGGATTTAAAGTTTATATATCCCAGAGTATTATTTAGAAAGCCTCTTCAGGCTTAGCTTCACTCATCGCTTGAGTTGGAAAGCTATCCTCCACTGAGGAGGTCATAGTCCTTTCGACTCGGATATTCTGTTTAGACGATCAAACCCTCCTTGGGGAATCTTGCTGATCTTGGTTTGATAGCTTTCACTGGGGAATTTGGCCCGTGAGTGGAAGCTGAGATATCTCTGGGGAGTATTATTTCGGCGAGCCTCTCCAGGCTCAATTATTCTGTACAATTTGTTGAGTATTATTTCGGCGAGCCTCTCCAGGCTCAGTTATTCTGTGGGAGTATTGTTTCGGCAAGCCTCTCCAGGCTCAATTATTCTGTACGAGTATTATTTTGGCAAGCCTCTCCAGGCTCAATTATTCTGTGGGAGTATTATTTCGGCAAGCCTCTCCAGGCTCAGTTATTCTGAGAGAGTATTATTTCGGCAAGCCTCTCCAGGCTCAGTTATTCTGAGAGAGTATTATTTCGGCAAGCCTCTCCAGGCTCAGTTATTCTAAGAGAGTATTATTTCGGCAAGCCTCTCCAGGCTCAGTTATTCTGTACGATGCGATTGATTTTCTAAATCTTTTGCCTTTTTTGTCGTTTTTGGGCTTTTCCTGTATTTTTGCCTTTTTTGTCGTTTTTTGGCTTTTTCTGTATTTTTGCCTTTTTGTCGTTTTTTGGCCTTTTCTGTTGACTGTTGTCATACACAAGCAATTTTTCTATTTTTCTATTTTATGCAATTGCCTCATGATAAGGTCTTTGAATGTGCAACTAATGTGTGTGTGATGCACAAATGCAAGTTTTGATTATTTTATTAATGCTCTTTTTTTTTTTTTTTTTTAAATGAATGGCTCTCCCTATCCTCCTTTTCTTGGAGGAATTTCTGTCGTCGACGTGAGGGAATATCTTTGTGAGCCTTTTTCACAGGAGATTACGGATTTTATAGGAACCCCTCCAATTTTCTTTATTGACTGATTATTAAAGGAATTTCGTACAATTTTTATGAAATACCAATTTTAGAGGCATAATCACATGGTCAAGAGAAGAGAAAATGAATAGATATTTTATTGATATTCACAAGTGTTTTCACAGAAAGATATATAGAAGGAATTTCTGAAGAATGGCTGGCCAGGGTAGGCTATATACATTGGCCTTAACAATTATGTCTGTAATTGTTGCTCTTTACATTCCCCTAGTTGCTTCAGGTGAGATGCCTGAGCCAGGAGTGTAGATGCTGCAAGACGCTTGCTTCTAGAAGATAATCACTTGATCCGCCTTTCGGTTTTCGATTCAAGTGATCGTTGCTTGCTTTGTTTTTGCATCTTATTCTTTTGCCCCTAATTTTTGTCTAGCACGTATCCTAGCGGGGATAAATTCGCCTTTGTTTTGCCTAGTACCCTTGTACTGGCGGGCTTTTTATTTTGCCCTAACTTTTGCCTAGGACACCCTTTTTGGGTTTTCATCCTAGCGGGCCTATGCAAGCAACGTCTTCAAGCATAGTACTTCTTTACCACGTCAGCGTTGACTGGGTATCGAAGTTCTTTTCCATCCATGTCTGTGAGGATCAATGCTCCTCCTGAGAAGGCTCGTTTTTCCACGTATGGTCCTCCGTGATTTGGGGTACACTTTCCGATTTTGTCCTTTTGAGTTGGTAGCAATTTCTTCATTACCAACTCTCCCTCATGGTAGACTCGAGGGTGGACTTTCTTGTCAAAAGCCTTTTTGATCTTCCTCTGATAGGCTTGACCATGGCATATGGCGTTCAGCCGTTTCTTTTTGATAAGGTTCAACTGGTCGTATCGGCTTTGAACCCATTCTACCTCGGAAATTTTTGTTTCCATGATTACCCTTAGAGAAGGTATCTCGACTTCGACGGGTAGAACTGCCTCCATCCCATAAACGAGGGAGAATGGAGTAGCTCCTGTAGATGTACGTACTGAAGTCCTATAGCCATGAGGAGCGAAGGGTAACATCTCGTGCTAGTCTTTAAATGAGACAACCATCTTTTGCACTATTTTCTTGATGTTCTTATTGGTTGCCTCGACTGCCCCATTCATCTTTGGCCGATATGGGGAAGAGTTATGGTGTTGGATCTTGAATTCTTGGCACAGTTCTTCCACCATTTTGTTGTTCAGATTAGATCCATTATCAGTGATGATTTATTTCTCCATGCTTCCACTAGATTATTCTAAAATCATTTGGGACAAGAGAGAAAAGAAGGGAAAGATACTTTTATTCTGAAGTTTGTGTTTTAGAGGGGATTTATTTTTCAAAAATGGTTTTTGTAAGAATGGTTGGCCAAGGTAGGCTTATGTGTTTAGGCTTGTTTGATTAAACACTTATGAAGTTAAGAAAATCTTTGTTTATTGACGTTGTGATTTGACAACTTAGATAGCTTCCCTTAAACCTTATTTGAATTCGGCTCGTGGTACCATCATGGATTTCTTTTTTTTTTTTTATTGTCCTTATTTTTGCCTAAAACACCCTTTTGTGGCGTTTTAGCGGACTTTTGTTTTCGTTTATTTTGCAACCCTAATTTTTGCCTAGGTCACCCTTTTGTGGGATTCCTAGCGGGTCTTTTGCTCTTATTTTTGCGCAGCCCCCTTTTTGGGTTTCCTGCCGAGCTTTTTTTATTTTAAAGGATTTCTTTTTATCCATGATGGCACTTGTCGAGGCCAAGGGAAGGTGCTCCAAGTTGTCACACACACTTCCACATAAAAATGATGCGGGTTTATTGTTATTAAGATGATTTTAACCTCATTCATGTTTATTCAAACAGGGTTAAAAATAATGTGGTTTAGAATTTTATTGCAAGAAAAGAAGCAATGAGAAAGAATAAAGAATGATTTTATTATAATCATAGCGAAAACATGTGTCCTTATTTCATCACTGATATGGGTCCCAATGTTGACCTCTTTTATCTCTCGGCCCTGCCCCAAATTCACAGTCTCCAATTTCTCTTGATACGGTTGGAGTATATGAGCTTTTTGATCTAGCAGTCTTTGCAGATCCGGAGAGATGGCCTCCTCATCACTGTCCAGCTTAACCCATTCATCCTCAACTTCCGGATCCCGGTCAGAGCGAACAATTACAGACA
This sequence comes from Cajanus cajan, assembly GCF_000230855.2. Lineage (NCBI taxonomy): Eukaryota > Viridiplantae > Streptophyta > Magnoliopsida > Fabales > Fabaceae > Cajanus > Cajanus cajan. The sequence goes on along the minus strand of NC_138526.1, from coordinate 7,768,446 downwards.
TAATTATTTCATTGGTTCTGTTTAGGTTTAGAATTATTAATGTTAATGAGGAAAGAGAGAAAAGAACAAAAGAGAGAATGATATGTGAAAAATGCCTCTTTATTGATATGTATTAAAACTGTACAAAAACCCTTATTTACATGAAAAGGTTCTCATGATCTCGGGTACTGATCATGAGTCCCTAAAAGAAGAATATGGAGGGGCCCTATCGTGGCTTGCCATTCTCTACTCCTGCTTTGGTAGAGGATTCTTGCTCACGTCGGGTGCTGTCGAATCAAAGGTGACCCACCCGGCATCGATGAGGTCTTGGACCTTGTATTTGAGAGCTTTACAGTTCTCCGTTGAATGCCCTGGTGCCCCCGAGTGGTATAGACATTTATCTTGTGGTTTGTACCACTCGGGGTAAGGTGGATCCATCTTCCTTGGCGGAACATAAGCTAGAAGATGGGCTTCTACTAGCTTCGGCAAGAGGTCGCTATATGTGGTCGGAAGTTTATCAAACTTCTTCACAGGGGTGAATTGCGATCTTCCCGACTTCGAAGTGGAAGTAGCCGAGGGTATGGTTATAGCATTGACTCCTCCCTCTTTCTTCTTCCCGAAGGCCTTCTTAGCTTCATATGATTGGGAAGGCTTAGCCAGCTTCCCACTTTTAAGTCCTTGTTCCACTCTCTCCCCAATGGTGATGATGTCCGAGAAGAGTGTCGTTGTGTTCCCTATCATTTTATCGTAATAGGGACCAGTCAACGAGTTGATGAATAAGGACACCGTCTCCTTATCCGACAGCGGGGGCTCTATCTGTGCCGCCAACTCCCTCCATCGTTGGGCGTACGCCTTGAAAGATTCATCATTTTTCTTACTCAAGGCTTGAAGATCTGACCTATCGGGTGTTAGGTCGATGTTGTATTTATAGCGCTTGAGAAAGGCGTCGGCCAACTGCCTCCATGTATGTACTAGATTTCCATCTAGCTGCATATACCAATTGAGCGCAGTATCGGCTAAGCTCTCTTGGAAGCAATGGATCAAGAGCTTTTCATTTGTGGCATATGCAGCCATTTTGCGACAGTACATGGTGAGATGACTCTTAGGGCAAGTCGATCCCACGTACTTTGGGAAATCCGGCACTTTAAATTTAGGAGGGAATTGGATGTCCCTCACTAAACACATGTCGGCGGCATCTTTAATATCGAAGTCATGCCCCTCCATAGCCCTTAGCCGATCCTCTAGGGCGTGGAATTGTTCCTTTGAAACTTCGGGCTCTTTAATCATGATCCCCGCCCCAAGGGGTACAGCTCGTGGAGGTTCTTCCTCGTGCTCCTCCTCCTCATGATGATGGGACTCATGGTCACTGTGGTGAGACCCATGTACATTATGATGACGCATGAGCTCCATCATTTGCGCCATTTGTTCTTTGAGCTGCGAGAGCTCGGCTGTAAGCTTTTTATTTTGGTCCTCCAGCGCTTCCATCTTCTTGATTTTCTGCGCGCGTGTGAGGACAGAGAGATGACCAGCCACTTTCTAAAAATGAATATTTAATCTAATTAATTTATGGAATGAATACGCTCTTGACATGAGCTTGATAACCCTCCATTTTTAAGGCGCTGCCTTTTTAAAACAGAGTGTTACTACCCTCCTTGACTTATGATCTCTCCTCAACGGAGAATCTCGATAATTATGGGTCTCTTTTACTCATGTCAAGAGGTATTGGTGAACCTAAAATGCATGGTTTATGAGGATGCATGATGTCTTATTGGTAATGATGCACATGCTCCTCACTTTTATTATATTTTCGCACATGGTCTTTCCTCTCATGTCATGGTATTTTCATGCATGGGGATTATTCTTTAGACCTTATCACGAGGTTTTATTAATGCACAAACAATATCACATAAACCTATACACAAACAATTCACTCATCCATGAACAGTCACGAGCGAATCACGAGGTAGGGGTATCCTGCAGAAAAGTGCATATTCAAGGTGGTTCTAACTGTTCTCACCGGTCTGAGGCCCCCAAGGTGCCCCCATTATAGGGACCCAATTCCTCTTGTCGTAAGTCGATGGAAAGCTCCAACGAACTGTCGGACTCAAGTTCATGGTTATCACCTTGAGTGATGCTTTCCGACAACGGTCTACGGGCACCTATAGACCCATTCGACAACCGGCCGTACTAACATCCACTCCCTATGGCTTTCCACTCATGCCCCCGGGTATAGAGGGAACTGTTGTGTGCAAAGGTTTGTGTGCAGTTTTTATTTCAAACAATTGCGAGAATTTAAACATACAACAATTATTAAAGCCAAATAGATAAACATGTTATCATACAAGCGAGGGGTAATAAAGTAATTTTAAACTATTATTTTGAAAAGAGTCCATCACTAAATGGGACTGACTCTCGAGGCTTCCCCAGTGGAGTCGCCATCTGTCGCCACCCGCCGAAACGGACGTTGGCATTCGCGACGACGGTCGGACTCTTTTTAAAGTTTTGGAAAATGGTGGATTGCTAGAACGACTTATTCTCAAACTGAGACCTTGTCGAGCTAACAATTTTATTAAATGATTCACCAATCCATGTTAATCCCAAGCGGGACCCTCCATGGATTAGTGGTTTTCGCAAAAGGTAGGGTTCTTGGAGTCGCCACCAATGTTTTACTCAAAACATTGGAAAAAGGGATAAGGCAATTGATTTTATAAATCAACCTTGGCCATTACAACCAGAGTTGGGTAAGGGAGTCGGTTACGTGCGGGGAAGGTGTTAGCACCCCCACAACGCCCCATTAGGGTTCCCTATGACGGATTATTTATTAAATAATAGCGTAAAATTACTAAATTACCCCTATTTATTATAAACGATTATATATTAAATATCTACATGATGACGAATTTAAATATGCAACAATCAGAAAGCGGTAAAAGAAGGGATTTTTAGAGAAGAAACCTCTTGAAGCGTGCTTTTTATATATCAATGAAGTTTAGGAGGCTTTTTGGCGCTCCCTCCCTCTACAAGCTCGCTCGCTCCTTCCTAAAAAATAATTTTTACTATGGAAATCCAAAAGATTTCCCTTCGACTAAGTTCGAGACTCAAGCAAATGGCTCGTGACTCAAGAACTTCGTCGGATCGATTCCCAGAGAGATTTCTAGGGCAGAACACTGCTCAAAAACCCCAGAATACTCAAGGAGGGAGTCAAAACTGTGTGTGAAAGTGTGGAATGACGTCCAAATGACGTCCTATTTATAGGGATGAGGCGCAGTACGGCCCCTGGGTTTAATACGGCCCGTATTGAGTTTTTGTACTTCAATACGGCCGTATTGAATTCAGTACGGCCGTATTGAAATACAGAAACTTCAATACGGCCGTATTGGTTTCAGCACGGCCGTATTGTAGTACAAAATGTGCAGTACGGCCGTACTGAACTCCAAGGAGGCCGTATTGAGCTCCAAACCTCCCACTTTCTTATTTTTGGCTACTCTAAGACCTCTAAACCTACAGATAGTCATCCTATGGTCTTCTGGGAGTCCTTCTGGCTGACTTTCCTTTGATCTTTGAGAGTCTTCGAGTCTTATTTCCGACCAGGACAATTTTAGGGGTCTACAACTATCCTTTGAATTTTGCTCTGGAATTTGGTTTCCTGTCTTTTCATCATTTCAGGGTGTTGCTCACAAAATTTAAGCCAATTCTGATTTTCAAATTTTTTCATCACTTTGGTCTGTGAAAACTTTGAACTGCCATAATTGTTGATCCAGGCGTTAGAATTGGCATTATTATATATGCTTTTGGGGTAGAAAAATGGGATCTATCACCTGCCAATCGACTGAGTCCATTGGCCATGCTCGGATTTTCAAAAAGAGGCCGTTTTCTATTTCTCTGTCGCCTTGTTTTTCTAAACTTTCTTTTAGTGCTTCATATAACTATCCTTTGAATTTTGCTCTGGAATTTGGTTTCCTGTCTTTTCATCATTTCAGGGTGTTGCTCACAAAATTTAAGCCAATTCTGATTTTCAAATTTTTTCATCGCTTTGGTCTATGAAAACTTTGAACTGCCATAACTATTGATCGAGGCGTCAGAATTGGCATTATTATTTATGCTTTTGGGGTAGAAAAATGGGATCTATCACCTGCCAATCGACAGTATCCATTGGCCACGCTCGGATTTTCAAAAAGAGGCCTTTTCTATTTCTCTATCGCCTTATTTTTCTAAACTTTCTTTTAGTGGTTCATATAGTTATATTTTGAATTTTGCTCTAGAATTTCGTGTGCTGTCTTTTCATCATTTCAACGTGTTGCTCACAAAATTGAAGCCAATTCTGATTTTCAAATTTTTTCATCACTTTGGTCGGTGAAAACTTTGAAATCCAATAAGTGTTGATCCAGGCGTCAGAATTGGCATTATTATATATGCTTTTGGGGTAGAAAAATGGGATCTATCACCTGCCAATCGACAGAGCCCATTGGCCACGCTCGGATTTTCAAAAAGAGGCCGTTTTCTATTTCTCTATCGCCTTATTTTTCTAAACTTTCTTTTAGTGGTTCATATAGCTATCCTTTGAATTTGCTCTGGAATTTGGTGTGCTGTCTTTTCATCATTTCAGGGTGTTACTCACAAAATTTAAGCCAATTCTTATTTTCAAATTTTTTCATCACTTTGGTCTGTGAACACTTTGAACTTCCATAATTGTTGATCCAGGCGTTAGAATTGGCATTATTATATATGCTTTTGGGGTAGAAAAATGGGATCTATCACCTGCAAATCGATAGAGTCCATTGGCCACGCTCGGATTTTCAAAAAGAGGCCGTTTTCTATTTCTCTATCGCCTTGTTTTTCTAAACTTTCTTTTAGTGGTTCATATTACTATCCTTTGAATTTTGCTCTGGAATTTGGTTTCCTGTCTTTTCATCATTTCAGGGTGTTGCTCACAAAATTTAAGCCAATTCTGATTTTGAAAATTTTTCATCACTTTGGTCTATGAAAACTTTGAACTGCCATAACTATTGATCGAGGCGTCAGAATTGGCATTATTATTTATGCTTTTGGGGTAGAAAAATGGGATCTATCACCTGCCAATCGACAGTGTCCATTGGCCACGCTCGGATTTTCAAAAAGAGGCCTTTTCTATTTCTCTATCGCCTTATTTTTCTAAACTTTCTTTTAGTGGTTCATATAGCTATCCTTTGAATTTTGGTACTGAATTTGGTGTGCTGTCTTTTTATCATTTCAGGGTGTTTTGCTCACAAAATTTAAGCCAATTCTGATTTTCAAATTTTTTCATCACTTCGGTCTGTGAAAACTTTGAACTGCCATAACTGTTGATCCAGGCGTCAGAATTGGCATTATTATATATGCCTTTGGGGTAGAAAAAAGGGATCTATCACCTGCTGTCGCCACCGGCCCGAAACGGGCTTTCGGCATTCGCGAAGGATGGTTGGACTCTTTTATTTGTTTAAAAAATATGGATTGCTAGAATGACTTATTCTCAAACTGAGACCTTGTCAAACGAGCAATTTTATTAAAAGGCTCACCAATCCATGTTAATCCCAAGCGGGACCCTCCATGGATTAGCGGTTTTCATAAAAAGGAAGGGTTCATGGAGTCGCCACCAATGTTTTACTCAAAACATTGGAAAAAGAAGTTTAAGGCAATCGATTCAAAAATCGACTTCGGCCATTACAACCAGAGTCGGGTAAGGGAGTCGGTTACGCGTGGGGAAGGTGTTAGCACCCCACAGCGCCCCTTTGAGAGGCCGTATTGGGCTTCATTCCCTCCACTTTCTTATTATTTGCTACTCTAAGACCTCTAAACCTACAGATTGTCATCCCACAGTCTTCTAAGAGTCCCTTTGGCTAACTTTCCTTTGATCTTCGAGAGTCTTCGAGTCTTATTTCCGACCCGGACAATTTTAGGGGTCTACAGCTGCCCCCCCCTTTACTTAGTCGGACGGCCTTTTGGTGTACCGGCTGACAAGTAAAGGAGTTGACCCAATTGTCCGGGTGATGTGCCAACCTTCTGACTTGTAGCGTCTTCCGGTGGAAAATTGTTGAGTAGCCTCTCCAGGTTGTTGCATACCTCGGCGCTTCTGACAACCTCGGTAGCTAAGTTTACCCTCTCCAGGATCAACTTCACTCGACACCCGAGCCGGAAGTTGAACACCAACGTGCCTCTGACGACGCTGATGGTTGAGTACTGTCTCTCCAGACCTTGAGTACCGTCTCTCCAGACTCTGAGTACTGTCTCTCCAGACCTTGAATACCGTCTCTCCAGACTTTGAGTACCGTCTCTCCAGACTTTGAGTACCGTCTCTCCAGACTCTGAGTACCGTCTCTCCAGACTTTGAGTACCGTCTCTCCAGACTTTGAGTACCGTCTCTCCAGACTTTGAGTACCGTCTCTCCAGACTCTGAGTACCGTCTCTCCAGACTTTGAGTACCGTCTCTCCAGACTTTGAGTACCGTCTCTCCAGACTTTGAGTACCGTCTCTCCAGACTTTGAGTACCGTCTCTCCAGACTTTCTTTGAGTACCGTTTCTCCAGACTTTCTTTGAGTACCGTCTCTCCAGACTTTCTTTGAGTACCGTCTCTCCAGACTTTCTTTGAGTACCGTCTCTCCAGACTTTGTTTGAGTACCGTCTCTCCAGACTTTCTTTGAGTACCGTCTCTCCAGACTTTCTTTGAGTACCGTCTCTCCAGACTTTCTTTGAGTACCGTCTCTCCAGACTTTCTTTGAGTACCGTCTCTCCAGACTTTCTTTGAGTACCGTCTCTCCAGACTTTCTTTGAGTACCGTTTCTCCAGACTTTCTTTGAGTACCGTCTCTCCAGACTTTCTTTGAGTACCGTCTCTCCAGACTTTGTTTGAGTACCGTCTCTCCAGACTTTCTTTGAGTACCGTCTCTCCAGACTTTGCTTTGTCTCTGACGACCTAGGCAACTGAGTTTGCCCTCTCCAGGGTCTGCGTCCGTGTCTTCTGATCACTTCGGCAATGCGAGTTTACCCTCTCCAGGGATCTGAGATGATTTTTTTTTGTCTCCACAGTCCACTATGCTGCTTCGACGTTTTTCTGATTTTGTGCCACTGAGGGCTGGATAACGCAGGGATCCGTCTAGGGGATGTGCAGTCATTCATAGGTTCTTGTGCCCCAACTTGCATTTGCATAGTTGGTACCCATGGGGAATTTCTGACTCCTTGGGGTGTAGACACAGATGCTCTTCTTGAATTGAGCGATGCCTTATGTTTGGCTGACGTCCTTTTGACGTAAGTGGAGTATCCCGGTTATCCTTATTCGGGTGTCTCTCTTTGATTTTCTGATTTTGTAGCCTTTGTGTAGGCTATTATCCACTGGGGGTTCTGGATGTTGATTTTGATTTTGTCTCCACAGTCCACGATGCTGCTTTGACGATTGTTTTTTTGATTTTTGTGCCACTGAGGGCTGGATAACGCAGGGATCCGTCTAGGGGATGTGCAGTTACTCATAGGTTCTTGTGTCCCAACTTTCCTTTGCATAGTTGGTGCCCATTGAGGAATTTCTGTTTCCCTGGGGTGTAGACACGAAGATGCTCTTTCTGAGATGAGCGGTGCCTTATGATTGGCTGACGTCCTTTCGACGATGGTGGAGTATCCCGGTTATCCTTATTCGGGTGTCTCTTTTGGATTTTCTGATTTTTGCTGCCTCTGTGTAGGCTGTTATCCACTGGGGGATTCTGTCGTTCAATTCTTGATTGGCCTTTTCTTTTAGGCAAATCATCTTGATGTTCGGTGTTTGGCTGGATGCCGAATTCCGCTTGGGGAATACTTATTGATCTTTTGATTTTTTTCCTTTTTGTAGGAATGCCTCTTGAGTAGGCGACTGGGGATTTGGGGATCTTATGTATCCCAGAGTATTATTTAGGAAGCCTCTACAGGCTTAGACTCACTCAACGCCTGAGTTGGAGAGCTATCTTCCACTGAGGAAGTTTTAAGTCCTTTGACTAGATATACTGCTTGGGTGATCGTGCTTCCATTGGGAATTTTGTCAATCTTGCTTTGATAGCTCTCGCTGGGGATTTGTTCCGTGAGCTTGAGTTGGGATTTCTCTGGGGAGTATTATTTCTGCGAGCCTCTCCAGGCTCAGTTATTCTGAGAGAGTATTATTTCGGCGAGCCTCTCCAGGCTCAATTATTCTGAGAGAGTATTATTTCGGCGAGCCTCTCCAGGCTCAATTATTCTGAAGGAGTATTATTTCGGCAAGCCTCTCCAGGCTCAGTTATTCTGAAGGAGTATTATTTCGGCAAGCCTCTCCAGGCTCAATTATTCTGTATGAAGAATTGGTTTTTTGTTCAGCCCAAGAATGCGAGCTGAGACGTCTTTTGGAGAGTATTATTTCGGCAAGCCTCTCCAGGCTTAATTATTTTGTGGAAGTATTATTTCAGCAAGCCTCTCCAGGCTCAATTATTCTGTACAATTTGTTGGGTTTTCTGTATTTTGCCTTTTTTGTTGATTTTGGCTTTTTCTGTGTTTTTGCCTTTTTTGTTGATTTTGGCTTTTTCTGTGTTTTTGCCTTTTTTGTTGATTTCGGCTTTTTCTGTACAGAAATGTCTCTGAGAAGTATTATTTTGGCAAGCCTCTTCAGGCTCAGTTATTCTGAGAGAGTATTATTTCGGCGAGCCTCTCCAGGCTCCATTATTCTGAGAGAGTATTATTTCGGCGAGCCTCTCCAGGCTCAGTTATTCTGAGAGAGTATTATTTCGGCAAACCTCTCCAGGCTCAATTATTCTGAGAGAGTATTATTTCGGCAAGCCTCTCCAGGCTCAATTATTCTGATGGGAGTATTATTTCGGCAAGCCTCTCCAGGCTCAATTATTCTGTGGGAGTATTATTTCGGCAAGCCTCTCCAGGCTCAGTTTATTCTGTACAAACTGAGGAGTATTGTTTGTATCCTTGCCTTTTTTCGTTTTCGGCTTTTGTTGATTGCTGTCATACACAAGCAATTTTTCCTATTTTTCTATTTTATGTAATTGCCTCATGAAGAGGTCTTTGAAAATTTCTTTGTGGCCAATACGGCCATATCCATTTCAGTACGCCCGTATTGAGTTGAAAATTTGTTCATAACCCTATTTTTAGTACGGGTGTACTGAACATGGTACGGGCGCATTGTTTTTTTTGAAGTTTATATTTTTTTGTTTTTTTTTTCAATAAACAGAGAATAAGTGATCTTCCATTACACCTATCATCTGTATGCATGTATGCAGTATGATGCACCTAATTCTATTTGATTCACTTTTCAAAAGAATTAACCGATGCGTTTCTCTGTTTGGATTTTTGCCATTCCTCTAGACGGACTGTGCGCTGCCGATTTCTGTAACCGAGGAATGATGCGTGTTATATTGAGATTTGGTGTCATCAACCAAATGATTTTCCTTTCCTTTAGAAGATGTGTCAACCCTCCTATTGACTACTATATCTCCATGTTTCCACTAGATTATCCTAAAATCGTTTGGGACAAGAGAGAAAAGAAAGGAAAGGTATATTCTTTTTTGAAAGTTTGTGTTTTAAAGGGGATTTATTTTTGTTTTGAAAAATTGTTTTTGTAAGAATGGCTGGCCAAGGTAGGCTTATTGTGTTTAGGTTTGTTTGTTTAAACATTCATGAAGTTAATCAAATCTTGTTATTGACGTTGTGATTTGACAACTTAGATAACTTCCCTTGAACCTTTCTTTTTGAATTCGGTTCATGGTACCATCATGGATTTCTTTCGTTTTTTGATTGTCCTTATTTTTGCCTAAAACACCTCTTTGCGGCGTTTTAGCGGACTTTTGATTTTATTCATTTTCGTAACCCTAACTTTTGCCTAGGTCACCCCTTCGTGGGATTCCTAGCGGGTCTTTTGCTCTTATTTTTGCGCAGCCCCCTTTTTGGGTTTCCTGCCGAGCTTTCTTTTATTTTAAAAGATTTCTTTTTATCCATGATGGCACTTGTCGAGGCCAAGGAAAGGTGCTCTAAGTTGTCACGCACACTTCCACATAAAAATGATGTGGGTTTATTGTTATTAAGACAATTTTAACCTCATTCATGCTTATTCAAACAGGGTTAAAAATAATGTGGTTTAGAGATTTATTGCAAGCAAGAAAAGAAGCAATAAGAAATAATAAAGAATGATTTTATTATAATCATAATGGAAACATGTGCCCTATCGAGGCTCGGGGGTCGGGCTGTCCCCGAGGAGTAATCTCTAATAGTCATCAGGTTTACACATCCCTATCGGAAGGAGGAGAGCACTTGATGACGACGACTGGCCTTGATGCTTGTGAACCGGCCTTCCTAAAGATCTGGCTTAAAGAACGTCGAGAAGGATCTTGATTCCTCTTCGTTCTTTGATCTTTAACAGGGTTGTATCCTAACCCTTGTTTTCCCCGGATTATCCTTGATGATGGGTAGCTCCGGAATTCCTTGGGAGTCCTTGCCAAGTCCTTGTCCCGGCAAGTATCCATTCTTGGTGAGCATGGAGGCTACCTTCTTCATTTCTCGGGGAAACGTTTCAACATTGGCGATTTCCAATGCTTGGAAGGCGGTTTCTAAAGCTTCCTCTGCTGCATCCACATAAGGTATGTTGGATGGCTTGCTGATGAGTATGTCATCTTCAGCTTGTACAGTCACCAGCTTGTCACCCACTATGAACTTGACTTTCTGGTGGAGCGTAGAGGGTACAACTTTCGCATCATGAATCCAAGGTCGGCCAAGGAGACAGCTGTATGCCGGAGTAATGTCCATCACTTGAAATTCGACGTTGAAGATAGTGGGTCCAATTTGGATTGGAAGATTGATCTCTCCCACCACTTCTCTTTTAGAACCGTCGAAAGCTCGAACGATCATGTTGCTCAGGCGCATTTGGACTCCCTTGATTGCCACTTGATCGAGCGTTCTTTTTGGCATCACGTTCAAGGAAGATCCATTATCTACCAAGACTTTAGCGATGTGATACTCCTTGCACTTTACAGAGATGTGCAAGGGCTTGTTGTGGTTCGGTCCCTCAGCGGGGATCTCTTCATCGGTGAAAGAGAGGTGATCATTAGCCATAATGTGACTAACAATCCCCTCAAATTTGTCTTGGGAGATAGTATGCGACACATATGCCTCGTTCAAGACTTTCAACAGAGCTTGCCGATGCGGTTCGGAGCTTAGGATCAACGACAACAGTGTAATCTTTGCTGGCGTCCTATGAAGTTGATCCATGATGGAGTACTCGCTCTGTCGGATATATTTTAATAGCTCATCAGTTTCCTCCTCGGATTCTTTATTTTCCTCGGTTTTTTTTTTTTTCTTTTTCTTTTTCCTTTTCTTTATTCTTGGGAGCTTTATCATGAAGATCATCGGGAGTGTAGATCCTGCCACTCCTAGTCATGCCCCCAAGTCCAGCGATGTTAGAGATATCGCTATAGGCAGAAGAATGGATGTCGTATATCCACGGCACAGCCTTATTTGATTCGTAGGGGAAAGGTCTTGGAGCAGTGATCCTTAATGGTGTTGGACCTTCCCCTTTATTCGTCTTGATTACCAACAACGGAGTTGATGTGCGCTCGCTTGGCGCGGTTGTTGGCTTACACTTGATAACGAACGGCGTGCGATCCATTCTTTGAACATACGCATCGATTAATTCTTTCTTTTTATTAATGTTTATTAATGATTTATTGGGAGGGATGTATGAAATGTAAACCTAGATCCCTCCATGATCTTTGATAAGAATGCATGATATGAGATGATGACGTTGAATATGCATGCATTGTGTTTATTCAACTAAGCATTATCATGTTTTTAGGACGTCCCTAAAATGATGCATGATATTGCTTGGTTTTGGGTAAATATCATTTTTCTTTGGGTATTTTTATTTATTATTATTTTTTGTATTTTTGGGTGAAAAGGGAAACTACCTATATGAATGTGATGAAGGTAGATGTTAACACCATGTAATGGAAGATTCTTATTTCTATTTATTCTCTTTTTTTTTTTTAAAAGGAAATGTTGTATGTTTAAAGAATGCAATGTATGCTCAAACAATGTCACATAAACAATGCACAAACAATTCACTCATCCACGAACAGTCACGAGCGAATCACGAGGTAGGGGTATCCTGCAGAAAAGTGCATATTCAAGGTGGATCTAACTGTTCTCACCGGTCTGAGGCCCCCAAGGTGCCCCCATTATAGGGACCCAATTCCTCTCGTCGTAAGCCGATGGAAAGCTCCAACGCACTGTCGGACTCGAGTTCATGGTTATCACCTTGAGTGATGCTTTCCGACAACGGTCTACGGGCACCTATAGACCCATTCGACAACCGGCCGTACTAACATCCACTCCCTATGGCTTACCACTCATGCCCCCGGGTATAGAGGGAACTGTTGTGTGCAAAGGTTTGTGTGCAGTTTTTATTTCAAACATTTGCGAAAATTTAAACATACAACAGTTATTAAAGCCATATAAATAAAACATGTTATCATACAAACAAGGGGTAATAAAGTAATTTTAACTATTATTTGTTAAAAATAATCTGTCACTAAATGGGACTGACTCTCGAGGCTTCCCCAGTGGAGTCGCCATCTGTCGCCACCGGCCCGAAACGGGCTTTCGGCATTCGCGAAGGATGGTTGGACTCTTTTATTTGTTTAAAAAATATGGATTGCTAGAATGACTTATTCTCAAACTGAGACCTTGTCAAACGAGCAATTTTATTAAAAGGCTCACCAATCCATGTTAATCCCAAGCGGGACCCTCCATGGATTAGCGGTTTTCATAAAAAGGAAGGGTTCATGGAGTCGCCACCAATGTTTTACTCAAAACATTGGAAAAAGAAGTTTAAGGCAATCGATTCAAAAATCGACTTCGGCCATTACAACCAGAGTCGGGTAAGGGAGTCGGTTACGCGTGGGGAAGGTGTTAGCACCCCACAGCGCCCCTTTCGGGTTCCCTATGACAGATTATTTAAAAATAATAGTGCGAAATTACTAAATTACCCCTATTTATTCTAAGCAATTATAAATTAACTATCTACATGATGACAGTTTAAATATGTACACACAGAAAGCGGTAAAAGAAGGGACTTTAAAGAGATAAACCTTTGAAGCGTGCTTTCTTATATATCTTGACAGAAATTGGGAAGCGTTTTGGCGTTCCCTCCCTCTACAAGACCGCTCGCTCCCTCCTATAAAATTTTAACTATGGAAATCCGGAGGATTTCCCTTTGACTAGGTTCGAGACTCAAGCAAATGGCTCGTGACTCAAGAACTTCGTCGGATCAACTCTCCGAGTGATTTCTAGGCAGAGCACTGCTCAAAAAAAAACCCAGAATACTCAAGAAGAGGGTTAAAACTCAGTGGAAAAGTGTCAAATGACGTCCAATTGACGTCATATTTATAGGGATGAGGCGCAATACGGCCTCTGGGGGTCAATACGGTCCGTATTGAAGTTTTGAACTACAATACGGCCGTATTGAAGTTCAAAAACCTCAATACGGCCGTATTGAAGTTCAAAAACCTCAATACGGCCGTATTGAAGTTCAGTGCAGCCATATTGAAGTTCAGTGCAGCCGTATTGAGTTCAGTGCAGCCGTATTGAAGTTCAGAAACTTCAATACGGCTGTATTGAGTTCAGTGCGGCCGTATTGTAGTTTAAAATGTTCAATACGGCCGTACTGAACCTTTGAGAGGCCGTATTGGGCTTCATTCCCTCCACTTTCTTATTTTTTGCTACTCTAAGACCTCTAAACCTACAGATTGTCATCCCACAGTCTTCTAAGAGTCCCTTTGGCTGACTTTCCTTTGATCTTCGAGAGTCTTCGAGTCTTATTTCCGACCCGGACAATTTTAGGGGTCTACACCTGCCAATCGACAGAGTCCATTGGCCACGCTCGGATTTTCAAAAAGAGGTCGTTTTCTATTTCTCTATCGCCTTATTTTTCTAAATTTTCTTTTAGTGGTTCATATAACTATCCTTTGAATTTTGCTCTCGAATTTGGTGTGCTGTCTTTTCATCATTTCAGGGTGTTGCTCACAAAATTTAAGCCAATTCTGATTTTCAAATTTTTTCATAACTTTGGTCTGTGAAAACTTTGAACTGCCATAACTATTGATCCAGGCGTCAGAATTGGCATTATTATATATGCTTTTGGGGTAGAAAAATGGGATCCATCACCTGCCAATGAACAAAGTCCATTGGCAACGCTCGGATTTTCAAAAAGAGGCCATTTTCTATTTCTCTATCGCCTTATTTTTGTAAACTTTCTTTTAGTGGTTCATATAGCTATCCTTTGAATTTTGCTCTGGAATTTGGTGTGCTGTCTTTTTATCTTTTCAGGGTGTTTTGCCCACAAAATTTAAGCCAATTTGATTTTCAAATTTTTTCATCACTTCGGTCTGTGAAAACTTCGAACTGCCATGACTGTTGATCCAGGCGTCAGAATTGGCATTATTATATATGCTTTTGGGGTAGAAAAATGGGATCTATCACCTGCTAATCGACAGAGTCCATTGGCCACGCTCGGATTTTCAAAAAGAGGTCATTTTCTATTTCTCTATCGCCTTATTTTTCTAAATTTTCTTTTAGTGGTTCATATAGCTATCCTTTGAATTTTGCTCTGGAATTTGGTGTGCTGTCTTTTCATCATTTCAGGGTGTTGCTCACAAAATTTAAGCCAATTCTGATTTTCAAATTTTTTCATAACATTGGTCTGTGAAAACTTTGAATTGCCATAACTGTTGATCCAGGCGTCAGAATTGGCATTATTATAGTTGCTTTTGGGGTAGAAAAATGGGATCTATCACCTGCCAATCAACAGAGTCCATTGGCCACGCTCGGATTTTCAAAAAGAGGCCATTTTCTATTTCTCTATCGCCTTATTTTTCTAAACTTTGTTTTAGTGGTTCATATAGCTATCCTTTGAATTTGCTCTGGAATTTGGTGTGCTGTCCTTTCATCATTTCAGGGTGTTGCTCACAAAATTTAAGCCAATTCTGATTTTCAAATTTTTTCATCACTTTGGTCTGTGAAAACTTTGAACTGCCATAATTGTTGATCCAGGCGTTAGAATTGGCATTATTATATATGCTTTTGGGGTAGAAAAATGGGATCTATCACCTGCCAATCGACAGAGTCCATTGGCCACGCTCGGATTTTTAAAAAGAGGCCGTTTTCTATTTCTCTATCGCCTTGTTTTTCTAAACGTTATTATAGTGGTTCATATAACTATCCTTTGAATTTTTCTCTGGAATTTGGTGTGCTGTCTTTTCATCATTTCAGGGTGTTGCTCACAAAATTTAAGCCAATTCTGATTTTCAAATTTTGTCATCACTTTGGTCTGTGAAAACTTTGAACTGCCATAACTGTTGATCTAGGTGTCAGAATTGGCATTATTATATATGCTTTTGGGGTAGAAAAATGGGATCTATCACCTGCCAATTGACAGTGTCCATTGGCCACGTTCGGATTTTCTAAAAGAGGCGTTTTCTATTTCTCTATCGCCTTATTTTTCTAAACTTTTTTATAGTGGTTCATATAGCTATCCTTTGAATTTTGCTCTGGAATTTGGTGTGCTGTCTTTTTATCATTTCAGGGTGTTTTGCCCACAAAATTTAAGCCAATTTGATTTTCAAATTTTTTCATCACTTCGGTCTGTGAAAACTTCGAACTGCCATGACTGTTGATCCAGGCGTCAGAATTGGCATTATTATATATGCTTTTGGGGTAGAAAAATGGGATCTATCACCTGCCAATCGACAGAGTCCATTGGCCACGCTCTGATTTTCAAAAAGAGGTCATTTTCTATTTCTCTATCGCCTTATTTTTCTAAATTTTCTTTTAGTGGTTCATATAGCTATCCTTTGAATTTTGCTCTGGAATTTGGTGTGCTGTCTTTTCATCATTTCAGGGTGTTGCTCACAAAATTTAAGCCAATTCTGATTTTCAAATTTTTTCATAACATTGGTCTGTGAAAACTTTGAACTGCCATAACTGTTGATCCAGGCGTCAGAATTGGCATTATTATAGTTGCTTTTGGGGTAAAAAATGGGATCTATCACCTGCCAATCAACAGAGTCCATTGGCCACGCTCGGATTTTCAAAAAGAGGCCATTTTCATTTTTCTAAACTTTATTTTAGTGGTTCATATAACTATCCTTTAAATTTTGCTCTGGAATTTGGTGTGCTGTCTTTTCATCATTTCAGGGTGTTGCTCACAAAATATAAGCCAATTCTGATTTTTAAATTTTTTCATCACTTTGGTCTGCGAAAACTTTGAACTACCATAACTGTTGACCCAGGTGTCAGAATTGGCATTATTATATATGCTTTGGGGTAGAAAAATGGGATCTATCACCTGCCAATTGACAGTGTCCATTGGCCACGTTCGGATTTTCAAAAAGAGGCCTTTTCTATTTCTATATCGCCTTATTTTTCTAAACTTTCTTTTAGTGGTTCATATAGCTATCGTTTGAAATTTGCTCTGGAATTTGGTGTGCTGTCTTTTTATCATTTCAGGGTGTTTTGCTCACAAAATTTAAGCCAATTCTGATTTTCAAATTTTTTCATCACTTCGGTCTGTGAAAACTTTGAACTGCCATAACTGTTGATCCAGGCGTCAGAATTGGCATTATTATATATGCTTTTGGGGTAGAAAAATGGGATCTTTGACCTGCCAATCGACAGAGTCCATTGGCCACGCTTGGATTTTCAAAAAGAGGTCGTTTTCTATTTCTCTATCGTCTTATTTTTCTAAATTTTCTTTTAGTGGTTCAAATAGCTATCCTTTGAATTTTGCTCTGGAATTTTGTGTGCTGTCTTTTCATCATTTCTGGGTGTTGCTCACAAAATTTAAGCCAATTCTGACTTTCATATTTTTTCATAACTTTGGTCTGTGAAAACTTTGAACTGCCATAACTGTTGATCCAGGCGTCAGAATTGGCATTATTATATATGCTTTTGGGGTAGAAAAATGGGATCTATCACCTGCCAATCAATAGAGTCCATTGGCCATGCTCGGATTTTCAAAAAGAGGCCGTTTTCTATTTCTCTATCGCCTTATTTTTCTAAACTTTCTTTTAGTGTTTCATATAGCTATCCTTTGAATTTGCTCTGGAATTTGGTGTGCTGTCTTTTCATCATTTCAGGGTGTTGCTCACAAAATTTAAGCCAATTCTGATTTTCAAATTTTTTCATCACTTTGGTCTGT
This sequence comes from Cajanus cajan, assembly GCF_000230855.2. NCBI lineage: Eukaryota > Viridiplantae > Streptophyta > Magnoliopsida > Fabales > Fabaceae > Cajanus > Cajanus cajan. Next base: position 7,751,271 of record NC_138526.1, on the reverse strand, counting down.
GAAAACTTTGTACTGCCATAACTGTTAATCCAGGAGTTAGAATTGGCATTATTATATATGCTTTTGGGGTAGAAAAAAGGGATCTATCACCTGCCAATCGACAGAGTCCATTGGCCATGCTCGGATTTTCAAAAAGAGGCCATTTTCATTTTTCTCGATCGCCTTGTTTTTCTAAACTTTATTTTAGTGGTTCATATAACTATCCTTTAAATTTTGCTCTGGAATTTGGTGTGCTGTCTTTTCATCATTTCAGGGTGTTGCTCACAAAATATAAGCCAATTCTGATTTTCAAATTTTTTCATCACTTTGGTCTGCGAAAACTTTGAACTGCCATAACTGTTGACCCAGGTGTCAGAATTGGCATTATTATATATGCTTTGGGGTAGAAAAATGGGATCTATCACCTGCCAATTGACAGTGTCCATTGGCCACGTTCGGATTTTCAAAAAGAGGCCTTTTCTATTTCTATATCGCCTTATTTTTCTAAACTTTCTTTTAGTGGTTCATATAGCTATCGTTTGAAATTTGCTCTGGAATTTGGTGTGCTGTCTTTTTATCATTTCAGGGTGTTTTGCTCACAAAATTTAAGCCAATTCTGATTTTCAAATTTTTTCATCACTTCGGTCTGTGAAAACTTTGAACTGCCATAACTGTTGATCCAGGCGTCAGAATTGGCATTATTATATATGCTTTTGGGGTAGAAAAATGGGATCTTTGACCTGCCAATCGACAGAGTCCATTGGCCACGCTTGGATTTTCAAAAAGAGGTCGTTTTCTATTTCTCTATCGTCTTATTTTTCTAAATTTTCTTTTAGTGGTTCAAATAGCTATCCTTTGAATTTTGCTCTGGAATTTTGTGTGCTGTCTTTTCATCATTTCTGGGTGTTGCTCACAAAATTTAAGCCAATTCTGACTTTCATATTTTTTCATAACTTTGGTCTGTGAAAACTTTGAACTGCCATAACTGTTGATCCAGGCGTCAGAATTGGCATTATTATATATGCTTTTGGGGTAGAAAAATGGGATCTATCACCTGCCAATCAATAGAGTCCATTGGCCATGCTCGGATTTTCAAAAAGAGGCCGTTTTCTATTTCTCTATCGCCTTATTTTTCTAAACTTTCTTTTAGTGTTTCATATAGCTATCCTTTGAATTTGCTCTGGAATTTGGTGTGCTGTCTTTTCATCATTTCAGGGTGTTGCTCACAAAATTTAAGCCAATTCTGATTTTCAAATTTTTTCATCACTTTGGTCTGTGAAAACTTTGTACTGCCATAACTGTTAATCCAGGAGTTAGAATTGGCATTATTATATATGCTTTTGGGGTAGAAAAAAGGGATCTATCACCTGCCAATCGACAGAGTCCATTGGCCATGCTCGGATTTTCAAAAAGAGGCCATTTTCATTTTTCTCGATCGCCTTGTTTTTCTAAACTTTATTTTAGTGGTTCATATAACTATCCTTTAAATTTTGCTCTGGAATTTGGTGTGCTGTCTTTTCATCATTTCAGGGTGTTGCTCACAAAATATAAGCCAATTCTGATTTTCAAATTTTTTCATCACTTTGGTCTGCGAAAACTTTGAACTGCCATAACTGTTGACCCAGGTGTCAGAATTGGCATTATTATATATGCTTTGGGGTAGAAAAATGGGATCTATCACCTGCCAATTGACAGTGTCCATTGGCCACGTTCGGATTTTCAAAAAGAGGCCTTTTCTATTTCTATATCGCCTTATTTTTCTAAACTTTCTTTTAGTGGTTCATATAGCTATCGTTTGAAATTTGCTCTGGAATTTGGTGTGCTGTCTTTTTATCATTTCAGGGTGTTTTGCTCACAAAATTTAAGCCAATTCTGATTTTCAAATTTTTTCATCACTTCGGTCTGTGAAAACTTTGAACTGCCATAACTGTTGATCCAGGCGTCAGAATTGGCATTATTATATATGCTTTTGGGGTAGAAAAATGGGATCTTTGACCTGCCAATCGACAGAGTCCATTGGCCACGCTTGGATTTTCAAAAAGAGGTCGTTTTCTATTTCTCTATCGTCTTATTTTTCTAAATTTTCTTTTAGTGGTTCAAATAGCTATCCTTTGAATTTTGCTCTGGAATTTTGTGTGCTGTCTTTTCATCATTTCTGGGTGTTGCTCACAAAATTTAAGCCAATTCTGACTTTCATATTTTTTCATAACTTTGGTCTGTGAAAACTTTGAACTGCCATAACTGTTGATCCAGGCGTCAGAATTGGCATTATTATATATGCTTTTGGGGTAGAAAAATGGGATCTATCACCTGCCAATCAATAGAGTCCATTGGCCATGCTCGGATTTTCAAAAAGAGGCCGTTTTCTATTTCTCTATCGCCTTATTTTTCTAAACTTTCTTTTAGTGTTTCATATAGCTATCCTTTGAATTTGCTCTGGAATTTGGTGTGCTGTCTTTTCATCATTTCAGGGTGTTGCTCACAAAATTTAAGCCAATTCTGATTTTTAAATTTTTTCATCACTTTGGTCTGTGAAAACTTTGAACTGCCATAACTGTTGATCCAGGTGAGAATTGGCATTATTATATATGCTTTTCAGGTAGAAAAACGGGATCTATCACCTGCCAATCGATAGAGTCCATTGGCCACACTCGAATTTTAAAAAAATAGGTCGTTTTCTATTTCTCTATCGCCTTATTTTTCTAAACTTTCTTTTAGTGGTTCATATAGTTATATTTTGAATTTTGCTCTAGAATTTCGTGTGCTGTCTTTTCATCATTTCAGCGTGTTGCTCACTATAGACCCCTAAAATTGTCCGGGTCGGAAATAAGACTCGAAGACTATCAAAGATCAATGGAAAGTCAGCCAGAAGGACTCCCAGAAGACCATAGGATGACTATCTGTAGGTTTAGAGGTCTTAGAGTAGCTAAAAATAAGAAAGTGAGAGGAGTGGAGCTCAATACGGCCTCTTTGGAGCTCAGTACGGCCCGTATTGCATTTTTGAACTGCAATACGGCCGTACTGAAACCAATACGGCCGTATTGATGTTTTTGAAATTCAATACGGCCGTATTGAATTCAATACGGCCGTATTGAAGTTCAAAACTTCAATACGGGCCGTATTGACACCAGGGGCCGTACTGCGCCTCACCCCTGTAAATAAGACGTCATTTGGACGTCATTGGACACTTTTTCACACTTCTTGGACTCTCTCCTTGAGTATTCTGGGGTTTTTGAGCAGTGTTCTGCCCTAGGAATCTCTCCGAGAGCCGATCCGACGAAGTTCTTGAGTTCTGAGCATTTAGCTTGAGAATTCGAACTAGTCGAAGGGAAATCTTTTTGATTTCCATAGTAAAGATTAATTTTTAGGGAAGGAGCGAGCGAGCGTGTAGTGGGAGGGAGCGCCAAAAAGCCTCCTAACATCTGTTTAGATATATAAAAGCACGCTTCAAGAGGTTTTTCTTAAAATCCCTTCTTTTATTGCTTTCTGATTGTCGCATATTTAATATTGTCATCATGTAGATATTTAATTTATAATCGTTTCTAATAAATAGGGGTAATTTAGTAATTTTACACTGTTATTTATAAAATAATCCGTCATAGGGAACCCTAATGGGGCGTTGTGGGGTGCTAACACCTTCCCCGCACGTAACCGACTCCCTTACCCAACTCTGGTTTGTCGCCACCCGGCCCAAACGGGCCTCAGCGGTCGCGAAGACGGTCGAGCTCGCTTTTATTTTAGTTTTGAAAATGTATTGGATTATTAGAACGACTTGTTCTCAAACTGAGACCTTGTCGATCTTATCCAATTTATTTACTAAATGTCTCACCAATCCATGTTAATCCCAAGCGGGACCCTCCATGGATTAGCGGTTTTCATAAAAAGGAAGGGTTCACGGAGTCGCCACCAATGTTTTACTCAAAACATTGGAAAAAGAAGTTTAAGGCAATCGATTCAAAAATCGACTTCGGCCATTACAACCAGAGTCGGGTAAGGGAATCGGTTACGCGTGGGGAAGGTGTTAGCACCCCACAGCGCCCCTTTCGGGTTCCCTATGACAGATTATTTCTAAAAATAATAGTGCAAAATTACTAAATTACCCCTATTTATTCTAAGCAATTATAAATTAACTATCTACATGATGACAGTTTAATATGCACACAGAAAGCAGTAAAAGAAGGGATTTTTAGAAAAGAAACCTCTTGAAGCGTGCTTTTTATATATCAAGTAAAACTGGGAAGCTTTTTGGCGTTCCCTCGCTCTACAAGCCCGCTCACTCCTTCCTAAAAAATAATTTTTGACTTGGAAATCCGATGGATTTCCCTTCGACTTAGTTCGAGACTCAAGCAAAATGCTCAGAACTCAAAAACTTCGTCGGATCAACTCTCCGAGTGATTTCTAGGCAGAGCACTGCTCAAAAAAAACCCAGAATACTCAAGAAGAGGGTTAAAACTGTGTTTTTTCTCCTCAATGACGTCAAAATGACGCCATATTTATAGGGAACAGGCGCAATACGGGCTATGGAATCAATACGGCCGTATTGAAATTTTTGAACTTCAATACGGCCGTATTGAGTTCAATACGGCCGTATTGAAATTCAGAAATTTCAATACGCCCGTATTGAGTTCACTGCGGCTGTATTGAAACTTCAATACGGCCGTATTGATTTCAGTACGGCCGTATTGAAGTTTCAGAAACTTCAATACGCCGTATTGAGTTCACTGCGGCCGTATTGAAGCTTCAATACGGCCGTATTAAGTTTAGTACGGCCGTATTGGGCTTCATTCCCTCCACTTCCTTATTTTAAGCTACTCTAAGACCTCTAAACCTACAGATAGCCATCCTATGGTCTTCTAGGAGTCCTTCTGGCTGACTTTCCTTCGATCTTTGAGGGTCTTCGAGTTTTATTTCCGACCCGGACAATTTTAGGGGTCTACAGCTGCCCCCCCTTTACTTAGTCAAACGGCCTTTTGGTGTACCGATTGACAAGTAAAGGAGTTGACCCAATTGTCCGGGTAATATGCCAACCTTCTGACTTGTAGCGTCTTCCGGTGGAAAATTGTTGAGTAGCCTCTCCAGGTTGTTGCATACCTCGGTGTTTCTGACAACCTCGGTAGCTGAGTTTTACCCTCTCCAGGGTCAACTTCACTCGACGCCCGAGCCGGAAGTTGAACATCGACGTGTCTCTGACGACGCTGATGGTTGAGTACCGCCTCTCCAGGCCTAGCCTCACTCGACGCCCGAGCCGGAAGCTAGACACCAGTGTTTTAACATCACTGATGATTGAGTATTGCCTCTCCAGGCCCAACCTCACTCGCCGCCCGAGCCGGAAGTTGGACACCAACGCACCTCTGATGACGCTGATGGTTGAGTACCGTCTCTCCAGACCTAGCCTCACTCGACGCCCGAGCCGGAAGCTAGACACCAGTGTGTTAACATCACCCTGATGATTGAGTACCCGCCTCTCCAGGCTCTGCCGCTTAACATTTGGCAGTTGAGTTTGCCCTCTCCAGGGTCTGCGTCTTAACATCGGCAGGTGAGTTTACCCTCTCCAGGGACTGCGTCTTAACATCGGCAGCTGAGTTTGCCCTCTCCAGGGACTGCGTCCGTGTCTTCTAATCACTTCGGCAATGCGAGTTTACCCTCTCCAGGGATTTGAGATGATTTTTGTCTCCACAGTCCACTATGCTGCTTCGACAGTTTTTTCTGATTTTGTGCCGCTGAGGGCTGGACAACGCAGGGATCCGTCTAGGGGATGTGCAGTCATTCATAGGTTCCTGTGCCCTAACTTGCATTGCATTGTTGGTACCCATGGGGAATTTCTGAATCCTTGGGGTGTGGACACAGATGCTCTCTCTTTGAGTTGAGCGATGCCTTATGTTTGGCTGACGTCCTTTGACGTTGGTGGAGTATCCCGGTTGTCCTTATTCGGGTGACTCTTTTCAATTTTCTGATTTTGTAGCCTCTGTGTAGGCTATTATCCACTAGGGAATTCTGTCATTCATTTCTTGACTGGCCTCTTCTGTTAGGCAGATAATCTTGATGTTCGGTGCTTGGCTGGATGCCGCATTCCGCTTGGGGAATATTTATTGAGATTTTTTATTTTTTCTCCTTTTGTAGGGATGCCTCTTGAGTAGGCGATTGGGGATTTGGGGACCTTGTGTATCCCAGAGTATTATTTAGGAAGCCTCTGCAGGCTTAGTCTCACTCAACGCTTGAGTCGGAGAGTTATCTTCCACTGAAGAAGTTTTAAAGTCCTTTGACTTGAATATACTGCTTGGATGATCATACTTCCATTGGAGATTTTGACGATCTTGCTTGATAGCTCTTGCTGGGGATTTTGAATCCAAGAGCATGAGTTGAGGTTCCCTCTGGGGAGTATTATTTCTGCGAGCCTCTCCAGGCTCAGTTATTCTGTGCAATCTGTTTGTTGGATTTTCTATATCCTTGCCTTTTTTCATTTTCGGCTTTTTCTGTATTTTGCCTTTTCTTCTGATTTGGCTTTTTCTGTATTTTGCCTTTTTTATGTTTTTGGCTTTTGCTGTACAGAATTTAAATTGCTAGAGAATTTAAAATCAAACAGTGGAAATTTTCATTAAATAGAAAATAAGTTTGTACGAGAGAAATCAAAAGAAATCAAAAGATGGGACACAGCCCAAACAAACTAAATACATAAAAATTAAAGGAAGCAATCCGGTCTTCACTCATCGGCCGGCGGATCCTGAGGAGGAGTGGGGTAGTGGCTATGGAGCCAGACTGAGAGGTTGTCGAAACCCTGCACCAAGCTGTCTAGTCGAGTATCGGTACTCTGCTGCCATGTACCGACACTATGCTGAAAAGCATCGAATTGCGTGTCGATGCTCTGCTGAAAAGCATCGAATCGCGTGTCAATGCTTTGCTGCAGTGTGTCGAAGCGGGCGTCAAAGTATCCCCTGTCCGACCGTGATGTGCTAGCCTCTGGCTGCGGGGCGTCGCCTCCCTCAAAGTCGAGGTTGTTGAGGAGGTCGTCGAAGGTCTCGAGGCCATCTACTCGCACAAACCCCCCTCCTGGCGATCTAGCGATGATCTTCATGTTAATCAGGGTGGAGGCACCAATCAGCTTCGGCGCCAATGCCCCTGGCTCTGCACCATCGGGACATCCCCATGTCTCCGCCAGCTGTGAGAGGAGTGGGGCAACCAAGATGTACCCCTGTCTGGACTCTCCTCCCTCTCGTACCCCAAGCTTCTTCACGTGCTCGAGGAAGAAATATCCAGGATTGGCCTTCCGGCCGGTGGCCATGCAATATAAGGCCAGCAGATCCGGCCGTGTAATCGACTCCGGACTCTTGGACCTGCCATGAATAGTACTGGTGAGGATCTTGTGACAGATCCTAAGAGCAGTCGGGAGCCGGGAGCCCTTCACCCCTGAATGATAATCCCGTCGGCCAGTGAGCAAACTCCACATCTCAACCGGAGTCCACTGATCAGGCCACTCGCATATGGCATCTCGGAATGCCAGCTGATCAGTGCGGCTGAAAAACCCTGCCTGGACGTTGAACTCGTCCAACGTCAGCGAGCGGTATCCTTCATTCATCCAGAAATCCACCGCGCAAACATCCTCCCCATAGCTGTTAGTCGACTCCGTGACGCCGACTGTAGCCAAGAACTCCTTCGTGGCCGTCAAATATAGCTGGGATGGTGGATTAAGGACAAATTCCCATCCTATGGCGTCGAAGTAGCTCCTGACATCATTCTCCAAGCCCACTGCTCGGAGAAGCTCAAAGTCGAGCACCCTTGACGGCTCGATGGTGAACGTCTCTATAAGCTGTAGCCGGTCCCGGTGTCGATCTGTCATTACACGTCTGGCCGGGGCTCTCTGCCTTTTGCGAGAAGATTCTGCCATTTCTGATAATCTTTGTAGGAATGCACTCACAAGCAAGGAATGTGGAGAATGAAGAAAGGTATGCAAAATGAGGGAGGGGAGGTCTTATTTATAGGCAAAATTCCGCCAATACGGCCCGTATTGGATTCAATACGGCCGTATTGGCCTTTCCATTGATGTACAAAGTTTACAATCAATATGGACCGTATTGGATTCAATACGACCGTATTGGGGTTCAGTACGGGCGTACTGGATTTTAATACGCCCGTATTGGAGTTGAAACGTTGTACTTAACGTTAACTCCAATACGACCGTATTAATACCAATACGGGCGTATTGGATTTTTCTGATTTTTGATTTTTGATTTTTGATTTTTGATTTTTTTTTTTTTTTTTTTTTTTTTTTTTTTTAAATATAAACAGAGAATAAGTGATCTTCTAGTACACCTATCATCTGTATGCATGTATGTAAATGAGATGCACCTAATTCTATTTGATTCAGTTTTTCAAAAGAATTAATCGATGCGTTCTTTGTTTGGATCTTGCCATTCCTCCAGACAGACTGTGCTTTGCCGATTTCTGTAACCGAGGAACGATGCGTATTTGATTTTTGGTGTTATCAACCAAATGATTCTCCCTTCCTTTAGAAGATGTGTCAACCCTCCTATTGACCACTATATCTCCATGTTTCCACTTAGATTATTCAAAAATCTTTGGGACAAGGGAGAAGAGATGGAAAGGATATATGTTTTCAAAAGTTTGTGTTTTAGAGGGGATTATTTTATTTTCGAAAAATGAATTTTGAAAGAATGGCTGGCCAATGGTAGGCTCAAGTGTTTAGGTTAGTTTGATTAAACACTTATGAAGTTAAACACATCTTTGTTATTAATGATTGTGCTTTGACAACTTGGATAGCTTTTCTTGAGCCCCCCTTGTTGAATTCGATTGATGGTACCATCATGGATTTATTATTATTCTTTTTCTTTTTGATGGCCCTTACTTTTGCCTAAAACACCCATTTGTGGTGTCTTAGCGGGCTTTTTCTTTTTGTTTATTATTTTGTAACCCTAATTTTTGCCTAGGTCACCCTTTTGTGGGATTCCTAGCGGGTCTTTTGCTCTTATTTTGCGCAGCCCCCTTTTTGGGTTTCCTGCCGAGTTTTTTTATTATATTTTTTAGGATTTCTTTTTATCCATGATGGCACTTATTGAAGCCAAGAAAAGGTGCTCCAAGTTGTCGTGCACACTTCCACGCAAAATGATGTGGGTTTATTTTTTTAAGACGATTTTAACCTCATTCATGTTTATTCAAACAGGGTTAAATAACGCGGTCTAGAATTTTATTGCAAGCGAGAAAAGAAGCAATAAGAAATAATAATGAATGATTTTATTATAATCATAGTGGAAACATGTGCCCTATCGAGGCTCGGGGGTCGGGCTGTCCCCGAGGAGTGATCTCTAATAGTCACTGAATTTACACATCCCTATTAGAAGGAAAAGGACACTTGATGACGACAGCTGGCCTTGATGTTTGTGAACCAGCCTTCCTAAAGATCTGGCTTAAAGAACGTCGAGAAGGATCTTGATTCCTCTTCGTTCTTTGATCATTAACAGGGTTGTATCCTAACCCTTGTTTCCCCGGATTGTCCTTGATAATAGGTAGCTCCGGGATCCCTTGGGAGTCCTTGCCTAATCCTTGTCCTGGCAAGTATCCGTTCTTTGTGAGCATATGAGCTACCTTCTTCATTTCTCGGGGAAATATCTCAACATTGGCGATTTCCAATGCTTGGAAGGCGGTTTCCAAAGCTTCCTCTGCTGCATCCACATAAGGTATGTTGGATGGCTTACTAATGAGTATGTCATCTTCAGCTTGCACGGTCACCAGTTTGTCACCCACGATGAACTTGACTTTCTGGTGGAGCGTAGAGGGTACAGCTTTCGCATCATGAATCCAAGGTCGGCCGAGGAGACAGCTGTATGCAGGAGTAATGTCCATTATTTGAAATTCGACGTTAAAGATAGTGGGTCCGATTTGGATTGGAAGACTGACTTCTCCCACCACTTCTCTTTTAGAGCCGTCGAAAGCTCGAACGATCATGTTGCTTGGGCGCATTTGGACTCCCTTGATTGCCATCTGATCGAACGTTCTTTTTGGCATCACGTTCAAGGAAGATCCATTATCCACCAAGACCTTCGCGATGTGATACTCCTTGCACTTTACAGAGATATGCAAGGGCTTGTTATGGTGCGGTCCCTCGGTGGGGATCTCTTCATCTGTGAAGGTGAGGTGATCATTAGCCGTGATGTGACTAACAATCCCCTCAAATTTGTCTTGGGATATGGTGTGTGATACATACGCCTCGTTCAAGACTTTCAACAGAGCTTGCCGATGCGGTTCGGAGCTTAGGATCAATGACAACAAAGTGATCTTCGCTGGTGTCTTGTGAAGTTGATCCACAATGGAGTACTCGCTCTGTCTGATGAATTTTAACAGCTCATCAGTCTCCTCCTCGGATTCTTTTTCCTCGGTTTTATCTTTTCCTTTTTCTTTATTCTTGGGAGCTTTATCATGAAGATCTTCGGGAGTGTAGATCCTGCCACTCCTAGTCATGCCCCCAAGTCCAGCGATATTGGAGATATCACTGTCGGCAGAAGTATGGATGTCGTATATCCATGGCACGGCCTTATTCGATTCGTAAGGGAAAGGTCTTGGAGCGACAATCCTTAACGGCGTGGGACCTTCCCCTTTTTCTGTCTTGATTACCAACAACGGCGTCGTCGTGTGTTCGCTTTGCGCAGTTGTTGGTTTGCATTTTATCACAAATGGCGTGCGATCCATTCTGAACATACGCATCGATTAATTCTTTCTTTTTATTAATCTTTATTATTAATTACCAGGAGAGATAAATGCAAAATGAATGACTAATGAGATGCAAAGGCAATAAATCTCAAAAATACGATTTTATTCATTAAAGAAAGTGTACAACTTTTATACAATGCTTTGAAGCAATTTTTTACAATAAGAGAAAAGCCGGTAAAAACCCACAGGCGGGTTCATATTTCTTTGCCATTCATCTTCGGCTTCCTCGACATGACGACCCATTGCTTCAATCTGCGTATGGACCGCTTGGCTCATATCGTCACTGATTTTCTGAGCCTCCTTCGCTTTCTGAGTATAGTAGTTGATCATGGCCTGTAGCTCATTAAGCTCGTCTTCGGCTCGATCCTTCTCCTCTTGGAGTTTGGCCATTTGTGCCAATCCTTCCCTTTCCTTTCTGCGGAAATCGGAAAGGTTTGCGGCTTGTCGTTGAGCGACTTCCCGCCATTGCTGTGCGTCGGATCGAGTCAGAAACAAATCATCTTGCATGTCCTTGATCAACTGTGCCTGCTTTGCATGCTCGGCTTCAAGGCGTGCTATCTTCACATTGACTTCTTGGAGTTGACTACTCGGTTTAACCTTTGGCATTTTGGATGCCCGAGTAGTCTCCTCGTTGAGGTTAGCACACTCATCCTTGAGCCGCTCTATCTCATGGTCCTTCTTCTTGCATTGCCTTTGAAGACCATCAATGGTGAAACTGGATTCTTCGTTTTTCTCTTCAAGAACTCTCATCTGAGCTCCTATGATTTCCAGTTTCTTGGTCAAGGCGTCGACCTGTTCTTGCGACACCCTCCTTGTAGTCGTGGTTGCACAAGAGGTGGATGGTTGTGACACCCCCCTCTCATTCCTCCATTTCTCGTAATCAATGGAAACGGACACCCGAGGCTTTTCAAGGTCGAGATCTCCCTCATAGGTTGGTCTCTCCCACGCTCTTATAACAGCGTGCATATCTCTCTGATGCTCGGGATCGAAAGAGAAACACAACCCTCCCAGCTCCTCTATGGTAGGAATGATTTGGGTCCTCATTAGTTGCCTCATAACCAATTTAGGTGAGTAGGTTATGCAACCTCTGAGGCCCATCAACGGTATGCTCGAATAACTGCCGCATCTTGTCAATACATGGCTCGGACGGAACCAAGGGCAAACCCACGTGAAGTGCTCGATACTCCACTGTTCCATCTCATCCTTCCACTCGGAAGCATATCGGCGGCAGACGGGGATCTTTGAGAAGCTTCTCAACGGATCGGGCAAAGTCCCCATGTGACTAGAGGCGTAGAAATGTGTGATGCCCCACACATATAACAAGGAGGTGCAGCATCGGATGATCTTCCCTTGCTTCTGTTGAGATAGATGAACAGACAGTAAGGTGTCGGCAAGAATAGCGGGCACGGGACTCTTCATATGCACGTCCCAAGCAAAGAAAGCGTCCATCGCAGCATGGTCCACTGTGTTAGCGTGAAAGGGGAATAGGATCGTCCCAAACACGGCTAACGCAAGAGTCTTGTTGAAAGCTAACCAATCTCCCTCACCAGCCAAGGAAGAAAGGTGGTCTTCGATCATAGCAAGCTTCCAACCCTTGATACTGCCGTTCCCTACTAAGGCAGCTGATCGTAGTGGTAGTTTGACCTGAGTGGCTACTCTCTCTACGGCCACATGGTTCCCCTGAAAAAGGTAGACCCCAGCTGATTTAGGCCACCGTAACATGAGCTCGTACTCCTCTAGAGTAGGAACCAGGTCAAACTGGGGGAACTCAAAACAGTGCAGATCGGGACTCCAGAAGTGAACCAATGCCCTCAGAAAAGCTGGATCCACACAAATCCTCATCAAATCGAGAACTCGCCCATAAGATTTCTCAAACTCGACGCGAGCCTCTCTTGACATCAAGGTACAGAGGTGATCCAACCTCTCAGCACGGTATAATAGGAAGTCCACTTTCTTTAATGGCCTTTGCACCTCCCTAGACCTCTCCATAATCTACAATACAATGCATGATATGAGATGATGGCGATGAATATGCATGCATAGTGTTTATTCAACTAAGCATTATCATGTTTTCGGGATATTCCTAAGATGATGCATGATATTGCTTGGTTTGGATAAATACGTATTTTTTCTTTTTGAGTATTTTGTATTTTTGTATATTTTGGGTGAAAAGGGAAACTACCTATATGAATGCAATGGAGGCAGATGTTAACACCATGTACTAGAAAATCTTTATTTCTATTTATTCTTATTTTTTATTGTAAACAAGAATGTTGTATGTTTAAAAGGTGCAAATATATGCTCATACAATGTCACATAAAAAATGCACACACAATTCACTCATCCACGAACAGTCACGAGTGAATCACGAGGTAGGGGTATCCTGCAGAAATGGTGCATATTCAAGGTGGTTCTAACTGTTCTCACCAGTCCAAGGCCCCCAAGGTGCCCCCATTATAGGGACCCAATTCCTCTCATCGTAGGTCGATGGAAAGCTCCAACGCACCGTCGGACTCAAGTTCATGGTTATCACCTTGAGTGATGTTTTCCGACAACGGTCTACGGGCACCTATAGACCCATTCGACAACCGGCCGTACTAACATCCACTCCCTATGGTTAATCACTCATGCCCCCGGGTATAGAGGGAACTGTTGTGTGCAAAGGTTTGTGTACAGTTTGTATTTCAAACAATTGCGGAATTTAAACATACAACAGTTATTTAAAGCCATATAATAAATCATGTTATCATACAAGCAAGGGGTAACGAAGTAATTTTTAACTATTATTTGTTAAAAACAATCTGTCACTAAATGGGACTGACTCTCGAGGCTTCCCCAGTGGAGTCGCCATCTGTCGCCACCGGCCCAAACGGGCCTCGGCGGTCGCGAAGACGGTCGAGCTCGCTTTTATTTTAGTTTTGAAAATGTATTGGATTATTAGAACGACTTGTTCTCAAACTGAGACCTTGTCGATCTTATCCAATTTATTTATTAAATGTCTCACCAATCCATGTTAATCCCAAGCGGGACCCTCCATGGATTAGCGGTTTTCATAAAAAGGAAGGGTTCATGGAGTCGCCACCAATGTTTTACTCAAAACATTGGAAAAAGAAGTTTAAGGCAATCGATTCAAAAATCGACTTCGGCCATTACAACCAGAGTCGGGTAAGGGAATCGGTTACGCGTGGGGAAGGTGTTAGCACCCCACAGCGCCCCTTTCGGGTTCCCTATGACAGATTATTTCTAAAAATAATAGTGCAAAATTACTAAATTACCCCTATTTATTCTAAGCAATTATAAATTAACTATCTACATGATGACAGTTTAATATGCACACAGAAAGCAGTAAAAGAAGGGATTTTTAGAAAAGAAACCTCTTGAAGCGTGCTTTTTATATATCAAGTAAAACTGGGAAGCTTTTTGGCGTTCCCTCGCTCTACAAGCCCGCTCACTCCTTCCTAAAAAATAATTTTTGACTTGGAAATCCGATGGATTTCCCTTCGACTTAGTTCGAGACTCAAGCAAAATGCTCAGAACTCAAAAACTTCGTCGGATCAACTCTCCGAGTGATTTCTAGGCAGAGCACTGCTCAAAAAAAACCCAGAATACTCAAGAAGAGGGTTAAAACTGTGTTTTTTCTCCTCAATGACGTCAAAATGACGCCATATTTATAGGGAACAGGCGCAATACGGGCTATGGAATCAATACGTCCGTATTGAAATTTTTGAACTTCAATACGGCCGTATTGAGTTCAATACGGCCGTATTGAAATTAAGAAATTTCAATACGCCCGTATTGAGTTCACTGCGGCTGTATTGAAACTTCAATACGGCCGTATTGATTTCAGTACGGCCGTATTGAAGTTTCAGAAACTTCAATACGCCGTATTGAGTTCACTGCGGCCGTATTGAAGCTTCAATACGGCCGTATTAAGTTTAGTACGGCCGTATTGGGCTTCATTCCCTCCACTTCCTTATTTTAAGCTACTCTAAGACCTCTAAACCTACAGATAGCCATCCTATGGTCTTCTAGGAGTCCTTCTGGCTGACTTTCCTTCGATCTTTGAGGGTCTTCGAGTTTTATTTCCGACCCGGACAATTTTAGGGGTCTACATGGTTGTAATGGCCAAGGTTGATTTATGAAATCAATTGCCTTATCCCTTTTTCCATTGTTTTGAGTAAAACATTGGTGGCGACTCCAAGAACCCTACCTTTTGCGAAAACCACTAATCCATGGAGGGTCCCGCTTGGGGTTAACATGGATTAGTGAATCATTTAATAAAATTGTTAGCTCGACAAGGTCTGAGTTTGAGAATAAGTCGTTCTAGCAATTCACCATTTTCAAAACTTAAAAAGAGTCCGACCATCGTCGCGAATGCCAAGGTCCGTTTCGGCGGGTGGCGACAGATGGCGACTCCACTGGGGAAGCCTCGAGAGTCAATCCCATTTAGTGATGGATTATTTCCAAAATAATAGTTTAAAATTACTTTATTACCCCTCACTTGTATAATAACATGCTTTATCTATTTGGCTTTAAATAACTGTTGTATGTTTAAATTCTCGCAATTGTTTGAAATAAAAACTGCACACAAACCTTTGCACACAACAGTTCCCTCTATACCCGGGGGCATGAGTGGAAAGCCATAGGGAGTGGATGTTAGTACGGCCGGTTGTCGAATGGGTCTATAGGTGCCCGTAGACCGTTGTCGGAAAACATCACTCAAGGTGATAACCATGAACTCAAGTCCGACAGTGCGTTGGAACTTTCCATCGACTTACGACGAGAGGAATTGGGTCCCTATAATGGAGGCACCTTGGGGGCCTCAGACCAGTGAGAACAGTTAGAACCTCCTTGAATATGCACTTTTCTGCAGGATACCCCTACCTCGTGATTCGCTCGTGACTGTTCGTGGATGAGAGAATTGTTTGTGCATTGTTTATGTGACATTGTTTGAGCATACATTGCATTCTTTAAACATACAACATTCCCTTTTAAAATAAAAATAAATAGGAATAAGAATCTTCCATTACATGGTGTTAACATCTACCTTCATCACATTCATATAGGTAGTTTCCCTTTTCACCCAAAAATACAAAAAATAATAAATACAAAATACCCAAAGAAAAAAAATAAAGAAAAATGATATTTATCCAAAACCAAGCAATATCATGCATCATCTCAGGAGCATCCCGAAAACATGATAATGCTTAGTTGAATAAACACAATGCATGCATATTCAACGTCATCATCTCATATCATGCATTCTTATTAAAGATCATGGAGGGATCTAGGTTTACATTTCATACATCCCTCCTAGTAATTCATTAATAATAGTAATAAAAAGAAAGGATTAAGCGATGCGTATGTTCAAAGAATGGATCGCACGCCATTTGTTATTAAGTGTAAGCCAACAACCGCGCCAAGCGAACGCACATCAACTCCGTTGTTGGTAATCAAGACGAATAAAGGGGAAGGTCGGACACCGTTAAGGATCACTGCTCCAAGACCTTTCCCCTACGAATCGAATAAGGCTGTGCCATGGATATACGACATCCATTCTTCTGCCGACAGCGATATCTCTAACATCGCTGGACTTGGGGGCATGACTAGGAGTGGCAGGATCTACACTCCCGAAGATCTTCATGACAAAGCTCCCAAGAATAAAGGAAAAGAAAAGGAGAAAATCGAGGAAAATAAAGAATCCGAGGAGGAGACTGACGAGCTGTTAAAGTATATCCGACAGAGCGAGTACTCCATCGTGGATCAACTTCATAGGACGCCCGCAAAGATTACCCTATTGTCGTTGATCCTAAGCTCCGAACCGCATCGGCAAGCTCTGTTGAAAGTCTTGAACGAGGCATATGTGTCGCACACTATCTCCCAAGACAAGTTTGAGGGGATTGTTAGTCACATCAAGGCTAATGATCACCTCACTTTCACCGATGAAGAAATCCCCGCTGAGGGACCGAACCACAACAAGCCCTTGCACATCTCTGTAAAGTGCAAGGAATACCACATCGCTAAAGTCTTGGTGGATAATGGATCTTCCTTGAATGTGATGCCAAAAAGAACGTTCGATCAAATGGCAATCAAGGGAGTCCAAATGCGCCCGAGCAACATGATCGTTCGAGCTTTCGACGGTTCTAAAAGAGAAGTGGTGGGAGAAGTCAATCTCCCAATCCAAATTGGACCCACCATCTTCAACGTCGAATTTCAAGTGATGGACATTACTCCCGCATACAGCTGTCTCCTCGGCCGACCTTGGATTCATGATGCGAAAGCTGTTCCTTCTACGCTCCACCAGAAAGTCAAATTCATAGTGGGTGACAAGCTGGTGACTGTACAAGCTGAAGATGACATACTCATCAGTAAGCCATCCACCATACCTTACGTGGATGCAGCAGAGGAAGCTTTAGAAACCGCCTTCCAAGCATTGGAGATTGCCAATGTCGAAACATTTCCCTGAGAAATGAAAAAGGTAGCCTCCATGCTCACCAAGAACGGATACTTGCCAGGACAAGGACTTGGCAAGGATTCCCAAGGAATTCCCGAGCTACCCGTTATCAAGGATAATCCGGGGAAACAAGGGTTAGGATACAACCCTATTAAAGATCAAAGGACGAAGAGGAACCAAGATCCTCCTCGACGTTCTTTAAGCCAGATCTTTAGGAAGGTCGGTTCACAAGCGTCAAGGCCGGTCGTCGTCATCAAGTGCTCTTCTCCTTCCGATAGGGATGTATAGACCTGATGACTATTAGAGATTACTCCTCGGGGACAGCCCGACCCCCGAGCCTCGATAGGGCACATGTTTCCATTATGATTATAATAAAATCATTCTTTATTATTTCTTACTGCTTCTCTTCTTGCTTACAATAAATTTCTAAACCGCATTATTTTTAACCCTGTTTGAATAAACATGAATGAGGTTAAAATCATCTTAATAATAATCCCGCATCATTTTTATGTGGAAGTGTGTGTGACAACTTGGAGCACCTTCCCTTGGCCTCGACAAGTGCCATCATGGATAAAAAGAAATCCTTTAAAATAAAAGAAGCTCGGCAGGAAACCCAAAAAGGGGGCTGCGCAAAAATAAGAGCAAAAGACCCGCTAGGAATCCCACGAAAGGGTGACCTAGGCAAAAGTTAGGGTTGCAAAAATGAACAAAAACAAAAGTCCGCTAAAACGCCACAAAAGGGTGTTTTAGGCAAAAATAAGGACAATCAAAAAACAAAAGAAATCCATGATGGTACCATGAGCCGAATTCAAAAAAGGTTCAAGGGAAGCTATCTAAGTTGTCAAAATCACAACGTCAATAACAAGATTTTCTTAACTTCATAAGTGTTTAATCAAACAAGCCTAAACACATAAGCCTACCTTGGCCAACCATTCTTACAAAAACCATTTTTGAAAAAATAAATCCCCTCTAAAACACAAACTTCAGAACAAAAATATCTTTCCTTTCTTTTCTCTCTTGTCCCAAACGATTTTAGGATAATCTAGTGGAAACATGGAGATATAGTGGTCAATAGGAGGGTTGACATGTCTTCTAAAGGAAGGGAAGAATCACTGGCTTGATGACACCAATCTCAATATAACACGCATCATTCCTCGGTTACAGAAATCGGCAGCGCACAGCCCGTCTAGAGGAATGGCAAAAATCCAAACAGAGAAACGCATCGGTTAATTCTTTTGAAAGATGAATCAAATAGAATTAGGTGCATCATACCACATACATGCATACAGATGATAGGTGTACTGGAAGATCACTTATTTTCTGTTTATTGAAAAAAACAAACAAAAAAACAAAAAAAACAAAAAAACAAAAAAACAAAAAACAAAAAATATAAACTTCAGAAAAAACAATGCGCCCGTACCATGTTCAGTACACCCGTACTAAAATCAGGGTTATGAACAAATTTTCAACTCAATACGGGCGTACCGAAATGAATACGGCAGCATTGGCCATAACATCCACACCAATACGGGCGTATTGAATTCAATACGGCCCGTATTGGCCCATTCTCATTCATCACAACATCTTCATTCCTCTGCATACTTCATCTGTGAGTGTGTTTGAGATCCCTCCAACAGAAAAAGCCGAAAAAAAATGACAAAAAAGGCAAAAATTCAGAAAATCCAACAAATGTACAGAATAACTGAGCTTGGAGAGGCTTGCCGAAATAATACTCCCCAAGAGACATCTCAGCTTGCATTCTTGGGCTGAACAGAAAATCAACAAATTATACAGAATAACTGAGCCTGGAGAGGCTTGCCAAAATAATACTCCCGCATCATACAGAATAACTGAGCCTGGAGAGGCTTGCCGAAATAATACTCCCCCATCGTACAGAATAACTGAGCCTGGAGAGGCTTGCCGAAATAATACTCCCCAAGAGACATTTCCGCTTGCACTCTTGGGCTGAACAAAAAACGTACAGAATAACTGAGCCTGGAGAGGCTTGCCGAAATAATACTCCCTCATCACACAGAATAATTGAGCCTGGAGAGGCTTGCCGAAATAATACTCCCACAGAATAATTGAGCCTGGAGAGGCTTGCCGAAATAATACTCCCACAGAATAATTGAGCCTGGAGAGGCTTGCCGAAATAATACTCCCCAGAGACTTCTCAGCTCACACTCTTGGACCAAATCCCCAGTAAGAGCTATCAGAGCAAGATCAATAAAATCCCCCTATGGAAGCAATGATCATCCAAACGAAATATCCGAGTCAAAGGACTCAGACTTCCTCAGTGGAAGATAGCTTTCCAACTCAAGCGAAGAGTGAAGCTAAGCCTGCAGAGGTTTTCTAAATAATACTCTGGGATACATAAGATCTTCAATCCCCATTCGCCTACTCAGAGGCACCCCTTCAAAAAGCAAAAAATCAAAAACATCAATAACCATTCCCCAAGCGGAATCCGGCACTCAGCCGAACACCGAACATCAAGATCATTCGCCTACTCAGAGGCACCCCTTCAAAAAGAGAAAAATCGAAAAGATCAATAACCATTCCCCAAGCGGAATCCGGCACTCAGCCGAACACCAAACATCAAGATAATTCGCCTACTCAGAGGCACTCCTTCAAAAAGAGAAAATCCAAAAAAGATCAATAATCATTCCCCAAGCGGAATTCGGCATTCAGCCAATCATTGAACGTCAATATGATCCGCCTAACAGAAGAGGCTAATCAAAATTAACGACAGAATCCCCCAGCGGATAACAGCCTACGCAGAGGCAACAAAACCAAGAAAATCAAAAAAGAGTCACCCGAATAAGGATAACCGGGATACTCCACCAACGTCGAAAGGACGACAACCAATCATAAGGCATCGCTCACCTCAGAAGGAGCATCTTTGTGTCTGCACCCCCAAGGAAACAGAATTTCCCAGTGGACACCAACTACACAATGGAAAGTTGGGACACAAGAACCTATGAATAACTGCACATCCCCTAGACAGATCCCTGCGTTATCCAGCCCTCAGCGGCATCAAAATAAAAAAACAACCGTTGAAGCAGCATCGTGGACTGTGGAGACAAAATCATACCACAGAATCCCCCAGTGGATAACAGCCTACACAGAGGCAATAAAACCAGAAAATCAAAAAGAGTCACCCGAATAAGGATAACCGGGATACTCCACCAACGTCGAAAGGACGTCAGCCAAATCATAAGGCGCCGCTCACATCAGAAAGAGCATCTTTGTGTCTACATCCCCAAGGAATCAGAAATTCCCCAGTGGGTACCAACTACGCAATGGAAAGTTGGGACACAAGAACTTATGAAATAACTGCACATCCCCTAGATGGATCCCTGCGTTATCCAGCCCTCAGCGGCATCAAAATCAAAAACAGTCGTCGAAGCAGCATCGTGGACTGTAGAGACAAAACTATCACAAATCCCTGGAGAGGGCAAACTCACGTTACCAAAGTGACCAGAAGCACCGAGGTACGCAGCTTCCGGCTCGGGCGTCGAGTGAAGCTGACCCTGGAGAGGGCAAACTCACGCTACCAAGGTTGTCAGAAACACCGAGGTATGCAACGAGCCTGGAGAGGCGACGACTAATACTCACACTACCCCGTCGTCAGAAACACGGAGGTATACAACTTCCAGCTCGGGCGTCGAGTGAAGTTGACCCTGGAGAGGGCAAACTCATATTACCAAAGTGACCAGAAGCACCGAGGTACGCAGCTTCCGGCTCGGGCGTCGAGTGAAGCTGACCCTGGAGAGGGCAAACTCATGCTACCGAGGTTGTCAGAAACACCGAGGTATGCAACGAGCCTGGAGAGGCGACGACTAATACTCACACTACCCCGTCGTCAGAAACACGGAGGTAGGCAACTTCCAACTCGGGCGTCGAGTGAAGTTGAGCCTGGAGAGGCGGTACTAAGCTACCAAGGTTGTCAGGAACACCGAGGTATGCAACGAGCCTGGAGAGGCAACGACTAATACTCAACCTGGAGAGGCTACTCAACACTTTTCCACCGGAAGACACTACAAGTCGGAAGGGTGGCTTATTCCCCGGACAATTGGGTCAACTCCTTTACTTGTCAACCGGTACACTAAAAGGCCGCTTGACTAAGTAAAGGTGGGGCAGCTGTAGACCCCTAAAATTGTCCGGGTCGGAAATAAGACTCGAAGTGATAGACCATGGGCCAAGGGCCCAGTGACCAGAGCTATGGCTAGGAGGATACAGGAAGAGCTGGATCTTGAGAAGACTAATGGGCTTGTTAGGCCCAAGATAATCTTCACTTGGAATGCTCTATCATGAAGAGAAGGCCTTAGTTCTACTTGTTTATATTGTACAGTTTATACATAGTCTTGTGTATAGGTTATTTTTGCCTTTGTATTTGTGAGGCACTTTACTAGCTTTTTCTAGTGTTTGTATATTGATTTTGAGGTAGGTTACTTGGAGAGTTTAACTCCATTTAACCTCCCTAGTTAACACACTCATTCTTTATTTTTTTAGTAGGGAAAAGGGGGTGACATTTAGCAAAGCTTGGGGTGTGACAAGTAATTGGGCCAGAACTGGGCCTAGGCAAAATTTTACATATTGGACTCATTTTGCTCCTAATTTTTCATAGATTTGATTTAGCTAGGTCTCATCATCATATGATGAACCTAACTAAACCAAATCAAACATTTTTGAATTAATTCAAGGAGCAAATATGAACCAAGGCCGCCTAGCTCTCCTACTTGTTCTTTGGCCGAAATTCACTTGTTATTCTTCAAGGTTTGAAGCTTGCCTTGCAAGCTT
Organism: Cajanus cajan; assembly: GCF_000230855.2. NCBI lineage: Eukaryota > Viridiplantae > Streptophyta > Magnoliopsida > Fabales > Fabaceae > Cajanus > Cajanus cajan. Next base: position 7,729,319 of record NC_138526.1, on the reverse strand, counting down.
CTAAACCTTGGAAGGTTAAGGCAACCTTACCATGGTTCTTAAGTGAACCATGGTCAAGGATGGCTTCTCCTACAAGCTTCCTAAACCGTGGGGGTTAAAGCTTACCCTACCATGGTTCCTAGTGAACCATGGTTTAGGATAGCTTCTCCTACAAGCTACCTTTCCCTATAAATTCCTAAACACTACATTTGTAATCACTTTTGACATAAATGAGAATCAATCTTCAGATTTTTCTCTCAACTCAAGAGTCCCAAAACCGTGAAGAATTTCTACTCTAAGAAATTCTCCAAAGTTCTTCAAACCTAAGCCTAGGTTCTTCAAGCTTCTCCATCCAAGAGAAGTAACCGAACCTCTAGCAAGACTTCTTCTCCATTGGAGTTGCTTCATGGAGCTTCAAAGAGTCCTTGAAGGTTTATCTCAAGAGCATATTCGGTCCTAAGCATGGAGCTATTGAAGAAATCTCAATCTACTTCAACTAGTTCCATCATTTTTGGTATCTAGAGCCTAGTGCTCTTGAGGTTTTGTTTCCAAACTTTTCTACTTGAATCCGTGTTGTATCTTCCTTCTATTACATGTCTTCTTATGTTTGCTGAATGGATCTAGATTTTATTCACACTTTGATGGATCCAAAATGTCACATAACAATTGTTTGATTCATATTTGCTTGTCTCCTAATTCTTGAATCAAACCGGTTTTGTTGTGCTTTAGGTTCCTATACTTGTGCTTTTAATTTTGCTTGAGTCTCTCCATTCTATAACATGTGTCCGTGATTGGACAACATTCATATTGCATAGATTTTATTTTTGAATCACTTGTTTTGTCCTAGAAAGTCATGTGTAGTCCTTTGTATGTTGAAACTTCCTAGACTAGCTTGTTTGACCTAATTTTGTTTTGTGTTTTGTGTCCGAAATTTGTGTGTCTTTTTCTTATTAAATCTGAACCTTACTATATGTGCTTTTGATTTACATGTTTGAGTTCCTAATTTGCTATTAGTTCTAGCAAATTTCCTAGAGTTAGGTTTCTATTATGTCTTGTTAAAAAAGTTTTGTTAAAAAAAATTGTTAAACACTACTCCTATTAGGTTTCTTGTGTCTTGTTGAGTGGCTGAACCTTATTAAAATTTTTTGAGCCTTAAAACAGAGACAAAACAGAGGTGTGAGTGTCTTAAATGCATGAGAAAAACAAAGGAAAAAGTGCTTAAAAATTTGACCTAAAATACTACAAAATTGTGAAGCACTAGAAAAGAAACATGCATGTGAACACCTTTGTTTTGTGTAAACATTTTGCTGCAGTTTTTCTATATTGAAACCGAGACTTATAAGTAATAAAAAGGCATTGAAACTCCTGAATATCAAAAGAAAAATAAGTGAAAAATATTTTGCAAAAGAAAAAGAAAGAAAATAGCAAAAGAAAAAGCCAAAGGAGTGAAAATTTTAGCAAACTTTGCTCTCGGTTTTGGTAATTCTTTGTCTACATTTTTTGTTGATCCAGCCACATCTTTGTGTCTTGTTTTTGTTTATAATCTTAGCTTTTGATTTGGTAATCCATTCTAGTGCCATTCCTAGGTTATTCTTTTGTGTGCTAGCTTTCTAAAATTTGCCTTAATTTTTGCTTGTCAAATTTTGTGGAACTCTTTCTAGTCTTGTCTCATTTCTCTTCTACCAATTGGTGTAGCTTTCCTAAATTGTTCATTTTCAGTTTTAGCACTAATATTCAGTCTTGAAGGTGGTTGAGTGCTTCTTGAAAGGTGTAGGAGGCCAAGGCAAAGGACATCCACTTGAAGGCTTTGGTGGTTGCTTAGGGAGTTTGTTCTCTCTTGGTGGCTAGGCTCTTGGAAACACCTAGAAGTGACTAACATCAAAGTTGCTTCTAAAGAGAGGAGTGAAACACCTTGTGAGGCTGCAGTTGGTGGCTGATTTGGAGCAACAAGAAACTAAACCAATTGTGAAAAATTTTTGTGAAAATCTAGAACTAAATTTAGTGACGGAAATTTTGGTTTCTAAAACCTAGTTTTTCATTACAAAATCCGTCTCTAAATTTGTTCTAAATTAGTGGCTAATTTGTTTTCCTTGAAATTAGGTGCAGCCACTAAATTCATTTGAGAGTGAATTTACATTTCATTTGGAGTGTAAATTTACATTTCATTTGAAGCAAATTTGAATTTCATTTACCTTGTAATTTTTATTTTCTAAATTTTTTTTTACAAGGCCTTTATTAAGGAGTGTCTTGGAGTGCCTTTGGTGTATCTCCATCTCTCCTTAAGAACTTTTATAGTAATCCACGTGTAGTACTTGTGAGAGTGGTCCTTGAAGGTCTTTGGTGCCTTTCAAGCTCTCACTTAGGTTTTATTGCTTTAAACGTCTAGTTTAAGTTTTCTTGTCTTTAAGTTTTCAAGCACTTTATGTTTTAAGCAATTAATGTTTTCAGTCATTTAAGTTTTCAAGCAATTTATGTTTTCATGCTCTTTATGTTTTCAAGCATTTTATAAATTGTACACATAGGCACTTGCTTGTTATTTTCTTTAGAAAAGTTCTTTGTGAAAATTGTTTTGTGCAAGACAAAAGTACAAGGGGGTTTAGAGATTTTTACTTGAAGAGGCTTGGTTATTAAGTGGCTCTTTAGTAGCTCACCTCCCTCCAAAGTTCAATTTGTACTCTTAGACCTCTAAGTGCCAAGTCTAAAGCACTCCAAAACCTTATTTTCATAAAAACTATTTTTGTGTGAAAAATATCTCTTGAATTAAAATGTCTCAAGATTCCTCCCATAGTGAAAGTGATGGCTCTCCAAAAAGTCTTTCTTACATTACTAAAGAGCTCAAATCACTTAAACTATGGAAAAAGCAAGAGTCCATTCAAAGAGAGAAGGAAAGAATTGAAAGAGAAGGACAACTTGCTTATCTTGAGGAAGAGTTGAGAATTTTAAGACAAGAGGAGGAAAAATTGAAAGAAGATATGAAGAAACATAGGAAAAAGAGTAGGAGCTCACATTCCCAATACACATCCCCTAATGAAAGCATGAATCAAGGGGATCACTACCAACATACTCCTAGGAGAATTACTAGGCCAAGGGAAGTCAAGGTTGACCTCCCACAATTCTTTGGCAAAGATGATGTGGAGTCTTATTTAGATTGGGAAATGAAGGTTGAGCAACTCTTTGCTTGCCATAGGGTAAGTGAAGAGAGGAAAGTACCTTTGGCTGCCCTTAGCTTCCAAGGGCATGCCATGTATTGGTGGACAGCCCTAGAGAGAGAGAGACGCCTCCACAATGATCCTCCAATTCAATATTGGAATGATCTTAAAAGTGCAATGAGGAGGAGGCACATTCCTACCTACTATGGGAGGGAGCTTATGAATAAGCTCCAAAGGCTCCAACAAAGAGACATGTCTGTAGAACAGTACAGGCAACAAATGGAGCTATTAATGATGAGGGCTTGTATTAGGGAAGAGGAAGCTACTACTGTAGCTAGATTTTTGAGTGGTCTTAATTTAGAAATAAGAGACCAAGTGGAGCTACTACCCTACAGGGACCTAAATGACTTGGTCCAACTTTGTGTAAGGGTAGAACAACAAAGAATGAGAAAATCTTACAAAAATAGCTCCAACTCTTCATTTCTAAAGAAAGATTCCAAGAAGGAGGGAAAAACTTTTGAAAAGAAGAAATCTTTTGAACCCTCCAAAAATCTAGCCACAGAAAAAGATAAGGGAAAGGGAAAGGACACTACACACACTAATTCTAGGACTAGTGATATTAAGTGCTTTAAATGTTTAGGGAGAGGCCACATTGCCTCCCAATGCCCCACAAAAAAGGTAATGATCATGAGGGGGCATGACATTTATAGTAGCCAAGATGAGGCTACTACTTCCTCTAGTAATAGTGAGGAAGAAGCAAGTGATCAAGAGAAAGGTGTAGAGTCTACTTTTCCTTATGAAGGGGAGCTCTTAATGATTAGGAGACTCCTCAACAACCAACCTAGTGATACTCTATCACAAAGAGAGAACATATTTCATACTAGATGCAAAGTTTCAAACAGTGCATGTTCTCTCATTGTTGATAGTGGCTCATGGTGTAATTGTTGTAGCACTAGGCTGGTTGAGAAGTTGGGTTTAACTACTAATTCCCATCCTAAACCTTATCAACTCCATTGGATTAATGAGGATGGTGATTTAGCAGTTGACCAACAAGTAAAGGTCAAAATTTCCATTGGGAACTATGAAGATGAGGTGCTATGTGATGTAGTACCAATGGAAGCTTGTCACATCTTATTAGGAAGGCCATGGCAATTTGATAAGAAAACCATGCACAATGGCCTTACTAACGAGATTACCTTTACACATAAGGAAAGAAAATTTGTGCTTCATCCTCTTTCTCCTCAACAGGTGGCTGAGGATCAAGCACAAATGAAACTCAAAAGAGATAGTGAAAAGAGATTTATAAAAAAAGAAGAAAAGAGAGAGAAAAAAAAAGTCTGTGAAACTTAAGGATAGAGAGGAATCTAGGGAGAAAGGAGTTCCCTCCCTAGAGGTCGTTAGTCAAGAGAATAAAATTTCCAAACAAACCCTCTTGATTCAACAACCCTCTTATTTCCTTCTCTGTAAAGGAACTCTTTCTTGCACTGCCACATCTAGTGGACATGAGACTTTACCTAAGGGGATAAAAACACTTTTAAAGGAATTTGATGATTTATTTCCTCCTGAGGGTCCAATGGGCCTTCCTCCTTCTAGAGGAATAGAACATCAAATTGATTTGGTGCCTGGAGCTAGCCTACCTAATAGGCCTGCTGTAGACCCCTAAAATTGTCCGGGTCGGAAATAAAGCTTGAAGACTCTCAAAGACTGAAGGAAGATCAGCCAGAAGGACTTCCAGAAGGCCCAAGGAGGGTTCTCTATAGGTCTAGAGGTCTTAGGATAGCTAAAATAAGAAAAGTGGGAGGAATGAAGCCCAATACGGCCTCCCAGAGGTTCAGTACGGCCGTATTGAACATTTTAAACTACAATACGGCCGCACTGAACTCAATACGGCCGTATTGAAGTTTCTGAACTTCAATACGGCTGCATTGAATTCAATACGGCTGCACTGAACTTCAATACGGCTGCACTGAACTTCAATACGGCCGTATTGAGGTTTTTTGAACTTCAATACGGCCGTATTGAATTCAATACGGCCGTATTGTAGTTCAAAACTTCAATACGGACCGTATTGACCCCCAGAAACCGTATTAAGCCTCTTCCCTATAAATATGACGTCAATGGGACGTCATTTCACACTTTTACACTGAGTTTTAACCCTCTTCTTGAGTATTCTGGGTTTTTTTGAGCAGTGCTCTGCCTAGAAATCACTCGGAGAGTTGATCCGACAAAGTTCTCGAGTTCTGAGCTTTTTGCTTGAGTCTCGAACTGAGTCGAAGGGAAATCCTCCGGATTCCCATAGTTAAAATTTTCTAGGAGGGAGCGAGCGGGCTTGTAGAGCGAGGGAACGCCAAAAAGCTTCCCAGTTTTACTTGAATATAAAAGCACGCTTCAAAGGTTTCTTCTTAAGACCTTCCTTTTACTACTTTCTGTGTGCATATTTAAACTGTCATTATGTAGATAGTTAATTTATAATTGCTTAGAATAAATAGGGGTAATTTAGTAATTTCGCACTATTATTTTTTTAAATAATCTGTCATAGGGAACCCGAAAGGGGCGCTGTGGGGTGCTAACACCTTCCCCACGCGTAACCGACTCCCTTACCCGACTCTGGTTGTAATGGCCGAAGTCGATTTTTGAATCGATTGCCTTAAACTTCTTTTTCCAATGTTTTGAGTAAAACATTGGTGGCGACTCCATGAACCCTTCCTTTTTATGAAAACCGCTAATCCATGGAGGGTCCCGCTTGGGATTAACATGGATTGGTGAGCCTTTTAATAAAATTGCTCGTTTGACAAGGTCTCAGTTTGAGAATAAGTCATTCTAGCAATCCATATTTTTAAACAAATAAAAGAGTCCAACCATCCTTCGCGAATGCCGAAAGCCCGTTTCGGGCCGGTGGCGACACCTGCCTACAGGACCAACCCCCAAGAAACTAAAGAAATTGAGTCTCAGGTCCAAGATTTGTTGGAGAAGGGCTGGGTTCGAAAGAGCTTAAGTCCTTGTGCTGTTCCAGTGTTGTTGGTTCCAAAAAAAGATGGCAAGTGGAGAATGTGTTGTGATAGTAGAGCCATCAACAACATCACTGTGAAATATAGACACCCCATCCCTAGGCTTGATGACATGTTAGATGAGCTTCATGGAGCCATCATATTTTCTAAAGTTGATCTTAAAAGCGGATACAATCAAATTAGAATCAAAGAAGGAGATGAATGGAAAACCGCTTTCAAGACCAAGTTTGGATTATATGAGTGGTTAGTGATGCCCTTTGGGCTCACCAATGCTCCTAGTACATTCATGCGTCTCATGAATCATGTCCTTAGGGATTGTATAGGTAGATTTGTTGTAGTTTATTTTGATGACATCCTCATATATAGTAGGAGCCTAAGTGATCACATAGGACACTTAAGGCAAGTTTTTGATATTCTTAGAAAAAATCAACTTTTTGGAAATTTAGAAAAATGTACCTTTTGTGTAGATAGTGTAGTTTTTCTAGGATTTATAATTAGCAAAAAAGGGGTTCATGTGGACCCCGAGAAAATCAAGGCCATCCAAGAATGGCCCACTCCTAAAAGTGTTGGAGATATTAGGAGCTTCCATGGTTTGGCAAGCTTCTATAGGAGGTTTGTTCCTAATTTCTCCACACTTGCCTCCCCATTAAATGATTTAGTCAAGAAAAATGTGGAATTTATATGGGGAGAGAAACAAGAAAATGCCTTCATAACTTTAAAGCATAAGCTTACTCATGCACCACTTCTAGCTCTACCAGATTTTTCAAAAACTTTTGAGTTAGAATGTGATGCTTCTGGAGTTGGCATAGGTGCGGTTTTGTTACAGGGTGGGCACCCTATTGCATATTTCAGTGAAAAACTCAAGGGTGCCTCTCTTAACTACCCTACCTATGACAAGGAGCTTTATGCTTTGGTTAGGGCCCTTCAAACTTGGGAACTGTAGACCCCTAAAATTGTCCGGGTCGGAAATAAAGCTTGAAGACTCTCGAAGACCAAAGGAAAGTCAGCCGGAAGGACTCCTGGAAGACCCTGGAAGACCCTAGGATGACAATCTGTAGGTTTAGAGGTCTTAGAGTAGCAAAAAATAAAAAAGTGGAGGGAATGAAGCCCAATACGGCCTCCCAAAAGTTCAGTACGGCCGTATTGAACATTTTAAACTACAATACGGCCGCACTGAACTCAATACGTGAACTTCAATACGGCTGCATTGAATTCAATACGGCTGCACTGAACTTCAATACGGCTGCACTGAACTTCAATACGGCCGTATTGAGGTTTTTTGAACTTCAATACGGCCGTATTGAATTCAATACGGCCGTATTGTAGTTCAAAACTTCAATACGGACCGTATTGACCCCCAGAGGCCGTATTGCGCCTCATCCCTATAAATATGACGTCAATTGGACGTCATTTCACACTTTTACACTGAGTTTTAACCCTCTTCTTGAGTATTCTGGGTTTTTTTGAGCAGTGCTCTGCCTAGAAATCACTCGGAGAGTTGATCCGACGAAGTTCTTGAGTCACGAGCCATTTGCTTGAGTCTCGAACCTAGTCGAAGGGAAATCCTCCGGATTTCCATAGTTAAAATTTTATAGGAGGGAGCGAGCGGTCTTGTAGAGGGAGGGAACGCCAAAACGCTTCCCAATTTCTGTCAAGATATATAAGAAAGCACGCTTCAAAGGTTTATATCTTTAAAGTCCCTTCTTTTATCGCTTTCTGTGTGTACATATTTAAACTGTCATCATGTAGATAGTTAATTTATAATTGCTTAGAATAAATAGGGGTAATTTAGTAATTTTGCACTATTATTTTTAAATAATCTGTCATAGAAAACCCGAAAGGGGCGCTGTGGGGTGCTAACACCTTCCCCACGCGTAACCGACTCCCTTACCCGACTCTGGTTGTCATGGCCGAAGTCGATTTTTGAATCGATTGCCTTAAACTTCTTTTTCCAATGTTTTGAGTAAAACATTGGTGGCGACTCCACGAACCCTTCCTTTTTATGAAAACCGCTAATCCATGGAGGGTCCCGCTTGGGATTAACCTGGATTGGTGAGCCTTTTAATAAAATTGCTCGTTTGACAAGGTCTCAGTTTGAGAATAAGTCATTCTAGCAATCCATATTTTTTAAACAAATAAAAGAGTCCAACCATCCTTCGCGAATGCCGAAAGCCCGTTTCGGGCCGGTGGCGACAGGAACACTACCTTATTCCCAAAGAATTTGTCATTCATAGTGACCATGAGTCACTTAAATATTTGAGGGGCCAAGGCAAGCTAAACAAAAGGCATGCTAAGTGGGTAGAGTTCTTAGAACAATTTCCATATGTGATTAAATACAAGAAAGGGAAAAATAATGTTGTGGCTGATGCCCTTTCTAGGAGACACACTTTGTTAATCTCCCTTGGATCTCAAATCTTGGGATTTAATCACATTAAGGAATTGTATACTAATGATCTCGAATTCAAAGAAAATTATACCCAATGCTTAGCAAAGCCTCAAGGAGGTTTCTATATTTCTGAGGGGTACTTATATAAAGAGGGAAGAATTTGTATACCCCAAGGATCTATAAGAAAACTCCTTGTTCAAGAAAGTCATGAGGGTGGTCTCATGGGGCACTTTAGAGTTGAAAAGACTCTAAGTTTTCTAAAAGAAAAATTCTTTTGGCCCCATATGAGAAGGGATGTTGAGAGGTTTTGCTCTAGATGTATAGCTTGTTTACAAGCAAAGTCTAAAGTAATGCCTCATGGCATCTATACACCCTTGCCTGTTGCTAACTCTCCATGGGTTGATATCAGTATGGATTTTATTTTGGGCTTGCCCAAGACCCAGAGAGGCATGGATTCTATTTTTGTGGTAGTGGACAGATTTAGTAAAATGGCCCACTTTATACCCTGCCACAAAATAGATGATGCAAGCAACATAGCAAGACTCTTCTTCAAGGAAGTGGTTAGACTTCATGGTCTACCCAAAACTATTGTCTCAGATAGGGATACTAAGTTCCTTAGTCATTTCTGGAAAACTCTTTGGAGTAGGCTAGGAACTAAATTACTTTTCTCTACTACTTGTCACCCACAAACTGATGGGCAAACGGAAGTAGTTAATAGATCCCTATCTACAATGTTAAGGGCAGTCCTTAAGGGTAACCATAAATCTTGGGATGAGTACTTGCCCCACATTGAATTTGCTTACAACAGGGTGTCGCCACCGGCCCGAAACGGGCTTTCGGCATTCGCGAAGGATGGTTGGACTCTTTTATTTGTTTAAAAATATGGATTGCTAGAATGACTTATTCTCAAACTGAGACCTTGTCAAACGAGCAATTTTATTAAAAGGCTCACCAATCCATGTTAATCCCAAGCGGGACCCTCCATGGATTAGCGGTTTTCATAAAAAGGAAGGGTTCGTGGAGTCGCCACCAATGTTTTACTCAAAACATTAGAAAAAGAAGTTTAAGGCAATCGATTCAAAAATCGACTTCGGCCATGACAACCAGAGTCGGGTAAGGGAGTCGGTTACGCGTGGGGAAGGTGTTAGCACCCCACAGCGCCCCTTTCGGGTTCCCTATGACAGATTATTTCTAAAAATAATAGTGCGAAATTACTAAATTACCCCTATTTATTCTAAGCAATTATGAATTAACTATCTACATGATGACAGTTTAAATATGTACACACAGAAAGCGGTAAAAGAAGGGACTCTAAAGAGATAAACCTTTGAAGCGTGCTTTCTTATATATCTTGACAGAAATTGGGAAGCGTTTTGGCGTTCCCTCCCTCTACAAGACCGCTCGCTCCCTCCTATAAAATTTTAACTATGGAAATCCGGAGGATTTCCCTTCGACTAGGTTCGAGACTCAAGCAAATGGCTCGTGACTCAAGAACTTCGTCGGATCAACTCTCCGAGTGATTTCTAGGCAGAGCACTGCTCAAAAAACCCAGAATACTCAAGAAGAGGGTTAAAACTCAGTGGAAAAGTGTGGAATGACGTCCAAATGACGTCCTATTTATAGGGATGAGGCGCAGTACGGCCCCTGGGTTCAATACGGCCGTATTGAATTCAGTACGGCCGTATTGAAATACAGAAACTTCAATACGGCCGTATTGGTTTCAGTACGGCCGTATTGTAGTACAAAATGTGCAGTACGGCCGTACTGAACTCCAAGGAGGCCGTATTGAGCTCCAAACCTCCCACTTTCTTATTTTTGGCTACTCTAAGACCTCTAAACCTACAGATAGTCATCCTATGGTCTTCTGGGAGTCCTTCTGGCTGACTTTCCTTTGATCTTTGAGAGTCTTCGAGTCTTATTTCCGACCCGGACAATTTTAGGGGTCTACAGCTGCCCCCCCTTTACTTAGTCGGACGGCCTTTTGGTGTACCGGCTGACAAGTAAAGGAGTTGACCCAATTGTCCGGGTGATGTGCCAACCTTCTGACTTGTAGCGTCTTCCGGTGGAAAATTGTTGAGTAGCCTCTCCAGGTTGTTGCATACCTCGGCGCTTCTGACAACCTCAGTAGCTAAGTTTACCCTCTCCAGGGTCAACTTCACTCGACGCCCGAGCCGGAAGTTGAACACCAACGTGCCTCTGACGACGCTGATGGTTGAGTACTGTCTCTCCAGACCTTGAGTACTGTATCTCCAGACTTTGAGTATCGTCTCTCCAGACTTTGAGTACCGTCTCTCCAGACTTTGATTGAGTACCGTCTCTCCAGACTTTCTTTGAGTACCGTCTCTCCAGACTTTGTTTGAGTACCGTCTCTCCAGACCTTGTTTGAGTACCGTCTCTCCAGACCTTGTTTGAGTACCGTCTCTCCAGACCTTGTTTGAGTACCGTCTCTCCAGACTTTGTTTGAGTACCGTCTCTCCAGACTTTGTTTGAGTACCGTCTCTCCAGACTTTGTTTGAGTACCGTCTCTCCAGACTTTGTTTGAGTACCGTCTCTCCAGACCTTGTTTGAGTACCGTCTCTCCAGACTTTGTTTGAGTACCGTCTCTCCAGACCTTGTTTGAGTACCGTCTCTCCAGACTTTGTTTGAGTACCGTCTCTCCAGACTTTGTTTGAGTACCGTCTCTCCAGACTTTGTTTGGTCTCTGACGACCTAGGCAACTGAGTTTGCCCTCTCCAGGGTCTGCGTCCGTGTCTTCTGATCACTTCGGCAATGCGAGTTTACCCTCTCCAGGGATCTGAGATGATTTTTTTGTCTCCACAGTCCACTATGCTGCTTCGACGTTTTTCTGATTTTGTGCCACTGAGGGCTGGATAACGCAGGGATCCGTCTAGGGGATGTGCATTCATTCATAGGTTCTTGTGCCCCAACTTGCGTTTGCATAGTTGGTACCCATGGGGAATTTCTGACTCCTTGGGGTGTAGACACAGATGCTCTTCTTGATTTGAGCGATGCCTTATGATGGAGGACCATCCAAGGAAGAGGAATACATGAAGGCCATTGGACCTTTGACAAGGTCCATGGTAAGGAAGCTAGAAGAGACATCTAAGGAGGAGGTGCTTCTTAGACCCTTGCTCACCATGAGCATTGTGTACTTTTCTCCTTAGTAGTATCTTGAGTAGTCCCATTGTATATATTGTATATAGTAGACTTTGTATAGGATTGTTTTGCCTTTGTATTTTGGAGGCACCTTTTTCTTTTAGAAGTAGGCATAGGAGTGGCATTAGTAGACTAAAGTGTGCTCCTAGCATTTTAGCCAAATGTGGTCTTAGGATAAAGGTTTTTCATATTGGACTCATTTAACTCCTAATTTTTCATAGATTTGATTTAGCTAGGTTCCATTCACATTGAATGAACCTAACTAAACCAAATGAACCATTTTCAAACCGGGTGGAGTTAAATAAAACCAATCAAAACCGTCCACACCTTTGTGTTCACACCTTGTGTTCACATTGGTGCACACTTGGCCAAATGCTTGGACCTCTTTTCTCTTCTACACAAGGGCGGTTTAGGAAGGCTCAACCATGGTTCTTAGTGAACCATGGTCTAGCCTTTTCTTGCTCCCTAAGTTGGACGGACCCAACCATGGTTCCTAGTGAACCATGGTCTAGTCTAGCTTAACCCCTAGGTGGCCACGCCTATATAGCCTCAAAATTTCACTTGTATAACACTTTTGGCATTAATGAGAATTGAGTATTCAGATTAGAGATCAGATTTCTCTCCTCCCAAAGGTCCTAAATCTCTTTGTGCAAAACCAATCTCTTATCACTTCTCCAAAGACAAGTGTGGCGGATTGAAGAGTGCTTATCCCTTCACCAAGAGTGGCGCATTCTTGAGAGGTTTCCCCACCATCTTAAGGTGGCCGTGAGGTTCCTCCCTCCATTGGAGCCTTACACAAGCATTGGAAGGATTCTAGGAGCCAAAGATCTAGGGAAAGACTTGAAGGAAGCTACATCAATCCGGCCTCCTCCAAAGTTCTTCCATCACCTTATGTTTGGCTGACGTCCTTTTGACGTAAGTGGAGTATCCCGGTTATCCTTATTCGGGTGTCTCTCTTTGATTTTTCTGATTTTTGTAGCCTCTGTGTAGGCTATTATCCACTGAGGGTTCTGGATGTTGATTTTGATTTTGTCTCCACAGTCCACGATGCTGCTTTGACGATTGTTTTTGATTTTTGTGCCACTAAGGGCTGGATAGCGCAGGGATCCGTCTAGGGGATGTGCAGTTACTCATAGGTTCTTGTGTCCCAACTTTCCTTTGCATAGTTGGTGCCCATTGAGGAATTTCTGTTTCCCTGGGGTGTAGACACGAAGATGCTCTTTCTGAGATGAGCGGTGCCTTATGATTGGCTAACGTCCTTCCGACGATGGTGGAGTATCCCGGTTATCCTTATTCGGGTGACTCTTTTTGTTTTTCTGGTTTTGTCGCCTCTGTGTAGGCTGTTATCCGCTGGGGGATTTTGTCATTGATTGTGATTAGCCTCTTCTGTTAGGCAGATCATCTTGATGCTTGATGTTTGGCCAAGAGCCGGATTCCACTTGGGGAATGATTATTGATCTTTTGATTTTTTTTTTCTTTTTGTAGGAATGCCTCTTGAGTAGGCGACTGGGGATTTGGGGATCTTATGTATCCCAAAGTATTATTTAGAAAGCCTCTTCAGGCTTAGCTTCACTCTTCGTTTGAGTTGGAAAGCTATCTTCCACTGAGGAAGTCTAAGTCCTTTGACTTGGATATTTTGTTTGGATCATGCTTCCGTTGGGGAATTTTGCTGATCTCGCTTTGATAGCTTTCACTGGGGAATTTGGCCCGTGAGTGGAAGCTGAGATATCTCTGGGGAGTATTATTTCGGCGAGCCTCTCCAGGCTCAATTATTCTGAGAGAGTATTATTTCGGCGAGCCTCTCCAGGCTCAGTTATTCTGTGGGAGTATTGTTTCGGCAAGCCTCTCCAGGCTCAGTTATTCTGCATGAGTATTGTTTTTTGTTCAGCCCGAGAATGCGAGCTGAGACGTCTTTTGGAGAGTATTATTTCGGCAAGCCTCTCCAGGCTTAATTATTTTGTGGGAGTATTTTTTCAGCAAGCCTCTCCAGGCTCAATTATTCTGTGGGAGTATTATTTCGGCAAGCCTCTCCAGGCTCAGTTATTCTGTGGGAGTATTGTTTCGGCAAGCCTCTCCAGGCTCAGTTATTCTGCATGATGAATTGGTTTTTTTGTTCAGCCCAAGAATGCAAGCTGAGATGTCTTTTTGGAGAGTATTATTTTGGCAAGCCTCTCCAGGCTCAGTTATTCTGTATAATTTGTTGGATTTTCTGTATTTTGCCTTTTTGTTTATTTTGGCTTTTTCTGTGTTTTTGCCTTTTTTGTTGATTTTGGCTTTTTCTGTACAGAAATGTCTCTGAGGAGTATTATTTTGGCAAGCCTCTTCAGGCTCAGTTATTCTGAGAGAGTATTATTTCGGCGAGCCTCTCCAGGCTCAGTTATTCTGAGAGAGTATTATTTCGGCGAGCCTCTCCAGGCTCAGTTATTCTGAGAGAGTATTATTTTGGCGAGCCTCTCCAGGCTCAATTATTCTGAGAGAGTATTATTTCGGCGAGCCTCTCCAGGCTCAGTTATTCTGAGAGAGTATTATTTCGGCGAGCCTCTCCAGGCTCAATTATTCTGAGAGAGTATTTTTTCGGCAAGCCTCTCCAGGCTCAGTTATTCTGAGAGAGTATTATTTCGGCGAGCCTCTCCAGGCTCAATTATTCTGAGAGAGTATTATTTCGGCGAGCCTCTCCAGGCTCAGTTATTCTGTACAAACTGAGGAGTATTGTTTGTATCCTTGCCTTTTTTCATTTTCGGCTTTTGTTGACTGCTGTCATACACAAGCAATTTTCTATTTTTTCTATTTTATGCAATTGCCTCGTGGTAAGGTATTTAAATGTGCAACTAATATGTGTGATGCACGCGATGCAAGTTTTTATTTTTGTTCTTTTATTTAGAAAAGTGAATGGCTCTCCCTATCCTCTTCTTCTTGGAGGAATTTTTGTCATCGACGTGAGGGAGGATTTCTGTTATTGCCAATACGGCCGTTATTCATTTCAGTATGCCCGTATTGAATTGAAAATTTTGTTCATAACCCTAATTTTGGTACGGGCGTACTGAACATGATACGGGCGTATTGTTTTTCTGAAGTTTATATTTTTTGTTTTTTTTTTCAATAAACAGAGAATAAGTGATCTTCCATTACACCTATCATATGTATGCATGTATGCAGTATGATGCACCTAATTCACTTTTCAAAAGAATTAACCGATGCGTTTCTCTGTTTGGATTTTTGCCATTCCTCTAGACGGACTGTGTGCTGCCGATTTCTATAACCGAGGAATGATGCATGTTATATTGAGATTTGGTGTCATCAACCAAATGATTTTCCTTTCCTTTAGAAGATGTGTCAACCCTCCTATTGACTACTATATCTCCATGTTTCCACTAGATTATTCAAAAATCGTTTGGGACAAGAGAGAAAAGAAGGAAAGGATTTTATTTTTTTTTTCGAAAGTTTGTGTTTTAGAGGGGATTATTTATTTTTTGAAAAATGGATTTTGTAAGAATGGCTTGGCCAATGGTAGGCTTAAGTGTTTAGGCTTGTTTGATTAAACACTTATGAAGTTAATAAAATCTTGTTTATTGACGTTGTGATTTTGACAACTTGGATAGCTTCCTTTGAGCCTTTCTTTTTGAATTCGGCTCATGGTACCATCATGGATTTCTTTTGCTTTTTGATTGTCCTTATTTTTGCCTAAAACACCTCTTTGCGGCGTTTTAGCGGACTTTTGATTTTTGTTCATTTTTGCAACCCTAACTTTTGCCTAGGTCACCCTTTCGTGGGATTCCTAGCGGGTCTTTTGCTCTTATTTTTGTGCAGCCCCCTTTTTGGGTTTCCTGCCGAGCTTCTTTTATTTTAAAGGATTTTCTTTTTATCCATGATGGCACTTGTCGAGGCCAAGGAAAGGTGCTCTAAGTTGTCACGCACACTTCCACATAAAAATGATGCGGGTTTATTGTTATTAAGACAATCTTAACCTCATTCATGCTTATTCAAACAGGGTTAAAAATAATGTGGTTTAGAGATTTATTGCAAGCAAGAAAAGAAGCAATAAGAAATAATAAAGAATGATTTTATTATAATCATAATGGAAACATGTGCCCTATCGAGGCTCGGGGGTCGGGCTGTCCCCGAGGAGTAATCTCTAATAGTCATCAGGTCTATACATCCCTATCGGAAGGAGAAAAACACTTGACGACGACGACCGACCTTAACGCTTGTGAACCGGCCTTCCTAAAGATCTGGCTTAAAGAACGTCGAGAAGGATCTTGGTTTCTCTTCGTCCTTTGATCTTGATGGAGGTGAGTAGTAGAAGTGAAACACAATCTCCTCCTAAACTCCTCCTAGGCTCGGATCTTCTTCAATGGAGGTAGAAGTACTCTTGAAGAACTCATGAAGATGATGAACTCTTGCTGAACTTAGAAGACGGAAGCACTCAAGCTCAAGTACTCAAGGGATTGCACACTTCAAAGAAAAGGAAACTAGGTTTTCCTAAGGTTTTTGAAGGCATTCTCTTGGTTTTCTCTCTTGGATGAATTCGGTGACTCTTGAGGGAATTTGGCTGAAGAAGTATTCAGAAAATTCTCATATATCAAAAGTGTGTTACAAGGTGAGAAAGGTTACATTTATAGGAGGGAAAATTAGGTTAACTTGGACGGCACCTTGGTGAACCAAGTTGGCGCCAAGTTTGAATTTCAAATTTGAATTTGAAATTCAAACTTTGGCCAACTCACACACTCACACGGATGCTACCCTCATCTAAGTGTCATTTAGGAGTGATTTGGAGTGAATTTGAGGCTCACATGGCCGGATCCTTCCCATGCCATTCATGTGACTCAAATTCAATTCAAATTACTTCTAAATGATGCTTAAATGAAACCTATTTCTCCTATTAATGTAATCCTCCTAAAAACCTAATCTAATGACCAAAATACAATGGTCTAGTGAATACAATCAATAGGAAAAATTACAAGAATGAAAATGAGCCCAATATTGGGTATCAAAAGCCCAAAGGCCCATGAAGCCCAAAACTAGGCCCAACTAGCCTAAACCTAAACTATGGTCAAAATACAAGACCAACAACAAAGTAAATTCCTATACTCATAAAAGACAATAAAAACATGGTGTTCAATCAATCAAAGCCCAAGTGAGAAGCACCCTAGGCCCACCAAGCCCATCGGGCCCACTAAGCTCTGAAGCAGTCAAATCTTCAAGTAACCTCCTGGCCATAGCTCTAGTGGTTGGGCCTTTAGCCCATGCTCTTCCATCATTCCCTCCCTCTTGAGAAGGATTCGTCCTCGAATCTGAAGACTCTTCCTCATCATCGCTAGCACCTACAAAAGGTTTAAGATCACTGACATTAAAAGTGGTGCTGACTCCATATTCAGAGGGTAAATCAAGTCTATAGGCGTTATCATTGATACGCTGTAAGACCTGAAAGGGACCATCTCCTCTAGGACTGAGTTTAGACTTCCTTTGATTTGGAAAACGTTCTTTTCTTAAATGAAGCCAAACCCAATCACCTTCCTCGAAGATCATAGACTTCTTGCCTTTACTTCCTTGTTTTGCATATTTCTCATTTTGATTTTGAATATGAATTTTAATCCTTTCATGAAGTTTCTTAACAAAATCAGCCCTTGAAGTCCCTTCCTTATGAATGAAATGTTCAACATTAGGAAGAGGTATCAAGTCCAAAGGAGTTAAAGGATTAAACCCATAAACAGCCTCAAAAGGAGAAATATTGGTAGTTTTATGAACTACCCTATTGTAGGCAAATTCAATATGAGGTAAAAACTCATCCCAAGATTTGTGATTACCCTTTAGGACTGCCCTAAGCATAGTAGACAGAGATCTATTCACTACCTCAGTTTGGCCATCTGTTTGAGGATGACAAGTAGTTGAAAAGAGGAGTTTAGTTCCTAGTCTTGACCATAAGACACGCCAAAAATGGCTTAGAAACTTTGTATCTCTATCTGAAACTATAGTTTTAGGAAGCCCATGAAGTTTAACCACATCTCTAAAGAAGAGTTTTGCAATGTTGCTTGCATCATCTACTTTGTGGCATGGAATAAAATGAGCCATTTTACTAAAACGGTCTACTACCACAAAAATAGAATCCATTCCCCTTTGGGTTCTAGGTAAACCTAGCACAAAATCCATGCTAATATCTACCCAAGGAGAAGAAGCAACAGGCAAAGGTGTGTATGTTCCATGAGGCATTACTTTAGACTTAGCTTGTAAACAAGCTAAACATCTAAAACAATGCCTTTGGACATCTTTTCGCATATGGGGCCAATAAAATTTTTCTTTTAGCAAACTAAGGGTTTTATCAACACCAAAGTGCCCCATAAGCCCACCTTCATGACTCTCTTTAATTAATAGTTTCCTAATGGATCCTTGGGGTATACACAATCTTCCTTCTTTGTATAAATACCCCTCAGCCATATAAAAACCATCAAAAGCTTTTTGTTGACATTTTTTATAATTAACACCAAATTCAAGATCTTCTTCATACAATTCCCTAACATTATCAAATCCAAGAATTTGAGTTCCTAGAGACACAAGCAAGGTATGTCTCCTAGATAAAGCATCAGCTACAACATTGGATTTTCCTTTCTTGAATTTAATAATATATGGAAATTGTTCAAGAAACTCTAACCATTTGGCATGTCTCTTATTTAATTTACCTTGACCTCTTAAATATTTAAGTGACTCATGGTCACTATGGATGACAAACTCTTTGGACACAAGATAGTGCTCCCAAGTTTGTAAAGCTCTAACCAAGGCATACAACTCTTTATCATAGGTAGGGTAATTGAGGGAGGCACCTTTTAGTTTTTCACTAAAATATGCAATGGGGTGTCCTCCTTGCAATAACACAGCTCCTATGCCAACTCCTGATGCATCACATTCTAGCTCAAAGGTCTTTTCAAAATTTGGTAGAGCTAAAATAGGTGCATTAGTAAGTTGATCTTTAAGTAATTGAAATGCTTGGTCATGCTTTGAAGTCCAATTAAATAAAGTATCTTTTTTAACTAGCTCATTCAATGGTGAAGCAATGCTAGAGAAGTTAGGCACAAATCTTCTATAAAAACTTGCTAATCCATGAAAACTCCTAACTTCACTAACATTTTTAGGCTTGGGCCACTCTTGAATGGCTTTGATTTTCTCGGGATCCACTTGAACCCCATTTTTGCTTACAATGAACCCTAGGAAAACCACATGATCCACACAAAAAGTACATTTTTCAAAATTTGCAAATAATTGGTTTTCCCTAAGGATCATCATAACTTCTCTAAGATGTCCAAAATGATCATCTTGAGATCTACTATAGATTAAAATGTCATCAAAATAAACAACCACAAATTTTCCTATACACTCTCTCAAGACATGATTCATAAGCCTCATGAATGTACTTGGTGCATTAGTTAAACCAAAAGGCATAACTAGCCACTCATATAATCCAAATTTGGTCTTAAAAGCAGTTTTCCACTCATCACCCTTTTTAATTCTTATTTGGTGATAACCACTTTTAAGATCAATTTTAGAAAATATGGAAGCACCATGTAACTCATCAAGCATATCATCAAGTCTAGGGATTGGGTGCCTGTACTTGATTGTGATATTGTTAATGGCCCTACAATCACAACACATTCTCCATTTTCCATCTTTCTTGGGCACTAACAATACAGGCACAGCACAGGGACTCAAACTTTTTTGTATCCAACCCTTATTCAATAATTCATGGACTTGATTCTCGATCTCCTTAGTTTCTTGAGGATTTGTCCTATAGGCTGGTCTATTGGGTAGACTAACCCCAGGCACAAAATCAATTTGATGTTCTATACCCCTAAAAGGAGGAAGGCCTTGTGGACCTTCACTAGGGAATATATCATCAAATTCTTTTAATAAATGAGAAATTTGAGGAGATAAAGAATTAAGTTCAATACTTAAATTATGACACTGAAGCATACCTTTACAAAGAAGAATGTAAGAAAGTTTTTCAACAATCAAAGTTTTTTTTTTTAAAGGTTCTTGTTGAATTCCTTCTTTTAGAAAAGATTTTTCTTCATCCTTCTTTGAAAACTTATGCTTCTTTTCCTTCTTTTTTTTTTTTTTTATTCAAGTTTTTTTTTTTCTTCTTCTCTTTTCTTTTTCATTTGTACTTGATCCTCTATTACTTGTGAAGGGGACAAAGGATGTAGTACAAATTTCTTTTCTTTATGAGTGAAAGTAATTTCATTGGTAAGGCCATTGTGCATGGTTTTCTTGTCAAATTGCCATGGCCTTCCCAACAAAATATGACAAGCTTCCATTGGAACTATGTCACAAACCACTTGGTCTTCATAGTTACCAATAGAGAACTTGACTTTCACTTGTTGATTAACATTAATATCCCCATCTTCATTAATCCAATGAAGTTGATATGGTTTCGGATGAGGAATAATAGTAAGACCAAGCTTCTCCACCAACCTTGTGCTACAACAGTTGCAACAAGACCCACTATCTACAATGAGAGAACAAGCATTGTCTAAAACTTTACACCTTGTGTGAAAAATGTTCTCCCTTTGTGAAAGATGGAACTCATTAGGTTGGCTTCCTAGAAGCCTTCTAATCATGAGAAGTTGACCATCACAAGGATATGCACTTTCAATGGAATGGTCTTCCTCACTTGATTCACTATCACTTGAAGTAGTGGAACTAGACTCATCAACACTACTATAAATGTCTTGCCCCTTCAAAATCATCACCTTTTTAGTTGGGCATTGAGAGGCTATGTGTCCTCTCCCAAGACACTTAAAGCATTTGATATCACTAGTTTTGCTACTAGAAGTGACAATATTTTTATTTTTATCATTTTCTTTTTCTTTTTCTTTTTCTTTGCCAAATTTCTTAGAGGAATCAAAGTGACCCTCCCTCTTGTAGTCTTTCTTAACATAAGAGCTAGATTGAGTTTTTCCTTTAAAAGAGGATTTTCTCAAATTTTGTTGTTCCACCCTTATACAAAGTTGGACCAAATCATCAAGGTCCCTATAAGGGAGTAACTCAACTCTATCTCTTATGTCAAAATTAAGACCACTTAGAAATCTAGCTATGGTCAATCTTTCTTCTTCCCTTATCCCAGCCCTCATGAGATATAACTCCATCTTTTGCCTATACTCCTCAACACTCATACCCTTTTGTTGGAGCCTTTGGAGCTTATCCATAAGCTCCCTACTATAATAAGAAGGAATGTGCCTTCTTCTCATAGCACTCCTCAATTCATTCCAATAAGTGATGGGAGGATCATTGTGAAGTCTTCTCTCTCTTTCCAAGGATGTCCACCAATACATTGCTTGTCCTTGAAAAGCTAGGGTGGCCAAAGGAACTTTTCTTTCCTCACCTACTTGATGACAAGTGAAGATTTGCTCCACTTTCATCTCCCAATCCAAGTAGGTGTCCACATTATCTTTTCCATGAAAGTAAGGGAGATCAACCCTTGATTCCCTCACTTTGTGTTCTTTAATGACTCTCCTAGGTGTTGGTTGATAGTAAGCATCCATATGCATACTACCATCATTAGCTTGGCTTTGAGAATCATTGGAGCTCTTGGTTGAGCTCCTAGAAGAACCTTTTGGACTTTTATTTTTATTTAAACTTTTTAAAAGTTTTTCCTCTCTTTGCTTAATCTTTTGGATTTCTTGTTCCAAAGCCATGATTTGTACTTCTTTTTCAAGTTTCTCTTTTTGTTTTTGAAGCATCTCATCATTTTTCCAAAGTTTTAGTGCTTCAACCTCCTTGACAATTCTTTCAAAACTTTTAGGAGTATCAAAGTCACTATTACCTTGAGAATGATGACTCATGGTTAAGCAAAGAATTTGTATGCTATGCAAAAAGTTATAAAATGTTTTTGGTCTTTTCTAGGAATGAAAATAGCACTTGGAAGTCTAAGTGTACAAGTTGCACTATCAAGGGAGGTGAGCTACAAAGAGCCACTTAATAACCAAGCCTTTTCAAGTGGAAATCACTAAACTCCTTTGTGGTATTTCCAATTCCTCAAAACTTTTCACAAAAATTTTTGTATGCTTTTTCACAATTTGTTTGTTTTTGACACTTAACTAAACGTGAGCAATTAAAACTACACAAGTCTAGACGTTTAAGCAACTAAGTAAACACAATTAAAGTTCAAACACTTGAAGGAAGCAAGGATAAATCAACTAGTCGGTTTGCCCTAGGTGGAAGCTTGAAACATATGAAATTTTCAAGCCACTTCCACTAGTACTACACGTGAGAATGCTAACAAGGAGTTAGATATACCTGACCAGCTTCTTAATACTCCCTCCAAGCTTTACAAATTGATTTTAAAATACAAGTGAGATTGCAAAATTTAAACTAGCCTAGAAAGCAATAAAGTGGCGGCTTTGGTGACCAATTAGTGGCGGTTTTGTGTTCAACTTTTCTAACACTTAACCAAGTGTTTAATCCACCACTAATCCTTCAATATGCTGCTCCTGGACCTGCAAAAGAAACACAACAAAGAGGTTAAGGTGGCTGCCTCACAAGGTGAAGGAATTGGTCACTCAAGTGAAGGAGATTTAGGATGATTTTGGTCACTAAATTAGGTCAAATTTGGTGATTATAGTGTCCAAAATTTTTCCTACTCTTTGTTGAGCAATGCTTGATCCTTGAGCAAGGATTTAAGGCCACTTCCAGCACAGGAAATTATTGAAAGAAAACTAGACAAGCAACAAAGCACAATTTGGAAAGCTTATACCAAAATTAAGAGTAATATGTGTATATGACAAGACTCAAAGAAGTTCAACAAGTAAAACTGAAAATTAAGACTCCAAATAAAAGCTAGCACTCAGAGAGAAGAGTTCCTAGATAGGTACTAGAATAGATGAACAAAACAAAAAAAATTTGAAGATAATTGGACAAGTATAGCAAAAGTAGTAGTCAAAACAATAACAAGGAATCAAGTAGGTTTTTCAACTTGTATACCTCTCGGCTTTTTCCTTTTAATTTTCTTTCTCTATTTTTTTTTTAATTCTTTCTTTTTCCAGTATCAAATTAAGAGTCCAGAGAGTATAATTGCCTTTTGTTTCAAATTTTTCTATGATTCCAAGCTATAGAAACCGAACCAACAAAACAGCCAAAAATTAGGTCAAATTTCAAGTGAAAATGTGAAACTAGTGCACTAGTTTTAGGTTTTGGTTTGGATTCTTTTTGAACTATTTTCTTTTCAAATTTTTAGGTCTTTTAGGCTCTGTTTTAAACTCTGTTTTCCAGCCTCTTAATCATCATTTTTTTTTTAAAATTGAATCCACAAGAAGAGTGCACTAGAAGTAGGATTACACTTGAAATTTTGAGTCACAAAATGTTTAGAAGATTTTCAAGGGAATGTGATTTGAAAACTTAAAGAACACAATGGAAACCTAACTCTAAGGAAACTTGCTAGGACTAATAGCAAATCATAAACACAATAAGGTAAAAGAAAAAGCACATATAGGTAGGCACAAATGAACACAAACCGAAAGCAAAATATGAACAATGTACTCAAAGAAAAAATTAGGTCAACATGCTATTCAAGGAATTTTGTGACATAGAAAGACTACACACAAACTCTAAGACAAAAACATGGATTAAAAACCAAAATCTAATGCAAATGCATGAAGTCCAATCACGGACACATACAAGAATGGAGAGACTCAAATTAAATCAAAAACAAGCACAAGCTAATAGGTCCTAAACATGTTGATTGTGGAAGAAAATTCAAAAACAATCAACCAATGGATCTATGGAACAAAAGAACATTAAAATATAGATCCGAAAATTGAAACTCAATTAAGACAAACATAAGAACACAAAGAACACAAAATATCACAAGACTATTCGGACCAAAACTCAAGAACACTTATCTCCTTGAAGACCTTGCTCTTGATACCAAAAATGATGGAGGTGAGTAGTAGAAGTGAAACACAATCTCCTCCTAAACTCCTCCTAGGCTCGGATCTTCTTCAATGGAGGTAGAAGTACTCTTGAAGAACTCATGAAGATGATGAACTCTTGCTGAACTTAGAAGACGGAAGCACTCAAGCTCAAGTACTCAAGGGATTGCACACTTCAAAGAAAAGGAAACTAGGTTTTCCTAAGGTTTTTGAAGGCATTCTCTTGGTTTTCTCTCTTGGATGAATTCGGTGACTCTTGAGGGAATTTGGCTGAAGAAATATTCAGAAAATTCTCATATATCAAAAGTGTGTTACAAGGTGAGAAAGGTTACATTTATAGGAGGGAAAATTAGGTTAACTTGGACGGCACCTTGGTGAACCAAGTTGGCGCCAAGTTTGAATTTCAAATTTGAATTTGAAATTCAAACTTTGGCCAACTCACACACTCACACGGATGCTACCCTCATCTAAGTGTCATTTAGGAGTGATTTGGAGTGAATTTGAGGCTCACATGGCCGGATCCTTCCCATGCCATTCATGTGACTCAAATTCAATTCAAATTACTTCTAAATGATGCTTAAATGAAACCTATTTCTCCTATTAATGTAATCCTCCTAAAAACCTAATCTAATGACCAAAATACAATGGTCTAGTGAATACAATCAATAGGAAAAATTACAAGAATGAAAATGAGCCCAATATTGGGTATCAAAAGCCCAAAGGCCCATGAAGCCCAAAACTAGGCCCAACTAGCCTAAACCTAAACTATGGTCAAAATACAAGACCAACAACAAAGTAAATTCCTATACTCATAAAAGACAATAAAAACATGGTGTTCAATCAATCAAAGCCCAAGTGAGAAGCACCCTAGGCCCACCAAGCCCATCGGGCCCACTAAGCTCTGAAGCAGTCAAATCTTCAAGTAACCTCCTGGCCATAGCTCTAGTGGTTGGGCCTTTAGCCCATGCTCTTCCATCAGATCTTTATAAGGGTTGTATCCTAACCCTTGTTTCCCCGGATTATCCTTGATAATGGGTAGCTCCGGGATTCCTTGGGAGTCCTTGCCTAATCCTTGTCCTGGCAAGTATCCGTTCTTGGTGAGCATGGAGGCTACCTTCTTCATTTCTCGGGGAAACGTTTCGACATTGGCGATTTCCAATGCTTGGAAGGCGGTTTCTAAAGCTTCCTCCGCTGCATCCACGTAAGGTATGGTGGATGGTTTGCTGATGAGTATGTCATCTTCAGCTTGTACAGTCACCAGTTTGTCACCCACTATGAACTTGACTTTCTGGTGGAGCGTAGAGGGTACAGCTTTCGCATCATGAATCCAAGGTCGGCCGAGGAGACAGCTGTATGCGGGAGTAATGTCCATCATTTGGAATTCGACATTAAAGATAGTGGGTCCAATTTGGATTGGAAGATTGATCTCTCCCACCACTTCTCTTTTAGAACCATCGAAGGCTCGAACGATCATGTTGCTCGGGCGCATTTGGACTCCCTTGATTGCCAATTGCTTGAGCGTTCTTTTTGGCATCACATTCAAGGAAGATCCATTATCTACCAAGACTTTAGCGATGTGATACTCCTTGCACTTTACAGAGATGTGCAAGGGCTTGTTATGATTCGGTCCCCCAGCGGGGATTTCTTCATCGGTGAAAGTGAGGTGATCATTAGCCGTGATGTGACTAACAATCCCCTCAAACTTGTCTTGGGAGATAGTGTGCGACACGTATGCCTCGTTCAAGACTTTCAACAGAGCTTGTCGATGCGGTTCGGAGCATAGGATCAACGACAACAGAGTGATCTTTGCTGGCATCTTATGAAGTTGATCCACGATGGAGTACTCGCTCTGTCGGATATATTTTAACAGCTTATCTGTCTCCTCCTCGGATTCTTTGTTTTCCTCGGTTTTCTTTTTCTTTCCTTTTATTCTTGGGAGCTTCATCATGAAGATCTTCGGGAGTGTAGATCCTGCCACTCCTAGTTATGCCCCCAAGTCCAGCGATGTTAGAGATATCGCTGTCGGCAGAAGAATGGATGTCGTATATCCATGGCACAGCCTTATTTGATTTGTAGGGAAAAGTTCTTGGAATAGTGATCCTTAACGGTGTTGGACCTTCCCCTTTGTTCGTCTTGATTACCAACAACGGAGTTGACGTGTGTTCGCTTGGCGCGGTTGTTGGCTTACACTTAATAACAAATGGCGTGCGATCCATCTTGAACATACGCATCGATTTAATCCTTTCTTTTTATTAATGTTTATTAATGATTTACTAGGAGGGATGTATGAAATGTAAACCTAGATCCCTCCATGATCTTTGATAAGAATGCATGATATGAGATGATGACGTTGAATACGCATGCATTGTGTTTATTCAACTAAGCATTATCATGTTTTTAGGATGTCCCTAAGATGATGCATGATATTGCTTGGTTTGGATAAATAATATTTTTCTTTATTTTTCTTTTGGGTATTTTTGTATTTTTTGGGTGAAAAGGGAAACTACCTACATGAATGTGATGAAGGTAGATGTTAACACCATGCAATGGAAGATTCTTATTCCTATTTATTTTTATTTTTAAAAGAATAGGAATGTTGTATGTTTAAAGAAATGCAATGTATGCTCAAACAATTTCACATAATCAATGCACACACAATTCACTCATCCACGAACAGTCACGAGCAAATCACGAGGTAGGGGTATCCTGCAGAAAAGTGCATATTCAAGGTGGTTCTAACTGTTCTCACCGGTCTGAGGCCCCCAAGGTGCCCCCATTATAGGGACCCAATTCCTCTCGTCGTAAGCCGATGGAAAGCTCCAACGCACTGTCGGACTCGAGTTCATGGTTATCACCTTGAGTGATGCTTTCCGACAACGGTCTACGGGCACCTATAGACCCATTCGACAATCGGCCGTACTAACATCCACTCCCTATGGCTTACCACTCATGCCCCCGGGTATAGAGGGAACTGTTGTGTGCAAAGGTTTGTGTACAGTTTGTATTCCAAACAATTGCGGAAATTTAAACATACAACAGTTATTAAAGCCATATAAATAAAGCATGTTATCATACAAACGAGGGGTAATGAAGTAATTTTAACTATTATTTGTTAAAAATAATCTGTCACTAAATGGGACTGACTCTCGAGGCTTCCCCAGTGGAGTCGCCATCTGTCGCCACCGGCCCGAAACGGGCTTTCGGCATTCGCGAAGGATGGTTGGACTCTTTTATTTGTTTAAAAATATGGATTGCTAGAATGACTTATTCTCAAACTGAGACCTTGTCAAACGAGCAATTTTATTAAAAGGCTCACCAATCCATGTTAATCCCAAGCGGGACCCTCCATGGATTAGCGGTTTTCATAAAAAGGAAGGGTTCGTGGAGTCGCCACTGTAGACCCCTAAAATTGTCCGGGTCGGAAATAAAGCTTGAAGACTCTCGAAGACTGAAGGTAGATCAGCCAGAAGGACTTCCAGAAGGCCCAAGGAGGGTTCTCTATAGGTCTAGAGGTCTTAGGATAGCTAAAATAAGAAAAGTGGGAGAAAAGAAGCCCAATACGGCCTCCCAGAGGTTCAGTACGGCCGTATTGAACATTTTGAACTTCAATACGGCCGCACTGAACTCAATACGGCCGTATTGAAGTTTCTGGACTTCAATACGGCTGCATTGAATTCAATACGGCTGCACTGAACTTCAATACGGCCGCACTGAACTTCAATACGGCCGTATTGAGGTTTTTTGAACTTCAATACGGCCGTATTGAATTCAATACGGCCGTATTAGTTCAAAATTTCAATGTTGACCGTATTGACCCTCATAAACCGTATTGAGCCTCTTCCCTATAAATATGACGTCAATGGGACGTCATTTCACACTTTTGGACTGAGTTTTAACCCTCTTCTTGAGTATTCTGGGTTTTTTTTGAGCAGTGCTCTGCCTAGAAATCACTCGGAGAGTTGATCCGACGAAGTTTTTGAGTTTTGAGCATTTTGCTTGAGTCTCAAACTAAGTCGAAGGGAAATCCATCGGATTTCCAAGTCAAAAATTATTTTTTAGGAGGGAGCGAGCGGTCTTGTAGAGGGAGGGAACGCCAAAACGCTTCCCAATTTCTGTCAAGATATATAAGAAAGCACGCTTCAAAGGTTTATATCTTTAAAGTCCCTTCTTTTACCGCTTTCTGTGTGTACATATTTAAACTGTCATCATGTAGATAGTTAATTTATAATTGCTTAGAATAAATAGGGGTAATTTAGTAATTTTGCACTATTATTTTTAAATAATCTGTCATAGGGAACCCGAAAGGGGCGCTGTGGGGTGCTAACACCTTCCCCACGCGTAACCGACTCCCTTACCCGACTCTGGTTGTAATGGCCGAAGTCGATTTTTGAATCGATTGCCTTAAACCTCTTTTTCCAATGTTTTGAGTAAAACATTGGTGGCGACTCCATGAACCCTTCCTTTTTATGAAAACCGCTAATCCATGGAGGGTCCCGCTTGGGATTAACATGGATTGGTGAGCCTTTTAATAAAATTGCTCGTTTGACGAGGTCTCAGTTTGAGAATAAGTCATTCTAGCAATCCATATTTTTAAACAAATAAAAGAGTCCAACCATCCTTCGCGAATGCCGAAAGCCCGTTTCGGGCCGGTGGCGACAGATGGCGACTCCACTGGGGAAGCTTCGAGAGTCAGTCCCATTTAGTGATAGATTATTTTTAACAAATAATAGTTAAAATTACTTCATTACCCCTCGCTTGTATAATAACATGTTTTACCTATTTGGCTTTTAATAACTGTTGTTTGTTTAATTTTCGCAAATGTTTGAAATAAAAACTGCACACAAACCTTTGCACACAACAGTTCCCTCTATACCCGGGGGCATGAGTGGTAAGCCATAGGGAGTGGATGTTAGTACGGCCGGTTGTCGAATGGGTCTATAGGTGCCCGTAGACCGTTGTCGGAAAGCATCACTCAAGGTGATAACCATGAACTCGAGTCCGACAGTGCGTTGGAGCTTTCCATCGACTTACGATGAGAGGAATTGGGTCCCTATAATGGGGGCACCTTGGGGGCCTCAGACCGGTGAGAACAGTTAGAACCACCTTGAATATGCACCTTTCTGCAGGAAACCCCTACCTCGTGATTCGCTCGTGACTGTTCGTGGATGAGTGAATTGTTTGTGTAAATGCTTATGTGCAATTGTTTGTGCATTAATAAATAACCTCGCGATAAGGTCTAAAGAATAATCCCCATGCATGAAAATGTCATGACATGAGAGGAAAAACCAATGTGTGAAAATATAATAAAAGTGAGGAGCATGAGCATCATTACCAATAAGATATCATGCATCCTCATAAACCATGCATTCTAGGTTCACCAATACCTCTTGACATGAGTAAAAGAGACCCATAATTATCGAGATTCTCCGTTGGGGAGAGATCATAATTCAAGGAGGGTGGTAACACTCCATTTTAAAAAGGCAGCGCCTTAAAAATGGAGGGTTATCAAGCTCATGTCAAGAGCGTATTCATCCCATAAATAAACTAATTAAAATATTCATTTTAGAAAGTGGCTGGTCATCTCTCTGTCCTCACACGCTCGCAGAAAATCAAGAAAATGGAAGCATTGGAGGAGCAAAATAAGAAGCTCACAACCGAGCTTTCACAGCTTAAAGAGCAGATGGCGCAAATGATGGAACTCATGCGTCAACATAACGTCCATGGATCAAGCCACAGTGACCATGGGTCCCATCATGAGGAAGAGGAGGTGCATGAAGAAGAGCCTCCACACGCCATACCTATTGGGGCTGGAATTATGATTAAAGAGCCCGAAGTTTCAAAGGAACAATTCCACGCCCTAGAGGATCGGCTAAGGGCTATGGAGGGGCATGATTTCGATATTAAAGATGCCGCCGACATGTGCTTAGTGAGGGATATTCAGTTTCCTCCTAAATTTAAAGTGCCAGATTTCCCGAGATACGTGGGATCGACTTGCCCCAAGAGTCATCTCACCATGTACTGCCGAAAGATGGCTGCATATGCCATAAACGAAAAGCTCTTGATCCACTGCTTCCAAGAGAGCTTGGCTGATACCGCGCTCAACTGGTATATGCAGCTAGATGGAAATCTAGTACACACATGGAGGCAGTTGGCCGACGCCTTTCTCAAGCGCTATAAATACAACATCGACCTAACACCCGATAGGTCAGATCTTCAAGCCTTGAGTAAGAAAAATGATGAATCTTTCAAGGCGTACGCCCAACGATGGAGGGAGTTGGCGGCACAGATAGAGCCCCACTGTCGGATAAGGAGACGGTGTCCTTGTTCATCAATTCGTTGACTGTTCCCTATTATGACAAGATGACAGGGAACACGACAACACTCTTCTCGGACATCATCACCATTGGCGAAAGAGTGGAACAAGGGCTGAAAAGTGGGAAGCTAGCTGGGCTTCCCCAATCATTTGAAGCCAAGAAGACCTTCGGGAAGAAGAAAGAAGGAGGAGTCAACGCTGTAACCATTTCTCCATCTTCTTCCACTTCGAAGTCGGGAAAGTCGCAATACAAGCCTGTGAGGAAGTTTGATAAACTTCCGACCACATATAGCGACCTCCTGCCGAAGCTAGTGGAGGCGCATCTTCTAGCTTATGTTCCACCAAGGAAATTTGATCCACCATACCCCGATTGGTACAAACCACAAGACAAATGTCTATACCATTCGGGGGCACCGGGGCACTCAACGGAGAACTGCAGAGTTCTCAAATATAAGGTCCAAGACCTTATTGATGTTGGGTGGGTCACCTTCGATTCGACAGCGCCCGACGTGAGCAAGAACCCTCTGCCAAAACAGGAGTAGAGAGAAGGGCAAGCCATGATAGGGCCCCTCCATATTTTTCTTTTAGGGACTCATGATCAGTACCCGAGATCATGAGGACCTTTTCATGTAAATAAGGGTTTTGTACAGTTTTACATACATATATCAATAAAGAGGCATTTTTCATACATTATTCTCTCATTTTGTTCTATTCTCTCTCTCTCATCAATATTAATAATTCTAAACCTAAACAGAACCAATAAAATAATTATGTCTGTAATTGTTCGCTTTGACCGGGATCTGAAAGTTGAGGATAAATGGGTTGAGTTGGACAGTGATGAGGTGACCATTTCTTCGGATCTGCAAAGACTGCTAGAACGAGAAGCTCGCCTACTCCAACTCGTCAAGAGAAATTGGAGACTGTGAATTTGGGGCATGGCCGAGAGATATAAGAGGTCAACATTGGGACCCATATCAGTGATGAAATAAGGACACATGTTTCCGCTATGATTATAATAAAATCATTTCTCATTGCTTCTTTTCTTGCTTATAATAAAATTCTAAACCACATTATTTTTAACCCTGTTTGAATAAACATGAATGAGGTTAAAATCATCTTAATAATAATAAAACCACATCATTTTTATGTGGAGGTGTGTGTGACAACTTGGAGCACCTTCCCTTGGCCTTGACAAGTGCCATCATGGGTAAAAAGAAATCTTTCAAAATAAAAGAAGCTCGGCAGGAAACTCAAAGAGGGGACTGCGCAAAAATAAGAGCAAAAGACTCGCTAAAACTCCACAAATGGGTGTTTTAGGCAAAAGTTAGGGCAATCGAAAAACAGAATAAATCCATGATGGTACCATGAACCGAATTCAAAAAGAAAGGTTCAAGGGAAGCTATCCAAGTTGTCGAATCACAACACGACTTTTTTAACTTCATAAGTGTTTAATCAAACAAGCCTAAACACATAAGCCTACCTTGGCCATCCATTCTTACAAAAACCATTTTTGAAAAATAAATCCCCTCTAAAACACAAACTTCAGAACAAAAATATCTTTCTTTTCTTTTCTCTCTTGTCCCAAAAGATTTTAGGATAATCTAGTGGAAGCACGGAGAAATAAATCATCACTGATAATGGATCTAATCTGAACAAAAAAAAATGGTGGAAGAACTGTGCCAAGAATTCAAGATCCAACACCATAACTCTTCCCCATATCGGCCAAAGATGAATGGGGCAGTCGAGGCAACCAATAAGAGCATCAAGAAAATAGTGCAAAAGATGGTTGTCTCATTTAAGGACTGGCACGAGATGTTACCCTTCGCTTTCCATGGTTATAGGACTTCTGTACGCACATCTACAAGAGCTACTCCATTCTCCCTTGTCTATGGGATGGAGGCAGTGCTACCCGTCGAAGTCGAAATACCTTCCCTAAGGGTAATCATGGAAGCAAAACTTTCCGAAGCAGAATGGGTTCAAAGCCGGTATGACCAGTTGAACCTCATTGAAGAAAAACGGCTGAACGCCATATGCCATGGTCAAGCCTATCAGAGGAAGATCAAAAAAGGCTTTTGACAAGAAAGTCCACCCTCGAGTCTACCATGAGGGAGAGTTGGTAATGAAGGAATTGCTACCGACTCAAAAGGACAAAATCGGAAAGTGTGCCCCAAATCACGGAGGACCATACGTAGTAAAACGAGCCTTCTCAAGAGGAGCACTGATCCTCACAGACATGGATGGAAAAGAACTTCGATACCCAGTCAACGCTGACGTGGTAAAGAAGTACTATGCTTGAAGACGTTGCTTGCATAGGCCCGCTAGGATGAAAACCCAAAAAGGGCATCCTAGGCAAAAGTTAGGGCAAAACAAAAAGCCCGCCAGTACAAGGGTACTAGGCAAAACAAAGGCAAAATTATCCCCGCTAGGATACGTCCTAGGCAAAAGTTAGGGGCAAAAGAATAAGATGTAAAAACAAAGCAAGCAACGATCACTTGAATCGAAAACCGAAAGGCGGTTCAAGTGATAATCTTCTAGAAGCAAGCGTCTTGCAGCATCTACACTCCTGGCTCAGGCATCTCACCCGAAGCAGCTAGGGGAACGGGAAGAGCGACAATTACAGATATGATTGTTTAAGCCAAATGTATAAATAGCCCACCTTGGCCAGCCATTCTTCAGAAATTCCCTTTGCAAATCTTTCTGTAAAAACGTTTTTGAATATCAAATAAAATATCCATTTGTTTCTTTTCTCTCTTGACCATGTGATTATGCCTCTAAATTGGTATTTCTAAAAATTGTATGAAATTCCCTAATAATCGGTCAATAAAGAAAATTGGAGGGGTTCCTATAAAATCCATAATCTCCTGCATAAAAGGCTCACAAAAATATTCCCTCACGTCGATAACAGAAATTCCTCCAAGAAAAGGAGGATAGGGAGAGCCATTCATTTTTCTAAAAACATTAAATAATAAAACTTGCATTTGTGCATCACACACATTAGTTGCACATTCAAAGACCCTATCATGAGGCAATTGCATAAAATAGAAAATAGGAAAAATTGCTTGTGTATGGCAGCGGTCAACAGAAAAAGCCGCAAATCAACAGAAAAGGCAAAAATACAGAAAAAGCCAAAAAATGACAAAAAAGGCAAAAAATACAGAAAAAGCCAAAAACGACAAAAAAGGCAAAAGATTTAGAAAATCGATCGCCTCGTACAGAATAATTGAGCCTGGAGAGGCTTGCCGAAACAATACTCATACAGAATAACTGAGCCTGGAGAGGCTTGCCGAAACAATACTCCCACAGAATAACTGAGCCTGGAGAGGCTTGCCGAAATAATACTCCTACAGAATAATTGAGCCTAGAGAGGCTTGCTGAAAAAATACTCCCACAAAATAATTAAGCCTGGAGAGGCTTGCCGAAATAATACTCTCCAAAAGACGTCTCAGCTCGCATTCTCGGGCTGAACAAAAAACAATACTCATGCAGAATAACTGAGCCTGGAGAGGCTCGCCGAAATAATACTCTCTCAGAATAACTGAGCCTGGAGAGGCTTGCTGAAATAATACTCCCCAACTATACAGAATAAATGAGCCTGGAGAGGCTCGCAGAAATAATACTCCCCAGAGATATCTCAGCTTCCACTCACGGGCCAAATTCCCCAGTGAAAGCTATCAAAGCGAGATCAGCAAAATTCCCCAACGGAAGCATGATCCAAACAAAATATCCAAGTCAAAGGACTTAGACTTCCTCAGTGGAAGATAGCTTTCCAACTCAAACGAAGAGTGAAGCTAAGCCTGAAGAGGCTTTTTAAATAATACTCTGGGATACATAAGAACTTCAAATCCCCAGTCGCCTACACAAGAGGAACTCCTTCAAAAAAGGAAAATCAAAAATCCAAAAGATCAATAATTATTCCCCAAGTGGAATCCGGCTCTCAGCCAATCATTGAACGTCAAGCTGATACGCCTAACAGAAGAGGCCAATTACAACCAATGACAAAATCCCCAGCGGATAATAGCCTACACAGAGGCAACAAAACCAGAAAAACAAAAAGAGTCGCCCGAATAAGGATAACCGGGATACTCCACCACCGTCAAAAGGACGTCAGCCAACCATAAGGCACCGCTCATCTCAGAAAGAGCATCTTTGTGTCTACACCCCAAGGAAACAGAAATTCCTCAATGGGCACCAATTACGCAATGCAAAATTGGGACACAAGAACCTATGAGTAACTGCACATCCCCTAGACGGATCCCTGCGTTATCCAGCCCTCAGCGGCACCAAAATCAAAAACAACCGTCGAAGCAGCATCGTGGACTGTGGAGACAAAACTATCACAAATCCCTGGAGAGGGCAAACTCACGCTACCCAGATGTCCAGAGCACCGAGGTATGCACAAAGCCTGGAGAGGCAATACTTAGCTACCCAAATGTCCAGAGCACCGAGGTATGCACAAGCCTGGAGAGGCAATACTTAGCTACCCAGATGTCCAGAGCACCGAGGTATGCACAAAGCCTGGAGAGGCAATACTTAGCTACCCAGATGTCCAGAGCACCGAGGTATGCACAAAGCCTGGAGAGGCAATACTTAGCTACCCAGATGTCCAGAGCACCGAGGTATGCACAAGCCTGGAGAGGTAATACTCAGCTACTCAGATGTCCAGAGCACCGAGGTATGCACCAGCCTGGAGAGGCAATACTCAGCTACCCAGATGTCCAGAGCACCGAGGTATGCACAAGCCTGGAGAGGCAATACTCAGCTACCCAGATGTCCAGAGCACCGAGGTATGCACAAGCCTGGAGAGGCAATACTCAGCTACCCAGATGTCCAGAGCACCGAGGTATGCACAAGCCTGGAGAGGCAATACTCAGCTACCCAGATGTCCAGAGCACCGAGGTATGCACAAGCCTGGAGAGGCAATACTCAGCTACCCAGATGTCCAGAGCACCGAGGTATGCACAAGCCTGGAGAGGCAAAACTCACGCTACCCAGATGTCCAGAGCACCGAGGTATGCACAAAGCCTGGAGAGGCTACTCAACAATTTTCCACCGGAAGACACTACAAGTCAGAAGGTTGGCACATCACCCGGACAACTAGGTCAACTCCTTTACTTGTCAGCCGGTACACCTAAAGGCCGTCCGACTAAGTAAAGGGGGGGCAGCTGTAGACCCCTAAAATTGTCCGGGTCGGAAATAAAGCTTGAAGACTCTCGAAGACTGAAGGAAGATCAGCCAGAAGGACTTCCAGAAGGCCCAAGGAGGGTTCTCTATAGGTCTAGAGGTCTTAGGATAGCTAAAATAAGAAAAGTGGGAGGAAAGAAGCCCAATACGGCCTCCCAGAGGTTCAGTACGGCCGTATTGAACATTTTGAACTTCAATACGGCCGCACTGAACTCAATACGGCCGTATTGAAGTTTCTGGACTTCAATACGGCTGCATTGAATTCAATACGGTTGCACTGAACTTCAATACGGCCGCACTGAACTTCAATACGGCTGTATTGAGGTTTTTTGAACTTCAATACGGCCGTATTGAATTCAATACGGCCGTATTAGTTCAAAATTTCAATGTTGACCGTATTGACCCTCATAAACCGTATTGAGCCTCTTCCCTATAAATATGACGTCAATGGGACGTCATTTCACACTTTTGGACTGAGTTTTAACCCTCTTCTTGAGTATTCTGGGTTTTTTTGAGCAGTGCTCTGCCTAGAAATCACTCGGAGAGTTGATCCGACGAAGTTTTTGAGTTTTGAGCATTTTGCTTGAGTCTCAAACTAAGTCGAAGGGAAATCCATCGGATTTCCAAGTCAAAAATTATTTTTTAGGAGGGAGCGAGCGGTCTTGTAGAGGGAGGGAACGCCAAAACGCTTCCCAATTTCTGTCAAGATATATAAGAAAGCACGCTTCAAAGGTTTATATCTTTAAAGTCCCTTCTTTTACCGCTTTCTGTGTGTACATATTTAAACTGTCATCATGTAGATAGTTAATTTATAATTGCTTAGAATAAATAGGGGTAATTTAGTAATTTTGCACTATTATTTTTAAATAATCTGTCATAGGGAACCCGAAAGGGGCGCTGTGGGGTGCTAACACCTTCCCCACGCGTAACCGACTCCCTTACCCGACTCTGGTTGTAATGGCCGAAGTCGATTTTTGAATCGATTGCCTTAAACCTCTTTTTCCAATGTTTTGAGTAAAACATTGGTGGCGACTCCATGAACCCTTCCTTTTTATGAAAACCGCTAATCCATGGAGGGTCCCGCTTGGGATTAACATGGATTGGTGAGCCTTTTAATAAAATTGCTCGTTTGACGAGGTCTCAGTTTGAGAATAAGTCATTCTAGCAATCCATATTTTTAAACAAATAAAAGAGTCCAACCATCCTTCGCGAATGCCGAAAGCCCGTTTTGGGCCGGTGGCGACAGTCCTCCCACACTTTTTCCACACTTCTGGACCCTCGTGCTGAGTGTTCTTGGGTTTTTGAACTATTCTCTGCCCTAGAAGTCTCTCCGAGAGCCAATCCGACGAAGTTCTTGAGTCATGAGCCATTAGCTTGAGACTCGAACAAGTCGAAGGGAAATCTCTTTGATTTCCATAGTAAAAATTATCTTTAGGGAAAGGAGCGAGCGGACGTGTAGTGGGAAGGAGCGCCAAAAAGCCTCCTAAACTTCGTTTTGAATATATAAAAGCACGCTTCAAAGGTTTATTCCCAAAATCCTTTCTTTTACCGCTTTTTGATTGTTGCATTACACGTTTAAAGCTTTCATCATGTAAATATTTTACTCATAATCGTTTCTAATAAATGGGGGTAATTTAGTAACTTTACGCTATTATTTATGAAATAATCTGTAATAGGGAACCCGAAAGGGGCGTTGTGGGGTGCTAACACCTTCCTCACACGTAACCGACTCCCTTACCCAACTCTGGTTGTAATGGCCGAAGTTGATTTACGAAAATCAATTGCCTTATATCTTTTTCCAATGTTTTGAGTAAAACATTGGTGGCGACTCCAAGAACCCCTTCTTTTTGCGAAAACCACTAATCCATGGAGGGTCCCGCTTAGGATTAACATGGATTGGTGAAAGCCATTTAAACAAAATTGTTAGCTCGATGAGGTCTCAGTTTGAGAATAAGTCGTTCTAACAATCCATCATCTTTCAAAACTTAAAAAGAGTCCGACCATCGTCGCGAATGCCAACGTCCGTTTCGGCGGGTGGCGACACTCACAAAATTTAAGCCAATTCTGATTTTCAAATTTTTTCATCACTTTGGTCTCTGAAAACTTTGAACTTCCATAACTGATGATCCAGGCGTTAGAATTGGCATTATTATATATGCTTTTGGGGTAGAAAAATGGGATCTATCACCTGCCAATCAACAGAGTCCTTTCGCCACGCTCGGATTTTCAAAAAGAGGCCGTTTTCTATTTCTCTATCGCCTTATTTTTCTAAACTTTCTTTTAGTGGTTCATATAATTATCCTTTGAATTTGCTCTGGAATTTGGTGTGCTGTCTTTTCATCATTTCAGGGTGTTGCTCACAAAATTTAAGCCAATTCTGATTTTCAAATTTTTTCATCACTTTGGTTTCTGAAAACTTTGAACTTCCATAACTGTTGATCCAGGCGTTAGAATTGGCATTATTATATATGCTTTTGGGGTATAAAAATGGGATCTATCACCTGCCAATCGACAGAGTCTATTGGCCACGCTCGGATTTTCAAAAAGAGGTTGTTTTCTATTTCTCTATCGCCTTGTTTTTCTAAACTTTATTTTAGTGGTTCATATAACTATCCTTTGAATTTTGCTCTGGAATTTGGTGTGCTGTCTTTTCATCCTTTCAGGGTGTTGCTCACAAAATTTCAGCCAATTCTGATTTTCAAATTTTTTCATAACATTGGTCTGTGAAAACTTGGACCTGCCATAACTGTTGATCCAGCCGTCAGAATTGGCATTATTATATATGCTTTTGGGGTAGAAAAACGGGATCTATCACTTGCCAATCGACAGAGTCCATTGGCCACGCTAGGATTTTCAAAAAGAGGTTGTTTTCTGTTTCTCTATCGCCTTATTTTTCTAAACTTTCTTTTAGTGGTTCATATAGCTATCCTTTGAATTTTGCTCTGGAATTTGGTGTGCTGTCTTTTCATCATTTCAGGGTGTTACTGACAAAATTTAAGCCAATTCTGATTTTCAAATTTTTTCATCACTTTGGTCTCTGAAAACTTTGAACTGCCATAATTGTTGATCCAGGCGTTAGAATTGGCATTATTATATATGCTTTTGGGGTAGAAAAATGGGATCTATCACCTGCCAATCGACAGAGTCCATTGGCCATGCTCGGATTTTCAAAAAGAGGTTGTTTTCTATTTCTCTATCGCCTTGTTTTTCTAAACTTTATTTTAGTGGTTCATATAACTATCCTTTGAATTTTGCTCTGGAATTTGGTGTGCTGTCTTTTCATCATTTCAGGGTGTTGCTCACAAAATTTAAGCCAATTCTGATTTTCAAATTTTTTCATAACTTTGGTCTGTGAAAACTTTGAACTGCCATAACTGTTGATCCAGGCGTCAGAATTGGCATTATTATATATGTTTTTGGGGTAGAAAAATGGGATCTATCACCTGCCAATCGACAGAGTCCATTGGCCACGCTCGGATTTTCAAAAAGAGGCCATTTTCTATTTCTCTATCGCCTTGTTTTTCTAAACTTTATTTTAGTGGTCATATAACTATCCTTTGAATTTTGCCTTGGAATTTGGTGTGCTGTCTTTTCATCATTTCAGGGTGTTGCTCACAAAATTTAGGCCAATTCTGATTTTCAAATTTTTTCATCACTTTGGTCTGTGAAAACTTTGAACTGCCATAACTGTTGATCCAGGCGTCAGAATTGGCATTATTATATATGCTTTTGGGGTAGAAAAATGGGATCTATCACCTGCCAATCAACAGAGTCCATTGGCCACGCTCGGATTTTCAAAAAGAGGCCGTTTGCTATTTCTCTATCGCCTTATTTTTCTAAATTTTCTTTTAGTGGTTCATATAGCTATCCTTTGAATTTTGCTCTGGAATTTGGTGTGCTGTCTTTTCATCATTTCAGGGTGTTGCTCACAAAATTTCAGCCAATTCTGATTTTCAAATTTTTTCATAACATTGGTCTGTGAAAACTTGGACCTGCCATAACTGTTGATCCAGCTGTCAGAATTGGCATTATTATATATGCTTTTGGGGTAGAAAAACGGGATCTATCACTTGCCAATCGACAGAGTCCATTGGCCACGCTAGGATTTTCAAAAAGAGGTTGTTTTCTGTTTCTCTATCGCCTTATTTTTCTAAACTTTCTTTTAGTGGTTCATATAGCTATCCTTTGAATTTTGCTCTGGAATTTGGTGTGCTGTCTTTTCATCATTTCAGGGTGTTACTGACAAAATTTAAGCCAATTCTGATTTTCAAATTTTTTCATCACTTTGGTCTCTGAAAACTTTGAACTGCCATAATTGTTGATCCAGGCGTTAGAATTGGCATTATTATATATGCTTTTGGGGTAGAAAAATGGGATCTATCACCTGCCAATCGACAGAGTCCATTGGCCACGCTCGGATTTTCAAAAAGAGGTTGTTTTCTATTTCTCTATCGCCTTGTTTTTCTAAACTTTATTTTAGTGGTTCATATAACTATCCTTTGAATTTTGCTCTGGAATTTGGTGTGCTGTCTTTTCATCATTTCAGGGTGTTGCTCACAAAATTTAAGCCAATTCTGATTTTCAAATTTTTTCATAACTTTGGTCTGTGAAAACTTTGAACTGCCATAACTGTTGATCCAGGCGTCAGAATTGGCATTATTATATATGTTTTTGGTGTAGAAAAATGGGATCTATCACCTGCCAATCGACAGAGCCCATTGGCCACGCTCGGATTTTCAAAAAGAGGCCATTTTCTATTTCTCTATCGCCTTGTTTTTCTAAACTTTATTTTAGTGGTCATATAACTATCCTTTGAATTTTGCCTTGGAATTTGGTGTGCTGTCTTTTCATCATTTCAGGGTGTTGCTCACAAAATTTAGGCCAATTCTGATTTTCAAATTTTTTCATCACTTTGGTCTGTGAAAACTTTGAACTTCCATAACTGTTGATCCAGGCGTTAGAATTGGCATTATTATATATGCTTTTGGGGTAGAAAAATGGGATCTATCACCTGCCAATCAACAAAGTCCATTGGCCACGCTCGGATTTTCAAAAAGAGGTCGTTTTCTATTTCTCTATCACCTTATTTTTCTAAACTTTCTTTTAGTGGTTCATATAGCTATCCTTTGAATTTGCTCTGGAATTTGGTGTGCTGTCTTTTCATCATTTCAGGGTGTTGCTCACAAAATTTAAGCCAATTCTGATTTTCAAATTTTTTCATCACTTTGGTCTCTGAAAACTTTGAACTTCCATAACTGTTGATCCAGGCGTTAGAATTGGCATTATTATATATGCTTTTGGGGTAGAAAAATGGGATCTATCACCTGCCAATCGACAGAGTCCATTGGCCACGCTCGGATTTTCAAAAAGAGGTTGTTTTCTATTTCTCTATCGCCTTGTTTTTCTAAACTTTATTTTAGTGGTTCATATAACTATCCTTTGAATTTTGCTCTGGAATTTGGTGTGCTGTCTTTTCATCATTTCAGGGTGTTGCTCACAAAATTTAAGCCAATTCTGATTTTCAAAATTTTTCATCACTTTGGTCTGTGAAAACTTTGAACTGCCATAACTGTTGATCCAGGCGTCAGAATTGGCATTATTATATATGCTTTTGGGGTAGATGTCGCCACCGGCCCGAAACGGGCTTTCGGCATTCGCGAAGGATGGTTGGACTCGTTTATTTGTTTAAAAATGTGGATTGCTAGAATGACTTATTCTCAAACTGAGACCTCGTCAAATGAGCAATTTTATTAAAAGGCTCACCAATCCATGTTAATCCCAAGCGGGACCCTCCATGGATTAGTGGTTTTCGCAAAAGGAGGGTTCATGGAGTCGCCACCAATGTTTTACTCAAAACATTGGAAAAAGAAGTTTAAGGCAATCGATTAAAAATCGACTTCGGCCATTACAACCAGAGTCGGGTAAGGGAGTCGGTTACGCGTGGGGAAGGTGTTAGCACCCCACAGCGCCCCTTTCGGGTTCCCTATGACAGATTATTTAAAAATAATAGTGCAAAATTACTAAATTACCCCTATTTATTCTAAGCAATTATAAATTAACTATCTACATGATGACAGTTAAATATGCACACAGAAAGCAGTAAAAGGAAGGATTTTGAAGAAGAAACCTTTGAAGCGTGCTTTTTATATATTTCGTAAAACTGGGAAGCTTTTTGGCGTTCCCTCGCTCTACAAGCCCGCTCGCTCCCTCCTATAAAATTTTAACTATGGAAATCCGGAGGATTTCCCTTCGACTAAGTTCGAATCTCCAAGCTAAATGCTCGGAATTCCAGAACTTCGTTGGATCGACTCCCCGAGTGATTTCTAGGGCAGAACACTGCTCAAAAACCCCAGAATACTCAAGGAGAGGGTTGAAACTATGTTTAAAAGTGTGGAATGACGTCCAATTGACGTCATATTTATAGGGAACAGGCCCAATACGGGCTACAGAATCAATACGGCCGTATTGAAATTTTTGAACTTCAATACGGCCGTATTGAAGTTCAATACGGCCGTATTGAAATTCAGAAATTTCAATGCGCCCGTATTGAGTTCACTGCGGCTGTATTGGAGCTTCAATACGGCCGTATTGATTTCAGTACGGCCGTATTGAAGTTTCAGAAACTTCAATACGCCGTATTGAGTTCACTGCGGCCGCGTTGAAGCTTCAATACGGCCGTATTAAGTTTAGTACGGCCGTATTGGGCTTCATTCCCTCCACTTCCTTATTTTAAGCTACTCTAAGACCTCTAAATCTACAGATAGCCATCCTATGGTCTTCTAGGAGTCCTTCTGGCTGACTTTCCTTCGATCTTTGAGGGTCTTCGAGTTTTATTTCCGACCCGGACAATTTTAGGGGTCTACAGCTGCCCCCCCTTTACTTAGTCAAACGGTCTTTTGGTGTACCGACTGGCAAGTAAAGGAGTTGACCCAATTGTCCGGGTGATGTGCCAACCTTCTGACTTGTAGCGTCTTCCGGTGGAAAATTATTGAGTAGCCTCTCCAGGTTGTTGCATACCTCGGCGCTTCTGACAACCTCGGTAGCTAAGTTTAACACCAACGTGCCTCTGATGACGCTGATGGCTGAGTATTGTCTCTCCAGACCTTGAGTATTGTCTCTCCAGACCTTGAGTACTGTCTCTCCAGACCTTGAGTACTGTCTCTCCAGACCTTGAGTACCGTCTCTCCAGACTTTGTTTGAGTATCGTCTCTCCAGACTTTGTTTGAGTACCGTCTCTCCAGACTTTGTTTGAGTACCGTCTCTCCAGACTTTCTTTGAGTACCGTCTCTCCAGACCTTGTTTGAGTACCGTCTCTCCAGACTTTGTTTGAGTACCGTCTCTCCAGACTTTGTTTGAGTACCGTCTCTCCAGACTTTCTTTGAGTACCGTCTCTCCAGACTTTCTTTGAGTACCGTCTCTCCAGACTTTCTTTGAGTACCGTCTCTCCAGACTTTCTTTGAGTACCGTCTCTCCAGACCTTGTTTGAGTACCGTCTCTCCAGACTTTGTTTGAGTACCGTCTCTCCAGACTTTGTTTGAGTACCGTCTCTCCAGACTTTCTTTGAGTACTGTCTCTCCAGACTTCGTTTGAGTACTGTCTCTCCAGACTTCGTTTGAGTACCGTCTCTCCAGACTTCGTTTGAGTATCGTCTCTCCAGACTTTGCCTCTCAAAATGAGGTAGTTGAGTATAGTTTGTCTCCACAGTCCACAATGCTGCTTCGACGGTTATTTTTGATTTTGTGCCGCTGAGGGCTGGATAACGCAGGGATCCGTCTAGGGGATGTGCAGTCATTCATAGGTTCCTGTGCCCCAACTTGCATTGCTTAGTTGGTACCCATGGGAATTTTTGACTCCTTGGGGTGTAGACACAGATGCTCTCTCTCTGAGTTGAGCGATGCCTTATGTTTGGCTGACGTCCTTTTGACGTGAGTGGAGTATCCCGGTTGTCCTTATTCGGGTGTCTCTCTTTGATTTTCTGATTGTGTTGCCTCTGTGTAGGCTGTTATCCGCTGGGGATTCTGGATGTTGATTTTGTCTCCACAGTCCACGATGCTGCTTCGACGATTGTTTTTGATTTTTGTGCCACTGAGGGCTGGATAACGCAGGGATCCGTCTAGGGGATGTGCAGTTACTCATAGGTTCTTGTGTCCCAACTTTCCATTGAGTAGTTGGCGCCCATTGAGGAATTTCTGTTTCCTTGGGGTGTAGACACGAAGATGCTCTTTCTGAGATGAGCAGTGCCTTATGATTGGCTGA
Source organism: Cajanus cajan (assembly GCF_000230855.2). Classification (NCBI taxonomy): domain Eukaryota; kingdom Viridiplantae; phylum Streptophyta; class Magnoliopsida; order Fabales; family Fabaceae; genus Cajanus; species Cajanus cajan. Next base: position 7,685,976 of record NC_138526.1, on the reverse strand, counting down.
CGTCCTTTGGACGTTGGTGGAGTATCCCGGTTATCCTTATTCGGGTAACTCTTTTTAATTTTTGGATTTTGTTGCCTCTGTGTAGGCTGTTATCCGCCAGGGGATTTTGTCATTGGTTGTGATTGGCCTCTTCTGTTAGGCAGATCATCTTGATGTTCAATGATAGGCTGAGAGTCGGATTCCGCTTGGGGAATGATTATTGATCTTTTCGATTTTTTTCTCTTTTTTGAAAGAGTGCCTCTGAATAGGCGAATTATCTTGATGTTTGATGATTGGCTGAATGCCGAATTCCTCTTGGGGAATGGTTATTGATCTTTTTGATTTTTTTCTCTTTTTGAAGGGGTGCCTCTTGAGTAGGCGATTGGGGATTTGAAGTTCAGTGTTCGGCTGAGTGCCAAATTCCGCTTGGGGAATGGTTATTGATGTTTTTTTTTTTTATTTTTCTCCTTTTGCAGGGATGCCTCTGAGTAGGCGACTGGGGAATGTGGGATCTTATGTATCCCAGAGTATTATTTAGGAAGCCTCTGCAGGCTTAGCCTCACTCAGCGCTTGAGTCAGAGAGCTATCTTCCACTGAGGAAGTTTTAAGTCCTTTGACTAGATATACTGCTTGGGTGATCGTGCTTCCATTGGGAATGTCGTCGATCTTGCTTTGATAGCTCTCGCTGGGGATTCGTTCTGTGAGCTTGAGTTGAGGTTTCTCTGGGGAGTATTATTTCTGCGAGCCTCTCCAGGCTCATTTACTCTGTACAGTTGGGGGAGTATTATTTCTGCAAGCCTCTCCAGGCTCAATTATTCTGAGAGAGTATTATTTCGGCGAGCCTCTCCAGGCTCAGTTATTTTGAGAGTATTATTTCGGCGAGCCTCTCCAGGCTCAGTTATTCTGAAAGAGTATTATTTCGGCAAGCCTCTCCAGGCTCAGTTATTTTGAGAGAGTATTATTTCGACAAGCCTCTCCAGGCTCAGTTATTCTGTGAGTATTCTTTCGGCAAGCCTCTCCAGGCTCAGTTATTCTGAGAGTATTCTTTCGGCAAGCCTCTCCAGGCTCAGTTATTCTGAGAGTATTCTTTCGGCAAGCCTCTCCAGGCTCAGTTATTCTGAAAGTATTCTTTCAGCAAGCCTCTCCAGGCTCAGTTATTCTGTATGACGCTGTTGATTTTCTGAATCTTTGCATTTTGTTTGCTGCTGTCATACACAAGCAATTTTTTCTATTTTTTCTATTTTATGCAATTGCCTCATGACGAGGTCTTTGAAAATTTCTTTATGGCCAATACGGCCGCATCCATTTCAGTACGCCCGTATTGAGTTGAAATTTTGTTCATAACCCTGATTTTAGTACGGGTGTACTGAACATGGTACGGGCGCATTGTTTTTTCTGAAATTTATATTTTTTATTTTTTTTGTTTTTTCAATAAACAGAGAATAAGTGATCTTCCAGTACACCTATCATCTGTATGCATGTATGCAGTATGATGCACCTAATTCTATTTGATTCTTTTTTCAAAAGAATTAACCGATGCGTTTTTGTGTTTGGATTTTGCCATTCCTCCAGACGGACTGTGCTTTGCCGATTTCTGTTACCGAGGAATGATGCATATTTGATTTTGGTGTCATCAACCAAATGATTCTTCCCTTTCTTTAGAAGATGTGTCAACCCTCCTATTGACCACTATATCTCCATGTCTCCACAAGATTATTCAAAAATCGTTTGGGACAAGAGAGAAAAGAAGGAAAGGATATATTTTCAAAGGTTTGTGTTTTAGAGGGGATTATTTTATTTTTGAAAAATGGTTTTTGTAAGAATGGCTGGCCATGGTAGGCTTATGTGTTTAGGCTTGTTCGATTAAACACTTATGAGGTTAAGCACATCTTTGTTATTAATGATTGTGTTTTGACAACTTGGATAGCTTTTCTTGAGCCCCTTGTTGAATTCAATTGATGGTACCATCATGGATTTATTTTGTTTTTTTCTTTTTTGACGGCCCTAACTTTTGCCTAAAACACCTATTTGTGATGTCTTAGCGGGCTTTTGTTTTTGTTCATTATTTTGTAACCCTAATTTTTGCCTAGGTCACCCTTTTGTGGGATTCCTAGTGGGTCTTTTGCTCTTATTTTTGTGCAGCCCCCTTTTTGGGTTTCCTGCCGAGCTTTTTGTTTTTTTTTTTAGGATTTTTGTCCTGAATGGATTTCTTTTATCCATGACGGCACTTATTGAGGCCAAGAAAAGGTGCTCCAAGTCGTTATGCACATTTCCACATAAAAATGATGCGGGTTTATTATTATCAAGATGATTTTAACCTCATTCATGTTTATTCAAACAGGGTTAAATAACGTGGTTTAGATTTTTATTGCGAGCAAGAAAAGAAGCAATAAAGAAATAATGAAGAATGATTTTATTATAATCATAATGGAAACATGTGCCCTATCGAGGCTCGGGGGTCGGGCTGTCCCCGAGGAGTAATCTCTAATAGTCATCGGGTCTATACATCCCTATCAGAAGGAGAAGAGCACTTGATGACGACAACCGGTCTTGACGCTTGTGAACCGGCCTTCCTAAAGATCTGGCTTAAAGAACGTCGAGAAGGATCTTGGTTCCTCTTCGTCCTTTGATCTTTATTAGGGTTGTATCCTAACCCTTGTTTCCCCGGATTGTCCTTGATAATGGGTAGCTCCGGGATTCCTTGGGAGTACTTGCCTAATCCTTGTCCTGGCAAGTATCCGTTTTTGATGAGCATATGGGCTACCTTCTTCATTTCTCGGGGAAATATCTCAACATTGGCGATTTCCAATGCTTGGAAGGCGGTTTCCAAAGCTTCCTCTGCTGCATCCACATAAGGTATGTTGGATGGCTTACTGATGAGTATGTCATCTTCAGCTTGCACGGTCACCAGTTTGTCACCCACGATGAACTTGACTTTCTGGTGGAGCGTAGAGGGTACAGCTTTCGCATCATGAATCCAAGGTCGGCCGAGGAGACAGCTGTATGCAGGAGTAATGTCCATCACTTGAAATTCGACGTTGAAGATAGTGGGTCCAATTTGGATTGGAAGATTGATTTCTCCCACTACTTCTCTTTTAGAACCGTCGAAAGCTCGAACGATCATGTTGCTCGGGCGCATTTGGATTCCCTTGATTGCCACTTGCTCGAGCGCTCTTTTTGGCATTACGTTCAAGGAAGATCCATTATCTACCAAGACTTTAGCGATGTGATACTCCTTGCACTTTATAGAGATGTGCAAGGGCTTGTTGTGGTTTGATCCCTCGGCGGGGATTTCTTCATCGATGAAGGTGAGGTGATCATTAGCCTTGATGTGACTAACAATCCCCTCAAACTCGTCTTGGGAGATAGTGTGCGACACGTATGCCTCGTTCAAGACTTTCAACAGAGCTTGCCGATGCGGTTCGGAGCATAGGATCAACGACAACAGCGTAATCTTTGCTGGCATCCTATGAAGTTGATCCACGATGGAGTACTCGCTCTGTCGGATAAATTTTAACAGCTTGTCTGTCTCCTCCTCGGATTCTTTTTCCTCGGTTTTCTTTTCTTCTTTTTCTTTATTCTTGGGAGCTTTATCATGAAGATCATCGGGAGTGTAGATCCTGCCACTCCTAGTCATGCCCCCAAGTCCAGCGATGTTGGAGATATCGCTGTCGGCAGAAGAGTGGATGTCGTATATCCACGGCACAGCCTTATTTGATTTGTAAGGGAAAGGCCTTGGAACTGTGATCCTTAATGGTGTTGGACCTTCCCCTTTGTTTGTCTTGATTACCAACAACGGAGTTGACGTGTGCTCGCTTGGCGCGGTTGTTGGCTTACACTTGATAACGAACGGCGTGTGATCCATGCATCGATTATTTCTTTCTTTTTATTAATGTTTATTAATGGATTACTAGGAGAGATGTATGAATGACTCCTAGATCTCTCCATGATCTATATGCATGATATGAGATGATGAGGTTGAATATGCATGCATAGTGTTTATTCAACTAAGCATTATCATGTTTTTAGGATGTCCCTAAGATGATGCATGATATTGCTTGGTTTGGATAAATAACCCTTTTTTCCTTTTTTTGGGTATTTTGTTTTTTGTATTTTTTTTGGGTGAAAAGGGAAACTACCTACATGAATGTGATGAAGGTAGATGTTAACACCATGCAATGGAAGATTCTTATTCCTATTTATTTTTATTTTAAAAGAATAGGAATGTTGTATGTTTAAAGAAATGCAATGTATGCTCAAACAATTTCACATAAACAATGCACAAACAATTCACTCATCCACGAACAGTCACGAGCGAATCACGAGGTAGGGGTATCCTGCAGAAAGGTGCATATTCAAGGTAGGTTCTAACTGTTCTCACCAGTCCAAGGCCCCCAAGGTGCCCCCATTATAGGGACCCAATTCCTCTCATCGTAGGTCGATGGAAAGCTCCAACGCACCGTCGGACTCAAGTTCATGGTTATCACCTTGAGTGATGCTTTCCGACAACGGTCTACGGGCACCTATAGACCCATTCGACAACCGGCCGTACTAACATCCACTCCCTATGGTTAATCACTCATGCCCCCGGGTATAGAGGGAACTGTTGTGTGCAAAGGTTTGTGTACAGTTTGTATTTCAAACAATTGCGGAAATTTAAACATACAACAGTTATTAAAGCCATATAGATAAAACATATTATCATACAAGTGAGGGGTAATAAAGTAATTTTAACTATTATTTGTTAAAAATAATCTGTCACTAAATGGGACTGACTCTCGAGGCTTCCCCAGTGGAGTCGCCATCTGTCGCCACCGGCCCGAAACGGGCTTTCGGCATTCGCGAAGGATGGTTGGACTCGTTTATTTGTTTAAAAATGTGGATTGCTAGAATGACTTATTCTCAAACTGAGACCTCGTCAAACGAGCAATTTTATTAAAAGGCTCACCAATCCATGTTAATCCCAAGCGGGACCCTCCACGGATTAGTGGTTTTCGCAAAAGGAGGGTTCATGGAGTCGCCACCAATGTTTTACTCAAAACATTGGAAAAAGAAGTTTAAGGCAATCGATTAAAAATCGACTTCGGCCATTACAACCAGAGTCGGGTAAGGGAGTCGGTTACGCGTGGGGAAGGTGTTAGCACCCCACAGTGCCCCTTTCGGGTTCCCTATGACAGATTA